>NC_071292.1:59540157-62107657 GCF_943737925.1 Anopheles nili | reverse complement strand
TACTAGACCACCAAACGCAAGCGCTGTAAGAATCAAACATTTTTTTACTACTTATCTAGCGTTATTTTAGTGTAATTTTTATTTCGTGTATTCTATGCGTAATTCCACATCATCCGTTTGCTTGGAGCCTACTGGATAGGCTGGCCTGTTGCTAGCGTATTAAGAATTATTAAGCACTAGTATCGTTTATTAGTATTTAATTTAATTTATGATTTGCCGTTGTGTCGTTGTTGCCTTCTGCTATGCTTATTTGTGCTAATTTGTGCTAAATTGCAAATTGTGTCGTTTTGAGATAGCTTTTTTGTTTTTTCTTTACCTTATCAGAAGGGATGTGTCATGAACGTGTTTTGGTGTTGTGGAAATCAATACAAAAAATCAGGTTCAACACAAAAAAAAATCAGTTAAATGCTTCGCGTTACTAGTTTGCTATTTAATCTAAAATCACTATCATAAATCAGCTTTAGTAAGCTAAAATATCGTCAAATGTATCATATTTTATTGAAAATTAACTAGCATCACAATATGGATACTTAAATTATTCTGTATGATTTTGTAATGCATTTGCTTTTATTCACTTTCTGATAATCCGAAATAATTAGCTATTTTTGCCAAATCAGCAGATAAAATTTTCAAAATTACTGCTTACTGGAGAGTAGCATTATTTGATTGCCAAATTTTCTGCTTATTCGCGACAAACTTCATGTTCATTTTTTATCATTTACACAGAGCACGTTGAGTATTTGGTAATTGTGTGTGTGTGCATTGTTCTAGAGTTAATGGAGTGTTTATATTTTCCTATTTGTTTTGTATGATTTGTTGTTGCATTTTCAATATATTTGAAGATTTTTTAATACTGTATTATAGAAAATGAAACTAATGATGTTTTCTTCGTTTTTTTACGCTTTTTCGCGTGCGTCGAAACTGAACGTTTGACCGATCACCCACCTGGATTACCTGGAACGCGATTCCTGATGGATACGCACGCTGACAACATCGACAATGGACGCAGATCACGTTAAGTGCCCTTCAAGGACAGCAAGGTTCGACGCTGCTGCTGAAGAATGAGCAGGGCCACTTTCAGCTGCTCCGGATCGGTCCGGCCCCTACCGGTACCCAAATTACGCCCGCCAATCTGACGGGGTCGTCCGCGAATCAAACGATACGGTTGCAAACTGTACCAGCTGTAAGTAGGTTTACCGGTCCTCCATTAGCCCTCCGAAAGACCATTGTCACCAGTGCGCAACAGGTGAAACAGAAGCAAAATGTAATTACCAAATCCAAACCGAATTTGCTTGTTGAACACAACACTACGTTTGAAAACTATCTTTCTTGTAATGTTTTGGTTGATTGTATAATGTTACTTTTTACAAGTTTATTTTTTTCATACGTTTTCATATGTCGTATTTCATACGATGATAAATTCGCATTAAGTTTATTTGAATTTCGTTGCTCTCGGAACACATCCAAAGTTGGTTGTGTTAGAGGTTTTTTTTAAACTGAATTCCGAGATTTGATTGCTTAACTTTCTTGTTTTTTTCATATTTCCATTAGTATATTATGGTGAAAGTGATTCTTAGGAAAAAGATAAGATATCTGACTTCTGACTAGTATAAGCTGAAAGCATTCATTAGGCAAATTATTTTTTTTCAATACAAAAAGTTCATTGGCGATCCCTCGATATCGGTTGTTATTCGATTAAAAATTTGAAACAATGTGTGTTATTGTATGTATTATGCGGGCCGGTTTCCAAATTGATGGCAACAGAGTCAGGTAGCTAATTTCTCGTGCAACAGTCCTTTACCATTATTTTACGGTTCATGTACTATAAGTTCGATTAGATTATTTGTTCTGATGTATTTTACATTCGCATGAATCCACTTACTGTTCTCTTTTGGGACTTCGTACATTACCCAATGCGCTACGATGGAAATGAAATACAAAATCAAAAATTTGCTTCTTATAATTCCTGTCAATGGAGCAACTCCTTAAAAGTTGCTGTTACTGTATGGTTTATTTTTGGCGATTATATTTTGCTTTTTTCTGTGCCGTTTATTTTATTTTGCAACTACAACGCAACTCCCATTGGTCAACTGTGTGCTAATCTCAAATGTACTGGATGTTCTATTGATTTGAATATAAACTAGAACTAGAATTTTTAATCCCTTTATTTTACATACATTCCTGCTCCCAATTCGTCCTTACATTTGACTGCATCTAGAAAAAGCAATTGCTAGCTCTGTGTTACGATCGCTCCATTACTGAGAGCGTTCGCTTAGAATAAACGGGTGTCTTCGGATGCTGCAATTTTAATGCTGTAACGTTTTCTTGTTCACTATTTTCTTCTGTTCCTTCCTTGTTGTAGACTCATTCATCCGGATCTGGTGCGATCATTGTAAGCTCTCAGTCGATAACGACGACACCGACCAGCTATATTTCTACCCAGCCGACGCCGGTCGCATCGGTGGCTCCGGTTCCGGCATTGGCCGCCCAGCAGAATATTACGATCACCCATTCTCCTTCGCAGGTAGGCGGCCAACCGACGGTTCTCGCAACCCAGCAGTCGCAGCAGCAACAAACGACCGTCGTCGCAACGCCCCATTCCGTGGGTCAGCAACAGACCCAGCAGACGGTAGTCGTTACCACAACACCGGGTACGACGCCGGCTCAGCAACAGCGAAACTCCTTAGATAATACCAAAGAAAAGTGCAGCAAATTTCTGACGAATTTGATTGAGCTCTCGAAACGAGAACCGGCCAAGGTGGAGCAGAACGTGCGAACACTGATTCAGGAGTTGGTGGATGCTAACGTCGATCCAGCGGAATTTTGCGAACGATTAGAGCGCTTGCTGAATGCTAGTCCTCAACCATGTTTGATTGGATTTTTAAAGGTAAGTCGCACATTTTGCTGCGATTATATTATGAAGTGAAAACGGAGGAGAGCATATGTTTGTCATCCATGTTTTGTATTATCATCCACAGAAAAGTCTACCACTGCTTCGGCAATCGCTAGTGACTAAAGAAATAACGATCGAAGGCATTAATCCACCTTCGGCCGCTGTTGCCTTTGCTGGTACCGCCTTATCCCAAATTCCTGTAAGTATAGTAGACCAGCAAAAGCTGTATGGCTGCGTTTCGATTAATCGACGAATGTTGATCACTTTTAGGCCCAAATTCGACCGATTGCCCCGACGATCGTGTCTCAAAATAGTATGGTCGGTCAGACACAAATCCGAATGCTAACCTCTCAGTCAGGCGTGACGACTGTGCCCCGGATCGGTCAGACAACCATCCGGCCGGCTACACCAGTGCGAATACAGACACCCTTACAACAAACTGGGGCTACTACAACTATCGTAGGGGCACGCTCAATGACAACGCAGCAAATCCGACCAAATGCAACTACGATTGGGCATACGACCATCGTGCAGACGGCGGGTGGCCAGCAGCTACCACAAACCATCTCAACAACTCCTCCTGCATTGCTACCGGTGAGTGGGAATGCTACGTACATTTCCTCCGCTCAGCAGGTACATAGAGAAATTTAGTATTTGTTTGTTGTAAGCCGTCTACTACGGCATTTCTTATTTTGTTCGAACGATTCGGTTGCGTGCCACCTTGCTATCTTACACCAACAGCATAACTCCATTTCGTTCCCACTTTCCTCGGTAATTTGCTGCTCTTATGATTTTTTATATACTCAAAAATCTGCCTTCTACTGTCACCTTTCCTATTACATTACTAGCACCGTCACCCTTTTCCCGTATGTTGTTACATTTGTAATATTTATGCCTCTTACTGATTATGCTATATCGATTTCTTATCAATTATGCATCGTACCTGCAAACGCAACATTACAACCGCCCCCACCACTAGTATCGAGTAAGCATTGTGTATCTTTTCTATTTGATAGGTGTGGTATTATTTGCACGATTGTTAGCATAGTCGCACATAAACTCGGATGGTACTATTCGGTGTAGTACACATAGTAGATTTATTATTTATTTCATCTGCAGTGGTTGTATATTTAAATACTGCTTTGCAATTTTGGTATTTCATGCAATGATTGACATGTCACGAATGTATATGATCATTCTATCAAAATACATTCTATATATTTCGTTTTAGTAGAGTAAATGGTACGTTTTTTTTATCTTATTTAATGGTGTGTGCACTTAGACGTACGATGATTGAGCTAACGTACAATGTTTTCCGAGCAGTTGATGTCATAAACACGGCATGTCATACATTTCCAGAAAAAAAACAGAATGCACGATTTTATCTTTAAGAACAGTTCCCGATCGAAGTATCCCATACCAATATGAATGGCATCCTTGACGATGAGCTGTTTTTTCGATCCTGAAACGATAGTGAACTTTAAAATTTTCTTTAAGGATGTGTGGTTGTTTTCCTTTTGTTAATTTACTTGAAAGTTTATGCTGCGAGGACGAAGATCAATGCTGCTTAGAAATGGGATATTTTGGGAAAAATATTCTGAATTTTCACAACGTACAAAATTATTCTTCCCATCGCTGGCAGCATTGATAATTGAACCAAAAAAAACAGCTTTGCATACCATTATTCCGCATCTAGTGCAGTAGTGAATGAAAGTCATGGTTATTGTTTTCTATCCTACGATAATTGCTGTTACTTGCTGCTATCCTAACCTTCTCGCGTTTGAATGAAATGTTTGCCACATGTTTTAGTTCAAATTGACGTTTAAATATTGCTTTCTTCTCATGTGTAGTAGATACAAAAAAGATTACCATGTGCCAAAAGGAAAAGAAATATCGTTTTTTGTCATGAATTGATGTACTGTTCAAAATCACTGCGTAGTTGTGCTATTTATACTACTTTAAATTGGATTGGGTAGCATAACATGAATAATTGCCTTATGACAAGGTTTTGTAAAGAAAAGTTATCAAATTTTCGAAGGACTTAGTCCCAAAATAATGAAAGCTATAGTAACTGTATTGTATTTTTTTTCTCATATACTGGATAGATCCTCCAATTTACCCTACCTACTTACTGTTTTTACTATTTCTTCAACATCGGTGCTGGATTTGTGTTCCCCCATACGGAACGAGAAACATCCCTGTTTCGTTCTACTGTTTACGTTTACTTTACGCAAATCATTTCTTCCGACCATTGTATTTTACCCTTCCACAATAGAAGCCCCATTCCATAGATAGGAAATAGCTGTTATTTTATTTTTTTATCGGGACTCTTCTTGTTCAACTTACTAAATATGTTAAACATGCATGACACCTTTAAAATTAGCTAGAATGGCTTGCAATTAAATCCAATTTATTTTGAGTTAGTATGTTTTGTTTCATTTTTTTTGTTCGCAATTCAAAACACTAAATTTCTCTTTGCTGCTGAAAGGAATATTTGCAAACTAATAGGTATCTCCTGAATGGAAAACTCTGTTCCCGTAAGGAGGCACATGTTCAGGAAAAGTGAAAAAGTGATCAGTTTTGTTATTCGCGGCCTATGTTTCAGTTTCAACGATTACATGTCATGACAGCTTTGGCAAAAGTTCCATTAACACAAAAGTTGCAAGATAGTATGTGGATGTACAATTGACAATCTCTTTCGGAATTTCCTTCATTAGATGTTATTACATGTTAATGCTAGAATTCTTTCTATATGTAATGTGAATCCAAGTTACACCCATCATATGCATAAAAGGCAACTAAGTTAGGTGTTCTAGCTATTCAAAAGAACTTCACGAGTAGACACTAGAAGAGATTGTACTCAAAAAAATTGAGCTTTATGTTGAAGCCGCTTTTATGCAGGCTTAATCTCAACTTATCGTTGTTTTACTCGTAGCTTAGCTAAACTCGACAAAAACAAATAGCAATCGTATGAAGCTGTCCCGTAACGAAACAATTGGCTCGCTGCAAACAATGACAACTTTTCGCTTATCTATTCGTGTAGTATGTTTCTCAGATGACCGATCAAATAACAGTTTTATTCCCTCATATTTTCTCTTTCCTACCTTCGATGATGATGCGTGGCTCTCTGATTGACGACGCTGGTTCGTTTTATGTGGCACACGAATTTTAACCGTCGTCCTCCAAATGGCGTGGGTACCATTGCTCTTGGGCTCCACCGTCCAACCGTGACTACCGCACACGCGCACTCCTTTTTGCTCGCTTAGATCCGCGCGCCGTCCGGCACCTCGATAACACGCACTGGCGCGACGTTACAGATACGCACCACGACACCGGTGTCGCGCACGGTCACGTCCGTCGGCGGAACGACGGTAACCACGGGTGGGGTCAACAAACAGATCATCCAAACGCAAGTCAATCAAATCCGCGGCCAAACCCCGGTGGCGTCGGTAGCGGCCGTGGCCGCGGCCGCTGCTGCCGCCGCGTCCGGGTCGTCGGCGACGCAAGTAAAGCAAGTGACAGCAATTACCGGCGGTGGGAATGTGGTGGTCAGTTTGAACCAAGTGCCACCGCCTCCGATGCAGCCCGTCTCGGGGAATGCCATTGGTAGTACCGCGGGCTCGATAGCCGTAAGTCTCGTGCCGACCATGCCCGCCCTCACGTTAACCTCTTCGGCGGTTAGCGCCGGGTTGGGCACGGGGGCCACCGCGGTGGTGTCTTCCGCCACGACGCCGGTGCCCGGCCTATCGGCGACGGTTGTAGTAAATTCTTCGTCCACAGCCCCGGCGGGATCCACTTCGATCGGTTCGACTGGCGGGCCCGTAACGTTGGTGACCGGCGCCAGCAGCAGTAGTAGTAATAGTGGTAGCGGGATCACGGTCGTATCGACTAATAAAATTGTTACCGCTAAATCGCAGAACCTGTCAGGTGCATCCAAAAAGAAGGCCAGCTCGTCGGCGGCCGCTAGCGGGATGGATCCGGAGGGAGCGGCCAGCAAGCGGGCTGGTGCATCGGCCCAGTCGCAGTTCTACCACCACCATGCGTCTATGTACGGCGACGACGACATTAACGACGTGGCCGCGATGGGTGGCGTTAATCTGGCGGAGGAAACCCAGCGCATTCTCGGATCCACGGAGTTCGTTGGGACCCAGATCCGGTCGTGCAAGGATGAGGTGTTTCTCAATCTGCCTGCGTTGCAGTCGAAAATACGCAGCATCATAGCGCGCCACGGTCTCGAGGAACCAAGCAACGAGGTGGCGGTGCTGATTTCGCACGCATGTCAGGAGCGGCTGAAGAACGTTGTGGAGAAACTAGCCATCATCGCGGAACATCGAATAGACATTATTAAGGTTCGAACGTGTGTGCCTGTGTAGCGTAGACTGAAGGAAATTGTGACAGATATTTAATGTTGCGATTTCCCTCGTCCCCTTGAAGGTTGATCCGCGCTACGAAATCACCAAGGATGTCCGGGGGCAGATCAAATTCCTCGAGGAGCTGGACAAAGCCGAGCAAAAGCGCCACGAGGAGCAGGAGCGTGAAATGTTGATGCGTGCAGCAAAATCCCGCTCGAAGACGGAAGATCCCGAACAAGCAAAGCTAAAGGCAAAGGTAGTATTTGCTTCGTTTTCTACACCTATGGGATGTCTTTTCTTACGATCTTGTCGCTACTTTTTAATCAGGCGAAAGAAATGCAACGCGCCGAGATGGAGGAGTTGCGACAGCGAGACGCCAATCTGACTGCGTTGCAAGCCATCGGTCCTCGGAAAAAGCCTAAACTGGAGGAAGGCGCATCGACAACTGCTGCGGTTAGTATGGATGTGGTTTTGCTACTGCGCCCTTCGTTTTCTTTAATACGGTCATTTTCCTTTCCCGCAGCCCGGTGTGTCAGGAATCGGTTCGTTGAGTGGGAAAGCGCCAACGCCACTACGGCCCCGCATCAAGCGAGTCAATCTGCGTGATATGCTCTTCTACATGGAGCAGGAAAGAGAAAGTTGCAGGAGTCAGATGCTTTACAAAGCCTACCTCAAGTGATCGATTGTGCTGCTGGCGGAGGCTACGAACATAATGACCAGTTTTTGGTGGGCGGTACGAAAGATCCGGGAATATTATAAGCAATGGAAATGGGATCACGCAAATGTTGCGGTCAAGTGCTTGTTACTAACTCTGCCATTGCGGAACAATAACGTTTGCGGAAGGTGGTGAACATGAACGCAGTTAGAGAACGCAAGATGCAAGCCAGGGTTATTCGTACCAATTGATCAAATTACAGTCAATATCGTGGAAAGGTGTCGTCATCATCTTAGGATGCGAACGAGAACGCTTAACCGGTAGGGCTTTTTGCGTAAATATTGCATACATGTAGCGTTGCATCAGACGGGTGATCAGTTGGGTGTGCATGCAATGCTAAGTAAATGCTTAGGAGTAGTAAGTTCGAAGTAAGCCCGTAGGATGAGGAAGATTCTCCGTTAACACCAAGGTATTCATGCGTGCATAACATGACGCTAGGGTTTTGTCGCTTCTGGTTTAATGGAGAAGCGAGCGGGTTAGGATACGAACTGATTTTCTATGTTATAAACGATAAATTCCTAACCCTCTCATTTTCGAGTCCACGCTCGTGGCAAGTATCAACCAGCTCTGATGGATTTGTAAAGATATGTTGCAAAAGCAAGGGCGCGGCAGTATTACTGCACGTGCAGTACAATCCACAATGCTATCTTGTCACGAAATAAAGCGGAGATGCAGGAACACAAAGAGAGAATAATTTTAATGCAAATAGAAATTGGTATAAAGATGTAATGGGAGCAGAAGATCGGCAACTATGATGCTGCAATGGTATCCATGTAAAAAAAAATACCGAAAACCAGAATGCATGCAACCAGATGAATATATTCTATAAGCTCTGCGCTAATGTCGGCATTGATGGTGAAGAGCACTCTGCATTGGGTTCAGCCAACCGGTTAAGGAGTGAAGAGAGTAACCTTACAAAACCCCCACAGCGTGCGATGTATGAATGCGTATGATTGGGTTGTGTCTGAACGTTTGACCACTTGCCGGAGCTATGTTTGCATTAGTCGAGTGTGCGCGATTGGACGTGAATGTGTGTAAATAGACAGGATAAGCCTTGGCGCTACTGGTAATAGGAAAAGGAATAAAATTTAACGAATCATGTTACTTGAAGTACTCCTTAGTTCAATACAAATGATGGAATTTCGCTTTGTACATTTACGTAGATTTCCTTCAAAGTTGTGTAATTTTCTGCTCTGTTCTAAACGTTGAGTTAATTTCGTTTCTTCTCCAACGTGTTGAAGATAGTTGGAACTTAGGAGTGCTGTTTGAGGGGGCAAACAAAGCGATCCGATCCTTTGCGCCCTTCTTAGCAGTGGTGGAATTTAATTCGCAAATCATGTTGAATTTTAAATAGGGCTCCAACACTACCACCTTTTGCAAAACTATCGAATAAGCATGAACTCTAGGAAGGATTGAAAGACGCCTTGGTAGTAGAATGAGAAACGACATTTATGATGGAACGAGAACAAACAAATAATGACTAGAAAATCAACAACTAGACAAAATAGATAAAGTTGCCAAGATCATCCACGGGAAGACCAGTAACAAAAAAAAATCTGCTGTATAGATTTAGGTACGTTGCAAAATGCTAGTACGTTAAGCGCGAGCATAGAAATTGGCACGAAAAGGACACGAGTTTTGCAAAACCCCTCTCTTGGACGAAAAAAAAACGACGGTGACAACGGACCGAAAAGAGTAGAGCGATTGAAATATTTCTCCCTAAGTAGCATGCATTAATTTTGTAATTAAAAATCAGGCTCTGAGGCACACGCGTGCGGCGGTAGCCATTCATCCGGTCCCGATACAATCCAAACAAATGTGCATAAAACAATCGTTTTGTATAGATTTATTATTTATGTGGATAGTATCACCATTAGTTCGATTAAATATAATTTAATTGCGATGTATAAATCAATAAGAAAACATATATTCACCAGCAGGACAAACGAGATACGTAACGCGAACTTTGTGATCCTGAAGACGGAAAGGATCGGGCTAAATCCAAGAAATAGGAAACATGATCGAAGCTCAGCATATCTTGTGGTAACCTTAGGAGCGCGTATCATTACTAACGGGCCGTATCTTGTGTTCGTCATTTGTTTTGTTTTGTTAAATTCACATTTTTTAGACTTTTACGGATGCAATTTAATTGAACGATCGTCAAGGACTTTATAGAAAGGAGACAAGAGAGTGAGAACGAGAACGGAAATGTGTGCTTCGCACTCGCGGAAAGGATATGAAACTCGACGGAGGAAAACAAGAAATGATCTACAAATAAAACTTCGAGTTTAGAAAATAATGTGAGAAAACGAAAAAAGAAATAAAGAAAATCAAATTAAAAGTATTTCAACTGGGTTTGGGTTGGTTTTGTTGGCAGCGTGCACTACTGTCCTGGTTCCTGTTTGGCTATTGTACAGGTTTTAGAATGGTTCTGTTTCAATGCCGCATCCTCTATTGTCTCAACTTATCTTGCGTGCTACACAGTATCATGCACTAGTAAAAGCGAAGGTTTTCGGAGGTAAAAAAATTAGTTAATTATTTAAAAACGACCTGGCCGTATTTGGCTTGGATAAATTTTTGTGAGCTGAAATGCATTTCCTCCCAACAGCCGCAGATAGCCTTATCCCGGGCAGACTCCCGGAGGAGTTAAAAAAAAATGTTAAGGACATTTTAGCGTCCTTAATTTTGAAAGCAACCCTATTTTGAAAATGACATCAGTTATGTCAAAATATGCATTAATGTGTTTTATGTTGAGGACGTTATGCTGTGTAGAAGAAAAGCTCCCCTGAATATCTAATTATTAGTTAAAAAGACTATAAGTTATAGTTTTAAAATACGCTACCTTCTCGGTCTTATAAAATAAGTATGTGTTATTTCATTTTGAAGTCATTCAATTTATGTAAGCGGGTAAATTCGATCGGAATAAAGTTATGTTTAATTTGTTTTCAGCAGTTGACATTGTTTCGGCGCGCTTTTATATACATACGAAATGGCATCAGCCGAATATTACGAAAACGATGTTCCAAAAAGGTTGCAAAACGATGTTATCTTTGCTGGAAAAGTTCAGCTAAGCCGCTTGACCCCGGCTATTTTCGTGATAACATCGGATCTCCGATTGTTTGAAGTGTGGCGAAAAGCAATTTTGAGTTCGGTTAGCTTAGGTTCAAACAGATTCGATGCCGGCCAGCGATCGTTTCAGAATTTTCACCTCTTCAACGATACTCAGTATGAAATGGATACACCCGTTGCCGAAATAGAAAGCACTAGACCGAACAACATAAGCTTGAGAATTTTCCGCGCAAACGATGGAGCCAAGCGAAAGGTTTTCATTTTGGTGCAATTAGATCGCACTTTGATTGCGGTTGAACGGCGAAACGTACACGTCGGCGATAGCAACGGTTACTTGGTGATACATTCGCGATATGAAGAATTCCGTCAGTTGACTTTCGTTGAAAATATTCATCGGCCAGGAAGTTGCGTCGTTCATATACACGTCGACGATCGTAATGAACCGATAGTTACAGATTTCTTAGACGACTCACCAGTTGCCAGATCGGGCATACCGTCGTTAGAGGACAACTTCACTTGTTTCGATGAAGTGCTGAAATCTCTACGCAATCAAACAGCAGAGCGTAGGGCTCAGCTGGAAATGTCGAAACTAACCGTTAGTAAGGTTTTCAACGGTATGAACGAGAGCATGAAAACGATTCCAGCTCTACTACGATCATCGAATGCGGAGGAAAAGTATCCTTTAGTGCGGTATGGCGCGATTTGGAAAAAGATCCACAACGAACGTTTGCTGATCGGTGTACCGTTATACAATTGCAGCTACAAAAGGTAGGCACGCTGCACAATGCAGCAACCCGATGCGTATTGTGGTCGCTTATATTTTTATGCAGCATTTTATTAGGCGGTGAAAGAATATTTTAAATAATCAACAAAGTATATTGTCCACTGCTAGGCGGCTCCATTTTTAAAATAACCTTTGCTGAAAACGCTAGAAAAATGAATTTCTTTTCGGATCAACAATCAAAGCTAGTTGATTTTACGTACGATGTTTGGTAGGGTTTTATTATTGCCATTTCTTCTCAGATTTCCATTGCAGTGTGAAGATATAGTTACGCAAGTTACAAGTTTGGAAAAGGATATGGTAGAAGGAAAATGAATCTACTAATTGTGTAATTGAAAGTCAATTCACTTGAATTACGTACCGTCTTCGTCGACGGCAGAAAACGTAATCTAACTAACATTGTGAAACGGTTTGAAGCGGAGCTACTCTTTAGATATGAAGATTTGAAATTCATTTCCATTCACACACCGGCTGTACTCCGGCTACAGGAAATGGTTCATATTAGACCTTTTTTTTCGATTGATAAATCGATCATATTTTATGGATGCGTTGCCGCAATTTTCCACCTCTCCGCTTCGCGGATTCTCTCCTGATATCAGCTTCCTATTTGTACATTCTACTTTCACTTGGAATTGATATCTTTGGTGTTGAAACTTACGTTGAATTAGGAAGGTAAGAAAATGCTTCACATGACGGGTAACAATTTGGTACTGATACGGTTGGCTCTAAATTAACGCTCAAATTCTATGCGAAATCAAATAATCGAAAACTATCTTCGGCGTTGACTAGTGACGAGACACACGATTTTCCTCGTGCAGCGAAACAAGGGAGAAAATTTCGTTCACTTCTACTTTCTCTCATGCCCTAGGTAGGGTGAACGCAAAAAAAAGGAATTAAATACTCGCTACGTCTCTACTGACTGTTCAACAAACATGCTATCTATCTTACAAGCTATTATCAATCACGATTGGTTCGATCGTAAGCCTCTTTGACTTTCGAAAGCAGGTCTCTTTCCTACGCCCCCCAAAACAAAAGGAAACGCGTGGGTGGAGCCGCTTACATCTCTCCCAACTGCAGCTACCCTTGCGTTGCCTGAGCGTCATAATCGACCGGCAAATGTTTTAGCTGAATTTCTAATTTGAAATGAAATCGAACAAACTGGTCGAGAAATAATCTACATCGAAATATGCATTATTAAACGTCTCTTAAACGCTAATGGACGTATCTATTATAATATTGGGTGTTTTGATTATCTCTTCAAATATGTAGAAAATATTTGCTCCTTGCGGGGTTTTTTTAATGTTTTTATGTAGTTTTTGCTTTAAATCTGTTTCTTTTTCCCTAATCCTATGCTGTTCCTCGTGGTTGTCTTTTTTGTGTGTGTCTTTTGAGTTGGTGCTAGGCCGCCTAAACCTTTGGTGTGTGCCGGTCGGTCGGTATTCCTGTTTCTCGGACCTCTGGAATCAGCGGAACTGGCTATCACTAGTAATTTGACATAATCGTGATCTCACTATTAAATGCCCTGCGCTCGAAGCCGGCCCAGGGGATGCTTGAAATAGAAGGTCTCGTGATCTATCATCATAAAGTAACGCTGGCGCCTACACTCGCGATCGAAAACGCATTGAACGAATGCAACGAACAGGCGAGGTGGCGCTTTCTTTTTTGGCTAGGCTAGTTAAAAGTTGCTTCTAGCGCGGTCCCACGCTAGGCTTTAAAGTACTCCTTGGCGCTGTAGCCAAACAGCTCAAAATCATACCGATAGTAGTCGTACAAACCGCGAACCTGGGCAGCATCCAGTTCGGAGAAGAACTTCAGCAGCACGTCGTTGGTGTGGGCGCCCTTGCCGGCGTTTTTCCACTGCGGCTTGATGACGCTGTCGAGGTGACCGATCGAGATGAGATAGTTCTGGTCCTCCTCGAGCGTTTCGAATTTGGCTATCACATCGTAATGGAAGAAGCACGGCGTGCAGAAGTGCGTCACCGGCACCCAGTGCATGTCGATCTCGTAGTGGGGGTGTTTGATCTCATCCAGCAGGTAATTGACGAACTCGGAAAACAGCGGGTACTTCAGGAGCGTCACGGGCTGCGTGCGAAACGCGAGAATGATGGATGGAAACGATATGCTTAGCAGGTTGTAACATATCACCCAGCCCGGCAGGCTCAGGACACTGTGGCAACTTCATAAAACCACCCACCCCATTGGGAGGGCCCACCTACCTTGCCGTTGACGGTTTTCCTGTACTTTTGAATGATGCGATTACCCAGCTTGTGGTGATGCGAGTTAGGAAGCGCGTACTGTATCTTGTCCTTGTACGCGCTGACCAGTCTTTCGAACGGATGCCGCACGATGATGAATGATATCGATTCGTTGATGGCTTCCTGCAGCTGGTGGGTGAGATACAATGACGATAAGCGATGGGGAAAAGGACGTGTGGAAGGATGCCGAAACAAAGCGTGGCAGAAGCTCTACCAACAGCGCTGACTGATTACAACGGCTAATAATGAAACCAATCCCACGCCGAATGGAAAATGTCCCCTTCCTGTTCGGCTTGTACGCCCGCACGGTGGGATTCCAATTATCATTTTCTGCAGCGATCAAATTTATATTTGCCCCATATAATGATATGTTTACGCGCCACCGTAACACGATACCGGCTTGCGGGATATTGATTCTAGCAATGGGCGTGCTATTTGTTGCACGAATCGCTATCGCTTGGCTTATTTATCGTTGTCGTAAACAACTGATACCAATCCCAGGCTTTTCCCAAGGCGGTGAAAAAAAAAATATACAAAATTCATCATTTATAGCCATGTGCTGCAGCTACTGCCGTATGCAAATGATCCTTTTGGTGCGCCTTTTGTTTCGCCGAACCCCTAACGGAACGGTGCTCAAAGGAGCGGAAAAATGGAAACTCCCCCCCCCCCTCCCCGGAGCTGCTGCAAAACGGGACCCAATTACAATCGCTAAATCCTGCCCCGGGTTCCTACCTTTTCCACCGATGGTCTGGGGTACTTTTGGCGCGCCAGCTGCAGCGGCACGTCCTTCGTCTTTCTCAGGAACTGCGGCGAGTAGCCAGCCATGAGATTAAAGTTGTACATCCACGACGTGGAGGCCGCCTTAAACACGTTGCACCACACGAGGTGGTACTCGTGCTGGATGAGATACTCCCACGCCTTCGGTTTGTAGTTGTGCTCTGTAAATGTGTGTGCGGTTGTGTGTAAGGACACCGGTGGAGCGTTATCCTGCGGGGCATCGTCGGGTGTCCAAGCGGCGCGAAGGGAAAAGGACTTACTTGACTCATTTAATCGGTACTCGGTGCACTTTTTCTGCAGCCGCTCGACACGGTGCTCCATGCGCCGCTTCATGTAGTCCATGTCCAGCCGGTACTGGCTGTTGATTGTGCTGTTCTTGATGGCCCGCTGGTAGTGGTCGTGGTGCTGCAGCTGCTGCTGCCTGTCATGTGCGTGCAGGCGGTGCTGCACCAGCCGGAGATGGTGCACGCTGCCGTCCGGTGGGTGGATCGGCGCGCGAAACTGCAGCAGTTGCTGGCGTGATGATCCATTGCCAGCGATAGCACCGTACTGGTGGGAAAGGAAAATGAGCGGATGTAGCACACAGGGTGCGGATAATTGAGACGGGTCATAGTAAGGTAAAGGTACACGTTTAATCGGATTGAGATTGTTCCGGTCCACTTTTGTCCGTGTCGTTCGGTCCAATCGAAAAGGGAACGTCCCAGGCATGGAGGCTATTTTTACGACGGCGAACCATTGCCATTGCCGGAATCGAGCGCGTGTAATATGCTGCTCGGGAGCACATTGTTCCCTGCTCTAGGTTCCTCTTTACAATCGGTGTAAAATGATATCGGAAACGGTGCCCGCCCGTTTTGGGACCGATTCGTTTAATGGCTCTTGAATGTCCCACAACAAATTGTAGCTTCTGACTTGACCAACCGTTGCCGAACCCAGGATGAACGCTGGCGTGCGCCATTATTTGTGCAAGGATAGCGGCGAGATATCGCAAACACTTCCACTACCCATCAGGCATGTTTCTTTGTCTGTGCCTTCGATCCTGCGTCCAGTCGAATCGTGGTGTCCAAATTGTTAGTTGTGCTCTCGAATTCGGGCACTTGACAGCCTCGCAACGAAACTGCGGTTTCTGTAGCTGACTTTCTGACAAACAACGATTGAAGAGTGCTTAGTGCTAGTGCTCGTTGCGGTACTAGCTGTGGTCGGTAGGACGTGATATGAACGATCCTCATGGCGAACAAAATATCGCCGGCAGTGCAGAGGATTTAACATCAACTCATGCCGGATTTATTATATCTTTTATCTGCGTTTGTAATCGAAATTTCAATCACTAGAGTATCCGGGGATAAAAATAAAGTGTAAAAGAAATGAACCTTCATCAATCCATAACGCTGGTGCTGCGGAAAAATTGAGGTCAGTTCCATTTAAGCGCTGTGATGGAGGCGCCTGGTATTCGGTAGGATTAACATTTTCCTCATCGCCCAAAAGTCATTCCAGAACCGAACAGCTTGCAAACAGTCGATGTTTGCAATTCTTCCACTTCCGTAACATCGGAATGACCTACATTGCGCAAGAGATATAATGCACCGTATGTCGGCAGCGACGAATGCATCTTCGTATACCAAAAAAAAAGCTTCAACTACTCCCACACAAAGGTGGTGGTGGGTTGATTTAAAACGTCCTTTTCTGACATTTTGTTTCCGACGTTTTTTTTTGTTGCTGTCTCCCCTCCCTCGCCACTACATGGTCGATGATAAAGATGCGCATTCAACGGAACCCCGAAGGTTTTTCGGTATTATGTATGAACGTTTCGTTCGAAGTCGATATTTCGAATTCCACGTCGATAGCACCGGATGAGTGCTCGCTTCACACTGAAAGGAACGAGCAGGAGTGAAAAAAAAATACACACACCCGTTTGGCACTGACGGGAGATATATTGTTTGTGCTCGGGTTCCCAATTTTGCTGGAACGTGGCGCAAGCGTAAGCATATTTTAGTCATTTTCCTGGAAGCCCGCCAGCTTGCGAGCGGTTGAAGTTTTATCTGCATTGGAAGGTGGCCGCCACACTAACCGTGCCGTGGGTTGGTGGAGGTAGATTTAAATTTTGATCGCCGAAGCGCACTGACCGGAACTATCGATTTGTTGTGCGGGCAAAGCGAGCTGCCTCAAACCCATCACAAGGAGAGGCTTGGTAAAGACGTTTTTCTAAAATGTTCTGAGTGTCCTTTTTCTTGTGCTTTCGTGCACACGCAAACGACCGAACGAACCATCGCTTGGGCCACGTGTCTGTAGCGCTTAATTGAACAGCCGGAAGTAGGAAGGAATTTCGCCCGCCACCACGCCACAAAATAAGTTATACACTTCTCTATCCAGCTCTCTCGAGGGGATGGATATAAGATGGCTGTAAAATTTAATTTCCGCCCGTTTTTTTGGAGAGCGTGCGTTCGGGGAATGAACAGCTCGTACGGCCACCGTTTCCGCTCTGGGATGATGAAAATTTGTTCGATTTCCTGTTCGCGCTCGACTGCACTCACTCCCTACTTCGGTACTCTGGACTACAAATATGCAATTAGGTGCGCGGGAATGGCAGCCTGATTGGTGGGGGGGGGAGGTGGGTGGTTGGGTTGGGAAATTCATATCCCGAATGCGCCCATGTGCGCTAGGCTTCAAATCTGATGGGAAAAGTTAAATGAGTTTTTTTTTCAGTTCCAGCGCGCATAGTAACGTTGAAACCGTTTTAGATCGTGCGAATGGGTTTCTGCACGGGTGTAGCAGTACTTCTTGAATTTCAAAAGCATATGGAAAAAAAGCATTAAACGAATAGAACACTCATGAAGGACATTTCTGCGAAGCGAGTTCTCTTTCTCGTCACAAGCGTCCTTAATTTTCTTTCGATTGGTATGTTTTCACGGAGGTTTTTCCTTCGCTTTTTCTGCGCTGCCGTCGCCGGCCCTCAAACTGTGCGCCTTTGTGCGAAGTTTCCGGTATTCAATTTCAAGTACCATCATAGTTGTTTCTGCCCAGGACGGGGCAGCACCGTGGCGACAGATTGTCCTTTTTAACCATCATTCTTGAGCCTTTTGTTGAGGTGCGGCGTTTTTATGCTTTTCTTCCATGTTTTTGTGTGTGTGTGTGTGTGTGTGTGTGTGTGTGTGCTTCACGTTTATTCTTCGCTCGTCGCACGAAATGCAGAAGATAGTTCAGTTTTATCGTCCGAATGGGTGTCATCTAGCGCTTGCAAAATGAACAGGCCGTACCAGACCCCACCCTCGGTTACTCTCTTGACCCTATTGCTGTCTACTTGCGCCTGCAGGGTGGCATGTTGATTTTTCAGCCCCCCGTTCGTGGCTGGCAGGACGAAAGGATGATGAGATGCCGGTTGAGAATGTTCACCGTACGGATGTGTCCCGTAGCAGATAGCAGTCCTGTGCTCACCCCCTTTTTATGGTGTAATTAAGAATGTGGTAAATGTGCCATCGCTTCGTCACGTACCGCTAAATGGGCACTTCAAGCGGAGGAGATTAAAACCGGAAGGATCCGGCGCGGCGAGTAATATCCTAACCCTCGGTCCTTTGGTCTCGCATGTTAACCCGCACGATCCGGTGTCCGGAAAACGTACACAACATCATTCCAGCTCCAGCGCCCTGGTGTCCTTGCAGCTGAGAAAGCAAAAGCGTGATCTTTTCCTCCCGCATCATTTAATCGAGTTTGCGTTGCACCGGTGTAGTGCCAACGTGGCGTGTTTCCGGTTACGTGCTTCGGTTCGGTGGTGAGGATTAGTGTTTGTTCAATTTAATTTCGGGTCACACTTGAAATCGCCGTTGTACGGGCGTAGTTGCAACGAGTCGGCAACGTGTATGAGTCAGCTTCAAGCTTTCCCGTCTTGGCTAGCAAACGCACCAGAAACACGGAAGCACGTGAACGGAGTTACATAACTTTGTAAAGTTGCTGACGCTCCTTTAGAGGGTGATTTTTGACATCCCAACGTGCAGGTGCGAGACGCTCCGTGTGCTTTTTACGCAATCATTTATTGGATCACGCCAGGCTCGGTGGTCTGGAAAGCTTTATAGGCCGGCCCATTGGGTGGTTTTTCTTTTTCTTATTCTCATTCAAACTCGAGAAATTCACCCCACTGTGCGCCGAAGAAAGGGTCCAAAATTCTGATATCGCTTTACAGCCGGACCGGAATTCCGTGCGCGTGTCATTTTCCTTTCACTCCCAATGGAAGATGTTCATCAGATGGTTGTGCCTGTCTTTTAGCGGTTCCGTTTATCGCCCTGTGGCACCACCTGCGATGCCTAGCCAACAGCTCTCTCTCTCTTTCTCTCTCTCTCGCTCCACAGTTCCTTCTCTTACCCCGTCCATTCCGGACCGAGAACAAACATTTGATCATCGGAATCAGCAAATTTGCATTACGAAAACAGCGCCACGAGCTTTTCGGCGCAGGACTGGCGCTGCGGCAGCTGCGCCTCGGTTCGTTCGCCCCCGTTCCGGGAAAACCGAGATCACCGTGTAACCACTGGTCGGAATGTTGATGTTCCCTCCCAAGAACCATGGGGAACCGAACGCAAGCCGGGCTGGTGAATGTTATTGCGTTCGGGTAGCTTTACCCGTTTACCCGCCGGAAGTGGGCTGCTCATAGCTGCGTGCCGTCGATGGCGTGTTTCGGTTGGTTTCGAGCTACATCAACTCGTGGAAGGGTTTTGACATGGAATTGGAAATCGAATATGATGAAAATACTGCAGGAAACCGCTAGTGTGATGTCTGATGCGGGCTTAGTTGAAATGTCATCGCTTTGCTTTTTTTCCTCGTTGTCGGAAATGCTTCAGATTCTGGGCAAAAACTCCTTCCCTCGGAGAAGAACGCTATACTTGTCCATTACATGCAACCTGGGCTGCTGGAGGTGCACGAATGCGGAAAAGCAGTACCTCAATCAAGCGTCCATTTTCTACCCCGAATCCCGAGAAAACGCTCGACCTGTGAGTCCTGGAAATATGGAACAGGAGCGGGCAACATCTGTGTGATATCTCGGGGCACTTTTCATCGGCTTTCTTTTATTATTGCGTGTACCGTCATGCGGGCTGTGATGGGAATGCGGCCCCATATACTAGTCGCTAGAATTTTACGAACATTCCCCCTCGCTACTCAAGTCCGTGGCGCAAGGCACCGCTAGGAGAAATGCTGTGGTTTTCTCGCTGGTATTCCGTAGCAAGATGGTACCACTTTTCTGCTTGGGAAGTTCCCTTGCGTTCGTGAGAAGCGCGTATTGATCGGTGAATATTTCATCATATTTTTGGCGGGTGATAGCGTGTTTTTTTTTTTAGTCCAAAGCACGCTGTCAATTATTAATCGCACTCGACTATCTGCTTGTGGTGCATTTTCCAAGTCAGGAGCACAAAATGGCACAAATTGTGGCAGGGAAATTAAAACTCTAACACAACTCCAACATAAATAACCAACTCGAGAAACATAAATTAAAACGAGTGCCCGACCACGGGGAAGGGGTAGCCAATGGAAAGTTGCTCCTGGGAAACTCCCTCCTCGTCACGTTTGTGTTAACATTATTCTCCGACTGCGTTTGTGTCGAATGCTGCCAGGAGGAAAAGAAAAAAGAAAAACGCCTCGGTGCTGTTGGTATGTTGAGTACTCGCAGTACAAGCCACACACTGCACACGGGCACTAAAACAAATAGAACTCAACACAAACCCGACGGTCGGATGAGCTTTTGGAAAGTTGCACACCGGGGGGGATTTCACAATCCTTTGAACGTGGCTCGTTTGGATGTTATAGAGCATGAGAGGTGTGTAAGGATACGCCCCGGAAGCAGCTCAATCGCGTCGTGTGCATGGTCCGTTTTCACATCCTTCCTGGAACCGTTCCACAAACTGACATTGAATAATGCTAATGCGACAATTATCGTACAGCCGTCCCTTTGTATGTGCACCTAAATTTGGTTCCATCCGTCCGTCCGGCACCGGTGATTGGCATCAATTGTGAGTTATTTTGATCGGTTCGGGTTCACCGGGCTTGCCTCCCGGAAGAAATCCCATAAATATGCCGTCTTGGGCTTCGCTCTTAAACGTGCCGCTGCTCGCCTGCCGGAAGTTGTTTGATTTGTGAGCGAATATCGATTATCGACACCGGCCCGGATTGCGCAAGGAATTAAAAATGAATGGCACCCCCAGCCCGAGTGTCGGTTTGCCGTGGAAGCGTGCAGTCGGCCTGCTTGATTGCTGCAAAATGAGCCCTTTATTTACTCCGTCCGGCTCGTCAGAAGGCGTCACCACTTCCGGTGGTTGGACAGTAAGCGGCTTAAGCTACCGCACTTGCCCGAGAGCTAAAAATAAACACACGGACGCACGAACCTTGCCCGGAACCGTGGAGACAAAAGCCAAGCAAATAGCACCGGATCAGACGGGGACGGAGAGTCACCGTTTCGCACTTCAGCGACGCGCGAAAGACTCCAAAGCCGAAGGACGAAAAGGACGCCCCTCAGAAGCGAACGAACGCAACCGAAAGTCAAGCGAGTGGAAAAAGGTTTTGCGCTAAGCTGGAAAGGACACGGGTTCGTCTAAATATTGCCTCCCGTGGGAGGAAAGACGTCGCTTTGGTGCCGAACAATTGAAATGGATCCCCGGGTGGGGAGGGGTTTTATATCCTTCCTGCGTTTTTTTTCTTCGCTTTCTCATTCGCCAGCTTCCGGTCAAGCTCCTGTTCCGTTGCCCGTTCTAAAGTGTCAATCCATCCCGCGAGCGCAGGACACTTTATGGGTTCGTGCTGCTGGAGCTGAATGAACTATCGGATTGTGTTCCTTTTTTATTGCTCTCTCTCTCTCCCATCGATTCCGGTTCGTCCTTTTTACTGTCCCCACAAATCCCACACTCTCTCGCTCTCTCTCTCGCTCACATCGCTACGGGCCAGTTGATGCGGCTGTGATCGCTTTGAGCGCTTTTCACCACTTTTCCTTCGCCCGTGTAAAGGATTTCTTCCAAGAACCGGCCAACGAACGTGCTACAACTGGAGGGCTTTTGTTTTACCGTACCGTAGGCAACGCGTAGGTCTCGTTGCGAAACCTGCGTTGTGAATGAATTCCCAGTACCGCCGGCTGGTGCCGGTTGCCTCTTCTAGGTTCTATCGACCGAACCCGAAACAGTCTATTAGGATGTGGAAACAGGACCCATCAATTACGGGCCAATAGCAGAGCAAACAGAACCCTCGGAACATCCGCACCGGCGAGGTTGTTTTTCCTTTCTCGGAAACACAAAATGACCGCCTCATCTACAATTCATGCATGCGACATAACGAACCGAAGGACAACGATAACATGCGCTGGACAGGACTTCGCTTCCCGCCCCAGGTTGGCTTGTTGGCTTGAATGAAACGACACTCGCCACCCCACCGGCCGAGGTGGGAAAGGATGTTTTGATTGGAAAATGGAACCTGTTCCCGATGCCAGGCTGGCTGATGCACAGCGCATGTTGAAATATATTTCTCGCTCCACGGCGCACCCGAATCAATCCCGCCTGACGAAAGGTTAACGCGTGGTGCTGTTATTTTTCCATCAGCAATATCCCACGCCCATGGTGCTGGCGTGAGGACGAATTTCCACCCTCTCAACGCACGCTGTCCGAGAAGTGGTCCGGCATCTCTGCCGCACTACCGATGATAATTTATGGTAACGAACCCGGTCAAAGAATACCCATTATGCTGCGACAGTACTGTTCGCTGGTGGGGGTGATGAGGTTAATTTGAGGCCCCTCGCTCCCACGTACTTTCTTCCCCGCCCACCCAACTGGCATCGGATTGCGTATTAAAGGAGCTGGCGTTGGTTTAAGGACCAAAGGGGTCGCGGGAGTGCAAAAATTCAATCACACTTACCGTGTACTGGCGAAACCGATACAGGTGATCGGAGGTGATTAGGTAGAGGACGGTGAGCGGGATAACTGAGAGGGTGGTAAAGAATAGAAAGAGGCGCTTAATGATGCGCCATTTGGTCCTGGTGTGTCCTTTCATGTAGTCGCGCCACGGTTGCGTCCATCGATCGTCCTTCGATCAGATTAGACGTCTCGCAACAAAAGTGAAACACACGCACACAGCCGTCCGGTGGAAAGGAGGCGCACGTTTGTCGAGAGAGAGAGAGAGAGAGAGAGAGAGGGTTGGTGGTCGTGGTGGTGCTGGGAGGGCAGGATGCTGCAGAGGAGCTGATCTCCCAAGCACACGGAAGGCCCGTCGGTCCAGCCTTTCGGTTGCCGGCCGGGAATCCCTTTCAGGATGCGTGGTCCATCGAGCGCGACCGGCGTGGCATAATTCCAACGGGACACAGGCGCGTTCGACGTTGATTGATTGCGCTGTGATTAGCGAAGATCCTTTGCTGCTGCCTCACGTCAGGTCCTTGCGTGATTGCACCCGATGGTTGCCTACACTCGGGTCAGCATGATATCGAAATCTGGAATATACCACCAGGAGGAAGAGCACAGAAAGAGAGTGAGTGAGTGAGAAAGATAGAAAGCGGTGGACGATAATGAAAGGTTTGTTAATTTTCGAGACAAACACACTCGCACACACGAGCATGGAACACGTGGTAAAACGGGAAGGAAACGGGAAATGAGCCCAACTAGAGCGCATTAAGTGGACACTCGTCTCATTTACATTTCCTCGCGGTTTGGGGGACGAAAGGAACACCCGCTCTGGAGGATAACGATGGGAAGTGGGGTTGTGTGATTCAACGATAATAAGATGAGCTGCAATTGCGCATATTTTCGTTGCCGTTCGTGGTGGCCGTATGGTGCCGCTGAGAATATGAACTAACGAAGGGGCTCTTAAGATGGGTAAGATGATAGCTGATGGTGCCAGGAGTGCCCCATCGAAGCCGAGAGACGGCCAAACATTGGATAATTGTTGTGTGGGAAGTGGACGCCATTCATTAGCCAATTCCGGCTCATTCGGGGTGGCTCAAGTGCGTTGACATGCGCGATGAAAAATAGGGACCATTGCCATCGGGCTCTTGCTGCATACATAATGCGTTAATCCATGTGGCGAGGTCGGGTGGGTTTAAAATATAAATAAATTACACTTGCAAAAGCCCAGACAGCAGGCACTCGCTTCACGAGTTTCGCGAGGTGGACGCGTTCGTTTATCGTAGCGTCGATAAATTATGTTCCTCGAGTTTAACCGAAAAGCTTAAAGCGGGCAATAAACGGCCCGAGCCCGAAATTAGCATGCACGGAACCATCAGAATCAATAGAAAGTAAAGTATTTTCCCGCGCCAGTGTGTTGATTTTCCAGTTTAGCACGCAAACCATTGCTTCTGGTCTGCTCGGTTATCACAACCTTGGCGCTGTTCTGGGGGTTGAAACCCCATCCGTCTCTTTGGCGAAAGGTGTTTATTTATTTTAACAGTTTGTACCGAACAGTTGGAAAGCTTGGCGGGCGTGCAAAACTCACCCCTTCAAGCAGCAGCACAACTTCAAACGGTTTGACATCGGTTCGCAACGCATCGAGAGTAGTAAAAAGAGCATAAACTGGAGCAACAAATAAATAGCTGTTTTTCGAGCGTTACACGCACGTATTTAAACGCCACCGGTGTGCCGTTTTCGATGCCGCCCGAAATGGTGTGGTAAAATAAATAGGGCGAGTTTGTTAAATCAACGAACGGGCGGGCTTAGCGGCGAAACAACAGTAGCAGAAAAAAAAACACATGCCAAAAAAAAAGCAACGCTGTTATCCAATGCAAATGGAAGGGCTAATGGGGTGGGTGGTTGGGGTTAGTTTTGTTTTGTTTTTTGTTTTGCTGTTGTTTGTTGTTGCATCAACGCGTTACTCAACTTCCGAGGGCAATTTCGTGGAGACTACGATATGCGTGCGTACCGGCCAGCAAGTTTTGCCTTGCCGGATGATGGTCCATGAACACGCACAGGCATCAATGATGGGGCTTTTTATATTGTTTTGTTTTTTTTTTTAGCAAACGTGTTCCAAGATCTAATGAGCCGGTGTTGTGGCAATGGGTGTGGAAGTGATGTTGCGGATTCAATGCGGTGCGGTATTTTTGCTTCCAAATTGAGCGATCGCAATTTGCTTGAAATGAATCGTCTCAATCATCATTACTGTGATACTGTGCTCGGGTCGGTCGTTTTTCGTGCCATTTAACTCACGGGGCTTTTTTTTTCTTCCTTTTTTAAATCACTTTCAGCCACGTGCGATGGGAAACCAGCCGCACCCCATCCATCGTGCGCAACAGCTTTTGTCGGTTGAATGTCATATTCAAATCAATAAAATATGACACAATCGCGAAACCCATCTGGCTCTAGCTGAATGTGGGAATGACTCGGGAACCCCTATCGAATGGCAGCTGATACACGTCCCCAACTTATCAACCCACCAGCCAACCAAACCGTGCTGGTCAATCTCAACGACAGCACACCAACCCGGCGTTGATTGGCCACACACACATTCGCGTGCAAAGGTTTTGCGCTGCCAGGTTCCGGCCGCAAGATTGTCTAAGATTCATGCCATTTGATCACGCACTGATAAAGGCGGCGTGCGCGCACCAGGGCCAAGGAAACTGCCGGCTCACTAATGGAGCTGGCCGCGCTACGTTGGTGCATTGGGGCTGATGGGATTGAATCAACCCACCGGATGGAGCGGAGTGGGTGTAGCGAGGTGTGCACAAAAAGGGGAGGGGGGGGGAAGACGTTACGAAACGTGACCGTGGTCGTCGATTTGATTCGCCGGTCCCAAACCGGGTGGAGAGTTGAATGAATGGGCGAACCAAGGCAAGTGAGCCAAGATTTTGTTCCCTTTCCGCATTGCGTTGCTTTCTTGCTTGTGTGTGTGTGTGTGGGGAGGGGGTGGGGCTGGGATTTCAGAGGGGGAGGAAAATGCAAGGGACAAGGAGAGAGTGAGAGAGAGAGAGAGGGAGCGCACGCCCGGAAAGAAAATTGAAAACCGAGGAGGTCAAGAGATACTTATGCTGCCAATGTGAAGGCCAAATAAACGGCCTTTTGTTAGAGAAGGGGGCAGATTTTTGTTGTTTGCTGCTGTTGTTTCTGTGCGCGCGCTGTCACCTTAGCGATGGTTTGTTAGATTCTTTTCATCCATTCGATCCAAGCAACCGTTTATCGACCGAGAAGGAGGGCGCTTTCAAAAGGATAAAGTTCAAGTACAATTACCGTTACGCGCGGGTATCGGGTGTCGAGTTATCAAATTCTTATTGAACGTCAAGCACAAGCCTGCAGGAGCCAGTCAGGATACACAAGGACCTGCCACACCAATAACGTGGCGTAATGGTTTTAACGGTAACAAAGGTTGGAACGCAACTCGACTTATCGGCGTAGTACGGCGTACGGTTTGCTTGGGTGCGGCGCGTGTCAGTGCATAATCTTCTAGAATGTAATTTTGCGCTTCAATTGGTTAGTTTATCAGTGGCACCTTCCGTCGTCGGGGTTCGTCCTACCAACGCTCGCTACGGTGGTGTTATTTTCGAGGGCATCGCTGCAAAGTGCATTCTGTGGTGTGACTCGTTGTATCACTGGCCGGAAAGTCATCCAGTCGCAAGTGCGGGTCGCTTCTATCGTCACCTACCCACGCCGGGCATTATTCGCACACTCGAGTACGAAATGGGTGATATCCCCCCCCCCCCCCCCAACTTGCTGTACGACAATCACTCGGTCGATGATGTTATCATCATTTTTTCCAACCTGCTCCGTCGCATCGAAGCGCGCGGGTGGAAATTAGTGTAGCACGGCCACGTACCGCGCACACCACAGTCGAAAATGACACACATGGGAAAGCGAACTAATTAGCTTCGAAATTCAATTAAAAAGTTTTCCGCTTGGCTGTGGGTTTGCCTCATGATAAGCGCTCCCTTCCCATCGAGACGGGGATGATGGAAAATAGGGGTCGAACGGAAGGGTGCCGTTGCTATTTCGCGTTCGGCTGAGTGTAGAACGATGTTGTGCATTGTTCTATTTTTTTTTTGCCACATGTGTGTGTGTGTGTGTGCTCGCTATTTGTCAGCAAGGATAAAACGATAAAGCCCCAATGCTTTGATGGAGGTGCGCCCGGTACGAGCATTGGCGATATGCAAATTATCCTTTTATGCTCCCGTCCCTCTCGCTCTCTCTCGTGTTTTTTTTTTATCTACGCGAGCTTTCGCCGATAGCGGGCGGAAATTATGCTGGAGTGCGCAATGCTTTCATTTAGCATAATTAATAGCTCTGTGGAAGTTAAGTTTACGTTACGGGTGCTGATCCCGGGATGCACAAAAACAGAACAAATTTCGGTGAAAAGTTTTTTTTGTGTGTGTGCAATATATGCGATATATTTTATGCAACAAGGCAATGCTTAACATTTTATAGTGCGGTTGTTTGCTCTTGCATTCATATAGGTACAGCTTCTGTACGGAATGGTGCCGTGGGTTTCGCATTAGCAAAAAAAATAGATGTGCATAGCCTTGTGTTGCAGTTGAAACAATCACGCTAACAGATCGCATTCGCGGTATATCGGCAAAATGTGTGATTTGTTTCACACGTGCGTTCAAATGGAGTCGATGAATGCGAACAGAAACAACCGAGCTCATTCATTTGCTTCTTTCGATTACTCCGTCCGTCCTAGGATTAAAACAAAGCCGGCGTTTAAAGTGGGTCACGAAGCTTCACATGACAAATTCCTTGATCATCGTATGGCGCAATAGTGACAATGCCTTCGCCCGTTATCAGAAGTTACTCCCTTCGTTTCTCACGAGACAGATTAGATAGCAACATTGCATGGGGTGAATTTTCCCTTTCCATCCGGGTGATGTAAATAAATCAAGGTATGCCTTTAAATTTGGCACTCCACGGCGAACGATTTTAAAGCACCCAGTTATCGTGTGATAGCACACCTTGCCTGCCTACTAATTCTCAGCGTACCGGTAGCAGTCACTGCGGTCCGTGTTGTTTGCTTTATCAAACCTAATTTTCCTCGCATTACACCCTCGCGTCACTGCCGCGTGCCCTTGGCTTCCCATCCAATGAACCGTATCGATCTGTTCTTTCCCACGGCTACCGAACCGGCCTGGGAAAGTTTATCGGTGTTTTCCCACAGCCTAGCGGTGGGTAGCTTCGGCAGTGACTGCGAGATGCTCGCCAATACACATGCACACGAAAAGGAAGCCACCACTGGCTGGTTGGCGTGCTGTGTTGCTACGAGCGACACGTTTTGCGCACACCAGCGCGTGCTTTGCTGTTCTCCCGTTTGACAGTCCGAATAGCACAGCCTGCTTTTCCTTTACCGAGCGGCGTCGTGCTTTTCCGCACCGGAGCAGGATACACCATTGTCCGTGGGCTTGCAGTGCAAACGAGCGAGAGCTTCCGACACAACAGCGTCCGGTTGTTTTCACACCGGTCGTCTACCTGCGACTGCTTTGGTGCAATCTTGAACAATGAAGCCTGATCTGAAAGCCACCAGGCGTCTCCACGAAGTCATGCACATGTACACACACACAGACACACACACACATACACACAGGCATAAAACACCACGGTACTCACACGGCACGCGGCGTGCATCAGTTCAGAATCCATCCCGACACTCGTCTTCGTTATCAATTTAGCAGCAACGCTTCACCGGAAAGCGAAAACGAATTTTCACCATCGCCTTTTCCTTTTTCCCCCGTGGGAATACGAACAAACACGCTCGCGAACAGAAAGGACACCGCTCAGTGTCGCTGGTGATTACTGTCTCGATTTCGTGTCACGGATTCTCCGGGGTGAATTGTTACGCCACCGAGCACGGGGATACCCTGCACTTTTGTCACCGTTCGTGCACCGAAATAAAACCCTCCCACGGATCGGCAACCCTCCAACCCCAGGTGACATTGGCGACCCGTGCCCGGGAAAGAAGGCACAACCCCCCGGGACGGCCAGAAAAGGGGAAAATTATTTGCTACCGAATTGCGCCAGAACGGCGGAAACTCACTTACAAAAATAGAACAAAAACACACACTACACGGGAGAGGAGACCTTTCCGCGACGAGACGACGCACTGCTGTCTTGGCGCATTCACTGCGCGCTCGATGTGTGTTGCTGCTCCACCGCGCTACAGGGGTTGTTTGACAGAACGGCGTGTTTGCAACCCTCGGCGATGGCGAGATGCGGCCGTTCGGTTGGGTTCGTATCGGTCGGCTTCGAAGCCACTCGCATACGCACGCAGCCGCGGAAATGGGTCTGCTTGTGTGCTGTCTCGCTTTTGCTGTTGGTCGGTTTCCGGTGGCCAGAACGCTTCTCTTTCCGACGAACGCGCGCGTGTCCGACGGGTTGGCTCTGCAGTGCGTTGCTTTTGCTCTCTCGGGAGGCACTCAGGAGTCAGATACGCGCGGCCATTGCTCATGCCAGCCACGGAGTCCCTCCGTCAGTGTCCGCAGTGAACCGTGGCCGCCCTGCTGACGAGAATAATTCAAAATAACTCACGACGGAGGCTCCCAGGCGGCTTCTTTTTTGCGGTTTTGTCGACAAAACGTAAGCCTCGGCCGGAAACGCTCGTGCGTGTTTGGGCCCTTTTCCCCGTCGCTTTTCTTTCGCATTTCTGCATTTAAGGTTCTTTCAAAGCATAGAGAACGCAAGCCGCGAACGCAGCCACGTTTCATACTGGAGGCACTAAAAATAGTGAAATTCACGCTGCTCTAACCACTTGTAAAAACGCTGGCAAAAAACACGTTCCTCCGAATTGACCGCTCGATGCTCACTTAGAAATAAAATGATCCTCGGTGAGATCTTCAGAACAAGCAAAAAATTCTATGCGATCTAGCGTGCAAGCAGTTGCATGCAATTCAATTTTTTCGGCCGAAATTTTCCGCATCTTGCCGTGAAAATTTAACTTTTGGTACCAGGAGAGCATGAGTTTCGAAGGTAACAGCAAAAATAATATTGTACTAAGTAAATTCCTGAAGCTCGGAATGAACAAAATTGCAGTTGCTCCTAAGTAAACTTCTGAAGCTCGGAGCGAAAAATAGTCTCCCTCTCACTACCACCCTCGCTACTAAAAATACTAGTTTTACTTACCAAGTAAACTTCTGAAGCTCGGAGCGAAAAATAGTCTCCCTCTCACTCCCACCCTCGCTACTAAAAATACTAGTTTTACTTACGAAGTAAACTTCTGAAGCTCGGAGCGAAAAATAGTCTCCCTCTCACTCCCACCCACGCTACTAAAAGTATTGATTTTACCTACGAAGTAAATTTCTGAAGCTCGGAACGAAAATTGATTAGTAGCGTGGGTAGGAGTGGGATGGAGACTATTTTTCGCTCCGGGCTTCAGAAGTTTACTTCGTAGGTAAAATCAATATTTTTATTAGCGAGAGTAGGTGTGAGAGGGAAACTATTTTTCGCTCCGAGCTTCAGAAGTTTACTTCGTAGGTAAAATCAATATTTTTATTAGCGAGAGTAGGTGTGAGAGGGAAACTATTTTTCGCTCCGAGCTTCAGAAGTTTACTTCGTAGGTAAAATCAATATTTTTAGTAGCGAGGGTGGGGGTGAGAGGGAGACTATTTTTCGCTCCGAGCTTCAGAAGTTTACTTCGTAAGTAAAACTAGTATTTTTATTAGCGAGGGTGGGAGTGAGAGGGAGACTATTTTTCGCTCCGAGCTTCAGAAGTTTACTTCGTAAGTAAAACTAGTATTTTTAGTAGCGAGGGTGGTAGTGAGAGGGAGACTATTTTTCGCTCCGAGCTTCAGAAGTTTACTTAGGAGCAACTGCAATTTTGTTCATTCCGAGCTTCAGGAATTTACTTAGTACAATATTATTTTTGCTGTTACCTTCGAAACTCATGCTCTCCTGGTACCAAAAGTTAAATTTTCATGGCAAGATGCGGAAAATTTCGGCCGAAAAAATTGAATTGCACACAACTGCTTGCACGCTAGATCGCATAGAATTTTTTGCTTGTTTTGAAGATCTCACCGAGGATCATTTTACTTCTAAGTGAGCATCGAGCGGTCAATTCGGAGGAACGTGTTTTTTGCCAGCGTTTTTACAAGTGGTTAGAGCAGCGTGAATTTCACTATTTTTAGTGCCTCCAGTATGAAACGTGGCTGCGTTCGCGGATTGCGATGAATGGAATCAAGAAAAAGCGAGAGCCCTAAGAATGTGGCTCAAGGGAGCTAACCAGGAGCGTTAGTCGGCGTGCTCTCCGATGTACTCACGGGGGGAAAATGAGTTCTCAACCCTTAACGGATGGGGCACATTTTGCAACGTTCGCTTTACCCTTGCCCTGGAAAAAGAACAGACCGTAGAAATCCTTGATGCTTGTTTTTGCAGACGGCTAACCCTGGTCAACTTGCGGCTGGTGCTAGTGGAGCGAGATTCGAAGGCGGTCTCGTACAGCACGCGCTTCTACCGGCTGCGGGATGATGACTACAACTTTAAATCGTACGACGAAATCATGGAGCAGGAAGACGCGATGAAAAGTGTGCCCGCTTTCGATCAGGAGTGGATTGCAGAAAATGTAACGTCGCTAATTTCACTTTTATGTGTCCCCCCCCCCTTGGCTAATATATATCTCGTTATTTCAGACCAAAGTACTGTACTCCGAAGAGACGGCAGTGTTCCTAGCCAGCTGTAGTCTGTCCTCGTTGGTCCAACTTGGCCGTGGCATCCATTTCAACTGTTTCGTATTGTACAACGTGTCAACGTCTGCCGAAACCGAGTGTGGTGAAATGCAGCTCAGCTTGGGATCGATTGATCTACCCCAGGAGCAGCTGTGCAGTTCGGATCTGTGGGTGCATTTCCGGGCGGCTGACGCCAACCAGGATTTGCTTGCCGTAACGTGCAGCTCCGAGTTTCTGTCGTTGGAAGTTCGTTACAACCGCGAGCCGAGGGTCGCGTTGAAGGAGTTTTTTGTCGGTAGATTAGCGTTTGTTGAAGTGTTATCGACCGTCGTAAATCGAACCGTGCTGTACTGCGCTGATAACACGTACTGGCAGGGCACAATGATACGGCTGGATGGGATGGAGGAGACGCGCCTGAGGATGAAGCTATATAGCAGGTATGAGAGTGGCGGTGCATTTGATCATTTTTATCACGCTATCAGTGTTGTAATAAACGCCCCATAACTCATCTTCTTCGGATAGATATTCTCATCAAATGCTGACGCTGCTGCAATCGATTTACGCTGACTACGAAGAGACATGTTCTATCGATCTTTGCGCGGCCGCAAACAATGCCACGGAACTAGAACTGAAGCGGTGCCTGCTGGATGAATTACAGACCAAAATTGAGCATCCTATTCAGAGGAACGAATGCATGCGGAAGGAGTTTTGCACTGATTCGGTTTATTGTTCCCTGGACACACGCGCGACTACCGAAGGCAATTTTTCATCTAATTGATGCTGACCAAGTCGCTTCCGTCCCCGTTGCCGCGGTTGTCGATCCCCACGTGCACGTTGACCATCGCCGGGTGACGATTCATCAGGGTTGGCTCGTCGTGCTCTTCCTGTACGTCCGCGGTGAGATAAGGCTCCGGGTCCTTGGCGTGTTCGGCGTCCTTCAGAATGTCGACGTAAATAGAAACGGCCGGATTTTCGTTGTCAGGAACGTAGTGCGCATTGCTCGATATAACGCTGTTGCCGTCTGGCACCAACATCATTTTGTCAGCATCCGAAAGATCCGGCACAGGATTCGCAATGGCTGCCGAAACCAAAAGAGCTACAAACAGCAACATCGCCTTCATTTTGAATTTACTCCACTGAGACGTATTCAATCAAATTTAACCGCACGATTTGATGAGTATTTTCGCTACACGCGTTGACAATATCGATAAAACTGGGCATATGGAACGCACCAGCTTTTATAAGTACAATACGCCGTAAAAGGAAGATGATTTCTTATCGGTTTATTGAGTGTCCATGCTCATTTTGTGGCCGGCATTTGGTAGATAGCAAATTGCAGAAAATATATGCAACGTGCATTCGTCCGCGATCACAAAAGGAGATACATATTAAGACATGGTTGATTATCAGCAATTAGATAGGCGGTAGATGATGCTGCTAAAATGGTCTTGATTTGGTTGAAGAGGCTTAATTATAAATTATCTAACACAATTATAAGGCAAGGAATGATTTGAACGAGATTTGAAACTGTTATACGCGCTCATTTATGTCGATCCATGAAACACTGTATAACTGTTTAAAAAGAGCGATTTGAAATGCTGTAACATATTCGAATTTGGAAACCTCATGTATAAAATAGAACTATTGATTAGCTTCGAGTTATCAATTAGTATGTTTACTTAGGTTTCAATTACAAAAATGTCAAAATTACGAGTTGTAACAATAAAACGAATAAAACAGCAAGCAACCGTGGTGTCACATGCTGCATGATGTCAAAATGTACGTCAAAGAATTGTTTTGGTCGGCTTTATTGGTACAGAATTGCTGGTTATTATCTCTTGAATCTAATTTAAACCTCCTCTAGTGGTCGATTGAGACGGTAAGAAAATAAATACTTTGACAAAGTGTCGAACACTGCATGTTGATCATGACGTAATGGCAACTTGCAATAAACGAAAGTAACCGGCTTGTAATTGTTTATTCTAGCTCGAACAATCTAATAAGGACATTCACGATCCCTTTGATTCAATAGACAAATTCACAGGAATTTGATTCCCCGGTCAGATCAGTACAACATCTCCCTAAGAAATAGGAAAAGAAGAAGTTATCAACAGAGGTCGCCTGGTTGGGATGTTGGGCAGCGAAAAGCTGCTAATCTAATCAATTGTTATAATTAGCTAGTTTCACGTTGTAGATAGTTTTCAAACGAAAAAAATGTCGAACGAACTAAGCGCGAATGTTGAACTGATCAAGCAACATATCGGCGAGTATCCTGATTTTCCGAAAAAAGGAATTCTATTTAAGTAAGTCCTCCATTGCTATATATTTGCAGCTATTTTTAATGAAGTATTTTTATGAATAATTTATTTCAGAGATGTCTTTACCGCTTTGCGCCATGGTGAAGTATGCAAGGCCATTAAAAACGTGCTCATATCGCACGTGCGCGAAAACTGCCCAGATGTCCAGGTGATAGTCGGTCTCGAAGCACGTGGCTTCTTGTTCAGTTTGCTCATAGCCGCCGAGTTGGGCATTGCGTCGGTTCCGATAAGGAAAAAGGGCAAACTGCCGGGATCATGCGCTCAGCAAGAGTACAGCTTGGAGTATGGAACCGTAAGTATTCGTAAAGGCTTACATTTGCACATCACACGATCAAATGTAATTTGTATTCTTTTTTGTAGGACGTGTTTGAAATTCAGAAGGGGAGCATCGTGTCAGGACAGAAGGTCTTAATCATAGATGATCTGCTGGCAACCGGTGGCACGATGGACGCAGCAAACAAACTGGTGCAGCAAATTGGTGGCGTAGTAGAGCAGAACGTAGTCATCATAGAGCTTACTGCATTAGGCGGCCGAAAGAAACTGGAAGTTTCCGGATCGAAAGTACATTCCTTTATACAATATGATGATATAGAATGATGTAGTTGTCGCGATCGACGGGCAGTAAGCTAGAAGAACAGAATCGAACGTCTGAATTACCGTTTTGCATGATATTGAAACGGATGAACGTGAAAAAGACATTTTTGTTGTTAGGTTAAGGATGCGCTCCATTCGTTGTTATCAGTTTAATATTAGCTGTGCAAATGTTCCCACTCGATTATGCAATCAATTTAGCCGATCTGTCGTTAAATCGCTCCAAAAATCCGGCAATAATCTCAGGAATTATTGTATAACGTTGCCAAGACGATTGCAATTTGACCTAACAGATAAACCACGACTCTGCGATAATAAATCACATTATGAATGCTCAACTCAAACGGATGCTAATCTTTCCATGATGACGATAAATTTCCGGTAAGGTCGCCCAGCAATGCAGCATAATGTTGGGGCAAATTTCTCTACGATGACATACATGTTGTATGTTTGCCGCCGTTTTCCCATGGACGCATTGCATCCATGTTGGTAAGCGCGATCGCTCAAGCCTGAGAGAAAGAGCGCGATCTGAAGACAGTGTGGAGAGGGAAAACTGCAGCCGCGAGAGGGTCTTTTCACGATCTTCGCTTTGGTGGTCCATGCGATCCGCAGACATGATCCTGCCTCTTGATCTCAGTTTCGTGCGAATGGTCGAGTGAAACGGATCGTCCAGTAAGTTGTCCCGTTAGCCGGAGGCCGGAAAGCTCCAGCTGGAAAGTATGCAGCGTCAGCATAGTTTCGGGCAGGAGTCGAGTGTCGTCGCGATCGTGCGCTCCATTGCCAGGGTCTCTTTAGGGCCGTGCGTGTGTTGTGTGTAGATCGTTTCGTTCCACGTTTGTCGCTGTGTTGGTTAATGCCAGCGATCGTAGTCGTGTTTGTGGAGATGGTTGCCTCCAGACTGAAGGCGGCGATCTGGTTGTTTTTATTCTGACTGACCTCTTGTGTGCCCGCTTCCCATGATCGCCGTCGTTTTCTGGTGCGTAAAGCGAGGAAACTAAGCAACGCCGATGGAAAACGGCCGCCTTCTGCCGTACGGTTCGGTGCAATGCGGGAGGATCGGGTGAAATCGAAACGAATGCTGGAAGTGTGCTAATTTCGGAGGGAAACGATGAAAAGAATTTGTTTATTCATTAGTACCGAATAATGTGTGCTTGTAACGGTCCCGGAGCGCGTTGGGAATCGAATGGAAGCTTTAAACCCCACAGCCCGTTGGTTGGCAGGTGTTTTTGCGAACGAAATGCCACGCTCTAAAACCAACAAACAGGTCACAAATATCATCGCCGTCATGATCATCGTCATCGCCAGCAGTAATGGCTTGACGGAGAACTTATGTTCGGTGGTTCACAGGGGCCCCGTGGTGTTTTTACGTTCCCGTACTGCCGGAAGCACGAAGAAGTAAATTTATTTTCGTGGGAACCACCCCGACGGTGCAATAAGAAGTTTAAACAATTGTGTTGCAGCTGCCGTTACCCAGCACCAACGAGGTCTTCGCACAGGTCGTTTCCAGTCAAGAAAAAAAGCCTATCTCAGTGAGACACCGAAGATCACAGAGCTTTGCGAAAAGGTGTCTTTCCTCATCGTGATCTTTTGAGAGGATGCAAAAATATACACGGCACGTCCTTGAGGAAAGTGAGAGTGTTATCGCTCCTTTCGCGCGCAAGGCTCAAGGACTCAATCGGAACGCGACCGTGTACGGTAGCGAAAAGGCATTTTGTGCGTTGCACTGCAGTGTTTACTTGCATCGAATGGAACATTCCACGCCGTATTTAACGCCTTCTGGCGCCTGTGAGCTAAAGCTGCCCAAAGCCCAACAGCTGGGCATTCTAAACAACCATCCCGCTCGCTCGCGCCGATGAATCATTGGGCTTTTCTTTAGCAGTTCACGTCGTCGCGGCGGCCAATTCTCACACCAACACAAAATACCAGCGCACCCAGCCGTATGTAAACTTTAAGCACACCAAGCTTAAAAGTAACAGGCGCGCAGGAATTCCAGCGACCAGCCGAAGGCGTGTAAAGTCAAACCCGTCTTGCTCATGGAGCGAAACGTACCTCGAAGAACGGACGATCAGCGGCGACGCACGGGATGATACCTTGCTGTACGCGCCGACTGTCCGTCTCTCTTTTGTGTGCTGCGTTTTAGCCCTTCACACCAGAGACCGCGGTATGCCGGAGACGGAAGAGTGGCGTACGATCGGTGTACGTACGATCGCATGGGGTCAGAGGCGGTGGCCGTAAAACGCTTGCGCACGTCGCCTGGGAACGAAAAAGCTACATGATCTACCTGTTCTGGCTGCTTCGTGAAGCCCTGCTGACGCGGTGCTTCTTTGTGTGCTCGTTTCGGGGTGGTTTCTACCACATTGCAAGCAGAGAGGGCTAACGTGCGCGTGTGCATGACGCGAGCGCTTGAAGCAAAATGACGATCTCTCGATCGTACGTAAACCTCTTCAGTTTCTTTCGCCTGGTAAAAGCCCGGCTCAGTGACACCTACGGCATTTAGCATCACTTAGCAGACGCGAAAGATCCGCCACTCGTCATTCGCGCTTGTTAGCTACATCGAGAAGGGAAAAAAAGGTCGATCGTGCGATCGTTGGGTAAGATTCCGTGCATGCAAACAACCGCGGTTTTGCCGCGTTTGGATAGAGCCGGGAAACGAAAACACCACCGTACGTACTGTCGATCACCGTACGCGATCTATATTGGGTGATCCAACGAAAACCATTAATCAAAATGCCAGCGGAAAGATTTATTGGAGAGAAATTCAACACACCGGTGGAGCGCGTGCATTGGTAAAGATCGCCACGACTACCAGTGCCACTACTAGGGGCACTAGCCCGCCGAAAAGAGGTCAAACTTTAGAGGGTGAGATAGAGCGATGGAAAGAGAGACAGAGAGAGAGAGAGAGAGAGATAAAAAGCACGATCTCATCGACCGACATTAGAAACTCTTCTTCGTCAGAGAAGCGAATTGAAATTCTGCCGCCACCGTGCGGGCGCCTAGTTTACACGCACCGGGAGCACTAAACCGTGTCGGGAGGATCACGATCACACGCTACAAGATGGCAGAAGAAGCCATCATCGCTATGCCACCCGTACCTGTGCCCGTCTTCCCTGCTTGTGTCGCTCGTTTCGTCGCTTTACGTGTGCGGGTGTGGTGAATATTACGCAAGGTGTTCGAGCTTGAACGGAAGACTTCAACGCCGGCGACGAGAAAACGACGAACCCGCGGAACAATCACACCATCCGCTTAGTGGGAGCGAGCATCCAGCCGGCGTACAGTTATTTTTCTGTATTAGGGACAAACTCATCATTGAGTTTACGGCATTAGCGCACTTCTGTACGCACGTATCTAATATCAGTGCTATTGTAATTAAGCCGCGACGAGAGCAAGCAACTAAACGAGCTCACCATCGCGTACGATCTTGAGTGGGAAAAAAGGAAAAGTTCCGATGCGCGATGATGATATGGAAAAGCGATCTGACTCCGCTTGGTTGCCTGTTGCGTTGTGTTACAAAACTCATGTTACGCACTCGAATGCCTCTGCGCGATTCAAGGGGACCACGTTAAGGGTTTGTTTTACGGCTACTTCCGAGCCTGCCAAAACTCACCCCTTATCGTCTGCTGCAAGAAGCTTTTAATTGTTGCCGCAATAATATCCTCTTCCCATGCCTGCTTTGAGGCGTTCGAAAAATTGGCCCTACCGAACGGAACGCCGTTTACTATCTGCAGCTGCATTTTGTTTCCTTTCCCCGGGGGCGCTCTTTCTCTCGCACTCTGCACAGCACAGGCGGATGGGATTGAACGATAGCATTGATTTGATTTTGATTACATAAATTGCATGATTGGCGTGCGAGCGGGAGGACGAGCAACGGCGAGAAATGGGGTGCTTACGGTGGAAAGTATTTTAATAGGATTTCACGTGCGTTTTTTTTTTCGGGGTGCCCGACATGAATATTCGGCATCCGCAAAACCCCAGGGTGTGAAGACCGAAGACCTGCGAAAACAAACGCTCGCGAGCTTCGCGCTTCCCATGCACGATCATTATCACCACCTGAAGCTCATTAACGCAGCCACACGGGCAGCAGGGAAGAGAAATGATGAGCTTTGGAGCGTTTTGTCGATTCGGAATCGGTGCGTTTGATTGTTGATTGTTGAGTTTTGTTTTGATTAGCCAACAACTTCATGTCCCCGTTCGAGAGGGGAGGTGATAAAAAAAATGATTAAACGTGTGTTGCTCCATTACATTGAATCAAAAGCGAGAAGCGTGGGTATGGCAAGCACCGTGTGGCGAGTTTGAAAGGTGTAAAAAGCTGCTTTCCGGCTCGCCAGCGCCGGCCCACGGCAAACAAACGTGTCGAACGAGCGTACTTTATGGTGCGTGGCGTTTGCCAAGCTGGGAGGTGTCATCATGAGCGTCATCATCAACACGACGATCGGTGCCAGTAAAGTGAAACTAAATCTTTACAGCTCGGGTTGGCTTTTTTTTTGTAAAGCTTGTCGGCTTCCCTCATTGGGTAGTTTTTGTTTTGTTCCGAGCTTCCTCCCATCGCCACGCGCTCTGCGATCTACTCGTGATGGTGTATTGATCGTCGCTTCAATACCCACTCCTGCCGGCAGAAAATGATCGTTCGGTGGGATCGTAAAAGCGCTGGCAGCGGTGCGATGGCGATGAAAACGAGAGCTTCTCTGCAAACGTGCGATCGTGACGACACGAAGCAATGGTCGAGCGTTTTGCAAACCGACTGACGCCATTCCATTTCTTTTTTCCACCCAGCCGTCGTCACCTGCAATATTAGCAACGTTTCAGTGTCACGCCGAACCGGGCGCGAATGTAGTGTAACCAGTAGCCAGCGGCAAGTGAGGCGACCGAGGTGACGAGAGCCAGTTTGGTGGCTTTTTTGAGTGAAAATTTCCCTGCCCCTTTTCCGGTGTTCGTGGGCAGCTCGTGCGGAAAAAGCTGCATACGTTTGCATACGCTCGTTTGCGGTGCGTTTCGCGTGTGATCGGATCGTTGTGAAGACGTACAAAAATAACACTAAGAAAGGGAGATATAAAAACGCTAGTGCACCATGGGAACGAAAATCGAGTACGTTGACTCGAGCCACATGTACGCGACGAACTACATCCGCAACTCGAAGGCGATCGCCGTCCTGTGGGCGATCTTTAGCATTTGCTACGCGATCATCAGTGTTGTCGCATTCGTGACACCAGGTAAGTTGTGCTTTTCCATGCGAGTTGCTGTGCAATAGGCATTAGAGATTGGAAGAGCTTTTCGACGCATGTGGTATGCTTGTTTATGCTTTACACTTGGAAGGCCTTCAAAAGCGAAAATATCAAGATGTCCATAGAAAGGGCACGTGACGAAACTGCAAAGTGGCGATCGCGTGAGTCCAAAAAACCAAAGAAAACAAAATTAAGCTTTTGCATAAATGTAGCCCAATGCTGTACGTTTTGCTGTAGCACTTCTAGTCGATTAAATAATGTACGAGTTGCATCATTTACAGCTCTTATTTCGCGATCAGAACCCAAACAAAATTGTCGTTTTAAAACCCGGGTGCCAAAAGGCCAAATTAATAGCGGCCATTTAAAAAATGTGTTCCATTTGTGCGGGGTTTAATGGGGCTTGCTAACAAAATGAAAAGGAGCGCCAATATCAAACGGCGATGCACGCCGTATCGTAAACACGATTGAAAGCCCTTTGTTTGGCCGTTCGCATGGCACCACAATAGCCCACAGCCGGTGTGATATGGTGTAACGCGTTCAATGGCAAACCCAAGGGAAACATCTGCCCCGAGGTCGAGAAAGAAGGGTCGACCGATGGGAATGTAAATCGTGCCGCGATGTCGTCCTAGGGCACCCAGGCCAGTTGCAAGACGGTCCAACACCGATTGTTGTAGGTGTTGAAGGCGCATGAAAAAACCCACTTGAGCGGATGCTAATGGTGGCACACGACAAAAAGCTTCACGTCGTGGTTCTCGCTCGATCGCTCGCGCACGGTCCACCCGCTCGATGTGACCTTTTCGCTTAAAAGTTGTTTCCAAACAAAACCGTTCCCTTACGTGGAGCGTGGGGCATTTTCTTACCGCCACCTTACTAACCGGACTTGGGACCGGACCGACAATTGGTCAGTTTTCGCAAGCTCATTAAAATCTGCGCCTTGTGCATGCGCAGGGGGTTTCGTGTCATTGCAGCACCGATCGTGGGGAGCGAAAAGGCAAAACGATTTTTATTTCATTTAGCTTATTATTAGGCCCCTTTTAGAGAGCGCACGTAGCGCGTCAGCAAGCAGCATCTTCAGCATCGATCAAAAGACTTCATCTCGCGCAAACGACGAACCGTGCTTAAATAATGCTTAAATTAATCATAATAACCATAATGATCGTGTCGGAGCTTGCCACCACTTGATACTCACCTCTTTGGCCCAGAGTCAAGCGAAAGGGGAACTATGATGCAATGGTGGGCCTCGGTCCTCGAAGGCCGGAAAGTAAAAGTTTTTTTTCCCACTTTTCTTCCAGCCCTGTATCTTTCGGTTTGGAAAAAGGTGCAATCTAATAATCGCATTGAAGCGGCAAGCAAGCAAGCAAAGTGTAACGATCTGGCGCGCTGCGGTAATTCGTCATCTGATTAAGGTGGAACCGGGAATCGATTGCATTGTTCGGCTGGTGGTGGAGCAAATTTGCGGCTTGCCAAGCAAAAAGCCCGCCCAGGAAGCGATACCGCGTGACACCGGCAATCAGCTGAAGCAGAGCGAAAGAAAGAGTTGGTTTTGGATAATTTTTGCTGCTTTCAGTTTGCTGCAACTTTTTGCTTTTATTCGCACCCAGGTCTGAGGAAAGGTTTTTCCCGACCTCCGGGTTCGACTTTTGTGCTGCCCATTGAACCGAACCAGCACCGATCGATGGCAGTGAGAAAGATTTGCATATTTCTTTCGCCTTTCTTAACGGCGTTATTTCATTATTTCGTTTGCAACAGTCACTACACTGGTCATGTTGGCTTGCGGGTCAGTCTAAGGCAAGGCCATTCCGTCGTTTATTCGTCGACTTAAGCACCGAGCAACCCAACTCATTACCATCGCCTCTGCATACGATTTTCCGGATGCGCCGGTTTGCTAATTAATCTTCGCATTCCCGTTGCGGCGAATGATAAGGCGATTTTGCGCATGATTATAGGGACGATTAATGGCGTCGGAGTGTGAAGCCCGTCCCAGGTCGAGGGAAAAGAAACACTTGGCTAATCTTCCCTCTTCGAGGAAGATTTATTTCCTTCTCAGTTTTGGCGAACATTTCCCACGTCGTCGATCGACGTAACTGTTCCTGCTCTGGGGATTATTTTTTTGATCATCGGAAGATTCGTTGTTCAATTACGTGCAAATGTTTGGATGATTCGCGCCGGTTTGGATGCTGCTGCCGGGGAAAGGCACCGTCATTAGCGTGCGAGATTGACGAGGGAATAAAAATCGATGAATACACTTTTTTTTTGGAAATGGGAAAAGACGAGGGTTGTAATTCGTTTCCACGCGGTACCGTTCGCTTCGGGGGGCTTCCATTGGAAGTGATTGTGGTAAGAGTGATAACCGTTCGTTCGTGCGTAGTTAAACAGGCCTTTCGTCTGCCAGGAGGTTTACCAAGATGGGGTCAGAAAAGGCAGCTTTGCAAACCGCTTGTTCTTTCACAAAGGCCACGAACCTACGGAGTTCTTCCTGGAGCGCGTTTTATGCAACGCTCGTTTCTCCGCCGGCCTAATTTGCTTGGACCGCGCTGTAATTCGCGGTTGTCACTGTTCGAGCTGTGAACACCAGGCACTACTTTCCCAATCGGCCAACGAAAGCCCCAGGATAAGCGTCCAGGAAGGGGTCACGAACAGGGGCGGTTGTTTTTGTTGCTGTTGCTGTGTTTACTCGCGATCGAGCGCACCAAATTGCTCTTGGGGGTAATTTTCGGCTTCGTTGCGCCGACGCCCGCAGTCGTTATCCAACGGCTTGCTGGTTGATCACCCGTGCCAAGATCGGAGAAGCATAAGGCGAACGACAGACAAGATGGCAAGAAAATGCAGGAAACGTCAGCTCTCGGCGTGCGTTCTGCTCGCATTCGTTGCGAGATGTAACACGGCGTTTTGGCGCGCTAATGGATTGAGCATGGCGCAATGTGACCGCGTGTGGCGTATTGGATTTGTGTCAAAAGTGTTCCGTAAGCCGGAGCATGCGCATGTAACACCGTTCTGACACGGTTTAGGCAACACGCGTAATGCATCTTTCGTACGTTGACTGACCTCACATTTCTCGCTTTTTCTCTCTCTCTCTCTCTCTCTTTCCATTTTCTACTATAGAATGGGTCGGTGATGCAGATTCGGATGCCGGAGGACGACTTGGCTTGTGGCAGATCTGCCAAAAGGACGATCTCACCGACAGTTGCACCGGCAGGCTGGAGGATCTGCTCGAAATGCAATCCATAGCGTTTCAGGTACGTCGAAATAGTCTTCTCCATTAACCCCGAGTAAGTTTAATAACGATTATGCTCTCCTTTTCCACAGGTGGCGACGGTATTTTGTGGCCTAGCCGTCGCGACTTCCGTGCTGGCGATCTTCTGCCTGCTGCTGATGGTGTTCATGAAGTCAACGACCGTTTTTCACATTTGCGGCTGGATGCAGATGCTTTCCGGTGAGCGTGGGTTCGCGGGTTTTCCTTTTCCAGTGCGCTGGGATAGCGCGTGCGTGCGTATGATCATTCACTCGCACGCAATGTAGCACGTTGGCTGGAATTTGGAGGCAGCCATTTCGATGGATGAATGATTTGTGGGAAGCACCCGCCTGTGTGGGGAGGTTGATTATCGATGGTAAAAAAGGGCGATGAGCTACGGAGCAGGCGTCATCGGGCGCTTCACGCTTCCTCATTGCGGCACTTGGTAGAAGGTTCATTAGGCAAAGAAAAAAAAAGATGAGACGGGATGGAAAAAATCAGCAGCTTCCCGGTAATTGGTCGCGTTGAAGGCGGAAGCCAACTCGTCGTGGTACGTCGTGAAGGAAAGCGAATCTGGAGTCACTCGAAAGGGGGCCTCGATTATCCCTCACGATCTCGAGATGGTGAAGGTTTAATGCTGGCGCATTGATTGGGTGTATAATTTGCTTCAAATTGCTTGATCGCACGAGCCGTTTAATTGAGTTGGAAAGGACGAAGAGGAGTTGATCGCAGGCCGCTGGAAGGCATTTCCATGTCGCTGCTTATCTGCATCGTGGAAAACGAGCTCACCAAGGTCCGGCCCTTCACGATCGCACGGGTGAAACGAGAGTCGCCGGAACACCGTGATCGACGTATCTTATCCGGTTCGCTAGTTGCAGTAGGGCAGCAAAACTGCACCGAGTTGCAGCTGGCCGGGTTGGCCTGTTCCCTTCACTCGCGACCGGATCATCCGTGGGTCGGCTTGGGAAATCGTCATCATCATCGTCATCGCTGGATCGCTGGATCGCCCTTCGAACAGTGCTAAACCGGTTTGCGGACTCGAACGCTGCTTCGAACGGCGAAGAAAGCTCGTCGCCATTTCCGAAAGAAAGAGAAAACAATCGAACCGTCCTTGCCCGGTCTTGTCTCGCTTGCTCGAGCTGGTTCCGTGCCCCATTCGGCCATGGCAGGAATGTCCAGGAGAAGAAAGCAGACCTCAGGGTGTGGGTCGTTCGAGCGGAAGTAGGTCATTGTCACTATGTTTCGCTCCCGGCAGGCACATCCCCTCGAAGCCCAATCACTAGGCTCATGTTCAATCGCCGCTAACGATGGGTTCCGAGCGCTCTGTTCGATCGCGTTGGGAAAGGCGAAAGAGAGCAAGAAAAAGGGACAATTTTTCCAATGAATCTTCCATATCGCCGAGCGATCGGACGGAAAATGAAAGCATTTACCATCGTGCGGTGGTTGGACGATTCGAAACGTCTCCATGTGGGGTGGAATGGGCGATCGAGAGTCCATAGAAAAAGTAGCCAATCCAGCCCACGAGGTACGAGGCTTCGCTCGTACCAATCTAGATCGTCGATTTCCGTACCGTGCCGGCACTGACCTTTATCTTTCCACCAAACGTGGGCCAGCCGGTCGGAACGAGTTTCCCGGCCGTGTTCGTCGGGTGGTGAGTTTGTTGACTCTTTTCTCGCGACATTGTGACGGTATACATTTTTGCAGTATCGAGCCAGCGGCTGATGGTATGTGTGTGTATTTTTTTTCGACAGTGAAAGTCGATTTGAAAGTAAAATAATCTCCAGCGCAGAAAGCTGCAGGCTCCGGGGCATATCGGTACATTCTAGGACGCGTCTGGATGCTTTGCAGGAAAGCGAATGTTCAGCTGCGACGTGAATTTATTAGATACCAATACAACTCGTGACCTCCCTCGCAAAAGGGCCATAAATATAAGGAGAAAAACAAAAGCTCTCCACAAATTGATTACGGCCATTTAATTGTACGACACGTAACGCCGACTCGGTTTGGGTTTGAACCACAGCACAGCGAATGTATCAACAAATCCCCAATTTAACCGTTGCGCACCGAAATTACGCCGCGAGTTCCCCATTTTACAGCCTCGGGGGTGGCATTACACGGTTGCTTTCGGTACAGTTTTTCTCCCACCATTCTCTCTTCTTTCTCGCGTACTTTCATCTGCCGCCCCTGCTGACCCAGTGCTTAGCTGGCGAAATGGTAAACGAGATTTGGGTGGTTTACGGTGCGTTATTACTATTATTTGTGTTGCGTGTGTGTTGCAGCCTTGCCGTGCTCCGAATGCCTAATCGCGCACGGTTTCAATCCACCGAGATCGGCTGACGCAATCGGTGGCAAATTTGGCTGCCTCCGATGTGAGCGCCCCTTGCAGAAAGATGGCCATCATTTTTCGCCGATGTTTTTAAAGATAAAATTACGCATCTACAGATCGTGCTTTTCGCTGATTGACGAATGAAAGCGCCGTCGTTTCAGCGCATCTAAGCAACCATGGGATCGCATTTCGCAACACCAGCATGGCTTGCTTTGATTCTTCGCTAAATAGCGTTCCTGTCGGTGAATTAATCCAAACGCGCGGGCTGCGTAATTTGAAGCTACTCCTCCGCTGGTGCCACTTAAACGAGCCCTGGGACAGTAAAACTGATTGTCGAACAAATCGGAACCACCGTCGTATCTCACGCTCGCGTACAGCGAATGCTGTTTTTTTCCGAAAATAAAACCACTTTCTACTCCGCCGAGCCATTTCTCATCTTTCTCTCATCGCCCTTGCCGCGTTTAATTACTATTCACCGAGCTCGCTGACGGTGCCATTAGGCGGAATATTGGGCAGCTGGATGGAAAATGACCGTTTCCGGTGAAAAACGCCGCCACACGTGCATGCGCGTGCGTGTGTATGTGCGCGGATGCGCATAATGACTTTGCGTTCCCTCGTTTCGCGTGACATTAATTCTCCATGCGCGCGGCGTAACACGTTTTTACACGACATTTTGGGTCGGCATTCCGTGCATGGGGTAAGCAAAAATTTAATTAAAAAAAAAGAGTGCCACAATCTAGCCATTTAACGGGGCCAGCCACATGGACATGGACGCCGAGATTCCCAGGGTCAGTTTACGTGCACCGAGCCGCTTAACCGGATGGTTCGTCACCATGGTGGGGGTGAAAAGTTCCATAAATGTAATGTATGCAAATTCCCTTTCCCCCTTTTGGCGTCATTATCGCGCCGTCGGGGCGTCAGGTGAGTGTGTGTTTTTTTTGCATAAAGGGGGGTAAAATTTAAAAAAAAAACACACAGAGCTGAAACATTAGTGGCCTCACCGAGCTTTGGGCCCAACCGAGGGAAAGTCGGTAACACGTCGGGGACGGGAAAACGGGCCTGACATGCGAGTGCGTAATGTGGTTTACAATATTATCTGATGGTTCCGCAATTTACGGCATTGTGTGGATTCACTGGTGGCGCATAATCGTGCATCATCGGTTGGTATGGATTTTGCCATCATGCCACATGGCTTGGGGTGGAATTTTTTCTATTCACCGTTGAATGGGGATCCCTTACCGTAGCGCCCCCGTTCACGATGCCGTTCCTATCCGCCTTGGGAGCTAGGAGGGTCGCAAATGTCAAGCTGATCGTCTCGGTGGGCTCGGCAGCTGGAAGCGTGGATTGTGCAATGCACGACTTGAAGCAGCAGGAAACCATTGCAGCTGAGCTTTTAGCCGACTGAACCACCGTTTCCTGAAGTCGAGTGCCGTTGGTTTTGTTGTGTTTGGCTCGATTTAAAAATAAAATACATCCCACTGAACAATGGTCTAGCCGAGTAAATATTTAAACTTATTATTTCAACATTTATTTCCAGCTCTCTGCATGGTGATCGCGTGCGTTTCCTTTCCATTCGGCTGGAATTCGGACGAGTTCCGTAAGATTTGTGGACCGGAGTCAAATCGCTTCGAGGTTGGCCTTTGCAGTTTGCGCTGGGCGTACCCATTGGCGATCATTGGTGAGTATGCGAGTGGTGCGAAGCTTCAGACTTAGGTTTGCTAAATTTTTTACCGTTTCGTTGCTTTCAGCTTGCATCGATGGGTTCATCCTAGCCACATTGTCCTTCATCCTAGCGACGCGACACGTTCGTTTGCAACCGGAACCGCAATACCAAAGCAGTACGTATAGAAGATGGTTTCTGACATTTCTTGTACGAAAATCACATTGAACTTTTTTTTCCATTCCCAACAGGAGAAATAAACAACGCCTACGTTACGGATGTTGCCAGCATCGCTGGTTCCCGGAAATCGCTTAATCTTCAGCCTGTGCTGCTAGTGGCGCCTCCGCATATAATATTTTAAGCACCAATATCCATCCTGTCTGGAAGAACCTTAATTTTACCTACCGATCGTTGAGCTTAGCGCGAGTGTGCTTTTTCCTCGCAGTGTAAATGTTTAGGGCTCAACGCACGCGCACTATAGAGAGTGCGAGAGCAGCCTGTTTAAGCTTAGGCTCGATTTGTTTTCTACTTTCACTTCCGCGATCCTCGAGGAGAGCTGATCGATTTAGCTTTTCTGGGGAATATGCAAGCTAGCCCGAAGATGTAGAATTATATAGTAAGAACCGGCTATCGATGGCCAAATCTAGGATATTACTTCAAAAAATGGGTAATAAATATTTATTCAAGCTTTAAATATCGTATGGATGAGTTATTGTGTTTTACCGGTGGCTTGTTCCGCTTGTTTGATTCACTCTTTTGTATTTCTTGAGATAAGTGAATGTTTACCTCAAATTTTCAAAATATGGTAGGCTTTATGAACTACAGAAAAAAGACATTTGCAGGTAAAATATGTTGATATTATTTCAAGGAACGAACGGATTGAAATATTATTTCATTACATCTAAGAAACGCTTCATAATTGCAATTGCATTTTTAATAAAACGCTTCACAAAAGTATCTCATATCACGTGTAGATGGCGCTCGTGAGTTAGGCGTTTCGATGGCATTGAAGCGTTTTGAACTTTTACATCTTTTTACGATACATGCCGGAGGCTAGTAAAGAACGAGATTTACGTTTGAAACATTCGGCTTTCAATGAATTTATGCAAGCAATAGATAAAACATTGAATAGAGATACATTTTACATTTTTATTTTTGCCTGAAACTCCCCAAAAGTTGTTAGAAATCTGTTGGAATCTGATCATTGAGCTATTCGATATTATGAATCGTCATTCATTTCAAAACCAATGTTTGTTGAAAAACTAGCCTTTGCAGTAAATTTATGTGATATGAGCTGTACTCCGATTGATTGCGTAGGAGTTTTATGTCCGTCATTTAAATGGCGCACCTTTACCATGCGCCTCCATTCATAAGTTACGCGAGAACGCGTGCCGGACACTGAGATAATGCAGCCTACGATTTACTCATCGTAACTTCCCACCAACTGGACACAGGCCAGCTCTTGGCAACACAGGCACGCCAACGCGCACGTAAGCAGGCTCAAGCGTAATCAGAAATTAACCCTTGCCTTCACCACGTCCGCAGGAAGATAATCGTCCCGGCGGAGCCAGAGGTGACGAAAAGCCCCGGCAAAAACCGTCCCCGATCGATGGAAAAACACACGCGGCAATCATATCGAGATCCCGACACGGCACCGCGATCTTAATTACGGTCCGAGCTGAAGCTCTTGAACTTGAAGGTGCACGTTGCGCCCGACAATTAGTGCTCCAGATGGGAAGCAGGAAAAGTAAGCGCAAACCAATAATCCCCGGGGAATGGCCAATCATCGCCGTGCCGCTGGGGCCATTTCAGTTCACGCAGGTTGAATGCCACGTGCCCGGGAGCAAGCACACCTTGGAGGGCGCAAGGGCTCGGAGGGCACCCCGGTATGGCCTGGAGACGCAGACGCGCCAGACGGTTCTCCGAGGGTTGGCGTTACGCGTCTGATTGCTTAATTGGCGGCCGGGTGATGATGGGATTTTCATACAACTAAATCACCTCTAACGAGAAAAAAGCCATGGTTAATTAAAGCTGAAAGCTGTAATCGAATCGCTGTCGTCGCCGTCGCTACCACCGCAATTTACCCGCGGGGTGGTGAGCAAACGATGCAAAATAGCGCCAACAATGTGGGAAGCGATTAAACAAACAGCGTGTTGTTTACAAAAGCGCTCGAAAGGGGTTAGCGAGCTTAAGGGATGTTGACGCCGCAGGATGAAAGAATCTTTGTACTTCAAAGTGAAATGGTACACAGTGCAAAGCGGATCAAAGCAGCCTACGAAATTGAGCCTTCACTGGCCCAACCGGTTGACGTTTGTGGAAAGAAAATGAAAAACTATACGAGAGATGTAGGAAAAATCGAAAAAAACTCTTTATTTACATACATGATTAAAACATTACGGTCTATTTACATTCTGTGGTACACATTGGATGGATACATTTCATAACTACCTTACATTGGCTAGACTTAGACTAAGCTGCTTACTTTTCCAACGAGTTTTCCCTCGGAACGATCGGATCGCGATCACTGCGAGCGATCGGAGCTTGATTGTCGCATGAAGTAAATGACCGAGGACATCTTGTGTCCTTTGCAATTTTGGCTACCCTAAAAACCGTCCCGCATTTTAAAACAACAATTCATTATGGAATAAGCAAAATGGTCGCCTAAACGCGCTGGACAGTAGGGCATTTCTTTCCGTCGGTCTACTTCCTCCCGTTTTCTGGCAAGTCTTTTTTTTGGGAAATTTAAGGCATGTCTTCCTTCTACAACGAATCATTTACCCTAGAGAGTACGTGTGTATGATCCTCCCAACCACGATCGAGCATCGTTGTTGCTTTCCATGATCGTAACACCGGAGGGAGTTCGTTTCGAGCATAAACTGGATTGGCGATGGCAGTGCGCAAAAAAAAAGGAGCAGCATCTTTTTCACGCCTCGACCATAATGACTAACATAAAACCGGTAAGAACCTAGAACAGTGAGTTGCTCGCCCACCGCGAGCGATGGTGGCTTAAAAGGCACTAGCGATAAGATGGGCGGAAAAACAAAAGTTGAGATAAAGTTTTTTAAATAAATCAGCAGTCTCTATCACCGTGTTTGGGGGCGATCGACACGCGGCGTAAGGAAAATCGTCGATCACCCCAGGGAAAGCCCTATGGGAATGGGATGAAATGGAGCTCGGTTCAGGTTGGTTAGTTGGACGATCGTCATCTGCGGCCCTATGCAGGTGAGTCCTCTTCGGTGAGCAGACTTTGGTCCTTCGGCTGCACGTACAGATGATGGTGGCTGTGCAGTAGATTGTGATTATGTAGCAGATGATTGTTGTTGTTGTGTGGGCCACTGGTGTCCGGACTAGCTCCACTGTCCAGTTCGTCTCCGTTTGAGGTGATCGCACCGCCATTCGCCTTCAGCAGGATGTAGCTATCACGGTGCAGTATCCGATGCTGCCCGTTGTTGATAAGATGGCTTCCACGCCGCAACGAGCGACGACCCATCTCGAGCAGCTCCGTCGTAGGGTCATCCGTGAATACAAAGTTCTTGTACGCCCGCACAAAGACGAAGATCATAGCGAACGCTCCGGTCAGTATCATGCCGTACGACAGGATCGGAAGAGCCGTGGGAGCGAACACGGTCGCTAGATAAATCCACCGTCGGATGGGTGGCGTTAGTTCGCTGACTCCCTGGAATGCCGAGAATGGGACACAAAAAAATTAAGATTAAGCTCAGGACATCGACATCGAACGCCGCGTCACAAACACTTACCTCCTCGAGCCACATGATGGGGAATACGAAATCACGAAAATCTTTGGTTGCCATCACGTTCGGTGCTTTCTCGACTAGAAGATTAAGCTGCACGCGTACCTGACCCTCGAGTGGGACGCCCAGTTTCTGAAGCGAGAGATAAAAACCCGGAGTATATCATCATGATCATTAAGCTCAAAGGGGCTCTAACTTACGGGTTGGATCTTGAAGTACGTCTTGTGCTGCTCTGCGTTTGGCTGAAGTCCTTCCACAGCATCCAGGAGTTGCGGGTCCGACTGGAAGAAGTGCGGGTTCGAGATGTAAACGGGCGCTCCGTACTGGCAGGGGCTGATATTCTGCAGCCCGTAATACTTCTTGTAGTGCGGATGATCGAAGCAGCTGTTGTTCTCATTCGGCGGCCCGTACGCATCCTCCGACAACGTGTAAAGATCGGCACCGATGCCTGTCAGTGATGAATGTACAAGATCACGAGTGAGAATGCAAAGACCTACGAGTGGGAAGTGTTCTCCAGGTTCGTGACTCACCATCCTTTTCGACCGGTTCTCGATAGACGAGCGGAAGCGTCCGGCAAAGGTCCTTATCGTAGATGTACACCACGTCCTTCTTGGTGATGTCACGTGGCGGGAAAAAGCTACCCTCGGATGCTTGGATGCTCCGGCACGGCTCATTATCCCAGTGGGGCAGATGATCGAGCCCGTTCAGCTTGTCGAAGTACCCGAACTGCTCCATGCCGGTGTGGCCCGTGTGCATCGTCGCGTACTCGGTCAGGGTGCCGTTTCGCTGCAGGGGTTGGTTTTTGAGTTCGGTTGTTTTTTTGGGGTGGTGTTCGTTCGCACACACGGACAGGGATGGGATGGTTGGTTGGAGATTGAGTGAGTGTTTGCACGAGAGAAAGCGCCGTAGATAAAAAGGAGAGACAGAGAGAGAGAGAGAGAGAGAGAGAGAGAGAGAGAAGAAAAACGGGACCGGGTTGTTCGGGTTGGCATAAGTGAGGTGTGTTTTTGGGGGTGAAAGATCAGGATGTGTATGAGGTTGAAATTAGAATCATATGCATCATAAATAGAGAAATGAATTGAGAATAAAAAGCACAACAAAAAAGCAACAGATTTGAAATGCAAAATACAATGGCATGAAAAGGAAAGAAAAATAAATCATACATTTAATGACAATCAACAGCATTCGGTTTATGAAAGCAACACGTGATGGTGGGATGAAGCTGATCTATGACTAAGAAACAAAAAAAGCTCACGAAAGTTCGAGAACCAGGAAGGCTTGCAGGGGTGGAAAAACCACCCCATCCGATCGGTAAAACGAACCGCGACCGATTACGCTGGCAAACACGAGCGCAATTACGAAGGTCAACGGATGCGCTCCGTCGTTCCGGATCGCATGATCGTGCGCGTGGAATTGAGCGGAAAATTCCTTCCAATGGGGCGGGGATTTCTCCTGCGGGTTATGGCACCGGAAAAAAATCATACGCATGGCTGGGAATCAGAAAATGGCTCCACGACGTTACCTCATAATATCGCGATCGAGAAGCAGCAACAAGAAAAAAAAAACGCGAACTTATGCAATTGCACGCTCTCGGGCGAGCGCACATTCTAGAGAGATCTTTTTCCTGTCATTTAACGAGAGCCCTTTGAGGAGCTCCTTAGCGTTTTTTTTACGTTCGTTCATTTTTCCCATATCGAGCTCAATCAGATGCAAGGGAACCGGCTATCACTTAGCGGGTTGGGTCGAATGGAAAGTGTTCGTGTGTGCACATTGGGGATGGATCGCGAAAACGCGATCGATCAACAACGGCAGATAGGTGCGCCCGATAGTGGCCCCAATTATCGCGATAAATTCTCAACTACCAGCAATCGTTCTAATTCCAGCAGCTCGTAGGCCCTCCAGTTCAAACAACACCAGGAGAAAAAGTGTGTTTGTTCGGTTTTGGTTTGTGTTTTTCTCACGGTAGATGAAATATGCTTCATTGGTCGGTTAAAACCTACCGCTTCTAATAGGTGTTATAAATTAGCCCGGTCTGATCGCCCGGCGAAGATAGCGCCAGTCTCGGTGTTGTCTCTCGCTGAACCGGTGAGCTATTCTATTTAAATATCGCTCACCCCCATTGGAAAGACAGCCCCCGCGTATCAATCGAGTAGCGCCTTAGAGCATTCAATAAATTACCATGACAACTGTGCTACCGATTGCTTCCTGCATGTCATTGTGCGCAGGTGAATCACCAGACTCCGCGTGCAGGTAAACTCAACTCGCTTGCGTTTGTGCTCCAGTTAGCACATTCGGGATGCACTTTCGGGTGATGGCGATTGTCGATAAGACAGTAAGGAAATGCATCAGATGAGAACCTGGGGGAAACCACGCAACGTTCGACTTCGTTGTACGATGATTCAGTAACCTGCCCGTTATGAGATAGTTTATCGCCTTCACGCCTCAATCTGCATATAGCAGCTGTGCGGAATCCGCACTCGCCTGTTTGTAATGGCCGTTTGTTCACAACACAATGCGCGCCGCTCCACGGAACCAACTTCAAAGGACGGCAAGTTCGAACGCGCACCCCGAAGGGACGGAACACAACGTCGGAAGGACGTGCAAGGCTTTCGATGTGCTTCATCGAACCTCGGCCCCGTGGGCCACGGGCGTGCTGCCAATGAAAGGTACGCCCGTTTCACCCCACGCCATTTTAATAACCACCCGCGTCTTCTGTCTCGTGCAACCTTGTGGTGGGTTTGCGGGAGAAAATCAGCCTCCTTCCAGGGGCCATTTTTGATTAATTTGCTTTTGATGGCACGGTGCGTGCGTATTAATGGCGCCCGGGCGGACAGGGCTGGCAACTGGGTAACCTTTCAATTTTGTGGCGCCGAACCGGGATGGGATTTTCACCGCGTCAAGTTGCGAGACGTTGCCTAATAAGGTAATCATGAGCGGGATAATTGGTTAATTAAATAATGCCCCGAATCTCTCGAACCTGATTGGAGTATTAAACCATCAAGCAGCTGAACGTAAATACCTCCAATAGCGCATAAAGCGCATCAAAACGCGCCAAACAGACTCAGGTGGTATTCTGAGATCAAACCAACAAATGATCATCCCCACGCCGATAAGATCGAAGGACTACCGTAAAGCTGTCAAGCGACCCGGCAAACGATTAGTGTACCACACCAACGGCCAGTTTACGGCTTCCAAAAGCACCCCTGTGGCATTGCCGGAGACGGATGAGATGGCTCGACCAGGAGCCAAGATCAACCGAGTGCAGGTTGAGGCCGTCCATAAGAACCGATCGATCCGGAACGGCAACAAATGCTGCGATCGCTCAATGCCAGCTTCTGGCAGCATGCGCTAAAGTTCAATGTTAGCCGCTTAACGGTGCTTCACCTAGCCGGAGTACTAGACATGCTAGAGCTTAGTAGTCGGCTAAGCAAGATGAGTTCTTGCCCGAGGAAGAAATTCCCTAATGGAGGGCTATTTATTCTCTCTCTTTCGCTCTCGCAATCTAACTATTTTCCACACGCCTACGGCACCATGATTACTGCGTGGAGTATGCATGTTACCACGCCAGTTGAGATGCATGCTGTAATCGATAATTGATGGGTAGCGTGCAGGCAGACCGGTGTTTGGTCAGGGTCACGATCCCGACGAGCACTCGGAGACTCACCCGTCGGCGTTGCGGATCGATGCGTATCAGATTGGCTTCCTGATCGCGGTGGGCGGTCCGGGCACAAAATGGCGCGGAATTTCCGCAATCCAATCCGTCTGGTTTGGTGAATTTATCACACAGGAAACGGGCCTGAGCTTCTGGCACGCCGTATCGGCAGAACGCACAACGTCAAACAATGCACGTTAATTTCACACCGTTTTGTGTAACCGGTGGCTTTACATATCGTAAGCTTCCGCCACGGCGTGTTGGCACATTCGCTTAGTGAGAAAATGTTAATCGGTGGTTCATTGCTTCAGAGGACATGTCGGTGGGTTGTGTGGCTTCTTTCACAGCATGCAAGCATCGATTCTAACGCCCAGCACGCCCAACAATGCGAGTGGACGCCCCGGACAAACGCGATCAAGTCGCTAATCATACGCTTGATCGGGCGTGTGATCGACAGCTTGCGAACGGGGTGAAACTTCCCACCCGATGAGAAGGGGCGCAACAATGTGGAAAACGCGGAAAATGGATCCAAAAGCTGCTTCCCATCGCGATCACGGGGTGGCGTTAGAAGCGCGCGTTCTAGCGCGAGTGATCGAGAGGGAGAGAGAGAAGGAAAAAAAAACCTAACGCCAAGGCTCATAAACCGCTTGTTGGAGGTTGGCGATTCCAGCGAGCACGTGGCCTTCGAGGTTTTCCCTCTAAAGAGTATGCAAATGCCGGATGAGGGGTTGGAACTTTGGCGTGAAAGCTGATGGTGCGTAGCAAAAAAAAAAAAGGACTCTTCGATGAGATGAGAAGCGAGTGCAGCGATTGAAGCGTGTTGATGGATGGATGGGTGCTGGTGAGGATGATGATGAAGATGATGATCAGTGGCATGGCTACGTGAGCTATCTGAAATGAGTCAAGATGCATAAAACAAAAGAGAGAGAGAGAGAGAGAGAGAGAAAGAGCGGAAGAGAAAACGAGAAACAAAGGCAAATGCGCTGGACTGGAATTCTTCTGCTTCCAGGCAACATATTCGCTACGTGGCACGGGCTACTTTGATGGCGCTGATGAGCGGTGGCATTAGCAACTAGTACCTGCAAAGCACCGGTCTGTTGCTACGAGATTTAATTTGCAAATGGCGATGGATTACTCGCGATGGTACAGGCTCTCGGCTCTCGGGGGCTACAGCCGCGAGGATCGTTACGGTAGCGCTAATGACGGCGATGGTGTTGATGATGATGATGATGATGATGGTGCTCATGGTCATGGAGAAGCTGCGGCGATGTCGATGATGTCGAAAGACGACCATGGACGGGGTGATTTTTTGTTGTTGTCGTTGTTGGGGGTTTTATTGGGTTTGGGCATTTTATTTTTTTTTTTCAAACGGGACAATGATCACAAAAGGGTGCAAGGAAACAGAGCGAATGGGACGAAAGTAACCGAAGCGTGGTGTATTCTTCGCCAACGCTTGAGCAGGAAGAAAACCTAGCACTTACCCCATTCAGTAGGCCCATCTGCTCCATAGGCCGTCGATTTCGGGGGTAGAATCGATGCGCCAAGCTGACGAGCGTGTCGTCGTAGCCAAATACCAGCTCGTCGGCCGTCAGTGAGATGAACGGTTTGTATTTGGCTGCCGTTAGTATGAAGGATATGCTCTTTGATAGGACGAAGCTGAGGTACTTGCTTTGGGTGGAGATGGTCTGCGGAAGACAAATCGAGAATCGGGAAAAGCTCATTCACTTGCTCACGGAACCGAACAAGGACCTATGCCGGTGACTTACCAGCAGAGGAATATTTGGCGTCGTGATTCGCAGGTTCTTGTCCACGCTAAGCTCGGGCACGAACTGCAGGATCTTCTTGTGCTGGTACGTGACGGTGTGGTTGTCGTGGAACTTGATGTTCACTTTCTCCATATCCTCTCTGGAAGAAGAGTGCACGAAAATAAAAAAACCAACAAAAATAAATAAACAGGTGGACATTCGACGGGAAGCTCACACCGGAGGGCCTCGAACGCGCCCGGGTGGCCATGATCTTGCCCCGGGTCGGTCATCGGGAAACGACGGTCGTACGACGGCGTAGGGCGGAGGGTCGTGCCTTTTTAATGTTCTCCCCTCCAACCTAAACCTGACGCAATTGCGCGCGTCTAATAAACTAATCCACGTCGGTGAAGGTGCGATCTGCCGCGCGGTTGCCTGGGTGGGCATGGAGACACGCAAACGCAAACTAGTCGTACTTGAACGTGGCCGACGGATACCGCTGACCGTTGAACTCCGGTTCCGAGCTGGAAGCACGTGCGGAGAACGCACATTCGACGGCCCTGACGGTTGCCGGAGCTCACGAGAACGGTCTATTTCGAGGCACCGAATGCGCCCTGTTCGCGTTTACATAACGCAACGCACATTGCGCAATCCCCCCGATAGAGGCAGGAAAAATGCCAACCAACCCCAAGATTGCATCCCGCGATACTGCGTTCGGGAGTTTCTCGACCGCTCCCGTTCGGAAGGGAGAGCAATTGTATTGATTTTAATGAAGTGCAATTTTAATCCCTTCTGGAAAACTGATGGGTGGAAAAAAAAACCACCATGACGATTGTTTCACCTGCACGCCCGGACCGGAAACGCAAACGTGATTGTTAATTAGCCCTGTGCCGTGCTTGAATCCGAGCGATCTAGACCCGGCCGTTTGATTCCACGAATCCCGATCAATCCCGGAGCTGGGGGAGATTTATAAATAGCCATCGACCACTCGCGTGGGAGATGTATAATTTATGGCAATGACATATACACAGAGACACGCATCACTGACGAACGAGCACTTACCTATACACGAATGGTCCTACTTCAACTAGTTTTGGCTTTTCACCGGCGAGGAACCCCTCCGGGTTTGTTACGTTAAATATGTACACCTTAGTTAGCCTAGTCACCCCCGGGCGCTGCCAGTAGTGGAAGCTTATCGTGCCGTTCCACAGCCGCAGGTTCTGGAAAGACACAAAACGACGGGGTTTTTCATGAGCTAGCTCTCGGTCACTGGGAGGCCAGTGGTCGCTTACCTTCATGATGAAAATGTTCAGCCACGGCACGGACGATAACACCACGCCGGCGATGAGGGTGACGATACCGAAGATAATTACCGCAATGCGATCTGGGAAAGAGACACGAATGGATGAGCGATGGAATGGATGAGTGAAAACTAACTTCCTCTGTAAATGGATCGGGTTCTGATGCGAGAGCGGAGATTAATCAATCGAGCCGCTGATTGCTGATGGAGAATGAAGCGCTAGGGGAGCTCGGGATTCGATGTCCGTGCGTAATTGATGACCGGACCCAAGCCCAGTGTCGTCGTTACGAGCAAACGAAAGGTTAGAAGCCGTCACCGCAAACGGGTGCAATTTAATTACCGCATAGGGCAACCACAAAGCAACAAACTCCTCTAGGTTAGCTCCTTTGTCGGTGGAACCGAGCAAGATGTCTTCTGGTTGAATGTGCGAAACGATGGCTTTCCCTTGTTCAGCGCCAGCTTATAACCCATACATGACCGTGTGGGTGGTGGCCCCCTTTTGGTCAGGAGGACTTTTCTCACGACCGTCGTATTCCGAACGAACGCCGGGCTCGTGCTTAGGGGATGGTCTGTTTCATCTCAACCGACTAACCACACACTGTAAGGTCAAAGTTGACGATGAATGCACCAGGATGCATGTCGGTGGTTTGGTTGCATTAATTGCTTTCCCATGGCAAGTCACCCTTACGCGGTGCATAATATGCACTTGCTCCCTTCATTGCTCTTGAACTCACTTTTCCAAAGATGTCGACGACTGCATTTCCATAATGTCGGGCACGAAAAAACAAATGGGCCTGGTTGTGAAATATGCTCGCGCAAAATTAACTTCACATTACATCACGGAAACACCCTACCCACGCTGTTATCAACCTTCAACTTCAACCGTGCGATAATGATTAGGTACAGCCCTCGCCGTCCTTCGCGGCGACTTGCGCTAGTCCCGGAAGTCATCGAGAGCTGGTAATTAATTGAGATCGCGCATTAAAAAAGCGAAAGAGCAGTTCTCGTTCGAAAGCGCGCGGCGTAATTTCACCCACGACGGAATCCTGCCCTACCGGGTGCACTATCCCTTTGGCTAGTTGGCTGGCTGGCTGGCTGGGTTGGCCAGTTGACCTCCCGGGGGTTGGCCGATCTAATCGAGTGGTACTCCTGCCCGACCAGTGTAGGGCTATAATCACGACCGAACCACGCCATCCCTTAGGGCATGGCCTTGCAAGGGCCACGTGTTTGCTAACGGGTTAGCAGCGTGTCCTCGAGCCGACCGTAGACCGGCCGAGATCCCGTTGCAAACCTGCCCCAAAAGGGGCTGCGTGAACGCGTTACAGTAACCTCCTCTCTTTTGCGTGGCCCCGTGTGGGTTAGGTCAGGGCAGCTTGTTCGGTTAGATGTGCAACATTTTAATTGAATAATAATTGCATCAGCGTTATCCCCGGTGCAACGGATCCTCGCACGCTGCAGGCTCATTACCCACTGATCACGGGGGCCACGGGGGCCACGATGTGGAGAATCAGGACGGCATGGTACGCAAGATCTTGCGCCCATTCGACCAATGCCCATTCGTCCTATCGTGCGACCTGCGTTCCCAATGCAACGAAGTGCGTCCGTGGCGCTGCAGAAACAGGTATTGGGAAAATGGCTATGGGGCAGCATAACGAGAGTTGGCTGGATTTTTCGGTTATATAACCGAAAGTCGGCTGTTTATGGCTCTCCGCCGGTGCTCGGTGCGAGCACTGCAAACTGGTCCCGGAGAGGCCAAGCAGCAAGAAAAACAAATCAAACAAGAACAAATGCTGCTGCCGGACCAGACGTTGGATGATTTCAACAGTCGCGGATTTTGTGGCGAGTTTTTTGTATCTCTCTCCCGCAAGCGTACAAAACGAGGTCGGCAACGAAACGGCAGTATGTGATGCCAAAAACAAAAACGAGCCTTCTTCCCTTGAACTAGTTTCGAGATTTATGAATTCGGGATCGCAAAGTGATGGAGGTGTTGTGGTCGATCAGCAGTTTTCAAATGTCTTTCCTGATCCGGAGATTAAAAGCGCTTGTTTGCCCCCAAAATTGGGACACAGATCTTCGCAGTAGCTCAAACCGTTTTCTTGGGCGAAAGTACCAATCAGCTGTCAGGAGAAAAAAAACGCATTCAATCAAAGCACGCCATAAGATCATGCGCTCGTTGCTAAACGGGAGAAGTGAGCATTCAAAACAGCTCACCTGCAATGAGCGAAAGGTCACTTCTCACCTCACACCGTTGGTGAGAAAAAAGGTCACGTCTGCTCATGCGTCATGTTGAGTCAACTCCCAGGCGAAGGATAGCTTCAGCAAACTGACGAAACGGCCTTGCCGTTGGTGTCAGTACACTGAAACATCAACCCCGGGCTTGGGCGAGGATTGCGTTAATCCTTTGGCGCGTTTGAAGCACACGGTGGGAGTCGGCATACGGAGCCATTTGCAAAGACCGATCAATTTGCCGATGATTTCGATGAATGCGACCTGCGCCCCGTCCAAGCGGTGTTAATTTTCCACCACTCCACACGCCGTTTCCCCAACGCGGTCCCATTAGCCGGCTGGAAAAGCTGGTTTGGCTCGTTCAGCCACCGAGCCTACGCTTACGCTCCTTCAGCTTCGGGCCTTCAACACCAGCACGGCGTCTCTGCACGCGACTACCTACTACGGGTAGCCGCTATCTTTCTCCTTGAACGGTGTCAAGTTAAACCCACCTCCCGCATCCTTCGGAATGGCAACGAAAATGGCTGCACCGAGCTGCAACATGCACGGTGTGCTCGATCGTTTGGTCAGTTATGTAAGGAATGATCGGTACTGCGCCGACCGATCTGATGGTGGGCTATCGAATGGCGAGTGTCGAGTCGGAGCTTTTCTTCGCACGACGCGGTGACCGGTTTGTTTTTTCTTTCCACCCAGCCCAACCCCGGTATGGGGCTTTCCTTTCGGTGGGAGGCAAGGATCACGCGGACGGCGCGATCACGATCGTGTGTGATTGTACGGGTGCATTGGCGTGCACCCACCGGTTTTGGGTTTTAGGTTAAGGAGCCAACCCATTAGATGGGTATTGCGGCAAGAATTTCCCGCGCGTGCTTAAATGGTTTGTTTACGATGTTTTGTGCGCGATCTGTGCAGTTACGCGATGCCGGGGATGTCTTTAAGAGAGGTGAAGAAACATCACCACCCAGTGGGTAGGAGTGTCGCTAATGAAATTGATCGATTAAATGGACATCGGGTGGGAAACTCAATGCTCAATGAGTTTGAATTGACCCTTTTTCTGTCTTCATCCTTTCTTATAGTCCCATAGACCTGTGTTTTAGAAGCATTTGCTTGAATTAACCTCACGAGGAAACTCTTATTTGATCGAGTTGTTGAGAAGCTTCACATTGCCAGGGAGCCGTACTTCGACAAAGACGCGCAGCTGTGATTTATGATAATATCTCTAAGCACAGAAAATCGCACATCTCACCCAGCTACGCACCTCAACTCAGACGCCGCGCAAACAGAGTGCGCGATTCGAGTGGCTTGGAAACCCAGATCCAGCGATCTAGGGAGAAATCCAACGCCCTGACGACAACGCGAATCTGATATGGGTGCGCAAATAAAGCGCCCCAGGATCCGGCGCACACATTCGCCTCCATTCTGTGTGTGGCCGTGCGTCCGTGGGCGATTTTGATTGTTCTCGTGGTTTGCGTAGCTCAAATATTTGCGCCCAAAACGTGCATTCATGCGGCTTCATCCGGCGGACTTTGGAGCCTGCGCACGCCGCTCACAGGCAGCCATAATGATCGCGCGTCATTAGGCGTAATTTGTGAAACGAGACCCCCGGAATGGCGGTGCAATTAGACACGGACCGAAATTGATGAAAAAGATCGCGCACCGTCTGGAGCAGGTGCTGTTGTTTCGCTGGTGTTTGAGCCTGCGAGCCGAAATCCCTTTCGGTGGAAGGTCCGAAACTAGCCTGGCCGGACGGTGAAGGTCAATCATCCTTCAGCTTCTGTTGGCGGCTGAGTCAACACGGCAAAGAGGCGGCCGGGAGCAAATTACCGAAATATCCGGCTCCGGTGCGAATTTGATCATCTGCTGCGGGTTTGGTGCGAGCAGCAAGAATCGCAGCAGGAGACGATCGGCGATCTGAATGGAGCGCAATTTTTTGGCAACTTAGCCCCACAGCTGGGCCCTCTTTCTCTGCCTCACCGACGACCGAGGCACTCAGCGATGGCGTTAATTTAATTCTCCTGTACGCGCGAACCTGAACGAGGGCTCGACTGGGGTGGTTCGTACGTTCGTCTGATGCTGATTTGATTAGCGTTCTCGCGAGTCATGATCATGAACGCGATCATGAACCAATAAGCGCCCCGTCAACTGTTGGGCAGGTGGCTTAGAAACCAGCCAGGTTTCCCCGGAGCTGGCTGGAGTGTTTGCAGTCCATCGAGCTGAGAGTTTGTTCGCGAAACATCAAGCGTTTTGCTGGCTGTACGCGTCAAGGTTTCTCTCTCTTTCTATAAGGGACGTTTTTGCACCACCAATAATTGATTGCGGTAGGTGAAACGATCGTCCAAACAACGCTACCCAGCTACTTAGCGACAGTACGTGTCCGTGTTAGGACCCTTTAAGTCGCAGCAAATGGGATGGTTTCATCGCAGGGCGCAGATAATCACGGGCTTGGAGTGGTTTTGATGTCTTGCCGCTGATCGCCTCCGGTTGTTGAGAGGTTTTTCTCCACCACGGTGCGTTTGTGCGCACCACTAAATTGCCAACCATCGCGCGAGCGGGAATGTGATTTAGCTCGAGATGACTTGATTCGGTCAATCGTGAGCACTTGGGCATCACGATTTGTCAGGTTGTTCCCGTCGCCTTAAAATGAGGTGGCGTCCCGTTGGGGTGCTAAATGGTTTGAGCTGAACCGGGAGCATTATTATGGCTCCATCACGAGCTGCTGAAATGCCGTTGCTTGCTAATAGAAACGACATTTAGGCGATACATCAAAGTAGCTCTTATGTTCACCATATGAAACGAAGCTTAAGTATTTCGTGCGTATTCGATGATGAATATTTATAAAGGGTGCGTTCGTTTGGTGTTATATTTATTGGATTTATATATTACGATTTTAAACTGCATCATAATTTTACACTAACTTATTTAACCGTTATATTTTTCTGAACTACGTGTTTGGAATTATGTAATTAGCAACGAAATAAATTGATAACGCTAAAAGGAGCTAGCTAACATTGGCATTTGCGAGAATGAATGCCATCACGCAATGATATTTATATGCAATGTTTTATGTTTACCTCATAGATTTATAACTAGATAATGATTCCGTCTACCTTCAACATTTTCCCACCTTCAGCAGCAGTAGCATAATCCGTAAGGACATTTTCACTACGTTACGTCCTAAGAGATGCCAATGAGGCAGATCGCAATGCTCCCGAGCATCCTGCAAAGTAGGCAGGACAAGCTCAGGGACGACCTGTGCCCCTACAAAAATATGCACCTACCGAGCGTGCCACGAGGGCGCACCCGTTGGTTTGTAGGCAGAGCCAAGCATCACCAAGGCCCGTAATTTTCCTTACTCATTAGTTTAAGGCACAAAGCTGGCGGGCGGTTTTCCACCCCTATCAACCAACGCGATGCTGTTTTGGCAGCGATGCATATAGGGGGTAGTTTTGACAACAAAGAGCATGCGCCACTGTCGAAGAACCCTGTAAATGCGTTCCCGGAGGTTGCTGTTGTAGGGTTCCATTTTCAAATGTCACTCAGAAAAACCGTTGCATAATGAATAGAACACGGGAAAAGGATGTGGAAAATGAAGGATATAAATTATGGCAAGAGGTAATTAAAACTCACTGCTATTAAATTTCGCTCCCTGCGAAATGAGCATCGATAGCGGCGTGGGGCTGCCCTGACTGGGCGGCAAACCAAACAGCTGATTGCTAGCATTCTGTCCGACTTTGAAGTAGTTTTTGTGCAATCCCATCGTATCCGGCGTGATTGTGGGACGGGTCCGTTTGCGCTACGGCCAACACGGGGTGCCGTTGCCGTTGCTGAGGGTCGATGTTGCCTAGCGCGTTGGGTGCGAGTACTCGGTTCGTCTGTCGGTGGATGTCGACAGAGCGCATCTACAGACGGCTGGGTCCGGTTTGCGATCTGAAACGAAGAATGAACGAAGAGAGAAGTGTGTGAGAGAGTGAGTCTGGAAGGGCGCACATAGGTGTGACTTCGATAAGCCGCCCCTGATAAAGCGATCGGACGGAAGAAACCTCGCGCGAGGGTCCGCAAAGAAGGCTTGCAGGAATGTTTCGTCCGTTTGAATACGTCGCGGTGTCGCCAATGTCACCGTGTGGTGGTTACGTAACACCGTCCGTATGAAGCACCGGACAGCGAACCGTCTCGACGGACGGATCCGCACCCTTTTCCGGCACGTGAGAAACATATCACCTACTTCGCTTCCGAGGACCGGTCGGATGCTGCTGTGTGCCATGTCGCACCTGGAACATGCGCACACTCGGCGCGCGAGCGCTTTCGTACATAAATTACCCTCCACCCTTAGCATCCTCCAACGCATCCGCCTGCTCTACCGCGGGGTGGGACTCCATCACACACGCACATGTCACGCGCAGGACCAGGCAGTTTGGTGACCTTGGCCGGTGCACAAAGAAAGAGCATCAGCATAAAAATGATAGTCCAAACGAGCGCGAAAACGGCCACTTCTTGGCACGGGCCACACGGCCGGTCCGTCATTATCGCGTTGGACCGGTTGGTTGAGCCTCTGGAGGAGATCGAGGACACCGTATCCCTTGGCGGAACGGAGCGTGGAAAGCGATCCTTGGTGACGCCTCGCTGACGCTCTCGTTTTCGTCGGGGGCTTTGAAATGGCTTAATTTGTGTTGTTTTCATTGTTTTTTCTTTCATTTTTCTCCATTTCGTCCAAGTCCCAACCACGGGACAGGTCGATTTCGGTTGGGCAAAGGGCACGCGTTCTCTTTCGCTCGCGTCGGACGTTGCAGGTCGCGAAAAGGTCACACCCGGTGACCGGGAGGACCGGTTTCCGGAGCTCGGACACTGAGACGTGACACGACGGGACGGTAATTGCTGTTCGTGGCAGTACCGGGGGATCGTAATTTTTAGCGATAAGTTTTACAGTTTTATCCCCTCCACCCGACGGGCCGGTCTCCGCCACCATTACCATTTTTAACCATTTCTCCGCGTTTATTGCCCGCAGACTTGCGATCGTCGTGCGATCGGGCTGGGACAGTAGTTTCCTGTTCGAGGTTTTATTGTGCCCGGGCGTGTCAATTCAGGCGTCGATCAGTGCCTCGGTTGGGACACACACGTGTACACTTAGTTTAGTGGGTGAAGGTGAAATGTTTTGCTTTCTTTCACGAGCCGCATGTAAGGGCGGTTTCGGTAGTTTACCATCGTTCGCCGCCAAACCTTGCCAGCCGGGGTGGGAATCTTTACGAGGTGACTTCCCTTCGGTCGATCGAAGGAACGGCGACCTTGGAGCGAGCACTTGCACGCCGGCACGATCGTAACCAGTCGGTGGTGGTTAATTAATTAAGAGCTGCTTTTTTTTTGCTTCTCCCGCGTTGTGTGTTTCGTTTTGTGATGATCTTCATCATGTCGATCAGCTCCTCCCAGCTTCCCGGTGTGGGCTTTTGCGTTGGCTAGTTACGGTGCGGTACGATGTAAGTAGCCGATTCGACGCGCAAATTAAACCCCCCTTTGGCTGGAATATCCCATTCAATTTGGTGGGTGCAATATGGCTGATTGCGGGCGCCTGCTGGAGGCTGCGTTGAGTAATTCGTTCGTGTGTTTAGGGAGGGAGCTTAAGAATAGCCGGATTACTGGCTTGAGCCAGTACAAACGACGTGCTGCGCAATACGAGCTGGATTACTCAATGTTACGGCACGATCAGAACGCTCTTACGAACGCGGAAGAGGTCAAATGATTAGCTGGAATTAATTAGAACCGAGGTAAAACCAAACGATAAGGAAATTCGGCGGTTAATATTCGTTACCATGGTTACTGTGGATTGTTTTGGAAACATTATCCCCCATCTGTGAAAAGGGGGGTTGATTCGATTGCAAAACAAAAACGGAAAAGAAGAAAAACCAACCATCAAACAATTTCATCATCCTCGTGCACATGTTCGTGCAGCGCTTTTCAATGTCAAGTGCTGCAAAAAAAAAACAAAAACAGAAAAATAATGCACCCAAATGCGATGCAGGATGTGCATCGAGGCTTGCATTTTAGCATACCGATTTCGCACCTCGCTCGCAAACAATTTCCGCAAAACCCCGCACGGTCGCGTGCACCGTGCCATTGGAATTGATTGGCGTTGCGTAAAGGAAATCAGAAACGCAACAACAAAGCGAAAAAACGAAGGCAAAGCCACTAGAACCGGTGAGAACAGGGGGCTCTTTTCTTGCCTTTTTCTTGTTCTGGCCAATGCCGCCATTATCAAGGGTTGGCTTCCCACCCGGAGGCGCCCGGCGTAGGCAATACGAACAACCTTTGCATCGTTCGGTTGGTTCGGTGGCAACGAGCAAGCGAGCCTTGGTTAGCGCTTAACCTTTGCTGTCTTGCTGGGGCTTTTCTAACGCACCGCAGCTTTACGCGCTGTACGCTCGATTGCCTCACGACGCCTTGATTGCGCGTATCGCGCTGTTGATTTAGGTGCGTTTTGGCAGTGAGCAAGCGATTAGCTCGGGGAAGTCGTGCTAGGATGTAGAACGAGGTTCAAGCCAGGGATATTCTGTAAGCCCACGTTTAAGCCCTTCGATCGTTCGGTTTGTAGCTTGCGAGGCTTTTCAGGTTTCCGGAAAATCATCCCCACGAAGGACACTCGTCCAGCTGCTGCTGAGTACCTTCGCGATAGCTCACACCAAGAATGCCATCTAAATTGCGCCTTCGATTGCGGCACGATGGCGACGATGGTGCGGACCTTCCGATGGCCTACAAACGGTTGCGCGTTACATAAAAGTCTGGCCCGGTTCGGTTCGCGCGCGCGCGCGCATGTGCGCAGCTCTCAGCCCAACATGAAACCATCATGCGCAATTATTGTAAACTTGATACTTGAAAGCAAGGCCCCCTCGCATACACGCGGTGCGTTCGCGCGTTAGACACCCGGGAGGGTGCGTCATCGGTGCCTCATTTTCCGAGCCACCTCGATCGATCCGTCAGAGAGTGGGAGACTGGCCACTGGCCACGTTCCTTCGCCACTGGCCCACATTTGTTGGGCTTCTTCGGTGGCGTGTGTTGGGCGGATCGTTGCGCTTTTTTTCGGTTTTTTTGTTTCGATTTCAGAGGGCAAATTCGTGCAGCCCCGTATAGGCGCGGATTGCGCAAGCATAATTAGGCTTATTATTAGGCTGCGCTAGTGTTGCACCGGCGAGCGACCGTTCTCTCCTTTCGCCCGCCTGCAATCCGAAAGGTAGCTGGCATTCAGAACTGTGCACTCTTTCTCTTGCTGTAGCGTACGGGTTGCCTTATCCCCCTCACATGGCTTAATCGTGTGATGCCTTTTGCTTTCGTTGGCGAAATGCCTCGACACGCCACACGCCTTTCGCGAGTGAGCGAAAGAAAATGGTGCAATTTTCTAGCGAGCTTTTGGGTGATGCGCCGATGCACGCGGTTGCATGCCAATATACGCGCTTTCACGGTTCGATTGTCCGGTGCCACTTTTTGGGACACATTGCTCGTGGACGAAATGCGGTGCTAATTCGTGAGGAATTAGGTAGGGAAGTGCTTAATCATGTATGGTAAACGGCTGTGTTGCTGATTTCTAACATGGTTGCCATGGTTTCCGTGCAGCATGACGGATGCATTTCACTCGAAGGTTATTGTGGAACAAATCAATGCAGTTTGTTCTAATAGTGAATTATTGACCCAAAAAATCGCATCAATTGGCTCATCCACGTGCATCACCCAAATAGAGCGCCGGAAATGGTCAGCTCGATCATGCTCACATTTCACAAGCATTTGCTGCCTCAAACACGGCGCCAGAAGAAGACCAGCAGAAGCAGTAGAATGTGTGCACTTTTCCTTTCAACGCCGAGCACTCGTGCCGTGCGTCAGATTTAGTGGCCGCTTACCTAACCTCCCTCCCAATTAGGAGCAGCAAATCAATTGCAGCACGATGTACGCGGCCCATCAGCTCGCCTCACACACGGTGATTATTACAAATGCATGCAGTTCGCTCCAGAGGTTAAAGGCTTACCAGCGGTGGCGTCGTAGGGCCCTTCCCCAGCGATGTAGGAGGTGAGACGAGAGATCAAATCTCTCACGTCAGGCCGAGGTGCGTTCGAATGGGAGGGGTAAGTGCAGCGGCCAGGTTGATGGATGGGGGTGTAAATGTATCCCCACGCGTGCGCAGACGAGTCGCAATCGCTGGCCGATCAAACTTTGTCTGACATGAAAGTGCGCTCAAAAGCAGCACGTATCTCTCATGTATCTCCCCAACGTCAACCAGCGGGCAGACCAAGCGTGAACCGGGTTTCATCTCGCCCAAGCGCGAAGGTGGGAAATGAGATTGAAAAGCAAAAAAAAAACGCGAGTAGAAAAAGAACGCACGCACGCACGCCGCACGGTGTGCAAACAGACGAAATTTGCATAATTGATGGTGCCTCATCGGTTTCGTTATTGTTCTCATGGATTCCTTCCTTCTACCGGGGAGCCGATTCTAGGTGCGCTGCTGGTTTTTGGGGGCCGAGTTTTGATTGCGCTCCGTGATCTTGGGAGCGTTTCGCAAACGCGAGGGCCACCGGGCGAAGACGGCAGGCTGTGGAAATGTTGGTGGATGTTCCGGAGCCGAATGATGAGTGTTTTCCTGGCACGGTCAATTTGTTTTTGGCCCCGTTAAATCGGGTGTCGTTAAGCCCGCCCGATTTCGTGTGCAATGGCGCTAGGTGTGTTTCTTCATTTCTGCCGGCTTTTATGCCTTTGTAAGCTAGGGGAGGTTAGAATGGGGGGAAAATGGAATTTCCCGTACGTGGGGTGGCGTGGTGGGGGTGTTAATTAACTTCGCAACCATCTTTGCACGCGTTGGGTTGAGTTTATCAATCGATCGTTCCGCATACTGATGGAGGTATGCGTGCAATCAAGCATTGATGATTTCGATTGTTTTTTGAAATGTTTGTTGAGGGTTAAAAATTCCTAAAATAATTCCTCGTGATTGTTTACTTCCTTTGACACTCTTTTTCACTTTTGAGCAATAGAAAAAAGGTCTCGCAAATCTCGACGAAGTCACGCTGAACGGCATGCGAGCAACGAGCGGGCTATGTTTTTACCGTGTGGCTGTAATTAGCACGCTCGTCAACACGCGACCCGATGCCCCAACAGCTTGGGCCCAAGAAAGGCCCATTTAATCATACGACCCGCCAAACCGGCCAGTTACAGATGGCCACCGAGGCCACCGACCAGCGTTGTGATTGTCATCCTCACAAAACGGGGCTAGTGCCGCGTCATGCCATCAGCCTGATGCTGATCAATTAAAACCGAACGTTTCTTGTTGCGTTTTATCAGCACCGATCACGACGACGCACGAGAAAAGCCCAACACTGGCCGGCTGTTTCCGCTGACCCACCTAATCCGAAGGCTACCGCCACGTGGCAAAGGGCTCGGGTTTTTCCGGTGCAGAAATCAGCTGGTGTACCGTGCGCACAGCTCCATCTACGGCGCACCGTGGAACCTTGGCATAGACATCGCGGAAAAAAACAGCGAGAATCCGCAACTGCGTGGCGATTTCTGTGGTTTCGATTTCGCAATCGAAAACGCACCGCCTCGCGATATCGCAGGGCTTGAGAATGTGCCGAACCCTTCGCGAAGAACTGGCGCACAGCTAAATGGAGCCGTTGGAGCTCCCATTTTTGCGTGATGTACGGCGTGCACGGTTTCGTTCTCACCTTGGGTTTATTGAGTGCAGTATGTTGCCGCAGCTGCACCATCGGTGGCGTTGCAGCGGCCATTTGCAGGCAATCCGGCGTTGACCGGTGCCGGGTGGCATTTGGGAGGGTAAATGCTACTGGCTCCACCGAGGCTGCTTGGGTAAATTGTAGGCGAGTTTCATCGCACGGCCGCCGTTCCGATTGCCGTTCCGTTCTGTCACACTACGGCACCTAACGTTTATGCTTTGGTTCACGTTTACGCCACGCAAATCACTAGCCCTCGTGGTAGAACGGTACACGTCGGTACGATCGGAAAATGGGAGAAAACGGGACGACGGTGTAGCATAACCTTCGAGCCAGTGCAGGCCCCGGATGGCTGTACTTGCGGTCACATTCCGTCGCACCGGCGAAGGGCTAAAGGAACTAAGCACTCGGAACGAACGGAACCGGGCACACTCGATGGGTCGAAGCGAAACGGCTTGCGCTGTAAATACCGGTGACCGCGCGAACGTGATCTTCGATCGCTACTGCGTTACGCCGAGAGACGCCTTGAGTCGCGTTCAATGAACGATCAATTGACCGGGATGCGTTTCGGTGATCCGGCGTTGATTCAATTTACCCACCACAACAGCCAGGACAGTCGCGTCTGCGAACCGAGGTGCGGTTGGGTTGTGATTTCTCAAAGCACCCTCCCTTTTGGGGGTGACTCGGATCAATTGATTGCACACCCGGATTCGGACGGCTGGCGGGAGCGTGCAAATAGAACGCGAAACGCTGATCACTCTATTTTCGCCCCGACGGGCAGGTGTCCCAATGAAAAGGTCGTACTGGCGGAGCGCCATTAGACGAAATTACCGTGCAATTTTGCAGCGGGAGCGAACGATTGGTGTTTGCTTTCCCACCGACGGGTGGCCGCACGGCGAAGGAATACGACCCTTGGCGGGATTTTGTACGGTTGATCGCGCGGCTGGCTGCTCGAGAGCGATCACATTCCGTAATAAGCACGACGAAACGAAAGCGACATAATAAAGGCCCGCCAGCGCTCTGCGTAGGATTAAGAGATTAATCGATATCGTAGCGGCGATGTTTCTTTTTACTTTACACCACGACAAACGAGATCGTCTGAGTAAGGCTTTGCTTCAATTGCAACCAGCTACATTAAACCATCTGATCGTGGCGTGTAATTATCAGCTAAAGCCAGACGCAGAGTGGAGGAAACAAAAAATGATAATGGAAAATCATAAGCGTCCGCTTTTTGTGACGTATCTGTCGTACCACCGCCGTCGGAATTGCCGTCGGAAGGATGACGGAGCAAAAATGGCGCCAACCGTCGGGTGGTGTGACGTTTTTGGAGCAAACCCAACCGGGGGCTAATTTTCGAAAGTGCCAATTTTGCCCTATCAAGATGGCGTTGACCATCGGAACAATTAGCCGTGTCCATGACACCCATCGCAGGAGCATCCCACCCTCCTGGGCGGTGCCAACGCGCGTGTGTGTGTGTGTATGTGCCTAGTCGCTTCTCCTTCTTCCTTTAGTGGCGTGTCTCGCGCGCTCGCCTTGCTCAGCCACTATGGCCATCTGTGGGCACCGAAGATCGAAGATTGATCGTAGGAAATTCGAAACAAACAGCAAACAAAACGCGCGTGCGACCGTGCGGGTAGAAAGCAAACAGAGAGTAGAAATAATACGCAAACGTGAAGCCTGCCGTGAAGCTGGTTCCCCGGTGAAGAGGATACACCACGCGGTTCGGTCACGGTTTGGCAGAGACCTTGGCGGGTTGTGTGTTTGTGCATGCGTGTGTGTGTGGTGAGGGGGAGGGGGCGATCTTTACGACGAATTACCGGTCGTCGAGTTGGGCTGGTTTTATCTCACGACCGTACACCGCCCAACACCGGTGATGATGACGTTTTGGTGCGCTCACTCTTAGGGGTTGGTTTTTTTCGTGGCGGGTTTTTTTTTTGGGTTTCATTTAAACCACCCCTCCGACTGTTTTGGTCCCGTTCGAGGCGGTTCTGACTCAACGCGGGCGTTGCCGCTGGGAAGGTGAGAATTATTTATCGGATGGCAATTTATTACACACACACAAAAAAAACCCATCTTCGGGTGAGATCCTCACATCCGCAACGCGATCGCATCGCAGAACGTGCTGGTGGCTCTTGAAGGTTCACCGGCGTTCTTAAGCCTGTGTTCCCCTGTGGAGTATCTCGACCGACGGATCTAGCTGCACGGCCACTTCCACTTCCAGCCGCTCGGTGGCAGTAATCATGATGGATTCTTAGCTTTTTATAACTCCCCACCGAACGCGCGATCTAACGAGCGGTCGCTTATCCACAGCGGGTAAACGGATTCGCACTGCACCTGGCCATCGGACGTCGCGGAGTTCCATCATCCATCACCGGATACCGAAGGTCGCGCTCCGGTGGCTTTCACTTTCTGGCTTCTAGCAACGGCAGTAACGCTCGACGATGCATTAGACACCTCCGGTGGCTCTCGTGGCTCTTGTTTGCATGACCATGGCTTTCCTCGCTCGGTGCAGACTCTAATTGAATCAATTACACCGACCCACCGGGGTTCTCCACTGAGCATGTGTACGTGTGTGTCCTCGCACACATTTTTCGGGCAACCTCTCTGGCGAAGGAGATCGATCGATCGATGCCTCGTTTACCTTCACGGTGGAAACGCTTCGAAACCTGCTCATTATTACCCATTCGATGCCGATGGGCATGGATTTTCTTTTCATCTCACACCAAAAATCACCACCCCGACCCTAACTGGTGGTGCCCAAAAATCCTGGTGCCCATGTGTGTGGATCACCGCTTTGGTCGAAGGTGAAGGAGAGCATCTTGGCCACCTTGGCCATGGTGGGATACGGTACGGTACGGGGATACCGAGGTGCGGGCATGCACAAGTACAGCGGCGAGGACCTTGGGCCGGTGACAGTGGCAAGTACCGCCCCACCGATGTTGTGGTCATGATGTTGTCTTTACCTTCGGATGCCGTTGAAGTGTAATTGCACCTTGGCGAAGGCACCATTTTCTGAAGCAACACCGATAGAGGCTGCGGCACCGTTTGGCAAATGGCGGTATCGTTCGCTTGGGGTTCACTCGATCGCGCGGTTCACGAACCTACTGGACACGGCGGTAAAAGATCCATTTTGTTTCAGGGAGCGTTTAGTGAAGCGTTTCGTTTGCTCGATCCACGATCCGCATGTTTTAAACGTAACGGCAAACCGAACGAGCTGCCTCTAAACCGGGACGTGCGCTAATTCGAACGGACCAAAGTAGGACTAAAATCTGCAAACCGATCGACCTCACCAGGTCTGTGGCACGGCTCGATCGTGGTGAGCTCGCGAGTGCAGTTTCACAGTGCGATGCTAATTGCCTTGCCCAACCGAAGAGCGGTTGGTTTCGATTTTTTTTACGCAATCACACCAGTGCCATCCCGGGCCGGTGGTAGACAGCAGCAGAAGTCCGGAACGTTGCCGTGTTTGGAGTTATCGTACGCCGAAAGAACCTGCCGACATTGGTACCGGGGGCAGCTGGGTGTATCAGATGGCAAATAGATCCGTCGCCGGGCAGGGCACGAAATATGGAACCATTAGCGCAAACACTTGGCGGCTAAGGTCAACCCGTTGGTCGGAATGTTTGGTCAGTGCTTGGTGTGGCGTGGTTTAATGGCGGCAACCCAAGGTCCAACGAATGGTTCCTAGGGCTGGCCCTAGGACACTCGCACGGTTACAGTGACATGGAAAATGCCATGGAGAACGGCTGCTGGAAACTAGTTCGCTATCAAAGGCGCTAGGGCGCATATTTGAGCTCCCAAACCTCTTGGCACCAATTGATGAAGGCACCGTCATCCGCACGACAACCGGAAGCACACGATATCATTAACCCACACCACACACGTACACGCAGCTCAAGCGCTACGTAATATTATAAAACGTCTTAAAATGGCTTTCTTATCGCCACGTGCGGATGCCGATTGTTTTGCGGTTGTTTGTTTCGTTGCGTTCAAGCTCGAATTCACACACATATAACACCGTGCCACACAATCGCACCGCCACGCAGACCGGGATATCGTGGTAAATGGGCGGAAAATTGAGTCGAATTTATGGCGCCGTTTTGTGGCGTTGATCGGGGTGGTTGGGTTGTTCAGGTTTTATTTTTTTTCCATTGCCCGAGCGATATTTTCCGACGTTTTCTCGTTTTGGAGCTTTTGTGTCGGTTGGTTGCGTTCCGTGAGAGGATGCTAGTTGCGTGCTTGGAGGAGAAGATGCGTTTAGAGTGCATTTAATTCACCCATTTAATCTGTGAAGTCTTCCACGCGAACCACCAGAGGGCGCTCGTTTCAATGTGATGCAGATGAAAGCTTCCTTTGCATGGGCTTCTAAGTCAGCGAGTCATTTTCCAACTGTCAAGCACCTGCCAGAATGCAGTGCGTACTTTGATCAGAAAACTCGTACCAGAAGTTAGCCTTGCGCTGAGACGCGCCAACAATCACCCGGTGACATAGATTTGATCCGTGGCTTTGTGCGGCGTGATTCCCTGACCGGCTGCACCTGCACGCCGTTTAAAGATGCACACGCCGAAGTCCCGACGTCCACAGCAAGCATGTTTGCACTTCGCGTGCGACTCCATCGCTCCATCCGCTCCTCGCGTAGGGCTCGCTCATAATTCGTTTGCAACCACGCGGTTACGAAACACGCGCGCTCGCGCAGAAGATCCGACGTGTTGTCGTTTGCTAATAACCGTATCGTTGTGAGCGGTTTGGTGGCTGCTAGGGATTATGGTGTGTACCTTCCGCGGGCTGTGTTGGGTTTATGTGTTTGCTTTTCTTCCCGCTGGTACGCGGAAAAGCGGCCGCGCAATGATACATCACGCCTCGACGGGTATCATTTTCCACGCGAGGCTCGATCTACGACTCGAAGAACGCGCGCGGGTTGGTAGTGAAAGGATGGCTTGTATTTTTCCATTTTTAAATGGAGATGAACACCGAGAGTGATGGTGCTAATCGGTGGTTGCTGTTCGTTTTTAAAAAACACTATCGATTTCATTGAGCAATCGACGTGGTTTTCAGCAGCATAATTGAAGCTGTCTGGGCATCGATTTGTTGAATAAACTATCACAGGCATCTAATAATTGCCATCGGAATGACCTCGTGGCTTTTACGCGTACCTTTTTGGATGGAATTTTGCGATAGACGGGGAGCAGCAAAAAAAAACTGTCATTGAACACATGGAGGGAGGCACTCGAACAGAGCGAAAGCAAAGCATTGAAATTGAATTGCTCAAGGGACGAGAGGGCGACGAAGGAGATCGAGACAGGAGGCTGTAAAAGAACTGCCCAAGACGCCCTGAAGAATCGTTCGATCCACAAACCTGCTGACTTAGAAACCTGTTTTTCCGAGACCATTCGCTTTCGGCCCAAGGTAGCTGCTACGTTTGCTGAGGTGCTGCTCGAAGAAGGAGTCCATAGCACGGCTTCCCCACGGCCTGTGCCTGGTGGGTGGACCAGCAATCGTAATAATTCGCCATATGCCTCAGGCCACTTACAAACGGCGCCGGTTCAAACGCGAAACCCGGGGGTGATGCACTTAAGGCGTTTGGTGGCAATTAAAATTAGTTTAAGGCCCGATCACCTCGTTTTTGCCATTCGAACTCCAATCAATCAGCCCGTAAGTGGCACGGAGTGCACACAGCAGCTTCGGGATTCGTTTTTTTCGCTACTTCGAAATAAATTTTCATTCAAACTATCAACTTGCTAGTTCCGTTGACGGCGCTTGTCTTTTTGCGTTGGACCGCGACGAAGCGTATCAAACTGAAGGGCCACATTTCACGCTTCCCCGTCCCGACACACACACACCCAACATGCGCGCAGTCCCTTAGCGGGAGCGTGCCGGTTCGTGCCCGTAGTGCCCCGAGGCGCGGAAAATTTTATCTCCCCAATCGGGGTGGCAATTCGCCCGCCGTGCTACCGATTTTCGTCATCTGCGGTGGTGACACTTGCCGGGGTTGGCGCTTCAGGCACGGGCACGGGCACGGGAGCCTTCGCAGTCGTTTCGGTAAATACACGGATGGCATTCGGAGTACCCGCGCTGCATTGCTGCTCCTATGCGCTTATGCAACGCCGTTAAATAGTCACCAGCTCGCGGGTTGCTTCTCGGGACAAAACGGACGGGCCGAAAGGAAGCACGGTGGCCCCTCAAAATGGAGGGGGCTAGCCCAATGGAGAGGGCACATGGAGTGATTGCACTTTATTATGCTTCTAATCGATCTTGTTTGCAGCGACGACAGCGGCCACAAAGCGGCTCCGGCCAACGGTGGCGACATTCTAATCCGCAATGCCCGAACCGTTTTTCCGCAAACGGGTTTGATGCAAATGCGAACGGGCTCGTGGAAGGACTGTAGCGACTTGTAGCGAATAGCAAATACGTTCTCGCGATTCGGTTGGCTGTGGTGGGTTAACGGCGAGAAAACACCACAGCGTCAGACACGAAAGACTTGCGACAGTCGATTGGCATAAGCGACGAACCTGAAGATGGACATTCGGGTTAAGGGGCTTTTTTTCGGCGGGATGAGGAGGCTTTTATTATCACGCATTGCGTACGCTTTTCTCGTTCGGGTGTACTCACGCGGGACATTTCGGAGTGTGCATTGGCAACACATTCGTCAAGAGCTTGAAGAGGTCCTGGGCGCGTGTAGCAACGATCATTAAATGTTGAAGAGTTTTGATGTTGATAAACGATTGAATTTTTGACGCACCATGGGAATTTTTTCCTTTACTTCTCCCGTATTGTGATATGAAGTGATTGGTTAATGAAAAACAGTTGGCTAGTGTCCGTATTTCAGATATGAATGTGACAAACGTTGAAAACAAACAACGATTGAAACAAACAACAACCATAAAAAGCTCATTTCGCTATGGTACGTTATCGTATAAAGTCTTTTTAGCGTCCATTACAATGCCATCCATTGCCACTTGAGATGGGAATGAAGACGAATTAGCAGCTCACTAAATTGCCAAGAAAGTATAACACACCGTATTTGCTCCGTCACGGGATTTCATCTCTCTCCAAGTTTTTTGCATGTCTACGGTGACCTTGAACCATACCGCGTGTTGTGGACCATTTCCTTGTCGCAGGTGGCTAGAATGACGATTCAGACAGACAGTGGTTCTGACGACTGTTCGGGGAAACGAAAAATGCGGTTCTCGTGCGATGCTGGAACGTTCGTTTCGTGTTTTTTGAGGTTTACTGAAAACCCGACGAAGTGTTAACATAATGACTGCCATTTTCATGTTTTCCTCTTTTATATTCTTGTTTTTTTTTGCTCTTGTCGCACGGCACGGCCTCATAGACTGCAAATACCGTCCGGCGATTGTGATGCAAATGATTCTAAATCGGTTGACCTGTGCACAAATTGCTATGTTATTTTTCAAGCATTTTTCTTTTTAAAAATGAAAACATATTGAAAGCATAAATAAGTGCAACTTTTTATCCAAAAAGAGATACAGTTAAAAAAGCCAAAACCTACAGTCTTTTTCCCTGCGTCAACCTGAACGCGTGATCAATGTCTACCTCCAGCCGTGAGTGTGGCAACGGAAAGAACGCGAAGAACGTAGCGGGCTCGGCAAATAATACGGTTGGGTTCCTCTTCTTTACGGTTGCTTGGCAACGGTCCGTTCCTGCATGTGGCTCACGGAGTTGCCGGGGAGGAATTGTCGCTCACTTTGTTTGTCGATATGTTTCGAAGTCATTTCACTAATGACTGTCATCACCGGCCTGTACAATCGGTCAGCACTGTCATCGATATAAACAGAACTTGATGACCTCAGCCACGCGTTCCGACCGGCCGTCTTGGGCCCTTTTTCGACGGGTTCCGCCCTATGGTAAGCATATTTGCGTTAGCGCTTTGCAGGATAATACCAATGAATTATCTTCTAATAAATCGTTTTCTTAACTGACGCAGATTTGTACAGTTCGTTCGCACATATGCCCAGCTTACGAGCTTATGAATGAAGACACAGCTTCGCTATTTACATGCGCTGCCATTTGTTCGGGAAACACTCTCAGCGTTAAACATGCAATACTCGATATTAAATTTAATAACGACTATTTGTAATACGACACGAACAACATTCGACTTCCCGTAATGGTGTTTATTTATATTTAATTAAAAGCCCCCCAAGCTGGAGGCCTTGTTCCATCTTCCATAAACTCACAGCCGGCGTATTTAGTGTCTTTTATCTCGTATCCCCGGCATCGATTATGAAACGACGCCCTGACCGTTGAAAAATCACCCGTTTAAAGCGCGTAGGTCAGTACGTTATCGTACGTATCGGGTCGATCGGCGATTCATTCATTAAATAAACCGCAACGAGCGCAACAGCGACGAACCTCCCGCGGTGCGTGACGCGTTCGTTTAAGCGGTACGGGAAACATATCGCCGATTACAAATAACGTACGACGGGGGTAGAACGTGCAGAACGAAATGGTTGGGAAGTGGCGACGAACTTCAGTTACAGAAAGAAGTAGATAAAAAAACGTGGTTTCCCCGAGAAAGCCCTATCGAGAGGACGGCACTCCACCAAAGTGCGTACTCGACTCAGGGAGTGTCAAAATGAACATTTACCCAATTCGGGATGGGACAGCCTGTTGAAATAGAGTCATTTCGTTCGCATTAGATACGTGCGAGTTGTAGTTTTTATTGATTTTTTTCCGCGATCTTTTCCAGCACAAAAGCTCCCACTCGGAGTCCATAGTAGATGCATCCCTTGCAACGGAACGGATCGAACGAAAGCTTTGCGATCGCGGGAACGGGAGCGTAATGCCGTCGTAAAGATGCGATAATTCCGCAAGCAAAGGCGACAAGGAAAGTGAAGTAATACAGAAATAAAGGCAACACGACAATGCACAAAAACCAGAACCGACCACGACCGGGAGTCGGTCAGCCCGGGGCGGATTCAATTATCTTCCCCCGATGCCGGATTGATGGCTTAGCGATCCTTGAGCTGTGGCTCCTGCGGTTGCTGCCGTGCGCTTCTTCGCAAACGGGCGTGATCCTCTGACCCGGTTATTGCGATGCATTGTTTATGCAACAGGGCCCGGCAGTTGGACCGGTGGGAGGTAAAATATTTCGTAATAACTCATATCGACCCCTCAGGGAGGGTTCGATTGCCGTAGGGAAATGGTGCACAGGGATGGCTTTCGTTTTCGCGACAGGTTACCGTGACCGCGAGGTAGAGCACGAGCACAGCATCCCGCGTGTAGGAACGTGTGAACCATCGATCGATCGATCGCTCGATGTAAGCTGGTCACGATGATGATGATAATGTGGGCTGTGGGGGCGACTGTCGTGGTCACTGGTTGACCCTCAACAGGGGTGACGGTGTGATTCGTCATCGGAAGAGCCGGAGGTCTCGGAAGGCTGTGTGGAAGTTGCTAAATTTTACCGATTGGTTTATTGATTCCGGTTTACGATAAATTTAGCCAACGTGTGCATATGCGGCCGTCAGGAATTTCACCACCTAGTTTAATGGCTCGAAGCTTGATTCAATTCGGTTTTTTTTTGGGTGGACGAGTTTCGCGTTTCCGTTAAGGATCACATTTTGATAACTCGTCCTGCAACCGATCGTGGGTTGGCTACAAAAAAAGACTATTAACAATCATCATCCTGCGTTGACAATCAACTCTTATGTTCAAATCTATTCGAAGAGAGCTAACGCAAAAAATAAGCTCGCTACAGGGAGCTAAGAATTCGTTGGTAAACCTGCGATGTTAGAAGTTTCAAAGCGCATCCTATTAGAATAAATTGCGCGCTTTGCAAAGCCATGCTAGCGCGGTGAATGCTGCACGACGCCAGGCAGATCCGTTCGCGCACGCCGTCACCTGGAATGTAAACCACCTTCCATGGCGGAAGCATCGGCCTGGCCGGCGGGCTACACGTGATGGGACCGGTTCGCGGTTCGCCGCAACGTGATTGTTAGACGCTGCCAGCGAACGATGCACGATGCGCTACACACGTTTGGGGAATTTCGATTGGTGCGATCCATCTCAAACAGTGCTTCGATCGTCGCCTACCGGAACCGCGTAAAGCAACGCGATGACACGGACGCGATCCGCCACTGGGTGAACTTTGCACCGGTTGACGTGCATTTCGGGATAAATCCGGCAGCGATCGCGCGAAATGAACCCTTCCACGTAACGCACGGAAGGCGAGGGTGCATTTTCTTTCCAACCCCAAGCCCAAACCGATTTCGGAAGTCGGTGGAGTTTTCGCGTAACTTTACCATCTTCCGGTTCGCAACCGGATCGCGTGCTCACACGCCACTAAACCACCGTACTCAGTCTCGTGACTCATGAACTTGCACCGTTGGGCCAATTTCGTGCTCGCCAGATTGAGCAGGGCCCTTAGTCGCGCCGTTGCAACTAAACTCGGGGCCAGTGCACTAAGCACCGTCGATTAACCTTGGAGGCGGGAATTTTCTACTCTCACTCGTCTGGGTACCCCCCTCTTAAGGGTTGTGTAATGGCCGTTTTTGCTGATGAGGCGAGACGAATGAAAGAGCCCTTGAGGTCGGTTGACAAATCAATCAAAGGCCTGGTGGATTGCCGATTTGCTGCTCGTTGGGCTTTAGAATTGCCCATCAGACTTGGAGGGTTTGATGGGCTTCAAAGGGCTCCAAAGGGCTGAGCACTTGCAAGGCGCTACGTGTAGTTGGGCTGGTGACAATTCGCCGGAAGGTCAAAGCTATATGGTTGTTGTGTTTGATAAAGCACTTACAACGTGATCGAGAACTCGGGAAAATAGCCCGAGCAAACGTTGTTGTTTTCGATGGAATCTATTTTTCGTGAGATGAACAGCACTAAAAATTCCTGCTTATCTTGAATTGTGCTGTTACAATAGCAAATTACCCAAGTAGATATAGAGTACTAATATTCAAAAATGTATCAGAAAAGCTTTATGTCTAGAAAAAAATTATGTTATTAAGATAGAATGGCACTCATATATAAATTTATATTTGAATACACTAAAACTATAGCTAATTGTAATAAACATACCGTTGTGTATCACTGATGTAAAATTCTTCAACCTATTTTTGGTTGCTCTCCGGTCAGACACGTCACTCAGGAAACAGCACACAGAATAAAAAAATGTCGAAAAAATCTGCTTATGCTTTCTCTCCAATTGACTAGCTCTTTTGCAGATCACCGGCCTTCGATCACGTGTAGAATCACTTTCCGAATTAGATCGTGAGCAACGAAAAAACAAAACAATCACTTCGAGTGCACTAAATGCTGCCCTGTTTACTGCAAAAGCCGCACCGTGAACGAAGAACCGAAGGACTGTACCTGATCTCCCTGATCGTTACAACTGACTATAGTCACCACCTGTTGCAGCATCGCACTTGCTCCACTGGCACTACTGGCGCTGGGCATACGAAACAACCGAGCGAATAAGAAAACGAGGAACCTTAGACTATGTTACATTTGCCGCTCAAGCGAAGAGTTAAATTCGGGATATGATTGCCTACGAAATGCTTTCAAAAATCACAGACAGAACGCGAAGATCACGCTTGCTTGCTCGCTTACACGCTGCTACTGACAGAGGGTACATCCAGAATTGGACTGGAGCCACGATCGGGATCGAGCCTTGTTTATATACTTCCACGTTGCGAATCCCTGCCGGGGTACTATCACTCGAAACAACTCACACCACCTGGATGCACGACGTCCGGTCGGTCGGGATTTCCCCCCGAAGACGGTTCCGCTGGGAATGCCAGGCACAAACGACACACCAAACCACCCAACCGGGCACGATTCACGCACTTGCGATCGAACTGTCAAGCAAAATTCGCGTACCACAAAACTGCACGAACATGCACGGGATAAATTCTGGATTTACTCCAACTCCGATCGTGGGCTTCCTTTGGGACCGGAACTACCGATCGGACAAACGTAACGGGCTGGATGGGCTTGGGTTCACTCCGCTTGGGTCAGGAAACGTCCACTCTTCGACACGGCAAGCGGTTGAATGAACGAATCCGCGATCCTGTCGTGCGTCGGATCCGGCGACCCGAACGCCTCTTCTCGCTCTCTCAAGGCTCCAAAACTCACACACGTACACGCACACATACACCTGACTGCGATTCGACTCCACGCGCATCGGTTTGCCGACTGACGGGCTGGCTGGGAGGGCAAATGTAAGTGCTTTGGGTACACGCCAAGCGACGAACCTCTGGTGGGAGGCAAACCAGAACCGCGCGCGTAGAAAGCGAATACGAGCTGCCGAGTGCATTGCAGTGCGAGCGAGTGAGCGAGAGAGCTTTGTGATCGCCCTACCACCTCCCCCACCCAACTCTCTTAGTACAACAAAAGCCCAACCCCGCAATTGCCTCGCGCAAAGGTACTTAGAGTTTGCTTGCTTTGGGCTCACGCGAGATCCCAAGACCCGATCGGTCGGATGAGTGCCACGTTTTGAATGAAACTGCGATCGTCCCGATCGCCGTTGGAGGGTTGTTTTTTTTTGCCCCAACGTGAGTTACCCCGATCGCGATCCGCTGAGTGACCGTACGCGCACTCGTGGAGGCGCCGAGTTGTTTCTACGGCGTGTTGCTCCATGTGCTGCGATCGTCGGGGAGCTGATTTAAAAAGAAAAAAAAAACATAGCCAAAACGAGACAGAACGATCGCAGGTGGCCGCATCATCATCGGGAAGGGTGGCCACAGTGGAGTCAGGATAGTGCTGGCGGAAAGTGTGCTATTATCAGTGTGCGAAACAACCAACACCCACCCACTCGCACGATGATTGATTTCGGATTCGGGCTTACGGGCGCACGGTGCGTCGAACAATCGCGATCGAATCAGGGGAGATGTGAAATTTACTATCCGGTTTGGCGTGGCAAGCCTTGAATTGTTCGTACTGGGCGCTTCCGGGAAGATGGCTCGATGGGCGATACCCGTTACTGTCTGGCGAGCCAAGCATCGATCGATCGATGATCGATCTGCAGCCGTGCGTTACGTCATGGTTCTTTTTCTAACGCACGCCAGCAGACAGTGCTGTTGCGTACCGGCGTACGGGACATTCGTTGACGGCGGTGTTGACAGCGTCCGAGGCATATTTGATGTGAGGTTTAATTGACACCGCAGTACGGCCCACCTGCGTCAAAGGATGGCGCGTTTTGTTTGGCGTCTGGTGCAAGCGAGCCGCAACGACTTGGGGACGCATTTTCTAACCCACCGAACTTTGATTACCTTTGTTCTCGAGCCAACACTTCGAGGTGGTGACAGTGTGCCGCATGACGGTGCTGTGGCAGACGAACCCCGTAAGCGGGTATTCCCTGCGCAGTAAAATGTTTGATTCCGTTCGATTTTTCTGGTGAATAAACGTTTTATTGCCTGGTGATCAAGCGCTATCGGAATTGTTTGAACACTATTGGTGAGGAAAGTTTATCTTTAAAAATCCCCTTTGAGCTTCCTAGAAATTTCTCTATCAAGCGAATCCTGAAAGTAATGTTGAAGGTACTACGTAAGACTGGTGGAAATCGTAAGCTTTTGAGCTAATGCCCACCTCGCACGGATAATTATTGTTTTGGTGTGTGGCACCGACGTCAACGCGTAGGATCTGAGCACTCCCTTTGCGCGTCAATCGGAAGATAATGGACCATTAAGCACAGGAAGTGATCCGATTCCGTGTACCTACACGCGGAATCGAACCGGACTCCGTTTGGAGGCGGAAACAATCCTCCATTTTCCCAGGCACGTCGCTATTGTATGAGGAAAGCCTCACAGGAGAATAGGTGATCATAATAGCGCGTGATTAGCCGCGTTGCGTCGGATCAATTTGTACTTGCGCCTTGATAACGTATCCAGCGCCAGATGCTACCCGGAGTGATAAGAGCAATTACATCTTGGCGATCGTTATTTCCGGCTCAGCTGATCAAGGCGTGAGGTGGAGCTTTTTGTTTGCTCGAACATCGGCTTTATTTGTTCCAGGAATGGTTCGTTCCCCATAGACGGGTCCGAATGACACCTGGAAGGTGCAGTAGAAGTCCGTTCTGACGCCAGCACGCACGACGCGCTCAATTGCGTAAGTGCACGCATTAGAGTCGCTTTCAAAACCGGCCAGGATGGCAACAGTAGCAGCAAAAGCACCAGCAGAAGGAGAAGCATTGATAGAGGTTTGCGCCCGGCTTTGATGGTACTTTCACGCGCGCAAGCTCCTCGCAGCACCGCAGCACTGAGGTCAGTAGGACCCCACCGAGAGAAATGTGGGTCAAACGATCTTGCGCGGAAAGTTATCTAACGCACCATCGCACCGGTTGCCGTGGTTGCATTCGTCAGTGGCGAAAAATGTGCGAAACGAAAGGTTGCATGCGGTGGCGGCGATCGGGCCTCGGGAGAATGTTTGGTGTGATGCAAGTGATGCAAGGTGCAAGTGCATATGCTTTCGTCGGTCGGCTTGACTCCGATCGGTTGTGGTGGCGGTGGGAAACCGTGCGCCTTCCAACCTGAACCGATCGGCTGCCGAACGGTGTTTGGCGACGAAATACTGGTTTTCTGGAGCGAACGGCCCCGGCCTCATCCGAATGTGTACCGGAGACGGTGATCTGTGGGCACTGTCTACTGTTTTTTTTCTCTTATTTTCATGCGCCGGCACTTATTACCTCGATGCCATTTCGCTGCCAGTGATAGAAATGTATCGATTAGAAAAGAGAGCACAGGGTGAGGGAAAAGATTGACAAATTTTGAAACCTTCGCAGCTGTCCTGCCTTCAATGAACTGGCAGGAAACGTGTTGCAAGGTTTTCCATGGGTCGGTTGATGAGGTCAGAACGAGCAAATCGAACCGACAATTTGAATTGGACTCATTCCATTGCAAAGTGTAACGTGTGAATGGAAAACTTTTCATTTACGAACGATCATACACGTCACCACCTTGTCGTCTAGTTATCGATCGCGATGTTAGATCGTGGTTTTATTTAACCTAATATAATAATTGAATTAACCGGTTCCTTTGTTTTGGACCTGTCGCGGATGCTGCTTATCGACCTTCGCAAATTTTGTCCAGTAATCAATCAACCGGTTGGGAACAAGTCATATGAAGCGGAAGTTTCTGTAGCCAAATGTATGAAATTTAACCAACCTTGATTCAAGGTCGCAACGCATGATATACGATAGCAGATAGTATAAGCCTACCAAAATGTAGTAAATCAAATGAATGAACCCAACCCAACCCAGCCACCAGGGGTCAGTGTTTGCCAGATCAACCATCTTTCGTACATGCGGAAATCCAACGTCTTTTCGATCAGCTGTTCCGTTCCTTCGCCTTGAATGATCCGCTAGAAATACCTGTTTAGGGGTGCTTTTTCTTCGCTCCCCTAATGTTACCCCATTTGGCGGTGCCAATATCTGGTCGCATGATAAATGCCTAAGCAAACGGAGCGAAATCCGGTGAGTCTGATTCGCACCACGGAAGATACCGCACGCCGAAAGTAGGCGGCACTTCCTCATCACGGCCGGTGACGCTTTTCAACAACGCGAATTAGCGGATTCCCACAATGATGGTGATTGAAATGGGTGGGTAAATTGGTTGCTAAAATGACAATTTTTTTTTGTGGCCCGGTTTTCTGCAAGTAAGCAAGTGGATGGTTTTCGAATGATGATCTCATTTTGTGGCGAAGGCTCTGCCGGTTACTGGTGTATTGACGATGGGCATCATTGGGAGTGTAGCTGTACAATTGGGGATGAGCAATAAAAACGCAATTTTTGAATTAATCTGCTCCACTTGGCTTGTCCGATTTACGGTGAAACATACCCGCTCAAAATACTTAGCTTCCAAAGAAGCTTTCCTAAAGAAAAAAAAACCTCTTCTCCACAAAACCACAACTCCCCAGGTGCCCTTATTCAAGCGTGCCCAATGGAACACATGAAACCAGACACCCCAAAAAAGTGTTTCCACTCGCACCTGCAGCGTCACTTCGCCCCAACAGCCCCGAGGAGGTCACAGACGATAAGTAGCCTTAATCGGTCGCACCCATCGGTTCATCTTTACTTAACCCCAAACGCCCGGATACAAACCCCGGTGCAGCGTGATATAACGCGACCGCTCACACATACACACCCCCCCCACGACGGCATTGCGTTCCCTCCAACCCTGCAAAACCAGCCAGCCCGCACAGTCAGTCACAGCATTAATCCAAATGGACCCCAGGCCGGTTGGCACGCGCGAAACCACTTGCTGCATTAGGAGGAAAAATGCCATTACGGTATGGGGCCGTTCATTACTGTGGCCGCGAGCAGGGGCCATAGCATTAGACCCGGCGGGCCCCACCGTGGTGGTGTCGAAAGTGTTGGTGTGCCAGTTGGTGAGAGAGTGCAACCCCACCGTGGCTTACTTTCGATTTCGTAGGCCCCGTGCCCGGGTGAGCACGCGTTTGCAACATGCGTCATGATGCGTGCGGGCAGATGCAAAATGAAGACGAGCAATTTAATAGCCGCAGGAACTGCTGGTGGGTGTGGGAGACTGAACTGTGGGGCCGCCGTTGGAAGAAAGTGGCCCCGTGAAGGTCATTCTAGACCGATTTGGCGAAACCGCTCGCTAGGGGGCGCTTTTGTCGTGTTGAATTTAACGAATCGTTATCCTTTGAACGAACATGAGGTGACTCGCGACAATTGATCGTAGGTTTCGCGATTTGTTTTATTTGCGCCCGCGAGCTCTCTCATATCCCCCCCCCCCTCTTCCAGCACTACTCACTAGGTGGTCGATCACCTTCAAAATGCCGCCGAAAAATAATACCTGCTTGCTTTGGCGTGGTCGAACACGCATGCGCGCACGCGCGCGCGCGCGAGTGCGTTTCTCTGCGTACGCGCAAAGTTCAAGAGCACATCTCTCTAGCCTCTCGTTGCTGGAGGCTGCGGGTCGTCGTGTCGTTTGGCGGTCCGACCGGTTTGGAGTTGTGGCCACCGTGCCAAAGTGTCTTCCCATCCCCAACGTATCCCCTCACGGGGCACAACCCAATGGTTATTGCTTGCGCATTGTTCGCACCGCATGGGGAATTAGTGCGGGACCATGGGTGGGCATGGGGCCAACGCCAAACATGATCCTTACATTAGCCTGTGATGTGTCGGGTTGGGTTCTTTTCTTTTTTTGCTTCTTTTCTTCGCGCTCCATCTCCCATTCGCTTGCGCAGTCCACAGCCCTCCGGTTCCGTCAGGTTGATACGACCGCGTGACAGATAGGTCCGTGGGGGTTTCTTTTACCAAAACCGTGCCGGCGGGCGGACGGATTGCAGACGATGCTCGAGGAAATGGTTCACATTTTTGTTGGCCAACGACGCCTGCCGGCGGTGGTGGTGGCTGCGGCCAAGGTTAGCGCGATGTTGCGAGCGCGCGCTCGCGCGTACTTGCTACTTGCGCGAACGCGTGTGCTTGCGCGTGTGACGAAATAGAACATGCTTCATTTGGCTTATTACTCCCCCTGCCTTAGTTATTTAAATTGATGGGCGTGCGTGTGTGTTTCTGTGGTGTATGGCTTTTTTTTTTCTTGCTGTTTTGTTTGCCGTTTCGCGCTCAGCACATTAAAAAAGCCAGCCTAAACTGTGCCAAGGAAGATGTGGAAATGGGCTGCACTGGAAGTGATTTATTCTTTTCCCTTAGGCTCAAACAAGTCAGAGAAGAAATTGAAATGTCTAGCTGCACGGCCTTGAAATATTTTTCCCAGCAGCAAATGCTATCTCAAAAGCCTCTCAAAATGCCTCTCTAAATTCAATAATTATTTACCGATGCATTGACCGGTTGGCGTTGCATAAAGCGTTCGGTTTGTTGCATCTTTTAAACTGGCTGGCCCGGCAATTTGTCTACCCCGAAACATCAAAGTGATTTCCTGATGAAATATTGTTTTAATCGACACACGATGAGCACAAGAGCGCCATTGCGTCGCTTGAAGCTTGCGCAAACGAGCAGAAAAGGCACCGCTGGCGAAGAAAAGAAGCGCTAAAACACTGGCCACGGGCAATTGTGGAAAATTGCACCCCCAAAAAATCGCGCCCGCTCGCGTGGTGCTTTCAGCAACTCGCCCTAATCACATCAAACGCAGTTTAGCGAAATTACAATACCACCGGACGCCGACCCGACGTCGTTGGTCCATTGGAGGTTTGCCTCACGCACGCTCCCCGTCCCGTACGGTGGCTCATTAATCATCTAATCATCCGCAGCTTACGCCGCGCGTGACCTACAAACCCCGGGCCCGGGCAAAAAGGGTATGGTCGGTATGGACGTTAAATAAATGTACTCGATACGCATCTGCTCGTTGTGGCTCCCGGTTGCGCGATGAGGCGAATTTCATCAGGTCGCGAGTCTCTCGAGGCCTATCGTAATCAGGGTGTCGCAAAAGGCGAGCACCCGAGGGCTCGTCGGGCAGGATTGGCGCAAGGAACAGCGCAGGGCGCGAACCGCACGTGCCCAAAATGTGTCCCCATCGGGTGGGCAGACGTTCCTTTCGCAAAAAAAAACACGAGCATGAACGAATAAACCTACATTCGACGGGGGTGATGGATTATGAAAGTGCACGGCATGGCATTTTTTTTTGGGTCTTGTTTGATTCCACATTTCCACATTTCGGCCATCGCGTTTAAGTATGTCCTGCGCAAACACGCGCTTTTATGGACATTGCACCTACTGTGGGGTGCTTTTCTTTTTCCACCCCGTGTTCTTTCGTTGCGATGGCACCCGAGGAGAGTCTCCACACAGCCTACTTGTCATGAAACAATCGCAACATGGCGCGACTCAAACTGGACCATCTATGCACCAAACGCAGCAAAGAAAAAGAGAGGGTGCAAAAAAAAAAACACCCCAACCAAAACCATTTTCATTTCCTTCGGGGGGGAGAAGGTGCACCTTGCCCATGGGGGTGGGTGGTACCCCACAAGGGCCGCACTTTTCGCAATGACACGCGTTGCAGGTGGTTCGGGCGTACGAGCGCAAACGCTGGCACGAAAAAGCTCACACACGCAAACGATATCACGTTAAAGCGAAGTTGAAACTGACCGCGATAAACAAAAAAAAGAAAAGACATCACCTTCGCAGAGACAGTGTGAGCAATCAAGAGCAGGCGGTGGAGATGGAGATGGTGCGGGCAATTAGGGGAGAAGAAAAATGTATGTTAATCAGCTCCCCGGGTCCGGGTCGGCGTCAATCCGATTGGCCCAGCGGCCCAGCCGCTTGGGCAGGTAATTGTCAGCCAGCCAAAGGCAGGGTTACTTCGCGAGACACTCGGGAGCCTGCGGTCTCTAATGCTGCACCAAACCACAGCCGGACAACGGTGCCCGGTCATTATCGGCGCCGCCTGGGGCAAACCTTGCGGTGGGCCAGTTTTTGGTGCGATCGGTCGGGTATGTCTTTTTTTTTGCTTTCTCCGCAAGCGGTACGTCTTGTTTGCAATTTAGCGGGATGTGCGCTAAAAAATCGTTTAGACTGTTGCTAAATTGAATCCAGTTGTGCTTAGGCATCGGGCGGTCGGGTTTCGTGATTGACTAGCCACCTGTGCTGAGAATGATATGCAGCTCAGTGGTGGTTTGAGCTCAGTGGCTTGAAAAGTAATGGGTTGCAAAAAATAGAAACGCCACTCAACTGCAATCATAAACAACGCGCAGGAGCATAATCATCGAGGATAAATAGCTGTGTTGCTTTTTTTTGCAGTCGTGGGTAGCTTTGTTTGTCTGCGCTTCTCATCCATCTGGTAGGAAGTAACACGTCTTATCACGTCAATCGAACGTGTTTGCACTGTGACACGCCGAAATCCGCTGCTTTATTCCCCAAATAAATCCCGCAAACATAACCTCCATCTGTGCAATGCGTGCGCACAAACGGAATGTCGCATCACCGTCACCTTGACAGTGATCGCTAGGCGGAAGTTTGCAAAAAAAGCCCCCGCCAAAAGCTTCCCGGCAAACATAATCGCAACGATCCCGTGCGTACGCTTTCCGCCCAACCGGGCAGGTGTAAATTTGCTAAAATATGATCGGTTTTTTTTTCGTGTTCAATTTTCGTGTCACCCCAAACGCCTGCAGTTGACCCTGACGCCTGGGTACTGTTGCTTCCTGTTGTCGCTGTTAATGCCAGTTGCCGATCGTATCGATGTCAACGGCTTTATTTACCTTCGTTTAGTTATTTGCGTTGCGTTTGTGCTTCGTTTTAATTGAGTTTCCAGTTGGCACTGCTGTTTACCACCGATTTGTTGCACCGTTCAACTAAAGCCTTCCTTTTCCCAAAAACCCATCAAGATATCACACCAAACAACACCCACCAAACACACACGTTGCATCGTGAGCGATCAAGGGCGGAAAATCGCTTTCCATATTCCGGGAAAACCGTGCCCCCTTTTTCTGCCTGCCCTTCTGGGCCGGATGTTGGATGGTGAAAATTTGTCAAGTGAGAATTAATTGGGTCTGCCGTCGGCGCTTACTTTGACTCCGTTTTTGGAACCGTTTCGGCAAACCGCTCACGCGTCCCTCAGTGTGCCATGGAGCGGTTGCAAAACGCACACGCCATTTTTTGTCGTACGTGCGCGTTTTAATCTTGCCCGCTTACCTCTTATTTCCACCCAACTTGCGAGCACTCACAATTGGCAGAACTTTTCCTCATCATTTCGCACACACACACATAAGCTCTAGCCCGGCTGGAACGGGGAGTTTTCGATGGTTTCCCCCGAAAAGAACGGATGTGCCGGAAAATTCTCGCCAATGTCGCACGCAGCTGATACGGGTTCGGGAGGAATCCCTTGCATGCGCGTCGGAAAACTCGGAAAACCCCGCGGGTGGTGGTCCTTCACCGGGGAGCGATCCACACCGGAGTCATGAAACATGGCCCAAAAAACACTCGGCGGACTGGTTTGGTTTCGGCTTGTTTCACTCCATGGACGCCTGAATTTCGACACCCACCACCGTACGCACGCAGAAAACCCGGAGTCCTGACGCCGGTCCTGTCGGGTTTCGGTGTGAAAAGAAGCCAAACTCGGCACCCCCATCGTTGGACCCGTGGGCGATTGAGCTGTCGCCGTGAAAATGATGAAACGCTTTGATGTTTCACCGAGGGTGGTGACTTTTTGGCTTTTTCGCCCCCTTTTCGGGCTAGCTCGTCAGCAGAATCGTCCGACGAAGGTCAACCCGGGACCACCTGCCGCGTGGGTGAGTGTTTCGGGTGTAAATTGCAGCCATGTGTGAACGGATGAAACGGACGAGGATGTGGACGACAGCAGCAGCAGCCGGACCGGCGTTTCGAACGGACGGACGATTACGCATGGCCGGGTTGGGCGTTTCTTTGTGTGCCATTGGACATGGCGGGACATTTGCGTGCTGCGCTTGCCTTCAACCTTCGGGAGGATTGAACCAAATGGGACACTAGCTTCCACTCCTTCCATTCGGCGTGGAGGTGCTTATTATTTTACGATGCATCATCGGCTCGATGCGTCGCGCAGGACTTCCGTTTTGGTTTGGGTACGGAAACGCTTGGCAAAAAAAAAGAAAACAAGAAGAGAAACTGAGTCCTTCTAACATGCTAAATTTCCACCCGGCGCAACCGACCGAAAAGGCGGGCCGCCGGTGTGTAGGTTTTAAAAAATCACTCGCGAGTGTACGTGACAGCTTCATCGGCTGAATAATTGTGCGTTTTTATGATCCCTTCGGGAGGCGAGCCGTGTTAACACGGCCGAAAAGGGTAAGAAGTCACGTTGGGTGAACTCCTTTTTTTTTCGCTCCTTCCATTCACTCAACGATATCCTTTTTCCCTCGTCCATTTCCGAGGCACGGAACTGATTCCGTGCAAGAAGGAACAGATTTTTGGAGAAATCAGCGAAACAAATGGTTGCAGACGGGAAACTTACGGCTTCACGTCTGACTTCACGAATGAGTCCCCAAAGAGCAAATTGTTGATTCAAGCAGCAGCTATCGAGAGGACACGGTGCCTTAACTCGCGCCTGTGTACTCCATTTTGCGCACTGTCGATCGGTATACATCAGCCAGTAACACAAAAAAAACCCTTTTTGCCTTACATCCATTACCGGCGGTCGTGAAGTGGCGTTCTGCCAGCGCACCAATGTAGCGAGCGATAATATTTTGACAAATTAAACTTCGATTTCATTCATTTCAAAGTGTCGTAAAACTTTAAATTTATGGCTCTTTCACGTCCCCATGAAACACCCCGACCCCTGAATGTGCTTTTCCGAGCGAGCGCACGGTGCCATCGATCAGGCCTTCGGTCCCTTTGGTGGGCCTCGACCCGGGCGGGTTTTGTAATTGTGAGGTGCCCGGGCGTGGAGTGGTACCGGTTTTCCCATCCCATGGTACGGGACCGAGGCTCGTTTTAAATTGTGCTGTCGTACCGGTGTCCTTTTTTCGGTCCCGGGTTGACTCCGGGGACGGTTCGCTCGGGGAGTGAATTAATAAAGCAAAATTAGTTTCCATCATTATGATAATGGGTTGTTGTTACCGTTGTTGCCGACGGTTTTCTACCCGGGTGATGTAGAATGGTTAACTGTTTTCAATAAATCGGTTACACGGCCCTTTCGGGGAAATGGGTGTCGCTTACCTTTTTAAGTCCGCTGGGTTCCGCGAGGACAAAAGGTAAAGTGTTGCGGATGTTACTGTCAATTGGATTTGAAGCTTTGGTGGGCTTTTGCTGGGTGTGATGGTGATTTACGCACATTTGATGGTTGTTTTTTATTGTACCTTTCAAGAGCAAAATCTTTGAACATTCGGGTTGAATTAATAAATTGCTTCATTTTAGCTAGTAAGTTGTAGTTTCATGATTATCCAAACTTATTAAATATATTCAACCATTCTCAATTTAAGCTAAGTAAGAATATTTAAACATATGGTCCGTTGATCACATTCATTGTACATTCGACAGGATCAACGAACATTTTAAGGATCAAACATTGCGCACCATTAAAAGACACCATACGTTCTCATAAACGTTGCAATCGCTATAAAACACGTGTAAAAATGATTCATTTCACCTCGGGGGGTCGAGTAAATGAAGGAAACAAAAAACACAGTGAAAAAAATCTAACATATTCTATCTAAGCCAAAACATTTATCATATTTTGTGTGAACATTAGTCTCCGCGATGGGAATCAATAAAACGTGCCAATCTCTCCCTACCCGTTGTGTTGCAGGGAGGAAAACTATTGCAAAAAAAAACGCCGTTTTTTTGCTGAAGGGCGTGAACGGATCCGAACCCAATGAAATGCATTGACGAGGTTCACATTAGCACGAGTTTATTGGGTTCGTCCTTGTGAAAGGCGCTATCGGAGGATCGGTTTTGTCATGATGGTTTTAGGTCGTCGGTAGCGAAAAACTTCAACAAAAGCACTACAAATCCCACCGAGAAAACTGCAACCTCACGCGTGTATAGTTTTACAGAGGGTTTTATTCTTCCCGTAATGCCCGTACACACGCCCGTTCGGCTCGTGCAAGTTTAATTTGCCTGTGCGAGCAGTTTTATAACCATGCACGCTCGATTTGTAGCAATTGTCTGGAACTCGAGATATCAGATCCGATAAGCGGCGTATGTGATGGATTTCCCGTGCATGCCACCCGTGATAGCGATGGCAGTGTTTTGTTGGGGTTTTTCCGTTAATTACGACCAGGAAGGTGTCGGAAAAGCGGAACTAACCTTCCACGTACCGGCTCGCCAACGTACTAATCAGCGAGAAATTAACAAATAGCGTCTGGAATCGAGGGCACTATCGAAGACACGTGTATCTGCCGATTGAAAGTGAGAATACGCGAGTCATCAATCTTTCCGATGATCAACATCGTACACGCATGGTGATCGTTTACAGCATACACAAATTTTGAGACGAGCAAGCAAATACGGTCCCGGGAGGGGAAAAAAAATAAAAAATATTGTACAAGTTTAACCATTCGATCCCGTGTGCGGCAACAATTGCAAATTCCAGCTTCCGGATGTCAATTACATCACGGCGTTTGTCCTTGGGATGTGGGATTGTCCGATGACACCGCGGGCTGACATGAATTATGGATTTTCGGCGCATGTTTACAGTCGATCCATGTTACCTAGCCGGATTCGGGCAGGGAGGATCCGGCTCATTAAAAAGCGGCACGTATGTTTACATTCTATTTTAAATACGCGCCAAAGTGTTTGCGCGGCCCATCGGGAAAGGTCATTGAAAGGGCTGCCGCGTATCGTGGATTAATGATCGAACGAAATGGAAGGCGAGAGCATTGAAGAATACAAACAACAACCAAAAAGTCACACAAACCGTCATCTCCCTGTGGCCCTAAGGGACCCGGACGCGTTACACGCGAAAGGCGTAGATCACGCGTGAGCTTGCTGCAGCGAAAGGTATTTCCGTGCGTGAGCGCGCGCCCCAGAAAGTGACAACAAATTAAGGGTAGCTTATTGTAATTATCCGGCCAGCATTAAGGGGTTGCAAATGCATTACACACTGGTTCGAGGGCGAACGATCAACCATTTCCGAAGCGTTCCGGGCTGATTGCGTATGTTTGGGTGTTCGAGAATGGCTGCTTTTTTTCTGTTACCCCTTTACGAGCCGTGTTCCGCGGGTGTGTGTGTGTGTGTGCGAGTGCGCGCGAACGGATTCATGGAAAATTCATGGAAAATCAAATAAAATCAAAACACGCTTCTATTCGATGGAGATTTATGCTAATTGAATTCGTCTGTGTTTGCATACGGCTGTTCCGTGCTGTTTCTCGGGAGGTTTTTGGGAGGACCGGCGAAGGCAGGAAATGGAAAAAAACCCAATCCGAAAACGGTTCCGGCCACAATCGCGGAAGGCAAAGCCAGACTTGCGCTGGAGTTGACGTTTGATGAGCCCACAGATGGACAAACAACATATTTGACATGTCGCTGGAAGGATCGTCTGAGGGAAACGCCATACCGTTGATCCGAGTGGGCCGTGGAACGAAGGAAAAACGGCAGAAAAAGGGCTGTCAAAATCGTTCCAGACCTCGGGGTAGGCCCGTTTAATGGTTTGACTTTACGGACTGGTACTTTTCTTTTCCGACGCCCGAGACCAGCAGCTCGCTGGTATTGATTCCGTCACCGGAACTCGGGAAGGAAATAATTTGAATCATTCCGCAAGCGGCGTTTTTGTTTGGGAAAAGTTTTTCCACCGCCTACGGCAACCAGCAGGGTAGCTGGGTAGCCACAGGTTGGGTGAAGCGGTGGATGATAAAACCCGGAGACAGCACACAAAAAAAAAACGGAAAGATTGCCAAACCCGACCAGCACGGGATCCTAATCTCGGGAAAAGGCCGAAAAGTTGATCTTGACTTTTATTAAAAACCCGCACCAGAATCGTCTTATAAGTCGATCGGGCCACGGCCACGACCACCCTCGTCGAATTCATAATAATAATGTTACGGTGGCAATTAGATGCAAGGGTTTCGAAGCGTTACACGCCGGCATGGTCAACGAGCGAGTCAAAATTAATTAATTTAGGGAAAAAACCTGATGCTACACCGGAACTAATTTTAACCCTCCGGCGAGGGAACGGAGAGGACGAGCCAACCCAACCATCCTGCCGAGATTATGTTTTCACTCAACGATCCCGACAGACAGCTCGTTCGGAAAACGGGCGAAAATCCCGGCCCGGCTGTGGCTCAGGAACCCGTTTCAATCGCGTCGAGCGGACACGCTTGTAAAGAAAAGCCGAGCGAAGGAGGGTGCCCTGAAGTCCCTGGACGGGCGTTTCCGTTCCCGCGCCCCCGAATGCGGTCATGAAAAGCGATAAAACAGGATAACAGATAATGGTTTTATCGCCCTCGGGCCAGTTGCGGGTAGAGCCGGATCCGCTGGGCGTATGATTTTTCCATGCGACTTTTTCCGTGCAATTGACACGTGACCATAACCGATTTGTTTATATTGCGCTCGTATGAGCCGACCGGAACCACGCAAGGGGCGCCTAACTCGGGGTGTTTTTGGGGTCCAGCGAGAGGTTGGAAGAAGTATTTTTTATCTCTCGACTGTATTTACGATTTTAAGCCATTGCGGTTCTAATTGTCCATCATAACAAAGATTCCTCTTTTTTGAAGAAATGATGTGTTTAAACAAAGAGCTTACTCAATAAAACGTTACTAAAATTTATGAAATAACTTCTATTGATAACCTTCACTTTCATCGGATAATTGATTTCGGTTTTATTGCTTCCTAATTGCCTCCAGGCACATCGAACGCGAAGTTGCGTGAATATCGTCTTTAATCCCGAAGACACGTCCGCTCGCAATATCACGCTTCATTATGCTTTATTAGTCAAGGTGAGATTCATAATATTTTTCAGCAAACCGAGGGGAAGGCTAGCAGCCTTTAGCAGCTGGCTCGCACTTGTGCACGTAAACACACACGCAAGCACACGGTGGCAGACCAATAAAATCCAGAAAGAACCAACTTTACGCTCCCGATCGGGGGACATCTTCACCGGGCGTGTATGACCGCGCGTGATCCTATTTATCGCATCCCGTGCATGGTTTAGTTGAGTTCGAGTAGTACGGGTTTTTTGCCTTTCGCGTTGGTATTCTTTCGCTTTTTTTTCAAAACAGATTATCTTCCCAGCGAAGGTCGAATCCTGCAGGGCAGCGAATGTCTGGCGGCGTGTGCATCAGCTGCGCCGACGTGTGCCGCCGGTTGGCGCAATATCCTTTTCCTGCTCGACACCTCCCTCGGGCGTGGAACCGCCGGCGGGTTGATGCTGAAATGTCATTTGCAAGCGTCACACTTTCGATTTCACTACGAGCCATGCGACCAAAACGCTTTCTTCGAGCATGGTGCTTGGCTAAAGAACCGACTACAGGCTGATGGCGGTGGCGACGGCAGCCCACGGTTGCTTGGATGTGGAAGGAATGCTACTGACGTTTATGTTTGAACGATGTCATCATGACGGTTGGCTAAGGGGGAAAGGACAGATTGAATAAATGACATAGATTTTCATACACCACCCACCCCATCGTGGGAGGAACGGAAACGCAAACACAGAAAAACGTCCAAGACACCATAGTGATTATTGGACCGGAGCGGGATATCAAACGGATTTTAATTTTGATGACAATCATGTATGTTGCCATTTGTGGATGACAGGATCATTTCCGCTACGTACTAGATTGCATCTCGGGCTTACTGTTGCATGCATAAGCTGATGTGCCTTTGAACAGGAACAGAACTACCGGGTTGAAGGCCACGGGGTTCCATCAATTTAAAATCAATTTATTCGTCTCAATCACAAAGAATTCAAAGCGTTTCTTTTATCTTAATTGCATGAAAAAAAAAATGTGCATAAAAAGTTCTATAATCAGTCCACCGAATCAACTACCAACTATGAATCAATAAATGATTTCGAAAGAAACGTTTTCCGTACGATAAATATCTACTTTGATCGTCCAAAGTACAACGCAACATATGCACTGGATTTAAAAGCCCCAGTCACGCCTTGCAAGTAACAATGCAGTTTTATTTTCTTTTCGATGCAAAAGCCACACCATGACAAAACCACAAACTACCCCACATTGCGGTTGGTGGAAGTGTTTGGCCAACGGTCACTGAGGAGCCACGAAGGAGCCATGCAAGAACGTGGGTGAAGCGTAGTTACTTTTCACGGCAGGTTTCAACTCACCCCCCCCAGGAAACTCGACGGATGGCGTACGGGTTGCATCGGTGCAGTGCATGCGTTTTCACCGCTGGCACGCCGGAGTAGGCCTGTTTCCCGGGAATTACACAAACAAACGCAACACACGGTGCGTGGAAGAGATAACCGCGGTCGGTTGGCCCAACGTCTGGTGCGTGGAAATGCTGGTCCTTTTTTTTCGGCAACAGCCTGGACGGTGTTCTTTTTTTTTCTCTTCTTAAACAGTCTGGATTCGTGGTTAAAGAAAAAGAAAGAAAATCACCACCGAGCATCTAAAAAATGTCTGAAAAACGTGAAGCTCAGCAAAAACGATGAAGCAGACCATTTCACAGACGATATGCCCGTACTTTCGTCTCTTTTGTGTGTGTGGGACTCAACTGCACACTCGAGAGAGAGAGAGAACATATTGAATTTTCATTTCCCCGATCATTTGCCAGGTGATATTTGTCAGGTGGCCAATGGTTTGTGATGGAGTTTTTTTTTGTTTGATTTTTATCCCCACCCAGCTGCCATGCATTTCCACTGACCGCTCCAGTTAAGGGACTATTTTTTGGCGCCGTACCCGACGTTCGGTTCGTGATTGGTTTTGCTATTTTATTCACACCGGAGCGTATGTTTTCGAGCGTTTATTTTACGCCGCATTTCTTCTTTTTTTTTCAATTCCACCCACTGCTTGTGGTCCTTTGGATACTCCCTCCCCCACTCGATCCGGTGGTTGTTTGTTTTAAACGGTGGTGGCCATTCGCAGTCAGCGACTCGATCGACGCGCATTTGGGAAATGAGACCAGCGCACCGAAATATGACTGCATGCGGTTCAATTTAACAGTCGAATTAATGCACACAAATAGTCGCAGGTTTTTTGTTTGCTCTCGCATCCTTTAATGCGCACCGTGCGGCTTTGATTTTTATTTTATCCCGACTTTCAATTTCAGCTGTCGCGTTGCGTTATTTAATTTCGGTGCATATTTGTGGATGAATGAATGGTTTGCTGGACAAATTAAAACGCAAAAAAATGCTACCCTTTTTTTTTGTTCTCGGAACTGTTTGCAAACCAACGCCCAGCGGCCTGTGTTTGATTTGTGTGGACCTTTTTTTCTTTTTCTGGCACGCGTTTTTGAGGGCCAATTTTTTCTACCCACCCCCCCGAAGGGCGAAGCTTTGAATTGAGTGGCCAAAATAATCGATACAAAAGCTTCCTCCCAGCCCGGGTCAGAGATAGTCAATAAAATCACACAACTCTCTCGAACTCGCTTCACGCACGCTAGCGGCCGTACGAGAGACGAAGTTGTAAGTACGCTATTAACATCCACTCGCTGCGTACATGGGTGGTGCGTTTTTTCTTCTTCCCGTGCTTCTCCCTCTCAAATATTCATAAACCACCCCCTCGATGCCAGGCCAGCTTGGGATTGGGGAGAGGCACGAGAGCAAGAGAGAATACGTTTGGCTTCATATTGACGCCATCACTTAGCACCTCTTACGACACGGTTCCGTCGCTTGGCCTTCACGCGATCAAACGATCAGGTGGAATCGTTCTGCTGGACAACAAGCCTTGCACAGTAAGCCGTTCTTCCCGGTGATCTTTCACTCGGATAAAACTTATTGCCCTCTGCCAGCTGGGGATGGTATGAAAGTTACACCGCATTAATTGAAGCACAATTGAAAAAACCCCACTCGTAGTGCAGTGCTAAATTTCTCGTGTGTCTGTGCTTCGCGGAGAAGCGCATTGTGCCAATTGCAGTCACAATCTTGCCGTCTGTCATTTGCCGCCTCGCTCGCCTATGCTTTGACTATTTCCACCCATTTCCAGGCAGCTTTCGCTGAGCTTCTTCACGTTCTCCACGGCGGTGACCCTGACGGGCGACAGCGAATGTTCATAATCGACACCACGCCAATTGTCTAGCGCGTGTGAGCGAGTGCCCGTTTGGTTCAGGTTTTTATTTCACCTTTCGTCTGCCTTCTTGCATCTTAGTTGAAACGTTCGCATTACAGCAGCATTCGTGCTGGGCAAAAGGCTGCCGAAGGGAATTCCCCCTTCGACAAGCATCTGTTACACCGAGTCATTTAGAGGCAACCTAATAGATCGAGCCAATTGTCCTGCATCCCTGCGCGGTCCTGTGTGTTTCCCCTACTCGTTCACCAAGAGGCGAGGTGTCAAACGCTATTGCCGTTTGCCATCGTTAGCATTGCAGTTGGGTGAAGGGAGCAAAACAAAAAGCTCAGAAAAAGGAGATGGCCCGAGACCGAGACTGACGGGTGCATGTGCGCGTGTCCGAACGATTCGTTGTCCTCGCGAGCGCAAGGAACGTTGGCACCGCTTGGCTTTTGTATTCATGAAATAGCCGTCCAATTTGCCACGCCAATTGGGCCGATAATTTAGAGATAAAGGCATCCGGTAGGATAATTAGCTACCCCCGCAAAAAAAAGAAGCGATCGAGCGCCCGATCGCAAGAACGCGCGTCATTAAGGGCAATCTGTCGATGATTGCGCAATCGAGTGGAGCTGCTTTTCCCGGCGATCCAGCAGGGAACTTTGTCCGTGCCGTGACACTAAATTAAGATTCATTTGCATCGGGAGGAAGGCGAGGCATTCTTCTCGAAGAATAATTATCGTCCCGAGCACGGGCCGGTGGTTTTTGGTGTGTGTTTTCCGAATTCCACCCAGCCACGCCATCGCATTTCCGCCCAGTCGAAGAGGGCTCGTGTTTTCCGGGGGTGGCATTCGTGCGGCGCGTTTGTCGGGCTAATTAAATGCAAATTTTCAGACGATCAATTTCCATTCAATATCGCACACGGTTTGCTTTCTTTCGTCCGTCCGAGCGGGCCGGCAGGCATCCATCATTTTTGACGCCCATTATGACGGCCCAAAGCGACGGACGGTTGAAGGCGGGTGGTTCCGGTTCAGGACACACAATTTTGGCAACAGTGACGGCGTCTTTCTCGACTATTTTTCGATTTTCTTCCCAACCGGAGAGGAGGTTAAATGGCACCGTCAGGGTCCATTAGCGCGGGAAGAGAGATGAAAATCAACTGGACACGATTTGTGGAAGCATTTCTTTTTCCTTTTTTTTGTGGGTCACGCCTTGCACCGAGTCCCGGGTGCTAATCCATCATTGGAAATTGGAAAATTTTGCGATGTATTGGATCGATGTATTGCACTCCGTTTCATTGCTTTCGGAATGAATATTATATGATGATCGTGCATCCTGAGCCGGTAAAATTTTCCACAGCAAAAGGACACAGTCGTTGTTGCCCGGATGAGATTGATGATGTAACGGTCGTCAAATTAGCGAGCACGGATTGATTCTTCAATTCTCTCTCCTACCCCAAAAAAAGGGCACACGATGCCGCAGTGCCACACATGGCCGAAACGCGGTTTACGCATGGTTAAACATTTTAATGATATTATTCGGCGAAAAGCTTGCACAATCTGCCGGAGCGTAGATGCGAGAATAAAAAAAAACAGGGCCCCAGTGTGGCTCGTTGGATTGTGCAGAAAATTAAAAAAGTACTTTTTATTGCGCTCATTTTTTTATGAGGGGGGGTTATTAATTTTCTCTCCCGGGCGTGGTTCCCCGATGTGACCTGGGCGGTGGAGTTTAATGCAAAAGTAAAAGGAAAGAAAAAACGAGAAAAGCAACGACACAACACAAAAAAGTATGCGGAATCGCGAGAAAGCACACCATTTTATGGATCCAAGCAAGCGCTGGATTGCGCTGCACATAATTTCCAATCCCCCCGGTTTTCCACGTCTGCCGGCAGCGTGTACATGATATGAGTGAGGGTTTTTTTTTATTTTTTACCATTTTTTTTCTCGCTTCTTTCCCGTTCGTCATGCTCTTTGCATGCAGTGGATGAAAGAAATTCTATTAAAACGGCGCATAGAACTTTTACGGGTTGTGGCTGGGGAAGAAGGGGGCCAAAATAAAAAAAAGGAGGAAGGAAGCACCATAAAAACCAACCTGACAACGTTTTCACTTTGCGCTAAAATTCACCATTTTGTGTGCGTGTGTGTGAGTTGGTGCCCGTTCAGGTACCACGCGCCGTGAAGCAGATTCCCGTGAAAGAATCGCGAAAGTGAAATTAAATTATGCTTTTCTTCAGCGGCACACCGGCGCCCGCGAGTGACAGGGCGTGTGGGTGGATGGAACGGGTGGAGCGGGTGGTTTTTGTTCCTCCGTTTTCACCCGTGCTCAAGTGCGTATTCGCAGGAGAAAGGAATTTAGAAGGTGGAAAACAACGTCAACGTTTCGCAGGAATGGCAACCGAACGGACCGTCGAGAAGTAAGTAAGCCTCCGTACATAGCTGCCGGCACACTGAATGCGCGCACACAATGGAATTAAGTGTGTGAGAGGGTGCGAGAATGTGTGGGAGAAAGAGAAAGAGAGAGAGAGAGAGGACGAGAAATAAAAATGGCCAGAGTTTTTCTCCGGCACAAGTAACATTTCCCGCTGAGCTGGAAGCTCAATTTTCCCGTTAATGCCATCAGTCAGATCGTTCACCGCATGCGAGCACTCTCTCCTTCTAGCTTTCTCTTTCTCTCACGGGCTCGTCCTTGCCCTGGCACCTTCTGCATGTCCTGCGAGCGAAGTTGGCAGGCGGCGGTGGGCACTGGCACCACACGGAACGGAGCGGAACCGAAACGTAACGAAACGCAAAACGGGAAAGATTATATGGCGACATCTGGTTTAGACATCTTTTAATAAAATTTTCATTTTTATTGCTATTTAAGAGGGATGATAAAATATATTATTATTACAAAAGTTGAAATAATAATAACGTCGTCGGGGACGATGACGATAGCAATAATAATAGGTTGACGAGTTCTCTCTCCCTGCCATCTTCGGTGCTCCCATGGGTTCTCTTCGCTTCGTTTTCCGTGCGGCGAATTGATTTTCCGACCGGGGCGGATGTGCGCTTGGGGATGTGCTCCAGCGTGAGCTTGCGGATGAAGATTGACTTAGACGCGCGGTGGTTGGAACCCGGCACCGGGATGTTCATTTTGGGCTCTCGAAGCAGGAAATAAACACATATCTATTCAATATGCTCTCGAGGCGAGGCGAACTACGGTGAGCAGTAAACGGTGCCGGAACGATGCGGTCCGGATGCTTCGATTGGAATGTACGGGCGATGATTTAGCGACTAATGGTGGCAAATCTTCGGCGCAGGCAGCACACGTGGCCCAGACAGACTACAGCGCAATAGTGTCAGCTTCAGATGGTGCGCCTGGTTAGCCGGGTTGCTGCTAATATCAGCAAGCTAATCGAGGGAAATAAATAATTTCGTGTGCGAGGCACCAAACGAGAACCGAAGGCAATTAGTGTGTCGTATCGCCGGAACACGTGGAACATTTCGATTTGTTTTTATCAGCTTTCGTTTCTTATTAGAAGAAGCAGATGTGCCGCAAACCACACTGGTTTGAGCATCAAACAATGCTAGATAACATCGGAGGCATTCATTTAAGCCTGTTTTTAAACACATCAATGAAAGGAAGGATCATAAAGGTACACAATAAATCATCACATTCTAACTCGCGATTTCTGTAAGCCCCCATAAACCAATGGAATCTGCTTTCGTGCGTCAATTTCGGACGAGATAAACTTGACTGATGATGTTATCGGAACGTAAACGTAAAAAAAAGGTAAAATAAAAAGTCCCACAATGTGCAGTTTATTTGATGCCAGTTCGCCTTTATACCTCATCATCAACCCGACCCGGACGCAATCCTTCCCAAACTGCGCTGCAATCCTGTCCCATCGCCCATCGTAATTGATCCCACCCGTAGAACAATAATACATAAAATTTATTTGATTACACTCTTAACAAAGACGGCGAACGCCCGCGCGCGCGCTTTGTGTGTATCAGGATGCTCAAAAATTGGGCCAGATGACAGCGGCCTGGCGACGTGAATAAAACATTATGGTACACACTCAATCCTCGATAACGGCCACCCCCTCCCACTCCACAACGATCGCTCCCACCCCCCAATAGAGGTCGAGATCGGTGGTAGCGAAAGGAGAGAGAGAGAGAGAGAGAGAGAGCTGGCGAGCGAGAAAAAAACGGGACGATATGTTTTTTCGGGAAATAAAAACACTCGACATATATTCGACGCCGGTTTGGTTGTATGTACTAAAACAGGCGGCACGTGGGGGTGGTGAGTCCATAAAACCTACTAGAGCCACTAGAGCGCAGGAGATAGAAGGCCATTGTCTCGTGGTGGAGGACAAAGTTAAATGAGATTATGCAAAACCCTATCGCCGGATGGTCGGAATCCGTGGGGGGAGGCCACCGGGAGTGAGCAGCAGGTCCGTGCAACACGCCGCCATTATCCTTTTTATTTTGTGTCCCACCCTGTTCCCCGTATTGGTATTGGTGGGGATGAATTCTAAGTACATTATGCCACACAAGGTACACGCTGCCGGGGATGGTACGGCGGCACACCTAAAGCGAAAATAAAGAATCCCCCCGTCCCGTACGAAAAGGACTTCCGTGACCGCGCGGGTGTCCGTGTTCGAGCCGTGGGGGTTTTTCCGCTGATGTTGTGTGGTCGTGTGTGGGTTTTCGGTGCTATATTTCACCCAACGGTGTCCCTATTTGCAGCTGGGTGGCCAACAAGAACCAGAACCAGACCCCGAAACGGAAACGGTGGCAAGGAAAGAAAAGCTCGCGAGCTTCTGCATGCATTCCTCCAGATAAGGACGAAACCGAATCCGGTCACGGTAATGAGAATGAGCAGTAAATAAGGACGAGCCGGTGCACGAGGCAAACGGGTGCGTGCGAGCGAGAGGCTGGCAACAAAGATGGCGCGTGCACACGTGGGGGTGGGATGGTTTGGTGGAATGTGTGTGTGTGTGTGTGTGCGTTTTTTTACCTTCTCTTTGGTGTCCTTTCTTTTTTGTTGGTTGCTTTCCCACCCGACGCCCCCAAACGTTCCGATTATGGTTGTCCCACCACGCGGGGCCGTTGTTTACGAGAGGGAGCGCACATAAAATCGCCCTCTACCACCATCTACCCATCCTCCCTCATAGTGGGTGGGTGAAAAGAAAAACCGCACCACGATCGGTGAGAACCGAGAGTCCTTACCGAAAGTGCTCCCGCGCTCAAAAGAGATTCTTCAGGCGGATCGCGCGTGGAATATCAAAAAAGAAAAGAAAAAACCGTACCATCCTTAGCCGAAAGGATATTCGCACCGGGTGCACCGAACCGCGTAGCTCCGCCCATTTCCTGCGCGCGCTATATACTCGAACCACTGGGGCAAGGACTCTCGCTACCGTGATCCCGTGTGTGTGTGTGTGTGTGTGTGTGTGTGTGGGTATGTTTTCTTTCTGTTCCTTTTTGTTCGCCTGGCCTGGGGCCCTCTCTGGCAGCATCCCTTTGCGAAGGTTTCCCTTTGCCGGGGAACGGCCGTCCCTTTCCTGCGCCCGGCCATCGAAGACGCCCTCTCACCGAGAAAGGAGGTGGGGATTAAGCAAATGAATCCTGGACTGTGGTGTGTGTGTGTTTGTGTGTTTGTGTGTGTTTCCATCAGCCCGATGGGTGGCATATCCTGCGCGTTCGAGAACCGCGAGGGTTCGCTTCGAAGGGTGATGAATATGAATTGAGGCTGGCCGCGCCACTGCAACAATCCCAGCCCAGCCCTTCGTCAGCGGGAAAAACGCGGTCCTGGCGGGTTCCCGGTTCTAGCTGCGCCGTCGCTGCCAGTTGGACGAATGCAACCGGTGTGGCTTGAAGTTGTTCCGGAACCATTCGCTGTTGTCGGCTCGTCCTACTCGGTGTGCGATTGTTGCGAATGTGATCCTGTGCCCGGAAACTAATACGACCGTTCGGATGTAGAGAGCGTGTGATTAGTGACATTAGTGCCGAATTGATCAGAAATTTATGGTGCGATTGCAGTGCAAGAGTTAAATAACGTTCGAGTGCGTTGTGCTGAAAAGAAGAGCAATTTAAACACAATCTGTATGAAGGTATAAGGAGCTAAAACGCGACAAAAAATGGATAAGAAATCGCTCGATCACGTTTAGTGCGATCTTGTGGCGTGCGTCTGTTTGTGTGAGTGCGTGTGTTCGTCTGCGATCGATCGACGTAGTGAAAGTGAATGTCAATGGTGTACCGTTTAGGGAAGTTTTAAGATCACACGTCATAGGATCGTGCGGAGCAGCAGCTCAACAACTCACCGCATCATGTCCGCGGCTATGTCGACGGCATTCATGGTCGACAGCATCCTGCAGGACAAGGACTCGGTGACGGGTGGTCCGGTGGTCCGTTGTGCCGAGGATTCAAGCCCCGTTGGGGTGTTACCGCCGGGTGACGCGGGTTCGCTCGCTTCCATTTCAGACAGCGACGACTTCGAGGATCCCAAGGATTCGAGCAGTCTGTGTGACTCACCCAAAGGCTTCCATCACCAGCAGCAACAGCAGCAACAGCAGCAGCAGCAACAGCATCATCACCTTCACCACCCGGTGGGTGATCACCTGCATCATCTGCATCATCATCATCATCACCTGCATCATCATCATCTACTGCAGCAGCATCACCATCATCAGCATCAGCACCATCAGTCGGGGTCGTTTTCGGACGATGAGTTGCCGGCGGGACCGCCACCGATGAACGGAGGCACGATCCTGCGAAACCGTGGCCATCCGGACGATGGCATGCAGCTCGAGCAGATGGACTTTTGCTGTGCCAAGTGTGGCCACTGTCAGCAGGAGCTTAATCCCGGCAGCGGTGGTGGTGGTGGTGGTGATCGGGTGAGCCCTTCCGGGGTTGAGAAAATCCGGGGCTCGGATGGGGAGAAAAACAACAATAACAATAATAACAACAACAACAAGAGCGAGGACTCGCCTGACGGGGCGGGCGAGTTCGAGTTTCGGTGTGAAAAGTGCGGATTCGGCGAGTACGTCACACCCGGCAAGCAGACGATCCTGAAGGAAAGCACCAAACCGGTGCTGAAGTTTAGCGTGTCCGCGATCCTGGGCGACAAGAAGGATTGCGTTAAAGTTAGGAATGGTAAGTTGTGCGGTGGTAGCAAAGATGCATTCTTTCTTGACTCGATATTAGGAAGAAAACCTCCTGGAGGGTGAAAAAATACGGGAACGTGCCTTCTTCTCAAATGCTTTAAATTAAGATATTAAGTGATATATTCTTTTCACAAAAGTCTTATTGATTATTTGCAAGAAAATCGTAAGAGTATTTTAAAGGGATATAATAAGAGTGTGTACTGGTAATGAAGCAAGTACCAAGACTGGTTGAAAAACAGATAGTTTTTGTTAATATTTGTGTTGTCTTGTTTTAGACATTTACATTAATTGAAAAGAAATTGTTACAACCAATATACAGGCCTTATTTAAAATATTCTTCAGCTGGTCTTTCATATGCATCAAAGCTTTTGAATATGTACGTTAAAGAGTGCTTGCAATTGCTTATCAAATGAAACCGAGAACTAGTTAAAACTAGTTCGACATCAGATACTGATCAACCGGAAACTGAAACTTGTCGGGACATCTAACCACTGTGTCGAACACACTCACACACAAAGTGGGAAGGACTTCTTCCTGGCAGGCAGCAAAAATACCGTGCTTTCAATAAGTGCTGCGACATTCGTTCCCTGAACCGCCACAGAACCGCAGCAGGACGATAATGCACCGGAAAGGATCGAAAAACGGGACGAACGGCACATCCACCACCGGGCTGGATCACGCCGAGCCCCATTATCCGATTGGCGTGTGTAATTATTATGATCTGATACCATCCACGCCGGTCAGCCGACGGATGCACGCTTCCCACACTCTGCTGCTTGGATGCGTTTGAAAACGCGCGACAAAAGGGACGCTACCGCTTCGCGTGTAAAACCCCCAACGGCCAGCACACTCATACAACGGAAAGGGCCATCGGACGAACGGACACGGCCGCCCGGAGAGCTTGCCATCGGTTGCATCGGTTGCAACGGCGTCCACCGGTTGCATCGTTTTCATTATGCTGCTGATGTGGCTGCTGCTCATTTCGGTTGCACTACTTGCGGGCACTCGGGTGCATTCGGAGTCTCGAAACAACCGGGACTCGTGGAACAATGCGGCAGTTTATCATCAACCTCCCACCCCACGCACGGGCAGGAATAATTTATATGCAATTAACACCTCATTTATACAAATAGATGATCAACTCTCGGAGTCGATAATCAGTCGAGTGCGAGCCATCGTGGGATGGTCCGGTCCGGTCAATCGGCGTTCGGATCGGGGTTTGATTGGTTGTGTTGGATTTTTATGGGCCTGTGAGTCATTTCCGCGCACATTGGCTGACCACGGGAGGTTGGGAAGAAAGGCTGGAGTCGGTTCGAGTGGTGCTTTTGGCGGGTCGGGAGATAAGCCACTTCCTGCCGAAAGGGGCGCGCAATTGCACTGACAACTGCACAAGCATTTGCGAACGTCAATCGCGTGTGATTGACGTAATTCTTGCTGGAGTGGAATATGCCGTTGTTAAACAACGATGTTGTTGCCACAGAAAGGCTCCAGAAACGGTGGAGCGAGAGCTTCGGTGTGGCTAGGATCAACAAATATGCAGGGTGTTGCTATAGTTAAACCAAGCCTCTTCGTAGATGGAGCTGGTTTTACGATATAATGACATGCAAAATACATCTTGTTGTATATGCTTGTTCATTTTAAGGTGATTAAAATAAGAATTAATATTGTTTCCAAAAGGGACCATAGGAAAATGATCGAACAAATCGTTTGCGAAACCCACAACACAGCATATCAATCTTCCACCAGTCTATTAATAATCGATTTTTCCGTTCAAATTTTCGCGCAACACTTAACGCCCCTGCATCACGGTTGGTCCGGAAAAGAAGGAGCACAAAAACCTGCCCGGCCGGGAAATTGATTATGTGCTACCGATAATTTATACCACACTTCCGGCCAAACGGCCCAATTCCGGTGGGTGCAATCGAGGCGGGCACTCGTCCGCCTGCCGGTAGAGCATTAATTTCTTCACCGAAAGCCATCAAAAATGGCGTTTGTAGCCGTCGGTGGTCGTTTTCATGGCCCAAAGAGCTGGCCGGAAGAGGCTGGGAGGCTAATTTATATCGCTTTGATTTTCATCGCCGCCTCGCTTGGCTTTTTGTCGGGTCGCCTTGACGACCAGGCGACGCTAGGTGACGAACTTTTCGGTGTGGTTTTTCTTTCGCACCACCACCCGTCGAAAGCAGCGCCTGCTGCGATCTGAGTTTTCGGTGATGGGGAGAAGCATGGCCTAACGAACGACGCGCGTGTTCGTAGGGGTTTGGGGGGTAAATACGGATTCAATGATTCTTATGCGCTCGTTTATGACCATCGACGTCTGCAAGTGACACCGAGGAATTGGTCGATCGATTTCCGGCGGTCGGAAAAACGAACCACCGCCGGCGTCATCTTCGGTGGACGATGGCCGTTCCTTTCCTTTTCCCACAGGCTAGTCGGATCGGAATGGACGGCCCCGGCTTTTTGTCCAACGTACCGGCGTGTGTGAGTTTGTACGGAAATGTGTTACATGTGTCCGTGTTTTCTGGGAATCGGGGTGCCACCGGAAACAACCCGATTGCCGTCGATTGTCCGGTCCTTTTTCGGAAGGGGCCGTGTCGCAAACCTCCGGCAGAAGCGTTGTACGTGAAATTATAAACACATCGAGCGATGGGCACCAATGACCACATAATGGCCGTTCTAAGCCGTCGATGGGAGAGCCGTCTGGTACGGAGTGTCGGAAAAATTGCCGCCTTTCTTTGGGGCCAAAAAATCTGCCCTCCGGCCGGTGGTCCCGGTGATCTGGCGGAATCCGGGCTTATGCTCAAGAAGAACGCACCAAATTGATGGGCACGGTATTTAGCGTTTAGCACAGAGTGTGTGAGCGAGACAGAGCTCTGTGTGTGTGTGTGTGAATAAAGGGAGACGTCGGCCATCGAAAGTCGCACCGGGCGTATGAACATGTTCATACTGCTAACGAGCTGCGTCCTGCCCGTCTTTACCGTTCTACCGTCGGCTTTCTCCCATTTGGGTTTGTTGGCATTTGGCCGAAAGGACGAGAGTTCGGAGTTTAACGCGGGAGAAACCAAGCGGTAGGGCACACGCATCGGTTACCAAGAGGGACCGTCAGATGGGAGCAGTTCCTTTTTCCCGAACACGATGCCAATTTCATCGACAACTCAACTTGCCCACCACGACGACGGCGGCGACGACGACGATGACGACGACTCGAATGATCCTCTAAGTGAGCCGCCAGCTGACGCAAATTATATTATTTTCCACCCAGCGCCCCCTTTACCTCCCACCCACCCACCCATCGTCCTCACCGGGACCGAGCTGGCGCCCGAGAAATGAGCTCCGTTTCGGGGCGGGGTGGAAAATAAAGGAAATCTTGGCGCTCTCCAGTCGGCCGGTCCTTTCGGTTCGGTTTTGCCAGCACGGGCTGGCTGCTTGGCTGATTTTCGGCAGCCACGAAAAGCCTCACACCCGGGGAAATCGATCGGTGAAGGGCGTGTGTAGGGCGTCAGGCCGGGCCTGGGTTGGGTTGGGAATTTGTGGAGTCGAAATCTGGTACAGTTTACGTGCTAAGTGTTTTTCTCGTTTAACTCAATTTAGGACGCGCACATGGCGTAGACGGCGCATGTGTGTGTGTGTCTGTGTGTGTGGAAAAGGCGTCCCCATCCCAGTGACAAAGGCACTCGACCGAGGGTGTGGGAGTGTTTCTTTTTCGTGTTCACCCACCAACCAGAATCGGCAAGCTGGGGCTGGGAAAACCGTGCGTTTAAGCAGAAAACTTGGCAAATGGCCGTAATGATTACGATGATCGCTGCTATCTCCCGGTTTCGTGGCGATGCTTGAAGCGAGAAAAACAAATCGATATTTCGGTGAGACCGTACGAGAAAGGGACGGGAATGAGAAAAGTTTCCTTTCGAAGGGAAGTTTTGCATCTCGGCGCGGAATGATATTTTCGGCTCGAGGCGAAGTTTGCGCTTGCAAATGAACGTTCATAAACGAACTGTTTATGACAGACGCGCACTATGGAGACAAAGGCGAATGGGGAGTTTTCTGTTTCCTGCAACCGGAAGCCGGTCGATGGGAGCAAAGATGGTTTCCAATGGAGTGCGCCAATTTTTCCGTTGTACCTTCCGTCCACGATTTAAAGTGGGGTGCTTTAAAAAACGGCTTTAAAAGAGAGGCTCGTGTTGGAGCTTAAAATGGAACGAACCACACGGGGGTTTAACGCGCGTTTAATGATGCAACTTACCCACCCCCAAACAAAGGCTTGTGGGAGTGAGAATAACCTCAAACGGGGAGCGTGTTTTTCGCTGATTACATCCCGGGCTCCATCATGCAGGTACGGTTTTCAGCCACCCAATATTGGGATGAAAAAAAAAAAACCCAAAGCCACGAACGGACCATCGATGATTGTGATGTATAAAAAAAAGCCTGCCTTCATCATAACGAATGATGTGTGGGAGGCTGGTTCGGTTACATCGTTGTAATGAATATTTATAACGTCCATGCATCCTGCAGGATGCAAATGAAATGCGAAAGGGAAGGCACAGAAAACAAACTCGCCACTCGGTGGAATGAAGAGTGGCGCAAATTATGAGCGAACGATTGTTAATTCATTGCATGCGGATATGATTGCCCTCGTTTTTATGGTATGTTCTCGCGTTCACGAAACACAGCTATTATATGTTTTGAATGTTTGTGCCGTTTCGGGGAAAATTTTCATTTTTGCCTACCCATCAAGTGGCGGTTTTAAAGCGCCACTTTTTGTGCCCTAATAAAGCCCCAGCTCTCGCTGGCGGCTGGCTGAAAATAATAATAACGACACGCGTACTTTTTGTTGGCATGTAAAAACGGCTTGTCAACGCTTCGGTTTTCGAGTGGTTGGCATTTGGAGGCGTTTTGGAGGCCCTCCAATTGAGCGGAATTTGTCAAACATGCTTGTGGGGGCTAGTGGCCGGAAAAACCACACAAATCGCCACTAGAAAAGGATGTTTCGGGAAGCTTTCGGGGCCGGCATGTAGTTTGTTGGCAAAAATGTTTAAAAAATTGGTTCTTCTCTGCCCCCCCCCCCCCAAACAGGACACACAGCCCCCACCACCATTGGCCACACAACAATGGGTAGTTATGCATGCTGTCGAAACGCTGTTGTTTTTCGACGGCGCGATGCATATAAATTATATCACTGTAATTTGTTATTGTAATACACGATGGCCCCATGGGTTGGTGGACGGACGGGGGCGAAATGGACCGTGTTTGTCGCGGAACTCGGACAATTTTGGGGCTGGGGCACACAGGAGACGAAACACGCTGACACGAACACACGGGAATGAAAAATTCTGTCACGGTTGCCCGCGAATGTCGCGCCATTTCAGCGGTTACCAGGCCACGGCCGAGGAAAGCGGAAGCTTGTGGTCGACCATCGGTAAAAACACCGAATGATGGGCTTAATTAATTGCATATTAATTATGCTGTGCATGAGTGCATGGTACACCTCGGCTGGAACACCGCGGGGTTGGCATCGAAATGCACCGGCGCTTGATTTAAGGCTGGGCACGTAATGGGACAGGTTGAGGTTTAATTTTTTGGCGTTTCCCTGGAATTGACGTCAGAACATCTCGCATAATGTGTGGGAACGTGTCGCAAACAAAAAAAAACAACAACCTGAAATGAGCTCGAATGTTTACACGGGACTTAAATGGAGTTGAAATGACCGTTTGGCATTTGAAACACGAGCAGTTTCTGTATAAAGTGTTTTATAACAGCCGTCAAGAACGGGCCAAAAATGTGCTTCGAAATCTCCACGATCGAATGATCAGTGGCACAAAATAGTCATAAAATCAGTCCTCAATACCCCGCTTTTACATCTAAATACCCAGCATGACATGTAAAAAAAATATTACCACAAAAGCACAATGCAGCCGCACTTGAGGGGCGTTCATCAATTGATCATAGAGCCTGCTTTTAAGGCCCGATAATCACCCCGACACGCCACATTGACAGTCTCTCAGCGGTCGGTCGGCTTCAGCCCTCTGGTGTGGTCGTTACATCCCGTAATATATATTCTTTTGCGCGCAATTGCCAGCTCGGCGACCTTTTTTTATGGGTGCAACGGGCTTTTGGCGTAAATCGGTAAAACACTACGCGCACAATGACGGCGGAAAAAAAAAAGCGACGACGGCTCCGAACAACAATAATCGTTAAATCGTTAGAAATGAGCAATAAAACGGAGGTGCAAACCGTTCGTGCGTTGTTGATTGAAGACCGGCGCGGTCTGGGTTGGGCCCCGGGGATCATCGATCGAACCGAAGCGTGCAGATTTCCCGCCCCTTCGGGAGAGCCTGTGCGAGTCCTGTGAGCCCGAACGACCTAAGCATATTGAAAATACAATAATAACAATTCGGAAAAGCGGGAGTCCTCTCGTTCCAGCTGGCCACTGACGGGTGCGAGAGTGAGTGAGTGGAAAACAAGGAGCTGAAAGTGCCACACCGCAGGAGCTTGGTCCTTGCTGCCGCTCGAAGGGTGATGTTGCCGGCAGCTAGCACCAGCTGAAGCACGGGTCGTTCTATGCGAGGCGCCCGAAAAACCGTTCGAGGCTGCGTTGTGGGCCGATAGGCATTAATTTAAACATGATTATAATCCAATGTTTTTACAGCCCGTCTTCTGCCGGCGGCCTGGTTCCGCTCTTTTTCACTTACTCGGCGTGATTTGTTGCAGTGATCGAATTTGCCGGGCGAACTCGATCGGTAAGCCAGCCTGCCATCTTCACCCGGACGGTGTTTTTTTGTGTGGCTTTTGTTTTCATTAGCGATTAGGACGTGGATAATGGAGAGTTGAGCCGAGGCCTGGATGAAACGCTTGACAGGGAATTGGGCTCGTTTTATTTTTATCTGAGCCAACGTTTATACGCCTTTCGTTTTTAAGGATGTATCGAATTGAAATGAATACAAAGATGCAGGATGCAGTTTTCGAATTTAGTTTGGCTCATGGATATTGTTACCACAAATCTTTAACGGTTAATATCTAAGGAAAACGGTCCATAAACTGTATTTCCTGCTAGTTTTTTTGTTGTTGTTAGATGTAATATTACGGTTAATTCAAACGAAAGAATAAATAATCAATGCATGCCGTAGTAGGCACTGGAACACTATATACCTATGGAAATCGTTTATGTTGCTGGGTTCAATGGTTTCCAGCATCAACTGACTCGTTCAGGTTTCTAGTTCTCGCCGCATTGAAAACTCCACACATGTTACCTTCCACCAGGGGCACACATCCATCTCAGCCCGGCACTGACATCTGGCATTCCCTGCTGACAGCAGCTCCATTCCGTGCCCTCCGGGTGGAAAACGGTTCGCATGGGGCTGGGAAACTTTTCCGACAACATTTCAGACGTAAAGGCTACGCATCCTCAAATCATCAGCCTCTCGGCTGTCGTCATGTCGGGTGCTCGGGATGCCTTCGATGTAGCCCTGTAGGTCTGATGAGATCTCCAACCCCGTGCACGAGAGTGGCGTCTGACAGTGTGCCGGCAGCGAAAGCTAAAAACCCCAAATTAACAGGTTGGTTTCGGTGGAAATTTACCGTAACATGCAATAACAAAAGCTATTCGCTCACGTATTTACCCTCGATCCCAGGACGACGGGTGTTGAAAGGGATTAGTGTACCGGAAGGGTGATTAGAATGTTTGCCTTCCAAACAACCGACCGGTGGGTGGGCGTGGGTGCTGACATACGCGTCAGCCATTGCCGCGTTGATTAAGTCCCACAGATATGAGCATATCATGTTCATCTGCATCGCCCTAAGACGCTCTTGGCTCGGGGTTTTCCCAGTTTTCCAGTGAGCGTGACGCCAACCAAAGCATTCGTTGGTTCAAGACGTTCGACTTTGGCCAAGACGCACCGAGGACAGGTTTATTGTGACGTTCCCGGCGTTGGAGACGGATCGGCACTTCCGCCATTTTGACGCCTGTCCCTGGCCGTGGCTTGCTAGGTGTTAACGTGGAAGTTTTTATGCGAAAACTTTTGCGCCAGCCGTTAACGCGAGTGAAGGCGGCTGTGTAATAACAACGCCTCCGTTACTCGCTGTGTGCACTCCTTTTTTTTCTTTGGGAGGGCGATTATTTCGTTGCCGCTTTGCAACCCCTTTTTTTTCCGTGTGACACAATTACGGCCGGTACTTTCCAGAACGGCTGCCTTAGAGCCTACAGCTAGCGCGTACAGTTCCGGTTCGCGGACACCAGATGTGTGTCACATTAGCATTAGCGAGTCAGTTAAAAATTCGACCTCTCGTGCTTGAAGTACCCGGGGCATTAACCGGCGGAGGACCCAATTCCAATGCCCTTTAAACTTCCGAATGGGAGAGCTTTTTTTTATTGTTTTTCACCCCACACACAATTAACACACGTTCAAACGCTAACGCTTGGATTCGTTTCATTTCCGCGTAGAATTTATTCAACCACAGCACCTTTGGCCTTACATTCAGCAAAACCTGATCCAGCAGAACCACTTAGCCAACCCGGCGTTTCTGGGCGCACACCCGCACCATCCGCTTCACCCGCATCAACAGCAGCAGCATCACCACCAACACCACCAGCAGCAGCATCCCCTAAACCACCCACACCTCCAGCAGCAACAACAGCAACCGGGGTCACATCCGCTGTCTCCCCAGCAACAACAACAACAACAACAGCAGCAACAGCAGCAGCATCTGGCCCATGTGAACGGTTCCGGTGGCCATCACCTTCAGCACAACAGCAGCAGCAACAGTACGAGCGAATCCGGCAGCCTCCCGAACAGTCCGGACCTTCAGGATGATGCCCGAATGGCGGCGGCCGCGGCAGCAGCAGCAGCAGCAGCGGCAGCAGCAGCAGCGGCGCTTCAGCCGAGAGATAATAAAATCATTGCGAAACCACTTCCGAGCCGACCGACACCATTTCTGCACCATAGCCTGAACCATCCGCATCTGCACTCGCTGCTGGCCCACTGCCGGAATCCGTACATTCCAGGTGAGGTCTTTTTTCTTTTCTTTTCCTTGGGGCGAGGCGCTTAACTTCTCTCTTACGCACTCACTCACTCATGCTTATGCCTTTTAGGTGGACCGCAGGTGTTTCCGTTACCACCGGGGCAAGGTTTTCCGTGGGCGCACTCGACCCGAGGAAAACCCCGCCGTGGGATGATGCGGCGAGCCGTCTTTTCCGGTAGGTTACAGCTCTCAAGGTGCCCCTCGCGAATGGTTACCTGATCTCTCTCTCTCTCTCGCTCTCTCGGTCCCCAAAAAAAAAACGACAGACTCCCAGCGGAAGGGCCTCGAGAAGCGGTTTCAGCTGCAGAAGTACATCAGCAAGCCGGATCGCAAGAAGCTCGCCGAGCGGCTCGGTCTCAAGGACTCTCAGGTAAGCGCGTGCCGTTGGTCCGCTGGACCATGATTTATTCATGCCGTTCTGCTGGTTTTCGCCGGCCAGGAAAGTTTGCCACATCACACACTCTCACATTCTGGCACGTCGTGCCCAAACCGCAGATAATGGGAGCACATTAGGGAAGCTTACGGCGTTCGAGTTCGAGCCCTCCATGGCGGCTCGTGAGCGAACATGAATAAAGATTTTCCCGTTTTCTTCCCGTTTTCCTCTCGTGCGGGGGTCGCATCGTAGCTCCGCCCAGCCGCGGGTGGGTGGAAAACGGTGGAAAGCGTAGAAGAAAACGAGTCGAAAAAAAAATGGGCACCTCCATCCCGCCCGAAGGTGGGTGTTTTGTTTTGCGTTTTGCGTGAATTTTTCGCATACCCTTTCCGCGCTTCGGTTGGAAAAAGAAAGATGGCAGCAGGCGCGGCCAAGCCCTTATGTACTGGTGGAACTCGGGATGGAAACTCGAAGAAAACGCCACCCGCACGGCCTGGGAACGAGACGGCCCGATGCGAGTTTTCCGTGCGCAGGCGCGTCATCGTCATCGGTGAGCGGTCGAGTGGAAAGCGCCAACGTCCTGGCACAGGAATGCAACCCGGTAAGGGATGCTACGGTGATTTGTTCGTTCGCGTTCGCTCTTGGTGCTGTGCGGTTTTTATTTCTCCGAGAATTCCGACGCTGCGCAGCTCTGGAGGCGTTGGGGCGGTGCGGGTGGACCTATCATGTTGTTTCACGGGAAAAGCGTCATTTCGCAGCCGAACGCTGATTAATGGGGCAACCATCGATATATGTTCGGTTTTGTCGTTGGCATTTGTCGCTGATGATCGGAAGCTGGGAATGAGTGAGGCATGTATTTTGTGGGAGTTAAAGAGCTTTTGCTTGCGATGCGAAAAGACGAGCGATAAATCAGCCAGCTTTATGAGGCTTAAAAACTGCTTGTCTTGAATGCGCTATTCGCTCAACTGTCCAAGAGAGCTTTATTAAAACAATATGCATTCAACAAACGTTTGTTTTTCGCTCTCTCGAAAAGCATACCAAAAGCTCTCGCATTTAAAAAAAGCTTATTTCAACCCCTTTCGTAAACTCCAACGGTCGAATGTGTGATTAATGATTCAATCCTCGCTGCCATTGTTTCTTCCGAACGCTCTGCCCAAACGAACGCTTCTGCTGAAAAATGAACCCGACCACTTCCGGCGAGCATGACCACAAACGGTGTACCCTTCGCCTTGCGTGAAGAACCGGAACGACCGGGAAAATTATCCCACTTTTTCTGCATGCCCACCAGTTTCCGGCTCGTTCCATCGTTTCCGTGCATCGATCCCGGCAGCGATCCTTCCCACAGGGAAGTGCTCTTGTTCCCGGGTGTGTTTTTTTTTGTTGCTTCCTCTTCCTATTCTTCATCTGCCTCGTTCACCAGTCCCACTTCTCCCGGGAAGGAAAAAAAAACCCTTCGCTTGGCCGTGATAATCTGCGCCGTAATCCAGTTGCACTCGACTGGAAAAAGACCAGAAAACCAAAAGCCATTAACTTCATGCACAAAACTGCTCTCGTGCGCGCTCGGTACGATGGCACAAACGGGAGTGAAAAACTTCGGCGCAGCCCTCCCGGTCGGCCCTCCGGGAAACGAGAGCCCCCCGGAAAAGCGAAGGAAAAACCCCTCGTGGAAAAACAATCAGCAGTGTACGACATGACAAATAAAGAAACGATTATTTCCTACTTCGTTTCCCGCGCAAGGGGATGAGAAGGGCAAGTGGGTGGGATTTTCTTATCCTTTTTCACACACACACACACGCGCGCGCGTGGTGAACGGCACGCTCTTGCTTCCGGTGCACATATATACGTGCAGCGGTGGTCGGACCGGGAAAATCCGGGGTTGAACTGCGCCCTCGAACGCTCCACGTCTGGCGATGACATTTTTCCAACTTTGATAATTTTTTCCATCCCTCATCGCTTCGTCCTTGCGGCAGAAGAAGAAAAGGCACTACGGGTTTTATGTGCCGCACAGCCATTCCCCGAGTGCTCGAGGAATGAAGCTAGAAATTGATTTAATCCGATTGTTATCGGTAGGAGCGTAATGAATATTTTCCACCTCTCGCTCGCACTCCTACGCCTTTGTGGGTGTGTGTTTGTGCTGCGGAAAAACGACTTGGAAGGGTCTTGGAAGGTGAGAGAGAGAGAGAGAGAGAGAGAGAGAGAGAGAGAGCTTCAGCGAAGAAAGAGCACGGTGGCTCTCGAGGGTTCGTTGAAGGGACGTGAAATAATCTCATTGATGATCATGATCCGTGAAATGATTCCAACAATCGCTCGTTGGAGGATGGGAGCGACTTTTTCCCTTCAGGGGTCGTCCGTTCGGTCGTGGGCGGACCATGGACGAGGGAATGTTTCAATAAATTCATGAATTTCTGCGCCTCTGCTCGCGGGTGAACCGTGGCCAAGAAAATGCGGAAATTAATCGTTCATTAATTTTAGCCGATCTATCGCTTCGTCGCTTTCTTCTTCCGTTCTTAGGGCTGAATTGGATTTGAATATGAATGTTGCAAACAAACAAAAAACGCCTTAAGCACTTGGAAAAGAGAAAAGAAGGCTGGCGAATGGTTATTATAATTGAATTTTCATCACCGGGTGATTGGATAATTTATTGGCAAATAGGATGGAACAGGAAGGAACAGGTTTTTTTAAGCTACCAAATTTATTTGTAACGCAGCGACAACTCATCGTCCATTGATATTATTTGATTTTAAACTGGAAACATATTGAATGTTCAAATATTTTATATCATTTTCATGGTCAGTTAGTTGATGTTGATGCGAACCGCCGTATGATTTGACAGTTAGAAATGTCATTTGATTTATACGAAATAAGTAGGCCACGACCCCAAAAAGTTGTCACATAAATGATTAGCTTTTCAACCATGTTTAAACAATTGTTGATAATCTTCCTTAAAAGAGAATCCCGTCAAGGTTAATAAGCCTCCCGATTAACACCCCAACCTGAGAAGCGCAGATCCGACGATGGATTAGTCGTTACTGATGAGCAACATACGTTTGTGGCATAACAAATTTATGCTTAATGGCCCGTTGCATGTTTAATACGCCACACGTGGCGTTAAACGTACGTTCTTTGCAGGACCCCAAAAAAAAATCGAACCTCACAACCTCAACCGTTCGTCAGGGAGAGGATAAGCATCACTGCATTTGATTACCACCCTCGGCAGCGTGTGCGCCTCGGGGGGAAAATCCTGCGGAGGAAAATTTCAAATATTTACTTGTCACCGCCGACGGGCGGACGACGACGTTCCGCCTTCCGCTTTACGATTGTTTTCGGCGCACGACCCGTAGGGTGAATTTCTTCACCGAGGGTGGCTCGTCGTGTTTATTTACAAAACGCACAAATCCCCCTCTGGGAGTGTGGGTTTTTGGGAATGTAAATTTGAAGCAGCACCGTAAAGCACTGCCGAGATTATCTGATTATGTGTCGAGTGGAGGTTTTCCTTATCGCTGTGGGAAAACACCGTGGCTTCGCGGTGGCTTCCTTTATGAGGTTTGATGTGCGGGTTTTTTTTCGAATGCGTTGTTCTTCATTAGCCACTCCGCGCCATTTAGCGGTGATTGATTGGTTGGTTTCGGGGAAGAGCGCAGAAGCGCATCAAATTGCTACACATTTCGACCATGCCCGGCCCGAAACGCGGAACTAATGTAATTGATTTTCCCATTCTGCTGATGACAAATGAGGCCACAGCAGCAATACCGGTGAACCGATGGTGCTGCTCCTTGGTAGGCCTCACGATGACGTTGCACGGCCACACAGAGCATCTGCCCGCCCATTTGGCCACAAAAAAAGTTGTGTCATGCGTGCGGAGTCCTTCACTCCCTGAGTTTTCCTTGGGTTTTAACCCCGAAAGGTCTGAGCGAAAACAAAACATCACACGTTGTCAAAATTCATCGATCAAATTCCACATCCCAGGTTTGATTCGTTCACGCTGGCTGCAAACGCTGACGAACTTCTGGCGTTCGAACGTTACCATTTCGTCACGCATTTCGTCCCGCCCGAGTCAATGCGACAAATGGGTTAATGCGTTAATGTGCGGAGAGAAAGGGAGAGAGAGAGAGGAAGATCACGTATGTTTAAAAATGAATTGAGATGTCCATATGATCGGCTATAGAGCAAGCATTCATCAAGCCATGTTGCGTGTGTCCCGCGAGATAAGCTGTGAATAAATTGGGGTTTGACGCATACTAATTTTAGCTGACCTCTTTAGCAGCAATGAAGCGGGAAAGTTTTTTTATTGGGCATCATGTGGAACAGCAAAGCAAATGGCTCGTCTCGAGCATGAAATGATTGGAGAATATTTCACTTCAACCGGTTCAAGCTAACCAACCAACCAGTCGAGCGGAAAAGCAAATATCAAGCAGCGGCGGTGGCATGACGCGCTTTGGGATTTTTATTTTCTTTCCCATTTAGGCTTCATTGGCTGAACTTATTAATTCAAAAACCCATCGTCGATCGCGTTGGAAAGTTTCCGGCCGATGACGTGGCTTCGATGTCACATTTGCGTCAAAAAAGCTGCAACCGAGCCGGGTGGTTCCGGAATGGGTAGAAAATTTTGGTTTACTAAAAGAATTGAGATGTTATGAATGACGTAAATGCGTGCGGAATCCCAATAATAATGAGCTATGCAGTTTTTTGGTAGATTTTGACAGGTTTGGTAGTCTGCTAATTGAAGTATACAATAATTAACATGCAACAGATATGTAAATGTAAATACATGAAAATAAAATATGTTTCAATGCTCGTCTATCGCACGGAACAAAGCGCACTGCATTGAAATTTAATGCATGTTGGCTTGTTGAACTTGTAGAATACATGAAATACTAAAAAATCTCCCAAAACCAAAAATACACGCATGGAAAACACACGACAAGCATTGCATATCGACAAATTGAACGAGTAAATAAATTCGTGAGGAAAAAAACATACCTCGTAGCGCGCGCCCGAACGCTCTAAACGGAAGAATTTCGAACTCGCATTTTGCATCAAAACACCGACCAGTGATAACAGGAGAACATGAGTGAAAGAGGCTGCACCTAGCCTGGTTACAGGCGTATGTTATCTCGCCGGTCGCCCAAGGGTTATTTTAGATTGCGTGATAACAATGAAAACATTCCTTCTCGCTTGCACGCACTTGCCAAATTTGAATGCTAGCTCCCTCTAGCGTTATCAATACGTATCACACCTAATTGCGGGGCGTGATTATCTGCACCGATCGGTAATGACATTCTAAGCGCACTACGGGATTTCGGAGGCCATAAATCGTTAGATTATAATCGGGATTAAAGTATCTTGCTGCATACATAAGGCTCATTTTTTACGCAAAACGGGAAAGATGCTTACGTGCAATAAATTTCTGAGACGAAAAAGAATGTGCTTCATGACGGTAAATAAGTTTATTTTTCAAAATCAGATGCATTCATGCGTTGATTAATCACGTATTCCGTTTGTCACGCATTGCCCTATAGTGCGACAATGATGGATTAGCCCAATCACGTCGCTGCTGCAGAATGAGAGGAAAGCAAGATCGTTTTGAAATCGATCTTGTTCTACCGCTTTGTCTCTCCCACGCACGGGCCAGCATCCAAATCTAACATGTTCGGTTTTAAATGTTATACAAATGCGTGTAATCAGCACTGGCAAGCGTGCCTTCACCGTGGACGGACACTACGCGTTTGAATATTGCGCAAATATTCTAAAGAGCGGCCCGAAATCGAGCGGATTTGCATGGATTTTGGCTATGATAGTACCAGGAGAACATGCAGCAAAGAGGCTGCTCGCGGTCGTGCTTGCCGATAAGCTAGACTCCTCCCACGCACTGATAAGCTGATCGGCCATGTTATTTCTTCTTCATGTTTGGCTTTTGTTATGTGGTTTAAACGCCAATTGGCTGTTATGCTAATTGGCGGCGGCTTGAGGATGGCTTTCAATACTAGTAAATCTACTAGTGCAACGGCGAATAGAATGAGTAGCCTCTTCGTGTTCTGTGACCCTGTTACAAATCGCACCATTTTTAGCTCGTTTTGTATGGCGGCGAGCGCAACTTTTTCTGCGCTCTTTTCGAAGCCATGTTGAAAAGAGATTGATTTAAATAAGAACTGTTCTAACCATTTTACTAACAAATAATGAATGATTAATGCAATTAGGATTTCGAGGATTCTAAAAGATAGGTTCAATTGTAAATTACATATTGTGTTAAATAAATATAAATGTAATATATTCAAATAGTAAAGGGTGAATTAATGTAGCATATAATCTTTTTTTCGATGCTGATATAGTAGTCGGGGACATGAAATTGCACAACTAAAATGGCAAGGAAATATGAACATTGTACAAAATGAAAAAAAGAAATACAATTCATTTAAAGTACATCTGTTTTTATTTATTTGTGCATGGGTGTGTACATTTCGAGATATCTGTTACCTATTTATCATTGCTTATTAAATTACTACGATAGAGGATTTCTCGTAAGATTTGAATTAGCTTCCACCACGCGCAGTTATATTACCTCAACATATTCTTATTACTTTTAAACGTTTTTGCTATCATTAATAGCCATAATACATTATTACCGCAACGAGCCTCGATTTTGTGGTGTAAAATGCATCTGCAGCACGTGTAATTGACGTGTCTAAAGCACACCATCTACAGGGAGTGTTGTTTCAGTAATTATTTGCAGCAACATGAGCCCATTTGCTCCGAAGGCAAGAAAAATCCATCCAACTTTAGTCTCTCTAGATACTTCCGACTAACCACCCTCATCGACACTCATTAACTAGCGAGAAACTAGCGTTTCTTTCGCTTCTGTTTCGCATTTTTTATGCTTCCTTTTGCAGCCCAATACGCCGTCCTCAAAGCCAAAGGCATCTCGTTTCCAAAAACCCACGCGAATCCGTGCGCGATGCCTCCGCGTCCTGGAACCCGCCGGAAAACGTAATTGTCACCCCAAAAGTGTCTGCCGGTGACAGTTACGAGAAAAGGCGGGAATGTATTGCTTTGAATTATATGCGGCACGCACGCATTTACGCCGCACGGGCAGTTCACCCTCACTCGGGGAATGGGTGAAAAGTGTCGCCACCCGTCGGTTCCGAAAGGGCGCCACGATTGTGCCCAGGAAGTGTCGCCCAGGACAACGAACGGTCGGTACGGGCCTACGTCGCTTGTTTAGAGTGCTGCAGTCGTCCAGCCGGGAACGGTGGTGACGATGGACGGTACGCCCTGGAGCCATTTTCCGAGTGGGACGGGGTGGGCTTTTTCTACAATGTATCCGTTCGCACCTCGGCGGTGCGAGACTTTTGCTCTCCCGAAGGGCTGGTCCATGGTGGACGACACCGTGTTCCCTTGTTGTCTTTGCTGCGTGCGACGCGACGGGTCGGAGTTCCGGGCGCCAGTTCCGGATCTGTTTATGAGTAATTGCAATTTCCTTCACCCTTTTCCGGTGGCACCCGACACCATGGAGGTCCTTTGGTGTTGCTACTCCGTTGGGGTTGGTTGGACTTTGTTACGAACGTACTAAGATCCAACTCCCATCGGGGGGATGCTGTTGTTGGGCGCGCTTGTGTGTGTGTGTGTTTGCGTGGGAGTGTTTTTTTTTAACATTTCCACCGCTAGCTGGCCCTATCGAGCACAACGCAGCGTAGGGCAAACAAACAGCCCTGCAGTGGATGGCGCTTAGCTCTTGAGCCGGAGGACAGGCGAAAAAAATCGATGAACGCCAGATATTTTGTCTTCTTACCCGGCGTGAGACGCAGGAGGATGCCTTCCACACAAAATGTGGAAAGTTTGAAGTGTGTGCATACACAACCGTCCCCATCGAAGCTGCCGGTGCGACGTGGTGTTGGTGTGCCACGGTTACTTTGATTGAATTTCTGGCGTGTCGCGTTTTTACAACCGCTTCCTGAGGTCCTAGATGGTGAGAGCGAGTGAGATGAGATGCTAAAGCGAGATGGAGAGTGTGAGCTAGTGAGATGCGAGTGAGTGAGTGAGAGACGAGCGAGAGAGAGAGAGAGTGAGGTAATGGATCGAACAAATAAAGCATGGGAAATGCTCCGGAAAGTGAGCATGAAATTTGAGCATGATCAAACAGCTAGAGTGAGAAAGAGCGAATGGGAAAGCGCATCCTTCAACGGTCGAAAAGGAAGTGGGCACGAGTTTTCCTTTCGCGGATGAGATGGAAGGTAAACACGGTGCCGTTTCGTGGGATGTGCAATTTGTGTGGAGAAGTTTTGCAAGAGTTTTTGGGCACGGGCACAATTTGCTATGAAATTTGATGACGTCTCGAGAGCCGGCGGTTGCTGAGATCGCCGGCTGATGGTTAAACGCGTGCTGTTAGCACAGGGGCTGCTAACGAAGCTCATGTAGACGGTGCTGTAATATAATAATTTATAGGGTTCTCCTTTGACTTTTTGAAAAAATGCAATGCATTGCAATAGCGTTAATGATAGGTTTGTGTGCTTTATTAAGGCCGATATTCAGTAAATACTTTTAAATGACCTCACCTACCTCCAACACCTACCTTTTACAACATGTCTGACCAACTCTGCAAAGAAGAGGCTTCTGATAAACCTAGCAACAGGACTATTTACACTACGAGAAGCAAACACATAAAATGGCAAGGATTTGATTGAAAGATCGGTATAATGTGAGGGCCTATGAAATATGAAACCATGCTCGAAATAATTCATGTTATAGAGTGCCCATTCCGGCCCTGGTAAACATGAGAAATGGCAACATAGGCTCGCTAATCGAACGTTGTACTGCTTCTACGTATTTGGGGGTACTATTTTAATCGATCGTGTCCTTCGACATATCGGATATCAGATAACGGTCTCTCTAGTGTCAAATTTCCTGATAAACTTTCTTTTCATAGCTTTAGAACACCCTTTAACTCTATTTCTGTACATTATTTTCTCTCGTTGTAGGTGAAAATATGGTTTCAAAACCGTCGCATGAAGTGGCGCAACTCGAAGGAGCGCGAACTGCTCGCAAACGGAGGTTCCCGTGATCAGACGCTCCCGAACAAGAACAATCCCAACCCGGACCTATCCGATGCCCGGACCGATCGGCAGACGTCTCTATCGCCGCCTCCACCCGGCTCACCCACGCAAGGATCGACTCCTCTCGAGTCGCAACCACCTCCACCCGCTCATCCACCACCCTCAACGACACCCTCGGCGTCGGCATCGCCAAAACCAGCTCCGCCCATGCTGACTTTCAAGTCCAAATTTGAGCTGCTGAAACCGTCGGCCGTCGGTGGTCCGGGAGGGGACTTTAAGTTCGACTTCGAGGACCAAAGTGGCCAGGGTGCTGTTGGTGGACCGGGTCATCGGCCCCCGACTGCGTCCGGGGGACACTTTGCGATGGGCGGATTCTACGGTGGATCCGATCGGGACGCTTCGATGGGAGGTTCGGTGCGATCGAACAGTAGCGCCTCGTCAGACCCTAATGGAGCTGTAGCTGGAGGAGCCTCGGCCATGTACTACGATGACTACGAATCGGCCACGGGCGACTCGGACGACAGCGATGAGGAGATCAACGTCACGTGACCTGACACGATCGAAGACGACGAGATCGGCACGATCGGCATGCTGTAAATAGGATACGATTTAAGGGAAAAGCGCAGTAGGGATCGCAGCCATTGGGGGAAAATAGGGAGAAAAGAAAGGAAAATTGCATAAAATGTACGAAATCGCGTTGTAAATTCAAAGAAAAGATAGTAGGGTGAGGAAATACCATGGGTGAAAAGGGTTGATCGGTCAAAGGGCCAGAAGCCGCTACACAAGTCAGTCTCATAATTGCTAAGTATTTATTGCGATCTTTATTAAATTTGTACATTGTTTTGAACTTCTTTGAATAATTACTTCATTCAAAACGCAATGCGAGTCATGCGGGTTGATCGATGAAAATTAAAACAAAACTAAAACAGAATACACTTTAAAAAATAAATGTAATTCATGCACCAGTACTGCGAAAAATTCATCAGCATTGTTATGTGTCTTTTACTACATTCAATTTTGCGCATTCAATTTTGAATTATATTTTGCTTATATCACATATGATGGCTGAGCTTTGCACTTGTTAACTGCAAATACATTTTTTGTAAAATGAGTCGTTAAAAATAGTGAAAGAATTTCTTACATCTCTTCTCCTTTTTGAGATGGTCAAAGTCCTTATTTCTCTAAGCAAACGAGTCCTTCTTCCTTGAAGTGGTTGGTCATCTATGAAGTAAAATCAAATCTCGAATTTTCTATAAGATGTTTCAATCAACGTCTAATTTTGACGGTTCAAACTGTTGCATATCCCATAGTTTCGAGAGAATCGGATCAAATCGAGAGAGCAGCATCAGTTCAACCCCGCCAAAATTATGCTCCACAATACGAGCATAAAATTTATGCTACACGCAAACTGTGACGTCAAACAAGCAACCCTTTTTCAGCTTTGCCAGCAAGTGCGAGTGAGCACGCGCATGCCAACATAAATGTTTGCGTGCTCATGGAAAAGGGGGTGCAACTTGAGAACATTTTCCTTGCACTCAAGTGCTTGCACGCAAAACAGTTGCACGGTAGATGTTTTGTGCAAGCGGTTGTTCGCAAGCTAGCTTACTTGCGCGCAAGCTACTGAATTGTGCGAGTGAAAGGAAGTTAGCTGCAGTTTTTTGTGTTTTTTCTCGTGAAAACATGATTAGCATTTTCCTATGCCAAATTCGAACGGATTTACGGAGTGTTTATTTCTTTCGTACTATATTTTTCCAAGAAAATGTAGAATGATAACCGTCTGACTGCCTCTTGGAAAATTGTACATTCAAATGGTGTTCAAAGGAAGCGATAAGCAACTTTCAATGCAGTTCAGCTGTTAGTGGGAAATGCATTACAGCAAATGGAATTATAAGCCCATTGTAGACTGTAAATAGTTGTACAAAACTACGGGTTTCCAGTAGAGGATTAAACTCAGAAGCTTAGAAACGCCAATCGCCATCAAGGAAACCGTCACAAACGCCATCAAACGAGCCGTCGCAAACGGTGGTGTTAACGAGGACCTTTTCTTCTTCCATGTGCCATTGAGTTGATGGTGACACTCGCCATTTGGGTAATGTGTGCAATGTGTAATGTTTATAAACCTCGGTCGACCGGCTGAATGGCAAAAGTCCTCACGGCCAACGTCCCATGTCCCCAACCGACACGAGCCACACCGTGCCGTAATCTTTTCCTTTGCTTTGTTTTCCTTCTCGTTTTTGTTCCCGACAGCAGTTCCCGACCCTCCACCCCCTCGCCAACCCACCGAAGCGTCGTAATTGAAATTCAAAATGCAATTCATAATTAAAATATGCGCCACGGCATCAGACCCGCTCGCAGGGCGGAAAGAATGGTCGAGCTTGGGTCGTCTCGCGAAAGAAAGGACCCACGACGCGCCACGAGTGGGAGGTTACGGACACAAATTGTCCTCTCGCTGAAAGCGGATGGGGAAAGCGAAAGGATTGCCGGTCTCCTTGGTTCGCCTTGGGAGGCTGGTGGGCTGGATTGAAAAGAAAAACTCGAGGACCACCAGGAATCAGTGAGCGCCCTTTGCGACGACGACGACGACGATGCGAGTGGTTTGGGACGAAAGATAAACAACGAAACAAGATCAGCCTTTGCCATCGTCGAGCTCCCCCGGGGGTGCCACAGAAGAACGAAGGTGGAAGGACGACGACGACGATGACGCCGGTTTCGTTTTTTTTCTTTCTCTCTCTCTCTCTCTCTCTCGCTGCAAGCAACCCTTTCCCGACGGGCGTCCTCTCGTGTGGCCACCACCAAGCACGAGTTAATTCATCTTCGTTGCTCGCTCATTTTGTGAGCTTTTCACCAGCATTTCCCGGGGTGGGTCGTGTCGCTGGGATGGGCGTATCTTTTATTCATCAGCGTTCTTCGCTCACATGGAGGCCTTCCCCCAATAGGCGGGCCGTTTTCTTTGGAACACCGTCAAGAAGCCCACTTGACGCGTCGTGGCAAGAGCGAGCATGTGCTTTATCCGAGCCGTCATAATTTCTTTACTGGCGGCATTCCACCCCACCACCGGATTGTGACCACCTGTCTCCTGGGGAAAAGCGTTCGAAAATTGTCCCCCAAACCCGTTTTGGGTTCTTTTCTTGTGGCCGTTTTTCCGGGCACGAGTGAGAGATTTGTTGGTGGCACATTTTTTTTTTGTGTGAGCTGTAGCTCGCTCGGGTGCATAAGTCATGCCACTGGCCACTGGACCGTTCGATCCTTCCTTGTACCGGGCCATTTTTCATATCTGCAGCCAGCACGTGCGCGAGTAAAGAGCCCCAGCCCTGCATGCCCTTTCCCCGTTGCGCCGCGGGCGTCATAATTGACGAGATGAAAATGGATTTCGGCGGAGCGCTTCAAAGACCTTCGGGATTTGACTCGTGGCCCCGGCACCGTCTCTTATTTCGCTGCGGTTGGGGGATTTTCAAAGAGCACCGGGACTGGGAACGAAAAAAAAGGAAAACCATTTGCAAACGAAAGGACGAAGGGATCAGATGGGACGAAATTGCATTTTCTTCTCGCGAGGGGTCACCACGGGAAGGATGACTGGAAAATTCCTCAAGCTGCCTTTTTTTCTTTTGCTACCGTGGGTACACGTACACGCACAAGCACACATGCATGCGCACGTTAAAAAAAACCCTCGAATGATGTGCGTCTGCCGAGTCCGGGATCGAAGTTACCATGGCGGCAAGAAGATTGATGAATTTGGAAAGTCTCAGTAGGCGGTGAGCTTAATTTGCTGTAGTACATTTGCGTAGCTTTTCTGTTTCTACATTAAAAGAGGGAAACTATTTTTTTCTGTGTTATTATTATTACTTACGATTACATGATAATTCCCATTGCCCCAGTTGTGTTGGTATACCTCTTACACTTTTTGCTGGAAAAGTGGAAATGCATGTAACACGCCGCCAATCGTTGGGCAAGTTTATACCTAACCAACCACACAAGAAAATATATTCTTTACAGCACAAAACACGCTTAAAGTGCTCTTAACACCCCATTCGTTGAGTGTAATGCGACTTTACTATATTCTTCCTTTTAAAATCGCCATTCGCTCGCTTCCCAGCTATCCCGACAGCAATGAAAAGTTCTTGCGAAAGTAATGGAAATGCATATAAAAAGCCCCTCAAAACACGAAGGTCCAGACGAAGCGGATTGCGAAAGTGTGCCCGGTGCTGATTACTATGCCCACAGCCAGAACCTTCCCCGAAATGCTTCCCGATTTCGGGATTTTCGTGTCGCAAATCAATCACACTGCTCCCCGACCACATTGCCACATTAAAGACCCACCGGCAACAGGGTCGCCGATTTTTCCACCCCATAAAACGGACCCCACCCTGCAAAGGCAGGCGCGGCTGTACGCTCGATTCACTGGAATCCATTTTAAATTATTGCTCATTTCCACTGTCGTCGCCGTGGGCTGCAAGCGTTTGTTCGGTCACCAATCGTCACCATCACCGGCGATGGTTCTTTAATCAATGTTAAACTTAATGCTTGAACAACCCACCTCCGAGCCGATTTCGATTCATCATTTAGCTCAATTATCACCAATTGTTTGGACCACATCCAGCTGCGCCTCGTTCAAAAGGGGTTGTGTATTCGTCTTGCTTAACTTTCCACCCCCAAAAACGGTCTCGACCCTCCCACAGGATGGTCGGTTCACGGTCCAAACGAATGGTCATCACAATGTCATGCCATTCCGGCGGCATGTCTCCCCGGAGACTCTTTTGGCGGGAGGGAATGGCCGAATAGTACATCATCCCAAAATTGGAACCACTCGGTTGCGGGAAATGTGGACGATCACGTTGGACGTAGTTGGTCGCCCTTTTTTGGGCCCCTTTGCTTCCTGGTGTGTCCTGCTGGGGAAGGAAAACGTCTGTCGAAAGTGAGAGTAAGCACCGAAGGGTCACCACCGTCCGGAGCAAAACGGTCAAGGAATATTTAACGAGAACTATTCATCATACCACCGGAGGCTCCTCGGGTGTCGCGGTTCGAGAGAAATGACTCCCGGGAAGTCGTTCCGGGCGTTCCCAGCCACAAATCCCATCGGCATCTTTACGTTTGCTAATCGCGCCAACGGAGGAAATGTAACACGACCTGGAGTTGGCAGGGAAAGCTGGACGACCCTAATTGGCAGCAATGGGGGTGTGCAATATGCTGAAGGTTGAACGGCGAACCGTGTGAGCCATTCAGCAATAAACCTCGCAACTCGATGGCTCAGCAGAAGCAGCAGCACGCCCAGCGGCAGGATTGTAATTTTTATTGCCCACCCCCGAAGCCACCCACGCTCGAGGCACGTTAATTGACAATCTCGCTCGCATTGCGGAAGCTCTGATGCGAGGTTAAAAATAAATAACAACACGCAAGGTCTTCGCAAGGCTGTCGGTTTGCGAGCAACGTTGCGCTCGGAATTTTGCAAATTTGCCATGCTCGAGAGCCATTGCCGCATGGCGAAAGGAACGCTCGCACGGGTAAATATCGCGAGTGCGTCCTAAAAGGATGCGCACCGAAGTTTTGGAGCCAAAGAGGGGCGAGAACCGTTTGGGAAAACGCTGTCGGATCAGCAGTAAACATTCGCACGCGGCACCGAGCCGGCCATGTGGGCGTGCGTTTTCTTGAGCGCAGCAAAGGACACGCTTGCGTTGCGTTTGCGGTACGCCCCGATGTTTGCGCGACGGTATCATTAGACGGCATTGCGTGCGGCAATGTTTCGAAAGACAGACGCCCACCACCACCTGTGTTGTGAGCCGGTGGTGACCAGCCGTGCATCCGAGGCACGGCTTCGTCCTGGCTGCTAATCCACACAAGCCGAGCTGCACGCCGCTGTTTGCTGTTTGATCAGCAAATTTCCTCCTAATTACGGACCGGCGACGGTAAGACGTTTGCCTGCAATCAGGCGCATCGGGGCGTATCTCACGCGCAAGCCGGCCGGCACGATCACCGGTGGCTGCTGCTTTGGGAGGCCCCATTTTCGCATCCACGCGAGGCATCCACGCAAAGCAGCCTGATCACAGTAAGAGCGTAGAGTCACCAAAACAAGCAGCAATGGTGCTGGAAGCCGAAGTGAAGGAACCCGGGTCCACAAAAATGGACGGCATCGGTTCCGCGACGTGGGACTGGAATTTTCATTAAATTTCTGTTGCTTGTTAGGTGTCATGTTGAGCCTGCCAGTCACCGTGTCACTGGCACCGGCGTGCGCCCTTCACAAGAAACCTTCGCTTTCGAAAAGGTGCATCTAGGGGGCGAAGAATGTCACCGTTTCGGTGCTGGGAAAACAGAACCGGCCTGTTCGCTTCGAAACCCCCCGGTCGGCCGGTGTGTTTCGTGCGGTAAGAAGCCTCGTGATTGTACCCGAAATTGGACAGCGATTGGCTGCGATGGGGGGCTGCCTTGGGTGGTTTGGTGGTTTTTCACTCCCCAGTGCCAGTGCTCCTTGCTGTCGCGGTGGCTTCTTGGAAAGGGAAATGAGAACACCGATGGAAAACGATGGCAGGATGGCTGTACCGTTCGCCGGTTCGCCGTATCCGTTATCGATTGGGTGAAGAAATATTGCCATGTTCGTTTACCTTCCACACCGTCGGCAAGAATGCGTACGCCGACGATGTCTGCAATAATCTAATCCGAGTTTAATTCGTTGCCGCTGAAGTTGCGTCGAAAACCATCAATATGATTAGACGGATGCCGCAGACGGTGCAAGAAGGCTGTGAATTTCAGCGCGTGTATTGATTACCATGACGACGGTAAATGCTTTCATTGCGTTTAATTTACTGGTGACTTCTTGTGGGTTTTGCGAAGAATGATTAATCGCCGTTTCGGAGAAAAGAAAGGACGAAAATCGAACTTATTTTCCACTAAACTTTGACTCCAATGTATGACGCCACTCAAATGTAATCCTCCTATGTCTCGCTCGTAGTAGAACTTACATTTTAACGAATTTTCACTCGAATTCATGACGCACAAAATGGAAGCTCACGAGATTAATCTTCCTATATCGCGCTCGTAGGACCACACACAGCACTGAAAAGACACACTATTGAGGCAAGACCCGCTGAACGCTACCGCTTAGCAGATCTTTCTTTCGCAGAATTCCATTCTGCAATCGACAATGAAGCATCTTTCACGCGGCAATGGTTTTGCTTCGACTGTTCGAGATGAAACGACGTTGCGAAATGGGGTTTTGCTGTTTAAATCCGTTCCCTTTCCAGCTCCGAAAATACATGGCGCGCACACGCCATACATCAGCAAACGGACGTACAATCAATCTGTTCCCATCAAGATAATCGGTTTAGAAAGCCAAACACGGCACAGATGCAAGTCAGCGCCAAATCGCATTAAGGGAAACTCCCATCGGAAAGAACTACCACCTCCCATTCCCGAGGACGCCAACCCTTCCAACGCCCGGAACGGCAGAAGTCAACTAAACAAGCGCAAAGCTTACGCTCCACAATCCATTTACCACTTCATGATGCTTCTTATGAGCGGCTCCACTGGTGGCTCCAGCCCGCGTTCGGGCGTAATGTTCATGTTTTGCTTGTTTTCCCGTGGCTATCAGCCAGAACCGAGCGCTGGAGTGAGTCCTATTTATGGGGTTGGGGTGAGCTTACCCAGCGAGTGCCGCCATTTATTTGCCAGCCCTCTTTTTTTGATTTTGCCTCGCTGGCAGGACGCTACGGAGAGCCAAGGATTCATTTTTCCGCTATCCTTCCCGTTCGTCACGAATCCCGGAGCGGGCGCATATAATGCCGACGAGGAGCAGCATTCACGTAGGAAAACAAACGTCGCAAGACAGTGATAGTGCTTATTTGCATATTACATCAAGCCGGTGATGGATTCGCAGACGGGCGCAACGGGCAAAATGGAAATGGAATGTCATCCGTGTGCTGAGCACTGGTGGAAAGGCTCTCGCGAGCGTTCCGTTTTTCTTCACTCGCACGGCACCCGAAGACGCGCTGCCACGTGAAGTTGGCAAGTGAAAAAGGCCATTTCGATCCGCTGCTGCTGGAGACATTCCGCGTGGTTCAACGATCCCTTATTCGGTGTGGCGTGTGTTCCGTTCCGTGCCGCTTCATGCCGTTGGCTTTTATGGCCCGTGGGGACAACGAGCTGCAACAGGGGGCGTCTGGGTGGGCTGCTCGATTTGATGCATGAATTGTTCTGGCTCCCGCGTGCCTGAAACGCCATCGAATTGTGGGGCCTGATCGGTGGAGCGAAATGCCGAGTCGTGGGCGAGCTAATAAAAGTCCAATCGGTTCTAATTGATTGCTGTGAAGTGTGAATTTTTCGCTGGAAGGTTAATGTGTGGAGGGTTTTGTTTTGTTGGTCGATTTTTATCTTGTCCCTTACATCACACCCATTTCACCATCCTTAAGCTCTTGCCATGAGGAACGTCGATAGTTCTGTTCCACAGCGTGTGAAACCAGCTGCAATTCACCACGCATCGAAATAAGTTCCAGAGGGCGTTGCGAAGTTTTTCAATATTTGTTTGCGCGTTGCACAGCGGTACAATGTTCCTTGGGCCTGAGGGTCTCCATTTTTTGTCATTCATCCCTCTACCGTGCATCGACCTCCCATCGGACACGGACGTATAATATTTTCTGCTTTTCCCTTGCTGCTTCTCGGAATTGTCGTCACCCGCGTCGGCACGAAATGGGAAAAGTTGGTCGTGCGAGTTTAATGGCTAATTCCGGGATCGTCATCCGCGTGGATCGAGCGCGATGATTTCGCGTGCGTCCCGAGCAAAGGGGGCACCACGAGAATTCTGCTTACGCGCGGGTGCATATCATTTGCCTTGCGGCACCGCAGGGTGAGAATATTTCGTTTTTTCCCCGCGGTCGGCTGGTTGACACTTATTTTTCTGGCGGCTTGTGTTTCACATTCACACCAACTTCTTATGCGCACGGTAGAGTACACGCGTTTTTTTATTGGAAGTGTATCACAGAATAAAGCACACTCGTGACACGACGTACGTACGTTCTAGCATTGGCGTTTTTTTTTAAATGAAATCCCTCAAATGTGCACGCCGCGTATTCATCAACCTCATTCAAATAAACATCTTTTCACTGGTGCTCATTAGCGCGAAATGACATGACGCCTGATGTATGAGTTCACGAGGCTTTACCGCGTACTGGGTGACTCTTTGAATGAAAGACTGGGCGCCTCCATCGGTGAAAGAATGGGCTCCTTCAGCAGTGAATGACTAGGCGCCACAATTGGTGAAAAACTGGGCACCTCAATCGTTTTAGAAGACTGGACAGCTCCATCGGTGAAAGACTGGGCGCCTCCATCGGCGTTCTCAGTATGTCATGATTTCATTGTGGTTGTGCTTCCTTATTTTCAGCTTCTATTTACGATACGTATACTAATCGACTCGATCGGTATCCCTTTGCAACACTGTGTCCTAAGGGAATAAGCTGGCAACCCTTTACGAATGGGGGAACGTTTCGATTCCATTGAGCTTTTTCCACTACTAAGGTTTTCCTAAGTTCGGTACTATTCCGATACTACCTATTTTATTTCGTTTCATCCCATCCATCCCAAGGCAAACCGCTTCAGAAAAACAGCACAATAAGTGAGATTGACTGCAGGCGAGTGATGCTTGCTGCGCTGCGGTGAAATGTTGCTACATTGGCCCGCACTAAATGTACTTAATGTTCAGCCAAATTGTAAGCCAGCCTAACTGCCTCACTTCCAAGTCGCAAGTGGCGAGTGACATCCACTGAGTGGACAAAACACGCCACGTTCCTGCTTCTACCAGCCTCGAACTCGTTGGTTTCACCCTTTCATAAAGGTTTTAATTTCTTGCGCTTCTCTCAAGCACCACGCTTTCGTTCGGGGTGCTTTGGAAGGTGCATTTTTCACGGCATTGCACTCCAGCACCATTCGCGCTTTCGACGGGTTTGGCGCTGAAAGGAACGAACGAGCCTTCTCGATCCAACCGAAAGGTGCACGGTACAACTGGCTGGTAGAAGCTTCGCGGAAGCTTATTCGGGATGGGCACAAAAAGGAAACATATATAACACAAAATCAGGGCAGATGCACCATGCTCGGTGTCGGTCGATGCAGGTGCACATAGTTCGCGGAACTAGGGCACAGTTCACGTAGCAGATGGCTTCACAAATGCCAACCACCCGCTCATTCGTGCGCACTGGCGCCTTTCCGTCCGGCCGGAAAATGTTTCATTAAAATTAACGTTATTTTTTCCACCATCTTCAACTGGCGCCGTCGTTGGGGAAAAAGAAAGCACATCCTGTGCAGCGGATGGGGGTTTGCTTTCCCTATTTCAATCCACTGCTGGTGTCGCTGCCCGAGCGGTTCTTTTTATCCGCAGTGAAAAAATGTGATTTTCTCACCATTGCTGCTTTCACGAGCTGGCCGGGTTTTGCAGCTCGGCTTTGACCGACCGGAGAATCGCTGTGCTCGCCCCACGACAAAAAGCGGAAATAATTGTAGAAATGTCATAATTTTTCGCGCGCATAAACGATGCAAAACTATGGCGAATATCTGAGGCTTACCGAGGTGCAACACCAATTGCGATGAATGAGAAAGGGGAAATGAAGCGGTGGAAAAGCCCTTTCCATGAGCACAATAAGGATAAGATAAAGTAGAAGGAACGCTCAAAAGGACCGACCATTGCAATTACATACAAAAAAGGACTAGAAAAAAAGGGAACAGAGCGCGCAAAAGCAGGCAGCTATTGAAACATGAAAGAGATTGGTGCAAAAATTCGGTTCCACCGCTACGCGAATCGAACGGCCGTGGTCGTCGAAATGGTTGAAAAGAACTGAAAGCATCCGCGTTTTTTTTTTGTTCTCGTGCACCCGGATAAGCGAATGAATAATTCTAATGGCACCGCACCCATCGTGCCTAGGACACATCGCAGGGCCATTTTCCGGCCCGGTTCCCGAATGACAGGGTATTAGCGGGCTCGCTTGCGCCACGGGTCTGATCGCCTGCCTTTCGAAAGGGTCCGTAAAATAAACGGCCATGCGGCAGTTGGCGGGCCACAAAAGCGGCTCCTTATGTTCGGGTTTAAGGTTCCACCTCGGCCGGTGGTAAGCTCAGTTGCCGGATTTCTTTGCCGTGTGGCCATCGGTCTTGCTTTCTTACCGGTGCTTAACCTGCGGCACTCACCGGCAGGGAAATTAGTTGGTTATGGCACCGGGAGGGGCTTATCCAATAAAACTTTATCGCCACCGTCCGGTGCCGTCCGGGCCGGTTGGTTTCAGTTCGGAATCGCGTGTGGCAAAATAGAAAATAATGGCGCACGGTGGGAGAGAAACCTAACGCTCAGATTGCGTCAAGATCAGGAAGGGATTTTCGAAAATCGGTACTTTGATTACATCTGTGTTGCCTTAGCGGTTGAGCTGCAGTTCACTCGCGCTTTGTCAAAAAGGACAACCGTTTATGAGCTGCGCGTGATCGTTTATGGATTAGCTCTCCGTTCGCGGGAGGCTTCGAAGTGGAACAGTTGGCAGGATATCCGCGTGCACTTACAATTAACTGAATGGAATATTATTGCGTTTGCTTTTCATGCAAGTGATCGTAAAGATTTCCATAAAAAAGGCTTTGGTTCATTGGATAAATGCTTTGCATTGACATCCAGTAACACGAACTATGTATTTCGATTAAATTTCACCGTAAATGGGCTTTATCAGTTGTTTCACTGTCATTGCAGCGAAATTTCAATTACTTTGTGGAACTATTTTCCACTCTAACTATCCGCAAACGGATCTGATATTTGATGTCGTTTACAGCGTTTGAAATACGCGAAAATATTTGATTCACATAACATTCACAGCTGGTGTTTGCTAATCTGTACCGATGTTGATAATAAAACAAAATTTCGATCGAATACGTGATGATGCAGGCGGGAGGAACACGAACACGCATATCTCACGGGAAAACCTAATGGAACCTAGGCGAGCTAGAATGCCCGTTCGGTTGAATCGGATATTCCACACCGCTGGGTGCGAGGCAAGTAATTAAACTATAAATTGGAAAATGGAATTACTCATAACGAACTAATGCTTTTTCCATTAGCCCACATCAGCGAACGGGCTCTGGTTTAACGCGAAAAACATGCGACTCTGCTGCGTCTCGGGTGTACCGTAAAAGGTCTGGCCCACATTACCACCCGGTGGAAAACGACCGTGAACGGGCTAAGCAACGCACTGCCATAGCGTGACCATTGTGGAACCTGTTGGCAACCGTGCATTGTCGTTCAGCATTGGTTTATGGGTCTAGCCGGTTCTCGAGAGCATCGGGAAGCGCGGTTACCTCGTTACTGCCACCCCGGAGGATAGCCGGTTCGGATAAACCTAGCGTGGGATGAAACGACGACGACGACGACGACGACGTACACGATGTCGGTTCCGGTACGTACGAGCTTTCGATACGCGAACAACACAATCGATGTGGCTTCCCCGGCCATTGGTGCGCAATAATAGACACGCTACGATGACCCGAAGCCCACGTTCAAGAAGATATGTCGCCGTCGATGTCGTAAAGCTTGTTGTCGGTTGAGAAGGCACTGCTTTCTGCCGGTGGAAACGACTCCGTGACTCGGTTGCGTACGCGGTCCGTATTTAAACGATCGTAACACAATTGATTAGACCGCAACGGGTTTAACTCTTTATTTTTAGTTTCGTCTCGCACAGCACAACAACCCACGCGATCCGTCGCTGGTGTAGATAAACCCAACCACCACCGGGGGCATATTGAAAGCGGATATTAGCTTCAATATGGCCACAATTACACCCCGGAACCGGGCGGTGGTGGGAGATAGTTATACTCGCTCGTAATGTTTCCTGCCGGGTTCAAACTCCGAGTGCCAGTGAAATGGCGTTGGCCACCCACGAGCCTCCTCTCGATGGATTATTAGGTTTTCCACTCGTTCGATTAGGAACCGGGTGCCCCATGACGGTTGGGTGCGTTAAATGAGGCCCGTTTGTGTCGATTGAACCGTGGTTCGATTGTAATTCAATTACCGACCGATTAGACGCACAACGTTGCATTTACCGGCTAACCTGTCGGTTTCAGCTTTCATTGGAGGGGCAGTAATAGCGCAGTGTATTGATTGGGAAAATTAAATCAAAAATGAAAATTAATGCATTACATTAGTACAAAAACAACTTTGCCCTGTCGTTGTGGTGAAGATAGCGTACGGAGGGTGATTATTATTAAACCTAACATTCCAAGCACTTTCGCGGGGATAAATAAATAACAAAAAAAATACTCCCTTTAAATCCGTCCGTCAAATTAAGCCAGCAAATTTCTGACAGGTCAAGGCCTACTTTAATGATGCCCATGAAATGCATCGACGAACGTCCACTCAACCGTTGTACGGCTTTAAGCCTTCTAAATGACGATCTTCCTCCCCATTGGCGTTTTTTTGGCGTAATTCTCAGACCCCCAAACGACGGAAAGGCCGCCCCAATGAACACCGCCGCGACACATTCCATTCCGCGGGGTGTAAGTTCATAATCGCTCAGCGCAACGGCATCACTGTTTGTAATCACTCACCACAATAAGCGAAAACTCTCAACAAATTTTCCACTTTGGCCACGATTTCCAACCCATCCAACTCGCCTCTTGTCGTTCATACCCCACCGCAGTGGGTGGGGGTGGAATGCAAAAAAGAAAAAAACGAACTACCTCCGGACGCTGTCGCCTAACCCGCTCGCCACAATTCATAAACTTTTTTGCCACCCACTGTCGGTGGGGTAGATGGGAGCTTTGTGGAGGGCCGCGTTTGCTAACTTCTTCACAGCGGACGTTTCGCGGCCCATCACGTCCCCGCTAAAGAGGGCTGCAAAACGGACATGGGGTGGTGTGTTGTGTGCCCACCAGCGAGCATCGCGCACAAAGTTGGGCGATAGTCGTTGTCGCGCACATTTGCATATCTTAATAGGCAACATAAATTCTGGCCCCAAGTTCAACCCGAGCGCCCATCCTTTCCAATGGGCGCAATGGAACGGAAGGATCTGGCGGCTGTATGTGGGTGGATGGGTGGTTGGGTGGGTGGAAACTCAATGCAGCGTGATGTCTGCAGAAGACTCGGGTAGGTGTTGGAAGCTACGAAAGTTTGCCGGGAAATAATAGAAAATGCAATTAAGTGAAATGCTTTTCATCGCCCTCCGGTGGCCCTCGGTCGCTCGCGAGTGCACGCTGGGCACCGGTGGAAATGTTTTCCCACCACCCACGGTTCCGTTGCGTACACGGGCGCCAACCGCGAATGCATCGAGCACGATGTGGCGTAGTGGTTGATTCTTCGTAAGTGCAATTGGCCAGCGTAAGTGCGGTGGTCCTTTGCTATTCTCACTCAAAAAGAGAGCGAGAGAGCAAACCAAAAAAAAACACACACACGCAACATTCAGCTTCATTGCGAAGCATTCCTGGGAATTCCGGTCGTTGCTGCGTGAATCGGATAACGAGGGGCATCGGGTGAATGAGAGAGGAGGAGTTTCCTGTTTCCACGAAGGTCACAAAACCGGAAAAGATACGACTATCCTTCGCAAGCGGCACTCGTTGGGCTGGGCTAGTGAAATATATGAATATTATTTAACTTTAATTATGATATTATTTAACCCGAAATTGTGGTCGTAAAATATATTTCCACCCACCACCCGGGTGGGGTTCACCCACCCCTTCATAAGGGGTGAAGGGAACCACCGAAGTGAGTCGTAATATACGGGGTCGAAATTATCCGAAACTAACGCACCCACGCGGCTTATTTGCGTTTTGCGTAAGGGGATTGGCGTTCGGTATGCGAGTACGCAGCCGTCGGAAGCGGGCGATAATTAAGTTAACTTTTCTGTTCTCTTCTGCTTTGTTTTTTTTTTGTTGTTGCTTCAATCCATTCCATTCCGAATAAATAAGCCATTTTTGTTCAGGTGGCTATGGCGGCCCGTTGAACGCACCGTTCCGTTGCGGAATGCCACCAGTCGGTCGTTGCGTAGGAAAACTACATGGAAAAATGGCGGCCGCGTGCGCGCGTTCACTCGGCCACATGGCGTTATTTGCCCACGGTCCGTACGCAGTGCCATGATTTCTCATTAAATTAATGGGCTCGTTCAACGCGATGCAAGAAATGTACGCCCGCGAATTCAAGGTGGGCGTCGGTGCGGTTTCAATTGCAGCGCCCACCACCAGGTGCGTTAGTCGGAAAAATCGATGCCGGAAGTGGGGAATTAGGCGAGAAAGGTATTTTAAATGGCACCAACCGTTCTAGCGCGAATCGTGCGGTGGTTTCTTTGATGTTGCCCTTAAAGTCCATGGCAACGACACGCTAGGTGTAAAGTAAGATCAAGCAGGCATTGAATGTCGGGTCGGGTGGAAAGTTGCATTACCAAGCCATCGAGGTTTACGTCCGTTGTTTGGATTCTTTTTTCGATCCAAAATGTCATCAAACCGTATCATCCAAGAGGAGCGCTTAAGAGGAAATAGATCTTATTAATTAAATTTGAAGACATTCTCGCCCGAAGCCACGTGGGACACTGCAAGCGTGGAGTGATCGGCTCCGATAAGAAGGTATTTAAGCTAATCATCACGGACGCAGATTAATTTTATCACCGTCGCTCATGCCATTTCTCCGGTGACCGGCGAGAATCAATAAGCGCCCGCGGCATTGTCCTTTGACGGTTCCTTCGGGCGCTCAACGCCGTGATAAACTGTTATTGTATCCTGATAAAGTTCACGCTTGATGAACAGCGCTAGCCACAATCGCCCGAGAGCCACTGGGTTTGCTAATCCGCGAGCGATAAATTGGCACGCGAGCTGGTCCGGCACTCAAGCGAACACAGTGCAGTGCAGTTGTTAATCAAATCAAATCAAATGACGCAATACCTGTACCACAATACCGCCTGGTGGACCCTCGTACCAGCCTCCAGTCACCGCCAGGATGCGCTCACGTTCCTCGACTGCATTGTGAGCGCTGCAAATGGCCGACTGCTAATCATCGGTTCGGGAGCAATTAGAGCGACCGCTATCGTCGATCAAACGTCAATTGATGGGAAACAATGGGTTCCATCGCGCCCATACTCCTGCCAGCGTGCCTGAAACTGGTGCCCGAGATTTCGACACGTCCTCGAAAATTGCTTCACGTGTTTCGATTATTAGCGCCCTAATCTAATTCTCCATCGCGCAACTTCCGGCCACCAGAGTGGGGTCTGCTCGGTCACGATCGCGCATCGTAATGGCACCGTTAACGAACGGGGACGGGATGATAATGGGCGTGAATTATGAATCGAAATTATCCGGTTTCTTTGGGTCCCGTGGGATGTTACGTGGGGACGCCCGGGAAACTCACCCCTGCCAAAAAGGACATGTGGGTGGGTGGGTGGGTCGATGGATTGTCTGCTCCGGCCGTCAGGAAGAAGCGCTTCCGGGTGACAGCTGGGGTGCCAATGCGACAAATCATCCCGTGTGCTAGACTTGGTAGCTTTTTGGGTGAGGTCCTTAATTAAAGAGCAGACCACGCCATAGGGAGGATTTCGCACGTGTTGCGAACTACGTCCGTGACGCGCTTTGTGGTCGTAGCATTCGCAAGAATTGTTAACAAGTGGCCGATGAACTGCCGGCCGTCGTCGTTCGAACACAGCTCCTCTAGGGTGATGATTGAGTGTCATAATCGTCGTACGTCCTAAACGATCAAACAAAGCCATAACTTTCAACATGAAAACCGATGGGTTACCGAGGGCCGAAGTCTTCATTTGGACGTGGCGTTGGAAAAACAAAACTATCCACAAACCAACTCAGCAAGAGGTTTTTTGGAAGTTATAAGCAGATGCAAATGATAGGCCCGGACGCATTTGAATGAAATCGTGACACTATTATGTTGTGATTAGTCGAACTCGAGCAGATGACATTTCGGAGCCCCTTTTTCCATCTAGCAACCAATGGCGTTGCATTTCGAGTACGTCACGCTTCAAACAAACATCATCTAGTAGCCCGCGTGGCCAACGGCTACGCGAATGTTCCGCTGATTAAACGCAGATATTTCGGAAGAAATTTCAAAACTCATCCATCTCCCGGAACAGCGAAGCCTTTGAACGCATTCGGACGAACCCGCGTGCCAGGTGTGCGAAAACGAACCCATCCTATCCTGGCCAGCACATCCTGTCCGGGTTTCAGCCCTCCCGTTTCTTTTTTTTGTTTTTCCATTAGTACGCAGAAAATTATTCTCCCTTCTGCGAAATGCGTGCACACCCACACATCCACGCAATTGAGGGGGGTTACTGTTTCAATTATTTGCGCCGCGATAATGGTTTCGAATGCAATCAAACATTGCGGATGGGGGTTGCCATCGCACCGCGAAACCACGACTGCCGGTTGGTCGGTTGCGTTGGCGCTTCCGTCCGTCCTTTGGGGTGGTATTTCTGAATAAGCTCGCGAGCACGTGGTTGAGTGCATCCTGCCGACAGCCGGTCTGATCGGTTGGTGAACGAAATCTCTTAAATCAGAGCCACGAAGAGAGAGCCAATTTGGTTCGGCAGGACGATCACGGGCAGCTCCATCCATTCCGTCGACATTGGGGGTGCGTTCTAAGCGACCAAAAATCCCCATCCTTTCAGCCCCATGGTTGGAATGAAGCGCTGCATTTTAATAATTATTTTCTGGAAATTGGGACGACTGGGTGGGTGGCCGAAAAATGATTGGGTCCTGTGCGGTCTCCTGCTCCGAACCGAACTGTTCCTTCGAAATGAGGCATCGCGCCACGGGCAACATTCGCTGCGTGGCTGTGACGTTGATGGTGCGAAGTTTTACCTAGGTTGAATTTTCCTGGAGGCTGTCCGCCCAATTGCTAACTTCCACCGTTGAACCAAACTTTTCAAAAGCTGACAGCAGTGGCTAGGTAATGATAATTCTATGGGCGAACCATCATTATGGTGCTGTTGATTTTTTCCAACTTTATAGCAAAACTGATCTTCAGAAGCATGAGTACAGCTGTTTGCTGTTTCATTAGACCGGCCCATCTATTTGTTAAATTTACGTGTGAATTAGCTCTAATTTGATGCAAAATTAAATGCACAATCACCCACCCACAAAAGAGCCGAGTGTCGAACAAACGGCACACGGTTTCGGGATGATTTTCCCAAAACTTCACACGAGCGAACGATTTTCCGCTTCGCCATAAAACGATTGGAAGCGAAATGGAATTAGTTGCTTCCGGGGAAGGCGACGCCATCGAATCGGCCCACCGAGAGCCGTTATCGTGACGGTCGCCCGATTGCAGCATCCGTGCGACCAACCCGTTCCAAGCTCCAATCGTGCCGTTTATCGTTCCCATATGTTTGAGCAACTCTTCACCAACCAACCAAACCAACCTCACGCTCACGCTTCGATTGTGCAAACACCCGGTCCCGAATCGACCATGGTGGGTGGAGTTGGGAAGTGGGCGGTAAAGAAAAAAAAAACACACGCACGGAGGGTTTCCTTTATCGAGTTCGACCGGACGACCGACCATCTTCGAAGGGGGTCAATTTCGATCGTTTCGGACCCACCCACGGGATGGTCAGTGTGGTGCAAAATCGGGCACGATCGCCAACACGGGATGGTTTTTGGGTGGAAAATAATTAAGTAATGCATTATTTATTCTACGATTACTAGCTCCCCGGTGGGCACTTGCCGAAAATGCACGTAATCGATTCCGGCACACGCTCGACACAGCCTGGGCATCATCGGGAAGGCGAACCCGGTTTTGCATGTCTGGTGAGCTGCAGGCTCCACTGGAGATTAGCCACTTGTTATCTTTCCCAATAGGAAGCAGGCTAATGGTTACGTGGGAGGGTTCGAAACTGTTGCTAGCATTTATCGCTTCTAGTACCCCAAAGGTTCTTCGTTATCAACATATCTTATTTAATCACGTCATTCAGCCACTCGTGGTGTGATTCAAATGCTTCAGTTTTGCTCGGATTTCAACTGACATCATGATCAAGCTGGTGAGGAGAATAGTTCATGCGTGCCGTAAGCTTTTGTATGACTTTAAATCGTTCTGCGTACGGGTTTTCGCTTCACCAATTTAAATGCGCACGACCTCTTGTGATCCGAGGTATCGAAAAAAAAGCAACCCAAAAGGACTTGTATTCGGCCGACGTTTGCCTCCAGTTGCTGAACGCTTCTGGCCTAGTTTTTGACGGATCATAGGTAGAGCGGCACATGGCTTGACTTATGCAAAAACCGAGAACGCTGCCCTGGGGCAAGGTTAAGGCGAAGGATCGATACGCCTCTTGCCGGTACACCGGTTCACTCAGTTATCGAGAAAGGGGGTCGAACGAATGAAAGAAAAAAAAAACAGCGACAGCACTCGTCGTTAAAGCACCGTACATGCCTTGCGGAGGCTTGCATGCTGTCGTGGGGTTTTTTTCTTTTGAATTTAACTCCAGCCGGTTAGCTGAACACAAGGGCCACATAAACCGTCTGACATTTGACGTGTCACGTACGGTTCGGGCACGGGTATGCACGCGTTGCGAATGGTACGAAGCCGAAAAATACACCGAAAAACCTACCCACCGAATGCAGAGCCTGTGAAGCACATGCCATGCCGCTTCAGTGAAGCAAGATATGTGCAGCAGTCGGCTGGACAGGCGAACAAAAAGCGAAACCAAGACTCCCGGAAAGTGGGAGGTGGAAAAACAGCAGGATGTATGCACGCCGTAGCTTTTCAACACCCACAACGGGACGAGCGATGCGATGACGAACGGAGTTGGACGCTGTGCTTTGCCGGGTTGTTTGAAGATGTTCCTCGATTCTTCCGGTGGTTAGCAGGATTAAAGTCAGTTCTTTTCTTTCTCTCTCTCTCTCTCTCTCTCTCTCTCTCTCTTTCGCTCTCTGTCTACTCCTTCACTGACGTCTTTGGTCTCTGCCACTCGATAGCTTGTGACGCGTTTCTCACCGGTACCGGCATGTTGTCGTGCGCTTCCGCAACGGAAAAGCGGATGCAAATGAGTTTTGGCAAAGTGCGACTCCGCCGAGTGCCGTTGTTCATTCACACCGGCGGCCCACCCAAGGCGGGTTCCCATGTCTCGGCAAGCTTTCTGGCACGGAAAACGCATGAATTGTGCAGGACGGCAAATTTGCCCGTTCGTCTGCGTTTCGGGGCATGAATTCGTTTTTCTTTGTCCACTCTTTTTTTTTTGTTTTGGTTTGCTTTTGTTCAGGAAAATCTTCTCCCTCCCCGCAATATCAAGCCAAGGCAGAGGGACCCCTTCCCGGCACGTCGGGCATTAGTTTATGTCTAGCCTCGATAAGGATAATGGAGTTTATTGCCGGGAGCCAATGCCGAAATAGGTCCGTCTGTCGGCATCCCGAAGGGTGGCAAGTTCGGGCTTTTTCCGGGACATATCCGGAATCAGGCTCGCAACGACGGTAAAAGGACTCGCTGCAGGACAACCGAGCGTGCTATCGTCGGGATGGAATCACACCGGAAGCCTTGGTTTACAAATTATGCCGGATTAAAACGTCAGATAGTGGGGTTTTTTCATGATTTGATTCAATGGGCCAAGCGAAAGCTCTTTAGCACACTTCGAGACACGTGAGTGGCGTCATTGCGTGCCGGGGGGTGGTGGCGTTTTTCCATCCGAATGCTTTAAGCAACACACAGCGCATATGGGCTTTTCTGCGAATTCATGCCCTTAAAATCAAGCCATTGCCGGTACGTGCGAACTGTTATACGAAAATGTGTGTACTAAATGTTTAACGAGCCCTTTACACAAGGACCCCGCATGGGTCGTGATGCGTTTTGGAGCATGGAATGAGGGTTTTCCGGATCGAAGATAAAGTTTTCAGGCGTGCCGGCAAGCAATGCGGCACAATAAAGCACCGTCTCGCCGGAGCCGAAGTTCACCGTCATAGATGCAAGCCGTTCCACCGTCAGGACACCATTATGATGCTCGTGTACGGAGCTTTAATGCCGGCATGTGGTCGTCCTGGCGCACTGAAACAAAACGACAAAGACTCAGCTAATACTGCCACCCTCCCATTTTGCCGTATCAATTTTATTGACATTTATTTAGTGTCCTCAGGGTGCCAGGGCTGGGTCGAGGAGGCGACTCGCGAAAATCGTGTAATGTTTCATCGGATATGATCAAAATTTAGTCCGTGCGGTGCGGGAGCCCATTTGTGGGTGGGATTTTCAAGCCCCCTCATGACACATGGCGATCCTGCGAGCCCCAGACGGACGTGGTCATCAACGGGACGCGAAAAGAAAAGGAAAAAAAGGAAGCCCATTTATCCACCCACCGCCTTGCTAAGCCCGAGTGCCATTCGAGCCATTGAGAAGGGAGATAAACCGATAGGGAGGGTCGTTATTTTGCTTGGTCAAGCACATGGTGGGCCACCCTTGTGGCACGAGATTCGGCCAACAAATCGTTACGCTGGTGCGGCTGTTTTACGACGGTGCTAATAAATAACCATGTTAACAAGATTTTAATAGCTGATTCTCCACTTTCATGACCACCGGAGAGGTCGTGATTCGAGTTCTTGCGGTGTGTGGTTTTTTCTTTTTTGCTTCACTTGAGAGTTTGTTCATCTTTTCTTTCGTTCCAACTCGGCCACATGGTCGATTGGTCGCACGGGGACCCACCATGGACCCTGTTGCTGGTAATGTGGCTGTAGCGGGCATGGCGATTATTAATGTTATCGTTTTGTTATCAACTTTATGCTTCCAGCATTATTCGAAACCTGACTGTTGGGGACACGATAGCACATAAAATTGGGACCGACTGTGAGCGGAGTTGGGCTCAATGCAGATGAAGTTGGCAGCTTTTCCCGCACATAACGGATTGTTATAATAGGTAATTTTAAATGATCCTTTTTATTTCGAAATCCTTTCACGTGCGTTCGAATGCACTGCACTGGTCGTGTTGATTTACAGCGCGCAGGAAAAGCTCTCTTGCAGACTTGGTCTGTCTTCGTTCAGGCACATGCCACAGGTGACAAACATTATCGAGAGAAGTGAATGCAAACACCCTTTCAAACCATCGCTCCCTGTTCCGTACCATCGTCAGACTGTCAGGCGCTTCTATTCCAGCGCAAACCGATGACATTGACGAACATAAAACCATTGTATTATCGTATCTGAATGGCTCGACTAATGCTGTGGGTTCTGATAGGTTCGGATACACCTCCACTCTCACCCACAAGCGGCCGTCTTTCGACCATCCCCGATTGCATCCACGATTGATTCGAATCCCATTTAACCATGTCAAGATGAATTGTGGATCAAAAAAGGTACATTGACCCAACTGGCTGCCCGTGTCACGGAAACTCCGGGCGGCGGAGTGGAGAAGATTGTGAAAAGTACATTCCACATCTGGCATCAGGACGACAGTAAGGCAAAAACACGGTGGCAGATGTCCTGTTGGATGCCCTTGTGGAATGATACCGACATGACTGCCGCTTGAAGATGTTCAATTTTACAGTGTTTTAATCGATTATGAGCTGAATATGTATGAGGGAGTGGGTGTTTTTTCTCTCTCTCTCTCTCGCCGTATAGCTCTCAACCTTTTGTTCGCCCGATGGATGTTAGCACAGGTACAAATCTGGCCGATGAAAGCTGGCCCACCTTTCGCAAACGATGGGGGCAAATTGATAACGTTGAGAAAAGTTTTCGCTCGGTGACAACCGCTCGGTAAAGTTAGCTCGGATGGACAGAATGTCATGTTTTGACGATTTGCTGCAAAAGTAAGGGGCGATCCGGGCACACTTACGCCACTTGCAGGTCAGTGAGCCAGCGAGGCACCAAGACTGCGGCATCATTCGTGGTACTTTTGCCCTCTGCTCGAGGCGTACCGGGGAACGGAAACCCGCACAGAAAACCCAGCAATCAGTTTAAGGTTTGGTTTCGGATTGCTTTCGACTTTTCGCTTCTCATCCCGCTTCTCGGGCGTCTCGGGTGTGGTGTGCTTTCATGTCAACAAATTACGATCCCTGGCACACCCTCCAGGAACGGCGTCATTTGCGACCGTTTCCTTCGAGTCGCACAGCCGCACGGTACAGAATGGTTGAGATTGTGCGTGCGGGCTCGGAGTGAGACGGCCCGGTGGAAACTTGCAAACCGAGTGAAAAGGAAGCTTCTTATTCTTTAAATCCTGGCTTTGGCTCGTCTCGGGAAAAAGCGAAGCGGATGGAAATTTGTGATGCATGAGTTTAAGAGGGGGGCCCGTTGGAGTTGATCGAGTGGAAATGTTTCATTGTGTGTAAAATTTGATTTACAACAGGCCGCTTTTTGGTGGGCAGATGGAGTAGCTTGGCCGGGTTGGTCATGTTTTAATCAACCATCGCTGGTCCTGAGCGAATCAGCTCGTCGTAACGTTGCTCGGTTTTGTGATTGATTATTAATTGCTAGACAGAATGCATTCGTTTTCCCGGTGCATATGATGAGGGCAGGACACTATTGTGTTCTTTGTCCTGTATGTTTCGTTTCTAAGTGCCTGAAATTTTTATTGAGTTTTAATGATTTAATCCATCGTACGGGTGCAAAAACTCCTTCCATAAACATAAGTAAACTACCTCAAAAAAGCTGATGCTCGTGACTGAAATGGAGCTGGTTGTTAAACTCAATAAAAGATCATAATAGTACTATTTAAAGCGGTTGCAATGATCTCAAAGGCAGGAACTTATGGAAGGATAAATCACTTTTTGAAAACAATCTGAAAATAGACATTAAAAGCACTATTCTCCTTTCCATTCTTTAATATCCTTTTACATCCGAGAACAGGTATGCATGATCAGCGTACATGATCCTCAATTATTTATAAACGAAGCGTACTTCCATTGTTTTTCAGTCCTATTTCAAGTGGAAATTGATGGAAATATTAGATGAGCAAGGGCCATCCTAAAACAAAAATTCGTTCGAGCTTGGTAAAGGTGCAGCAGGTGGGCCAGCTAGTGCAAGGCACCCAGCAGTGCACCGTGTAGTACATCACCGGGTGCGCTGTATCGAGATTAAAACGTCAACCAGCACACACAACGAATGGCTTACGGTGGCAGGCGCTCGCTCTGTTCAGCATTAGTCAACTTTTGTAATCGATATTCCAACAATGAACGCTCGACATCAGCAGCTTCCCTTGGATGCTGGAATTGCTTTGTTGTATTGTTGTCCAGCGGCAGGTTGTCGCTTCTACGAAAGGAAAATGGAAAACGAATATGGCCCTATTCATCAGCGCTTATTGACAATAGGTTTAAAATATGTTTCACAATAGGTTTAAAATATGGGATTTCTCCCCGCCACAATGGTCGTGTTGTAGAGCAATTGTTAGGTTTTGTTCTCGTTTTGATACGAATCACAGCGAACGGACGCTCTGCAATTATTCTTCCTGACGGGAACGTCATTCATAGGGTGTCCGTGGCCACAGTTGGATAGTTTATTCATTTTAAAATGGACCCCTGTAATCATAGAACAGTCTGATGCGAGGACAGGTACGTTCCGTTGTTATCTGGATAATCGAATTGGGTTACATTGTTGTAAAAATGTGTTATTTTTTGTCACTCCTTGTTGCGTACTTAAATGTACTGAAACGATATATTTCGTGCTCACATCTAATGCGTCAAACTGAAATCGAATGCATTCTTAACTAAAAATAAAACCTATGAAAATGTGCAGCTCCACAGTAAGTCTATCCTCACCAAAACCAATCGCAATTCGAACCATCTGGTGGTCGTTCCATTCTAAAAGGATCACTGAAGCCATCGACCTCCTAATAGCAGCTGAAAGAAGAAAAAAACTCCTCACACATGCATCGAGCAGGGTGCTGAAAAGCATATCGTAAGCGAGCAAGGAACCAGGGGACCGGCTAATCTGTTGACATTTAATAAGCAATAAATATTCACCACGAAGTTATCGTTTCATCAAATGCTAAATACCAACCACACGGTACCTCAACCGAAGGCTCGAAGTACTCGAGCCTCGCATGCATGCCACGCTACCCCGACGTCGGAGGTCGGAACCCGCTGCGAGGCTCGAACCCGCTGTACACTTCTGGAAAGTGCTCTAATTTCCTCGTATCCGGAACAGCACAAATGAAAAAAGGAGGAAAAAAAAAGAAACCGCTAGAACAGCATTGCCGGAAGTTCTTTGGAGCGCAAAAGCCTTTTTGCCCACGTCACTCGCTTCCGAGTGTGCCAATCGCTTGGCTGGTGCCGATTTCCCTGAATCCTAGCATGGCCGTATGTGTGTGTCGGGCACGTGCGGTGAGCATGTAACGGTTGCATAATTATTCAAGTTCGCCGTTGTTAATGATGTTACATTGAGGGGCGGTATTTTAGAAAGATCTAACGATTGCGAGCCTTCTACCGTGCATACGTTGCAGGCGGGTACCGTGGCTCGGGTTGGCTTGGTAGCGCGGAAGCGATTATACCAGTCATGCAATTTAATTCATTACCGACAGCGTCCCTGAATCCTGACGGCGATCGCTGGATTGGATGATGATGTGGCAAGTCTGTGGCACGGCGCACGGATGCAAAAGGAAAACAGCATCAGCATGCTAATGCTGTTGTGTTACGAGTGACAACTTCCGTTTTTAATCACCTCATAAGTCTAGGGTCAGTTGCTCTGTGTGAGCTGTCAATGGGGCTTTCACAATATCTACCTTACGAAACGAATCAATTCGCAACGATCGAGCGAATCGTAAACATACGAATGGGGAGAGATTGCAATTACAATATTATGGGAGCATCCAGATCGATAAAAGCGCTGGCTTATCGCTTCATAACTGCATTTCGCTACGGTTTGCTACACCATGACGATCACCCTCGTTCTAGTGCTTGTGGTTTGCATTTCACTCAGCAAAGAAATGCTAAATCAGATTGAATCAGCGCCTGGTGCGATCAAACCACAGATGTATCCGTTCGTTGTAGGCATTGCGTTCCAGCGTCAACTCGTCGGCAATGGAGCTATCGTTGGGTCCAAATGGATCCTGACTACAGCCAGCATCTGTGGCACGAGAGAGGATATGTTGTATCACGTCGTTGTTGAAATGGGCGATAACCTGACCAGCTTTATGTTGGTGCCCGTCGAACGTATCTACCAGCATCCGCTACACGTCGGCTTGGATGACAACCTAGCAATGGTAAAGCTGCGGCACAAGCTGACGTACTCGGACACTGTTCAGCCGATCATTCGATGCATTTGCGTGAGGAATCATTCACTTTGCTATCAGTATGCGAGGATCTGCTCGTGATAAAGGAACCACAGATTGTCATCACGCAAGGGCATGGATTTTGCATGGTTCCAGGACCGGGTAGTATGCAGAAACTGTGGTTCAATGATGGAGGCGCACCTTTAGTAGCAAATGGCGAGCTGCATGGGTTGTTTTCGTTCTCTGAAAGCCCAGGAGGTGTTGCTGCTGGTGCCGTTGCGATGAGCGTGTTCGCTTATGCTGATTGGATACAGGACATCATGCGGTAGTTTTTACCGACTTTCTGCTTTTTTGAGAGGTCTTTATGCGATGCGGTTGAATGAAGAATGAGTGCTTTGAAAAAAGCAGAAAAAAAATAAAAAGCAGGTTGATGCGCTAGGAATCAAATGATCGATGTTTCATATGCTTATTATATGCTTTTTATTTATAAGGATAAGGATTATAATGCGGTATCATGTATTTATTTGCATCGTTGATTAGCCACCATTCGTCATCCCGTGTGCCGCCTAAGCAACTCAACCAAGCCTTATCATGTTAGATTCGACCCATGACTTGAAAAATGGAACCCGTGTCACGATTGCTACATCGCTTGGAGCCCCATCATGCTTGGTGTACGCAAGCAACCCGTATAGTTTGTTATCCTTAACGACCGGAGCGCCCACGTCGTTATAGTACACTGCGCGAGAAGTAAAATCGGGTGGAATCAGACAATAAGCGTGTCCCAGATAGATGGATTCCTTCCTGGATGCTTCGTCGATCCAATCGAGGCAGCTCTCATCCGTCGTGAGCGTGTAGGTCGCCACGCGGAGATGAGACGTAAAGTCTTCGTTGGTGCCGAACGACAGCATCGTCACGTCGAGTGGTCTGATCCAGTCTTCGTCGGCCATATTGATCGGCTGGACGACAACCGAATACACGAGGTCCTCTTTGAGCTTTACCAGCGCGATGTTGTGGTCCCAGCCGACCCAATCCGAGGGTGTGTAGACCTTATCCACCTCGTACCATTTGTGATCGTCACGGTAATCATCTGTGGCCACCGCCACATCGTACTGCCAGTACGGTTGCTTGTAGAAGGTGCTTGCTGTTGACAGTATCCATCGCCGCTGGATGATAGCTCCGTTGCCACAGTACTCCTGCAAGTACCCAATGGCCGCAACGAACGGGTAATCTCTAATGACCACGGGTTCACCACCGACCTGACGATGTTGGGCCTTCGTTGATTCGCCCAATAGGCCAACAATCGCCACCAGAAGCACTAGTTTCACGTTCATTCTGCAACAACATCAGTGGGGATCTGATGTCCCTGATCGGAGTTGATCTTCTTATATACACACACAGGTTTCCGTGGTTGTTTATCGGTCGCTGTAATTGGCAATCGATTGGAATATGAGATGCGAGAGTGTTGTACCAAACAAAATTCGTTTCGGTTTGGTAATGGATCCATAAGCCTTTCTTTGACGTTATTTGACGAGACCATCCAATATTCTGGAATCAGGACTATCAGAGACTCTTAAATTTCGAACACTTTAATCGGACCCATGTTGAGTACATCGAGCTATTTAATAAAAGGAGCAATAGTTGAGTGTGAAACGCTTTTGAGAGCTAATAGCAATGTTCGAAAATAAATTGCTTTATTTAAGGGTAAACTAGCTTGCTATATTAACGTTTCGCAGATACAGGGTCTTAGTCAGACCTCTAGACTTTGTCTTGAAATGAATTGATAGTGTCACATTCAATCTAACCAATCGTGTCCTTCGAAATTGAGTGAAAATAAACAGAGCACAGTAACTTTTGAAGCAACATCCACGATTCATTTATATTAAGTTGACGACCATAGTTCTCGGTTTATCGCTGTTCACCTTTTGCAAACAAATTCAACATAAGTGTTTTTTTGTCACATATCTTTGTGATTTATTTGCAGTTCATTTAAACAAAATATATATGAAAATTTTAACCCAACACGCTGGTACATGCTGGCATTTGTGCAGGTGCAATAAGAAAAGAAAACAGAAAGTATTCTAAGCCTAACCGTAGTCCTCATGGGATGCCGCTCTAGGAGCGCAAGAAATCATGTATCACCATTCGTTGACTTCTTCGCCAAAGCTTAGCTGTTTTTGGCGATGCTGGATTGGATCCAATCCGTGAAGAACATGACTCGTGTCACGACGGACACCTGGTTGACACCGCCCGTGTTCTCGGAGAATGCGAACAGTCCGTACAGCTCGTCACCTTTAACGACGGGGGCACCAGCGTCGTTAGCATACTGCCCTCGTTCAGCTCCCTCGGGTGGAATCAAACAGTATCCTTGTCCCAGCGTGATGACATCCTTGGCGGAGAAATCTTGCAGCAATTTGAGGCAGCTCTCGTCCGTCTTAAGAGTATATGACGCTCCGCGAAGGTGCGTCGTTGATTCTTCGTTTGTACCGTACGACACCATCGTCACATCCAATGGCCTACTCGTGTCGCTGGTGGGTATGTTGATCGGCTGGATGGTGCCGGAATACGTGAGTTCTTGCTTAAGCTTTACCAGCGCGATGTTGTGGTCCCAGCCGATCCACTCCGGATGCACGAAGATGTTTTCCACCTCCTGCCAATTGGCTATACCATTGAAATCATCCGTGTCCAACGCCACATTGTACTCCGAGAACGGTTGGTTGTAGAAACTGCTGGCTGACGACACTATCCAACGCCTATCGATGATTGCTCCGTGACCGCATAGCTCGCGCAGGTACGTGATGGCTACGACGAATGGAAACTCTTGGACGCTTACGTCTTTTCCGCCGATCTGACGATGCTGGGCGTTCGTCGATCTCGCGAATAGCCCGAAAATCACCCCCAAAAGCACTAGTTTCGCGTTCATCTTTCAATTGCTTCCTCGTGAAAGCTGATTTCCCGCTCGAAGTTGATCTTCATTTATACCTTTCCGTAGGTACAGTTGTTTACAAAATGTAGTAATTGGAATCTCATTGGAATATTAGGTAAGAGAGTGCTGTTGCAAACAATATTCGTTTTGGTTTGTTAATTAATGAAAATGGCTTCTCATACGATGGTAAACGAGCCATTAGAAATCTGATTTATCAAGGATTCATTATACTCTTGTTGCTCTTTTTCCAGGCTTAGAGGACTCTATGGTTTATGGACGTCATAAGTATGTTGGTTAGTTAGATCATGCCAACTAACTTTCTCGTGAAAGTCACTTCCATTAAATAAAATGGAGGAGTTGTTGACTGAAAATTGCTACTTTGTCAATATATCACCAACCAATATACAGTCAAGCTCAAACATAAGACCCTAGATATTAATCTATATAACGAGTAATACACCCATAAAAACCCGAAGAGGCGAATGAAGCTCTCGAGAACAAAGTCTCCACAAAAAATATCCAAAAAAAAAGGCACAGTTGTGATTAGAACCCCAAACCATTCGTATGTTTGTGCCCCACACTTTCGATAAACAATCCCCCGTGATACCATATGCCTTTAAATAGTTATGATTTTGATTTTGAGAGCTTGTCGTTGTATTTAATTAGATTGCTGACACAATTCGAGGTTTAATTGGTTTATTGATTTGATCGTTACATCGATGATTGATAATCACACGCTAATTGTTTCAGTTATCAAATGTGACAATACACATTCGAAAGCACCTTTCCCTGGAAACTAATCAATAGTGAAAAAAAAAAACCATTTCATTGCTTTGAATTTCCGCGAAACGTATTGAAATACATAGAATCAGTATATGGGTTATCTCTGCCAGTTATCAACGATCCGTCTATATTATTTCGGCGACTGTAGCTCTCTCATCAATGCTGTGTTACAACTTAAACTCCTTGCCTGTTCTCATAAAAATCTTGGTGATTTATTTGTAATGATATTTAACAGAAACAAAATAATGATATTAGCTCAACATATTTTTACATGCTGGCACTTGTGCAGGTGCAAGAAAAGATGATCATGTATTATGTTGGATTTGGTCACAGTTTATCCGCTTGTTCATCAGGTCAGCAGCTTAGCTGTTATTAGCGATGCTGGATTGAATCCAATCCGCAAAGAACCTAACCCGTGTGGCAACGGACGCCTTGTTGACGCCACCTTTGTCCTCGGAGAACGCAAACACACCGTACAACTCGTCACCTTTGACGACCGGGGCACCAGCGTCGCTAAAGTATTGTCCTTGCTCAGATCCTTCTGGTGGAATCAAACAGAAACCGTGCCCCTCCGTGATGACATCTTTGGAAGCAGAATTACTCAACAAACTGAGACAGCTCTCGTCCGTCTTGAGAGTGTATGTTGCTCCACGGAGATGCGATGTACCATCCTCATTTTTACCGTACGACAGCATTGTAACGTCAAGTGGGATGTTTGAGTCATCGTTGGGTATGTTGATCGGCTGGACAGTGCCCGAATACGTTACTTCGTCCTTCAGCTTCACTAGTGCGATGTTGTAGTCCCAGCCGACCCACTCCGGGTGAAGGAAAACGTTATCCACCTCGTGCCAACTGGCATCTCCTTCGATATCATCCGTGGCCACCGCCACATTGTATTCCGAGTACGGTTGATTATAAAAACTGCTGGCCGACGACAGAATCCAGCGCCTGTCGAGGATTGCTCCGTGACCACACAGCTCGCGCTCGTACGTGATGGCTACGACGAATGGGAATTCTTGAACGGTTACATCCTTTCCGCCGATCTGACGATGCTGGGCGCACGTTAGTCTCGCCAAGAGTCCACAAATCGTCACCAGAAGTGCTACTTTCGCGTTCATCCTGCTAAAACGCTCTTGCACGAGCTGATTTCCACGATCGAAGTTGATCTTAATTTATACTTGCTCATAGGCACAGTTGTTTAGAGAATGTTGTAATTGGAAATCGAATGATTATTGCAACGAAAAAGTGTTGTGGCAAACATGATTTGTCTCGACTCGGTAAATATTCAATATGACTTAAAACTTGACGATCGTTATCGAGTCGTTAGAGATCTGGATTATCGAAGCTTAGCATAGTGATCAATGCTTCACGACTGGTATGTTCTATAGACCTCATTGGTCTGGTAAATGTCTAGCTGTTTTTTCATTTGCTCTATTTTGGATCTTACTATCAATCAACGTTTTGAAAATTCCATCCATTGAATATAAAAAGGAGTTGTTGCATGAAAGCATAAACTATACGAAACTTGTGTTTTTGTTTTTGCGATCACACTGTTGTAATTAACCCGCATGCTAATAAAATTCAATGCATATTCATTCATCTACTAATTCAATGATTAATAAAAATGCTACCTCATTTGCATTCTGAGGATAAATGTTTTAGCTAACAAGTAAAAATAAAAAATAAGTAAATCATTCTCTTTTAACGCCACCTCTTTCATTTCGAGTCATAATCTTTTTTTCTAGGCAGGGCTTGGCGTTACAATGATTTTGATAACATTTATAAAAGAAGATAAGAAACATCTTTCCTTGAAAATAAATTGATTCTGTCATAAAGGCTATCTGTGCAAGGCATCTGCCTTTATCCTGAAGACGACTACAACTCTCGGACTTGCGATATGTTTTTCTTTCGTACGATTTAAGTGTTTTTACTCTTTTCGTCAATTTTCATAATTTATTTGCAAAGATATTTGACTTTGTTTAAGACTTTCTTTATTAAAATATCAGCTCAACATATTTTCTTATGCTTTCACTAGTGCAGGTGCAAAAAAAGACAAAAAAAAGTTTCCATAGGCTAACAGAAGTCCTCATGCGATGCCGCTCCAAAAGCGCAAGAAATCATGTATCATGATCGATTCGGTCATCGTTTAACGAGGGTTTTTCACCATACGATCAGTTTAGCTGTATCTGGCAATGCTAGATTCGATCCAATCCGTGAAGAAAGTGACGCGCGTTGCTACAGACACATCGTTTACACCGCCCGAGTTCTCGGAGAACGCGAACAGTCCGTAAAGCTGATTATCCTTGACAACCGGAGCACCCGCATCGTTAACATACTGTCCACGTTCCGTGCCTGCGGGTGGAATTAAACAGTAACCGTGTCCCAGGGTGATGACATCTCTGGAATTATAGTCCTGCAGCAATTGAAGACAGGTCTGGTCCGTCTTGAGAGTGTATGTCGCCGCTCGAAGATGCGTTGAGCCGGCCTCATTTTTACCGTACGACAGCATCGTCACATCGAGCGGTCTGCTCCAGTCATTGGTGGCTATACTGATGGGCTGCACCGCAACCGAATATGACACTTCCGTAACGAGCTTCACCAGCCCGATGTTATGTTCAAAGCCGACCCACTCCGGGTGTATGTAAATGTTCAACACTTCGTGCCATGTGGCGTCACCACGGAAGTCATCCGTGGCCACCGCCACGTCGTACTGCGAGAACGGCCTATTGTAGAAGCTGCTGGCTGACGACACTATCCAACGCTTCTGAATGATGGCTCCGTTACCGCATAGCTCGCGCAGATACGTAATGGCCACGACGAACGGATAATCCTGGACGATTACATCCTTTCCACCAATCTGCCGACTCTGGGTGCTCGCTAGCCCCACCAACAGTCCGAAAATCGCCACCAGAAGCACTAGTTTTGCGTTCATCTTGCAATTGCTCTCTCATGAAAGCTGATTCCCACGATCGGAGCTGATCTTCATATATACCTTCTCGTAGATTAAGTTGTTTGCGGGATGTTGTAATTGGAAATTGATCGAAGCAGGCGATGGGAGAATGCTGTGCAAAGCACAATTTGTCTCAGTTTGGTAAACGGTCAAAATGATTTCCTGATAACCCCAACGCCGATCGAGTTATCGATCGCGTTAATCAAGACCCCAATGTTTGGGTATATTAGACGTTTTCAACGGAACAGCGTGAAAAGCTGTTGACAAATACATGCCAAACGTGATATTGAAATAGAATTCTAATGCAATTCGAACTGTGCAAGGAATTGCTTCACCATTTGTCAAAAACCGTTGCCTGTTGGTCGTAGCTATCAACTGAGACAAATTGATAACCTATACACCACTTCCAGTAAACGAATCGGTAGTGCGAATAATTAAAGCCCATTAAAAAGTTGCTTTGAAATTGCGGGAAATCGGTTAAAAATCGACATAGCTATATACCTTGAGCCAGTCGATAACCATCCGCCTTCAACATGACTTCGACTGCAGTTCTTGTGTTAACGTTGTGGGCCTGTTTCGTGCAGCTTCAGCTGCATCAAGTCGATGGACAAGCGACAACGGTGCAGAAATATCCGTTCATGAACGCCATAGCGTTTAATAGAGAGTTCGTCGGCAATGGGGTCATCTTAGCACCTCAGTGGGTACTTACCACGGCCAGTGTCTGTCTCGCTACCCCAGACACCACGTACGATGTGCTGTATGGGGCAGACGATTATCTTACCTACAATGGAGCGAATCCGGTCGAGCGCATCTTCCGTCACTCGGGTCGCCCTGGTCCGGAAAACAACTTAGCCTTAGTGAACGTGCGAAATGCGGTGGGATACACCGACACCATACAACCGATTCAATTGGCCGACTCGAACACACCGGATGTAATTAATGTAACCCTGGTAGCATACGGAAAAACGGAATCCAGTCAGACGCATCTGCGTGAGCAACCGTTCATGCTTACCAAGTGCGAGAATACGTTGACGGATCCGAGTTCGGTGGAGGTCGTCATACATGACAGCGGGTGGTGCGTGGCGTCCCAGAAAGATGCCATCCAAGAGCTGCAGCGAAAGGGTCAAGGAGCTCCGATGGTGGTGAATGGACAGCTGTACGGGCTGTATACCAATGAATTTACCATTATGCCAAACCCAACGGCCAAGAGTGAATGGATACAGGGTATCATGGCTGGCAAGGTTTGACAACCTCTGCGTAAATGTCTTATCAATAACCTCACATTTAATACTGACAGAATAAACTTACCTTAAAACTGCATACATATCTGCGATTAACTGTACGTTCCGTTTGAGCTCAGTTGAAATACATTTAGTTCACTGTCTCTTTCTTATACCAGCGAGATTCCGAAAGTGAATTGGCAAATCTGGTTCAACACATCTACCGACACCTGGAGTTGATAGCGACAAGGCAATGAAGGATTTAAACACCTAGGTGCTTTAGACAAATGCTTTGCAACGAATGCTTCATCATCCCGCTGCTGTTGACCATTCACGCGTTCCTCGATCAGCGAGGATCAGACGAAAATCACTGCAGATCATCACATAATAAACAGTTTTGCATGATTTCTAATGCAATAAAGCTTTGACACCCAAATGGTGGCATATGTTTGGTGGCAATCGATGAACTTTTCGAATTGTGTTTATCTGCCGAATCCCCAAGCAATTTTACCAGAAGCAGCGATTCTATCGATGTAATCGTTTATCCAAGAAGATCAGCCAAATTTCACAAATTCTTGCTAGTGATCGTTGATTTGTTTGAAGATCAACCTCACGATCAATGATTTGCAGTGGATGAAATGCACGAGTTTACTCAAGCATCATGCGAATCCAATCGATTTAAAGTGCTTATGGACAAATTTAATTAATTTTCTAATGTTAGTACAACCTGAAAACAAGCTGCTTCATGGTGTTTAAGCATGTGCTGGACATAGGTTAAAACAATCTTTTGAGACAAATTGCAAGGCACACAAAGCGCAAAACAATTTTCCCAGGAAACGAATCAATAGTGACGCTGATGAAAACCAGTTATAGCGCAAACTGGCGATACGACCGTACCAGTTATCTTCGGTACGGCTGCAACATGAGAACAGTTGCGATTCTCGTGCTAGCATTATATGCCTCAATCAAGCAGGTACAGCTTCAAACTCCGACTGCCGACATCACGACGACGAAAAAGTATCCTTTCGTGGCCGCTGTATCATGGAATCGTCATCTCCTTGGCAATGGAGCGATCATCGCACCTCAATGGGTACTTACCACGGCCAGCGTTTGCCATGTGGGGGATGTCCTTTTATACGACGTGGCGGTTGGAGAGGACGACTTTGTGTACAGGAAGCGGGATATTCCGGTCGATCAAGTCATTCGGCATCCGGAGTACGATGAGTTGGATAACAACATTGCGTTGGTAAAAGTTCGGGGCACCATAGAGTACAAGGAAACAGTGCAACCGATCGCTTTAGCAGCCTCCATGCCGAAAGAGATCGACGTGACTATGGTGACGTACGGTAAAAATGTGGTGACCGTAACGGAATTGCGCGATCTAACGTGTACCTTATCGGTGAAGTGCGAGGATGAGTTTAAGGACGAAGATGTGCTGAAAATGATCGGTCAAGAGCACGGGTATTGTGTGATTGCTAAGCCAGGTAGGAAGCTGGGCTTCTGGTTCAGCGACGATGGTGCACCGTTAGTGGCCGACGGTGAGCTTTATGGATTGTTTTCATTTCCCAAAAACCGTGGTGGCTTAGCAGCAAATCCCGTTGCGATTAGCGTGTTTGTTTACACTGATTGGATCCATAGCACGATGAACAGCAATGATAGTCAGCTTGAAATCCAAGGAGAACTGTCAAAAGAAGTGAACATTTTAGGCTAAACAATTTACATGTGTAGAAAAAACGATTGATTGACGGAACAGTTAAAATAAAATATGTTACACACCTCTAAAAACGCCTTTTTCAACGACATTCTCATGGCACGTTTTTCACCATCCGCAGTAGTAGAACTCGGTAGGAGTTTGCTCTGATGTTCTCGACCTAAATAAGTACGCATCTCAACTGGCACCTGCTGTCCATCGTTGGACTGTGAGTCAGATGATGACGACGGAATAGGCGATTTCTCCGACAATGTTAAGTAGCTCTCGGTTGAGCGCATTTTCCGGGACCTGGATTTTTCCGGCTAGCGCTACTTCGGTAGAAGCATCGCTATCCTGGATTTGGTGTTCGTCGAAGTGGTCTACATCTGGTCGTACTAGCAAAACGAACATGCCAGGACTCGCCTGTGAAAGGTTTCTGTTCAATCTGGTTTTCAACCAAAGAACAAACGTCGGCTTGCAGCAGGAAAATGTTAGAACGCCTAGTAAACCATGTGGTAAAGGTATGGCTTCTGCATCCTGCCTCAATTGGGTAGCAAAACCTGTGTGAGCTTCCATAACGGTGTACGGAGAACTGAACGAGCTTTTAGCGTTCTCGGAATGCTCCACCTGGACGTTCTCAAAGGATTCCTCATGGTACATTCTACAAGCTGCCGTTTATCGACAGCTTTGCACCGTTGAAGATTATTGCACCGATCTCAGCTCGAACTCTTCATTCATTTGAAAACAATAAGAGCGAAATAAAGTACCAAATTCTAGTGAGTCCTTCTCGAGTGCAAAAGAGCACTTTAAATTGCACGGTAAATGTGTTACAACCGCCTTCTGCAGCCACTGGCGGAAGCTGTTGATTGAAATGTACCCTTTGCGGGAAAAGCATCACGTCAATTCCGAAGCGTGCGGTAGCGTGAAATGAAGCATGTTCTCATCCCATCGTTGCCATCAAAAGCAGCCCACGGCGGGTGGGCTCAATTCGAGGACTGGATTAATTCATCGTTATCCTCCGCTACACGTGTTCCATCGTCCACGCGGTCTGCACCGTCAGGAAGGTTTTTGCGAGATAATCGAAATATCATCGAACAAAACCAATTCGTCAGCCATTGCCACCACCTTCGGCTTGGGGTACGTTAGGGTCACTGGGGACAATCGGCCCTCAACCCCTCGGGGCGAAGGAAAACTTCCGTTATTGTCATGCCGGCGAACACCAGAACACGGAAACTGATCCGTCAGCCTCGAGGCGAACCCGCCATTGCTCGCCATTCGCGTCGTGGTTCACTTCCTGGGCTGGGGTTTTGTTTGGTGACAGATCAACGCCGCGCGTCGTTCTGCTGCCGTTTTGCTGCCCCGTACCGATTGCGAGCGACGGCTAGAGTGTTCCGAATTACCATTACCTGCGTGTGCGTCTGCCTGCCCCTCTACTAACCGCTCTGACGGGTGCCACAGTTCTTCCCGACCGCTGGAGGCATTCGCTGGAGTGAAATTGAGAAAATGCGATGCTCGCTCACGGGAACCGCCACCACCCGACTTCGGGCCGGCTCGGAAATCCAATTTAATTTTGACATTCTTTCAAATATTGATGAAGCAGCGAAATGTGTTTCATTATTGAGCCGGCCAAACAGCCGGCAGTCGGTCGGTTTTCGGCATCCCGGATCCCGCACCGGATGGGATGAATCTTTTCGGTGTGACGGTTTAATTTCGCCCCACCGAGGAATGACATTCGTTATGGTGACTGATTTCAGGCGTCTGCTTGTTGTGACTGTTTTTTTTTGTGTTTGCTTCCCGTTTTTTTGCTCTTCTGTGAGGCTTTTCTGTCTGCTGGGAAGCTCGCTGGGGTCCGCTGTTGGCTAACGAGGGCTAAATGAGTTCCTGTGCTCAATTCGCGCTTGGAGATGACGATATAATTGAAACAACCGCTGGAAGGATTCTCACCGAAGCGGCGGACCCTCACTCACGGTTCCAATAGATTGCAGTTGCTTAATATTACTGCACATTCGAGAGCTGTTAAAGCTTGCCCATCGTCGCGAATTCTGGTAATAATGAACCCAAAGCAGTGAAGTTCGTGTAAGGCAGTGATAAAAAAGGCCACATAGCCACGCATCCTCGCATACTCGGAGCACCTGGATGGGTTCCAACTTTTTCAAACGAAACCATCAACTCCACAATAAATCCCACCCAAGCATCGGCTAAGTCATCAAGCCACACAAACCACAACAGCAATTTTCTTCTGTTTGCGTTTTGCGAACAACGCGTCAGACGCGTCAGCATACGGTTGTGGTTTGTTGTACGTTTGCTGCTAGCAGCAGCAGCAGCACTATGTACAACATCTGATGAGTTCGGAGTAGAAGTTGGGAGCAACGGACACAACAACAAAAAAATCCGATCCTTTATTCCATTCCGCTAGATTGGATAGCTTTAGCGCGGGGTTGGCGTTCTCTATCTTATCGAATTGCATACCGGCACGTGAAGCTTTTAAATATGTGTGTTGAAAAAAAAGAAGAGATTGAAAGCTTCCATACCGCGAACCGAAAGGCAAGACCCAACCCGATATGACACAATCAATGTAAATCCTCGTCAAACGCTCGTAATAATATCATGTGGCACTTATCGGATTTTACTCTAGGGAACGAACGAACGAACGAAAAAAAAACCCCGCACATTTCCATTTTCCACAGAACCGTTTGCTCTTACCCGTCGACGGATGCATCCGTCAAGTACGCCCGTGAGGTGGACCATTTGCACGATGGCCATCCAGTGCCGATCGGAGCGTTAAGTACAAGCAAACACATACACACCGCACGCGCGCGAGGATACGCCAGGCTAACTAGCCTCGCAGTAAGTGGCCTTCCAGTGGGAAGGCACTTGTCCGCCTGACTGCAATCGGCTTCCGGGTGAGAGGGACTCGGGAAAAGCCCTCCTAAGACCTGTTTACATCTGCAGTGCTTACAACCCGCACACAGCCCTGGAGGACTCTTGGGAGAGGGCAATGTTTGCCGCACGTCTGGCGTCTTCCCAGACGCACTCGCATCGCCTTTCACGGGCCAAGTGGCACACACCCACAGGTTCGCATTACAGCTGGTTGCACTTGAGAGTGCAGCACTCGGCGCGTGCAGTCTACACCCGAGCCCGGGGTAATCGCTTTCCATCGAACAGTTACCGATCGAGCTGGAGAGGCTCTCCGGTGGTTTGCTACATACAAACCATCGCACGGTGGGCGAGTAGTTGGTTCGTGGGAATTGGGCATGGAAAAAGGACTCGTTACCGTTGATCGCAACAATGCATTGTTCTGCGAAATGTTCGAACGAGAACGGTTGTTACCGCTGCAGCTTCCTATTTTCGAGAAAAAATGGGTAATTTTTTTTCACAAATACCGACTTTGCTTCGATATTTCGAATTGTGGCATTGAGAGGAATTTCCTAAAAAAAAACCTCGAAATGGTAGGGTAATGTTTTGCTTCGTCAAGGTATAGCCGAACGCTGCACTAAATGCACCGTATGAATTGCCTTCGGTGAACTTCACAATACGCTGGTCGATGATTTATACCCACGCAAAGAAAATGGCGCCGAGCAGCGATGGGTGAAAGAAAATCACGTCCTCAAACCCGGCGAGTCGGCGAACAACTTGGTGGCTTTTGACGGCCGATCCGTACCAAACCACTAGGTGGCTCACATTCGGAGTTGCGAATGCGTTGGCAGAGCCCGGAGGCAGCCACCGGAACCGCTGAGCGGAGAAAATTTATAGCCACCGAAGCAATCACGATAAGCTATCGGTACGAGCAAGCAGGTATGCGGTAAACGCCCACCAGGCCCACAAGGAACACACAAGGAAGCCGTAGTCCTTCGAGTCAAGGTTCAAAAGGAGTTCGGCTTGCGGTGGCTAGAGGAAAGAAACGCACATAAATCACAGCATCGTCATCGTCCATCACCGCCGGGTGGCAAATATGAGCGAGCCCTTATCATTTCGCGACCGTAAAATCTGGCTTCTCATCGTCGCGGACTGGGAGATGCGAAGTTTGGAGCGATGGTGCAAGCGCGGTCGCGGAATTAAAGGCACAAACTGGCGGAGTTGCGTGGCGTGGAACGGAAATGGCTGGGAACCAATTAAACCGTAAGCTTCCGGCATTAAAGTAAACGCCGTGTAATACGCCGGTGAAACCCCTTGGCAATCAAAACTCGACTCTAATGAGATTATGCTAAATATGCATCGTCCCTTGTTGTGCACCTACTGGCCCATCAAAATGCGAATGATCCACGATTTGTTCGCGTGATGGGGATAACATTTAAAGCTAACTGAAGTCCTAGCTTATTAATCCCACCATGGGCTTAAAAACGTTGTTATCAGGAAGCGTCATAGCTTAATGAATCTGTCATCTTTCTTAACAGCAATAACAGTAAACCGATTTCCTTCGAAACGATGTTGTTTTATAGAAACATTTCTCTTCTCATTCAACAGCTATTGGTTTTTTGGAGAACCATTCTTAAAAAGCAATACCTTTTGTCATTCCTTATTGAATATGATTATCAGAATGCTTGCACATGTTTTAACGCACGAAAGTGTCATTCTTCTTTCCGTCGTAGCTGTGGAATCTCTTTTACCGAGCTCAATATGGTGGATCAGCTGATCTGAACCAGGTTATCATTGATGATGCGTTCGATGTGCTACCTCTTTGCAGCATGAAGACCTGGCTGGTATATTAGCGTGGGAGTCAAAGCGAGAGAGCAAGATCGATTCCAAAATGAGTAGCTTTCACTCGTTCTGCGTGAGCGCTGTGTTTATACTAATAGATCATGTTGCACTATGGGCTAATGCGTGATAAAATTACACCGTTTTTATTTAACGTTTGTATTTAGTCCGATTTTGCATGAAAAACATACTTAATGTTATCGGGAACATTATTGAACATTACACAAGCTTATCACACACATTTTTCTTCCACGTTGGAGCTCAATTAATTAGTTATGCATGAAACTAGAAAATTTTTATACAATTAAAATCAAATGATTTTTGACCACCACATGACGTTTAGCCCGTAGTGCGCAAAGAATAACAATGGCGATCGATGCGGATGATCACGCCCCCTAATTAGATGCGATAACACTAGAGGGAGCTAGCACTCAAATTTGGCATGTGTGAGAAAGCGAGAAGGCATGTTCTCATTGTTATCACGCAGTGCAAAATAACCCTTGGATGACCGGCAAGGTAATATACGCCTGTTGCCAGGCTAGGTGCAGCCTCTTTCACTCATGCGCTCCTGTTACAAATAGTCGGTATTTTGAAGCAAATCCGACTTCGAAATCCGCTCGCTTGGCGACGCACGCTACGAGGTCTGCGCGATTTTGCTCCGGTTTTTTGGGTTCATTTTCTTAATTTGACCACTAATGTCAGGTTTCTTGTTCTTTTGCGATGCGTTCTGTGTGGTTTAGGTTATTCGCATGAACTTTATTCGTTTATGGTATTTTTCCAATTTAAGCAATGCTCAAAATATAAAAAAAAAACCTATCTTTTTATCCATTACCGTGACGAATCCTTGCACCAACGTGATCCGAATCTCCTCGTACGGCCACCAAGTGATGCGCGATCGTAACAAAAACACTGTACTATGTAATTTTATGTATGTTTACACCAGCACTCAATTATTTTTAATAGATTGAGTTGACCTCTTAAATACGCCTGTTAAACCTGTTGATCATTTATTTCATCACCTCTCCATTAGCGGGCTCGCAATAACGGCATCATTATCGTTCTCCGACCTCGCGAACCCACTGTTGGCCGCTTCCATCCGCAATTAGGCAAAAAAGGCTGTCGCAGAGCCAGCGACTGGCTACGATGAGGCTTTAAGAACGCGTGGCTTCGAACGGTAAGCCACCGGTTGCGTTGCCTAGGCGACCACCCAGACCCGGTCGGTGACGTTTTAAAATGCTTCCCGCGTAGCCGGAAACCCGGCCTCGAAGGAACGCCGCCTGAATTTCACACGCACGCGATCCGTGGCGTAGCAGACGAGGAAAGCTGGAAAAACTCACCACGCACTCGCGAGGGCGTCGTGCGGTCGTGCACCGTCGTCGCGCCGGGACGGGAATTCAATTCGTCGCAATTTAACGGATGAAACGTGATTGAATGCCATGAAAACTAATTTAATTACGGTAAACTAATTAATGGCTCGGTTTCGGGGTCCCCGGGTCGGCCACTCGGAGCGTGTTTTTATTTATTCCGTTTATTATTTCCTTCGCCTCACCCTGTCAGCGGTTTTCCTTCGCCTTTGGTTTTGGTCGCTTTTTGCTTCGCGCTCGCGTCTTTTCAACGCGCTCGATGGGTTTTCTTGCTCTACATTTTGGTTGGAGAATGAACGGAAACTTTGCCGTGGGGATACCAATTTTGAACCATGTTTTACATAGTGAAGCGTTTCTTCGCTTGATTTAGCCAAGAGGGACTTTTTTTTTCGGGAAGCCATCGTATAAATATAGTTTTATAAAACTGTGCCATTTTCACTAAATAACAAAAAAAAAACACACGCTATCCCATACTCCTGCAAAACGGGAAAAGAGAGCATTTTTTTTCCGCTTTATCATGCCAAACGTTCCTGCCGGATGCATTCGCACGTTTGGGAAATCAGAAGCCATAAAAGCAACCCCAGTGCAGGATGGGCATTTGAAATAAAATTACACCATCCAACAACCCCTGCCTTGCTTCCGTAAACTCTGGCTCGGTCTAGCGAAAGAAAAGCGATTCTTTCGCGATGGCGCCGCAGTAGCATTACTCTCTCCCAGCTCTCTGCTCTCTCTCTCTCTCTCGCTCTTTCGTCCTTTATCACCCATTTTCCCACCCCTTCGAGGTCAGAAAGGGTGGCTGGAAAAATCTCGTCTGTTAACAAAATTTAAATAATGCAGCAAACTAAGCACGACGCGCATCGTCCCTAGCGGCCACAAAACGGGCCACCGAGCAGCAGCAGCACCAGTGGCAGCTGGCGAAAAGTGCATAAAGATGGCATTCCCAGTCCGAGGGGTCCTGGACGGTCGCTTTCTTTTATTCCACCCGGCGCACATTGCAGAAAATGGCTACCCCCGTTCCACCCGGGGAATGCTAATTGATGCAGTTGAAGACACTTACACGGGGGTACGTTTACGGCGCAGCAAAGCGAAAGTTTAGCGCCGCCGCAGCAGCAGCAGCAGCAGCAGCAGAATCCAGCGCAGCAACACGGCGGGCAATTTCGAAAAACGTATGGCACCCATAAACCCCGGTCGTCGCTTGGGCTGGTGGCAGTGTGCAAATGAAATTGTGCCGCAGTTTAAAATTAATATCGCCCGTTTCGGTGGATCCGCAGGCAGAGGCTGCTGAAGAAGCTACAGCAGCATCCTTTAGAGTGGCCCGGCTGGGGTCAATCATTGGGATGCGGTGGGGTTTCTTGATTTTTTTTCTTTTCCTCCCCGGAACTAAGAGCAAATAAAAGCAAACAAAAAAGGGAAGTGCTCCCTTTAATGCTCCTCGCGAATGTCCTGCGTCGTTTATCGCACTGCTCTCCATTATCGTGGCGCCGTGATCATCATTATCGTTATCGTCGTTATCAACATCATCATAAATTCGTCGTAATTCACTCCAGGGAGCGTACCAGTGGCTGGCTGGCTGGCTGGCGTGCTTGGTACGTGTGCCGTTCGTAATGAGAATTTAAAATAAGTGAGAGATGCAAGGCAGATGAGTGAAACAAACAAACCCACCCGAGGACACGAGGAAAACCCCCATCGTGTGTGCATGTGTGTGTGTGTGCGGGATTTCCGTTTTTCGTACCCATTCGATGAGCCGCTCGAAATTTACATAACCCGCGCTAAGCCAACCGTAGCGCTGAGGGCAAAATTACGACCCACGGAACACGCAGCTGACAATGGTCCCGCTCCCGGGCTCAGAAGTCCTCCACGTGTCAACCCATCGGCTGCTCTCTTGGGGGTGCAAAAGCACACGCAGAAACGATAAAGCGAAAATGCCCTTAATCCGTTCCTCGTGGTGCGGGATTGGTGGGTAAACTGTGCGCCACGGTTGCGGTCGGTGACGGAGTCCGCCGGATTAATTTGACAGCAGAAAACACACGCACCGTTGGGTCCAGGTTTTGTTTGCATTGGCGAGGGCTATCGATTCCGCAACCAAGCGTAGGCGAGATTTGCCGGTGGAGTGACCAGCCGCAACATTTATGCTGCGAACAGTCGAATCCGGGACTAGGGGGGGGTTTTTTTCGTTCTTCTGGATGATGGTTTCATTGCCCCTCGGCCCGCTTGTGAGATGCGATTCCATCATCTGTCAACGGCGGACAATTGCAATTTGACCAAACTGATTGGCAGCTGACACGGTCAGTTACTACGTTACGGGTTTCTAGACTGCAGCCTCATATACGGCTTTTAGTTTTTAGGTAATTTAATACTCAAAAGCAGCCACATCCCTGCAAGTGAAGAGCGACAAAAAAATGCCCACATTGAGGGGCGAAACAGAACCACATTTATTTTACGTTTTGGGGTGGGTTTTTTGTCCTCCCGTAGCGACAGCATGCACGACAGGCAATACGCAATATTGCGATATATTTAATGGGCCAAATTAATTGATTAATAAATTGTACTCGAGGTACATTTGCACGCAATATACCTGCGCGCGCGTTGGCGTGCGTTGAGGTTGCAATTTCATTTATTTCACTTTCGGGGCCGTGTTTTTCTGCTCTGTTTGTCGTGTTTCAATTTATTATCACGGCAACCACCGGAGCTACGGAGGCCCTTCCGGGACGGTGTGGAGTTTCCCGTCAACTCGCGAGAAGCATTCAGAGCTCGATCGTACATTTTCCCAAACGCAGGTAGGATGCGTGATCTCCACAGCCGTTTCCCAAGATGCAACGTCAGCCGAGGGCAAGCCCAGCCACGAACCCTTATCATGGCGGGAAATATGCATGATATATCGAATGACAAATTCGCATTATTTATAAATATGGATGAAGATAATGCTGATTCAAATGCGAGCACGACGCGCGTTCGGATGTGCCATCGGTCCCCGGCGAGAGAAAAAAAGGTCAGCTCGAATGCGCGGTCGGGCCAAAGTGCAGCATCAGCTTCAAAGATGGTGGTTCTGGTGATGCCACCGCTGTCAGCGCGCCATCACCGGGTGGGCTCGCAAGAAAAAGCGAAATAAAAATAATTTCCCATACCGACACGAGCTGCGGCGATGTGCGTTTGCTAACATTCGAACATCGGTATTGGGCGTATCGTGAGAGGATGAAAAGCTCGCACCGATCGGACAGGTGCATGATAATTTCTGCATTAAAAGCGCACCATTCCCCGGGCCGGGGTGCCATTGAAATTTAAATTTATTATTAATCTCATTATAAAACGAAAAATATTTATTCAATTATGTTCGCTTGAGTGTTGCATGATTTATTTAAATGCTCTATCAGCACGCATTTGCATGGATGGCGTACGTGTCCGGTGCGTCCGGCGCGAGCGCAAGTGGGCAATAAATTCCACCATTCTAGCACATTCTTCAGCTTTTGCTCCGGGGGAAGTCCGCCTTTTTTTTATGTGGTGCGTTGGCGGTGAATTGTACTGACATAAAACAAAAAGGCACTCCGTTTTATTTCTTCTATTTAATTGCGCCCTGTTGAAGGGCAAAATAGCGTTCATTGAAGGACCATATCGCGTTTAGTAATGCTGGACCTAAGGAACGTTTGTTCATGGTAATTTGTCTTCCACGAGGCCGTTGAAAAGGCTTGGTAGAGTTTAACAATCATCCTGAAGCATTAAACCAAATTAAGCAACTTTGGAATCCTGGGCGGATTTCTTTGAGAAAAACGACGCAGCAAGAACGCAATGGCTCTCGTTTTATTTCCGTGGCGCAGCTTTCTTTTTGTTTTTTCCCTTCATTGCGTACCAAAGCGCTTCGCTGTACGGTGCGAAGCCCCAGAAAGGGCAGAAAAATTAATCCACTCCTTGCAAGGACGAGCGAAGCGCACAGTCAGGAAAGAAAAATAGCAACACCTAAATGCACCACAAAGCTATTCTTCCTCAACAGCAGAGCAAAAAAAAAGCAATAAAAAGAAAAGCGCCAAAGAAAAGCGAACGCAACGTGGCCGAGTGACCATGGCCCCCGGGGATATGGTGGCAGCTCGGGAGAAAACTCCAAAGACCTCGTTAGCTCGTTACCTCACGCAGCACCATAATGAAAAACGACCCATCGTGACGTTCGTGATTCCTGGTTGGCGACAAACGCACGGAACGTTCGCAGGGAAAACTTTTCGCCCCACGGGATGAAAAAAAAAATTAAGCGCCCCCGGAAAGGGCAAGCTGTCGTGGGTGGCTCTCGGAAGAAGCCCACCATGCTACGGACGCTTTCCTCTTTTGCACACACACACACACATACACTCACTCTTTTCTCACAGGACACCTGCGAGACTGTCGAGCCCTGGCCAACGCCGAGATCGGTCCTTAGCTTTTCTTTTTTTTGGAGCGCGTTTCTTGACGCCTTTCGATCCCCAAGGGACGGGCGCGTGAGATGAAAAGCGGATAAAAAAAAACTGAAGTTCAGAGTGTATAAAATTTAATGTGTGTAATTACTTAATTAGATTGTGGAGGATTCGTCGCAGCCATTTTGCGCTACATTCTGAGGCTAAATAGTTGCCAGCGCTACTGCCGGGAAGAACGTGAGCTCCTTTCTTTTAACTCAATTCGGAGGTTTTTAAGCGAGCCCGGGCGCTAAGCCACACAGCGCGGGCGTAACGTTTTGCACGCGAAGGAAACTGAGGAAAGAAAGAAGAAAAAAAAAACCAACGATCCGAGCGGGATAAATGAGACTGCCTGAAACGTGCCCGCAGTGGCATCGGGGATGATCAGGAGATTGCCGGAGTGCCGGGCCGGAGAGAAACAAAAATTAATTACAGAACTTGAGACGTGCGGATTTAAACTGATTAACTGGTGGCTTTCACACCGGCAATTGCTTGGCTAGTGGCAGTGGTGGTGGTGGTGGTGGTAGTGGCAGTGGAACGGAAAAATTATGTACGGAAGATTGGAAAATAGCTCACGGGACTTTTACCGCCCGGCGATAAAGCGATTGTTGCTGTTTAACGTAATGAAGGCATTAATACTGCAAACAAGTGAGCGGTCGAACATGGAACTGCAGCAACAACACAGAAAGCCACTCTTTGCGAACACGGCTACTAGCAGTTTGGATGAAAAAAGGGCGCCATTGCATTCAAAAATGCGCAATAAAACTGTTGCTGTTGGGCTTAACTGGTGGTATTTGGTGGTGTAGCAAAATTTCAATTTTTAAATGCTCCGCATAGCCTACTGTTGCTGCGGAGAGTTCGAATGCCTACGCGCTTTAACAACCCCCAAACATGACAGGTCGCGCATCCAAGTGACCCACCCGATGTTTGACATCCTGCCGTGGCGTTGTTTATCAAATTAATGTCTTTTATGGGCGTCGTAACTTTATTGCAAATCGTAAACGGTTGCCGCCAAAAGGCCAGTGCGGCTTGCTCGGACGAAAGCGGCGCAATCCGAGAATAGTTTTGCTAACGACACGTCCTTTTACACCACTCGATGAGCTCCACGTATCCGCAGGAGCACATCCGCGCGGCCTAGGCCATACATCATTTGCATATCATTTAACTCTCTAACACGCGCTTTGCCGAAACGTCAACACGCCGGTCGGATGGGCTGGGCCCTTTTGTTTGTGGCCTCGCAACGGACGGCCCATTTCACCGCCGCTTTTCGCAATGGGCGAGCGCATTCCGCGCGAAGCTAAATGATGGAAAACATAATCATAAATCAGTGTAATATAGCCCACCGGCGGTTGGTAACGGCCGACCCCGAAAGCGCTCTCCGGTTGTGTTCTGACTTTCGCAAAATCGCTGCCGGATCGCCTCTTGCTTCGACCCACACCCAAACCCGCGCGGTACGGCCGGTCAGAAATATAAATACTCAATACAAATAGCATTAGCATCGACCGAGCGATCGTTTTATGCTCATTTTGGATTAATTTATTCCGAAAAACCCGACCGCCTCTTCGCTGTGGAATGGTTTTTCGCCGGAATGATATTAAATTCAGCCAAACAAAAGAAATTAATTATTTTATACAAATGCCGTTCGGTCGTGGATGGAAAGCGAGTGGCATTGGGAGACGCGTGGGAGGGTTCATTCATATTTACGCGCGAAGGAAGCGTGGGATCGGATGGTGCGCCGAAGAAGCCCATCAATGTCCCCCGTTAAGCGGGATGGGTTGTGGGCTGATAAAAGCTTATAGCATGCACTATCGATCATACGACAGCATAAAATCTGTCATTTCACTTGTCATATTTTTTACCATGAAAAGCTACCCCTTGGGTCACCCACCCTAAGCGGGGGTTTTCCTCCGACCGGGCACGTCAATACACGTTTGACAATTTTACGGCTAGCTTTGGGCTCATAAAATCGGTAAATCGGATCGAATCAAGTTCGAGCGCAATCCTTTCGCTATCATTTATGATGCCACCGAAAGCGGGCGAATGGGTTTTTTTTCGTCTTTTTCTTCTTGTTTTTCCTTTCGCCCCCACAAACGCTGCCGTTGGTTGGTTTTCCCGTCTGGCACTGGGTCGAACGGAAAATGTAATTTTATCTCCAAGCGGGAGCAAATAAAACCCCATGAAATGCGATATCCATTCGACACGGAACAAAACGAACATCCCGTGGCGAAGGCGGCCCGAGAATGCTGACCGAGGCCATAAATTCCACGAGCAGGCGAAACCGCCACAAGACGCCGAGAACATGCGGCTGGGAAAGAACCACCGACGCTTGTCACTGGGCACCCGGTCGGGTGGAATTCTGCGGGCTGTGGGAGTCGTGGGCTTCCAGTTAAAATTGGAACACAGTTGTAGCTTTTGTGTGACATTTTTCAGCACTAATCCGCCACCGGTTTCGGCGGTGGTGGCGCACTTTAGCGAGTCGGTCTGTTTCTCTTTTTGCTTTTAAGAGTTCAATGTTACGAACCCTTTCAATTTCGGTGGCTGTGTGTTGTGCTGCAAAGAGCCCTCCTCAAAGACGCACTGGCATTTTGAGCGAAATAGTTGTGCAATAGTGTCTCGGGAAGCTAGCGGAATGTGGAGAGAAACCTTGTGACTGTTACAAGACCGTCTGTTTCGAGCGGTTGCCATGGTAACGGGACCGGATCTCCTTGAACGCTGCACTCCAAGGACGGACGAGCTACTGAGAGCCACAAAACAAGGTCCAAAAGTTATAAAGACAAAGTCGAACGGCAAACAGAAGCGAGCGACTTGCCCGGAACCCGGAAGATATTGATATTTATTACCGCAGGTGGCAATAATGCCTGTTCGGTTTCGGCTTGTTAGCATCGGGCTGCTGTCGCCCGGTGCCCGGTTCTAGCCCATCCCAAGGCCACCTTAGATGATGTTCCGATTTTGTTGACCATTTCGTCCTTTTTCCGTTTGCTTTATGGAAGCATCGGTTGGCTAATTTTGCGGACGACCGATCCACCAAGATATGTCGATAGGGACTTTTATTATTATTATTTTATGGCGCAATCCGTATGCGATGGTTTTAATCTTTGAGAGCTTTTCTGGGATTCTTTCTTGTTGTTTTCTTCTTTTTTGGAGCGACGCACCATCGTAAATATTTGCTGACGGGCGCTTTCTGAACGATAGCTGGGAACTAGAAAAAGCATCCCCTTGTGAACGAGAAACGACCTCTGAAACGACATTCAAATACACGTTTTTTTTTGTCTTCTGTGGCTGCAGCTTTTAAATAAAATCTCGGCACATTCCATTCTCGTCCCAGAATTCAAAGGAGCAAGACTCGAATGAATAATTATGTGTGCATGAAATGCTGCTTCCACAACCACCGGCACCGGACGGGTTCACCGGTAGACGAAACCGAGATTCTTTCGGTCGTGATTTAATTTTCTCCTGCTGCGCCACTTGATCTGGAGCGTGTGATTTAGAAGCAGCCCGGATAAGGAGCTGCTGCAAATCTGCTGCCCTCAAAGTGGTTGAATCAATTGTTGAAATCTTTCTTTGATATCGGTCCGCTTTTCCGCTCGCATGGTGAAACGTGGCACGGCACTAAGCGCCGGCCCGACCATGGCATGGCATCCGCCCTCGAGGGGATACGCTTGCCTGCACCTGGAAAGGCTGGCAAGCCGCCGGCGGGCCGATAATGGTCGTACTCGACATAAATTTCGCTCTCGGATTATTCCATTGTCGAAGGAGCAAAAAGTTGTAGCCTTTGCAGGCGATATTCAATCTCTCGGGGCTGGCGTACGACAACGACGAGGACGACGAGGACGCCGATGGTGAAACGGTTTGGGTAGAGCAGCAGGTGCCGGTGAATTCCAAGCTTAAGGGCAACTATCGCCTTACGTGGTGCAGCCACCGGCGGCCCGATTGAATGCCGAGAGCTCACCTCGTTCGTTTTCCATGGACTCGATGAACAACGGCAGGAAAAGCCACACACAACCAGTCGGACTGGGGGTGGATTACAAATGGTGAAAAGATGAGCATTCTTGCAACGATTTCAATGAAGATGGTACGCCATTTATGCCACACCAACGTCATGCGTCGGAACAGGTTCCCGACGGGCGATAATTCATTACCGAGCCGATAGGATGCGATTCGGTTGCAGTGTTGATTATTACTGTTTCTTCGGAATTAATTACCTTTCGGTGTAATTTGCTCAGCTTTCGTTTTAAGACATGCGAGCCGGCTCGTCAGCACTTGGAAACATGATACTTGCAAAAGCCTCTGGTCGGTAAGCAAGCGGTTGCATGCTCCCGGTGCATTTCCGTACTTCCGGTGCTCAAAAAAAACGAACTCAAGCTCCGCTTTTCTCGAAGCCCCCGTGGTGTCGGTGAATTTGTTTGTGATTATGGCAACAAGCCCGTGGCTTCACCCGAACCGCACTACACTTCTTCCAAAGGCGAGCAAATATATTCCCCTGCCTTTCGTTGGCCCCGTGGTCCAGTGGGTTTGGGGCTCTGGAGAATAAACATAAATTTCCGTATTTTAATTCCATTACCACGCGTGGCAGCGCCAGGAGCACGGGATGATCAATTTGGCAACCCGCTGTGCTGGAGCAAGCCAGTACGATTGCCGGTAAAAGCCACGGCTTAGAACGAAATGGGAGCTGGCCAAATAAAGCTCACGCGTGGACCAAAGCATACGAGCGATTGTGGGCTGCCGGAATAGAGACGCTCACGCTGTGCTTTACAAGTGATTCCGGTGTAATATATGAGGGCCGTTTTACGCCACCACCAGCCACGTCCAGCGAATGTTTCATGGCTAGCTTCGAACCGGGCTGGGCTTTGCGGTGGATGGAAAACGGATTTTTCCGAAACAAATAATGCCCCACGCCACCGTACGGGTGGAATAAATTTATCCGCCGTCCACGCCGTGGTGCACTTACTCAAAAACGGCTCGATTATCTGCGCCGGCTGCACCGCGAAATGCGCTTCCTTCGCGTGGCTCTGCTTGGGGCTGGGTGTAATTAATTTTATGAAATTTTATCCCTCCCGCACGATTTTCGGAACCATCGGGCATTCAAAAGCCGTCAACCGTCAGCGACGGAACCGGCGAGCGAGCGCGTAATTAGCGCTCGCTCGAGAACACGAAACCGTTTTCGGACGATTCCGAAATTCGTCAACATTGACTGAAAACATCGGGCCCATCGGTTTCGACCGAAAGGGGGACGCCGGCGACTGCCAATTAGCGATGGCACGTGCATCCGTGGCCCTCCGGTCACAAGTAACGCCAGCCATTGCCCGCTGTCAGACGCCCATTGCAGTTCGACATTTTGCTGGATACAAAATGGCACGAGGGGGAGAGGGGCATTAAAATTTTTAATTGAGAAATAAAACCCATCCGAACGTGGCGCAGCAATAAATTGTCCATTCCAATTGCCGGTTCGGTGAGTTCCACGGCCCGAAACAAAGCCTCGGTGGGGAGGCACGTTAAATAATTTTCCGCCCGTCCAGTTTACGGTCACTTTTACGCGGACCTGGAGGAAAGCATCCGGTCTTGACGGTTTCCCGACGCGAGTTTGGTTGGTCTTGGGTTGGCTTAGCGAGGCTTTTTCGGTGGAGCACCATTTCAATGGCCGACGGAACGAACGGACGAGCGTCTCAAACGAAGCCGCTAAACGAAGGACCACCGCTAGTTTCGTTAATTTGGTTTGTCTCGCATTTGACGCCCAGATCCTCTCGGTTTTGCGTGTGTTTCTGTGTCTGTGTGTGTGTGTATCTGTTTGTGATCAAGGACCATGGAACGATTTCATGGTGGCGTTCCGTCGTCTCGAAAACGCTGCTGGTTGCCTCGTTTAATTTATAGCTCGAGCCTTGTTGCGCCATAAGTGTTGCCGTTTTTCGGGTGGACAATTTTTTTTGTTTCTCATCCCAACCACCCCACTGCACGATAAGAGTGTCTCCTCTACTGTTCAAATCCTCGCTCGGTCCGAATTTTGATCCCACCGTCCATCACTGATAACTTGTTGGGTCTGGTGAGTATTTTTGAATGTTTGTCTTGATTGTCCACCCCACGGGACGAACGTACCGCAACCGATGGGTGGATTTGGGAGGTTCTTTTTTGCGTTTGCGTTTATGCTTTTCCACGCTTCTCCGCCAGCCGAGTACGGTGACGTTGGCTGATTGCACCGTGAAGCCGCACTTCGTGGGCTGCGAATTGTGTTATGAGGTGCGTCCTAGCGCATTAATGCAATTTAAGACCGCACGGATTAGGGTGGCTGGTCGGACAGTCTGTCCGTTTTTGCGCACCGCATCAGCGAGGGAGGATTCAATCTCCGAGCACGAGATTAGCCGCTGACCGCCGGAAGCCGTGGATTCACCGTGGATGGGCGGATGAGGGGAATTTTAATTGCTGGTGCGCGTTCGTTACGCTTGGTGGGATAATAGGAAGGATTTTGCTTGGTAGACAACCGTCAACCGAACAACAATCAAGTGAGTTGGGGTTCTCTGTTGTGATGGAAAGAATTGAGGCAGAATGAAATGATCGCAACAAAGACGCCGCTAAATCACCATAACAAGCATCATCACTATTAAGAGAAAACTTGAACACTTTTATGATGATTTTATACGGTTGAAAAGCTTCTTATTATACGTGAATGAAATGCGTTTATATCATTTTGTTTCGCAAAATTATTCACCAACATATATCTCTTCGTATAAAGCTTTCAAATATGAGCCACCGTTAGACGCTTTAACGACCGATTTAGTACACTATATCGTTCACTTTTATTAGGGTCACCGTTTCTCGTTTAAAACCTTATAATTCACTGAATCCTTCTCAACCTGGCCTTCTGCAGCCTAACGAAATTAGCAACCTAAAACGCTTCAATCCCGCCCATCGAAACGATTCATCCCGTCAATCATCTCTTCACCTCGCACGAAGCCGTACGCGATTTTTTATTCACGTTCATGCAAAAGCACCCCATCGCAAAATTGAACCATTTTCCATGAATCCGAACCCAACCCCGGCTTCCGGTCGCTGAATCATGGGCCGATTGTAACGCGGGCTAAAAGCGGGAAAATGAAAAACTATAAACACACATCCCGTGCCATGGGGTGTGGAGCACAATAACGAAAAAAAAAACCGGGGTAACGTGTATAAACACCGGCATAAATTTATTTGCAAACGCGAGCAGGAAAACGCTCGATGCTGGCACGCGGCCCTTCACGATGGTCACCAGGGAGAGATAGAGAGTGAGAATGAGATAGAAGTGAGACTGAGTGTGAGAGTGAATGAGAAAGCATGCGTGTGTCGTTTCTGGTCCCGGAGCTCACTATGGGGTGAGTGGGGCTAGTTGTGTAGCTTAAGCGAAATTGAGTTATATGATGTATGGGACACGCCGGTGTCCGTGGGTATTTTACAATGTGGTCCCCCGAGCGGACACAGGTGTGCGGTGAACCTGCAACGTGTCCTCCCATGCTCGAGTGGGTCACGCGTGGTCGTGTTAGGAAAACCGTAGCAGCCCAGCGAAAAAAAAAAGGGACAGAAAAACACAAGCGCTCATCCACAGGACGCGTCTGGTGGTACGAGGCACCGGGCCGCAACCGAACAAGTCAGCTCAAATGCAACTTAATCAAGGCCGCAGTCGCAGCTAAACGGCGACAGGAGGAATGCAACGATCCCGGGAGACGAGAACCGTTTAACAAAAAACACTCCGAGACACAGCCACGTGGTGGGAGAAAAAAATGGTTGGCCAACCGCAACCCGGGTGTACCTTGGGGAACCAGCGAGCTGAAGCACGAGAATTATGGCCTTGGAGGGGGCAACAAACAAACAAAAAAACGGGCGAAAAAAACAACAACATGAAAGCTTGAAAGCGCACACGATAAACAACGGCTCGCACGGGACGGGCCCCGGAAATGGTTATATCAGTTCGCGTTTCGCGATTCCGCGGAGAATCATAATTCCGTCCTCTTACCCAGTGGCGTGGTGAACCGGGTGTGTTCATTTGTCCTTTCAATGTTCTTTTTTTTCGTGGTGGCTCATTCAGCTGTCTTTTTCTTCAACGCAAGTTCATTCGAGAGCAAAACAAAAAATGAAAATAGTCAGAAAGAAAAGCCCTCAAATAAGCTTAGAGCTGCTGATACGGTATAATCTGGACCGTATTTTTGTAGTTTCGTTTCTGGCGTTCCTGGCGTTTGCGTTTGATATTTTCAGCGCCTCAACATGTTTGCCAAAAATGAGTGCCACAAGGAAAGGCCAGCCACGTTTGTTCTGAACGCGTTTATGAATAGAACAACGGGTAATATTAGCTCACCGGCACCACGTTTGGAATGTTGCCGGAATAAAAAGGGCAAAGTAAAAATATAAGTGCGGCTATTGTTGCGTTCACCAAAATACTGCAACCCACCCAAAGCGTTGGATAAATATAACCACTATTGCAGGTAAATTTAGGTGGTGTAATTCAAGCGCACGAACTCCATCCACCGCATCACAGCATCAACAATGCAGCGGCACAAATAGAAACAGTGGTCTTTTTTCGTTGGCGCGTTTTTCGCACCCTACAACACTGGCCTTCGTACACCGGCGTGTAACACCGGCATAATGGCACGGAAAGCTCATCCGGACTCGCTACCATCCCACCCCCAACCAAGATAGCTTCGGGTGCGATAAATTATTCATTCAACTCGACTAACATCCCACACTCACTCGGCGAGGTCTCTCTGTGGGCTTATCACCCGACCGGGGGTAGAATTATCACTCCTAAAAATAAATTACTAACCGGCATCTCGGGGCGCAATTCAATTCGGACACATAACGAGATCGAAGCAGCGAGAGCACGTGCTTAATGCTTGTTGTGGGGGAGGAGAATGGTTTTCGGGTGGCATTTGGGTGGAAATGCAGCTGTTGGTTTGGACGCCAGTCCGGTTTGCAAAGTCGCTCCGAATCATCCCTTCTGCGGGCATGAATAAATGACTCGAGCTCCAACCAGGCATCGTTCTCTCTCTCTCTCTCTCTCGCGCTCTATGTAACGACACCGAACACTCGAACGCACTCGAAGGTTCCCATCTGCGATGCATATCACCGGGCGTGCAAGTTCATCACGCAGCGTTGGCCCTGAATAGTGAATGCGAGCGTAGATAAGTTTTGAACTTGACCACGTCGTCCGTCCCATCGACGCATCTACCGCTAGATAGGGGGGTTTTTGGGGGGAAAACTCGACTTCCAAACCCGAAATGAATCGGATCGAAACGTAACTCGACTGGCAGCAGCAGCAGCAGCAGCAAGGACATCATCCTGCACCCTGCAGTGTGGAGCACGGTCGAAAAAGCCCCACCTTAGGGGAAGGATGATGATTATTTATGCACGAATTTTAATTATATTTGATCCACGTACCGTACGCAGCCGGACACTGCCACCGGATGACGGTCGGGTGATGAAAATTCGACAATCGACCCCACGGACCGGATCTAGTCACGGGTGGGGCGTAATTTCCTGCCACTAGCTGGCGTGGGTTGGCGTCGCTAACCGATGCCGCTTATTGACACTTGTGCCCGGGTGCATCTCGGATGCATTGCGCGTGGCTTCCGGTGTCGGTGCGCTCGTGAACCGCAGCGGGTGCGTTTGTTTGTGACTGACCGATCTTCGACCGACCCTCACTTTCTGGGTGGGGGAGGTCTGTCACAATATTTATCGTACATAATGAAGTTGAAGTGGAGGAGAAAAGAACTTTGCCCGGGGAAAAACGTGCGCACATCCGACATTCATCTGAAACAATTATCGTTTCTGCTGAACCCGGGTCGAGTTCGCACAATGTGAAATCTCTCCACCCTCGAGAGCGGTTGACCGATTGCAGTGAAACGGATAAGAACGTGTCCCGGTGGGGCTTGGCTATTCGAAAGAGAGAGACAGCGAGTGAGTGCACTCGAGAGTAACATATTATTTGCTTCCAGATGGCATGCGGTTGTTTATTGGACGCGGGCAGTTCCAAGCGTTCAACCTTTGTTTTGGCCTTCCATGACCTTGTTGGACGTACCGATGAGGTTGCAATACACGGTTTGAAAGGTTGATATTAAGATTCTGCTACCTACTAAGGGGTATGGAAATGTGTTTCAAAGATAAAATTAATACAATTCAAGTTGAGATTGAACATGTTGTATAAACTGGATTAGAAGACATTTCTCCTAGCTTAGACTGTATTTACAATTTTATGATATCAGTCATAGAACAAATTGACACCATGCTTATCAGCAAATCGTGAAAACTGCCTAAAAATACACACACAATTTGGCTAGCACGCCCAAAAAAGTGTGTGAACAATTCTCGAGCCCCCATCGCTACAAAGCACCAGGCGCCTCCATCGCCTCCACGTGGTGGATGGTAAACTGCAGCGAAATGCGAACTCGCCAGCAGAACGAAAGATTGAGAAATATTTTATTCATGAGGCATAATGAAAAACATTTATTTACATACTGCAACATGCTGTTGACATAGCGAATAGTTGAAATATTTTCCACCGCACCGCCATGCACGCATACGGCCAGGGGATTTCGGGCGCTCGATCTTCTCGCTGCGCTTTATTTCCCCACCCAAGCGACCGGTGCCGAGCGGGCGGAAGAAGCACGGGCTTGTTTTTTATTGTTGGTGCCGGTTTATGTTGAATTTTTTAACCTAACAAGCGCAACCCCGGCATTCCAGAAACCGGGGAAAAGCTAATAGCAAAGAAAAGGGTACCCAACGGTCGCGTCGTCTTACCATGCGCATGGGAAGGACCCATACCATGCCCCATTAACGGGAATGGGAGCGCATTCCCGAGCTTCCGAAAAGGGTGCCCAAGCCGTTCTAAAATATCGCTCGTTTTTTCTTTATATGCCCAAAACTTATGTCCTCGCGTTTCAGTGCAAAAAACTTGACGATAGTTGTGAAATACTGTGTGTGTGTGTTTTTTTGTGGCATAGCGACAGCATCCTTTCTTATACGAATGCCGCATTCATCTGTGACATAAGGCGCAGATTATTCCGGTATTATTTTTGTTCTGCTTTTTTTTGCAAGCGGAAACAGCTGCACTCACGACGACAGGAACGAATTGGCAGTATTCATGAGCTGGGATGGCCATCGTACAAATGACGATAATTATGCAAATGAAAAGCAAATTGATAGAAAATATTCCATCTCATTATCATTGACCGATGCGTGCGTGTTTTTCCCTCCCAGCTTAACACGAGAAAAATTATTCATCGAATGTTTTTTTTCCTATGTCTTTTTTTAAAGTGAAACCCATCCGTGTGGAATTAACCGAATTATGATCGATTTGGAGGGTTTTTATTTCAAGCAAAACGCGCCTCTAGAATCAACCGATCATGTATCCTGCGGAAGTGCCACACTTGAAGGGATTACAATATACACTCTCACGTGATGGGTTTCGGTACTGGATCAGCCATCACCGACGCGTCCTCCATTCACGCGATTATCCTCGGAAATGGTATTAAATTTCCGTCCCGGTGCCAAGCTCAAATTTGATTTTTCAGCAAACACGCTTTCCGCTGAACAACGAGCCAACCCACCGTACTCGATACGTTGCGCGCGACCGGAATCGTGACCCATCGCTGCTGGCAACGGTCGGGTTCCGTCGATGTTTAACCAAGCTTGAAATTAAATTTCATATTCTTTACGAGTGGCGCACGTGTAGTACGGTGGTGGTACGCTGTACTCTGTGGTTGGGTTGGGTGACTCATTTGGTATGATCAACTCCCGGTGACATTGTAAAGCATTTACAGCACAACCCCTCACGTAGCCTCACGTTTGAGTGTGGGAACCAGGGGAAGAAGTAAACACGGATTCACGCAAACCACTGTTGTGTAACGGGGCCCGGATGTGCGGGCGGGTGTGCTTTGCCATCAGGAAGGATCAGAAGAAGAAAAAATCGCACAACAAAATTGGCAATCGTAATACCCACGCGAGTACCTGCCAGGGATGTTTACAGGACGGCAATAAGCACCGCTAACTGTTTGGGTGTGAGTGATTGCATGGTCGTCCGATTGCCTTCCGAGTTCGTGTCTGTCCTAGAATGGCAAAAAAAAAATCTCTTCAAACTAAAATCCCGAAGCCTTGTGCATGACAAAACGCTATCAAGACTTGACCGTCTCTGGTGGTGAAGCCCTCTACGGGCTGTCTTTTCCCGTACAGTCTGCGGTCGTGGTGTCATTTCTACCCGTGCCAGCGGTTCCATGCCACGTATGCTTTCGTACCGCGATCCCCGTTCAATGTTTTCTTCGGCCGTCGCAAGCTCGCTTTTTCTTCCCAAAAAAAAAAGGGAAAAGCAAGCAATAAAAATCTGCAATAGTTCGCTCGCTCTCTCGTGCAAAACCCCCTGCGGTTGACACTACCGAGAGTGCTCGGGTGCGATTCGCTCACACTTTAATTTGATTTTTAATGAAACATAAATATTATCATAAAATTAAACCGCAAATAATCTGCGGAAACTACGGCCCAAGCGTACGGGGGCGTAATACGGCGCCAGCGAATGGCTCGAACGTGCCGTTAGTGTGAACGTTTTGCGGTACCATGTGTCGTCGTTGGCGCCGTACGGGGCACCTTTTCCATTCGCGGGCCGTATGTGGAGGTTGCTTTCTTTTTTCTCCATCCTTTCGATGCACTTTAGATGCTGAGGAAAATTATCCACGATTCACCAGGGGAATACTATTTCCATCCGCTGGGTGAAAGCGCTATAGTGTGGCATGAAGATCGAAGCAACCGGGAAAATGAGCAGAGCGGAATGAAACAAGCGAACATGCAGCAACCGGTGAACTATCCCCATCAAGGGACTGTTGGTTTACATTACTTCGTTGGTTACTACGGAAAGTAGACGAGCTCTTTTTACTCATCGCTACAACCATTTCCCTAAAGCAAGGCACTATAGCATGTTCGCTTTACATCTTGAAGAGATCTAAACGACGTTGTCAATGTCAACATCTGCAAGTGGGGACGTTTCTCCGCCCTATCTTCCCAAGGAACTGACCGGGGATAAACCGGGATGTCCTTCGGTTCTACCGTTGCGTTTACTTTACCCTCACCCTAGGCCACTAAGCTGATCAAACAAATCACAACAATTTAAGGTTTCCATCAATAATCTCATCCGGCAGCGAAGCGGCACAAAAGTCAACAGCATCCTCGACCAAAGGACCCCGGGCTGGGCTGCGTGCGGTTGCGTTGTACGCAATGCATCCTCCACCAGGTGGCAGGCACGTACGCAAGTGCGAAGCGTTGGCCCGGAGAGTGGTAGGCATCACGCATTAAATATGCACAGTTACATTAATCTTGGCCTCGCCTCGAGAAACCAACGCAATGCATTATACATGCCGGGTGAAATTTCGAAGCGTACTTCGAACTTTCCGTACGGCACCAGCGTTAAGCCATCTGCCTTGGTTGCTTTTGAAAGTTGCAACCGAAGCAAAGCTCGTGGTCTGCTGGGTGTTTTTCTTTTCCGTGCGACCAAGACGCTCCGGAAAGGGACTGCCTCACTCGGGTGCTTCATTTGGTGTGTGTGTGAGTCTGTTTGCGCAAGGAACTTGCCAGGAAGCCGGATATTGCACCGAACCGGGACGTACGGTGCCAACGTTTCGGTTACATTCTCAGTATCAACCCCATTAGCTTCACTTCAACCGAATATTAGTTGTCGGTGGTGAGCCCCCGGAAGTGAGCATATTTACTAGCGCTCTTGAGACGTTTGTTGTTCTTGCTCAAGAAACTGCAAGCGTATTTCTGCACCACAGCGTGTTCGCTTGCAGCGGAAATCAACTCCCTTCTAGATCTTCATAGCCGTGTGTGTGTGCGAGCGGATGAAGATCATCCAAGCGGAGCTGGATTTAGGGCGAACACAAAATTAGCACAATAGCGAAGGCTGTGAGGTGGAATATAAAATCCACAAAACCGCTCTTCTCCCGACGGCTACGGAGAGTGGCAAATATCCGACGACCCGACACGGAAAGCTGTTGCGCGCCCCAGGCTCGGTGGCATCACCTGGTCGCAATCATGGCCGCTCGAGCCCCGTTGTGCCACAATTCGGAATGAAGACAAACGGCACCACTTCGGAAGGAAATGCGATTGTTGCGAAGAAGGGGAAGCATCGCCGAAGCACGCCCAGAAAACCCGCCGGCGTACCGGCGCTGCATCACGTATGGCTCTTATTTATTCACCTTTTATGCAAACGGGAAGTATCAAACCCCGGCAATATATTAGCTTCCCACACTCCGACACAATAGACCCCTTGAGGGAGGAGAACGAGGAAGAGGGAGAAAATAGATCTGCCAAGCAAATCCGACACACTAGCCTACTTCCAAGGAAAACCGGCGAGCTCGGGCGAAGACAGAAGCACCCAGATGCCGTCAGTCGGAACAGAACAGACCCCACGGGTTTGGTGTTGCTTTCGTCCCGGGTTCGGGCATCGGGTTTGCAACCGGAAATGAAGAAATATTTAGCATAAATGATTCTATTACGATGGGGCAGATAATTTGAATTTACAAGTCGGCTGCCATGTGCCACGGTCACGGATCGGTTGTGGAAACGATCTGCTTGATTCCCGGTAGTGAGTGGAATCGACGGCGGCTTTGGGTGGTTGTGGTGAAGAAGTTTTACAACTGACTCCGAGGGTGTTCGTCAGCAGTAGTTCGTTACACCCACCGAGCATAACTTCTTGTAGTGGAAAGCGGGACCAGGAAAGAATGCCCCGTTTCGGCAAAGAGGTCGACCGAGCCCGGAAACCTACCCTCGGATCCAGGATAAGAACTATTTGAAGACTTTTGGTGTGTATGGGATCGTACGAGCGTGAGCGTGTGTATGGGAATGAACGAGCAAAGTTCTGAGACGGGATAATGTGAACAAATTTGTGCCTAACGTTACGGGGAATTAGTTGAAGAAATTGAACCCGATTCGTAAACGCAGCGCATTATGTACCCTCATTAGGTCGTCTAAACGACGTAGGTTTACGGTTGTTGTGTGGAAAGTGTAACGGAAATTATTCACCCGTCCTGTTTTGCTATTGTACTTACCCAAATAAAGGTTGCTTCCGTAAAAGACTCGGTGTTTCTGATGCGCACTATCGCTGTCCAGTCATAACTCACCCGGACTTCTGGTCCCGGAATTTGAAGCGTAGAAAGTATCACACTGACCGTAAACCACTCACTCGCTTGCATCCTCCTGGATACGGCGTGCTGGATACGGGATACTTTTAATTGAATTTCTCCCGAAACCGCCCCCGTGAGGGTAATCAAAGAAAGTTAAGCCAAATTTATACGTATTCAAAAACCCAAGCGCCAGTCTACCTGCCCGGTGATGGTTTCTGCGTTTGCATCTTCATTTGCTCGCTTCACATTTTTACGATCTCGAGACGTAGCTTGCGATGAAATTTCAATTAATCCTCCGCTCGTACGGAACTGTGACAGCTTACCGGTACCGGGGAGAGATGACTTACCGTGTGTGTGTGTGGGTGTGGTGTACTGGAAAATAGCAAGTAGTTTCGCACCGACCTTTCCCGAGCAGCGTCTTGTGCTTGAGAATGTGCAAAGTAGTTATCTCTGTTACGATGGGTCGTAAATTTAATGACGTGTAGAAACTTTGCCACCCCTTTGGCCTTGTGCTTAGGGATGAAATGGCACCCTTAACCGGTTGCATATGGGGCCCCGGTAAGCGTCTGGAGAGTTTTACGAGAAGCTTCGGGATTCGTTTCGAAAGGGAATTATGCGCCCGAAACCCGGTTGGTGTGGACCGGCAAGAGGGCACAATTAAATCGAGCAAATTTGTAACACGAATATCAAAAATTGAAGCACTTGAGCGCGCACAGGCAGTATTTTAATCCGTTTAGAGGATCACATTCTTAAGGGCATTAGCATTTAATCCTTCCAATCCATTCTTCTCCAGCCGGGAGAAACTTTTGCTGGAAGCAGAAACCTTGGCTTGAAGCCTGTTAAGCAGCTGGGGATTGATTTATTTGCTCAGCACCTCAGCACACCTTATAAAGCGCAAATATTCTTTGGCTGTAATGAATATGTAACGAACAGCCAAACGTGTTTCTTGTGATTTACAAAGATTTTGTAAGCCACCTTTGCTAGGAAACATTCGCGTTTCCTTTCCGTCACCGAACGGAACGGAGCGTCCATAACGGAAACGGAAACGCCAATCAGAGCCGATCGCAATTTACATTAGCCCGGCCGGATCGCCTGCGGGTAATCGCTTCAATCTGTTCACTAATCATCAGCGGCACGATGTTTCGCGAAAAATGTCCCCCACGGACAGGAAAAGCGGGCGTCTGGGAAGCGAAGAAAACGAGGAAAAATCTCGAAAGCTCTCTCTCACCGAACGATCGTATTCAAATCGGGTGCTTGTTTCGTGTTAACGGCTCCGTGGCACCCAACCATCTGCCGGAAAGTGTGCTTCCGTGTCAAAGGGCCGTGCCGGTCGGATCCGCGCAAGTGAAATGTAGCCATCCTGTCCATTCTCCACCCCCCGATCGACCGACGAGGGAATTCGTTGTCTGCATTCGGAATTTGCGGACCACCATTAGCGCTAATCAATTTACATTCACCCTCACTGATGGTTCGTGTTGTCGAATCCTTCGTGTTGTCCTCCTGCCAAAAAGGGGAAAGAGCAAAGAAATTGGCAGTCTCGCGCGGTGTCGGCAGCAAGCGGTTCGAGTGAGTTCCCCTTTTTTGCGGATCTTGGTCCTTTGGCCGGTTGGTGCAAAGTGGCAGCCAATTAGTTAACGGCTTCCGACGGTTGGTGGGGTTCACTTTGTTTCGCCCACTCGCCGGCCGGGTTTGGTTGCTTGTTTCATTCCATTCGCTCGTCCTTGACGGCTGCGGTCAACTGCAGAGCGAGTGTTTCCTTTAAACATTAAAACTAATGTTGCCCGAGTGGCGTAAGTACCAACCCCGCGAGAACGGTCTTTGCTTTCGTAAGCGGGTTTGGCTGTGTGTTTTTTCCTCCTTCTTCTTCTTACTTTGCGTACGCCATTTCCACGGACATGACTTGTCACCTTTGCCCGTAAGTGGTCATTGCGGAAGACTCTTGGGACCTTAAAATGGCATCTGTTTGGCTCACGGGTGCTTGAGTGTTCTTTCATCAACCGTGCTATCTTTCGCTTACAACGCGTTCACGTGATTCTTAGGCAAACACTCTGCCATCATCCTTTATACACTCCCCAATAGCTCCCTTTTGGCGGTCAACCGTATTTGAATCAACTTACAAACCTCAGTTCAGTGCCTTGGAGCCAGCATGCTGACAACGAGCCCAGAACCCAGTGGTACCGCCTAAAATGCTAATAATGTAATTGAAAGCAGTTTTCCGCATTTGCTCTCGTTCGCAAATGACCACCACCAGCTGGCAGCGGTGCCGTCTCGGTCTAGACCTCCGGGTGCTACCTTTGTCAAAAGCTTCACCGTTGTAGCGCCAGCCGAGGTGGGCGGGTTTTTGGGCCACATTCGCCCTTGTTAGGCTAATTTATTCATTAGCTGCCATTGTGGTGCGGCTGTCCCGCTCGCGCTTTGGTGTTCTTTATTTTTGCCGACCACAAACCCGGCTGGGTGGTTGAAATTGCTCCCACTCGCGGCCCAATTCACATTTGCTTCGCCCCAAACCGATGGTCAGTTGTCCGTTGTGCGCCTGGCAGCCGTTTCCTTGTCGTTTCCGTTCCCACGCAGCACCACTGTGAGGCGGTGGGTGTGCAGAATGTCGAAAGAAAAGGGAAAACAGTGAAAGCGGTACAAACACACACACACACACACCGTCCGACGCGCTCTAAGCTACATGGTCGTCACGCGTTGATTTGGAAATAAAAAGGGAACACAAAAACCCCCGGAGGCCCCGGGAAAGCCGCTTCCACCTCGAGTTCCGGGGGAAAGCAAACACACACACACTCACGCAAAGGCGAGTACGGGAAGAGTCCTTGCTCCTGCAAGAAGCACCTTTTTGCTGACCGAGAAGTGTGGCTAGGAAAAAAGAACCGGAAGCACTCAGAAACCGGGAGATTCATTATTTTTATTAGATTAAGCACCTCAATTATCTGCGCTCGCACTTTCTTGCGCGTTCCGTAATTTCGGGAGGCTTTACCGCGCGGGAAAACCCGCGTGCGTGTTGAAGCTTCACGGATGATCAAAGGACGAAAGCGTGCCCGGGCCGAGGATGATCCTTTGGGATGGCCCTTATCGTCCGAGACGGACGGCTGCTTGGCAACGATCACAATCCTAACAAAGACTTACTTCCGGATAATGTAGACCGGTAATGGAATTGTTTGTTTTTTTTTGTTCGCGTTGTAATGGTACATATTTTTTCTATGAAAAAAAAGCTGTTCCCTTTTATTGTGAATTTCAGGCTTGATGCATGCACTGTTGCATAATTAGTTTTCCGTGTTTTTTTTTTACATTGTATAGTACATTTTTCAAACTGCGTACATTTGAATTAATAAAAAAACTTTTTAATTCGCTCTGCCAGCCAGTCCTTGCTTGGAAAAAGAAATGATTCGTTTCCTTAGCAACCGGATTTCATTTCCTGACCTGCTAAAATACCTCGCATTAGACGACCACGGCGATGCGAGTTTGCCACAGCCAACGACATCGAAGGAAGCCGCGCGATTGAAACGATCCTCTTTTAAGCCATGGGGCTTCTTTCACCCCCACAAACCTTCGGCACTAGGCAACCGCGCAACCGGGCACCCGTCGCGGTGCTGTCGAAGTGAATATTTTATTTTTCGGAAATTGGAAACTTGAACCCATAAATTTTGTGTACGGATTTTCGAAGTCACGTACCAGAAGAAGGGGACAAGCAGCTGCAGCTGCAGCGCATATCCTTCGCTGGGAAGCGTTTGCTTTTGGGGGTTGGAGCGGTTTATCAAGGTTCGCGTGCCCTTGGTTGCAATTTCCGAAATAGATTTTGAGAGGATTTAGTGGTGATGAATGGGTACAAATTTCAATTAAACTAAAATCGATAGCACCCCGGAGGGAATTAGGCGAACCATATGCACCGTTGCGCTTCTCGTGCGCTGCCAAGGCCGATGCAAGCGCCAGAGATAGAGCGGAGAGCGTTCTGTCGGAACTCGCAAACGAAGGATATTTTGTTGATCCTTCTTGCCATACAAAAAAAAAACAAGCCACTGCAAAAATGGAGTGTTTTTTTTGCCGGTGTGAAAAAGAAAAGTTTAAATGCACTCCAATTTATGGCCATTTTCTAAACGAGCATAAAACAAAAAAAAACCCTCGTTTTGCTCCTTCATTATCGCGGATTCATTTCGTTGATTACAATCTTCGAACGGTCGTAAACAGTTACCCAACGGCCGGTATGTTTACGCAGCGCTCGAGAATATTATTATTATTATTATGAACGAGCCCCAATCTGCCGCCCCATAAATCGCGAAGTTGTTTCCTTATCCACTCGCATCTCCCACACGGTGCTATCTTTTGCACCACCTCGAGGGATGTTTTAATGGCACGCAATCAAACGCCGCTCAAAAATCACACCACATTTCGGTTCGGTTCCCATTCACACCGCGCTCGGGGTTGCTTTCGAGCGGCTAAGGCCCACCACGATACCGATGAGCAATCATTATCTAACCTTAAGCGCCCTACAAAACGCTCCGATTACGGTAATGACCGAAATGAGCTAGTTCCGACGTTCGTTGGCCACGCCGAAGATATCGAGACCGATACGGGGTTGAAGGGTCGACGAAAGGACGGTCGATAGTGTGTTTTGGTTTTAATGCGAGAAAAGGGAAATAATATATGTTGGCAGGGCACGCATCAACGGAGGGTTGTGGAGCAACAAAAAACACACAGCCGACGATGTCGACGGGTGGCCGACGGAGTGGGGTGATTTTCATTTGATAGACTCGGTAGTGTTCGTTTGCCGCCCAAAATGCTTCACCCTGACCGACGGAAGGTTGCGAGAAATGAAAGCACAGTGAGGGAGGTCAAGAGATAGAGCCTTGAGAGTTATGAGCAGCCGGTACATGCTACCGCTACTGCAGGGATGTGCTATTGTTGCAAAGGTTTTGGCTCTTCCAACATGTCTGTGGCATTTGCCAGCTGCTCAACCTAATCAACAGCAAACTGACCTAATCAACCGTTATTTGATGCCACTGGAAATCTTATCTTTGGCTTCAATGGAAACAGTAAATATTGATATTTCCTAGCAAGACCGAAATATGTTACCATGTCTTATTTTGCCATGAAATAAAACCAAAGGGAAGAGTAAATATTTGTTATTGAGGTTAAGCAAAATATATATATTGTGATTTTGCTGACGTCGCTTTTGATTCTCTAAGGATCTCTCTCAACTAAAAAACTCTCAACATGTGCAGAATAATAGTTTTTTTTATTCCAATTTTACAGTGAAAATATAGTTAAGCGAAACTTTTAATCATTCATTTGGTTGATGGATAAATAAAGACAAGAGTAGCTGATAAAGTACTTAATTATTATGGTGTGACGGAATGCTCTCTTTCGGCACACCCTGTGCAAAGCTGCTACGAGACCTCGAAGCAGCCTGTGACCTCACCCAGAGCAGCATGATTCATTTTCCGACCAAAAGCAGCTTAATGCACCAGTGGCTGGAAATCAAACAACTCATCCCGAACGGTGACAATGACACACTGGAACCACCCACTAGATCCCACCCGCAGGAACAATCTGCTCCGGGTCAGTTCGAAGCTTCGCGAAACGGGGCGGGTGCGTCAAACGCTCCGAGGCTAATCCACCCTGACCGGGCGGGGATTTCTCGACATTAAGCTTATTTTTAACCCCCTTTTTGCGGGGGTTCGCTTTTTACTCCCGCCACATGTTAGCCCCATGCTCTGGCCCTTTTTGTGTTCGCTTCTTCCCCGGAATCGGTCATTTCCGGAATCAGTTAGAGTCCGAGGGACCGAGTGCAGGAAGCGCAAATCCACCTCATGACCGCACACTCACACTCATCGCGGGGAACATGTTATGGTGGCCATTTTCAGCTAGGGGTGCTTCAAAAATAACACAAGCGAACAACGATAAACAGTAATGACTTTTTAATGACTGACCTCCGTACCACCGGCGGACAGTTCGTGGCCGTATCATGGCCCACCAGTCGTCGGTGTCAACCGTCCAACGTCAACGTAGAAGAAGCAGTGCCCCAAGTGCCTGTGAAGGTGCTCCAAGCCAACGGAACGATAGCTACCTCTGAGTGTGTGATAAAAAAACGTGTTCTTCTTTCTGATCTGACCACACTTGATATGCTGAAAGTTAGTCTCCTGCTCACCCTGAGCACACTGACCATCTCGATCGGGGCCATCCCGAGGTCCTTGTGGCCAATCAGGCAGGAATGTGGCGTACGAAACCGATCCACTGACTGGCCTTTCCACGTCGGATTGTATCGGTCAAATGGCAATGCTAGTTTGTACTTCTGCGGAGGCACGATCGTGAGTCAATGGCACGTGATCGGTTCAGCTCACTGTGTTCAACCGTACCCACGTGAGCAGCTATCCGTACGGTACGGTGTCTGCGATCTAACTGCATCCGAGCAAACCGATCGGAGTCGTATCGATCGAGTGTTCATACATCCGGGCTATCGAGCGCCCGATTTCACTGACGATATCGCGCTGCTGCAACTGATGGACCCAATGCCACTGGGACTGACCACACAACCGATCTGTCTGTGGCCAGCAGAGAAAGCCGAGAAGGATAGCGATCGCATGCAGATCGTTGAAGGATCGCACGGTTTCAGCGTCGGATGGGGCATAGGATCGGATAACGTTTACACTAGCCTGTTGCAGAGTGCATTCGTCGAGGTGCAACCCCAGAGCAGATGCATCGAGACGCTCGGTGGGAAGCTGTTCGAAATGGGAGCATTTTTCTGTGCCAGTAAGCCTTCAGTGGGGGTTGTATGCAGCTCAAGCACGCGTCAACTGACATCCATTCTGTTCCAACAGCGACTCCAGTCTGCAGTGGAAGCGGTGGCAGTGGGTTCTACGTGGAGCTCGAAGGTCAGTTCTATCTGGGTGGCATAACGACGTTCGGGACGCCACCGAAGGGCCAGTACCAGTGCGGTGTTAACACGCTGACGGGTTTGCTCGCTACGGCAAAGTACACGACGTGGCTCAAGCAGCACATCGAAGCTTTTGACGCACCGTCAGAGCTCCCGTCTCGAAATGTCTCGCAGCTCGCACACCTGGAAGAGTGGAGTGAATAGCCGCTATAGCGGCGGATAATAAAATAAACCCACACCCGTAATGGCGGTGGTTTTTCTCGGAAGGGTTCGCCACGTCGGCACGTTTGAGGGCACAATTAGCGCACCTGCGCACGATGCGCGACCCGTTTCGAGGAATTTTGCCCATTTCCCGAGCGAGCATTTCTCGAACGAACCATGGTGCGTTTGTGTGCCGCAACCTTCTGCGCGTTCCCGAGTCTATTTAATCAAATTTCAAATTTGTTCCATTGAAATCAGATCCCACAGGCGCAGGCACGAGCGAACGCGGACGAGATTTTCTCCCTGTCGCACGGTTGCCATGACAACGAACTTTTGTGACAAGCCTTTTCATCGCGAGTCCCAACGAACCGGCGTTCAAGGACACGAGGTGTGCACACACTTTTGCTCCCCGAGATTGCTCCCAAATCGGTACTCCGCTTTTATGGCACATTAAATATCAATAGCCTGGTCGTCTCGCCGGTCGGCCGGTTTTTTTTTTGCCGACGCGCTGGAAAACTTTCCCTCTCCCGGGACTACACGAGACGCGCTCGAAAGCTGGGGGTGGTTAAAGAAAATCTTACCCCCATTTTTCCCCGACTGGGGGTGGGATAAATGGCGACTTCATCTGATTATTACCATCCTTACGTTTTCTGCTCGCTTCTTTCTCCCTTGCGGGTCATATTTTTACATGAACTTTTGTGGCATCCCCGGCATCCCCAGTTCGTTCCCAAGCCCCCTCGGCCACTGAGGAAATAGTTAGCCCAAACGGAAGGGACCACCCGGGAGCAGCTGGTCGCTTCCGATTGACGCACATATTGCCCGTTTGATTGCTTCCTAAGCTTGCCGGCGATCTCGATGGTATCTTTCGTGCACGAATGCACATTTCGGATTTCAATGCCATCCCAACGATGCCCTGGTTTTTATTCGAGCTTCTCCCATTGCCGGAAGAAAAGACGATCTTCCGATCGGCAGATTCATTGGCAACCGGTTGAGGAGCCGGTTTTCTTCGGGCCCCTTTTTTCTTTTTGCTCCGTCGTCGACCTTATTCGCAATTTCGCAAGTAGATGAAAACGAATAAAAAAACGAGAGCGCGGACAACCCCCTTCCGAAGATAGTAGATAAATAGTGAGGGAAAAGGTTTCTCCCAGTGGCGAAGAACTTTCGTTTACGGCCATACGTTCGATTTATGGCCACCGGTGGACGTAAAATCGATGCCAACCGAAAGCCGCTTGGCTAGGCCGTCTTAGAGCCAAGAAGGATGGAGGCCATATTTATGGATCCCGCAGAATGATGCGAGTCGATCCCGGGAAGCGGTGCACACTAAAACGAAGCGCACAAAATACACGAAAACAGGTTGTCCCAACCGAGCAAAAGGTACCGGCCCGGTGGCGTTTAACGGCCTTGAGTGTCCCTTTTTCTTCGCCACGGTCCGATCAATCGAGTAATAAGCGCCGCGTTGCTGGCGAAACGAACCTCATCATATCGGCACTTTGGTCGGTCCCATCCTCCGGAGCCCTGGCAGAATGGGAACGGATGGGTAGGGCCGACCTTGCGGAACTGGAATATTAATGAGGATAAATTTGCCCATCCCTCCCGGGCCAGCCAGGCCGATGAGTTCGTTAAAGCTTTCACCGGGCGGAACCCGGGCGAAACCGGAAACCGGTGGTCGGAACCTTCTCCGCCGTTGGCCATTTGCCAGATCGATCGGGCTCGGTTTTTCTTACGTTCGCACTCCCACCAGCTCGCTTTCTCGCTCTCTCTTACTCTCATTCTCGGTCTCTTTCACTGTCTCCCATCCGTGGCCGTTATAAAAATTGGATGCGAATTTGTACTGCAATTTATCATATAAATTAAACTTTTTCCATGAATCATTAAACTAATTTCTCATTCCCGATACGATAATGCAAATTTTTTGCGCTTCCCGTTTTTGCTGCCTTCCACCCACGCTTCACCGGAGTGACGCTCGTCGCTTCGTCGAGGAAAAAAGTTTCCCTTTTTCCTTTGCTGCATCGGCTGCACGGAAGCTCGCCTGCGCTGTGAGTAAGCTCCCTGGGGGAGTGTAGTCCCTGCAGGGTTGCAGATTGTACCGTCCGAGAGCCAGCTGCAGCCACTTCGACCGGAATCAGTGTCAAACTGTTTGCCGTCCCTGGGCCGCTTGTTGGCTGTTTTTCGTTCGAGTTTCCCAGCCATCCAGCCCTTTGATGGTTGATGATGGGACATAATGTTCACACCCCACCCAGGGGGTGACGTGCGAGGGTTTTAAGCTGGCAGTGCACGCGACCGTACGGCGGGTGTTCCGTGTCATTTGTCCGAAATTTGGTGCTGCCTTGGCATCGTGTGTGTGTGGGTGTGCAGGAGAACTAGACCCTCTAAACCGGATTTATCGATAGACGTGGCAGGATAGCTTCAAACCAAACTTATGCTGCATCATTCTGGGTGAACTAAACCTTTATTGGTACGCCCGAAACGGGGCATGAAAAGTTGCTTATAAATTATTTGCCCTACGAGCCCGCATTCCAGAAAATGAGGCGGAAAATGAAAAAAAATTCACACAAACACCAGAGATACCGCGTTGGGTGCTTACGCAAACGCAAGAACTGCACAGCTGCGTGGAATTGTCGACGGTGAGAAAACGCGAAAGAAAAACTTACATCCGTTTCCGAATCTGTAAGTGCATCGACTGCATCGTCGTGCGCAGGGGTTTGCATTTCCATCGGCTCGCTCACGTTTTCCCTCCGCGCGTGGTCGACAATTTCACTTTTCTCGTTATCAATTCGATATCAAAACTTTTCCCACTAACGATTCATTTTTCCGGTAGAGCTTTTCTTGTGCTCTTCGCAAGTTTACGGCGTTTTGCGCGTTTCACAACGGTTTCCGTTTCTTTCCGCTTTTTTTTTATTCGCCTCTCAACGATCGTCCTATGACTGGTTGCAACTTTTCTTCCATTTCTTCGGCGCCACCGGAAAAGCGGTGTCCGTTTGCGAGCCGCACATACACGCGCACACACCCACCCACCCACATACATCAGGGGAAAAGCTTCCCACACATTCAGCGTTCGTCTTATGCTTGCTCGATTTGCTGGCTCCCCCGTTCGCTCAATCGTAATGCTCGTAAGCGGAAAGTTTAAAATGAATTCAAAATGTCAATCCCGTGCGCCTAGGCATAAAACAACTCCACGAACAACGCAAACAGAGTGGGTGAGTGAGCGTTGTGCTTTTCTTTTTTTTGCTTCTCTCTTTCTTTCTCATCCTTTTTCCGTTTGCTGGCTTGCATTCAAACGTGAAAAGCATCGCAAAACTAGCAAGCGGGCTGGTTTTTTCTTTCACTCCTTCCGATGGTGCTGTTGTTGTTGTTGTTGTTCTTGCCCGCCATTTTGGTCCGCTTTTGCCAACGCCAACTTGGATAACTTTGTGCCGCTCGTTCGTGTTTGCCGAAAGAATCAACTTTTGAAGCACGTTTTCCAGCGTCGAACGTTTCTTTGCGTGGTGCTGAGTGTTTTCTTTTTTTTTTGCTGTTCTTCTTCTCCGACGCTTCCTTTCTTCGGTGTTTTTTTTTACCAGCCTCCCTCGCCTACTTCTTGCACGGTCGTTTATTTTCTTTCCCAGTTCCGTTCAGCTTTCCCGCTGCTGTTTGTTTGTCAAAGTGTGCATTTTTATTACAGTTTGTTCGTGTTTCGCCTTCACGTTGCACATTTTGAGTGCACGGCTTTTACCGTGAAACCGTCCGCAGCAGTACGCAGGTTTTAATCTGCTTAATCTACTCGGAAGGGCGCGAAAAAATCGCGAGGCTTCTCCGTGGATTATTCTGGGCTTTCGAGCATTCAACGTTCGAGTCTCGAGTGATAATCCAATACAACCCCGCAAGCCTGTTCGTGTGAACAAATGAAACATATCAAGCTACACCCACCCACACCCGCAGCTCCCCATTGGCTGGGGTTGAATTGTATTTAATATTATTTTGCATCACCCTGTGTGCTTCTCAGGGAGCGTTCCGACCGTTCGGTTGATCCTGACCTGGACCACGTCCCGGGGTACCGGAGCACCCGGAGCCCGAGACGCGAACCGAGGTCGGGTGATTTTAATTTAGAAACTTTTCAAAATTTATTATGCAGATAATGAATAAATCAACCTCCCGGCGTTGACTAATTCGGAAAACTTTTGCACAAATTTTACCCCGTGCACTCGCACACAAACAAAACCGGCACAAGCCGAAACGCAACGTGCCGCTATTTGCTATTGCGATTTTTCCAACCTTCCGTTTTAGTGGGCGGTGGCGTGGAGCACTCTCAGTCTTAGCAGGGAGGTAGCTGAGAGGGATAAAAGACGCTTTCCCCCCCGGCCAGCTTGTGGAGAAAAAAGGGGTTTTTGAGATGCAAGTGGCCGCCGGATGTGCTCGGCAGCTGCCGGTAGCGCAGAGTTCGGCAACGCTGCGGATTACTCGAATCTGTCCGCCGTGGCATGCTTTCCAGGATAATTTAATCATCCGCTTTTCTCGTGCTTTTTATATATTTTTTTCTTATTCTCTTCCTGCCCTAAGCCAGCGTCATGTTCAATTAGGATTATGCGTGTTTTGATGGTTCGGGAAAGAGGGAAATGAATCGAGTAAATATTCGCCGTGACGTGGAGTGGTGAATCGGTTCAATTAATGGGTTTGTTACGAAAAACCTATTTGGCGGTGGTTAAATGAAAAAAAAAAAATGCGAAGGTAAGATTGGTAGCTTCATAAACATGAAGAATTATAACCTAATGCTCTGAGGCGTGAACTAGAGGTGGAACAACACGAATGCTGTGTGTAAATTTGAAGCTCCTTGCGCAAGGATCCAAGGATAGTCTCCACGGAAGCATGCATGCAGAGAGTTTTCTTAGGCATTCCTCGTGTTATCTATCACACTCAAGCCCAAGTATTTTTTTTAATTCAATCTTCGAACTACGGGAGTTGGAAAATACATTCCACTTAACGGTATCCCTACATTGTTAGTGTTTTATTCACGTCTTTCCCTCGAGTGAAGTGCGTTTTTCACCCGTTCACAACTTATCGACAAGAGCACAAAACCTTCGAAAGTAATGCCCCCTGCTTCAGTTAGGGCCAAGGGCGGTAAAATATGTAACGATCCCCGCTCAGGAACGGGCGGGAATCCATCAGACTATTGATTGCTGCAAAAGTTTGAGGTCAAGTGTGCCTGGATAGGATTTCTGAAGCGATCGCAGTGCCGGCAGTTGCACCGGCAGTAACAAATGGTTGCAGTTTTCGCGGGATGTACACCACCCAAAAAGCGTTTCATGGGAAAAAGGGGCGCTCATAATTTCCACGCCAAGCACCAACATGGCACCGAGATTGACGGGAGCTTTCGCTACACGGTAATCATTCGTATCCGGTGCCGGTTCTTGGTTACCATTCCAGCACTCCGCTCGGTTGATTGATTCACCCCGATCGACGGGTTTGGTAACGAGTCGGCAACAATGTCGGTTAAGGGAATGAAATTTCGATATCTTATAGTTGCACCGGGCTGGGTGGCACGTATCGCCTTTCGCGAGACAGGCTCATCAATTTCAATTGCCGGCTCTTAAGTTTCCATTTTTCACGGCCCGTCTCTGGCAGCGAGCTTTTCGTGAGCGCGGGTGAATTTCATTATCATAAAGTGCCGTTGCAGGTTGAAGGAGTTTTTTTTCTATTATTTGATCCGTCTTGACCTTTTCGGTAGTGACGTATACGTAGTTTTGAGCGACTTTTGACTCTATCTCGCTCTTTCCTGGTAATAATGTAGAAGAAATAGACACCGTAGAAGAATAGATGCGAGTTCGTCCACTCAGCGACACGTCTCTATGAAAAAAAACCCCTCACAGAACGAAGGCGCAGAAACAACAAAACTTGGCTCAAATAAATTAAAAATATGAGCAAACTTTTCGCAACGCGTGTGCCGTGCAACGAAGTGGAGGAGAAGCTTCTCGAAATTTTCTTCATCTCTGTGAGAGGTTTTTGTTTTTAATTCCACCTCCCCGGATTATTTCATTCCATTTTTATGACGCTTGTTTTGGACTCCCCCCAGTGCTTGTTTTTTGCCTCTTCTTTTGAACGGCAAATTCGCAGCGTCCTCCGGCTTCCGGCTGTCGGTGGAAAGTTTTTGCTTTTCCTTCTCGCGTGCACAAATAATCCTGTCACGTTCAGAGTGCGCCCGAATTAAGCGATCGAGTGGAAGGTTGAATTTAGCCTAAAGCCTAAACATCGTCCCCCTGGAGAACGATGGTGGTGCTGGTGTTGTGTTCGTGTTAAAAAAATGTACTCGAAAAAAGGTGCAAAGGCACGAATGGGAAGGTCCTTTGAACAGCGTGTCTCAATTAGAGGGCGAGCCAGGGCCCTCCAGAAGCTGAAAGGCGGAAAGGTTGCGATACACGACGTGAAACAAACATTTTTATTTATGATCGAAGTTTGTTTGCTTCTCGGGGAAGCGAAGGAACGTGCAAAAAGCCAACCAACGCTTTTCCAGCCGTGCTAATGCACCCGTTTCGGGCGATTTAAGACCGGTGTGATCTTACCTGATCGCGATGGGCCTGATTCGTTTCTTTCCGTATCGCAAGGACAACGCAAACTCCTGCCCGGCTGTTCACTTTTTTATCAATAATATTTATTATTCAGATACTTCGTACTTCACTTTAATTATAACCATTTTCATCGTCGCTCGTATTTCCGTCGCAGCCACCCGTCCTATCGGGCTGCCCCACAGACGTTATTCTTTTTTGTTTTATTTTTGTTTGTTTGTTTTTTTTTTCTTCATTCGACCGTACCAAGGGCCCAAGTCAACGGTGTAATCCAACCTATCTTACAAAACAAAAACACTTGACGGCGTGAACCAACATTCCTACCGTGCCATTGCCGACGAATGGCTTCAATCTGTCGCTCTCCTCCTCCGTACCTGGATCCGGTTCCAAGTCTCGAACAATTGAAACGTGGTGCGACTTTTTGCTTTAATTTAATAGAAACATTCCCACCGGTCATTCCGTGTGTTGCGGCATTTTTTTTTGTGTGTGAGAGTGAGTGGATTAATTGTGGCTAAGGTACGAAGTCGAATTGGGCAACAATTCGCTGTTCCTCAAGCATCCCGTGCCCCCAAAGAACGAGCTAATGGGCGAGGAAAAACACCACAATCAAAATCACAATTACACCGCAACCCTCTGGTGGGAGGGGGGAGGAGGGAGGGGATAAACCTTTCCTCCCACACGCGAGAGCTTTTCACACTTGGTTGCGGGAAGGAGCCGCGAGAGAAAAGGTAAAAGTTCGTTCTTAAACATTAAAATTAACCTCCCCAATTCGCCCTCCTCCCAAAAGGGGTGGTGTTGGTGGTTTTTCCTATGAACCCTCCACCATCCGCCAACCGCTGCGGTTTTTGTGGAACGTTTTTTCCACCCTCCGGAGCATCCGTTGGGGGCTTTTTTTTTGTTTCTATCCGGGTTTTTGCTTGCCTGTTCTTCTTTTTTTTATGCCCTTCTTGTTCAGAGCCACTTTTCTATTCACTTTCCCGCCCCACAACAGGTTCTTCATTCCGAAACGCTAAAATCTAGCTACGGTGTCTGTAGGTGTCTGTGGTTTCACGTGAACGTGTGTATGTGTGTGTAGATGTGTTGTTTTTTTTACCATTAAACTTTTATTACACTTCCTCCGCTAACGTACTAGGCGAACTGCACCTACTCACTCGTTCGTCCTTTTCGTCCGCCGGTGCCTTGGAAGGAGGTACCGTACAACGCTTTTTCGATTTTTAAATCTCCATCTACTCGCCCGCTTTCTCCCCCTTTCGCTCCCACGCACCGGTCAACAGTCGTGCACCCCACCCGCTCGCGGGACCTGCGGTTACGGAAGTTGGAGTAATTCAATGGAAATAATTAGCCTTTTTAACAGTTATTTTTAATCGTTTCCATAATTGTTTCCGTCGTCTTTTTATTGTTATTTTTTCCCATTCACATTCCCTCTCTCTTTCTCTCTCTCTTTCTCTCTCTCTCTCGCTCTATGTCTCTATTGTGCGCCCCTTTTTCACCACGTGCCTACGCGTTGCCATTGGCAACAAGCTGTGGGCTTCCTCCTTTTTTTTCCCAACCCAACACGGTGGAAAAGCTCGACCAGCGCTTGCTCCGATGCCCATCCATTTGTTTCGTGCAGCGACGCGCATTTTCGATCGTTTCGTGCGGTTACTCGTTTTGTTCCACGTCATGCCAATTGGATTATCGTGTTCGCATGTGCTTTTTTGATTTACGTTCTGTTTCATTTTCCTCCCTCGCTGCTTCCCGTCGTTTCTTGTGTGTTTGTTTTTTTTTTCTGTAAGTCCTCCCAGTAGCCGATCACGGTTTCATTATACTCTTATGTTTTATATTACAATTTTCACTCACCGTTTAAATTTTGTGTGGCCGGGATGCCCGCGTTTGACGGTTTCGTCTCGCGCTTTTTTTTTGTTTTTTGAGAAAGGGATGAGTTTTAATTACGGGTGCGAATTTGCGCCACCAGTGGAGCGTTTCGCTTCGCTTGTTTGCTTTCTCCTTAATTCCTGGTTTGATTTTACGGGTTTAATCTTGATATTATTGTTCTAGGTGCTAGCTTAATTCGGCCAGCATTCGTGCCAACGATTTCGCCCGGCCTCACGGTGCACAGTTCCCGGGATTTTTCCACAATTAAAAATAACGGCCAGAACCATTCCCTATCCTCACTCCCCTCGCACTCAAACACACACACACGCGAGTATGCGCAGGCTTGCGTTACGTCACTATCACGCTTCAGTCGGTTCCGTTTGACGGCCGTAGGACTTTTATTGCGCGGCAATTCTATTTTACAACTCCTGCCAGCATTCGCACGTGCTCATCTCGCTGGTTTAATTCGATTCTATCCCACCAAACCGCCCACGCGAGTACCACGAGTAGCGAGGAAGTAGATCGTTTTTTTTGGGAAATTCGGCTCTGATTTTGCTTCCACCCACGCGCGCGCGTGTATGTGTTTGTGGGTGGGTGTGTGCTTTTGTTTTGATTCTTCACATTTCGCACGGATTTAGGGGTCCGCATCCAGCCTCCAGAGGGTACGAACGTTTTTTATTTTCGAAACATTTGAGGACCGAGACGGAGTTGAACAAAAAAAAAATAAAAGAGATAAACAGAAACCCAAACACACAAACAAACACACACGGTACATCATCCACGCTGTTCACACTCATTTGGGTCGGTGTTGCAGTGTGTCCTTCCTGGAAGCAAACCCACACCGTGAGGTTATTTCCATATCCCCACCGGAATGGTACCAATTTTGCATACCTCACCATTGTCATCGTTGTGTATTGGAAGTTTGCGTTTTTTTTGCGTTTTGCTCCATCGTACGCTCTTTAACTTTCTCCTGCCTTCTCAGCTGAAGTGGCTAGGACCCGGTGCTGTTCTCTGAACCGGAGTCAATCCGACCGACCGACTGACAAAAGGTAGCACAGTTCACCGGTTTTCCCATCGCTGTGGGTGGAAACCTGTGCCATTGCGCCCCAGCAAACCCACCAGACCCACCGCCGGCTTACTCTTTACGACAATATTTTTCGATAGCGAAGGAAAATAGGATTGTCATTCGATTTGTTTGCGATAGTGCCGCTCCTGTCCGCATCGTCCTTTCGCTGAGCGAACGAAATGAGCCAGTCTAGCAATGGTGGTCGATCCTTTCCCACGATGCAGGGCAGATGAAAAATAAATGCGAATCGATCACCCGGTACCGATTTCCGATCCCAAGGACCAACGAGAGCTTGCGAGAATGTAATCGGCTCCCGTCCCACGTGCACGTTGCACTTGCACATCCAGTATTCATATCGCGACGTTCTCGAACCGTGATCGATATCCAATCTACCGGACCCATTGACGGTGCATTATGGTGCATCCTTTCGGAATGCAGTACCGTCGGATAGGTACGCTTCGTGTCGTCAAAGCGAAAACAAGCGAACCAAGCAAAGCAGCATTAGGAAACCTACGCTGCCTACGCTCACGTGTCACGAGTGTACGGTAATGGCAGGAAAATACATAATTTTGCAGCATTTTAATCCTGCAACCTGCTCCATGCATAATGCAACACGCATAATTAAACGACGGAAGTGACGGAAAGGATTAGCCCCCCGTCATGCACGCCGCAGGTTTTGTGGGTGGCCTTTAGCGTTGAAAAAGCTCATTTCCGGTTTCTTTGCGTGCTCCGGGAAAATGCATTTTTGCACCAAAAAAAAAAACGAAATGCATTCCGCTCCAGACGACTCCGTGCATTGGTTTCAAATTTCACGGCTGGAATTAGAAAGTGTTTTTTTTTTTCGTCATATTTTTGCTTTCGTTTGTTCCCGACTTCCCCCAAAAAAGGGAGGAACTTATTTGGCCGCTGATAAATTGCACCTCGATGTACGGTCGCACTTTGAATGCAACGAACCGCACCGAAAAGGGGGCTGTCACTGGAGAAAAAAAAACTGTTATAATTTGCATTTTTAATCGTTTATGCAAAATACCATCAATGATGCAGCCGAGTGCACGAGCTCGTGCATTATTGAAAGCGAGTTGTGTTTTTTTTCTTTCATTCGCTCCCCCCAAAAGAAAAGAGTGCAAAGTTTCCATCCACGCCAGTTGCTTTTCCCGTTCGAAGGCCAGATAAGTGTGTTTTATTCATGATTAGTTGCCTCTACGCTACGGTCTGGCGGTGCATTAGAATCATTAGACTCCCCAACGATGGTGGCAAGCTAATCCGCGGGTCGCTTTCCAGCACGAGTGCCTCGCGAGTGGCGCAGAGTTTTTTCCCCAAGCTTCGCAAAACTTTTATATTACTTTTCACCAACCGTGGAGCGGAGATTTTTCTCGCATTTCCCAACCACCCCCACCCGAGTGGCTTAAGGTTGTGCGATCGCAAAGACACAAGCCTCCATCGCTACTCATCGCAATCCGTTGCATTCGTATCGTGCTGGCAGTGATACGTAGAATGTGGCCCTACCTTTTTTTTTTTGCTCCATCCCTCGATAATGATATCATTAAAGCGGTCGGGCTCCACCAAAGCCGAAGGGTGGGAGGAAAAACTTTACTGCAACCGCAACTTTGGTCTGCCGAAGAAACTTGATTCCCTATCAGATGCACGGTGGTCGGATCTAAGGAAAGACCCCTCAGCGAGAGTGAGTGAGCGAGTGGGTAAGAAATGGACCCACCAGGACGGACCAGTCCGAAGGGAAAATGAAATCGTTTTCCCAACAACCAGCGAACCGTGGGTTGGGTGAGGATTTGCTCAACCGAGCGCGGAATTGATCGGGAGCGTTTGTTTAATCAATATTTCATCGCAAATACTTTTATCCGGCTTGCAGTTGAGCGATGGGGTCTTTCGAGAGAAGCGCAATGGCTGGGAGCGGCGCAAGTCCGATTCGGGAAGGAACGCAAAGTTTTCCCTCACTCCCACGCTCGAATCACACCCACTGGAAGAGAGAGAGAGCGAGAGAGTGCTGCTGCCAAATACGACGTGCGGTAGGATTTATTGTTCCGAGAATTTGGCGCACGTTAGCCGTTGTCGAACGATTTCAATTAGAAGTAGTAGCTTCCGGGTAACCGGTGTCCCGAAACCCGACCACTCGTCGATCTCATCCGTCTTGATTGATTTGCAAAAGATATCTGAAAATGGAAGGACGATTTTCCAATGGTGCATCGATCGGCTGGCATTAGCTTTAGTTGCCCTACTGAGCTAATGCAGTTTACGAAGGCGGTGAGAGACCGGGCACTTTACAGAAACCTGCAATGCAGGTCCCAACAGAGCTGGATGATGTACCGGCAGCTTAACAGTCGCTTCCTGGAAACGTATCGTACCCCCCATTCGGAACTGGTTCCCGATCCCCCTTCTGTACTGCCCGCAAAACATTAACCTCTCGATCTAAACAGTTTAATGCTAGAAAACCTGTACAAAATATTTATACCTATCGCTAAGGGAGTGCGATCGTTCCGTCCCGACGAGCCCGGATGCCCGGGCGCATCCTGCGGCACCATTTAAACTACATCGAACAGTTTAATACTTTTGCTGAAGATAGTCGTAACGGGAAGCGGTAGTAGAACAGCGGTCAGTATACAGAGCAGCGTGCAGCCGAGCCGCGTGCCATTGTGGTAAGGCCGGTCATCCCTTCGTGTGGTGGTGCCGCTTCGGGAGAGGCTGCCGGTCATGGCGGGATCACCGGACACCGGGGACGTGAGCCAGTGGACCAGTGGCACGAGGAGACTGACGAGGGCCGGCAACAGCCCTCCAAGGGCCAAGCAACACCTGCTGTCGGTGGTGGGCCGAAGCCAACCACACCGGAAGGCCCGTGCACCGGACGTGGCCGTCGGATTCTGGTTCGGATCGTGTATTGCGGCTGGCTTTTGACCTGAAAGTACACACACACACGCACGCGCACGCACACGCGCACATGCAAGAGAGAAAGCGATTAGCAAACAACGGTTCCCGACGGTTGGTGTGGCAAGGACATGTGATGGGATGGGGCTTCATTTGCAAGGAACATTTGGACACGAGAGCGCATCGTTCGGTTTGTGATTTTTCCTCGCCAAAGCAACAAACGCCATCCGGTGAAGTCCGGCATCGGATGACCGGTGATGGGATTTTTTTGTTTTTTTTTGTTTTTGTTGCTAGGTCTCCCTCCCTCAACAAAAGGGCACCGTGGTCAGCCACTATTCCCGAGGTAGTGAGCTATTGTCATGGAAATGGGATGTGGACGTCTGTGGATGACTCGATCGGAATGCGTTCGGCATGGCCTACCTGATTTGAACGCACAGACCGGGGTGGCTGGAAAATGGAGCAAGAAAAATTAGACCCGACATTGCGTTAGACGAAACAATCACAATGCAGCGAAATGTTACTGTGGTGGGAAGGAAAAGATTCGTTGGCGGGAGTTTTTTTTTTTTTTTCAACATGTGCGGTAACATTAAAAGCTTATAACTGGAGCACTTTTACGTTATTTTCAATTTTCGATCCAGTATAATTTCGAGTACCAATCTAAAGCATAAAGTACGTTTTTGAAGGCCAATTTATACGCGAGATTTTTATTGAATTTTAGTTAAACGATCAATTCACATTCATATTTCTCCACTCAATTTCATGATGGTAAAAGCTCCTCCCCTTTTCGTTGAAAAACAAACACCCATCGCGTTGTTTTACCAACAAAGGTGCCGCGAAAGTAATGGCCAAATTTATCGCCCGTAGTTCAAACTTCATTACCGAGGGGACGACCGTGTGATGAACACACGGTCAGTCACCTACAACTTCCGGGGCGATAAGCCAGCTCAACCTTAACCCCAACCCCGCGTGTGGCTCGTTTCTGTTTCTTATGCGTCTTATCGTTTTCCTGCCCCCGGCAAGCCTAGGCACCCTTTTTGTGCCAATCATTCATCAACGCGGCAGGTGAACGAAAGCAACCTGAGAGGGCGAAAGCCAGCCAGCCAACCGACCTGTGTTCGCTTAATCGCCCCCAAAAGACACCCCGTTGGAACTCGATCCCCGATCCGGTGTCAGGTGTAAGTCAGGGTGTAAGTAAGTGAAATTCGAAACAATCATCAATTTTACATCCACGCCATGATCGTGTGGAAACGAGAAAAAAGAAAGAACCAAAAAAGAAAAGGCAGCAAAACAAAAACCCCATGCCAATGCACCGGAAAAGAATGAAAAATTATGTCCTTTCACCGGTCACCTGCCACCGGAAGCCTGCCAGTCCAAGTCCGGCCACTAGCGGTCCCCGAAAGGTGTGAAAATGTACAAACACCACAAAAGCCTCAACTTTGATGAAGATTGATTTCATTGGGTCTTTGGGGACTCACCGGCCGCTGGCTCTGCTCACCTTTGGTGCGGGTTTTGTTCGCCCGTGCGCACAAGGAAGTCATGTGTAAAGATATGATTTTTGCAATCATCGGTTCCACGAGACCCGGGGACGAGTGGAAAAAAGTACATGCCGGAATGGAAACCCCCCCCCCCCACGTGTGGTAAAAACGGGCGTAAATTGATTGAATTTTGAACGTGTAAGTTTGCCGATGGTGCGTACTCGTAAACATGTCATCGCTTTTGTGTGCGAGAGTAGCGAGAGTACGCCAGCCAAACCTGCCTAGTGACTTCGAGACGTCCGCTAGGTGTGGCTGGCCGCAAAATCGCGCAAAAACAAACACACCACCAGCCCGCGTGGAAAACGAACCACTTTGGCTGTGTGTGTGTGTGTTTTTTTTGCGTATCTCGGCCCCCAACCAGGACACTCGGATCGATAAAAACATCGGCCCTTGGAGAGCTTTATCTGACCGAAAAATTCGCATTCGCACAAACCCCGGGCGCGTTTCGAAAACCACGACACGCAAAACGCCACACGGGACGGACACACGGACGTAACTTGACCGGAATGGCACCACCGGTGGTGGTGAAAATAAAGCTGCCCTCGGTTGGGCCATCACCTTGCCGATTTTCCACGACGTTGGCATCCAGCCACCGAGTGCCATTACGCTGGGAAAAGGTGAAAAATTTGCATAAAAGGGCAACCTTTCGTACACACGCGTCTTCTTTACCAAACGATCGCTTACCCGCCCCCTATTCGTGGGCTGAGACATTTCGCTTAACACGTTTACATTACCCACCACCCGGTTCCGGTTTGGCGCATGTATTGCGCAAGCTTTTTTGTACGATTTTTTTTTTCGCTTCTTGTCAGCTGCCCCGGGAAGCTAGGATTTTTTTTGTTGGTACACGCGCGATTTTCTACACCTTCACTGTCGGGTTCTTGCTACTTGTTCCCTACGACACGGTGTCGTTTTCGCACCCCGGGAACGATTGAAACTTTTCCTGCATCTATCGGGCGTGCGAATGCTTGCGATATTTCCATCGTGCGGAACTTGGAATAAATCTCCCTTCCCAGGGTGATGGGTGAGGATCACGATCCGGGTTGAGTTGGGAAAGCGATGTGAAAACGACGAAGAAAAAAATGAAACAAGGACGTATAAGTTACAGCAAATACAAATTGTAAGTGCAAATTTCGCTCCCACTCTCTCTCTCTCTCTCTCGTTCTCGCTCTCACTCTTGTTATCACTCTCCAAACCCTGCGTTTATTTCGCTGTTCGATGCAACCGTTGTGCCGTGTGTTGCCTGCTTGTAAAATGTACATGTACATATTCCGAAGAAAAAGCACCATGGAGAGTAGAGATTTGTGAGTGTACTTCTGCTGGGGGGGTTCTTTTTTCTTGCTCATCTTCACTCGTATGGCAAAGCGTGCAAAAACACAATTTTGCTGCTCAAAATAAATACCCGACCCACAAAAGTGTCCTGCCGGCTGACCTGGACAGCCGGTGGTCTCGTTTTTTTTTGCGACAGCGATCGCTCGCTCGCTCGCTTACTCAACGACAAGTAAAAAGGAAACCAGCCGGCAAATAAACAGCTAAACAGTACCACTTTTTACGTCGACTCGCTCGCTCGGGCATGCTCTCGGGAAAAACTTTTTTGATCACCCGAGTCGTTGAATTCACCGAAAAACCACCCACCCACCGAGGGCGTGAACGAGGGCCAAACGTTCGAGCTCTAGTTTTCGTCCATCAGCGGTCCGTTTTACACACGACACACGGTGATGTATTACGATCGAAATTTTCCCAGGGAGAAGGCTGGTCGATTTCGGGCCAAACTGAGAACCAAAAACCCAAAACCGTGTGTGTGTGTGTGTGTGTGTTTGCTGTGAGAAAACTTTATTTCTTCTCGCCATCGTGCCACTAAGGAATGTTTGATTTTCCGTAGCGCTGGGCATGGTTTTCCTGCGCCTCCCGAATTGAACCGAAGGTCTGAGCCGTGGCTCAGATGTGGTTGGAAAGTAATTACATAAATTTCTACCGAATAGCATATCGATTTGGAGATGAAGCCGTGAGGAAGGTACATTCCGACCGTAGCACGGATTGGGGTGGAACAATTCGCGGAAAAACCGACACAAATTAAATCGTAAAAGACAACTTTTCCCTCACCATAGCGTGGGGAAATTCAACGAACAAAAACTACACACGCAAAAGAAACGTAACTAAAAACAATTGCAAACTTTCGCTCTATCTCTCGCTCTCTCTCTCTCTCCCTCTCTTTTTAAGATGCAAATCTTGTCATAAATTATGAGCCCAGCCGCGAGCCATGCGGGTCACTTTCGGGGCGATGTGGCCTCGGGAAAAGTTACACAATAGTTGCGCCGAGCACGTGCGGAAAATTTCGCCTTGTCCGAACGATAATGTCCGCGGCCTGTACCGGTAAAATCCGGCCCAGCTTTCTGTGCCCTCGATTCGTCCCACGTTCACGTTTCATCGACGTGACTTTCGGGTTGCAGTTACACCGCGGGCTAGTTTACATAACTAGCCGTCCAGGTCAGGGACAACGGGGGCTTGCAATTTCTAGCTTTCGTGAAGCGCCCGTCACAAAATTCCGCCCACCGAGGGAAGTTGGGCGCAATTTTCCTCACGGACGCACGATTTATGGCTCGCCAGCGCCATTCGTGTTGGGGCTGATAAAAATTGCTCGCGTACAGCCGTGGTTAAAAGAAAGGGAACAGCGGAAACAAAAAAAAACACAAGAAGGAAAAACCCGCACATTTTACACGAATGAATATTACATCCGAGGATTAATGTAAGTGCCGCCCATTCCCGGTCGTGGGGGCAGAGAACGAGTTGATACTAAGCCGGAGAAACAAAAAAAAACCACCACCACCACAAACGTATGGCGATCATCGTTAGTTTTAATGCTCTCCAAAAACCCGCAGACAGAAGGCACGTGTAAAGTGCCACGGGGATATTGTTTTCTTCACTTTCACGGCGTGCCACACAATTTTGAAGCGCGTTCAATTTGAACAAAGAAAAGCCGATGATAACACACACAAAAAAGAACGCTGTACACGACCGCCCTGAGCAGCGATCGCGTTCTTCTCGATTTGCGCTGCGGTGGTTTATGAAATGGTGTAAATTTTAAGCACCCCAAAAGCTCACGCCTTCCCTTCACCCACGACCAAAAACAAAAAAAAAACCCCCATCGGGACCACTCCGGTTCCGCACAAGAAACTATCCGTCGTGCGGCAAAGGCAAATGAAGCAAACGGTGCGGGTTTTGCTTCGATGCGAGCCTACCGACGGAACGTCCCGGTAAGCGCCACGGTAACATAAACAACCGCTCCGAAGGAACCGGTGGTGGAAAAAAGGACCCGATTCTCCGTCTCCTCCCCCATGGGAGTGGGTGGTTTCGGTTCGGGCTTAATTTTACATAATTCAACAAATGAAAATTTATTACACACGCTCCGCTTCCCGAGCGCTTGATACTTGCTTACGGTTTGCTCCTGGCTTACGGTAGCCGGTGGTGCCACGCGAGTTCTTTCATACACACACACCCACGCACGCACACGCACACACAGTGGTGGTGGAAAAATCTCACACAAAAACAAACCCTGAATAAGCTCCGGGCTCTAGAATGAACTGCCGAAGCAACAAACCCGCTCCAGGCTGGGTCGAACGGCGCAACAAACAAACGCCGGAGTGACCTTGGGCGGGGGAGGTCTCCCCCCCACCCGTTCCACCCCACCCGTCCACAAGTTCCAATCCATTTTCCTTTCCCGTGTGGGATGGTAGCCTGCAAGCTGCGTTCATGATGTAAAGGTGAAATAAGAAAAAAGGGTGGAAAAAAAACGAGAGCCACCGTTCGCGTGGGGGTTTCGTTCGGGGACGAGCTTTCCAGCGCACCCAGCTGAGCCAGGCGGTTGGGCCAGATCCGTTCGTTTGAAGGCGATATTCGTGTGCCATATGCACGCGAACCAGTGGTGGTAGTAATGGAAACGGTGTGCTTTATGTTTGCAACGCAAGAAAACCGACCCCGACCACGGTCGTTAGAGTAAATCCCGCGACAGCAGATGCGATAGAGCGAGCAAACGAAACAAGCAGGAGCAGAAAAGCGGAGTAAAACGGAGAGAAAAAGAAAAAGAAAAAGGAGCAAAATTTTCAATCCCGTTTCCACTTAAAGTAATCTATTTTTCCGCACGGTCGGAGGCCACAGATAACAAATTGAAAGCGAAAATGGGATGGGGGAAAAACAAAAAAAAACAAACGTCCTGGAAGCCCACGCGACGCCGTAGTGGGTGGCCGCGTGTGTGTGGCCACAGAAACACTAGTCCCAAAAAAATACGGGAGAGAGAAAAAAGATAAAAAGAAAATTCCCTACTACAGCCGCTACCGTCCGCGCTTACATCGCATCAACAAGCGCTCGAACGCTGACATTCATAAATGCATAAGCGACTGGTTTGACTGGTTGGACCATGGATAGAGGGTGGAAGGGAGGGGGTGGGTGGGGGTTGAAAGGTGACCACGGTCGATGGCCGTTTAATGGCCGCCCATTTTCCCACCCGGCACACGACACCGACGACACCGCGACGGTGAAAATAATCGACCGAAAGAGCTTGCGTGAACGAGCAGCGAGCGATATGCGATATTCGTGAGGGGAAAAAAAAGCACCCACAAAAGAGAGAAAAACAAAAACCAAATGTCCTTTGGAACGACGCGATGAAATAAAACGAAACCCACACCACCCGCACTGGCCTGGAAGAGATTAATTTTCGCCCGCCCGCCGTAAAAATATGCGAGTGGCAAATGAATGCTTAATGCATTTTTACCGACCGTTGAGGTCTGGCCGAAGTCTGACGGACCTGGTGGAGTTGCTGGGGCTGCTGCTGATGCTGTGGCTGATGGGATGGAAATAAAGTGCACTCCTGAAGATGACACCGCGCGCATCGAACCGCCACGGTTGGCGCCACGGTGAAACATAAATCATTCCCAACCGACATGCAGGTGGGAGAGCGAAAAGTCCACCACCCCTCGCACTAGCCGTAAAAAGCGGGTCATTCATCTTTTTCCAATGCACACACACACACACATGCTCTCACTCGCTCACTCGTTCTCTTTCAGTCGCGCTAATTGCGCCCCTGCCTTGTATCATGTTGCGCGATGAAGCGCAAACCGCGGGCGAGGGAATCGCTCTCTTAAAATGAGGTTAAATCCCGCACCGTTTTGTCCTGCTGCCTTGCCACCTTTCACCCTCTAACCTAGCACAAGGACGCGGTGGATTCGGTTTACACGCGCGGGTCGGGTGATTGGCAGGACACCCCACGGGGGTCCTTGAGCTCGATTTATGCGATGCGGTGTGAAAACAATTTTCAGCTTTGATGTGCTGGTTGTGTGGAAAGAAGATGGGGTTCTCTTTTCTTTTATTCGTTCGCTTTTTTTTTCGATGGCTCGTATTCGGCCAAGTGACAATCATCACTCTTAAACGCGCGTCGGGTGAAAGGTTAACGGATCGCGTCTGCTTCGAGAGCCATTCATCCACGGCGATGTAGAGGTAAACGACACAGGCGACAGATTCGTTCGTAAAACTCGCTCGTAGTATGCCACGAAGGACGAAATGACGCCTGACACTTCGCTACACGCGCGGTGAATCAAAGTAGGCAGCAGCGTGGTACGTTTTTGACACTTTAAGTAACTGTCAATGCACATCTGCCCGCCGTAATGCCAGTAATGTGCACTTTCGGTTCCATCCGGAAGTTGCACGGCATGGAATCCATTCCGCCCGATGCAAGTTGTCAGTTTCGCAAAATGAATAATGAGTTTCGAATAGTTTTAGGTGGCGAGTTTTGGCACCACATCGGGGCACATTTTCTACTCACATACATACATACAAATGAAAAAAAAAAAACGTCAGAGTCAAACCCCATCCCAACCGGATACCGGAAGAACCATCTCGACCGCTACGCCCGGGAGTACGTCATAAATGCATTAATGAAATTCATTTTCTCACATCCGCTTTCGACCGTGCCGGTGACGAGAAAATGGGCCATCGCACATACACTCACGTGCACACACACACAAGCGCCAGAGTCGGCAGGCCAGTCGGCACGGGGTGTAACAATTTCCTGGCCTGCCAAAATGCGCACCCTGATGTCGGTTTCCGGGGGTCGATGAGAAAGTTCCCGGTGGACGGTTTGTTACCACGAGGGTGCCACGAGGGACAGGCTTTTACGGAAAAGTTTCCAATCACGACGACCATGAGCGGTCCTGGGAAGGACACCATTCGGATGGGAGCGAACGGGCCGGGCAAACGTTCGTGACCATGGCCACCGCGGTTCTATCTCGTCGGTGGGAAGGAAATAACAACCGAATCATAAAATAGAACCGAACCAAACCGCCAGAAGTAATGGCCGGAAAACGGGAACCGGTGGGCCCCGTCGCACGGTGTAAAATAACGTCGGGTGTAATAAATATATATATATATTTTCTTTCCACCCGCGTTGGCCTCCTGCGGTGCCATCCTGAAAGGGAAGGAAATTGCACCCAGCAGCAAAACCCGCCCCGGTTGAAGGGAAATGGGAAACGTCAACATCGGGATGCCCTTTCGCGGATGCTGCGAGTCCGTATTAAAAACTTTTCCCACCAACGAGCGTAAGCTCCCACCCACACACACAGCCAGCGCAATGCTTGCCAATTTACGGCGGAAGTGAATGTTAAAGTTATCAGTTTTGTATCTCCCCATCAACACGCGGCCACTCGGTGCTTTTTGCTGGCGTGTTCGAGCGCATGAGTGAGTATGTTACGTGCCTTCGAATCGGTCATCTACGTCCCGTGGTTCGTGATTGCAGATTTTTGTTTCTTTTCCTGCATGGCCAGTGACGTCCCGCTTAGAGAGCCAATTACATCCCACGTTACTCGGTGCGCGATGCGAATCGAACACGCGCAAAATACCAGCGCGAGGATATACAAAAAAAAGACACCCCTCAGCAAATCAAACAGAAACCCCAACCGGTCCGTCACCGGTGGATGGCTCGAACGGCCGTCCATTACGCCACGATGGGAGCAAAACTTTTGCCCCGCTTTTGTTCAGTTTCAAACCCAGTAATGGGTCTGTTTTTCTTTACCCGCGTTTCCCGCAAAACCCGGGGGGAAAAAAACACACACACACACACCCCCAAACGGATACCGATCGTGGGCGCGAGGATCGAGGCAAGATCGTTCCATCCGTCGGCGCGTTGAAGCAGGCAGTTCATAAATAAAGTTTTTCGGCCGGGCTTTATTCCGGTCGTTCTCCATTTGGTTTGGCGCCCAAAGCCCAGAGATGAAAAATCGTGTTCACTCCGATCGTGTACGCCTGATGCAAGCAGGCAGGGAAGCAAAGAAAAAAACGAAAAGCGTGCCAGAAAAAAAAAACCCCCGAACAGCCTCGCGTGGGCGTATAGCGTATAGGCTTTGTTCACAGCGGGTGGAAAGCGCGCGAAAAGCCATGGAGTGGGAGGACGCATCCAACAGAAAGAGAGAGAGGACGAAGAAAACGGGATTGAAAAAAAACACACTCATACCCCATTCGCAAAAGAAACAAAGTTATGTTGCCAAAAGGGTACGATGGTTGAACGCACACACCCACACACACACACACACACACAAGGTCGTGGTGCGTCCCGGGGGGTCTCAAAATTTATTTTTTATCCCGCACCGGAAGTGGAAGGAAATTAAATTTCTACTGCTGCATGTGGCGGCGCTTCGGCAGGCCAGACCAGGCGGCGGCATCGTTGGCCAAGGACATCGTTCGTCCTTTTTGCCCCCATCCCCCTCCTCCCCCTCCTCCCCCTCCTCCCCTACCAGCCACCCATTCACCTCCTTTGCCTGGAATGGCTCGCATCCATTATGCCGCGCGATGTGCGAGCGAGCATGTGAACGGGAAAATTGTATATTTATTTCCAGCGCCGGCCAGCCCGTGTGCTGGCCATTTTCCCTGTATTTTTTTTTCGGTCGTTCCACACCCCCCCAACCTTTCTCTTCGTATTAAGCGACCTCAAGCACGCTTCCAGCAAACACACACACACGGTGCGATTCTGGTGTTTAGCGTTCCAGTAGTGTGTTTTTTTTCTCTTTCGTTTTTCCTTCGCCTGTCGGCTGCCGTCGTGTTTTGGCCGTTATTTTGGCCCGGCGGCGTGCTCTTTCCCACGCTCACGTCCGGTGTCACTGTGCTTTCAGGGGGGGAAACAAGGAAAGAAACAAAAAAAAAGCTCCCACTTCCGGGTGCTACCCCCCCCCCCCTCCCGTGCACCCCTATCAATCTTGCCACCACTCGGGCAGGCTCATTCCGAGCACCGGGGCGAACATATGTTATTGCACTGCTCATATTTCACAAAGTGTCCGATAATGATGCATTGCAGTAGTCCCGGGGCAATTTCTCCCGTGCTCGGTTTCTCAGTCGTCCCCGTCGAACCACCCCGCCTGGCGGCTGGCCACGGGGGTTTTCTTCGGCCCCAACGATGCGAGTTGCGCCATCGTACAAGCCGTTGTCGTTGTCCTCGTCGTCGTCGTCCTTGTTGTTGCCGTAGTTGCCACCGCTGGCAGGGAGGGCTGAAATTTATGAATTTGCTTCAACCCTTCGCTCGTTCGTGGCCTTTCGCTTCAACCCTCACGGCCACGAAACCCCTCGTACCCAACGGGCACCATATGCTGCTTCTAATCGGTCGTGGGTTATTCGCTGGCTCGAATTTGCACCGAGCGACAAACAAGGACCCGAGTTGGGGACAGCTATGGAAATGCGGGTGGAACCAACATCCGCTTATTCTCCTCGTCAGTGTGGGAGAGCAAAACCAGACCACCCAGCCCACCCCCCCCCCTCTCGAGGATGCGTTATTTCTGCATCAGCCACTTTGGACCCGCCTCGCGATCGATGCCACGCGGAATGCATTCCGTCGGTGGAACTTCCCACGGAAAGAAACATGACGTGGAAAGGGGGAAATAGCTGTGGGAGCTGACTGGCGAAGACTGTGGTGGTTTTTTGGAGCTTACCTTTCAGCACGTGCACGTAAATGCTTGACTGGCGGGCGTTGGCCGGGGCGCAGGTGTAGTTGCCACCGTGCCGAGCGGTCGCATTCCGCACCGTCAGGATGCTGGAGGTGAGCTTATTGTTCGACACGGCCACGCCATCCTCCTGATCGTAGTTCACCATCCGATCTTCGTGATACCTGTGCATGTGGGGGTGAGAGAGAGAGAGAAAGCGAGAGAGAAAGTGAAAAAAACGAACAGAACACCATTAGACGGGAATGCTGTACGGGAAAACGCGAGCAAGCTACGGTCGTTCGGTCGGAAAAACGCGCTTGGATTTGGCATTTGTGTACGTGTTTGTGGGTGGGTGTGTGAGAGAGAGAGAGAGAGAGAGAGAAAGAAAACGAGAAAGCTCTTATCGGAAGCCATTCCGAGCCCCCGAGTTCCCGCTTGTCAACTGCTTGGCGCAGGATGTTTGTGACTGCGTGCGCGCCTTATTTCTTTCACCATCGTTCGGCTTCTTTGCTAACCTTTCGTTTGCTGCATGCGGGTTTTCTTGCGCGGTTTCGCTTCCACCTTCGCTCGGTATAATAAATGAAGTGGAAGAGATTGAAATTTGATACGCGCTCATAAATCGTCCCACGGGGCGGTCACTGGTGCCGACAAATGTGGCCCCGGCAGCTGGCGACAGGTGAACGGTAACGACTCCCTTTTTTTGCCGGAGGCGCACCATCCGGAGTAGCAACGCGCCCGCACACGTGAAATTGATTCAAGGCCAGATTCGGCCGTGATTTTCCACGCAAGAAAACGACCCTCACAAGCACCTAGTGCGGGTTTAAAGGTGACGCTTTTCTTATGAGGAAAAATTACTTCACCAAGCTCGATCGTGCGCTGGTGGAGGTCAATAAACCAACTTTCCCGCCGGTACACAGGTGAGACAAATTAAGCACACCCCCGGAAATGGGCCAGGAAAGGGCCCAAAAACCCGGGCTGGGGAATAAAATAACACTATAAAACACATTCCAACCGAACGGGGCAGATAAATTAGCTCCAATTGGGGCTGGAAAACTCGCTTTATTGGCCGATTGAATTGGTCCGGTTAATGTTTTTTTTTTTGTGTTGCTTTCCATCGAAGAAATCGAAACCCAATTTTCGGAAGAGCTGCAGCACCGTGCCGGACACCGGGATGGTTGTAATTCTCGTAACCGGTGGGCTTAAACTTTCACCCGCCTCCCGAAAAACCGGCCTCTTAACAAAGTCTCACATTTCGGCAGGACTCACGCCCGCGGCGAGGTCCAATCCGTTCGAAAATGGCTACCGATGTTGCTGAAATTGGAGCACTCCAGCAAACATTCCACCCGTGGAACTTTCGGGCGCTTTCTCGGGATTAAAGCAGCTTGGCCACCAAGCAGTGGGCTCAAATGTCCGGTGGAGAGCAAAATGTTGACCGATTTCTTATCCCCACCGACGGGTCGTCGAGGAATGCCCGAGGAATTCGTTCCACCGATCCGGCACCGTCGGACCAATTGGATTCAAATTCTTTACCGCCCTAGGGAAGCCGCTGGGAGGGCTGAAAATTCACCTCCACGTGGCACGGGAGACCCCCCGGAATGGACCCCCTCAAGAAGAGTGGGACCTCTGAAGTTTGCATTCCACCGGAGGAGTTTCTTCGTCCACTTCTCGGGGTTGCTCGGGGAGGGCTAAACAAAAAGAAAAAAAGGTTAGCAAACGCCATTCAACCGAGGGGGTACTCGATTTTACGATTACGGGCCGGCATTCCGTCGCGGCAATATGTCCCCGTTGGGAACAGCCCGAGCCTCGACCGTGTGGCTGTGTGTGTGTGTGGTGCATAATGGAAATCGCACGGCGGCAGAAAAGCGGACGTGACTGAGCGCAGGTTCCTTGCATACCGACGATCATCGTGGTGCGGCCGGGAAAGACTCGCAGTCCGGAATTGGATCCGTTTCATCTTGCGCTACATCAAACGAGCCCGCGGGCTCGGGGTTTTTGTGCCTGGGGGGCATTTCATCATAAATTTTGCCACCCCATCGGGGCACGATGCGATCGGGACCGCGAGGTCGGGTCTATCCACCCACCGAAGAAGACGGCGACGACGGTTTGCCACTTGACGGATATTTATTTATTTCCTTTCGGCCGTCGTCACCGATCGAAGCATTCGTTTGCAAGCGCAAACAAGGGTGGAAGGTTTTTTTTCTTTCATACTTTCTCGACCACTCGCTGAAGCGCACCATCCACTGTAGCGCATTTCCCTGGCATCGTATCATAAATCTTTCATAACCGATCAACCGGAGCAGCTAGTAAATACTCACCAAAAGACGTACAGCGGGCTCTCGGTGGCACGTTTCAATTTGCATTCCAGTCGCAGCGTGGAGCCTTCGTTTATATGCAGGTCGGGTGCTTCGAGAATTTCGGCGACCGCCTCTGTGGAATATGGAGGTGAGATGAAATGAAAAAAAAATTGAACAAGAGACCCCCAACCACCCGCATTCGATTGCATCATAACGCTCCGGGTTCCTGGAAGCTCGTGAAATGTATGCAAAAATCGGATCGATATCCCACGCCAAACCATGCCATAATGGGTCATCGTCACAAAATCGCGAGATCAACGAGCCGCATGCTTGATCTTTTCGAGTACCATCGGATGAGGGAGAAAGGCAAACAAACAGACAAACAAAAAAATATGGGTGGTGGCCCTCCCACCCCCTTTGGTGGCTAATAATTCATCGCAAATTTCCATATAAATTACATTTCCTCGGGCTCAGGTACGCAACGGCCCACAAAAGATCCACAATCGGAATCGATTAAATCGCCTCCATGAAGAGGTGTTCGATTCTTCTTTTTTCCCACTGAGAAATGAATCCCCCCCCCCCATTTTCGTTCAATTTCCTTACCCCAACCCACACTTACCGACGATCCTAAGCTCGATGAATATCGACTGGGGTGGATGGGTGGAAATTTGGCACTCGTACAGTCCTTCGTCCTCCTTTCGGGCGTTCTTTATCCGCAGCGCCCAGTTGCCGAGGTGGCGCGTGTGCTCCACCAGGAACCGATCGTCGCTGCTGTACGTCGACAGGCCGACCGTCAGCAGCTGGTAGTCTTTCCGCCGGAACCAGGACACCTGCGTGGGAAATGGAGAGGCGGAAAAAGCCGGCCGGAAAAACCGAAAACCGGCAGCCGGCGAGCGGAACGGGAGCGTTCCACCGGGCGGAGACACGATCAAGTTTGCGTTGTATCAGGGCGTTTTTGGTGGGGATGTGGGTGGGTGGTTAAATGAAGGGTGTGTGTGTGTGTAGGCGGATAGCGACCAAGCAGACAAGCAGTCAGGGGGTGGTCCAAAACTAATGAAAGCATTTCATTCGGGTGGGTGTGAAGGGCACCGTAAGTGAGTGAAAATTTAATTTCAAGCCCATTTCCCTGCGACCTGCGACCGCGGCCCGGAAGACACGAGCCAAACGCGAGCACTCGGGAGCTAGCGAAGTGCCGGTGAAGCTGTCGGTGAAACTCGACCGGCTCACTTGACCGTACTTGTCGAATTTTACAAGCCTTCGCCGGTGCCACCGGCTGCAACATCGCTGCCATCAGTGTCAGCAGGCCTTTGTAGCCCTTTTTCTGATACCGGTCCAGGGGGTGATACCGTATTTTCCCACGGGACGGCATCGTGGGTGGCGCAATGGTGGATAAAATTTCAATTAGCAATAAATTCCTAAATTTTCACTTGTTGTAATTGCTCGGTAGACGGCTGCTTGCCATTGCCGGGTTGCCGGGTTGCTCGAACGCGGCCCATCAGCAGCAGTAACAGAAGGTGAGCAGCACTTGGCCCAAAAAGCGGTCCGTTCGGTTCGATATTGATCGAAACGGCCGTACGGTGAGCAACAAGAAGAAGAGCAAGAGGTCGAAAAAGGGCACATACATATACATATAAATTTAGCACGGCGAAAGAATGTTGTAGCAATTTAATTTTACAATCCAGATAGCGGCGTTTTCAAAACGAGCTTTTTGAGGGCGAGCAGCAAGAAAAAATACCAAAGAAAGAAAAAAAAATGGGCTTTCCATCTCGGAAGTCGACAAAAAAAAAACAGTATGCGCCCCTTTTCTAGATTAAAAACGCCCGATAACCTTTGGCGCAGCGATGGAGATCGATTGGAAAGGGCGTTTTTTTTCACGTTGGGTGTGATCAGTGGAAAAAAAACAGCTCACAAGCGCCTCACTAGTGGGCTTTAGGCTCATTCGGACAACGTACGAGTGGATGTTTTTTTTCTTTTGGTCAAAGGTTGAAAAATACAAAACCAATAGCAGTTCCAGGTATGAGAAGGCGAAATAAATAACCATCGACATCGACATCGGTATCTGTTGACCCAGAAAATCGTGATGCAGGTTCCGAGAGTGGAACGTCTCCGGATGGCTCCAGATGTCATCGATTGGGATTCGGCATTCCGACCCGGTTCAGGATGTTCAACCACAAAGCCAGGCTATTTTCGGTTTGCTACCATCTTTCCTGTTGGCTGGTAGAATGTTTCGAGCGAAAGCACGGGCAGGGAATCAATCGGTTCGATGACTATCGTATCCTGTCCAATTGGTTTCGGCTCGGTTCAAGGACCCGTGTACAGGAGCTTGAAAATTCACCTTCACTGGGTTATGAAAGCCCACACGGTGGTTTGTTTTTTTGGTAATGGATTTTCTTGGTACTATTTTATCGCTGGCTTAGTACTATTAGTACCGTAGCCCACAGAAACGTGATCGAGACAATACAGATGTGAATTGGCAGGACAATCAACTGTTGCACTATTCCAATGCATGCTTCCAGGGAAAGGCATAAAATTTGCGGTTAACTGACTGCAAATCAGAAGCCTTCGAAATGGTGGCTATCCAGATGCAAAACAATACGCCATCACATTGCACAGAAAGGTTTACAGGGGGTTTTGTATTGGTTTAGTATTCAAGTAGCAATCTCACGCGGTCTTTTTCGTGGAAAAGCCTGTGAATATTTGCATATGGTACACACAAAACTTACACAGCACATAAAGAAAAACTGTCTCGTGGAGCAACAGAAGTTATTCAGAACTTCCAAGGCGCCAACTAATAATTCCATGGTCAATTTTGTGATAGTACGCCTTGTATTATTTTTGGCTTATTATCCCATTACCGTAGTTTCAGGGACACTCGAACTCTTTGGTTCTATTAACCGTAAGGACCGGTTACGAACAAATGACCATTCAATTGTTCAGTGTGAATAGATTCAAGGAGACACCAACTGTAGGCAACACAGTAGGCGTAATTAATCATTGGCCGAGGACGTTGGATGAGGACGTTAAGACAGTTAAGGGTGACAAAATTTACATTACAGAAAAACAGAAGCGAAATCATCAGCAAAACGGCAACTTAGAAGGTTAGTACGAACGAAAAAAAAAAACAACAACAGGGAGTGGTCGAACAAATAATCACTTACGAACGAAACGAAACCAAGGCAAACCGAAGCGTTTTACTAAACAAAATACTTACTTACAGTGGCTGGTGTTGTCATGGTGACGCTGCACGGCAGCACCGCTAGGCCTCCTCGTTGACTAATTACTCTAGTGTTATTCTTAGTAATAAATTGACTTTGTAATGGACCTAATGAGTTTCTGTGTGCTGCCTTCGCCTCGTTAGAATCTGTAACGGAAGAAGAAGAAAAAAGAAAGAAACTCGAATGTATTCGAGACGAGATATAAAACACATTCCGGTAGCCACACGGCGACCGGAAGAAACGCAATCTTTGCTGGAAGGTTGGCTCAAACGCGATGTACGCGGGCGACATTTTAGCATCATCGACGACGAGGACGACACCGACGGGCCAGCCTCCGTCCGGGGGAAGATTAATGAGCCCTGGCGACAGATCGTTTGCTGAATTGGATTAGCAAACGCGGCCCGATTATTATCATCCGGGGGCAATAAAACATCCCTGCCATCGTACCCGCGCGGGAAAGGCGCATCCTTCCGGATGGGCGGAAAATGCAAATATCATGTCGTAATGAAGTTTAAATTTTCCGCTCTCGGTCTCGCTCACTCTCTCACTCTCTTTCACTGTCTTGCTCTGACTTGCTTTCTTTAATCCGCATCCGCCCCGGGTGGTACTCGCGCTTCCGGTGGCATCACCTGCTCTGTCCGCGTGTCGCTCGGGTAATTTCCCTTCCAAGTCACACCGCGAACTTGCATTTGCTTGGCGTATAGGCGCGCGTGTTGCCTTTTTTTCTGTCGTTGCGCTTACTTTCGAGTTATCACAAACGAAGAAAAGGCCCTTTGCGACGCGAAAGATGAGCCCCTGAATTGGCACATTTTGCGTGTTTTTCGCGTTCGTCATCGCCATCAACGTCGCGCGTCGCGTATAATCATAATTAGGGACTCGCGTACGCGAACGGGGAAAAGCGAACACGACTTTTCGTTTTCCCGCGTAGAGGGAGTTTGCGTTTTTCCTGCCATTCGCAGAAAAGTTGCTTCCAAGGCTTTACCTCCAAATTGACGCTGACGGAAATGACATCGCCGGTAGCGGTTATTGCTCGCTCCGTGGGTTTTTTTTTGCAGTGAAAGACTACAACCAGTATGACTCGAAGATCGTGCTTGCGCTTGTGGTTTTTTGGGAGTTCATTACACGAAAGCTTCGAGTACGAAAAAGAAGCTGAATTGATACTTGTATTTAATTCAATTTTGTGCCACCGTAACAATGTATCGTTTTCGACACGTCATTCCAAAGACGACGCTGCAGCATGCTTTTTACATTGTGTGCTCGTTGGGCTCGTTACAAAACCACCAAAAAACCCACGAAACGCACGAAGCTAAGCAGCCTAATTGCTACGCCATTGAGGCCCACAGTCGGCGACAGAAACAATGAGCAGCACTCGCGTAATCAGTGAGTGGTTTCATCACCAGCACAAATGATGATCATCGTGATTGCATTAACATTTATTACAACTTTCCGGCGAGCTGCCCTGCAAAATTTCCGTCCCATTAAGAACGCATCAATGCCACACTCTTGCCATTCCTGCTCACTCTCTCTCTCTCTCTCTCTCTCTCTCTCTCTCTCTCTCGCTGTATTGTTGGCTTGCGTCTGGCGACACGATAAAAGCTGTTTTCCCGAGCCGGGCCCGCGCCTCGGAAGGCACGCCGGAAGCAAACTGACTAATGACAAACCACCGATGGTAATGTTGCCCCTCGACGCTGGGTAATCAAACCACAAGACATACCTAATTACAGGGCTTATTATTGCTTGCTCACTGCGGGCCGCGCTACATTGATAAGAGCCCGGGTGGCCCAGGATCCTTGTCAAGTGGAACGCACGCTCGTCTCGCTTTCGCCGCTCGTCATGCGAACTGACTCTGGTCGCATAATTAGTCTGGTGGTTGTGGTCCTGGGTGGCGTAATTTCACATTTTGTGTTTATTTAATTCGATTTCAGGTTTCTTTCTGCACAGCACAAGCGCGTTATGGATGAGCTAGTGCCGAATCGAGTAGTTGCCACATTACGCTGGGTGGGGTTAAAAAGACGTTTGAATGCGCACAATTTCTCCCGCTGCCAGTTCTCTCTTTCTCTCATTTAACATAGAACGGAGCAGACATGGATCGATGATGGGCTGCCGGAAAATTGATTTCCGAGTTTCCTTCCCAACCAGCACCGAAACCGGAAGCGAAGTTGAATAAGCCAATCAAACGAGAAATCCGAAATCAAACGCATGCCACATCGTACGAGCACGGATCGAAATGTGCATCCCAAAAGCTCTCGATCCGGGTGCCGTTAAAAGCAATCGAACGCTGTAAGGCCTAATTGCTCCGTCTTTGCTACCAAAGCGCCGGAAATCTGAAGGCAACGGTGCGATCGTTACAACCACGCTAACGCTTACATACACCCGGTCGTATGGGAGAAACGCGGGCAATCACTTGTTTCAACAACGTATGCAGCGTATCACGTGCACATCCGGCTGGAAAATGAGCAAACTCGATAGACGGCTCGATAGCCAGGCTTGATTGAGTGTCGAGAGACGCTAGTTTCCTTCGTGAGAAGCTGAATCCAGCTAAAGGCAGCCGTAATGCAGATGAATTCTACCCGCAAAAGAAAAAAAAATAATCCAAAAATCAGGTCACCTCCCCGTGAATGTGCCGAACGGCTGATAAGCGCTGATTGAATGTCAATGAATACCGGAAGCGAATACACCCGCGTATGTCAAAAAGGGCACCTTCATGCACCATAATCATCACCATTTGCGAAATGATGAAAGACGGCTCGCTCGCTCGTCTATTTACCGTGGGCACACAATTGAGCCAATTGAACGAGGATTCTCTGATCGATTTCTCCGTTACAGAAGATGGACACACTTATCGCTTCCTATCACGGCTTGTCAGCCGTCAGGCTAAGACCTGCGACCGAGTAGCTTCACGGACAAAGCTCAAGATCTTTCAGCAGTGGCTCAAGTCCTATTTGTCATCCACCCGTGCCGGGCCGAGCGGTCCATCTTGTAAGAATTCTCGTAACGGTGTCTGGATTCCCCCAGGGACACCCAGAAAGTATGTGCCATACTACGCTTCCCCCCCGATTCTTCGACGTAATGTATGCAAGAAAGGTAATTGATTCATTGTTTCCTTGTCACCATAAATTATGGCACCCCGAGTCTGGAGTGCCTGGAAACGTGCACAGGAAATCATTTGCCCAACGCCTCCGACGTCGGGTCACCGCTGACAAAGAAAACGCTCCGATACGGCGCTTCATGGGAACCGGTGGCAAACGAGACATTAATCCTGCCAGGCGGCATGTGGATTTGCCAACTACACGAACCGATTGTTCTTCCGTTGCGGTATGATTGATACCGAACATGGCTTTTTATTGCACGCGCCGTCAGGTGAGCGCCCGAGACGGAACGTACGAGGAACCGCACCGGACGGACCGACGTTTGTCATACCGAACCGTCGGACCGGTGGGTGGGCTATAAATTATGCACCCATCAGGCGTCGTCTGGGGGTTGGTACAAAGTGAAGGCGGTTCGTGTGCTTCGTGACTCGTGCCCTAGAAAGGCAAGCATCGCCTTCCCAGAATGGCTCAAACTTTGGACCAAAACTTCAACCGGACTTTTGCCCTTAAGTGCAGTCGGTCTTGTTCCCAGCGCCTTCCCAACCCAAGTGCCAGTTGGTTGCGCATGGGACGGTACGGGCGCGCGTGTCCTTGCGCGACGCAAAGACGCAATCTCTGACCACCTGCGTACCGTTGCGCCAAGCGCAACACCGCACGTCGGAAATTGTTGATCTGGGAGCCATTTGAAGTGGAATTAAGAAATTTCGCTTTTAATGAAGCACCCACCCGGGGACACCCGACCCACTACGGGGTGTGTAACAAGTGAAGCAAATTAAGCAGGACACTGGGGATACTTTTTAGTGGTTCGCTTTGCCGTCCGTTGCAACGGCTTCACTCGACACGGGGCACCCGTACTGTGAAAAGAAAAGAAATATTCAACCAAGAAGCGCACTGCTGCTGCTGCTGCTGCTGCATAATGCAGTGAGCGAGAAAAATCCAACACTGTAAAACTTTTTAATTAATGCGCGGGTTGCACGGCGGGGAAATCGCAAATTTTAATTAGATGATAAGATTGGGCGGCTCACTGGCGGTGGATCGCACCCATCGTGGGTTTTCTGACGTTACACCAGGCGTCGTTAGAGGAAACGATATTACACGACCTGGCATGAGCCTGGTACTTAAAAGGTGCTCCATAACTTACCATCGAGCTGAGCCAATTTGTCAACGATAATCTGCCTCATTATTGCAGAGGCGGCAAGTGTTTCGATCGCTGCCACATGATGTATGCTTATTGGAGCGTTTTATATCGCCCCAAGCCACGTTATCCCCGCGACGTGGCCAGTGCACTGGAAAATGTGAAAAATATGATCTCTCTCTCTCTCTCTCTCTCGAGACAAGTGGCGGGAAATAAAAATGATAAACGCACGACGACGGGTACGGACGCTCGGTACACAGAGCCCGGCCACTAACGCGAGGGGAGTTATGTTTTATTACTGTTTGCTGCCATCGGAGCGACCCACCGCTTGCGAATCATGGTGGACCATATTTTCTACAACCCCTTATTTTCGCCTCCTTCCCTGGGGGGTATAAATTTGGCATTCAGATTTGCGCAACCCATTTGCGTGACATTCGTAAGCTAGTCGTGTCGGCCGCGGCCGATGCCCTCCCTAACGGCAGTATGTCCTTTAAAACCCCTTTTTGGCTCTCGATCGTGTGTCCCACACCCGCCCAATCCATCATGTGTCCGGAATCGTAGCGAAATATCCCAGAAACACCGTGAATTGTATCGCGCGGCATCTTTCATTGCACGAAACTTCCCAGGCCAAGGACCGTGGGGCACTTCTCGGGAGCTTCTTTTTTCTCCCCTTTTTATTGCCACTTATCTCTTTTCTTCTGCTTTTTTTTTGTTGCTCGTCATATCTTGGTTTACCTTTCCGCCGTCCTACCTTGGGCAGGCTTGTGAGGGCTTGGTTTTGGGGTTTTTTTTTCTTCCCTCGCTCAACGTGCTCTCTTGCCCCCGTAAGCCCGTTTTGCTCACGCGAATGGCTCCAACTTCTCGGAAGAATGGCACCGTAAAGGATAATCCCGGGGCCGCACCGTAACGTGAATGGTGAGTGAAGATTTATCATATCCCTTCAAAACGTGAAAGTCACTTTCACTTGCCTGGCGCTCGCCGCACGGCAGGAAAAAAGGGATGGCCCCATAAATCTTCCCTTCTGCTGTGGTGAATGTAACGGGGACGGAAAGAAAAAAATAAAACACGGCCAACGAGGGCGGTGAAGGTGAAGGTAAAGCTAACCGTCACAATGACAATATTTTCCCAAATCTTGCGACTTTGGCCCGGGTTGCGCGTGCTGATGGTGGGGCATTTTTTTTTGTCATCCATCGCTTCTTCTCTATCTAAATAAACCCCTCGTATCGGTTGGGGAGAAGAAAAAAAAAGTGCCATTGGCACATACACACACGCGCGCATACACACAAAAAGCCTCCCCGAAACTGATGATGATCTCCTTTGATGAGTGAACGAAAGTTAATCATCTGAATGATGATTGGGTCAAACGAGCGGGAAAATTGATCCCACATCCATCGCTGCTCTGCCGTACATCACGTGAGGTACTGGGCGCCTCCATCATATTTTCCATAATGGATTCGCTTCCTCCCATGCGCCTGGGTGGAAGGCGGCAACGAGTCCATCATCGTTCGTCATAATTGTAGCCATTGGGGGTCTTCACCACCCACTCGCACACACACACACAAACACACACGTTCACAGGATGGCGATCAATTTCCATACTGCACCTACCGGGATGCCTAGGAGTTACCCGGTCGGTGGAAAATATGTTCCGGAAGAGGTCCCATTGTTGACAGTGCCCCTTTTATATGCTAACTGGGTTTACTCGGGGGATGGGAGTGTTTTCCTCTTCCCCTAAAGTGAGGGAAAATGAAATTGAATTTGTGGTTTTATGTGCCGTGCTTTTTACGACGACGAAACCCGTCACTCGGATGGCCTTTCGCGCGCGCAGCCAAAAAGGACGTTCCGTCCGGCGGGAAGCAAAACGGCAGAAAGAAGTACCATTTTGATCCCCTCATTCGACCGCTGCCATGCACTGAATCACGAAACACTAGTGAGAAAAAAAAACAGGCGTGAGGAGGAGAGCATTTGTCCCAGTATCGGTGGATTCGGGAGCTGTGACAGGAAGGAAGCGACAAAAGAAAAATAGGGGTCAACCCGCAAATGTGTACGCCCGAGAGCAAGCGCATACACCAGCGAGCAGTTGGTGCAGAGCGAAAATAATGCCGCTAGCGTGATGTGATTGGAATAAATTTTCATACAAATGTTACTTAATTATTAACGCCTCTCCGCACTACGGCTCCGGAAGGTACGGAGCGACCGAAACCGAACGGGAACTTGCACGCGCGCGAAAGAAAGAGACGCATTAGATATCGAACGATTGCGGCACTAGAGCTTCCGGTTTTAGCGCTCGCGCTTGTCGTACTGAACACCCGGACGAACTCGCCCAACCCCCACAAGAAAGCACACGGGTGAATGTTTCATGAGCACCTTACCTCGGGCCATAGGCTCGAAAGGCCTACGGTTTCTCGCGACTAGCAAGCGTACGTTTTATCAACCACAACGGTCTGGGAAATACTCGATTCCGTCCCGCTGCTTTGTGGACGTTTGGTTTGTGTATTCCGAATACCGACGGTCGGTGCCGACGAACAGTGAGCAATAAATACAAAATAACATTATGGCCCCGGATCATTGCGCAGGGTGGGTCGCAGGGTGGGTGTTAAGTCGTTCGTTCTGCCGTACCCATGCCCGGATCGTTTCCACCATAGTAATGAAGAGTTTACGCCGGAAAATGTGCCCGATCGGTCCGATAGCCGGGCCCGAGAAAGCTTCCTGAGACTGAGCTGAGAGAGGGATTATCTTTTTCTGCGCCGTTTCCTGTGCCTCGTGAAACTCGGGAAAAGGCACCGTGCTTGCCGGGGGAAAACCCATTTCCCGCCGGGATAACCATGATCAAAGCAAAACCGCGGTGCGTTCTTTGAACCACAACGAGCGACCTGTTTGAAGCAGGGTTGCTTTGCTATTATTTATTTGCATTCCTGCTGTCTCTGGTGGCAGTACCGTCACCATGGCGACCGAAACGGAGAAACATATTACCATCGGTGGAAGGGATAGTTTTTTTTTTGTATTCCACCGAATCACCCGTTGTCGTGCACGTGTCCGGGTTGATTAGGTTTTAATATACCATTCAGCTGGTAGCACCGAGTGTAGATGGGTGGGTGGGTGGGAAAGAACGAGAATCACCCTCGGGGGAAGGGGGAAAAAACATCCCCATTCGCCTCAAGGAACCTGGCACTCACCATCGGTCGGTTTCAGCTGCACGAGCATGCAAACGATGGCAATAAAAGCTACGAATGGGATTCCATTTATTCCGCGCCGTGCCAACCCTGCAGCACGAAGGAATGGTACTGCTGCTGCTGCTGCTGCTGATGTTGCAGATGGTGTGTTGTTTGCCACGAACCGGTTCATCCCGGAGGCGTACCAGCAGCTTGCTGAGGGTAATGAATTCTAATCTGCACCGGTCTGCATCACTTCTTGGTGCGGCTTACCCGAAGGCTTCCAGTGCAGTGTTTCCCATTTTTCTCCAACCCCAGGCGCCTTGGTGTGGAATGTGGTCCACCCAGCATGGGCCATAAATTGAACGTGCCAAAAAGGAGCGTGCTGCCGTGGCGTTAATGAAAACGAACCGACGAGCGGCCCCGAAGCTCATGAGCAGCGTGCTTTAAAGGCCGTCCGTCTCCATTTCACTTAAGGGGCGTCATTGAATTAGAAGAAATAAAATACATCACCTCACGAATGCGGCGTCCGAGTAGGGCCAATAGGGTGAGTAGCAAGGTGTTACTCCCGTTCCAATCATAACTCTTTTCTTGCTTCCAACGAGGCTAATTTTAATTACTTACCGGAAACGGGAGAGCCCTTCCGGAAAGCTTGCAAAGAAATCGATAAAGATTATCCACGGTAGATTTGGAATTTGTCACCTCGTTTGGGCCACCCTGGTGGGATTTTCCATCATGCAACCCCTTCCAGGGTGTGTGGGCAGATTTCGCAAAAGCCTCTCACCCCTTCCTCAATTCATTAGCATACAAATGCCGTTGATAATGTTGCTGGGCGCACTGGGACTCGATCGGGGGCTCGATTCTGACGCCGTTCTCTCTGGAATGGCGTTTGTGAACGTCTGCCGCTATCACCAATCTTGTTCGAAGGTGGTCTCACCCAGGGCGCGACAGCCGTGATCCTTGTTTTAGCTATAAATATCTGAACTTTTGGCACGACAAGAGTCCCTCCTTCCCAACATCTCCAGCTGTCAGGAAATGCGCCAAAAATGGAAGAAACAAGCACAAGACCCGACAAAAAAGAGACGACACGATAGTGAAGCAGGTGGTAAAAGGAAAAAGGGTTGAACATTTTCACTTCCACACCGAACCCGCGAACCGTTCGTGGTGGTCATCTGCCCCCGGAAAAATGGCCACGAGTGGGAGTCCGTGCGGGGGAGGTTTTAAAAGTTTTCTGCTCACCTCGTAGCCACGTACCAGCCTCCTGCTGTTTGGCTGCTTTCTACGGAAAAAGGACGCCCTCGCTAAGCTAAACCAGGTCACCCTTATCGCTCTCGAAAGCTGCTCAACCCCGCTCAACCCGGGCCGGACCAGTTTCCGGTGTTCCTTGGCGTGGATCGAGAAAAATCCCAGATCGAAAGTGAAGATTAGCTGCCCACCTTTCTGCCCGCTTCCCACGCAGTCCGGGAAAACTTTGAAGCCAGTGGGATCCACGATTACGCTGGCGTTGGCAGCGCAATCGCCCGTTCGATTGGACCTGCTTTGCATCGGCATATCCCGACGGAAGCAGCAGGATCAAATGGTAGCACGGACGTCGCAGGTAGCCCCGTACCGACCGACTGATGGCCAGCGAGCAGATACCGAAAGTTCGGTATCCTGCGCTGCCCAATCCTTGCTGCGATGAAGCGCTGGCATTAGCGCTATAATTGATGGATTTTAAAGTTATCTCGACCTTTTTCCTCGTACCGTAAGCGCGCAAAGTCGGTGCGTGTGTGTGGAGTGAGTCACGTCGAGAAACAACAAAAAATGTACGTGAGAAATCAACTCGAAGGGGGATTTTGGGGTGGCAAACGATCGAATTCAAAAAAAAAAACCAGGTCCCGGTGATGTTTTCTTTGCTTTACGGATAACTGACAGCGGGCCGCTCGAAAGTGGTTTAGGGAAAATATCAATTGTTGCCAACCCGGGGACGGGAATCCGAAGACTCCTTAAACGCTGGGTGGACACCGCAATGTAAACATCTTAGTGGACAGTGAAACCACACGGAAGCGCACGAAAGAGAGCGAGAAAAGAAAAACTGGCAGAAGACCGATTGAAAGGAGTTGTTTTTCCAACTGGAATAATATTGTCCCAAGAAAATAACACTGCGCGATGACGAAACGAACGGCAGAAACCACAACAAAAAGAAGTCCTTTGGCTTGGAAATGCTGATGAGAGGCTCGCTTACAGGCCGTCGTACCGATCGATACAGCCATGGTGTGCTGGCTCAGCATCAGCTCGACTGCTTCGCCTGGAATTTACTCTCTTTGCTCATCGCCCGAGACGTCTTATCGCAATTCCCATCGATACCGCTCGGTGACTGATGGGAGCAATCCATTCCCGAAAACCAAAGGCACGATGATGACTTCAGTGCCCGCTGAGGATGGCTTTCTCGCCCAGCTCACCCACCCGTAAAACCTCAAAACAAACGGCCACAGAATCCACTCGGCTGGAAAAGATAAATTGGGAACGGCACGGGCCCGAGCTTTTGCGTCCGGAGCGGCGGCAAACCGGCGAAGACGACAAAGGCCAATAAACTAGCTGCTACCCGAGCAGGTTTCGCCGCGCTTTTGCGGTCGCTCTCGACCCAGCGTAGTAAAGCGGGTAAAGTGTTTGTGTACATACCCGCGCCGTTGACATCGGCCCGTTGGAGACGGAAAAGACAAGTTCCTTACCCAGCCCAACTTGAGTGAAGCGAACAAGATGGCAGGAAAAGGCGCAACACATCCCCCTACGGGACCGATGGCGGAGTTTTGCTTTTTTCATCCGCTTCTTCACCGCTCAGTGACAGTGCCTGAAGACCTTGGCTGGTCAACGGACAAGCCGCCGTTAAGAAGGATACATACTGCCTGCGAGTGCGAAAGGACACCCCGGTGGGGTGAGTCAAGTGATTAGATGTCGAGCGCAATTAATACCGAGCAGTTCCCCGGTCGCACTTGTGTCAAAATGGGGCGGTCATTCGAGCGGCACGGCCGGTCGCAGCGGCACTGAAACACAACACCACGCCATTTGGGGGGGTGATGTCGATATCACACGAAGGAGAACACACCGTGGAGGCCTTTTTCCGGGCAAGATTTATGGCACAGGATTCGAGGATCGATCCTCACGAGACAAATTATTATTTGGGCAACACCGAGCTCAGGGTTTAGTAAACATTTGCTTTCTTACTTACAGTGAAGCTGTGGGGTTTTTTTCTTTACCAGATTTATGGCTCAAGTTGTTGCGAAAGATTGTTGGATGTAATCAACCTAACGAGAGTCAGGTTTTCGGAACCACGCATCGTCATGGCCTACTATGTTTAACCAAGCTAATGTGGTTGCAATGACAGTTGTCAAAGCGTTCGGTGCACGTCATAAGTAGAGCTTTTGGCTTATCATAAACCATCGTAAGTATGCAGCATTTTGCACCACTATCGCTTAACAAAAGCGTCTTAAGCACGAGCATACACGACAAGGGCGTATTTAACTGGTGGCGCGCTGGTGCCAAACTTCCTAGCGCCCATATGCGCACGTCTTGCATATTTTGCAACCAAGCCCCCGAGGGAGAGCCCAAGTTCAGTGAAGCTCATTAAAACTTATCACAACACATCCACACCAAACCCTGGCCCGGCCTTGTGCCCGGTAATGGAGGCTCTCAGCTAATAGATGATTTATTTATCATACATCTGGTGCGAGAAAACACCGTTCCCGGCAGCTGCAGGAAGGTGACGGGCTCGGGTGCTTCCGTGCCGGGAAAATGACACGTGTTACGGAGCGATCCTTCGGGTCGCTGACGTTCCCACAACTATCCGAAAAACATTTAATTATTCTAATTATTATGCGAACGTTGCGCGCGTAGCCTGCAGGTAAGCGTAGCCCGGGCTTTATGGGGAACTAACGCCAACGCGTTCTTTGGAAACCCATCGCCGGAAGGACGAGCCGTCGTTTCACGAGAACTCCTTGACGGGGCTTTGCATCTGTTGATGATGCATCCCGGATGAAGCGCTGGCATCTGTCCCGGTTCGACTCAACGAGCACAATTACGTTTAAATTCGCTCGTTGATCCAATTTACTTCTAATCTGTCGGTGGTTCCCGTGCGTATGCATGCCCGTGAAGGCTATTAATTAGCCCTGTTTGGCAGTTATCTAAACGTAACGCTCGTCCCTTAGAGTCCTGCAGGGGGGCTGATGGAGTTTTCCACAGTAGCAAGTGCTCTGGGTATGTGTATGAGTGCTTTTTTTTATTGCTCTCACACGTCCATCTAACTCACATCCGTCAGTTATGATTCGCTGGTCCGAACAGTCACGTCAGTTCCATCTCCATGGCCGGCCCAGCATTCACCGAAGCTCGAGCCTGTTGTCGATGGTTTTCCCACCCGAAAGCATGATTGGAAAATCATTACGCTCAGCGTCCGTCAGCGCTACAATGTACGTCACATCATGCGTCGAAGCGTGAAGCAGAAAGCACACCCGAGACGCTAAGCTGTAACTCGGTCCAGGGAAGCGACTCGGTCGTCCGTATGAGAAACGCTTTTTTGCTTCTCACTCACCACACGTACGGTTTGCCTACACTCCGGTGTTTTTACACCGGAAAAACAGGGTGAATCGTCGCTTCCCCGACTTGCCTGCTCGCGTGCGGAACAGAACAGAACAGACCCGGTCCGTTTCCGCTCGATCGCAAACGACACTTGGTCGTGTTTCCATCGGTGGGAAGCTTCATTCGGTGGTCCTATTCCGCCCGAACCACGCCACATCCAACTGGTGGCACTAATAAGAGCTTCCGGTTCACGTTCACGGTTCGGTTCAAAATTCCGGCAAATTGTGCCGTCCTCGCGCGTTCAACCGGAAGCCGAAAGCGTAAATATCGATCCACTTTGCGCTCGATCCACGGGCACGCGCAACCAAAAAAGCACCCTTCCCGGAGGGTGCTTTGTGCCGGGACGCGCGCAAAACCGGAAAGACATCATTTATTGATGGAGATGTAAAACTACGAGCGAGCGAGCGAACGAGCGAACGAACGCGAAAACGCCTTACGAGAATTGATGTGCCAAGTGCAAACAAAAACCCGCACGGCAAAACATTGAAAAAAAAAAAACCCCAAAACAAAGGCTTTTAAGAGGCACAAAAAAGGAGCACGCACAATCACAAAAGCCTTTCGCATGAAATATGCTTTGCGCTCAGAAGGTCGCCCGTTACTCGAATTGCGTGAAAGTGGTCGTGTTTTCGTTTGGAACGGGTTTTGCATTTTAAATTAACTCGCGACCCCAAAACGGGTGCGGTTTCGAGGAGTTATTGCATTTGCATCAACAAATCTTGTACCACTTAAGTGGGGGTGTTTATGGTGGGCCTCGAAATTACACTCGCGCCTCGCGATGAACGGTGAACCGGGCGGCAGCAACGTCGATTTATCGATCCACGGAACAATCCTTGGGCGAGCGGGTTCGTCCTTGCACCGAGCGTAAGTAAGTGTGTCCGCTTCGATTACATCATTTGCCATTTTCCAGCAGAACGGTGGGTTGGGCATTGTGTCGCGGAAGAATGCTGCACATTATCACAAACCGGAAACCGGAAGCCGAACGCGGTGAAGAACGCGCTTCGTGCAAACGTGCATCCGCGTAGGTCCCTTTTGCTTCCTGTGGCATGAGTGGGTGGGAGAACGCCTTCGAGCTATTGTTTCGTTGCAGAACTAGAGCAAGTGGTGCATCCTTTTTGCCACATGCCGTTTCCATTCGCAAGCCCCCGTTCCGTGAGCTGGGAGTAAATTGGCTACACAACCAGGCGTCCCATCATTCGGTTACACTCGGCGCTAAATCATTTTCCCCGAGCATTGACAGTGCAATGGAAGCAAGAGTAGAAGAAAGAGAAAAAAGGAAAGAAGCAACAACACAAAAAAACACCACCATGAATAAATCCGGAACGAATGAAACGAATTACCCCCGCTGGGGAAAGAAGACAACTGCAAAAAAAGGCAGCAAGAAGAACGGTTCCGGAAGCCGGCGCAATTACCCGAAACAGATTGCGAATCGCGCGGCCGCCGCATTCCGTGGCGCACAGGTCTTCGATTATCTTCCACTTCCGCTTTCGCGAAATGCGACACGACCATCTCCCGTGCTTGGTGTGGGGGTGAAAGAGCGCTCATCACTCCCGCGCCACCGAGATTTCTCCTTTCCCGGGCTTCATTGAAGGTTGCGAATGCAAATCAATTTTGTCGTGCCCATTGTCTTCGCGCTCGATTCTTCTTTCCCCCCATTTATTAGCCCCGTTCCGATGGGGTGAGTGGGTGGCGGAAGTGATCGTTACGTCTTGATTTCGTGAAATTCCATCGCCCACCCGGTTCCAGCTCGATGGATGTCCTGTACATCCGCCACTGAACCTAATTTTCCCGAAAACCCGACGTCAGGACCCGACCCAGGCCGTGTAATGTTTCCGCTTTCGGCGTTCTCACACCCACTGCAACGGCGAAGGGCGGCGAATGGCGTGGAAATGATTACATCAAAAAGGAGCAAGGGACGTGGGTGGGTTAAGCGTTCATGCGCAAAATGGAGTGAGTGAAATCGATTAAACGTGCGCTTTCCCCGCGGGTCGAACGAAGCTTGTGCCATTTTGTGATTGAGCGATTACAGCACGACGGATTCGATGTGGCTCTGCTTTCGTTTTTGCTCATCGCCCTCCGAAGCTCTTGTAATGTGCATTTAATGTGAATCCTTAAATGTCCTGAAATGTGCACTCTCAAGCTGCACCCCAAATGAGCATCCAGCTGGAAGTGTGTGATGTACTCCTTGACGAACGCGCATAAATTGAGCAATCGTCAGGATCGTCGAACCAACGGAGATAGGAAAAAAAAATTCTACTCCACACTACAAGCAAGCCTTCCAGAACCAGTTACAAAAAATTCCACAAAAAAAAGCCCGTACCCACCATTCGGTGGGACCCGCTCAAACACCATTACGTTAATGGACTTCTAGCGCAAATTTTGGGGAAACAATTTCAGCTCGCACACACATCCGGTACATCCGCACCTGTCCTTACCGGGGGTGGGAGGTTTATCGTCTTCCTTTTTTTTCTCTCTCTCTTCCTTATCTCAGCGCTTTTCCACCCCCGAGTACGTGGTACGGGAAAGGGAAAATATTACAGTCATTCCAACCGTGCCGTGCTCGTGATAAAAGCACCTCTTCGCTTCTTTTCCTTTTGGGCACAGGGATGGCGGGCGTTACATTCCGGTTATCGTGTCAATTACCGACATGGCTTCGTTACGGAGTGTAGGAGGATTTAGGAGGAACCTGTGTATATGTGTGTGTGTATCCGGGAATCAGTTTTCGGTTTCGGTGGGGTCCCTGTCACTCGCTCGCAGCCATCCTACCATTTTAACCTTCGTGAAGCGTCCCCGCAGGGCAAGTTTTGCATTCCGTGCGGGATATTTTGTCGCTTCCAAAATTCATGCGCTCAAAATCCACCGTACCTTGCAGAATGTCAGCTGCATGAGCTTCACTCCTGCGCCACACCCTATGGCTACAGCCCACTGCCCAGTGCGACGGTACTATATGACCCTCTTCAAGTGACACATTCCGGCCACGGTTAAGGTATGCGGCCCACCGTAAAGCCCACCCGGGAAGGCACTCCTGGTGCTGCTTCTTCCTACCCCTTCTTTTTTTGTGTTGCTTAATGGGATCCGGGATGGTGGTCTTTTTTTCTTCTTACTCTACTCCTCGCAGAGTGAAACTCATCGGGCAAAAAGGCTGACCGAGAAAAAAAGGCTGACGGGGTGATTTTTTTTCGTCTCTCTCTTTCGCGCGTGTTATTTTCTTTCCCATGAACCATATTCAGCACTCCGTTACGTTGCCATGGCAACGAGCGTGAATGAGTGAGTGAGCGGGCAAAAGATCTCTGTTTTTCTCAACCATCGGCCTGCTGAAAGAAAAACTTCCTCAGCACAAATTTTGCTGTGCCACTGCTGTAACGATCGCACAAAGTGCTTTCTGGGAGGGGGCGCACACGAATTCATGGGCCAGGCACCGCTCCCCGAGTGGGAAAGTTTAAACTCCTCTCCTACGTATGACACCCCCGCCGGAAGGGCTCGCGCCAACTTCCCACCATTTCCGTGCCGTACACGAGCGGGTGCCACAATTGACTTGACTCCGAGCTGAGCTTCACATTATTAAAAGCAGAGGGGTGAGCCAAAAGCCGCTCTAGGCGAATAAAAAAAAATCTGTAACAAAGCGCACACACCCACGACGTACACGGGCACCGGAAGTTGCGCCCCTTTTCCACTCCCCCACACACACACACACGGACTGACCCATTTTACACATGTTCATTACACACTATCAAAATTCCACAATCTGCATCTCCCATCGGTTTCCGCGGGGTTTTCCTTCGGGGCGTTAAGCCCTGGCTGGGCGGAAAAGTTGTCCTCCCCTGCAAAAGCACTGGCGATGAAACAACACACCATTGTCGGCCGTTTGGGGGGGTGGCTTTCGTCTCGTCGGAACTGCACACACACCCACACACACACACGCCCACACATGTCGGGTCGTTGCGCACGGATTCCGGAATCGGAAACACTTTCGTGTACGGGACGCACAAGCACAAACACTCGTACACACGTTGTCGCCGCGGTTGAAACAATACCGGGCCAAGGTTTTCCGACGTCAACTTTTGCTCGACGGCACAGGAGAAGGAAAAATATAATACCACCACCGTTGCAAATGATGTTTGCAGGACGTGTAATGGAGTCCTCGCACTCCAAGGGATGAGGGGGGGGGGGTGAGGCTCCAACTGTAAAGCCCTCAGTTTCAGTCGGCCCAGATCAGTCTCTCGATCGACGTGAGGGTGGTTGAATTTTCCCCCAACCATGCAGCAATGGCTCGGTTTCCAAACGATAGGTAAACCGGCACAAAATGGTCTTCCCTCAGACGTGCTTGCTGCCTTCCAGGTTCTGGGGAAGTTTTTCACCATTTTCTTCGCCACCACCCTCCCCCCTCCCCCCCACCCACCCGTGATCGTGGGTGAACCGCCCACCGAATTACCGCACGAAACGGCTGACGAGCGAACGGCTCGTCCTTCGAAGCTTCGTCCCAGCGCAACATGCGTACCCGGGCGCCCGGGGCCTGGAGGTGTTTTGTTTGTATTTTTGCGTCCACGCACCGGAACCACCACCCACCACCCACCACCCTACTTGCACCATGCGAAACCAAGAAGCCTCGCCGTCTCACCGTTTGAGTTTACTGAGGCTTGTCGGTTGATAGGATGGGGATGGGAAGTTGATTGCCCACATACAAATACACACGCATTGCACCCACCCTCTATTGGGGTGGAGGAGAAAGTCAGGAGACAAACTTTATCTTTCACTTTGCACATTTGATTGGGATTGTACGAGGGATGGGGTGGGTGGGTGGAAGCGAGAGTGGCCACCGTTTGAATGGTAGAAGCTTGTAACAATGTCATCATAATGGCACACGCCTGGCAGGCTGCAATGGGAACTGGCGTGTGTGTGTGTGTTTTCAAAACTTTTTCCATCATATGTTTGCACACGGCTGACACGAAACCCGTGCAAACAAAAACGAACGGCTGGTCGGCTTTGCTAGGTTTGCTAATTTTGTTCCGTTTCCGCTTGCTACCCGAGAGCATCATGAGAGCTTTCGAGTCGATCCATCGCTGATGGAAGCAAATTGTTTTAAGCTTCTTTTGCTATTCAATAAGAACGTCTCCCCCGCCGTCCCACGGGGGGAATACGTTAGAATGGTTATGGAAGATCCGATGTGCCTTTAATTCGCGTCTGACATTGTGAAGCTTCAACGCTAAGGAGCACCAATTTCCATGAGCCCGTCCTTCCGCGAGCCGATAATGTCGCACGAATAAATTATTATTCTCTTCTTCTGGGGTTCCTTCACGCACCTCATCAAAACTCAACCGACAATGAGGTCCTAAAAGGGGCCCGCTTCATCTCCGCCCGCATCCCATCCCAGCGCTAGAACAATGAAACCCACAAAATCTTCAAATCCAACCAGCCGGGCTTTATCGGTCGGAAACTTTTACTTTTCAATCAGCCGCGTACTTGATCAAGAATTTATTAACCATCCGAGCTGCCGTTCCGTCGTGGTTCCCGCTTTTCCACGAACCTAAAGGCGCCCCAACACGATGTGGGGGAGGGAGTATGAAAGCTTGCTACAAGGACGTGAAAGTAGCGCTGCCCTCGCTCGTTTGGCCAGCTCACCAGAGAACCCGAGTAGCCGCTCGCGAGGAGGTGTTGGAACCGCTCGGATCGTCGCCTGAAGGTTGCCGCTTTGTCTTGGTGGGAACTTTTTTGTTTTCTTCTTCGCTTTTTCCACCCACCCGGTGCGCGGGAAAAACCGTTGCCTCGGCCCGGGCTGCAAAACCGAAATGTAATTAATTTATCCAATAAGTCTTCCGCAGCTCAATGAAAGTCAACCTTCCGAGAGGGCTGTGTGACCGGCACGGGACGCACGGGGACGGAAATTTTAATGAGCTGGAACTGCTTTTCCGTCCAACCGTGCCGGGCACCACCGTCCACCAAATCGCCTTTCCCGAGCTGCCCTTCGCACCGACAGCTCTCCGATGAGTGGAAAAATCCAGCACGAAGGTTGCGGCCGGCGTCTTGAAAAATGTCACCGGTGGCAGCGAGCAAAAGCACACATACAAACGCTCACTTTCACAGCCAAACGAGAAAGAGCTGACGGAACGAAGGCCGGTGGTGGTTCCTGTCGCTTCACTGAAACGGAACAACACTTGTCACTTGGCCCACGGACGGAGGAAATAATGAACCCCGGTGACGTTTAAATTGTTTATCCTAAACTAATTAAGCTGCCGTTCGCCGGTCGCCTTTGGCCACCGGGTGCTTTAAGCCACCCACTCGATGGCGATAAGACGCAGCGGCCCTTGCTTGCGCGGGAGGTTTTGCTAAAGAGCGTGTCGACGAGAGACGGCGGCCCTAAAATCGATAAGCTGGTCGGCGGTTTTCGGACGGTTTTCGTGCTGGGGATGGCACATTTCAAACAAGCAAACTGCCTGTCCGCTCGTTCGTCTTGAAGGATTGATGAGCCCAAGCGTGAGTAAATGATCGACGGAATGGAGGATGATCGAAGAAAATGGTTCGGTTTTTCGGTGGAAATTACGCCCACGGGCTAATTCGATATTCCGTCAACCACCAGGCGCCTCCATCGGTGACCGACCTACCTTTTCTCCGGTGCCGCCCATTGTTCTGCAGGTGGTGATTATCCAGAAAGTATCCGTCGAGCGAGTTCAACAGCGTCAGCAAGTACACCAGCACCAGCTTTTCCAGCCACATTTTCCCGCCACATCCAGCGGCACCACCGGTTGCGGACCGGTGGGGCTCGGTTCGATGGCAGCCCTCGGAGACGGAAGCAACAGCCCTGGTGCCTGGTGGCGAACGTAAACGCCACCGAAATTTTATTTCACTTCTGTTTTGACACCCACCCACACACAGCCACAGACACAAACACGCGTACGTACGCACGCACTCGCGCGTGTCACCACGTTTTTTGATTCGCTTTCGTTATCTTTTTCTTTTGTCGAAAAGCGTGATCCTTTTCTCTAACTCTTCCGTGAGCCACTGAACCGGCCCATTTGGCCGGGCCGCACGAGACGCTAGTTCCGCAATCACCGCAAACACGTCGCACCCACGTCACACACGACACCGTCACTTGGCGCGACCGTTGCCATCGCAATCACCCGTTTATGGTTTGTGTTTGAGCGCTCCAAACAAGACAATATTTTATTTGCTCACTTTCACACACCGATCGGAGCACCACCGAACGCAGTAGGCCTCGCTTTCGAAGCTTAACCGGGACCTGTTGGAGATGTTGGTGTGAGAGATTAAAATGGGGATCAAATCTTCTGGCTGGTTTTCCTCCACCAAACACGCTCGCTTCTGCGGTGCCAGAAGCAACAAAAAAAAAGAAGAACCGCGATGCTGATAACGATGTGTTTCCTGTGCTTCTTCCTGTGCACACACACCACCCCCTAGCGCATCAGCGTCAGTGACTTGCGGAATGTTGGAATTCAATTTCTTTGTTGCCCGACTGCGAGGAAAACCGAAAACGAAAAACGTGGAAACCCGCGGGTACGCGAGGGCTAAGTGAGAAGTTTTACCGCGCGCGCTCGAAGCAGCCGGAGTGTGGCAAAAGTCCACACGAATAAAAGTAAACGAAAAACAACTTAGAAAGCTTTCTTCTGCTTGCGCTTCTCGCCCAGCCCGGTCGTGGGCCGCTAAGCAGCCTCGCACCCCCCCTAGGGCAGCATGCGAACGCGGCGAACTCAAGCTGGCAATTCAAAGTTTACGATTATTGTAACTGAAAGCTCCCGCCCTGGGAAGGTGCCGGGGATGGTACACCGAGAATGGTGGATAAATTTCTTTCATCAGCACACGCCAAATGTGTTGCGCTTTCGCACACCGGATGGGAATTATTATTCCCGTCCGAAGTCGATCGAATGGTTTTGGTTGTTTTTTTTTTGGGGGGGGTGGGTGAGTGGCACAACAAAAAAAACGCAAGCAAAAACAGGCACAAAATGGCAAGCAGCACTCCGATATTCTTTTACTTTTATTTTGTTTTCCTTTTCAGTTCACAAGAAGGAAATTTCTTCATCTTGTGGGAGTGTGTGTGTTTTTTTTTTGCTTTCCTTAAGTTCCTTTCAATTTTCGTTTCGTTTTTTTTCACCCACTAACGATAATCCTGTTTCCAATGTCGATGGAGATGACGATGACGATGACGATGGCGATGATGGCGATGATGATGCTAACACCGGTTGGGTGATTGGAAGGCGAAAAGCTGATTCCCCGGCACGAGGGCTCGCTGACATTAAGCCCGAAAGCATTCGACTCCCGGTCACCGTCACCGACGGCTGGAAGCAAATCCAACTAGACGGAAAATGGTCCGTTTGCTTTCCGTCGCTTCCGTTTTACACTCGTTGTTTTTTTGTTCCCTTTTTTTCTGGTGTTGCTCCCGTTCGTCCGTGCCCACCCTTCATCGCACACGAAAGCGAGCGATATTTAGCATATAAATGGGTGACTAATTTACGATTATACCACGCTCACTGCGCGCCCGATTTCGTCGGATTTGTTCGCATCGTTCGCGAAACGCGTCCCGCTAACAGCAAAACCGGAAGCAACCCCCGCTGGTTGATTTGTTTCCCACCCACTGAAACACCTTTTCCGGTTTCAGCGCTCGCGAGGTCGGGTGCCACACTTAAGCCGGATTACAAACTTCCACCGTGCAGCGAGCGGTTTCCACTCGTCTTCGCAAACGCCACAACCCTCTTCGTACACGCGCGATTACTTCGCTTCACCACGGTGGAACTCGTCCGGTGGCTCAACCTACGCTCACGCCCTGGTTCGACGGAGTCACATCAAAATCGCCACCATCTGGATCACCACCCACCGGTGGTGGTCCGGTTGTTATTTTCGTGGAAAACATTACCGAACCGCGCCATCGTGCTACCGTTTTTTTAATCCTTCTGTGCCATTTTCGTTCCCCCTCCGAGACCCACCGGAGCAAAAACTGTCAATAAGGTATCGCGGCACCGTGGGTGGAGCAGATCGCGCTTAGTTCCGTGACCTGCCCACGGATGGAGGTCGTAGCATTTAATCGGATTGCAGCCCACTATCAGCCTCTCGCCAAGCGGCCACAAGAAACAGCTGGAGTTTGGTTCGTCAGCTGGAAGGACACCACTGAGACGGCGAGGACACACTCCGAACCAGCGTCATAATGGACTGACTTCGTCCTTCGAACATCCACGACAACCAAACGCACACAAACACACATTCAAGCTCACACATATGGGGTCTCAAGAGCCGGATCTTAGCCCGTCACTAACGGGCGCATCCCGTCACGTCACTTCGGGGAGGGATGGGCACGTATCCGTGCAAAATCGCTGGCCACGCGGGGATGCGTCACCATCACGACGAGGACGACGACGACAACGGCAGCAGCATTGACCTCGTTAGGGTGCCACCGCGACCGCCACCACGCGAGTGCCATCGATTTATCTTCGTTCCGGGCTTAATTTATCATAATATATGTGGGGGAGTGCATGTGATTCACTCGTCCTGCGAGGGACGTCCGTCACTGATTACGCGAAGGGTGAAGTAGAACGTGGTTTGTCACGCCGGAGATCATCATCATCAGCAGCAGCACGGAGATGGCGTACATCACGGCACAACACTCCCGAGCAGAGGGGTCGATGAAAATTCAAACGCACGAAACGGGTGCCGGAAAGAAGGATAAGAACGTACCACAAGGCTCGTATTCCACCGCTCCGTAGGTTCCGTGGATGCCTCACGCGTGGATGCCTAACCGGAAAAGAGGGTGCAAAAGTTCGAGCCCAGAACAGCACCACACAACCATAAGCCGCCCCAAAAACGCGGTACACCAACGATTCACGATCACGAGCTTCAACCGGCCGCCACGAGGTACCGCCGTTAACTGGCCAGCGTTAACGTCAGGGAGCGTCACGAGCGGGTTCGGGATTTTTCCACACCATTTTCGGCAACCCGGTGCGGCAGTGACGCCCGTTCGTGGTTTGCTGCTCGAAATTTACCACCCGCGACTGCTCGAATGCACGTGCCACCCAACACGCGCATGCTCGTGCTCGGTTCGTCGGTCGGAAAAGCCAACCCGAACCGCGGTTTCGTAGACTGCGGAACGGGCGCTCCCGATGAACAAATTGAGCTACCGTTCGATGGTGCTTTTCCACCGGACGTGTGAGATGGGGCCGTGTTTTTGCGCTCAGTTTCCGGGCGAAAACACAAACATCGGGTTGGTCGGGTTTTTTGGTCCCAGTCAGTGGCTCGGGGCTGGCACGAGATGCACGCGTCACAGTCGAAGAAGGCCATTCACGAAGGCTGAAGGATGACGGTGTTCTTCCCCCCAAAAAAAAAAAAGAAAAGAAAAATAAAAGGCTACCGGTGGAATCGATTCGGTGGTTGAAACGATGCGATGCCACTGGGAAGCAAAACTTGCGAGTTAGTTTTGCGAGGGCAGAAGCGATTCTTTGCAGTAGCTGCTCCCGCTTGGTGATTAATTCGAGTTCAACTTTCTCACTGCTTTCCAGACGCTCGCAGAAATGCACACAAAGTAATCGTGCAAGTAGGATCGAAAAAAATCGAATCATCCCTCTTCGTGTCACGTTTCTTTTTGTGCAGTTGGGACTGACTCGAGAGCACACATCCTGCATTCCTAATGCGCAAACTGAGGCCAACAAAATACCCCAATAAAAAAGGGAGCATACACGTGCCGAATGAATGGAGGGTCACAAGGGTTGCAAAAGCAAAAAATTGACCTTCCGTAAAGAGGTGGAGGCTTTAAGTACATCCGCTCATCATATTAACCCTTCGGCTATTGGCTTAAAGCTGTAGCATCTCAAGCGGGCTTGAAACTGACCCAGCTTCTATGTAACGGCTCGTTCGCTTTAACGGTTACGAGTCGGTTCGGTCGGTAGTTTTCCAGGCAATAACACGCGCCGCGCATAACTAGTGCTGCTTTCGAGGAGGGGGACGACGACATTGGGTGGCGAATGCGGGTGAAGTGAACCGTTAATCGATAGGGTTTTGATGAACTCCCGCACTCTCTGAAAGCGGGTCACCACTGACGGGACGCGTTATGGGTTGCAATTTAACGCAGTAGCCATTTCCCCAGAGCCAGCTGGCACGTGCAACACCCAAGGGTTGCTTGGATGGGTTTTTTCTTAGTTTGCAGTGAGTTGGAAAAAGCTCGCTGCTGAAGGAAAAACCGAAAGAAATTAAGATGTTAAAGAAAGCTCATTCGTTGATTAAAAAGCCACAAAGCAAGGCCATTAAGCGCGTCGGGTTAATCAAGATGAAGGGGTTCTTTACAACTTCGCGTCCATGATTTGCATGATAATCGAACTGGAACGGGCACCGTATGCTTTCATTCCACCATAAGCGTCGTATTTACTCACATGCCTCACACGCCAAACAATTCGCTAACCCCTCGCGAAAGTGTTCAACTTCACGCGATGTCGTTTCCGTATGGTTTCCCGGGGAGGACGGCCCGGGCGTGTTCGTGATTTTGGTTTCGGTTTTTCGCGGCTGTCGGGCTCAATTATATCGTACGTGTGAAATTGAGCAGCACACATACACACAAACACACAAAACGGCATTTATTAAAACCAACCAAATGCCTCCGACCACGGGGTGTCACGAAACCCACGGTCCCATTCACGGGCTGACACGCAATTTCAGCTCTCCACCAAAAGGGACCAGGCAAAACCTTCAGACCATATCCTGCTGCCGATTGCTACCTGCGTTGGGAAGGACCTAGAGAAGTGCTTTTCTTTTCTACTCACAGTTCAATCATCACACGCAGCGATAAAGCTAGACGCGGGTGATGAATGGAGCCGGAATGTTTTGGCAACCCGTAAATTACTGCGACCGATAATTATCTGCCCTTTCCAGTGGTGTGCAGCTTGCTATTGATCGGTTTCGGTGTATTTACTTATTCATAAGCACGTGCCATTTTTACGCCACTCAAACGCCTGAAGCCTCCAACCGTAATCGCGTTCTTACGCGATCTAATCTGCGCATTAGGAGTCACCCCGTGAATCCCCATTAATATCAATATCTCAGGGACAGGTGTAGGTGGTCTCACCTGACGGTGATGGTACGTTCCCTTTCGTGACGCACTCGTTTTGCGCATCCTTTAATTGGCAATTTTCTCACCGCTCCGGAAGTGCCACCCGAGAAATGGTGCCCACTGCACTGCACTACTGTGTGTACGCCAACCTGCGCCGGTTTGTGCTGTTGCCGATGCGAACTGACCCGGAAGCGACCGACCGAAGGTTTTCCACGCGCAAATGTCATGCATGTATAAATCAACGCTAATGTGACGTTTTAATGTCACTACACGCACCGTGGCACCGTGGCACTCGGGGAAAAGCGAAAAAGGGAGGCTTCAACCGGTCAAACCAAGCCTCCCAGTGGGGGGGGGGGGAAGTTTTCCCGGGAAAAGCGTCCCGGGAACCCCCATACCAACCGAAACGGCACAATGTTTGTGTTTTGCCGATTTTAGTTTCGTCCCGTCGTGCTGCTGACGGCCTCTCCATTCCAGGGATCGGTAAGCGAGTTGCCACTGAGCAGATCGCACCGTACAAACCCCTTTTCGGTGTGTCCTTCCTGGGACGCAGGGCGCAACCAGAAGCCCGCCACCGTTTGGCAAGCAATAATAATTAAATAAATATTTTATTGTGCAACATAAATAAATTCACCCGCACCAAACACGGGTTTCGGCAAACACCGTGGCCAACGGAATAGTTCCGGAACTGCCTCGCACACGACCAGCGGCCCTCTTCTGTCTTCAGTTCTTCCCACCAAGCGCCAGCCAGATTGAAGGGCGTGCTTTGGCAGGACATTGCGCAACCCAAGTCGAAGCCATGACGGCTGACTTCCGCTTCGTCAGGACGATCGACCGGCCACGGCACGGATACGATGTAACCCGGTTCCACGAATGGGCAAACAGGTTCCCGAGCACTTGTCGCTGGGTGGTTTACGCCTGTCGAAACGTAATTTACGAGCCCACCGGATGCGGGTGATGCATTCACGGAATTCGCGTTTTAATTCACGTAAACAGTGAGCATTTCTGGCGACTTGTTTTAGACGGACTTTTAATCTACAGTCAGGCAATTCACGCACCGATTAGAACTGATCGTTGATTGATCATTCGTGGAAAGGTCATGGGGTAATTTGTCCATTGCACGTCACAACGTGGGAAAATGCAACGACCGGTTTTGGTTCCACGTGCGGGAAAAGTCACTCCAATCGTCCGTCGGGTTATTCATGACTGCCTCCGAGAGAGGCCAACGGTCTGAAATCCCTGGACGCTACAAAAAAACCCATATTTCTTCGCTCCATATTTCTGGTACACCGAGCTCCCGAGCTCGAAAGCGAGCGTGCTAAAGTTTGACTCCAGGGAGAGCTCAACTGAATGGTGCACAATTTAGGGGAAAAACCGCAAGCGAACGAATTCACCCTCCCACTGGGAGGTAAATGCATCCCAGTTCGATGCACGCGGGCTTGCAAAGCACCGGTTTTATGATGGCCGTCCGGTGCATCGGTCCCATATTCCAACGGCATCATCGTTCATCATTCGTGCTCGGGGGTCCTTTTTGCAGAATGCCCGAGTCCACAGAGAGAATGTGCGAATGTATTTCGAAAGAAATGCTACATCCCTGCAGGGCGGCCGTGTCTCAGTTTCGTACGGCATTCAATCCAAACCAAACCGGCTGAATGTTGACCAATTACCGGCCGGCTGAACGTGTGAACGGGGCCACTTACTGACGGCCTGTAATGTGTGTGTGTGTGTGTGTGTGTGTGTGTGTGTGTGTAAAAGGACACCACGCGACGACGGTCATTTCGTTCGAGAACGGCTCAAAATTACGACCACTTCAAGCCGGCTTCGGTAACCCGGTTTTCCACGGTCGTGTCCCCATTTTCCAGTCCCCAGACCCGGCACCGGCGAGTGGCGTACTTTCTTTATCAAAGGAGACGCTCCTGCAGAAACGACCGCCCTCCCTCCCCCGGCTGGGGGGAACGCGAAGTGAGGCCAAAGGAGTATGCGCCTCGTAAATCATGCCTTTTCAACTAATTTTGAATTTTATCACACCTCGTAAATAAACTTCAACTACATTTTATCCGATCATAAACTTGGCAAGATGCACCCACCCACCTTTCAGCTCCTCCCGTCCCAAGGGAGGAGGGAGTGGGGTGGGGGGGTGGGAGGTGGAAAAAGGACGACCACGCGCGCGCTGAAAGGGTGCCGGTGAAAGTGTGTCCGCGCCATCGGAGAAGTTGCCAGACGGGCACTGGACAAAGTGCCGTTGCTACGGAACCGTCCAGTTGCCGACGGTGGTGTCCCGGAGGTGGAAGGAAAAGAAACCGGAGGCATCTCATGTGCCCTCGTCCCCCGGTGTGTCCCCTTCCGCTTGGACGTCCTCATCCTCGCGCCTCCAGCTTTCAACAAAGCACCAACTGACACTTAATTAAGCTTCGGCTCCGGGACCGCAAGGATTTCATTCCGGCGCGGTTTTACCGACAAGCGGATGGCGCACACATACACACACACACACATGCGCACACACACACGTGCGCAGATGGACACGGGAGGAGAAGCTCGCCTTATCGGGTCCTTTGCGAGTTGCCGAGGCCAGTCTTTTGACCGGTTCACTTTCTCTCCTTTTATAATGGAGCACCGCAACAGACACACACACGTACGCACACACACGCGGTTGCTTCCTGGCCAAGCGTTGCCAAGTTGCACATACACACAAACCCGGACCGGGCGATGTGAACGAAATGGGCTTAATGTTGTATAAGTTGCAGCAAGCGGCGCTTTTCCCACTGATCAAAGTGAGCCGAGACGGGATAATGCTGGTGCTGGAAGCAACATACAACGCAGGAACAGAAAGCAAAAAGCGCCAAGACGAGAATAATGATTTATGCTGCAAGATTTAGAGTCTTATGCATCGTTAGCTGTGTGTGTGAGTGTGTAAATGTGTTTTTTTTTCTTCCACTTTGCTTCGCCAGTTTTGTTTAAATCACTTCTTTCGGCACTTTGGTGCTTCATTTTCCAGCCGGATTTTACACTCCACAAGGATGCAGAGCCACACACACACACGCGCGCTCGCGCTAGCTAAAGCACTGGCTTGCGCTAAATCGCGACCGCCATTAAAATTCGGTTTCGACTGAGTGCAATCGAATTAGTGCCACGGGGCCGGGTGTTGTACCGGCCGCCGGGATGATTGAAGACGCCGGAAGCATTAGCGGCACGCCTCGGTGGCGTGGCCGTCGGCGTGATTTGTGGACCAAATTCCACCGCGACGGGATGCGCGAGCGCGTGAAAATTAGCACCCTTTTGTGGGGGTGGAAAGCTGGAGGAAAATCCCCGGGCGCAGCAGACGATGCGTCGCGTTGAAAATTTTGTAATTTTCAGATACCGTTCACGCCCGGTTGGGTCGGCTGTTTTTCCGTTGTTACGCCAAACTCTCTCTCTCTCTCGCTCTCCGCCCCCACCCCGTGTGCATGGGGAACTTTTGTCAAATCCCACCCCCTCCCATCACACCCAGCTTAAGCCCGTTCGTGTGCGTGTGCATGAGCTCACACACAAGCCCCTGCAAGCGAGGAAGTTCTCAACGACAATGGCGATGATGATGATGATGATGATGGCGGTGGGCTGGGCGTGATATACCACGCACTAGAGGGTGGTGTGGCGGTTTGGTCTTAGATTCAACCGTAGCTTCCGACTCTGGGAAGATAGATTACACATGTTCTACACTCATCGAGGTCCCCGGAGCGGTTTTCGGAGGACTTCCCTCGAGAGGATGGAAACTTGGTGGGACTTTTCGAGCGCGGGCATTGAATTTAATTACGAAATTAATCTCCATAACATTTTCTATTAAAAACCCTCGTCGCGTGCAACTCGCGCGGGAACTCGTGCCAGCCGGTTTAATCGGTTGCAAAACTGCGTGAGTGTCGAAGAACCGAGCGCAGTGCAGGAGGATTGGATTAGAAGTTTTCCCGACGTTGCCATGCGTTCGAGCGGGCTCTAATTCTACGCATGAAGGCTCGTGCACAGTGCTGGGACAATCTGTCTGCCTTTTGCCTATCTCTTATCGATGGTTACCGAGGAAAAAACTCCAAATGCTCCAAGCAATGGGCCTCGCGAGCAGCGCTCGAACGCGTAATTAACTTGCATAAAATTAATTTTCCAATAAATAAACAGTAAATTGAATTCGTGACCGCGAATGATGCCCGGGGATTCTTTTTTCTTTCCGCTGGTGTAAAAGAAGAAAAATAGCGAGCTCTAATTCCGGATATTTTTGGGGATTTTGGTCTACCGCCGGGTGGACGAGCAATTAATTTTCTTCCGACGGTTTAACCATCGTGAATAATTGATTCATGGCCCAAGGAATACCAGAACACACGAAAACGAGCCAGTCTATACGAGATGACGATAATTTATTTCCATCATCTAGCGGCAACGCTTGGAGAGAAAATGTTCACCACAGGGACTTTGGGGACATTTTTGTTTTATCTTACTAAAAAAACTCAAAACACTCATGGCCAGGGATTCGTGGCCTAATCGATAGCACGCAACGAGAATTTACATCAGTTTGCTAAGGCAAAAAAAATCAACCATGATTGACTTTTAATTAAAACCCGAATCACCGGGCAGTGGGCAAAAACGCTCGCGCTGCCAGGAAAACAAATCGACCATCATCAAACGAGAAATGAAATATTATCCAATTTGTTTCGCTCGAGGGCTCATTATTGGTCGTTATCAGTAAAAAATATGTATCGATCGGATAGCTGTTTGTTTTCGCAAAGAAGAAAAAAATCTAATCACATCCTGTAATTCTGTAACTTTACGCTTATATTTTCCCAAAGTACATTTTTATTTAAATTGTCATGAGTATGCTCCGGCGCAAAATAAGCGGTAGATTAAATTTGAGGCTCAAGTAGATTTTTTGCCACTTGACTTTAATCCGATCCCATTCGCTTCGTTGAGGTAAAGCAGTGGTCACTGAGCTCACGCAGCTCAGATATCCGTGGTTAATCCCGTCCCGGAGAGTAGAGAAAGAAAGAGATGAGCGAGCAAAAAAGGTCACTGACCGCAACACGATTCAACGCTGGCGCCAGGCCAGCAAGATAACTGCACTCTGAGTGTAGATCACCTCACACTATCACGCAAACACAACTGTATACAACACACGTCTCTGTTACGATAAGCCCCACCTCAGCGCTGTTGGTGAAGGACGCACGATCAAAACAGATCGCCTCGATCTTTCGCACTCACACAGGTGCACGGAATTAAGCGGATTAGACGGGCTACGGTTGAACGTCCTTGAGGTTGAAGTAATAGATTAGCGTCGTAGTTGAGTGAATGAAATCAGATGAATGAAAAAAAAAACACGTCAGTGATTCGCCTGATAGTATTTCATGTAAATTCAGCTTATAGTAAAACATGTTTCAACTCACATTTATCATACCAAATACATTCACTTTCGATCAGCTAACACATTTAAAAAAACCCATGATCATCAATTCTAAAGGCACGCCTGAAAGCTGCAGCGTGAGTATTTTGATCTCTTCACGTCAAAAGTAATCACTCAGATTAAACAGAGTAATGCGGCTGCTGAAGACTGCTCTCAAACCGGCGCCGGTTTCAACAGAAAACACATTACGGCACATTTCCAGCAACCGACCATCGGCTGATGAAATGAGACGTAAAGAGATCACCCCCGTCCAACCGTATCCAACCGGCGTCAATTTGATTTCCCGAGCAGGTTTGAGTGATTTCACATGCTGAAAAAAGGGGTAAAAGCCACAGACGCCGTCTTCAGAAGTCAGGAAGTCAAACCAACCGCTAAGGGCTTGTGGCGAAATGGGGGAAGAAAACTCGCCCCGGATGGAAAGTAAGCGAGCATAGGCGCAACCGGAAAGGATGCTCCTTTTCGGTCCAAGAAAAAAAACCCCCGCTTGTATTTCGGGGGAATCTCAGGCCAGGCAAGGCTACCAAATGCACTTACAAGGAACCACCCCCGTGTTCTTCACGTTAGAAAACGCCCCCGGTCTCTTCCCAGGCAGTAAACAATGGATTTCGCCCCTTTTCCGGTTGGAGTGTTTGCATGCTTTTAACCCACTTCACGCGCCCGAAAACATCAAACCCGGAGTGGAGCTTTAAGCCAGCCAGCCAACCGGCAGCCGTTTTTCCGTGGAACTCGTGAAAGGCTTCTATCTCCTGCCTCCTGCCTAATTCGTTCGTTTGTCTCGAACCGATCGGGCAAACCTGGTGGTAAAAGTTTTCCCGCTCGCGTTTGATCCGAACAAGGATTATGCGTCGAGGCGAGGCCTAAAAGCATCTTGAGCGCGATTCTTATTCCTCCCGACGTCCGTTGCGGGTGAAGATTGTATTCCATCTGGCCAAGGGAGAGATAAACAACTACCTCAGTGGAAAGCGGAATCAGTAGAAAGGAATTGTCCATTTATTAAAATGTTGAGCGTACACCATCGCCGAACAAATGGACGATGCGCTTTTCCACATTCTACACTTCGAAATGTAACTCGTTCGCAGGAAAAACGCTACCCCCGTCGATAGCGGGATAGGAATGCTTGTGATCTTCTGCGTGAGAGTCATCCACCCCCGCGATTGCGTTGTGGAACCACCCACGAAGCGCAGATGGGTGCATAAATTTCATTTCACATCCCATCAAACACCCAAACGAGTGCCGGGTGGAGAAAGCCTCAAGGACACGCAAGCATGAAACGATGTGTATCGACAATTACGTACCATCAAAGCTCAATGTTCCGTTAAAGACGGCAGGCATGAAGCTCTCGGCTGCAACGAAACTGGGTGAAGCGAGTTTAATTTATTCATATCATGAAGGCTATTCGTTTCCAGCAGCACCCCACGATGCAATTCACAAGCTCAATCGCAGTGAAGCGCTGTTAAAATCGCTCCGATTGGAGGGAAAGAAACGTCTAGAGCGAGCAAAAGCTCATTATTTTAATCGTTTTGTTTTGGTCGAGCAAATCGAGCAAAACGGGAAAGGAGTTGAACGTTGATTGTTGAAATACAGACACGGTTTATTCAAGTGGACCCAGGATGCAGACGAAAAAGTGCTTCTTGTGATTTGAAACATGATTTGGACGCTGGAGAATTTTCCTCCTTAAGCCTTTCCTGATGGCGATCACGATGGTGACCTTACACACGTGTCCTGTGACGTGAAACGAGTCAGCACTTCACCACGAAATGCGCCTCACACAGTGACACACATTCTTACCGAGTGGGGGCAGAGTGCTCCTTTCGATACGAGCCTTCCGGGACGAGCGTTGGTACTTGGAAACTTTCCTCAGCATTCCCAGCGTGAGGTGGCAAATGCTGCTGCTGCTGCTGCTGCTGCATCGTCCTGCCGAGTCAGTTGGTCGACGCGACGGTCGGTCGCTCTCATTAGCTATGCAAGTAATAAACGTGATCCTTTTCCTAATGACATCGTTATCAAATTCATAACAATACTTGACACGCCGTACGACCCGCAGCCACTGACGTTCCACCGCTGCCCGGGAAAGTTAAGTGCGCTTGGACATCGTTTGTGGAATCGGGCCACGGTTGCAACATTACGACAGTTTCCTCTCTCTCTCACACACACACACACATACTCGAGCGATGCGATGGTGCTGGACGTGGATTGGAAAATTCATGAACTTGTTGTGCCGGTGGCCTCTTCAGCACGGGAGCGTACAAATGGCTAACTCGCCGTCCGTTTTCCCGGCTCGAACGATGGAGCCTCGAAGATGCTCGATCATAATTGGGAGCGGCCTGGTGTGCGCGAAACAGCCACCTACCACAGGCAGGTGTCGATCTTGTTGCAACATTATTCCGAACTGCATCCGCGTGCCAACCGGTCCGACCGGATAATGACGGTGCAGTGTTTCCGACGCGGCGAACTGGCTGTCACGTCACCGGGTTGACCTTGTTTCTATTTGCATGAGGGGTTCTTTCAAAGGGGAGCAGGGCTTTGAGCGGAGTTCTCCACCCCCCCGAGGGGAGGCTTATCCTCGGCACGTTCTGCGCCACTAGGGACATCATTACGAAATAACGGATGTTGGGAAATCGTCACAATCGAAGTAGCACTTGATGAAACGCCTGCTTTGACACGTGTCACAAACGTCAAAATCGCTTCCGTAAACGCGCCTTCGGGCGTTGGAATGAAGCATGCTTCTTGCAAGCGGGCACTTGCAAGCGCAATGCAAATGTACACAGCAACACCAGTGGCGTCTTTTCCATCAGCAACGAGAACCAGCCGTGCCGTTATTTGTTCCGTCAGGCAAGATTAAAAGCGAATCCATCATATTTGGATATGTTCCTCCAACGCGGTGGTTGAAGAGTTTCCACCGAAAGAACTCGCCTCTAGCCAGTATCCATCGCTCACGGTGGGTTGTCCACGTGCATGCAACGTGTGGCCATCACAAGCATCCCTTCGCCTATCGCTACAACCGATGAAAGGGCTCCCCACGACCGGGTGCTAAAAACTTGAGCCACCGTTACCGATTTATGAAGCCCAAAGTTTCCTCCCTCGAAACCCTTCGGGCAGTTCTGAGCTGTTCTGAAGCTTCTGGCAATTTCGAATTCCACCGCCCGCAGCTGTGAGCGAATGGAGCCCTAAGGCCAACGTGCAGCATGAGATGGATGAGCGGTTCCCGCCGGTGTCGGCTTTATTTCAACAAAACTCGGCCCGGCCACCCCGTTCGGGGCTCGGGGTTTTAAACCAACCCACGGTCGGCTATGAAGATTTATGTTTGACTAACGATTTTCCCCGGCAAACATCGCAACCGACCCAGGAACGCACCCGGACCCGCCCGGCTGTCGAAGTTTGACGAGCGAAACTGAGCGAAGAAAGCTGATTTACAACTCGGTCATAAATCATGGAAATTATTTCAGCCAAACTCCAAGGTCCAACCCCGAAGGTCCTTGCCGGTTCGTAGAGGAAAAGCGAGAGAGAGAGAGAGAGAGAGAGAGCGAGAGAGAGGAGGGAAGTTGTTTTTCCGAAGGTTTATCCCTTTTCGTAACGAATGCATGCACTGTGGCCAAACCGGACTCTCGAACGGCGATGAAGACGTACGGTTTTTCAGCACTCGCCCGGAGTAGCGATATGAAGCAGCCAATATTATTCCACCCGGTATTGACACATCCCGGCCCCAGATTCCGTTGAACCACATGCTGAATGAGCTCCATTGTGCTCTAAAAACTCACTGCAACCACTATGCATTATTAAACTGTGGAAACATAATCCTCATCACATGTCGTTTAATCAAAACTATCGGCATGGAAGAGTTAAATCGAGGGGAAAAAACACGCTTCACCCCAAATCACACCAGAATTGATCCATTATGATCGCATAAAAAATGGCATATTTACAAATTGCGGTGGTTCGTGTGGAAATCCCGCCTACCTTGATTGTGGTTGGCTAACTCAAATTTCACTCGCTCACGCTGGGGGTGAAAATCGCATCGCAGCAGCCCGCTGGTGCGGGCATGACCAAAAAAAAAACCACCCACGCCAGCCACAATTCCGAAAAACCAAAATTCCACTCCCCATTATCGACAAATTGCTGAGCTAATATTTGCGCCGCGATTGTGATTAACAAATTCGACAATTCGAGCCGACGGCGCTAGCTGGTTTTGCTGGTGGAAAATTATTGCCACGATTCTAAAGCACCGAAAATAAAAAAAAAAACCCCCCGATCGCCGGTTGAACAAAACCGCCCGCGAGGATGAAATGAACAAACGAACAAACGCAAACAGGCTCGCGCTCGTTTTGTTCGAACCCCCAGTGGAGCCTTCAGTGCTGGGCGCTTCCCTTCGCTTCATTAATGTGCGTTCACATGTGGGTGGGTGGGTGGGCGAGTGGGCGTGGGTGCATCACAATCTAGTGACCAGTTGGTTGGGAAAACATTCCAACCAACAAAATAACCACCACCACCATCGTTGGAAGTGTGTTTTGTCCCATGCGATGACTCTTGCGGAGCACCAAATTATCACATTTTTACCACCAGCGTGCAGTGATGATGGGTGGCACTTCCTGTGTACCCCAGGAAAAGGACTCTCTCTCTCCCTCTCTCTCTTGCACTCTGCGTGCCACATGCCACGTCATAGTTAGCGAAATACCGCCATTTATACCGCTTGATGCCGCGGGTGCGCATTGCACTGATAGGAATTTTACTCTCACACCCACCCACGGAAAAACGACTTCCCATGTAGCTTGTTTTATGAACCCGGGAATGGTTTACTTTTTTCCTTCTCGTACAGGTGCACACGCATTCACACACGCGGCTAAATCAAGCGCCCCTTCGTAAATGGAAATGTCATAAATTTCCTGCACGCGAGTGCCATCCGACGCGACATCGCGACGCGAATGAAGAAAGCCCCGCGGAATGTTCGTTTCGCGCGCAATCAAATGTGGCCCGCGTTTGTTTGATTGATTTATTATAACGATCAACATTTACACCACCTTTTCCCAGGGTGCACACGGGCCGAGAGCTTAATTGATCGCGCATACACCCGGACCGGACACTCCGCGTGTGCGTGTTTGTCACTCTGTTGACGCGTGGCGTGATTGGCGAGGCGTACGACGCGATGGTGGCTAATAAAAATACCACCCTCTACCGTGTGGGTGTGATTGCAGCCATCCCTTTAATGACATTCCGTACCCTTCGAGAGCACGCGTTAACGACTGACGGCAGGAAAAAGCTCATAGTGTTTAATTAAATGAGAGATACACACACACACACAAAAAAGGCTATGGCTTTCTCGCTCGCACGTGATATTATACGACCCAATTTCCAGCGTCGGGTGTTTTTTCTTGCGCCTCAAACTTTGCATCGGACACGGTTTTCTGCACCTCGCGTTTGACGACACACTTTTTACGACTTTTTCACGGTGCAATAGTTTTATTATTTCTTCGCTCACCCCGTGCAGCCGTTTTTTTTTCTGTGGGCATGGTTGTTTTTTTTCTTGTTGTTCTTATTCGTTTGGCTTCATTCTTCCCCTCGTGGAACCACGCAAGGTGCGTCCTGTCGGAGGAAAGTTCGCCCAGCAGTGTTTCAATAAGGGCGGAAACTTTGCACCATTTTTACCCCCTTTTTTTTTTGCTTCCGCCCGATGGCACTCGCACAAGAAAGCGGCAACATTTGCTGCTCGACCAAAACTTTCCACCGGCCGTGACCTTCCCGCGCTCTGACGCATTCCGCGCTGGCTTTCGCTGAGTTTGGCCATCGTTGGTCGCGGGCTGGTCACGCGGGACAGAAGATGCCGGAGCCTTTCGGGTATCTGACTCGTGGTCGAAGAAAGAGCCATTTGTCGTCGGTTTTGGACTTTGTGTTTCGAAAACTTTATCGTTTCGTGAGCTCCCGCTGGGTGGTTGGAAAATTTCCACCCACATGCAGAACAGAACTAGCACCCGAGTAGTTGGAAGCTGCACGAGCTTGCACGTCAGCAAAGCGCCGTAACCGGAACCCTTTGGCGCTCGTGTTTCTTGCACATACGGTCCGGGTTTTGGGGGCCATTTCCACCCATTCCAAGCCGCTGACAGAAGCTGTCTCTTTACACAACTTGTCGTCCCTGCGGAGCGTTCGCACATCGCACGCCTCCCCCCCCAAAAGTGCATGTATTTAGATAAACAGTGCGGCATGTTTCTTTCGTCGTTGGGTGGAAGCAAGACAACAACAGCAACAAAAAAAAATAGAACCAAAAAACATGCATGCATCCCACCCACACGAAGCGGCTCGGGATGCAAAACGGTTGCATAAATGACGGCTCCTGGGATTCGGTGACAAAAATCTGCTTACAAATAAAGCCCGTAAATCCTGGTCTCGCCTGGCCGGTCCTGGCATGGCGTTTGGTTGCGTGGTGGGTGATAGGGAGCCGGAACCGCTTTGTTGAATTGTGGTTTTTCGGTGAGCCACTTGAGCCACGGTGCACGGCGACGATATTGTACGTTGGCCACGGCCCGTAAGATCTCCGTTTGTGTGGGAGTTCTTTCGGAAGGTGGGAAGCCCGAACAAAAGTTAATCTGCGGCGGTGAAGACGACGCAAATAAATTGTTATCAGATCCAATTTGGTAACAAATGCCAACTATGCACACGGCATGTCTTCTTTTTTGCTGCTTTTCTTTTTGCCAAAAAAGAGAGAGAGAGAACACACACACAGCAGATAAACATGAATCCAATTCTGTTTAATTTATTATAACCCATCTCCCGCCTGGTGCGTTTTAGTTGAGTCTTCTCGCAACGTTACAAGGTTGTGCTTTGTGTGTGCCCTCTAACGAAAGCAGTACTCGAGACAGCATATTTGCGATCCATCAAGATTGGTCCTGTCGGATGTCCTGTGAATGCCCATTGCCAAACTTAAGGAGACTTTCGCCAAATGCTTGCAGAAAAGCAGCCCCCCGGAGAGCCTTGAGCTGACATGCGACCGGTTTTAAGAAAACATTCGCTCTAATGACAAAGCCGAAACAATTGCAAACGTTAAACGCAAATGCGCTTACTTCCGCACCTGTGCGTCGGTTGATCGTTCGCTTTCAAGCGACAGTCCACCCACACAGGCTAATATCCGGGGCGGAATGCTCGCAACAACAAAAAAACAGCCACGCCGTTGTTATTAGCCCCAAAAGGCACCGATTCGTCCACTCGGGATGGGGTTGAGCCTCGAGCTTTGTGCTTTTTTTTCTTGTTTTTTTGCTACATTCGCAATCACACCGCCGATAAATAATGGAACGGAAATGATTGCCAATTGAGACCCGCCTGCCGGCATTAGTGTGATTGATTGCGCCCACATACAGCTGCGTGGCACGCAGCTAGGACAAATCGCACCCAATTGCCTGTCAGCGGGTTGTCAGTACGTCACAATAAATAAGTCACGCCGTTACGTCGCGGCAGTTAACCAGCGGCACAGTAATCCACACCACGGTCGCGCGAGATGATGAATTTAAATCGCTCTTATCGGGAAGAGCTTACGAGCAAGATAAATTGGAATGCCGTCATCGAACCGATTGCGAGGATTACGGCGAGGGATTTTGGGCCAGCGCCATGGGACGCGCCGATAATGCAAATCCCGGTGTCGAACCGCCCATAACCCAATCCGATCCGGTGATTAAACCATCGGCGCCCAGCATCCTTTTCGCTGACAACTTCCATCACGCGCCAAGCGCAGGACGATGAGTTTCGTTACATAAATGAGGAAAATGTTTAATTTTCAATTCCATCCCGGGGCCCGTATTCGATTCCGATTCCGCCATCACCACCGGATATTACCCGAAGACCGGCGGGAGCTTTTGGTTTCGGCTCGAGTGCATTTCTTTCAGTGCTTCGAGTGCTGCTTCTTCGCCGCCGCTACCACCAACGTATGCATGCTGCATGTGCGATTGGCATACGCTTTCCTTCCATTTCCCAACGGCGAACGGCTTAATTAAACGCTCAATCAGCCACCCGGTGGGTTGCCAATTCGAACGACCGAAACTAAATGCACCTAGCCGTTCAAAAAACAAATATCCGGCCTTGCCGGGCGCTTTATTTCCGCTCTAAGGCACTTTCAGCCTGCAATAAGCTATCGCTACCGTGCGCGCGCGCGCTACCTTCTTCGGTTTGCCGGCACGGATTCCTCCGTCCGGGCACAGATTCTCAATCTCCGTACCTCGCTGTACCTTGGCTCCTGCGTCTTGACTTTCTACTACCTAGTATAAACAAGCTTTCCGACACACGCGCCCGAGATAAATACCTGCACCCGGTGGTGTGTGTGTGTGTGCACCGTGAAGTATCTCAATATATAACTATTCCCTAGCGAATGTACATATTAACGGTGCCTCCCGGACGATTCATAACGCTTTCAAGCTGCGTCCTTCGCCCGCAAATGGCGATCCCGAACGAGCTTGCTAACTTAAACAAAACGGATGCACCGTTCAGCGATTGCGAGCCTCCCAGCTCCATCTCCAGGGCACGGTTTTCCCTACGATTGCGATGAAGCATTGATAAACGAATAACAAAAAAAAAAAAGGAATCCCGGAGTGCGATCGATCGGTGCGACCAATTCTTTTTTCCAGGCTTTCACTCCCCTCCGGGGGTGGGAATTTCTTTCGGAATGTGCCCCGGAAATGAAGAGTTTAGAAATTCATAATTAAAATCTTTCCCGTTCCACCCGCAGCGATGGGAGTGCCAAGTGGCTGGTTCCATTATTGGCCATCGCTTCACTCTCGGGTGCCGTTGGTTCCGATCCGGTCACCTGCGGCAGTGGTTCCCTCCGGTCCATCTCCTGGTCCGTGTACAACCCCAGCTCGGACGAGAGCGTCACTTGGTCGAGGGAAAACACGCTCGACATGCTGGAACCGATGCTTGCCTCGTTCGGTGAGACTTTCTGCGACTTGCCACCCGAAGGACTCAGCTTTACGGAGGTGCGCATCATCAGCGCCAACGGGGCCATCGACGCAACGCTTAGCTTCGGTTGCTTTTCATCCGTCGGTGGTATCGATTTCTCGCTACCCTGAGTGCCCATTCGCTGGTTGGTGTTTGGACACGGGAGTTCAGACTCGGTGGCAGGTTCACCGCAGCAAAGTCCGCGAGCGAACGAGTCCTCCTCGGTCAGGAAGGATATGATGATACCGAACAGCATCGTCAGCACCGTCCCGAGGCAGCTGTACCACATGTAGCTGATCCGGTACACGGGCGCGAACCACGAGGATGAGTCATCGGGTGAGTCGGTCTGTCTGAAGGATGTTTTCACGACGTCCCTACGCGATGGGGACGATTCTGGGGAACCATCTTCACCGGACAACCTGCGAAAGGTGGGAAAGGAGGTTTACAAAATTAATACCATGCGCTTAAGCCATGAATCACTCGCTGCTAGTTTGCTGGACCACGGCTGGTAGTTATGATTCAATCACGGATATTAAGATCATTCACTTTTCTTGAGGCAATCGGCGCTGGCGAGAGGAACCTCCATTGTGAATAGCTGCCATAGCCGCGTCTGCGATGAAGCCATTTCGTTTCCATCCACTGCCCAGGTCTCGATCATTCGAGCCAACGAGAAAAGCTCCGATAAGTATCGTCAAACAGCCGATTCCGTGCGAAAATATAGATACCGTGGTCGAATGGATTCCACGCTGTTTTTTTTCTCTCTCTCTCTTTCTCTCACTGTCTGTCTATCCCCACCGACGAAAGGACGGTAAACGATGGTAAAAATCGCTGCCAACCTCTCGACTTCCTTCTCACGGTGGCTACTAGACACGCTGGCACGCGCTCTACCGCCCCAGATCCGAGCACTATGGCACGAACTTTTTTCATCATCACCTCTACGTGACCGCATCGAATCGAACCGAGCCGGATTTTGCCCGCATTTTCCCCAAAAACCACCAACCCGCAGCAGCAGCAGCAGCAGCAGCAGCTTGCAACAGCAAAGCCGGCAGGAGACGAGAATACAAAAAAAAAACTATACCACTGCACACGAACGGCAAACTCCAACCGCGACACGCGAACGGTGCCGTCTTGTGCAGCCGTGGATTCCGTTTCGTGTTTACTCTCAATTAACTTTCGCTTGCCGCACACCTTGATCGTATTTCTTCTATCTTCCATTTGGCTTGGGGCTGGGACACCCGTGAGGGGCAACCGGGAAACGGATGCGCTCCGCTTTAAACACACACACACTTTCCTCCAGGGGAGCCAATCGAAAGTATGGAGTGAGCGCTTCGGAACGAGTTTTCAGCAAGATCGTTGAAAGTTCTCGCACCCGGAATGGAAAGGAAAGCTTTAGCGGATTTTTTTTTTCTCGCCTTCCCTCCTTACATTATTATTGCAACTCAAACGACGGTGAATGCAGCGCTTGGCACAACAGAAAAAGCGGTGGTTTTGTATGTAAATAAAAATGTAGCAACACCTCCTAGAAATTAGTTCATCCGTCCACCAACCTCATCAAGCTCATTGCGTTTAAAGCATTCTAAATGGAAAATTTCCGTGGCACCATTCCGGCGACCATTTACAGCTAGTGGCGCTTTCCACAGGAAAAACCCACAGACTCACAAATTCTAAAAATCAATTTAAATCTGCAACACCACCAGAAGGCTCGGATGCGCGCAAAAGTTTTAATTTGAGGCTTCCGTTCGAGCGCCCACGATCACCATCCGGTGGGTGTTCGAAAATGTTAGAAGGAAAAACACAAACACGCTCACACACGCTCCGACAAGATTAGCACCGAACCACTAATTGTTTTCGCAAAGTTTTTAACTAGCTTCTGTTGCGAAGCGCATGCACCGACCCAGCTGCACCGACCAGCTTGTGTTCCTCGCACGATTTCTGTCCGATCCGACTCGAGCAAGCACGCTGTCGTGAGCTGATTGATTTACGCTCAACCACTGGTGCACAAAACAAGCGATCGTAGTCGTGCAAGCATTTTAAAACAACACCAGCACAAACCTGTCTGCAGCTACTAGCCTTTTTTTTTTTTGAAACGTACCTGTAAAAATTGTTATCCAGTTCTTCGCCATTCCAACTCTTCTGAAGCGCGATTGTGAGAACGCTTCCCAGGGCTCCATCTTGGTCGGGATGATGCTGCAGCGCCATGAAAAGCCCTTCGCCACCGGACGGTTCCGTTTCGTACGCAAAGTCCTGCCGGTCCCAGGCAGCCGTAGCATTGCAGCCGTCCACCGAAGATGACAGTGGTGGTGGTTCTTCGTTGTTCACCTGCGCCAACACACCAATAACGACGACCAGCACGAGTGCGATGATGCCACCCAACATTGCGCCCTATTGTTGGGGAAGAAACAGAAGCACGAGAAAAATTAGAATATAAAGCAGAAACGCCCAACCACATTCCCGCATTGTTCCAGCATCCCATTAGCCTGAGTGTGCGTACTTGCTCTGTATTATTTTCCCGGCACAACATTGATTAGCTAATCGTTCACTCTGATTGAAAGGCTAGCACTCTACGGGAAAAATCGAATGACGATCGAGACGGCTCCCCCGTTTCAGGGTACATTTATTTTGTATCCGTACGAAAACGGCCATCAGGGTGCTGCGCGGTGCAATGCGATCGTTGGGATGAACTTTTTCCATGCGGTTAAACTTTTCCATTCTCCAAATAAACAAACCAATGCTATCTGACCAATTTGAGGGAAAACTTTGTCATGCGTCGGCGCAAGCGACGGTAGCGATGAGAACACCAGTTGAAATTGAAAACAGAAAACAAAGCAGGATGCACCAAAACCCAACCACAGGGGGGTTTTTAAGGATTTTTTGTTTTTTTGTTGTTGTTGTCCCTCTTTTGCAGTGATCGTGCACGCGGGTAAAGAGCGCTGATGGAGTGAATTAAATTATGCCGTTTGGAATTTGCTCCATCAATACGTTTAATTTATTTCAATTACATCATCCATTCCCACGCTGTTCTCGGTTAATCAACGTTTTCATTGCTATTATCATCAGCAAGCGTACCATTTATTGCTGTTTTTGTTATGCGAATGCGAAATTGCTTTACAATGCTCAGAAGCTATTGATTTGATCGTTTGTTTGATCGCGACAAAAAAAAACTACTGCAAAACTGTGAAACGATGTTTTCAGGCCAATGGCATATTTGCGAGCCACATCAATGAAAGCAGTTTATTGGATTTAGCTATTTTTCCCAGCTATTTTGCCCACCCAGTGGAATTAAATTTATCCCTAATCAATTGTTGCTAACAACAACAACAACCAAAGCCCTATAAGGTGCTCTTTAATGCCCACAGGACAATTTTGAAACCCTCAACGACTGTTGATGATGTTCTACAATAAACCATCAGGTGTGAAGTGAATTTGCAGACTTCAATTTGATTTCGAGTGCTACCTGCTAACATTCAACAGCAACCTTGCCATTCTCCTTCAGCTGATGATTTACAGAAATGCAACAGCGTTCATCAGCTCTTGAACGATGCAAAAAAGCTCCTCCGCAAGTCTTCGGTCGGGTGCTTACGCCACGACCACAGAAAACACAAACCTACACAAACATTCAGCGAAACCACGAGACGAAGCGTCGAGGCGTTAACGTGTGAATTCGCCCGTGTACACTCGCCAACGACTGCAAGCTCCGAACCCGTAATAAGCTCATCTTGTAGCGATTGAGCAAAAATGGAATATTAACAGGTAATCAAATTTTCATATTTTCAATTTCCACTCGCACACTCGACCGGTACGAGCTGGACCGAGGGGACACACACCGAGAGCGAGGCTGTGCTGCTAAAGGCACCGAATTACATCCGAACCGTCCGCATCTTTCATCCATCTTTACTGGTACCGTGCAGACGTTTACACGCTTTTTTTTTCTTGCTCTCTATTCTTCTCTCTCTCTCTCTCTCTCTCTCTCTTTCACTTCTCCAAACCCAATCTAGACGAAAAACGTCGACGATGTCTCATCATCTTTTAAGAGCCTCGAGAAGCGGCACCATTTCCTCGTCACCATTTACACCTCGACACCGATAATGATGCAAACGGAGACGTCTTGATCAACGGCATCAGCACCGCTCGGGTGATGATCTCCGTCCGCACAGGGACACCGCTCGAATCAACAACAAAACGCTCATCATTGTCATCATGCCCGGGGTCCCGAGGCGTGAGATTTAATGCCCTTCTATATCCAGCGGCGCCACACACGTCTGCCACGGTCCGTGAGCGGAACTCCAAACGCTCCGTTTGGCGCTGGGTGCCATCTTTGGCGGATTTGTTTGTGTGTGTGTATGTGTGGCGACATGTACGTGTGAACGGGCGTGTGAGTATCCGGAATCCGGAATCGGGGCACAATAAAAAGCTCATTTAACTTCACTTCAATGAGATTAATCGGATAAAGTGGAGTGTTTTTCGTTCGGCTTTCCACAGCAGGCACAGCCACTGTTTGTCGTCTAATCCCCCGGGGCGTAATCACTAGCGCACACAGTCCCATGTCGGCCGTGCAGGGACCAAGAAGCACCCATAATCATATTGCAGGAATTAGGCAAGCGACCCAACGCAAATGTTGGGTGACATTCCTGGCAAAAAGCGCTCAACGCTTCACGGTGTCATTGTTGTTAAACAACTTAAATTGAGTTCCAATTCAATTTCGCCGTCTCTCGGGCGTGAAAAGCATTCGTAAATGGTTGGCTAAGCCCCGCGCACACCCCATAGCCTTGGTGGGCTTTCCCAACCCTCCGCGGGGGAACGCTGTGAAACAATTTCCCTGCCCAACTCGCGAGCTAATTTTCATCCAGCGGGCTCATTACTTTTTGGTATAATTGTTTTTTTTTCCTCGCCCGCGCTTTCTAATGAAGCCTGGTTTTTGGAAACTCATTACGCAATCCAGAATGAGAGGCCCCGTAAAAAGTCATGTCACCAAATCGCCAGTTCGACCGAAACAAAAAAAAACAAAAATGAAACACTTCAAGCGACTTTCCACGCCCCGGAATTAGCCGCCCACACGCCCCAGCATCTTTTTACTTGCTTTCCAATGAAAGTTTGGACGGGAAGTTTTGAGTTGCGAAATGTATGGCGAATAAATTTCACTTACCTTGCCGTTGGCGCGCCGGAAAAATATTCCAAGACTGAACAACCCAAGCGTTACGCCACCGATCAGCCCGTTCAGCGTGAGCGTTGCCTGCAGGATGCCACCGAGCCGCTCGACGATGAACACCAGCCCGAACGAAACCAACCCGAAGCTGTGAAAGAAACCGGAAGAGAGTGCCAAAAATCGATGTTAATACAAAACAGACCGACAAAAGTTAGGCTGTAATACGTTAAGTGCTTGGATGCACTTCGAGGAGTGGATGCCGTGACAGGTGCACAGGATGTTCAATGCTCCATTCACTCTCCCTGGCCACAGCGTGGGTATTTTCAGACCCGCCTCGACGACGACGACGACGAGAAAGTACGTCGGGAAAAATGCATAAAACAAATCCACGACAAGGTGCATTGCGCATCGAAGGCGATGCAGAAGCTATCCGTTCGGCACTCTTTCAATAATTGGATTTGGCCCAACCTGCAATGCGTTCGCAATCCTTCGCAACCAATCATATTCATATATCTTTCAGGCTCGCAGAAATAGTGCCGCTTTACGGTTGAATGGATGAGCGTACAAATTCGATAGCATATTGCCAGACGAGAGTGTTGTTAGTTCCATATATTACCGTTTCTCGAGTAGCAGCACCAGCACCAGCAGTTGCTACTATTGCTACAGGAATGTACCGAATACCGAAAGCAACGGGCTCTGAAACGACGAAACGCTATGAAACATTGGCCTAAAATCGATGGGATCGTTCGTAAAGCACGCTCCCAACACACCCAAGGACCTCCACATTTCTGATAGTTGATATATTGCGTGACACTTCCAGGGAGCAATGGAAGGTTCACTCTTGCTGCGTATTTTCGAGGACACTTAAATTCGAAAGAAACACACACCATCTTCAAAACCGGATCAAAACCTTCCACCGTGGCGTGCGTACTTTCCGGCAATCCCATCCGAAGCCTACACATAAAGCTCCTGTTTGCCTAAATTTGCTCTATTACTCTTCTCGTCTTGCTTATGCGGCTAAGCAGGAGGAGCAAACGAACTCGCCTTCTCAAAACCACCCACCAAGCTCCAAGTGGAGCAAGTGAGCCAAAAAAAAAAACAAAGTTTCGGAGGTGAAAAAGGATACGCGCAGGACAAAAAATTGATTCTCGCAGGATTTTGCGCCGCCTTCTCGGGCCATGAAGCCTGAAATGCGGCCCAATTTTCATGAGCCGGCAGAGCTCAAGTACTTAATCCTGTGCAGTGGGAAAGAAAGTCAGAAAGACGAAAGCATCACTACAGCGCCACAGTTCTGCCGTAGTTCGTCGCATAAATCTCGGCGCAGGTTCCGGTTCTCGCCGGGCCGGTCTCGGGAACGCAACGAAAACAAACCACGCGGCCCATAGATCAACAAGCACTCTCGTTGTCGGGCACTTTACCGAGAAGCCGTGCGTTTAAATGTGTGCACATCGTGATATCGGGACGCGACCGCGCAGGAGCCACAACTTTTACCCCCGGCAAACTCCTGACAAGCCGTCGGGAATTTTTTTTTTTTGCTGCCCACGTGATCTCCTTCTCACTCTCATGCCACCTTCTCTACCAAAGGCAACGTTTCGCATGAAAAATCGTTACTAAATGTCAGTTGGCGAACGTGATAAAGTACCTGTTTTGCTTGCGAGTGCCACCGCAGCGTGCCAGGACGACGCGCAAGGATAGATCGACCAGCAGTAAGATTGTCCCGATGCGTGACACATCCGTTGCTTATCACATCGATATCGGCGCGACGAGAGAAAAGCAGTGGCCGCCGCTGGTATAGCATTACAGTTATTATTTACCTTTTTCGGAGCGCCAGAACCGGGCGACTTCGAATTCTTCCGCCCTATTCACATCACGACATCGGAAAGGAAACGTCGGCCACACCTGGGTGAGCGATTGGGGGTTCCCGGGAAATGGAATATTAGGATCATAATCCACCCGGACCCGGTCGGGCGGGACGACGCTCGGGATGTTTCTCTTTCGGTTCATTGACAGAACTTCGTCTTTAGTTCCGGCTCATTGACTTTGGTTCCCGCTTCCTTTTCCTTTTTTTTATTAGTTATCATAACACACTCCAACCGGGCGGAGGCACACTCTTCCATATGGCACACGATAGCACACACCACCGCACGAGTAGGAAATCTTATTCCAGCCAATAACCGTGGCAGAATACTGAATGTATTTATTCCACTGTCATGGCTCATTGCTCACGTGCACATGCCGAGCAGCGAACTCGGTCGGCTCGATCGGGCAGCTCGAGCTGCCAGGAAGCGCTCAAACACGTACTAGGATAAACATGATGGCCCAGCGCACTGCGGGGCACAGGTGGTTGTGCTCGACAGAATGCTCCCTCCCACGCTCGTTGGGAAAACATTCGAGAGGCACTGTTGGACGGGCGACGGGCACACTCGGAGGACTAAATCGGAAATCGTACTGCAAGCAATGAAACGAGATTGCAATACTCCTGAATTGGGCCGTGTGGGATTCTTCGACAGGATCGAGGCATTATGCAACGGGAGAGAATATTTCGAGGCTCAGTTAAGAAGCGACTAGAGACTCTGATTGGAGAAGTTCAGGAACATCTACCCAAGCATCGGATGGGATGGATGGGAACGTTCGTCGAAAAAGCTGTCAATTATTCGAACGGGCTTATTCGATTTGAAATTGGCTTGATGAGCTTTAAGGTAGCAAATTGCGTTTGCGTTCCCGAACAAACGAATAATGATCAAGACGATTATGTGCGGAAGCTTTGCTATTGCAAATTACTCTCTGTCATTCGCTAACGCATTGCACAATCAGATATCAGATTGCATGAAAGCAGTACACAACAGTTTTGATCGACGAATTAAAATTATAATCGATTTACGACTGGGTAAATCGGTGGCCAATTAAACTATGACCAGTATCATCAAAGCAAGACAAACTCGGTCGGCAAACGTTCACCACCGGTGGATCGTTTTACGGCGTAGCATTAAAAATTGAAATAATATTTCCACTAACGACTTTGCGCGTCACGAAGCCTCTCACGAGGGCGTGTTTACACACCGAGGCCAGAGTGCCCGCCTCCACAAACACAAACGGAAACAGAACTTCATTGGAGAACCTCCCTCGATCTCTCGGTGCCACACGGTGACGGAAACGTTCCAAGAAAACACAAATTAAATAGCATTTTCCGCATCCGTGTTGTCATGAATTTCAAAACAAACCAATAACGACTGGTACCGTGAGGCCGGCTGCGAAAGGAAGCAATCCCGGTCAGGCACGTTGTCTCACGCGCCTCCAATGCGCGTTGTCTTGCAGACAGCCATCGGGACTGGTGGCACACTTTCTTGCCACCGAAGACGACGACTACGCCGACGGCGATGGAGGTCTTCTCCCCATTTTGCGCACACCTGTCCCGCAGGCAGGCAGGCGCTTCAAACCAACGAGAATATAATTCATCGCTGCGCGGTGAAAGCAAACAAACGCGTAACGGGCACGTGATCGTGGCAGCGAATCGAAGGGACAAATCTAGACAAATCGCTCGAACGACGGTTGCGGTTGGGCTGGCGCTTTCCCGCGTACTCGCGTGAGATGAAATTTCAAACAGGTTAAAGGTGAAATCGAGCGAAAATCCAATTACATCCGATTCAGCGCGCGCCACCGATGGCACCAAACCGTGCAGCCAAAACATCCTCCCAACCATAAAAGGCCGTCGAAACCCACGGCCAAATATCCTTCAATTAGCCAACCAGGCGTCTCCATCGGTCGGTTGGTCGGACCGGACCTGCACCGAGATGGCGAGGAGTTTCTTTTTTTTTTTGTGTGTGTGTGCAGGTTTTGGAAGCGATCGCACCGAAAACGGGCCCACTACACATAAAACCCCCGGAAAAAGCCGAACGAACCGTGCCAAGAACGTGCTCGGTTGACCGGAATCAAACTTGGCCGATTGCCGATAACGCTCGGAGTGTGGCGCTCAAAAAAAAATCCAATTTTTAAAAACAACAGGATTAATCTTTCTCACCGTCACCGTCACGAGTCGCATCGGATGGTGGGAGCTATCAGCGTGAAGTGTTTCTATATTACCGGTCCTTTGTTTAAGTACTGCAGCCATCGAGTACTGCATCCGGGAGGGTCCCGCACGGACTCTTACGTCAAATGGGGCGGGAAAAATTCGAGATTTTATAGCTTTCCATTAGTCGGGCGGGTCCGAAAGGGCCGAAGCAAACTGCTCCAAGCCCAAAAAAAAAACCGAGAGTGGGTGTTTGGGCCACAACCTGCCTCTAGCTCAAACAATAAAACAAAATAACGCTCTCCCCTCGCAAACAAACAAAAAAAAGAAACACGACACAAACGCCATTCGAATCGAATCTGGCGGAAACGTCCCAAAAACGGGGGAGAGCGCAAAACAACAACAAAAAAACCGCCACCGACTGTTGTGATCCTGGCCGTCATCTCTTATGCTTGCGCGAATTCAGGACACCGAGCTGCTACAATTGGAGTGAAATCACCAACCTCCCGTTCGCCGGCCACAATCACACCTCCACTGGCACCAAGCATCGCTAGGCAAACGCTAGATAAGGCGAGACAGATAGGTCTCCCTTCGGTCAGATTGCAATTCTGGTGCATCCTACCGCACCGGGTTGGACCTCTCCCGACACACTCACTTCTTTCACCACGAACTCGAGCCGGCGAAAAGCTGTTTCGATCAACATCGCGCGCATTTGGCGGAACTGTTTCCGCCACCTCGAACTGTGGGCGTAAAAATACAGCGAAACAAAAAAAAACGAACCTTCTGCCAAACAAACCCGGTGGCCCGACTTCTAGCCCGCCGGAACGATGGGCTCTTTCCGGTTTCAAATCTTCAGCGCCATTGCTTCACGACAGCCGGGCGGCGATTGTGCAGCGGTTATCTCGTTTATAGATTTCGATATTTTCCGATGCATTTCATTTTTGCCACCCTGCCCCCCAGCGTATCGAAGCGTGGTGTGGCTGGAGACAAAAAGGGGGATGCATTTTTTTTCTCTCTCTCTATTTTGTTTCGTTACTCGCCTTTGCTAGCAACGGTTTTGGATACTTTTGCGCATGCAGTGCTTTGGGTTTTGCACCACTGCGATCCACAATTCCCATTGTCGAACGATTGGGGCTGGAATGGGACGCCATGAACAAAAAAAAAACGCCATATTCGATACCAACCCGGCCGTCCTGCTAGCGCCAGAAAAATATGGTCTCTCGTTGCTTCAGAAACGCACACTGGTGAGGAATTAATTTTTAGCACATGGCATTAGGGCTAACTACTAGCCGGCGATTGGGCATACTTACAAAACCTTCGCCACGGAAAAAAAAAACACACACACTCGCACTCCATGCAACACACTATCACTTTGGGGTGATTGGAAAACGCATGCCACGGCAGCAAATAAAAAAACAGAAGAACTCAAATCGAACCACTCGGCCACCCGACCTATCGGGAAATCGTTCGATTGTAAGCCATCCGTTTTCGGTTGTCAAAAACGCTCGCGTAGCAAAACAATCCCCAAAACATCCTTCTTCGGTGCCTTGCTGTTTTTTTTGTTTGCCAGTAATGAACTATCTTTCCGCACTAGCTCTCTCTCTCTATCTTTTTTGTGTCAGTTTTTGCCACTCCGCAGCTCGATGAAATATGCCACCGCAAGCAGAAAAAAAAAAACACCAACCAACCACCCGGACACCAGATGACCCCCGGATAAGATGGATGAGATTAGAAGTAAAAACGTAACCGAACGGGCAAAACCAAACTCAAGACGAACGTTGTGCGGTCGGTGGGCCTCGTTCGGTTGGGGTAACAGGCCATAAATTACCCATCGGGTGAAGGAACGAACCCAAACGAACCACCTCCACAAGGGGTTCGATCGGCTGAAAGGTGAGTGGGTCATAACCGCTTGACATCAGTGTGGCCCAGGGTGGCCCCGGGGTTGTGATTGCGCGTGTTTGGTGGGGGTGTTTAATCTCACCGGCACTCCGGCGGAATCCGGAGAAGGAGTGTCAAACTGTAATTCGACTAGTGCAGGGGGGAATCGATAAACACGGACACTATTTCCTCGTAGTGCGTGCGTGCGTGTGTTGTCAGACGAAATGAAAAATACACCCGACCCAAGGAGGTTGACCCAAATTTTGACACACGATTTTACGACGGTCACCATGGATGGATGGATGGAGAACAAAATGTAGCTGCCGGGAAGGATTCGGTTACCGCACTTGACTGCAATCAATTCACTGACTTCCGTCATCCGTAGCATTCCGACACATTCGCTTCGTCACTTCGTCGGAAAGCTTTCATAGGGGTGTTATTCTCGCTTTGCAATTTCGTTGAAAAATTCACCCTTCATGATGCCGGCCCAGTTTTTAAGCAATCTAGTTTTACTAGGAAACCCAAAAAATAATACCAACTAGATTTGCACAAACCTTCCGGCAACTGCGGGTTACATGCGTGCTAGAGCTTTGCCGTGAAAGCATCCGAATTGTGTTCCGGTCAGTTCCGATCGCATGAACGACCCTATGACGATCCACCCTTTTTTTTTGGGCCTGATACACATTTCACAACACTCAATTCATCGGATGTCCATGTCGAAAACCCCGACTAATTCATTTCTGTTACCACAGAAAAAAAAAACCGTACACTGAGGCTTGAATTCAATTTGCTGTCTAACAACCATCACACCAGTTGAGCACCGAAACCGCACGTAAAAAGCGTACGCCGATCCGTACGCCCCCACCAAAAAGCGAGTGTGCATCAACATGTGAAGAGGTCATAATCATACACGAAATAAACGCCATCCACTTACCCCAAGGACATCCACTTGGCGTACAGTGCCCCCTTGCCGTCCGGTATCTTCATCTTCATCCCGCTGACAAGCAGATCCTCGCATGTGACGGCCGCCAGCGAGTTCAGGGCCGCGGCAACAGTACTGTAAGAAGGGGATAGAAAGAAAGAAACAGTGAATATGTGAGCGTCATACGCGTGGGTGGTGAAAGCGTGTCCTAGCAACGTGTGGGAGTACATTTGCCAAAATCTAACACCTCCACCCCCAGAAGCGGACCGTTCTCGCGGTCGCATATCACCGCCGGCCGCAGTCTTAATTGTACTCGAAATTGCTTCAATGTGAGGCACTTAATTGGAACCAAATTCGTGCCGAGGAGCGCTTGCAGCCCCAAGGGGATCGTACATCGTCGTCCTCGTCGTGTTTCTTCCGTTGAGCCCTGGGCCCGGTCTCGAGCACTCGGGCGGAATTTTCCGAGAAAACCCCGCACGGAGCGAAATACGAATGTAATTATTATAACAACATAAAAGACAAGGCGCTAGTGGTCGAACTTCGGTGCGCCGTCACAAGCGGCATTCGTGCGGGTGCGCCAACGTGATAATGCGAAAAGGAAGTTTCACGAGCAGTCACATCCGGGAAACGGCCTCCGGACTGGTTTGCCAAAGCGGCAGGACGCGAGGTGACGGAATGCCTCGGTCTCGCACGGTTCTCAGCTAAATGATGCACCGAAAAGACCCTGCGGCTTCTAATGCCCGCTCCAGCTCGCGTCTCCGAAGTGGCAGCCCTCTGACGACGACGCCAGCAACGACGACCGAGAAGACGAATTTTATTATAATGTTAATTTTATTCCACCATCAAGTAGTGGGCGAAACGGCACCGGCTCGGCCGATGAACATTGCGATCCTTCCCGACGAGGCGGAAGCTTAGAAACGGCGACAGACGTGAACGCTAAGTCACCGGAAGAACTTGAGAGGTTCATTCTGCAAGTTCGTGTTTTGACAATCAAATTTGAAGTCGTCATGCAGCAAACTTTCGTCGGTTCTGTCGGGAAGCCTGAGAAATAACCCGTGAATGTGCTGCTCGTTCTCTTCTTTTTTTTTCTCGACATGCCGAGAAACGAACCGAGATGCGCAAAGAATGAAGCAAACGACACTTTTTTCCAGCACTTGAAGCATCTTCATTCTATCTTTGCTAATGAGTTTTTTTTTGACATTTTTTGTCTGATAGCTTGCCTTACAAATGGCCGAAAGTCTAGTTTTTGTAATAATATGCAACGGAATATTTGTCCGAACACAAATGCCCATTAAATAAACACACCAGACATCAGTAAATAATTACTATTTCGGTGGCTGTAAAACGCGTCTATGCCTTCGATTGGAAAACTCCACAAAACGTCGGTTTCATTCGTTTTTATCCCACATAAATTTGATCCCGCCATCACAGCGCGTAAATCCCACGCTATAAATTTAAACATTTCTTCCCACTTTGACATGGCGTTCACTTCCAGAGGCTACTCGGATTCCGCCAAAAAAAAAAGGCCGCCTCTTTTTCATCCGTATTTAAAACCGATAAAAGAAATAAAAAATCACCCCCCACAACAGAAGCTTTTATTACGGCGAGCAGCTTTATTTTCTTCATTTTTTTTTACGCTACGTGAGAAGGGCAACGCAAAGTTAATTCCAATCTCCCGGAAAGCGGTACCGTGAGCCTGGCCTTTGAGTGGGGCAGCAAACACTTGAACTAGAGAATAAAAATCACCCCTCCCACACACACACACACAAACACAATCACTAACGCCGGTGCACGCAGCAAAAATGCTTAATTGCTGCGGGAAATTTTATTTTGCGCGCGTCTCGAAATCAATCCAAATTAACAGCCGTAAACGAAAGTCGGCCACGAAAGCCCCCCCGGAGCTCGGCCGTCTGTTCGACCGAAACCAGCCGGACTATTTGCCCACATCATTACAACCCGAAGGAGCGGCACAAAAGCAACAACTAAGGGACGGCACCAAAAAAAAACGCATTAAAGCTCAAGGCAAAAAGGAAAAGTTAATGGAAATAGAAGAAGAAGGAAAAAAACATCTGGAACGGTTCGGCCGCCACCGACGGGAGAAAAACGGCCGTCATACTTTTATGGATGATCGTAAAGTTGATTAATCGGGTCTATTAAAAACTTATCAAACCTTCCCGGGCCCACCTTCGGACGGGTCTAAGCCCGGTGCCCGGTAGAACCCACGGGGAAAAGTTCTCGGCAGCGTCCATCAAACGAGCATCCGCCAAGATTAGTGTCTCAATCTACAGATGCCGTTGGGGGGAAAAAAAAAATGAGCCACAGCCTCTAACCTCTCGGCGCCACATTCCACCGGTCCACGGTTCGGGGGTAACCGGGTGATGGTCTGACCCGCACCAAAAAGCATCCCGATGGGCCGCGGGAAACCGGGGCTTAACAGAGATGATTAGTGTTCGACCATCAGCAACTAATGTTGGGCCTTTTTAGGCTACAGCGTCTGCTGCCAAAAGCTTCGCTCTCAGCGGCAGATACATTTACGCACCACGCGGGCTGCCCCGAATGGCCACCCGGTTGGGGTTGGGTGACTTGGAGCGTGATTTAATGCGGCTCATTATCGATATTCGTCAATATCAGCCAGAAGAGATATTTACCCGCAAGCTAACGAGGAGAAAAGTGAGCCTAGATTTCGACCGCAAGAATGCAGGGTAAATTAATTGCACACTTTGGCAACGCTCAAGGCGAAAATGGAGCATGGGATGAATGCCCGGGAGCGCCGTCGTAAGCCAATTCAGGTGATTAACACAACCAGCTTTAACCGAACGAAAAGTTGATTGATTCCAAAAGTTCTGAGGCCTTAAAGGGACAAAAAAGAGTTGACGGTTGCTTCAGCTCGTGGTCCAAAGTTTCCCACCAAACTCCCAAACTTCCACACGCATGTGAAAGATAACTTCCGCTTCCCCAGATCAAAGATCAAAGCACCAACAGCAAAGCAGTTACAAACCAGGAATTTGTGCGGTTTAAGAAAGCTTTCGACGGGCTCAAAAAGAAGGCACCCCACCTCTCCCCATTAATGCGCCAGTCGAGCAGATGATTCGAACTGACAAAGTTTTACGAACGTACGCGTAGCCCAAACCGGCTGAATCATTTCGTAATTGGTTGTGGAAAATCAGCAAAATCACGTTCAAAATACTCACACCTCATTCGGCAAACGTCGTACACCTGCTATCGGAGGAGGTTCCCAAGCACATTCGCTTCAACCATGCGTAGAGTTTAATTAAATTAATTCCTGATCCAATCATCCGCGTCTGGTGAGCGGGCTGCTGCTACAGGCTACAGGCGCTTCTTCGGCTACCACATGAAATCTAGCTCGCAAACAGGCATGTCTTTTGCCAGGCAGCAAAACCATCACCACGTGTGCGTGCGTTTGATTGTTATCACATTGCTGAAAGCCCACACACACAAGCAGGACCCTGCGGAAGTGCGGGTTGCTTTACATTAACCCGGAAAATTAACGAATCGATTTGGTAGCGCAACCGTTCGTCAACTGCCACTGACACGGCTGATCCGACCGACGATTTGTGCGACTGGTTGCGAACGGAATGCGCACCAACAATTCGTGGTATCAAACCGTACCGAGTCATTGCCCGACCCGGGAAGTTAAATTCCCAGCGTGCTGTAGCAGTGGGAACGCAACCGATACCGAATGCTCATCGCGCGGGCTGTAGAGAAAATTATCAAAGCTCAAATCAAATGCACACAGTGTCTCCCGGGACGCTGGATCGCACCGAAATAGAGCTTGCAGAAATTCAATTGACAAGCATTTTTCCTGCCATTCCACTCTAATTCTAATTAACCACAACCGCTTGTTGCCCTCAGGTAGCGGGTATCTGCCCGTGGAACCACAAGGCTCGTCAAATTCCTCGTTACCAATCTCAATTAACATTCCCAGCTCTCCTAAGGCCGATCGAGACCGATCGAGAATATACAACGTTTCCCGCACGGGCTCCTGCATTCCTGGTTCTATTTCGGGCGCATTACGAGCTTCAGCGGAAAAGCGAGAGCTCCGAAAGGGCAACTGCAATATCGCGAACGGGGAATCACAACGGATTGCAATTTAATGCCCAATTAGACAGCGGAAACATATTGATTCCCAAACAACTGCTAACCGACAACGGTACAGGTACAACCCGCCTAAATCTGATTAAAACTACTCACATTACACCCGTTACTGGTGCGGTGGAAATTACATTTTCAATTCGTTCAATTAGAAGCGCGAGCTCGTGTAAACACCAACCGCTTCATATCGCATTAACCCACGGCTTGGCCACTCAACCTCACGGCTCAAGGTTGAGGTATTCATTACTTACCCCAGGCTGGCGGCGAAAATGCCGGCCACGAATATGCCGGCCATGAATTTGATATGCCCAAACACATCCATCACGTAGAACGGCAGCAGTTGATCCTTGGCCGTGATCTGGCCCGCGGCCAGCGGGTCACAGTCGGAATAGTGGGCGAAAGTCATCAATCCCGTGTAGAAGTTCATCAAAAACACCGCAATCAATCCTGCGAACGAAAACGGTTATCGGAATGGACGGGCCCGAAATTGCCCCGAGAACGCGAAAAAAGAAAAACATCAAAATAAAACCGAAATCGCGCGAAGCGCGGAAATTAAAGTAAACGAAACGTGGACGGCAAAGCGAGGAGTAAGAATTGGGTGGATGCCTGCGGGGGGGCAGAAAAAAGAAAGAAAGCAAAACAAATATGCTCCCGTAGCGAGTTTCGATGCTGCAATCGAAAACATATCAATTAGATTGATTCATTCCCGTCGCCGGCGATTCCGCTGGGTTGCATCCGAAACTGCCACGATTAGTTTAGATTTGCTCGGGCGATCAGCGAAAACGAAAAAACAAAAAATAACAGGATTTGCTCGAGGGCAAAAACTAATGCATTTTGAAATGGTACCAACATTCAATTATCGTGCACAAACACGAACCACCCGGTTAACTGGATTGTGACGCCGTGTCGTGGGTTCGGTAATGAAAAAAGTCCAAATTGCGTCACGATCGAACTTCCTGTTTTTTTTTTGTTTTGCAGGCGTATTTCAAGCAGCAAATCGCCACCGGTACTGAACCGGTCCAGTTCCACAGTCCGGAGATAATTACTAACGGCGCACGTTTCCTCACAAATAAGCCACCGGGTGCGACCATTGTCGCGACACAAAATCACCCACGAACAACCTCAACCGACTCACGGATTGCACAAAAAAACAACCACGTGGAGGTAAAAACAGAGCCACACATCATCGTCGCAATGGCCGAAATGCTTCACGTGACTTCCCGGTGGCGCATAGTTGCACGCAGCAATCTCCACCGAAACGGTTCGGCAGCTCGAAACGGACAGCAACGGCAGGATGAAGAAGAGCAAAAAAAAAAAAGAACCACTCCACTCAGCCAACAATTCGCACACATCGTAAGCCGACACAACGAGCACCGGAACACTTACCGAGCAGGGAGAAGTAGAGTGCGAGTTTGGCCGTTTGCAGCGATTTTAATGACATGCATTTTTGAACGGACGCCTGATTGGTGCAGAACATCGAGGTCCAGTAGAAAAAGCCCCCGATGATGACGGAAAACACCGAGTGGCGTGTCGTCGGGTCGGGATCGAAGCTGCCGGTTCCGGTGACGGATTGGGTCGGTAGAAAATACAGCATCGGTGTGCGGAGAGTTTCACCGCAGTCACAATTCATCACCATATGGCGACCGTGGAGCGTAGTTCGTGTGAAAGTTTCACCAATCCATACCGAGCCATAGCCGAGGTTCATTTGGTTTGGTTCAGGGTTTTTTTTTGTTTCGTTTTTACCACACACACACACACACACACACACATTTTGTCGCAGAAGTTGCACGAAACGGGGGGTTGTTTTTCGGTTCGCAGCCAAAAACAACATTATCAATCGGTGGTACGAGCCGCATTTTGAAGCGAAGCGTCCGGAGAAGGAGTTTTTATATTTCACCGTGCGTGTTCCATCATCGATGAGCGGCAACCAGGTCGGGAAAATCACCACGGCCAAAAACCATTAAGTTTCCAGTGCGAGTAGGTGGCGTGAACATGAAAAGAAAGGAAATAAAACCAAAAATGCTACGATAAATAAACGACCGATATACATAACCGATCAGCACCAACCGAAAATGAGCTCAATCAAAAGCCCACAAAGCTCGCTTTCAGAATGGGATAAACTTTTTTTTCTCCCTCACATAAAACGATCCTCATATCACTCCTCAAAAAGCTCATCTCATCGTTACCGATCGATGATGATTGAATGGGCAGTACCTTTCGATTCAGAGATGCATGTAAAATGCATGCACGGGGGAGGTCAAACAAAGTGAGTAAATAAACGACCTATGGCGAAACCGGTGGCCATCGACCACAAAGCTCATGTTTTACCGTTTGCTCACGAGTTTCCAAACACCTGAGCCATCGGGCAAGTGCAGAGCAACCGGCGAAGACAATTCCCACAATAACCACGTTCTCTGTGCTTCTGTGAACCGGTTCCAGCATGGCTTCGATGTACTGAAAGCATTTTTATTCCTCTGCTGTGCTATTCTTTCCCAATCTTGAATCCCAAACACACGGCACATCATACAATTTTGTGCCCCGCTGCTCACCTCAAACCATGCACACCAAACCTGCTGAAGCTTCCGCTTGACCTTCCGATCATCTCACCCCCGGGGACTGTTTATCGTCGTTTCAATCGCGGGCACGACGAGTACACCGGCAAACGCGACGATGGAGGCGCATGGTTGTTCACACAAGCAAAAAAGCAAATTATGTGCATAATTAATATTTATGAACTTCAGCGCAGCATCGGGGTGGTTTCTTGGTCGCGAATGTCCCGAGAACGCTGGCGACAGCGACTATGAGGATGAAAATGACGGAACGCGATGCGCACCACGGGCTTGCGCCGGTGCTCACAAAATATGCGACCGAAGCAGGGCAACATCGAACTCACGGGGGAGAAAATATTAAATAAAAACATCCAAACGACAACAAAAGTGGAAAGACCGACTACGGCACGGTGATAACCTAGGGAGGAGGGGAGCAAGAGTGAATAAAAAACAACAATTGCTTGAATAAAACATAACCCATCCCGGGCCGCGTCAAGGGCACGTCGGAAACGGAAACCAGGTGATGATAAAATTTTCACCCAACTTGCAACCACCACAAGAAGAGTTCTCCCGCACGGAGAGTGCACAAGTGTCCGAAGATGGCGAGAGAACATTGTAATAAGTTAAAAACGGGTTCAACCATAGGTCGATCGTACCGGGATTGGCCGTGAGCTTCAATGTGGCATGAAAAAGTGTTCCAGCACCAACGTGCACTTTTGAAAATGTATACATCCCACACGCTGACCGAGGGTATATAGACAACAAGTGCTCTAACATCATAAAGTTTCTCTCTCTCTCTCTCTCTCTCTCTCTCTATCACTCTTAAGATACCGAATGCAAGCGAACGGAAGCTAGACAGCGTAGTTTTTAATTAATTGTGCAACCTACTTGAAAAATTCAATCCTTCCATGGTCCGACGCCCGGCTGAACACATCGGACAGTCCGGCCGAGTAGTGCGTACCGAGGGCAAGTATCAGCACCAGCGATAGCAACAGCACACATGCCTGCAGGGAAAGTGGAAGAAAATGAAGAAGAAAAAAAAACACCATTAGAAGAAAGTGAAAAGTGTAAATTCCGGTTATCTAGTGCACACGTTTGCACGCATTTAATTCTTCTTAAATTGTGATAAATAACCGAGAGTTCGCTCGAATGCCCAGCAACTCAACCGAACGCAGATTAACTAACGCAATCCGCTTTCCGCTTCATATTTACGGGTGCAAAGCAAAAAATAAACTGTTTCTCGTTGATAAGATCCACGAAACTGGCCGGGGGTTTTGCCGCATTCCGGCTCGTCAGCTCGCAAATAAGCTGTTCCGCCGCGCAATCCGACCAGAGTTTTGTCAACTCGATGGCAAACACTGACCAAGATGATAAATGATATCTCTCTGCTCTGCTCATAACCTGCCGCTTCTGTTTTCCTGCAGCACCACGCTTCCGAGTGGCCACCGTACCACACCGTGTCGGAAAATTGGAAAACCCAACCCAACCCAGCAGCAGCAGCAGCACCGCATTGTCCGACATTTTGCCACACAGCCTTTCGGCAGACGGAAGTGAAAGCATTCAATTAGGACAAGCACCCGGGGGGGCTTCCGGTTTTCCGGCCACCATTTCAACCCTCGCGTGATTCATCATACGCAGGCCTTCCGTTCATTCGGATGATGATAATGTCGGAAAAAGTGAAGTCCTGCTGGTGTCGCCGATTTTCGAGCGAAAGAAGCAAGACAAAAAAAAACATCAGAGCCCATTGACATTGGCCCCGCTACGGGGGCTATCCGTTCCGGATAAGGCCTATCTTTTTTTACTTCTTGCTGCTAGTCAGCTGGAACGCGAGCGGGAACGAACGCCGCCTGAAGCCCGTTTCCGACAGCGCACCAACCCCTTCCGGGTTTCTGCTTCACGCGGGTAACGGGGGCAAACAATAAAACTTTCTAAATCACGTTTCAATTTCGGTTTCGTCCACCCGGCCCGAGTGGAGGGCGATTTGATTTTCACGAATCCTTTTTAAGCGCCGCTTCCGCTAATCCAACAAACTGGAATGGGGCGCTCACTCGCCGGCGGTGGAATTTGGTTGGATGAGTTTCCATTTTTCACGGATTGGCCGTCCGGTGTGCGGGACAGTCGGTAAAAGTTATCGCCCCAGGGGTTAAAGGGAATCGTCGCAGGATGGTTCGGTGGAAAATTTAACAACGACAGCTGCTTTTGGCTTTGCTGCTGTCGCTTCCAGCTCATATCCCAGTGAATGTTATAAATTCCTCGAAAGCACTACATTCGAGATAAATTCCACAAAGTAGGTGTTTTGTTTCAAAAGCATCAAAACGGTTCATGGGAAAAAAACCTAACTGTCGCACGCGAAACCCTTTGCTTTCACAATTTGAGCTACGGAACGATTGTGAAAGAGGATTTTCACGGCTCATTATCTCGGCGGGAATACAACGGCGTCACAACAGCAGTGAGATAAATTTGCAACCCAAAATTTTGATTCTCTCAGAATAAGCATTCGCCATACGATTGGGTGGCGCCACGTCGCATGGAAAGAAATAGCCAACTAATTTTCACGCAACCACACAAGCGCGATGTTGGCTGTTTTACACGCAGTCGATGCTGCCTCCCGAAGAGCTGGACCGTCCTGCCATTTCTGAACCCGTGCGGGATGAGCTAATGGAAGCATAATAATAACGAACACAAAAAAGGGTGGCGTGGCAATAAAACTGGCGCCTGGAAGCTTGCCCGGTGCTTGGAAGGGAGGAAAATTCGTTTCTTCAAACAGAACAACAACACACCAGCGCAACATCATATCACAACACCATCCGAAAGTGGCGTTGGCACCACCGACACCAGACAAAACAAACAATCATTCGGTCGGCATTCTCCTTTATGCGTGGCACTTTCTTATTTATTATCATATTACCATTTCCCTTTCCCCGACCGGACCGGAATATTCATCGTCACTTCCTAGCGAAAAATAAAAACATCCTGCCCTTTTTGCTAGGATAATCACTCGCTGTGGGCGAGAACGGAACTAGCAGTGGATAGAAGCACACTGCATGGAGGCGCACAGTTTTCCCAGCACATCGTTCCATTTGCGTCTGTTTTGGCGCTTGTTTTCAGCAGCCGAATAAGCGGTAACGGAGATAATCATAAACACCCCGGAATAGTTACTTCATAACCCCTCATAAACGCGAAGCACATAAAATCTCTACGGAGATTTATCTGCAGCGATGCGCAATGATGCAAATGAAATCAAACCGGAAGTCACACGGCACGATCTACCGTTGGGTGAAAGGAAACTAATGAAAATCATGGAACCCCCTAAGATGACTTGTTTTTATACGGCCAAAATGCGTCAGAGATACGCGATTAGATAACGCGAGAAAAACAACCAATAAAACTACGTCACGTACGTCATGACGCCCTGGCTGGGGAATTGGCTTCAGAAGTAGAAGAAAAAAAAAAGATACTAACAAGTACGCTGGAAACAGGAAGTGAATAGTACAAAACTAATAACTAAACTTCGAATGCGTCAATACATCACCTTCCTTAAGCGATAAAGTGCATTATCATCGGTATCAGTTTCGTGAGAGAGAAAAAAAAAACCCTTAATGAAACTAGCCTTTCCTAGCGCTAGCGACGTTGCAGCGAAATTCCAGCGAACGTAATCCAATTTCCCGCAGTACTATTGAGCGGTGTTCGATCACTTCACTTTAAAAGGCACCCGACAGGATGCGCGCGTGCGATGGAATAAATTGATCCAGGAATTAAGCACGGCATGTACATTTCCGCTCACTCACGTCAGACGAAGGAAGCATCTGGTATTGGTGAGCTATGAAGAAGAAGAAGAAAAAAATCCCGTTTCCAATTGAAAGAAGCGCTGCATCCCTTCGCAGTACCATGTGCTAAAAACTCCGTACGATCCGCAGTCGCTTCGGTCGGTCGCATACCAACGGAAACCCCCGGTCGGGAAATTGGTGAAGCAACAATCTGGCAATGAGCCACACGCGACACACGCGTCTTGCAAGAGGCAGAACGTCTGGCAAACGAGCACTGAAATTCAGATTTCCGCTTCACAATTGCCGTTTCCATCGGTGCCGGCGATGCTGTGGCACCATGTAATCCTCGCTTCCGGGATCGATTTCGATCCCCAGCTCCCGGGCTGGATTGTGAAACAGAACGCAAGACAACTTTGAAGTTGAAGTTGACAACAATACCGAGCGTCTTGTGTGTAGGAAGCCCGCGCGAATCGAAAGTAATTTTGCGAGAGTACTCCTCGAGGCACCGAAACGTTGATTTTGCTCAACGCGTCGCAACGTCACACGATTTTCCATTTGCACGAAATCCAGCAGAAACGGCAGACGTGCGAAATGTTGAGCTCAGCCTGCAGGCGTCTAGTTTTAAACTTGCAACGTGCGCCTATCGTGCATCTCCTGGTGTGTGTGTTCTTTCATTCCAGCATGGATCTTCCAAGTTACGGGCTTCCTTTTTTCCTCCAAAAGTGTTCCTCAGTTGGGATTACATTTTTTCTTCACTTTCAGATCAAACTACTCGCACACTCACTCAAAAACATCCTTCGAAGGCTGATAGAGCTACACCGCGTAAGTTCGTCGAACATTTGCACCTCGTTAGGTACACGTTAGTGCCGAAACGACCACAAGCTTTCATGCTTGCTTAGCAGCATCGTTGCGGTGAAAAATTGAATTTCCCAATTTCCAACTCCAACCGAACCGAAGCAACAGGCTGTAAAATTGTCATGAAATTAGGGAATCGTTTCCAGACGCGACACAACGCGGTGTTCGCATGCATGCAAAAACTTCCGTATGCAGAGCGTTTCGTTTCCATGAAAAGAGTGAAACACACCGACAACTGAGCCAATCAAACCAACGAAAAAAGGTCCAACGAAAACTCGTGGCAAAAAAAAAAAACCCCACCGCTCACGAACACGACAAATCAAAGCCTTCGATTTACATAATTCGTTTCCAGCGCACCGTGAACCGCAAGGCAAATTCACCGAAATGTAATCACCTGCACAAACGCAAACTCATCATCGATCCGCCAGCACTTGGCAGCCCTTCGCTTTTGCGAGAAGCACACCATCGAGCCGCTGGCTTATCGAGAATTCGGCATAAATCTCACCCAATGAGCAAACCATCAGCGGAAGCATAACAAACGAACAGGGCTCGTGCGGGTGGCCACCACTTCTACAAAGCCCTTCCGTAACGAGCCTCCGATCATGTCTGACGCAGACACGCCCGTAAGAAGATGCTGCTCGGTTGCTCGGTTGCTGGTGCTTGAAGCTGTTTACATTTTGCTCGGAAGAAAAGCTCCCCCCACCCCATTCGCAAGTCTGGCGAAAGCCGACTGGCCCTTATCTTAACTGCAGCAACGTCCGTCGGCAGAGGGCTAACGAAAACCGCTCGATACATGCGCTTCGGGTTAATGGTGCCGATAATGTGTCGAGCAGCGTGAAACTGTGTGGGGAAAATTTTACGAGCATTACAGCGCAAAATAAACACCATTCGACAATGCGCACGGTTGAAGACCTCCGGTGGCAAAGGCCTCACCGCAAAGTGACTTAATTTATCGTTCCAGGAAATGCTCGCCCCGGCACCAGTTAGTCGGGAAATTTCTCAAACATTCCGGAAACAAAGCGACACCGCTCCATCTGGGCGCGTTATGATTTTATAAACAGTTCATATTTTTCATCGCCTTCCTCCTTCGCCGGCGTGAGGGCGTGATCCAAGCATGACAGGGAAAGAAAAACGAAAAAAAAACAAACAAGAAACGAAAAAACCCACCCACCGGTAGCACGAACCAACACAATGTGCCCTTTTCCAGTGGCATCGCGATTTCGCATTCCAGCGGCATCGCGATTTCTTGCCCTTCGTGCTACGCCTTTTTTTTTTTTTTGCCCCTCCCAAGCAGCCGACCACCGGGAGGTGGGTGTTGAGAAAAAATCGGAACTTTGATTGCACCCAGCGACTCGAACCGCCCGAGGAATGATTGACTGAGCGAGTGACTGGTTGCCTTCAGCGAGTCGAGCGCGTTTGGGGACGCGATTCGAAGAAAGCGTGCGCCGGAGGAAGGAAATAAATTTTTCACCCCGCCATCGTTTTAAAAGCCCTTCCGAGGTGGCTGCCGGCCAAGGGGAAAGAACGCTCTTGCCGAGCACGAGAGAGAGAGAGAGAGAGAGAGAGAGAGAGAGAGAGAAAGAAATGAAGCAAATTTACAACCTCGCGCCGCTGGGGATGCCACGTTCGTTTCCGAGGGAAATTTATTCAAATTCGTCATATTGGACGCCCCGCTCGCAGCCCAGGGAATAGAAAGACGGAAAAAGGAATCATCCATCGCAATAAATTTACATATGACTGATTGCGATAATCGGATACCGTTTGTCAGAGCAGCCGTGCCGTGGGCCGAGGGCTGACAAACTGGCAACCGCACGCCGGCATCGGCGACATCCCACGGCGAGTCTCCACCGAAGTCCCGCGAGAGAACGATCCGAGGATTCCGGCGCAAAAGTGCGCGCGGAAGGACTTCGCTTTCTTTATGTGAAAATAAAATCACACCCTCCCGTTATCGGCTGGAAATATTCACATCATACTTCGTCAAGTTGCTCATATGTATTCTGGGTGATTTTTTATTCACCATCACTCGCGGCCGGTTACAGTTCTGCAGCTTCTCAGACAGCGAGCGAACGTAAGAATGTATTTGTTGTACGCTTCCGACCAGGCGCCTGTCCGATTCCATTGCCACCGAAACACACGAACGCCATCACACGCCAACTTATTTATGCTTCAATTTTGCTAATCTGTTGCAAATCAGCCCATTCCCACCATTTGTCAGCGTGCGTTCATTTTCTTCGCGCACGGAAATGCCCATTTTCATGGGCAAATATATGTATGCCGCAGCCAAATTTCGCTAACTCATTTTTTCCGTTGCTTCTCTAGAACTCTGCAAATTCAAGGGCGCTGCTTCTCGACTCTCCCAGGGGGAAAAGGAGGCGCACATTTTCACGCCCACAGCCACCAGCGCTTGTGGGGGCTTTTTCCCCACGGCCACTTGTTGGCTGGGGAAGTATTTCATGTACGCAAAACAATCTTCGTTCTCACACTTCCACCCACACATGGTGGCTGGGGGGGGGGGGGGGGGTTGTTTACCATCGGCGCGTTACGGCTGGCTACCTATACATGTAATAACGTTAATGTCACGCTATTTATCTTCATATATTGTGTACAGGTGAGATTACACTCATCTGTTCACTTGGCAATCTAACTTTTGCCTATTTTTACCGCCAGCTCGTCTCTTCGCCAGCTCATCCTGGCTGACGGCACTCGAGTGCCAGTGAGGCAATGCCCCGAAATAATTCCGTTCGAACCATGAGCCTACCTCAGTTAGGCTCCTGACGCCCCATCACACATACAGTGAGAGAAAAAGAGAGCGAGAGAGCGAGAGAGAGAGCAAAAGAACGAAAGCTTGCAAGATAGACGCAAACGTACACGGGGTGACGCCGGTGACACAAAGAAATTTGTGGCACGTGGTTTCAATTGCATTTTTGTTTTCCCTCCCATCGGGCTGCTTCACCCTCTTGGCTGTTTCCATGCTCTTGATTTTATTTCCACCCAACGCTGGCTTCTTCATACAAGCCAGACAAAGGCGTTCACCGACCGGCGGGCGAAGGAGGGTTTTGGCGAAATTTTCCAGCCACCGAGCAAAGTCAACCGACCACCAAGGGACCCTCTCTCTCACTCGCTTTCCAGAGAGTAAGAAACAATAAATTTCCATTAGGCTTCAACTGGGCGTCTTACGCAAATGGCAACGTTTACTTCGGTTTTTCCTCGTCCCAACCCAACGGCCACGCAAGAAACCGAGCGATGGAGGCGCCTGGTGGCTGCTACAAAGTGGAAATATTTATTCTTCCCTTCTGCCCCACACTACACGACCCTCGACCTCCGCCTCCCGTAGCGGTTCCACGCACACCTCGGCAGCCTTGCAGGCAGCAGATTAGCGCCGGGGTTTTGCCGACGACTTCACACGTACCACTTCGCTGCGCTGGGCCAAATATTGGGACCGATTTTGCAAATGGAGACATTTGAAACCAGCACCAAGCACCGGGGAATGCGATACTATCGGGCACGCCGTTTTGGAGATGGGTGCTAATGAATGCATAATTTGTCTAATTACAAGCGCTTTCCCGGAACCCCAACCCCATGGAATGGCGGCACAATATAATACGGAAATTATGGAAAAAGGGAGCTGGTTTCAATTGTTACCGTCGGGAGCGCTGGAAGCTTTTGTGGTATTGCGCAGGGTAGTTTTTCTCGCTCCCGCATTCATTTCGAGTTTTCCAGGAAAAGATTTCGCTTACGACGTGCACATCGACCGCATCCACCCTAATTGGTTACGCATGAGAAGAGAGTGCTGCTTTAGGGCTACGAGAACAGATGAGACCCCATACACACGGGACACGCAACCTTCACCATACGGCCGGCGCATTAGCATGGCCATAAATGGTACAAATGGGTTTGTTTATTGCATCAAATGAGCCACCTCCTTCTACCCGGCTGTAATCCGGTGCCTATCAATAACAATTAGCAGCCGGCATATGTAATGGCAATGACAATTGAAATCAGGAAAAGAATGGCAGCTAAAGCTCACAATTGCGCTTTAAATGCAACGCTTTGCACGCACACATCCGGTACAAGGTGAACGAACCTTGCTTCTTGGCTGTTGTGGAATGCGGGCGAAAGGAGATTCGCCTTCCTTAGCTTCGGTCTCAAATGTCACAAATAACAATTTAGCGCCAGCGAAAGGAGAACAAATGTTTTGTTGAAGCTAAAACACACACACACAGACACACAAAAACACAACCCCAAACAAAGCAACCCCGTACGGGCTCGATGCTCAGCAACCTGGAAGGCAATATGCAAATTGCTTTGCTTTAGCGTTCAAGCTACCAAGAACCAGCGTCACCGAGCGGCCACGGAAAGCTCCCGCGTGCCTGTAACTTGTTGTCTAATTTGAAATGGTTAAACATCGCTTTTCTACAAGCAATCAAAGCAAAGTTTACTTTATTGTTCCCAGCGAGCACACAGGCAAGCGAGAAGCGCGCGAGAGAGAGAGAGAGAAGAAAAAATCGGAATACGACACCCGAGATGCGATCCATTCACCCGAGATGCCCGTACGACGGCAGCAACCATGTACTGGTTTATGCCTTACCAGGCGACGTTTAATACTCCCATGCTCCTTCTCCGCGCCGTTCCACAATCGACCCGAGAGTGGGCTGCTTTTGTTTTTGTTTGTTCTTTTGCAAGATTGAGATTCGCGCGGGCCATGGAAACGAATGGGACGAGAGAAAGAAAAGAAAAGAAAACAAGACAGCAAAAAGCTTACCATCCGCGCCGTCGTCACCAAAGGCACACCGGCCATGATGGAGGCGCCCAGTGGGACATGAAGATGTAAAATAAGATAAAACGACTCGAGAAAATGGAGCCACACGCAAACACACACACATACACACACGTATACCTAAAAGCGTCCAAGTGAACAGGCCATGCAACAGGGACACCACCTCTTCATTACAGCGTAATCCTATCATAGGACGACAGCTTAACCGTTCGTCTTATCGGCACTCTGTGCTTATCCCAGGCGTTTCGCCAACTGCACCGGGGAAAACCTCACCCGCCAGCTCAGTGGAGTCGAGAGCCCGGAACTGCGTCAACCGTTGATCTGTTTGTCTTCTCGGGACAAACCGTCGCTTCCCGTGACGAGCTACCTTGCGAGCAGAAAATCACCCGACACACAATGTCGAGTGGGAAGAAAAGCCAGCCAAAAAAAAAAAAGAAGGCAAGAGAAAAAGAACACACACACACAGCAGTGAGGGACACGGAAGCATGCGAAGGAAAAACAAAACGACAATCACTTGATCATTCGCCTCGTTGACATTGTTTCCTGGCGAAGCTCGCACGGCGTACGCATGAATCACTTCCACCGGGCTGAAGCAAATCCCCGTCCCCGGTCGTGGCTCGAAAGGACCACACACACCGCTCATGGCCACGCAATATAATAAACTGCAATGCGAGTCTCACCAGCCGGCAAAGTGGCAGAACGTGAGATTGTTGTCTGCAGATAATACGAAGTGATGGTGGAAAAGGAGACTAACAAAAAAAAGCCATACCCTCATAACATGCACCCCATCGCCGGAGTGCCTTGAGGCTAGTTCTTGGCCGCAGTTCCTTTTCCACCCCCCCTGCCTCCCCAATGCTCTGAATGTGCTTATGAGGGTTGTTTTTTTCTTTCTTCGCTCGCTCTTTTGAAACACGAGCCTGCGCTTTTCGTTTTGAGATCGCGCGTTACAAACAAAGCCATTCGCGCACTGCTCTTCGCTGCTGCTGCTGCTGCTGCTGCTGCACATCGGAAACGCACCATTTTGTGTGCCTACGGCCTTACACACTTACATCGTTACACCGATAGTCCATTAGGCACGGTTAGGCCAAACGGGCAAATGAGAGCAATGAGAGAAACGAAACGAAACGAGCCCCGGACTCGAAACTCACCTGAAACGTATCAGCGATAACGACCGCCTTCATGCCGCCCTGCGACGAGTAGAAAATGCACACGAAGTAGATCAGGACGACGGCGATGTACCGGTTCAGACCTGTTGCTTCCGAGAGGGCGATGGCTGGGGCCAAAACGGCCACCGACGTGTAGAACAGCATCTGTGGAAAAGAAGAACAAAACGAAAGAAGGCATGAAATAAAGGAATGGCCCGAGATGCCGGGAAGGAACCACGGCAATCGGTACGATAAGCTCGAGTGGTACAACACACCCACTGCACTGGGGCCTTGTGGAAAAAGGCTTCTGAAACGCCCCCCGATTCATCCCACCAGGCACACCGTTGTTCCATCGACCATCTCGGTCTCTGATTGTGATGGATTTGTAGGGCGCACCAGCGACATTCGGACCATAGGTGGGAAAAAGGACCCAGCAAACCCGGAAGCGTCGCTCCACAAAGAATGGCACTAGATGGGATTACTTACTGCTCACCCTCAACGCTGGGGGAGTGGGTGGATGACACCGGATTAGGAAGAATTGAGCCAAGCGGGGGGGGGGGGGGGAGCAAAAGTACGATGTTTACAGCAAGCAACACGACGCTTGGGCAACCCGAGCAGCTTCGGGCGGCATAAAAAGCGATACAAGCACTCTCCGTGGTCACCCGGTCCTTGAAATAATTTCCGCTCAAAAGCACCCACACATAGCGGACCGGAAAGAGGTGTTTCAACAGGCAGGCAGGCAGGCAGGCAGGCAGCCAGCTAGCATCCCTGTAGGTGCACTACAATAAAACAAGCCAACGGCTTTCCGAGTGGCGTACTGCTAGCGTTAGTTAAATGAGGGTGAATGTACCCACCTCGTTGAGTGGGACACATCTTTCGTCCCACACCATGAACATGAGCTGGGATGTAATCAGTTCGAGGTGGAGGGGAGAAAACCGATCCGGTCTCGTACGAGCCGCCTGTTTGGCTTCAAATTAATCCTTAATCCTCGCAGTTAGAAATGTAATTCTTGCCAACGCCTCGCTCGCCGACGTCAGTGTGGCCGAACAACGGAGAGCAGTTCTGTTCTTGTTTGAACAGCGTTTGAGCGCTCGGGCTAATAATACCACCGGTAAGTCTTGCGCCATTCCCAAAGCCAGTCCCGAGGAAGCCCGGGGAAACAATCAAAATGCTGAGCAGCAGCAGCAGCAGCAGCAGCAGTTACAGCTTGTCCCACGGGAACCGAGCGGCTTGAGGCAGCAGTTCGTATCGAAAGTTTGCCGACGTGGCGCAACCGAAGCGAGATGGGAATAAAATTCAATCAAACTTAATTCCATCACCCATTTAATCCACCTTTGATAAAGTTTACCTTTTTCACCCACCCACGGCGTAAGCCCCCGTTTTCCGGCTGTGGCGCGTTCCGCCGGAGAAACGAAGCTGACAGAAACATTTCCGGCCGGCATGAGTTGGCCACGTGCACGGAAGTGTCTTTTGGCTGTCTCGTTACACGGTGGTCTGAAGAGGGTGTTTTGTTGCGTACCGCAGGAAGAAAAAGAGGACCCACAAACACACCGGTCCGATGCCGGTGACCGGTCCGCACGTATGCCACGTATCCGGGGAGAAAGTGTCCTAAGCTGGGGGAATCATTTCCTGGCCACACAAAAAGTGACACATCCTCGATCAGTTCTGGGTTACCTTCGCGAGGAAAACCGGAAAACGGAGCAAATTGTTTGATTAATAATCGTTACGGCAAATATCAGAGATGCTATCAGCTTTCAGGCAGCGATCCGTGCGAAAAGGCACTCGGGCTAACAGCAACCATAAGCTTGGTCCTCTTCAGTTGAATCCTGCCGGTGGTATGTTGCCTGTATTGTGTGCAAACTACCACCGGAGAGCATCTCGAAAGTCCCTCTCATCGTGCCAAATGGGCTCGCTGATAAATGATTCATCAAATAAGCTGTAATTTTTGCATCCGTAAAATGAGCCCAAATGGAAGAACTAATTCAATGCGCGATTCACCAGCAAAATGATAAATGATTCACCGAAACAAGCTGCCACTTTTGGGACCATAAAATGAAGGCTTGTGAAAGTGCTTAGTTGAATCGTGATAGAATCGTACCGCGACTGGTTCATTGCCAAACGAATAGACAATGATTCAAGCAATTTATGAACTACGAACACAGATATCTTTACAGCATTTCTGACTAACGATTTAACGATCTAACAAGTGTTGGAAAAAATTCGTTCAACCGCTGATTATGCTTGACTCACTTCAGAAGCGAACTTTTAGTTCCTATCTTGCTCACAATTAGTGCTACAGCAAAACACACCAAAAAAGCATCCGCATACTTGGGCGGAGTAAACGAACGTCGTGCGTCCGATTAAATTGATCGAGAAGTGTTAAAAAGCCGTTCCATTTGGGAGCTCGACACGCGGAACGAAACGACGCCACAACTCAACCAATGCGCACCAATTCCCAGACCCCAGCCGAGTAGCATATGCGTACCGGCTGGGCCCTCAAAAAACTGGCACCCCAACCCCAGCAAAACCCCACGGGTAATAATACCTCTCGTGCAGGCGAGCGTACGATTTAATTTTCTATTTCAAATAAACAGCCTTCATTCCGTGCTGGTGAGGGCACAGCCGGAATAGAAAAAGATACCGAAGGTCGAAACTGGTTCCGTTAAATGCCGGTGAAAAGCGGCGTGGCGGGCTTGGCAATCCCGAGGAGCGAAAGAAAGCAACAAACTCCACCACTCGCAACAGCACCAAAAGATGTCCTTTTTCGTCCTTCCAGCGACCGGGTGTGCCGTTATCTTCCACCAGCTATCTATGACGGTACCGAGCCGGAACCGGTGTCTACCTTCCCGGTGGCGCCGAAGCGAAACGAGCTCGAGCTACCGCGCCTCGCAAAAGAAAATGCAAATACGATGGGCGGAATGGGAGTTGGCAAACATAAATTTACAACCCCCCGCCCGTCAAGCGCTAGGACCCCCCGGGCCCCGGTCAAACCCTCAGACAAACACCAACCATTCTGGGCCTGCCTGCCGTGAGTTGATCAATTCCGATCCGAGGGCTTCGGCACTTGAATGGGGCGAAACCTGCGCCGACTACATCGATACTACACGGACAAACACACGCGCGCGTACGGTAAAAAGATGCTTCCCGAAGCGGGGGTGCGGTTTGCTTCGCTTGATTCGATTTAACGACCGAAAATGAAAGACAAGATCAAATATAATCAACGCAAAAGCATCATCAAGCAACCACCATTCTTATGGGTCTGGGCCGCGAGCTAGCAAAGAAAGAAAAAAAAACAGCAAGCCATGGATTTCCGCGGCTTCCGGAGTGTGCAAGTGCGTAAACGTGAAATAAAACCCGTGCAATACCGAGCGGGGTAACAATCGACCGCCGGCCAGGAAGTGTGGAGTGGAAAACCCACCCCCCTGTCGGGAAAGGAAAGCGAAAAAAAAGCACAAGCCAATGCTCCCCCACACAAGCATTGTTACACACACACACACCCGGTGTCGGATTGGAATGAATTGAAGCCCCTTCGAGAGCCGGCAACAGTTTTATCGGCTTGCGAAATGCCCCAAAAGCTTCCACCTGCGGTGTGCCAGGGGACGACGAAGCGAAGAGATGATGCAGCCGTAAAACGACCCCATTTTATGGTACACGCGGACACGGGACTTTACACACGCCGAAAACCGTGAGCCGAAAACGGGGGGTTTACGTATCTCGACCCGCGCGACCGCAAAACGATTGCCTCGGCTTCTGGTTGGTTCACCGAGAGAGTGGAAGCTTTTCCACCCAGCCACGGAAGCGAACCGGAAGCTTCCTGAATCGGCCCCACTCCCTGATGGGGTTGCGGTTTTTGGGTCCCTGGGTTTTTTGGCACACCAGCCTGAAGCGGCGTATCACTTACCTGCAGCACGTACAGCACGGCCCCGAACACTCTGATCCGCTTATCGAACCGCATGCCCAGGTACTCGTAGCAACTGGTAACCTCCAATTTGAAGTAGATGGGATAGAACACCTTCACCGCAACCGGTACGACCAGTGCCATCGAGATCACTGCCGGGAAATAGGGGGGAAAATAAGAGGAAAATTCAACCCAACACACAATTAAACCCTCGCCTGTTTTTTTTTTCTTACCGATGAGCGAAAACTGTGTCCCGTTGAAGAACATCTCCGACGGGTTGCCGAGCAGCTCGATCGCAGTGATAAAGCTCGTCGTAAGGCTAAGCGTCACCGGGAACAAGCTCATACCGGAACCGAGCAGAAAGTCATCGGACGATCCACTGTCCGACCCGTCCGTGCCACTTTTCTTCTCGAAAAACCCATAAAAGACGCCTGAATTGGGACGACAAAGAGAGAGCGTCTTTAGAGCGTCGATGCTCTGCCACGGTTTTTCACGGTGCCTTACCGATTCCAATCGAGATGACCAACATCACACCGACGGCCACATAATCGTACGCGGTGAATGATGCCTTCCCGGTAATGGTTTCTTCTTCGCTTTGCTGGCGGCTTTCATCACTTTCGCTATCGCGTCCTGCCAGCGCACCAATCGTCGCCGACTCGACGACACTGACCACGGACACACCGACGAGCAGGATCACCACCAAGCTCCACCATTGTGCACTCACGCCGGACATGGTTGCGCGAATTCTGCGCTTTCGAAGTTCCGAGAAGCCGCTGCTGCCGTTTCGCTGTCGTTCGCTTAAAGATTCCCGATCAGGCTGCAGATCACCAGGTCAGGTGGATGAATTTTCCTTTAGGTGGCACGGTACCGCAATTTCGAACTCGGCAAATTTTGCACACTTTTTACTGCTGCTAAAGGTGTTGCTAATGGCGCTGGTGCTGCAGCTTAATTTTGCTTTTCGGTACCAAACTTCACTGGCTTTGGTATCGAGTATTTGGTGTGGGCGAGTGATTTACATCTCCACTGAGGCACACGATCGCAAGCAAACGGTTTGACGATCCTGCCGGAACGAAACAAGAGAGCGAGAGAGAGAGAACGAACCAATTTAATAGCGACATTGGACACATGTTGCACTCGATAAATTAAACATCACTTTGAAGGTTTTGATCCACCCTGTATGTTTAAGGGCTTTAAATAGGTGGTGTTTTGTAAATTTGCGTCTTAGAATTTTGTTTTCTCTCCTCTTCCCTACAACACTACACTCATAACAAAGAAATCACCTTAAAGAAAGGCTTGCTTTCGGTGGGGCGACTCTCGCAAGGTCAGAACAGTGCGAAACTGTGCTATCACAAGGCGTCCCTGGCTGTCACGTTGGTATAGCATTCGCGTCGCGTAGGGACGGATTCACGAAAAACACAATTTTTTCTCGCGCCACTTCACCACTCAAGCCGGCTGTTCGACCCGAACGCTGGTGAAAAATATCCCGCACTGAGCTTCAACGATCCGCGCATGGCCACGTTTATAGCGCACGGTTGCACTATCGCGCGCTGCATCTTCCAACACCCGAATCGGTTCACCTTCCTCCCATGAGCAGGAGCTCGAGGCCATCGGAATTCCACACCGCAATCGAGCGCTCTCTCGCTCTCTCTCTCTCTCTCTCTCTCGATCGCGATAAACAAAGACTTACTCATGTCGCTAGGCGAAATGAAAATAGCCATCGCGAAAATAGCGTTTTATCGGGTGCGCTTCCCGATGGTGCAGATCGGGTGAGTTAGAAGAAGATCGATCCGGTTCAATCACAAGAAATGCAGTCCAGTGCCAATCGGATCCGGCGCGGCCCCGATAAAGTGAACCGCATACGCAGCTCCCGTTTTGCCGTGATTGGCTTATCACAATGGTGTGAACACACGCACGCACGGACGCACGCAGCCCCGTTTCCATAGATTGACGACAGTCAATTTCGGGTGGGTTCGATCAACATATCAGCGAGCATAAAGACCTCGCTGATAGTAATGGGCAGCGCAAACGGCACTGACCGAGGTTGTTGCTCCAAACGTGACTGTCTCATTGGGGGTGGGTTGTTTGTGTTCGGTGGCGTTTTTCGGGGGGTGGACTCTTATCCCCCTCAAAACACCAGAAGACCGCGCTGTCGAGACAAACAACCCACCCGCTCGTGTGAGTCATGTGGACGATCATTTCGATCTCGAAAGATAGGTGAAGATCGCCAAACATCGACCACCAAAACAGGACAGGCCTTCTTTTGCGATGAACGGAAAATACACCACGTGATTCACGTTACCCTTGCGAAGGCCGCTGGTACAAAACAAAATACCATTAGCCTCGCAGGCTGATAAGCAGGTTAACAAGCTCGATCGGCAAGGTGAAAAAAAGAGTCTCTAAAAAAAGATAACGCCGCCAGAAAGAACACCGGAAACAAAACTGATACCCGCGAGATGGCAATCAATTGCAGCGATAGGACTCCATTGACAGAGCTTTTTTCTACTTCCAACTGAGGCGATGGTTCATGACTAATGCACCTTGCGCTACGGGATTCAAAAAACGCTACACTCAATTTACCTCAACGAAACTGTCGCTTCCGGTGTGGCACCTCCCGGTACTTGAGAAACGTTCTAAACTGCAGCAGTACGATCAATCCGTGGCGTCCCGTTCGGTGTTGCATTCGCGAAAGGGTCGCTTACTTCCCAGGGACCGCCAAACGGCCGAAGCCACGTGCCGCCAATTTTGGGCTTTCTAACCACACACACACACACGCACACGCACGCACGCACAGTATCCTTTTGAGGTCTGCAGACGAGAAGGGTTCGTACATCAACGTCACAACTCTGTGCAGCCAAAAACGTGCGTCCACTCCGCGTGAGAACTGCCTGGAAACTCAATCAAACACCACCCGATCGGGTGCCATTTATGAGAGAAAAAAATTATCCATCAAAACGGGGGGGGTGGGGGTGGGAGGCGGCCACTTCCGATCGGTATCGGGCGGATGGCACAACATACACACACGCATACACTACCACGGCGAGTATCTCAGCCCATTGGCTGCTCACTTACGCACATCTCTCTCGCTTCCACCCAGCCAAGGGCAAATAAGGGACACTTTTAAGACCATCGCACTCTCTTCATTAGCGGTCGGGAGGTGAGAAGATTGAAAAATTTTCCCACCCACCCCCAAATCGAATGGGCGCGATCGCGTCCAAGCAATATGCGCTTATGCAGCGAGCCCTTGAGCCCTTGAGCAACCCACCCGGTACCGTGCGGATCGGCTGGGTTAGAAGAGGATGGAACTAGTTCGAACTTCCAGCTGGCGGACGGAACCAGCTGCGGTGCGGGCGGCAACCTGCCCTCACCAGATACGGCCGGTGGTTACCGGGTGGTTGGAGTCCAGAGGGTTTATGCATTTGTGAAAGCCCACATACACACCCACGCAGAGCGTCGGAGGACGCCTGACTCAGCAAATTGCGTCCATTTATGAGCGGCGTTTTCTCTCAACCGTCGTTTCGCCGATTCTCGATGTCTACTAGCAGAAAACTAGCGCGTGGTTAAACAATGAAACAAAGCCGTGTACCGCGAGCTGGTAGTAAATTCATCAGCAACAATTCCCCTCGGCAGTGGTTAACGGCATGCGGACAAACACACACACGCGCACACACGCCCGAGATGGTGGTGGGCCAGATAATTAACCTTGGTTTTTCGCGCAAAAGGAAATGAATGTCCTGTGCGGAGCTCGGACCACCCAACACACATACGTTCGCGAAAAGAACTTTAGCGCCATCATGCGACGCCTCGCACACACATCAAAGTGAATTCGGCTGCACGCAGCGCCGTGCGAAAGCTAATGGGTTTGACATTAATTAATTGTCGTAATCCGAAGCCCGAGCCACTGTGGACGCGTTTATTAACGGGTTTTTATTAGGTAGAAGCCACCCATGGGCACCCCTTAATAGGATTACACTCGACGGCAACTTACCCTCTCGCAGAGTCGTCCTCGTGATGGGTGACGATTTGTGACGCTGGACATACCTTCGCACCGCGGTTGTGGCCACCGGAGAAAATGGTGGCGGGAAAAAACGGGAATTTTTCTCCTAGAATGTTTGATTCATGGCCAGAAGAAGCACGGTGACATTTTAATGACAGATCTCAGTTTAGCAGCGTACTGGGGTAAATACACACGCCTACTGCGACCGTGTGTGCAGCTTGACTGTCAACTGTACTGAATGTGGATGGTTTTTTTGTTTTATTGCTATTAGTTCTCATTGTTCTATGATTTTTGAAATGTGAATGAAGCTTCCCTTCGAGCAAATGATTTCCGTTTTTGCTTATTTTGCTCACATAGCAGCTTGCCATAAAATAGTACAAGATCTCACGCCGTGTGATCGTAAATCATTTTGCTTTCCCTTCAGGCGTTTATTACACTGTAGTAAGTATGCATAATGTTTGCTTCAGCAAACTTAAACTTGCAGCTGGAAACCCTAATCGATCTGGAGAGGGAGGTTCGATATCAATATGTGCCAAATTGATTGCCCATTCAAATCAAGCATCTTCACTTCGTTTATGTTATCGTATGAAGAAAAAAAAATCCCCCGAACGAAATCACCCCAGCGTTACCGATAAGAATCGCATTCGCGCGATTCTTATCTCCGGTGCGTATATTTTAATTTCCTGTCGACCAGACTTACGCACGCAAAATGTATGCCCGTTGGCATCTTTGGCTTGGGTGCAGAATCTAACGCTTTCGAGTGTCACTCTCCTCAATCCACGCAATCTCGAGTGCTTCTGAAGTACCCGGTCCACCAGGTGAGCGAGTCTGATTCCCTGATCCATCGTGAATAACCGTACGTTGCTGCTGAGACGGCAAAATAAGACAGCAAACGACAAACTTGAGCCACTTTTACCATGCCACTTGGCTCAGCCGGCCAACCCAGACGGTCGGTCGGTAGCGAGATTTTATTGCACTAATTAAAATCTATTGACTGAAGTGTTCGGGAACAGCTCATCATATTTACGGCCTGGCAGTGTGACACCCTGTGCACGTGGTGCCAACTCCCGCTCACCTACGAAAGCTACACAAACTCGTCAATCATCTCGACCGCGGGCCATCGCTTCTCAGGCAACATCCCTCAATTCCCCGGGTGGCCGCGAACTCGTAAATCCGACCATTAACGACACCCTTCAAACAATGCACACAATCGGAAATTCCGCACAACTTTGGCCGTAAATTTCCATCCCGGCATCCCGGCGGCGTTCCCGAGAGATTAGAAGGCAGGGAAAATGCGAAAATTGTTCCTGCACCACGCGCCCATAATGGAAACGAATGGCACATTTTGTTTTTGAACATCCATTGGGTGTTTGCTTTTTTTTTGGTTTGGTTTGGTTTGTTTGTTTGTTGGCTTGTAGCTTAATTTTCTTTTCCATTTTTGTACGTCTCCGTTTCCTCCCCACGGCCAACCGAGTGGTCCGTGGCCTTTGAGGGTTTGTTAGCACTTAATCAAAGCCGACCCGCGGACGCGGGAGAACGAAATCTGTAGTTAAAAATAAACACCACTTGTAAACACGCCGCACCGATCTGCGATTCACCAACGGGGCTTGCATTCATGAAAAACGGCACCATCCCGCGTGGAGCTTTCAAGCTCCCCATCGCAAGCGGAATTAAAACGACCTTTCGCTTGCACGGCGCTCTAATCAAGCTGTGCCGTAAACACTCCAAGCCCACCCCAAACCGGGTCCGGGCGGTCACACGCGGTTTTACCTCTAACGAAATGGGCGCTTCCGGTGGGGCGCCGTACGAAAATTAATCACAATTTTCAGCTGCTCCTGTCGGTGGGACGAAAACACGCGACGCATTCACGGCACACTTGTGGTGGGAATTTTAAATCAACGCCAAACGGAACGGAATGCTGCACTTCCTTCGTGGCGTCACTTTTTGTCCACTTTCTGCAGCACGTGCGTATTGGAAACGCTACGCACGGACGCACGCTACTCCGAAGGGCGGCACGAGTAAAATCTAGACTAAGCGGCGGAACCGTAGGTATATATATGTCGCTTATCGGTCGCCTCAGCAAAACACCGGTCGCGATTGTTTCGCAGCAGTCTGCTGCGCTGCAGTACCTGGCTCAAGCGCCAACCGGTTCGAGGTGTTGAGTTGGCCGTGGGTCATGGGCTTTCCGGGCGGTTTGAACTCAACACCGGCGAACCGGTGCAGCGAAAGCAGTTGCGAGAAGATCGAACCAGTTCGAACCGAGCCGGCCGAAGAGGAAGGACAGTGAGAGAATAAAGACACACGCGCTTGAAATTGGCGGATTCGGCACGTGCGCCGATCTCGCTGCTCGCCTACTTTGATGGGAGCTTAGCGTTATGCGTTAACGTGACTGACACTCTATTGTTGGTTTAATTTATTATTTTACTGGAAATACCGCTTAGTTGCAGATTGCAAAACAGCAAATAGAACTTTCAGCAGCTTGTCGGATGCTTCGTATTACTGGAGCAATTTTCTCTGAATTGAAAGAAACACAGCTATATCTATTGACGCCTTATTTATGCGTTGCCATCGCAACACGTGCAAATGACATTTAACTTCATTACTCACCTCTCATCCATCTATTTTACTTGACTTTATTTGCTGACCTCCACGGACGAATGGGGGATTTATTTTGCTAGACTTTCCAATTGATTTCACGCTTTGTAACCGAATCGCCAAGTTTTCCCGCGCAAGAGTTCACCAACCGGATCGCTTTCGGGGGTACTCCGAGCTTGCCCAATTACCAACCACCATTAGCGTTGGCGAGTCAATTATGGTGACTCATTTGCGCTCGCAAGGAATCCGATTCCGCGCTTGAAATGTAAACTACAAAACCCGGCCTGGCGTCCTAACGATCCGATCCGGTCGCCTGCGTTCTGACAAATTGCATTTCCCCAAATCGGGCACCAAATGCGAAATCTCTCACGCCAGCGTCCTTGCACATAATTACCGCCACCCGGGCTAATGGAGCGCGGCCAGATCCTGGCCACCGCCCGCCTCCCAAAAAGGCTCCTGCTGCCTGCCTAAGGTCCTTAATCAGCGCACTAAACGTGCGTGCGAGCTTTGGTCCGATTCTGCTCGCTCGCTGCCCGGAAAATAGTTAACCGTCCCGATTAGCGTGACATTCGATACGTTGTCGCGCGCGCGCACGCTCGCGCAAACAATCACCCACCCACCCAAAACGTCATCTAATTGCGAACCGAGCGGGGGGGGGGGGGGGGGCACAAAATGGGCCCCCAAACCCCTTTCCATCAACTCCATCGAATCGGGCACAAATTAGTGACCCACAGTTCACACGCGGCTCTGGGACGTGTGGGAGTTGCTGGTTCTGCCGAAAAATCGTCGTCTCGTTATGCGATTTTTGGACTGAATACGATGGCGCAGGGTGTGAGGGTGTGTGGGAGGTATATGACCCACCCACCCACCCTCATTCCTTTTTCGGTCGGCTAATGGTCGGGGCGCGCAATGAGAGCGCGCTTGGCTTGGTAATTGATTTGATGGCCGCATTTTGCGCACAAAATACTGTGGCCGGTTCGCTAATTAAATTGCCATTTGACACCTGTTGGGGTGTGTGGGTGGTGGGAGGGGATCGATCGCGCCGTCAATTGGATGGTGACAAGCGGAGGCGGCAATTCTAAACGACCGAAAACGATACGATACGGTATTGCGGTGACCCGTTTGCTCGAGTTTTGTCCTTCGCTTTTTTTTACGTATGGTTTTTTTGTTGTTGTTGAAGAAGTGGTTGGATGAGCGTTCAATCAACGTAGCACGCGCGCGTGAAACACGCGAGTGTTGTAGCGCACAAAATTCGCACGCTCATGTCACACGATGCGAGATCGGCCGGAGGGTGAATGATCGAACTTGCACGGTCCGTGTTTTTCGGTCCACACTCGGACAGAACCGATGAAAACCTGATTCGAGCGGTGCACGCGAGCATGATCCGCCAGATGCACCATCACCCTCATTGCAGACCAACTTCCGGTTTTTCGTTCCGGTTGGACGACAAGGACGCCACAGGATAGACACAATGACCGCTGCAGAGACGCGGTGGTGGTGGGATTTTTTTGGAATGAGCATTCGTGTGTTCGAGACAGCTGTTCAACGGTGTCGGCAAGAAAAAAGGCACAATCACGCAAAACAAGCGCCGGGCGGCATTTCTTTAAGCGCGGCTCGCTAGACGCTGTTTGAGCATGGAATTATCGGCCGATCGAGAATGGTTAGTGCACTGAAAGCGCGACAAGAAAGAAGCGATTGTTCGAGACGCCGGTTGCTTACGCACGCGCGATTATTGAGCAAATCGGGGACAGGATTTTGAATACTTTTGCGCACTTTCCGTGATCGTTGTGGCGTAATTCGTTGCTCGAATAGTCGTTGAGTCACGAATCGTGGATTCAATCATCGCGGAATTCGAAGAGAAAAATACGAATAAAAGTGAACTATTAATATGAGCTTAGCAGTCGATAGGATAAGTTAATATTTTGAAATGAATGAAAAAAGAACGTAATTACACACCTGACTCAATGGCGTATAAAACGATACCCATCACGGTTTGTCTGTAGAGTAATAATCTCTGGGAGATAGTAATGTTCTAACTAAATAGGGCTGAAAGCATAAACAAACATTGATAAACGCTTCTGAGAAGCAACTTCATTTCCCTGAGCCTTTGTTGCATGAAATTCCTCGAAACATTTGGACTGAAAACTATTAGAACGTTTTGTTTAAACAGAGCGGATTTATTTGCATAAAAGTTGATCTATCCGATGCCATTCCGGACAATGTTGCAAAGCAGAAAAGCTACATTTTCCTTCGTTATGTGGCTATTAATTTTGAAAACAACATAGCAAGAATATCATCATTGACTTTGCAATTGTTTTGCTGTAATGGAAACATTCATTGTCCCAACCCTTTCGCAGTCAAACCAATTTTCCAAATGATCAGCCACCGTACTACTTTCTGTCGACTACTATCTCCATTGATCATTTACTAGTTGTTGATGAAATGGTGAGTTCATTCCTTTGAGAAAACATCATCACCATCGTATGGAAAAGAGTGCATTTGAATTGACATACGCTTAACAAAACGCGGCAAAACTATTGAGATTTGTAACAGAAATATTTCAAATACTATTATATTGTGTGAATTATATACAAACATGTCCAAGAATACTCAGTAATTACCGTATATAATCGCCATTGCTATTGCTATTGCTGTAGTGTCTCATTCTGAACCGACGCCATTCTTTTTCGAACAACAGCCAATTAGAACTTTCGAACATGGAGGGGAAATATAAGGGGAAGATCGACTTATCAACGCAGGAAGAGAAGGCAAGCTGATCGATGAGTGAGCAGGACAGCCGCACCATCGATAAGCTCGAGCACGTGCAGTCTCTTTGCTGCATGATCTCCTGGTAGTATCGTCGCTGCTACGGTCTCAAATCCCTCACGATTGCGATTGCGCTGATTCTTCAAAATATTGGAAAAATATCTCCGCGCACAGAATCCACCCATAGCGAAGGCGCACGCGTAGCGCACCGGTAGGATTAACGGTTAAAAACGATTCAGTCATATTCGATCAGGCGCCTGGCTCGTTGGTGTAAGAGCCAAAGCGGGTGAGCAGGATCGGCCCCAAAACGAGTTGCTATGAAGCTTTTAGGGGAAAAAGAGATAGCATGCGAGCAATCACGCGTCCAAGTGAGCGACGATTACCAGCGGTAATAACGCTAGCGAGAGAGTAAGCAATCAAATTTGCGAACGTGAAGAAACGAGACGGAATGTTACCAATATTGTTACACAATTTTGAGCTCGCCCTTGAATGCAAGCGAGATCGCTTACGCAGGGGACCAGGCTAGGTGTATCCTCTTCTACGCATGTTCTCCTATTACCATTGCTGGCTGTTTTGAGACAAAACCCGATTTCGGAAATTCTTGCGTTTAGAGCGTTTTGGCGCGCGCTACGACGATCTTTCTTTTCTGCCCGTCTGGCGAAATATTGTGTTTTCGTGCGTTTGTGAATGAAAACTATTGCAGATATATGTGATATTTGAGCGTTTTCGGAGGAAAAGATAGAAAAATTAGCAATTTGTGAGTGTTGCATATATCATATATACGAATAATCAGTTTTATTTCATACATTTTCAGGGGCATTTGGTGAAATTGTGGTTTCATGAGTCGAGTTAATTTAAACTGCTAGAATTTAGAACGTTTTCGGATGAAAATATAACGAAAAATCCAGCAATTTGTGAGTGTTGCATGTATTATATGTATATATACAAATATTCAGTTTTATTCAATAGATACTATCCTGCACCAACAGGCAATTCATCCTCCGTTGCACCTTGTCACATAAATATCATTGCTGGTTGTTCGTTAGCCGCAGCTCAAAGGCTCACATTTCGTGTTCCGTACACGAGCGGCAATGCTTCAAACGCTAATGAATGCACTACGGAATGCATCTGTCCGGGATGTGATGATCAACTTTCCACAGAATCCACAAGGACGAAGGCAACCGTCAGGGCATCGGTTCTGCATCGTGATTTCGAGCGTTTTATTTATTCTTCTAATTATGATAAATTGCCGCATTAGCAGCGTGCATGCGCGAGGTGGGTTTGCTGGCTGCACTGCGAGAGCCTCCGATTCGCCCCCTACGTGGTAGCATAATCATTCGCTGCTTGGTGGTGGAAATGAAAAACTAAAAACAGCACTTAGGTAAATTAGGTAAAGCGCCTGCCGCCCGTTATCGTGGTTGTTGAATGCAACGACGAACCGAACAAACAAACAACGGCACGAATAACATATCGCAATCGAGCCATCTCTTGGCCCCATCGAGTTCCCCTGGCCGTTCGCGCAGGGTTAATGGGTAGTTTTTACCGAGCTTTTCCAGGGAAGCTTTAACCGATCGTTTGTTCCACAAGTGCGAAGAGGCCTGGCACCGTCTAATAATAGCCCTCAAGTTCCCAACGGAATAAACCACCCGGACGCAGATGGAAATGTCTAAATTTAAATGCACTCCCTCCCACAAATGGACCCCCACACACGACGAGCACCCCGAAATTACGCGCAAAACATAAATTACCATCCCAAAAACCCACAATTATCGACTATTAAGTGGCTGCAGGTTGTTTGGGGGGGTAAGGACCCCCCGACAATGAAAAAACGCGAGCAAAATAAAAAAAAACACCTCCCCACACAATTCCATTCCAGACAGCTCCCGGTGGTCGAACGTTGGGGAAAAGTTAGCCAATTAGGGTGCTTCGGTATGTAACTGCTCGTTACAGGATTATACGGTGCCACCGACGACCGATGGCCGGCCTCACCGTTTTCCACCAATTAAACATTCAGAATCGTCTGCCGGCGGCGGCGATTTCCCGACGATTGGTAGTTCGTTTTTTTTTTGTTATTTTCTTTTCTTCTCCCCCAGCACAAGAAGGAGCCAAACAAAATAAACAATTTCGCACGTCAGCATCTGGTCGACGTCGGATAGCTGCCCTTTTTTTCCTCCTGTTGCGGCCGGCCATTGCTCCTGTTCCTTGGCTATGCATCCCCCCATCACCTGTCATCGGTCATCGATCGGTTTTTGGTGAGCTTGGGAGGGGTGAATTAAAATTCATGACCTGTCTCGACCTTTTGCCGACGTCAGGCATAAATGCGAGCACGGGGTTTTTTCCCACCCACCTCTGCCGCCGTCACGCGCAAGCGGCTCTCATCTGCAAACCAACCACACCCCGCGTGGTGGTGCTCCAAATCTCGTCCCAATTTCTTTATTTTTCGTTGCTTCGCTTTTCCACGTACTGGCCCGGTGCCGTCCGGCAGGGTTAACCCGAAACAGGGCCGGCCGCTTTGTAACCGCTGGTTGACCTTCAGCCGAGTTGGAGTTGATTGATGCCGACCAGGAGCCCGCAAACCTGGGTGGCCGTTTGGTCGATTTGCCGCAACCCTGCGAGTACGACTGCAGCGAGCACACGCACAAGGAGTCCTAAGAAGCGCCACTGGCTCCTGGGTTCACCACCTTCGCTCGGGGTTTTGCTGTGTGCTAATGTTGACTTACGACTTTCCCTCACCATCACGTGGCCACACACACACGCACCACCCCACCATGTATGTGTGCAAACACACACAAATCATTTGCTGATTACCCTGGCAAAGCGGTGCGGCGGCTGCCATCCCGAAACATCGGGCCCGCCGCCGTGCGTAGGCTTCCAGGAATCCATGGCCATCGTTCATCGGTTTAACGGTCCGAACCACCGGTGGGTTGGTACCGGCAGTATCGAGCGGTCATCGGGCCACGATTCCTGAATCCTTCCGAACAGGGTGCCGCATTGCGAAAACGGCCTCCCCCAGCATCCCGGCGTAACGATTCTTTCGATTTTCCGAAAAGCGAGACCGAAAACCTTTCCGTCACGCTTTGCAAACCGTGCGAGTGAGTGTGTGCGTTTGCTTTAACGCGGTTCCAAGGTAGAATTTTTCCCACCCTTACTACTGTCCGCTTCACCACCTTCGCCCTCTCTTTTGGCCAGCCACCTCGAGGGGGCCGTTGTTTACACAGGATTTCCATCCCGACCGGCCGCGCAAGGATGATTATGTTTGTCGATTGTTCCGGTGACGTGGTGGAAGCTAGGACACGTAAAGAATAGCCGCCAATGCCAGAGTGTCCTCCCAGTCCTCACTGAACGGTTTCACAAGCGCGTAGGACAAAAGTTTCTCCCTCGAGTGATCCAATTATCGGGTTTTCCGGAAGTTCGCCGTCTTTCTCACATCCTTTTAGGGCGAAGGTGGGTGGAAGGAGTCGAGAATGCCGGAGGGTACCGGCACTCGGCCGGTAGCCCTCCAGACGTGTTTCGTTCGTTCCCGCGAACGACAATCATACAGCCCGGTGCGCTGGATTTAGGCATTTCCACGGTACGCAGTGCCCATCTTCTCTCCCCGGGGAGGGAGATATCGTTAGGTGACGACCCCGACCGGGCACGGTCCGCTGAAAATGAGCCGAAGGTGATTTAGCTGTGGCAGCTGCCGATGTCCTTGGGCGGGGAACCTCCTCAACGGTGATTGAGTTTCCATCACTCTGCGCACCAGCGGCGTTTGTTTCTTCCAACGGATTCGTTGCCACCGTTGCGTACCGTTCGGAAACTAATGGCAAACAAATCAAACGAGTTCATTATGAGTTTTAAATTGCGCTTAGGAAAATGCATTAACATTTCCTCCGGCGATGGGCGTGTCGTTGTAAAGCAACGATTTAAGAAGAAAGAACCGCTGATAAGTTCAATTAAACGTTGCTTCGTAGATTACCTCGCAACAATAGACAGACCTCGTAAAACGGATTGGCCTTGGGATGGTGCTTTCACAAGTGTAAAACTCGGTTTAAGCTACAGCGCTCGCTAAAGGATATCCGGCACTCTCGCGCCGTCCATTCGACCGTGTGCCTGCGCTGGAACAGTTCAAAGGTAGAGAAATAATTAATACCTGCCACAGATACGAGTGGCGAAAACGAGCCGAAAGCAACGGGCACAGATAAAGCAAAACGGAAACCTTTACAACAAGTACACATCCTTTTCAACCGCGCTTAACCGGGCTGGCCGACCGGGCACCCAAAATACCAGCAAACGAACAAACAGAAACGGCACCAAAGAAAACAACAAAAACATGGTGCAATTTTATTTTCTTCACCGGGTTTTCCAACCACCGTCATCACCGACCTTGAGAGGCCGCTCTACCTCAGGCGCGATAGGAAAAGTTTTCGATTTTTAGATAGTTTTTTATCTCCTCTCGCATTTTAGAGCTGTTTTTTTTTATCCGTGTGCTTTTTCGCTTCTTTATTTCAAGCGCTCTTATTCGTCTAGCTCTCGGTTTTGGTGCCGCGGCGCAGTCAGCACCGGTTTCTTTCCGCGTTCCGGAAAAGCACACTTTCGCTTTAGCCATTTTATTTTTGAATGTTTCCTTTCTGTTGTTACGTTACGTTATCCGGTTCCTTTCACGAAGGTTAGTGTGCCTTTCCTCCCTCAATTGTGCTGTTCTTTTTGTTTTCGGTTTTATTCAAGCGCGATCTAGAACAAGAGATAGAGGGAAGAAAGCGTGCGGGAGAACAAAAAAAAGCGTTGGGCAGCAGTTGGGGATCAATATTTTTTATACCGCTTGTTCGACGACCATCCAGGCTGGCCCGTTTTCCGACAGCACTGATGTATGTTCCAGTTTTTCTTCCGTCTTATGCGAGATCCTTGTGGACGAAACGTACAAAAACCGTCGCACCAACGTTGAAATGTGCACCATTCATTTCAGGGCAATAGCAGTTCTTTTCTTTCGCCCGGTATGATAATCGTCCACCGTTACGCCACCACCGTGGCCACGGCACCACTTACACGGCATAATCGGATACGTTTCATTCATTTGATTACGCGCAAAGCATTCTTGAGAATGATTTCTTGTTGACGTTGTATTATTACTACCGTTCGCTGGCCATTTTTATAGCATTATAAAACGATTGCTTTCCCGATCCCATCTCTACCGTTTCCTTTTCCATCGGCGGAATCAGAAAGAGGGCTAACGAAACAGCACTTCACGCTACTATGGGGGAATAAAATCGTGGTCCTTTTCTGCTTGAACGTCATTGCAGAACAGCGATGCTATCGGTTGATTTGCTAACGCTCACGCTACTCGTTTCGGCTACTTCTACACCTGGCAGATTGTTTAAATCCGTTCGACAACGTCACACTAGGCTCGGTTCGACCGAGTTCAAGGTGACGAACATGCTTGCATTCGTCTCGCAAATGCTAGTGAATGTGTTGCTTAAAATCGAGGAGCATACTGACGACTCATCGGTAATTTCCCAGGAATCTTAAGGACTCCTATCACACCGATGCTTCCATCGCTTACTCTCTACTCTCTGCGCAGCTGATATAGTTCTGATTTTGGATTTTCTGATTTACGGCGGCGGCTATAACCTATGATCTGTTGATTATGTACACATTTTCGACTACCACTGACTGGTGTTTGCCACGCTTGTTTCGCATCGGTTTTCCACTTCAGCCGAATTTAGAAAGCAAAAAAAAAAGACATAAACTGTTTGTGATTCGCTCCCTTTACTCTTTCGTCCTGAAACGTTTGAATGGAAAGCTCCCATTGCAGATGCTCTGAGCAGGGTCACCAAACCCCTACCGTGAATACCTAACTTCAACCAACCCCCCACCCGAACTCTATAGCGGCCGAAGAGCGCCGATCGATATTGGGGGGTTTTTATTTTTGCGCGTCGGCTGAACGGACATTGGCGCTATCAAAACCTTCGATGAGGACGGCGAGGAACCGTTCGATTCTGCTGCATCGTCACCAACCTCCTGTGGGAATAAAACATAAAAAGAATAATGTTTAAAGAGTAATAACAACGACATAAGCGTTGTAATATGAGGATTTTTATATGTCATTTGCTTTATAAACCTCTAGAAGGTGCATCTTCTAATGAGTTAACTATCAGCAATCAATTCGTTTTATCTTTTCGATGTCCAAAATTGAGTCAAAAAGTTCATTATGTTGCGACAACAAAAATCCTCTCCCCTACCGCACAATGTTCACGAGCGAACAAGGAAATATTGTACGTGGAATGCACACAATTATTTCCTCTGCGAGTGAGCATTGTGTAAACGTACGTGCTGGGCAAGCAACGTAGTGTTACTAGTGCAAACTTTGTTTCAGGTGGTGTGCAACATTACATTTATGTTCGTACAGCTTGCCAATTTCATTTGCGCCAGCTGGGAAGCGGGTGTTAGCGATTGTGTGCTACCGAACGGGGATGGCATAATCGTGGAAACGGCACGCTTCAGCTTCGAAGGGGTTTTGTTGAACGAAAACGCCCGGCCAACCTGGGGTGAAGAGACACGCGTATGCGAAACGAAAAGAAATAAATTTTAAATTACGATTTTCCTCTCATTCAATTATCACTCCATCCAATTCCCATCCAACCCTACTCACCCTGATGCGCGTTTTGGAGGCGAACTTGAACGCTTTAGAAAGCGTTCCGACGTTAATATCGCTGACGTCGATGTCGACTTCCTCCGAGGTACTGCTGATCAGGAAGTGTCCCACATCCGTCCGGCACGCATTCTCTGCCATCTGCTTCGAAAGACTCTTCAGATAGATAAGCTTATCCTGCTCCTCATCCGCGATGTTGAACGAATACTGGCGATCCTTTGACAGTTCGCGGCAATCTAGCATGAACGCACGCGGACTATCCTTGATGTTGATCACCACACGGATCGTGCTCAGGGGCATGAGTTTTACGTGCTTGTATGGTTTCGTCGTGGCGCACGAGGACCGCGTATGGTTCAAGCTGTTGGTGTTGGGCGATTTGACGTTGTTAAACACTCGCGAGCGCTTTTTGCACACTTCGAGCGAATCGGTGAAAAGAAACAGCACCAAAGGATCACCTCTTCCACTGAGATTGTCCGAGAGTTCGGTCACTTCGCACCGCGACACAAAGCTTCGATGCGAGGAAACCAGATCCGGCTGGGATTAAAGAGGCAGGAAAAATAACATACAGGAATGATTTTCTGACCACTAATGTTAGTATCGCGTGCTTCATTCATGCAAACTTACCGGACAGTTGTCGATGTCATTGAAGATATCAAACATTGCCATCTGTCCCTCAGTTTTACGCTTGCCTTCGTTGATGTACGTCATCACCTCTTTGATTGCTTTTAGCGCTTCATCGAGCTTTTTGCTGTCAGGATTCGTTTTAGCGGTGTACTTCAATATATCTACGTAAAGAAAAAATGTTAAAGCACATTGGCTCTTGAAACCTTCGTCAGTTTACCATACCATTCAGAAGCAAACTAATACTTGGCAACCGCTGCACTGGACGGATCATTAAATCCTGCAACGATTGCCGCCCACATTCCGGTTTCGCCTGATTAATTTTGAGGAATGCATGAAACCGCGGATTATTCGCGTCACACTGCACCAACGTTTCCTTCATCTGCTCGAAGAAATTCACGTAAGGCGGGTACGCCTTCAGCAGATCGTCCCTGTGGTCCAGCACTATCTGCCCGATCAGCACATCCTCCGACCAGTTGCCATGTATAGCCCTCAACCGATCCAGCATGCGCTTGTGGACGTCGTGTATCGGAAGGAAATTGCCAAAGATTGATCTGAGCTCGGATTTGTTCAGCAACGGGTTCTCATTCTCGACCATCTCCTCGAGGGGCTCTTTGAACAGCTGCGTAGAAAAAATGGAATCCAAAGCAAACACAATTCCTAAAGCTCGACAAACCCTTTCGATAGGCGATGAGTTTTTTTTTTTGTTTTCACTTTACCTTTACGATGGTGTCGAGGATACCGACGTAGTTCGATTCTGTGTGGAAGAAGTCCATGAAGTGATTGTGCCTCATCGATTGCGTTTTTGCGGGTTGCTCAATGGAGGCTTCGGCGGTTTCGGTGATTATGTTTTTCTTGCTAGCCTCATGCTTGTCCGGGCTCGTCGTACAGTCAAGGAAGCTGCCCGACACCGACAGTAACCCAGCGTCAGAAACGGACGATCTTCGTTTGCCCACACCCAGAGGCGTGCCACCTTCCGCTGGCGTACGCTGAGACAGGCGTTTCCGTTTGCGCTTGTTGAAACTCACCGGCAGTGAATCCCGTCGATCCACGACCGGGGTGTGCGCTATGCTTTCTAAGTACTGCAGGAAAAAGCAACACAAACCGATTTAATACACAATCAAAGCAAGCGGAGGTTCGACGTTTCGCCGGTTACAGCAACACGTCGGTAGATTTTCGTTGCCATGAAAACGAAACTTACGTCTGCAAATAGATAGTCGATCTCGTTCGCATAGCCTGCTTGGATCGTGTACCAGAACCAGTCTGCCTTAACGATATGAGTGTTTTTGTTTTTCGTTTCCGGTTTCGATTGAACGACATGTTCATCAACGACCTGTATTTTAAGAGATTGGAAAAAATATGCGCCATTGCGATAATTAGCGTACTGTGGCATTATTGAAATAAAAAACACAGGTAAAGCGAATAAAGGGTGTTTCTACTAGAGAGTTTAGAAGAATATTATTCAAGCTAGAAGTTAGTGACAAAAAACAAGAAAAAAAAACGATCCAAAAGTGTTAATCGTTATACGTGTTAGTGGCAACAGTTGAACATACTCTACCGGAATGCGTTAGCTTTCTTGCACCGGAAATAGTGCTGTAATAGGATTAAGATTTGTTGTGGTTGATGATATTTAATGCGAATTCAGCGAATAAAATTCAGGGTCCGTAAATCCCTTGATGAAAATCCCTTCAATTGCCATAAAAATCAGAATCATTTTACAGTAAGCAAAAATGCAAATTTCTCGATAGTCCCCTGCGGGGCAGACGAGGCAAGTGGGCTTCAAGTGCCATTCATCGGACGGGAATAAAACATTACCCGAATGGATTAATGAATGATGGATGGACGCAACGAATGAAACATGAAAGAACCAAAAATATGTCCCAATTTTGGCTGCCTACGTAAAAAATGGGCCAAAATATCCGACGCGCATCCAACCCTTTTTCCGATGGCAAACTGCTGCTGTCGATTTAGCGAATGAATTCCGGGATAAGTGATTGCGAAATTCGATCCTGCGCCCCCCAATACCCGTAAAGAAATTCGGGTTTACTTGTTTCGCGGCCGCCACCGGCAAGCGAAACCATTTAAAGGGGCATAAAAATGCAATGAGCATAAATTAAAAATCAAAAAACGTCCGCCATCACCGCAGGTCAGAAATCATCGCGCATATCACCGGGCTGAAGCTGCAAATGTGAGGTGTTAAAATAAACCGACAAGGTGTCGGAGTATGGCTGTCGATGTACGTGACGCGTGTTTTTAAGCCGGCATCGCATATTGCCGGAGCCGCCCGGAAACAACATTCGATGAAGTCTCCACATGAGGGGGGACTTAAAAAAAAGCTCCTCCCTTAAAAAGCTGTACACTTTTCAACAGGTGAAAATCGATAACGCAATCATTCCCTTCATAGTGCTGCTACTCCGTTAGAATGATTTATGAGCTTTTCGCAAGGATGATTCAATTGGATGTTAACCCCAAAAAAACATGCAACCTGATTTTGAAGCAAGCAAGCGAATGGACACTGCGCACTACGAAAAAGAAGAGCACCCGTTTTAAGCGCAGCAGTAAAAAATAATAAATTTCACTCGAACCTCAATCATAAAGCCTATCACCGGTTTGCTCTTGCCGTGCGCGATAGAAATTATTTTCAATTCAAATCAATTCATTTGAATTTAAACCAATTTTCATTACCTACAATAATATTCATGGCTTCTAAAGAGCGGATGCCTTTTACCATACTTTGTATAGTGAAAAAATGCAAAAAAAAATATCAATACTTTTTGTAATACAAGCCTAATATTTAATGTATTAGCTTTTTATTGAAATGGATTTTGAGTTTTTTAATTGATTTGTAACGGAAAAAAATGTGTAACCCGTACACACAACGCGTCCTGTTCAAGCAAACGCCGCAATACGACGATGAAAATACAAAAACGCTTGAATGAAATGAAAATAATGCACTTTTGGTTAAATTTAATCTGCTCAAAAACAACAAACGTAGCCACCAAAAACTGAATGCCGTTTTTTTCCACTAGTTATTTTTTGCACTTTCCGAGCGGTAACGGAGGATGGTTTATTGTGTAAATATACGGAGACGCGTGAAAAGGACTTTTCCGGAACACACAAATCATGCTTCGTTTCCCTCTTTTTCACACCTTCCTGCAGGCAGCAGCAGCTTATTGTTTTGTCGCTGCATATTTTGTGTCCCCGTGCAATGCATTTGGTTCCATTTTTTGTGCAGGGCAGTAGTTAAATTGCACAAATAAAATTCTCTTGTCCGCGTGCGAATCAGAAAGCCCATTTTGATTGGGCCCGGGTGGAACCAGCAACCCGGATGCGCTGTCGAGATTGATGATGAGGAGGTGGCAGACAATAACATTTATAGTAAAAAGAGCAGGAAGGAAAAATAGGAAATCGGAGAGATGACGCCCCCACCGGCGTGGATGTGAGAAATTAAGGAAAAACATAAATACAATGATGAATAACGATCAAGGGGCATACATATTTCGAGTTTCTTTTGAGTGAGCGTATTGTATGTCGAGGGGCTTGATTTTTTTCTATCGATCAAATGCAAAAAATATCACATTGCCAAAAAGGAATGAAAAGTAAACATCACCCATCCACCACCACATTCCTCCACGCGTTTGTTTGGCTGTTTTCAGCACACGTAGCACAAATTTTATCACCAGACTAAGCCAGTAGAACGAACAATATGAAAATTAAATTCGGAAGGACCAAAATGCAATATCCAATCGAAATTGATGCTCAATAAAAATTAACCTCACAATATCTAATAACCGACATTTTTCTACCTTGTTACATATATGCTAACATGTATGCTTTATAATCCTTAAAATATATTAAGCTTTGCACTACAACGTCATCATCGTTGGCCAAACCGTCGAAAAGTGACATAAGGTGTAAATGTACTTTGACTTTGACAGATTAAGCCCATAAGAGCTCACAACGCTCAGCTTTAAGCATCTTCAAAATGATGCGTTATAAAACGAGCACGCTTTGAGGGCTTGGTGATTACTGCGATCACAGTCCAGTTGGTCAAAATGAAATTAAACATGGGAACGGGAGAGACTCTCAAGTAGTGAACAATTAAAAAAAAAGACACAGAAAACAGCACCCTCGTCAAGCTGCTGCCGGGGATGGAAAAACGTCCGGATAATCCAGATTAAGTGATTGCCTCTGGCTATGTTCCGCTCATTTATGGCCACTGAGAGAGTTCATGAGCGTCGGTTTGGCTGGCTCGTCCGAATTGCAATCCCATCGCGAACGTACAGACAATCAAACAACCTTACCGTCCGTTGTTGAAATTACATTCAAACCCTACAACCTCGTAATTGGATCTGTTCAACAACGTCGACAAAGCAATTAGCGGGGCTTACTACTTATTCCTTTCAATTAATTCGATCGATTGCCTTAGACAAACCCACTGCCCCACTTTACACAATGATCTTATGTTTTCTTCCCCCTGAACTTTCGATCCATCGAAAGCGTCGTTCGTTCGCTATTGTTCCACAACACATCCTCTTTAATGGTTTAAAATGATTTTAACGCGTTCATCATCCACAACAAATCAAAACCTATCGAATATCCACGTGCGTAAAAGCTTAATGCGACAGGACCCGCGACCAGTCCCACCAGCATCGGTAGCTTTGCCACTCAAAACGTATCCTTCGAGACACGTGATTCGCATTGCAGGGGAGTTGGGAGGAAAAGTTGGGAATTCAAAACCAAGGAAGGGAAGAATGATGATGATGATGATGTTTCTATAAATACCGGCATCATTTCGACGTCCTCTGACGCGACGGGGACGTTCTCACCGTCGTTGATGGTCATCGAAGAAACCACGAGGTTGGCCAAAGCGGCTTGGTTTTGCTGCGTATTTTTATCTACCGTCAGAATATCGTCACTAGAGCATGGAATCGTACTATTCGCATCAGCGGTCGGACGAATATCGGCTGCTTCATCTTCGAATGATGCAATCGAGTGGCGTTGATGCAATGCCATGGACTTTGCCAGCACGCTAGAGCCTAGTTTTCCCCGACTGCGTGTGATTATCTTAGTCGCCGATCCATTCGACCCAACGAAAGCCGCAACAGGCGCGACGGGAGTCTTAAAATCTACCTCACTTCTGTCTGCCATCCTCGAGGGTTCCGGTGTGTGCAACCCTGCGCCACCATTGGGTATCACCACTTTGTCAGTCGACTTGAAGTTGCACACCTTCTTCAGACTGTCCAGGTTGGCCGGCGTTATCAGGCCCTTGCTCTTGATCGATTTCGGTGTGTCCTTCTTTGTGCTCTTGGTGATCTTGTCTCGGATGCTGCGGAGCTTTTCCTTCACCGGTTTCTTAATCGATTCGTTGAATGTCGTCTCGATCGTAGCGATCGACGCACTGGAACCATTCGGATCAACCGAGTTTCGGCGGGATCGTAGCATGCTCTTGATTGGGGTTTTGATGGCGGCGAAGCTCATGCTACGCCTTATGCCGCGCGTAATGGATCCCGTGCGAGTTAGCTTGGGTTTCTTGGCCGATCCGCCAACAACAGACCCGGCGTACGCGACGCTCGAGGCAATGGAAATGTCCACCGACAGCAAGGATGGATCGTCAAAGCTATCCTCCGGGCGCTTCCGCTTGTACGCTTCCCGAGTGGCGATGACATAGTCATCCATATCGTCATCTTCATCTTCGTCTCCGTTCTCTTCGTCAATTTTACGGAATGATTCATCGACCATTCCACCGCGTTCGGACTTCAAAATCGGAGAAAGATTGTTCGGATCGAGGAATTCATTCGCCTCGCTCGAAGTTAACACGACGCCGTCCTGCTTTGGTGCGGGACTTGGCACTACCGGAGTCCCAGAAGATGGGTCCTCCCGTTCGGTGGTCTCGTCAATGAAAGGCATCGGTGGGGAAAATGTCGTAAGGCGCGAGGTTCGTTCCGCGTGCTGGTTATGATTGTTGTCATTTTCCGCGATACTCAGCATGTGAACACCGCCATTGTGCTGTGCTCGCATATCGGCAACGCTTCCTGCAGCATCTTCGGCCACGGCTTCCGATGATTCGTTCTCCTCCGGTAGAGCCGGAAGGATAGCATTGATTCCGGCGTTCACTTCCCGTTCCACGGGGGTGTGCCTTCCGCTTTTATCCTGCAGCTGATCGGAGCGTGGATCGTTCACACCACCATCACTATTCTCTTCGTTCTCGTGCGAGTCAACCGCCGGTGAAGATGGCGGCGTTAGCTCTCTTGGTGACACATTTTCGACGGGCATGGAGGCATCGGCAAAATGTGCCCCCGTGTTAGGCATGACCTGCAAAAATTAGTTAATTGTCGGTGGGGTTCACTTGCATGCAATTTAGAACGAATTGGGAGGAGATTGATTGATTTCGATCGAAACAAAAAATGTAAACTAAAAAAAACATTGGAACGTAGGACGAGATTCTGCGGGCTCTTCCAATCACTGGCTTTCTTCACTAGCAAACACTCAATCTCTCAAAGCCATCCGCCAATCGCGGCCAATCTTGCAATTAGTTTGCAATCCATAAACGTCGGCGGAAACGTCCGGTGTTCTTCTCTCCCGCTGGCTGGCTGTCGCGCATACATCGGAACCCATTTGCCGGTATCCTTTGGCGATGTCTGATTTACGATCAATTATTTAACCATTTCCGCTGATGGACACGCCACAAATCATCACCCGGCATCCGCGGGCGCTTCCGAAGCGACCACAATTTCCACGCAGCGACCACAACCCGTTGCGCCACACCATCACCGGCTCGGATCTCCCGCCATCGGCAAACAACCGCAGGAAACGCGTGAAAGGAAAGTAGAGCCGGCCATCCTCCGGTCTCTGTACAAGCTGCTCCCCACCACGGTTGCGATACCATCGCAGCGAGGATGGTAACAATTAATCAATTAAAGCTTTTCAAAATCTCCGTTCCGAGGATGTGCGGATGGGTTAGAACCGAACCGCGGGACCGGGCATAATCGTGGGATGAAGCGATACTCGATCGAACCATAATGGACGCGCGCATATCCGCACTTGTAAGCGGACAGGGAGCCACACGCTCAAACAACGGCCCACCACGGGTGCTCGAGTGTAAGCATAATGAACGGGAACGGGGTGAAAAGGAACCAAAGTGCGAGAGCACACTCTGCCAGCGTGTCCATTAATTACATTTTGAATAAATTGTAAAGCCCGGTATCATATATCAAATCACGCGGGGAAGACCGCTCGGAACGGCCATAAATTTTCCCGCCCATTACCATGGGGGTGGTGTGCGCATGGTGCATAAATGAAAATCAATCGGGACGATTTGAAAAGTTACTGCGAATAAATTAAACCCAGGCGCCAGGGACCGGGCGTGATCCTGCCTTGCACCTATCGAACCAGCCACGTGCGCCAGGTGGAGAGGCTGGCTGAATAATTGAAACAATATAATTGAAACCCAGCGGCAGCGCTTGCTGGTACCCGTTCAGTAACATTTGTAATACCTCTAGCAGGGCAGCTTCCGATTGAACACCGAACAACTAACGTCAGAGATTATCGGATCGATGGTGTTTGGTAGGATGAGGTGATATCAGGGGAGTGAGAGAGAGATAGAGAGAGATGGACTGAGGGAGATGGATAGGGCAGGGAAGTAATGATAATGTCATAAGCTCCTATTACACACTCGATTAAAAGCGCATTAGCGATGCGCAACACTACTTATTGCTAGTGTATTCGCTAAAGCCACCAGCTCACACGCGCGGGCCACAGCGGGACACAGGAAAAGGAGTCAATTGTGCATCCTTCGATCGGGCGCGGATGAATTTCCCGCCAACGGAAATCCTCGTCGAGCGAGAAAGCTCACCAGTTTGTGTGTGAGTGGGTAACAAACGCGCACAATGGGGCGATGATTTACGTGATCCCACCCCGACAGCGGGATGTCCAGCAACAAACCGCACCGCGTAGGAGGAGATTGATTTTTCATCGTAACGCTCCCGTCGCGGGAACCGTTTTGTTAGTTTGGTGATGGATGTGGTGTGGCGATGATCTGCTCTTCCTGTTCCGAAGGGCATGTTAGTGGTCGGCCCTATTTGTAGCGTATTGTATGCGAATTACATAATGCCGATGCCAGTGGAGCGCAATCGTGAATTAAAACTACACCGATGATGGAAGAGTCCCGACGAAGGGATGCAAATGATGGAATGTCTGGCGTTGTTTGGAGTGTTATTTTTTTTTTAAACTTTAACCTTGATAAACGCGCTTTTATCAGTGGACAAGCAATTGATAATTGTGATGATGCCCCTCTCAACAACGCTCACTCAATCCTGTGCCGATCATTTGTGATGCAAACAATGCGAACATGCGTGTCTCCGATCCGTACGTTTTTATGTTTTGTTTTTCTCCTGCTCGTTTTAGTCCAACCGTTTGTTAATTTTAATTACGATTTACACACAACCAAGTAATCAGCGTATGTGCACAGCGGAAAAGGAAACGATTACACACACACAAAAAAAGGACCAAACACAGTAGCAATCCACGTTAACCCTTACAACGCATCACGCACGCAACAGTGAAAAAAAATATAGAGAGATAGCTTGAGAGAGGCCAGCTTCTATGTTGCTGTTGCATCCTCTACCCCAACAGCCCATACAGTGGAAGAGAGTGAGTGCTGGTGGAGCGCTTAAAGCCCAGGACGCAAAGTACTTACCACGTGCGAACATTCGGGATCCTCCAGATCCGTCGGAATGCCTCCGTTCGTCTTCAGCACGTCGATCATGTGCTGCTGCTCCTCCTCCGGAAAGCCGAAAAAGCACACCTTTTGGCCTTCGAACGCCTTCAGGCGGTGCAGCTTGGTGAATGGTTCCGAGGTGGCGCTGAAGCTTGGATCGTGCCGGTTTTTCCACGCTTCCTGTACCCAATTCGGGCGAATTATCGCCAACCGGAACGTCATGGCGTAACTGTGAACGTAAAATTGACCGGTTCATGTGAACACAATTGTGGTTGCTTGCAGGACGTTTTCCACGAGCGCTTTAAGCGCCCACATATGCACAGTCGAGACGCGGTACGCTTTACTGTGATTACTTACCGATATTTTTCACCTCCGCTGGAGTTGCAAATAAGATGTGTGACCTTCGTGTTCATTTCTTTGCGAATCGAACCACCCATCGAATGAATCAAGTGCACCAGATGTGTCTGCAAATAAAAAGACAAGTATTACAATTCCTAATTAAGGTCGGATCATATCTTTGCCAGGCTAGAACGGAAGAAGACATTTTGCCATCCCGCTGATTGTCGATGGCATGTTACACGGGTCATAGTGCCATTTTTCCGCCTTCGACAGGCGTTCGTGTGTCCGCTGCCAAACCCGTAATATGCTAAAACGCGCCAGGTCGTCCGAGATTTGCTAATAAGCATAATTTGTCCATATATATTTCAAACCTGATGCCATTTCCACCACACATACACGCCATCGTACATTCTCCGACACCCAGCTACTGCGGGGCAAAAACTAATGGGTACAAGATTGAACCTCAACCGTTGCCTCAGTGGACCAGGTCCATGGCAAACGCACCACAAACGAGCTAGCAGTACAAACGTCGAAATCTTATCGACGGTTCGCAACCGCATTGCTGGACGTGTTGTGCCGGATTCTTTTACATATTCTCATTACATCTGCTGCGGCCAGTATTACGTATTCAGCGCAGGTATCGGACGATTACCTCCACTGCCAATTTTACGTAATCCCAAAAGCAGCGGGGCAGAACATATTACTTCATTTAATATACCGGCTCTCTCGTTTACGTTCTCTCTCTCTCTCTCTTTGCTTTTTTTAGTGCAAAAAGTCCTAGCCGTACGAGAGACCGGACCACAAGCAATCGATGGCACAACTACACGCAACGTAAGCATGGCACGAGATATGCTCGCAATGGAATGCAAGTGATTTCCCGTGTCGAAGCCACCTGGATTCTGATGCTGTAAATTTGCACCATGCAGACACCGCATATATTCGAATAAATTAAACACATTCTGAGCACCGACTGTGCACCATGCAGCTGGGTAGCAATTAGCAGCAATTAAGCATACACAAGTTGCGCTAACTTAAGCACATGCAACATGTCGACGGTCATCACCAGCGTCCTGCAACGAAGCAGCGTGATTTTAAGAACCGCCTACACAATCGCCAGTTGCCAATGAGCGAAAAGATAAATCGATAGAATTTTTATGTTTTTACGATAAACTTTGTACAAATCTTCAGACACCGTGAGAACACGTGGCGTGGTTGAGACAGATTTAGAAGACACACAATCATGCCCTCACGCCGTTCCGTACCAGCTTGTTATGTCTCTTTGGCAGTAAGAAACAAGCAAGGATAATAATAAGGTCATCGCCAGTAACACGTGACCTGGGAAATCACTGAAATCGTCCATATCTCGTCCATCGTCCTAGCCGCCTTTGCACCTGCAGGTACGAGATTTCTCGAGGCAGCCACCAGTGAAACATCCTTCTGAAACACCGTTTCACCGAGCCTGAGAGTGGGTGAGAGACTCCCGCCATTACAGAAGGTTTAGCGGAAGCCAGCAATTTCGTAACCTCGTAACACCTTGCAACGGGAGACAAGTGCACAGCGGGACAAGGACGACCAATGGAGGATGGCTCCTCGACTTCGTGTAATGACAATCGCTGCGCTTTAGGCTGTCTCCTGTCAAGGTTGGATGGTTGACGCGCGCACGGTGGGGGCTTCATAATCAATTTCACTAATGACGTCTTCATCGACCCATTCTGTCCGTGGGTCGAGTGAAATCAGCAGCAATGGTTAGCAGACCCATCCCGGAACCCGTCCGTTCGGTCAGTCAGTCCGTCCGGCAACGGGAAAGTCACGTTTTCGCAGTCGAACTCTGGGCAACTGATTAATAATCGCAGCAGGAATCAATTCGCCGCCATCGCCTCCGTCGGCGGTTTGGGATAGCCCAACGGACAACGCCGTGTTCCGCTCCAGATCTGTCCACTTGAGGGAAAGCTGCAGAAGAAGAACGACCCTCGGATATTCCAGAACCGACGAAAGCCCGTACGCATTTGCCGACGATTTCTCGGCAAACGATGAATAAAGGAAATTATGCAAAATTGTTTCCCCTCTAGAAGCCCGGTGCCATCCCAAGCCCAACGAATGATGGAGAAAGCACCGACGGGGATGGGATTCGGTGTTCGCCATCTTGGTCCGAGACAGGGATACAGGGTTGGTGATCTGTAACCGGTAGCCCAACGGTACAGTAGTGCCAACCGTCTTCCATTGTTACGTCCTGCCGGCAACGTTGCGAAGTTTGCACAGGTTCAGCAGAACGAAAAGAAAAGAGCTAAACTAACAAAGCCGGTGCGGCACGGGCTAAATTTAATAATGAAAGGGTAATTGCTACTGTTCCTTTTGGATGCCTGCCCTAGGAATCTCGTTCGTGTGGTGGAAAACTGGCAGCCAGTGACGATTGCGCCCTAGCTTGTGCCTGGACCCTTTCGTTCGCCTATTCTTTCCTCCCTCAGGGGCGGTTTTAGCACAAACGAGCTAATCAAACTCTACGCAAACTAATGAAACCTTCTATTACTGATTTGCTGCCCGTTTCCGGCTGAATTTGGGATGCCACCCAACGATGGAACGATGATGATCTGCTGGAACGTTTGCTATTTCGCGAAAGAGAAAAAAAGAACCCATGGATTGGGATCGGCACACTTACCAGTTCGTCCTTTTTCCGAATACCAGTGAAGCAGGTTATAACGCCACGCATGCAGTAGTTGTAGATGGGACGATTGTTCCAAACTAAGCCCTCACTGAATCTTACAGCCTGCTGTAAGGCCGGTGGTCCGAGTATTCTGAAATGAAAAGCGAGGAGCAAGAAAAAAAAACACACATACATACATAAATTAATTCACACGTCAACCAGCTCTGTTCAAATTTTCAACAATCCCGCACCTCGAGGCAGCAGCTCGAAGGACGGTTCGAGCAACTGCAAGGCAAGTTTCGCAACTATTTCTTGCATCTGACACCATTTATCGAATTTCGCCGAATGACCCGCTTTGAAATCAGGGCAACTTCGCTCCACGAAGTTCAAACGCTGCCTCCGTTGGCCCTCGAAACGCCAAGGAAAACCTCCCTCCCTTTAAATTGCGGCAAACTTTTCAGCACAAGCATCTTCATTAAAATCAAATATTAGTACAACTTTTTCGTTCTCTCGATCCTTGAGGTTTGTCTTTGTGTGTGTGTTTTTTTTGTACTATTTTCCATCCTGCTTTTCCACAGTTTGTGCTCATGCCCAAGGCCATTTCACTCGTTCAGGCGCTCGTAGAATTCCCGTTCAGCGTACAGCGGCAACGCAAAGCAGCACGGTCAGAGCAGCCTGAATCCTTTTTCCCGTTTCGGCCAACCTCTGCAAACAACGTCCGTTTTCAACCGGAAAGGGGATTGCGGAACGACTTTCCTTGCGGGCAAACCGATATAGAGCAAACGATCCGAGCGTCTTGCGGACGAGGGAACAAAAAGACCAAGAGTAAAAAAAAAACTCTCCATCCAGGCATCATTGTCTTAAGCTGCAGGCGACGGCAATGGTGGCTTGTTACCTTTTTGCGCCAGTAGCGGAAAGGAAATCATTTGTAAACAGGAGCCCTCGCCACCGCTGAGTACCACCGGGACAGGAGCGAGATGTCGGTTTGGAGAAGGATAATTAATCAGGGAGAAAAACTACACACAACAGGTACTACACTACACTATGCAACCGAGCGGGTGCGAGGAAAAATACTCAGCATTCGGCAAAACTTTCCGAGAATGCCATTGAGGGTTGCATGAAATTTCAATTCCACAGAACAACCTGTGGAAAGCAGGGAATGGTGCGCTTTCTCATCAGCGTTCCCCCACAAGGATTACTCATTATACGATGCTTTGCTATCACTTTCTCAAAACTAGTTTGTCTTCTTCGCCATCGCACTCGCAATGTGCCCCGAGCCGTGCCGTCGTGTTCCAGCTCTGCTTTTTTTTTCAACCCAAGCAGAACAAGTAGAATTTTCATCCTGCGTCTCCACCGCCATCCTGAACCAAAGGCACTAATGAGCTGTGGTGGGTAACCGACCGACAACTTTCTTGTGGTGGCATTGAAATAAAAGATTGGAAAAACATCGCAAAATAAAAAAGTATACACACCCACCCGCCACACCGACAAACACACCCAGAAACAGACAAATCAACTGCTTCGCCAACAGGAGGATAATTAAAAAACTATGATGATTCACCAGCGCATCATCAGTCTCTTCACCATCGGATCGGACAGCCAGAGAGCTGAATGGAGTGGGGCCAGGATAGCAAACTATCGCTTCATTGTCGTGGATTTCACTCAGCACATTTTCACAATTCTTGCACCAACGCTTGGGGGCATTCCGAGCAACGCGGGTGGTATCTGACGGGCCCAAGAAAATGTGAACGAAAGCTCTCCTGCTGCGGTTGTGCTAGCAGGAAACCCGATGGGGGAGCTTGAGATGTCGGAACGACGGAAGGAAGGAAGCGACCTAAAGGCACATCGAGCGGAACCGGAAGAATCGCAGGAAAATGGGTTGGAAAATTGTTTCTTTTACATTTCTCTTTTTTTTTCTGCCTTCATCTTGATACGGAACAAGGAGATAGGGGAAAAAAATCGACAAACCTTTCTAATGAATCGATTCATCGGAAAAACGGTGAACTATCTTGCTTCTTTTGTTTAAATAAGGAATAAACCGAAGCATAAAAAGTAACCTGCAACGTTCAACAAGCCGTCCTACCTAAGCTTCCACGTTTGTATACCTGTGGGAAGTTGAAACGACACCAAAACCTGACAGTATCTTGATCTTTTTTCGATTTTAATAGTAAAGCTTATAAAAAAGACGATAATGGCAGTGCACCAGTGGGTCAGGAGTCTTCCCAACCCTCGGCAGATGAAGTGGTGGTTGAAGTTGGATCGCATCTATGCACACACATAGCATACCATATGTTGAACGGTCTTCTTTGATATCGGAAAACTCAGCACCACACTTCCATAGGGGTCGGCGATGTTATCAAGTGGTCAATCGCTCTAGCAGGTCTAGCTCCTCGTCGAAAAAGCCGAACGGGGAATTTAAGCTTTAGTACTGCTCACTTAAACGCCTTAATCGGTCCCTTCAGGGAATCGATGGCAGCCCAGCGAGGTTGATAAACGGCTTCGATAGAGCCGCACCTTAAAGTGCATTTCTTTCAAAAATAAACAAACTAAATCGTCCTTTCTATCGGCGGTATTCCCGTCGAGAAAAAGAGCACCCAACAACTTCTACCGGCCTCAATCGATAGCGCTAGTTCTCGCAGGAGTAGCAAATGCCTGCGGTTTGCGGTCCTCCATACGTCCCGCCGGAGTAGCTAAACGAGCGATGGCCTCTTCAACCTAGGAACGTGGAAAGCTTTAAAAACTACGCTCGATCCTCTTGCCTTTATGGTTCCCGGTTCGCCAAAAACCGCACCTACGCTCTGCGGTTCTTGATGAAGTCTTGACGGCTCATTTAGAAACGTCAGCAGTGGTGCTTGACTCCGCAGCAGGTTCTGCCCCCCGGCCGAGACGTTTGCTCGTTTCGCCGAAACAATAAAGCATTCGAGGTACTTCGCAAAGCATCGACAGAAAGAAGTGCGGTTTGAGGTAGATGTTCGGGTGCTGATGCTGCCGTGCGGATAGAAACTTGGATAATTGCCCCGACAGCGGACGTCCTGAGAGTGCTTTAAAAGATGGCCTTTTCACGATTTTCCCCCGGGACAGGCGGAAGAACAAATTGTATCATCCAATCCGATTAGGAGAGCAACGGTTGTCGCACAAAAGGTTGCGGATTTTCCGCACTACAAAATTGATGGCCAGAATAAAGGGCCCTGGGATAGGACAACGAATTACTCTACAGCCTCAGTGCCGTCCCTTGGTAACCTTACGCAACACACCGAAAGCAGAACCGGTGCCGATGATTGGCGACTGCGAGACACTTGCCAGGAAGCGACACCGACTTGTGGAAAACCGCACTGCACACTGCACGGTTGTCATTTATGGCAAACTATAAAGTTAATTGTTTATCTGTACAAAACTGTTTCTGCCAAATGCGCGAACTTTGCAGGCGCACGAGAAGTACATCCCACACCACAAACCGGGGAAATATACTACACTACTTCGAGCAGTGCCAACTGTACTAACCACCACCATCGCCCATCCTCGGTGGCCTCGAGGAGCGATCGAAGCCATTCGACAGAAGCTTTTCCCGACGAAACGAACGGCTGTGGCCGGGCAAGTGGTTCGCGCGAAACCGTGCCTGGCTGGATTTGGTTAACGTTTATGGCCGTACCATGCCCCCCGCAATAAGTATCATCGATTTCGCATGGCAAAGTTCGCGCGAGTGCAGGGGTTAGCAGAAATTGATATTGTTATTTTATAGCTTTTATTGGTGACGTGAGTATCATAATGATGCCACCGGCGCGCACACACAAGCAGCGTATTTTGCCACAGAACCATCCACCCCAGGATGCCCCCGCTGGAATGCTCTTTTTGTTTTTAGCTTTTGAATATCGAAAACCACAAACTCTAACGACATGAACTAACTCTCTTTTGATGATGCGTAGTTACTCCCCCCGAACAGCTCTAAACTTTCTCCCGGCTGTGCTTTTCTGCGTGCAACCTGATTCATGTACGCACGTAAGTAGGAAGCACTATAGATATATCGTTTAGCTTTGGAATAGTTTTAACACATTGATACCAATACGGTTACCAAATTGAATGAAAAGAGTACTTATAAAACATAAAACATTTTGAACCATTTTCCTATCAAAAATGATTACTTATCATTCGTCAAATCTAAAACATTATCCACGAATGTCAAAAAACGCAGCACTATGTGTTGTTTATGACATGCGTTTCATAGCATCGATAAGCATAGCAAATGAAAAATCGAAGACTAAGCGTGTCGAATAAATAAACACATAAATAAATGAATATTCCACCACCCGTGCCGTATCGAATATGGGTCACAGAACCCGGATGGCATCCAATTCGCTCATCGCAGCTAATCAGCAACCCTGCCCTGGTCATCCCTGTTCGGCGATCGATACAGATAAACAAATTTGCAAATGTTTATCCAAGCCACGGCCAAAACGCCATCAGGCACAGAATCGCACGATCGTACAACAAAATTGCCGCCCATAACCGGTTGGTGCTCCACGGACTGTCCCGGAATTAACATTATTCGCTCATAAAATTTCGCTCGAATTCATCAAAACATAAAGAAAGAAGCCACGAACTGATGGCCACCTCCCCCCGATTGAGCGCGTACCCATTTATGTCGCCCTATAAATTCCGCCCACTCAAGCCTTTCTTCTCGCAAGCACGGGATTTCCTCTTCGCTTCTCGCATCTCTTGCCATGCCCTACCGATCCACCGTAGCTGCAAACCCATCCCATTTTACTTATTTTATGAACGATTTCATGCTACATAAAATCTAATGCCTCTTCCATGACATATTTTCGCTGATACGATTATGATCGCGTTCCGTGGGCTGTTGGTGGAAGAGCTCCAACGAGAGCCGCGAGGAAGCTCACTAGATAATTCAGTTTAGAACGATCCCGGTCCCGGGCTGCTCGCACCCGCCCAGCACTGCCCGAACGATGGAGCGCAGCAACTGTCACTTGCTTGGCTTCTGTCAATCGCTTTTTGGAACATGATGTTCCGCAATTTGCTATGCACAGAGGAGGCGTCTAATATTCATATTTCCCAGCCCGATGGTGCATGGTCACGGGTTTTCGCGCGAGAAGAGCGACAAAAACAAACGCACCGGCAAATTGAAACGGGAAACGCTATCAGTGTCTACTTTTAATCGTGCCCGCCCGGATGGCCTGAAGGATCCGCCGGTCTGACGTCAACCATGTTTCCCTACTCTGGATATCCACTGCCTGTGGCACACGAGCGCGCTAAATATTTATTGCACATCGGGACTGCAGTAAAATGAGCCCGATCCTTCATAGTTCAATTTGATCCTAGGGATGTTCCGAGTAAAGCGCCCGGTCGTGGCTCTAGTTAGAAGGTCGGGGTATAACGTCAAAATCCGTTACAAAATCCGATTTTATCGTTTTCGACAAATTGAATCTTCACATCCATTGGTGGGCGGAAAAGCCCGCTGGATGGATAGGTACTCAAATTGCCAGCATCCAGCAAATCGATTCGGAAAAGTTTCTTTATAAGGCGGAAATCAAAGTTCACTCACACCCTATGCAAGTGAAAATGAATTTGTGTCATGCAAATTAACCTGGTATCATTGTTTGTAAGGCTGACATTTTGCAACATAAATTAGAATTTTAGGCTATCAAACAAAAATCGATTTGAATTACTTTACATGAGAGAAGCTTTTGTGCAAATAGAATAAATCAATTACAATAAATACTTTAAAGTTATGCAACAAGTACTTCAAAAAACCGATATTAAGTGCTCTTCATCATTGCTGCTCACAAAGGTGGGTATATTCTTATCATTCTGAGCACCATTCACCTTCAAGAGAAGTAATTTACTGCACATCAAAAAAATAAAACATATCTATCATAATAAAATAAATTAAAAACATGTCCCGCGAAAGGGACACCCTACGTTTGCAGCGAAACGAACGCCGTCAAGCCATCATCCTTCGATGCGCCGATGAAATCTAAACACCCTGCAGGCGCCCCACTCGTCGCGCGATGGCAATAACAGTTAAGAAATACGACCCAAACGGAAGCTTTAATAAACCCGTTAAAGATCCTTCGCGCTTAATGTGCCCGATTGCGTATCGATACCCCGCGCATGTGCCTTACCTTTGCTTCGCCTGGTAGATCACGTCGTAAACCGGCCCCTCGAAGTCGTTCAGGACGAACACCGTGCTGCAGCTGTCGTCGGCACCGATGTACTCGGCCCCGGTGTCGGAAGTCACGATCGGCAATTTGAGGCTTTGCGCGGCCGCCACCGTGGCCGCATCCTGCGCAACCAGTCCCACCAGGCAGATCCTCGTCATTTCCGGTGTCGATGGTGACGTCGATACCGACATCGCTGTTTTGGGAGAGAACGAAAGAAACCAGAGCATGAGTGCGAGTTTCGCGCAAGAGCTACTAAGGGTTCGGTTAACGATTGTGAAAATGGCAGCTAATGGGTGCCGACGACACGAAAGCCCTGCTTCAGATAAGAGAAAAGTTCTCCATCCATCAGCCCAGGCCGGGGAGAGGTCCGACTTCTTTTCGCCGGTGACGCCATGGCTTTTGACTGCGTCTCAGTCACATTTTCCCGGTGTCTCAGCTGGCGGCGTTCGGTGAATGACGAAAAGATACATAAAAATGACGCGGGCGTGAACGAGCAACTGCCAAATACCTCATTAATTACGATCGTTTCGGTGAGCCGCAGAAGCTTAAAGCTGCTCATTTCCGCTGCCCTTTATCTAGGCGCAACCTCAACCCGCGAAGAAGTTGTCCCTTCGTGCACATTTTCCCAGGGCAGCCTCAAGTCAACCGCAGCCGTGACACTAGCGTAAAATCACATCTTATCACAGTCGCAGCGTCACCACCGAGGCTCACAGCTCCGGTTGCCATCGTCGGTATTTTGGCAAAAAGGGCTACGATGGGGAGGATGATGGGCGCTTGCGTGTATCAAAAACGGCACAATAAATGATTGATAGTCGCGCGAAGCCGACCTAGAAACGCGGACGACTGAGCAGGGGTGGAGGTAATATTTCAATCCTTGTGCTGAACGAAGGAGCTCTTCCCAAACTCGCTCTTAATGGCGAAAAGAAACACTCGGGCCAGCCTCGGCTTCCATCCCTTGAAGGAAGGAATTGCGCACGTTCATTAATTATAATTATCTTATTATGACTTCAGCGTGATTGTTCCGGTTGTTCGTCACGTTGCATCAACTGAGGAGGAACCAACGCGCAGAGGCTCTTACACGCGAATTTAATTTTCGAAATTTCAACACTCTCCCGAAAGTATGCTCAGACAGGCAATATCGATTATATGCTGCTAAAGCGTTATCGATTCGGTGTCAAATTACCCTATCACACCCACCAATGCGGGACGATTATCATAATGTCTATTCGTCTGCTTTCTCGGAAGGAATGATTTTTATGCAAAGCACAAACCAGCTGCTCCAACGTCGATTAAGTAACACCAGCAACAGCTTATTTGACATGCATCCCAATATTGTTTCGATTACCTACCGCATGGAGCTTTTATCTCACAACGTGACTCTAATGCAAGTCAATTAATTAATTTGCTCCCTGCGGAATAAACTTAAGTAAACGACCGAACGTGTCACGTAATTAGGAGCTGGTGTTAATCGATTCGTTTGATTACTTGTTCTTTTTAAATTTTTTTTCTGCTTTGTAGTCTATCGTCGGTAATCATAAATCATGCATCGAGGAAATTGAACAAATACCATACGGTATCACCTTCTTCTACTTCAAACATTCCACCGCTGGTAAACATCGTTAAAAAAATCAATTTTCTCAAATCATCGTTCCTCGTTCCTCGACCAACGCCTGCACGCTTTTTGGAAGTTTATCACATCAACTTCGCTAAACAACTTCATCCGGAACCATATTCTACCCCCATCATGGTGATTCGAATCGCATCCCTCTCGTGGCTTAGCATTCGAAGATGAAGGCAAGAAAAACAAACACCATTCGACCCGAATGGCCCGAAAACTGCAAGTTGATGGGAAAAATCGAACGACAAACCAATTTTGTCAAAATCAATCTCCCGACCGTGGCAGGGGCACGGTTGCTCGAGAAGCTGACGTAGCGCCACCGAATGAACCGCTTTTAATCTTCTGCTCGCTTAATAAATTGATTCCGCCAACAACGGCTTCGGCTGCGGGGAACAGAATTTGCAGCCAACCGAAAGCCGGAACCGGTCAAATGAACCTCGAGCCTGGCCGTACTAGCAGCCGCCCGATAACGGGCGATAACAGGTCCTTCCCCGGTGCAAGAGCTTTCCCGGTCACTTCTTTCCACGATTCTCGAACGAAGAAAAAGGCCCGCCTGGCGCCTGAGTGTCCGTGTAACTGTTACCGGTTTTCAGCCGAACCAGCACGAAAGCCGCCAACCAGCAGCAGTGTTAACAAGGATGTCGACAAAAAATCTTCACCCACGAGCTCGCTTCTAGGTCATCGCTATCCGAGCGCAACCAGCTTCCCTTTGCTTGGTTTCCTTGGTATAAACCGACGCACCGTCCAACGGAACACCGTTCCTGGCGCTTTCCCATGCCAAGGGCACGCAGGGCATGATTAGGGCCGCATTCAATTAATTCGATTTTGATCTAAATCCGATTACACAAATTGTGCGTTCAATCAACAACAACTCTCCGCCCACTGGCCGGGGATGGATTGGGGAGGAAAGAATGTTCGCATGCTGTCCGGTTTCGCTATCCTTCCTGTTCCGTGGAAGGCTTTCCATCGAAGGTGGCTCGCGACGAAGAGAAAGGACAAGCAAATCCTCCCGATGGCACAGCACACGGACGGTGTGTGCACGCTCAGCAGTCGAGCCAGACGAGGGGCACATTTAAGCTACCGAAATCCTGCAACGAAGCTTTCATCCGCTGGGTTTCAGTGCGAACGGAGCCTGGCACTTAATGAATAGCGCTTTAAGCTGCCTTCCATGAACTTCAACGCTGTGGTGGCAATAGTGGGTAGCCGCACTTTCACCGCCCATCGGTACCCCGATTGCAGGGAAAATGTAAATTGTATCGGATTAAAATGTCAAACAAACACCAAATCCACGTCGCGATTTATCGCAAATCCGTGGGCAGTAGTGTCGGTGCGCATCTGCACTGACCCCGAGCAACGGGATGAATTAAAGCAAATTGAGCCACTGTACCGTATTTGCCGCCCCCTTTTTTGCTTGTATGCAGTGGATCATTAATGAAGTGCACACGAGCGTCGTATTTTATTCAAACGAAATGCTCCTAATGAGCGTACGAAATTTAAAAATAAAAGCATAATGATGGGGCAGCTAATTCGCGTGATATGGAATATGGACATGCATTCATTCGCAAATCAAAATAAAATATTGTTTTCCATTTAAAATGTATGCTAGCGCTATCTCACTGAACACATATTCCGAGCAACTCTATTTTGAGCATTACACAGAACGAACGCGACCTGTCAATTTAAAATAAAAAAACATAAAGCCATATTTACTGACTTTCAGCGATCCGTGCGTAAAATATAAACTAGAATCATATCTCATACACCGTACTCGGTACTCGTTAGTTTTTCCAATAATCGATTGAATGTGGAATGATTGGAAAATATATGATTCAAATCATTAAAACTGTTGATCTCTACTCAACTTGTATACAATGAAAAAGTAGCAAGATCTCGTGCTATTGAATCGAAATGTCATTCAATAGAAATACATATCAACGAACGTTTAATTCCGAAAAAAGAAACACAAAATATTTCATTGGTAGAACGCGATATAAATAAAAAGCCACGAGAATCGATCCAAAAACAAATAACTTATGGTTTTAATTCTGGTTCTTATAAATAAACACTGTGGTAAAAAACCAAGAAAATGAATCTTAAGTGTTTTGTGAGCAAATTGAATTTAGTAAGTACGCGCATTAACTGCTCTTATCTCATGGAGAAAAAACTGAATTTATTACAAAAAACGTAACGAAAATATATGTTTTCCTCGACATATGAAAACCGAACACAACGCACATCACCTCGCAACATGTCACAACACTGACAAGGTCACACCTATCAAAATATTGATCGTTCACACAATAGGGGTCAGATTTTTTCCCTATCTCGTTTTCTACCACGAAAGCCACGGAACGTATTTGTTCTGATTCCGCTAATCGCCAGCCAATTTCGTTGGTGGCGAAGAAAATAAACCCGAGAAAAACGAGCTTAGCAGCAGCTCTACGATGCGTAATTAATTGAGCTATTACATTATGATTTATGACGAGAGTCCAGGGCACCGGGCGTACACATCCCAGACGTAGCTCCGCGTCATTATCGGTCCAGATAGTGACGGGTAGAAATTTCGGTTCCCATAAATCCGCGCGTGAAAGCGTTCCACATAAGAGAGGAGCATCCCAACGCGTTCACCGGTGGAAACCCCACCTTAAGGCGCACAAAATACATCGAAAACAAGAAAAGTATAGCATAGGAAGGTAGCGCACGCCACGAAACACTCCCAACAGCATACTCTGCACCATACCATGCCATGTTTGACGAATGGGTCTCTCGATGGAAAGAAAATTGTTTTTTGTTTTATTGTTACCCGGCTTAGCGGCTCCTTGGTTCCGGTACGGGCCTTTCTAGCCGGTCGCCGCTCAACGTGCTTCCCCCGTTCGTTGAAGGATTTGCTTCGCAAGCGTATCCTTCAAGCCCGATTATGTCATAACTCAGAGTGATAAAGCGGACAATAATACCAGCATAATTAATACGCGACGCCCTAAGTCGATAGGCGAAAGGAAGCGCGAATCGCCCTGGTAAGACAATGCCTCTAAAAAAGACGTCCAAACTTTCGGTGGTAGAATTTCTGGTAGTTGGCTCTAAGGGGCGCCGGAACAGTTACTAAGCCAGGGGTTGGCGTCTAGCACGCGAATATGGCTGCGATGACTAGTTATCGTGGCTTGGTTGGGATCGCCTAATCGCGGCGCTAGAACGAGGGAAAAGGCACATTAAGGACGGTGATCGACGACAGGCGGCTACCCGGCGATGTTGCCTGGCAGTGTTCATATCAAACCACCGATCCCACGATGGCTAGCGCTGCTGCAGAGATCGATGAGATTGCTGAATCGAACGCAACGCACATCAATCTTGCAGGAGAAAGCCGGCGAAAATTATGCTCTCCCAAGGGTTTGACTGATGGTTTGCGCCACTAGGCGAGCTTGGTGTGTGGAGTCTGTAGGGAGAAAGGGCCCGCATTCTTATCTTCGGTAAGCTTGCTCCATTTGCCAGAAATCTTGTGAGATTCAAATGGCGGCATCATTGGTAGCACCACCAAATGCAAGTTTTCGTTCCCTGGTGTGTAGCTATGTTTTGCTTCGATCCAAAACGGTAACGTGTGTTATTTATGTTGTCTACACTCTAACGTCTAACGTCTAACGTCCAATGGCCTCATGATAATGGCCAATACGATCTCTATTAGGGAGACCCCAAATAGAGCGCCTCATTATGAAATCTTATAAATGTACGACCGAGTACGTAACGCGAAATCTCCATTTTCTCTGAGCACCTTACGAGATGGATGACGAGCTTTATCATTAGGAGACTCAAGAAATGTTTTCTTAGAACTTAAAGATCCCATTGAATTACACGTCCTCGAAAGATTAAGCATTCCTCCCGCAACCTTAAACGTCTTTAACGCATCTTTAATGCGAAAGAAGGAAGTAAATTAGAACGGCTTTTGTACTCGTTTATTCATGCACAAAAAAAAATGATAATACATTGTGGGAGCACCCACACGAATTTCCATATCTTTTGGATCCGCTTTGGGTTATGTACTAAACCAAAGTGGTGTATTTCACACAGAGAAAAAATCCAAACATAACTCCGAGTAGAATATTATTTCTGTCTCCTCACAAGGACCATGTACAGCGCCATGTAAAGGGAGCCCACAATTTGCAGACGAAAAGGTAGATCGAAATCACGGGAATAAATAATTCTATGCGAATCCCTAATGGTGCCCCGTTATGGTTCACCTTTTGGTACTCCTATTCAGCGAACCGACCGAGAAGACCAAGCTCGCCGAGGCAAGCTCTCGCAATGAATGAGAATGTAAGTATCCCTCCGGATCTGGTGGGTGGCAAGAGATATTACACCTCGCGCATCCTTCGGTGCGATACGGAACCCCTTTCACACCGCTCCAATTCACCGTCATGGATTAATCACAAAGCTATATAATATTAAAGACGCCGTGTCGGCCGCGCGAACGGCGAAGTTTACGTTCCACGTCCGCACAGGCGAAGGAAAAGGTCCAAGTGGGCATAAAGATTCCGAAGCACAAGTCAAAGATGGTCAACGGTGAAGAGAGCGAACAAGTGGGCAAGGCATCTTCCATACAAACGCCCAACGTCCCGGCAGCTGGCCGGAAGTTGTTCGCCAGGAAAAGATACCCATCCCCCCCACCCACTGCTTATCAGTCGGATAAACAAACATCAATTATTCTCCATCTCGCCTCGGGGCGAAGCACACCAATGAGCCGATGGTGCGGCATTTTCCCGAGGTCAGGGCAGACCGGAAGCAGGGCAGGCGCGCAGCATTCCGCGTGGACGTTGGAAGTTTATGGTAAACAAGCACTGTCTTTCTCTGCTTTCCAGCATCGCACCCCCTTGATGCTTTCTCTTTCCAGAACGACCGAAAAACAATCTCTTTCTATTCGGCAAACCAATAGCCTACCAGATGCAAACACTGAAAAACAACTGGACAAAACATCTCACTCCGCCTGGTCCGATACCGGGGTGGTATGGGTTGACTCCCTCCACTGCCAATGTGTTGTGCGGCCCTATCGAGAGGCGCCTGAAATGCCACTGATGGTAACGGTCCTGGCGCGATCCTTGAGATTCGAGCAATGAACCATCACTGACACCGATATACTGCAAACCAGCCCCAGACAGAAACCGACAATGAAACGGCACAGCGGTGCAGCATCCCGGTGGATTTTGAATAGATCCTGGGAAGCGAAAATAGACGCGAGTATTAAGTACCGACCTTTACCGCAGGTGGTTCATCGTATGGTCAGACTGCCATTCCTTCAACATTGAATTCAAATAAATCAACCAATAACGGCGAAAGCTCTCTCGAGACGTCTGAGGATTTTTACCACAAATTATTTCTTAAAGTGAAAAATGAAAAAAAAATGCACGGAGGTTGAATTGGTGGTCGCTAATGTCAAAAAATTTTCTACCGTTCAAAAAAAAGTACCTCTTAGTACAAAAAAGAAAGACGGAATGTGCTGTATTTAACTTTGAATAATCTTAAATCTGGCTATCAACGACATAAAGAAAAGTCTTTCAGAGAAATTACTCCTTCATAAAGTTTTCACAAGAATAGAGAAGGGTTCACTATATGATTAATTGAGTTAGTTTTTCCAGTCCCTTAACACAGCCAGCGTATCCATCATCAAAGGCAGTAAAGCTATTCGTATGCTATCAATATCTAAAATATGCTCCAGATAAAAAAACCTAGCAGAAAGTCCTCTGTGACTAAACAGAAGGGGCGCTATTGACCTTTGCAAAGCAACGGCAACAATAAAAAATAGCATTACGAACTTAAAACGATAACAGAATGTATAAATATATGAACAGCGAAACCTTAACGACTCCTACACGAACACGAACACCCTTCCCGGCACAATCTATGTCTAGCCGGTAGGGAGCACAATGAAGTTGCAGAATTAGAGAAACACATCAGCGCGAGAGGGCGAAAAGTTCAACACTTTGAAGTACGTGCTTTTGCAGACTCATCCCTTCTCTAGCACGCGGGGAAGCCAAGCTTGCCAGTTTAGCCTTTCGCCGGTGAACCTCGTACACTCAAAGGTTTTCTCCCGCTGCGCCTGGGGACGGAGATGGATGCCCTTTACCCGAGGTTAAGAAGTGACTGTGCGTTGTTAGAAGGTCATAAAGTGTTTTCCACTTATTCATCCCCGTGAGCTATTCGGAGTCGCTGCAGCTCGGCGAGCCACAAGCGACATGAAAGAAAATAGGGAACAAAAAGATTGTTCCCGCAGGAGCATGCAACAATAATATATTACTACTTTGTGGATCGCCAAACATTACTTGTTATTTCCAAAGAACCCTCGAAAAGAGTGTGTTACTTAGTCATCTAAAACCAATTACATGCAATGTTGCAGAGAGACCTGTTTGTGCCTGAACAAATAGCGTATATGATCTTGAAAAAAAAAATTACTATCAGCTGTATCATAGGCACAATCAGCGCAAATTTTATTAAAACTTTAGAAACTCTTCAAAAATTCATCGACAACTAATGAATAAATCTTTAAGCAATTGCAAACTTGAATTGAAAATGACGTAAATAAATCCAAGATGTTATGCGTATGTTATGTTTCCAAGACATGCCTCAGATAATGATTTCTGTTTTTGAAATGTGCAAGTAAACGGTTTGGCTTCCTCTATTCCAAGATCTTGCCTAACGAAGGTAACGAGAAAACTCAACCACCAGCTGGGCTGTAACATCATCGTTAGCACATGGACGTAAGCATCAACACCATGCACGAGGCGCATCTTCGATAAATCGTAATAATACCACTTAATGCATTCATGCGAATGGAATCACTCAGTGTGTCGTTAAGGAAGCTACGAAAGCACCTGTGATCAGACCGACTACCTGCCGTTTTGCTTATGAGCGCCTATTTGCACCAAGATTGCATCTTGTTGAATCATACAAGCAATAGATACATATCATTGAAACATTTGACATATGCCAATTGCATTCCTTATTATAGAGAGCACATGAGCAACAGCTTATTGTTGTTCACTACAATTTCCAGTCCTAGTCACTCGGTTTAAAGAGTATCAATTTTCGAATCTTAGCAAATTACTCGCTACTTTTACTCCCCATTTATACTGCAACCAATAAGCTCTCTTTTTCCAGCTGTAACAAAGTCTCAGAATCTAACATTCCGTGCACAACGCGTGTACGTTACCTTGGCAGGGAGGAATTCGAGCAATTCTCGAAACGTGCCACGAGTCCCGAATTTATTTACCTTCATGCTACATTTCTGAACTCAATCGAGCGCGTTCAGACTGCCAAAGCTCATTGATATTCCCCATCGCTAGCCTCAAAACGAATTTCGTCAGTTGCTGCCGAACAATTGACTGCATCGGCACCTTATTAGCAGACATTTGTAAACACCAGCTTCTGGCCAATGACTTATGCAGGCGACGGCGACGCGCTGTGGTTTCGCTGACCCAGAATCTCTCAATTGCCAGCGGAAAGAGTAGCTCTGCACGCCAGCCCACTCCGCTGACCAACAATTTATGAACACCTTTCGTCATCAGCTGTTGCCAATCGTAAACTGTGTTGTGAGCATGGTCAATACACCAACGACATCGAGGAGTTTCGGCATCCATTATCAACTGTCTCGAATCGAATCGATTCTAAATCCCTGAATGCCATGAAAAGTACAACGTACACTGTGATTCTCGCTCTCTATCGGGTCTAGAGACCATAAACCAGACAACATTCCGGAGGGATTTCGAAACACAGCCGCTTGTATGTACTTCGAGCTAAACTACCTTTCACCAAAATATACCCACACAACCTAATAACTCATCGTTCACCGGGTGGCGTCATTTGTGGGCGACAGCTTTAGAGACCGTGCCCGTGAACTTCTGCACCCGAAAGCGCACTCTCGGAGGATACGGGCTGCATCGTCGCTCTTTTTCCGCCCGCGATTGCTTTGTCGTTGCTTGGGAACTCTCTAAGCGAAAGCATTCTTTTTTCCAAGCCGGCAAAAAGATCCAACATCAAAAGATTCGTTCAATGGGTCGTTTGGATCATCTGCAATTTGAGAAACCACCTTCAACACCCATCTGACGCCAATAAAGACGGTCTCAAGACCAGAGACCATACATACTTCCAACCACACAAACCCACAAGCCGTCGGGGTCAGCCTTATTAAATTCGAGTACACTGTGACGCCATGCGAGGCGGACGAGACAAGCTGCTTCTTGAATTGCATCCTTCACCTTCAATGCCGTACCGAACGATGTCGACCGGCCAGAGAGGCCTAGAATGCTGCTCAGAGCGACACCGAGCGGGTGGCATCCATTGTCAAGACGTCAATGAGACGATCGTTGCAGTCGAACCCGAAAATATAAAAATACATCCTCGTAGCCGAAGAGCTCGGGGTTCGGGGAGATGTTGGCATAAGCCAAGAGGGTGTGTTGTGATGCAGCTGAGACTTGGCTGCTCGCTAAAAGAACACCCCAACAAGGGTGTTGGTGTGGTGTCGAGATCTCGTGCGATGGAGGCCACAACCAAATAACGACAACGTTTCGTCGTTTCGTCTAGCGGGTAGGCGCGATACGAACGACAATTTATACTTATTAATATGACCTCTCGCTTCCGTTCCGTTAGCTTCGTTTGGAGCCAATCACATAAATCTGAGTTTGTGGCACTGGCCCAGGGTGGCCGGTCGGTCGATTGATAAACATTCTACATCGCGGCGAACTGAGCGGGATGTTATTTTCGGTTGGAAGTTGAGCAAAACAAGAAATGAGGCCGCAAATGGAAAGCTCCACTCAGCACGTCATGCACCGTCGATTACCGATCGATTGGAGCGAATATTCACAAGTCAATCCACGTGACGGCCACGCTGCTGTCCGCCGATGAGCATCCGAGGCTCAACCAGGAATCGCGTTACTTAACCAATTAGATCCGCATGTATCGGCGGCGCGATCGGATTCTAGCACCAAAACGAGCAACAACAAAAAAAGGGGTGGGTTGGGGATGCGAAATACGACGCTAACTTTGTCTCACAAAACGCACACCACGCGACCAAATGTGACCACAGAAACCACCACACCACGGCTCATCATCATCGTCGCCGTGCACAACGCGGTTAGTAGTCGCGTGGTGGTTTAAGCCGAGATGGGGTGGTGTTTACGCCTCCATCAGCCACCCTGGGAGACGCTACAATTTCCATCCACCCTCCGCAAGTGCTCAATTATCACCGGTTGACGTTAATTAGTTCCAACCGGTTGTTGCCTAGCCTGAACCGTGCGCTCGCGAGAACTGCGGCCACGTTCCATTACACGGTGCGGCGGCTGCATCACACCAAATCTCCAATACACATTGGCCACAGTGCCACAGGGGGTGAGCTTTCCGACTGCACGCAAAATACGGTTTGGCAATAATTTAGCAAGCAGCTCGCGCCACACCAAATCAGCCGAGACGACATCGGGGTACTAATTCCGGGCCCCAACGCAAAAGCCGTAGCGAATGCGGGTAGATTGGGACTTACGGGACATTCCGCATACCAACTGCCAGTCGGCGGATGATCAGATGTTCTGTGGAAATTGGTCACCAATTTAGAAGCGCCACACGCGGTTTCCGGCGGGTGAAAGCGATTTGAAACAATCTCGTCGTCGGTTTGCCTATTTCGCGAGGGGCACACGAGGCTCATTATTCTATTGCCCATCCCGTGCCGGGGCAGCAACAAGGTCCACCGGCGTTCACGCCATCGCGAAACAACACCCATGACCCGAATGGCTAATGTGGCCCCTCTCTTTCGGTGGAAGGATCAAACGAAACCGGAAACTCGAGGGAGGCGCTGAAAAGGATTCGCCCCCGCCTCAGTACGGTCAATCGCAGCGAAAGCCAACGATGTCGGGACAAGGGCTTATCTGCCGATTTCACCAGCCGCTATGTAAACCTCTAATTAAACATATGAGCTCACGTGGCTATCTGCATCGTACATCGCCCGTACACGCGTGCCTGTCTGGTTGGGCCTTCCTTCCTTCCTTAATCGATACACCGATCGTCCCCTTACTGCCTGCAACCCGATGCCCGAGCCCGGAGAGATGCGTTCATTGACGCAGTTGCGCTGAATATGCGCACGAGCGGGTAGGGCTGCTATTAGCACACATTGCGATATGTTAGCACTGTCTGCTGCCACAGATATTGATTCGCTGCCACCACCCTCTGCAGAGCCGTCTGCCTGCCTTTCATCGCACACCCCCGCGGGACTAATCGAACCGACCCCGTCCGGGAACCACGGACAATGTGAATGATGAAGGAAAATCCCGATAATGGATTGTTTAGTGCATGTACGTGTTGTCATAATACGTCCGCATGCTCGTCGGTCCGGCGGCAATCCCTGCTGCTCTGGGCCAAACGGGGCCAGGCGTAAGTGCGTAAGGTGCCTGAGGTGCCGGCGTACGGGCACTGTGGAGTGGTTCTCGGCAAAACCGCATACCCACTGCATATCAAATTCAACTTATGAAAGTCTAATATAAATTAATTTCCACCCAATGCAACGGTACACTGGGAGAGAGCCGGGATGGCCACCACAGCTCCCGCTTGATCCTGGCATCTCGGACTATCACCATCACGTTATGCGGCGTAGCGGCACGATCGGGTTCTCTCTTAGGGAGTGGATTTCCAGCCGCAGCCTCACAATTGACGGGCGTGTGCCGAACCATCCGCATAGCCGATCGAAACAGCCATGCGGCATTTTAGCAACGCCATACCGAGCGCATGGCATTCTCTACACCCTTCGGCCGTTGGTACCGCAGAATGTGTGCTGATGACTTCCAGGGGGACCTTCGGATACCCCGAACCTGGTTCGCCGGTGTTTACATTCCGGGGAGAATTATCTAAATCAACATGTTTACGTTAATAAGCAGGAAAATTTGCTTCACTCTTCTACGGGGCTGGTGTTCTAGGGGATGCACAACACGCTCAGGCATACCCGAGCGAGAATTATTTCGTAGCTGTGAATTAAAATGCAATCATGAACTGTGACAGCTAAAAAGGGTTTGAAACTGATTTTGATTTAGCTTTTCTATTTTTGCAACCCCTCGAAAGGTTAGTACAATGTTTTTAACATCAATCCACCAGAGCTAAAGCTGGTTCGAGGGATGGTTATATGCAAGAAAGGTTTTACATTTTCATTACGACAAGCGCACAAGATACGCCCAAATATATCCCGGGGATCGCCTTCATGAGTGGTGGCAACAGAACGTTTCTTGCTCGCTCTTTTCCCCTAACATGCCGCGCTAACATCTTCTGTCGCCTTTTACTTAAGCAAGCGAATGAAACTTCATTTAAAAGCATATTAATTTTCATCACACGAACACCCTCTTTGCCAGGCATGCTGGCCACTTCTCGCCATGTGGAAGCTGCTGTGCCATTTCCCAAGCGATTTTCCCCACACTTTGGATCGTCCATCGACACACATACACACCCCACTGCAATTTCCAATGCATCGAAATATTACACTGCACAAGGGAGGCTGGCCATTCGTCGGCTACTTGACCGACCAACCCACCGATCGGACCCGGTTTCCTGTGTTCGATCGACAACGAGCGGAACCCATTAACACACTGGCGCGCTGGAGCTACACACTCCACACTGTGTAAACATTGACAATGTGGCCAACGGTTTCGGTCGGAGGCATGTGAAGGGCGCCCGACCATGCACCTCGTTCCCTTGGACCAGACACGATGGTGTTGTAGTACAAGCGGTCACTCATCCGATGGGCGCCGTACGAGAAACCATCCGACGAGGGCTGGCCCATGCAAGAGACCATCATAATCATCAAGTCTCGGCTGGTAAGTCGAACCACCTCACCACGCTGTTTCATTTTCCCGGTGGAAAAGGCTGCCAATAGCCCGGCAAGTGAAGTGCAAACGCATTTGTGCGAATGCGGAAGTGCATCGAACTGCACTCCACCCGGAGCCGATCGGAGCAGGAATCGGTAGGTGTTGCTTTATGGAGTTTTCTTTTTTTTTTTTCGTCTGCCTTCGTTCCTGGAAACTCTGCGCCAGCCATACAGCATGGAAAATGTACGCCGTTACGAGAAGCAATCTCATTTTTTTCGCTAGAAAGGTAAGAGCTGCTACGAGAAGAACAGTACCGTTGTACTCGCCACTTTCTTTCGATTATTGGCCTTTCAACGATGGAGAAAACGTAGCTGCCAGGGACAGAGGGGTCGTAACGAGAAATACCAGATTATTACTTCGTTTTTTTTTGTACAAGACATATTAGATCAACAACTCCAAGGTGTGGTGAGGCAATTTTTTTTTTGAAAAGAATATTTTCGATCCTCCTATCATCAACGCTAAGCACCATCACGAACATCAATTTTTTCGGCGGTTCTAGTTGTGGAAAGTGTATTACAAATTCCTAATAGAAGTGCGCCTGTCGAACTGCTATTATCTGATCTCGTCGAGATAAATTATACCCTCCCCCAAAGTGCTTCAACGATTCTTATCGATACGCTATACTAACGAGATTTTCCATTTTACAAAATGCAAAAAGTACTCAACCAGAGCACATTAACCAGACAATCGCGCCGCCATGGTGGTTGTGTTAGTTAAGCTCTTGTCGATTTTCCATGGAACAGGCAGTGTTACATCGCGAGGAACGTCGCCAGAGCAGGAAAAGATCACATAACTTGAGCTTTGATGCCCGCGACGTTCACCTACTGCTCTCGTTGGGTTCGCTGATATCGTACAAGTGCAGACCAGACGACAACCGACCGCCGGGAGCACACTTGAAAGGCTGTTCATCGGGTTTTTACACATAACCACAGCTCAACCTGTCATCCGGTGCCTATTTCGCCGGAAAAAAGTACGTTTCTTATGCGCAAGCTGTTGAAGCAAGACGCTAGGGCCTATTCAGAGAAACTTTTTTTTTCTGTCACGACTCCCTTTTCATTTTTATTACATATCGAATATGGAAAATATATATTCATCCCTAATCATTGTCGGCAGCAGGAGTGGACTGCATGGAGGAGGATGGAAAAGCTGTCCCGAACCCCAACGGGTAGCGCTTTATCCTTTATCGATCAGCAACAGAGAAAGGACATCGGTTTACATCTGTATGGCTGACGGACAAAGGCAGCGCCAGCGGATTATCGGTCACACCCTCGAAGCAATCGGAGAAGGAAGCAGGAGAAAAAGAAAAAGCCGACGCTTACGAGCAAAACAGAGAAAACGGCGAGCGCGAAGTTTATCGTAGTGATACAGTGCAAATGACAACACTCACGTTCGATGGTGCAAATGTTGGTTTTGAACAAAGTGGGTGACATTAACTGCCACCGCTGTTGCTACTTCTGGTTGCTGCTGTTGCTGATGCTGCGCCAACAACACCAGCATCGCAAGCAGGCATGCAAACAATTTCACCACTCACAAGGCCGCCAGCCAGCTTGTGTAGCCATTCGAGCGGCAAAACCGGAGGGTTAGCAGCAACAATTTCTAGTTGGCATTTTGTGAAAATGTGCAATTTGGATTTGGGAAAACCCGGTTCCCGTTACCGTATTTTCGACAAGCAGACAGACGAGTGGGCGACGAAAAAAAAAACACGTACATATATCGCACGAACAAAAGGACCTCCCGGCCGTATGTGAACCCGGCCGGGAGGAGGATAAGAAAATCGACCTTAGTTGAGCGAAAGCTGCAAAAGATGCTCACCGAAACGACAGCAATAATGCGCCCGGGGTCCGATAACGAGTGACCGGGAAGGAACAATATACGGGGGGGGGGGAGGACCATCACCGGGGGCCGTCCGGTAATCCTTTCCGTTCCGTTTCCGCTTGTAGCTTCTCGTGAGGACAATTTTTGTCACTTTGTACCGGGTGAATGTGTAAGCGGGGCGAAGGAAAATACCCACATCGAATGACCGTTGTCAGGCGTGGTAAAAGAAACAAACTGGACAGTATGAAACGCGTCCGTTTGTCGCTACCATATGCTCAAATACGTACGAGCATAAAAACGGTTGCTTTCCTAGCTGAGACCGTTCTTTAGACACACGTCCGTTAGCTGTCCGCCTGGTACAAGTAACACGCGGTTGGACACTAAAAAAGGCTGCATCGTGTGGAAAATTTGATCATGTAAGGCACCATTCGACGCCTGCTGCATGGTTGAGTGTGTTTTATTTTCCTGCGAACACATGAACTGTGTTATACAGAAAACTTCATTGTGTTTTATGATTACACTTAAAAGGAATACAATTTATTTGCAATAATGTTGGACCAATTTTACCCTCGAAATTAACATCCAACCTACATCAATTCGAAATGGACCAACATATGAAATCAATTTAGCGAATCTCGCTCAAAGCATAGGACGCTATATACGCCCGCATGCCCCAATTGCACCCACGCAAACGGGAGCTAGTTTTGCTTCATTATTGCAAATGCGAATGAATGCTCTCCATCTGCCGCGATCGTCTCCCCAGGGAAGGTTAGAGGGTTAAAGTTTGCCGCGTCTGGCGAAGAGGCAGAGCGCCATAACACCAATTAACACCCCTTAACTCGCACCTCTTAACTCGAGCCTGGCGCGGCGTGAGCACACACACACACGCGCGTACACATATGCAACAGCATCGCCAGCCAAACGGGACACTCGCATGGATTGGCTCGAATAGCGATACGTGAGCCACATAAGCCCGGTGGCCCGAGTCAGATAATGGCAACAACCGACTCTTCGCCAACGCGCGCCGGAAAAGCAATACCCCAAAGCCCCATTAGCTCTGGTTCTCTCACCCGCCAACGGCTTTGTGGTCAAGAATTGGCCCACTCCTTTGGCGGTGCGCACGTGCATGCGAACGAAAGTTTGCCCACTTCAGCATCTTTATTTATTATTTATTGCTTTAATTAGTTCCAAATCATCGAGAGACGTTGATGGGGGAAGTCTACAGGTTGCCTGGCAGCTGGGAAGTGCTGAAGAGGATGTTTCCGAACCCGCTAAATGTTCCCTTGACGAAACTCTACGGAAATGCCCCTCCTGCGGCAGGCGCAATATTTAGTTAAATTAGTCTTTGATAGTTTGTGCCAGATAGTCGAATGTTAAGCGAGCTCGCGAGTGGGATGCAAACTTTTTATCATTACAATTACCCAATCTAGACCCAGCTACGAACCAAGCAGAGAGCACTATTTAATTACCAAATTACTCCCAACGGATCTGTTCATGAGCGTTCTCACTCATCTCTAGATCTTCTCATTACTAGTGACTTTTCATGTATCATTGTGAAACGCAGAAAAACCCCAACAACAGCGAATTGAATTTAAATCATCGATTATAATCGAAGCATCTAACGAGGATTCCGCAAAGAATGTATAAACCATTACAAAGAGCAACACGGATAAATAATTCATTATCCAACGCCACCACCGAAGCTTTCCGCCATCCCTATGCTCGGGGTTGGTGTAGACGCACTATAGGACTTCGCAATGCGCACCCCTCACCAAAGCAAAAGGCGGCAGCTTTTGCTTGTGGGTGAAGTGAATTCATTGCAAAACTCTACCTGCAGCTTGCCGAGCTTACCCATCGATTGCATTTCAAACCGAAGACCGTAAAGTACTTTACACTTCAAACGAGAATCCTTAACGACACGAGAACGGCGACGACAGGATTACAACAAATCCTGCTTCCCGGCGTCAGCAAGAAGAGGGTGGGCCTCCCACTCGCAGTGACGGGCTGACTTGCATTAGGGTTCGCAAGGGTCGACGGGCACTAGAAACCGCCCTTACGATGAACCGGACGGCGAAAGTGTGCCACAAAGGTGTGGCACTTTCGAGGGGGTCTTACATTTTGCACTACTATTTTTCATCCACTTCCATCCGCTGCTCATGCATTATTAAAGCTTCGCCATCCATCGATTCAACACCTTTCCTTCGTCTTGTTGCAGTTTTCAGAGAGGGCGGGGAGAGAGCGCGAAAGAGTACAAAAAAGCTAAAATTTATTCAACGCTCCCACCCACGCTGCGGTAGAATCAAGGATTCCTCTGTCTACCCTATTTTTCGTCCCCTTCCGACCTGCCAATTTTTATCAGATCCAAACTTGTCCCTTTTTTCTCCTGTCTCTATTTTTGGCGTACACTTATCGTCGTACTCGTCGTCTCAAGCGCGGAAAGGTGTGTAAAAATGCTCCTGTACTCGCTGGGAAGGAAATTTTAACACCAACCGCACGACATCGCCCTCAGGATAAGCTCTGTATAGCGCGCCAGTAAAAGACCTGATGCAGCTGGATAAGGAAAAGCTTCACGATGGTTGGTACTGAGGGGCAAGTCAGGGAGCCGTGAGCAAGTTCAGGATTCAAGTGCTGTACTCAAAGCGTCACACGGACAACACACACACACACACACAGCTACGCTACGTACAAGTGACCACGGCTACCAAGGAACAGCAGTAAGAAAAAGAAAAGAAAAGAAAAAAAATGAAAACATCGCTGCAACGGTGCACCTGAAGCAGGAGAATGATTATTATTGTAAGGAGCGAGTGCTGGCGATAAGGACGACGATGACCGGACAAGATGACGACCGAAGAGGACCGTTACCTGTACTACATACATCCTTTTTCGTTCAATGGATGCCTTGTTCCCCGTATTGTATAGCACTCGAAGCAAAGGCGAACTGGGCGCGTATCTTACCTGCAAACGACAAAAGAGTAGAAAAAGAGAGATGATACTCCGAGAAGAACCGAGCAGATTAATCCCAATCGCTACAGTAAATACGAAATTGATGAGCTACAGCACGGTAGAGAAGAAGATAGACGACGACGATGATGGCACGGGTGATGAAAAGAATCACAGCCATCATCCTCCCGAGATGAACGCTGATGATGGACGGGGATCCGGCGACATTCTTGCCTAAATAATGAGACCACAATCTACTGCGCGGGTAGCGAAAAGATTACATAGTTTGGCGCTGTTCCCGGTGGAGAGAGAAGGCGAGATAAGCAAAAAAAAAATATATCCCCAGCGCACTATGCAAATATGCAGATCTGACGACGTTTGCTCGTCGCCATTGCCAACCGATCCTTTCTCACAAGGACATCTCAAAACCCCGGAGGGCCCCAGAAAGGTACTTTGCAAGCGCGCGCCCAAAATCGGCCACATTCCGTATCAGTCTTCGGAACAAGCGGGCCTACGTTCATTTAAGGACCTTTTTTTATATGTCCATGCTACCTTTGCGCCGTGTTTCCGCATCGCTTTTCTCGGCAATTTTCTTTGGTCGAAACTTTACAGTCGGATTTTAACTTTTCGGTAACTTTTTTCGATGGGTAACGGAATTCTCCAGCGCCTGTCAGCGATCCCTGCACAGGTACAACACGGCACGCAGGTATCCCTTTCGCATGTATCTTTTGGTTCCGCCGGGCTTTCCCGGGAGAAATTTATCTCATTTCGTGAAATATGCTCCTCATACCGGGACACAACCGGGACCTTCATTACCTGCCGGCCGCCCTGAGCCGAATGCAAATGGAGAAACGGATTGTGCGTTCGTCCCCTGCGCAAAGCCGGCGAGAATAAAACCGTTCCGTTTTGTACCGCCCAAAAGTAAAACTTATAGAACAGCCTTCAGGGGATGCATTCGAATGTTTGGGGTTTATTTTTTTATAACAAGTACCACAGGCTAATGCCGGTGCAGAACCCATTCCGTAGGCATTTGGTGGGATTGCGGATAATAAAATGGAAAATGTCAAACATCTCCTCCGCCACGGTAAATCTACACCCGACATTTTTCGACCCTACGCAAAGTGGTAGCTAATCGACGGAGCGATCCTGCCTTCTTTAGATCCAACCGCCAATACCATCAACTCTGCCATCCGAGCACTCTCATCAGCGGAAAAGCTAATGCTGTTCGCGAAGCAGAAGCGCGTTAAAAACACCCAAACCTCAGGGCGTTTCACGCTGCTATTTCTCACCTCACTGCTGCTGCCTTAACACGGCGTACGGTACGTTCACCTCACACGCGATCAACACACCCGGCCCGGTTGGCAATTTCGGGCCTGCCAAGCCAGGCACGTAATTTGCCGGAAATAAATGTCCCGCTGGTTGCAGCTCCAAACACTCACCGCCGAAATCCTAGCACCACACATGGCCTCGCTTTTCCCGGGCCCGACGCGATAGAAGGTGTGTCCTTGCTCCTGTCCCGGCTGTTCTCGCACACACCCCGACACAGTGCGACCCCCACGGACCCCCAACCGGGCTAGCGGTAAATGAACGTTTCAAAGGAAAACCCCAGGAATTCTAACTGGCGATTTTCCGGCGACGACATTTCAACGACCTACATCAATGCGAAGAAGGCACCGTCGTCGTGCGGCGGAGCGTTGGGCGGAATCAGAAGTGATGAATTATCTCGGCGGTTGGTTAACACCCAGAGTGTGCGTGTGTGTGTGTGTCCCGTCATCTCCGACCACTCATTCCACAACAGCGAAGTGAGGACGACGCTTGATGGTACACGAGACCGGTTCGGGCGTGTTGCTGCTTCCGGTGTGAGCGGAAGCACCGAACAGAATAGCTACTCAGCGGGAACTGGCCTCCCCGGTGGGAGTCATCCTTAGCAGGATACTTTCGCCTCTTTCCAGCCCAAGTTGTCGCCTGGAATGTCTCACACTCGTCGAGGGGACAGTTTAGTCACACTTCCTGCTCGGTTCGGTGCCATCCGCTGTATCTCGCAGGGGTCTCGTTTCGCCACTCGTTCAACGTTAAGCGGAACATGCAAAATAAAAAAATACATCACGCTAACAATTGCGCGCCTCGCACAATGCCAATTCCGGGCGAATGACTAACGAAGCCCGCTGATGACCGCCCACCGTGAGACACGCAGCAGGTGCTGGAAGATGAGAGAAAAGGATGTGTGGGCGCTATCTCGCATCAACATGCAACTAACCCGCCACCCGTTGGCTTAACGAAACTCATGTCACACTTGCGGGTTCGTGTGCTTCGCATTCCCGCGTCAGGAAATCCTTTTTTATCACCTCGCAACCGCCTACCGCCCGTGCGCGTGGGAAACTGGCGCGAAAGCTATTGTCTTTCTGGACACTAGCAACCGGCGCCTGCCCGAGGACTCAGCACCTTTTCCATCGCGCTGCGAACCGCACCGAGAATCGAGCAAAGTTATGTTGGAGCTACGAAAATTTGTCCACCATCACCAGCCGCCTGGAGAGCTTCCGGAGGCGCACAACAGCACTACGTTTGGGAGGCGGCCACGCGAACGGCTTGCTCTTCCTGGATGGCACACACGCTCGCTAATGAACCTAGAATTTGTGACAAAAACTCTCGAACATGGCGCATTGCTGGTGCCGTTCTGCTGCGAGGCACCATGTCTGTGTGTGAGGAAAAGTGCATCCTCGCGGGTTCAGGAGCACAGATCCGGTCGAATCCGCTGCCGGGGGCTTACAAAAACAAATTTCCACGTAAACTACCACCCATCCTCTGGTTCGGTGCGTTTCGATCGGGACATGACCAAAACGGGCAAACTGGAACAAGCGTATCCAGGCGTCAGAATGGCATCAAGGAGATCTACCAACTACTCGCGATCGTCGGGGACAAATTTGTGGAGCTCCATTTTTCACCAGTACCTCGACGGTGACGCTAGAAGAGTCCTTCTTTTAGTACCGGAAACCCAAGGAGCATAATCTCGCCAGCTGAAGGGGGCACTCGCGTACCGGACCTTGTTTTGGGAACCCCTGCGGCACCGGCACCAGCAGCAGCATGATAAATTGAAGAGGCTACAAGATCATCAACACCGACTGCACTTAGCGAATGTGCTCAGCGGACACCTCCTTCTTCGACCACTACGCGGACGGTGGTACAACCGGAAGCGAAAAACGACGGCAAACATTCCCGCATTTCCATGGAAAGCAAACTTTGGAGTGCCCGCGCATACGGGTGGGCTAAAGCGCGCCGGAGCTTTTTGTGGGGTACGTCGTCCGAGTCCGAGAGCACCAGGGCCGATCTCTAGCGGCGCTAAGCTTCTGGCAGCCGGAAAGCACCACCAACGACCGTTGACGAGGACGTAGGAGAATGCGCTCGTCACGTACCTCCTATGCTGGGGCTGTATCCAAGGCCGCTGGCCAAGGTCGCGTTGGTGGTGTGAATTTTTGCATGTAAAGAAACGTGAAATCCAACATCCTGCAGCGGTCGGCTTGCTGATGGCCATGCGGAGATAACAAGCCCCATGACGGAAGCGTCACACCAGCGTACCAGCGTGGATTATTTGCTTTTCGCGGCGCGTCCCGCATCTTTTCCACGGGCGAAACGCGCGTCATCCAGTTCCTGGATCGTCCGACCCACATGGACGTGACGGGCGCTGATTGTCTCACATAATTATGGTGATTTGGTCCACCTCAAACACTGCGCCGGAACGGTAGATGATGGTGCTATCAGTGCTTCCGAATAATTCCTGCTCTAATGCGCAGACACAAAAAAAGAACGAGGAAAAAATTATCCCAGCTTCAGCAAGCAGTATGGTCTGCAAATTAAAATATGAATTTCCACCGCGATGTTCTAGCAGCTGGCGGTGGATATGGGATTTGCGCTTTTACCACCGTGTAATGGAGAGGGAGAGTTGCCGTGCCGTGGTAACAGAGATTCGAGCTATTTGGAATAAGATGAAATTGGCATTCCGGATATCTAGGGAAAAAAATCCAGACTGTAATATTACAGCAAGGTCTCAATCAAGATGATGGTTTTGTCATTTCATTAGCTTCCCGAAGCAAGCGACAACGTGCACTATATTTTAAAACGGTTCTCAAACCAAAGCGAGTGTTTTCATTGTAAGTGCACACCTCACATTCAACCGGGTGAACTAATTTTTCGATTTTACCAGCCGCTCGACAGCCAGTCGCGATTGATGCCACATGGACGTGGCCGAGAGAGTGTGGCAAAAAGTATCATACCGGCGTGGACGGGTCCCGGGTTGGCATAAAAATAGCGCCATAAAACCCCACGTGCCCCTGCCGATGGAGATGTTTGTTCGTGCTGGGAAAATTCGAAACGCGAAACCAGAAGGTGAAAACTTTAGCACATGTGGCACACATCACCGCCGATGTCGAAGTCACCTCCTAACGACGGTCACACCGTTTGCCGGTGGGGCTCTGTCCGTTGTAATCCTCCCCCGAACGGCCGTTGATTGTTGTCTACCCATACGTTATGGTAGAAAGCAGAAAGAACGAGAATTATTCGATTTAATTGTACCAACAAAAAAAAATCAGACGTAAACATTAAAAAATTGCTTTTTTGGTAGCTTTTGTTGATGAAGCACACATTCTTTCCTTTTTCTTTAACGACTGTTCAATTCTAAAGAATACCTTAACACCAGCAACAGCCGAAATTGGAGCTCATTTTTCACACTCCCCGATTTCTAACCCCCTTTTCACACTTGCTTTGTGAAAAATCCATGCAATCTCCAATCGATCCCTATAAATTGCACCCAGTTTCGTGAACGACCAAGCCACAAATTCGATTTGCGGTGAGACGCAAATTTTTCCACATTTTGTCACAACAGCAGCGGAAAGCAGCAAACGAAAAAAAAAAGCGAACACTCGCTCGTATTTCTGCGGCTATTTTGCTACAGCGACGACATGTGCAACGGGGCGAACGTACGAGATGTGCATGCACAGCCTTGGATGTAATAGATGGCAAATAGACGATGCGCCGCTGCCAGTCGCTGGGTGGGACCGGCTTATGCAATTTGCAGACATGCCGACGTTGCTTGCCATTCCGGGTGAAAGGAGCAACGAACGAGCACTACCAGGGAGCCAGGAGCTTGAACTATCGATGGGTGAAATTCGGTCGGCTCCTTCTTGCAACGGCGCAGCTCAATATTCTTCCCCATTTGAAGCTCTCCACGAGCTGAATGCATCTCTGCTCGTTCCAAGTCGCATATTTTGTCGTTTTTTTGGCAATCCTTTTTTGCCACTTCTTAACCTTGGACTTGGCCACTGAGGGGTGTGCGCTCAAACATGTTTCCCCACCGAACGAAGCCAATCAATGACAGGATCATCGATCGCGAACCGCGCCATGTGACCGAATGTCGCGCGAATCAGGACGAGACACGCGGTCGCAGAAAAGCGCATGCGATTCGCAATTTCGATTGTAATGCACGGCGGCGACGATGATGGCGCCGTCGTCGCACGCGAGATTTTGGTCGCCGATCGCAAAAGGAATCGCTGTTCGGCAACATAACAATGTCGGCGGACGCCGAAACGATATACGTGAGCGGCATCTCGGGCAGGGCACAAAATCGGAATCCAACCGAGAAACCTTACCGATGAAATGTGTTTATTTCTGACGCAAAAGAGGGAAAAAATGTTACAGTCCAGACGGTACGCGAATGCTCATGGGGCAAAGAAGCAATAAAAAGCAGTGCGCATGCAAGAAAGATGGAACAGTTCTGGTTTGAGAAAACAAAACAAAGGGTTTCATGCACAGACGAATCATAAAAATTGAAACAAAATATATAAATCGAAATAGAATTGTTTCCACAAGTTGCAGAAATGGATGAATATAGTATACAAATTTTCAAGAACTGAGATAAAACCCTATCAAAGATTTGACTCGAGACACACAAGTGAAAAAATCCGACAGTAAAGCAGTAATTAATTTCACAATATATTGCAGCTAACAAAGTTCAAAAAAAAAAAGATCCGACACATACGAAACAACGCCAAACTAAACCTGACGTAGTTCTCGTGTGCGTATTACTCATAGACGGTCTCGCGTCACCTTGACGCCACGTTTTGCAGTATATGCCATGTGGCATCGACGGAACAAAACCATCCTCGAACATGACGAACGCCGTGCAGCAGACGAGCTGGTGATGGTGATGAGCTACTGCAGACACACGTACAGTATTGACGTAATTTCGTTCGGATCGCAAAGAATGGAAGAAACAAATGCGTTTTTTATTCCTAACAATATTCGTGGATCTATCGTGCGAGCGATGAGTTTAAACGGTAGTTTTTTTGTTGTTGCTTCAAAGCAGATGTCAATGCTAACGTGAAGTTGTTTGCCAAAGAATATACGAATTCATTTCCAAGCACTCTTTATAGAAGAGACTGTAATTGTAATTCCACGCTGTCGATCTCTACAAACCGCATGCTGGTATTTTTTTTTGCCATATTGTGCGTCGAATTTTTGAAATTGAAACGCATAATTTGCGTTAACGAATGAACGAACCAAGAGGTAAAAAAAAGGTCCACTCATTCCGACCAATCACACCGGGAAAGGAACGAACACACGTGGCACTTTTCACCACAGTGACATGGTCGATAATGCAAACAATAAATATCATTTAATGCACTTACCATTCATCGCAACACGCCCACAGGATACGGTCGTTTTAATGCCATATCACAACGCATTAATCCGATGCGCAAACACATCTGGTGGCCAGGAGGCTTGTGTCCTTTGTCATCCCCCCCTATCGCATTCCAGAGGTGAGCGCGCGTGCTTGACGGTGCATTTAATGAACCATTTTAGGACAGCCATTTCATTAACTGCACTCTCATAACAATCCTCTTAACGCCCTTCCATCATTGTGCCCGTGGGCGAGTTGCACCCATCCAGCGATATTACTGTTGTGCAGCACCTCATAAATAACCGGGAGCAGAGATGAGTGGCATATTTGAGGTGCCGCTAAATTCCGTACGTTGTGGACAATCAATTTTTGCAATTAAACGAAAACAAAACCCACGACAAAAGTAATTAATGGCAACTACTCTGTTAAAAGTGTGCATCGGATCCGTTCGTACCACTATATAACCTAACCGAATAAAACATGCTTTGCGTTGGCAAGGTTAGGGATCAACACTCAACATTCTTGCCATGTGACGTCTCCATCCAAAAATCGCAATCCTTGGTATGCTTCGTCCTGCGACGTATCGCATCTCCTGATGCACTGTCGAAAAGAACGAACCGCATGGATCTAGCAAACGAACGAGTCGAGAGTGCAATATGCTCATTATCACGGGGGCAGGAGCAAAGACAGTGTATACAGTCACCATCTCGTCTGCGTCAGACCGGAGTATGCCTGAACCAAATTACTCATCTGTGTCATCGCCGTAGCGTCCTGACTTCTGCAACAAAAGAGCAACCGCTAGCCAAACGCCAGCCACCATGAAAAGGTAGTGTGGGCGTTTGTGTTGTGCTCGTTTATTGCCTGAGTGTGGCGGCGAAAAGTTTGTCAATGCATCGAGCACGCCCGCCTTCTAACATCCTCAATTAGTCGTTACCGGTTCCACCGGGTGAGAGATGCTACCAAGCTTCTACTGCACTGTTCAACCTGCGGTGTTGCTGTCTCTACCATTTTGCTCTTAGCTAATGCACATTTGGAGTCTTACTCGTCAAAAAGCAATTATTTCCAACCCAACGTCAGCTCACCTGCATCGGTTAATCTTGAATTCTGATGCAGTGACAGCAGCACTTCGTGACATCTTAAAAAAAAAGAGGTTTATTCACATTCCTACTATCGAATGACCTGACATACGCAAGACCCACAGCGAAACGTAGAGCCGCAACTTGATCGAAACACAACCTCAACTCATGTTTGGGGTAAACATCAGTCACGGTGAAATAAGACCAGCCCAAGCACGGTGCTTCATTCGGTAACCGGTGCAAGGACGAGATACCCCCAACGAAGTCATCACTCGCTCCGATAGGGGTGTTTAATTTTCGAGTCATCCGTTTCCTCTCGGTGGAGCATCATCACGAAATTTGATTCGATTGCTGCGAGAGGGAAGTGATGAAACCGTGGCCAAGATCGCTCATTGCCGTACAGTGCCACTTCCAGCCAGACATCCGCGTCGCTGCAGTAAGCATTCAATTCATCAAAGAATGTAGCGCACCTGCCGTAATCAGTCCGTCGGGAGAACTGAAGTGATTAGAGCACCCTTTAGTCTAGCGAAGATATTATTTATTCACAATATCACTCGCCCCCGTAGGTGCCCGGGGGCTTAGACTACATCAGATACCTCGATTGGGAAGCACTCTCCCAGAGACCTTTCGAGCTAAGCATGTGTACCAAAATTAACAGCATCACCGCCTAGAGCCATCCTGGCGCACCTTAATACCCCAGAGTGCAAACGCCAGCATATCGTCAAAGCGGACTAGTGTCGTGATTCGGGTGCATGACTGACTGACTGGCTGGTTGACCGGGATGGTGAAGAAGCGCCCAAAAAAAAAATGGTGCTTCGCGCGTGTGTATGCTTGAAACGATCGGTACAGCATTACCATCTGGGAGCTGTGCGAACGAACCAGACACACCGACGAGCGCCAAACATGCGTAAATCAAACCGGAAGATAGCTGCCCATCACTCATCAGGGGCAAGAACCGACGCGTCAAGGCTGGTTAGATGGAACAGTAGAAGGAACGAGAAAAAAAACCCAAAGCCACATATTCTCGACGGGAAAACTCGCTAAATCTTCGTTCTCAATATAGACTCATCATCATCAACGGCATCATTGGCAGCGCTTTTCGACAGCTTCATAAAACACTACCCACTCACACACATCACATGCTCTCGTTTCGCCGTTGCGCCTTGTGAGGGTTGATTTTTTTTGTAACACCCATGTTCGGCACTTTGGTGCGAATTTGCACGCTCCATTCGCGCGAACGAGATGCTGCTTCAGCCAGAGAATGCAACTGAACGGTATCCGGAAGAAGGGGCAAAAAATCACCCGACATATGAGAACATGCTACCTGGGGCAAATATTTTATAAAGCAAAATAATAAAAAAAAAAACCTTTTATTACCCTTCAGCGCCAGCATTCCTCGTAAGGGATGGGAAACTCGTCACTCATTGTGCAGCTTACAACATACGTGTGCTGTAAGCGTGCTTTCCACGCCAAGCGAGCCTTCGTAGGTTTCTGGGAAACCGTGACATTGAAAAGCTTCTCGTACCTTTCACTAGGTAGATAAAAAAAACCCACCATACTTCACCGTATTCATAATCTGATGAAACCCTTCGAAAAATGTTCCACCATTTTGATCGGGGGACGTACGAATTTCGATCAGTTTTAACCATCCAGCTCTCCTAGCGATTCTCTACTATTTGAATAATTCACGTGCCTGGAGTAGTCAGGCGAGAAGCACGTCAAACTTAGAACGGGAATTTCGGTGGAAACTTTCGAACATGGCAACACCCACCAAGGATGCCGTTCCTTCAAAGTAGTAAGAATATTTGAATATTTTAAAAGCACGGATCACGCCACACATACAACCATTAACGCACAAGACAGGGAAACAGATCATGTAAAATTTGCCTCGTGCGCCAGCTAGGCTTGATCCAATATATCACACCCAGGGTGCGCCGGCAGAATTGAATTGAATGAACATAAAAAAAAAAACAAACCAAAATGGCGCATCCATCATACGAACCGCAAAACTGAACCTCAACCGACAGGAACCCCTTCAGATTGGGGCAGGAAATAACGCTGAAATCGAATATAAACTCGTAAAAAACACAACCTCCAGCTCTTGGGGTCCATCATCCTGTTTTCTGTCCTTTCCACGTCATCACGCACTAGCATAGTGTCCTCAGGCGAAGAAGAAAAAACGTTATATCGAGGTTAAATTACATGATTAATGGTTATCCGGGGGATTATAAAATCCCATAACTCTTTCTGGGGTACCAGCACGCGCCTTCGGTGGCTACTACATTTCCGCCCAATCCGCCCTTCCTCCAGCGTATTGTCCTGTCCCCCAGGTCCCGCAGGACCACCGGCACTCGGACAAGAAGTCACCGGCACCGTGAGTGGTCCCATCCCGATAGGGGTATGGTAAAAGTGAAAAACCATTGATTGTTATTTGAAAGCGGCAGTGACGCAAACAAAAAAAATAATAACACTGAAAAGTTTACCGAATCTCCCACAGGGAAAGCGGATACAAATGGGCCATCTCTCTTACTCGTGCGGCCACTCCTCGGTGCCTGTGGGAACAGGATCAACCGAGTGGAAACAAAATTGTGGCAACAACAAAAAATTACACTAAAGTACTGCGCGTTCGCAGAGGTAAGTCGCGTGAGACACCACCACCATCGTGGGGGGCTATCCGTCCGTGTTGCCGGGTCCCTTTTTTATGGGCTGAGAGGAATTTTTATTAACAAACTTTTATCCGCACCGTCGAGCGGACGAGAACAAAATAGAGTTAGTTCATAAATATATGTTTGCAGACCGAATTACCCAGCTGGCACGGGCACGAGGGAAGCGACAAGTGGTGGCGGGAGCACTTTCTATTATGCCATCGGGCCACATAGCCTTAAGCATGAGCGCATTTCACTGATGTGAAACAAATTGTGAATAATTGTTTCTGGAGTGATTAAAGCCAGAGACTTTGCAGAAACAACGCTTGGACAAGGATTTATGGTGCATTAAGCACTTTTGATTACAAGGAACATAATGATCCTTGTCGCAGAGCGTTATAATATGCTAGATAATGAGGTAAAGTAGAAAAAAAAACCTTTTTCAGTCAACGTAAAATTGCACATTTTTTCGCCATTGAAAATCGCGCTCGTTTCAAACTCTTTAAGCTGTATCCCAATTCGGCCACAATTAAAAACCGCTTCTTTTCGCAGCGAATGAGCGGGGTTTGGTGCTTCTTTCGAGCCACAAATGTGCCCGCACAGCTCTGCTGCGGTTGTCCGACATTGGTCCACCTTGGCGAAGGAAACGTGCCCAAAAAAAACCACTGGCAGAATTTAAATTACACTCAACCCCTTCTTGCAGCAACGCACACTCCTGTGTCTACCACAAAATGGCCCGTAAAACCCGGCATCCACTTCAGCACTTCGGTCCGGTGGAGCTCTCGAAGCTAGTAATATTCGTAACCATTATCCACCCGGCCCCAGTCGAACCAGCCGGATCGGGTACGGCTAGGACGGCCCAAACCGGCCATCGGCATCGTCAGCTCACTGAGCCACAATCCATGTAACCCAAGCCCCACAAAGCACCGGCTGGACGAAGCCGGCGAGAGAAAAAGAGCCAGCCGTACACCAGCACTTCCGCTTCCGAGGCGCCCGGAAACCGGAAACGCGACAGGCTAACACAGAAGCTTTTCGAGCGCACGGTAGGGCTCGCGAAAAAGGTGGTCAGCCTACAGCAGGAGCGAAAGTGAGAAACGCACAAAACCCCCACACAACGCCGACGAAACCACGCAACCCGCGAACGCGGTGGTGGAAAAATCTGGCAAAATCAAATGAAGCATACTGCGGGACGGCAAAAGCGCCACAATCCGGGCGGAAACTGAGCCGACGGAGAGAGCGCACAGGAGTGGATAACACTTTTCATGTCAGTTGCAATATCCAGCTGCAACCCGGCCAGGTGGTGGGTGTGCTGGGAGAGATAGGCGAGCGAGCAGCCACCGTTGGGGTTCGCTAATAGTTGACAAAAAGGCTCTTGAAAAGCCTCCAGAAAACGGTAATTGGAGTGGTTGCCACCAACGGTACGGGTGCAAACGAACGGAAACAGGAAGCTGCACCGTCGACACCCTCACTGGATGGGGTGGCTGCGTCTTTTTTTTTGTTAGTCTCCCTTCATTCTATTGCTTGCATTTTTAGCGCTAGTCGGACGCATTTTTATCCACCCATTGTCTCGCGCAGGGATCCATCCAAGCGCTACGGGAGCATGGATTTTTTTGTTGTGCCCACAATTTTGCTCCACAATCTGCGCTCCAGCATGTTGGAAAGTTGGCCAATTTCCATCGGCCGCGCGGCTCATAGGGATTTAACATAGTTTGTCGAGTGAACGGGGGTCCCGTAACGATGTACGAGAGTGGGCATCGAACCACAATCGCTCCATCTACGATGATGATGAGGCAGATGCCACTCGAGGCTTCCAGGATGGTTCAGGAAAACTCACGGCAAGCACACATACGGCTCCCGACTGCGTCGATGAAACCGAAACCAATCGTCCGTGTTGGCGGCGTTCGCGAAATGCGTTCAGGATTTGCGTGGCCAGTTGAAATCAATGGTCCGTGTGCTTTGGCTTAAAGAGCCGGTATTTACCGCCATTTGGCATCGCGCACAAACTCAAACACAAGCGCATTGGACGTTAACGGGCAAGATAAGGCCCACTAAAAACCTATGCCCTCACGGATGCTTGCTTCCCAACAGCAACAGCAGTTGTGGTTCACCGCAATCCCGTCAGTTTATGTTGCAGTTTCCGCTGGTAAAATTATGTACCAACATCCACAACAAACCACCGCCGGATGAAACCATTTGCAAAGCATGAACAGTCGCTGGATCGCGCGCTGGAAGGTGGAGTTGATAAAATTAGCTAAATATAAAAGCACACCAGCTCCAATTTCAGGATGATGTGCTCCACCGCAAAAGGGACATTATTGTGAATCGAAAAAAATGCTTTCACCGAACATAACGTTTTCACGAAAAATGGTTGATAACATCCGCAGAATGGTAATAAAAAAACAAAAGAAGCACATTCATTTTAAACCACCAGCTGCAAGTGTTTAGCTTCCGCTCCACTGAAAACCACAACGCTTGGAAACACTTTGATCCAACTGGGGGGAGCGTTCCTTTTCCCGGAGAAAGCCAAACATTAGCTCATCGGCGAAACGGGCAACTGCCGTTGCAAAGGGAATTTACGTAAAACCAAATCGATCAAAACTCGACCTCCCACCACCAGAGAAGCTCGCGCAACGTCAAGATTACGCTCAACAAGTGCCGCAATAAAGCTTTATTATTCCACAAAGCGTCCATCAATAAACATTTGCCCACATTCGGATGCTGCGATAAATTTCCCGATGTTTTTAGAACCCATTCGCCCCCAAAAACCATGCGGCAGACGAAAAACGGCAGGACGGATCATCATTCGCTCTCTCTCTCACTCTCTCTGGGGCAGCTACCGCCGTGGTTTTGCTAACAAACATTCGACGGCAAGTCGAATAATCAACCCCAACCCACGGTGGTGGAGATAGAGTTCAAGCTTATCCTGGGCCGCTCATTTTACTATCAAATTATTCGGGACGTCAGCTTAGCAATCGCAGACCGTATGCTGGGGCGAGGAATGGGAAATCGGCTCACCACGCGCATGGAAATCCCTTCAACCACCGATCCGGAACCGATAGTGGTGCTGGAACGACCCCCCAATAACGACCGTCTACAATACCGAGGGGGTATATATAGTTGCGGTGCTCAGATAACAACAGCTCGCCAAACCGGCATCCAGGACGGGGCTAAACCATCGTCGATAGCCTTTTCGATTTTCTATTTGCTCCTTAAAATTTCCCACATCTCCGTCGTCTCGCCGACTACACCAGAGACCGCCGACCAAAGGACACGATATTCGGTTCGATGTTTTGTGTTGCCAATAAAAATCAAAACAATCTCAACATCGCTTCCACCCTCCGAGGCACAGACACATACGTACGGCGTCACTAGACGGGCCTTTCGCTCCCTCTACGAGTCCTTGTTGCGCGGGATGGAAAGCCCAAGGCAAGGGTTGGCTATTCTTTGGTTAACCGCAAAGTTGTACAAGCAAAAGGGGTAAGGATTACCCGTACAAGGATCACCATATTGAGCCGTGTTGATGGTCACCTCCAACCCGGGCGGTACCAGTTAGAGCGTGGCAACGCAGCTTCCACGCTTTCACGAAGCTGATACCACGAAATAGTTGCTCTTAAGGAGTCCCTCCCCTATGTCGCTTCGAGCCTTTTTCCAGCGGGAAAATAGTTTTACCAACCCAAACTTACCCAACATTGTCAGAAACAGGGGTATTGATTTTCAAAGCCAAACGAAGCTAACCGAAGCCTTAATACTATTCTCAATTTACGACGCTGCTTTAAGGGAAAAATTAGCGAAAACACAACCAGCCGCAAGCGACATGGGCGTACTGTTCGGGGAAAGTAACATTATGCGGAGATAAATTCCGCATAGTTGTATTTACACTTACATACATCATTAGCCTGAATGGGCATTAATTTTACAACGAAACGCACATCAAACGGTAAAGACCCACAATAGAACCGAACACCGGGTGCAATCATAATAAATACCAAAACCCGGAATCAGCATCGTTTCGCTTTGATCGATGCATTGACCACCGGGAAATGGGTCCACCGACACGACCCACACGTCTCCCCCAAAATGTACGTCCCTCCCTCATTATACCACATCCGGGAGCTCGGGAAACCTCGCCCATACCACCGGGGGCTAATGAAATATACGCGCCCGTAAAGGGGGCCAAACACGACGGCGTAATGTCATCATTTCGTTCGTTCTGGGCTCCGGCGCTTTGACAGCAGGAATTTATAACAGCATTATCCTTGCACCAGGGCGGAGGGGGGAGGGGGGCAAGAGCTGCGGGGATTGACTTGCATGCCACCGGAAATGCAGCACAGACAGTCCACTGCCGGCCACTGGGACACGCTCTTTGTGTACCCAACCCGAAAGGCTGCTGGCTAACTTCGGATGATAACCAGCGGGCAAGTTTGCCCACACGGCCAATCCCCGGTATGTCATTGGGGTGCGCTGAATGGGAGCAAAACGCGGCACACATACACACACGCGCGCGAAAAGGGACATTGCAATGGGGAGGAAAAGTTGCCTGATTTCAATTGCAACTGCAATGTTTACCGAAACCAGAACCACGGTACCACGAGAGCGCGGTGTTACCAGGACAAGCCCTTACAAGCCCGAGTGCGAGGATTCGTTTCGATGGGGAAGCGCATCCCTGGTGCTCGAGTCCTTTAGCGCTGATTACCTCCGCCCAGAGGTTTGGGGGACAGACCGGAGGACCCGAAGGACGAAACCAGCACCGGTTTTAGACCACGAAAAGGGCGAACGCGAATCCCGAACACAAAGCCGTCGCCTGTTGTGTGTTTGCACAACATCCGCCATTCGCAGCCAGACGCGCCTTCAAATATGAATCCCGATTTGGGAGCGAAACTAAGAGACGATGCGTGAAAACCCCGGCCTTCCCGATGCAGACAGAGCATTTCCCGAATTTACCAATTTCCCCGGAAAGCTTGCCCCTTTACACAGGACACACAGGCCCCATCTCACGGTCCGACCGGATGTTTCTAAGCCTTCTCCTCGGTTGGGGGGCCGAAAGTTACGCCAAACCAAGTGCAAACTCGGCCAGCAGACTCCAAAGTTGACAGCGACCTTCGCTTAACCGACGACCAAAGCCTGCCCTACCACAGAGCGGACCAGCATGCGAACGGAACACGATGCATTCTAGTGCGGTGGTGCCGGAAAACGGCAAAGTTTTGTACACAATTTAAACACTTCATCCCGGCAGAGGGGTCACACACAAGTGGGAGATGTTTAACGCCTTGCTGAATGCACTGGGCCAAAGTAACAGACGGGCTTCTGAGTGCTATTCGTGGGCTTTCTGGGGAAATTTCGGTCGCGATTTAATGGCAGCCGTACAACACGTTTAGTTTGCATGGTAAACTCGCCGTTGATGGCAGTGGAGTTATGAGAAATAGATATTTAAGGCGGGTGGCTAGAAGACGGTGAACACGAGAGGGTTTCAATTTGCCGGAACTTTGTAACTTTAATTGGGAGGCGTGCATAAAATAGCGTAGCTTTATCGCCATCGAAGATTGTGTAAGTTCAGCGATTCGGGTAGAGAGAGAGATTTGTATTACCACAATCATGTAAAGGATTATTTGAAGAAGGAATATTTAAACAACAGCGTACGTACAGGGATTATCGCTTCCTTTTATGCAGGCTGGAAATAAGACGATAAACCCAAGATGTAAATTATGCCGAAAATTTACGTAAAGAGGTAGTAAGAGCAATACATTTACAAGCATAATCATACGAACATTAACGCTTCGTTCTTTCTATCATTGTCTCCCTCTCTCTCTCTCACTCGCTCAGCACTCATTTTCCACCGATTAGCGCATGAAAAATGTAAAATTTTGAAACAAAAAATCCACAATTCCATCATCTTCCCAGCGAAGCGGTTGGCTGACTGGCGTTAACACCAACCGTCTGGGCCACCAACCGATGCAAAACTTTATCCTCAATAAGCCAAAAATTAGCACCCCTTGACGTCGGCGAGAGAAGCGAACGCCCAAGCTCGAAAGGATTAAGAAAGGACCGTGAATTGTTGATGGCCGGAGATGATTCCGGAGATGGTTCCCGAAGGGCGACGCGACGACACCACGGCACCGGCAAAAAAAGGGTTCCGAGGGCGTGACGGTAAGGATCACGCAGCTCTTCTTCACCAGTACAATCCTTTCGGGCGTACCTGTTTTCCGTTGATCGCACGATCATCGCCAACGTCACGCGGTGCGCCAAGGTACACATCTCAACGGCACGACGACGAGACGTTATTGTAGTCCGCTGCTTCGCCAGGATGATACCTTGGGCTGTGTTCCTTCCACCACACGCTGCAGGAAAAACCAACAGAAAAAACGAGGGCACAAAAACCGAAGCAACATTTTCATCGTCACGGCGCGGCTTTTCGGGGGATATTTTTGCGCGGAATTATCCTTTCTTACGCGAGTGGTTTTTTCGGTTGCGTGGGTGGTGTTGAAGAAAAGCTCCGTTACTCCGACCCATTTGCCGGTTGAAAAAGTTTCACGCAACCCGACAGGGACGCGGAAAATCGCGTTAGCAAAAGAAAAGTTATCCCCCCCTTTTGCCAGCTTTTCCTCGCGCGCTCGAAGATAAACCAACCGCCGGCCCAGCAGCGGACCCATTTTTGAAGCCACCCAGGGAACAACACGCGGCTCGATGGGTGGCCCCACGGAGCGCCCGTTTTCGTCCTAATGGGTGAAAATTGTTACCAAAAGCGTTACCGGCCGTTGTTTCGTGGTCTAAAGAGCGTACCCCGCCGGACCTGCCTTCACATTTTATCTCACTCAGTTTTCACTTCCCACGCTTTCTTATCCTTTTGGAATCCCCCCTTTCTGAACGGCGTGTGCCCCTTTGCCCTCAAAAGTGCGAAAAGAAAGCAACGAAAGTAAAAAGTAAAACCTTCAAGCAACAGAAGAACACGCTTCGGTCCTCTGGGGCAGCATCGCTCTCGGAAGATTAACCGGCCAATTAGACAAACGAGGTGAAGAATTGCTTCATCCCGCTAAGGAAAAACCCCTTTTTCGCTGTCGGAGTGTTTTTTTTTTCGTCTCTGTGCGTGCCACCATCCGGAACCCACCTGCGGCAGGGAAGCGCGGCCAGAGCTCCCGCACACCGTGCCTGAAAAGGACAACCGGAACGGAATTGCTATGACCGGTTACCGGTCATGATAATGCGAAAAGTAAACGCAAAATTAAACGAAACAAAAGGACTTTTGGGCTAAAAATAAATGCAGAAATGAGAGAGAGAGAGAGAGAAAGAGAAAAAAAAGCAACGGCACGAAAGAAGAGGCCTAGCACACTCTGCTCGCTCATTAACATCTGCTTAGTATTCGCACCCGGAACGTCTTGAACGCGGAAACCCGGTTACCCCCTGCTTCCGTTCCCACCGGCCTCTGGTGTAAAATCATCCCTCACCCATATTTTTTCGGGGCAGAGGCCGTTGGTTGGAGTTTGCCTGTTTGAAACATCCCCCCGGAGGCGTCGCAATTACGCAAGACGCCTAGCTTCTTCGGTTGCGTTAGTCATTACCGCCGTGTCGACTTGTGGACGGAAAAACTCGAATAAAGAAATGTTGTTTCCAATCTCCCGGTGCGTGCGTGCCTGATGACGCCAGGTGAGAACATCACCTGAGACGTTTACAGCTTCCCACCCGACACACGCGACTGTGCGAGCAAAAATCGAACCAAAAGAGTGGAAACCATGGGATGGGTGGGGTGTACGTCCTCGTGGGAATACTTAGCGGTTATTACTCATCGTGTGAGGTGCAAAACATCAAACGGCGAGGGGCCAAAAATAACATCGAAGCCGCACTCGCGCGCTCAGTTCGGTGCACTTCGTCCGTTCGAGACGAATGGCCGTGTCCTTGTCACGAGAGGATGTATCGAGCGGAGACTGTCACCATGGAGGCGCACGGTTGATGATTGGCACTACGAGGGAGAGGAGGGAATGGGACAGAAACGTGCCTTTTTTCCATTCACAAAACACCAAATGATTCACCCCTGCGTGAGCTCGTTCGATGTACTTAAAACAAAATTAGCAACGACACTTGTGCAACACGCACAGCGCCATCGCAATTTAGATCGAAATGGAAAATTTAACTTTTAAAACTTTTTAATATAACCACCCAAAAGGGGGAAGAGAGAGAGAGAAGCGAGCTTGGGGGGTTTTCACAGGATGGTGACTCGCTTTTCGGATGCGAACCAAATTCATAAGCCCTCCATCATCTGCACCCCGGGCGCACCTTAACCTTGTTAACTCCTTTTTCAACCTCGTTGGTCATTTTTCTTTGGCGTGGCCCTCTCCTTTTCTGAAGAGCAAAAAAAATATATACGAAGGGTTGATGTATGATGGACATTTGTGCAGGACATTTGAGCAGGACCGAAACCGCCCCACCAACGGACGGAACCCATCAACCGCGACACCGGGCAACCTGTTGCCAAAGAAGCCGCCCCAGTGACCAAACGAGCGGGAGGAGAACGGTTCACTTTCTCATCTTCGTTCGTCATGCTCCAGCTGGCACGGCGTAATGGCACCGAGCACGGGAGGGTGATGATACCGTGAGAAAATAAGGGAAATGCGAAAAAAAAGACGGAAATGAAACAGGAAAACACACCTTCACATCGAAGGCAGAGAGAAGGATACGAAGGACTCGCCTTCTTCGGCTCACCGCACCACAACAGGTGGCAAGGCGTTGCTTCGTCCCATTCGCAAGCAGGGTCTCGCTTCTGTTAAGCTGTTTGATCATCGTCCTGGTACAGGACAACACACAGAATGATGTAAAAAAAATGAACCACACCACTTTACGGTCACGTTCGGTGCGGGAGAAGGCATGTTGAAAAATATTCCCTCAAATTGAGCGATAAGGATTTGTCTTGTCGATCGCACGACCAAAACGGGGGCCGGCCACGCGTTTCGGGAAGCCAGCAGTCTGGCGCACATGACATCACGTTAGAAAGCACACCTTAAAGACGCGCATTATGAGTCACCTCCAAACATGACCTCCGCAGCATGACATCATGAGGAGCATTGGCCAAAAAACCGCACTGGGAGGGGAGGATGTTTCGTTTTCCATTTTTCATTTACATCCGAATAAAAATTTGCAGACGTCAATTCGGGACCGAAATATCACACAAAGTAGAGAAGCGCGGATTCTCCCTCGAAATGGGAATAAATGTCTGCACATGAAGAAACGCAGAATTCCATTAGGAGTGCATGACGTAAAAACGCCGTTTGTGGGCAGATTTTTATTTTATTTTTCTTTTTATTCTCTTGGTCTCTTTCCCGTAGGAATTGATAGTGGGGTGTTGCCCACTGGCGTAAGGCAAATAAACACAGTGCCTGAGAGGCCACAGCGTGTTTGTTGTTTAAAAATGGTGAAACTTTTATGCGCCGTTAAACATGCAAGTAACCGCGGAATCTCCAGAAATCGATGTATGAAAAATAAAGTCCAAAGTAAGCAGGCCAAAAATAAATAGCCATGTAAGAGAATCAGGAAAAGGATCGAAGACGCCCATGTTAAGGTTGAACGGTAAGCACCGTACGGCACGGCGAGCAGGTCGGAAAAAGCGTGGCTCACTTTGACCTCCGGAATATGCTGCGCGGAGAGCATACATTTATTTTATGCTACTCGCCAAACGACCTGCAAATTCCCATTTTTCGCTCTACTCTTTCTCCTCTTCGCGTCTCTGCCTTTTCCGGCTTCTCTTTTCGAACACGTTTACGTTCAAATCGTTACAAGTTGGGCAGAGTAGGCTCGCAAGAACAAACGGAGGGACAAAAACCGCCAAACGGTGATGACTCAACGGTCCAAAAAGGGACAGTGCGGGGACGGGAAGCGCACATAATTCGACGAGAAGAATCGCAGCCACAAAGCGGAGAGGGCAAAAACGAGACAAAAAAAACAACAAAGTACGCACACAGCCAGAGCTACGGCCAAGAAGCATAACATGAACGGCAGCATTACTTTCGTGCAAGCATCAAGCGAAGTGGAAGACAAATATAAGGGAACTGTGCGGTGGAAAAGGAGAGATCGGGGGAAAAATATGCCACAACCAGTACACGAAAAGAAGCCCTCACAGCATGCTGTATGTAACCCTCGGGAAGGAAAAGCAACGCCATTAAACCTCCATTACGGTGCCGGAGACTCGCCAGATCGAAACATTCAAACAACCCGATATTGTGCGCTTTTTGGGCGATCGATGGGACATTTTTCTTCGACCGATGCGATATCCCTTTAGAGGACCTTTCTCCCCTTTCGGACCTACCACCCTTTCTTTTCCCTCCCCCTTCACTTACCTTCGGAATTTCCCGCTGGAAGAAGTGTCCCGCCAGTGGCCAGACCCGTCGCCCCGACCTTCGACTCCATGGCGGCCGTATTTTCGATCGGTTGCAGGGGATTCTTCGGGCACAGGGACACGGTCGGGATCGGTTTCTTATCGCCCGCTACGCAGGAGATTACGGGTTTCTTCTCATGCAGCGCCAATGTTTCTTTCATGCTTAGGGCAGCTTCGAACCGGCGCTCGATCTCCAGGACAAGACCGGTCCCGTTGTCGGAGGAGCGGCTGGAAACGACGGAACCGGATGGGGAGGCTACGGTGGGGGGGTGTATTGGAATGTTGGCCGTTTTGTTGCACCTGGGCGCAAAGGGTAGCGCGAAAGGTGTACGCGGGGTACGGCTTGCTTTGATCCGTTGCTTCAAATTCAGGTCAGTGCACTTGCCGCGAGAAAAAAATGAATATTTTTCAATGTAACGAAGGGAGGCTGTTTTTTTCGTTTCTTCACCACCTCACAAATCGCGGGAATGTGTTATTATTTTTTTTTTTGTATGCTCCCTCAAAATAAGACGCGCGTTATCTGGGTGTTAATGATTCGAGAACGTTCGCGAGATGACGGCCACAAATAGCTCGACATTGAAATGTAAATCTCGAATGGAATTTATTTCTCAAAAACTGATTACGGACCGATCGCGCACACTAAGCCGTTGGGTGGTGTTTGGGCTCGTCTTAGATCACACGCACAAACCCACGCACGCACACGAAACATGACACGGGCCCAACTCTGCTCAAGCCAGCACCGCTTGGTGGTGCTTCATCTCTTCCGCGTTTAGAGCAGTGTTTTTTTTATCACTCTTCAGAACTCGAAATTAGCACTTTAGCTAGTTAAAAACACCGAATCTACCGTGTAGCGGTGACGAACTAAACAGAACACACAAACAGGCACGGAATTTTTTAGTTTTCCGCTCACTTTTGCAGGGAAAAAAATACAACAGAACGATGGATCAGCTACTGCGATCGGACGCGGTACGAAACCGACCAACGGAACCCGTTTTCCAGCACAAAACTGCTTGCATGCACTACACCATATTCGCAACCGGTGCGGCAGTACCGCATCGCATTAGATTTCCGAACTTTTCACACAACGCGCGCCCGCGGCAGGAAACTCTTGGAAAATTGCGGCAGATTAGAGGCGAGCAACGCGAAAACGAACCGTGCGCGACGCACTTAGCTGGGCGACGTTTGTTTGATTGTCAGTTGCTACGTTACGACGTTATTTTGAAAGTGACAGCCCGCTGGAACGCTACCGCATCGTACCGCAAAGGTTGCACCAAAAGGCCTTTTTGACAATTCACAGCGGGTGCTTGCTATAAACGACAACGCAAATCAAAATTTTGCTCGCAATTAAAAAATGTAGCAACAAATTGACTAGCATGGAAACATTTCTTCAAAAATTATTAGTAAGGAATAGGATGTGGTAGAAATTTGTATTTTAAATCACCAGAACCTGGGGCATATAATAACTTACTACAAACTATTTTATTGTGAGCATTTTGTTAGGAGAAGATGACTTGCGTCTGGCCAGCAACGCAAATGAGACGTGATGATATCACAAGACTAAAATTCACAGGCAAACGATTTGGTTAAAACCTGACACGTCTCATCATGTGCCGGCTCAGTCCATCCGTTGATAACCGCCCATTATGCTACGGGCGCAGTATAAAAATGGCGATACGGCCGCGAAAAGCAGCCCGCCTCCCAGCCAAGGCCGATGCACGATCCACGCCACTGACACAATTACCAACGCCACGGACAGCGACGTCATGATATTGGTCGAAAGCGAAAAGTTCGCATCGGGGAAGAAAATCCTCAAAAAACGATGCTCCCGCACGAGATGCTGCATGATTGTTGTGCAGCAGATGGCGGAGAAAAATAGCAACACCCATCCGATGAAACGAATGCCCCACGTGGCCAGGCGTTGCTGGTGATGTTCGAAACGGAAGATTTCGCTCAGGTTGTGTTCGCCTGGCTCGAGTAGCAGCACTTTTCGAGAGTGCGTCGATTCGTACGGGACTATCTTTCCGTTCAGCAGCTTTCCCACGACGGTCACATACGATCCTTCGAGCCCGGCGTACGCAAACTGTATCCGAACGTCGCCAATCTCCGGATTCCAGATGTCGTTGCAGTGATAATAGAGTCCTGCGTGTAGCCTCACCGAAGGATCTTCGGGACGCGTGTCGGAGGTCACCTCTTGGAACGTCTTAAACCTTTCCTTGGCGACTTCCCCGAGCTCGTAGTGGCCAACGTGGACATGCTCGGATAGGTGAACCGTTGACTCGATCGGAAATGCCGTCGGATTGTGGTATTCCGAGCGCAGGTAGAACCCACGGGAGTCAACCAATTCATCACGCCACTCTCGGGTGTAGAAGTAAGAGCGATCCGCCGTTTCCACGGTGGCAACCGATTCTCCAAAGCGGTTTTCTCTGTAAAGAAATGGCGGTGAAGCTTCTTAATTCGCAAATACTGGCTCTTAACCAAAAGATGGCGCCTTACACGGATTCTTCGACCCACTGGTACATCTGTACGCGTCTTTTCAGTTTCACCGCTTGCACTTGAATGTTGTAATCGGGTTCGGTGAGCGGTTCTCCCGTCGACAGCGCGCCATTCAGATGTATCAATCGTCCTTCGAACTGCTTTTCGTAGGGACTCTCTGCACTGACGGTTATGGCATCGTTTAGGGCTTCGTCCAACGAAAGCAGGATGCGTATCGTACGGCCCTGCAAATTAAACGGAACATTAGTCAAGACCAACATATAACCGCAAGTGGGCGTAGACGACCACCAACCTCGTTCCATATGAGAACGATCGATCCGGCGAGCAGGAGGACTACTCCGAACAGCGTAATGAGCCAACATGACATCACAACCTCAGTAAATCTCATGTTTCGATGGATTATTTCACATCAGTTTCACCTAAATACAGTACGACAGGCGTAACCGAGAAAAAATGCCGGGAGACTGTTTATTTGCAGCGCTACCGATGACAGTTTTATCCTGACAGCCATCCAGCCGGAGCGCTGTCAAATCTACAGCGTGTAACCTCATCCTCAGCATAAGAATTCTGTCGGCGATATTCATTTCAATAGTACGTTAATGATGTAATATAACTCATTCAAAAGTGGGAATTGAGTTTTTGACTCTAAGAGTCTAGCTGATAATCTACTCATTTTCATGCCCAGTAAAAAGCTGTTACAGTTCTACAAGCTTAGCCATTAGCCAAGGTTAACTTAAAAAAAAATCTACCATCGAATGACTGTTATGTTATATATATAATTAAATGAAGAGTAATAAACATTTGTCACAATGTTGTTTTTAGCATCTTAAATTGCCACTTCTGTATTAACTTATAGCATTGTATTTAAAAACCATTCCACGAGTGCGGTTGTTGTGCTGTACACTGTAATTTTGATTGAGAATCACATGTGAGATATAAGTTCTCTCTCAGTTTGCGAAATTCCTCTCGATTTAGACGCTCTCGGAGACTGTTTCCTGCACTACAGGGTTGGTTTAACGAGTAATTCCAACGCAATTTAAGTAATATGTTATCGTTGTACCTGCCATCAGGTGATGTAGTTTGAATAAATTTATGTGTCCATAAAATTCAGCAAATATTTTGTGGGTATAGAAGACACCTTTTGAAAACGATTCCTTGTTTGAAATTGCACAACACACTCAGAGAAGTTCAAGAGAGCAATCTTTGTTTAAATTTCTTTAGCAAAATGTTAAATGCAGTTTGTCAGCAAACCTACATTATAACACATGCATTCTTCCCAGTATGCACGCACTTCCACCGACCAGCAGGATCGAGCAGGAAGCCCCAAGGTGATGCTCTTATCCCAGCGTTCGCATGGCCACAGCTCGCTCACTGTGCACGGGCAACGGCACACCGCTGGATGTTGAGCACGGGCAGGTTTTTTCTCATTCGAACTCTTCCTCTCAAAGCGCGCGGACGTGCGTCGTTCGTCGTCTCTCGCGTCGAATGTTTTGTTTGCAGTGCTGCTGCCAGTGAGAGTGTGCGCTATCATGAGAAAAGTGAATTCCCGGCCAGAATCCACAGCCCGTTGTCGTCGTCGTCGTCCCGCTGTTGGCAGCGAGTGATTTGTCGCTGCGTTTACCTTTGTGCGTTCTTTTGCTCCGTTCCGTTTCCCGTTCCGGTTCCTCGACGCCAACGCCGCGTGTGTGAGTGTGTGCCGGAAGGTGTTCGGTCGCGCAGTTTTCTGGTACGTGCGTTGTGCAAACGGTAGTTTACCGCGTGCGTGCGTTGTGCGGGTTAAAGGCGTGAAGAAAGACGCAAGAGGAAGAAGAAAAGCACCCGCAAAACGCCGGACACCTTGCGAATCTGAAAGGTGTGCGTTTTGCACAGCCACTCAGGCCGCGTCAGCGCGCGTGATAAGACGGTGTAGCATACATAAGATGAAGAAAAAAAAACAGCAGAACTCGTGCACCTCCCAGACGTTCTTCGAGGTCGCGCTATCAATTGCAAAACGTCACCCGAGTGCGAAACGGGTCACGCAAACAAACCACCAGCGCGCGCCGGCTGATCTTGCTGCCAAACCGCGCGCACATACACACGCCTGCATGTCACTACGCACGTCTAGCAGAAACGTCACGGTCTCCTAGATGGCCTCCGAGGGCGCGAGCGCGTGCGAATCAAGGAGTGGGAGGAAGCGATTTTTTTTTATTTCGCCAGCTTCCTACCACTTGCTGTGTATGCGCTAGCAGAGGGTCTGGATGCTGTGTGTGTGTGTGTATGTGTGTTTGCACGGATTGCATCGTCAGCTGATGGTGCAACGCTATCTCACCGGGAGCTCGCGAAAACCCCACACCTCGTTTGAGCGTGTGGTGGTGGATTTCTTTTCAACACCGACAACGTATCTGTCACACGTGCATCGAGGAATGCCATGATCGGGACGTTGTGGTGTTACCATGGTTCCCTCCCCAAAAAAAAAACTTGTGCTGCAGAAATGCCCTTCATAATTCACTTCCTGCAAGGTTTTCATTTTTTTTTGTTGCTATTCTATTTTATCTCACTTCCCCATCTAGCGAAGACAAGCGAATTTAATTGAATCCCACGTTCCCCGATCGGGCGCAATTGTTTCCCGGGTGTTTGGGGGTGCAGGTGCGCATAGGTAGCCGAGGTGCGGAAAGTGTGCGTGTCTTTGTGCGTGCGTTTGCGTTTGATTTTCGCGCGTATCGAATGTTTTGAACGTGTGCCCGTGCGTCGTGTCGTGTTGTCCCGTTTTGTACCGTGATTGTTGATTGTGCCCCCCTCCCCCAACAGCCACGTGATAATCGATCGATTGCTGCCGGGTGCCGGGAAAAGTGAGCAAAAGTTTTGGTGCGGCCATTCAGCGAGCAGAAAAAGAAAGCCACAAAAAAAAGAAGTTAGAGCAAAAGGGCAACGATATCCCCTAGTGTGCTACCGTTTTGTGCTAGAAAGTGTGAAGTAAGAGTAATAAATATATTTAGATACGCAATGGCCGGTTCGCGTGGATTAAGGAGCTGTACGCCACCGCGGTTCGTCCTTTGCGCCGCGCTGGTGTTGCTCGTCTTCACCCAACCCGGTGCGTCGTCAGTTCCGGCCTGGTCCCGGGTTCACCGGACGGCTCGGGATACGGCCGGGGGTCGCGAGCACGGTTCGATGATGTCCTGCGAACGGGTGAACAACTTTTTCTCCTCCATCAATGTAACCGTCAGCCCGACAGCTCAAGGTACGCTAAAAATAACAAACCCACCCCACGGGTGGGTGGGGAAAACAATAGTAGAGTGGCCGTGCCGCTCGAGTGTATTTCATAATTTTTCCAGCCCCTTCAAAACCCACTTTCCAGTCCCTGTGCGCAATCCTAAGACCGCGTGCCGCATGTCACAGTGCATTTTGATTCGCGAGGGTGAGCGAGGAAATTTTTCCTTCCGGGCGTTTTCCCTACCGATTCCCGGAGGTCCTTCTCTCTGCTATGGCACAACGAAGGGGACGCTTCGTTTGCGAACCGTGTGGAAGAGGATATTTCCGCCAAAAGCAGAAAAGGAAACGTTCTTCCGACCGAACGGAAGGTCTAGGCCGCACGCTTCACGTGCTGTGCGTGCACAGGAAAACAGCAAGTGGAAAACGGATATGAGTCATACTTTCTTTGGGAAGCGATGGGGCTTGTTTTTTTTTCTCTCACTCTCTCTCTTCGACGCCAGACGGCCAATGTTTTACGGCGTGATAGATTGCAATCGCACCCGGAATGGGCCGGGAAAAGGGGTCGAGCATATATGCTGAAAAGGAAACAATTCTAAAGGAAAATAAAACCGAACCCGACCGAACCATCGTTTACCGATAGAACATCGCGAAAGAGCGGAAACAAATTGCGATTTTGCTGTTCGCGAAAACACAAACTTAATGCGCAAGCAAAATAACGGGCCCCATGTGCAAAAAGTAAAACAAAACAAAACAAAAAAAAAACTGCTACAAAACTGCCGATTTGCACTGCGAGTGCGTTCACCTAGCGGAAGGCGGCCATGCAAAATGCATGCAAACCGTGGATCGTGATTCGGAAAAGTGTCAAATTTGCACGTTTTTGATCGATTGCGAGTGACAGGGGAAGAAGGGAGCGCAAAAACTCGGCAGCCGCTAGCCCTACGGCTTTTAAATTATGGCTTCGTGTGCGGCATGATTGACAACCGACAAGGAATTGGGAAAAAGAGAAGGAGAAATAAAGAGAGAGCACACACACACACGCAAGGACCAAAGGGACCATACCTTAAGGATTTGGCTTGCTTCCGGCAGGACGGCTCAACAAAATTGTACCCACAAATAATAGAGAGCCCTGCGCCATTCGCGTGAGAAGCTGACCATGCTGTGGGACTGGCAGAAATAAAAAAATGGACGCGAAACATTACGCCACCAACCCAGGCCCACGCCCGGGGCAAGGATCGTCACGTGCCACGGCGGCTCAGTCGGTGCGAGTTGTCACAATGTGCCAGCGAAAAATCACGCCACGGAAAAGTGGCAAATAAAATCCGCTTCTAGTTGTGTGGGTGTTTGTGTTCCCCGTGGCCCTTTAAAAAGGTCATGGTGTTTTGATAATGTTGGATTAGAAATAGCCCGATTGAAAGCGACAGCTGGCTGGGTGGGACTTTGCCGTTGGCAAAACGCAGATTTTTTTTGTTGTTTTGTTTGGTTCCACACTCCAAGAACCCTTACGGTGCGAACTTTGCGATAAGATACATGTACCTTTTTCTTTTTATTTTTTTTTTTGGTTTTTGTTTCGATAATGTCGCTTTGCTAACCCACCCCGCCCCGTAATCGTAATCAGCGGCCGTGATTAACGCTTATCACCCGTCGACGTCTGGATATCGCCGTGATCGTGATTAGTCGAGGAACGAGGGAAACCCATCCCGTCCCAGGGGTGTGTACCCTTTTTTAAGACAATTTAAAGAACCTCACACACCTTCTGATGCCTTCAGCAAACGAAAAAGTGTTGGTCCCCCCTTTTTTGTAGTTGTTGCGGGGATTGTTTTAGGCGTGTATTGATTTTGTGGCTTAATGAGAGCGATTTCATGCGAAGCAACGATCGAGGGATCGATTTTTCGGCTATTCGTCTCACGCACGCCACCTTTTTGCTTTTACCTTTTCTCCCCCGTGTGGTAGAATCAGGTCAAATAAAAAAAAAAGAAGGTAAAATCCACAAGGACAACAAATTTCACAGGATCGGAAAATCTAACCCACCCCCGGCAGTCGAAATGTTCCCTTTTTGTGTGGGTCCCACCACGGACTAATCCCCAGGCCCAGGTCGGATCACTCGTGGCACGCAACTCTCGGCTGAAAAGGGCGGCTGAAAGTAAATCCCGCTCGTCCGCTCCAGGCACACTTCCTTCTCCTCCTCCGGTCACTTAATCAAGGGAAAAGCTCTCGCGCTTTTTCGATTTTTATTTCTTACTGGTTGCCTTCGGCGAATCAATCCGGAATTGATTGAAAAAAAAAATCAAATCTAAAGTTCGAATTGGTTGCAAAAGTAAAAAAAATGAACAAGAAAGTGCAAACATTAAGGATCAGCCGGATCCGGGAACCGAGGTGCGCCCGTGCGGAAATTCCGTTCGAATGAAGTTGTCCTTTTGACCGGTCCTTGTTGGTGATCGAATTCACATCCCCATGATTTTTCCCGGGCTGTGCGATAGGCGAGATAAATGGCCTCCACCCACGCCCCAGCGTCGAAGGCATGATAGTTTGATGCCCCAGGTTGGGCGTTGGGTCACAATCCCGCCCAAGGGTTTCCGAAGGATGTCGAAGATTCGCTCAGGGTTTGACTCCTCGCGAAAGTGCGCCAACCTCACTCGAAGAATGGGATCAGTATGCTTGTGTTTTTTTTTTTTCGCTTCGTCTCTTGCGCCGTGTATTCATTCAGAACCAACCGTCCCGAACCACCCTGGGTCTCCGGGTGCGTGTGTGACACGGACGGGTCAATCGAACCCTGGTCCCGTTCTACCTGAAGTCGTCATCATTGACGCCGGGTGCCCGGGTTGCCGCTGGTCGTTTGATGCCCGCTTCTACGAAGCTGTTTCGGCTGCATTTGCCACCCCTAAATACACTTGTTTTCGGCAGATAGTGGTAAAGTGGCGAGCGAACGAAAGAAAGCAGGAAAAAAAAGGACACAGGAAAAGGATGCCCCTGCTATCTCTGGTGCACCTTTCCAGCTCGTGTGTGTGTTTTTTTACGAGCGTTCGTTTCCTTTCACGTTCTTCATATGTTTCCCTTGCGTGGCATTCCTTGGTATTTTTCTCACATTTTTCCCCGGGTTTTTTTTTTGTTTTGTTGTTAACGATCTGCGCTCGGTGTTTTCTTTGTTAATTAGAAAACACAACTTATGCTTTTATGCTGCCCCTTTTGTAAACACTCAACACGTTTTCAGTGCTTTCGTTCTGCATTATGGTGGTGCGTTTGTTACCCGATCCTTGATGCACGCTTTCAGGGCGATTGGTGCACAACTCACGAGTCCTGATTGGAGTTTCTCAGGTTTTCCCCCAAAAGGGAGGCAAGTTGGACGCTTCCACTTGAAGAGGACCCATTTTAATGGGGCTTCTTTCCGGCAGAGGTCAATCGATTTTCGTCTACGATTGTTGGCGACTGGCGTTGAGTTAACTATACTGCAGGGCACTTGCGGGTTTGGTTGCGACTGACTTCTTGCTTTTTTGTTTCGCTCTCTCTCTCTCTCTCTCTCTCTCTCTTCGAGACAGGTACGACCGACTGACGAATGATCTCGAAGGACCTCCCGGTGTGGGGTTTCGTTCCGGGCCACCGTGCGCATTCAGTGCCTCTCGAGTGGCTCTCGGCGTTGGCTTTGTGAATGTTTCTGGGCCGCGAACGCTCAGGACAAAAACAGAGGCATACACCGAAAGGGGCCTCCTCCTCGTCGTGGGAAGCACGGCGCACGGGAAATAGAGTAATAAAATTTGATTTTACGACTTTTCTAGAGCAATACGCGGCGTTATACGGAATCGGAAAGGTGATGCTGCTGTCGGTGTGCGCCAGCCGAACCGAAGGGTCCCCGAGACCGGACAATAGCCCGGCCCTACTGAGGGCCTCTTTTGTTTTTGTGCTTTCTTTTTGGGTTGTTGTTCCATCCGTATTTTTTTTTGCTATCTCTTACTGCTCTCGTGCCCGTTCGTCCTCCTCGAGAGATGTCTTAACGGAAGCGAGAGAGAAAGAGAGAGAGAGAGAGAGATCGCGCACATAAAAGTGCCCGGTGGCTGGGAAAGCCATGTCCATCGGCCTCGGGACAGTCGACTGGGGCGGTGAAAAAAAAAGGTGTCCAGCGGCATTGTGCCGGGGCGTTTTGGAGCGAATTCTACATTGCCATTGTTTTTTTTGGTCGTGTGCTTCTCCTGCTTGTTCTCGTTCTTTTTTTTAAACCTCCTTTTTTCCAACCTCGAGCACAATTTCCCCGGCACTGGGATGTGCTTGGAGAGTGGCTGATTCTTCTACGAGGAAAAGATAGAGATAAAAAACAAAAAAAAAATCAAAATAATGGACACTCCTTTCTGTTTTGATTTTATGATCACAGCACTGTACTAAAAATGTAAATTGCTTCTGTAAATCAAAGCCTTATGGGCCGCGCCCCGATGCTCGAGCCTTTTTGTGCATGCAATATGTTTTGCATATTTGAAGAACAAAACCAGAAAACATATGACAGACTGCATGGATCGACCCCGGGCCTATAAATGTGGGGATAAAACATGGCCACGTCATTTCCGGTTCGTGTCCGTTTCTAACCATAAGCTAGTGGCTTCCCTCTGGTCAAGAGTGGCTGCAAAAAGCAACACCGAGCGGCTAGCATTGTTTCGGTATAAAATGGCACACTTGCCACCGCGCACGGTGGTGTCTTTTGTTTGGTAAGGAAATTCCCGAGAAAAAGGCTGCCATGGCTTCTGAGTTGGCCTCCTCGGTTGACATAGCCCAACCAGATATCCGGTTTCAAGGATACGTATCCCTATCCGTAGCTGGACGGTATTGTCTCGAGTCTCGGATTCGTGTCCTCGTCACAGCAAACCCCATTACAGGAGGCAAATTGAATTTCGTCACCGTTGCCATTTTCCAAGCGCGAATTTGTCTTCGTTCCCTCGCCCATATGATGCTCTTTCGTACCGCTTTCTCCTTGCGTCGATATCCTTACGTCACGCATTTTGAGTTCGATTCTTCCACCCCCCCCTTGTGGCAATTCACCTGCTGCGATCCACCCTCGATGGAGGGTTCTGTACGAAAACAGCGCGCTAAATTTCATTCCCAGTGTGTCAACATCTGTTGGGCGATGGTTGGGCCGAGTAACGCCAACACCCCGAGGGTCATGCAGCTGGTCGGTAAATGAAACAATTGGTTCGAGCGCGTTTTGCTTGCGGAACTGCGAGTACACCGACCATTGGCTTCGGTAGCATAAACACGCATTTTCGAGTGCCGCCCGCTCTTTATCGTCATATCCGGTTACGGCCGGGTGCGTCCTAGACACCGTGCCGACAAGGCCTGGTAAGCGAGAAAGGGATGTTTATTTGCTTGGTAGCTAAAATAAATACTCTATCGCAACGAAGCGAAGAGGAACCTGGGAAAGGATTCCAGCACCCGTACTATCACGCATGCGGTGATCTTCCGCCAGCCAGTGTGTGATCGTCATGCTGAAAACCGGTTGCAAAATGGCGGCTGAGAACGGAACCATGTGCAGTTGATTAAATGCCAGCTCAACCGATGCGAGTGGCATACAAATGGCATCAGCCGGTCGGTTTTCATAGGGTTCGACCCACTAATGGGGTTACTTTCTTGAGCTTTGGTTGGGTGAGCAGTAGACTATAATAGATCGGCTACAACTGAACGATTGCTTTGAGAATCTGTCAGCAAGAAAAATAACTCCCGCAGGCTATTTGGCGGCTGTAACAATTCGGCATAAGAATAACTCGCAAGAACAAACCGAATGGGATGGCAAACTTACATCAAAGCAAAACAATCGCCATCTGGTTGGGATGTCCCCGTTGGGAATAAGCGAATCACACAGGCGCAGCTAAGTCTGTGCTCGCTTTCATTGCTTGCAATTTCACACTAAAAACTGTGGCCCAAGTCCCCAGGGGGGAAAATTGCGGCTTGCGTGTGCGAGATACGCATCGCTGAGCACACTTTATATTTGGCACTGATATCAAAAGTGCCGGTTTTTTTTTTCTCGTACGTACACACATTTTTGGTTGCCTTCTGCCCGCAGAGATAAGGCAGCCGTTGGTGCTGGGATGGGTTGGGGGCAGCCTTTTGCCTCACGCAACTGTCTCCATTTCCGCGTATATGACTAACGTGTTTGGCGCCGTTGCGTTTGGGAAGCAAAACTGCCCTTTAAGGCCTGATCGTATCACACGCCTGTCGTCACCACACATCGTGCAGCATGACACTTGAAATGTTTGTAAACAGTACAAGGAACTCAGTATGCTGTGATTGGAGCGTGTTTTCTCACAAACAGCAGAGGGGTGCTTTTTGCCTGGTTACACGTTGCGCCTGCTGCAATCGAAGCGACAAGAACGGCACCGTGACACGCCTAATGCAGCGCCTACTTGGAGGTGTGTTTAATGGAGTTTTTAAACGAAAAATAAAATACCCCATATGTTGATTGACGCGAAAGCCCTTTAGGGGCGGATTATTTGCATAGAAAAAAAAACTGAATCATATTTATTTAGATGCAAGAAACACTCGGTTTCCATGGGGGTACCATCAGCTGGTCAGTTGGTCAATCGCCTTTCGAGCTTTCTCAGTGCCGTGTTTGCATGCACGTAACACGTTTGCGGCCCCGTAGCGTTATCGGCGCCACTGATAACGGGTACACGCGCGTTTGTTTACATTTAAATCGCAACCCTTGGCGCAGCCAGTTGAAATAAGAGCAGTAGGATGAACGAAGAAAAATGAAAAAAACAAAAATATCGCCACGCCAACACCGAGATCACACACAGCAATGGCACCCCACTGATAAGCGTGAGGTGAAGCCATGCTGCAATTGCACTTGGTTGGGCGGCGTGTTGTTTAGCCAGCCTCTTGTCGTAGGTCGTCAACGGGGTATCACCTACATGAACGCAAGCGTTTGTGTGCGTGCGTTGATTGCACGAAAGGGAGAAGGGCGCTCAATCGGTGATGCTTTCGATTATGCTGAAAAGCAAGAGCGCAAAACATCAAACACAAATCGCGTGGAGGGAAATCTTTGGTGGGGGTTGATCATTGGGTATTGGGTATTTCGCCTTCTTGAGTTCATTCATCACGTTCACCTCACGATCGAGAGGTGGCTTGTTTGGTGACAAGGCGGCGTCGAGGACAACATGTTTACTGGCTACTGGACAACGTTGTTGTTGGACGGATTATGGCAGGTGTTGTGGTTCAATGCCCACACGTGCAAGGAATCCCCGGTGGCGTTAAACCGCGTTCAAAGAGAGAGAAAAGCGCTACGCTTTGAGCTGCGTGGGGATCGCTGCGTCACGGTCAGTGGAGCCGGGATTGTTATTGGCGCTATAAATTCCAACGGAAGGTTCCGGGAAAGAACTTCTGGTATGTCTGGCAGCTGGCGTGGTTGCGAAGTAACGCTGCCTTGTGAGAACACCAGACAGCGTATCAGTTTTTGCGCTATCTAGAGAAGGATGAACTCTCTGGCATGATTCGTAGTGATAACTCAATACCTTTTAGGTGGCATACATTACATGCGCATTAATTGAACCAGCGTTGAGGTGAAACATCGAATGCATTATTTTTTTTTGTAATAAAAAGCTAGCTTTATTATCAAATTCGAGCAGATCTCCCGCTCTCGAGCCCGCTGAGTTTCCTAATCTAAACAATCATTTTCAAGGGAAAGAAATAAACACCGAGGCGACCGGCAGCTGCCAGCACCGCTTCCGTACCCTCGGCACTGAACCTCGGCATACATTAAACTGTTTTCAAATAAAATCAGCAGCACACAACAACATCCACGGTCGTCACGGCATTATCGTTCGGTACTCGGGCGTAGATTCCTGGCGGGACACAGAGTCCCGGGTCCATCCCGGAGCGATGTATTTATATCAATTTATGAGTTGCGAGCATAAACATTTATGATCTCGTTTTTTTTTTATGGCCCACCTCAACGCAGCACAGGCTCGGTTACCTTTTGGGTCGTATTTACTACGCCCCAGCCGCACTCGGCACGGGTTGTACGGATTTTTGCTGTGGGTCTCTGGTTCCGTGGCGCAGTTCAACATCACCCGCCGTGTGCCCGTAGTAAACAGCTCTGTTTTAGGGTCCGAAACCCTCCCGTGCGATAGTTGCGACGGCGCGTTTACGGGCCCCCTCTTTTTTTTTTTTTTTTGAACGAGAAGCGCCTCGTTTGTGGATTAATCTACCATCTATGATTGGTTGTTTATTTGATTCCGGTGCCATCGGTAATGCTTGATTGAGAGAACACAGTTCTGTGAATGTTTAGGCTAGGGCTAGACTCGCTCCCTTTCGTTACTCTCTCTGTCTCTCTCTCTTCTTCCTTCTTGGGGAATTTGCGCAAGTGTCAGCTATACTTTTGATTAAAAACTCCTCCATTGTCTCGGATTTGACGGCATCCCAGACATGAAGATAGCGTCCGGAGCATCTAAAGAAGGCGAAAAGTTCGCCCCTAGTTGCCGGTAAATTATGAGGCGTTTAATTTTGTCCGCCTACCCGACCGAGTGCTACGTGGAGAAAGGAGGGTCCCTTTGCAGAAACGGCGATGCTGCTGTCAAGGACATCAAGGACAGCGCCACGTGCTCTCGGAACGGGTGTCGTTCCGTTTATTTCGCTTCTCCCGAGGGCAGCGTTAGAACCTTCGAACGAAACTTCATGCGCAAGGCAGGTGGCGCCTGGGTCAAGGTGAAGTGGCAACTCATAAAGTTTGGCTCCTCTGAGCGCCTGGCCATTAAAAGGGAGAAGTTATCTCGGGTGGGCTGAATGTAGAGCACCTTCGGAGTAGCGAGGATAACAAGACATAATGGAAAGCTCGTCGATTTGTGGGCGACTTAAACCTCTACCGGGACTGGGATTCTGAGCGCTGTTCGAGGGTGATTTATTCTCGCAAAAAATCAAGAACAAATTTCTTCTGTTTTGTATTTGTTTTAGAGCTTAAATATACATGCTTTTAAGGTGCTTCTAAAACTTCTGAAGCTCACATTGGCCTTCACCACCAACCCAACCAGCAGCAGCAGCAGTGTCTGATGCACCTTTTCCGATTTCGATTCGAGTTACGAAATTGGGTGTGGAAATTTTAAAGCAACACCATCACCTCTCATTCCATAAATCAAACGTGACCATTGAACCGAACCGTGGTCGGGTTGCGATATTTGTGAATGGAAGTGGCCACTACCACCGGTGGATGAAGCTAATGGAAGCCACAATCCATCCCACCAAAACCCTCCCACAACACATTCCCGAATGAAGGGTGGGTGGGCGGTTTTTGGGGTGGCGAAAGAACATGCCGAATTTCGCGAAGCTTGGGGGTGCGTATGTACGGCGGCCCAAAATGGCGGATCACCACCCAATTCCACGAACGGTCAGCTCGCCTGGTTCGCCCGATAATGGCACGGAATCTGGTGGTCTAATTTTATACCCACCATTCATTAAATCGATACGAGCAATTAGCCTCGCGCGGAATGTTGTTTTCTGCGCTTTATTCGCGGCCGGTTTTGCTAAAGGAGTAGGTGGGAGGCATATTTATCGCATTAGCACCGTGTACTTAGCCGAGTTCTCGCTCGAAGCCAACGAATGGAAGCGGCTCCATAGCGGCGCCAAAAGGTACGTAGCATAAATTCATCAGTTCGCGCTTCGGCGCGGCGATAGCCGAAATTTTCAGTGCCCTTTTTTTTTCGCTCTCTCACTCTCCTTTGACGCTGATGATTTCCCGATAAGTGAATTGGGGAAAATTTGCTTCCACCAACGTTCAGTCCGTTCGCGATGACGCGCGCCGGTGTGTGTGTGTGCGGTTCTTGGGAAAAACTTTACGCAACCGCTTCAACCTCGAGCACAATTTCTAATTACCACCGCAAGCGGCCCACGGGTTTACCGCTCGACCCGATCGACTCCTGACGTTGAAATGTTTGGCCACTTTGTCTCGATCGCGGCCAGGGCCAGTTGCTGGTGGGCACGCGCGCGCTAGTGGTGGCTTAAAATAGAACTTACTATTTTCCAACACCTCTCCAAAAATCCCGACCCGGAGCGGCATGATGCGGCCATGATTTGTTATGCTTTTCTCGAATTCCATTCGGATCAATCGATCGGTGGTTCATGATGGCTGGAGCGAAAAACTAGCAACAATTCGCAGATGGAGCCGTCGTTCGGCGTAAGTGAATTCGGAAGCGCATTTTGCTTCAATGGAACTGCCGGTCACTAAGCCGGTCCCGGAATCGAATGTTTAGTCCATACCCCAACCACACATTCACGTGGGCCCCCAGAGTTTATTTAAACGCTTGCAAACGCTTACGGTTAATGTCGAGAAGAGAGTCGAGGCGAGTTTATTTACGCTTTTACGTGCTTGCGAGGAACTGCGAGGCGCTTCATCAGCAGCCATCTGGGCGGGTTGAAATGGATTCGATGAAATCCCAGGCCCGGGCAGAGAGAGAGAGAGAGAGTGCGCGATTTCTAGTGAAAACCTACAGCAGAGCCAGAACAACCTCGAACCACCTTCACTTCTGAAATCGTTATCATCTCCTTGTCAAGTTCGTGCGAATCGAGCTTATTTTTCTCGACCCTCTCGTGTGGAACGAGTTCCCGGGAAAAATGGGTTTGCTTATTGTATGGGGGAGGAAATTAAATCCAGAAAGCTAAGCTGTGCCGTAGAAATGCGAAAAAAAAGCGAGTTGGTTCGGTTTTAATTTCGTGCGGAAGTGAATTTTTCCCTTCAACGGTACGCGTTCGGTCGAATGGCAATCCAATGTTGCATGGGATGCATTAAAACTGAAACATAGTGTTTAAATTGAGCACCATTTTCGAAAGGGGGGGATTTAATTTAGACTCGCACAAAAACCAACCACCACAATGGTCCTTTGTGGTTAATGTGCGCTTTTCTTGTGTGTATCTTGTATCCCTCTTTCAAGCCAGCGAAGGTCTTGCGACGACGGGTTTTTGTGTTGCGGTGCGAATGATAAAATTGTATCCTTTTTTGTTTGCGAAATGTGATACCACCCGATCCACGACGACTGTGCGGCGGTCGAACAAAAACAAGCTGCACGTTCTCCTCAGCTCGGGTCCGGGTGCATAAAGTTGGCACGGTTTAAAATGACGATCGTAAAACTAAACAAAATCACCAATTCAAACCTTCCAAACGGACCGTGTGTGTGTGTGTGCTCTCCATGGCATGCAAATTTCTTCCCACACACGCATGTAGCACGATTCGTTCAGATCAGCCACCCCGTGGGGTTGCCTATTTGTTGCAATTTTGTTGCCAAACCCCAGAGGGCGATCGATATATTTCACGGATGTGTCCCCAGGTCGCTGGAGAAGCCGGTTTTTTTTCATTGTTGTTGTTGTGAGGAGTCTTTCCGATGTTTCACGTGCGCGCAGGACCCTTCCGGATCGGGCAAAGGACCCGATCCGGCGGCGCAGTAATCCGAGAACGGGGCCAACCCAAAAACGGTTCGCGACCAAAATCATCATAATCGGTCGCAATCGGTCGGGACGAGAGCAATTTTAGACATTCTGCTCAAGCGTTTTGAAGGCTTTTTTTTGGTGCTTTTGAAAAAAAAATGTCAGCGAAACACAAACAACAACCGAAACAGGGGCAAAACGAAAATGGGATCAAATCCCGAGCACGGATTTGCATTAATGATTTGCTGCACAGGAACGCACCGCGGAGGTTTTATTTTTTTTTCTCTCTCTCCCGATGGTGTCGCGATTTTTGGCCACCTTTGCGTTTGTTTCGCAAAATTGGGGCGCTTTTTTTTTTTAGGTTTTTCTTGCCGAGTTTTGATCCTTTCGAACCACATCGAAACACCGATCGATGCTGCCTTTTGACGGTTCGCTCCTCACCGAGCACGTTGCGCAAGGGTTTTGGGGCTTTTGCTCAGCTCGGGAAACTGTTCGCCCGAAATGGGAGGCCAATCGCGTACTGGATCTCGTTAGTGTGTGTGTGTGTGTGTGTGTGTATGTGCGCTGCAATTCGATATATTCACAGTAAACCCACCTCCCCGTGGCCGGCTCAGACGAGAAGGCAACGGTGCCACTGTCCGGGTGGTTGAACAGGACGGATTGAAAGGTTGTCAGAGGCCGCATGAATGCAATTTCGTGCCATTCAATGCCCCCAAGCCCACAGGGAACCGGACGACGTTGAGATGAGATTGATTTTACCGGCAGCGAGCATCATCGGGTTGAGCTTGTGTCTGTGTGTGTAGTCGCTTCCTGTACGATGCCTGCCGGACGGACATTTGCCGGGAGATGCTTCGACATCCTCGACGATGGAATGTGCCACTAGACAAAAGCGGCTTCTGGTTGTAGAACCCGCCTGCGCTTGGGGTTTGAAATTTCGTTTAAAGTCTCCCCCCTCATCCGATCCAAAGGGGAGCTTTTCGCACGAGAATCTAATCAGTGGCCTTTCATGGTGCGAGCCAAATGTGCTCTCTCTCTCTGCTCGAGTTTCGGGGTGAATCCGGCCAAGGGGGTGGCCTTTTTGATGAATGTCCGTCGCCGTGTTGGCCGGGCACACCCGGTTCCGGTTTGGTTTTGGAGATGAAACGTCAGCTTTTGTGTGCGACTTGCGTCAGCTTAATTGATTGGATTCGTTTCTCTTTATTAATTCTGAAGAATGACGATCCGCGCGGCACAGCTAGAGGATGTTTTAATTTTAATCACTGTTTGGCATAGCTGGTAGCCGAAAGATTGCAGCCCTTTTTGGTTTGCTAAACAAACCGTGTACCGGTCGTGGTAAAACGTTTGGTTCCCATGAGAAGCTAAATGGCACTCGCTGGTGCTAGGCGTCCCCGTGCGTCATTTTACAACCGACAACAGACAACCGTAAAACAAAACGAAAAATGCCCCAACACACATTTGTACTCCAATTTCTCCAATTTTTTGTTGTGTGTTGTGTGTCCTGTTACTCAAACAGCCTTCTCCCACGATCGCGTGTTAGACAACTCACGTTGAACGGTTGGCCTTTCGGGTCGGTTATCAACCAGTCCAGGCAGGTTGTGTCCAGACGAGGGCGGTCCCTCCATTAATGTGACGCTTAACCGCGGCCACTTTAGCGCCGTTCTTCCGTGCGCGCGAGGCACCAACGTGACACCTATTTTGTCTAATGTTTCACGGTTGGTTAACTTCGCGCTGGCGTTTCGGTAGAATGGGACGAAAATGACACGAAAATTATGCGACCAGTGATACGCTCGAGAGGTGGGAAAGCGTTTGCTCGGAATTGGTCACGCAATTCGGTGTCACTTGCGATACATGATACACCGGCGGGGGCAGTTGAACAGGTTGCTGAATTTTACCACGCAATGTGGCTGGGAATATGGGCAAAGTGTGGCCAAGCCTAAATGGCGTAATGATTGTGTGTGAATAATGCCCCAGCTCACAAGTATAGCGGCCTCGCTATCGGATTCCGTCGATGAAGAGTGCGCATCACCGCACAATGAAGACGACACGCCAGCAGAGACGGATTCATGTTCTATTTGCTGGAAAATCCACACCGAACTAGACAACTGGCGCCATTAAACTCCTTGCAGGCGCCCGCGAAACACTTCAACCTGACACGTATAAACGGTGGCCCTGGCGGGTACCTGTCGTAGATCTTCCAAACGATCGTCGTTCCGTGGTTATGGATGCTTTTCCTGCCTGCGGCTGGGATCACATCAACCGGCAGTATCATCGCTAACCGTCATTACCGGCATTTTGGCGGAACCGCGGCACCAATTAGTATTTCTATCAACGTCAATATGCGCTGTCAACATAAAACATCAAGAGCGCGTTTGTGTCTACGGCGCATATTTTTTTTTTCTTCTTGTATGCCGAACCTCCTGCTGTACTGGCATCAGCTCGTTTTTTTCTGTTGTTTCTCTCTCTTTCTCTCGTGTCCCTTTGGCGGGTTGTTTACCCGCGGCGCAAGACATGCCACCACACGGCCTCAAATTGAGGGAAGTATGCGGCGCGATGATTTGTGTCTTTGGTCACGCTCGGGTGAAAAATACACACTCTCGCGGGTGCCTATTCGTGTTTGTCAGCGCAGAAAAATTGTCCACCCGCCCGCCCACCCACAGCCGGTGGGGTTTTTCCTTGTTGGTGGAAAATTTTCTCCCTAGAGCTCGCGCCTTTGAGCTGGAGTGTGGTGGGATTATTTATGGCTCCTGATGGGTTGTTGTTGCGTCAAATCGAGCGCCGTTTTTCCCATCGGAATGCAGTGATCGTGTTTAATTGTGGGTTGTTTTATTTTGTTTTTGTTTTTGTTTTTTGTCAAAAAAAAGGGACACCCCAACACACGCTGGCGGATGTTTTTGGGACCGCTAGCTTAGGAATTCACGGCGTCCCTTACCAGACGTCATCACCAGCCGCGTCGCGGGTATTTCTCGAAAGAAAAATGATGCTCGCGTGCGAATTTGGCACCCGTTACCCTCATCCGGTGGGGTCCTGTGGGATTGAACTTTCCGCCAGAAGGGAACCAGCATCCGAACAGCTGCCAAATGTCTTCCGCGGGTTAGTGACCGATCGTGTTCACGTACACTTTTCTCCCTCACGTCGAGAATGCGCCCGACGGAAGTTGACGTCCAGCAGAACGGCGAAGCTCCTCCAAAAACTGTTGCTCGTCCGCTCGTCGGGGTCGTTGTTTTTCTCCCGCATGACGGCTACAAATGGGTGCATAATTAGCGCAAACGGAAATGGAAAGATAAACTGATTTTTTTTTCATTTTTTCGTTGTTGTGTGTACCCGTCTCTTGTTTCTTTTCTTAAAAAAAAAAAAAACAACAACGCGTGATCAAAAACAAGCAAGCACTACATGCTCTAAAATATGCGAACTCCACCCCACCTGCGCTCGGTCTCCTCCCCCCACCCCCCGCCCACTCGTTGGGAATGTGCCGAAGGAGCAGGTTGTGCGGTGTTTTTCGGATAAAAATAAACACCGCGGGCCCGTTCGCTTTTTCTGGCAGGTCGTTGGTCCCACCGCGACTAGGCGCGGGTTCGTATTTCACGTCCCGCACGTCGTTTGGCACTTTTCGCTTTCGGTCATCGAACAACAACCCAACCTGCTGCTACAATTGCTTGCGAGTGCGCGCCAAACGATTAGCGGTGAGGTGATCGTTTTGGGGAAAAGACGGAGAAAAAAAAATATAAACCACACAAATAATGTGTCAATATTGAAGCCGATCGAAACGTCAACGCTTGCTGAGTTCGAATCGGTGGAATAATTTACCGATGGCGCATAATTTTGCCCGCGGTGCTATCAACGACAACGACAGTTTTTCAGTTCACCGCCTACTGCGGGTCGTTTTTGTCCGTCCGTGCCACTTAAAATATCGGCTCATCTTCTTTCGCAACTGTGAACGAATTAAACCGAAATGGAGCGACATTCCAGAGCAATATCATCGTCCACGGGGTGAGCTTGATTCAAGCGCGGGTTTGTCCAAAAACCACGGGCCTCCTTTACTGTTGAAGAAGTAAAGGCTTCCGAAAGACGCCTCTCGCACGCGATAAGCCGCGCGTCTACTTCGGGGCATGCTAATTTCATAGCTTTTAACCTAATTTACTAGACCACTTCAGTGGCGTTTGGCGACGCTTCGACCAAACCATGCTGACCAGGGCTGGCTGCAGACTGCAGGAGCTGTTTTAATTTGTCCATTAAAAACCCGATCCACTCACAGCAGCTCGCCTGTGTGTGAGACACACGACGCCACCAGTGTCCCTACAGCGTCTCTCCGCGGCAGCTCAGTTTCTTTCTGATCTCTCGTCTGGTGGCGTGGAGCTGGATATATTTGTTTTAGCTCACCACCACCACTCTCCCGTATTACACCCCGAGCGCAGCGTTGCTTTGGTCGAGCAAAATTTCTCACATTTGCATTTCAAATGTGATCGCAAACTGGACGCAGCGACGCCATGTGCCTTCCGCTTTTTCGCGGTTTGCACTTCTCGATGGCTGCGTGTGGCTGCGCAAACACTTCTGCGAGCAGTGGTGTTTGAACGGGAACGCCCGGGCGTGAATCGTACGGCGGGAAAATCGGATTCAAAACCACGGCTGCACAAGCTACTGGACATGCCGTTTGTTGCGCGGTGGTTCACTCGCGCTTTTGTGTAATTACGCAATCGGGAGTGGAGAGTTTTTTATTCCTGTTTGTTTATTGTACACCCATCTCCTGGAGGCAGACAATCGTAGAGGGTAGTAGTTGCCATCGGAACGCAAGTGAACTCACAAGAATGCACCGTACAGCGTGACCGCGTGACGCGCGTCTAGCGTCTGATCAGTTGCGCGAAGTTCAGCCTGCTCGCGAAACCCGTTTGAGAGGCTGCAGGAAAGTGCCATTTAAGGCGATTCCATCAACCTGATTCGCTAACCGTACCCGTGCCCTGGGAAGCAGAGCGACCCTTAGCTAGCGGTGGTTTAGTAGCAGCTGTTCCTCGAGCACCGGGCTCGTTTGTTTGTTCTGCGTGCGTCCAGATTGAGTATGCGGGGTGGATGTAATTTTTTATATTTCTGCCCAGTTCGACCTGTCAGCGGTCGAAGAGACATGCGGTTTTCCTTGCCTTAACCGCGATGTAACTGGCCCCAAAGCAGAAAAACCTGCCCCAGCTGCCGGCAGCAGCTGACTCGACCAGCAATATGGAAGGTGTGGCGTACCGGTCCCGCACGCTGCCATGTCGTTGGAGTTTGTGATTATTTTTTGCCTGTGTGTTCTGCGTTTAGTTTAATTCTTGCCATTTTTTCTGCTTGCCACTAGATCCGGGGCGGCCGTGGCCGAATGGTGCAAGTACTCGTAGTCCACTGGTTATGTCGCTTTGCGAAGGAACGTACTACTAAAGCGCTTTCACCGCCGATCACTGCGTTCTCTTTCGCTTCCTTGTCGCGGAGACGACCGGGCGCCGTCGCATTATGCTGCCGCCCTGCTGGCTGCCACGCGCGCCGGCTGGACAGCAACGGCGTAGCGTTATGTACCATCGAAACGTGCTCAGCATGCGAGTCTGGTCTGGTTCGGCAATACGCCGAAATGGTTTACGGGCGATACCACGCATGACTACGCAACGAACGGGCGCTGGGGCACCGTGCCGTGCTGCTGGCGGCAGGTCGTTGATAAGCGCCAGGCACCAGGGGGAGTAAACGAAGGAAAAAAAAATTACCTCACTCCAATCTCTCGAGCTGCTGCTCTCAAACCCGGCGACTTGGTGACGGCGAATTTTTACGCGGACACGAAATTTTATGCTGCCTTCGGAGAGAACGCTTCGAAATGGGGGCTGGTGGCGCTACGCTGTACCGTGGGGTGTTTTTTTGTTGTTGTTGCTTGTTTTGTTTTCCGAGTAATCAGTGCTCCCGGCGAATGAGCGGAATTCGCGAGTGGCCCAGCTGTGCTTCCAGCGAACGTGCGATTTTAGCTGCGAGGATTTTGACCAATTTTTCTGTTTTCTAAAGAAAATTTTTCCAACTGGCGTGCGCGCCCTATGGTTTGCGTTTCATTTCTTGTTTTTTATTCGACCGCGCGACCCGGCACTAGTTTATCTTCGCTTCCTCGGCTCGGAAAATGGGCTCGATTTGAATGGGGGGGCCGAAAAAATAAACAGCCCCCCAAATGATCATAAGCATAATTTCCGTGATTAGCGCGCTTTTCCGCGAAATTAAACGCGTTTCACCGGGCAGGACATTCAGTTGGTGCCCGTGGTTTTTTTTTCTGTCTGTTTGTGTGGGTCTATGTTTTTTTTTATGATCCCAACCCCCGGCCCCTTTACGACCTTCGGTTACGGTTGACGGGTGCAGGGGTTAAAAGCTGGTAAAGGTAATGAAATGTAAATAGCATAATTATTTCAAGCCCTTCGCGAGTTTTCCACGTACCACCACGTGGAACCATATCTAATGCCGATATGGGATACCGAATCCGGTTTTGTCTGACCGCGGCGGACGGATTTTTTTTCTCACTCTCTCTCGTTCTCTTTCCCACCAATAAACCGCGCTTTCCGCGCTGTGCGGCGCGTGCACTTGCGTGGTGGATCCAATTTTCTCTTCCGGTCGGTCGCCGACGACCCACCGAGGCTGGGCACGAGCACGAGGTGGATGGCAAATGGGTCCACTTCATCAATAAATACGCCGACTCGGATACTGCGGTTCCGGTTCGTCGGAGTAAATCACCGAAAATATGACCCAACGAGGATGCGGCATTTTACGGACACTCAATATCCCTGTGTAACGTGCGGTGCCCGCGTTAGCTCGATGACTAATGCAGCGCCGGTGGGTCCCTGTACGTGTGCCGCGTTTGTATGTGTGCATGCACGTGCGTGTGAGGGACGAGAAAACACCGGTACTTTATTCGTTCGTCCAGTGGAGCCACCAGCCGGTGGCAAACAGTATCGGTCACCGGAATTGGGGTCATATTTCCTTCCGGTGTCCCGCAGCAATCCTGCCAGTTCCGGTTAAGCGGGAGTTCCGAGTACCTTTTCCCTCCCAAATTGTGTGTGTGTGTGTGTGGCATGAAATCGATTCCACCCCTACCGAGAGGGTCCCGCAGGGCTCGAATCGATAGGCACATCACGCGAACCGGCGGTGTTGCCGTAAGAACCTTTAAACCTGCGTCATGATTTTTTTTTTCTTCTTTTGGGTGTTTCAAAGTGTAGCGTTACACACCGATCGACCCAAGGGCCACTCGATACGGTGCGGACTTCTCGGCTTATGGGCCGAGAAGGCCGAAAGGTGCCATATTTTGGAGATTATCCGCAATATAGTGCGGTATTAGCTCTCCAATTGTTGCCGAGTGGCTCGAGTATTGAATTGCACCGGGAGGACGGGCGAAAAGCGCCACCTAGCGGTCGGGGAATCGGTCCCCGGGACGGAGCATTGCTTATTGATTTTGCCTCCGATTCCGCATGGTGCCAAACGGATCTTCAACGGGCGCGCAGGCTTTTGTATTAGCATATTTTATTATATATAGACCGCGCGATGCCTCTTTTCACCGTCGATTTTCAGCTTCCGTGTCACGACACACGGGGTGGGACAGCTCGGAACCGGTGCCGCACCGACTGTAACCGGCGTAGCGTAATGATTCAATGGAAATGGAGTTACATAAATTTGGACCCCATTTTCCACGGTCGGGGACATACGTCTTTTCGTCGCAAGGTCGTACGAATCCGCTGCCTGAATTCATAATCCGTGGGAGGATGGTTTGTCATCGGCAGCGACTGGGGTGTCATTCCGAAGAGCCAAAAAAGGGGTGGAGTGTCGAAAAATCCCAACACACACAACATTGTTGTAAATATTCGCCCCCTTTTCACCTCTACTGCAATCACTTTACTGGCAACCTGTCCGTCCCCCAAACGAAATGCTACAGAAATGCGATAATGATATTGAACAAACTTTGGCTTCGTGTGACGCCTCCTTTTTGAACTGGCGCGTCCGGATCGAACGGGGAACGAAAATTTGGTCCCGAATGGGGTCCCTCGGTCGTAGGGCAGTAATGGAAAGACCTCGGTTTGCCCCTGTTTTTCCGACGTTCGACCACAATACCCCTTTCCCCGAGGACCGAAGGATGCTGGTAATGATGGCGCATTAAGTCATCAGCAGCAGTTTGCACGACGTGTTTTGCACGACCGCAATCGGTTGGAAAAATGCCCGAAACCAACCCCCCCGTACAGGAAAATGAAAAAGCAAAGCAAAAAAAAAACATCATCATCAGACAACTCACGCTGGGAAGTTATTTCGTGCTTTCGCTCAACACCACTCGGGCGGCGTGTGGCAGTTTTCCTGCCCACAAACGGTGTGAAAAATGTAATTTGCCGTCAAAAGCACACCCGAGCGGATGTCATACATCGTGCCATCGTGGGGGTGGTCGGCGACAAATGAGTGACGAACCTGCCCGGGGTGAGGCATTGTTCCTGAGCGATGGATTTTTGTTGCGTCCACTGCGCCACCACGCATACGCGGAATGCTTTAAGATGGAATTTAGGCAGAGTTTAATGGTTAAATTAAAGTAACCTTCTAAACGAGCGCGCTGCCCCTTTACGAAAGTTAGGCAAATGCTGGCCAAATTTCGCAGCGTTCTTTGGGGCGCCCTTTTTTTTTAATTTCGTTCGTCACGAGTGTCAGACCCCCACTCGCAGCGGCATTTTGCTTTGACAAACGATAATTTACGGTGCGCTTGGAAGGGTTCGCGTTCCACCCAGCGCTAGGATATGTCTGTATGTTGCTGTGGTTTTCGTCAGCTCGGGTTGCCCAACGCCTCTTGTGCCTTTCACGTGATCGGCCCCATGGTCGATCTTTGTCGGAATGTCGCGTTTTATTCCTCGAACTAGTGCCGACAAATTAAACTAAAGAAAAAGAGAGTAAAAAAAGAGGAACAAAAACACAATGCTCACACGGTTCGCGAACCGCATTGGCTCGCGAATTGGCTCGTCAGTCATCAATCAGAGACCAACAAAAAAAAAAAGGGTGGCTCCATCGGTTGGTTCAGGTTGGTTATTTTCTTTCTGTTTCCACCGACCGAGGGGGTGTTTTTTTTTCTTCTTCTTCTCCGTCGTCTGGTTCGGATGTCGCACGCGCGAGACCAGCCAGGGGGTTGAGAGTGAAGAAAAAATAAACAAGCTACGAGCGCTCCACAAAATTCCACATTCCAGAAATCTCCCCAACAAAACGCGAACCGCTGCTCCGCTTGGAGACCCTTTTGCGAGGGTGAAAGTGATTACGCGAATTTAGCACGGTGTGGCGTGGGGTTTTTCGTTTGCGCATGGCTCTGTGTGTGTGTGCCACACGCCCAGACCGATTGCCCTCCGATGATTGACCTTTAAACGAGCGTGTGCAAGACTTTGGACGTTTTAAATTCACTCTTGCGTCTGCGGCGCGGCTGGGCTTCTTTCTATCTCCGTTTCGCCGCAACGTAACACGTTTGGCGAATATTGCTTTCTTATCCCGGCTGGCTTTCGATGCTTGTGTGTTCGGTACAACACGAGAGCACTTCCCAGCGTAGTTTTATTTGTTTCCACTGATAAGCCAGCGTGGCGAATGCTTCACGCCCCAAGAATGGCACGTTTCAAGGTTTTTTTGCTCTCGACATGTGATTTGTTTTTATAGCCCTAATGGTCTATCAGCCATTTTAACATGCATGTTTTGACAAACAACTCGCTCGCTCGGCAACCACCGGGTTTTGGGGGCTAACAAAAAAAAATGAAGCGATTCAGTAGCAAAAACTTTGCTCCGGTGGTTTTGGATATTAATTTAGCTTGTTTTAAATTTCCTTCCCAACAGCGGTGGGTGGGTGGGACCTTAGCTCTCACATACACGTATATTTTCACATGCGACCGTGAGACAGATGAATTTGGTTGTATCATCGAAATCCCTCTAATCTAGATCAAGCCAACTTTATTCCCAACGGGCACAACGGGCGCATGTGAACTCGAATGTTAGCTGTCGGATAAAGGGAAAGCCTGATCCCGAATGATTGAGGTAGCATTAACTTTATTATCCGCATGCTTCTACTCTGAGGCATGCGCTCGCTCTCTCTCTCTCGCTCTCTCTCTCTCTCTCGCTCTCTCTCTCTCTCTCTCTCTCTCGCTCTCTCTCTCTCTCTTGCGCACTCTTTAGCTGGCAGATTTTCACCGGCATCGTACAAAACACACAACCGTCCGATCGAGCCGGGTTTCGGGCTCGATTGTGCTCGTCCATTCGGAAAACGTCCGTGTGCCGTGCTTACTTCCGGTGTGCCGACTTCGGATAAGGAGTCTGGTGCCATTCGACTCAACTGGCGTCCACCTACCTGGGCCGTTCGAAAAGCCATGCATTTGCTCTTATCGGCTGAGCCTGTCTAGACGATGGGGCAAGTTTATGTGGAGTCTGCAAGCGCAACACTCCCGGGGCTGGTGGTTTTGGGTCCAAGTTCCCGCCCGGGAAAGGCGGTTTGCAGTGGAGTGTTGCAATTTTCCAGCAACTTTGCTCCGAGTAACTGTACAGATTTAAAGATTAGCATTCCCCCGCCGTGGCCATTAGATTTAGGTAATGTGCTTCCAGCGGTGGAGTTCCGTAATGGAGCAATGCGCCTTTCCCAGAGCGAACGCTTTGGTTAAGCATACATTATGAAAAGGGGGCTAAGGCTTTTGAGAAAACCGCACGGACTGCATCCACCGGGTCGGGAATGCATAATGGATTAGCTAAATCGCATTTATTGATTATTTATCTACCGAGATTGCTTTCGATTACGGGCTCTCTTTCTCTCTCTCTCTCTCGCTCTTCCGACCAATGCATCATAAGCAGCCTCGTTCGTACGTTCCGTTTGTCACTCGTAGAAGTGCACGGGTCGCTTCTTCCTTACCACAGACCGCGATATCAATGTTGCACAAACTTCATCTAATTGCACAACATCAATGTTGAACTAGTGGCTGATCTCGTTCGTACGCATTTGTCTCGTTTCAGGTAATGGAAACCCACATCCGGAGGAATCTCGCTTGACACGTGTTACTTTGCACTCGCAGTAAGATCGTTGTAGCATTTTGTTCCGTCCACACCGAGAAAGGCCTGCCTGTCTGCCTACATTCTTGGAACATTCCCAAGACGTTTGCGAGCTACCGCAAAATCAATCATTCGTTCACTCCGGCCATTCGGGCCGTGTTTCTTCAACCAAAAAACCCCACCGACCCGAATGCGATGGCTCATCAATTTCCCAACATAATTATTTACCCGTTTTTGTCCTTCGATGCCACCCTAAAACGCGCCTGTACCAACCGTACTCCGGTGTGCTTTGTTTTATTTGTCTCCCCTGTTATTCCCATCAGCCACCATTTCGATTTGGGTTTGTTGCCGACGTGTTCCGAATCGATCCTTGTTCGTCCCGGGTGAGTTGCTCGAGCTCAAACACGAGTCCCCGGTTTCGCACGCACACACACACACGCCACCGGTGGGTCACGGGTTTCGGGTTGATCAATTATTAAATTCCTAATCAAATCATTCCGCTTTTATCTTCGATGGGATACCGCCCAACCGCAACACATCCTCGCACGAGGACGCGCGTAAGAAGAGTGGCCAGTTTTATGTACCGACCGGTTGTTTGGAACTCGATCGAATTGAGCTTTGTGTTGGGATTGCTTAGTGACGCCCCAAGTGCGGCACTGAGTGATATTATTGCAGGTGGACGATGGACTCTGCTATGATGGCAATTTATATTTGATGACGGCGCTCGGTTCTCGGGATTCTCCCGACCAGGGATTGCTATCGCATAAAGAGCGCTGATAAACACGGGATCGTTTAATGGTTGGCTTAGCAAAATGAACTTATTTAAGAAGATGAAAAAAAGGGGAATAAAAAAAACACACTCATCTTCTAACCATCCACCAGTTGGTCCTAAAGGAGCTAAAACAAAACAAGAAAAGTTTCCCATCACCATAGCTCTCTCTCTCTCACTCGGTTTCGGTTGATGGTCACTACCGTTGGGGGTACTGGCACACACCAGCACGGTGGTCTCCTCCGGCTGCAGGAACAAGGAAACGGTTCGAGAACCCGTTTTCCTTCACATAATTGCCAGCCCAATGCCATGGTGCATGTGTGCACACGTGTGAGTGCGCCAGCACACGCTGCAGTTCTGCGGCAACTTTTCCCAATGCACGACGACGAAAAACGTTCATTACGGGGCGCGTTGGGTTCCGAAAAGCACCAACCAAGCAAAGGGCGCGATCGATGCTCGATCCCTCGATGTGTGATGTGCGCCTTCTGGTCTGGATCGGTCGGTTGGATCGAGTTTTTCGCTGGCTCGCTGGCTGGACTCGCCACTCTGGCTGGTGGCCGGCTCGCTCATCGCAAAAGGAGCGTCTTAATAACAATAATAACGATACAAATAAATGCTAAAGAAGCGAAGGGAGAAGGCACACACCAAACAAAACAAAAAAAAACATACAAGAAGAGATAAAACACCGTTACCACGCATGTTGCGCGCCACCCGAGACTCGCCAGGGCGTGGTATGGGAGCTGGCCTCGATTGGGACGCGCAGAAGATCGAGATGATCACACACACGCCGAGAGATGGACAGCATTCATTCATAGCTGAACGCGAACGAACGCACCATCGTGGACGAAGAAGGAGAGATGATTGGATCGTCGATGTGCGAGAACACATGCGGCCGTTCGGCAATCGAATCGGTTTGACAGATTTATGCCACGGGCGATTACATGTGAGACAAGTGCGGGTTTTCCATCGTTTTTTTTTTGTTTCGTTTGCTACCCATCGCCGTAAAAGTGGTCATTGATAAAGCCGTGCTTTGGTAATGGTAATGTTTAAAATATCGCAACCAACGCTTGTAATGGAACCCGCTCTGATGGACTCGGCGCTGCTTAATTCTTGGGGAAGCTTTTGCTGCAAGGAGCACAGAAAAAGAAAAGCCCTCCCCCCGACCGGTAAGGCCGCTCCCGATGGTTCAAAGCGTTCCGGTCATCGCCACCGGCAACCGGAAGGCCAGGCAGATGGCAATTTCAGGGTCCCCCGATGGTCCGATGGTGGTAATTATTGTAATTATGCTATTTGTGTCTTAATACCTTCGCGGCGGGCTCCTTGCGCACTCGATCGCAGCTGATGGAACCGGTACCGGAGTCCTTTGTTCGCCGGAGTTCTCGGCGCGCGCCAGAGTGTGGGTTAGAATTTCGTTACGCGTTCGGTTCCGATGGGCGCATTTTTGCGCTTTAATTTATTAACTAGAAGATGTTGCCGCGCGCGTTTATGGCCGGGGGTTTTTTTATGCCCATTATGACCTTCGAGCGGGAAAGCGAAATGAACTCTGCGCGCTCCAGACGCCGTATAGTGGGGTTATGTTTGTGTGTAGCAGAAAAAAAAATAAATAAATAAAGGGTCGGTCCCTTAGTAGGCGCTGAATTAAGCAATCAGCGGTAGTTAAGGTCAAGAATGGCATTAAATATGGGGCCAGTCTCGATGTCGGTAATCCACATCGGGTAGGGTCGTTAAATCGCTGCCTGGGCCCCCTCCTTTCGTTGGCGTATAATTTTATGCATTACCGCAACTGACATGTGCGCAGCAATTGAACGAGCCATCCAATTGAACGAGATGACAACACCACCGCGCTGCGTTGAGATGAGTACTTGAGCCCGAGCCAACCGCGCCATGTAAGGCGATGTGGGTTGCGTTTTTATATGACTCACACCGGGTTGGATTGACTAAAGGCCACATTTGGTTTTTGCTTTTTCTTGCCGCGTCTCGCATGTGCGTCTCACAATGGGAGCAGAGCTGGAATAGGCGATCCTTGGCGATCTTGCGCTGCCTGCCATAGATGGCCTTCAAGCTGGTCCGAAGCCCAGAGACACAGTTTTTCGAACACCAAAGGTGCGCTAAAATCGATCGCGGCGTCCGAATCGCGAATTGATGGAAAAAGGGGGAAATCTAAATACAACAACAGCTAAACGGCAACCCAGCAACAACAACAATAAAATGCCTCGTAAACCTTAACCATATGGAAAGCGAGTTCCCTTTCCGTCCCTGCGATACCGCCGGCCCCCGGGGAGTGGGGGTTGGCCTGGAGGGCCGTATAATTATCGCATTCCCGGGACGATTTGCACTTAACCCGGTCAGGGGGCACAACGCGCGGCTAAATTTGGGCGTGTTCCGCCTTCCCAAGCAGAGCCCCATCACACACTATCACGATCGAGCGGTCCAGCTGCTGGCCCAGCCCGGCCCGGACCCCAATACTCTCGCAATCGATCGGTTCTCGGTTCTCTTCGCCGGCCATTCGCTTTTCTCACCCGGTTGGAGGAGAGGCTCATTCATGTGGGTTTTTTGTTGTTGTTGCTGTTGTTGTTCCTTTTCCACCAACCAGGGAGGGCGCTGGAATGTGGCCGTTTTTCGCATATTCAGGCACCACCATCGCGCCGAGGGAAGTCGATTATTTCGCGGCAAATTCGCGATATGAGCAATGAAATTGAGCAGTGCGAATGGATGAAGAGAAAAAAAATACCACCCCGTGAGGAGGAAAACAACACAAAACTCCCAAAGTCTCGCGCTAAAAACGGGTGGGCTTCCCTTTTGGAAGTCTCGCATCGCCCAGCTCGATCGTGGTTGGGGAAGTAAGCAGTTTTGCTCACTTTGCAACTCCTCACCGGAACTCCAACCGGGCGAGGAAAAGCCCTCCCCCCCCCCCCGGGGTGTGGGGAGAGAGAAAAAGAGGCAGTCTGGAAGAAATACCATGGGAAAAGGAACGGCACAAAAACCGGCGAGCCTTCCCCTTGCGCGTGAAGCGCGCACAAATGGACGGTTGGCCAAATGGCGGTGGAATAAAACCGGTTCTCCAAACGGGCTGGAACTTTCGCGCAAGCACAAGTTTATGCTTGCGATGTGTGTGACGTACGTCTTTGCCGTCCGGGGTTAGTTGTCGATTCTCGAAGGGTTTCCCTCGCGGATTCCCTTGTGCTCTGTGTCAGTCGATGTTGCTGCCAACGGCAGAGTGCAATCGAGCAAAGCGAGAGCTTTTATTGGCGTGGAAAAGTAAGGGTTCCTAATTTTAAGCACGCCGACTTAGAACCGTCTGCCCTTGGTGTTGGAGTACCTTTGAACGCTGGAACGTTGCGGCGCAATCCGCAAAAGTTTTAGCGCAATAACATGTGATTCGGAAGATTTTCTACGATTCTCGCTTCTTAGCATCGCAGCAAGGGAACGGAACGACCACTTACCGTGGGCATGTCTGAGTTTAGACTCGCTATGCTTTCGCGTCTTTATTGCCAGCGATCACTTCAAGCCGGGGCGGATTTTGACCCACCACCCGAACAGAGCAAATCGCCTGAAGGCGAGACCACTGGCTGGCTGGCTGGCTGGCTAAAAAACTCGTAATCGTAAACCGGCGAATGTCTGTTTCGTCTTAAGAAACGCCATCCACCTCCATCGCGTTGTTCCACCGATCCTTCGCGATCGTGTGGCATTTTCCCAGGACCACGGACCGGGATCCGAGACCGAAAGGGGCTAATCAATCAGCAGCACGAAGAAAAGGCAGCGCCCGATACCCCGCGGCTAACCGGGGCTCGGGAACGGTTTTTATGGTGCTTTAATTTTGTGTTGCGATTTCGGTACACTTTCGATACCCACCGCCAGGGGGCGAACGGGCCGACGTCTGGGAAGTCGTAAAATTCGCCCACATTGTGGGGGAGGGTGGAGGCACATGAGCTTTTTGGGCGGTGTGTGCTGATTGGCGATTGATTGTTGCTCGTGGCATGGCTCGTATATGTATGTGTGTCTTGCGCCCCCGTCGCCACTGATTAGCGTTTGTCACCGGTTTTTTTGGACCCGAAACCGGATATCGTGGTATACTTCAGGGGGAAAAAGAGAGAAAAAAAACACGGCCGCCTAGAGGTGGGAGCCGTTTGATTGATTTTAAATTAAGAGATTTATGGGCTACCCTTCCGTGCGCGCAGCTGCTGCCGCGTTGACGCGTAGCGATTGGGAGCATAGAATAGCCCCCGAAAACCCGAAACCGGCTCTCTGATGGACCTACCCACCGCCACGCAATAACGATAAATTTTATTGATGTCCGCCTCGATTCGACACGGGTCAGCTGCTGAAAGGGATTGACCATCTTGGGGCGAACGTCGCCCGATGGCCGGGTGGCGCCCCGGTAAATGAGATATCACCCAGTGATAAAGGCAGCCTTGAGGGTGAGAGAAACCGAACGCGCACTTTTGGAGCCTCGAAATGGGCTAAAAATGGTAATGCTCTCGTCGGGGCTGAAGCCCACCGGGGTTGAGTCACCGCTCGTCGGGTGGCAGCTTTCGTGCAATTTATGAGCCCCAGCAGCGGGAGAAACAGCAAACAGCATACGACTGGCATTCCAGCACCGAACGCACAAAGACTAATGGGTAACGATTAACTCGCGTAAGGTAAGGTTAGCCCCATCCGTCCTGGCTCGGGTGTCGCGCGTGTGATTTGCGTTTATTTGCTCACCGAAATTTACATACATATTGAGGTGCCGCGTGGCGGCTCCCGTGTTTCGGTAGGCGCGGTAAACTTAAAACTGTGCCGGCTTCAAATGGCGGTTCAAATGCCCGGCGGTTTATCGTTATGGATTTAAATTCGCTTGGTGCGGCAAACATTAGCAAACCTTTACGACACCTACCTTTGATAGATTTACAAACGATTCCAATAAAAACTCACCGCGGAAATAAAAACCTTCCCAAGCACCGCTTTAATGGTTCCGTAAACACTTGGACATCGATTCCGAATCGTACCTCGATCGGTCGATCGTAAAATCGCGTTCGAGGGAATTCGCTTATCTCGCCCGCTATCTGCCTTCCCGAAAGTCGTGACAATCCGTACCGTTGTTGCTTACATTCTAGAGCGTGCGTCCGTTCGCCGTTGGCCTATACAAACTAGCGTAATCTTTCTACAATCGGCGCACAACGCGACACTGGCGTCGCTCGCAGGCAAAAGAAGCAAGATAAAAAAAACCACCCCACTGGCAAAAAGAAAACCCCGATCCGCTAGAGCCAGGTTGATAAATCACCCGCGATCCACGGGCACGGTCGATTCGGCTGATCAAACGAACATCTCCAACGGCCAAGCACGGGTCAGTGGTTTACATTAAATCCGCAACCACCAACCACGGCCGCGATCGACCACCCTCTTGGGTCGCTTGGGCGATGCGATTTGAAGATTTTCGTGTATTTCGAGACGGATGACTCAAAACCACCCTCCGGGCGAATTTGCTGATCGTTTGGATCATACTCCCAGGCCCGATGCCTGCGCCTTATGGCAAATAGTTTTCCTCCCGTCCGGCAAGTTCCGTAAGCAAATCCACCCGACTACAAAGCGATAAATTCGGTCCCGAGCACACGCGGTGCTGCACATGGGTTGCTTTGTGCCTTTGCCCATTGGCTGAAACTCATTTCAACCCATCATCATCATCATAGTCGGCGTTTTCGTCGTCATGGCGTTCGACCATCTATGTCGATCAAACGAAAGAGAGAGAGAGAGAGACCGCCCGGTCAGAAGGATGATGCAATTGCTAATCCAGCAAACCGGCCCCGGGCGTTGCTAGGCGTCCGGTGGCGACAGTGGCAATTTGATCGGCATACGCGTGGGCAGAGCGCGCGCGCGCTCCTCGAAGGACACGCCGGTGGGGCTCATCTTTGGCGATTTATTATTTATTTTCATCAATACGACTCAAATTGCCGCCACAGGGAGAGAGAGAGAGAGAGAGAGGGTGGAACTGACCTTCGCCTGTTCAGTCGCTGGTTTGGGCGGTGATGGGGTCTTCTTTTTCTTGTTGTTTGCCTCTGTTGTGCGTTGATTCCGAATTTGACCATCGCGAGCCATGGGCGCACCCCGCGAGCAGAAGGACTCCACGGCGCCGTGTGGGAGGGAAATTATAGATTATGAATTTCGAAAGTTTCGCCCCTCACCGATCGAGGACGCGCGGCTGGTTTGGGCTTTCGCGCGACGCGCATCAGAAGCTGTCGGGATGTTTTTGCTCGTGTAGCTCGTGGAACCGTTTTAGCTGATGAAATAATTAATTCTCTTCGTGGGAGCAGTTCAGCGCCAAATCGCGTGGGGATCAAATCTGAAGCATAAATTAATGCTTTCGTGCATCGGCGACGCGCGTCAATATCCGATATCCGCCCAACGTGGTGGATCGCGAGTGGACGCGAAGTGAACTGAAAAGAGAGAGAGAGAGAGAGAGAGAGAGGGTCATCGTTGAATTTATTATTACATTCGGCGGTGGGGTTTGCGCATACGCGCGTGCCGCCAGACCGACGCCGCCACGCGCGATCGTTGGATAAAGTCCCAATGTTTTTTTTTCTTTTTTTGCCCGAGGGCGACCTATGAGGCCAGAAACCGCCCGCGAAGTCAAGAAAAGGCAATACGCTGACCCACCGGGCACGGGTTGGTGCTAAATTACGTCTTTGTTTTACCACCGGGTGATTTATCGACGTTTGATAATTAAAACCACACGCGGGGCTTGAGCAAACGACCGTAGACATGCAAATGAGCGTGCTTTTTTTTTTACTCGATTTATTTGTGTTTGATTTTTGATTTTTTGCCACAGACGCCACTCTCGCCTGTTGGGCTTCCGCGCACGGAACTACACGGTGGGCTTTTTCTTGCCTTCTTTCTCTCGTTTGACCGATCAGCCCATCTTGCGAAAGCTCATTCGAGTTCATTTTACGACGATCGAAAAGGGAGATGTGTTGCGTATTCTCTATCACCCTTATGCCCACTCACACGCGATCATCTCGTTTTGGGGCCATCTCGATCGTGCCAGCGGAAACGGAATAGATTTTCCAAACGCATAAATGGCGCCATTTGTGGGGCCACGACGACCGCCTCCGGTTGCATGTAAATTTTGCACTTTTCCGAACGAGCCTACAAGGGGTCGACATCGAGAGCGATCGCCCTCGGAGCGGTTGGGTTTTTTGCCACCTAGTTTGGTCAGCAGCGCACCCATCGATGGGAAACGCGAACGCGCACGAGCATAATGGCGTCCCATCTCCCACGCTAATGGGATGCATTAGCGGAGGTGGATCGATTTATGCAAGCCCAGCGGCCTAGACCATCCACCGGCATATATAGGTTTGGGAAAAACCTTCCACCGTGCGAGAGCTATAAATTTCGCCGCAGAAAGGATCGGCTTTCATCGGTGCGATGGGCGCGAGTCGTCCATGAGGACCGTGAGGTGGGTCAGATTTCTAATGGATTTTCTGGTTCCGCTCGGAGGTTTTGTGAGATGTTCGGTCCAAAATTCACCCGGACTCGTGGCTCGGCTGCCGGCCCATGTACTCGAGAAGCTGTGCGAGCCTCTAGCCTCTAGTTTATGGGCTGTTTTAACGCGATGAAGCCGCTCTCCATGAGTCACCGCCGATGGATGGAGATCGCGTGGTGCAGTCTTCTCCGGGATTGGTGTCTTCTCCCGGCAAGAAATCACTTCGCACATCCTCGTGCATGTCGTTTCCCCCCTATTGCTCGATGAGGGTTTTCTAGCATACAAATGCAAATGTCATCTCGCGTGTTCGTTTGCCACAGATTTATCGCCAGCCCGGGCGTGGGGCACGCTATAGGGCACGCGGGCAGCAAAGAAAGCAACCATTTTAGCTCGCTAATATCCCATCGCAAACAACCCGAAATGGGTGTCGGGCAAAAAGCAACAAATCGAGTGCAAAATTTACTGCCCAATTCCGCCTGTGGCCAACGAAATAAGAATGCAGGAAAGCGCGACCAGCAGGAATGTTCATAAAATGTCACAAGCCACGAAACATCCATTCGAAAGCCGTAAAGCGAAGTGATATGATGCAATTAGAAGTCCGTCGTTGGACGGACGTTTTTTTTTGTTGCTTTTGCATTTTTGACTAGCTTTTTGGCTTTTTTCTTTGTCCTTTTTCTCTCTCTCTCTCTCTTATCCTTTTTTTTTTTGGCTCACCAACCACACGCTCGGACGATGAGCTCATGGGGTGTTTGAAACCACCGCCTCCGGCCGGGGTCGCATCGCCGGTTAATCGTGGTGGCAAATCGCACATAAATCACTCCGAAAGGAGGACCCACCGCCACCGGGGATGATGACTTCCAGTGTTGGGATCGATTTTGATTGGCGAAAACGGTTTGCATATCGTGTTTTTGTTCGGTTTTACGGCGCCCAAGCGAAACGGGGGTGCGCTGTTATTTTTTTTTGTATGCGCTCACATGCGAGAAGTCAACGAGGGGAGCATTAATTTGCGATGGGGTTTACGAGCCGGCTCGGATTCATTTCCATTTTTGTGACGGGTACAATCACCGATAGAGCAGCGCTGTTCTTGCAAAATCCCTGCTTAATCGTGTTGAGATAAGCGGGTGAATAAAAAAACTACACAAGTTAAAATAACGTATCGCCGTGTTGTGCGATTTGAGTGCGACTTTTTAAATGTTGTGTCTTGAACGTCCTCCAGCAAGAGCCCTGAGGGGTGAGTTATTTTGTTTACGAACGCCCGAAAATAATTACATTCCGATACCAACCGTACCCAATGGGGGTTTTGTTTGAGTTGCGGTAGCAAATGCGTTATTTTTTTTTTGTCGCATCAAAATCTCACAGACTCAGCTTCATGCTCGCATGGGATCTCTCGAATGACGACTTCATAAATCATCCACCGTTATGGCGCGCGGTTTGCATAAATTTATTTACTCTTTGCGAAACGACCCCCCCTGAAACGGAAGCGTCAAATAAAAAAAAACCAGGCTGCACCAACAAAGCAAGCGATGAAATAAACACGACGGCGAAGAAAATGTCGCCCGGGTGGTGGTTTTTTGTTGCGGCTAATGCGGAGTAATCAGCGGCCGGGAGTACATTAACCGGACCCGAGGGCGAGTTGAGTAATTTCGGCTTTTCGGCTGTCACGCCTTATAATTACACACCCGCGGTGGAAAATCGTGACAATAAGCTGCCATTTGTGCGAACGGTCGCCATCAATACGTGAGCGGATGAAAAATGCATTGCCATTTCCCGCCCGGTGTGAGCTCGAGCTATACGTTTTCCCCATCGCAGAAGAAGAAGAAGAAACCAAAAAATAAAAACCATTGCCTACTGGGATGTAAAAAAAAGCCTCCTCCCCACGTCCAATAAAGAACACCGAAATGATGAACATCGTTCTGGCGCATTTTTTTGTCTGTGTGCGTGTGTGTGTGTGTGTTTTTGTTATCGTTTTTTAAAGCCGATCGCTCGTTCTGCTCTCGGGTGTGTCCTTTTCTTCCTGCTTCACAACACACGCGCGCGCAAGGTGTACACACATTTACACCACATTCAACGCCACGAAACGAGACACGTCACTCGAGTGTCACGGACGCAGTAGTTCCAACGCTTTCCACGCGAAAACGGGAAAACCCGACCAAATGTGACGTAATTTGTGTAAGGACATAAATTTTCCGACCCATCGTGTGACGGGGGGCGCTGGGGAGCGACACTTGCGCCTCGCTTGGTCTTGGGGTGGGTGTAAAAATCGCGCCCCAAAATTCCGGATCCGAGAACCCGAACGGGAGCGGATGGAAACGTTGGGGCATGAGTTATGTCGGTTGGTAAGGTTTTCCTCCTTTGTCATTGCGGCCGGTGTAGGAAAAACCTACTACTTCCAACAAATCGGAAGATGACAGTCATAAGGTCCAAAAAGGAAGAGACTAGGGCTAGGCAAAAGAGCCCATTACAGCCCCCGGGAGTGGGGGCTATAATTTATGATTTGTTCTCATTTGATGGAGGAACGCGTCGTGAGCACGAGAGAAGGGAAAAAAACACACCACACAGAAAAGACGTCCATCGCTCGGAAGCAGCTTCACGAACGGTCAACCGAGATCGGAATGTCCGGGAAAACCGGCACAAGAAGGCCGACGACGAATATTCGGCGGCAGTGGAAGGAAATGTTTCTTCTCCATTTTTTTTTTCGCTCGATCCTTCCCGGTCGATTGTCATCGTTCGTGGGGTGGAAAACTCACGACGCACGCGAACGTTCGACCGGAGGTGGGGCAGAAAATCTTATTTCATTAATCATAGCAAAGAGAATTCATTAGACGCTAATGATATTTTCCGCGCTGATGAAAGGACGTGCACCGGGCGGAATTTGTGTTTCACTCGACCCTGCGCCGCCGGAGATGCCGACGCGAAATTAGATTATTCAAAGCCGCGCAAAGATTGACAAGTTGTGCCAGCATGCGTTCATTTTATTATAATTGCCAGCTCGCCGGAGCGGCACAAAAGCCGCTGTGTGGTTGTTTTAAAGCCCAACCGAACGCCTCCGAAAGCCGCTTAAAGCGCACTGCCAGTGAAAGGGGGGAAAAACAAAAACGTGTCCAAATAGAAAAACTTACCCGTGGGTAGTTAAGTGCTTGGCTTACAGCTTTTGCAAAGATCATAAAAATGTGTATCCCTTTCGTTACGGTGCCCGGTGAGGGAGAACTATCGACGAGTTGGGCAAAGTTAAAAAGTAGCACGTTCTTTCCTGCAAGACGCTCTCTCTCTCTCTCTCTTGCTCTCTCTCCCATCTCGATCCCAGCTTGATTCACATCCCCCCAGTGGCCCGGGGTGGTGGAGAAATTATCGTGACACCGAGGAAAACTTTTCCCAGTGCGCTACGGGGACAAACCACCCAACGGTAGAAGCGAGCTTTCGCTCCGAACGTCAGAATAAAAACATTTAATGACACCGAAACGAGAGCAGTCACAGAAATGAAACCAATCTGAAAACCTTCTTGATTTCTTTCGGTCGGATTGTGTATGTGAGTGTGTGTGTGTGTGTGTCTGTGTGTTCCGCCCGCTCACGTTGATTGTCGTGACGCAGGAAAGGGTTCTCGTCTCGTGGGACAATCCTTGGTGTCCTTGCGAGGAAAACTTTCCCCCGGACCTACGGATAGACAAAACCTGCGGATGCAAAGCCAAGCAAAAGGGTTGAACGGGGGCTCGGGAGTGCTCGGGTTAAGAAAGAAAGTTTCGCTCCTTTGTGCGAAACAAACGAACCTTTGCCTGGACGAGGAGAACAGCGTCGTTTGGTCCTGCGATGCGTCCGTTGGGAGTTTTATGAAATTATCTTCATTTTTCTCGTGCCCGGTTTGGGTCGGGTGGCGTAAGGACGAAAGAGCGCGCCTCCACTTAAGCAACTCCTCGACGAAGTTAATGGGGTTTTTCGCGGAAACAACACTATTACTCTCGCACTCCATGGAAAGAAGAGCACGCTGCAGGACGAGCCCGGGTGTTGCATATTTGAAGAGCCTCGCGCTTGATGACGATCTCCAGCGCTACGTCTTCCATCCGTGCGCCACCATTTTCCGGTGTGTACGCGATTGTGCCCTTAATGGTGGTGGTTGGTAGTGGGTGGCTTTGTTCTTGATTGGATGGACCCATAAATGGGCCTCCGTCGGAACGGGACGAGAGAAAGCGAACGAGCGAGTACGAGCGTGCGACGATGACTGCCTGGTGGCAGGATAATCATCATCAGCGCTCCCCGGCGAGAGTGGGCCGGTTGCGCAAGAAAACTACTGGCACGACAACCACATCGATAATTGTTGCCGCTGGCGCTCGGTTCTACGGTTGACGCGAAGTGTGGAAAATTAGTTTTAATTCATCGTGGCACCGGGCAAAAGGCTTACCCGTCTGGATTGGCCGGATGGTGTTTCCGTCAATTCCCTTCACCCCGAAGGTGGGCGGTTTTGTTCACGCCTGGAGAATTGCACTAATGATGGTGAGGATTTTGCTTTCGCCCACCGGCTTTTACTCCCTTCTACCTGACGACGGGCGTTGGTATCAGCGGCGCTAGGTTTCCGGACGCTGGGTGGCATTTATCCAGATAAATAGTCGTCGAGCGCTCAGTAGCGAGAAATTTTTGGCATTTATCCTTATTTCGCTTGGTGTGGAGTAAGGACCCTCGAGCGGTGTGTCTTAGAAGAAGCATGAATCTCGATCTTCTGCGTTAAAGAGGACGAACGAATGGAGGACCTCGGCCAGGAGCTCGGTTCCATTCGCACACGTGATCGGTGACAAGTGAAAAGCAATTATCCCATCGTCTTCGGGAGCACAGAGCTCGCACAGAACGCCAGAAACCCTTGGCATTACCGGCGCAAACGCAAATGCACGTCACTTTCTCCGGAGACAGCCCGTCGTTTTGCTGTGTGTTTGTTTTTTTTGTCTGTTCACTTGTTTTTAGTGCTCTCACCCTCGCTAGGATAACGGCTCGCTAGCATTCCGCCTGGGACATTCGAACGCTGTTCCCAGTGGGACTGTCTTCTGCTCACCCGATTTGTCACTCTCGCCAGCACTTGGCACCATTCTCCAGACACGATGGTTCAGTAACGATGACAGTGAAGAATGTACGAAGAACTGCCACCCGACGGGTGGTGGACCATTTCTCCCCACCATCAGGCGAAGTGGTAGCGAACGGCAGAGGCACCCGCGGGGAATGATGGGCGAATAATGCGAGTACGTTTAACTTTGACATGTCTCATTTCAGGGTGTCTTGGCGAAGGACATAAATTAAAACGGGCAGTCTTGCGCGTGTGCGATCCCGCTGGAGTCGCAAAACCACGCGCAAATGCAAACGATTACGCGCGGCGCCATATTGGTCGCGCGAGTCCCTTCCGCGAGCATGGAAGGCAAAAGATTAACGAGGTTTTAATTCGCCACCAGGCGGCAGGCCAGCGCATCTTCTCTTCATGCGCTTGTGGCGGGAGGCAAAATCATTATTTCGTTAATGATCGTGTTTCTTTTCACAAAACCCCATGGAACGGTCGCTATTTTCGACATCGAATGCAACACCGCAGAAAAAAAGGGCACATGCTCTCATTTAGTGGCATCCGCGTATGCCGTTAAAATGCAGTTCGGTTGCCGGAGCGCAGGCAGCTTAATAAATCGCTTTTATTACAGCATGCATGAACGAGGAGTGTCCCTTGCGTATGATCATCTTCCCGGCTCGATAAGCGCCAGTGTACCAATAAAAGAATGCACCACCACCGTTTTGAAGCGGGAGCTTTCTTTATGTAGCGCGTGCAGTTTTCCTGTTCGTGCGCGGAACGCGACGACGAAGCGGAGTGCTTTTTAATAGACATCGTTTACGCAAATCGTCGCAATGTTCTTTATTGCCATTCCAGCCATTTCCCGCGCGTACGGTGACGGTGACGGCAAACCAACAGCCCTGCATATCATCATCATCATAAATAGTTATGCTGCTGCTGCTTGGTGCTGCAGGGTAGAAGCGCACAACACCACCCGGGTGGAATGTCTCGTTTCCCACGAGAAACCAAAAAAAAAACAGAATGAATAAAAGCGAGCGCAGAACAATTCACAACCAGGTTTCGAAGACGCCGACAGACGACGGCCTTTTTTTTTTGTTTTTTGTAGACAAATATCGTCGATCGGCGGGAGGTTCTCTCATTGATGCAACACGCTTGCTTCACTCCACACATCGTGAGTCATTTCGCGGCCGCGCGGATTTGTGTGTTTTTATCCTTCGCCGACACTAATGGGGCATGCATTTCTCGCGCATGTTGTGCGTGTGTGCGCGCGATGGGACGAAATCAGCAAGAGGGAGTGAAACAAACAAAAAGACAAACATTTTTTACGACCAGCTTCCCTGCACGATCGTCTTAATTCGCCTCCCCCGCAATCCACCGAAATATTCGCATAATATTTCATCGCACCCATTAAAGCCGAACCGAGGGCTAATGTTTACGGTGTTTTGGGGACAAGCGTAAGCTATGGACCATCAAATTATTGTCCCCACCCCGCGGCACGAGTGTTTTGTTTCTCGTCTTTCGAAACGACGCGGCATACGAGAAATGCACCGTGGAATGCATCCGTTTTGGGGCGGACTTTCGGAAAGCCGTCCGAGTTTGTGTTCTCTGACACACGGCTAGCCTGTGAAAACGAAACCGAACAAACGTTCATAAGCACACACACATGGCCGAAAAGCGAAAGCCGCTCACGTCATCCGGGACGCTGGTTTTTCCGCAGCACACCATCGCATTTTCCGCTCGTACATAACCTTTCGGCACGGAAGCGCACCGACTGACGGTGAATTTTCGCTTCCCGACCCAACTACGATGACGACGAAAACGACGACCGGTTGCGCGCATGTGGGAACGGTGTTCGGTGTGTTTTGGGTGGCTAAAAATAGTGCAATTTTTCCCGCCACCGTCGCTGCTGATCGTGTTTTGCGGGCGGCGCAACATGTGGGAGATATTTGACGTGGCGTGGTGTGCTCGGTTTCTCGGTTTGGCGTTTGAGCACGAGAAGTTCACTCCCGAGCGAGCGTCACGAACCTTTCGGCACCTGTAAGGCGTTTGAAATAAAACCGCGATTGATCCGAAATTTATCGATCCCTAGAAAACATCAAACACCACCAAGCGGAAGGACTGCTGAATCCGTCAAAATCCGTTGCCAAACCGCCCAGGGTTATCGCCACCATCGCGTGCGTATCTGCCGAAGCAAAGCGTTGGCGTGAATCTCGCCGTATCTCGGGCTGATTAATTGAGCGTGCGAATGTCTGTGATCGCGATACAATGTACCACCGTGGCGTCTCGGGCGGATTCTCGTTGTGCCGGTGCGTCTGTCACGCCAACTTCCTAGTGCGGTGAAAATAAAACCCATCACCGTTTCCGCAAACGCGCTCCACTTCACGGTCTACGCGAAGGAAAATGCCACCCCAACGCGGGTTGGACCAAAGGTCGCCCCACCGGCGAGCGGAGAAAAATAGACATCACACAAATCATTACCAGAGAAATTTATATATATATCGCACGGCGCACCGACGTTCGTCGTGTCTCGCCACCAGGGCACGTTGCATAATCGGTCACCATCTCCGACGTCCGTTCGTCTGCTGTCAGTCAGCTTTGGTGCATGGTGGTGTGTAGCAAAAACACAAAAAAAAACCACCCCAGTGATGAAGATACTTCCCTGACGAGGCGAAACACCCCCGAACACCGCGGGCGACAGGTGACATTTTCGATCGCATTCCGTACCGTGATGATGCCGCGCTTGGTGGATCATTTTCCGCGTGGTGCATTTCCGCGAGACACTCCGCTTACCTTGCACTGTGCGTGTGTGTGCTCCTTTGAAGGTGCCGAGCGATGCGTCGGTGCATTTTGATGTAATAAAAGTCCCGCTCTCTCACGCGGGCTTCCGATCGTCGGATCGCTCGTCTGGTCGTGTGTCGAGTGTAGCGAAAAGAAAACCACCCTTTTCGGCTTCGAAGCGGTGACCATTTCGATCGTCCGTCGGTTGCTGTTTAGCCGTCCAACCCGTCGACCGGGTCCTTGCTCCGGCTGCAGGGAGATTTGTTTATTTTTAACTCCAACAAATCACTTACCTACCCGCTTTCGACGACGACGACGACGACGGGGGCTCGCTGGTTGAGTGTAGTTCGTTGTTCGACCCCACACGGGATGTTTTCTAATCGCGAGGGCGTGATTTTGCCACATCTGTTTCGACGCTCGAAATTGCTAACCTTTCGGGGGGAGTGAGCTTTCGTTACATGCACACGGGATGCCTCGTCCGTGGGGTGATCATATGATCGTATGCTGCCTCCCCGGATGGCTGAGGAAATAGAAATGTTGTTAACATAACGCCACGGTGTTTCTTTCTCTGGCACTGGGTTATAAGTTTCGGATGTGTTTCACCGAGAAATGCCACGTGGGGAAGGCAACAGATTGCGCGCGTGTTCTCCTGCTTATGCCTTCTAACGTGGGAATCGTGACTTTGGAATCGAAGTCAGCCTCCCACAGGGCACACAGGGCGCACGAACCGGGCGAACGTGGCGTATCTCGATGGCGGACGCGTGAAAAGTGATGCAAAAACCGTGACGCAAAATGGGGAATTGATTTCACTTTGCGCCGCGCTCAATCAGTTGTTTGCGTCGTCCGCCCTCGCCTGATAGGCTTGCGTTGGTATTTCTCAACCATTTGCGGCCCTTCCCATATGTAAGTGCACGAAAAACAAACACGTGGTGGAAGTGCGAGTGCAACCCCCCGATGCTCGGTGATCGGTGGAAATTTTATCGCACCAAAAACATAAACACGCACCAACCGTGCCCGAGGCGTGGTGGGACGGAATGCGCTAAGATTACCGAGACCGTCGCTCGTAAATGCGTCGTATCGAACATCCGGCATTTTAGCGGCGTGAGACAGCGTTCGAACGAAGGGCTCGATCGTGCACTAAAGCCCTCCTCGAGAGGTGCTAAAATAGTCGCATGGGCGAGCGAGAATCTGGGAAGAGTCGGGTGGATTAGAAAGCGATAAACCTTCGAAGGTAGGAGTTGAACGGGCAAATGTGACATGCGATTTCCATTCGTATCACACGATCGCAGGTTGCGCTGAGAGATCCTTGAGTTTGATGGGATATTGAACGGGTTTTATATGCCACTGATGGGGCGCCATTTCTTCGCCCAAGTCTCGGGATTACTACTTCGGGCGTGCTAGAAGACGAATCAACAAACAGAGTTGCCGAGGAGTTCATTAAGTGATCGATCGGGGGGGAAAAAAATCGATGGGCGGCTGCCCAAGCAATAAACCCAAAAGCTAGTGGGACGCGAATAATGGTTCATTATGAACGCAACCAATAGGTAGGGCGCACGTGGCAAAGATCAACTCTCACCGTTGCGATTCGATTTTCAATCTCTGATTCGGAAAACACATCCCGTGGGTTTGCGCTCGGGCGCAAGCGGCCAAACCGTTGTTTTGACAGCCACATTGACAGCTCGTAAAGATGGCGCCAGAGGCGATTCAAGGTGGGGCATTTGGTGAACTCGTTGGCGGGACGAGTTGGCAGAAAGGCACGGGAAGTGATCTCTCCCTCTATTGTGCTGGGGCTCATTCGATGCTCGTTCGAGATCGACGCATGATCGCGTTCATTATGAAGCGTGCCCTGCGTAGGATGAAGCAATTTACCGGACAAAGGTGCAAACATGAAAGCCCATTTTGTGAGAGGGAAAAGCAACTAATGTGAGTGTGTGTGAGAGAGAGAGAGAGTGAAAATAACAAAAAAAAAGAAAACAAAACGCACGAAAAGAAAATCAACCAATCAAATCACAATAGCCGCGCCTCAATTGGAGCTGGTTGCACGCGCGAACTGACAAACCCGATCATAACACTCTTCCGGTGATTAATGATCAATTGTCACGCGGGTGCAGCGTAGGGGCGTTTATGCGATTGTTGACATCGTTCGGGACGGCGGGAAATATTTAGTGCCACCCCGTATGGAGGGGCGTTCGTAGCGAGTGCGCATGGCCGCGTGTGACCTAGACGAGTGACCGTCGTGCATAATTCCGGGCACGTAGCAAACGCTCGCGTCATATCACGGACATCTTCCGAAAACGAGCCACCTTCCACCGGGTGGCCTTTGGTAGAGGGAGATCGGTGTGCAAGTGTCTGTAATTATGAATAATATTTCATGGAATAATTATTCATCAAAGCAGGGCACTGCTCCACATGTCGCCCGTTAATGGGCGTGTTTCGGGCGTCCTGCTAGTGGATGGAGCACAACCAAGTTCACCAGCCCTTCCTTCGAGGGTCCTTGTTGGGGTCGTTCCTTGCCGGTAGTGGGACGGCATCGCTTGCTCGCTGAAGCTGCTTTCCACCCAACTTGTGGTGGTTGATTATTTTTTTTTTCTCGTTCACTTCCACACCCGGTGCGATTCCCGTGCGCCCGTGGGACGGTTGAAGGAGTTATGAAAACTACGGTAATGAATTGAGTTACCATCTCCTGCCAGCTGCCAGCAGCGCTTCCTGCAAACACGACCGGCCCGATGCTGCGTTCGGATGGCAATTATTTATTCAAAGCCTCGCCTCTCACGGAAGCATTTCATTGCTTTTGCAGCGTCCGCGCGATGGCACCGGGAAAGACATTCTCGCGCGGAAACGGGAACAGCACAGCCGGAGCGAGATGAAGTTGTTGAGCGACGAATTGAAGCAAAAAAAAAACATCCCTCTCCATGCACACATGCGCGCGCGGGTCTAAAGGGAATATTAAAAGAATAAACCGGCGTCCGGTTGGGCCAGGGAATGCATGGCAGAATTAATTGAAAATTTATAAAAATTGCACTTCTTTGCGCCACCGTGCTTGGTGTGGTGTGCTCTTTTGTCGCTGCTTGGCCCCGTCGACCCTTTCACAAACCAGGACCGGGTCGAGTGGGTACGTTCGATCGTCACCGTCGTCCCTGCGAAGGAATGCAATTGCACCGTTTCCGGACCCGGTACCACCTATGCTAATGGGCAGCCGAAGGTTTACGATGCGATAAATTGCATTAGCCTGAGCGCTGCGCACGAGAGGAGCTTAATTTGTTTGCTGAATTCTTTGTCTGCGTTCGCGATCGCGTTTTTCTTTTTCTGGGTTGAAATCCCACATGAAATTTGATCCCGCGACGTGCCGGGGGTTTTTTTTCGGTGTTCCATTATCCATTAACATCCGAACGGGGAGAGATCATGTTCGCTGTGGTTTTGTTTGCAACGGACGCGTTTTGCAGACGCGAGCCTCTAAGCGGAGTTGCAATTATTGGATGGTATTTCATCATTTGACATTCTCCATTCCCATTGGAGCCGGGGGATTTTTTTTTATTTGTGTCGTGGCTAATTTCTGCATTCGGTCGCACAAGAGCCAAACAATGAGTCGGGGGGTTTCTTTGTTATTTCGAGCTTGACGCAAATTTGTCGGACAAGAAGAAATTTTGCATGACCCGGCTGTTTTTTTTTATTATTCTGTGTATTTATTCCGAACGCTTTTCAACTACAATGTAAGAACGTAATATTTCACTCGGCATGATTTGTCGCGATGATCTCATGCTGCCAGGGAGACTGTTTTGCGCTCCATTTACTGGTCAGCATTAAGAAATTAAAAAATAAATTAACAAAAACACGCACATTCCCAGCGCCGACTGCTGGCGGGCTCTCGAACGCTGGGGCAAAAGTAGAACGGCGGGTTGACAGAGTGTTGCGCGAAAAAGATTGATTTACTTCGCCTCGCCAAACGATCGAGGCCAAAACAAGCCCAAGCAATTCCCCGCGAGCACAGGGCAATGCAAAAAACCAAACAGAGGCAAAACTCAAACAACAAACAAATGCAACGAAATACGGCGACAAAAAAGGGTTCAAAATCTCCGTACGCTAAAAGACATTTTGCTGCGCGAAAACGATGATTAACTTGTTGCGATCATGACGTCAGCGAGTTTACCGATGGCGGCGCCCGATGGATCGCACGTCGATGGAGCGTTCGCTCGTTTCCTGCAAACTCGCGCAGCGCGGCCAACAAAGTGCAGCACGTAATGTTTGTTTGTAACATAAATAAATGAGCGATTAACCATAAACAAACATTTTGCACGAACAAAGCGCATTGTTGGGCAGAGAAAGAGAAACCCGTGGCGTAAACATGAGCGCAAATAAACGAACGAGAAAAAAAAAACACGATCGCGAGTGCTGGCCAAAGCAATGAAAGGGTTCAAGAGTGATCCCTTTTTTTTCTGAGCAAGCGTTTTTAAATTGCAATGTCATTAAATTTACGACGGCTAAAAAGAGGCACAGCCGAGATCGGAGCAAGCTTGCTGGGTGCAGGTGTTGGGCACTAAATCAGTTTGAGATTGTTTTTGAGCATTTTTTGTTCGTTCAAAACACCAATGCCAAGCGCACATTCTATTCTTTGTTAATTGGCCTTTACCATTTCGATAATTGGAAGCAATAAAATAATTATTATAAATTTGATACGGCACCTCCGATCAGTTCCTACCTTTCAAGACCACGTGCTACGCACGCTCGTGACCCTAGCAAAGCATTACGTCGCGCTATGCACGCAGTCGGATGACGACAACGTCGACATTAACCACCGATACACGGCGGATACTTGCTAACGAGTTCCCTTCCACCGCACAACGTTGGTAAAAGTTGTTTGCAGATTCGGTCGATGACTTCTCGCACCACGGAGCCGCGTGCGTGTCCTTGAGGCGTGGGCATGTTCTCTACGTGCGTTCTCCGCAGGAAGTTTCGGCGAAATCGGGCGCGGAAAGTCGGTCGAAAACGAAAACACCACCCCCTACACCGAGGCCGAGGTCTATCAAAAGCGCTCTATCGACGGGGCGATCGCATTTTCGGGAGCGTTAGGAACCGGGTCCTGTCGGGCGGCTGACAGGTACGCAACGTAGAAGATTGGAGTAACGCAAGAAAAAAAAACTACACGCCTCGAGCAGAATGGGGGGGAGCACCATGCAAAAAAAAGAAGAAACAGTACATCCACTTTAGGTAAACGATGTGCGATCGAACAACAATCGGAGGCCCTCGCAACGCAACGAACCGAATCCCGGATGTCGATCGCACTTGCGTGGTTTCTTGCGTGTTGTAGGAATTCATCGCTTTGGGCAGGGAGCGGCAATCTAATCGCATGTCGCCTTCTTTGAAGCGGTCTGATGCACGATAGCACACCAAAAAGGTGCAAGGGGAGGGTTTCGTTTTCATCTCTCCCTTTGCTTTGTGTGGTTGCTTTTTTGTTGTTGTTGGCTGTCGTTCGCCAAACTTGCCAAATACCAACCGATGTGCAATGCGAGAGTCCGCAACATAGCGCGCACATTTACGTACCGGGCGCCCGTTGCATCGTCGCTCGTTTTTTTTTTGGTTGCTGGTCCGTTGGTTTTGCGTTTTCTTTTTCTCTTGCAAGGAAGGTTTCATTGAACCTTTAGCGAGTTCCCACGAGCGTCATTTCAATTTGAAATCGGAGGATCAATCAATGGTAAGGGATTACGTTTTTTTTTCTCTCGCTCTCACTCTCTTTCTCTTTCACTAGTTATTTGGGATTAAATGTGCGGTTTTTCGTAACGTTGTGGTTTGGGCTTTTGTTAATCGGTTTTAAAACGGTTCCAATTCACCCTTTTAAGGTGTATTCATTACATTCCCGTTCCAGCAGCTTCAGCTCAGCTGTGCATATTTGACACTACCGAAAAGTGCTGTCAGTTTTTCTTCCCAACAATACAATGATTCAATTTTCGGCGAATCGTCCCAAACTCCGTCCGTGAGAATGCGAATCATAAAGAAAAACAGAATTGAGATGTTAATGTTTGGTGTACCCATGCATGAGTACATCTCCTGCCAAAACGGTGATCAGTGTAAGAATGCACGAATGCTCGCGCCCGGCAGCCGCATTTCCAGTAATGTGTGAGCTAATTGGATACTTAACCCGACCGATGATCATCACCCAAAAGCTGGCACGAACGCAGTCAGTTTTAAAACGATGCCTGGGCACGGCTCATTACACTCGACGATTGAACGAACAAACTTCTTGCCGGACGCGGTTTGTGATTTCGAGCTCCTCGAGCTCCGAAATCTTTTCTCCGTGGCGATGTGTCTCCCTCCCAAAGAAGACCCGCGGTGGTAGTGCGAGCGTTTTGGGCTTGAAAACGGGATGGGGGACCCATGACGTTTTGAGCCTACGGGTGAGATGGATAGCGAACCAGAAAAAAAAGGTTCGTGGTCATTTGTCTTGCGCGCTAATCGACGAGGCTCTCTGGAGGGGTTTCGGACGCGGGAATTCGGGCACATTCCCTCGCAAGCAAGACCTTTCGACGACCGTCGGATGTGGATGGGATTCATGGGGAGACCCACCGACTGGTTTTCCACCGAACCGTGACGATGGCAGACGAAGGTGGCGAACCGACGACCCACCGTTCCGTAACACGCTTGGCTGTGTCGATCGCGAAACCGACGGCCCTGCGTCAAGTGCGCTGCGCGGGGATAATTTATTTAACGTTTTTAATTGACGCTAATAAAGAGATAAATGTTGGCAGGTTTGGGAAGCTGTAATTTATACTTTACCCCCACCAAACGGTGCGATGGCACACGCCGTTCTCTCGTGCCGTTTTGGGAATGATGGTGGTGAATTTAAATGCAAAGCTAAGCGATCTCGTGAAACTGATAAACTCAAAGGACTCGATCTGTGCACTGGCAAGCGGTGCTTTGGCAGATTGCGTTCGTAAGCGACAAAACACGAACCATTTTCCACGCTAATCCACCGATTTGGAAAGCAATCGCGAATGGCGCACTGAAACTGTGACCGTTTGTTTTTTCTCCCCTCAGCGGAGGCGTCTGCCAATGACACTTGAGATTGCGTTGCGCTTTGTTGAGCTGTTGGGTGTCGTTTGTTTTACCATTTTCTATTACCGACCATCGTCCTCTGCCTCGCTGAGAACGAACGCGGGCGCGAGAACGTTGCAGTTGCGGTGAACGTTCGAAGAAATTGAAAATATAAAAATTGATTGCGTTTGCTTCATTCAGTTCGCTTCCCTCGCGTCTGGGGTCTGGTTTTGCTTCGTTTCATTAGGACCGTCGGGAAGGGCCGCACGGGCAAATGAAGAAGTAAAATAAAGCGCAAGAGTAAGAGAGAGAGCGAAAAATGAGGAAACGTATTTAGTCGATCGCAATATGGTTTGAAAAAAAAAAACATAATCGACAAAGGGCACCCATCGAACGTGGAGCATTCGATGCTGGCTTATCTCATCCACCGCCGGACAGTGAAGGCGTCTGGAAAAAAGTCACACACACACACACATACACACTCACAAAAAAAAACAATTCCAACCGGGGCAAAAGTTTAATTTTCCTCCACCGAGCGCCGATCGATTGCAGTGGGGCGCGTTATTGCTTCGAAATGCTGTTTGATTTTTCACGGTTCCCAAGGGTGGAAAATTGATTCGCCTCATTTGGGGGCCCTTCCCCGTGGACACAGAACGCTGGAAACATAACGAGAAGTCTGGTGTGCTTTTGGTCACCATTTTGTGTGTGTGTGTGGATGTATGGAAGCATTTGTTTAGCTTTCGAGCAGGGAATCATTAAGATATCGGAGTTGACAGTTTTCCATATTGACACAAACAGCGTTATTGTTCGCTTGGGTGATTTGGAAATGCGTCCGTTCTTACGACACACGTCGACGCGAAACAACGTCTGGCGTCTTAGATGCAACCACTTCCCGCTCACTAATAAAAGCGCTGGTTCATGAATTAGTTTCCTTTTGTTATTGTTTGCCCACCGTGTGGCGGTTCATTATGCGCTTATGCATAAACGCATAATCAAGCGACGCGTGCTCGAGCGGACCGTGGGTGACGAAATGTTTCAACAAGGATAGCCCACCCTAAAACCCAAAATGGCGTACCGTGGCACTGCGCGTTCCCGCTATTCAATTTTCTGCTCTTGTTTGCGTTAAATAGAATGGTGATCATTATTAGATGGTCTTGGGGCCACGACAATCGGCAATCGGAGTCGATGGAAGCTGCTAAATAATGGCGTGTCCTAACGGATGATAATGGATGGTTCCAATCATTGTCCCACGGGGCACCCCCAAAATTACCTGACCATGTATTGTCTATTGTTCCGAGATTCAGGGTTTGCTAAAGTAGCTGCAAGCCGGATGAAAGCACACCACCGTGGGTGGTACCGCATTGTTCACCGGTGAAAGACCGGGTCTAATGAGCGAACGCCACGGAAACACAAGTGCACTGACCGGATGTGGTTGCCCGCAAGCAGCTTGGTAGTGTGCACGGTGCACTCGACATGCATCTCCAGCGCCGCCGTGATGCTGCCAAGAACCAAACCCAACGATGCTAGACTGTTCACCCTCGCTAGCGACGCACTTTTTCGTGTCTGTTATGACAGTTGTTGCACCGGGTGTAAATTATTTCCGTGCCCTTTTCCAAGCGCTAGTTGGCTTTCGTTGTCGCCGATGAAGATATTTGTTTAGATAAAGCAATAATAAAACATACGCCCTGTTAGCCAGCAAAACTGCTGCTTCGGTGCGGCATGTGGGTGCACGCGTTTTAGAGAAAACGTTACAAGCAGACAGGATCTTTTCCCACTTTTTTTTTCTCTCTCCAACCGGTTCATCTCCGATAAGCGGTGTGTAGGAGTCGTTTACCCATGGAGAAGCGTTGGCTGGTGTCATCATCGCTGCCGGGGAAATTAGTCCCGCTGCTGTAGGTCACTCTTGTTGTTGTTTGTCTTTGTTTTTTCTTCTTCCACGGCACAACCCACATTCGCTCCATTTCCTGTCAGGCGCGTGATGAAGCTTTATTTAATCGCTACAAAGTGGTCCGGGGGAAGGCACCGTTTGCAAACCCAACCGAAAGGTAAGCTCACTGCAGTGAAGCACCGAGATGGTGATAATGATTACGTTTCTAGTGCGCCCTTTACGTTGGCAACCAGCACTTCCTGGTGGTGATGTTTTCATACGCGAGATACGCTGCATCGCAATCTAATTCACACTTTGTAGTGCAATGTGGACGTGCATTTCAGACGCATTCACCGGGTGCAATTGCGCCGGGTGCATTTCCCTGATCAAATAAACGCTGGTGTAAATCACCATTTCACCATTAACCAACCGCGGTTTTCGAACCGCAATAAAAGTGGAACGATGCTCGCTGGTGATTAGAAGAGTTATTGATTTTTGGGTTATTTCGCTTTGTCGGTGCAACGGCCACGATTGGCGTTCGTGCATTGGTCAATTCACTCAATTATCGATGCACTCGATGCTCGTGTTCTGGCATGAGGCAAGTACTAGATAACCCTTTTCGAATGCACCTCCATCGCTATTAGCGGCTTTGGCAGAGCGGCACTTGATTCAAGCTGAAAAACCTCACACAAAACCACACACCGATAGTGGCCCCGGGTCGTGTGGTGCTTCCGCTGGGTTTTTACTTCGTACTTTTTTTTTTTTGATATTCGTATAACCATCCCCCCTTGCAACTTCTATTTCAAACCGCACGGGTCGGTTTTATCAATCACACGTTCGGTGCCAGTGTTCACCGGGCACCGTTCCGCTGTCCAAACATCCGCTCTTTCGATCGCAGCTCGATCGCTTCCACCCGTTCCACGAGAACGCCTGGTTGTCAATGAAACTGGGTACCTATTTGACAGCTTGATTTACTGATTCCTGACAGATGGGGCCATTTCGGGCTAGTGAAAGTGACCGGGCGATAATTTATGGGCTTACCGGGTGGCTCAGTTACGCCCGGAACAGAAGCCAAACCGCCGCTAGGCTTTCCCGGGTGTTTTCCCAACCGATCGTTATCTGTTATCCCAGCGGGCGTTATGGCGTCAACGATCACCGTCCGTGGGTGTGTTTTTCAAGATTATTCGGCGCTCCTAGGCGTTGCCGGTGCAACGGTCGATCGAATGTAAACATGCGCCTAGGTGCTGGCGGTTACCTGCAACCACACCACCATCCATGGGGCCATGTGTGCATTGGGTTTTATTTATTTTTAATGCGATGCAATGCACAAAAACACACACGCTCACGCCCTCACCACGTGATCCGTCTCTTGGTCGAGGATCTCGTTTTGGGATAGATTCACTCGATCGCTTGTTATCATCTTCCTACGTTTTGCTGGCAGCCGTAATGGTGATCGTTACAGGATTGCCGGCGATCGATGGGTCCGTGTGTACACACAGAGAGCATTCTCGATTGAGCGATGTGTGAATAAAACTTCACATGCTCATGGTCATGGTGTGAATGGGTGCAGCGACGCTCATTGAAGTGCGGTATCGATTTTTTTTTTTACATTTTTATGGCGCTATGATGATACGAGCCATTTATACCCAATCACGTTGATTTTCTTGTGTGTTTGCTGGTTCACCGCGAAGTGTTTAAATCGCAGCTAAAATGGTTCGCGCATGTACCGGATGCACTTCGAGCGTTCGAAAGCATTTTTACAACGGATGGGGCAAAACGACAGAACAAATTGCGTTTATGGTGGGTAATCGGATGCTCTCTTGCCTCGGGTGTCTTGCCGCTCGGAGCCGTTTCCATTCGGTAAATTGATTGGAAAGCAGCACTCGCACAAAAAAAAAGAAGAAGAAATCCGCCGCAAATGCCGCCGTTATCGTTTTGCTTTTAATATTTCCGTTTTTTTTCCCCCCCGCTCGTCGTCTGTGTATTTTCATCGTTCGAGCATCATCGATGCCAAGCGTAATTATTCAAACGCGCAACGAAGCGCTTCGAAGGGCAATTTCCCGACGCATGGCATGTTCTTTATCATCTCAAAAAAAAAAAAGGGTGGTTCCGTTGGTGCAGAGACAGCGGGGATTTTTTTTTTCGCTTTCCTAGGATTCAGCTCAAGAGATTGCTGCCTGGAGGGGTTTTGCTCGGGAACCATGGCAGCGAAAGCTAATTAAAATTGTAATTGATTTTTTTTTCGTCGTTCTGCCGATCACTTCTCCGTTATCGTGCGTTCCGGGAAAGCGTGCTCGTGACTTCTGACCTTAGCAGCATTCACCCACCGGTGAGGTTGGGAACGGCAATTGATATTTCTACCGCATGGTGGTGATGGTGCACGGTTATTGATTTCCGGTGGTAAATGAGACATGCCAGCTGGAAATATGTTCGATCTCAGCAGTTTCGTTCATCTCGCGAAAGGTTTAAGCTTTTGAAGCTCAATCCGGGAACGTCTGCTGAAACCTTCGGTGCTGTGAATCATACTCGAACAAGGAGGGTAAAATTAATTTATGCGCATTTTCAGTGAACGCGCGAGTGATTCCTCCGATCAATCGCACTTCATCGTTTCGAGTACATCTTCCCTATTCGCGTATCATCGCACCGCGGACTGATCTCATCCGCGGTTACTTTGTCGTCAATGCTGCGGAATAATTAAACCCCGCGATCGGGTACGGGCATTGTTTTATAATCCACCGGCTCGGATACGACGCCTAATTATACGCGTTCGATTTGAATGATATGAAACGCGTGGGGACAAACTGCCGACATTAATTACCCGGAACCGAACCGGTATGCGCAGCTGCGCAACCACGAACGATACCCAAGCGGGTGGATGTGTTCTCGGAAATCCCTCGGAAAGTCACTCGGTAAATCACGTCAACCAAGTCTCCCTGACCAAGCCTGAGCTGATCTCCCTCTTGTTTTTTTTTTGGATGGTGTACTCAAGCTTCGAGAGTCGATAAATGATGATGATAATTATGAATTTTAATACCGAGCCAGGTACTGAGTGGAGGGACACACACACACACAAAAAGGCGGCCCTCTTCGCTGGGTCCTTTCACGTTCTCAGAAATGGTGTCACTCTCGCAAAGCAAAAAAATAAATGAAATAGCACCATCAAAGATCAAAGCCCCGTTTGCTCTGGTATGCGGTTCCATTTTCGCTTGACGATATTGATTTTTCCAATCCAGTTTATTTTTATGGCCTTTTGTGTGTGTGTATGTGTGTGTGCACGCTTTGGGTGGGGTTGTGTCGTTGCATAGTTGCCAGTTGCCAGTGTGCATATTGGCACGCCATGCACTGGAATGTGTAATCGATGCCACACGCAAGGGTGAATGAATGAATCTCGCCCGCTTCGGTGGGTTTCTCGTAGGTGACGGTTATGTCACCTTCGGATACTGCAGCGCAAGGTGACCGGGGATGGCCGTTTGAGCTTTGCCTTTCGGTCATGCAAAAAGGTCACACACAGGCGGGTTTGCCACATTGCTGCAGCTTTCGAGAGCGTGAAATAATTGATAAGGTGTAAGGTGTAATTTCTCGTGCACTCCACTGCAACGCTATGGTAGATTGGTAGCTATTTCCTTCCAAGATGCTTGGAAAAGCCTGCCCGAGCGTGGCGAGAGAGAGAGAGAGAGTGGGACCGCGCAATTTACGTGTACTTGTGCGCTAATGCCCGGCGAGTGCAGCTAAAAATAGCAACATTGACGTGACGTGATTCCACGCCGGGACGTCGGAAATGTATGTGCGACGCCGACAGCGCTTGTACACATCCATCATCGGGGGAGTTGGCACGTCTGTCACTATTGTGCAAAAAAAAAAACAAGGTAAATATGCATCGATAAACGCGCACTCTCTCCCTCGCGCTGTGCAAACCGTTGTTGTCTACGCGAACCATCCCGCCCGCGAATGCTGTTTAACTTTAGCGCGAATCGTGCACCGAACTCATCCTTCCAACGTCTCGAAAACGCACAAGCATCCGCTCGGATGTACTGCAGCGTCGCGCGCTTGCATGGAGTAGGTGGGCAACATTGTTGCACCTAAAACCGCCGCCGTCCACCTTCATCGGTCGGTTGCACCTCTTTAGAAGGCTCCAGGGCGCTTGAACTTTTCCACCCTCACCGTCGATTGGCATGCCGATCCTTGGTGTGGAACTTTTCTTAACCTTGCTCGAGCCTTCTTAACCGTGGGGGTTTTGGAATCGTGCAATGGACGCGACCGTAAGTGATGGGCTAGCGTGGGTGGATTCGACGCATGGTTCCGGTGGGTGAGGTGTTGCGGTGGCATGAAGATATCTTCAGCAAATATGTAATCTCGAGCGATTCTCCCGCGAGGACTTTTGCTTCTTTTCGGTGCTGCTCCGTGGGTCGTCGTCGTCGTCGTCGTCGTCGTTTGTTTGCCGGATGGAACTTCTCCGGTGCTGGCGGCGTTGGATGCTTCGGTTTGCTTCGTACATTATTCTTTTTCTTTTTTTCGTTTTTTCACTGTTACTTATGCTGTCCCGTCGGCATCCATAGCCATCATCGTGCAACGGCAGCCCCCGGTTTGGGGTGGTATTTATTTTTCCATACCCTTGTACAGCGCGGTCCGTCGTTGTTGCGAGTACTTTCGTGGGATTGCTGTGCACGGCGGCAAGCAAAGGCAAGCGATTGAGCGACTGTCTGGCTGGCGAACTAGCGACTCCGAGACGCACGTGCGGTTCGCACGCAGCATTCACCGATGGCACAAAGTTTTGCCGGGTTGGACTTGATTAAATTTCTTCATTATTATCATGAAATGAACGAAACAAAAACGACACCGGGCCGACGAAGGGATGGCTTCAAATATGGAACCGGCACGGAGACATTCGCCTTAGCCGTGTGCCGGTTGTTTATTCTGGGCACACTCGGCGGGCTGAGAGAAGTACCTCACCGGCGAATGACGCACCGTAGATACTGGAATGGGATTTGGCTGAATAAACTGGCGCAAGTGTCAGTGCATCTATTTGAACACCTGGAGGCATTTTTCCTTCTCTCTTCTGTGGGGCTATATTTTTATCAGATTTGTGTAAATTACGCAATCGAAAAAGTAAATGAAACATTTTCTCTACCAATCAACGAATGACTATGAAGCCGTTAAGCGTTTCTAAGAATTTTTTGTATTGTTACCCGCAATATAAGACCATTTAATCTGACCGGCTAGTAAATGTCTGGAAATTATTATACTCAACGTGCAGATCGAGAAATCACACACTAACTCTTAAATTGTTCTTCCCATTGCAGGTAAATGATCGCAGTACAGAGAGGTCGTTTAGGAACTCACCGTCAACCCTTCAATCCGTCAATCAGCAACGCTCCTTACATTAATCGGAAATGCGAGGCAAAAAGGTTTGCAATTGCTCGGGTTTGAATTCTGCAATCCAGTGCGTTTTTCAATCTCCTATAGCAGAACACACCGAAGAAGTGTGATGATTTATTTCTCTCATTCTCTCTCCATCGGTCTTGCACGGTTTCTCGCTATCTAAATGACGCTGCTAGAGTTCTTAGGAACGCTGGAAAACAACAAGTGATAAGAAATTGTTCACCTGCATCCGCTCTAGCAGTCGTAAAGGGCAACAGTTTCCTAGCAAACCTGATGAAACCCGATAAGTGGCTGCTGACAGACGGAATGGCTCCAAATGGTAGAAAACCGTGTGACAAAAGAAAGCAAAAAAAAAGCCAATCCCCCTCTCGAACAACGTCCGTCACGCGAATCGAACCAAGGAATCAATTCGAGCCTCGCGGGACGTCCTCGTTGACAGCGTGAAGCCAATGTCGCACGGAAAGGCGTCCTACAGAGGTGCCACCAGACACGACACGTTTGTCTCCATTTCATGCACCCTCCCTAGCTTTCCGGGGCGTGTTTTTTCTTCTTCTTACAATCATTAGTGTGCCCGAAAGGGGGCCACGAGAGTTCCATCATCTCATCGCGCTAGCCACTTGTCGCCGCGATCGGCTGTAACTAATAGGAGTTTAATTTTGGTGGAAGCGAATTAACACTTGACAACCGACCGAGAGTGTCTCGTGCACTTCTCCGCCCACACGGCTTCCAACAGACCCTCCCCTCGCGTGATAGCTCGCGGAAGCTTCACGGGCGTTTATTGTTTAATCAAGCGAGCAAACAAACCATCTCTTTCCTGTGGTTTGCTGCCTGTTTTTACTGCCGGTGCCGTTGACACCGCGTTGCAACCATGCTTGGGAGGGACCCTATTTTTTTCTCGTTGTCGTTGAAAAAGAAGCATCTTCACTCGGCCGTGTTACGGTGCGAAAATTAAGTTATCACCCTCCGATCGGTCGGCCGACCAGCCAATCTGGACATGTTGTTGAGGGGGAGGACATTCTCCATAATTATGCAAATTTAAATGAAACTAGGCGAGTGAGAGAAGAAGTTAATAAAAAATCAAAACACCCACACACACACACTCATCCAAATTAGACATCCAACATTTCTTTCGACTCCATTTGAAATCTTAATCGATCGCAAACCATCTCACCGAGCGCTGGATAGCGGGATTCCGCGTCCGTACCATCCCAGGACAGCATCCACGCCCTCCCGAAGTGAGATCTTATTTTCGCTAATTAAGCTAAGCGGTTTTCTCCCGCCAAACCGGAGGTCCGTTTCGATTCCGTAAAAACCAATGCTCGTATCCCTCGCCGGCCCGGTTGTATCTCCAACGGGTGGACCAACCGAAAGCATCGACGAAATGGCATCGCGCGATAAATATTCCAGTTTACGATTATGGCAGTTGGTTGCTTGCTTCCCTCTCGACGCTCATAACGGCGCACGGTGGAAGCCCGAGTTTCCGAGCTCGGTTTTACGGTGCATAGCTTACCTGGCCAGGTCCACGTTGGCCGGTGCGTTGGTTGATTTTGTCTCGGCGCCAGGAATGTCACCGTCGCTGGAGGCAAAACAGAAATAAACGAATCGGTAAAAAAAAAACCCACCACAGACAAGAACCACCGGTGGGCGTAAAAAAGAAATGCAATTTCTCCACCGTTGCTGCAGCTGGCGAACTGCGACACTTGGCGGCATCGATAGCAGCGAGCTTCCCTATCGGGGTGGTGGAATCTTGTTGCTATGGTGCAATTTCACGACTCCCGCTTTCCGGTGGTGCTGTTCGCGTATTCGGGGTTTCTTATTTTCTTGGCACGGTGGCAAAAATCCTTGTCCCGGATCTGGGCTATTGATTTTGATTCCTTACTTCTCCTGCACATGCCAAAACCCTCGCCGTTCAATTGGCGCGACGGTACCATTACGGAGCCAGGAAATCGCTACGCTGGGGCAGCCAAATGGTGGGCGCCAAAATTGCCAGCACTCGCTGCGCGGTAGCATAAGTGAAATAAAATCGCTACAATTGCCACCACCGGCGTACGAGCAAAAACCGCAACGCGCATCGACGACGTGTGTGATCAGCCGCGATCGTGTTCATCGTGGTGAGCGTTTTGCGAAACCGGGTTGCTTTGATTGCGGGCAGTGATACAGCTAACGAAACTCCGGAACGGTTGCTCAGCGCACAGTGGTATTCGGAACACGGTCGAGCTGTCGCGTACGACGTGATTTCTTCGCTTGTGAGAATACCGCATTACTGACGCCGGCAGTTCACGGGGTAGTGGAGTCGTTATTTGCCACCCAGCCTTTTTTTTTCTCTCGTCCTTTATTTTCTTTCCCCCCAAAGAAGCGAAGATGGCACATTCGATGCGCGATCGTTTACCTAACAGTCTAATAAAGCGCACCATTGCTCGAGGGGAGTCGAACGATAAGCCTCAAATCTGATACCGAACCGGGACGATGTGGAAGCTCGGCGATACAGAACTCATGGCTGTGTAATGTGATGTTTCGAATGGAAGTCGAAATCGATTTTGGAAACGATGTTTCCATAAACTACTCCCCACATAAAAATGCACCTTAAGTGTCTTAAGTGCGCTTTCTGATTGCATTTCGCATCCTTGCGCGTTAGTAGCTTCCTTTTGCCCATTTTCCTTGAGCGTTTAGGCGTTGCTGAACGTACGGGAAAAGTGCCCACTCCAGCATGCTTGACCGACGCCCGATAAAACACCCGTTTCATCTTCGCATTCGCGAGCAAAACGTCTTGCGAAAAAATTTCCATCCCACCACAGCTGCAACCGCAACAACCACCAACGCGTCAGTGGCGAAACGCACGCAAGTCACGCTACCGCCAGAGGGACGACCAGCGTGAAGCAACGATTAATTAATTAACGCGTCGAGAATCGCACCATCACCCGCGCGAGATCAGCAAATGGCCGCTCCGTGAGGGTCCGCACCCTCCGGAAGGCTCTGGCCGCCGTTAAAGGCGTATGATAAATCATACCGCGCCTGCAGCAGCCATCAGCGTTCATCTTTTCGGTCTGCCTGGTGTGTGCGTATTGCGTCTTGAATTTGGCACACGCAAGAACGTGACCCGAGCGACATAAAACACTTTTAGCACACGATGTCGAACAATTGCGTTGATTAATAGTGCTCGCGTATATTGCGTGTGCCACGGCTGCTTGCGCCACGCCAATTGTCCCGGACCGGTTCCCGTTTTTTTTTGCTGCGGGGATCGTTTTTAAGTGGAGTTTGTTTTTCCCGGACCTTTTCCACCGCATCGCTGATACGCGTGGGGATGGCTGAGGTTCTGACATGGTTGCGCTCCCGCGTGGGCTTCACACAACCGAGGGTACCTGATTCTCCGCACGGAGATGCTGCTCGGTGGGTTCAAGAAGATCCCAACCACACGGAGGGCGATGATACCCCACGCATCGGCTTATACGGGAGACAGCACCACTGCGACATGCTGTCGTCGTCGTCGTCGTCGTTGGTGCTGGATTCTCGCGGATCCTCGCAACCACACGGGGACCTGATTTATGTTGCACTTGCATGGCGCAAAACCTGCGTATTGGCCGCGTGGGTAGCGTACCGCCCTGGGATCGCCTGGAACGGCCAGCATCCGGCTCCGGGGTTTGAAGCTGTGCCGAGTGTTTCGGCGCAGGCGAAAGATAAGATTTATGCTTTCGCCACCACGCGTCGGCGCATGGCAACATGTTGGCGCGGCTGTCTGGACGAGCGCGGCCAAAAGCATGCTGCTGCTGCTGCCGTCTTCGCGGTTGGTTCCCGGGATACTGTCTTAATTAAAGAATGCACCGGTGGGATGGAAATGAGCTAAAGTTGAGAGGAACCCGCCGACGGTACAGAAGGGGATATAAATCAAGCTAGAACTACTACTGTTCGTTCCGATTAGACCGGTGCGTTGTCTTGTAGAACACGGGTATGCTGCCAGAGGTCTCAAGGCTCGCGCGTTGTACCTTTTCAACGCCTTACCCACACTGGACTCGTGGCCGACACTGGGCGTTTGGGTGGCTGTAAACCAGTTCAAAGCAAAATCCCGTCGGCCCCGCGTGGTGTATATCTGTTTGGAGCATTTGTACTACACGCGGCCCGACACGCCGCTCGTTCGATAATGCGGCGGTGGTTGGACGATTGGCTGGACGCGATGCAGGATAAGGAGATAATTTCATTGCCCTTGTTCGAATCAAACAATCGTTTCGAGTCGTTCGTTCGTTCGGAGATGGCAAGGAAATCGAGAAAATATGGCCCGCACCGTACATTCCGCCGTGATAAATAAATGATTCCATTTCCGCACCAATACCAACACGGAACCGCCTGTTTGGGGAGGGTTTTTTTTCCGCGAAAGGCACGTGCCTTGATATTGATTTCATTAATTATCACACTCCACGTGACGCACACCGTCGCTGTTTCGTGTGGTCATGGTTTTTCTTTCTCCCTGCCCAACTGGACTTCGGTGAAGATGCTGAAGAGAATTGGGGCTGGAAACCAACGGAAACGGTTATGCTCCGGGCGTATTACTAAGCAAATAAAGGCAGATTTCCGAACGAGATTTCTCCTCGTAACGCGACGATCTGGTCACCGTGTGGCAGGAATTCAACAGGCATTTTCGGGTCTAGATGGATCTAGATTTTCGTTCCCGAGCGCGCCAAAATATCCGTCCCGTGCTTTGAATATTCATAATGCGCGCACCCGAGAAGGCTAAACCCCATCCGTTAGACAATCGCTGAGAAGAGCCATTTTTTGGGTTATCGTTTTTTTTATTGTTCCACCGAAATTACGGGACAACCGCGCGGCACCGGACCGAGAATGTGGTGCTGTTATAGAGAAATTATGCCCCCTGGCCGATGGTATCGCGATCGTGCTGGTTGATTCTCGCGCGGTGCTCCGTTTCAACGGCGATGTGGTGGTGATAATTCAACCCCCGTTGGTCTGGATCTCCGTTCCGGTGGTGTCATCGAGCGACCGTGATGGGAAGTAATAAAGCACTAGCGGCTGCGATCTCTTCGGCGGAACTGCCGCTTCTAATGTCTGCCCTCGTTTCGATAGGAATTTTCCAATTTGATCCAATCGAGTGCCGATCGATGGCCAACCCAACTCGCCATCGAGCGCTCGCTCGCTCGCTCGCCTCCATATTGATTGTGCATCGAATCGCGACCAGCTTTGGGGCCGTGGTTGGCCGTGCGCACGCCAAAACGATCCCTACCCGGCGTGCGCGTGTTGTCATCTCGCCGTAGGTTCTCGTGTGCACCCTCGATAGCACGCCCGGGTGATGATGGCTTTTTAATGGCGCAATTTGCCGTGGCGCGATTGAGACTCGCGCCCGAGATATGCTGAGGTTAAATCAATAAAACATTATGAATGGTTGGCAATTATGCCCGCGGTGTTGTGGTGCTGCTGTTCCGTCCGCACCGACAGATGACGGAAATCGATGCTGACGTGGAGGCTAAAGGTCTACCGGAGTGGCAAACGAACGAACCCCGATGCACTCGCGTTGATGTTGTTGCAAAACTCAACGCTTCTCTTGTTGTTTTTGTTTTTCTCTCTCTCTCTTTCGCACACTGAATTATGACACCCAAATGAATGCAAATGAAAGCTCGATGAGCATTTCAGTCATTTTCCACTTATTAATAGGTGGCCGATGGCTGCCAACTCAAATTATTTGTGTTGTCCCTTTTTTTTCAACCAAACCAACTGCCCTTGCGCTCGAAATATTGATTTATTTTAGCACACCAATTACGGGACGAGAGCGGGAAACAATTTGAGTGATTTAGTTCCGGGTTTTGCCGTCGGTGATGTGGTCACAACACGCGATCGAATTGCCGGCGGTGGTGGTGGCCGTTCGTACTCCAATTAAAAGCTCGCGCCTAATGACCACACTGCCAGGTCGGGCGAAGTTATTTTCGTTCCCTGGGCGATTTGCATCCAGCTAGAATGTTGAATCCGTGCCGATTGAACCACACGTCCCACGGGTCGGGTTTGGCTAATTCGCACAAAAGCCATCACGGTTGGAGCGCAGAGGTTTGGGCTTATCCTTGCCAGTTCCGTGCCCCCTGGGTGGCAGGACGTGTCGTAAAGGGCAATCGTGTGCACACGGTACGAAAGTAGGACCCCGATGGCGTAGTAAACCCCCTTCCGCGGAGGGAAAAAGGACCCCACCCGATCGATTGGATCATCCGATGCGGCACGCGAAAAACGAACGAACCAAAAACCCCCCGGGAACGTGTCCCATTTCCCGGGTTCGGTGCCACCTGGGAAGGAAATGCACCGCGCTAGTCCCGTTCAGGTATGTGCCCTTGTCGCTGTGTCGCATCGCAAAATATACTGCACCAGTGCAAATTGGAAACAATAACCGCTAAATGTGCGCGTTCCTGGTGCAATTGGCTCCGGCATATCTGTCGGAGTTACTGCGGAGTTGGAGCATTTTTTTTTTTGCGCTGCTCACATTCCCACATCTCCGTATCATTTCTGTTCATCTAGGAACAGAAAAAGGGTACGTACAATCGCACTAACTGCACCCTTTTGTTTTTTTTATTCTCTCACTCTCTCTGTGTCTCTCTTTTTCCCATCCGAATTGGCCATCGATTTCCCACACGCGCTCTCGCTCGCTTTCAGCCATTTATGGCCGTTTGCGAAACGAGTTGTTTCCGGGTCTAATGTCACCGGAGTGTCTATCGTGTGATGCCGTGGATAAGGGTCGTTCCGGGTGGCGTACCAACAAACCAGTCTGCTCTCTCTTTCTCTCTCTCTCACTCTCTCGATCTTCTATCGCACCGGTTTCCCAATACGTAGCTGGCCCTGCCCCGGTTGGAATTTGCAGTTCACTCGTGTAACGATCTAGCGATCAGCGGTTCGCTCCAGCGTGCTGTGTTGGGTTCTGTTTTATTTTTTTCTTTCTCCAAACACTGTGAACGCCGCTAGAAGCATGGCGTGCCGCTGCTGTTGATGGGGTGATTTGTAGCGTCTTGAAGGTCTTTTTTCCAACCCCAGCGCAGTGACTAATGTTTCCTCTACAATGCGTCACCACGTTAAAGGTTAAGCTGCCAAGTTTCGTCACTGCACTCCCCAATGCGGAGCGATGATCTAAATTTCGCATGACTAACGGAGCGGTTCCGTTCGCGAAGCGATGTTTTCTGCTTCAAACGAAAAGAAGTATTTACACTAGAGAATAGCGCTACGGTGACGTACGACATGGCGTGTTTTTTTTTCTTCTCTTCATGCTGACACCAGAAGAGCCCCTTTGCTTTGGTTTTTTGGAACCCGGCTGTCCGACACTCTCGGGCTGGCCAGGTGGGATTAACTTCTGGGGGAGCGATAAATTCGACCCATTGCCCGGTACTGGCTTATCCTCTCGGGGGCTTGTGACAGAACCTGTCCTGGCGATTGCACGGTAATGGAAGGCCATTACCCGCAAGGCGCCGGTTATTGCGCTTGCCGCACATACTCCAAGTGTCCTTGCCGAGATACGGGAGTACTACGCCCACGCTAATCCTTCCGAGAACCCCAGGTGGGACAACCTGTTCCGACGATTATCGTCCCTGGTCGTGAAGTGCGGTCCTTCACGTCGTCGTGAGTATCGTTGGCCATTAGAGTCCGTCTTATGGTCTCGGTCTGCGGTCCGGCCAGCGATCCTCCCACAGCACGACGTGTCGATGACGAGTGTTTGGTGTACTAATTGAAATTAATGGCCATCTCTTCGTGTTGGTTTCGCGACGGAAGGATTAGCGGCAGGATGTGGGCAAGCGTGCGTGCGAGTGTCTCAAGGCTACACCACGGGCCTCCGATTTTGCGTCGGCGTCGGCCATCCTTCACCAGCACCGGTTCCTCGTCCTCCATCAGGACACAGAAGCGACAGGCCATCAGTCGCCGCATTACCAATGCAAATACACTCGCGCCGCGGTAACGGTAGCCCCGGTTACCCGGTAGGCACCGGGAATTAGTCGGATAGGATCGTCTCACGTCTCGGCTCGTTGTTTTCGTAATTAATCACGTTAATAACAAGCCATCGGTGGTGGATGGCTAGTGTTACTTCTTCTCGTCGGTAGCGAGGTGGCTTACGGAATCCAGCCGCGGATTACCGAAGCGACAGACGCCCGGACCAAGTGAGTGTCACTGTTTTCACGAGTCATTTTTCTTAAATGTGTTTCTGTTTTTTTTTTTTATTCATTCTGCGTTGAATGGCATTCTAGTGGATGGCAGAGACATTCAGCATTACCATAGCGAGGGATGTTTTCAGCAGCTTCTTGTGCGATTGCAAATTTATTCTAAAACACACCCCGCATTAGTGTGGGGACCGCGCCCAAGATAGAATATGGCACAATTTGCATATAATGGCAACCATCAAAGCAGTGCAATCGGTTTGTTCTGTTCGGGTAATTTTGTTTTTCTTCCCCCAGCGCGCTGCTTGATTGATATTGGCGTTCGCTTAATCGATGTGATGATTTGAGTGTTGTCGAATTTTATTCACACTTTGGTAATAAATCGAGGCAAGATTGAAGATCTCCGCCCGATCTGATACGCAGCTGCTGCCTTTGAGACACGCCGGACGTAAATCTCGGCGTCATTTGTCGCGGAACTCCTGCGCCGTTGCTTGTCCCTGGTCCGCTTGACAAATCGACCTGTTGATCAATGCAGGCAGGTGACATTTGGTAGCTAGGAACGCAAGAAAAAAACAACATGTCGGCACGCAAAAAAAAAAACCATTTCGCATCCCGTCTTCGATTTCCATCTCTCGGTGGCGCGGTTTTATTTTTAACCGCGCGCAGGAATGGCGCAGGATCGTAGGCACGTGACAACATCCTGCGTGATTTCGTGAGGAAGAAAATAAAGAACAACTTTCGGAAGCGAACAAAGTTCGCAACCGATTTCCTGTCCGCTTTCCCCCGGGGGAGACACTACTACTGCCGGTGGACGGTGCGAGTAGTCCACGGTGTCCATGGCAGACCATTCCCGGGCGGTGGACGGATGTCAACCGGCAAGCGTTTGCTGTCTGTCCATCATCACAAACTTCTGACGCAACTTCCGGTCAGGTTTGACGCGCTCCACGACGCTCTCTCTCTTCGTCGGTGCTGGCTTGGGAAATGTGTGCGGGAAATCGGGTAGCCAGTTTGCACTTCTCTCTCGCTCGCTCGTGTGGCGATGGGAGACAGTTCTTCCGCAACCCGGGTAGACGTTTTCCTGCTTTGGCTTTTCTTTGACGGTATGAAAAATTAAGCAAAAGAAAATCCAATACTTACTACAAGCCGCTCTCGGCCAGCCGGGCACTGCCGCTGGCCTGTCAGGCGGAAAATTCGACCCGCAAACTGCACACCCAAGCCGATTGTGGCCAATCAAAGTTCGAGAAAAAGTTGCTCCATTGCAGTTGGAAATTCCTTCCTGCAGATAGAGCGAAAGCAAATTCCCAATATGAATAAAGAATAAAGTTCGAAAGTCACTTGTCCCTGGCGGCATAAGGTTGGGCTCTTTTTTTTTTTTGTTCGTCTTAATGGATGAATCCCTAGCAGCGAATAATTATGCATCTAAAACTCTGATGAGTGGCCGGCAGAAATAAAACAGAGAGAGAGAGAGAGTGCATAATGCATTCCGTTTTCGAAAGCGCAGCAGAGCTGTTGTTTTTTTTTTTGTTAAAAGCAAAAAGAAAAACGCAAAGAGAAGCATAATCTGAATCGCGAATAAAGTTTGAAAAATGTTTCGCCATCTGCTGGGCGTGCACATGACGTATCGGTCTTATTCGCTCGTTGCAATATGCGGCAGCACTGGCTGTTAAGAGGAGAACGATTGCTTTTTTGGCTTTTCGGACTTTTGGTAAGTTACTAGCCGAAAAAAAAATAGGAGATACGATCACACCGTCCTTTGCCTTATCATGTCTTTGTGTCCCACTTATTTGCCCAAGTGAAAACCATCGCGTCCTTGAACGGTTAAAAATCGCAAACTCGCCTCGGTAAGAGCATTGCCTTCGTGTGTCCTTTGTCACAAACCAGAACGCCTCTTGACACGCCAAACGAACGGGTTAAATTAGTACGGCCTGTATGTCGGACCAGCGAAATGTGGTCCCATGGCAAAACATAATGGCGCACCGTTGACGAGCAGCGAGACCATGTGTCACAACAATTCCGTTGATTGAAATATTGTTGTTTTTTTTTTGCGTGAAAAAAAAATCTAGGACACTCAAAACAGCTACGGGGAAAAGGGTGCAACCTTCGCTCTTGAAGCTTATTTGCTGTAAATTTAATGCTAACGAAAACCCCACCAATGGATGGAAATGAAATATCTTCCGCTTCAGTTGGCTGTTTCGCCTGTCGAATACATATGCTCGCTTCAGGCAAAGGTCATCGGAGACTAGAATAGAAAGTTGTCCAACGCAGCATTGGATGCTCGGCACTTGCTCGCTCTTCAAGCGCCTTGATAAAGGTATTGAATTCTGCTCGGGAAAGCGGTTTTTCTGTTTTTTTTATTTTGCGCCCTTCGCACTACACCAGACGACGACAATAATGGCAGGAAGATCCATTGCTTCAGCAAACCTGCCTTCTGGAAAGTTTATTTGCCCATTTGTCATTTACGTGCTTCGCCTTCGGTTTGGCTCACCCTCGCGTGGTCGACGAAAGGGAGCTGCGGATAAAAAAAAAAAGAACAGACTACCGCTCATGCAAATCGAGTTCCCGTGCTTGCTGTCCATCTGGTGCCGCGTGCACACGTGAATTAGCAGCGCCCGCGAGTTGAACGACTGGCCGGTTGTGTTCTCGGGAGTCTGCAACCGTACACTCGCGATCATACTTCAATAGTGGGTTGGCAGTACTTGGAACCGACCGGATCGGGTTTGCTTGCGAGACATGGCGGGTGCATTAGCAGCGTAGAAAGAAGTGAAGGTGCGCTTCGTTGGCGCCTCTAGCGTATCGATCGCGACTGACGAAACACTGTGGTGGAAATTTCTTCACCCTTTAGCCATACGGTTTGGATGCGTTTTTACGTGGGTGATGAAAAGAACCTTTGTTAATGATTGACTTTGAGTCATTTTTTTTTATTGGGCCAATGTGTATTTAGTTGTGGCTGTAGCTCATCTAGGAATGGCCTGTGTACTAGCTAGTGTTCCTCATAAATTAATCCATGTTTGTAGAACTGACTTGCTTAAAGCCAATATTTTCCTGTTAGTTTGAACTGCAAGATACTCTTCAATCAGGAAAAACGGCGAAAAGTTTTCACCCTTTTCGTTACCCTTTTGATAAACCTCAAAAAAGTCCTCGAGGTCTTCAGAAAACACTTTACAAAAGCATTATTCTGCTCAGCACACTCGTCTTCCGTTGCAACTTATTACGCTCGATGAACCGCCATCTGCCCATCGCCGAGAGCGACCATACCGGATCTGTTTTCCAGCTCGGCAAACGCCAAACGAGCCGCGCTCGAGCCCCGGTTCGAAGGAAGTTATTAAATTTCTTCACCAGTAATTTTCACCTGATGGCAGGCGATTTATCGACTCTGGGTGGGTATCGACTAGCGAGCAGCAGCATCGCCAACATTGGACACCGATTGCTTCCCGTGCGGAAGCCCCGGTCCATAAGGTTTACAGAACGATCGATCGCTCGTTAGATACCCGACCGCCCGGTATTCTCCCGGCCGTGATGGAACGATGGCATCGGAATATACGTATCGGAAATAGATTAAACAACTACCCGATTCCGTGTTGCTCGGGTGGCAACAGATAGGCAGAACCCGCGCTGCCGCCAGCTAAATGGAACCGGTTTACACGCCACGCCGCTGGGGATAGCTGAGGATCGAACGTAAAGGCCGATCCGTGCGCTTGGAATCGACATCGCTGGCCACGGGAGGAAAAACAGAAATTTACGGTCATCATTAATCTGGGCGGTGTAATGAATATAAACAATCGTGCCGGTGCACCTTGCGATCGTCTTGACCGTTCGACGGTTCCTTGCGATACGCCGCTCCAGTGGGTCAGTGAAGCTGATTAGAAGGCTCAGCTCAATTGGCTCGCCGGCCGTACCGTAATGGCGGTTCGGCGTCATCGGATGGTTTTCTAGCCTGTTCCTGTTTGAATTCGCCCGATGGCAAACCCTCCCCTCGGAGCGCTTTACTAATGGGCGATAGTAAATTAAAATTCAAAGCCCGAGATCGGGAAACTTAATCTTATTCCCGTGTTCCGTGCCGTTTACGGTACTTCACGTTCAGAACTACCGTTCGGCCCTTCGCCAAGGCATTCTCGGAGGCCTTGTCGGTCGGTTCGTTTGTTCAGCCTCCACCGAACGCTAGTTTTCTATTTCGGTGCATTAAGGGGGGGGCGATGAAATCAATTCTAGATTTATGGCCGAAAAGCGCGTAGCTTTGAGGGCGGTTATTCGGCGGTAGTTCGCAGATGCGAGGCGTGTAGTATGCAAAATGTACTAAATTGAAATCGCTCAACTGGTCTGATTTCATGGGATTGCACTGAGCGAAAATTATGCAACATATGGTGGAAAAGAAAATTGCCAATCAAAAGCTGATGCGCAAATGCTATCGAATGAGAGCGTACATATTTTAACAATATCATTAGGAAAACCATTTGTTGTAACAAACCAACGTTGCATGCATTGAAATGTCAAAATTAAATAGTCAAACATGCGGATCAGTTTGCGGAACACTTTAGGCTTATTATCAAGCTAGCAAAACTCACGCTATATTCGCCTTATCACAAACTTGCCACAAGCATAACGTTATAATCGCATTTAATGCCTTCACCGCAAAGTTAAGCGTAATTGTATGGAATTAAATTTTCTCTCCAAAACTCCCGGCCGACCGGTGTACGGGAGAGAGCAAATCGCTTCATCGAAGGGAAAGCCGACCCAGTTACGATACGAACAGGCCCACGTGCAAGTAGCGGCCACCGGCGGATTACGTCAAACCGGTGGGAGTGGGAGCGAATATCAATCAGTGTGTCTATGGCTTGCCAGGGGTTCTGATTTAAGCTGCTGGTGTGATTCCTTCGCCCTTCTTTCGCACGGCGAACCCGCGCGTCAGTAGATAGAAACCGAACATCCGCTGATTGCATAATTAATCAACTCTAATGGAGCTCCTTCACACGTTCGCAACCCACCCATCTCTGCCTGAGTAGTGGGTGGTGGTGGGCTACTAATTCTGGCTTACCTACCGTCCAGGCTTCCAGTCTTTCCCGTAGGCCGCGCAGGTACGAACGGTTCAATTGCTAAGTCAATCAACGGTTCAGGCGGGCGGCTGAAATGCCGGCCACTGGCGAAACAGAAAGAGGTACAAAGTGCTCGATGATAAGATCTTTACCGTTCGCGCCCGCGTGTGGGTGGGTCTTTCCTTCCTGCCGCCTGTCTGGGTTGGCTGGGCGTAAAAATAGATCCTAAATAAATTCCGGGACGGAAGGGTTTCTGCTTTTTTTGTCTGTGTGTGTGTGTGTGCTGTTATTTTGCTACTCGAGAAAGTAAACTAAAGCGTACTTTGATGGCCCATTTGTAGGTAAACATTTCGCTTTTTTACGACCCACCACCAGGCGTCTCCATCGGGGGCGAAGGTTTGCAAATTGGCTCACACCTACCGAAAGCGGAAAGGTCCTAAGGTAACAATTGTGTTGGCGTTGTATGATGATTTTGCAGCTGATAATAAATTTATTTGCTTCAGCGAACGACGACCCGGTAGCACATCACTCCGTCCAGGCATGGTTTTGATCGTGAGCACGTGCGTCTTGTCACAGCCAGTAAAGTTTAACTTCCTCGAAAGGATGATAGACTCTCCGTCAGCTGGCTTTGTGTAGCCGTGCTTCCGGTCGGGAATATTTTGCAATTTCATTGCACGCGTCCGGACACGGTATGCGGGCGTAATAACATAACGCTCTATTCCGACGTTTCCATACTAATGAGGTACTACTGCAAGCTATCGTCCTCGATTTTGCCCGAGGAATACCAACCGTGTGTCTGTTGGGGATGACGATCGCTGAAAGTGCACGAGGTATAGAAAAGATGAAGTGCAAGAAAATAAAAAAAAAGCTATGTAAACCACACCATCGGTGCTGTTCACTGACGGTGGCGATGTAATTTGTACAGAACACGGGACGTCGCGCCTTATATATACGTGGTCGCTCTTAATTAGAACTCTTCACGGAATGTTCAGCGGCATCAACACCACTACCGTGCACCGGCAGCTCGATGGCCCTTAAGGGAACAATTAGGCGCAACTGTATGCATGTGGCACAATTACTTCGGTTGCATAATTTTCAACTTTGCTGCTCGTGCAATCGTGCGCACTAATGAGTAGATGACAGGCGGCAATTTTGGTGTGAATCGTCTTGCTTAATTGAATGCGCTTCGTGCGAGTGCCGGCGAAAGAACCGAAATGGAAGCATAATGGATACGTCGCGGGGTGTCACATCGTGCGATGACACCTCAGCGCTGATCGCACATTAAAGATGGATAGGTTAATTCCGAGCGCTGAAAATTAATTCTCTGCCGCGCCGAGCTTCATGCAGACAGCATAATTTGGTGATTGGATTCGCGCCGACTCTGTGCGCTCTCGTTGGAAGCGATTATTTGGTCGTGTTAGGGTGTGGTGTGCCGACTTTACATTCAATGGCCCACATTCCTCCGAACGGGTGGGTGATCGAAGTATTCCACCCGGGTGCAGCGTGAGTTGGAGCACGCTTTTTTGAGCTCGCAATCTAAGTTTTGCCGAGGGGAAAACATTTTAATCGAAGTCACACTTTGGCAGCCGGGCAGTGCAGGCCTCGGCAGCTGGCAGCTTCAATGTGGAGACGTTCGGGCTGGAGATCGTTCGCTGAAAATGATTTGAAAGTAGCGAAGTAATGAAACTTTTAATTGCAGCGCTCGATGCTAGTTATAAAGGGGGAGTTTTGTGCGAAACGAATACGCTGTTTAAGCTCCACTTGAGACGGCATAGTATTGATCGGCGGTCGCACTACAACCGAGCGCCACTCAATGTATGGCTTTAAAATTTGTACATCGTGTAAGCGTGTTAAGCAAATATACATAGCCATTTGCTGCTGATGCAATTTTTAATGTCACTCCCTTGAGCCTGCAGTCTTGGTGTGGGTTTTTCCTACTGATATTGAGTTTCCCCGACGTAAAATCGCACTCAGCGCCGAATCGGAGCGGAAATCGTTCGAATAAATGGAGTGATTAAATTCCCCGCAATTCGCTGTAATCATAATGAAAATAAATTGGTGTATCATCCACAAACGGGCCCTTTTTTTTTGGCACGACGGGGCACAAAATGGGTTGCTCGGGGTGGGGTTTGGTTATCGCGAAAACCCGCACTTCCCGCCGGTGGCAAAGTTTTATCATTAAAGTTTTGCCCGCGTTGGGCAAATTATTTCATTTGCTCTGCAGACGCGCGTTCTCACGCCCGTTGGTTGGTTTGCATCCGAAGAAAACCGTATAAAAATCGCTTGTTTTCGGTGCTGTTTGCGAATGGCGCTGAAGATGGGAAATCAGTGTTGCTGTTGTACATTATTTTAAGGCTCATTACAAGTGCGTTTGTTTTTGCGGCGGGCAAATGCGATGAGAACACGGAACAAATGCCAAACAACTTACCGATCGAGCGCGAAAGTTTCACTCGTTTCTTATCCTGCCTGGAGTGGGCGTTGGTTGGATGGTTGAAAATATTCACCCAATTTAAAATTGATTCTGGTAATTGTACTTTTCAATTTTGCTACAAAGGTAAATACAGCCTAAAGGAGTCCAATCTCAAGCGTAATCGGAGTGTAGGCTTCATCACATTGATAGCAATTTTATTCTCTTTACTCCCTTGGGTGCACTTAAACATTCCATTACAAATTTGCTTTACTCGACATGCAAACATGCTCTCCTCGCTCACTGCCGGATTCGCCAATCATCTGCTGTATATGTTTGTACACCTGCTGAGTTGTTCCACCATTCACAACCGTATGCTGCCTAAGCCCATTAATGTTTAATTTACTTCAACTGCATTGGTTATTTAAAGCGCGAAAGTTAAATCAAATAGGCCCTTCGCGTTATCCCAGCCACCGAAAGGGGACGGATCATTTTTGTTATTTGAAGGTAAATACTAATAAAAAAGGCCAGAGAATGAATGAATGGATGAATGATTTAAGTTTGCAGTTTTCATCACTCATGCTTGTCAGATGTTTTTCTATGCTATTTGCTCCGTATTTGACGTGTAGCTCATTCTGTTACAGTTTTATGTTTGGCTTTAATTGCTCCATTTTTTTTTTGGTGAATCGGTGTTGAATATGCTATTCTCGTCACTATTATTCCGAATATGGATCGCTTAAGCAAAGCAGGTATACCACTGTTCCCAGGTGCAGCAAATAATGTGATCTATGCGTGGTTCACGAACGCCGTCTTTTATGCACCCTTCGAGTCTTTCCCTTTCTCACGAAAACTCGCTCCAATTCGCAGCGGCTGAAGGAAACGCATCGAAACGATTTGCATGTCGTTTACGCATTCATGCCTCACGTTCAATATGCACCCGGTGCACTCCCACCAGACCTTGCGGTGCACAAGCACCGGTGCACCAATACTGCATCCTGCAGCATGAAAGCATGCTCCCGGTTTGGGGCATCAAGTAGGCATCGCTACGTCCCAAAAAAGGGAAAATAAATAAACACCACCCCCGGTGTGCTGTGTGCCTCAACCCCAAAAACACATATGGATATTGGCAGCGTCGGTGGATATGGATATTGCAGTTCGATTTCCGCCCTATTTGCTTCCAAGGCACATATTTGAGAAAATCGTGTGCTGAATAATGTTTGCCAGCAGTGGTCGAAAATCGTTCTCAATCGCGCTGCGCTTTGGAGCGTGCACTTCAAAGGGCTCGACGAGACATGAGCGTATTTGCTAACCCTCGTCGTACGTCTCGTTCCGTCGCTTTGGCAGATCATCGTTTGATAGTGCCAGAGCATCGTTAGATCGAATCTTTTCGTTTTTGCTTCAAATCTAACATAACGAAATCATACGCTTTAAATCAAAGTTTAATTTAGAAATGTCACAGCTGCACCATGCCAGATGATGATGCGTCAGTTTTGCCCTAAATCGGTCACAAACCTCCATAGACTTGGGCATAGTTAAACCCTTTTACATGTGATTGCTTTACTTTCCCGCCTTAGAGCGGCACAGTACAAGTCAATGTAATGAAATGTTCATAAAGCGGAACATTCGCAGGATAGATTTTCCATTAGCTTAATTAAGGCAACCCTGAATGGCCGTGATCGGACGACGGAACTCTTCCCATGCCAGCTTGCGCCTCATCAGCACAAACTCGGCACCGCATCCATCATCGTGGCGCTACGGTACTTCGGCCCCGGTATCGATCGATCGATAGGTTCCGTGCCGGTGCTAGAACGACGAAACACACGACAAACATCTCCCGGTGGGATGCATCACACTCTCAAATGCGAAATTCATGTCGCGAGTTCGTCCCTTCGGCCTGGTGTGGCTGCCAAGACGCGTCAATGATCTGGTTTAGCGTCCGTTAAATCGTCGTTATTTTTTTTTCCACTCTCTCCCATTTTACGTGCACATCATTTTCTCTTCTCCATGTGAGATTTCACCGAGAGAGTACCTGTTTTGTAGAGCTGAGGCGGCGGGATAAAAAGAAAACTCACGTTCCACGCCACCCAAGGGTAACGGGTCAGACTATCGAGATGGTGTGTGTGTCCCATTCGATAAGGACATCAAGTTAAACAGCATTTAATTAGCGTTCGAGACGTTAGCGATGTTTGCTCAACTCACGCCATCTATTTGATTAATGCTCGTGCTCGTGATGTATTTGCACAATGATTAGTGTGAGTGCAGCTGCGAGGAAAGATCGAACACTTCGCTGGTTCTGTACGCATCTGATTGATTGCTTTCTTTCCCGAACATCGAACGCCTGGTTCGGTGTTGTGATAAGCAAATATGGGTGTTTGCCTGTAGCCTGTACAGCGATACGCCCATTCGTGCCCATTTTCTGGCTAAAAACTTAAACAAATTGCAGTGCAAGTTCCTAGAACCGTGCCGTAAATGAACGCCATTACAATAATTGCGAACCGTTGGTCGGTGTTGGTGCATTTAATTCAGTATTTGCTTAAATGGCCATTAAACGTAATTCCTTTGCCCGTGCGTTTTGCGCACGCAGCTTTTCGAGGAAAGCGTTTTTGCAAAAGTGCCCCCCAGCCTTTTCGGGTGTGGATTCGTAACGGACACGCAAAATTCGCGGTGTCACTTTAAAACTGCCCCATCCCCCCCCCCAAGAAAGCCTCGCGGTCGCGGACGAAACTGCATCACTCCGGTTGCGTGCTCCGGTTTCGGTGCGTTAATGTGTGTGCACGCGCGCATTGATGTGTTTTATTTATTTCCCATTTTGTACCCAATCTGCATACATATTGGCGGCATAATAAGCGCATGGTAAACAGCTCCATGGCGGTGTAGCGATGCGAGTGAGAGTGAGAGAGAGAGAGAGAGAGATAGAGAGAGAATGAAATTCGTTCCCATCGCGAAAGGTAGTTTTGCTGACGATATTTTTCTCGCAGTCTCGCGCAAGCAGTTTGTCCGCAGCTTGGCTCGTCGTCGTCGTCTTCGCGCGATTGAAAGAAGCGAACGTTGCACCGCATTGCATGCAAAAAACCGCAGCCTGTGGTCGAGTGGATGGACGAAACTTTCATCACGGAGCCACCGAACCGGTACCACGTGACGCGAGCCCCACCGTGGTGGGAAGCAACTCGCAGCGAACGAAATTCGCACCGAACGGTAAAACGGTCTCTTCTTTCCTGCAGCACCCGCAGGTGTTCGTATCGATGGCCGTTCTAATGCGTTCCCGGGCCGAAACGGACCACCCTGGGTGGCGGTTGGACTACGAGCAGCACAAATGCACCACCAACACGGCGAGCCGAGTGCTGGGTGCATCTTTTGGAGTGGAAAATCAACGTCAAAGAAACATTTGTTATTTTTCGGGTGCGACTGCCGCCGGTCCCGTTCTGTCGGTTCCGACGGGCAAGCATACTACTACAGCCGTTTTCTCGGACCGAACCGTGTCGCAATCGCACCGGGGGAACGGTTACGTAGTTTCACTGCTGGCTGACACGGGTCGGCAAAAAAATAAAAGCGCAGGCCGCCACGAAGGAGTTCAAGAGGTTAACCTCTTCAACCTACAAAAGCGGAGGCGCGTAGGAAGTCGGTAAAAAAGGGGAATTCCTCCCCGGTCGAAAGTGGGGAGCAAAAATAAATGGGGGAGTGAGAGACAAAACCGCCCGCTCCTCACGACCCACTAATATTCGCCGCAGTTGTAAAGCGATCGAGTTGAGGACGGTGAATAAAAGCGAATTTAAAGCCACTACACGCCTGGGGAGTGGATGCCTCTCGGTACGCAAAAATAAAAAAAAGGAAGGTGAGCCCAGGAAAGGACGCACGTGTTACGATACGTAAATTAACAACCATCCCGCTGAACGGAACGCAACGCGGGATTAAACGCGTGCGTTTCGGTGCGTTTTCACCTTTTTGGAGGCCCTCGGGCGAACATCTCTCCATGGTCATCGCCCTTTTATGGGAACGAACGCGGTTCGGTTTGCTTACATTTTCTCCCGCCATTCGGTTCCGTGGTTTGGGAATGGGCTCTGTTTCTCGCGTACGCACACCCTCCGAGTAATCGATCAATGTAAAGTGTAATAATTTGGGTTTCCTTTTTTGGAAGCTCGCGCGCACGAAATCCGAAGGACGCCCGAGACCGCGGCTGGTGGGAATTGGGGCGTTATGGTGCAATTCTGCTATCAACGATCGATTTTAATTAATTCGCGTCGGCCCGTGTGGGTATGTAATTAATTCTAATTGCGCCCGGGAAAAGGGGGAGATTTATGTGTACCGACCGGCCCCTGGCCCCTGGATGGATTTAATTGAGTCGTTTAAAAGTGCCTTTGTGCGTTGGTCCCGGGCCCGGTTTTGCGATGGATATGGACATCCGAGCGGCGTGTAATAAAATAATACAAGCAGAGGTTAAACATGGTGGAATTGCTGAAGGTTAAAGGTTTAATAAGATGTGTGTTTTTTGAAATTTCTTTAACATGAAGCAATTGTCTGTCTGCTGCTGGTGTTATCGCACATAAGGCTCGTCCTTTTTTTTGCCTTTTTTGGAGCTAAAAACTCACATCCCTCGGTGTCCTTCGGTGGGAAAGCAAACTCCAGCTCGTGTCAAAGCACCAACGATGCCCGGTTCGGCCATTTTCCTTTTTGTCCCGTGTCCCAGCTGAACATAGTTGCCGGTGTGGGCTTGGAGATATTTTTTCTTTTTCGTGCCGTTGTCGTTGTGGCACCACTTTCGTCTCAAGCGTCTCTGCGTCCCAAGTGCAACGGGCTGCAAGTGTGCTTGGGCAAAATATTAATGCGTACCACCGCATGCGCTCAGGCGCAAGGAGCGCGCAAACCGCAAATAAATAGCTGCGCAAACATACCCATCCTGAATGTGAATGCACCCGAGCGAGTTAGGCGTCGGTGGTTGGTGGTGGGTAGCGCTTAAACCAAACGCCCGTGATGCATTTGCTTGCGAGGTGCACACGCTGCACCGTGGAAACGTTTTCGCGCCATTACGAGGATTCTTCTCGCTGCCGCAACCGTGAAACCGGATGAGTGGCTCGGGCTGGGAAAGTAGAACGGTTGTGGTTGAAATGCACCCTTCAGCGAGACACACACACACACACACACACACACACACACACACACACGCTCAAGGAGGTCGTCGTGATGATGTCGATGCACTTCAGCACATATGGAAGACGCCCGGCTCCGTTGCAGCAGCATTCCAGGTTGTTGTGTCGCCCTCGTTAAACGCCTCGGTTTGAGTAATGACCGAACACGGTAAAATGCTATCAATTTTCAATTTTCGCTCTAGGGCAAAGTTTCCGGCCGCACGCCAAAGATTGAACGCGCTCTGGCGAAGCTGCGAGAATGCACTGCCGCGGGCCAAAAAAAAAAAACGGTCAACTGATTACGGCTGACCTGAATTCGTCAATGCGTGTACCCACGGAAGGATACGCTCACATACCGAACGCGTTCTGTTGGGGTATGTTCGCTAAAGGCAAGGCAACATAATTGTGTCGCGTGATTTCTCCGCAAACGACTAGCCCTAATTAGTTGTGGGTTTTTTTATTCTCAGCGCATTCATGTGTTTTGTGTTGAGAAAGAGAAAGAGAGAAATGCTATAAAACATTGCCGCGGAACACCGGTGAATGTAAATATAGAATCTACAATAACCACTTGAAGCCCCATTGAGTGATTATGGTGTCATAAATGTAGGAGGAAAAAAACCCCATTACCACTGATGCATATATATATCATTCGCAACTCCACTGCTTGAAGCATATATCGGACGGGTTCGTGAAAAAACCCCTTATCGTAAAAGCGCACGGAGGAAAAAAAATGATGTTTGCTCACTTGTAGCTCGCAGCGCTTCGACGCGATAAGCCTCTCCGACACATCAATTTTCAATTTGACGAGTAGATTGAAGATAATTGCCCTTGTTGTAACAGCTTGTCATCGAGCTTTATCACTACCGGTGCATCGGACAAAACTCCCGGGTGAACTTTTGCACGCCGGTGTCGCTTGTGCTCGGTTTCCGAGTGCACGTTTGCATGCGGCAGCCGCATGGTGCTGCTAAACACCGCACTAAGCGAGCCACTCTGCCATAATACGCAACGGCGACAAGATGACAAGTACCGGCAACTTCGATAAGGCACCCGCCAGCCTGCTACCAGGTCTTCTCGTCTCTCCCCGAGGTCCTGGAACTCGCAACCCTTTTTGTGAGGTGCATCAAAATAATTAACTTTACCCTCCTCGGTGCCGGGCTGCGCGTGTCCTGTTCGTGTCCCAACAGCCGGTGGTTCCGGGGAGAATTTGGCTTCGACCCCGATGGCGCGGTAGAAAGCGGATTTACTTCCGATGCAGCTAGCGGCTTACTGGAATGCGTCGAACTGGTGCTTCAACGGATCCACCGGGATCGAGCCGCGTAAGCTGTTGCTTCTTCTCGATGCGACGGTTTGCATCGGAGAATATGTGTTTGCACTGCGAACCTCGCGAAGCATGCGCTGCGAGAGACGCTTGTCAACGTTCGCTCTATCAACCCCGTGTTGATCAATGATTTATCACCGGCGAGACGGCGTTGTGGCGTGAGTTTACATCCGCGAGGGGCTTAAGCCTTTCGGATAATTTTTAAGCTTCTCAGGTAGCACAATGTAGCAAAGGCTACGGTATTCCTTAAGCTGCATAAAACACATGTTCGAATTACAAACTTTCCACCCGCTGATAAGCATACTAATTATGATCTTTATTTTTTTTTCTTCTTTCATCCCAAAGGTAAATGAAGTGCATCTACGTCATTTTTTCGGCTCAACGAGTACCACAGCTTGTTAAAGGAGTTTGGGTTTGTGTAAAAAAAAAATAGTGCTCCATTCCAAATGACATCTGGTGCATGCGCCGATGCGCACCACAAACGATTGTGGTAGCGTCTCTCGTGGATTTCTAGCTTCGAAGGAGTGCATTAAAGTGTAATCAAGGGCGAGTTTTGCTGGATGCGCAGTGCCATTTCACACACGCCAGGCGGCGGCATGCAAAGGTTTCAACCGGAGGGATTACGGGAAGGACAAAGGACGATCTCTTAATGCCGTTACCAACTGTCATCGCTACAGTGTGTTCGAATGCTTTCCTCGAGCGTCAGAGCGTGAGAGAGAGAGAGAAAAACAGAAAGACAGTGCGGTAGAATGAAATGTAAAATGGCTGAAATGAAGCTCTTCTTTCGCTATCGCTTTAAAGGCCCTCTGGTACGGCGATACGTTCGCTAACACAACCCGGCGACGTTTGAAGCCCCCAGTAGATATCATCCCAGCGCAATTGCCGCCTTTGGCGAACGGAAACGGAACTCGAGCTACACCGCCAGCGGTGAAAGCGTCATAAATCCTCACTTTGCTCCGAACGGGCTTGCTTCCGCCGGTGAAGACCCACCACGAGCAGGACGCTTTCCGGCATCGCTGTCTGGAACTCGCCAGGAACGGCTGCCCCATTCGAGAGAACGGGTCCCGGGAAATGGATTTTTTGTGCCTTCTCGAAACCGTCGCTTCGAGCTCACGATCACCGTTCAGTAGCCACCCCCCCGGGAGGGTGGGAGTGAGTCTGAAAAGAACCCCATAAAAATGCTGCCTGGGAAGAAAAAAAAACCGTAAAGCTCCTCGGCGGGAACATTTCCTTCACCAACCGATGGGCCGCCATTTGTCATTTGCTCTCCATTCGCTTGCCGCCCGAATCTCGGATGGGGCTGGTCCTGTTTTTTTGTCATTTGTTTAATATATTTTGCGATCTTGAACTTTCCACACATTTCCACCGGTCGCTCTCTCCCTGTACCACGCTGTAGCATCCGTCTGGGTGCTTCAAAAAAAAAAGGAGACTCGAGACTTTTAATAAATTACAGCCACTTTGTACTAACAACGCTCTGTTCACTGCGAAGGATATATACGGGGGCGAGAGTTTTGGACGAAACGTATTGTAATGCCGTTAGTGTTGCTCTGAGACTTCGCTAGTGCTGCTGAGCGATGAAAACGCCATCGCAACAGCTTCCTGCGGGAGCTTTTCTGTAACATTTTCCGATATGCCGTTTCATATTTTCGCAAAACCTTCGCACCGCTAACGCTAACAGTGCAGCGGAAGGAGATTAAGCAAGCTGGAGACCGAAATCGAAAGAAGCTACTGCAACAGAAATGCCGTCACAACTGGGCCGCATGAGGGAGATATGCGATAGAACTTCTGAATCGCTGTAAAGCGTAACTTATCTCTTCATTTCCGCAGCCGCTTGCGCCCGTTGCGAGTGGAATAAAATGTCAGATTTAAGCTGAAATTAAGCTTCTTTTCTGTCGACGCTGCTGCCTCGCGGTAAGCTGATAAGCAGCACCCACCAGAAAGCGGATTTGGGACACACTTTTAGGATGACTTTATAAAGGAGCGAAGAAGGATAGAGCTGGCGAAAAGTGCACTACAGAAGTTGTCGGTTCGGTGTTTCAACAACAAATTCCGCTTTCTATTTTGCTTTCTGCGCTGCTAGTGAAGTCAATCTTGTTGAGTGTTCACTTTTGTGCGGCCAATTTTGTGCACACTTCAGATGAAGCAAGCACAATTTGCGAACGCAATCATGTACCTTGTATGCTAAACGGTTTGTTAATCGTCAGTTTGTTAAGTGCATTAATCCACTTACCATCGAACTGAGGGAAAGCTCAACTGCATGATACGTTCTCTAGTACCGGATGGAATTGATCTGATGCCGGATGGCGTGAAAGTACTCTTCCTTGTACTCGAAATCACTGTAAAAGTACATTTTTTGTTCGCATGTACCTTTAGTATCCCGCGCTGATTACTCCCAAGTGATGGGACACCATTTTTCACTAGCACAGTGCAAAAGAAAACCAGAACAAAACTAACCCTAACAATGGACCAAATGCACCAAATGTAAGTGCCCTATTCCTGGGGCTGCGCTTCTTAAAGCAGTGTGGGATTACCACAAAGACCGCTGCGCGAAGACACGAGCGACAGAAAAACGCAGTGCGGTTTAACAAAGGAACCATTTATCGGAGCGCTCTGTGTGGATTTATATTTCCAAAGCAAAGCTTTTGCGCGACCCGGCTAAAGAGCCCAGCGAAGAAGTTCATTCTGTTAAGTGGCAAGACTCCCGCTCCCGGATGCTGTTGGAACTGTGACAGATTTATTGTGGAGATAATACGAGGTAAGCTGTTTTGCGCGGGGCGAGCAAATTTAGGACGATCCCGACAAATGATGTTCGAGTTGGTTGAACCCGTTGATGATCACTTCATCGGTGCTTCCCTCACCAGTGGTGGATGTTATTGCGCCGTTTAAAGCTCCCCGAAAAACGATAATGTTCGCACGATTTCCACTGACAAAGCCACACGCGTGGCGTGTGTTTAATTGTCCTCTTTGGAGGAAGTGCTTTTGTCAACGAAATAAAGCGCTTCATTTGATTGGGGTACGATTTCGAGAGCTTCAGCTCCATGATCCACGCGAAAAAAGGACATTTAACAATCCGCAGGTGAAAAATGATGCTATTCTGGCTTTATCCACCGAAACCTACGCTCGACATTTCAGAGTACACACGCGCCAGCCAAAGCCGTTTTTCGCTCGATAAATCGTTGATTTTCCAAACCACTTACTTAGTGGCACTGGCGTCACATCGAGGCCAAAGTTGTCGGCCTATGCCCGTGGGCTATCCCCAGCGAGTGTGGCTCGCTTTTGTTTTTGTAAGCATCTTTTGAAGCGCATAATTTGATTACCATTTTCTGTCAAGTGAACGTATCCACAGCTCGCACGAACCCGCCCTTAGGGAAGGAACCGTTTTCTCCCCCTAAAAATAGTTTGGGACAAAGTAACGCTTTCACGGTACACTCCTTGCGGGCAGGTGTGTGTCCGGAAAAGTGGTCGGCTTTTGGGTTGGGAAAGGCAACATTTGAATTCTCCCGAAAGGGTTCATCCCGGTCCCCATCGGTTTGAAATTGGACGAGACGAGAAAAGTTAACCGCAAGTGGTTTAATGTAGGTCTCTGCCCACTTAGTTTTCAGTAAAGCATTTTGTTGACGTCTCTACTGGACGAACGAGTGGGCCCTTTCACGGTGCACAAAGGGACTTTGAACATTGTTTGAAATTTGATTCATGAAATAATTGGTCCAAAATGGATCCATCTTCAATTGTGTTAGTGTTCTGTTTGTTCTACCTAAAGCCGTTGGGGTGGTACAGCTTCAAATCGCTTCGCACATCAATGGATTTTGGGTGAAATGATGAGTTTTTCCGAATGCTGATAGTCTATCTGACATCAGCAGCTCTTAAGGCATGGGCATGCAAAATTGTCAGCTTTGTTAAACATACAAAAAGACTCGCTTTCAATCTCTCCGCTTGCAGATAATTCTGCCAACGAACGGAACCAGTCACATCCGTAGTTCATGCTTTCCCATCCATGTGTCGTACCTGAATGGAGCACCAAAACCAAATCCTGCCACATGTCATTCCAATAAGTAGTATCATGCTTATCGCTAGCTCCGAGGCGAGATGCATTCATCATCCGCACCGAATGCACTCTTTGTACCATTTCTGCAATTCAACCGTCAACCGAGGTTGATTTTTGAAATCACAAAAAAGGAATACTCTTTCACCGGTTGCCGTCAGCCAGAAAATGCTGTCCCACATGCTGTACGACTGTCGATTTGCGATGCAAAGAGTGACACTACTGGTTGCCACAACGATCCGTACGGATAAGTGGCGTTGAGCGGCAGGATAAATGCTGCCAAGATTCGATGACAAAAGGATATCCGCGTCCGCATTCGTTTGCCGCCCTCTGACAGCCACAGGGTTGTCGTCATCTAATCACTGTCGTTAGCTCCCATTAGCTTTGGTTGATGGTTTTTTTCGGGGGAGGGATTACGTCCTGTTTCGGTGTGTCCCGTACAATGAGCCTGGTTCGCCAGCCAAATTGCTGCTTCGTGGCATGAAATGGAGCCGTATAAGTAGGGCAATGCAATGAGATCGCTTGCGTTGCTCGTGCAGGAAATACTTCAAACAGGCTGTTCACTTTGGCACGGGGTCGTGCTTGACCACGAGTTTCACGGTTTCAAACGACCGCCAGCACTTTAATCTGGGAAACTTTTTCCACCCCCAATTCCGAGCACATGCTGCGTAAGGTAACATGCCGCGGCGCTGTGTGGAAAAAGTTTATTTTGTTAGCGAGCGGCCACATTTTAAATATTGCTTCCGTCGTTTGTTTTTTCTTGCTCGTTTTATTCGAACATTCGTTACACTGTTTTGATACTGCGAGGGAGCAGAAAATCTTCAAAAAACCGTTCCGGTCAATCGGGTGTTTTTTTTCCTTCTTCTGACAAAACCCTCCAGTGAAAGAGGCTGCTGTCGAATGGCCAAGACAGACGGGTGTGGTGTGCCCCGTCTGTTCACATTGTTTCCCCTCGAGAGGAAAATAAAGAACGAAAAGCTCAATTTTCCAACTTTTGAAACGAAAAGAAAAACACCCTCGATGAAGCAACTTCACCTCTTGGTGTGGAAATTTGTAAAGACGAAGCGAAAAGCGAACGTACCGGAACTGGGAACGGCATGAACGGCCCAAGACGTAGGGGTGTGTGTGCTGAAAAATTGTCCTATCCCACGAGAGGTCATCCTACCCCGGGTGGCGTCCATGGCCAACCGAGATGTCGAGCTTCAAAAACTTTCCTGCTCCATTAGGCCGAAAAACGGAAACGGAAAGTCTTTGCAATGGAGCAAAACCTGGAATGTGAGAAAGCGGCAAGACGTACGGACGACGAGGTCCATCCCTCCGAGAGCTCCGTCGTGTAATCCCTTCAATCGGTGCGGAGCGTGGGCGGAATTGGAAAGCCTCCTTCAACCATCGTGGGAGGGGGGAGAGCCCAAAAAGGGTGGCCGAAAGGATTTTGAAGCGTTTCTGCTTCATTTACAACTTGTCTCCCATCGCTGCTGTGGTGGGTTTGGGATGGATTCGTTCACGTTGACGACGGCCTCGAGGTGAATGGGATTGAGTTGTAGTAACTGGCAGCATGAAAGCAAAAACAAAAAAAAAAACACAAAAAAGAAAATGATGAATGAGTCAAGCGAGACCGTGCGGTTAGTAAGGGGTTTAGGCGGTTTCAATCCAGCCACTCGTTGGGCCGATTTTCGCACGTTGATACGTCGCTCGCTGATAAGGAAAGGGATTTTGGGTTCCCGGTCGGTGCAATCAATCTTGCGATCCAGCACCCCAGTGTCAGTGCTGGCGAAAGGATTCTGATGTGCCGAACAGAATGGATTGATCGACCTTTGACCGGCCATGGCACGATTGCCCAACTGCGTATCCCTTTACGCAAGCAAACACGATAGGAAGGAGAAGAACTTTCTAATTTTTTTGCTCCAACCAAAGAGTGATATTGCACCCCTTTTTTTTGGGAGGAGAATGGGTTGGAAAATTCCGATTCGACCCACAGACCCACCCACAAGCTGGGAAGCCTAGTTTTGTCATTCGTTCTAAATTGCATTCCATTTTGGCCCGGACTCGGACGTTCAATCTCGCTCTCTCTCTTTCTCTCTCTCGCCATTGTGCCCTCGCCAGGCCCAGCTGGAACGGAAAAACAAGGCCGATAACGGTCCTACAAATCTTGTGCCTTCGGTCACGGCCAACACCACCCAACCAAAATACAAAAAAAAAATAAACACAGAGAGAGCAAAAGGCTACCGGCCAAATTTATAATGGCACCGGTAGGATCGTTTTTCCGAATGGGATGGCACCGTTGTCGCCGCTTTATTTTCCAGTGACCTATTTTGCGCCCGGTGCGGCCCAAAGTCGTTATGCTGAATATATGTATAAATACGTAATCGCACAAACACACACACAGACACGCCGATGCGCACCGTGCGGACGTCAGAGATACGGATGGTGGCCAATGCCAGTGATGTAAGCCGTGCATGCAATATTTCGTTTCCCGGTTGGCCACCAGCGCAGCGCGCTGGCATCGACGCATTTGGCAACGGTTCCGGTGTGATGCACATTCGATTCTAATCAACGAATCATCGCTCATTGCAGGTGGCATGCGAAATGCGGTCCGATGCGCGGGAGGCGAGAAAGCGAGAAAATAACGAGTACACCTCCTCGGGGACACTTTATCATCGTCGTCGGCATGATGCGTCACCTCGCTTTTCCGACAAACCGCATCGCAGTCCCTTTTTCGTACCCGAACGTTTCGCTTCACACAGTCAAATGGGTGGCGTTAGGCTTTTGGGTTGTGATTGGGAATTGAGAAGCGAATTGATCCGGAAGCATGCTTTTCCCGATGCTCGCCAATCCGGCAGGGGTGGCATTCGAACCGAATGAGCATGTACGTTGCGATTCCATTGTGGTTCCACGTGTATGATTTATGGCGGTTGTTACAGTGACACATTTCGGGGTTTGCAGCGCAAACCCAAATACGGGCAGCTCGTTCCAACGCGAACGCAAATTCGGAACGCTGGTCGGTTCAGACGCGCTCGGATGTGGGATGTTTTTTTTTTCTGTCACAATTTTCGAAGGCAAATTTAAATTCAACTCAAATCATACCCCAAAACCGCCGGCTTGCGTTGTGCGCCTGACTCACGGGAAAACTTTTTTTGATTGCTCTTGTCAGTTCCGCCGGCATAATGGAGACGCCTGGTCGGTGGTACGAACGCGCTAGTGCAGTGGCCGCCTTCGAGATGGATTTTTTTGATTCGATAGTTGACTGAAGTTAATTGAAATCTTCTTCACATCGACCGATCCATCATATTCGCTTCGGTTTGGTCTAAAAACTCGCGCCCGATCGATCGGTTCCCGGCTCCAGGACCCAGCCGGCCAGGAAACGGCTACCATCAATCACTTTGCAAATTGAATTCGGGTCGGGTTTAGAAACTCGCTAACAAGCTACCAGAAGGCTGGCATTCTGCACCGCTGCTTACAAAGCGTTCGGCTCGCACGCGCTGGCTCATCGTTTTAGCGCGGGTTTTGATGAGAAATTAAAATTAAATTTTCCATTATGAATATGTAAAACCATTTGCCTCGTGCCGTCTGCATTAAAAGCTTCCCCGCCGCTTGGGTCCCCTTGCCACGTGCAGCAGTTATAAGTGCTTCTTTCAAATAGCAACTCTGTCGCGAAATATCACGCCACATTCTAGTGGTCGTTGAGCTGCGTGGTCTCTTTCTCTCTCTCTCTTGATCTCTTCATTCGTTGCTGTTTTGTAGGGTTCGCTGGCGCATGTATCCTAGCGATGAGACGATGAGTAAAGCACGGCACAATGGCAGGAAATTGGAGCAATGTGAAATAAAATGACAATTCCATTTCCTGACAAACTCACCACGGCTTGTGGATGTTCTGGTGTGGAAGGCATCGGTCCAGCCGGCACCGGCGTCCGGATTTCATTCGAGGTGGAATGAACGGGAAAAACTCCACGTTGCCAGCTTCAGTGAGCTGGATGAAAACCAGAATAGTACATCGAGATGTGCGCGTGTGTAGCTGTTCCTTTTTTTTCTCCTTTTGCTTCAATGCCTTATGCATTCCTCTTCGGATGAAGGAACGAAAAATGGAAAATGGATAGAGCGTACCGAGCCCAGCTAAGGGAATCGTATGATTCTCCACCGCGCGGATGCTGATTCTAAACGGAAACAGATGGTGCACGGCGGGTGAAGTTCGTTTACAGCGGAACCGGTGAAAAAGTGTGGGGTTGGCTGTGGTTCACCACCGTCGCCATGGCTTTTGCACAGCTTGGCGGATGTTTTGCCCGCGCGTCAGATGGCAGAAATATGCGAATCAAATGAAGCGCAACATTAGAAGCCAGTGAAAGCAAAACGAGCTTAACTCACTAACAGAAAGGGTAGATTCTATTTCACTTTGAGCTGCTGGCAGATGGCACTGCGAACTGAGTCAGGTTTTGTGTGTTTGCGTGCGTGTATGTGTGTGTGTGTTTTATTAAGTTAAATTAGTATTATAATCATGCTTGAAATATGTTTTTAAAACACAAATGCAGTATGAAAAGCAGCATTTTTGTGTTATAATTAGCATACGCATCCAACCATCTAGGCTTGTGTCTTTTCTTCCCTATAGCGCTAATTTTTGCCAATTATCCACCGAAAGGAAACAGATAAGTAGGCCAGAACCAGAACACCGGGCCGAGTGGTGGCTAAAAAACACTCATCGCTTACATAATCCGGTCCATGGATGCATTCTCAGGCGAAACATAATCCACGAAACCACTCGGGTTTATAACACACTTCAGGCGCGACTTTGCCGTGTATAATGATGATGATGATGATGATGATGATGGTGGTGGTTTTAGTAGCGTCGGTGGCGTTATGGGACAGAACAAGCATCCTTGCTAACCCGAGTGACAACCTTCACGCCGTGTCCTTTCGCTTCGAGCAACGGTGGAAGAACCAAAAAAAAAAATAGTCCTCCTTGCCAATACACACTAACACTCTTGGCAGCGTTTGTTCGAACACAAAACAAGGACACTCGAGCGCGCTGCACTGCACAGTGAATGAAACAAGCAGAGAGAGAGCGAGAGAGAGAGAGAGAGGGCGAAAAAAGAATTCCAGGAACTGGTTTTCTTGCTCGAAAAGGAGCTCCCATGAAGTGGGCTTCCCCGGTTGAAACCATCGCGCGCTTAGTAACGGCCACCCGTGAGCGGTGTGGTCTCTATGCTTGAGCCTTCAAAATGGCTTGAGGCTGGTGTCATTGAAATTGGAAAATTGCGCGCAAGGAACGTAGGCGTGTGTGTGTGTGTGGGAAGAGGGTCGTCGACGACGGCGGCCTCTCCAAACTCCATATTAACCCGCATTGTTCTCACCGCGAGATCGTCGGATAGCGCAGGTTGTTATGATTGTTTGGCGCTCTATTGTTGTTTGCATACGTTGCGCCATTTCATACCTTCTGTTCTGTGACACTGGCGTGCCTTTGTGGGAGGTTTGTAGTTGCCTTCCGATAAAAAAAAACCGGAGATGGAGGCGTGAAATGCATTTGAAGGATTTTGTGGTGTTGAACGTTATTTTACTCCAACGGCTACGGTATTATTATTAGCGCGAAGCTTTCGTTAAAAGAATTTAAAATTGATCTTCATGCCACTTCATGCCAGAATTGCGTAACGCGCGAACGACCAAACACTATCGCACGCCAGTATTTAAAGGTTAGATAAAATCGTCTCCTTCCTCGCTCGGGCTCGCGACAACCACACTCGCGTGGTTCGCGATGGACATGCGCAAATTTGCGTCCACGCAAAGCCCACGGACTCGGGAAAACCCGGGTGGGCAAAACTACCAGCAACCCGACGTGGCAAAAAGCCCTTCCCGCATGGTTATGCTTTTCGGCCCATTCTGCAGCACGCGGGTGAAGATTTTATCCGACGGTGGACGGTGGAGCATCGTTAAAAGCTTCTCGGCCCTCGGTTTCGTGGAGATGGGATGATGGCGTTTCGCTGATGATGACGATGCCATCAACGCGCTTTTATGCCCGTTATTCGCACGCGTTGAATGTGGAACTCGCGCGAGCCTCCGCGCGCCCGGATTGTTTGTTCTTATTTTCACTTTCTTGCTTTCTTTGTTATTAGGTAGGCGATTTGTTGTGTGTTTTTTTACTCCTTCTTCTTCTTCTTCTTCTTCTTCAACATCATCCACCTGACTCCATTTCCTCCGGGTAGGTCCCTGGGTAGGTGGAGGCAGTTCCTCATCGCGCGAGTTTTCCATTACTTATGTAACCCAATATGTATGATGTAGCGCTGCGCAAACACGCGCTCCTCGCTATGCGTACGCGGCGGGTGAGATAGCGCGCGGAGTTCCTGGCAAGTTCGGAAAATAAATCTGAGCGAAAGCATTTCGCGCTAATGAGGTACGCCTCCGACGCGCTCGGGGAGGCTTTAGTGGGTGTTTTGCTATTCCGCTTATCTCGCCCATCCATCTCTCGAGCCGTGGCGCTATCGTCCTTTTTGCTTGGAAAACACCACCATTCGCAGAGCGTATTGACTTAGAAAAGGGCCTTTCTCGTAACCCGTACCCGTACGGCGAACGAGGATTGCTCGCGCGAGGTAATACGGCAAGGATGTGCTTTCAAGTACTGCCGGGCTGTGGTTCACGAGAAACAAATATGGCATTTAATTCCAGCAGCCCCCGTGAGCCTTCGCCAAACCAAATGACGCGTAGCAACGACGAAGCGCGGATATATGGCGCACGAACAGTGCGAGTGCCTTTTTTCCAACGTATTTCATCTCATTTCGCTTCCGAATAAATGTACCCTTCCAGCTGCTGAATTTAATTTCCCCTGGCAGACGCGCATCGCATAGTAACGGTTCCGAATGTTTCATTACACTTTCTTTCAGGCGGAGCGCTCGAGCAAGGGCCAGTCTGTGGTGGTATGTGCTGCGATGCCGAAACCGAGCGGCAGCTGCAAGCGAAGGCGTCGAAAAATTTCGAAAGACTAGTCAAACACCACATCCGCAGCCAGCGAGGGCTCTGGGAGACAACTGCTAATCTCTACAAAGGTGCGTAATTAGATAAGGAATTCGTATGTCCATGTACCGGGAGGGCTAACAAGTGTATAAATGTAGGGAAAAAATCATTTACTGACATTTACAACTGCAATGGTAGGAAATTCCTCATAGAACGAGTATGATATCACCATAAAATAACTCATCAATCGCGAAGGGTTGCGCACCGTTACGAATCTGACACCACCTACGGGGTGTCGCACATTTATTGCACTGTTTCAGCACGGCCACATAAGGTTAAGTGCTTAATTTATTGGCCTCGAATGTAAATGCAGGAAGGAAGACAAAAAAAACCAAGCTGGATAACTCGAGTCGTTCGCTAATCCTCGTGTGCCGTGCGCCCAAGCCTGTGAAGGTGCCATCGATCAAACAAGACCGGCCCCTAGGAAAAGATCACTAGGCAAGTGTTTTGATGGTGGTGTGGCGTTGGTCACAGCAAACCCCGATCGGGGGTCTCTCCGGAGACATCGAACCGGTCCCTCTGGGTTCGAGAGCTCACACTCAGCACGGTTTGTAGGAACGAATTCTCGATTGGCACAACCCGTCGTCGGTGGACTCTGGCAAAGGCTTGCGGCTACACACATGGCCAATCCGCCCACTTTCGGAAAGGGAAATATCTTCCGAACACCACACCGAGAAGTCCCGAGCCCCGTAAGACGTTGATTAATGCGATCAATTACTGCAGCTGCAGCCTATTCCGTTGCGGGATTTGGCCGTAATTTATTTACCACCGTTTATTCCGATGCCATCCGATCATATACGACCGAGTCACCCGAGACACAAGCGTACCGTTCTGCGGGACATACCCACGTGAGACCAACGGCGATGGGGTGGTCCTTTTGCGCCACCTTTATGCAGATTCTCTGTCTCAGTCTCTGTCTCTGCATCAATCGATCGTCGAACGCTGTCCATCATCAGCCCGTCGGATGGTGTGGTTTCCTCCTGAGAAAGATCATAGGCCTCCTTCTCCTGAGCATGGCCAACCGTCGGCCGAGGTAATTTGACGTTCGATGTCACCACAGAGAGACAGAGGCAAACAACATAAATCGAATGTATGGGGGGCGGAGGAAGTCTAACGGTAGTAATGGGCATGATCATGCTGACGATGTAAATTACCCACCAAACCGTGCTCAAACGAAGTATCGATGGGGTATCGATGAACGACGCACCCGGTTCGCCCGAAGGGTGATGATTAATGCGTGGCAATTACACTTCAATTAATGCGATAATTATGCGTGACATCACTTCAGCGATCCAGAGTAACGCCGGGCGTGGCGAGGATACTTGACCTTGTTTTCGTTTCCGTTCCAACGCCCTCTGTCGTCTGTCATCGCAACCATGATAAGGGGGTAACCTATCACAAAGCGTAACCCTTTTGAAAGGCATGCACTTGAACTGATCAATATAATTTCGTTTGGCGTAGGGAAAGTGGCTTCACCGGCTCTTGACAAACAGCTTGAATGCTGGTGCAAAATAGTGCACGTAATGGAACTGGATTGATTGTGTTACGTGAGAGGATGTTTAATTGATCTTCAAACGCGTTCGCCAATGAAGGTGTAGGAGTGAAATATTTCACCAAATGCGGCTGATCTTTGTGATTTTTTTTTCGCCATGTGAACACTCCTAAAAGACGTTCCAAACAAAACAAATTCCAACCGCACTGGAAGAATGTCAATTCCAGCGTAACGGTTTCTATTATTGCAAATCCAGTCCCTTCGCCGGTACTGCATCCGTGGCAGAGCAACCCGAGTGTGTGTGCGCTCGATTTGTCACGAGCGTTAAAGTGCCCGGTGCAGCGTCAGCATCACATCGCCACACACATATATTTTCCCGAAGTTCCCGCATCCTCGATAGCTCGATTATTTTCTTCCCACGGTCGAGCTTTTGCGCCGGGGAACGCCCGCGACAGGTGAATATGGACCTGCATTTATATGTGCATATTTTCAACAATACCCGTAATGCACACCGACACGGCCGACTACCGGCCGGCTTCTGGCTGTCCTTTTCTGGCGCAAGCCACACCATCATCCCACCTTGCCAGCTTCAGCAGCGCGGTCCAATCACGGTCCCACCGAACCCGGGATTGATGGACTGGGGTTTTATGCAAATTTTAAACTTTTCCGTCGAACCGGGGCGTTCGGCCTGGCTGTGTTTGCTCGCAGACGTGTGTGTGTGTGTATGTGTGACGGACCGGATCCTCGTATCCCTTGGGAATGGAACGTGGAGGCTGGTTTTTGGGTGAACGAGTGCATCACCTTCTCCATCCTGCGTGCCACGTTGGAAAATTGGGATCGCAAAGTGCACTTTGGTGCAAGCCGGAAACCCGAGCCCACCCCCACACGTTTGCCCGGTACGCTGGCTGGCGTATATGGCGTGTCGTGGTTTTGCGAAAAAGGAACTCAGCAGCGCGGATGCACACGAAAGGATGTGCGCGACCGTTTCGAATCGTTCCGGGCTTCGAATGGATGCTTGGCTCCATTCGCCGGAATTATTTATGCCGTGGAAATTTTCACCCTACCCAAATTGGCTGCCGGTGGGCTAACGGTCATGAAGTAATGGTGGTACCAATGGTTTGCGCTGCTCGTGGGTGGATTTGGTTTAATATGTACGTCGTCAGCACGCGGTGTATCGCACAAAGTGCACAAACACGGCACGGCTACGCGTGTCTAATCCACGCATCCGGCGCGTTTCGGTTGTTGTGTCACAAAATTTGATCGATTATTAATTCACTCCCAAGCGAGGAGGAGGCCGTTCGCGCGCTCGGACAGCATAAAAAATGCATCATGCTAACGAATGAGTTGGGCTTTTGGGGGAAAAGTGCGTGACCGGTGCGTGGGTGGTTTATCTCTGTGATTGTGATTTGTAATTTGGCCCGCTAAACCCCCGGTGCCGTGGGTCACGATTGGTGATAGATTAGTTTGTTTTTTTTTTTCAAACCTGAATAATCAAACCCCACCGGAGGTTCGGTAAATCCGGCTCACAACCAACAAATAGGTTGGTCAATTAAATTTTCGAGAGCCACCGGAGAAAACTATACACTTTTCTGTTTTTTTTTTAGGGGGGAAGCAAACAAACAATCTCCATCAACTCCCAAACCCATATTTGACGCGTGCTCAATAATCTAATTAATAGCAACAAATTAATCTGACACCAAGCGTATAATCCGCTCGCGCGATCCACTGCGATCCCACCGAACCGAAAACACCTCCTTTTGCGGGCAGCGTGCCTTCCGATCGGGCGGTGGGTCATTCGTGGCGCGTTTGGAATATATTATCCCCATTCTACCGAACGTGAGCTCTGGGGCGCCTTTGCGTATCTGAAACGGCCGTCCGCATGGGGGGCGCATTAATTTGATACCCTTATTTGGTGCGGAGATTTCGTTCCCAGCAAACTCGCTCTCTCAAAAATCGCTTTGCATATGCGCGCGCGTGTGTGTGTTGAGGATTTGTTATTGTTGTTGCCATTTTTCCATCTTCACTAAATTGAACTGCGTGCCAGACGGCCGCGCGCGCGTGAAAAAGGATCCCCGACGCTGCAACACAATTTTGGGTTTTTTTTTTTTGGTGGCTGGGTGGATCCGTGCCCGGGGCGTGATTTATCATTTTATAATTTTTGCACCAACAACATCCGTCCTCCACGCGGGCCCAGGCTGTGAAAGCGCGTGCCCTGATCGATGTGCCGTCGCCGGAATCCGATGAGCGGAAAATGGATTCATTTTTATGACGCTGTCATTGCGTACCGGTAAAAGCGAAATTTTTTTGTTTTATTTTGTCTTTTCGTGCTTGCGCTTCATTCTGTCGAGCGCTGTTTTATACATTTCGGTGCGAGAAGAGCGAGACGAGAATGGGATAAGAAAATAAAAAGAAAAGCACAACCATCGCCAACAACACCCATCAAACGCGCGGGGCGCGACAATAAATCGTTGTTTTTTCTTTTTCTTCATCACTCTCGATTTTGGCATCTCCCGCCAACACCCGGGAACGATGGGCGTTGGGCGCAATTTCGATTTTGGCGTTTGATTTTTCCCTCCATTAGGCACAGGCGCTCACACACCCGCTCGAAAGGGGCGAATGTGGCGCTTTTGTGGGATTTTGCAGATCCTAGCGGTTGCCTCATGCACACATGAGAAAAAAAAAACACCGCGTGTAGTGGAGTTGGCTTTTTTAATCGAAAGACGTCGATTTGACAGTGTTTACAAATGTTTGACGCTTGATAAGCAACGAGAAAAAGCGCCCTGGAATCGAATATTCGTGCGCGATGGTTCGCTTTTGTGGTTTTTTAGAATGTGTTTTTGTTTTGAAAATAACGCTGAAAATGTTGTTCATCCGTGTGTGTGTTGAATTTTACGTCCTGTTGAATCCTGGCAATACATCACCCACGCTCACTGGGGCGAGTTTGTGATTGGTTAAATTTGATTCACTTTTAAACTACCTCCCACCGTAGGGAAAAACTAAACGAAACTCCAAAAAGCTTAAACCAACTATGTAATGCTGACAGCACAACATGGTTGCAGGAAAAGTTTTATAGTTTCTATGTTTTTTTTTCTTGCTTGCTTCTACTCTTCCTGTGCCACATAGACACACATACACGCTTGCTCTCTGCACCGTTATTGCCAAACAACCTATACTCTCGGGATTCCGGCACGCTTTCCATCAAGGACGAAGCCCGTCCCCCGTAAGGAAGCACAATGCACAAACATTCTCGTAGCAAGTAGCGGCCCGGTGCCACATCCTTTCGATCCCGGGTGCTTTGTGCCAGGGAACGATTTAGCACGGCGAAGGACGACCAACTCGTCGTTAAAATTTGTGCTCATCCTTCGTTTAGCGCACCAAATACCTTCGGAATGACTCCCGTGTGTGTGTGGAATACACAATTTATTCCCGCCGCCGAAGGATGAAAGTTGTCTCTGGGAAGGCGTGTGTCACGTGGCCGATTCGTGTTTGTACCACCGGACGGCAAGGCACAAGGATATCTGCCGGTTTATGGTCTGTGGTCAGGGATGTTTCCTGAGATGGGTAGCGATGGGTAGCACCAACCAGCTAGCGTCCAGCACGGGAGCGGGAAAGTTTCTGATTCACGTGAATTGCATTAATAAGTTCTTGGGTGCAGCGGATGGGAACGAATTATTTCATGCTTCCTTACATTCGCGCTTTATTATCAGCGGAATGTAGCACGATTGTTCGTGCTCCAGAATTCTTCCGGCGCGTCCGTCCGTGCAGCATTCCTTGTGGAATTTGAGTAAAATATGCTCCTGCGAGATGGATATTTTCAAATGGTGCTTTTTTTTTATTCGAAGGAAGCTGTACGCATGTAAGCGGAATAGCTTACAGCTTGCTTTCTCGAAAGCGTCGCTTTCGAATCGGTACAACTTTCGATGGTTAATCTTCAACAACCAACACACCCCGAAGAATGTCGAATAACAAGCATCTTAATAAGCGGATGCCACGCGGCAAACGCCAGCGTACGGAGTTAAATTCCTCGGCGTCTTAGTCATTCGCGAGTGTTGTTCTCTCCCGTCGTTAGTGCGGCGGAATGAAACGTATTTTCCTTCGAAACGCGTTCCAGACAAACGATTTTTTTCTCTCTCACCTCCATTACAAAAACTGCTTATCCATTCAGTTCATCCAGTTCTCCTTCACTCACCTGCACCCGATGTCCTTTTGGTACCGATCTTTAAGCTATCGTCGCATTCTCAACGCCTTTCAACCATTTTCCCGGTGAACGGAAAGCACTAGCAATCCAAAATTGGCAATCGGGCGTGTTATTTTTACTTCCTCTTTTTTTTTTTGGTCCGCCTCTGGCATATGGCCCCAAAGCTTACCCTAAATTGGATTTGGGAAAGTTCTCGGATTCCGTTCTCGGAGTCATGATTGTTGGAATTCGAAATGTTTGACCTTGCAGGTTGCTGTTATGCTGCAGCGTTCCGCTGAACCGGAGTTGGGAAGAAAAATAATCCCAAACGAACGGTGCGGGCAACTAGGCGCTGCTAGGGATTATGTTATCTGGACCGGTTAAGCATCTGCTATTTACTTTTACCTTTCCATTTGGGATGCGACAAACTGGGGAAGATCGTCAGAATGGGAGCATGGAGGAGAAAAATCGTTCACGATCAGACTTGTGACGTCGTTTGAGATGGAGCTATTAAATTTGACAGACTGCAGGCTTCTGCCTGCCCAATGGAAACTGGAAATATTTCAGGGATCTTTTTTCTAATCTTTCGGAACCATCAATGCATTGCTTTTGGGGCGCATTCCTGGGAAATATTTGTGAAAACTTGTGGATTATTCATCCCCGTCATCTTAGCTACGCTCCAACGAAACAAATGCTTAACATCAGCGGTAGCAGTTTTGCTCTGTGGTATTAAATTACTCATCGGATGGAAACTCGAATGACAAGTTGCCTGAGCTGCGTGGGCAAGCTGTCGAAAATTAGAAGAAAAAAAATACCAATAACTCTGCGTCACATCACTTGGAGCCTTCGATCATGACTAATTCTTGGTCTCCTCTCGTCGGTTTCAGATTACCTGCTGCAGCTTACGCACCAGTCCGAGAACAAAACGCACGTCCTCTTCTCGAACGTGTACAGAAAGATGGCGCCATTGTCGCGCGAACCGATCCACGACCTGTACGAAACGATCCGGCTACACATGGTCTCCGATCGGCCCGGGGACGATCTCGAGCTCATGACGAGAAAGTTCTTCCGGAATCTCTTCCCGGTGGCGTACCATCACGCGATCCACTCGGACGTACTGCACGGTACGGAGCGAAGCCGATCAAGCGAGGCGATCGTCAGCAACCGCGACTTCCACGGTGACTACAAGAACTGTCTGGTGCACACGTACGATGGTCTCAAACCGTTCGGTATGGTGCCCCAGAAGCTGGCCAGCTCGCTGGTGTCCTCGGTGAATGCTGCCTCCGTGTTGCTGCGAGCCTTTCGCGAAGGAGCTGAGGTCCTGCTGAACCTGGAAGAAGTCGGTGTGTCCGCACCGTCCTGTCAGAAAGCGCTCCTGCGCATGAACTATTGCGGCAGCTGCAAGCGATACAACCACCTGCACGATAAACCCTGCGTCGGACTGTGCCATAACGTGATGCGGTAGGTTGCATTGAACGGGAGTACCCTTTTGGAAGTCGGGATGCTAGAGTTGAAGAGTTTTCACGATTTTTCCCACAGGGGCTGTCTGATCGAGTTCGTTGGTGCACTCAACAAGGGCTGGAGCACGCTCACGGAAGCGATCGTGCTGCTGATCCGCACCGTTCGATCACCCGATGGCATCGAAGCGGAGATCAAATCACTCGACGTGAAGCTATCGAACGCCATCATGCACGCGATGGAAAATGGACCGCAGCTTGAAAAACAGGTAAGGGGGTTTGCTAATGGGTGGTGCGATTGTTTTTGGGGTTATTTTTCTGGGGTAGCCAGTTTCGGGAAAAACGCGATCACTCATGCTGTTGTTTTTCAAACCTACGGATTTGGTTTCAATTTTGGATGCTGTTGTCAAAAAGCGGCTAATGCGTGTGCAACCACGTACGTGAGTGCATTGGCCAGTTGGCAATGAAACGCTAACGAGCAGTGTATTGATCGCGAGAATGACCGCGCTCGGTCGGTGAGAAAATTTTCAACAACACCACCATCAGCCACCAAATTAATCAACACGCATTCGAACACGCGCCACAAAATCCGGAGCGCCTCCGCCTCGGTGCCGGTGCAATGTTTCGCGTTGCCGTTTATTCGTACGCGTTCGGTAATTACAAATTCAGCAAATCAGCAAAACTCCTAGCCCGCCTGGTGCAACGGAGTATCGTTCGCGGGAACAAGATGCAAACAAAAAACAAAACGAACGGCGGGAACACACCGGCGGGCGAGTTTTGGGTTGCAGTTCGGGCGCTCGCAAGCAATTTTTGGAACCGACACACGCGAATAACCATGGAGCTCGGCACGTCTTCAACCGTGACACCGGAACCGCCAGAAGGGGGTTGAGTGTCGTTTGCGAGCTCTCGGACATTTTGTCGGAATTGTCACGATCGAGTTCAATTACCGTTTCGCTGAAGCGCGAGTCAGTGCGCCTTGCGTCAGCAAAAGTCGCGCACTCCAAAACCATCCCCACGTGTGGGTTTGCTTGGTTTTGGTGGTGGCCAACGTTGACCATTTCGGTGACCAGCGATGACGTCCGTTGAGTCGTCCTTTCAGGCACACGTTGGAATGGAAATAATCCGACCTGCGAGCCAGCTACTGCCAGCAATTTGGGAACCTTTGTTTCGGTATTGCGCAATGCGTTTTTACGGTGGGATTTTTCCTTATTGAATTTGATTTGCTCGCAGAACTTTTCAGTACAACCTCGAAGGGTAAATGTTTCATAAATCAGCACTTTTCACCTGTGTAGAGTGTAGAACCCCGTTCCAATAAGGGTTTGAAGTTAACTATTTGCTGACAAACACCACGTTTCAGGTGTCCAAACCATAAGCCAATTGTGACAATGAACGCTCGTGTCCCTTCAGTTCAGCGCGATTTTTTTTATAGACAATCCACAACCTTGCAAAACTCAATCCAATGACCCTCGGAATGACACCAAGGGGGCAAAAAAAGCCCTTCAGTTTAAAGTCCCTCAGCAATTTGAATGCGGCTCTTAATTATTTGCTACTGGTGCATTTTTGGGCAGGAAAATTAAATGAACACCACAGTACGAACGGCCATTAAAGCACTGGCGTAAACGAGTTGATGAAGCTCCTCTTTACGTACACGTACGTACATGCGTACCCGACCAGATGCGTGATGAGGGTCAGATTTACGTACGATTCCGTTCGCTCTAACGTGCCCCACTTGCCAGCTTTCTCCCGTTTGCGCCCATTTGGCTTCTAGCTTAAACCAATTCGGATGCTCATAATACCGCCGAACGACGAACAACCAGAGCCAACCAGGTTCGATGGAGCACCACCACCGACGGGCGTTGATGGCCGGTGTGAGATAACTCCCGGAAAACCAACCACCCCAACCGACACAGAGGGTCGCCCCCGTACGCCATTGAGAGACCTTTTCCGGTGACCTTGCCGCAGTTTGCCAGTCGAAAGGACTGAGAGGTGAAAACGGTCCGTTGTACGATCGAGACGAGAAGACCGCGCCGCCAACACTCATTGTCTCAATCTCGAGAGAATTCAGCAGCACCACCGGTAGGGCTCAGATCCGACCCGGTTTGGCCCTTGTACTACCCGTAGCGTAACGAGCGCGCATAACATATGTTTAATTCAGTTTAAACGAGTGCTTTATGGTCCTCGAGAGATGGCGTACAGCTGGAATGCCCGGGAATCGGTAATCGGTCCTCGAGATGATGCCCCGAGCCACCGAGAAGTGGCGCTGCGAACGTTTCGTCTTCGTTCTCCCCGGGGATGGTTGCGCTAACTTTGTTGCCAGTCTTTGAGCTTCCCAACGGTGCAGCCCGTGAGGTGGTTGTGGTGCCGTAAGATGCCCTCGGTGAGTTGGCGCCCAAGCCATTGCGGTGGGCATTCTTGTAATTATGTTAATCATAAATTGAAGAGAGCGCCATCTGGTTGCTCGATCAGCGAGCTGACCATGGGCGAGCTTAAAGGCACCATAAATTTGTGTTTGATGATCAAACCACACCCGGTTCTTCTGTAGGTTGAAACACCATTCACAGCATTCGGCAAACTCATTCCTTGGATTCATCTTGCCGGCGTGCGGCCACGAGCCATTCGTCAACGGTCTTTGTCACGCGTGACTCATCCTCCGGATGGCTTGGTCGATGACTAATCAAACGGAGGTTACTCGCTCTGGAACTGAGGAGGCCAAAATAAAATAAAAAAGCCGACCGTTCACCGAGTGGTGGATGCTAATCGGCGACCGGCCTAATTGCGGTCGTTTTCCGTCGGATATGCCCTTGGGTAGGGCCACCGTGATTTTTATTCCGCTCATCTCGCTTATCCCAGCATCACGTTATGGCTGTCAACGGGTGGCTTTCCCGGGCTGGACAATGTAGCTGCCGACCACCGGGGAACACCGCGGTGACGAGCCGACGACTTATCTAAATTGTTCGCTCGACCTGGTCTCGGCTCGCGAGCCTCGCCACAGACCTTGAACGGGTGGTTCTCTCATGGGCACGGTTAGGTTTAGTTCCGCTCGTTGTCCAATCGACCAGAGCGGGAGTTTTCTTCGTCCATTGTCAGAGGTGTAATGAATTATCTCCTCCATTCGCTGAAGTGCGCCTAAAGTTGCCGCAAACGCGAGAAGTTTTCCGGTCACCAGAAGCAACCAACGCTTCCTTCTACTTTGAGGAGACGAGTTCGAGAATGCCATCCAGCGGCAAGGTGCACTCCGCGAGAACCGCAAAAACGTCGTCTTCGTCCGTCGGTCGGTGGTGGCAGCATTTACATAAAAAGGCATTCTTACGGCCTGTTTTCTTCTCGCATTCTCGCGCTTGCTCAACCTTCCCAGCGAGCCAACAGTCGAGTTGGGGTCGTGTCTCAGGTGTGCATGTGTGTGTGTGTGCCATTCCTGCTTCGTGGAGGTCATCCTTTACCTTTGCACGCGGGAGGGGACAAAGGGAAAATTCCTACCCCGGTGGGTGCTCGGGTTCGCGGGGGCGTACTTGAGCTTTCATTACGCCGGCATCGCCATTCGCGCGATAAAAGCGAATCCCGCGCGAAATCAAAACCCCCCGGTTAGCTGAAATGGCCGGGTAGCTTTAAGATAAGCTTTTGACAAAAAAGCTCCAACTAACCCCACCTCCAGGGATGCGGCTCTTCGGATGCATTCCCAATTCCTCGCGCCACAATTCCAGTTGCGTCCAGTTTTCGATTTCTAAACGCGGCTGCCTTTTCCATTCCCATTCCATTCGGGTGGCTCTCGTTTTCGCTCACTGTTTCTCGCTTCTCGACATTCTTTGCTCCTTCAACCATCGCTCGTTTCCATTCCCTTTTTGCTTCCTTCTTGATCTTTTCCCTTGGCCATCCCTTCCCGACGCTGGCCCGACGTTTCGTTTTGCCTTTAGTCCTTGCGTTCCTTCCATTCACTTTCGTTGCGCGACACTTTGTCTCTGTTTGCTTGTGGCGCGCGCGCAGCTTTGCATGGGAAGAAATGAAGAATTTTCGTTGCGTGCGTGTGTACAACGAACGTGTCCACAGAAGTCGCCCGGCGGGGCCAAGAACCAGCGTCCCGATTCCGATTCCTTCCCGTTCTTAGTCATCCCTCGCTGTGGGCAGGATCGCCGCTCTGGGGCTTCCGAACTCTTCGCTCTGCCAGCCGCGGTCGGGTCAATATTTAAAGCTCATTGCGTCATGCACACATACACCGGCATGCGTGTGTGTGTGTGTATGTGCGTGCGTGGAAAACAGACTCCCAGACGCGTCCGGGCGCACAACAGAGCGAGAGAGAGAGAGAGAGAGAGAGAGAGAGAGAAAGAGAGATTCCTTTGAGGGCGCTTCCTGTGAACGCGTCGCGAACCACGCGGGTCCAGAAGATTCAATTTCTCGTTAAGTGTTATTGGTCAAAGTAATAAAACACACATAAAAACAGGTTTAACTGGATTTTTCGTGCCACTCCGCCACCCCCTTCCCATTCCCAGCCCACCCCACACCCAGGAGAAATACATTCTTCTCCTCGATCGATTGCAGTTTTGTGTTCTGTTCGGTGGATCGCGGGCTTTCGCGCTGCACCACTCCACGGAGCATCTCGCAAACTGCCCCACCGCGGTGGGAGGTTTTTGTCGCTCTCCCACCAATGTGTGTGTGTGTGTGTGTGTGCCGATGGCCACCCGTTGCGTGGTGGAAAAGGAATGCGAGCCAGTTGCAGCCGCGCTGGAGTTGGGCTCTGTGCGTGAAGCTGACCGTGAAAATTAAGCTCTAAGCCAGCAGGGATAACATTTATGCAAAAATGTTCCCGGCCGGGGGCGAGGGTCAGGGGTCATGTTTGTCCAGAGGCACTTACATCCCCCCCCCTTCCCCCCACCCCTCCCACCTTAAATCACGCGAAATCCTCATCCCGGAAAGCTTCACGCGCAGCGGGTTAATGCGATCGTGCAACTTAACGCGCGCAAGCGGCACGCATCCGGTCCCGATCTTTCACCTTTTATCGGCCGTGTGTGTGTGTTTCTGTTTTGCTAAAGAAAAACTCCAAACCCACCCACGGGTTGTCTTCTCCTCCCCCTCCCCCACCTTTCGAGGGGGTAGCCTCTGACGCTTGTTAATTTCCAGCGCGCGAACCAGCCGCCCGCGGGGATGATGTTTCCCCCCCCTGTTTTTGGTTGCGAAAACTGCGCTTTTTGTTTCTTCCGCCTGCTTTACGGTTTGCCTTCTCACGTCGATCGTTAGCTCGCGCTTTTGGTTGGGTTGTGTGTGCGCTTTTTTTTTCTTTTCTCTTTTGTTTGTTACTCATTCTTACACTTTTCGCTATCTGAACGCTGTTTTCGTTCCCCTATGTTGCCATTTTTTGCTGTTGTTGGTGTTGTTTATTTCATTTGTTGCCGCTTCGTTCGGTTTTCGTCAGTTTTATGCTTTTCAGCAGCCGTTTGTTGCGTTTGGTTTGGTTTTGTTTTATTTTGCTTTTTTTTTTCTTTTTGCTGTTTTTTTTTTCTTCTTCTTCTTTGCCTTCGTCGGTTTTCCTCTCTCTCTCTCTCTCTTCTGTGTTCATCCCCATTCGCTTGCCTTTGTGTGAACTGTCCCACAACATTCCACGATCGCGTTGCGTGTGTGCGTTTCTCGATCATGCAGGATCTCTCGTGCCTTCTCTCTCTCTTTCTCTCTCTTTCTCTTTCTTTTTCTCTCTTTCTCCTCATCAATTTGCAAACTCGATGCTTCATGCGAACGGATCCGATACGCCGATCTCGCGATTCGGCAGCACGATTGGCGCCCAGCCACGGAATTTGAGGGCCCCCAGTACTTCCGCGCTTTCCTCACGCACCTCCAGTCCCCTCTCCCACCGATCACCTCCCCCATCGAGGATCGGTTTCATTGATGCCCAAGCTCGTGAACGAACGAGAAGGTGCACGTCTATTCGAAATATGCCATTAACGATGCTGTAATCTTCTCTTACACGTTTCATTACGCGAAACTGCCTCATTGCCACGGACCGGGATGGAGATCGGTGAGGGCGATGGCCCTCCCCCCTCCCGCTCATGGCCCCCTTGTTCCGATACCTTCCGGTTCTGGGGGTGCAAACGATTAGCGCTTCTCTGGGGGGGGGGGGGGCCGGTTGGCAGTTAAGTGCAAAATAACCACCCAAACACGATGGGGACGTTTGCGTGCTCGTTGTTTTTTTTTCCTGTTTTTTTTCCTTGCTTTAGTCTTGGGCCTCACCGCTAATTCTCGATCCCCCCACCCAAAACAAGCCATCGGCTTTACGATCGTAATGCAATAAGCCATACGAAATGCCGCATTCGCATAACCGGTTCGTTTTTCCCGTACCGGTGAGAACCCTGGCGGAAGAAGAAGCCATCCGAAATAAAAAAAAACAGCAGCAACAACAAAGCTGATTCCTTGCGTGCCGCCTAAATCATACCTCGCGGCCACCAACACCTCCATCATAAGCATAATCGAGTGCCTTGCTGGGGTTCGGCGGCTTATTAACTTCTTTATTTTCGGCTCGGAAAGCGCACACGCTCCCTGTGCCGGCGTGTTTTTCTCAGCCAACTGGCTACGTGTGTGCTGAGTAGCGATGGGAGAATTAAGTGATCGCGGAAATGGGATCTCCTCCGCTGATGCTGCGATCGCTAATGATACTCGCAATCGTCGTGTCCCCATCGCCGTACATTTCGATGTTCCGCTGTCTGCCAATGTGTGTGTGTGTGTTTGACTGATAAACCGAAACGCTTGCGTGTGGTTTTGAATTTCGCCCAAAATTAATGTGCTGCCCCACGGAATCTGAAACATCAGAACGCGGGTTTCGTTTTAATTCGTCAACATCGGCACGATCGCCCCCGGTTCGGAACGAAACGGTGCTTCTTGGTGAACTGAACCCAGGGTGGCGGTTGCCTTTTGCGTGGCGTTTGGCGCGAATCGCAGCAAAATCAGGTCTTTAAGGAAATAATCCGCAGCAAAACCGTGCACCCCACCGTAACCCGTGTTGGTTGGATGTTGAGGGACGAATGGGGACCAAACGCATCGTTCGGCTCTTCGTTCTAATAGCGTTGTCAAATAAAAACCAGCTTAGTGTCTTAGTTGTGCCCCCTTTTTTCGTGCCGCAACGGCCGGCTAATGTATGCAGATTATTGTTGTATGGGGGGAGTTCGGAATTTCGCTCTCAAAAAAGCGCCCCCAAAAAAGAGGTCCACCTTCTGGTTGTGGACTTGTTTTTTTTTTTTTTTTTGTTCTTCTGTTGCCTTCGGGCAGATTACACGTACGATGCAAGCAAAATCCTCTCATCCCGCGCTGTGGGAGTAGGGCGTTCCAGCAGCCACGATCGCCCGGGCCTGCCAAACCTGTATCATGTTCAACACTCTCGAATTAGTAGAATCAACATTTTCAAAACCCCGTTTTGTGACGAGAAGGGCGAGCTACCATAACAAAGTGAACCGTTTATGAACCGATCGTCGATGTCTCTCTCTCTCGCTCACACGCTCGTGGAGCGAGTCCTATTGATGGTTGTTTGTTGTTTTCCGAGGGAGAAAATAGCTAAGCGGTCACTTAAGCGCGTCCTGCACGGGAACTCTGCGACCGTGAACGGCATCTTCGGAGACGTTTATTATTTATTTTCTATCCATCCACCTTTTTGGGATGCGCGGCACGGATGTCGGGTGGCCCTTTTAGAGGTGGCTCGACCCTTTTTATCCTCTTTCTCTCTCTCTCTCTCTCTCTCGCTCATAAAAGGCCTCCTTCAGGATGGTGTCAAGCCCCGTGAGGTGTGGGATGACAGAACACAAAAAAAGAAAACAAAACGGAACCCAAACGCGGAACGAAACAATTGCAATACGCGCCACCAACACCCTTTGGCCGAAGGACCTCCGAACGGGGGAGGGAAGAAAAAAAGAAAAGGGCAACCGCGGGTGAAGTGCTCCGCTTTTCTCCACCTTCGCAGGGTGGTTTTTTCTTCACCCATCTTGTTGTCGGTTTCGTTGGGCTTGGGTTGTGTAGCCGTGGCCACATTCTTGCCGACCGACTTGACCACCCCGGCAGCGTTCGTGTGGTGTGGCCTTTTCCTGTCCACCACCCGCGTTTCACCCCCTTCCATTCGGCGAGCTTTCCCCACCCTTTCAGGTTCAGGTGCGCGGACGTTCGGGTTCGCTTAAGGTTTTGCGTTCCGCGTGCCAGGGTCGCACATTTCGGGCAATATATCTCCCCGCGCTTGACCGTGGGATGCGCTTGAGCTCGCGCTAAGGCTTGCAAAACGACGTCCGCAGGACCAGAAGAACTCGTGAACCTCGGCCGTGTGTCTGGGCCGTGTGTCCGGAATCCATCGGGAATATTTTTGGGAATCCTGGAATCCCACCGGTTTATGGTCGCGGTCGGGTTTTTTTTTTCGGTGGAGCTTTACATTTTGTGCGCACATTCTCTCCCCTCCCCGCCTCGGCGAGTCCGCTAATTCTCCGCGTCTTTCTTTATCGCCGTTTTATCGCCCGTTTGGGGTTTCGCAATGTTTTCTGTTTCTTTTTTTTTTCCGCCCCCCCCGGTTGTTTTGCCAGTTTTCCTGCCGTGCGCCCCCGGGCGGGCAGTCTGCTCCGAACAACCGGGCGGCAGACCTTGCGAACCGGCTCCGGTTGGTCGGGCTTTCGAAGACTGCCTGGTTCCGCACCGAAACGATGTGTTACAACATTGCACGGATTCCGTGGGGCGTGCGTGTGCGTTCGGGTGACTTATGATTATTTGATTGCAGCGAAGTTTCGCGCGAATACGCGCATGCGGGGGTTGTCTGCTCTGCCCCAGCGTGCCAGCATCGTGTAATTTCGGCGCACAACAACGTGCCGGACCTAATAAAAGCACGGGGGGAGTGGAGTACTAATCGATGTGTGATATGCGACCCGTAATGTGCACGAAAGGTGCGGGTTCGCACATTGCTTAATCGGCGCAACGATGAGCGGGCAGTAATTTTGCCGAGCGGCCTAATGATGGGTTTTATTGACGCTCACCTTGAACTTTGGTGCCTTTTGTCGGTACAGCGTTTTTTTTTTCTTTCACTCCTCACTCGCTCCCGACCAAAAATCAATTATATCGTGATTGAGTTGCTGCTGGACAAATGCCGTAAAGGTCACCCTTGCTCCGTTGCTGGGTGTGAATAATTCGAATGGGGTGCGAAAATTGTTCATCCAAACTCGCGCACGGTTATCCATGCACGATCTCGGTGTGTTGGTCGATCTTTCCGTGAAGACGAACGAAGGCACCTCGACAGGGGGCAAGAGAAGCCGCCTCAAAACGGATCGTTTTGCGTTCTTTTGACCAGTTTGACCATTTTGACATTGTGCAACTTTTTGTGCGTTGTCATTCGTTGTCTCGGGTTGATCTTTCGCGCGACGATAGTTTATCGGTTATTTTTTGCCACCTTTATTGCGGGGGGGATTTTGGGGCACGTTAAGCTATTGTGTTTTTATGTATTCCTTCGTTTTTTTTCTATGCGTTGGTAATAAAAACCTGTTATTATCGGTGATCTTTAAATTGCATCAATCACGAGCCACCGGGGGGGCGGGAGTATAGATGGTTTTTTTTTGGCGATTTCTTTGCAAACGTAACAAAAGTACGACTCCGACGGTGTGAAATGCAAATGCAATCCGGTTCCTGTGCTTCAGCAACTTTTCGACGGGTTCGAGTTGTCCTAACCCATTGCGCTGGCATTTAAATCTCCACCGAAATAATTACCCGATACGATAAGCAAACTCTCGCTCCGCCGACGAACGCGCCGGATGAATAAAAATAATTTTATGTGCATCGTTTGGATCTGATACGAGATGCGGCAGACCCGGTTGCACTCACATGCGCGTACGCACACACGCGCACGTATGCCCGGGCGCGGCTCCTTTCAACTGGCCAACGCATTTTGGGCGTTTATTTATTTTTTTTTTTTGCAAATCAAACCCGCTCGTTTGTTGCGGCTTTCCTTTTACCCTTGCACACACACACAACACACACACGCGCGCGCGCGCGCGGGCTCGCAAATGGTCACGATGATAAATGATCATATTTCGTGAGAATTTCCAGAAAATCCACACACTTGCTCTTTCTTTCTATCTCTCGCGTGCGCGCGGCCCCTCGTACGATCGCAAACACACATGTAGCCGCACGTACGCATACCACCGCAGCTGGAATGGAATTTAATCCAACCGTGCTCCCATGCATGCAGTTGATCCTCCTCGTCAGTCGTTTTCCCTTTTGCAGGCGCGGCGGCACCATGGCACCATTCTTGGTGTGCCTGTGTGTGCGCTCCGTTGCTCTTCTTCTTGCGCTCTGGGTAAATTGGGCAGCAGCGATCATCGGATGCGGCTGCTCGCGATCGACGGCACGATCGACGGGGATCGGGGCTGGAAAATGAGGGAACGCACGATAAACGACACCGGGAGATGGAGAAACGGTGGAAAATTGGAAGACGAAGTGTGAGAAACGTTAGCCATGAATCACTTCTTCTGATTTTTTTGTTGGATTTCAGCGACAACGAGCCCCGTGATCGGGCGGGGCCGATCGAGGCCGAGAAAACGGAAAGCCTGCCAAAGTTACGGCGAGAAATAACTGGAGGAAAAAAAACACCAACACACACAGACACACATACAGAATCCTCTCGCCCCGTGAGCTTTATCGCACGAGCGAGGGTCCGTTGCCGCCGTTGGCTTTTGTCGTTTCGCTTACCGAGGGGAGCCCAAAAGAGTCTACAGTCCTCATTCGCCATGCGCCGCCTTTGGCCTTTGGCTAAAGGTGTTCTGGTTATGGTGCACACTAATCATTTCTTTAACATTTTTCCGTTTATTTCTTGCATTCCAAAGCGGGCGGCATTTCCCATTCGCCATCGGCGACCGAGCGCATCCTTCGCTCGTCTCACCGGGAGTTGAGTGTTCCTTTTTTTTTTTTCGTTTTGCTCTTTCATTTTGTTTTTGTTTTTGCCGTTCTTCCACCGTTTTGCCGAGATGTGCCCGTTTTATTGATGCTTTCGGTTCCCTTCATTGGCACCCTGGGCAAAAATTCGCATTCAAAACCCACCCGAAGCCAACGGCTGCATGCTGCATTCCTTTCCAGTGGCGGCTTCATTGAGCGATTCGTTCTTCCCGCGTCTGGTAAGCCGTTTTCAAGCGGTATTGTATTGAGAAATCAAACGAATGCACTTCACTACCGCACTCAATGTACGGTCCCTTTTTGCTCGCCTAATGCACTAACGGGTGTTCAGCCCAATCAACCACCCAAACCGATGGGCGGTCACATTCCGATCATTCTGCCCATCTGTCCGTCCGACATCCGGTGTCCGTTGCGTCGCCGTGTCATTCTCTAACAAAATGCCCCCATCCGATCGTTATCCTCCGAACCAGCGAGAGAGCGAGGTGGCATTACGGAAATGGTACCTTTTACGGCGCTAAATGTGTGTCCTCCTGACCGGGCCGCGGGAATTACGATGGGTGCGCTTCGGTTGGCTCGGAATAGATGGAGGGAAAATTTAAAAATAATGAGACAGCATCTTTAAACCGACCCAATCCCACCGAGCTCGGGACTCGCTCACGAGTAGCGGTTCGCTGCTGCTGCTGCTGCTGCTGCTCCTGCTTAAGGTGCTGCCGTCGTTCTCAACACAAACACAAACCAACCGTGCCAATATGACGCGGGACTCCTGGGCGAAGGAAACAATGAAAAAAGAAAAAAAAGAACGGGCCCGATAATCATAGGGTTCGCTTGAAGGTTTAACAATCGGTGGTGGTTCTCGTTGCGGCGGTCATCGGATGAGGATCTTCGCTCCCTTTTTTTCCTTCTTTTATTTCCCCTACGATCGTACCGCCTGACCGTACCGGGGTTGCATGCGGCGAAAGACGATCGGCGCACGCTGGACAAAGATGATCACCATTTCCGTGTGCCAGTGGACGATCACTGAAAGAGGAAGATAGTTCGACTCATCATCGTCTCGGGTGCTTGGCTGCTTTACGTACACACACACACGAGGAGGAAAAAAGTGCATTATCATTCATAATGTGCCGAATGGCTGGGAATTTCGTTGCCAGCTGAGCGAGAGGTGGAAACGCTATGAGAAGTGAGATTCCACGACGGGCGGAACGAACCCCACCGGGTGAGAATTTCGAGTGGTGGAATGTTTCATCATTGTCCGGTTGTTGTTCTCGGGGAAATTATTTTCTCCCTCCCCAGGGTAGGGCCGGCAAGCAGATTAGAATTCTTAATTCGTTTTAATGAATCCCCAAAACGGGATCGGTGAACCACGTATGAGTCGTTTATGAGGTTAACCATAGGAATGCGATTTCTCGTAAGAGCGTGTACCTTAAGGGTTTTGCTTGAATTGCCTAAGGTTTTGCTTCGTTTTGTGAAGACATTTTTCCAAGCCGAATAAACACACACGTGCACACACACACACTCGACCTAGTCATTGTTTGCCACCAAACGGGCTGGATGAATCTTCTCGGCTGCTTTGTCCTAACCGCGCGGATGCCTTTTATTGATCGAACCTGGAGTTCACCACCGGGTTCTCTTCCGCCCAGCGAGAAGGAAATGATTAATGAGTATTCAAAGCAAAACGCACCGGCCAGCGACGGCTGTGATCGAACCGAAAGCCAAACTAATAGAACCGAAGCCATGCGCTGCCCAACCCTGGTGAACCCGCGGTGATCCGTTCACACGAGATCACCTAACTTGTCCTGCGCAAGTGGAAGGAATGTTTCTACAATAGAGACTTGAGCCGAAAAGCCAGCGGCCAGGTCTCGAGGGAGCAAAAAAAAAAACGACAGCGTCCCCGACAGCGCAAGAGCGCAGGAGCAAGAACACCGGGGACTGGCTTCAAGGAGATCAAAGATAAAAGGACGAAGACGAATGGTTCGATCGCTGGCATGCGGCCCCTGGCCGTCGGCGATGCGTCATTTTATGTTTCGCTTCGGTTTTCGGGCCCTGGCCGCGGTGAGACGATTGGAATCCATCGGCGGCACGTTCGCTCTCTCTCTCTCTCTCGCTCTCTCTCTGTGCGTGTCGGTAAAAAGATGACTGATCGTATTATTTGACCGATTGATACGCGATCAGTCCATTGGGGTGAACGAGCACGGGAATGGTGTGGTTTCGGCAGGACATCCAAACCACCGCCAATCGCACCGAATGCCACAGATCAGTCCGCATCTCGGAGATGGGCGCGCACATTGGCTAACGAGAGTGTGCTCCCTTTTGCTGATGAAAAGCCAAGAAGAAAAGGGTTTTAAAAAAATCCCTAACCACCGATGGTTGCGCGCCGATCCAAGCCCGTTCGCCATTAATAAGAAGTGACACTTTTCAACTTTACCGACGCCCAACAAGCTCACGAGCATAGGCGGATGGCAAATGGGGGTCCTCCGCAACGAAAGCACAGCAAAACAAAGAAAACAAAAGGCTGCCCAAAAATCCATCCTCACTTGTCCGCTGAAAGCGTTTCGGTGTTCGGTTTCGGTGCCCGCCTGTCCGTTTGCGAACTATACCGAATCCGGCGAGCGGACCGCGCAACCAGAATCAGATTAAAAACCCGCACCTAATACGCCCGGACCTGCGGCGCAGATCGAGCGGTGCTGATTTTGGGGCACATTCTGAGTGGAATTTTTTTTATCTTTATCTTCACCGGTTCGGTAGCTCCGATGGGCGCAAGAGGCGAAATAAAAAAAAAAAGGATGTCCAATCCCCGATGCCCGATGGCGAACGAAAACTCCGACCGTCGACTCGAGGCTGATGAAAGCGGTCGTACAAGATTTTTCACTTTCGACAAACGACACATTCCATAAGCGCGCGCTTCTTCCCCACGTCGTGTGTGTGTGTTTGGGGGCAACACACACAAACAGCAAATTCAATCGATCGCGCATCCGTCTGAACGTGGGGAGCTTTGAGAGAGACCCCATTGGGGTGCGATAAGATCAAATTTCGAGCAACCGCGAGCCATCGCGAAAGGTGACTCGAGCGGACTGGCTCGATTGCGGAGTCAGCCGATTAGTCTCGCAACGGACTGGTGGAGCCTTGTTTTTTGTTTGTTTGATGCGCGATCGAGGGTATCCAGCATTCGCGTTGAGTCAGCGTATGGTGTTGGAATCGTGTGGCGGTACCTCATAAAAGCAAACGGTCCACGGACCCGATCCAAGGGGGCCATCAACCGTTCGGTGCGGTGCTGAAAAACAATTCTAATGAAGCCATAAATTATCGAACGCGTTTCACGCGATCGTGGCCACGTGTGGTGGCGGGTGTACGGTCAATCGTAAAAACTGGAATAATGTCACTGTACATAACCGACCCGCTAATGATCCTTTATGGTTCGGTGTCGTCGGGTGATTCGTTGGACCGTGGTGGAGCCGATTCGATTATGCAAAATCCCACCGAAAAGATTCCGATTCACTCGCTAGTGGAATTTGTTCGAAAAAAATCCATCGAAGGCCAAAATCGAAACGAAAAAACCGAAAACCATAAAACGCCTTACATCGGCAAACCGGGAAGCCGTTTCGTTCGCCGTTTTGTTCTCGGAGTGTCATCGGTTCGCGTGATCAAGAATGATAGAAGCGAAAGTCAATCAGTAGCTCGTGCAAAAATCCGCTTATCGTGGGCCGTGAAGCCAACCTCGTGGCAGGAACACTCTCGTCTGTCCGTGTTTCCGTAGCGCTCGCGCTCGCGAACCAACGTTAGCTCCGAAACGGACATCAATCATTTCGCTCACCTTTCCACCTTCATCCGGTGGATTCGTGCGATATTTCCCAACCGAAGACGCGCGCCAGCGAAATGTGATTGATTTTTATTGTTTTCGAAAAGTCAAGTCGTTCGGATTGAGCGACAACGGTTTGGGGATCGAGCGTGAGCGAGCAAGAGAGAAAAAGAACGAGCTGGTCCTTGGAAGGTGCCACATTGTCTGCCATCGTTCGGTGCATCGGAAAATTGCATTTCACCAAGCGGGGATGGCAAACGACACGGATAAGCCACCCTCTACCGCCTGTGGACATTCGCGAACCGTTCACGAAAGCAGCGGTCGCTAGAAATTGGCGAAAAGTTTTGCTAGGTGAGGTCACGGATAAAAGAACGTACGCTTCTCAACCCAGCACCCCACGGGCGCATTGAGCGGAAAATTTATGGAACAATTTGTTGCCATCCCGAGGCAACCGGGAGGGGGGATTTCAAAGCGCTTGCGATCGAGGAAAGAACTTTGAGAAATTACACCCTCACAAAGCGACGGGAGAGCAGGAATTGAATCAATTTTATTGCTACCCCATGATGGATTTATTTCACCCACCGTCATGACAGCTGAAAAGGTGAAGAAGCACTGCATAAGAATTAGAATAGAAAGTGTAATATCCGTGCTTAAAAAAATCCCAATTTCAAACTGTTTCCCACCGATCCCGATTGAGTTGAAACAATAGTTTGACACGCGCTGGAATATCCCTTCCCGGAGAGGTGATAATTTATGTTAATTGATGATGACCACCTACACCGAGTGGTGGTGGATAAAAAAAAACCGGCGCGTCTAGTAACCGGACGCTAATGGGAGGGAAATTGGCGTTAAAATCGGGCCTGTTTGTCGGTGTGAAAAGGGATCACCGATCGGAAAGGGAATCATGGGAACGGAAACACGATGAGGCCGGTGGTGATTTCGCGCGTTTTGTTTCAGCCAAGCGTTCGGTTTTCATATGCTTTTGGAAAATGGGAACGTCCGAAAACCACTTTATGTCAAATGTATCATATTAAAGCATGGCCTGCTACGATGGTCCGTCACCCTGCGCCTGCATATAACCAACACAAGAGCCTGAAAGTGGAATAAAAAAAGGCACCAAAACCCACGCAGACGAAAAAAACCCGCGCACGAAGAAGAAAAAACAACGTGCCGCTAAATGATAGGGGTCGCATTATCTCTGATTGATTGAAACATCACCATCGATTGGGCGTAATCGTGAGCATGGCGATTAAATTGATTTCGAGTGCGGCACGAAAACATCCGCTCGATGCACCGAAAGCAAGCTCAGACCGTTGCTTGCAGCGTGTGCTCGCGCGAGCAAAGCGAAATAAAACAGCAATTGCAGCAATAATTTATATCATTCTGGTCCCGGTTTTTGGCGCCGCACGGTGCTTTTTTTGCTGCTTGCAACCAAACGAAACGGTGGTTCATGCCGATGGTATAAATCACAACCGTGGCTGCCAGCGGAACGTACTTAATCCATCACCTTCGCGTAATCATCATCCTCGCGTCACGGATCGCGCAATCATCGTGGAATCGCGCATTCCGAAACGTGGAACCGTCGCGGCTGGAAAACGGGCATTCCTGGTGCTCCCCGTGTGGCACCAACATTTCACCAATGTTTACGCGTGCCACCACCGCGCGTTCGGCTGTGAGCATAAATCTGATTTATGTTCACGCCATGCCCAAAACGAGCTCACCGTGCGTTGCGTGGTGGATTGTACGCGCAGCATAAAATCTCTCTTTCTCTCTCTCGTTCTCTCTTTCGTCCCCGTTGAGGGTCGGATTTTTCCGCGCTTGCAATGCTGGAGAACCGATGGAGTGGAATTATTTCAATTTTTAAAACACGAACCACGCGCCACCTTGGGGATGTAGGATTGGTTTCCCCGCGGGCTCGGGTTGATTCATATTTTTTGAGGGCATTTTCATTCAACAATTGCGGCAACAAACGCCCTGTCTCGCGCCAAACAACGATGCAGTGATTGAGTGCTTCCTTAAGCCTTCATCAACGATTCGCTGCACGCCCAACCCGGGGTGGGAAATGCACGCGAGGGGAACCGGAACCGTGCAATAAGCAAACGGTGGAAGGGCACAACAACAACGGTGGAAAGAAAAATGCAACGGCCACGGGTTCGAGAAGATTATACTCTGGCGCGATCCTCAGCGCAGCCGTGCGCGTTTTTTTTTTTAATTCCAAGCACGTGCTCACGCGAATGCGCGGATCCACGCGCGAGCGCACACACACACGCCTGTCGCGAACGACAACCGAACCAACGACGACGGAAGTTGCGCTCTCTCTCTCTCTCTCGGCGGTGGGGACGTTAAATAAGACTGCGAAAGACTGCGCCCGAAAATGCGTCATCCAAGCGATTAGCCCATTAGAGTGCGCTCGTAGAATGGAACCGATTCAGGTGGGTCAAAAATCACCAAAACGGACCGGGCACCACCGGAAGTGGCATCTTCTGGCATCGAGACACGGGCGGAAGAAGGGCCAAATCTCATCTGCATGTCCGCGGCATTAATCTTCATTTCGAGTCCACTCGAATAATTCACGACCGACCGGGTTTCTGGTGGCAGCGCCAAAAGGCCGCGCGACCGGACGGCGCGTGATTTGCATGCATGCCGCTTATGCAGCCGTGCCGCGTGGTTCGTGCTCATATTCGCGACCATGCGCCCGCTGAAAGCACGGAAATGGAGTGCAGTGGCCTTCGGTTTTCGCAAAAGTAGCGAATGCAGCGCGAGCACGATGGTGGTGGTGGTGATCCCGGCGAGCCAGAGGTTTTGCATCCTAATTGCGGATTGCGGGCAAAATAGGGATGCTAAGAGCGTCGAATTTCTAAATTTAATTCCACGCGTCGATAAATATTCATTCGCCATTCATTCGCCCCCGCGTTTTGGGGCACTGCAGCACAGGGGGTTTTTGGGTGTGTGGGGTTGGTGCGTTTTGATCAACAAATATTTGGCGCCAGTTGCAACCAATTCGGCTGCTCATTCTGTGTGGCACACGGAAGCGCCCATTTGCATCGAATAGCCGAATCGCTGCATAATAATATTAAGCATTTGTTTTTTTCTTCTTCTTCTTTTACTGTGTAAATTTAATTCACAAAACCATAAACCTTAAGCCCATTATCTAATGCTTCTTCTTCATCTTCTTCTCGTTCAAGGTGGAACAAGCTTGCGGAATCCCATCGATGATGCCGTCGGAGTATCTGGCCGACGGAGCGTACGATGACGCACCACAAACGCCAACTGCGGGCAGCAAGTGGTCGTTCGCGCCCAACAACGATATGCTCCAGTTCGAGATGACCATCGACAAGAACAAGGATCTCTTCATTCAGCTATCGACGACGTAAGTGATCCCAACCCGAGAGGACGTATTGCACAACGCACTCCCGCGCAGGGCGTCATAATTGGATGTGTGTGTGGGGGCGCGTATCAGACTGCAAGGATCGCATGGCGGTGATATTAATTAACATTCCTGCGCTCGTTCCTGCGAAGACAATTGCGCGCCTTCCGCCGGGTGGCAGCGCCTTGTGTGGGTGTTGTTCCATCCCTTGACGAGCCGAGAACTGATTGCGATCTGTCCGGGGTTTTTATTCCCTCATGCTGGTTGTGACGATGCGCGATAATTGGGTATTAATGGCGATGACAGCTCAGAGAAGGGTGTGCTGTTTTTTCTTTTTGTTGTATTATTGCCTCATCACTCACCATTCCATCTGGCGCCCGAGCCGTGTGTGCGGTGTGGGGCTCACACATAAGCCACGTAATCGCACGCGAGTGAACCGTTTCCTAACGTTCTAAAACCGTGCACGTGAACGTAGCGGCCCTTATATTGTGCCACGACGGTTGGTAAGACCTACCGAAGCCACGTAACAGCTAGTATTCATGTGCTAAACAACCCCACTCACGGGGCGGATATTTACACTACTCAACCTCCCTGAACAAAAAAAAAGAAAAAAAAACCACCCCTTCGCGTGCGCTACAAAGGAATCTTTTCAACGGCAACGCGAACGCACCTCGACTCGAAAGGAAGGAACGAACCACGAAACGCGTGTTTTTATTAATTCGCAACGTGAATCCTCACCCATGCTGGAGCGCGCTTCAACGACCGTGACCTTCTTCGAAACCATGTGCGGGCCAACCCCAAAGTGACGGCATCCCGCATCGGTTAGAAAACAATCGGTTCGATTAATTGCGCGGTGTGAGTGTGTGTGTTGCAATCGTTGCTGCAAGCAAACAACGACGGTAAGCGTTTCGGGAAACACACCACCGTTTGCTTTGCTGCGCCAACAGGAATGCAACAATCGTGTACCATTGTTTGGAAATGCTGCTGCTGCTGCCGCGCGTGGTAAACGAACTGACGCGTGGGTGTCAACGCTAACGATGCGTCGTGCGGTGGAGATTGACGCGCGTGATCACGAGATCATGGCGTGGGTTTGGTTGGTTGCGAGTGTGTTCCCGCGGAAACATGCTCCCTTTCTTTAGGGCTCAAAAGCTAATAGGGTTTGATCGTGCGGCTATCGATACGCGGTTTCGGTTGGTTGCGATCTAATTTGTGCATTTTCGTCTCCACCGGCAGGCTCTGCGAAGATGAGGACTATCACCCGACGGACGAGGACTGCTGGACGGGCAGTAGCCTGAGTGACTACACGCAGCAGGTGGTGACGACGATCGGTGATCGGTACAATCCGGAGGTGATGTACAACGCCACGGCCACGGTGTCACCGCACATGCAGACGCTTGTCGATCGACTGATCAACCTTAAGACGGCTGTCAACAAAGCGGTAAGTGTCTGGGGCCAAACATCTTCTCCTCCTTTGCTGGAGACATTCGCTAATGGAAAATGTTGTTGTTTTTTTTTGCCCCGCGATCGATCACTAGTACGCGTTCAACACCTTCCGAGGGGACGTGGATAACATGCAATCGGACATGGCGGAAGGATCGGGCGATTCGTACGCCTCCGATGACGACGAGGACAGCGATCTTGCTTCCGGTTCCGGTGAAGGCAACTTCGATCGTACGTATTACCTTCACAACTTTCGTTTGTTTGTTTCCCAGGCAGGTGCCCTAAACCTCGTCGATTAACTGACCTGGTTTTTTCTGTCCCTTTTTTTTCTGCACACCTTCCACGGCACAGGAATCGGTGGACGATCGGGTCTGGATCTAAACACGAGGGTGATCCCCCCGATGAGGGACATGGTCCCATCGAAAGGAATCTCGGCCAGCTCCAGCTGGAGCTTGCTCACGCTGTCCACGATCGTGCTGTCCCTGCCGCCGTTGCTGCTGCACGCTCTAAGCGATCGGGCCAGTAGGCACTGAGCCGGTCCAAGCAGGACAACGCGTCGCGGTTTATCAAACCGGATCAGGTTAGCTACCGGACACGGAACGCCGCAAGAGACGCGGCTCTCCGGCGTGGTTCGATCGTGCGGAATGTTAGAAAACAACCGACCCTACTAGTAGCGACAGCAAGAGCATCCTCATCGAGCACACGAATGCACACGAACACACGACCCACGCACACAGAATAACACACACCCTCACACATGTTCTTCCTCATAAAACTAAACGCGCTCAAAGGTTCCAGGATTCGTCAATCAGTCAGTACGAACGCTCGCACACACACTCACGTTCCCTTGCTAGAGGTGGGTGTTATCGAAAAATGCATAGTATTCCTTTTTCCGGGGGTGGCAACAGCTCGTCCTTTTTGGGGGACGAGGGTTTTTTTCCCCAAGCGTATCCTTATTGCAGCTGCTTAAAGTTTATATCGCCCGAGCCGCTAACGAAACCGTTCAGAACGGTACCGAATCGAATCGATGCAGCATTCTTTAGTTTGCAGTCATCCAGGCCAGCCCACGATAAGGACTGGCCTGTTGAGTTTAGCCACCCACTCCCGGGAAGGAACCCACTCCAGCCAAGCCATAGGGATGTTGTTCTAGCGTTTACTTTAAAGTGAAAGAGATGAGGAAACAAAAAACGGCCGGACCTCCAGGGTCCTGCGGCAGTCAATTGTTCGTTAGTGTACGTGTGCTGCACGTCGGTGTGCTCAAATCTCAGAATGAAAGATCCCTTCGAAACGATCTCTCGTGCGTAAGATTTCATGGAGCCACCGCCAGCGGTAGAAAACGGCGGTAGTTTGTTCTAGTGATGTATTCCGTGATTCTTCCACTGTCATTTATTTATCCGTTTGTTTTTTTTTGTTTTCTCTCTCTCTCTCGTCCGAAGGAGAAAACACGCGGTATCCCGCACACGTGCCCGGTGGAAGCATGCAACCCGGGTTTATCTCTTCCCGTTGTCGCCGTGTAGTACTGGAGTCGCGTACTTTGCTTAGTCGTTGGTAGAAACAAAACAAAACAAAACAAAAAAGATATCGTAGCTAGACCATTAAAAAAAAAGGGCAAGAAAGAAAGGCAGGAATGAAAATAACTCAAAAAAAAAAGTGAACAAAACTCATCTAAAAAACTCTTCGAAAACCTTGAACCTTGAAGCACCTAATTTGCTACTAACCCAACTAAAGAAAGCTGCTGCTGCTGCTGCATGTGTGTTAGCAGTTAGGGCGAAAGAATCGATAAACGGATAAACGTTTTATGTACATATTTAACTTAAACGAATACCTAGGCGCGTTGGCATGATGGATGGTGGAGGTTTAATGCACCAGTCCGAGTACTATTCTCATTTATTTTATTCTTTTTTTTTGCGAGAGAACGAACCGATGATCAAGTCAAAAACCTAATTTAGAAGCACATAACCATTTGGAACGCGAATACAGTGTGCGTTCGACTCACCGATAAGGTAGCGAGCCGTTCTAGAAAACGAATATGGTGCGTAATTTCACCATCGTTGCGTAGCCGTTAAACAGACGAAAGCCTATCCTTCACGTCCCAGCAAGTAAAAACCCGTTCGATATGTGTTGCACAATTCGCGGGGTACCATTCTCAACCGGCGGGGCACGTACGATACGCCGTTCGTTACATACGATTCTCATTTGTTTGCAGCGAGCCAAAGCGGCGATTTCAGAATCGGAGGAGGGTTTGTCGCATAGGTATAAGATCGGGCTACGGTTGAAATTCTATCCAATGGCTGCTGCTGGTTTCCGCGTTTTCTCATTTCGCGTACAAATGCTCCGAATGGTTGGTCAGGCGTGCATCATCGTGTGCAATCGCGAAGGGAAGGGACTTTTTTTTTGCTTGTCTCTCTCTCTCTCTCTTTGCAAACAAGATCGATTTCAATTAGATCATTCGCCGCCCCGGAGGATGTAGGTCAGCGTTGGTCCCGGTGGCATTATGCATTATTGGCCAGCGGTTGCCCTCGACGGAAGCGAGTGAGGGGTTGTAAATTTACGTATGTGTGTGTGTGTGTGTGCTAAAGGGGACGGAACGAAACGGCAGTTGAACGGCGATCAAATCTCCGTGGAAAGCGTACGAGATGCAGGAACAGAGAGAAGAAGAACAGTGTGTCGCTGGAATGCTAACCCAATTGTTTGAACTATCTGTGATTGTGCTAAGAAAAAACGAGAGGGCGAAGATGGAAGAGAGAGAGAGAGCGAGTGAGAGAGAATTGGTGAAAAGCTGTCGATACGCGTATAAAGGCATAATACCGGAAGCGAGCCCGGTTGTGGCGAAACCTGGAAGGGATGCTGCTGAAATGTAGAATATAAGCGCAGAGAAGAAGTGCAAGAGAAAAAATTAAGAGCAAGTAATTTATTGTTAGTAGAAACACACATTCGTTGTTGACGATCAGGTCTACCAAGGAAAACGCGTCCACGAACCCATAATACGGACAGACAGGCAGGAAAGGACACGTTTTCCAGCGCCACCAGCAGCACGAGATTGAGGGGGATTAAAGGGGGTTGGGCGTGGGAAGAACACGTGTATGCGTTCACGTTATGGTGCCATGAACCTCCCGCTTATTTGTTTTGTTTCGTACGATTACTAACAACATGCACACACACAGGGATACGGGAGAAACACTGAGTAGAAAGCACGGGCGAAAATTGGCACACATCGAAGGAAATGTGGAAAACAAAGCGAAAGAAAAAAAGAAACGTTTAAACAGAAGAAAAAAAATCATCCCCTCTTTAACCGAAAACAAAGCAAATGAGTTAAACCAATGGTCGAAAAAAAAACGAAGCAAATCAACAAAAATGAAAGGAATACGGATGGAAAAAAAGAGAGAATGCTAATTCCACTTCCAGTGATATATCTTAGATTTAGGTTGCAATTATTATGTTTTTTTTTTTAATTTTTTTGCTGTATTATTCTTTAAACAAAAAAAAAATGGCAAATGAGCCGTGTTTTTCGTCCGCTCCTCCAATACCTTTTTGGGCACGTTTCGGTAGCGCAGTCTTCAAAATTCGAGTCATAACTGTATAGGATAAACGGGGGTAAGAGAGTGAAAGAGAAATCAAAGCTAAATCAAAGTCAACCTACCGAAAATTTCCCTCAAAATCGCACGGAGTGAGTGTTTCCCATCCTACCCCGCTCGTGTCTCACCAAAACCCCACCCCCATCCGTCCCGGAAACGATGTTTTAGATTGAAGCGAAAAAAAAAAGAAGGAACAAAAGCTCCCCTAGGTCGTAAACATTATGCTAAGTGAGTGGTGTGTTGAGAACGAGAGAGAGAAAGATAGAGAGAGAGAGCAATCCTTTATCACTCTATCAACGGGGGTGGACTGGAATCGTGCATGTGTCACCGATACCACGAGCCACGAGATAGCTCAATCCCACTTTTGCTTTGAAGAAATGCGCGATGGAGGCGCATGGTCGGTTTCCTTCGTATCAATCGTTATTCCGAACCGGGGGCGGATGGGTGCGTGACAAGCAAAACAAAAAGGGCACAGGAAAGAAGAAGAACAACAACACAAGAAAAAAAAACGCAACTACCAAACGCAATCGTCTCTCAAGCTTCGTTCCCTCTCCCCTACCCAATCCCTTCCTCGATAGTCCCTCCCCCATCGTCGGGTGTTGTCCGTTGGATGGGAGTTGTTTTCAAAATTATTACCATTAAGCGTATAGAGAGGAAGGAAGAGTAGCACCCACCAGCTGGTGCACAGTTCTCGGGAACTCGGGAACGGATAGGTCCCCTCGGGGGTGGCGAAATCAATCACCGAATCAATCCCTTACGGCCCCCGTTACGAGGATCCCGGCCGGGCGGCAGTTTATTTTGTATTTATCTAATAAATACAGTTCAAACAGGAAGAATAAATTAATTTAACTAAACCATGGATAAACAAGGTAGATATTAGGATGGTAATATATATATATATATAAAAAAGTATATATAAAAATATATATATATATATATATATATATATATATATATATATATATATATATATATATATATATATATATATATATATATATATATATATATGCGTATACATATAGTTTTCAAGCACCGAACGTTTTGGTTGGTGGCCATGTGCCAGCGAGAGCGAGCGCACGCGTGGAGGTGAAGAGAAAGAAGAAGAAAAAAACGCAGGATAATGTGTATTATATGTAGGCAAATAGGATACGGGAGTCGTTTACTATTTTTTTCTACTTACTTTTCGTTTTGTCATACACAACAAGCGAGCGAGCAAAAACAAAACCGAACATAAAACAAAAATGCACCAGAACAGGACAGGACCCCGACCACGCAAAGCAAAAAGGGGGGCAGTGGAATGGGGAGAGGGTGGGAAGTGAGGGTGGCACAGCCAAATAAGGGATGCTTGTGGCCAATATCAGCATCCATCGAGCGAAAGCGTCCCATAAACTGATGAGTCCCACTCCACTTGAATTAATTTTGCTTTCGTTTCGAAGGACACACGCGCGTGTTGAGGTGGGGTGAAAATTTGGGAAAAATAAGCTCGCCAAAGGCGCGAATGGCTGCCTCCCGCTGCAGGAAAAACGCCACGCCGATCAGATAAAGCAGGAATGAAAGCACACCGTGCGTGTGTGTGTGTGTGTGTGTTTGGGGAAAAGTACACACGAACAACACGCCAAAATATCGGAATCGAGAGAGAGAGATGGGCTCGGATAAAAAAAATGAAACGGAAAACTGATAACGGCATGTGCTAACAGTTCCGACAGGCAGGCAACACACACACACACACTCACATCTTCTAAACGCGGAAAAGCACGCGGAAGCCGAGCCAAACAGCCCGCGAAAATGGCACCACTGTGTATAAGGAAGGAAGAAATAATAAACATATTATTCTGAACGAATAACAAAACGGAGGTAAGTCTGTTTGTTTGTGCCCCCCCCGGGTTGGGGGATGTCGGTGGCGGGGAGGAAAAGGGGGGGGGGTTGTATTTATTTAGTAACCGAATGAATTTGCATTTCCATTTCAATACCGAGTAAGTAAACCGAGAGCCCGGATAGTGGCGGCTGAGGGTTGATCAATAATTTTCATCAACGATGTAAATTGTTTGCCCCGATCTCAGTAAACATTGGGTCGATTATTTAACAAGCGAAAAGAAAAATTAACACAACAACAAAAAAACCAAAGGCTACTACGACCGCCGGTAAGGTCGGGAAAAAAAGCGAGCCGAGCTTTTCACCTGCATGGCCATGGCCGGTTGTGGGAGTGCTTGGTTTCATGTTCTTTTTGTTTTTTTGTTTGCACCTCCACCCCCACCTCGGTGGGTTGTTATCTCTCGAGCCATGAAAAGTAGTGAAAATGGTGGCTCTCCGTCGGTTCCGAACATGGCGTGTTAGAAAATTAGAACCAGCCGGGACGACCGGTGCCAGTGTATCCTTTTATCGAGATGCTGGTCTCTGTGTTTTTTTTTGCTTTTTGGTTGTATGAGTCCTTTTCCACTCATGCTGCACGGAAAACTACACATTTTTGCATCCCGTAACCTCGTCACCCTCGTCGTGTTCGTGTCCGACCTGACCTACGCTCCTACGGGCTCGATCCTTCGGCGTCCGTGATGTAACTGGGTCACATTTTGCTGATCCGGTGCCAACAGCATGGGGCTGATTTATTAGGCCCCGGTTGGCGTCACCGAAACTGGCCCGAGAACGGCGCCGAAGGATTTGCTGGGCTGCTGAAAGCGACCATTCTCGTCCAAAATTCGACCAATCTCGGGTGCGGTCAGCCAGCCCGAGGTGGGGTCCTTTTTTTTGTGCATCCTTTCCGAAAACCCTCCCACCGCGCACAGGGGAAAGGTGGGAAAATATGTTTCACAACTTTTTCGCACCGCCACGGGGAAAATCGAGAATAAAAAATCGACGTGTCGGTGTCGGTGTTGTAAACGGGGAGGTTTTCTTTATTTTCTAGTGGTTCTGGTTCCTTTCTGGCACGTTCTTTCGTGCGTGCTCGTTGTAAACAAGGACGAATGAACCGAACCGCAAGTGGGCTGCTGCGCTTAATGTACGCGAGGTGGCCCTTCGAACCGGGCATGAGCATTTGGCAGGAGCTGGGACGCCGTTTTAATGGCCGTTGTTGTTTTGAAAATCATCCAACTATCGAATAATTTCGGTCGTTACGTACAATTTTTTGTTTTCGCTCTTCAGGCCAGTGCTGGATGTTGTTGTTGCTGCTGCTGCTGCTCGTGACGCCAGCTCCATTAGGTTGCGCTTTTTTTTCTCGATTTTTCCCCAACCTCCAGCTAATGGAAAAGTGCGCCTCGATTCCGGACGCCATTCTCAAAAAGCTCCCCACCCAGTCACAGCCAGTGGGGCGTAGAATTTTTGAGATTTATCAGACGATTTAAAGTGCCGAGAGGAGGAAAAAAAAACGCAACCCCTTTGTGCCCTGTTTTCGCGCTTTCGAAACTCAGCCAACACTCAGGGTGGTCCACCGGAGCCTGGGGGCCTGGGGCATCGTAATTCTTTTCACCCACTAATGATTTGTAGTGGAAACTTTCGGCTAAATAAATAAATAAATCCACACACCAACACACACACACACGCCCATCGCGTTTGTACGTGTGTATGTAGTCATACCCCGCCGGAGGACTAGCGAATCCTGCGAAATTTGGCCACCCACACGCCCACCGAACAAAATGCGGGTGGACTTCTCGTGAGCTCGGTCTACCGCCGTTGTTTGGCATCGTAACCTACGCAACATTTATTTTTTTTATTGCCGGCGTGGATTTCCCGCTAGTGGAGCTTTGGTGGTGGCCTTGTGCGTTGCCAGGAAAAATATTTCCACGATTTAAAGTGCTTCGATTTATTCAAGTGCGGTTTTTCTTTTCGGTGTTCGCTCGTTCGTATTTGGCACATTCATATCGCACCCGAGAGCGAGAAGATAAGCGTGGCTAAGTGGGAAAATACGTGCAAGGATATGTTTTCCGTGCGTTATACCTTATTTGTGTTATCATAAACATCCTTATCAACCATATTAGAATACCATTTAGATAGCTGTTTTTGTTTCCCCCCCACACAGTTTGCTGTTCAGATGTTTTGCGCTACAATAATTCATTTAAATCGATGCAAACAAAAAAGCACACACATCCACCCGTGAATGCTGCGCACGGAAGTAAAATAATGTTTTTCCTAACAAACATCTCCCCTAACCTGTGGCGATAATAATTCATTTTCGTTCCATTTGCTGGCGCCGTTGCTTCCGTGCACCTCGGAACACCTTTACGGTCTCCGGGAGAGCCGACTGAAGTTTCTGACCCTGGCCCGGGGGGTGATAGATTTTTCGCCCCAAAGAAAAAAAACAACCGCTGCTCAACGAAAGAACCCAGCTTTTCGGTGGGACGGCAAGAACTAGAACGAGAAGCCAGGACGACCGGAACGCATGGCGCGATGATAATGTTTATTGAGGACAGCATGGCGCCACTTGCCATCGATCGCCAGAGAACGCAGAACGCGCTTCGGGATGTCGGGGTTGGTGGTATCCTTTTTTTTTTGGGTGGCATTTCAAGTTCTGCCTCCCATTCAGACGCTACGCTTGCGTGTGCGCGAACGCCACGCCAGAGTTCAGTATCCTTTTGCGTAGCCACCGCAGTGTCTGCCACGTGGTCGAAGCTACGACGAAGCTTCGCAGCATCCGTCCTTCGAGCGTGTTGGTGAACTGTGGCTTTTTTATTGTGCTTCTGCTACTGCAATGAATGAATGGATGCTGTCCTGTTCGATGGATGATCCTTGGGAGAGGGCACATGATCGATTTAATTGCATGACGTGGGAGCCTTTTAGGGGAAAGGATTGCATTTTTCATGCAATTGAAACCCAGAAACGTTTGCATTCACGGCGAAGCAGAGGATGCTTTTTCATCGACTCGAAAAATGTCCCCCAACCCTGTGTGGTCACGGTTGGGAAATGGAATCATTCACCCCCTGGTGGGGGGGTAAATCCGTTCCATCACGAGCATATCGAGGCGCGTAGAAGAAGGGCGCATTCCATCTCGTTCCATTTGAGAAGCGTGATTCAACGCGATATTAAACTCCTGCGAATCCTGCAACAATCCGTCACGCCATTCTGGCAACGCTTGAGCAACCTTTCAGTCGAAGAATTGGCCCAGCTTTCTGTCAGCGGTTTTTGGCCTAAAAGCAGCAACAAGGATCCACCAGTCACGACGGCAGCGTGTGGGTGACTAGGCGTAGGGCGGATTAAAGCCTACCCTAGCCGTAGCTCTGGCACATCGTTATAATTATTATCAATGTTTAACATTAAATCGTGATTTATTTTTACGACCCAACCGCCAGTGGAGGGCGTTTGCGTGGGCAAAACGCAAAAAGGGAACACGACCGTTCGCAGTCGTCGCTGCTCGCCCGGCGACAACGCAATTTTAATGAGCAAAAACAAAAGCTTTCGGGCAATATGCGAACGACGGGAGCAAGATTTCTTGCCTCGTTTGATGTGAGTTTATGACGGCGGTGGTTTGGTCTTAAAAAAACCGGTGGGTGGATGCTTCGTAGCGAGAAGGCGTTGGCTTTGTTTCCTGCGCTGAAGGAAGCTATTGGCCATTGCGGTTCGTAGCAGCGGATCACCGATTAGGTAATGACGCGCCATTGAGTGTGTGGGGAGGTTTGCTTTCCCCGGGGTGTGAAATGGGCAATTAGGATGGCACGGAACTTGGGACGATCGGTGCAATGAGCAGCTTATGAGATGTTCACTTTCAGGCGGCTTGTTAAACCGGACAGCGGATGAGTGGCGTACGATCGAAGCATTACCGGTTATTGGCTTACAATGACCCGCCAACAACGGTTCCTTGTACCATTTCCCGTTCATTAACCCATCGGCTGGATGTTTAAGTGATGAAATAAAAAACTATGATTCCATATAATGGGTAAAACAACTGACGACATGTCGTTTATTTAATCCAAAGCGCCTACGATTTCAAAATGTAGAAAAGGAAAGAAACGGTGAGCTGAGCTTGTTGCCATGGAAACAACGGTGAGTAAACGCTTGGTTCGAAATGAGACCGTGCTGAACTTTGACCTATATCACAGACACCCGTTAATAGTAAACTTTGGTAAGGCGCGATAACCACCAAAAAAAAGCAGCAACAGTTTTAGGGGCGATTTTCCACCAAAACATGATTTATGGCTACCACCGAAAATGCCATCCGAAAGACAACACGCGGGCCGATTAAAACCACCTGCCATCGTTCGACGTTCGGCTGCAAAGCGTGTCCATTCTGGCGCCACCTCGTGTCGGGACTTGGTTAAAAGTGGAGAACTGCAAAAAAAGGACGACAGGGAAAGAAGAGAAAAAAAAACTGGAACCCACCCCCAGAACCACATTTATGGAGAAAACAACTCACCGCCCCCCGATCGGATGGTGTACCATTTGATTATGGTTCCTTGTTAGGGTGGTGCTTCGGGCCTAATTAATATTCCTCCCACTACCCAACCCCTTCCTTCCTCCCTCTCTCTCTTCACCCACCAACGAACGCCGCGAGAAAGGTGACAAATCGCATAAACAGCCACTCAATTATGATGTGGCAATAACACCGCCCTCGAAGGGCGAATCGATGGGGCTTGATGTATGGGGACACGTGGGCGTTTGGAGTGGATGGGGGGAGGTGGGGTAGGCTACTTGCTCAAATTCGTGCACGTTTCCCTGCCCCTCCTCGTGACCGATAATGGCTCATTAATCAGGCAGTTAAATTTTGTACAAAACCATCCGACCTCCCCCCCAAGGGGTTGTGGTTTGGCGCCGGTAGGGTCGTAAACGAAACGCCTCGGTGGCTCCCCGTCGCTGGAGGTTGGGAATTGGAGGGGTGAAAAAGGGCTCCATTCCGGGTCCGGTGATCCGGGAAGTTGAGGGTGGTAACGAGTTTCCCATCCTGCTCGAGGAGCCAGAAACGTGAGCGACATCGGTAATTTGAAGGGATTTGATGGAAGAAGCTTCGAACATTGGGATTTCATTAGTACACACCGTGTTTAGTGCACGCTCGAAGAAGTAAGTTGGGGCTACATTGAACGGACGGAATGAAGATTAATTTGAAGTCGAATCGAACCGGACGAATCTAAAGCATGTTGTATACTTCGATGTACTAGCTAGCGCCTAGTTAGAGCGCTCTTGATTGATGACATTGATATTTCTTCTCGATTGGCGAATTAAATGACCGATTACCGGCCTACTCGGCTGGGTAATTAATAAACGTTGTCCACACGGATGACACGACGCGTTAAGGAAAGAAAATTCACACCTAACAGCGCCCCTAATTACGCAAGTTCACTCACCTGCGCCCCCAGCAAAAGCGCAACTTGAGAAACACTGGAATTGGCGATTTTTCTTACTTTCGCGCGAGCCAATTTTTAAGCCCCTCAAAAATACCAGGAGAACATGCTCGCTAGGCGGCTGTACACCGGTCGCCGTATGTGCCGTGTGCCAAAGCGAGACAGGGATGCTATCGGTTTCGGTCGCGATAAGCCATCGGCAGCATCCCACACCGGCCGAGTGCTCGCACCACGCGTCGATATATGTAACGGAACGGCACGATGTCTTCTCTCGCGCTCGCGCACGCTGCATGCGCCACGCGTGTGTGTGCGCGGCGTTCGCTCGTCTCGTGCGCGAGTGGGTCGTACGGGTGGCCTACCAACAACAACAGCACACGGGTGTGTTACCTGCTACTGTCCTGCGACCCTGGTACCGAAACTCGGCGCGCCTCGAAAAAGCGGCTCAGAATCCGTGCGCCGAAAAAAGGTTTTTTGCTGTTCGCGACCGATGAGTACGCGGCTCACCCGTGCTTGTTTTTTTTCCATAGGTTTTTTTTTTATGCTTTCGACTTATGGCGTAACGTGGGTTTGTTTGATGATTTAAAGGTTTAAATTATGTTTTTTATGACGGAATTTGACGGCAGAATGTACCGTTAGCATTTTCTCACCATTTTCACGGCTTTTATCGTGGATTTTCTTTCATTTTCCTCGTTAAAAGGAGCGTTTCTTTCGACTTTACGCTGCGTGAATTAGCCCATGAGAAGGTGGTTCAATTTCTTTCCGTGATTTAAATCACACCCACAAGGTAGAGCAATAGTTTTCCGAGCATTTTCACGGGTTTCATCGTTTCGTTTCTTTCGTTTTTCTCGCCACCTTTTCCGGCCAAGAAGAGAGTTTCCGAAGGCCATTTCATAGCCTACTGCTGGCACTCATGAATGTCCTTTCCGGCCTTTTAAAGTGCCACTAAAACAGCCCAAAGCGAAGGGTACGGGAAATGAAAGCCCAAAAGGAATGCATTTTCCTTGCAACCAAAAGGACGCGTTAGAAAAACAGGAGCCAGCCAATCTGTCGCAGTGTCATCACTATTTTCCGGAGAAAAAAAAACACCCCGTCCCGATGATGTCCCGCCTCGGGTGGCTCTAAGGGAATGAAACCGAGATTTATACGCAACGGCACCGGCCCCGGAAAAACCCACCAGGATGTCGAAAAGTTCCAAGGCAAGGCACTCCGGTGACCCCGTCAACCATAACCTATCCCGCCACAAACGGAGCCGCAAGGACACCGGGCATGCCGGTGTTTGAGGTTTGGCATCTTTTTCGGGCATGTTTGCATTCGATTCCGGTGCGAATCGGACGCAGGACACAGGCTTCCTTTTTGTTTCTCTCTCTCTCTCTCTCTCTCTCTCTCTCTCTCTCTCTCGCTCTCTCTTTTCGGATGATGTTTCGTTTGTTCATGGTGTTTGTGTTTCGCCCACCCACGATACCACCCCGCCCGGAGCCTGATTTGAATGATGCTACGAACTTCCGGCGCCGTGCAGTTTTCTTTCTTCTTTGCTTCAGGTTTTGCTGCCAAAAAGTGGCTCTCGAGTGGTCAGCCCGGGCTGCGATACGAATCGGTAGCAATCAGATTTAATGAATTTTTTGGCCATTTTCCGACCGGCCACTTCTCCTACGCCTAGCGCGAAGGGTCGCGGTCACATTTGCATTCGCTTGGGTGGGGAGGGGAAATGGTCCAAAACCAGCAGGTCCTTCATCGTGATTTGCATAAGGAGATGGGCGTGCTTTAAACGGCCACGAACGTGCCATGCCGACCATCGTCGTCGTCGTCGCCGTCCGCACCTGGACCGGGGGAAAATTGGATGAACTGCGAATTGGCTGCGGATGAGCCTTTGTTTTCCTTTTTGTGTGTCCCGGTGGCGCACGAAATGCAATCAGATGGCAAAGAACGTGCGATTGTAATTCGGCTCACAGTGAAAACGTATTCGTGAAGAAAAAAAATGAAGCTTTTTAGCCGGGCTTAGCTCAAATTGATTGATCAAATGGACCAAAGCTTAATGTGATCCAGTACCACCCGGAAGGCAGTAATCAAATCGATAGACCTTGGGTTTTGTCACGTACGATGGCAATTAAGTATCGCTTTAATGCTATTTTTCCCTAAGAAAAATGCCTCTTCAAGGCCAAAGCTGCTATGCTCAAGCATTATTAATTCCCACCGTGAGGGATAGTTTTGTTTTTATGCGTACCGTGGCGTCCTCGAGGCCCTTCTAAAGAGTCGTAAACCGTGCGTTAGAATAGGCAAAAACGCCGCTTCCTAAAATCACCGCACGAAACGTGCCAGGATTACAATTCGATCGGTGCCCTTTAAGGCTCACGAATCAATCCATCCGAATCTCCTAAACCCTGATTTGCGTCTTTGGGGTGTATGGCGTCATCGTCATTAAACGGCAATTTCCATTAAACCCATCTAGCGCAATTGTTATGGCGATCATATATGCTTTTTTTTGTGTTCGTTTGGCTTTACTGCTATCGCCATTAAAATCGACTGCGACTAGCCGTGCATCGGTAATTTATCGCTGCAAACGATCGCGAAGGCCAATAAAAAGTGCGGCTCTACTTAGCTGATCGATAAGATGATGTCACGCAAAACCCTGAGCCTACGATGCATACGATAGCTAAGCGGGAGAACATTCCTATATTTTTATCGTCACATTTATTCGCGTGTTATTGTACTGAATTTGAGAAACGCAAACTGGTAAAAAAGGATAAAAACTAAACACATACACACAGAAAGTTTAACTAGTCTCTTATCAACTACATCTCCTATTAGAACTAAAACAGACAATACAAAAAAATGGATCATATAATAGTAAACGAAGTCTAAGCTTTATCGCGTAAAGTGTGAGATGAAAACCGTCCCACGTGCGTCAATCGAATGGATAAGATTTGAAAATGAAAATTAACGGATCCGCCTATTGCATAGCCGTTTACAGGAATGTGATCTTCGTTCGCGTTTGGTTGACCTGCCACACGTTCAGCTCCTCGTAGGTTTCGATGCACGAATCGACTTCGTCCGGTTTGTAGCCCTTGGTGGTGCAGCGTTCCATGATGTCGGACACCTTTACCGTTTTGCTTTCGCCGGCCAACTCCCGCACCAGGGCAAAGATCTTGTCCGATGTGTTTTGAACACTGAGAAAGAAAGGGAGAAAAAAGCACCATAAGCATGTTAGCATGCACGAGTTTGACTCTCACGGTCCATTCCGTTGTACGTACTGTGTGTCGCGCTGCTCGGTTTGATTCAGTGAATCCTTCGACATGGCCAGCAACCGGAGCGCCTCCATAACGTCGTCCTTCTCGACGGTATCCGACAACCGGAGCCGTGCTAGTGCCGTCGAAAGGCGCAAAATACCGAGCAGATTACGCGCCGAAGTGAACGTCATATCGCGGCTGTTGCGGGCCTCGCGCCGAAGCTCAACGTACGCGTTTACGATGTAATCCGTCAGTTCCGGCGTGATAACGGGGATTTTACGCTTGCACAGCGAAATGTACCGCCGAATGAGCGACATGTCGAGCGTTTTGATGCGCGACGGTGGCTGCATGCCGTGATGATGCACATACGTGATGTGCTTCGCGAGCCGCAAATCATTATCCCGGTCCGGTTTGTCCTGGATAAGCCACAGCAGATCGAACCGAGACAACAGAGCCGCCGGAAGCTGAATATTCTGCTCGATCGTACGACGTGGATTGTACCGACCATACGCGGGATTAGCGGCGGCAAGGATCGATACGCGCGCATTCAAACACGTCATAATGCCGGCCTTTGCGATCGAGATCGTCTGCTGCTCCATGACTTCGTGAATCGACACGCGATCTTGCTCGGCCATCTTGTCGAACTCGTCGATGCAGCAAACGCCCTGATCGGCAAGTACCAGTGCACCACCCTCCAGGACCATCTCGCCCGTGAGCGGATCCTTCATGACGGCGGCCGTTAAACCAACACCGGACGAACCGCGACCCGTCGTGTACTGGCTGCGTACGGCCAAACGATCGATGTATCCCAGCAGCTGCGATTTGGCCACACCCGGGTCACCCATGAGGCAGATGTTGATGTTACCACGGATCTTCATACCGTCCGGGCTGCGATCGACACCGCCCACGAGCAGCAGCAGCAGCGCTTTCTTCACATCCAGATGGCCGTAAATTTCAGGTGCGAGACTGCTGGCGATGCGCGTATAAAAATCATCCTTCGCCAGCTCGTCCAGTTCCTCGCGCGTGAGCTCGTTGCTCATCTCACCGTCGTCCGACTTGTTCAGGCAAATGATACGGTGCGCGTCGACGAACGTTTCGCTCAGCAGCCCCGATACCATCGCACGGAAGCCACTCTTTTGCTGGGGCAAGAAAATGCCCGTGATCACCACGTGATCACCGGGCTGGGCCGCACGGGTCGTCTCACCACGACACATCACCGTCAGCGAGCGCGGAATGTGACCAACCGGGACCTGATCGCTGTGCTCCTGGATCTTGATCTCCTGGAATTTCACGAACTTGGACCCGCGTGTCTGCAGATACAACCGGCCACCCGCTTTGTTCACACGGCAGTCCTCCGAGGGACAATCGATGGTCGGCTTGAAGCTCATCGACGTCACGGGCTGGTATGTTTCCGAGCCGCACCGATCGCACGTGTAGGTGGCGACCGTCATCAACGGTTTCACCTCGGTGCAGCGCGTTGCAATACCACGCACCGTTACCAGCTTGCCAATGTGTTCCGCTTTTACGTCGCGGATCGCGACCGCCTTCGAGGAGCTCGGAGCCTTGAAGTACACGTCGTACCGCTTGACCAGCTCCATCGGGATGGCGTTGCGACCGTCCCGCACATCGGTCGGGTTGTGCAGCCGTCCCTGCATCATCAACCGGTGCTCGATGAAGATGTCCAGCGTGTCTTTGTGCATCACTTCGTGCTCCTTGTACGAAGGGAGCAGCTCGAAGATGGCATCGGAGAACAGCTTCACGTAGCGGCGGGTGTTCATCTGCATCGCTTCGGCCAGCTCGTCCCGGAAGCTGATCATATCGTCCAGTTCCACGGTCAGCTGGATCTGTTCGCGGTGTGCGATCTTCGTCAGCTGCCGGGCGTACACAAAGTTCTTTTTGCCATCGTCTTCCTCGCGGTAGAACTCGGCCAAAAACGACTTGATCGTTTCTGTTGGACGCCATGCACCGGAAAGGCAGAGGATGATCATTAGCTATCAGAACGAACATACGCTGCATTTATACTAACCTTTATCAGCTGTGTAGTCGCGCTGCATTTTTTCACGTTGCTAGTGCTAATTACTCAACAAAACGTAACGAAAACAGATATTTTAACAGCGCGTTGCCTTTCCTGATGCTTATTATCGCTGTAACGAAAACAAATGGCGTTCGAATTCGCGCCAAAGCCGCACAGTTGCTCACTTTTGACAACGGCCCACGGTAGCCCAAACGAGTAAAATTTGCTCAAATTTTGTGGTTATGAATTCAAATTAAGTTCCTAGGAAAATTAACAGTTTTACATGAAGGTTTGCTGTTTTGTGCACTAGGTTATGTAATCATATATTATTTGTTTCAGTAAAGTACTTTACAATTCAACAATTTATTATTTAAAAAAATAAAATAAATTTTTGAAGGGGTATATTTCACGCAAAGAAAACTCGCGTCAATTGAGATGTTTTGAGCAACGAAAAGGGTGCAATAAAACTGCATAAGGCGCTTGCCCGTTTATAAGACAAATAAACGTAATTTAAATAACATTTTCAATACATTTATCAGAAGAAATGAAGCGAATAGCTGGCCTAACAAAATGAAAATTAAAAATGGCTCATGTCTGACGTTTGCGCTGTCAACAAGAGCGAGTAGGGACGGGTGCGTGTGTATGCTAGTGTTTGCTGATGTTTGGATGGTTTTTTCGCAAAAACGCAAACGAAGCTTTGTTATTTTTATAATTGGATCTCAATAGCACAGCCGTCGTGTACGCTGTGGCTATTCAAATGTACTAATCCCTCTTGTATACTCACATGGTGTACTGAAGCGTGCGTCTCGCAAACCCTTCGTTGCATCCTCCTGCGTGATAGTGAACACAAAGCTACAAAGACGAACAACAAGAAGAAGGGGGCAGCAAATTTTGATCACAGTTTGCGCTACCGTGCCAGTGATATCATTAAACAAATAACGCGTATAATCCGCGGCTCTACTTACTGCTGGTTGCGCGTGTCATAAACCAATTCTCGGGCAGATTCCATCCTGGGTCGGGTTCGGTTCGGTTACTTAATATCGTAGGCCGCAAAAGGGTGATCCGTGGTTGTGCGTTTCGACGAAAAAGGTCCGCGTCACCAGAGTGACGAAATTGTGCTTGCACTTCCTTGCACCTACGGGCGGTAGTGAAGTGTTGCGGTCGTTAAAATACAGGATTGTCGTAGTAAGCTGTGCAAACAGGAACCGGACGCAGTGACGGAATTCGGTTAGGTAAGGCGGCGCAAGGCGTATTAGTTTTTCTTCCACCGTCACCGTCAGCCATTCGCTCTCCCCCCGAGCGCAGATAAACATCTATGCGTTGCGGTGGAACGAGAAAAAATCGATATTCTTCCGAGTGGGGTACTTGTGACTGACTCACTCACAACAACAATGAGTTTGGTTTGTTTTGAAAGCAATCCACCGGTCAAAATGATGGAAATTAACTTCATGGCTTACTTGGTTTTTCGCGTAGATGATCATATTTACATGAATCACATGATATCGTGGGTGGTGGCGGATTTCCTCTCGTCATTCCCATCTCATTCTCTCATGCCGCTGTAAATAGATAAAAATAATTACATTAATGTTTGTCCATTGTAGCTTTCGCACGGAATACGCACCACCACCGCCTCCAAAATGCCACCAACCAACAACCGACCGGATGAGTTGCCCCCGCCGAAGGCTGACTTTAGCGCCCCGCCGCCCTACGAGGCGACCGATTCCCAGCGGGACGAGTACACACAGCAATCGGTACCGGTGCCCGAATTGACCACCAAGCTGCCCACGTACGAGGAGGTGCAGATGGAAAAGATGATCAACCACGAGCTGCCGATTCCACCGATGCAGCCCCAGCTACCGCCGCCTCCACCCAGCATCACCTCGATGGGAGGTGTCGGACGCGGTCCGGGAGTCATCGGTGGACCGCAGGTCACGTTCATCGCAATCGACGGGGACGGGGAGAACATTAGCGCCGACAATGGGCTGCTTGGCACCGACATCATGTTCGTGACCGCATTCCTAATCGCGTTCCTGTTCAACTGGATCGGTTTCCTGGTGCTGACCTGCTTCTGCCACACGATCGCAGCCCGCTACGGTGCCCTGTCCGGGTTCGGGTTGTCCCTTGCCAAGTGGACGCTCATCATGAAGCATTCGACCGATTTCGCCTCACACGAGAACTCCTGGCTGTGGTGGCTGATCATGGCGTTCGGGTTTCTGATCTGCGTCCGGGCGCTCGTGCAGTACATCAGCATCAAGCGGACCTGGCGCTTGCTTTCCACATCCGCCCAGGAGCGGCTGTTATTCTTCTACTAAACGTGCACCCTCTCCCACTGGATTCATCGTCCGCGTGCTTTGGTATGGGAAGGGTGCTGCTGATGCTGCTGCTTCGTCCCTTTTTGGTGTCCTTTTGGGAAGTAATTCTAAATCTCAAGTACCATTTTCTCTTTTCCAACTGCACAACGCACGCCCTTAGTCGTCCCATTTTTCGCCCACAGCCGACGAGCAGCACGCGGCGTTTACGTTGGAAAGCGTTTTAATCTGTCTTTTCCCAGCACACTATCGATCGTACTTGGGTGGGCGGTGGTTTGGTGTGTATGAAGAAGTCACCGTTTTGTAGCGAAAAACGTCGTAACATTAACTTCAGGGACAGAGTAGAAGAGAAGGGACAAAACATAGGAAGAGAGAGGTGAGGTTCCCCCCAGCGGGTAGGGAACACGGATACGGAACCAACCATACCATTATCATAGTTTTTGTGATAGCAATCAGCAACAAACCCTCGAAAAAGCAAAAAAACACGGCCAATCGGCAAGCCTAGCCCTCCGTTCGTTTGGTCCTTGCATTTTTGTGTGTGCCCTAGTGAACATTTGAAACGTATTTGCGCTCATTTACCATGCTTCCCTTTTCGCACTGCGAACCACCTACACTAAAAGGTGATTTAGTTTTCCCTTCCGGTTCAATTTGTTATCCTAGTTAGCTAGTGTTATTATTCACGAGGATGATTCGCACCCATCGCTTTATTTGTCTGTCTTAAATGTGTTTCACTGGGTTGTATTTTCGAAGATTCAAAAGAAAGGAAAGGGTTATTGTGAAATGTGTCACAAGCCAGCAAAAAAAGGCGCACGTTTTACATTGGAACTTAGGGATGATGTTAGCGGTTGGCTTTGTGTGTGCACGATTAGATTGACCGCGGGAGGATACGTTTCGGGATGGCGTTCGAAGAAACTAAATGCAACTACTTCAACAACAACAAAAAAACGTTACAAAACAGAAAGCATCAAACACTTTCGTAGCAACAAAACCGACACTACTTTCTGCAGTGTTTAAATAGAGTAAACCATATTTTTGTACTTTGTAAATAGATTGTAACACTACCAGGGGGAAAGAGAGAGAGAGAGAGCAGAGAGGGAGAGACAATTGAGAGGAAAAGCTTGGCTGCGAAGGAAAAAGGCAACTGTATGCAAACTAAATACAATAAAATAATCGTCAGGAAGCGATGGGTTTGAACGGAACAGCAAGATGGAACAACGCAGCAGGTCACTGCTTTACCACATTATGAATGAAATACGTCTATTGTATTGTATAAATCATATTACACTATGTCTCTATATTGTGAAAATCTAAGAAAAAAATGAAATAAAAATATAGTATAACTGAATATCGGAACGTCGTTTGTCGCTTGATGGAAAGAAATGCAATGCAACAGCTGGTAAGGAATAAGGATCCCTCCTAACGAGCGAACTAAGTGGTGGACTCGAAAACTGTTCTCTATCCATAGAGTATCGGCTTGGATATAACCGCATATGGACCTTTAATATATGCTCTTATCAAAACTATGTGATTCTTCCCATACGGTTTAGAATCTCTAGAGCACGGGAGATTCCCTTTATATTCTTATTAGGTTCATCAATTCGATTCTCGATGCCTGCACTTCTTTCCAATATTTTTCGGAGTTAAGGAATACGGCTTATTGTTGCTGACTCCTATCATTGTTGAATGACAGTTAATTAGAGAAACTCGTTTTTGAATCCTTAGGCAGTCATCATAGGATCTCTTGATAGGTCGATTCTGATATCAAGCTTATTTATGAACTAAGTAAGCTTTGCGAAAAAGAATCACCATGCCTACCAAGAAGAATCAACGCAAATTGCCCTCGTGGGTTGAAAAATCATTTAACGAAGAGGAAATGTTTTGTGGAGTTAGTTCTTTCTGCTTTCGTTAAAAATTGTTATGCTGGTCCTAGAGACGTTGCGGCCCACCCGAGAAGAAAAGAATTCGACGTACCTGCCATCTTTCGCATAAAACTACACAGCGTCGTGTGTGTTGGAAGTTTTAGTTATTCTTTTTTTTTATTAACCTTCAACCTCCGCTTTCACTTACTTCGATCCGTTCCAACAATATCAATACACAAGATATCGATACCATATCTCCTACTTCGCCTCTGTTGTTACTGTTTGCCGATGCTGTTGTTGGTTGCAGAGCGGAAAACATTAGCAGAACACGATGACCGCCGATGAATGCCCGACAGTAACGATGGCGATTGATGGTTCCACCGTTCCCGCGGGTACCACCAGCACACCACCACCGGAGTAGCTGCTTACTTCTTCTCCTTCTCCTTGAACTTCTCGTCGCCCTTGCCACCACGGATACGTCCGGTACGACGGGCAGCGATGAGACCGACCTTGCGACCCGGAGGCGTGCCTCGCTTGACCGTCGAGGCCTTACCAATATGCTGATGGTTACCACCACCGTGCGGATGCTCGACGGGGTTCATCGCCACACCACGCACCTTCGGCCAGCAGTTACGCTTCACCTTGTACTTGTGGTACGCGCGACCGGCCTTCAGGATGGGCTTGTCAATACGACCACCACCGGCGACGATACCAACCATGGCGCGGTTGGCCGACGGCAGCACCTTCTTCGCACCTGACGGCAGCTTCACACGGGTACGCTTCGTGTCCGGGTTGTGCGCAATCACCGAGGCGTAGTTGCCCGAGGTACGCGCCAGCTTGCCGCGGTCACCGGTCTTCTCCTCCAGGTTGCACACGATCGTACCTTCCGGCATCAGACCGATGGGCAACACGTTGCCAATCTGCAGCTGGGCGCGACGACCGCAGTACACGAACTGGCCGGTGTACATGCCCTCGGCGGCGATAAACAGCTGCTTGTTCAGGCGGAATCGGTAGGGATCGCGGAAGTTCACGACCGCCAGTGGAGCACCACGACCTGGATCGTGGATGATTTGCTAAAAACAAACAAACAAAACAAAACAAACCCAAAAGAGTTAATGCACGTGCCTGGTGGGTGGGTTTCGCAAAAATCCTTTGGCCTACCTTCACGACTCCCTTCAGGTATCCGTGACGTTCGGCATAATCGAGGTGACGCAGCTTAGGCTGTCCCTTCCGCTTCTTCGTGTGTGCCCGGAACACGGATCCGGCACCTTTACGCTGCGCGCGAATAACGCGTCCCATTGCGACGCCTTAAAAACTGCAAACAAAGAAAGATCTTCATTAATGTCCATTTCCGGCGTTTTGCACCACACGCCGCCGTCCTTATAAACACGCAACATGCTCCTACGGGGCGACCACGGATACGTCAAACTCTCGACGTCGTCCACCGTCACCAAACGGCGAGACAGCGAAGTGGGAAAAACATTGGCCACAAATTGCCGTTTTTACGCGTTTTGCGTCGAACTTTGCACATTCCACACACGCCAGGGGTGCTCCCGGGGGTAATGTTGCGTATTTACAGTCAGCCATTCGCACAGGAAAACACTTACAGGGCTTAAAAGTTAATACACAAAATGTGTGTTCACTAGACTCTGCGGCGAGCCGGAAAGAAAGAGAGAACGAGCGAAATGTCTAAATGAGGAAACGGCGGAACGCGTGCTCATTGACAGCTCGCTTACGCGTCGTGAACTGTCAAATGGTGCGTTTTTTGAACGCGTCTCCACCGATCAGCATAGAGACCGGGAACGCTCCGTGTGTTTGAACTTCCAGCGTTCATTCAATCGTTATTTTCGCAACTATTTTCTACTCAATCACACAACAAAAGTTAGGCGCAACGTGTTATAATGTTTAATAATTTATTATCGAAATACTTCTGCAGTTTGGATGCATGGTTTTTTTTCTGTTCTATAATCGAATTGCCTTCTCGGGCCAATCCGTTGACGTACACACGTGCTGCTTTCGGCCAACTCTATCTGCACCCTGGAGTCTTATGATTTGCAAGTATATTTTTGCTGGTAGCGATCAAGATGTAATGGTAATGTAGCGGGACGTTAGATATTTGTATTCAATTTGCATTCGCAACCAGTTCGCGTTGAAGTATCGAAATTAATAAAATGTAAAAAAAAATATTTTGAACAAAAAACGGCTCTCCTTTCGTCCGTACTTTATCGCCTTTCGCCTCTTTGCACGCTCGAATAAATAATACTCCCCACGCGGGGGGTTACGCGCTACGAGGAAGCCAGTTTCATTAGCCGTTAAAAATCTATATATGCAATAAACGCTAAGCCGCTCAACGCTACCGTACAATTTCTACACCCCAACCAACGCCTCTCGCACGTGATTGCGTGCCCCCATTTGCGGGGGGCAACAGCACCTTTTTGATTGCGGAACGTGCATACTAAAAACTAATTAGCGTCGTATATGATTCGCTTATCTAATCAAATGTAACAGGACGAACAGGATTTGGTGGTTTTAATTTAAAAAAGAAAATGAAGGAAACGTAACGAAACATGAACTTATCTTCTCTCGATACTAATGCACTTTTGATGCAATAATTTGCTATTCAAATTCGCTCGTCCGCTCCCTCTTCCCTGTACCGTTAAGCCGTTGGTTGTAAAATTGCATTTAACAAAGCATTGCTAGGCGGCTGATCGGTTGGGTCGCCGTCTATACTCAAATAAAATCTAGCCTTTACACACTGCCCCTCTGTAGGCCCTGTGACACTCGACCACGTGGCCCCTGGTGGATGGAAAACCCGTGAGGCGGATTAAATGGAACGGCAAATATAATCATCCTCATCCTTGCTTCCTTGCTATACCTTTCCTGTTTTGTTTTGTGCTAACTTGGGGGACACAAGCCCTGGACTCCTTCGAGACCAACGGGTATGGAAAGCGCTTGGATAAATACGTTTGCCTTGCTAGTGGTTTAGGTTCTGCTCTGCTTAACATGTACATTGGATTACACAAATCGATCACATTTGTTCATATTATGTATATATATATTTTTTCTTTTTGCGTGATTTTTCCTCTTCCCTTACTGATCCTGCCTTGTCATATGCCAGGTTGGTTGTTGCAATTAACGTTATATCTATCAACAGTTGTCGTTTTGGTGTGCAAACACAACAAAAGGTACCAGCAAGCGGGAAGGGCGTTGCGTTGGCAATAGCTGGTGGCACTTAGCAAACACAAGATACGACGGGACATTCTGTTGGCTGTTGCTTGAGTAATTTGGCCGATGAGACATCTTTTTGGAGCGTATTTCTCTCGACGTTCCCGCAGCACCGGCATGGGGACACGCAACCACCCCCAGCCGGACACGTGCATTAGAAAGAAGAACGAAAAAAGCTTCGGCCAGGTCGGCAATTGGCGGTTAATGATTGAGAGCCTCTGTTTTAAAACCAATCCACAGCATGAGGAAATGAGCATAAATCATTCCCAGTCTGCCGTGGAGAAACATAGAAAGGTACTACTCTTTTTTCCTTCTTTCCATCACCTTATCACACACCCACGGCCTAGTGCCCTACGATGCCGTTTGCGGTGGTAGCCGTGCTGGTAAGATGTGTGCCATCGCTGCATCCGTTCGTGGTTGTGCCGTTTAGTATCACGCCTCGTATCGTGCCACCGTTCACCACCGTATCCTTGTCCGATTCGGACTCGGATGTCTCCCGGTCGCTGCTCTCATGTCCACCATTCCTTCGTTCTCCGGTGCTTTCTGGGGTTTCACCACCGGTAGCCGGTGCTGTGAGTAGTTTCCCGTTTGGGGCCACCAGTGGTGTGGCTGGGGCGGATTTACTTTTCAGCATCGTCGCATCACCACCATGGAAGTTGATGTTATTGCTGCTGCCAAACGATGATGGTGGCCTGATAACACTGGCCGTCACCGGTCGCTTGCCGGTTGTTCCGTTCAATCCGTTCAGCTTCGAGGGAGAACCGTTCTGAATCGTCCGGCTCGGGACAGCGCTTCTGGTGGGTGGTGTGTGGTGCTGCTTGCCGGTCCCATTTACCACCGGTATCCGCTCACCGTTCGTGGGTTGCCGACCGGGAGAGGCCAACGTACCGATGTGCGTGGTTCGAACGGGCTTGTTGTTGTTAGGGGAACTGGCCGTGGTGGTCAACCCAAACGAGCTGAGATTGTGGCTCGAACCAAGTGATGTCCTGCGGAGGGCAACTGGGCCACCAGAACTCGTGGGGGTGGTCGGAGCACTGCTTCCGGCGATACTGTGCCGAACGGAAGAAAGCTGCGTGTACACGGAGGAGATCTGCGTTTTGCTAGGGGTGGTCCGAGAGCTGACCGGATGTCCGTTGCTGATCGAATGCTGCTGTTGCTGCGGGATTGTACTGGGAATGCCGGCTGCAGATGGTGTGCGCAGTCCATTTCTAGGCGTCACTGGTGGCTCACTGCGACTGGAAACGAAGGACACGACAAAAAAAGGACACGTTAGAAACACCATGTTTTGCGAAGCGGAAGTGAATTCGAAACAAAACACGTGAGACGCTCGTGTGTTGTGAAATGTTCGTGGGCATGACCGTGGACATTTGCGTGCCAGATTTCTCTCTATTGCTTGTACCGCACACAATTTCGAGAACGTTTATCGTGTCATCGAAAAACCACCACCAACTTGCAACCGGGTTTTTTTCAAAATGTTAACGAACACCCACACGTGTTCTTCTGATGAAAGCGGAAAGATGAATGAATCTGAGTGTGTTTCTGAGCGAGTGGAGCTCGATACGCGAGCAGAGTGTGTTCCATTACCTTATTCAACTGCTCGGGGTAAGGCATGAAAATATACGAAATATAAATACGTTTTGTTCGTTTTAGGTGAAATGAGCTGTCCCAACAACGCCACCAACAACGCTACACGCTCTAACGAAAACTTGGGTGTGGGGAAAATGACCGACAGGACACGTTGCTCTACGGCGCGTACGGCAACCGGATCGTGGTCGGATCCGGCAACGAGGGAACCGCAGCCGCCGGGCAAGTGTCCAAACGGCTGTGCACGAGATGTAACACGCAGATGAGATTGATCGCACACAGCATGCAGATCGCTAGAATTATATCACAAAGCAGTACCTGTCCCAGCTGCAGCCTGCTGGTTTGAAGCCCGATAGCACGGAGAGTTGGGGAGAGAGAGCGGAACAGGGACGCACGGGCAAGGTGATCGTCATTGAATGGGAGCGAAGGATATGAGTGGGAAAGTTGGCGATCATAAAGCAAGCATATTCAATACGATACGGTCGGTTCAATCGGATGATGATGATCAGGATGAAGATGATGAAAATCCATCCCCCACGAGGATGACGATCATGTGTGTGTGTTAGTAGGACGAATGTTGTTGTTAGTCGATCGGTACGTTCGGTGTTACGGAGTTATCCAGTGTTGGGATGCGAGCGAGAAAAGAGAAAACATCATTCCATCAGCGCCTCTGACTGCACGAGGAGACTCAAATTTGTACAACACACTCGAAAACGGAAAGCAAACAGAAAAAAGAAAACAAATGGGTAGGAGCCAAGCCAGCTTAAGGATATTGCCCGCTGGAGGTGGAAAACAGCGCGACGAAGCAATAAAGCAAGCGGTACAGCTGACCAAGCGCATCTCGCACCAACGCGAACTGGCCACCGTATTCGGTGGCCACCACGCGCACCATTCCATTCCCCAGCGCCACTAGCGGCTCGCAATGCGTGCACAAATCACGGATAATGGCCAGTAAGTGGGCGGTGCGGTGCAACAGAGCGGTGGCCAACAACCGGCCACGGATGGTGCAGCGGGACACGAGCGCTACTTCGAAGGCAACCGTACTGTGGAGCATGGGGAAAAAGTCCGCCACGTACACCGGCCGGCTCGGGAGGTGCCGCACGAAGGCCCTTTTGTGGGTTTTGCGGGTGGTGGGGGTTTTTAAGTTCGTTTGCAATATATTAGTCGATTTCCACCTCCACGCGTGGGCAGGGGAGCAGGCAGGGCGGGAGACAAGCCGGAAGAGGGAAGGAAAAGTTGACGCGTAAAAAAAAAGAAAGAGAGAAAGAAAGAAAAAAAAGAGGGAAAAAATAAGGCTTGTTAAGAAATCGATCCCAAGGTACTTTACAAACGTAACAGAACGAAAGAAAAGCAAGGACATTGGGGGTAGTAGCTGAATGGACACGGCGGGAGTTGGGGGGAAGCTAAAATACTTCACTAATAATGCGGGAAGCGGGCACGGCGAAGGTACAACGTAAAATCGATACCGCCCGTGGAAAGCCGCTGTTCAAAACGATAATTACCTTCCTAATCCTTCCTGTCCACCGAAGGAGACGGGCCTCAGCTGCGCGTGGAAAACAATAAAGAAAAAAGAAAATCGTGTAAGAAAGGTGGAGCAACAAAAAAAAACGAAATACGGTAAGGTGCGTAAATTAGATTTAGCGACGGATAGGCGGCCGTTTTTTGGCCCATCGCCCGCGACACCTACTCGCTCGGTTTGTGTCGCCGTGCTGATGGTGTCCGTTTGCGACTGAGTCCTGTCACCGGCGCCCAGCGAAAGGTCGGAAGCTGTTGCCGTTCCGGCGACTCCGCTGCTCTCGGATGATAGGCTGTTGAGTTGCTTCTCCCGATCCGCCTCGTACTTGTCGATCACGTTCTGCTGCTGCCGGATCGTGCGATCCTTCGCCGTTAGCTCGCCCTGTGGGATTTTCACAACAGCGTGTTTCGGTTAGCCGCATTCGTTAGAGCAGTTCGTTTTGGTAATGGCGGGGGGGTTGTAAAATGATTAAAATAAAAAGAACGAAACATCATACAACGTCTACCACTAGGAGGCACAGCGTGTGAAAGCTACGGAAGCAGTGAGAATGGTTTTACTTTCTGAATAAATTTGTATATAACAAAACACCAACGAATACTACGTTCTATCGCGTACTGACGAGGCGTAAATGTACACTCAGTAGGATCCTCGTACGATCGCCTCACGATCACTGTCAAGTGCAATTTTAATAATGAAATAAAAGCTAATCAACATTTTGGAAACTTTTTCACAAGACAGCAACAACTGATAAGAGCAGGGTGAGAGAGAGAGACAGAGATAGAGCGAGATACAAAGTATGGCAAATCAGAAGCAAGAATCAAGAACAAGCGATAGACGAAGGTTTGCGAGTCAAGTGGAAACAGGTTGAGAGAACAAGTGCTTCCTTTTTTGGGGGTGCGATCGCAAGGACAATGTCAAGCGTTCAACCTGTTCGGGAAGGCAGAAATGCTGACATCGTTCCTCTGCGAGTCACACGATACCTCTTTTTGGTTGCTTGCGCTTTTCGTTGGTTTTAGCTTCACCGGCCAATATGTTTGATTTAAGAGAGCCAGACAAACACGACAAATGAAATAAAAGAAAAAAAACCCTCGAATAAAAGAATCAATATTGGCGCTTTACATCGCCGAGCCCCTCGAATGGATACGTGCACTTGTATGCATTTATGCAGCGAGCACCTTCTTTTCGGCTAGTCCGATACACTACTCCTACTACACTAGCCACCACACCGGAAAGAAATAAAACAAACGGGGAAATGAACGTGCAAATACCTGAAGGTAAACCACCTGTCTTCTGAGATCCGCCAGCTCCTGCCGCTGGTCCTCGAGCAGGGCAAGGGCCGCCACGCTGGACTCGCGGACGAGCACGTTCTCCTGCTGGTGCTGCTGCAGAAGCAGCGCCTTGCTGCCGTTGTCCGCGTCCGATTCCTGGTTCGTGGGCCCTCCTGCTGGAGCCGCCGTTGCCATCGTCGCTGGGCCGATGCTACCGTTGGTGGCCGTTGCGCCTGCCGTCGTGAAGAATTGCCCATTGTTATTTTCAAATGGGTTGAGAGTGTCGGTCTAGATTTGCGGTGCCGGACGACACGGAAACATGAGGAAGAAAAGAAAAATTGTGAATCCCATTTTTACCGCACAAAAAAGCACACCCCTTCTGGGGGGTGACTTATTCAGACTCGGGGAGACGAGTGGTTAGATCTGTTAATGGATGGGTTGCAAACATGCACGAACAGTTAGTACGAACAGTTAGGGGTTGCACAGTCACTACTCGGTGCACTAAAGGTATTAAAAGAAAAGAGGGTGGGGAAAATTAAAACACCACGAGGCGGAAGAGACTCAACCTACCATCATCAAATTTTCTTCATCCTGTCATGGCACCACGTCGATCGGGAGTGGGGGCCGGTTCGAGGGTTGGTGTGAAGGACACAGACACACACACGTAACCACGAGGAGACGAACGGAAGCGATAGGACATTACCGCAGCCGACACAAAAACACATACACATAGAAGAAAAACACGGAAAAAATGGAAAGAAAAAAGAAACACGAAAAATAAAAGAAATAAGAAAGAAAAATTAAACGAAAGAAAGAAAATAAAAGCCAGCCAGAAGATGGTGGAGATAATGATGATGATGATGATGAAAAAGGGAGGAAGTAAGCACATCAAACAAACAAGCATCAAACGCGCGCGCGGTTATGACGACGTGAACGCGAACGCATGATGCGAACGCGCGAATGTGCAAGGATGCGTACGAAAACGCGATGCTGGCGGTTACGCGAAATTTTGGATGCGAGCAAATTTTTGCAATGCGTTTTTGACGCAACAAGTGGAAATTTGATTTAGGTAAGCAGCTGGCATTCGAAGCGTCACTGACGAGATGCGGTTAATCACGTAGTAGAGAGGGCGTCGCCTCGAGGTCGAGACCGACTGGGTACCGACGAAAGAAAAAAAGGAGAAAAAAACACCTTCCCCTGTAATGTTTCTAAATAAAAAAAACAAGAGGAAAGGACATAACTCATGCTGGTGCGGTAAAACAAATATCGATCTAACACTAGCGTGTGTGCTCGAATCTAACCACGCGAAAAAGCGACCTACGGCGAAGGTCACCTACTAGCGATCGATGAATGGGTATGATCGCATGATCTCGCGTAAGCTGCCAGGGGTGCTGCGAAGTCCCCCCCCCCCCACGAAAAACTCACCTCTTGCAGTATCCGACGGAGCCGCACCAGCTGCTTCTTGAAGTGCACCACATCCTGGAGCATGGAGTTGCGCAGCGACTTATCGAGCAGGGTGAGATCTTCCGCGGAGTTGGTAGCCGTCGAGGCCGAGTCCGTGCAGTTGTTGTTGTTGTTGTTGGCCAGGTTGTGGAACTGGCTGAGGGTGGCCGTTTTGTACGCCCCCGAGAACGTCCTCCTTGGCAGGCTGTCGATGGAGCGCGGACTTTCCGAGCCATTGTTGGTTGGCGTCGCGTTGTTTTGCAACCGCCTGGTGAGCAAGCGTGCCCTCGCCGGAAGTTGGGATCTGTGGGAAAGCGTAAAAGGACATTGCTCACGTTTATTAAAGGGGATGGGCGATAAGTTCACTAGTCACATTAACAATAACTCTCTCGCTTTTTTGAACGCTCGCGCATTGCGGATGACATAAATAAGCGTTTGTTCGATGGGAGACTTTCTTGCCGGAGTTGGATGGGTGGTTGTCTCTCCCCAATCGATCAACCTATCCGACCCACAATCCTCATCCAAAAAGGACGCGCTCTAAGTAAAGCGTTGGTAAGGTGAAGCAAAAAAAACCGCGTGACCATTTTTGCACTCGTCGGTTTCGCGAAGTCCGCGTTGGCGGACAAAAATCGATAGTAACCTATTTACGACGACTCCTCCTCCGGGTGTTCCGGCCCCGGGCTGTTCGGTTCCCACTCGTGAAGGACTCGGACTTAACCGAGCACAGGAACCACCGGTGGTCGGTGGCACTAGCAACCGTGACTGCTGTTGGTGGTGATGTTGTGAGGCAGTTCTGGCCGCCGTTCCAGCGCTACTGCTGCGTTGCCGGTTCGGACTATGCAACACGGTGCATCCGGGTACGCTGAGATACGACGAGGACGTTGTGGAGGAGGACGACACCACCACCGTCCCCCCTAGGGTGGTCAGTTTCGTTGGCTGTTCGCTGGTGGCTTTCCGGTGGTGCAGATGATGCCTACCGGTGAACCCGGCGTGCATCGGTGAGTTTGATCGCGATCGACCGATCGAGTGGACGTACAGCTTCTCGGACGTGTGGAGATCGGTTTTAACGCGACGCGCCCCGATCGGTGGTGAGGTGGACGTTCCGTTGGATTGCATTTTCGCAATTTTGAAAGGCACAACAGCACACGAAGTATAATCGAATTACCGCGATTGCCGGTCTCTTTCGCGTGGCGCAACAGTTTCGCGTGAAGCCCCCCCCCTGGAAACACGCTTATCGTCGAGGGTGAACCATGATAAAAGGGGTTTGGCGCGCTCGAAGTTCACAGCCGGGGAGGGGTATCGATTTTGTTTTTGGCAAACGACACGCACGATGATAAGGCGCTGGTGCCTGCTCGGGGGGAGGGATGCAATATCGATTTTCTTCCCGATTTTCACCTTCACGCGTGAAGTAAACACATCACACCCTTATCACATGACTGTCGGGACGTAGCCTTAAGCCTTTTTGGGGCTCTCAAACACCCTCGCGTGCTATTCTACAACTTATCACAACTATCACAGATCATAGGGGCCACTAGCTAGGTGCACGCTAAACGACCGTGGCCAAAGCGAACCGCAAAAAGGCCATCGAACACTTTTCACTGCCGCCGCAAGGATACGCCAGCGGAAAAAAAAACAGGCCCGTCCCGTTGATGATTGGGTCGATATCAACAGGACGTTTTGTTGTTGTTGTTGGAAGGGGGGTTCATTCGCTCAACACCACACAACGACCGGTGCGCGCCCGTCATCTGCGCTCTCGGCGAGGAGATGATTTTCACTGCCGCTTCTCGCACAGATTTTTCTTCACTTTGGCGTTCGTTTTCCTTCCTAGTGCGGTGGGTCTACGCACAACGTACCGCACCACTACTGGCGCAAAGCCACTGCAATGATGGTGGTGGTGCAATTACCCATTCGTTGTGGTGCGGGAAAATCGCACCGCCGTCGGAAAATGAGCCGGAAAAATTCGCTCTCACACTCACACACGGTTTCGGAGACTCTCGCTCACAGTGGGACTCTCTTTCCTTTTTTGCTCACGGAGCAGGACGAGAGGACACACGACGGTTTTCCATTTTCACTCCATTGAGCGAGTTTCCCAGCCCGCAAAAGGGACGTGTTGCGCGCGTTCAAGGCAAGGCACCAAACACAGACACCAACCAGCGCAGGGATGGTATCCTTTCGATCCCAGCACGCACACGCAACGTAAACAAAACCGAGAAAACTCGCCCGAGGAAAAACGGCTGCACCAACCAACGAGAGGCCGTCCGGTGCGGCTGCTGATTGCGTACTGAAGCCCGCGTACTACGCAAAGGCACGCAACCAATCGTCGTTGGCGTCGTCCGCGGTTCGATGCGCGCAATCGGTGGAGGGCCTCGTTTTCCAGCTCCAGCATGAGGCGCGTCGTGGCCCCCGGGGGCCGTTTGTCCGTTCGCCTCTTTTCCACCACCAACAACGCACGTTGCGCAAAGACGGTGGCCCACCCGAATGTGTGGAAAGAGGTTTTTCCCCTGTCCTGCTGGGTGGGTTGCGATTTCCGACAAAATAAAAAGCGCAAAAAAAAGCCGACTCGAGTGAGAGAGAGAAAGAGAGCGAAATATGTGAAGGGGGCGAACGCGCATGGGTTACATGGACGCATGTAAGCGTACCTTCGCTGGAGCTAAACGCGGCGCGTGAATGGTGTCGTTTGATAAGAGACCTCCACCTTCACGCCACCAAACAACTCCCTCCTCTTGGGGTCTCGCTTAATCAATGAGACACAAGCAGGGCGGTGACATTAATCCTTCCATGGTCGGCATTCTACACTTCAGCGGCTGGTAATCGTGTGGCGTACAAAACCACCCTCTCTCTCTCGGTGTGACATTCACGCGGCAGGTGACAGACGCGAACAAGGCTGATGTTTCCTTCTTCCTGCGCCGGTTGTTTGTTGCTCAAGCTGAACCATACACATTTTCCTTCCTGCAGCAGTTCGGTGGAGCGTACGAAAAAAAAAACCTTGCCAGTCGGAAAAGCCCACCCACTCGAGAGGGGGCTGGCTGTTCGGTTGATGATGTCACATTCCATTCCACGGGGAAAAAAAACGACTGCCCGCGCGAAACAATAGACCAACGTGGGGTGGAAGTAATATTTCCGATGCCCTACGACGGTGGAAAATAAAAAAACACCAGGCCCAAAGGACACGCGTGCGGATATCGCAAAAAAACGGTAGCAAATAAATTCCCAAAACCCAACCACGAACGGGTTGAATCGCATTGACATTCCTGCTCGGATTCCGTCCCATTAGAAAGATGCCATCCGCCGGTGGGTCATCTCAAACCTTGTATCATGTGGCGATCATGAACATACCACATCAATAAGCTTCCGGAAATAGATAGCAAACAAAAAAGTCACCTAAACAACCATCATGTCGTTCGTCGTGCATAAGACGCGTCTCGAGACAACTCGCTCGCCCGATTAGTTGCAAAGAAAAACAAACAAAAGCGAACCGCGCCCGTGATAGAAAACGATGCTTAGGTATTGTTACTCTTTTTTTTTTTAGTTTGCGGTTCGTGATAAAAATACCCCACATCGATGAAGCGCGGCGATCGCAGTGAAATCTCGGTGTTTGAAATTCGCAGAAGAAAGTGAAGCTAGGTGGAGTGAGAAAAACACCACACAAAACGGCCACCAGCAGCAGCAGCAGCAGCAGCAGCTAAGGCCGGCAAAACATAAATCACGGGCACCGGTCTAAGCAGCTCCAATTACTGTGCACCCGAGCATAGACAGCGAGCCCCCGGCGATGGTGATGTATCGGTGTCCTCCTCTTGGAGGCGCTTTTTTTGCGGTTATCGATATCGGTGGACCGGCAAGTGCAAACACCGCCTTTCAGCGGACTTTCGCGGAAAGCCTTGCATTGCATTATCGCACGCTCCCTAAACGCTCTCCTCAGATGGTTGGTGATGAGCAGCGGCTCACTATCAAACCGGGTGGTTTGAATTCGAAACGATCGTACGATCGCGTGATCGCGCATACACATAAATGGGCAAACAAGCCCATTGTGCGGGGCTCGAAGGATGCGTTCCGGAGAGACGCGGGTTCGCTGGAATTGGATTAATTGCTTCAACCGCGAACCGTTCCGTTGGTGCCGAAGTGGAGTGCTTTCCTTTTTGCATGGTGCAATTTTTGCTCAGCCAGCGAGTCCTGCGATACGGTGGGTTAAAAATACATGCAAACCCCCCTAAAAAAAACCCTAAGAACGATGAGTTCATTTTCGGTTTCGGTTGATAGATGTGTCGTGTTTGAAATTTACTTCTCGTTTTTTTCACTCTTTCCTAACAACAAATTCGCGAACAACAAACAATTGCCAGCAAAAAAAAGGCGCACACACAAGCGGCATGTTTATTCGTTTGCTAGCACGCGTCCGTACGCGCTGCCGGTGAGGTTGTATAAATACTGAGTCCCATACAGCACAGGCTCTAAAAATTGTTCAAATATTGAAGCCGAGAGTGAGAAGCAACACCTTCTCTAAGGTGGAGGCGTAATCGAAAAAGGGTTAAACGCTCTAAGCTCCGTTTTCCACTGATCGGTTCTCGGGCAACGCACTGCACACGCAGCTCACACAACACGTGAGGTAATCTAACGTGCGAGGGCTTAATTAAATAAATGACACACCCGAAAAAGCACACCGACCACTGACGCATCTGCTTGTGGCCACGAATCGGTGGGTGAAAGGAAATTATGTCGACGATAGCGAGAGAGAGAGAGAGAGATAGAAAGACGGCTCGATCTAACGCCCCAAAGCGCCGGGTGAGCTGAATTTTATTACAGCACAGTTATAATAATTCGCGGGTCAGCAGACGTCACAGTCACTTAGCTTAAAGGTGGTTAAAGGCAGGCCTCCGCCACCGATGCAGAACTGAACCGGAGGGATAATGCACGCCCTATCGGTGTTGTCTATATTTGGTTTATGGCAGTTGATCTACAACGCCCGCTACGAGCGCCATGATCTTCGCCTCACGTGTGATCCATCCTAAAACCTGCCTAACCGCAACGAGCACCTCTCCTCGGTGGCTCAGCGGTTGGCCCCATCCATGCGTGGCCAATAAATTCTATACATCGAAAGGTGAACGGAAAAACTCGACGATCAACGTGCGACGATGACTCACAACCGAGTATCGCCTTCTTTCGCCGGGTGTTCTCCGGACGATCGCTTTTCCGCTCACCGTTTGCGCGCGCGGGCGTCGGTAATCGATTCGTGAAATCGTGAAATTATATCACCATCCGTTCCACCTGACGCACCACCAGGGGGAGGGGAACCAAATAATTGACGAGCTCCACAAGCCGGAGCCGGAGTTAAATGAACGATGCAACAGCAACAGCAGCGCCGATACGTTACAACATTACAACATTTCTTCTCGTGCGAAATCACCGACCCACCAGCGGAAGCTGAGCCCCGGAACCGTGGGTGGGTGGGTGGTGGGTTTTGCCTCCGAATGCTCGTATTCCGGGTGCGTTTAATCAATAATCATTATCGGGTGTTTATGCTTCGCCGCGGTTTCGATACGTTATCGCATTTCGGGCGGTTGCCTTCTCCGGCACGTAAGTCTGACATCATGACGGCTTATCATCATAGCGGGTTTCGAGCTTTTCGGTTGGTGGTGGCCAATTTTACTTTCTATCGGCCGCACTTGCGGTTGGCCCAGGTCAGTGTTTCGATGGGGCCGGTAATGATTTTCCGGCCCCGAGAGCATCCATTCGGTAGGCGGCGGAAAGCTTTGGCGCTTCCGGATATATACACATCGAAAGCTTCCGTTAACGGGTGTGGGGGCGAGAGGATGGACCATGGAACGCGCGATTTAATTGATTAAACTCCGATAACCGATTGGTCGCTGTGTCCGGAAGCAGATCGATTACCAAACGCAAGATGCAATCGGATGCGCGTGACGCGAGCTACTCAACCGTTTAATTATAATCGTTGCTCAAAATGGGGGTGGTGGTTTTCTCGCAGAAGAAAAAGAAGAAGCAGTTAGAATAAATGAAACTGAGAGAAAATGCGCGAAAGCTCATTTGTGTCGGTGTTTAAACGAGAGAGAGAGAGAGAGAGAGAGAGAGAGAAAACGAGTGCGATGAATTGTTTAAATCTCTCGCTTAAAATAGCCGCCTAAAAGGGTGAGGTTTTGCCGCACTTCCTATTCCTACTGGAACCGGCGCAATCGATGGCACATCGCACAGTGCAGGTGCATAATGGTGAATAATTGTAGCCAGACTCGAGGCCACAGTAACGTGTTTCCGTTGTTGCGGAGGTAATATATTCTGCCCTAAGGCAAACCAAACTACACAGAACTGCATGGAACAGTTTTTTATCACCTCCTGGTGGGCAGCACATTTATGCTACCGCATGTTCCACAAAACCACTACATCGTTCGCGGGTCAAGTGCATCGTCCACGTTTCATGGCCGTTTGATGCAGCCGTTGACGTCGGTGGTGGAGAAAATCGTAAAGCAACACCACACACAAAAAAAATGCGAAGAGCTGCCACTAATTGTTGCGGCCCATAGTGGCTGTACGGCACCATTTTGCCAGCCATTAGTTTTTGTTATCATTATCGCGTGGTACGAAAAAAAAACAGGGGCTAGTAAAATGGCGGTGCAAAAGTTTAGCAAACGTTGTAGGTTCAGCGCAATGACGGGAAACAGTTGTGTGGTGGTTTTTCAGAACACCCGATCACTGTTAAGGATCGTGTCAGAACGTTCTCGCTGCTATTTTAAAGCGCTACAGCTTAAACAACCCGCAACTGAAAAGCTTGTCCCACTCCGTGGTTCAAAGGAGACGAAGAAAAGGCAGCTTTCATGTGACGTTCACTCGTCAGGCTGGTGCTGTGTTTTGTGTAACAGTAGGACACGCGAAAACCACGCGAGACTAACGACGTCACAACAACCAACCCGCTATCGCCGGTGTTTATTTACAACGCGCGAGAGTGAAGCGTATTACTGCTCACCCTCACCTATCTATGGCCTTTCTCGCTCGGAAACTCTATCGATTCCCTTGATAGGATGTTGTGGTGGCGGCCATAAGACGCGAGGCTGAGACGCTGCACGGTTGAACGCAACCGCAAACCAGTGCGTGGCCTATTCTATGGTAATTAGCTAACGCAGTCAGTATTTTTCCCCCTTAACAACCGCATTTCACCGCCGGGGCCGGATTGAGCAGACAAATTTATTGTTAAATTATTCAATTTGCTTCCGAACGAAATTTCACCCATGAAGCCGACGAGACGATTTCCCATTGCCATTTCTATTTGGGCGCAAATGAACCACCTTGTGCATAGTTTTAAGCAAACCACTGAAAACCCCATTCAACGCAGTTGCATATCGTTAAGATAGCACGCAGCGGTTTAACCGAACGCAAAATATTCAATTTCGCCAAAGCGTGTTTTGTCAATAACTATTTCAAAACCTAGATGAGTGCTTTCGACGGTTGCAGATTTCCCTCCGAAAGGCGCCTGACTGTCTGCATTAAACGCATTCCCTTCTTCTCTAACGAGGGTATTTCACACGTCTTGCAAAAACAAGATTATAGCCTCCACAGCTGCTGCTACAGAGAGAGGGGCATGCAGATTGCCACACACTTCCTTCAGCAGGTCGCGTGATGTAATTTGAATAGAATGGTGGCACGTTGGCGGGTTTTTTTTTTCGCGTGCTAGAAACTCTCATGCCACAAAACAAATGCAACACACACGCAGGGCTAGGTATAGGAAACGACGACATTTACCCATTGTTTGCTGGGGGTTTCTCCGACAGAACCGCCGAGGAGCCTGTGGCACTCGCTGGTGGCGTTGGCATTCCAACCGACGACTCGCTATCCTTCATGGTCGATCTTTTTTCCACCGTCGATTGCTTCGCTTCGACGAGCTGCTGCTGCTGCTGGCGTCCACGCCAAAGGCAAGCTTTTCCACAAACGTTCGTTCTCTATAGAGGTGTTCCTTCTCTCTTTCGAAGGGTTAAATCGGTGGCTCTTCACTGCATCACTTCACTAGCTCACTCGGGGAGAGATTCGCTTGACTTACGGCTTGGCACAAAAGGAGAAAAAAAACCACGATCCGTCTGAAGACGAAACCGGCGAAACGCAAGCCAGAAGCTTAAATGCTTGTCCAATTCTCACTTCTCATGCACCGTCGACGGTTTATGCTGCAGCATCACACGCGAGACGGCTGCCACGAGAAGCGAGAGCGAGGCACGGACGCGACGAAGAACTGATGGCTAGGAAAGCAAACATTCCCTCTCAAGAACGCCTAATGGATGGGACGGTGCTTTTTCGTCTTGCTTTTCTTCACGCTTTTCCCACCCCCAATTTTCTGGGACGGTTAGCGCGCTAGCGGTTTTAACCGTAAATTGTGGTTTTTTGAAGGCAAACGTTGCTGTGCTGGCGGAAGAAAATTGATTACTGTTCCTGTTGTCATGAAACATTCAACAAGCGCACGATCAAGATGGATCTGATTGGACCACTTGCTGGCTTCTAATGGCACGCAGTTCACTACAGTTTATAATTTCCCCTGGAGGAAAGGAGGGAAAAATTTGCGCTCTTTTTCACTGCCACCTCACAACAGAAAGAGCTTACTTCTGCACGGCACTAACGACAAACTAATGACGGCGCGGGCCCACCGAAACGAAAAACGTAGTACACTATTTTGATGTTGTGAAGTGCATCAACATTAGATCAACACAATATCAGTGTGTGTAAGCGAGAAAGAGAGAGAGAGAGAGGCAGAAAGAATGAGAAAACGAGCACGAAAGCTAGCTGCAACAATAAAAATACCAGCGTTTTCCACCACACACGCACACACTCGTACACCGAGCGGTCAGAAACAACAGCACGATCGTCTTCACCTGATCGGTCCTGAAGAGAACTCTCGCACAGGTCCACAGGAAGTGCACCATAAACACAAACACGCGATCATCCGCCAATCGGTGGCAATCGTGCACGGGTGATAGTAAAAGCGGATGCACAAAACTGGCTAATTGCGGCGGGTAGGATGTCAAATTTAGAAACGCACAGATAGTCAACAAACGGTCAATTCACCCACCAGCAGGGGAGCATCTTCACGCGATCGTTCGTTTTGTTGTTTCAGAGCAGAGAGAGAAGCTGATCACCACCTCTGCCATCAGCCACCCGAACCAAGGGGTTGCGCCTGTGAGGGAGAGTTTCTTTGTGCCCGTCCTCGCGAAACATCCCCACCAACACGACGGTTCTGCGAAAATGCTCCAAATAGTTTCCGCGGGCACTCTCCCTTCTCCACCGGCCACGAAGGCCCAGCAGTTGACCGTGAGGGCGATCTTTGCCCTCCCGTGATCGCCTGTCCACCTCAAACCTCCCCCCTCCCACAAACCAAACACGATCGCCTGGTGGGTAACCTTGCCGCACTGTTATGGTGATGGTCGATCGAACACCTTACGATCAGGGGAGAGAAAAAAAAGCCCTACCACACGTTAACCTTGCTGAAGGGATGTAAGACGATCGCCGCGTGCGCACGTGCGCGATATGAATAAAGGGACAATTTCAAATGATATGTCACACGCGCGCGCGCGTCAGTGTTCCCTAGGGCGAGAGCGAACCAACGGGTGCCTGTAATGCTAACGTAGACGCTAAGAACCGACTGAGCGAGCCCCGGAACCTAAATGTGGGCCTGCCTGCCTGACGTCGGATGGATGCGCGTCCACCAGCACACAACTGTGCCTCTTTGCGTGACTCACCGCGAAGGCTCCGCGCTCGTGTGGTCACGTTGGCTGTGGTGGTACTACGAAGTGGCCACCGACCGTGGTGCTGTGTGAGTGCAGCATTCTCGCGGGTTGTGGTCCACCACGGGCTGGGAGAACATTTTCCAAAGCTGTTGCAGGTATCGCCTACATGCTGCTAGAACATCCACGATCATCTGAAACTGCTCCAAATGTCAACCATCATATCGCATTCAGCTTCCACGACCCGACGACCTTTTCTTCCTGTGAACCCGAAAGTGCACGGGTGCATATGGTGGGAACTTTTCGGCACACCCAGCATCACGAAGATCACCAGAGCTTGCGCGATCGCGAGCAATGGGAGTCTCGAAACCGGTTCACTACCACCACCAAGCGGCGGGTGCTCTCTATCAGCTGTGGAGCAGCATAGAAGCGTGTTTCGCGTTTGTTGTGGACGCCTGCCCTGGCTGTATGTTGGATCGCGATCGCACACACCGCAAAAAGTTCACGCAAGAAGGCAGTTAGTCATGCGAGGAGGTGTGCTTTATCTCGCCGGGCTTAGGGGAACGGTGAATGAAGGCCACATGACAGGAATCGCACGCCCAGTGCATTCCGTAACGGTGCTGTGGCAGGCTGGAGGGTGGTTTATAGGCAATGCTTCAAAGTCAGCTTCAGTGTTTGATTCTTGCACTAGTTCCGTGTTACACCGAGAAAAAGATGATATATGTTAAAAGTTCAAAAAACCTTTCCCTTCAACGAGGCAAAAATTGAATGGGGTTTATAGGATAAAGAAACAACACCACTAGAACCACTTTGATAGCGCGAGAACTACGAGAACGTTATGCTGGACAGCCCTCGCTTCAGGTTATCCATCAATTAGTGAACGAATTTAGCAACATTGCAACTAACGTACGCTCTTGCCTGATCGTCACATAACAGTAAACAGGTTAACTGTTCAGCAGTGTGCCTCGTAGAACGAATCCAGGGTCTGCACATGCCCAATGTTGCAACATCATGGTTTTTCCTCCGCACATGGCAAACAAATAGTAGAGCATACCGGGCTTTACCCCACAGCAGCACCGCCCCGTGGAAGTAGTAACATGATCGCGATAATCTACCCCATGTATCATAATCACCATTTGTTACGCTTTAGAGGTACGAGTGAAAACAAATTTAACAAAAAAAACTGAAGCTTGAGCAGTTTTGGATACACGAAACCGACGTCGGCAGCGGACAATCATGAATGAGCACAGGCCAGGAAGTGGTAGTCACGGGTTAGTCGAGGCTTATATTTGAGTAACGAATTTGGTACTCATTACAATTATTGCCACGAGCGCGGATCAGAACGCGAATCGGTATGTGGATTCCGTTGGACCCGGTTTTTTTTTGTGTGCCATTACCTCCCCACGGCTTACAATGTTGCCCCTTCAATGTAAAGTTGAATGCGTTATGCGTTCGAGAGGAAATAGTGAACGGGCCATGGCGGAAGGCCGGAAATGGCGTATGAAAGCACCTTAGAGATTCCGCTAGTTCATTTGCAAACGTTGGTCTGCATCGGTCGCAGTGCCTTACACCGGCAACGTGCTCTACATTATAGGCAACGTGGGGGGAGAAAACCCTTCGTGAAGGGAGGAGGAATATAGCGGTGCTCATGTTTCATACCGCCGCGGGGGTAAAGGTACGACCCTAATGAGGGTGACGGTAATCCATTCTCATTAGGGTCGTGTTGCGGGTTAGCACGTCATGGGACTTTGTGGATTAGTGCATCCATGCGAAAGGGTAAGCCAATTTACTCGCTTGTGACGTTTGTGCTGGATAAAGCTAGAATATTATTATGCAGCATGTACCAAACCGTAACCTCTATTTCATTCAAGCTTTTACAATTGTTCTTAACAACGAACAAAACAAAATACGATTTCATGTTAGAGTGGGTTCTTGAACTTTTCTGTTCTATTTCGAATTTACAATATTTAGTTGAACTTAACACGTGTTAAGTGGTTGTTTATAATAGAACGTATGTAACATCAATAATCGACAACTCAAATCGAATTTAACACGATATGTAATTTGAATAGTAAGACTTATGGTAAGTGTGGCACATGGATGCTATAACCTAAGAAATGTTACCCGTATTGCATACTTTCAGGAGCACATGTTTAAATCTGGAAATCCCACTCCTAAGTACTATAGCACGTGTTTGATAGTTATTCAAATTCAAATTTAATCGTAAAAAAGTACAGAAGAGAAAAAAATTGTAGCAAAAATGGTTTAAATACTTACGTTATGCTCTCCCGGCTGGTGTTATGGCCGCTCTGGTTGTTGTTAATGCTGTTCGTCATGCTGTGCGGGTTGCTTCGCAACAGCGTACTCCATTCGCGTATAATGTGGCCGCCTTTATTCTCCAGCTCGGACCACAGTTGCAGCTCGTCCATTGAGTGCAAGCCGGTTGCGCTGCCTCCTACGCTGGAACGTGCCACTCTGCAGAGATAAAGCATGAATACTTAATTGAAGACACCCTGCAAAACCGAGATTCCAAGCTCCGAACATACCGATCGATGGAATCCATGCTACTGTTGCAATCAAAGTCCAGCATAAAGTCGTCAGATGCGATGGAATCGCACGGTGACAGCGTATCCAAGGATTCCGCCCTTGCCATGCGATTGTCACTGCGGTTGGACTTGCGCGAAAGTGCGGGTGACTCGTATGTATCGGCCATTACCTTGCGTGGTTTTGGTACCGGTGCCTTCGTCTTGGCTGGCTGCGATGCACCGCCACCGTTAGTGTGCCGTTTGAGGGAATCCTTCAGCGTTGGGGTGTCGGTCTGTTGCGACAACAGGTTCAGATTAAGCGAACCGAGATCCAGCGTGCTGCCCTCATCGAACACCAGCCCTGGCTGATCGGCAATCTCATCGTCAATCAAAAAATCGCGCCCTCCGTCCGACAGTGACAGCGAGTTGGAAGCGTGTGTGGGAGAACCGGGCGACACGGGACTGGTCAGTTCATCCAGCTCCGGTGAAATTTCGTCAATGTCCTTCTCCTTTTCCTTCGTGTTTTCTACCGTCTTCTTGCTGTGTCGAGAAGGTTTCTTCGCGTCGTCCGAATTTTCCGTGCAACTGCTAACCAGACTGTCGGTCGGGGACGTTTCATCGTCCAGCAGCAGCACGTCACTGATAGCCGCGGCCATTTCGGCGAATTTGGTTTGCTCATTGCGGTAAATGCGATTGGGTACGTCGGCTTCACTGCTCGCCAGCGGATCGGTTCCCGGATCGGTGAAGCTTATCTGAACCTCCGAAACACTGTCCAGATTGGTCGACACGTCCATCGGTACCGGTGCGGAAATGGAAGCTACAAAACAAAGCACAAACGCAATTAAACCTTGTGTGACAATCGTTCGAGCCGTTGGCACTACTTACAAAACGTAGACGGATTGCCCGCGGTTATTGTGACCGAGCTCATGTCTTCCTCATCCGGTTCTACTGGAGGAGTTGGCGATTGCTGCCGGGGAGCATCCATGGATCTTGAGACACGACTGCTGTCAGTGCTGCTGGTCAAGCTGAGACATCCGAAATCCTTCGCGGCAAGTGCCTCGCCCGCAGTGAACCATGACGCTCGCGAGCAGCTCGACGATGAGGTTTTGCTTTCCGTGACGCTCTCTACCATCTCCTTTATCAGGGCCCCTTTTAAGCTCTTCTCCGACGAATTGTTATCGCGCAGCAGCTTTTCCTCCTCCAAACTGTCGCCATCGGCAGCGCCCCGGGTGTCACCATTGGGTACGCCTTCCTTTTGCGTTCTACTCTCGAGCCCATCCGCACCAGCCCCAACAGCGGCTGCATTTTCCTCTTCCTCATCCACACCGGGCTCCGCGATCTCGTACCGATTGTCATTGATATCGATGTCATCGTGCACGGAAGAGCTGTTCGCGCTGGAAGTAAGCTCGCTCGACCGGATCAGTCCACTCAACGGTGCCGTCCGCTGGTTCTTCGTGCTGCAGAACGCACTCGGTAGCTCCGGTAGCGGCAGCGGAACGATCGGTTCCGTCGTTAGTGCTTCCAGATCGCGCACCTCGAACTTGTGCCGTCCGCTCATGACCATCTCGAGATTGCGATAACGCTGCCGCGGCATGCGCACGCTGCTGGTCGTCGTCGTTGTCGTATCCTCAAGGGCCGGTGCTCCCGAAACGTTCGTGTTGGCAAACTCTTTACGGCTCACGTTGACCGCATGCTTGGCACCTTTCGTGTCCATGGTGTAGCGCGAGCTGGCGGTCGGTCCGGAGGTTGTACCCGTCAGTGAGATCGATACCGGATACTGTGGCTTCGGGAGGCTGGACGTGTGCAGTGTAAACTTGCTGGCGGTTCCCGCCTCCTGACCTACTTTGGCCGTTGCTGCCGCGACATTTCCGCCCGGTGGTGGTTTCGCACTGCAAATGAGAGTAACAGTAACGCGCGTGCTATTAATAAACCGATCTTCCTCACAGTTATGTCGCACGACGCAAACAACACATGCCGAACCGAAACCGGACACGTGACGCAGGTTGTTGTTTAAAACCGTTTGGACTCTGGTTCTTTCACATAACAACAACCCTGCTCTATTATCGAATAATCGCTGCCCGTTCGGCCCATTAGCTAATGTTTCTACTTACTAGAGTCCCCCACTGGCGGGTGCGTTCTGTCCGGCTTCAGTCCCGTGCGTATACTGATGCTGCTGGGTTGCTTGCCGTTGTGCCAACCCGAATCCCGAAACGCCGCCGGTGCTGGCGGAATGCTGAGTATTTTTATGCTCCCCCTGGTTGCCTTTCGTCATCTGCTGTTGATAAGTGCCGCCACCGCTCGCGTTGGAGTCCGGTGCGTTGTGGGTTATTTTCGTACTCGGCGCCTGGTATTTCGGCAATGGGCGATGCACCGCAGCTGCACCACCACCGTACGCGTGCTGGTGCAGTGCCATCGAGTGACCAGCCGGTGCATAGCTAGTTCCGGTGCCGCCCACCGTCGGGAGTGGCGTGAATGTTGTGCGTGCGGATGCCGCCGATGAGGCGCTCTTCGACCGGCGTTTGTCGCCAACGACGTACACGTTGTTATTGTTGTTGTTGTTCGTGTGGATGTTATTGTTGTTGTTGATGTTGGCGGATTGTTTGTCCAAATCGTTGGCCACCCGTGGCTGCAGACCGACGGACGCCGGTCGGACAATGTTGTTCGAGCGGAATCCGAACCGATTGCTACGGTACGGTGCCCCGTGGCTGTCCTTTCTCGGGGGCTGCAATCGTGGCGTCGTACGGCCGGTATTGCCGTTACGTCCTGCACCAGTTCCACCTTCATCTTCAACTGATTCTATTGAGCCTACGGGAAGCGTAAAACAAAGAAAGTTAGAAGCTGCATGTTGCGAATTAACGCCACAATTCCAGCGAAACTGTCAAACCACGTGGACATCGTTTTCTGCACTACCTGTGGGAATGTTTTGACTGAGCGAACATCCAAACAACGCAATAAGAAATGCGTTGGACATTTGCAATGAACGCGTACACCTTAATTGAAACAATTGGCGAAGGATTAAAGGAGAAAATGCAACTGCTCATCGCACCATGCCACTAAACCGAGATAACGTGAGCTAATCCGAAAGCCAAGTGTCACGGTGTCATTGACCTTTGATTTTGACGTACGAAGCTCGTCAACGAAAAACACCTTCAATGTGACTCAACAGACTTACCGGTGTTCCCGTTCTTGTCGCTAAACCCGGCGTCAACTCCCGGGTTCGAGATGACGGTCGCATGTACCAGCTCTCTTTCCGCTTTCTCCCTTTCCAGTGTCGCGTTGGCCAGCAGGTTACCGTTGAACTTCTTGATCTGGTTGGCCACCGCTCCCGGTGCTGGGTCGGTCGCCGTACCGACAGCACCAGTATTTTCGCCGGCATTTGCTCCGCCCGGTAGCAATTTGCCGTTTCCGGGTGCCACCGTGCTGCTGCTGGTTTGGTGTACCTTGTGCTTCTTGAAGCCGAACGACATGGCCGTACCCTTGGTGTGAAGCCCGTCGGCGGTGGCGGCTTTCTTCGACGCTTTCTTACTCTCCGACTGGCCCTGCGGACGGAAGAAATGCGGATGATGAATGTTGCGTTTATGCGATCGCTTGTTTGTTTATGGCGCCATTTCAGAACGAGTTCCGATGACAGCTCGGAATTGCCGATGGGTGCGTGCGCGCGCGCGCCCTGGTTACTAATCATCTGCTGCTGAAAACGTGTTTGATAGATCGCTCTAACTGTGCTGGTGATTAATTAATGCTTCCTATTAGCTGCAGTACGATGGGAAAGCCGCAATTGTAAAAAAGGTCCCTTGACTTTTTGAAAATTCAAACACCTTAGAGTCCCTTGAAAATGTTTGTTCAGCCTAGCTATATTTGAAAAATACCCATCAAACACGTGCATAACCCAACAAAAGAGCACTCCAGCACTGAAGGTCGCGCTGGTTTTGGGACGAACGAAAAGACGACACGATGGGAAGGCCAAACGAAAGAGCTGATGATTGCATGTTGACTAAAGCTCACTGCCAAGGCCAGTCAACCCTACATCAATGTAAACATTTGCGTACAGCATGGCATCATTCCTACCACGGGCTTTGTGTGCATTCCATTAAAGTTCGGTAAACATAACGCAACCTTCAACTGTGAAATACTCCCATGCATTTCGTTGGCGTCTGCTGCAAACATGCAACTCCAGCTGCATGCGGTTCCCGGATCGTTAAAACGCTATGTGCATACTCCACCCTGTGCCATATAAAAAAGCACCCAGGCGCAAAACGAAGACGAATAAAACCGACAAATGATTCAGATTGTTTGTAACAGACTTTGTATCCATGGAGAAGTGCATGTGTAGAAACAGATTAGATACAGAATTTGTACGCTTTCAGGCCGGGTTTGGGTTGGAAAACTGACCGCTCTAAACGGTTTGAACGTTTGAACTCTCGATCGATGTTCATGTCTGCCTGAACATGGCACGAGCCTCTCACCTAAGGGCCATTACTTGAGCACGAACGTGTACGAGTCTTCTGACCGGTCGATTCGCTTTCCTAAAGGGGGGCTTGTATTTATCCGACGTGGAAGAAAAAACGAGTTTGTGTGGCATTTTTTCCAGGAGCTTCAGCACCAGCAGGTCGTCTAAGGGTATCTTCCCGTGACCACTTACTTTGCGCTTGTTCTCTTTTTTTTTCTTGGAGTGTGTGACTCTCTATTGGATTACACTCGCGTAAGAAAGCAGATGATGAGCTTCACAGTGAGATAATAAAGCATACCGGAAGAGGTGCCTAACCATGTTGCTAGTGGAAGGTTTTTTTTCTTCTTCCATTCACCAAAAAGCTTGGCCACATTTTTCGTGAACTCTGCACGACGGTGAAAGGTGGCATGTTGCGATCGTAGTTCATTCGGTAATGTGGGACAAGCCGGACATGTTCATATTTTTTTTTGTTTAGTTTTTTGCCCTGCGATCTACTGCAAACTCTCCACGAAAGGTGAAAGAGTGCACGGGAATACGTGGACAGCCGTGCGGAGAAAGAAAGGAAGTAACACATTTGCTAAATGGGCACGAATTATGTTGCGCGAAGTGAACGAGCAAAAAAACAAACCAGCTCTAGCACCGATTGAGAAGAAGAAATGGCGTGCATTTTGGTTTATTTTTGAAGAGATGCTTTAAGGGTTTCCGGCTACCCGGGCGGACTCCATCGGAGAAAGGTGAACCTATGTCATGTTAATGGAGCAAGATTGTTAGACGAATGGAGATCGAAATTTAATTTTTGCTGAATGCTTCGTTTATGAAATAGCAAAAAGCACTATGATTTATGAAGCCCCTGCAAACAGCGCTCGTTGAAATAATAACGAGCGTTTTTAATTGATCTTTGTTCCGTCGATGTATAACATGCCGGATTCACCCTCTCAGATTGGTCCACATTTCGAGCTTCATGCAACGCTGTGACCTTTTCGCAAGCTCCCACGATTTCGCCACCGTCTGTTGGCTGTCCTTTTGACTTTCAACGATCGATTTCAATGGGCTGGCTTAGGGCCAATTCAATCGGCATTTCGGATGTACCGTGCTCGCCAAATCGTTATACCATTTCGGTTGTTCATGAACGCAAAATATGGCACCATTCACGTTGAAACAAGCTCGCATTTTAAGCACCACATTTCGTAAGGGCCTTCCCTTCGTTTGAATGGGAAAATAATACTGCTTAGTTGGCGAAATTGTGATCGCGCCCATCTTTGGGGTGGGGCTGAAAATGAGCCATGCTTTCACAAGTGGCACTGTTACTGTCTCAATGTAGGGTGGCAGGTGAACCATGGTGGGCTTTTCATTGCACAACGAGACATACCGAGCACCCGGCAGAACCGTGATCTCACCAAACAAACCCCACAGACACGATAACGACTTACATAATGCTCAAGCGCAAACCATTTTATCGTTTTATCAGCCGCCCATGAAAGCCCCCGGGCCCGCTGTATATCGTCGAGACAAGTATATCCGTTTATCTTCATTATACCTCTCCAATTATGTGCCAACCGGTGCAATAATGCACAATTGTGTTCCAGCTCACCCGAATGCTATGAGACGAGTTGGATTTGCCGCTTGCAACAGGGCTATGAAAAAAAAAACGAAATTGAATGGAATGGATGAAATTAACCTGTTATTAACCTTTCATTCCTTTAGGTTCGTTTGTTTGCGGTCCGATGGTAAACGATTGCCCGGGCAAATGGTGGAGTGAAACGAAAATCGCTCCCATCTCTCACCTGATGCTGCGCTGATCGTCGCCGTTTAGGATCACGAGGTGTTTCAGCCATTTCTGTGCCCTGGAAAACGCATTGCAGTGCACTTAGCGCATGCATCTAAGCATGCCATGGAATGGTTTCCTACCCAACGACGGCACCAACGACGCACTCAGTGTCAGCAGTGTTTTGCCAATTATCCTAGCCCCTGTGACTCCCTCTTTCGCGTTCACGTTCCCTTTTGACCCCCGTGTGTGTGTGTGTGTGTGTGTGTGTGTGCCTGCAGGCAAGCATGCGCGCCCGATTGAGAACTAGTTTTCCTTTAGACTGAAGCCTCCGCGAGCCCAAGCCGCCGCGGTGGGAAAGGTTGGGAAATCGATTGTTGTTTATGTATATCAAAAACGATCCCCCCATCGGCAAACGGGGGTCGGTTCGTCGTCGACACATCTGGTGTGTCCGTCGGTGTGCCATTTTATATTTATTTATCTGCGGCGTGCGATCTCACGAAACCCCGATACCATCGCGATGAGCACGCGAATCGAACGTTCGCTTCGTCGTTCGCCTTTCGTACAAGCCATTACAAGCCGACCAACCACCGGAAAGAAGTAGGAAAAATGGACGTGCAAAAAAAAATAAAATTCGATACAAAACGGAGGGCATATTGGAGAAAATGGAAAGGAACCCATGCTGAACGCCTCAGCCGCCGCATGTTGCGTGTGAGCGGCTCATGGTGATTTTTGTATGCTTTCGAATTTTGCAGCGTATTTAGTGGGTTTTTTTTTGCTGCTGCTGCATCGGAAACATATTTAATTTCGATTATGTGTACGTGTGAATTTTATTTTATTTTATTTTTTTCCCTGCCATCCATCTGCGGTTCCCCGCGGTGCTGCGTAAATCCAGCGCATGATCGAATTGTACCGCGGCGTAAATTAAAAGCACCGGCAAAACCCACCAGGAACCGAGACTCCCACCGTCACGCGGATCATGTACGGCGAGCTGGGTGAAATGATTGCAAAATTATATGCCCACTTCTTCGCGATCGCCGGATTCGGAGCAGGGGGGTTTTTAGCAATTTACCCTGGCCAATTTTGCGCCCGGGCTGCACAGGTGCGCCGAGATTTCGGGCGCGGTGTGTGTGTGTGTGTGTGTGTTTATGCTAAACTCGTGACTTTCTCCGGCCCGGTTCCAGACTTCTGCACACAGCAGCACGGGCGGCCACAGAATGCCTCGAAAAGGGCGGCCGGCACGAAATCGAAAGTCGCCCCGGAATTGGAAATAGGTGGCCGGGTGGGAAAAAAAACGGAAATAAATCGTACACGCCGCCGAAAGCGCATCGAACCGCGGAAAGTGCGCGCACGTTCGCGAGCTGCAAAAACGTTTGTCAACCACCGCGAGCCGGACGTTCTCCGCAGGATGGACCGGGCCGCGGATTAGTTACGGGCACGCGAGCATATTTGTGGTTAAATCTGGTGGCGAAAATGGACCGGAACGAGGCAACGTGGGCTGGCCGGTCTAAAAGCTTCCGTCCCTCGTTTTCTCTCTCCTTCATGCCCGGGGGAGCAGTGGAAATCCAATTATTATGTAATATTATCGCATTTGCCATATTTGACATCGCGCTCGGGCACCGCCGTCTTGCGTTTGTTTCGCTCCACATGGATGGGTTTGCTCCCGAGGGTAGGCTTCAGTTTGACCTGCGGGGATTTGTGGCCGGTGAATCAACGTGTGGGTAGATGGGTGTTTTTGCCACTCTAGCCGGTTTGTCGTTCCCTGTGACGGTTCAGGACACGCCACGGAATCAAAAGCGCAGTTTGTCCACTTTGGAAAAAAGCACCCCTTTCTCGTGAAGAATACCGGCCGTTTTGAATATTTTATTGAATAAAGCGAGACCGGGGAGCGAGAAAAAAAAGGGAATCGACCACAAACCTATAATTATTGCAACCAGCCAGAGGCCACGAAGGGATAGGTTCGCGGCGCTAGCGCATTGGCGTCTGTCTGGCGCAGCAGAAACGTGCGACAGAGCCGACATTCAGGTGGTCCCGAGCGCGAATGCGCCTCACTTGCACGCAGACTGGGGGGGTGTTTTTTTTCTCTCCTGCACCACCCCATCGGAGCCAGTTTTCCGATACCCACAGCCCGGCCAGATCGAGGCCAATACCCCGCGTGAGCACGGTTTAGACAGGCTGGTTTGCAGCAGGCAAACATTCCAAGGGCCGTGAAGTTCATGAACTCGTGCGCCACAAGCGACATGGGGAAAATGAGAAGGAAAGACAAAAAAAAAACAGGCCGCCCAGAGCCTTTTGGGTGGTGGGAAAATTGCCCACGAGCCGGTTGATGAGCTCGTTAGGCGACGGTGCGCCAAAGGGGTGTGCGGTTTGAGCGGTTTCTAAACGCATGGCTTAAAGCCGGCTAGGGCTTTCTACTGCACCTTGTGTTGCGATAAATAAGAGCTTGTTTGTTTGATAGCCAACTTTTATATGCAAGCTCAAAGGGCGTCCTGAGCTGCTTGAATCAGTGCGTTCGTTAAGCTTCGCATTAAGCTTAATTTTATCACCTCATAATGGTTATGCCGCTATTACCGTTGCTACCGTTCTTTCGCCTTCATTACAGATTCATTCGCTCTCGGTTGTGGAGCGGATTTTTTGTCTTTACTGCCAAACTGCATACGGCCACCCACCCCCCATCCAAATGGTGCAGACGTAAACAAATGAGTGAGGCATGCGTACAAGTGGCGGAGGTCGTACTGCTCGCGAACCATAATGACCATGAAAAGCCTTCACCTTTCTTCTGGAGACTCCGTGGGGGGGTTGGGAAAAAAATCCTTGCCCGCCGAAGGACCCGCGGGTCCGCGTTCCAGGGTTAAGCATCGGTCCGGACCGGCCATCCAAGGTTAATAGGCAGAGTTGGAAAATGAATTAATTTGCCTCCCCACCCAAAAAAACAGGGAGCGGTGACGCAACGTTGGGTAAAACATGCATCCAAAGCAGTAAGTATTCGTTTGCTCCCTAGAATGTAGGACTAATGATAGGTGGACGGTAGAATGATGCTGCGATGGAAGATGGAAGCCTCCCACACGACGAATAAGTATCAGTGACGTGTCGTGTTTCCTGCTTATCGATTTTCTCTCGAGAAAAAAAATGATACCTTTTCTTAGCTCGTCACATCTTTGCTACCGAGCACGGTGAAAGCGCGAGCGAGAGAGAGAGAGAGCGTACGAAAGAGAGAAAGAGAGATCCAACGTGCAGTACATAAATCGATCGATCGACGGACTTACCATATCTCGGAACCTTGCTTCCCGGCCTCCCTCTTCACCACCGGTATCCACTTCCTCACCGCCCTCTTCCTCCTCTTCTTCTTCTTCTTCTCCTCCCTCTTCTGCCGACAGTCCGTCCTCTGGTGTGATTCTGCACAGTTTTTCTATCTCCTCGAAATCGAGCTCATGCTGGCATTCATCCATAGCGCCGTTGACTGGGGAGCGCTAGCGTGGCCGCCCGGAGTTTTGCACCTGCCGGCATATATTTTGCCAACTCCCGGAGCGATCCTTTTGGACAACCGTTTTTTTTCTCTCCCGTTTCAGCCAGCGATGTCGCGAGTTTGTGACAAAAACAAAACGCCCATCGATACGGGCCCTATGCTGGGTGGGTTTAGATTATGCTTGCAAAGCGCGCACACGAGCGCACACAAATTTCACTGCAATCACGTGAATATTTATCGATTGAATGACCCGTCTCCACTAGGCATCTTCACTGCGTACTGAGAATTCACCCCAACGGACGGTTTTGCCTATGGCCGCAGTTGGGTGAAAACACTGGTTTTAAACACGCCCTTTTAAACGCACCGCCGGTGTGGGACAACAATTTTCAGCCCCAATCGAGCACCGACCCGTGCACCATTTGAGAAGTCGATAATACTGTCTGGCGTTGGGTCGCCCTGGGTTATTTTTTTTAATTGTTTCACTCGCAAGAACTCGCACCATATACGACGCACCGTCGGGAGCGAAGCCACTGCAGGACTATCAATTTTTCTTCCGACTTTCCCGCTGGAAGCGTGTGCGCCATTCCGTAGGTCGATGGAGCGAACCTTCGAAGGAGCGAAGAAGCAGGCCTTGCAGAAATACGCAAGTGTGGGTGTGTTCGTGTGGCGCCTGGCTTTGGCGTGGGTTTTTCCGGCGCAAGAAACGTTCTGGAAAAGTGATGGAACGCGCGTGTGTGCGTGGGTTCGTGGAAGGATAAGAGAGAGTTTCTCCCATTTCACGTTCCCTGCTCCATGCTGGAATGTGTTGTTATTTGGCCGCTGGAAGCCTGGCAGGTTGTGCGTCGTGAAAATTGCACGTAGAATGCGCATGCGCTGGAAGCGCGTTGACGGGGACTCCTGGACCGAGCACGAGTCCTTTGCAGTGACATCTTACGGCAACACACACGGTTGGTGTTTCCCCGGTAAGCTTTTTTGGTGCTTCTTCCCTGGAAAGCGGCATGCGAGATTGCAAGGACATGGAAAAGTTTCAAATGCATCTTTATCGGAGCGCTGATGTTAAAGAAAAGCTAAAGCCAAGGGTAAGCATGCTTGGTGTGCTAAAATTGAAACGAATTCACGGCTAGCGATAGTTGAAATTTGTGAATTATTTCAACAGTTAGTCATCATAAACGTTTCCTTCTTTCCAGAATATCTTGTTGAGTGAGCATATCTAGATACGATTCTGTGCTCCAATTTTTCAACAGGTTATTTTTGTTGTCGAATTAGATTCGCACGTAACGGTAGTATTTAGCTGATTCAGTGTTTGGTTAATTTGTGCGGTAGAAATTACATGTTTTCATTGACAGCGTTTAAAAACAGAACAAAATGGTTCCATCGCGGTATTATTTATGCCGAACGCGATTGAGATGAATCAGAAACGACCACCATGCAGTTACGAGCAGATGATCGTTTAACCGATCTTGTCGTCACCGTTGAAAATGACGACGCTTGCAGAGATTTATCTGTACATATCAAAAGCCCATCCAGGATTGCTCTTATCCGAAGAAAGCAGAAGAAATTTCGTTCGTTACACCATAACCAGTAGCTCGAATATCGTCAATATAATACACTGGCAAAAACAGCCCAATTGGCAAAAAAAACTAAAGCCAACGATCGCTTGATCTTCATTTCTTAAAATCGTTAGATTTTAAATCCATTGTGTGGGATTAAAATGTAGATCTCCGGTAGACAACGAAAGTGATATACGATATTACTTTTCCTATTACTTCCCATTTGCACCAAAATAATTGATTGCGTATGTTTATCAATAAATATAAATATCCATAAAGTTTTTCATTATAACATTTCATTGAGCCGAGTCAAATTCAAGTTGAGAAAACAATACATTACAGTAAGGTATTTACCATGCTGGAGAGCTGCCGATACGTCACAAAATTGCAAACTCACAAGGATGCGGCGGTGGTAATTTATTGCCCGAAGGTGATGTGCGGAACATTAAATCAATCATAATGAACAAAAACCGACGCAAATGATTCTCCCAAAGCGACATTGTACGGTCCCGGCCCGAGCCGGGGCGGTGCTTTCTCTCGTCTCGCTCGCAGCCCGGCCACTGATGCAGCGGTTAATCCGTTAACGGCGTATAAATTTCAATTACGTGCAATCGAAACCGCCAATTTTCAATGAATTTTAATTTTCGTCTTCGCCCGCGCGGCACCACAAACACCACTACCCGGTGAAAAAGAGCTGCAGGTGTCACCGTAGCGGCAATATAGCGCTGGCCAGAAGAAAAACCGCAGCTAATGCAGACACCGCGCGCGGTACCGGAACGGTGAGAAAAAGTTCGCCATTCCCAGGCCGCAGAAGAAGAAGGGTGTCCGCCTAGCAAATGAAGCCATCAAGGTCGCTGGATAGTGCGGCTTGCGGTCTGGGGATTGCCATTTACTGCGCCGGTGGCGTTCATTTTTATGCAACCTAGCGAAAGAAGCGTACGAGCGCAGACACGGGCAAGTTGAAAGCATTTCTTCTCACTGTTTTCTCGCCACCGATCGGTTGCGTGAAGACTGCCTTGGTTTTAGAGCCGCGCATCGGTGTGTTATGAAATGTAATGCTCTTTTTCATCGGAGATGTACTGAGATCATTAGCGCCTGCCGGATCGTAATGAATGAAACAGCGAACCCGTGCCACTGACTGCACCAATTGCACCAGAAACAATCGATTGCATCGTGATCGATAATTACGGTCACCTTTCGCCGATGGGCTGCCACAGGCGGGAAGATCCATCGTCCGTGCGTTCTCGCTCCGCTCGGCATTACACATTATGAATAACCGATGAGTCGAGCGATGGTCTGCTGGGAGAGGCCTCCTTTTTTGGCCGCAAGCAAGACATTTGGGACCAGCTCACGGTAACAGTGGAACGCATAATGCATTGTGCTCGAATGTGCATGCTAATGAGCGACCAGACGATACAAGGCCTCCCCCGGCTAGAGCAATTATCGGGCCGGCTTGTTCCCGGCTAATCCTTGTTTTAGCGCTTACTACCGCCCCGAGGTGGGTCGATTTTGTGCGACAGTGCCCCCGACAGTGGCAGTGAGATTGGTTCCGGGTTTTGCTGACGGACGGGAAACGGCATGGCACGGCACGGCACTTACCACGTTGATGTAGAGGATGTCATCTTCGCTGCAGATCGCAAGGTACGGCGAGCTTCCAAAATCGTTCAGTCCGGGAGCAGGCTGCTTCGAGGCACACTTGCCCATAGGAGGATGGACGGTCCCGGCCGGGCAGGTTGATGACGGTGACGGTGGGGCGGCCGGTGAAACATCCGGCTACGTCCGGGCACTTCCTGTTCGCAGAAGGAGTAGATAATTAGAAGCGGGTTACGTGCGTTGTTAGCGATTTTTCGGTGGTTATTGACGTAGTGTCCTGACGTGTTTTTGAAGCATCAAGTGCGAACGATCACTTGATAAGTTTATAAGGTTGGTTTTAGTACTGGATTGGTGACATTAGCTATGATTCGATAATGATGATGCATTCACACTATTAAACAATTAAACTTATATTAAGCGAGCGAGTACTTTTACCACATGTTCAGCCATGCATCTGACGATCACGAAGCTCGTGTGTGTTATGAGCATTACAAACATGCCTAGCCATGCTTGGGGATTGGCTTTTTTCACCCTACGATTGTGGATTATTGTTTTTTTTCCCTACGACTCGAGGAAAGCCTTCCACCAACGGTCACGAATGGAATATTTCCGGTGTAAGAAATTGTTCTTTTTCCAACCAAGAACGGGTGATGGTACCACCCGGCAATGGGCCGGAATTAACGCCAATCGTTCGTCCGGTCGAAGAAAGCTGCCCTCCTGTGCAATGCAACCCAAACACACAGAGGAGAGATTGTTCGTGACCGGGGCATAAACGAACCAGCCGGACACGCAACCCATAACCTGCAGCGTAAATCAATGCAAAAAAATGCATCCAGCGTCTAAAGAAGCCATCGTGAAGCGAGTCACCGTCTCGAGGGCCTACGGGGCGCCGAGCATGCCGTATTATTAATGTTTTTCCTTTTCACTCGGTGTGTGTGTGTGTGTCTCCTCCTCCTTCACAGCGGCTTTTCCGTCGGTTCCTGCCGGTTCGGGGTGTCGTAACTCTTTCGCTTTATTAGCGGCCGGCTTACGGGGACCCATCATCGGATCGGTGGCGCCAACCCCGTAGGCCGAAAAAGGAGCAAAACGAACGGAAACAATAACACTTTGGTGGCAATAAAAATATTATGAATGGATGAAACGGCACGAAATGAATGTGCAGCACTCGTCGCGTGCGCAGGAGACGCGATTGGTGGTCAGAGAAAGCGGTGTCGGCAGGATGATTGCTTCCCTTCAGTGGCCGGCTGTGTGTTTTTTTTTGCTCGCGCAGAAAGAAAACCGGCCGTCAGGTCGGGTGCGCAAATCGAACGGCTAAGACGAGTGTGGAAGATTTCTTTATAGCAACAACAAAAAAAGAAACAAACCTCCTCCGGGAGGGCTAGTTATGCTTGAACGACATCGACCGAAGACTGCAATGATCGCAGCTGACAACGGGACAATCGCCCCGATGGCCATTTCTCTTACCCGGACGAGCGAAACCCAGCCGGGGAAAAGGGAATCGGATCGCACTCTCGCCTCCGGGCAGGGCTTTCGGTTTTTTTTGCTCTCTCTCTCGATATAATAATGATGCTAAACGTGCCATCAAATAGGACACCACGTTGGATACGAATCACAACGAACGCCGTGCACAAATGCAATAATCCAATATCGAGCCAAACAAGCCCGGCGATCGGTGGCAAAAAAAGAAGAAGACGTGAAATAGAGAGAGAGAGAGAGAGAGAGAGAGAGAGAGAGAAAAAACCTCCCATCGAAGAGAAATGAGCATAAACCAGATCGCAAAATAACACCCCTAATAATGCGCACATTATGCATTTTCGATTTGTCGCTCGCCGGGCTGTGGGTGTCTCTGGGGGTGGTGGGAAATGGGTGTTTTTGCACCTTGTATGCAAAGCAGCCACAGGAGGCTGGCCAGAAGGAGACCGATCAGGTGGGAGGCTGGCAGGAGACAGAAGCACGTTGGTGGCAACATAAGCATGTGCCGCCCGCATCGCACAATAATGCACCCGATCCAGCAGCGTGCACCCGTGGCCTTCGAGGGGGAGGGTTTCTCGCAAGGAGCGGTTGAGGAAAGGGCGGGGGGGGGGGCTCTGCAATGATGCATAAATAATCCCGGGGGCCAAATTTACATACCGGCGACAACAAGCCGGGTGATGCTAGCGGCAAGGCACGGTCCTGAACGACCTCGTGGGACAACTCATCTGCGGTGGCGCCTTTCGGTTGGCGTCCTGGCCGGTCGTGGAGCCAAAACTATCGCAACCGACGGTTCGATGGTGGGACCCCTTTTCCACGCCGTGCCACCCTCATCTCCCCCACAGGTTCGTGGTGCACGCCATTAGGACGTGTCGCACGATTTATAAGTACGAGCGAAATATTAATAACGATAATAACGGAATTATTCAAATGTTTTTATTGCGCTTCGGATTTCTCGCCATTTTCGCCCGTCTTGTGGGGAGAGTATCCTTCGCTATTCATTGGCGTCTTTACGGTGGTGGGGGTGGGTGGAAAAGGTTGCTACCGAGCGACGGCACGTCCTGGAGACGATACCGAGAACGGGCGCAGAGCAGAGCAAGAGCGTGTGCCAGCGTTGATGTAACGTGGCCGTCGGGCGATGTTTGTGCCTGGAACTGTATTAATGCTGTCATAACTCCGCCTGGGGGCCCGTGTTCGGACGGTTTGATTGCGACAAATAGCACAAGGGCACAAGGGAGAACTGAACCCTTCTTTCTTGCCCGGCGGATGGTGGCTTTGGCTGGTCTCGTTGGTCTCCACCAACCCGGCTCGGCTCAGGTCGTGTTATTGCAAATTAATTTCTGACCAGTCGATCTCGACCGGGGGGTGTGAACCGGAAGGGTGGAAAATAAAGACAAAGCTTGGGGTCCCAAGCTGCACCGTTGGGTGAACGAACGAAACGAACGAAGGGTTGCCCTGTGAAACGTGTCATAAGCTTCTCTGTTTAGCATCACTTGCCGGGCGGGCGTGTTCCTTTTTGCCATCGGGCCGACCGTTGGGAGGCACCTCACACCCTTTTTCACCCCCCACCGAGGCCCACCGGTTCCCTGGGGGCCATACCGATCTGGCCGATCTTATTTACGTCCACGCGCGCCCGGCCAGCGACCGAGTCCGTCGCGCGCCCGGGAGTGTTGTATCGTTTTTATGATAATTTTACAGCTGTTTTCCGTTCGCTCATATTTTCCACGCCAACCGTACCACCGTCGGGCGGCGATACAATGGCGAACGACACCGTTTTGTTGGGGGGGCGTGGGACAAGGACGAGCTACCGGACGAGCAGCGAAAGGTGCGCCACTGGGAATGTGCACGATCCACAGCCCGCTTTGGGGATGGGGATTTTTTTCTACTTCTTCTACAGGATGCACTAAATGTAGAGCTCACTACGAAGCACCAGTTGTTGTGGTGTTGCGATACAAATGCTCTGGCATGCGCCCCTACCGAGGCGGTTGGGTGGCAGCTAAACAAGCCCTTGGGAATGTTTGCCAGGCGCTGTCGAATGGGAATGGTACCCGTGCACGATCGTACGCTTCTTTTGAATACAATCATCAGTCGGTGGGAAAATGAAGTCCCCCTTTCGGTCACAAAACGGGGGTTGGGGATAATTGAGATCAAAACCCACCGCACAGGATATCGGTCCGTTCTGTCCACATACCACCTGGTGGGTGAGGGCTTACTTTGAGGATGATCGTTCGATCGTTACGTTGAATGAGCTTGTTTTGTTTAATAGAGCCACTAGACGGGTTGAAAGGACGATTGTGCATTGGTGATTTATTTGGATTTTTTCTTTTGTACACGGAGAAAAGTGTTACATTCCAATCGAATGAATTAAAGAATGTCATCATTTGCGGAGTGTCATCATCATCGCCACTTGAGCGCGTTGATTTCGAAGCACTCTCAATGAAGGTGAACCACACGGTACGTTTGAACAGGTGAGATAATCAAGAGTAGTATCCCCCTGAGAGCTAAATTACTAAGCCCTTTAGAAAACCTCCCGTTCAACACGCAGTAATCCCTGCTCACGCAAAACGATACGTTACGTACATTTCGAGCTGGCGCTGCAGCCGTGATTGAACGTCGAAACCGGGTTGCCCATAGCAACGGCTTACAGCAGAATGCAGCCAGAATTCACCGAAACGGTTAGAAACCGGTGAGTTCGAGCTAAAATTGCCCTCGTTTGCGGTGAACGGTGGAGTATTTTTCCTCTTTACCAAAGGAAACACGATTAATTTAGTCTCCTGGTGCGGTAGGTCGAGGACGGCCACCATCCGTGGCAGTGTGTGTGAGTGAGAGAAAGAGGGAGTATTATCAGCATCACGAGTGACTTTGATAGGGGAAATGACGCACGGTAAAGCCATCTATCGTTACCGTTGCAGAAGGGCCTGATAGCTTCCCTATCGTGCTGGTGTTGAGATGAACACACCCCTTTCAAAAACCATGAGCGAGAAGGTGGGAGACGGACTCGGGTTCCATTTTACAGCAGCATTATCGGCAGCAGCCGTGTATCTGGCGCATGCATTGCTCCATGAGCATGAAATACAGCCAGGAATTCCTGGGATGCTCGAGTTAATGAAGGGCTTTCGGCCTTTCACTTTTTCCGGCACCAGCTTAACCCGGTACACCATCTTTGTTCGAGCTGTCGATCATCGGATGCCGGCTATGCGCATCAACAACGCCCCCGGTGTGCTGATGTTGGTCCATGCGTGGCAGCCTTGACCACCCTCTTTTTCCTGCTGGGAGGTAATTTCCTCCATCACGCTTCGCCACGCACCGAGTGTGTGTGTGTGTGTGTATGTGCTCGCAAAAAACCACCCACTTGGAGGATGATTTTCTTTTATGCTATCGATGCGGTCGAGGACGATCGACCGATGGACGGATTTTGTCCGGTGACGGATGAAATCGCCTTGGCACTTTACGGATATGCTACAATGTAAGAGCGTGGCCTGAAGCTGCTCGATACCTGCCAAAAAGGCGGCAACAGCATATGAACAGCACCTGCAGACCAATTTTCAAAACCACCGATTCTACCGTACTCTCGTTCCAAACACCGGCAGAAGAAGTACACGCAGCGTGTAATCAATGTCCGTTAAACAGCGTCCGCTCCCCGGGATGGGGGAGAAGTCGCAGGAAAATCCGGTTTCCGATTATACACCCACGACGGAGAGCGAGAGAAGAAGCGTGATCCGATGCGTGCGAAGGGGCATCGGGGCCATTTGAAAAACGTCAATCAAGCCGTAGCGAAAGAGTTCGATCCCGTTGGCCGACGATAAAAAGAGACGACGTGGAAATCGGCACGACGCATCATCGACGCGTGCTGGCAGCGATGGGTGGTTTCCGAGTTTCCAGGATTTCCCGTCCCATTTCCCGGCAGAATCGTGCCCCCTTGCGTGGTGGGTAAAAAGATCCGGGCTGTCTATCATCCGATCTGATTACGAGCGAGCGTGAGCGGCACCGTGCGCCATATCTCGGCCTTTCGGATGCGGTTGTACAACGCCTCAAGATGGGGCCGGTGACGGGATTTCCTCGCGCTTTGCCGGAGGGTGGTCATTTCGGTGGTGGGAAAAGCTGGGAAGAAACGCACGACCGAACATAAAAGCGGATGGAAATTCATAAAGCGAACTTGACAATCATTCTTCATGTCGATCAAAATGAATTCAATTATTTCCTGCGCTTCTGCGCGTTGTTCAGCCTCGTGCAAAAGCCCCGGGGTGAGAGGTTTCAACCTACACCGAGAGCTAATGCGGCACGTTTTTATATCTGCCAGCTGTCTGGTTCCGGGCTACCAGGTGTACGGGAGCCTGTGTCCGTGAAGCCCGTTCCCCACCCGGAACACGCGGGCGCATATTGATTTTGCTCGATGGAATGCAGTTTTTCTTCTTTTTGCTGAGCGTTGCGTTAAATCGAGCTCGAAGTCAGGGGGATTTAGTTGCATCCTGCGGCGTCAAGGATACGCTGGGTTTCTTGGAAGATACGATCCCTGGTGCCGCTGGTTGATGCGTTCCGTTGAAGAACGTTGGAACGTACGGCTGCAATATGTTATGCCGACATTTGAGACCCCCACGAGGCCATGCATTCGTCATCGTTCTCGCATGATCGCAGGACTATTACACAGCCGTTGGCTTACTACGACTTTTATGAAAACGTTTAAATATAGCGCTTCCCATCCGCACTCTAGGAATTTCGAAAATGAATAGCGCGTGTCTGATCGTACTGCGTTGCTGTCTAATGCATCCATTTCTCGCTGGAGCGAGTTATTAGCATTCTAACTAACCGCCGCCTGGAGGATGAAATTGTGTTCAGAGAAAAAAACTTTGCTAGCGCAATTTCCATTCCCACGAAAACACGAAATTCTGCGTAATTTCTTCTTCGTTGCCGGATCGACCATCGATATGGTTTCCATCCACGGAGAGAGAGAGAGAGAGAAAGTCATCTCCTCGGCGAACTGTGAAGGCAAAACTCCTAAAACGATATTTACTAAAACGCGCTTTGCGACAAAACTTCGCCCGAGATCTGGTGTCAATTTCCGGCAACCATTTTGGTAGTTCGTTTATAATCGTTCGTCGACGGAGCGACGTTGGGCAAGAGGATTCCTAGTACGCGTAGCAGAAGTAAATTATTGCCCCCCAGGAACGATAAATAATGACAAGCATGGAAGCTTCCCATGCCCTGGTTTTTGTTTCGAGTCAAAATTCTGGTGAAATTCAAACACCTACACCAGCCAGCTCACAGGGCCAGCGCTGGCATCGAGTGGCATCGGTTCCGAAACATCGTACAGTGCTCCTCGTGTACTTTATTCGGTGGCGGGGAGGGATTGGAATTAGAAGTCGGCAAACTTTCCACCTTTACATTTTATTTGCCATCAGCTTTTTGTTTAATGAACTTCCCCGGCACGTCCGGTAAGCCGCAGTAGTTCTACACCACCGAGCGCCAAAAGTCCTCGACTCACCGCGAAAGGATACAAAAAAAAGGCACAAAGTGTGTGCTCTGGTGTCGTGGTCATTGTTATCAGCGCTCTTGCATCTTGGGGCAGCAATCTTTGTGGCACGAGAAAACTGTTGCTTTGCATACTTTGGAGAGTGAGCTCTTTTTTTCGCCTTTTTTTGCTTCTCCACGTCAAGTCCACGCTGTGTCGGTGTCTTCCTTTGACACGGAGCTCAATTTTGGTTCATTTCCTTATTTACATTTTATTGCCCCAAGCAGCGTTCGGTGTGGTTTTTGTTTCTGCCCATTGCTGGTGCCTTTTCTTTTACATTGTTTTGCATTAATTTTCACGCTCTACACCGCAACCCACCATTGTCCGGCAGCTGTGAAAATCATGCTCTTGTTCGTACTTTTGTCTTTTATTCCTCTCCTCACGGTGGTGCTGCTTAAAATAATAATAGAAAAAAAGCGCACCCAAGCTGTGCGCACGATCGTCTCCACATTGTAAGACGCTACGGACCTTTTCACTAAACTATTTTGCGCTAGCGAACGCGAACCGGTTCGACGGAAAGAGGGCACACCACCGATCTCCGGTGGCAATGTATTGAGAAAATTTAAAAGATTTCAAAATTATGCTTCCTCCCCAGCAGATAGCAGAGCTTATCACGCTGTTTATGCTACGGGACCTTTTGCCATTCGCTTTTCTCCAACCGCCAGCGAGCTGCTCTGCGGCGAGTGAATGTTTTCTCATTTCCTTCCAGACGGGTACACGGGCGCAACATTCTCCCGCCCGGATGGCGTGGAATGGTGGACATCGTCCACCGGATCCGGCATCCGGCTCGCTTCTTCAAACTATCCATAAAGATGCGATCCGGCGCGCCGCCGATAAGACGTGTGGGTGGGAATAAAAAGGTTGTCCCGATCACGCGTGTGGACCCCGCCTGCTTGGATTGCGCTCGCATTCGCACTATCGCAACGGTGCATCTTCCGGGAGCCGGTGGCGGCGGGCCAATAAGCACCCCGAAAGCCCGGGGAAAAACTGTCGTACCTCGTAATCCAGTGCGAGCACAATGCGAGGAAATTCTTCTGTCCACCATTGCGTTCCGTTTTCGTTTGGTCCGATTCGATCTAGCTAGCGCTTGGTTGGGTGTTACTTACTGCCGGTACACGACAAGGGGACTCCGTGCGCTCCTGTTGTTGTTTCCGACAGGACGAAAGGACCGTTCTTTTTCGCTAAACCCGACCGGTGGTATGGGACAGATTAATAAACGACACGAGATGGCAATTTTCTCGGAGTTACTGCTTGATTAAGATTGCAATAGGGAAAGGGAGATTGTAAGAAACCGTGGTCCTTTGCTCGTGCGAAGTAAAGCACCGTACAAATGCTTGGGGTGTGTTTAAATTCATCCTCGCGCGCTTTTCCGTAAGCCTTTTTGTACACGACCACCGAGAGGGCGTCGGCGTGGAAGCCTGTTAATGACTTTAATCGCAATCGAGTGAAATGTCCGCAGACTTATTGCTGTGACAGTTTTTCGTTCTCTCTTTCTCTCTCTCTCTCTCTCTCTCTCTCTCTCTCGCTCTATTTCCACAAGGATCTTGGAATCCCAGTGTAATAGCTTCACACACGCAGCACCCCGAACGTGAACCATGCGTACCGTGTCCGCTTTCAGTTCCGGATCTATCTGCACGAGTCGCTTGCCTTGCCGGGCTCATTTTATGGGCCCATTTTCGATTTGTTTGCTCGCCGCCCCCATTTAAGTCTTTTAAATCCATCTTATCTGCTGGAAAGTTTTCCTGCCGAAGCAAAAGAAAAACCCCCACACATAGAGGAAGAAGCGTGAAGCCAATTTTCAGTACATTTCCCATACAGTGATAAAACCAATAAAAGAAGATCTAATCATACCCGAGCGTATAAATAGATGCCAACAAACGGCGGGCGGCTCCGGGTGCAACAGGGGGCGCCGTAGGAGTGGTAGGGAAATTGAGAACATTTTCAATCAAGATTCGATCCCCGGTTGTTGCCGGTGGACACCGGGCCGCGTGTGGTAAGTCTGTCCACAAACAAACGGAAGCCCGTGCGCTTGGAACAAGCCCGTCGGAAGAACGGTCTTCGTGTGGCGATGGCCAGAACCTGGGGCTTCTGTTGGCGTAGACCATCCCTCCTTGTGGATCCACAGGACGAGCCTTGGGGGATTCCGGTCAGGCACCGGAATCGGTTGGGCAGGGGTTTTTCGTAAAACCATAACAATTGCTGTTGACAGAGTTTGGTGCAGAGCTTGGGCGAAGTGTGTTGTGCGGATCTCATCATCGGATGTGGTCTTTCGCACGGAAACGCCGCTTATAACGATAAGGCCGGCACGCAAACACCCGCCCAACATGCCGATCTGGATCGATTCCTAGGAGAAACGCGCTCTCAACAATCAAAACAAGGACACGCAATGGAAAGTAAATAAATAATCTGTTTCTTGCGACTTCGACGGCGTAAAGTGCTTCTCCGGGACTGGTTATGGATATATCAAACACGGCTTCTCTCGCGTATAGACCCAAGCCACCCAAGACCGGTAGACTCGGAAAAGAAAGCCAGTCCAGGCAGGAGTGGCGCGCACATTTATTGATTGGCACATCCGTTTCCCAGGGTAACGCGCCGGTAGCACTGTTATTGTAGCGCATCGATGTTGGCACTGGAAAATGTACGTTTATGCTGGCGGGTTTGCTTCGCGTGCTGACGGGCAAGGAACAGAGGACTCGTGTAAACAACCGTCTCCTCGGGCCACTTTCAGGATATCATCACGAGCCGGGAGGCTTCGAGGCTCCACCGGTAAATTATGCTGATCTTGCGTAAAGCTCCTCGGGTGCGTTCGAAGAGAGGATTTATGTGGCAAATTGAAACGGCATCCATCGTGCATTCTCAGCTCAGCTGCGACACCGTATTATGCAGGACTCTCGCACTCGCTCCACCACCACGCGCCACCCACATCCGGTTGTAATTGGAAACTAATCGGATTGGATGAGGCGATGGTTCGTTTGGCGATTGTTTGTGTGCACAATTCGTTTCGGGTTCGCCGTACCGCAGCGGAGAGGTTTCTAATCTGCTGCGGAAGCCGCCGCTGTGTTCAGCCACATTATAGTGACGTCTTGAGATGTAAGTGATTTGCATTCGATCGCATTCAATTAGCGGGAGCCACTTAGGACCAACTTTATTGCAACTTTCGGCTAGTTCTGGTGATGTTTAACCGGGCCATGTGCATTAGCGGGAGTATATTATAACTATCAAACCGAATACCATCACCCCAACAGGGCTCATTGTTCTCGCTTTCTCTCTCTCTTTAGCTTTCTTTCTCCACCCCCAGCCAGTGGCACATTTATGACAATCATGTCACGTGAGATTGCCGATTGTGTCAATCGGGCCGAAAACTGTTCGCCCAGTCCGCGCACGTCCGGCCAGATCGAGTTCCAGGTCCGCTTCTATTGCGCTGACATTGCGTGGAAGACAGAGCCGCGCGGGAGATAATTTGAAGAGCCCATTTGGTCGGCATTAGCGACGGCTTCGCCTTATCTTGATGTGTCCCTTTTCCGGCGGACCAGAGCCCTTTTCCGAGATCGGGACGGGTTTATCGTGAACATGAAATCAGTGTGCCCTCGCGTCCGGAACCTCTCTCCCTCTCTCTATTATGCTGGTGACGTGCGGTTAAATTTATGCCGGCCACTAACTTTTCTCACCCACCCACCCGGCCGCTTCAGGGGCCGCCTTTATCAATCTATCAACCGGGGTGGGCAGCAGGAAACGTGGTCCAGAGTCAAACCGGGGGTCTCGTCGTGTGCATCAGCAAACCAGGGGAAGAGGGCGTTGTCCGGCGGAAACGCACGGGCTGAGGAGAGGATTGAAATTATTTTATGCCACCGAAGCGCTCGAGTCGAGTGCGATTGCGAAAGTCTTCGTGGCCTGGGTGGGGCGGAACTTCCATCGAACGAGGAAGATAATATTCGATCTGTCGCAAGGAAACGCTTGCATGCATGCGTGTGTGTTTGTGTGTGCGTTCTAATAAAAAAACGAAATATATATATTTTCCTGGAATAAAGCAGGAAAAACGCATCAATTGGATCCCGGTTGGTTTTTCCAGAACGACCCCCAATGCCACGTTGTTGTCCCCCTCACAGAGAAGTTGTCCTTTTTATGTGCGAGGCAATTTATTGAATATATTCAATCATAAAATGATAAATAGGCCACGGTAGGCGGCGAAGGTGGAGAGGAGAGGCAGAAAACCTGAGAATAGGATTTTCCCTCGCGTCACCCACACGAGTGTACTACGACGGGGGCGCGCCATTTTGTTCTCCACGGTGGCACTATTTTCCTCGCCGTCACCGCTGGAAGCCACCGTGAAATATCGTGTGGAGCCCAGTTCCCCCCTTCTTCCTTCCCCTCCCACCAACCCACCCACCCGCCACGTTTGACGTACGTCAACACGCAATCTTGATCCTTACGGCAGGCACCGTCGACAGGGGGTGACGAGCGTTGATAACGAATCCGGTTGCCTTTCCTGGCGCTGGGGAACGCTTTTCCTGCGAATGTGTGGTTGATTTCGCCCTTTTTTTGGGATCGCCGTGGTCGGTTGTGCCGTGTGCTTATTTCCGGTACGCCCGTCAGTAGGGAGAAGGTAGGCAAACCGCTTGACGCGACCTGCCACACTTGCGTTACGGGGGAGGGTTTTGTCGGGCGGAATAAGGAAACGAAGTCAATACTTTTTCCCCGCATTTCCCCCGGTAATGATGCTGGCGAATGCCGGCCGGGTGAAATTGCTGTACCAAAGCGACTCCCACCCCGGTGGCTTGCATCAAGGAGCAAGGCAAGCAAGCAAGGACACACAAAAATAACTCCTAAAATTGAGGAACTTTGATGGGAAACAGCACGTGGGAAGATGTGGCATAAAAATAGAGCATTTTATTTGCACTTTAGCAGCACTAACACCCGTGCGCGTGTGCCGCTTCAAACGTCCGTTAGCGAGCATTTTGCGATCGTACCGAGGCGCAAATAAAACTAAAAAGACCCCAGCAAAACGCGCCATTTCCGATGCGATTCGAATTCAACGGCATTTATCAGTTTATTAGCAAAGCTAGCGAAGCGAACAGACGCGCGTCGTTATGGCAACCGTAGTGTCGTGGTGACGTGGCACGGATTCGGGTGACATGCTTTTGGTGTTATTTCTTTTTTCTTTATTCCCCGTCCAAACCAACCGACCAGCAGCCGTACCCGTGCGAAGGCCAATAAAAAAAAGGGACCGATGCGGAGTTTCGCGATTCCCGGGTCCAGGATTCGACCGGTATATTCCCTGACTGGCGCAGTTAGCCGAAAGTCAAGCGAGCCCTCTGCGACTTCTTTGCGAGACGGCGACCGGGCGCGGGTGAGTTGAAATCTAGAAATTGGTTAGAGAGAATTAGAAAAGTTTTACCATTTTGAAAAGGGTACCAATTTGGTGCGCTTGATTTGGTTTTTCTGCCCGCCATCCCAACCCCCCCCCCAATCCGTTTAGCACGGTGGTTGACGCGAAGGAGGTCCTTGGGCGGATCGAATCGTCCGATCGCAAAACAGCCTCAAGAGAAGGGGGGGGCGACAAAAAAGGACGTGTTTACGAGCGTACGGGTAGCCAGGGCGTTACGTTGCCTTGGCGACACGCTCGCCCGATGGGTGGGATATTTTCCACAGGAGGCTGTGACGGTGAATATTGTTTGCATTTTTTTCGCCCTCTCTCTCTCTCTCTCTCTCTCTCTCTTTCTATTTTATCCCCAACATCCTTGATCTAGGCGGCCTAGCTCGGTCTAGGCGCGAGAACGTTCGTTGAGGGAGCAATTTTTGGGGGAACGGACCAGACGCCCTCTTCGTGCCTCGTTTTGCCCGCCCCCTGGAATTGGGAATGCTGTGAACTTTTCTATCGGACGTTTATGGTTGAAGGCGCAAGGCTAACTTTGCGCCTTCCCTTTCCTTTGCTGCCGAGGACGAAATTAGTGAACTGCGTGAAAATTTGCTGATAAATGTCATCAACAGGCTGATAAAACTCCAATTTGACTTCGTTAGTTCGACGAATTTTCGGTCGTCCAGAGTGAGAACGAGAAGGGACGGATTACTGCACCGCCGCTGGGTTCGATTGGACCGAGGGTGGAGAGCGAAAGGATGCAAAAAGGGTTTTAGAGCTTTTTTTCCTTTGATTCTTCCTTCCGATTTCATCGAACCAAACGGAACAAAGCACCCGATGGTGGATTTATTACGGTCGTTGTTTTTTTTCTTGTTTTCCCGCAATGAAAACAACCCGGTCGAATTAAAATTCTAACATCTCCATTAAATACCATCCGATGGGGTTTGATTCCACAACCGAACAGACCCACACGGCGGGTGGTGGCTATTGTTTTTCAGGCTCTTACTTTTGCTCAACACAACCCCCGTGAATGGAAAAATTTCCACATGCCACAACACCCCTCCTTACCGTTCCCATTACGATCCGATCGGATGCAAAACATGGAAAATACAACAGTGCCTAATGTGTGAGCGATTGCAATATCGATAAAAGCTTCGACATCGAGCGGACATGATTAAAGTAGCGGCTGCAACGTTGTTCCAGCACGCCTACCATTGAGTTGCCGCCGGGCTTGCCGTTGAGCGAAAGCTTTCCATTGAGAGTTCGATTTTAATCCTAGCAAATGGCTCTCCTCCTCCCACCACCCACACAAGGCAATTGATTACGATTCCGTTACGCAATGTCTTACGAACCTTGGAGGCTGCGCGATATGGCACGGTTTTCCTGTGAACCGTAAGGACGGCTATCGGGTTGCCATTACAAAACAGCAGGTGTACAGCGGGCACACAAATGCGGAGTGACTTTTTAAATGTTTCCTTTCATATTTTCCCCTCCCGGGAGGTGTGTGTGTGTGTGTTTGCACAGCAAAACAATTGCAAGTACAGCCGATACATCTCACCTGTTTCCCAGGTTCCGGTTCCGAGCGTAAGGAACCATTCTAAGCCCTGGGCGACGTGCCCGACCGGAAATGGAGTGTTGTGGTACGGTGCATAAATTCATTATCACATGTTTTGCAACAATGATTGCAAGCGGAGATCGAACCGAGGTTCGAACAGAAGAAGGTTTGCTGGAGTGGGGGGTGGGAGGCCTGCATATGCTGCGGGAACCACCCACAAATCTTATGCATGTGAACCGTTACTGAGCTGACTTTCCGACACAAGCTCATACCTTCGGTTGAAGAAGGAGCTGCCTTTCTGCCACAACAACGCTCTAGCTTACCGTTCGATGGCTGCCTCTACCTTGATTGCACATCCTGTCCCACCCACCTCATGTACTCCCTCTCTCTCTCTCTCCCCCCCCCCCCCCTCCGTATGTGTGCAGCAGAGGCAAGCCCAGCCGCCTATCATGGCACGGCTAATTATGCGTTGGTATTGATTTGTAAATAAAAGCTTATTAATTTCTGACTCGGAATTGCATTTCAGCCTGACATGCACCCTGCGGCGGGTGTGGCAAAAACAAACCCCCTTCGTTCACCTATTCGAGCCGATAACACCCCCTCTCCCCCCCCCCCCTTCCCCACACAACTGTGTTCTAATCAACCCGGCATTTCTTCATGTTAGTTTTAATCAATTCACAGTGTGATAATTACTCTGATTGTTTTGAGCTCCCGGGGCCCAACGGAGGCCCGGATGCGTTACGGATGCCGGGCCAGAGAGGTTTTGTCGGCGTGCTGCGCGAAGCCAGCGGTGGGTCCGGTCATTCGATTATGGTGACCACAGTACAGTGCCAACCCGGGATTGGTCATACTCGCTCCGTTCGTGGCGTGCAGTTCGTTTAATAATGCATCGACATGGAAGCTACGTGGAATCATGCACAGCGTTGGTTGCCGAATTAATATTTATACACGGGTGCAGTTTTTTCCCCGATGATCCCAAAACTTTAGCGCTTCACTGTATCGGCAGCCAGAAAATTTGCAGCTTCATGTCAGCACACACACACACACACACACACCGGCTGGTGCCATTGGGGCCGTTGAGAAGTGGCCCACTGGCCACTAATGTTACATCGCTGCAGTTCCCGTGGAGGACGACGTGTGGCTCCGGAGTGCTTTTTGAAAACCCAACCCACCCCCGACCACGAGAAGCCACGGTGGGTCGGACATTGCGGGCTCCGGACACTGCAGTTATTGCATTTTCTATTGCGACTATTGATTTTCACGCGCGCCTTCTGCCGGGAAGTTCGTCCATGAGCTGATTGCAGCCCGGGTTGCCGGACGGACGATCCATTTCCCTACAGGCTTGCGTGACCTTTGCCGAGCCATTGGTGGCCATTGCTCCTGGTGAGTGTCGTCAGCGAGGAAAAAAAAAGACACAACCCCACCATCGAGAGCTTTATATCATGCGGCATCCATCGTGGGGATCGGGACGATTCTGATTGCATCGCTGAAAGCATCGCGCGGGTGGAAAAATCAAATCATAGAACAAATAAACTAACTTCGCCCCGTTGCGTTGCGAATTCGTCCCACCAGACGCGTGCAGGAGGTGCGTGCATAATGAAGATAATCAATGCCGTATTCTTTAGCCTCGCGAACGCAAACGGATGGCGCGGGTTTGGTTGAGGATTGAGCGCGAGAAATGACAGCCAAACACGCTTGTCAATCTAACGCACGTCATCAGTAGCCGCCCGCGCGTTGACAGTTGACATTTGTTAGTGCAAAAGGCAACGGCTACTAGATTCATCACAATGGTGGCCGGTGGCGCGTGATCCCCGGATTCGTCCTAAGGGACGGTGGTTTTGAATTCGTTTCAATTAAGCTGAATAAAGTTTTGATTCGCCGGGAAGCGCGCGAACGATATCCGGGCGGGCGTTTAATTGTCGCGGTGGGGAGCTTCAGTTTCGGACGTGGCACGTCGCTGGGGTGCATTAATTGAGGCTGATGCATTTTGAATACGGTTCATCGGAAAATTCAATTGTACCACGGCAGCATCCGCACACGCCCGTCGGCTGCACTTTGTAATGGGTGCCATGATTGGCAGGACCCACCACCCACCAGTGTATCCTGGCACTTGCATTCCGGATTGGGACTCACGGCCGAAGGGAGGACCGGAGCAGATGCAGCCAATTAGAAGATACTTTGCATAACAATTGAATCGGTAATGAATATTAGCTGGCGGGCTGGAGGACCACTTGCCTCACGGGCCACACTAAATTGCCCCGTTGCGTCCTGCGCGCGAGGACGAATTCTAGCCTAACGAAAACGACCGGCGCCGTGTGGCGGCCACAAAACCTACCGAACCGAGTATTTTCCGCACGCCGGTAATCAGTTGGCCGATCGCATTAAGCGATCCCGTGCCGATATCCTATTAGGGGTCTCCGTTGGTGGGCGATTAGATGCGTTCGACTAATCGGAAGCCACATTCGAGAGGGTCCTTCTGGAGCGGCTTTGAAGAGGCGCACTGCATCGGGCATCCGTAATTGCGGTATTGATTTTTCGCCACCCCTTTAACGCACAGCCACGAGAAGCTAATCAATATTCGTGACGTTAGCCCGTTGTCCCGGTGGGGCCAGGTTAACTGAAACCGGAGTTATTCGTCTCCGTTAATGTAACATTAATATATGCGTGTCTGCGTAACGTTTGCAATGCGAGAATCCGCTCGAGAAGCTCGGAATTTGCGTCTTCGGGCCGGGGAAAGGTGTCCTTATCAACTGACATAGGTTTGCCTTTGAAATTTGAAACCAGAAGCTCCAGAGCATCAGAGTCCCCCTGAAGTTCGTACGGTTCTCGTTTGCCTGCTTTTCGGGGCACTACAATTTCATCAGAAATTCCATTTCCATCCTAAGCCACTTGGAACGAGATGGCGTTGTGATGTGATTTCTCCGGAACAATCCCATTCGCCCTTCGGAGCTTGGATCACTTGGCGAACGAACGGTGCCATTTTAATTGTGTCCACTGAGTCCACCGGATGCCTGTGTAGCCGCCAGGTGGCTTTGTCCCGATTTGGGTTGCTCACCCCAATCCAGGGATGGGTCCAACGTTGACCTCCTCCAAACCGGAAAAACCCCACCCAAACACACCGGTCTGTGGTAATCCCCGGAAGCGGTAGGACATTGGTGGCGAAATTAAATCAAACGACGCTGACGCAAAGGCGTGCCGGAGACCGACCGTGGGGGTGTGCGTATTTGTTTACACAATATTGCCCCTCTTGTGGGTGGCACTTTACGACCCCCGGCACGAATCCCGGCATCGGAAAACGGGAAGGAACTCAATTACTTTCCAAAATTTGACGACACGAGCGTCGCCATCATCACTAATCGATCAAATTACGGCGCCGGGTTTCGGGTCGTCGTCTGTTACTCGACACTCCGCTGGAACCTCGAGTGCAGACAGAATCATGACAGCGTGCAATATGTTTATTTAGCGAACGGTTGTTGTGGGCCGTGCGTTGCCGTCGTCCTGTGCGTGTTTTCCGCGCCACCACAACCGGTACGCGCGGTGTTCAAGGAAGCGTATTTCATCTTACACTCCCCGGGGCCGGCTTCCTTTCGCGATCAACTGTCGGGGCGCGTTGTGTTGAAAAGTGTCAGAAGCGCGACTGATGCTGATGGCATTAGCACGCGGTTCGCCCCGTTCGTTGCCGGCGGAACTACTGCCTCGAGCGGCGACAAGGATATGAGCGGGCTCGTTGATCCCTGCGGAGGGGGTTAGCAGGACGGGGTCAGGTCGGGAACCTTTGCCCCTTGCCACTCGGTTTGCAAATGGGTTCCCGAATGTTCGCTGTATCGCGGTTTTCCATCGCCTGGGGGCAATGGTGCGAACGGAACCACCGGATGATAAATATACCGGCCATGATTAGTCGGTTCTAGTTCTGATCTTCTTCTTCTTCTCCTTTCTTTTTATCCCACCCACCCACCCACTCTCTCTCTCTCTGAGCCAGTCGTTTGGTCGGAACATCCTTACTAAGTAGTCTTTCTTTTTATTTCTATTTTTTTTGCTTTTCTCTCCTCTTTCGGAAAACTGAAAGCGCGTTCAGCTGGAACGGTTTTTCGGGGCATAACAGGAGCTTCCCCCCAAAAAAAAAATGGTGCTTGCATTGACCGAAATGGTCCTGGGAGCTGGATGGACTCGAGCTCGGGCTCACGCGGATGATGGATGAGTGCCGGTATTGAATTCATTGCCACGGCCGAGCCGGGAAACGTGGCACGCGGTCGAACCCTACGCCAGCAGAAACGGAGCAGAGAGTTCCTTTGGGGCGCGATAAAAGCGGGCCGCGGTAAAATGTCACTGCTGCGTTTTGCTGGCCGAAAGAAGCATCTCGTAACGCAGGGCGCTCTTCATTTGTTCCCCGAAACTGTGGCATACGAGGACATTCAACGGTGCCTGCTAATGTTTTGCCCCTGGATTGCTCTGCAATGAAAATGCACTTCCAGGACGATGATAAATGTGCACACGCGAGACGGATCCAAGCTCGGGCCTGATCATTTACTCTAATTCAATCACGTTTCACGGAAAAGAAACGTCCTCGTTTCCGACGGTGTGTATGTGTGTGTGTTGAAGGAACCGGATGTCGTCTCCTTAATTTTTCTGCTTCACCGATGGGTCACTTTGTGCACGAATCGGTTCCCCCCCGGGACAGGATAGTTGATAATTGGTCCTGCCTGCACGACGACTCGGTCCAACAACTCGGAACGTCTTCCTCGATGGAAGGAAAATCTCGCCCGCTCGCTCTCGACGAAAGCGCGTGGCCGAAGGTTTATAATGATGATGAATTTCTTCGCTCATTCAATTAAGACACCAAATGCCAACTGGTGCGGAATCTTGCCCACGAATCCTGGAACGCGCCAGCGTGCATCCATGGGGGCGCGAAAAATGGCGAATGGCAGTGAAACGTGCATGGCCCCGCGCTCGATTTGAATGGACCCCGGGCTTGATTGATGATGACGGTTTTCCTCCCCGGAGGGAGAGTTGTTTTCCCACCACCCACACCGGCCAGTAAACAAGGGGGTGGCCACCCCCGGCATGAGCCATCGTCGCCTTCGCGGCTCCCGAGCGAGCGCTGCACACCCCCGTCCATCGTGAAAATGAAGATTTATACTTTTCTTTCGAGCAGCCCGCGGGTTGCTAGGCGACCGCGTTGTTGTGCGCAATTGAAATGGTTCGCGTTGGCCTGGTTCACCAGTAGGCGGTGATGGATGGTGTCCTGGTGGCCGGTGGGGGTGTGCAGTTGTTTACCCGCAAAGAGATTATTTCCTTGGACGCGTGCTGACAAAAGTAATATTAACCTGCTTTCTTTTCTTCGGTTTTTTTTTGCAAGTGCTCTCCAAACGAAGTGCTGCAGTTTTGGGAATGATTTATCGCTTCCAAGCAAACCGCAAGGGGGGAAGCCAGAAGTTCGCGAAAGGTGAGCCGCTTACCCCACGACACTGGGGCTCGGCTGTCCTGAGAGTGTGCCGGAATTCGGGAGCGTGAAAAATAATACTTAAAATATTGATATCAACCCAGCGCAGATTGGCTGCGACGCCTCGGTGGCGTGTCGATTACAATATTCTCATTACCGCGGTTGGCTGGCGGCGAAGGTACGCACAAAGTGGACGAGCGCCCCCCCAAGGGGGTTAGTATTACATTACGAATCCAGCGGGCTTACGACCCAACTGCTCACGAAAAAAAAAAATGAATGCGTATAAAAATAAAAATCCCGTCACCATCAACGAGTCATGAAATCCGAAAGGATCCGTTTTAATCGAAAGGTGTTTCAATCAAGGATATCCTTCCGGGAATAGATAAAAAGATAGGCGCGGTTTTTTTTGCTCTATCAGTGTATATTTGGGTAGTAGAACCTTCCCCCCCAGAAAAAAAAGAATAAGCTCACTTTTCATGATTTGTGTTCGCTTTCTTTACCTCGCTTTTTCGGAGTGAAATGAAGGAATTCATACCAAAAAAAAAAATATTAGGAAAACCCAACACGTAAAACCCGCTTTCGCTCTTGCGTTTGCGTTGCCCGACTGGAGAAGACCGTTGAAGTGGAACCCGAACCGCATTGCTACCGATCGGATAATGGAGTGTCCTTGCCCGAAGGCCCAACGCAAAAGTGTCATCCGAGAAGAGGCGCGTTGTTCGCTTCCCCTTTCGGCTACAATCCTTCTTGCGGTTGCGCTGGAACCAAGCGTCCACTTCAGCGTCGGTCGGTTGGCTTGGGCCGTTTTTTTTGGGGAGTCGGGAAAGCTTGAGATAAAAAGAAAACGCCCAAATCAAGATGAAGCAAGAAAAATCCTCGGCCACCCAAAGAAGGAGGAGAGCGTGCAAAAAGAAATGCAAGCGAAAGGCCAGCCACAAGAAGCAAAAAAAAAGTGGCACTGGGTTTGCGAAAGGAAATCCCTGCCGAAAAGCCGCGTGTCGAAACCCTGAAGGGAGGGAAGGCAATAAGCGGAACGCAAAAAAAAAATAGACGGAGATAAACAAAAGCGAAGACGACCCCAAGGGGTCCCCGCTGGGTGAGCACAATTTGCACCATAAAATATGGAAGAAAGAATCCAATCTGAGCAGAAGGGAAATTCATTTCCTCGTAACGGTCCAAAGACGGGGGTTGGGTTATAAATGAATATCTTCTGGCTGTCTTCAATTCGGGTTGTGCTTCATTGTTGCAATCAACGTGGCCGGCAACAGGGAAGGGAAACGGTGTGCGAGTCCTGTGGAAATCGGCGCGTCGTCTAGGCGATATGGTTGGAGGTCCTGTTTCGGGGGAGGGTCAAACGGGACTACCGGTCGGGACCGACAGAAATGGCCGGTGAAGAAATTATGACCAGAAGGTTCAGATTGTGCGTCACCGTGTCGTGTAGAGGGCGGCAAAAAAAGGATGGGAAAACATCAACCCTAAAACAAATCGAGTGAGAGCGAGAAAAAAGAAAAGGATACGCGTATGCATATACGGGTGAACCGGGAAGGACTGGCCTGGTGGTCGAGTGACTCAAGGTGTGTCTCGATTCGGAACCCAAATCGTAGCGTTAGATCAACGACGGGTTGGGTCGATCGTTTTTTTTCCTTCTTCTCTCCACCCTTCGAATGTTTGTTTCGGCATCCACTTGATTAGGAGCAGACGTTTTCATTTCTTCTGCCGATGGAATTTTCCGGTGAATGCCGGCCATTTTCCCGGCCGGTTTCCCGCTCCCCGAACGGTCCGAATGTTTAACATGCAATAAATATGTGGGACATCTGTTCCATCCATACCGCCGAGCGGTTTTATGAAGATGATGCGGTCTAGTGCGAACGATGCGAGGGGGGACATGCGAAGAACTGGAAAATTGGCTCTGCTTGACCATGGGGGACCATCTTTGACCCTGCGTGCTTCACGTAGAGTGCTTCACGATAAATCATTCGCACGGGTGACACTTTCGCATGAAAAGTCTGTCCAAAAGTCCGTGAAGGATGCTCCCGGGAGCAATGGGTAGTACATTTTGTTTTTGTTTTTTTTTTTGCTCATTTCCGCAAAATCGAAAAGTGACCTCCACCCCCAACACACACACACACACCACGCACGATATGCGCGGCTAACCGCAAGCAATAAATTCGTTAAATTCGCTACCGTCGGAATGGGCATTGGAACCTTCATCAATACCCGTTATCAATACATCATCTTCGTGCGCAAAAGTTCACCCCTGACGCAAGTCAACCGTAAAGTGCGGGTTAATTTTGTGCGAAAGTTTTTGCCCCTCCTCGCGCAAGATGCGGGTTTGACAAAGGTTATCGATAGTCCGAGAAAGTTCTGCCGCGTCGGAGGCGGTTAGACACGAGTGGTTGGAAAACGCACGACTGTAGAGCTGTACGGAGTTGGTTGGGGCCATCAAATTTCACCCTTAGCTACCTAAACGGCTTTCTTAGGGCGTGGGTGTGCTGTTTCTTAAAATACCGACCCCAATACTGCACGAGTAGTGTACTGCTGGTTTTGCCTTGAAATGGACGAGCTTTTTTTGCGCCTCTCTCTCTCTCTTTCAGCAAACTTCTCGACAATTGAAAAATATATATTCCACCGCGTTCGTTATCTACTGCTTCTTCGTTGACAAAACGACGAAATGGGCTGCATTTCGAATGGCCAGAACAGACAAGACACAAAATTGGCAAAGCGAAAGAGCGTAGACCTTCCAACGCTCGCGGCTAGCCGTAACGGAGTGCGAAGATGATCGTTTCCAGTGGTCTTTTGTTGGACCGACCGACCGATGGTCCACAGCTGGCTTGGCCGACATCATGCTCCGGACGTCGTCGACGGTCGTCGAGGGTCGTTTGAGACTTGTACATTTCCCCCAAAAAGGGAGGCTCTGGCTGGCTGGTTGGTAGGTTACCCACGGGGCCACCTCATAGAGGTGCCCGAGTCGGTCTCATTTCGCTGCACTCCTGCCGGACCGACCCGAAAGCCAACCCCCCGGGCCGGCAAGCAACTGGGGAAATCAGTTTTCCGGTCTTATTACACTTTTAATGAAAGTCGGGATGAAAGAAATGAAACAGCAAACCCGGGTAGGTAACACGGGTGCGGCGGAAGGATTGGCATGTCACCGAGCGTTGGTGCGGTTCCAACTTCCGAATAGGGGGCTTCCGAGGGCGTCAGACGGAAGGTCCCGGGCAGTAAATCAGGTGTGGATTGTGAAGCCATATTAGACCGGTCTGCGATCAACCCACATGCTTCGTGCGAAGGAGAAAAGGATGTCGGATTCCAGAGGGTTGGTGCAATGATTAAAGACGGTCGGCGGAAGCACACACGAGTGTTTGTGTGCGGAACAAAAATTCTAAGCACAAGCGCACGGGACGATCTTATTCTTCCGAGGGAACCAAAAAGGCAACGGCATCGCATAACGACAACAGCCGACATTCGCTGATGATTGACACGTGACGAGACCGAGCGAACATCCGGTGGAATGCTCACACTTTGTTAGGATTAATCACCACCACCCACACCGTATCATCGTCCCAGGGGGAACAAACTTGGTCGATGTCGACTCACTTGCTACTCGCGCTACTGGAAGGATAATGCCTCCGCCTTCTTCTCGGAATATACGGGAAGCGATGTCTGCCAGCCGTGGTTCTTTTATGTACGGGTTATTCTTCCGCCGATGCGTTGGGATGGCGGTTTGGTTGAGGGATGCTTCATTACTTGCGATGCTACGGTTTGTGTGCTTGCGGCTGAGAGAAGAAAGAAAGCAAGCAAAGAAGAATGCATCAGTTAAGAGTGTCGCGGATTATGAAACGGGTGCGTTTTATGATGTCATTAATTCGCGAACGCGAAGCTGCCGCTCATTATCGACGTTGGTTGCATGAAGTATCACGCGTGCAGGGTTTAAAGAATCCCTCTTGATTCCCCAACGTTATTCAGTTTCCCGCTTGGCTGAATCTTAAATAACAAACCCACCCCCCCGGGGGGAAATCCAAATTACGTGATTAAAAATCATGTATAACACCACGGCATTGTATCGTTCCCTGATTTTCTCATCCAATCGGCAGGAAGCGTTCGTTTCGTGTTATTATTCGTACGCAAAGGCATTTATTAAAACAAGCCAAGGGAATTTTTCTTTCATTTCCCTCCGGACGCTGCCTTGCGGGATGCATCACCCTCACTTTCTGTCTTCATTTCACCACGCCACCTTTTTTCACACCCTCCCCCCTGGGGGTGGTTGTTGGCGCTTTTGTTCAAATATTCACCTCCGTTTCCGTTTCACTTCTCATGCGTAATCCTGCGCAACTTTCACTGATTTCCGAGGGAGTGTACCGCCGGCATGATGTAAGCTTCTTTACCAACTTCCATGGGAATATCTGCGCGTTTCTGTCTCGGCTTACGCGTGATAAGCACAACGAAACGACCCAGTGGCGAATGGAAACGCAGATAACACACCAGCGTGGAGGCAAATACAAACGATACCGACGAACAAACAATACAAACAACACACACACACACACACAAATCGGTGGTTTAGCAGCTATAGCGTGAGGCGGAATTTTACTAGCAATTTTCTTTCGTTAACACATAATCGAAACAAGCAGATTTTCCCGGTGCCTGGTCCCGGGTTTTTTTTCCCACCCCAACCGGTGCTAAAAACAGCCAGCTCTCTCCGGGTGTGAACGACGAAAGGAAAAACTCCCCGCAAGTGCGCTTGGAAATGCATCGGAAATGCACACCGAGGCGCCGCTTCCTAACGATCCTTTCAGATGGGGGTGGAGAGAGAGCGAAATAAAAAACCCCAAGCCAGCACAATAAAAGCCCAACAATGTGTCGGATTAGTGTGCTAACTGGCGGACGGAAAGTGATCTTGGGCGAGCCCGAAGCAAGTGAAACTAGCGGAAGAACATGAGCCAGAGAGTGAAAGAGAGACGGCTCCATTTATGCATTTTCCCATTCATGCACTTCCCATCACTTAAGCCACTTCAGGGAAGCTTCGCTGCTGAGCGCCCAGCCGTTTGTTGGCTCCCGGTCGTTGAAGCGTTTTATTGGCGAAAGGGAAACACTTACGGGCGCGTAGTTATTATTTGCACGGCGTTGCGTTGCGTGGCCGTGGATGGATGTTGTGTTGCCGTGGAGCTCAGCTTCATTTCTTACGGAAAAATCAACCATGAATGAAAATGAAGCCGACCAATAATAGTCATCGTAACGTGTTAACTAGCAGTGGTTGGTTTGTGGGTTTTTTTGTTTGTTGCTCCAAGTAGGCTGGCTTGCGGGCTTGTTAAGGAGGTTGCTGAAGGGTTGCTAGGTAACCCAAAACTACAGGGATTGGGAAGAAAACGAGCAACAAAAAAAAGTGCGAGAAAAAAAGCTCACATGCGCGAGGCCACTCGGACGGGCATCGTAAACAACCGACCGTTAGGTCCAATTCGAGCTAATGGATTAAATTGAGGCACTGATTCGGGCGGTACCGGTGCAAGGGTTTGGATCGCGTTGGTTGGGGGAAACAGGCACGATGTAAATTTACAACACGGTACTTCTGCGGGTGATTGTTTAATGCACGTATATTTCTCCCGCGTAAGATTGCCGCTGCTTTGCATCCTAAATAGCGTATGTGCATTTATTTATACGCAAACAAAAAAAGATGATAATTTCAGCAAAGCATCGTTACTGGGCCAAAGCACAACAACGTGTTTTAAAAATTCATTCTCATTAGCACCCCGCGCGTGTTGCAACATTTAATTTTTAGGCGATAAGTTTGCAATGGCCGCCGTTCCACATACGTCCACCGTGCGGTGATGGATGCGAATATTAAACGCCTTCATGCGGGACAGGCTAAAGTTGAAGAAACAAAAAAAAAAAACGTGGTCGTGGTCGCGCAACAAATTCGCCACCAGTTCCGGGCGAAAAACGATGCCAAACGATCGCGCGCCGCGAGAGTTTAAAGGGAGCCCCGGAAAAGCCAGCGGAGCGAGGAAAACTGGCGGCTGGTTTGTTGCGCCAAATAAATCCGGCGGTTGACTGCCCGTGGACACTTGGTCGCTTGGTGCGATGATAAATTAGCATTAGAGCTTTTTTCTGCGGCCTGGGGAGAGCGGCCAAGAACTTGTTGGATGTTATATGATTATATCCTCCCCGATCAAGTGGTTTTTGAACATCGCACACGAATCGAGCATTTGGGCGATGTGCATTTTTTTTCATCGAAAACAAAACAAAAAAGGGATGAGTTTTCAACTTCTTTTCTATATACATATATATGCCACAAACGATCGCGCATCCGCAGGGCAACGCGCCAAACCGTATCTGACACACCGTCGTAATTTCAGCTGACACAGCACCGGCATCCGTTTTCCGGATGCAGTTGGCGTAATTTAGATTTAATATTCCACAGTTTGAAGTTGGCAGGCGGCGGGAGTTTTCTTTCCGTTCCGCAACGGGAAATCCTGCGCCGGCCACCACGTCACTCCACGTCCGCGCGGTCTTCGGATGTGCAAAATTTTTATTTAATTGCAATCACCGAATCCGACCGGCACGGACGCTGCAAAAGTTGGCCCGTTGTCGAGAGCGTGCACGATCGTGTGTATGTGTGTGTGTGTGTGTGTGTGTGTGTGTGTGTGTGGATTATGGAGAAAGGGCGCCGATCCGCGTGCTCGAAAATGGCGCTAGATGATGGCACCCGGTGAAGGACATGCACGGTGAACGAACAATGCCACGTAGCAGCTTCCCGGCGGTGTGCGTTTCCCCATTTTTCAACTTTGGACAGAAGAAAAATGGCTAATTGAAATCCGACTGTGTGTGAGCCGTGTGCTGGTCGGGGGGCTTTATTTTTTTGTCGGCTGTGCGCCGGCAACCCGACATCCTATCCCACCCCTTGAGGAACTTGCGAAAACAATTCCATGTCATGCAAACGGAAGGCGTCCCGGTAAATCATCGCTGCCACGGGAGCTGCGTGACAGGCGCAAGGATGCAAGGCGAGGATGATGATGAAGAAATTATAATTAATTAAACTTTGAAACTCCGCAGAAGTCCGAAGCGGAGGTATCCTTTCGGTGGCTAATGAGAGCTACCGCGGCGACAAAGCCTCACATCAGCACAAGCTTGATCGTGGCAGATAATGAGTTGAAAGTGGCTGCAGGTTGAAGTCGTACTCAAAACACAACCAAAAAAAACACTTCAATTTGATTGGTTTTACTGCATTTAATCAATGTGCGAATGGTGAACGGAAACATGCTAGAAAAGCTCCACTTTTGGAAGCTCCGATTTTCACTCCGATCGTCGTACGATCGCGATCGTCCCTTTCGTGCTGGCTGCGTTAATTCTTGACTCGACTCAAGCTATTATCCCGTTGCTTTCCTGACCGTCTCCGCTTTTCTTTCCCAGAACTCTCAAAACCTCCCTTTTAATCTATCGCCCTCCAGGCCTAATCAAGACATTAAACCGTAGGGAAAGCGGATCCACCGTGAGCCCGAACATAATTGGCCAATTAATTGGGCCTTTACAAAACCGTCGCCTCTCCTCGCCGAACGCCTGGCAGATTGATGGGCCACACACTTAATTGACCGGCCGGCAGGCGTCTGCTGGAGTGAATCGCATAAAACGTGCGCGCGACCCAGATTGAACGCGGTCGTGCGTGATTTGTCTCGGGTGAGCTTTATTTTGTTTCATTCAAGCGTTTGTTGGTGTTTTTTTGACATCTTTACCGACTCCCGCGACGTCGGGATTTGTTTGAAAAAGCTCGATCGTCAAGATCGGAAAGCAACCTACGGGGTTCATGGTGGCGGTGAAGCTTCATCAACCGCGCTGTAAAAAGGTTCTCGTCTACACGGGAGCTAGCACGACGGGATATTTCATCAAACGCTCAAAATGAAAACATTGACGCGATGATGGTGGCGTCCGGGAGAACGCGTTGGCTTCGCGACAGCTTAATTGAGTTCATAGTTTAATCGAGCAAGTGAAACGTTTTGTGCACGACGCAGAGCAAGTTAACCACACAGAGCCCTTTTTCCCCCCATACGCGTATACCTGGCGTAAGCGCGCGCGAAACGCTAGCTGCCCGTTTTTCCCGATGACGACGACGTCGACGCCACACAACCCATTGCTTGAGGCGTGTTTGCGTATGAAATTCACCCCCGCGTTTGGGGCAGGGATCTCCACACACTCTTCTACCCCCTTTTCGGGTCTTAGATTCGCTATTTGTTCGTGTGCCTGGTATGGTATGGTTCCCTTTTTTTTGCCGCCACACACAAGCACACCCAGCTCGCTTCGAATCGCGCTCGTTTTATTGGGATCGCGCGCTGGTGCCGCGCCATCGTTCGATGGATCTTTTTTTTTCTTCTCCTGTGTGCTGCCTCGCCCGTCCTGAAACATGCTAGTTATTTTCTCCTCCTTCCTGCCACCCCCCAAAACAGGCGAAAAAGGTGGGTGGGTGGCATGACAATGTTAGTAAAACTTACGAACCCAAAACCCGCCACGTGCCACGAGGGTGGCTCTTCTTCTGCGCTACAAAACCCGGTACGCCATTCTCAGTGCGAAAGGATACTCGCACGTTGGGTCCATTTTTCGGTTTTGTTTTGTTTATGTCCCACCCCCCCAGTGAGCCCTCCGAAAAGGGGACATTTTTTCCCTCTTTTCGCCCATGCACGCGAGCTTTCCGAAAGGGCAATGTTTTATGCAGTTCGCGTACGGCCACAGGACCACGCACGAAACCGAACGTTTGCGCGTCGACCTGTGTGACCCACAGAAGGGGGGTGGCGAAAAGCGCACCCAAACCCCCCCACCATCACCACCACCCCCACTTGATCCCGTGCTGGGTAAAGCGCTTCTAAAAGTCATAACTAAAGTGACGGCCAACGAGCTGAAGTTGCTTTCTTCGCTGCGACAACGCGCCTCGCGCATCGGAAGTGGCTTACAATGGCAGAAGTGAGTCCATCACCCTTGGGACACCTCCACCTCCCCACGGGAGGGTCGCAACACCAAAATTGAATCCTTTACCACGCGCGCGCGGCCAGCACCGAACGGAGGTTTGGTACGGTTCAGGTATGGCACGCGATCGTGCAACTTTGATGGCTACATGTACCTGCGGCCACCCCGTGTTCGATGGGTGCCGTGTTTTATGGATTACATTTTTGTCGAGTGGGCGCGCCGGGGACGCGATTAAATGACATAAAGTGAAATAAAATCAATCCCCGTGGTTTCCGGGAAGCAACGGCAACCAGCAAGAGCCCATCCATCCGTGTGAAGCTAAGCTTTCGAGCAGCAAACTGCCATCGCTGTGGCGGGGGCGCCACGTTCGGACAACGCGATGTTGTTTTTTTTTGCTTTGTGCGACACAGTGAAGTATTCATCATGTTTGAATATTTAAATTTCGCGTGCCACAACACGGGTGCTTTTGCTGTTTGGTGCTGGGCAAAAAAAAACGGGAGTGCTCTCAAACGGCGGCAAACATCAAGCAGAGTCCATCGACGGCGTTTTTGAGAAGCAACTCCTGATAGAAAGTGTAGTGGCTGATGGGTGAAATGCCAGTTTAAGTTGGAGCCCTGAAAGCTATGTTGGCACGCCGTTTGAAGCATTTGATTCGGCCAGCAAATTGCACAACTCACAAGCAGTGAAACTACGACCATAAACAGGTGGGACGTATGGGGCGATGGCTGCTTCGATTGAAGCTGAGTATGAATAGAAGGGGCTCTTACCATCTGACCGCTTGACACATGACCATAAAAGTTCGAAATTGACTGAATAACGACTTCTAAATTCTCTGTGCGCTTTCCGTGCGTGCTTTCCGCACACCCACACCGAGAACGAAGTTTGAATGTATTACAAAGTCCTGTTTGGAAAATCACCGCCCCGTTCCCCATACCGGACAATACGGCGCTCGAGAAAAGGTTTCCGGACCCCGACCCTCGTTGCCCAAGATGATCAAAGGAAGCGGTGAAAAAGCTCCATCGAGACTAGCTCCGGGGGAACCCAATTAAAAACAGAGTTAACATTTTGGTGCCCTGCTCTCCCCTAACGTCCCCGGTGTAAATCAAGTGCCGTTTGATGTAAATGTTGGGATACAGGAGTTTTTTTTTGTGCATCATAATCCGGCTGCCACTTGAGTCCTTGCCTTGTTCACGGGCGAGCATTACATTCGAAACCGGAATGGTTGGGTTGGTGTATGTCCTGCCGACAGGACTGCAAGCCGGATCCCTACATGCCATCTGACACGCTTAAAGGTCCCATCGGTTATATTTCCGTTCGCCTCGTAGCCGTACACGGTGGAAAAGTTGTCGTCCATGGAGCTGGTGACCCACTTTCAGGGGTCCGTTGAGCTCGGGAAGTAGGCTCGGGTACCGTACATGCAGCCCAACACACCCAGTGTTGGCAGCTACATCAACATTGGCGCTGTGTTTGTCATGCATATGAATGATAGGTTTTGTGTGGAGGCGCTGTCGGAAGGATTTTGTTTGATGAACAGGCAATATAGAGTAAACGAGTCGAACGAGCGTTGGTGCTGTTTTCTTTTGTTTTGCTCCAGGAATGTTAACAAAGCGTTCGATCGTTGGAGCGCTTTACAGCTCATTCGATGTGAAATATTCTCTCATGCTTTCAATATGTTCATTAGAATGATTTTCCTTAAAAATATCCATTCAATACATTTAAAATTCCTTAGAAAACTGTTCAATTGCAAGCATCAAAGATCGGTAGCACTCTCTGAGAGAAATGTTTTCTAATGCTTTCAATATGTTCATTAGAATGATTTACCTTAAAAATATCCTTTCAATACATTTAAAATTCCTTAGAAAACTGTTCAAATGCAAGTGCAAAATGCAAGTATTAAAGATCAGTTCGTGACCTGTGAAATACGAACAAAGCGTCCAAAAAGCTTTCCGAAAAGGACGACATGTCCTTGCTGGCATATTTGCACAGTACCTGAATATTGGGCCACGGGTGTGCATAAATTCGATCCACCTAGCCACCACACCACCACCACCATCGTCACGTCCCCACAAACCCCAAAGGCTAACGCACGTGCATTTTAAGGACGGCATGGATTCCAACCCAGAGGTTCACAGGACGAGGTCTGAGCGATATTCGCTCGCAACCGGCACGAACACCGACCGACGGTTCGGTGTTTACATGTCGTACGTGCGAGGATTAGGAGTTCTGCGCGTAGCCGTAGTGTAGATTACAAATCCGCAGCCACTTTTCGGGACCCGGTGCGTTGGGAACGGACGAACTGGGAGGCTGGCTTTTGGGCACTGGCCGGTACGCTAAACCGTTTTTATGGGTCCCTCCCCCACCCCTAGTGGCGACAAAGTTGTGCCCTAAAGTGACACCGGGAGTACAACAGCAAGGACACGCCGTGTCGTCGTGTTGTTGTCAACCCGGATCGAACGGATCGGCATTTTTGCGGTCCGACTTTTAATTAGCTGCATTTGGGAAAACCTCCCTCAGAGGCAGGTAGAACATCCGCTCCCCCCGTCGGCAAGGGATTCGCTATCGATGCATGAAAGGCACGCACAGGCACACACAGCGCAAAAAGGGTACTGTTATCACAGCCGGTTCAATTGAATTTCCCAAAAACGGCCCGCCCGGGGGCATGTTGATGAGTTCATTAGAGGTTTGTCGAAGGAAGTTTCCCTTTTGGCGTTTCCACCCGGGTGGGGTTGCGGGCTACACACCTGGTGGAAAATGATTGGCCCGAGAAATCGGAATGGGACGACTAATAGGATATTTATTTTGTGTCATTACATGACAGTGCGTTAACGCAATATAGACACATCGTTAGGTGGCATAAAAGGGGTGGGCTTTTTAAAAGGGCGCGCTGGGTGGCACAATTTCCCAGAAGTTGTAAACAGCACAAGGCCGGGAAAGTGTTATCGACACCTTCCATCTTGTGGCGGGTTTATTGTCGCCTTACAACACACTGTACCAGATGCTGTAATTGATCAGATTATGCTCGCAAAAAGGCAAATACACCAAAAGGACAACGTCCACAGCTTTACTTTCATTTCTTTTTTTTTTGGTGTTTGTTCGCCCGGCCACTATCGTTCACCTCCCCCACTGGACCTGGCCGGAGGCGAAGTTCCTTTCCCTTTTCTCTCTCTCTCTTTCCAGTGCCGTAAAAGCTCTATCATGTTCTGACTTCATGCTGGATGGGCCACCCACACATATGACACACACACACACACACACACCCTGCCCGAGGAGGTGTAGCTGGGCGGAAAACGGCCTGCCAACCTGCCATTTTGCGCCCGCATTCGTATGGCGCTTTTCCCGGTTGGGCACGTCGCCGCCGTAGGTCACGATCTTCCGAGAAGTTCGACGGGCGGGTATCTGCCTGCGGATTGAGGGCGCCACATTCTTTGCACCAGACCGCACACACACACACACGTGTGTGTGGGAGGGTGGAGAAGGCGTAAATCGAGGAAACATGCGATTCAACGATACATTATCGCATACAAATTGCATGTTGCAATTGCTTTTAGTCCTGTTCGGTACACATACACACGCTCTCGAGCTCGAGGCACACACGCCCAGTAACGATATGGCAGCCCGGAACGTCCTGGGGGGCTGCTGCCTGGGCGCATAATGAAACACGTGGAAAGGATGAAGGAAAAAGGAGAGAGAGAGAGAGATGAATAAACACGAACCAGAACACACCAGAAGCACACAACCGCCACGTTGGCTTTTAGCTGTCCGGTGGGTGGAGAGCCACCTTCGAGTGGGACTAATGGGTGGTACCCGCCGTTTCTATTTGCTCATTTATGCTACATGATGATATCCTTCGCCGACTTACTGCTGCCAGCGCCGGCGTTGGCAAACGATGCGAGCAACACTTCACCCGGGCGGCCAGATTAGTTCCTGTGGGCTGGTACACGTGGGCGTTCTGGTCGGGCCCTTGGACCAAGCTTGCGAAATCTGGCCTGACCGGCCTGACTGTATCGGGGGAGGGATGGTTGGGATTCGGTCGACTGGTCGGTCGGTGTACCAGCAAAAACGAGCTAACGAAACGAAACGAAACGTACGGATGCGAGCGGACTGCGGCTTAAAATACGACCAACATCGTGTCTCCGCCGTGGCATTGGTAATTTAGCGCGTTTAAAGCGGCTTACGAGAGCAATGAAGGACGAAGGACGTGCTGCTAAGGCGATAAGGACCCGGGCGAAGGAGCCACGGTGTGTGGCTTTTAATGGCCGGTGCAAGTGCACTGTTTGCCGACTGTTCGCCGACTGACGTATGGACATTGTTTCGGGCGGTTAATTTTGAATGTTTGAGTTCTCGTTTTTTTCCTTCCTTCTCCTATTCCAGACCGCTCGCATATGGAAATTCTTTATGGATGCATCGTTTGGTGTCTCTTTCTCTCTCTCTCTCTCTCTCTCTCGATGGAGAACGTTTCGTTCGGTTGCGACGTGTTTTTCGAATCCAACGTTCACAGTAATGGTCGACAGATAGGTGCCTGGGGGAGAGCTTTTGTTTGCGTTCTTAAGCTCATTCACCCGTGTTTGCTCGAGCCAGAGATTATATGGGAGAAGCGACACGTTGCTAGTGGTGGTGGTGTTTTTTTTTCTACCAGAATAATGACCTCAAGTAGTGCTACAGTTAATGAAGCTTTTTTGATTCGCATTAAAACAAGAAGTAAGTTCGTGTTTCTTTGACAGAAGTGGTCATCCGATCTTTTCTCCCAGCTGTCATGCTTGACGAACGTTATCCAATCTAGTAGGCATGTGAATTGGCTTCAATTACAGCCGGCCGGCCAGGCTAAAACAAAGACATTTCAAATATTTCCACTGTCAAATTTCAACCGTTAGCGGTTCAATGGAGCTGCAAAAAACCTTCCACCTAATGTGCAGGAATTTTCGACGACTTCGTCGTTCAACACATCGCGGCGGTGTGGATTTGGTATGCTTCTGGAATGCATGTAATATTTTTTTGTGAAACACCTCTTCTCTTCCTTTTGTTTTCGTAAAGCATCCGACGCGGGTGGGGTTTTTCTAATTCTCCATCCTTACCCACAACCGAGAACGTTTGTGCCACAGCCCGGTGGGGGTGTGAGGAAAATGTTTTCCTTTTACACCGATCGTTCGCTTCACCCCAATCTCTCGAGCGCTGTTGTGCCGGAGTTGCTCGGTGTGGCGCCACTTAAAGATTGTTTTTTCCCCTTTTTTCGAGCCACGACCGTACCATCCAGTACTTCCGCTACTGCTGCTGCTGCCGTTGCTGCTTAAGAATTCCGATGATATCGTACCGGTGTATCTTCTTTTATCCGCCTGCTCGCCCTGCCACCCGAGCGATGGTAGGCGAGAGCTTTTTCGCGCGCGCATGCTAGCGGTTGTTGCTCCTTCCGGTGCGCCGCTCGGCGTAATTATTATTTGCGGGGAAAAACGGAAAACCGAGCGCGCTCGCAGAGAACCGGGGTGCGATTTCCTCCGTTTAGACCTCGGGTAGACCCCGGGTGGTGGTGGTTGTAGGCGCGACGCAAACCGGTAAATCAATTCGCCCAAAACCAAATAAACACCAACGATGATGAAGTAATTGGATCCGGGCCCCGGGTACTGGCGCGCGCGCGTTTTCTTGGGAAGCGACCAGTGGAAACTCCCGGGAAAGGAAACCCACGGAGCATGGGCCGCGGGGTGTTGTTTTCGGTGAACTTTTCTTTGTCTTTGCGAACCTTATGCTGCGCTTCCCTGCGGTGGTGCCCAAAAAAGGGCCACCCCGGCCTGGGATTATACGCGCCAAGCCGGATGGGCGCCAAAATGTCCCTCGCGTAATAAGTCTTTTCTCCGGCAGCTCGGAAAATGAATGCTTAATGAGCTGGGCAGCACGTGGCAGGACAGGGCCGGGCCGTGGTCGAAATATGGATCCCGGGAGTGAAAATTCACCGCTCCCGCTATCCCGAGGGTGTGGGTGTCAAAACAATCTAAAATGTAAATTAACTCACTCCCCATAATTTCGTCGCTGGACAGTCTGCCGACTGGCAGTTGGCAGCGCGCGCTCTCGGGGGCTCCCAAGGAAGCTAGTTTTTCTCACCCTTCCGGGGGTAGAATTGGGTGCCGAAACGCAACGGAAAGCCCCACGCCAACTATCGCAATGGGCGAGGGTGTTCATTTTCTTTTTTTTTTTGGCAGCGACGTTTATCAACATCATCACCGGTGGTAAATGGCTTGGGCTTAATCATCCTTTCACCGGCGGCTTGAACCCGCACGGCTGGCTTACCCTTTGGCTCTTGTGTTAAATTTTACGATTCTTTCTCTTTCGCCATCCCTGTGTCTGTGGAGGAGCTGTTGTTTGTGGATGGCGTACAGCCGCATCGTTATGCTTTCTTCGAGTTGTGACACAAATTATGTTTCGCAAGCGAGTTACGATCGCGCAATAATTCGTACCTTTTGTATCCCAACCTACGCCTGCTTGGCCTACTAGATTAGTGGCGAATTTTGACAGGTGTGAGTTGAGCTGCCCTGCTGCCCAGTGCGAAATGGTAGGATTATTTCGTGATTTACAACGACCGTTATCACACGAGTGACATCAACGCAGACTTCCGCCCGGGGTGTCATTGTTTGGTGGTGAGATTCACCCACACCATAGCCGGGTGGGAACTTGTGTGGTCATTGCGCAGTGCCATCGAAATCTTTACCAACCCCCAGAGGGTACACTGAGCTTATCTTATCGGTGTGTGAAAGACGAGCTTGTGAAAGGAGGGTTGAAAATGATTTTTTTTTCAACCCTCCTCCATTGCCACGCTAACGGGTGACTGTCAACGCACGTCGTGTGTGTGTGTTGCGCAGCGTGTAGCGGTGCATGGTGTGGAACTTAATTAAAAGACACTTTTCGGTTGGGCTACTTTCCGCAGGTGCCAATGATTGGGCGGCCGTTTGGCGACCCGCTGGCGCCAGGGTGGATGACGAATGACGGGAAAATAGCGGTCTATTTCATCGAGCCCTCATCACCAGCGAGCGGGAAAGTCAGTCAAGGAGATCGCCAGCGATCGCCACCTCAAGGGCTCTACACCCCATCCCAGTGGGTCTGTTCTCGATCGAACGGCGTCGAACTGGCGAACGCTATACTTTTGCGTATGGGGCTGTGTTTCGTGCCTTCTGCTTTTGCCCCACCGTTTTGCCATCTCACGCTGCCCGCTCGCCACCCGATCCCGATTCGAAACGGAGCTGAGTATACGGGTATGGCATTAGGTATGCGACTTTTATGCCACCATTGTTGCCGTTTACCGGCCGATTGGCCCTGGCAGTTTGGGGGCTGGCTATCGGGAAGCCAGCTGGAGAATGGCTTAATTTACGAAAGCCACTTTTCGTTTACATTTCTGGGGCTAGCGCACTTTAAAGCACGGAGCCCCCACGGTGGAGTGATTTATACTCCGTGGTGCTTCGGTTTTTTTTGGTGTCTGAGTCAATTTCGGCGGGAGTAAAATTTCATTAACCCAGTTATGGGCGGGTTGGGAAGCCCGGGGCCCGATTCCACCGTTTCGCGCACATAAAGATGCCGAGTTGTTGTTGTTGTGGCCGCACCGGTGTCTAACGTGCTAGCCGTGAGGGCCACCGATCGGTGTGAGGAGGTTTTTCCAACCCCTAAACGACCGTGCGAGCCCACTGATCATTTCGGGGAGGCTAGTTACTTGTGCTTTTTTTTGTGCTTTCCTCCATGCATTGGGCGCAATTCTTTTGGGTCCACCCATTTCTGCGGGCTCGTTTGGGTGGGTTTGGCTGAGAAGGTCTGATTTTATTTTAACCGCCTCGCTTGTCCCACCTAACGGCTGTGAGAATGATGGAGAGCCGTGCATCAATCACAAACCGTGGTGTGAACTCTCGCAAATATGAATAGATCTGCAAGCGACAATGTTTTAACGGGTCATTAATTTGGCTTTAATGAAATGGAAATTAGTGTTTGTTTGGTAATCACGATGGATGTTTGTCGCTTGATAAGGCGCATTTGTACGGAGGTGGCCTGGAACGGATTATCCAACGAGTGAAACCTGTTTTCGCTCATTAAAGCGGGTTTAGTGCATTTTTTTACTCTCACACACACACCAAAATGCAACGAGCCAAACTGAGAGCTGTTGTTATGATAGGGCGTGGTGTGGAGAATAGGACACTTCTCTTCACACCAAACGGCGTAGGATTAAATCAGTTAACTGGCTTCCGTGATATAACAACGGACATCATTATCCACAAGTTAGCATAGATAGATGTTGCACGAAGCTTTGAATCGAAGAAGAAAAAAAAACATTTCTCACGCCGTGCGCCAAAATATGTAGGTCAATGGGAGAATAAAATAATCGCCACGAAATGCTCCACGAAAATTGATGGCTATAAAATTGCGACCCTCTAATTCTGCCGCCATAATAAAGCCATCAAACGCAAGAACAGAATACGCCTCATTCCCAGCTCAAGCGTGGCGGTTGTGACATTTTTGGGGCCACGGTTTTAATAAACGATCGCCAGCGAAACCGGCATTTCCGATACTCGATTTTGTTGAAGGCCACTCCGTTTGGTTAGGTCACGTTGCATCACGATTTGTTTTCGATGGTTTTTCATCGTCACCGGTGGTGACAAAAGATCGAACGGATTGTGGTTTACCTTGAGACGATCGTGCTGTTTGGTCGCTTCTACGACGCACCCACGATGCACCTTGGAGGTGTGACAGACAGACGCTATTTAACACACAAAACCAAACAGGTATTTTGTTCGGCGGCCTTCACGGGTGCTACAGCGGCAGGAAGGAATTCAAGAGCTTCAGCACAGGAAAGCGTTAAATCTGATTTCGAGCCAAAATCACGCATTTTGAGCGCAGCTAATGAAATAATTGTAAACAAACATCAAGCAGCTCAGAAAGGTCAAACAGTCAGTCAATTTGACAGCACAGAAGCAACAAAAATCGCCACGCTTGCTTGGATGGTTTAAAACGAAACCGTTACTCCGCTCGATGTGAATTGTGTTTCCCAATCCTTTTCCCAATATTATGACACTCCACGATAGATGGACCGAAAACTTCCTCCCTGTTGCACGTTGACCGAGCTAATGCCCACGTTTTACCCTCATTTTTGTGCCTTGCATCCGATCCGATGTGGATGCCCTTTGGCGGGTTTCAAAAATGTTCCCAATTTCCCGGGCAACGTTCGTTACGTTACCAGGATCGTTTGGCGCACTGCCACGATTTGCGGTTCCCGATTGTCTCCGCCGTTTCGGTCCGCGCTGTGCGGCACAGGTTTTATCTGATGGCCGGGTGTTGTGGCCGATCGGGATTGGTGGTGGTGAAAATTGTAATTCCATCCTAGCCTGTTTTAGGCGCCCAGCTAGCGCACGTTCAACGAGAACGAAGCGAGCTTCGGTTGGGGCTAAAATTCAAATGCCCATATCGCGCCGCGGTAAACCACGCTGCAAAAAGGGCAACCTATCATATCATGGATGGAAACCCGGCGGGAAAAGAGCGACGTTTATTGGTTCGCTTTGTAACGATGTTAATTTTTACCACACGCTTCTGATGGCGCGCTTCACACCACGGAACACGGGCACAATTGACGACTGGGGGGCGATTGCGGGAGCACGTTTTTTGGGCTCTTCCATCGATACGTCAGGCGTATAAATTACTGCGGTGTGCGGCTACTAAAAACCCGATAGATACGCTTTTATGAGGTGCGCCCTGATGGAGCGAGCGTGGGCGAGCGATCCATTCTGCGCCCGTCGCATCTTAATTGCCTGCAATTTTCACCCGACCTGCATCAGCGAGAGCCGAACCGGATTTTAAAGGATGAACCCGCGGGGCAAGGGATTTTTTTTATGCTGCCAGAGAATGTCAAACATCAATTACGGGGATCCGTTGTGGCATTTCGAACGCTCGAGCTCGATTAATCCGTGTGGGCGAAGCGCTTTTGTTTTTAGAGGGTTGCAAAAGCGAACTGTTTGCAACGAAAAGTGAGCCCAAACCGAAGCCACCGAAGCGCGTATGAAGAACGAGCAAAGGAGTCGACCGGGGACGTGGACGTTTGAGTGAAAAGTGAAAGCCCACAGAACGTTGATCGTGTGATTCGCCACACCAAAACGGAACACGGAACAAAGGCAAACCATTTGCACGCCATCCTGCGTCCTGCAGCCACAAGTTTGGGAGCGGGAAGGTTTTCGTCCGGATGCCGAACCCAAATCGAGTTTGAATGTTCACACTCGGTGTCCCTGGAACACAAGGACGCAGGGACCAAGAAATCTCTCCTAGATCCTAGGTGGTTTGTTTCCACAAACAGCTCAAGAACGTAAACCCGATCGAAATTGAATGAACCACAACAATCGTAGGATCCCCAGGAGCGGATCGGGAAGCAAACCCGGACGTCTTCAATGCGGTTGTTAAAAGCGGAAAATCCAAGAAGAACTAAAGGAGAGATAGTACTGCTTGCGGATGCAGTCGATGGTGCATACATGAGGACAGGCAAGCGCCCGATGCTAATAGTTTTAGGTCAAAAGAATGCTCTTTTATCTGGGCCTGCCAGCTATATACAAGCCGCTTCCGTGAATAGTGCTCCAAGTGTCCTTTTTTTTCAAATGGTACTTTTTTTTCTCTGTCCCTGCGCCCGTTCCTGGCTCATTTCCATGACGTACCGATAGTTCCGTTGTGGCGTTCCTACCATTGTGGAACCGTTCACTCTTTCTCTCGGTACCGGTTTGCCGAACGGAAGGATCCCTCTTTCATCCATCATAATCCACCTAGCTCGGAAAAAAGGGAGCTGCTTTCTATTTGGGAGAGATGGCTCTGCCCCCAGTTCGTCCTTTGAAACGTTCTCGCGTAATGCGGCCGCACAGGAACGGGAAGTTGGGTTAATTTGAATTCGGAATTCCGTTGACAAGCCAAATAAGTAGGGAACGCTGTGGCTTTACTTTTATCTTCGAAAGATGGAGGTTTTTCACCGGGGGTGGATTTTTTTTATCACTCTTCCTTTTATGTTCCTCCGTTGCTGCTTTCTTTTTTTTCATTAGCCTCTTTGCGGTGAGCCACCCGGACTCTGACTTCCCGGCAAGACTTCCACGCATGGTTTGCCTTTATTCGCTTTTTGGTGCGTTCTTTTCCCATTTGTTGTCGTATGTGACTCGAGAAAGGACTCGGGCGTTTTCCACCCCCCATTTTGAGCCCTCAACGAAAATGGGAGGAAAAAAGGCAAACCGGGGCGTTTGCAGCGACGCATTTGAGATTCGCCCTCCCCCCTGGTTGAGGCCGAAAGGATACTTGAATTATGGGTCCAACCAATGGGCCACCGACGGAACCAAACAGGATTATGGAGTCAGCCCCGAAATGTGCAGAGAGCGCGGACTGATTTTAAATCGCCAGTGATAAGCGAACAAGCGTGGAAGCGCTGCAGTTCACGGGTTTAGCCGGCGAATTTGGCGTCGGTGGTGAAAGCACGCTAGAGATACGCCTTCGTGTGGGTGTGCTCAGCTCCAGGACATGATTTATAGCCCTAGTCAATGCAAGACCCTACAGCTCGCGCCAAGGATAGTGTAGTGTGCGAAGTGATTGCGAGACCTTTAAGCTTTAAGCGGGGCGTGATTGGATTGCCATTGGGGTTGGACTTCAAAGAGGTAATTCGAGTTGATTTCAGTTGGTCAGTTTGTGTTCCCGCAAAAGGAAAAGTAATGCATTTTTGGGAAATTTTAATACCAAAAGCCAAAGATTAAATCCGGTAATGAATAGCGAAAAGGCAAAGTGCACTATTTCCTTGAATAAATTGCAATTGATGGGGATTTTTTGACACACATTTCAGCATCTTAAAAGCATCTCCCGGCGGGGGTCTCTGTTGCTCCATAAATTCCACCAAGTCGTGCATCCATCTCTGGACGTGCGAACCCGCTTTTTCCCGATGCCATTTCAACGGTTGGTGCGAAAATCAATCGCTGCACCGCGTGACCTACTACTGTCCAAAGTGGCATTCCGGCCAGTCTTATCCGCTAAGCCCTTTTTTGGTAACTTGCCCCTTCCCGACACAACTGGGATCGTTCTGCTGGAAGAAAACCGGTCCGCGAGTCTCAAGAGATCGCTCTATCTCTCTCTCTCTCTCACTCTCTCTCGTTCTCACACTCACCAGAAAGTGAGAAATATGGCTCACGAAGCCGACGGTGATGGTGAGAAACAAATCAGGATGAGTCATCCGGTACATGCGCACCGTCTTCCCACGAAAAAGCCTTCCACGAGCCTTCCCGGATCGGATGGAATTGTAAATCCGCAAACCCATAAACTTTCATCACACCCGCTCGGACGCGCTTCTGGACCACACGCTCGAAGGCCACGTTCGGCCATCTCGGCAGCAGGTATCGGGGTAATGGTTAGATTGTCCGCCCGCGCGCCCATGTCGGCAGTTGTGACGTGACGCTGGGAATGCAAATGGCCTGCTTGCGATGCGCGATGCACACTTACCGTTCCTGCTACGGTGGCGGCGTTTTCCGTGGCCCGTTTGGCCAACGTACTTTGCTGCGGTTGGGTGTTGCGGTCGGTTGCTGCTGCTGCTGCTGCTGCTGCACTTGAAGACGCCAGGCGCATTTTCGCCAGGCCCCCGATCTTGACCACCTCCGCTGCTGGCCACTGTCTACGGAACTACGGGGCACTGATTTTCCGCGCCGATGCTCTTACGCTACACTTTTCCTTTTTCGCCACCGCCAGTGCCACTGTTTGCCAGCCAGATTAGTGTGAGCGATATTCTACCGTAGACACTACGGGGCGGCCAAAAACTTTTTCTTTCCGATGTGCTTTTTCTTTTCTTCTCTCTGTTTCACGCTAACTCTCACTCACTCCTTCACAATGCTGCCGTTTCACTCGCCTGCACGGGGAAGTCAGAAGAACTGGAAGATGGAAAACTGGTCCACGTTAATTAAATCGAACGAATTCCAGCCCCGACCACAGGCTCATGCCTCCCCCCAGGCGCACATACACAAACACACTACGTTGCGGGCGGATTATTACTCCCGGTTTTTTTTTTGTTCCTTGGTGCACACAACGCTTTTCCTGCGGCAGCGGAATCCTGCCACACTGCACAAGGCAGCCTCTTTTCGGGGGAATTTGGTGCCTCTGTTTTTTTTTGCTCTCCTCCTTTGTGCTTCTCTATTTTTAGCCTTCTTTTACTCTTCGGTTTTGGTCCGGCTTGCTGCTGCTGCTGCAGTTCACTTCACTTGCACCGGGAGCATCCTCTGGCGCGCAATCTCACCCACCGTAGCTTTGTTTTCCACCACCACCGAACGAAAAATAATTACAGCAGACCGGTGGATGTTCTTTTTCACGCACCGATCGCACTGATCTGCCGGTTCGTTCTTCCTGCGCGTACATCAATGATGTAATTATTTCGACTCCCACCTCCCACCGGATTGCCCATAATTGCCGGCCCTGGGGAGGGGCATTACCGTTTCCGGTTCTTCCTGGTTTTTTCTTTTCTTCTTCTCTTCACACCGTGGCCCGAATTTGGGAGCAGCACGCGGGAGCGTCGGTGTATGTGCACGCCGCCGGTAATCAAAACTTCTCCTTGGGCAACAAATGGCTCATGTGGATTTGGGAAGGTGCTTCTTGGGGCCGGGAAGACATGCCGGCTGCTTTCATGCTTAATGAAGTTTGAACACAGTTCGTTCTTGGGGCGCGAAGAAGGAACAAAAATATAATGAACTTAAAACTATACCTTCTACCGTGGGTTGAGCTACCGGTTTGTGCGCCCTTACGACTCGGTGGTGCTTCTGTTATTGTTTTTAATTGATAACTAAAAGTGCTGGCTGGGTGGAAAAATTCCCTCGTACCAAGAAACTAGGGCATGGTTGGGGTGCACGGTTCACCATACGTGGAAGTGTTCTTAACACGTGCACCGTGGTGTATGGAAGCTCACCTGTGCTTGTGCTTTGAAATGTTTTTTTACTTATTTTTTTTCCATAGCTCAAGTCACCTGCAGTGTCTACGTCATGCTGTGAGAGCTGATGAAATAAAAAAAAGCCACATAAACCCAAGTCGATCGTTATCTCTTGGAGCGCCCGCCCACGACCACAAATTCCGGGTACGGAACGGGCTGGCGCGCAGAACACACCGTGAAGGTTGGCAAAATCACTAACACCATGCAAGCCAGGGGGGCCCAGGTAGCACACTTTGCCGAACGGATTGGCTTCTTCCTTTCACGCGCATGTGCGCATGTGATGAAGGCTACAGAATGCCTTCAAGATCGCGTTCTGATCGTCATCAGCCGACGCGAGCGTTGCAATTATTATTCATTCACACCTGTCCTTCTCTGCTGGTTGCAGCAGCAAAGCTGCACTTAAAATTAGATGCAAAAGGCTCTGTAAACAATTACCCCCGGGCACATGTCGGGAGCCATTTTGGAGCGAGCGTTCGCCCATACAACAAACCAGCGGGGGGTTCCCAATCTTGGCTGAAAATGGCGAGGTGACGCTGCGCACAGAAACAGCTGCTGGGCGAATTATGCTCTCGCAAAAACCTTTACACTCTATCGCTGGCCTAGATCAGCACCCAGTGCATATGGTAATTTAATTGTGATGCTTTATTTTTTGTTTTCGTTTGCCCCATTGTCACCCTTCAATAGTTGTTTTCCCCTCGGGTGGCCGGTTTCTAACGGCATTCAACGCGTTTAATTTATTGTGTGCTAATTGTGATGCTGTGTTTTCTTTTTCTTTTTGTCACGTCATCCCGAGTTTTAATTTAGCTCGTATCACACACTGTTGCAACCCGGGGCCCTCCCATTTGATGGCAAATTCCGGCGTTTCGTTCGTTTCGCGGCACGAGGTAGCGTTTTGTACTTTGCGTACACTTGCGTGTTTGCGCGATTCGTCATCGCAGTAGAGGTAGAATAAAAAAACCACACACACGCGCGCCCGCGGGTCGAGTTGGGAATGCGAAAGACAGATTTGCATGCGCGTGGATTGTGCACCATAAAATCGAGAGTTAGAAACCAGAGGAACAACAAAACTAAAACACACACACCCCGAATGCAGCGTTGTGGTCGCGCGTAGAAACGCACCAAGCGCGATCACGTTGTGGCGTACGCGCGTACGTGGCTTGCGTTGTGCGCAGCCCGTTGGACACTTGGAAACTGGCGTGGATGGTCCGGTGGCGTAGGGTTGAGAGCGCAGAACGCCAGCACCCAGGAGAGTGTTGAGTCGGGAACGCACCTAGCGGTAATTTTGCGTCGACCGGTTTAAGCTAGCGACGATGGGTGGGCGGGTGGGAGAAGAAGAGTAGAGGGAGAACCACACGGGAACCTCGGAGAGCCCAGCAAACAGGTGGGAGCACATGAATGGCGTGTGAGCGAGAGGGACTGAGCACGATCGAAAGAGAGGGAGACCAAAAGCACGACAGTGGGAGAACGAGAGAGAGAGAGCGCAAGGTGCTTCAAAAACATGACGTCACCGCTTGGTAGGGGTTGAAGCCACCCTTGTTGTGAGGGTTGGCCTGAAAGTGTCTGGTTTGTGGCAAGCTTTACATTGTGTTTTATATATTTGAAAAGCTTTCGAGGGATGGCTGAATATCATGGCATGCTACGCATGTAATTTGACAACTGCTCGCGGTTGTTTGACAACTATTCAGAGCAACAAACAGCTAAATTTGACATTACAACCCACGATAAATAACGAGTCCGCATGGTTCGGGTAGAATTACTACCGGCTAGCCACGTCGTGAGTGAGTGAAATTAATGTAAACGCTTACGACATGCTTCCAGCAGCAAAACCGTACATCATAGCATCGTGGAGAAAAGCAAGCCAATGATCGTGCCGGGTTTTATCGCACTAATTTATCCACGACCCGGCCCCGCAGGGCGGATTCGAAGGGCTTGAAAACAATGGCAAAAATCTTAAAAGCATAAGCAGCATGCACAAGAAATATTGGTCCACTTGGGTATTCCTGCAACGTTCGCTGACGGTGCAGATCGAGTGGTTTCGCTAGCCGCAATTTGTAAGGATTGTGCCATGGAAAATCCTTCCTCCCGTTCGTTCGGTTGTCGTGACGTTGTTTGGGATTGCTCCAAAATGCGTCCCTCTTGATGCGGTGGGGGTGGAGCTTTTTGTTTGAATGATAACGCTTTCAGTGTGTTGTCTTGGGGTCATTTAGGGACGATGGAAACGAGCACAGTGCGTCCGGCGTTGTGTTGTTGTGCGGAGAATGACGACTACCAGGACGACTGCCAGGACGACTACCAGGACAGATGGCTTCTATTGACAAACTTTTTCGCTTTCCGTGCCAGTTGACTGACCGGCAATGTGCCAACCTCCGGCAGATTCTCGAATAAGCAACAGAACGTGTTGGGTGAAAGCAAGCAAGAAAAAAATACATAAATGAAAGACCCCGGTCCTAGGCCTCAAATGGTGCAAGAAGAGGAGCCATCCTTTTGTTCGCCGTTCGCATCCGTTTGCGAAACTTACTCGTTAACGAAGTTCTTTTCCCTTTTCTGTCTGCTATCGCTTCCGTACGCTGGGTGCAGATTTTCCACCATTCGTTACCACCATTCGCCAGCAGCGAACCAGGGAGCTGTTGCCGCTCGAAGCCTGTTTAATTTACCAATTGGCTGGGGCCCTTAATGTCCGAAGAAACGGTCTCACAAAGCGTTGCAGCACAACAGCAGATGGAGCTGATTTTTTTCTCCCGCCTTGGCCGTAGATGCAACTAACACTTTATCACTTCACGTTCGTTTCGGTAGCAGCACGAGCTGTGAGAAGGCGTTTTGCGTGCGCCAGTCAGCCGAGGGGGCCTCAAATTAGGAGGCAAATGGGTGGAATGCGTTGGAATGCCGGGTGGAATTGTAATGGCCATTCCTGGCCATTGAAGCGGGAAACGAAGCGAAGAGAAGAAAAACGTCTGCTTGTGGGGCGAGGGTCGTAGAGGCGGAAAATGCACCGCCCAAGCTGGAAGGATTGATGATGGACCTCCAGTGAAGCATGTCCTCCGTCTGCGGTTGATGAATCTTTACCGGGAAAGATTAATTATTCGCGACTGGAGTAAAGTATTTCGGCGGTGGGGTGATGAGGCTAGACGAATGGCTAGACGCGACCCTGCCATAAGGAGCTACGTAAGCGCAAATAAAATAGCAAATGTGGAGCAGGATGCATTTGACGAAAACGTCTGGAAGGGAATTTTGATGTGAATTCCTGCTGGATTCCGGAAGGGCATTGTAGTTGGGTGAATTCAATTAGACGATAATGAGATGGCACAATGAAGGAATGCATTTTTTATGCACAATTGAAACAATATCTGCATTGTTGAAACATGATAAACGTGTATTATGAATATATATATTTGTGTTTTTGTAAAAGAAAACCATGAACACGATAACTCCCATCCAAGTAACCCAATCAATTAAGCATCGGTTCCGATCCGCGCTCAATCACGCAAGTCCACATTTATTAAGCTTTTCCGTCGATTGACGCTTAAAATTTGTACGAATTGATTTCGTTACTCGCTCATTCGATGCACCGGTTTTTGGTGACAACTGCAAAAAACCGCACCTGCTAGTGGAATGGAAGCGAAACGCAAGCCTCCCCGCCCGCGGGTATGGATTTCCCGGTTAAATTCCTTATAATTAAAAATTAACAATGCCAACGAGCGGTTGCTCCCATTGACGGGATTCACTTTCAGGATGAGGTTCACGGCGAGTCTGCCGTTCCGGTTCGCTCCCACCGCAGGATGTCCCTTTTTTTTGCGGAAACTATCGGAGCAATCCCTTTGGCCGGTCGGGCGACGGGAGATTGCAAAAACGCTGGCAGGTGGTTACAACATGTCCATCGCCGGTGACCATTGAAATAATTGGAAAATTATTTAGAAAATGTCCAGCTACGAAAGGCCACCGGAGGTGGAGCGAAAATTGCAATCCGAATTTTCCCGGTGGAATTGCCCGCCGGTTCCACGGTGACCCGCGCCCCCGAAGGTGACCGGAAATCTCGACCAACCGACCGACCGGGTACTTTGGTGCATAGAACCGGCGGCCCAGAGTAGCAGTTCATGTTCATGTTCCGTTTCGGTTGACGTCCGGAGGCACAATCGCCGCACGTTTGTTTTCCCGGACGTACCCCATGGGAGATCCTGGGAGGGCCGGTGCACCGCGGAACCGGAATTAGTTTTGTACCTGTTTCGCGCTTCCCGGGAACCGAACCGGTCGTCCCTTCGTGGAGTGCAGTGTTTGAGTGTGTACTTTCTTTTTCTTTTTTCAATCTCTAACGCCACCGAGACCTGCCGGATGAATCCGTCTCTCGATGTGCTTTTCCGAATGTTATAACTTTGGCTCCCGTGTGTCCATGCTGTTGGCTGTTGTTCTTGAGTTCGCGGTGTGGGATGCCTACCCATTGGTAGACTTGCCAGTGGACGGCAACGTTGTGAACTGATGTAAGCCAACTCATCGAGGATTTGATACACAAAAAGGACACTCTTCTCATATTACAAGCCACCATTTACCAAGTACAAGAAAATACTATGTATGTTTTGGATTTTATTTTACGCTTGAATAATGCAATTTCGGCATTTTTCTTTTAACTTGACAGTTTTTTAGGACTTTTGTGTCACTTCCGGTGCCCTCCTTCAGCTAGTTTTGCCTCAAAACCACTCCCAGCAAGCGAATTTTCCGCTTCCGATTGTCAACCACTGATGGTCGTGATGGATGGAGCAAGGAAATCAAAAAAAATATCAGCATCTGTTGCATGACGCTGACAATGACGCTGTTGATGATGATGATGATGATGACACAATCTGCCATGGAACAAACCGCTCTGGGACAGTATCACATTGAATGGGGGATTGGTGTTATTATCTGTGACCATGATATGTTAGTTTTATCAAACGCGCGCGAGAGAGAGAGAGAGAGAGAGAGAGAGAGAGAGAGAGAGTGACTGATATCGAAAGCTACCTAGTAGGGTATTTGTTTTATTTCCCCCGAATTGACATGTTAGAGAAGGTCTATTAGGTACAGCACAATGATGGAATTGAGTTGTCCTCCAACACATGGGTTAAATGGGTTTCAGGTAAATATTCTACGCTTTTTCGGGAACTGCACTGCACCGATGGCATGCATTCCAGGAAATATTTTAAAAGCCAACCATTACAGCTGTGTTTCCCGCCATGCCAAAGCGTTTCAGCAGAAAAGCACCGCCCCCCATTTGAAGCAAATCAATTCCAGCTTCACTCGCATTCCCACGCAAACAACCGTCCCTGAAGGGTTTTTGTTCATTATTTTTCCGTACTCGGAATGGTCGGTCTCGGCCGCTACCGAGTTACCCGTTGCGTATGGCTTCTTGCTGCACGAGAACCCGAGCCGTGGTTGAAATCGCTTTCAAATCTCTCTTCATCAAATCTTAATTGGTTTCTGCATTCTGCAGCAAAGCGGTGCATCCGATGCAACCGGCGTGGGACGGACGGCTACCCCCTTTTTGCCCAGATTAACCGAACTCTCCCGACGCACGGCGCCAATTCCGTGCACACATATGCGAACCAACGGCAACGACGACGACAACCGCGCGATGTTGGCGAAAACGTATCAATTATGTATCATTTCAACTTCCAGCGCCGGGTGGAAAGTTTTTGCTCGTGCTCGCGATCACACGCGGGCGGTTCGGTGGGTGGGGCCACGAGAAAAACAACACGTGAACAGGTCTGCTCGAGCTTCGAGGCATGTGGAGAGAAAAGGCACCACGGCACGGCAACGCCGGTGCAGATGATGAGCCCTGGGATTATTGACTACATCTGGGTTGGGCTTTAAAGCATCCACCCCACGTGTGTGCGTTTGTTGGGAGTTGGGAGTTGGGAGGACGTGGATGGAAGCCATGCACCCGGCGGTAAGTGGTGACGACAATTAAACAAGATGTCGCTACCCCTTTCGGAATCGGGCGAATGGGTTGGGTACCAGGACAAGTGGCGCGCGTCTACCCGGCGCTGAGCTTCATCCAATTATGTACTTAGAATACAACGACGCCTGTCCGGGTTGGCTTGTCGTGGAGGGGGTCCTCTCGTGAGTCGGACGTCGGCCGTCGGCGACGGACCGATTCCAGTCGCCGTTTCCACCAAAAACCGCCATCAAAAACTGTCATAAACATGTGTTTCAGTTAATAACCACCACCGCCGCCGTTGTTGAGTCCTGCCGCCAGGGGGCGCTGCAACGAGATCTTCATCTTCAAAAAGTACTTCCACCCCTTTTGTGGGGGTTTTGCGTTGTACGTGTGTGTGTGTGTGTTTGGCCAAGTTTTCCCAACCACCCACCTGGAGCCGGCTGCTGCTGCCGGGCACGGAAAGGTTGCTTGAGTGGTTGTGTTTTGCTCTCTTTTTTGCTCTCCCACGTACCCGGGCAAGTTGATTTTGGTGCGTCGTTTTCGGTTTTCTTTTCTGTTTCTGTCCCCTCGGTTTTTTGTTTGCCTTACCGTACGACGTACACCGGTTTTGCAATTGTTTTGTGGGCAATTGTTTGAAACAAGCTTGGAGGCTTGTCCGATCTGCTTCACAGTAGCAGCAGCCGCAGCAGCAGCAGCAGCAGCAGCAGTGATTTAGAGTTTTAGGTTCGCAGATTGCTCCTTTCGGGGCACTTCTTTCGACGGTCGGTCGGTGCTTAGAGCATGGTTTGGTAGCGCGTTACCCTTCATCTGGCCGGTGGTGCACTTGAAAGGCTCGGTTTGCCCCCGAAGCGACCGACGGATGATCCTTGTAGTAAGCGCAAAGGATATTTTGGACCGCTGCTTGTCAAGACGAGCGCACCGGTAAGGCAGCATGATTGGTTAAACGCTACAAGCAATCTACAGGCGTAGGTTTGTGGTAACAGTGAGCATATTACCCACAAGGCTCTTCTTTCAAGCGAGCGGGATTGATTTGAAAGCACAACTATCGGGTTCCATCGTCGAAGACAAGGCGTGGTCGTGGCAGGTTGGCTGTCGTCTCGGGTGCTGTCGTGCCATCGACATTCGAGAGATCCTTTCCATATCAACCTCGTCAAATCAACGGCGTAATGCGCTAAGCTCGGGTGGATTCCGTTTGATGCCAACTAGAGTAATAGTTTTAAGGGAATGGTTTGACTGGCTTTAAATCCCGTAAGCCTAAAGGTGCTACGGATAGGCGCATAATTATTGTGAATCACTTATCACTTGTTCTGATTTGGGCAAGCTGAAATACTTCAAAAGATTTTTTGATATTGTTTTGCTCTGAATTTTAATTAACAGGGAGTGTTGTTTATCATCATCTGTGGGTTTTATTAAAAAAAAACATTAAATAAAGTATCTCCAAAGTTCATGTACAAATACTTTTCTTAAAACAAAAAAAAGTATACCTCGAAAACCTCACAGCCCAAAGCCTATAGATTTCTACCTTCCTCCCAGAGATAATTGAGTATATGTTCTTCCTAAACATTTTATCCCTATAAATTGATCTTGATTGTGCACATTTATCGATCTTACATATTTATTGTGGCGCTTTATTTGACCAGTCAATGCCTGCCTTCAACCCAGTGTACTCCAGACGAGGCTCTCACGGGAAACCCCGACTGGAAGGGCTTGAGTGCGTACGAACTGCTCGAACAGCTCGAACTGAGCTCCACGCACGGAATTCACTGTTTGGAACTAGTGTTGCTCCTTTTTTTAAACCCACTCCACGCAACGGCTGCCCTTGATCCTTGCCCGCAAATGAGGGTGACAAAACCCGTTAACCATTCGCTCTGTTTGGCCTCTAAACGAAACTAAACGGGGAAGGGCTCCAAAACGATAAAAATCAAACACATTCGCGGGCATTCAGGTTTAGACCCTTGCGGAGAAATTGTGATCGAAGCTTTCACGGTTTCCTCTCAAGGACGCAAGGCAGGAAATTTTGATGGGTTTAATGCGCCTTTTTTTCTGGGACGTTTGCGTTTTCAGCTCGCACCCTTACCGGGCTGGCTGAGCTGCATGTACCAGGACGATAAGATTTAATTTCTTCAAACCCCCACGCCATTACGTTACGCAATGGGGATGTGTATTTTTTGTTGTTGTTTGGGTCGGGATTCGGAACGCAAAGGAAACCGCCAGTCATGCAACGCGCTGTGACAAAGAAAGAAGCCGAAAAACAGAAACCGAGCGAATTAAATATCCCACCCACTCGGGGTGAACGCGGAAGTTTTTGTCGCCCCGGCGCCAAAAAGTGCGGAAGGCTTTCGAGCCATAATGAAGCTCGTAAAGTGAAGTGGTAATGGATGTTAATGTGGTCCGCGATTTGGTCCCCCGTTCGATGGGATAGTTGGCTGGGCCCTGGGAAATGGTGGGGTGATAACCGGGGCGAATTAGTATCACGGCAGCCAATTCAGCTTGAGCCGCTTTCCCGGTCACGGTGCACGCGTAAAAATGGCTGCTGACTATTTTCTTCCCTTCCCTGTTGTTTTTTTTTTTATGAATTTTTGTGCCTTTTTTGTCACTCTCCCCCTCGCGAACTGGGTCCCAATTTAAGCCTCCACGAGTGCAAGGTCACGTGCCTCTCGGTTGGCTCGTATTCGATGATCAATCCCCGGCAGCGGGTCGTAAAATTAATCTTCCCGCGCGTGAACAAAACGACACGTTCGCTGCAGCCGCGCACGAGCTTTTCCAGGGAATGGGATTCAAAAAAAAACGGGAGTAAACCAGGCCGCTGCTGCACCGCCCGTGACCCATTTTCCCGTTTTGCGGATGAAAATTGATCTGGCAAAACCCCGGCGCAGGAATTTCGACCAAAAGCGGTCCCGGTCCGTTGGATGATGGATGGCCCCCGGGACTCCGCGGAGGCGACGAAGCCGCTGTAATTAAGAAAATTATGTCCATTTCTAAATTAATCATCCACCGAGATTGCCGAGAAACCCGAAAACCCGCCGCGTGACACGCGCGGGTCCCAGTAATTGTGGCATGTTTTTCCCAGTGACCCACCTTCGAACGGTGGCGCTGGATTCTTTCCCACCGGAGTAGGCCATTACTTTCTTTTTTTACTGTCACGACCATGGTGTCCTGCGATCGAAACATCGGGTGTGTGTGTGTGTGTTTGTGTACGAGCGCGCTCGCGTTGTTCTGCCATTTTAACGCCGTGGGGTCACATCACGTGGCCGTGACGGTGAATATCGATCGGAAGTTTTCATCGCGCAGAAAGCAGATATTAAATTGGCAGTGGGCGTGGGAGGGTCTGTGTGTTATGCCGCACCGCGATGAAGATAAACATTAGCTCGTGTTCTCGGGTTCGTCCTGCCAGGCGAACGAACGGTCTCATCACCGCCAGTTCCGACGACGACCTCGATGACGGCGTCGTGGCATGTTCTGCTCCTTTCGGTCGGGCTTGATCGAACGCATTCGGTCTCCAGCCGGCCCCCCCACCCTGGAAGAAATTAAATTATGAAGCATTAAAAGTATGGATGCGCAATCATCATTACAATTACGGCGGAACCAGGGCATTGCATTGTTCGCATCTCCAGCGGGCGAAGGGCCCCGGTTACGGAGCATTACGGAATGCTACAAAGTGTGTTCAATATCTAAGGACGACCGGGGCCGGTTGTGTGCTATCGCTCGCGTCCGTCCCTTCCGAATGGGGTACCAACCCGGCGGGAAATGCCCACCAGAAAACCATCCATCCGACGGTGGCGCATCGGCACAAATTCCGGCTTCCCTCGGTCGGGCCAAATAAAAGACAAGGAAAACGCGCGCCAAGAGAACAATGTCGATGCAATAATTATATATTCATAATTTTAACGACAGCAAAATAATCGTAAAACCTTCGTCATCCCCCCCCCCTCCCGGTGCCGGTAGATGGGGTGGTTGTGGGTGGGTTGTTGTGGTAAAACAAGCCAAGATGTTGTAGAAACTATGGCGTTGGATGGCTGCGGTTGGCCAGCTCCGCTTGTCTGGTGTTCTGGTCTCACTAGTTTATGCTCACCACGGCATGCCGGCGTGGGTCCATCATTTTCCCGAACCCACACGTCACCACGGTCGGGTGATAGGTGGGTGGTTGGGTGGGTGATAATTACGAGTGGCCGGGAGTGTTTGCCGGTTGAGTGAGCGCGAGACGAAACCCGAAGCCAGACAGGAAGCCCTGGGTTTGGAAGAAGATATTGCGTTTTCTCGCGTGGTTTCGCTGCTCCCAAACAAAAGGACCTCTCCCGGGAGACCAGGCGGTGGTTCCCGCTCAACCCGGTTGTTCCCCCGTCCCCGTCCCCGGCGTGTATCGTGCATTTCCAGCCCGGTGAAAGCCAGCCGCGTCGTGGCAAACAGCAAAGTCGAGGGAATAAATTTTCATTTCTTTTAATGTTTACGAGCCGCAATAAACTAATTTCCAATCTAGATTATCGCACGGGGGGGGGGGGGGGGCGCCCACTGGGTAATGGGAATGGGAATGGAAACGGGCGAAGTAGGGTTTGTGTGCGAGAGCGCCTTCTGGCCACCTCTACACTGTCCCATTTGGTTGGTTGGGAATGTGCGCGGAAGCCCCCAACAAACGCTGGTGCTGGTGGTTCATTTGAAGGGCCGCGAAAAGAATTTGCTCCGCGTGGGTGGCTACCGCGGTACGGTGGCGAATGAATTCGATCATCGAGCCTGAGGAATCGCGACCCAGCGTGGCCGAGATGTGCACAAGGTTGGGAAAATCGAGTGAGTTGAAAAAAATAAAACAAAACCGGCTACCGAAACAAGTGCACGTGCCCGCGTCAAAAACTCTCACCGTGATGCTGAACAGCACGATGCTGATGATGTTGCTGCTGCTGCTGCTGCTGCTGCTGCTGCTGATGATGATGATGATGGTGATGATGATGATAGGATTCACCAAATTGGTACTCGTTCGTTCGTTCGTTCGTTCGTTCGGTACGCTCGGATGGAGGATGCCTGCACGATCTTGCACCTTCACCAGAACCCTGTGTGCCCTTCCGCTCGAGCGCAAATAACAAGAAGTAATTTCATAATAATAAATAAATATATAAATAAATAAATAAACAGACCAATAAATGAATAAATTGAATGATCAGGCAGTAAAACCGTACCGGTAGGGCCGTTCCAGAGTTCCGGGCGTCTGGCACTTCTCTCTCTTGCTATTTCTTTATTTTTCCTTTTTTGGGCCAGCTTTCTTGCCATCGCCATCGCATCGTGCAGCAGGTTGCTTAGGCGAGTTTTTCTCGTCTTGCCGTTTTTTCCGTGCGCATCACTTTCGCCCCATTGGTGGAGCACTTTCCACCGAAATCGACATGTTGCCTGCGATATTTTCCCTTTCCCAGGATTCCTCCGAAGCCGAACCGGTTCCTGGATGGGTTCCGCTTGGGTTTTACGGAAAATTTTGCGCTACCCCCGGGGGCAGATGATGAAATATATGTTTGTCGAATATTGCTCGCGCACACCAATCAAATAATCAGCTGCAGCTGGGCCGGATACGGTGGCCCATCCCCGGTTCGGGTGACCGTTTGGTTTCGGGGATGGCAGCCCATCTTGTCCTTGCGAGGGACAAGATGAGCTCTCGCAATGGGGGTTTACCTTAGCGCACAGGAGAGCTTGTACAACGCGCGTGAGCGGTGTAATGCTCAAGCTACTTCAAACCGAGTGCCGAATCCAATCGAACTGGGGTCTTTTGCGAAGCGCCTGGACACCGCTACCGAAGTGATTGTGTTGCAGGCCGGGGAAAACACGTCTCGAAAGTTAGTTTCGCTTTCCCGGGAGCCGGGCAGCAATATTTCAGTTCCAGTAAATGAAACAGAGCTCTTTTGTTTGGTGCACAAAATTTTGTGTGTGTCCACTTCTCTCCCCATCAACTTGAACTCCTGGTAAGCTTACACCAATGGCGGGGAGAATTTCCACGAGTGCGCTAGAAAGTTTTGCAGCCCTCTTGGGGGTAAATAATTTATTTCAATTTTTCCCAACCAAACCAAAAACCATTTCCCAGCGGTGACGGAAAGTTCATAAAAGGACGCGAGCGATGCTGCTAAAAATACGACCGCTCGAACCATCTCGAACTCGGAATGTTACCTGCCTGCGCCAGTGACCGTGCTGGTGGTGTATCATTGACGAAAGGTAATTTAGGAAATTGGCCTCTCCACCCCCGCACTTTACGTGATGAGCGAAAATAAGAGGAAGAGACACAGGATAGTGCCTAAAACAACGAAACCACAGGCGAGCAATCGTTGGCGAGCAAAGATTGCTGTTTTTTTTTTGGTTTCTTTCCGCTTTTCGTTTACAACCACCGCTTGGTGCTAACTGCCCCACTGCATCCCGTGAGAAATGCAATTAGGAAATAGTTGCATTGATTCGGATGCACCACCCACTGGTGGGGGGATGCTTCAGGGAAACTCTTCAGTTCGAACTCCATCGCAGTAGCCATTGCGTTGGTTCGTGCGCGACCGCTCAGTCCATGGTTTGCTTGGATTGTTGGAGAGAAGAAAAAAAAAACCCTCCCCTCGAAGTGTGCTGTGTCAACGTGGCGTTTTCCACCGGCAAACACTTCTTCGCCACTAATGCGATTTCATTGATGAACAATCACGAATAAAAAATGGACTCAGCCGGAATTTAATCATTGCTTACCGGAGCGTGAACCACGGCGTCGTCGTCGTCGTCGAGCACGCCCGCCTCCATGATAATGCTGCCAAGTCCCACCCACCCATCGGGCACTATCGGGCGCCTTCATTTTTATCCGCCACTCGTTATCATTGCCATGCTGGGCGGAGAGTTTTTGGGACAAGTTTTGCTTTTATGTGCCCCTCGCACTGCAAGCGCTCGGAAAAGTGGACAGCACGCAGCTAAGCCCGAAACGAGGAAGCAGCTGAAGGCGAACAAAAAAAAACAACATAAGAGCGAGCATTCGCTTGGCGGTGTGGGAGTGTGTGTGTGTGTGAGGGGGGAGGGGGGATGGGGGGATGGAAAAAAAGAAGAAGCAACAAAAAAAAAACGTCGAAATCAAATCATCATAAAGCATGATCTCGTCCTTTGCATCCATCCCGGCTGCATTGCTCATAAATTGCGCTTCCACCCACGCATCCCCCTAACCCAACACACAGCTTGTGGGGTGGGGGCGGGGGTGGAGGGCGATGTGCAGGATGCGATAAAACGAGATAGCTGAGCGGACAAAGTGTGGACCGGAGTGGCATAAAAATTTAATTTGATTAAAACAACAGGCTACGAGCGTGGAATTTTCTGCTTCCCTAAGGACGGGTGGCTGGAAAGCAGAAAGGGGGAGAGGGGGAAGTGCAGCGGGTGGCAGTGGGTGGGATAGGTCAGCCGGACAAAATGCTCCTTGGAACCGAAGCTTCCTCCCACGCCTCCACCGCAACCACACTCGCTGCCCGGCTCGCTGGCACGGGAAGATGATCCCTCTCGGGGAAGTTTTTTTTTTGCCAAAGTTTTTCTCTGCGTTTCGGGGGGGTATTTTTTTTTTCTCTTCCTATTTCACTTCTTTGGTCCCCGTGCGCGAACCACCACCCCCAACAGACGGGCGGGAACTGAGGGGATGCTTTTATTTTTCGCCGCCTTTTCGTCACGCTCGAACAATGTTTGTTTGTGGAAAAATGGTCATAAAATGATGTGCTACAAATGTGTCGCTCTATTTCACGAAAAGCGTCCCCTTAGGGCCCCCCTCGTTTGTGGCCTGAAGCCTGGAAGGGAGGGGTGCCTGGGAAGGGGTGTATATTTTCTAAAACAGGATAAAAAAAAGCACCGGCAGCAAACCCGGAATGGACGTGGGCCACGTGTGTGTGTGTGTGGGAAGTGAGTGCGTCCAATGTCCTTCGATGGCGGGTTCAAAGCCTGCTGACGTTTTTATAGCCTACAGTAGTGTACACAAGAGTGGCAAATAGAGTTTTGCACAGTAGCATTTGCATTTAAAAAAAAAAAGTAGCAAAATTATTCATAAGCTATCACGTGTGAAAAAGGAACCATTGCTTACGATAAATGGGAGGAATTTTGAAACTGTTTTCATACCTCGCTGAAGGTGCAGGAGCGTTAAACAAACTTGCTAAACACGCTTGTGGTTGAACCACTTTATTTGCATCACTTTAACTTCAACCACGGATGTACCAACAGGTAGGGCTGGTATTAAAGCTTAACCAACCATCCGGTAGGTGCGCCGAAACGATGCCACACTGTGTGTCATTCAAATTTTACGACCACACCATCGCGTTCGGACGCGCTCGCTACCATTTTCCGGGTATTCCCAGCGCCCGGAAAGCGCACCCGGAAACCAGACCAGAGGTCGAGGGGCAGGTGAAGGAGAACAAAAAAAAAGTATACACCCGGGAGAACTAGGATCGAATAGAGCGTTCCGGATCGAGCGACCCCGGGTGGGCGATGCAGCTAAACGTATTATCGTATTCTCCGTGTGAATATGCCGTTTTCTAATTTCGGGTGTAAACGGTCGCTTCGAATCGAAGATCCTGGCCCGGTGGTCGTACGCCGTCAAGGATCAAGCCGGCGGTGGGGTTCGTTTTTTGATCGATTTCAAAGCGAACCACGTTGGGGGCGCGGAATGCGGTCATCTTATTGTTTACGGAGAATTTGATTACTTTGCGTTTGTTCGCCGGGTGTCGTTTTTGGTGATCGAATGGAATGGTGGTGGTGGTGGTGGAAAATTGGGCTCTCGTGCCGATTCCAACCGACGGGTCCTCCCGTGGGACGCGTCTGCGGACCAATTCAATTCGATCAAAGTCCTCGCAACACGGTAGCGCCGAGCGACGCTTTATACCTAAGCGGTTGGAAATGAGGCCGAACGGACGGAAAGGACGAACGAAAATGGCACCAAAACGAGCCCCTCGGCAAACCGGTGAAAAGCGGTCCCATCGCTAGGGACACCGTCATAAAATTCTATTTATTCAAATGACGCGCGCGTAGCGTGTGGTGCGCGGTTGTCCTTCGCGGTGGGGACACAATTTTCACAACCACCCATCCCACCGAGCGTGGGGATCGGAATTTGGCTCTCCCCAGAATGGATGAATTGTGTCGCGGACCAAAAAGATACCCCTTAACGCGCGGGAGCATAAATGGGTCAAGTGCGCTTACGCAGCTACCGGTGGCCATATGTCGGTGGCGTTCGATTTTCCGTGTTTTCATTTCCCATGCTTTTGGGTGGGTGCGAAGAGGCGTGCCATCAGGCAGGGACGCGTTTAAACGGAATGCACCGGCTCGAGGGAAATCAGCTTGATGTGGGGTGGTTTTCCCACGAATAAACCGTAATGGCCGTATTAGACGAGATGTTCAAACACACACACACATACACGCAAGCGTCGCGGATAACAATGGGAATTGGTGGTTTAAATATTTGAGCTTATTTTTCGTTCCGAGAAAAGTCCTTGTGACGCGTTTACAGTGCGCTACATACGCGGAGAATATTATTCATTTTATATTCATGCGGTCGGGTGGCATGATGATAAGTGCGGTGACGCATTTGTCGCTTTTCCGTACTTTCCGTAACCTCAAAAACCAACCCCCCTTGGAATCAACTTGCCGGATATGAATGTAAACGATAAAGCGTCATTGAAACTGCAAGCGGCTTGTTTAATGCTGCCGTTGACGATGAACACATACGCGCTTTTGTTTTCTTTTATACCCATATAATAGAAAGCCGATTGAGGCGTGTAGAAGTGTCCTTCTGAATGCCTGAATGTTGGAAAGTAGAAGAAAAAAAATATATACTCACGTGTTGTGCACCGAACGAACGAACTGAAGCACCATTACTAATTAGTGGTACAAGGACATGGGGAGGGGAAGAGAATTGAAAAATGTTAATTAGTGCCCAAAGGATTAACCACATCGTGCGTTTCAGAAAGCGGATAGAGTGTCGCAATGTATTCACAGCACAATTTCGTTCCACTCGGCTGGTTTTACAACAGCCGCCTTCATTCCGGTAATGAAGAGTATGCTGAATGGGGTTAGCTTTTGATCTTCGTAATGCTGGAACGTGGAATGAACCTCTTCCGAGTCCTTATCAATCCTCGATGGGGCTATGCTACTCGAAATTTAGCTCAAACTTTTTTCTCTTTACAATCACACGCACACACACGTGCTCTTGTTCAATCCCGCAGCAGGACATCCCGGAGGAGATGATAATGTTGTGAATAACGGCCGTATCTTTTCCGTCATGTCAACTGCAACCTACATCCTAACCAATTGTCCCGCTGGGGTTCCTTTTTTTTCTCATTTCCCCCAGCCTGACCTTCGAACACCGTACGCGAGAGACCCGAGTGAGGTCCCCATCGTCGGGTGAAGTTTTCCTCGCGAATGAGCTACACGCCACGGTTCGACGCGTTCGCGCACGACGCGTATCAAACGTCATCAATCAATGTCGCTACATTTTTTGGGCTGAAAAATTGCTAGACCTACGCGTCGGCCGGTTCCCAGTTTCTGCGTGCGGTGTGGGTAAAAACCAACACTCTCAAAAATTGGCTTCCGAAACGGGTGGTAGAGCGTGCTTCTTTTTTTTTCACTGGTTTTCCAGAAGCCTTGGTGTGCTTCCGCCCTCTACTAGTTACCGCCCGATGGCCGACGTCCGAATTTGGAAAACGGGCGTCCAGTTATGGATCGTTCCCAGACGGCTGGACGTTTCCCGGGTGGCAAACACGCGTGCACGTTCGGGGACTCGCCCGTGGCTCTCGAATGCCACGGAATGACGGAGTGGATACATCAGCTGCAGCCCTATGGGTAGATGGGTATTTTGGCACCCCTCGGTAATGGAAACATTCCATCAACAGCCTGCCCAGGCGTGGGTTTTGTGGTCGTACCGCTTTGATGAGACGCTCGGGAGTGCAAGACCATGGTTCCGTGGTTGTTGTGTTTGAGCTCTGAGGGTCTACGAACCCTCTGAAAAACCTTCCCAATCGTTGGATGATTCGCGACCACGTGGAAAATCGACACGTGGGCATAGTTGTGGTTTGCAATATTTTCTTTCGTCTTGGGCAAACCACAAGCTCACACACGCGCAACGCTTAATTACGGTGGAATCCTATCGCTCCTTCGAAAATCAACCGAAACAAAAAACCGTTACCTTCGCGGAATTTTATCCAATTTTTTTTATATCGATGTTTCAGAAGCAAACACAAAAGTTAGTGGGGGTATTATTTCACCCCTTCTAAACTTCCGCCAGTCGTCGCCTACTGCGATCAGTTCAACACCCGAGAGTCCACACCCGATTTTGGCTCTCCCCAGAAAGGCCATAGACCATATGGGAGAGCGAACACCGGTGCGGTTTGTTTGATGGCACAGCAAATTGGTGGTTTTGTTTGATGTTGTCACTTGCCGATGTTGTCCCGAGAGCTACCCGATCCACCCGATACCAATATTGGCGGGTCGCCCGTCGCGACAAGAAATCAATCGCAGCCTCCTACGATGGTCCTTTTTCACGGTGGTGCCTATCTTCGGGCGCTTTCATGCCATCCATGCACACAACTTGCCACGACTAATTAGGGGTGGCTTTTTCCGAGTAGGTCTCGGACCTGTGTCTGTGTGTGTGTGGAGATAAGGTGGAATTTTCCTAGAATGCCACCCACGCGAGGTGGTGGCGCTCGCCGGACGTCGCCTTTTGGAAAGAAAAGCAGACAGTAAACTGACGAGCTGTCCCGTTCGAGATGGGGTTTCGATTGATTCGCTTGAAGCGCTTTCCTTGAACGCTTCGAACCGAAAGCGTGGGTGGGTGGGTGTCCCTTGGACCCCTTGGACGAATGTGTCCCTGTCTGTTGGCTGGTGATCGAGCAAACAAAACCAACCCAATTGACGCGTTTCCCTCTTCGGTGGTGAATGCTCGCTTACTCGAACGTAGTTTGCTCACCTTTATGGGGGAAAGGAAATTAAAACATTTGACACCACCACCAGCCCCACAAACGCTGTTGGTTCACCCTCCTTCACGGAAGAGTGGGAAGCTTCGCCCTGTTTCCAAGATAAAAGTAAACATCCCATCCAACGCAAGCGTTATTAAGCCTAATTTAGGCAATTAGGGGTTTGCGCGGTCCCGAAGCTCTCACCTCCCTCCCAGGAAGGCAAGGAAATTTTAAGAAGCCACAAAACCCACCATTTTCGGCTGTGTATGTGTGGTGGCGGGTGCCCTTTTTTGGAAGGTTGTGGGAAGAGAGCGCGCACGTGGTTATGTCCTGCGGTTGGTTCTCGCTTCGGAAAAGTACCGACCCCGCGTGCCTGCGGCTGCCGTATGGCGCGATTTTGGCAGCTGTAATTTTTATCTACATCCATCTGCAGGATAACACACACGCACGCCGGGTGGAGACTTGCTGGTGGATGATGATGACATGCCACCGGTGCACCGTGGCGCGGCGGTGAAACCATTCGCAAAAATAATAAAGATAAGCGCGACGCCTTGTGATATTGAATTTTTGGCTCGAACAAGACAAAGTTCTCGCGGAAAGCCTCTCCCAAAGGTGATGGTGCTGTAAAAACAGGCCGGCAAACGGGACGGCTTCCCTGGGGAGGGCCAGGACCTTGTACCTCACAGGTTCCAAAGAGCCAGAGAGAGAGAGAGAGACCAAATTCGTTGCAGAAAAGTTTCCGACAACCCGGAAAGGTGAAGAAAGATCGTGGATCCCTTGGGCGTGGGGCGAGTTGTGACGGTTCACCCGAAAACCCGGACCGAGTTGCTCCCAAAGCGCCCATTCCTTGGCCGGGGGTTTTGGTGGTCGTTTTGATCCGCTCCCACCTCCGCGCCCGTTTTCCCAGGGGTCTTGAGGGCATTCGTCTTAACGCCTTTCTTCATCTTCACGTCCCGGGCGGCATCCGGAAGGATGATGCGCTCCCGGGTTGAGTGTGAAATGCGCGGTTTTTCCCCGCGAACAGGATAAGCGCGAACACGCGGCCCGAACGAGACAGCTCGTGTCCCCTGGGGGGAAGCGCTACGGGGCCACGACACGGAGCAACTTGTTGGTTCGTTTGATGGTCGGAAGATGGGGTTTCTTGGGGCGTGGGGGACGAAGTACGGGAGGACGAACGCGCTGCGTGATCTGCGAAAGGATCAACACCTTTTTAATAGCGTACGCAAAAACGTTGAACTGAATTACGAAATTCAACTTTTCTGCGCGCAACGACGAGCTGTGAAAATTTTTCAATTACCAAGCCACCGACAGGTACGGGAGACGCAGGAACGCAAGAACCGATGAAAACTTTGTTGCGCAAACCGTTGTTTCGAACCTGTTTTCGAACAATTATTATTTAATCGGAAGCCAGCGTGTTCGTACGGGATAAGGCGCCGTTGGTGAGGCGTTTTAGTGGCGCACAATAATTGCTTCGTGCTCCTGTTTTGGAAGCGTGAAAAAGCGTTTTATGATCGACATCAAAGTTTCAAAACCACTAAAGCTTACATTAGCTCCGTACAAATGAATTTCGAAACTTTGGCGCTCAAAAAACCATCTTTTTTGGGGTGTGAAAATTGCACCAAAACTGCATCGTGCCATGAGGATTTTTTCCAAGTTTTTATAAGCATAAAAATCCACTGCCAAATAGCTGACGCCTTCACCCAAGTATAATCTTCTTATTAGCTTCACTGTTGCGTACGTGTAACCTTCCACGTGATCCATCAGTGACCCCTTCGGGTGCGCTTTATTGCCCCAGTGCCACGTGTGGTTGGCATTTTCCCGGGTTTGTTTTTTTTTTTTGCGCCCCCGTTCCACCCGAACTGCTGAAGCACTTGCGATGATTTAGCTGCTGTCAGCCGCTCAATAACACTTATCGATGATCAGTGGAGCTTTACTTTCCATCGCCATTATCATCATCAGCTCGAGCCAATCAGCTGCAGGCGGCCACTCAGAGACCCCGTACCGTACCGATCTCCCCCTTCCCGGTTCCGCGGTAAAAGCACGAAATAAATGAAATCAAACCGCGAAGCCCGCCCGAAATGACCAGCCATTACAGAACAAAGGCGGCCGGCTGACGGGATGTGCTTACGATGGTTGAGACTCACAACAATTGGCCCGGTGGGGGGGGGGGGGGGAGGGAAAAAGCCTCCCAACCTCCCGCTATCGGTGGATGAGTGGGTGGGCTGGCGTTTAGTGTCGAAGGACTTTCCCGTAAAATCGCACAAGTCCAGCTTATGGGAGCGTTCACGGTTTGGTTCGAGCACGCATTCGACGGGAGCCGGTAAAATCTGGAGGGCTCGGAAACAAAACTTTACCAATTACCGAGCCATTGGCGCTAAAATTGCTATAATTTTCGGACACACACACATACACGCGCGCGCGCACCCTTACGAACTCCCGACCGGGAACCGGGAACTGTCCGCTCATCCTGTGTGGAGCTGTGCGGTTCGCAGGCCACTCAAGATGTCCTGATAACTCATTTTCCCGGGGCGCCCCGTGCGATGCCACTAATCATCGGTCATGAGTGGCCATATTTCCCGAAATTATTTGTGGAACTACTTCCTGCCTTCCTGCCCGTCCGCTCGGTCACCCTCTTTCCCCGGGATCGTAATTCCCCGTGTCGGCGAGGCGTTTTTGGGGAGCGAAATTGCACGCACGGATCGGTCCCGGCATGCGGGGTTTGTGGGTTATTTTTGTTGAGGACATAATTCATGCCGCACGCTGCTACACAACATTAAGTGATTTAGTTTTCTAACCGGAACCCGCTACGGAACCACTTCCCCTAGCATTGGGGGTGGTTTGTGGGCGTAAGAGAGGCGAGTGAGAGCGGCGAATATTAGTTGGTTAAGTTAGGTGGAATATGTTGGCCGTCGGTGGAACGAATGGGTAACATATTCGCACCGCCATCGCCAAGCAAAAGCGCCCTTTGTTCGGGTGCGAACGTGAAAGGAGCGTACAGTACGAGTAATAAGTGCATTTAAATGTTTAATGCGGTTGGAATTTATCATCCCCCGGGCGAGGGTGGGCTTAAGACGTTTAATTTTGCCGATTAGTTCGCTCGGGGTAGAATTTAACGAAGCATTTTCCATGAAGCATGAACTCGTAAATCATAAAAAAAATGTGCATCAACCATGAGTCAAAAGCTCCACAACTATTTTCGCACTGTCGCAATGCGAGCAAGAAAAAGGGAGAATTTTCTATTGCCTTACAGACTTTTCGGAAAAACCACTTATTAAATTAAGGACAAAGGACATATTTTTTTGTGGCTGATAAGCGCTCCATTGTCACTGCTCAGAATCGGAGAATTAGCTTTGATCAAAGGCGGAAAACGATGGCGAGAATTTTAAAGAAGATTACGAGAATCGCATCCACCCCCCACCAGGCACTGAACTACACCGTGGGGCGTGCATATCCGTGCCGCTCATCCACGGTAAAAGGTAAAACTTCATTATTAATCTCTTGTTTTTAATTTCTAATATGCGATGCGATTAACAGGACGGTGCGCCGGTTTTCGTGGAGCGCTTCAGCAGCATCCCACCGAAGCGAGTTCCGTGGTGCGTTTGTTTACTTCGTCGGAAAAGTATTTCCGTTTCGCACACACACCGAACTGTAATCTTCATTGTCGTCTAGACTGCACCACGGTTCGTGCACGGTTTTGCTCCACTATCCGTGTGCGTTGCTTTACGGCCTGTACAACATCCTGCAGCAGCTCCATCGGCTAGATCCGGGTCCGGAGTCAACCCGGCCACCGCTCATTACTAGGAAAGGGTTTTTGCACCGACGTGAATGGTGTTGGTGAGGAATTTTCATGGCAACATCCGGAAAGGCATCGCGCGACGAACGAACGGTCGTCAGGCGTACGGCAACATTTCTCACCGACAGTTTATTGGTGTGTTGGTATGATTTATTTAATAGTTTTTTAAACCCCCCCAGGTTTCTGCGCGATATGCCGATGGAACGGTGTCACGAGGCAACGGAGGTTCACTCGCATTGCATTCTGTCGCTCGGCCATTTCGTTCGTTCGCGCATACAGAACGAGGGAAAACCCCGAGCCCGACCCGGGTGGGCTCATTGGTGGAGGCATTTTCTCGACTTCCGACTGTCAGGTTATATTACAGCCATCGGTGTGCACTTTCTCCGTGGGTCTCCGGCCAATGGTGGGGAGTGAGCACGCTACACAAACACCCGAGGAGGTGGTCGGTGGGCGCGAGAGGTCCTTGGGAAAACTCATAAAATCGTGGCCTAGCGAACGGAAGACAATAGGGGGAAAGTTTCGTATTTTTTATGTTGCTTTTTCCCCGTGCCCAATGGAAAGTTGCTGGTGAGCCGGGGCACGGGTGTCCGTGTAGACAAGCATTCTTACCTTCCGCTGGAATCGAGCTACAGGCGACCGTTCAGGGCCATTAAAAAGAAACACGTAATTTTGCTTCTAGCTAGACGCCGGTGAAGAGATAGTCAAGTATGGCGTATGGTTGCACAAATATAGTGCTGCTGCAGAGTACGCAAATATTGACGCTCATATGACAAATTATTGCCGTGGGAAAAACATTCCCCGTTTTTTGAAAGGTTTGAAGGGTGTTTTTGAAGAAGCTCGCAGCGTTTTTAAGGAAACGAACTTCTCTTCCCGCCACTAATTTGCAAATGCGCTCATCAGAACCGTTACTCCGTCCCATTTATTAACCATTTATGGCATCTGCCAGGCACAGCAGGCGTTGCTAAGCTAGCTTTCGTTTGCCAAACGTACTCCGTTGAACTAGCTCGCCTAGCGCAAAAGCACACGCCTACTACGATCAGGACGAAGGCACTGGCTGTCATGTGAAGCTGGTGAACCGGAACCGGAAACCCCGGCGTACCGCGCCCGCTACGATTGTGTCTGTATTAATAATAAAGTTTTCGGTGGAAAATGAAATATTAAATACCTTTAATTGCCGTGTTTTCGGTTGGATTTTATTGTTTTCCCTGACGTGCGACCGGGTACCGGGTAATCGGAGCCGGGAGGCATTGAAAATAGATGTACCTTTTTCGGGTGGCATTAAAAGTTAGTTTGACGTGGGCGGCCGGCTCCTTTCGTGTGCACGTTCACTCACACCCGCTGACAAAAGCGCACAAGGCAAGTCTCCGGTTTCCCGATGGAACACGGAGCATCTCCTCGCCACCGGGTGGTATAAAGTTTTCCCTGCTTGGTCCACCCAGAGCCCGAGCCTTCCGCGCCTTCGTGGAATTGGATCTTAAGCCCCAGCCCGATTGGCCAAAGTGACGGGTAAAACCCACTGGAAGCAGGTAGTTTGATGGAAAATTACGGGGAAAAGGCCCCGGTAAACGTGCGAGCATTTCCAACACCCCGCGTGTTGGATTAAGGACCACCGGAGGGGCGCGTGACGTAGGGATGGGAAGAGGGGACGGCAAGAAACTTACCGAAACATTCCGCCAGGTATCCGCTTCCGAGTGCATTAACCAACGGTCCCCCCGGTGGGTGGTTTGATTAGTCTATTTTTGCGATTCGCGGCCCCTGCACACCGGATGGAGGCGCCTGGTGCGGTGTACCATCGCACTGGCCGCGTCAGCGTCGACGGCCGCCAAGAAGCAGGAAATGTTGAAATAGGAAACTTTTCCGTACGGGTTTATGTGCTTCCCTCCCGGCGATCGGGCGAGTGACGGCTACGACGATGACGACGACGACGACGACGGGGACTAGGACAATACCGGGAGGCATCGCTCGGCACCCGTACCGGTCCGGTTCGTTGTTTTTATTTCGCCCCACAGAAAACCCCGGCACATCCACTCGTTGGAGTAGCTTTCACGAAGCAACTCGCGCGGTGTATAGTTTGGCCATTTCGATGGAGCTCCGGTTTGAAACCGTTTCGGGTGCCGACGTTCGTGATGGCACCGTAAATACACACGGCCGAACGCGCGCAAAAAAAAAAGAGCACAAACCGGAAAGAGCCGCACAACGTAGCCAAACAAGCGACACGGCGAAGACATCGAAAGCCTGTACAAGCCCGGCAAGGAGCGACCAAAACACACACACACATTAATGATGAGCGCGTCCTCCAACCCGTTAGCTCGAGAGGGTCCATTTTGTGCCGGGGTCGAGGGTCAAAACACGCCTGGCCACCATCAACCGGGTGGTTGGTTGCGTGACGACGGCCTGAGCCCTTAAGGTTTGAACCCGTCACGAATTGAATTTTCACGCGATGTTGCACGCCCGGTTCGAAGGGGTACGCTGTTTGCACCCGAGTTCAACCGTGAATAGTGCTTGCTGGCGATGTTCCACGGGGCTGTTCGGGGTTGACGACGCCGACCCAAACGCATACGCCAAAACGCATATGCCCCGAGAGGGCACGCACTGTTGATACATTTTATCATAATGTTGATTTTCCGATTCGACACAATCGGCCGCCTGATTCAAAAGCGTCCAATCAACGGTGCCAGGTTACCAATAGCAACGGGCCAACTCCAACGCCAACTCGAACGCATCATCGACATGCTGGGGGTCGTTGGGGTGAAAATTGAAAATTGAATAAATCACTCACTCACGACCCAAGGTCGGTTTATTTGCACACCACCGGGCGTCATTGGTGCCGTTGAATCGAACGTCAAATGGGCCGAAGGGAGGGGGGGGGGGGGGGGGCATGACATGACACCTAAATTCATACACTCCCCCCAACCCCACCCCCAGTGGGTGGGTGGTTGGGCCGCTGTCACTATCAATTGCATCATTCAATAAATGCTACTTATAATTGACGGGTTGAACTATGCGTTCACCTTCGCAAGCCCGGGACCATTCATTAAGGGCGAGAGTGGCTTAACATGTGATCCTCTTCAATAATTACTTCGCAGGGGGAAAATGAAATTAACAACCCAACCACCTGCATTCTTTCCGGTGCAGCACGGGCGGTGCAGGTGCATCGGTAGCGTGACTTTCGCCACTCAACCGGAGACGCCAATCACTGTCGGGTTTGATTAACTTGCACACAATCTATACGCAGGTGCCGAGAGTCTTTGCGAGCCACACACGAGGATAGAAGTGCACGTGAAAGCAGTTCTGATGCTCTCAATACCAACATCTTGGAAGTGCTCCAGAATGCCTGAATGTTAGCACGAGGAAACGATGGAAAATCGATTCGATTTAATTGGGTTGTGAGTTCGAATTAACACTAAATTTACGATGAAAAACTTATAACGGATGTGTGCTGTTGGTGTTTACGGATAATTTCAAAGCAAACAAAGTCTCCGGCGTAGCAGCTGATATTGAAAACAAATAGACGAGTGTGATACCCTGAAAAGCCCCTTGATTCTTTATCGATTACTTCCGAAAAGCTGGACGGCAACCGGCACGAAATTCCGGCGACCGTTGTCACAGACAGCTCCGAGATCTGGGTTCGAGTGATGCGATTTGAGAGAAGCTTTTCCCAATAAATCCACCCCCAGGGAGGCCCGTAACATGCGTATTGTCTGCGAACAACAACACCGTACGACGGACGGGGCTGGGTGTGTGTGTGTGTGTGTGTGTGTGTGTTGGTTTTGTTTCAATTACGGCATTGTTTATTTGCTAATCTTTTGCCCAGCACCGGGACGGGCTGTTAAGGCGGATATCCGGCAAATAATTTGTATTAGTTTCATCCAACTGTGCACACAGAGCACGGCATCGAATCGTCACAGGACCAACCGTAAAAGGATGCAATTAGATGGTGTGTGGGTTTTCATTTTCCCCAAAGCGAACGCAGGGGTTTTGCTTTTGGACCCGGGCGTCAATGCGAGATGCCCTGGCGACCGACAGAAAAGCCGGCTCAGCCGGACTGTGTGTTAAAAGCTGGTCTGATGTTTATTCATAACAAAAATCGCTCCAACCGGCGGCTTTGTGCTGTGCTGGGCTAAGCCTATCACACCTGGTGGCCCCTTAGCAGATAAAATCGCCAAAGGCTCCATGCTTAACCCCCTTTTGAAAGCGTCTTAAAGAACACGCAACAAAGCACGGAACAAACCCTACACGGGTGCTCTGTTTGTGGGTGCTGTCGTACAAAAACAAATACATCCAACCGGTGGAAATCGTCGAGATTCAAATTCAATGTTTTTGATTCGAAATTATGTCTCATCCCCCCCCCTCCGGTGTTGTTATCTTCGCTCGATTGGCAGGGTCATTTTCTGGGGACCAGTTATAGATAAAAAGGGCTCGCTGAAAACTCCTCTCTACGGCCATCGCAGATCGCAGCAGGTTGACGGCACGACCCATGTACAGTAAAGTGCCTGTCACAGTACAAACCGATGCATTTTCCCGTCGAACGAAGAGAACCGACCAGCCAAGTGCATCCGAATGCACCTGAGCGCCCGGCTTGCTATAAGCCTTTTATCACGACATTGAGAAGTGTTTATGTTATTCCATTGAATTGGCTGACGTTTGTTAGCGCGAAAGCTTGTCGGTTGTTTCCAATCGGAGCTTCGTTGCGATATAATTAAACCATGCACCGACATCGGAGCCCTTTTAAAGAGGACTCACGATGCGGCTTTCCAAGCGAACGGGGATGCTCTTAAATGCTGCTTCAAAAACATCCCCAGCCATTTGAGCCATTTGAAGGAGCCGTGCAGCAAAGTGAGCTATTGACGCTGGACGCGGTTGATCCTTAGAGCTACAGTATCGCTTTCCCCGGAAAAGCGTTCCGTACGAACAGAGCCAACCGCCTGTGCGCTCTTCAGAGGGCGGACGAGTCGTTGACCATTTTTTGGAACAAAATTGACTTGAGCCAGCTCCTTGAGGGGAGCTTCGGTGCCATCCTCACACGCGGGTAAACCATTCAGGAGAGCACTCAGCCTGTGGGAGCGATCACTCAGAAAGCAAAAAGCAACCCCCAGCAAGCGAGCGTTTTTTATTTTCCATCCACCATGGTGGCACCACTCGGGCGAGCCAATTTCATTCATGGCACAACGCATCACTCTTGAAAATTAAAGTTAAGTAGTGTCATGCCAATGGGGCGTGTTCCTGTCGTCGTCGTCACCGCCATCGTGTGGTCACATCCTTGTGCCGGTGGAACATGATCGATCTCGGGAGCTGGTTGGGGGCTACGAAAACGGCGCAAATGTAATCGGAAGGGCCGGCTCTGAGGTTAGTGCCTTTTTTTTTTCATCGAGATCGCTCGAGTACCTCCCCGGCTTAAGGAGCCTTTCCACGTGTGTGTGTGTGTGGTTTCTTCACTGTATTCTTTGTCTTCCAGGGCCACCAGCAACGGTGAATAAAAGAAATGCTTAAAAACTTTTGACCAGCGCTAAGACTCCTGGGTCCAGCGAAGTCTGGCCGGCGGGGAATTTAAGAAGCTTACGGTTTCGGCCACTGAAGCAACCTCAAGTGGGTGCGGTCGGGTGTGGATGTGGTTGCGGACATTCGCCACCCCCCCAAAATGAAGAATGGTATCTCGAAGGAGTGTAGTGGAATGCGAAATCGGAGCGAGACACACGCTGGTCAGACGAGATCGCTCACTCACCGCCGCAGTGCTTCAAAAAAAAAAAACAAGTGTGTGCCGGTTTTTAATGCGGTGAAAGCATTTTTTTCTCTCGCTCAATCCACCCTCCCACTAGGCGGCTTTGCCGGGCGTTACGGATCGCTGGATTCGTGATTCGGTTGCCAACCCCGCCAAGGTTGCCGTCGCTCGGATCGAGCATCTTCTGTCAACAATGAATTAAAGTGTTTGTCAACACTTGAAATCAAATTTCGCCCAGGGTATGGTTACGTTTCGTTGGGTGAGAGAGAGAGAGAGAGAGAGATGAGCGTCTGAAGCGCCCCTGCGAGCAGCGCAATGCTGCGTGAACCGGAAGAAGGGCGTGGGCGAAGATCGGCACCACCCTCCCAGTGTGTCACCGCGCAAAAGTTGCGTCGCAAAACAACGAGCAGTTGATTGAATTTTAAACACGATTTAATTTGCTCTCGGTTTGATTCGAGGAAAAACCCTCCCCGTTCGTCGCTACCAGCGGACTCTAACCGATTTAGGGTTTCGTGGAACGGAGCCCTTGGTCTTGTGACGCACGGTTTCGAAGCACCGGAAGAAAAGGTTTTTAATTAGGTGGCTCCGTCACAGCGCAAACGGGACGCTGCTCCGTCGCTAGCGCTAAAATCAATCTGACGCGGCTCTGAGTGGCTGCTCGGTGTGTCAAGGACCTACCGGTATCACAACAGCGAAATTAAGCTCGCCAAACAATTGACAAACGCTGGCACGAAAGGCAATGTGGTTTGGGAGTTTGTTGATTTATTTATGGTGCGATTTTGTGCGTTGCAAAATCGCACGAATCGTCCATTTCATCGCGGCGCTGGAAGCAATTGTAATTGAACCATTTAACGTTCACCTGCCTTCGGCACACGTTTATCAGCCGTCAGCGTCAATACTCCGGGTTTCGATTGCAAAGCGGGAACTGCTGAATCATGTCCGACGGGCTGTCGGTGTCAATCGTCAATCCTGGCTGCTGCTGGTGGAGGTGCCAGTAACTAGCCAGCTTGTGTGATGTATCCATTTGTTTATCACGATGTTCGACACATACTGGCTCGTGTATGACACGCCACACTCACCCGGACGTGCACACCGATGAGTGATGGTGTATCCTGCCTTATCGTCGTAATCATCATCGGCTGGAGCGAAGCAACAGGTTGCATTGAGCTTCAGCTCGTAGCTCCTTCGCAGGCAGCCAGCGCCATCGTTCAATAATACAACGCACGAGTCATTGTCGGAAGTCACACTCGGAAAGGGCGTGATTTAGAGATGACAGCGTTGCGATGGCGAAGAAGATTGTTTGTCGAGCAAATTGCCCTTAAGCGAATGCTTTCACCCACACCCCAGGTGGGTGAGATTTGTTTAAAGTGTCTCGTCGTGGCAAAGGCAAACTGGAAAGCGCATTTGTCAAGCTAATCCACCGTGTGGTTCCTGGTTAAGGATCAGTGTGCAGCCATACGGCGTATCCTTGACTGCACGTGGGATTGAGCTTTGTATGGGTGAAACAAAAAAAAATCTCTCTCCAGCTACAGGAAGATCCCCGGCAACACGCGTTTCCTGGGAGACCCGAATCAAAACCATAACTGGCGGGTTTTCCTGGCAAAAAAACAATTTCTACCCAAATCCACGAATAAATTTCGAATACGCCGAAACCGACTGCCCGCCTGCGTAACGCAATCGTTTTTAACGGTTGCAAAAGTAAGCAACCAGCGCCGGTGTGGGAAAGATAATTTATTGCGTAATAAATACTTACCGACGTTAATGGTATTGGAATGGACGTTTTAATGGCCGGTCAGTGCCGCCCTGGTTCCAGGTGTACGGAAGGGGTCGGTGTTGGATACCATTTTCTAGGAATGTGTCTCACCGATCCTCGATGAGCCGAGTGAATGTAAATTTTCGAACGCTTTTCTCTCTCTCTCTCTCTCTGGCGTTCGATAGCCAAACGGACATCGGTTTCGTGGTAATGAGCACAGTTTTGGGAAGCGGTATTTTGTACTTCTTGGAAGTGAGAAAAATAAAAGCTGAGTAAACAGATGCTTCAAAAACAATGGACATCGCACCGGACGGATGGTTCCGTAATCATCCTCTTCGAACACTCGAGTCCTGGAGCGATTTTAAAAGGGGCCCGGGGACGAACGAGTGGTTGCCGGGCGCATGATGCAATCGCGTCGTTGCAGCTTGATGAAATTAACGCGAACTTCACGACCCGTGGCTCGCGTGAACCAATCGATCCGCCTTTTGCGCGTGGTCCCTCAGAGGCAAGCGCAAAGGCATCCTGCGCGAAGGTTAGATAAGCACACGCCAGGACGCTCTTTAGCGTGTGCGCTCCCTTCACCATCACCATTAACGCGGTTGTCTGGCGCGAGTAACGACGGACGGTAACAGGAGCTTATTCGATTATCGGTGTTTTGTTTTACTTTCCCGTGCCACCCGGGAATAACTTTATCCGACCGGACTGACGACGCCCGGAACAAGGGCACACGATAATGGATGCGCCCCGAGGTCCGCTGCCATCTTGGTGCCGAACACAATCATGACGCGGTTTCGATTTCAGCTTCAACCCCCCACGCCACAGAACCGGGACGATCGGTACAACGGTTAATAGTTAACCGAGGCCCCGGAGGGAAAGTTTTCCTGCGCGCGTGCCAGCCGCGATCGAACCGAAACCGAACAGCGTCGTTCGATTGGCCGATTTCAGCAGAGCGTCAAGCGTTTCGAGGGCAACTGTCGAGCAAGCCGTGTCTCGAGACGGCACTGGTCCTTTCCGTTGTGAGCGAAACGCTGTCAGTCAGCGTCTCTAATTAATTGGCTTTCTGCCATCCGAACCACCAACCGAGAACCACTGCCCGGTGAACGTGCTTCTGTGACGCAACACCAGCCGCCGGTCGCAAGCGGTGCCCGTTCGCATTACAAAACATAACAGTTATAATCTTCATAATTACCATTACCCAACAATCTCGCAGGGGGGCAGAAGATAATGCGCGGATGGCGAAAAAGAAAAAGAAGAAGAAGAAAAAGCACGCAGACATAATAAGTAAGTGTCAGAAACAATTCTTTCAGCCCTCGCAGCTTGCCCTGGTGCACGGATGCTGTACGGTACAAAACGGGGACGCGATCGGAACGAACGCGATAGTATTATCCCTCGGGATGATCCTTCGCGCGCGGTGGCCACGAGTGCGCGTGCTTGGTTTGCGAAGGTGACCCAGCTCAAACGGAGAACCCTTCGCAAACCGGAACACGATATTTATGGAGAACGCGTGATTTGCTTACATTCGCTTGCTGCGAGGCTCCGTTGCGAGATCCTTCGTAACGGGGCACGGCGTTGATAAGCGTGGCCGTGGGCGCTTGGAGCGGGATTGCGTTTTAGCTGATAGCGCGGACACGCGTGGTGGGTGTGTGGGTTTTTATTATTATTATTACTGTCCGACGGTGAAATCCTTGCCACCAGGTTAGCGCCACGTAGGCTGGAAGCCGTCGCAGGACAAGCAGTCGTAGCGCCAGTTAACGCACCATGGCCGATAGAGTCGGCTGGGTGCTTCCGGGGCTGCATTTGCTTTTATTGGTTTTATGTGTGTGAAATTAATATGTCACGTTGATTGATTAAAAAAGGAGCCAATCCTGTACCGTGTCGTGGTTGGCGTGATACGCCAGGGAAAGAGAACCGTCACGGTAAAAGGACCGGATCTGGGGCGTGCTTGTTGATGGGTTGTTGGATTTGGAATCGGGATTCGAACGTCAGCGCGTAGAACGTGAGGCTCATGCTAACACATGGAGCCGGGTCATGGAATGGTCCTGCAGGCAGGTTGCGTGGGTACGCGGCTGTGCTGCGCCTGTAATAGATGCGTGTGTGTGGAGGCGTGATGGGTCCAGTGAGCCCCGGATCAAGAGCCACGGGAGTGCATTAGATGTGTATCGGACTAAAAATGTGTACACTCGTCGGGTGGGCGGGTTAGTATGTGATCGGAGTGGTAACGCGCGCGCTCGTCCCGTGGGAGATAATTTATGGGAAAACTTTCATTTTCTTCGCTCCGAATGGGTGCCGCTCATAATAATCAGCTATGGCCAAGCGTGGGATGCCATAATTTATTGATCTTTATAATTATGCCTTCGCTTGTTGTTACCGCGTTCATCCAAGTGAGCGTTGATTCGCTTATGCTCCAGAAAGTATGCAATTGAATAGCACATCCTTCCTTTTAATCACAAGAGCATTAATAAACACTGTAATATGGAGCGTTTATTAGATGATGAAATGAACAAACCGTGTAATAATGTAGATAGTAGAGTTTCAGTTTTGTTAAAATGATGTTTGATCTGAATGGGTGAAGCGTGAAGCAAACTAATGCCCCTCATCGAGTTAACAAACTGACTAATGGGATCCGTTGAAGCAAGCTCATGTTTTCCACGCAGAGATACGTAAGAGGCTATGTTTCGCCCCCCAAACCGAGCACTCTCTGAGCTGTGTTTCATTTGTATGGAAATAAAACATATTACTTCCTCGAATCCATTACCGCTGTGCCTGGGGTTGGCTGGAAGCTCGTTGGAACGATATTTGAACAGCGCTTTTCCAGCCTATAAAAATACACCCCAAAGCAGCTCGGTTCGGGTTGCAAACACAAAAAAAAAGACACCATCTCAACAGCGCTTTAAAGCAATTGAAAGCACGAATCAAACAGCTCGTTACCATCCCCGTTCGGATATGGGAGGGAACGAGAGAGAAGACAAAAAAAATCTCAGCGCAAAATCACCAATTGATCCACTGCAAAATCATCCCCAACTCCGGCTCGGAACGGGCACGGAATCAAACCGAGAACAAACCCATCAAATTCTCGGCAGCAGCGTGAGCCACACAAACACACACACAGCGAGGAAAGCGTCCGGTACCGCCGTTTGAAGTGCCCAATGCGAGAGGTGCGAAAGAAAAACTGCTTCCAGCGCCCGCCGAAACGCCTCCAGCCGACGTTCAACGATGCCAACGCCAGTAGGGGCAACGGCTACAGAAGGGGGGCTCGGAAACACCGGCACCGGGGTGTAAGATTGCGCGTTTTCCTCCCCGGCACGCTAAGGGAAGTGGGCGATGTTCGGCAGGGTTTTGGAAACGGCAAAATGGCGATCCTAAGGAGAGCTTTCCCCGCACGGCACCAACCACACGAAGGAATCGTTATTGTTGGCGCACAAAACGTCAGTCCTTTTCAATCACCCGAAATTCGTGCAACATTTCCGAGAGCGTGTGCGTGTGCCCATCCCATCGTAGCTGAACCTCGGGGAGAAAGAGGCACGATCTTTCCGGTTCCGGTTTCAGGCGCGACGAGCGGGAGCCCGCTCGTTTCTTGGCGTTTCTTTTCCCGCTTGCCGACACAAAAATGACGTACAACCGTGGCAGAACCGGTGCCGTGGCTGAGCCGGCAAACCTAGGCCGGGTTGAAGCCTTTTTTTCGAGCATTCGACGTTTCGAAAGTGCGGAGAGTAGGCAGCGGGCCACAAGAAAGTATGCGCGTTCTGTGGTGCTTCTTTAGCCGCGTGTCGCTGCTCAGCCGCAGACAATCAGACATCAATCATCGGTACAATTCGATTTCAATTCAATTCAATTGCTTTCCCAGTGTCAATATTGACCAGGTTTGACGGGTGAGCAAGATTTCCTAATGTGCCGTAGGGTTGCGCCATCGTACTGGTGTTCGTGTTGGTGGTAATGGCCGCTCGCTGCTTTACCGTTGGCTAGGGGGTTGCCATACCGTTGCTCGGGGGGTTCCGTATCCTGGCGAAGGATACACGGATTGGTTGGTTTTTTTTTGCTGTAGCTGACGTTCTTCTCGGGCACCACCTCAAATCAACGGTACCGCGTGGGCCACGTGTTCAGCGAGGACCGTTGATGAAGGAGGGATTTAAATTGTCAGCACGCGATTCCCATCGGGTCCGGAGACATGCCCGATCGGTGTTACGATGCGGTCCGGTTGTCTGGTTAGCCACCGTTAGTGGCCAGTAGAGCTTTGTGGTCAACCCGGAAGGAGGAAGGAATTCCAACCCCACACACACACATGCGCGCTCGGGTGGTCATTAGGGGCTTCGGGTTGGCGTGCTTCGTTGTTTCGTGTTGTTTTTGTTCCTCTTTTTTTGGTGGCCACTCCACCTCGAGGTGTCCCAGGGGTTGGATCGTTTATTTTTGACCCCACCGCCTCGCATTGGATATTGGTTTTGGTTATCGCAACAGAGTGCATAATTTGTTTGGCATTGGTGCAGTGGTTTTTTCTATCTGCTGGCGTGACACTCTCTCTCTCTCTCTCTTTCACTCTCGCATCCTGTTGTACGGGGTGGCCTCGGTGTCGCTTACGCGGCCGCATGATCCCGGATGGGGTAGATCGTTACGTAGTATTGATTTTGTGACTTTGGTTGCGTTCCGAGCTTTTTTTTTCCGCAGTTTCCTCCCTCTGGTGGTTCTCTTTGCATTCGAAATAAAAAAATGGGTTTGACATAAATTATTTTGGTGTACATTTTTTTGTGCTGTTGCTGCCCTCTCGCTCACGCTCGTTTCTTTTTGCGCAGATCCTTGCGGAACTAATTAACGCACGCAACATCCGACCCCCGCGGGAGTGTTTCTCGAGGATAAATTTAAAAAAAATAGGCAAACTCCCTCTGTCCAAGCGGCTGGGAAGTGAAAGCTGAAAAACGATACAACCCCGAAGTTATCCGAGTTGACAAAGTTTCTCGATGGCTCCCAGTTTCTCCGCACCAAACGGGGCGTGTGTTGCGGGTGTGTCGTGTGCGAACCAGCGCAAGAGAAATGTTTCACCATAAATCTTGCCCTACCGGCATTGTTTTTGTCCGAGCTCCCGGCTCGTAATGGGTCCCCGAGCTTATGCGCCGTCCGAAATTGCTCCTCCGGGTGGGAGATGAAATTGAATTTCAATTTTGCTATTGCCCAAATAACACCATCTTTGGATGATTAGAGCCGTGGCAGTTGCGCCCACCCATCGGCAGGCGTTGCGTGTTGTGTGAGTCATGTGCTGGGGAGTTTTTTTTTTCGTATTTCCTAAAGGGCGATAGGTTTTCCTTTCCGCTTGAAACGGGCCTGGCTGGGCCGTTTTGCATAATGAATGTCGTCGCTTGGCGCAACACATTTCGCGCGCGACAAGAACGGACGAATTTCCTTCGCAAATGTTTTATTGATGTGGCGCAGTTTGTTTCCGATGACAGCGTTGATTTATTCGACGGAAGTGCCGATTGTACTAATTTGCGACGATACTTAGGGGGAGATGAATTATGGAGCATCGGATCGGATGGTGCTATCCGCAACTGGGCATTTTTTTCTTTCTTTCACTCTCTGCTGCATTCGGTACGAATCATTTGATGTGTTGGGGAAATTCGTTTGACGATAGTTCGTTTTTGCTGGCATGGCTAATGAGAGAGTTTATACTCTCCGATAGATCGACCGATTTCATCTAGTTTTCAAACATATTCCGTATCGATGACAGCTGAATAATCACATAACCAAAGCAACCATTGGAATTGAAAAAAACTGAAACTGACTCTTTTTTACACCTCCTTCATCAACGATAAATTATAATCATATAAATTTGCAGCTATACAATCTTAAAAAGAATGGTATTTTTTATGAAATTTCTTTGCAAACCCATTTCTTAAACACTGAACCGGTGGCAGTTAATGTTCGCCCTCGAATACCCCTTCTTTTGGGTGCTGTTATTTGCTCTTCGTGTTATGCAAATTACTTGCCACTATCATACCCAGTTTGAAAGAAGACTCTAGTTTTCAACCCGTATTTTTTGAGTCAAAAGAAAATAAAAGGACGAAGCAACAACAACAACAAAAAAGTGATGCTTTCAATAGCCCACCCACCTAGCAGTGGGTGTAGGAATGAACCGTGCGCAGCCTTCCGGGAGGATAGTTTGGCTGAAACCTGCGCACGAAAGCCCCGTGTCTTATGACACTAACCTTCGATCCGCCTCCAAAACCAAGCGGCAAGCAGGGCTCATACAATTTCCCTTTGATGATGAAGACGATGATGGGCCACCCCGTCGGCACAAAGCCAGCAAATGAAGCGCCTCGCCTCCTCACGTGCCACCTGTGTACGGACGAAGAAACCCGAAAGCGTACGCCTCGGCGGCTAACGGAAGGCAGAAGACTATCGCTGGCCTAAGCGGAGCTGAAAAATGAGCCTTCCGGGAGCGCAGGACCTCGGAAGGAGCGCCCGGTGGCGCAGCGGTGTGTACATAATTAATATTAATTAATTTTCGTCAATACCGTCACGGTTCACGTTTCCCGGCGACAAGCAGCCCGGCCAAGGGAAGCCCGGTCACCCGGTCGGTGACATTTTCCTTTCGACGGGCCCGGCGTGTTTTGTCGCTCCTGTGGGGTGCAAAAGTGCTCACACGCCTCGTCGTACCGCGTCCGGCGAATGTGCGATGGGTTCCGATTTTCGGTCGTTTCGGGGGAGTGAAAAGCGTCTAAAATGCGGAAAATGTGTTGATGAGCCGTACCGGTATAATAAGGTAGATTTTATTCATGCAGCCAGGCGCTCTGGGGGATTGGTGGTTCGCGTACCGGCGCACGGAATGGCGCTTATTTTGGCCGCGGCGTTTTGGCGTGTGGCTCTGGCACTCTGGTCGCTTACGGGTGGTCGGAAGATGCTCGAACGCCGTCTTCCGGCGGGGTTCGGGTGCATGTTTTTCCAAATCTCCCAACCAGCATCTCCGTGCAGCATCTGTGGGGCATATGGGTGGTGGCGTTTCGGCGCGGTGCGATGAGATAATAACGTTAATTAATTGAGTGACATTAAAATTTCCCCGACGGTATGGACGAAGCATGACTTCACATTAAGTGTTCGGTGGTAGTTTAAAAATTCACGTCCTCGATGGGGGTTCACGTTGCAAAAAGGAACAAAAAAAGGCAAACTTTGCAGCCTTGGTTTGGGAAATAATGGCATATAAAACGGGAACGGTAAATACATGAGCGATTTGCTTTGGGGCCTTCATTTGGTCTCGAGTACGCGTGCTTTCGTTCGTGTGCTGTCAAAAAATGCAGTGCCTACTCTGAACGGTACCTGCTTCCTTAACAAGCCGTTTCGCAATCTTTCAAGGCCACGTTATAATACGCATTTTCCCATCAGCGCTCGGAAAAGCAGTGAAAGCCGGCTCGACGACTTCCAGCGCATTATCAATTCATCCAGGTCCCAGCGTAATCGTAAATGGCCCATGACACGCATAGTTAATGCTTCTGTAATTGTGGGCCTTCGCGCCGTTTTACGAGAGAAGAATGAAAGCGCCAAAAAAAGAAGGATTCCGAAAGGGCGAATCCTTGAGGTCGCAACCGCTCAATGCGGGGGTGTTCCACGCGTGTGGCTTCTTTTCCGCGTGATCGAGTCGATGGGGCGTGAGTGAGTGAGCAAAATGGGGCTTTGTATTTTATATTAATTTGTCCCAAAGTCCAACCCGTAGTTTTGGGGGCACCGATGGGAGCGAGGATACGATTTAAATGTGTATAAATGTCTGCCCCGTTCCACGCACACCGCTCGTGCGAAAATGGTCCTGCAGCCGCAGCCTTCCGTGGCGTACCGGTTGACCATCCTGGTCGGGCGGGAAAATCGTTTCGGACGCGGACGTAACCGGTTGGTCCGGTTTCCGCAGTTCGGCGGCTCCAGTGAACCTTAACGAATTAAAATTAATACCCGTAAAACACACAAAAGGGTAATCGGTCTTAATTAAGATATCCCGTGCGGGGTTTTCACGTGGCGTCCGCGGGAAAGCGGCAAACCCCGCAGGCTCGTCGTTCGTCGTTCCGTGCGGCCAAATGGCGCTCATATGTTTCACATATTTCCGAGCGGGGATTTAGGGGATCGTTTTGGGGGCATTTTTTTTCCCTCTCGTTTGTTCGCTTTTCGTACGGGGTTTCATCGTTCACTAACGGTTCACGAAATCCGCCCCGGTACTGGACGAAAATAATTTGCAAGCGAAATTGGAGCACCAACGCTCCTGGGGTCGTATAATTGCGCTCGGCGTGGGTTTCTTGCGCAAGCAACAAAGCCAGATGATGATGCTTTAACTTCCCAACCCCAACGGTGCTCGGTGGTTGGACAAAGGACGAACCCTCGTAGCGGGACGTTCGTACTTGTGCCATGCTCAAACACCCTGCTGCCAGTCAGTTCGACCCCATCATTCGCGGTATTCGCCATTTTCGTACGGATTAAAATTTGTGTTGCGCTTCACCGAAGGACGACCGATTCATCAATCAAGCCATTGGCCATGCCACGCGTAAAGGATGCGCAATGTGGCGTTTTTTTTGTGTGCGTTCATTTTCATCCCCAAAGGCAAGCAACATGTAAAAGCACATAAATGCGTGTCATTTTCGATGTTGCACGTCGTAGATCAATTAAAAATTCTGATTAATGGCGCATCCGGATGGGTTGCTCCTTTTTATGCCCCACACAAAGAGGGCCATCGCTTTATTTTTTTGCCTCACGCGCGCAGGGACAACGTCTGATTGGTGATGGTTTCTTGGAATTTTTTTCACCAACACGGAATGTGGCAAAAATGTGTCATTTGTGTGTGTGTGTGCCGGTCGTCCTTTTCTCAATCCACCACCGTTGGTGGTCTGATTGATGCACAACGCTCGTCAAACGCGCGGCCCAACCGGCCAGTTGATGGATGAGTTTGCAATCACTATTAGCGTGTGTTTTGTGTGACATTCGCGCGTCGTACACCCACTCATTGAGCCCGGCGTAAGTGGCCCGAGCGCCGCAAGCGAACCGCACTATCACCATCGGGCCATCGGGTTTCCGCAGCACCGCGAACACCGGAACAGCTGGGGTTGATCTGGCGTGCAGGCAGCCGACAACCGGTAACAGTTTGGTAAATGTTTCCGCCCTAGTTTTCAGCATCATCGAGCCATCAAAACATCGATTGGTGATGTGGGCGTGCATGGTGGGCACACGCGCATACAAACACGCGCCTTGCGTGGTTTTCCAGCGTGCAACAGCGCCATCCACCCATCGTGGATTTTCGCTCGCAATCAATCGCATCGATCTATCGATTTTGAATCGCTGGTCAGCCGGCAACCGAACCGGTCATGTCGCACTTGCGTGTGTGTGGCTCGAGGGCGGAAGTGGTCGGCCCTGGCCCTGGCCCTCCCCTGGTTCTCTTTTATCATTTGCTCTGTCATCGTGCTTATCGGTGTGCTTCGCTTCGCGGGCAACCCTGTGGCCGGTGACAAATGCCGCACGCACGGGATGGGCAAACCCCGGCCTTCGGTTAGTTAGTTATTGATACACGTATTTTGTTTCAATAATGGGATGTGAGTTATGTTGTGTACACACCTAATGAATACGAAATTAGTCCTGCGGTTTGCCGGGGGCTGTGTGTGTGTGGGTGGATGGTAGAGCTTGATTCTCGCGCGAGGACGCGTTGCGTTGCGTTTCGTTTGCGTAGTGGTGTTTGTCTGCAGACCGCGCCCGGACCGCGCGTGTTTGTTCGCCGCGAAGCTGCAACCGAAGGATTGCATCGAGAGGGTAGGCGAAGAGATGAAAGATTACTGCACAGACCGCCATTGTTGCATTCATTTCCGGCATTGTTGCGCTTTGTCGAGCTGTTCGAGGCCACGGTCGGGCCTCCCCGGAAATAGCACACACACATTGTGTTTGTTTTACCGATCGCGGGAATGGGAAGGATAAGGATCGTGGCGTTCCTAGAAAGGATGATCAAGATTGTTGTTCAAAGTATTGTGCGTTCAATAGGTGGCTTTTAAACAGTTCGGAATTTCATAATGCAAAGAAATACTTCCTTAGGATGATATGGAAATGGGCATTCATTTGCTTGAGTTCAGTTTCTACAATTAGTGCCCGCATTAGTCCACTTTAAGGAAAATATTTGAAAACAGAAAATCCACCAACCTTTCACGGAACGTTTGGCTTTTTAGTTTGAGGTTTCCTTTCCATCCGGCGCGAAATTCGTAGAAAAATTGACCTTTACGCTCACGGCTTCCGATGGCAAGAAAAAGCCTCAGAAACTTCGCCACACACTTCGCCCTGCTCGGCCCTGCAAAAGGGCGACGCACATCATAAATAATGTTGATAACTTTTTCCACCCACCCACCCGTAGGGCGGCGCAAAGTAAAGGGTGTAAGCAGGCGCTGGCAAGTGACATTTCCATTTGACAAAAATGCCAAAATGTATGCAGTGAAGTAAAGCAAAAACGAAAAAAGAAATCGACTCACGCAACACCCGCTCAACCACACGCCGGCTTTCTGGAAAGGTTCTGCAAGCAGACATCCGGCCCGGTCGGCTTCCCAAAGGCCGATTTTCTTTACAGCGTGCCCGCGTGATGCCGACGGGGTCCCATCACATTATTGATAGCGTTTGAAAAGCCGCCCTCGTCTCGGAGACTCTCTCTTTTCCTTAGCGTTCGCTCAGCTTCACCATGCAGTAGGCCATGCCGTTTCACAGTGGCATCACCCAGCAAGGCCTACTTTGCCGAGGATCGTGTCGTGCGTGAGCGTACCGGGGTCGGTTTTTACGACCCCGGGTGCATTTGGAAGGCCGTGTAAAGCTTTCTTGTCTTGCTTAACACTCTGCTCGCTCTTGCGTGTGGGCGGCATGATTTATGATCAATGGGGATGCAAATTTACATTCGCAGGCTCATTCCGTGCCTAATTTATGGGCGTAGGGCGTGCGCGTAGGCTTACACGCCGCCTTACACGTCGTAATGTTGCGCTCTTATCATTCTGTTTGTCGGGGACATATTTTCCTTAAAGCCGGTAGTTTTGCTGCGTGACGAAACGCTCGCGAGGGACAGGAACCATGTCGCTAAACGAGAGCTGGTAGTGGATCATTTTCGTTCCAAATGATGCAAAAACAACAAAACACGTACACGAATTATGAAACATTTTGCTCAAAAAACTGTACGGCTCATGCGTGGGAAAAGAGCTGAAACATTCGTTTGTGGGGCTTTGTGAAAAAAAAACGAAAGGAAAACCCGAGGAAACCACAAACGCACATTCCATCCGCGTGGGTAAACGAGCCGGGTCAGCTTTTAAACATGGTCCCAACTTCTTCACAGACACCACCTGAAAGCGGAAGGCTTGATGTCGTGCGCAGCAAAATCTCGTTCACGGCGGCCTGTCGTGTGCATAAGCGATTGTCATTATTACGATCCGAACATATGTCGTACAAGGATCGTGTGCACCGACCCAACCGGGGTTCAGCGAACAATATATGACCGACAAAGCGTTTTTCGTTTCTTTCATCATGCCCAACCGCCAACCCGGTGGAAGCGTCATCGTCATTTCTTTGCTTTTTACAGCCACCGAGCGACGAATCAAAGCGAAACCACCCACTAAAGAGAATACTGTCCGATTGTTGCGTTTTGTCTGAAACGCGGGTCACACAGTGCAATAAGACGTTCAAGGGTGAGTTGCTTCGTGCCTCAGCCGCTTTTTTCCGGCTTTCCCACAAAGCAACAGTTTGGGAGGAAAATCGAGCCACCGGCTGATATCGTGAACGGTGCGTCTTGCGTCTTACGCCGGCTTCCCGTTCTCAGCGATGATTGCACATGATGGGAACGCTTATTGTCGTCGTCGGCGGAACGACAGCAGGACGAGCCTAAGGACGAGAAAGCTCTATGTGGCCCTAGGTCGGTGTTTTTTTTTTGTTTGTGTGCACACAACGATAGGCTTCACGACACATGTCGTCGTCGTCCTTTTGGTGAAGGCAGCGTGAACCGACGACAAATCAAATTTAGCACAGATGCGAGCTTTGATCCGGATCTCCTACGGGGAAACATTTCATTTACGCTCGTGTCACCTGAACCAGCTCAAATATCTCTGTTTACGACGAGATGCGAGACTGCAATTTTGGGGCGTGTATAAATTTCCCCGACCAAAGACGACGAACGGAAGTGAGCGAGAAAGAGAAGCTTATTAGCTTCCTTGGGCTAGCTGGTTCCTCCGACCTGTCGCGTTGCACCCACCACCGCCCATTTATGCAAAATGAGAAAACTTTCAGCTTGCGCTTCCATTTGTCTTCGGCGCTTGCAGCTTAACCGTGTGCCGTTCACCATCACAAACTAACCGAAAGGAAGTGAAGAATGAACAAGATGAACACACAAAAAAAAACCACCCCCCACCCACACACACACTAGCAAGAAGTATAACGTAATTTACTCGGGGACCTAATATTGATAGCTTCCCCATCGCTGATCGATGGGTTTCCTTCGTGCGGCTCTCGGTTCGGTTTCAGCAACCTCCCAAGGGGGTTGATTTCGCTTCCCGCTTTTTTTTTCTCTCTCTCTCTTTCTCTCCTTTTCGTTCATTTACTTGTCCTTGCAGCGGTTCGGTTGCAGCACCTTTTGGACTCACCGTGAAGCGTACGAAGCGAGCAGTTTCACTAATAAGATGAGCTAGTGCACGAGGAAGTGCAGCCCCCGGTGGGTTTTGCTGCCGGAGTGGATTGATGACAGTGATCCCCGCAGGATAAAGATCAGAAGGATAACACACACACAAGCACACGAGCGCGCGTGGCTCCACCGGCCAGGAGGGGACTACCAACGGTGTAGTTAATTGAAAAGAATAGTTTATTGGATTCACTCTCTCTTTCGCTCGTTTTTCGCTAAATGAACTGCCCTGAATGATGCTCTGATGGGCTTCCCTTCCCGGTCACGTGAGCCACGCGGGTGGATGCTTTATGACTTTGCCCCCTTCTCCTCCTCACGGCTAAGTTCCATCCCACCCACACCATCACCATCAGCGGGTGCGCTTTGGCGTGAAAGTGAAGTGGATTTACGAGCGGAAGAGTTATTTATTTTCATTAAAATGAACTACCATGCGTCTCCATTAAATCAACGGCTGCCAATGACCGCACCATTGCGCTCACCATCACGCGCGCTGGCTGTGGGAGGCTTTGATTGAGTTGTATATAACTCCGGTTGTCGTTCTGCCACTCACTTCAACCCGTCCACCCACCTTTTTGTGACAAGGAGATGGCCCCACGGGCCACCCCCAGCCGTCGAGGGGTCGAGATGTACATTAAACGGAGATGAAACAGTGGCAAACGCTGGTAGTGCCACAGGGTCGTAAGGTCGATCGGTGCACGGTTATTGCAACATAAATCTTTCACCCCGCGGCATTCCAATCCCACAAGCACCACGTAGCGCCGTCAGCCACGACGTTGGCCACGGCCAGGGCCAATAGGGCGACCTGGTGGCTCGACCCTCGCGGTTGTGACCTCGTGGTTTTGCAAGATTTTTGACTTGCAGCTCACCCGAAGCGCCTGTCTGTCTGGTCTGTGCTTTAGTTTCGATTTCGGGTGGCCAGTGTGCTTTTTTTGTAGGCTTCCATTCTTTTTTTTCGCCTCACTTCAACTCCTTCGCGCTTGTGGAAAGTTTAACGGTTTCGTCAGTCCGGCATCTCACTCCTCCCGGAGCGTGGGGAATTTATATTCCACCGGCGCACCACTCAGCGTTGATGTCTATAAATTTGCCTCGAAATCCTCGAGGTGCTGTTAACTATCGCGCGCGCGTCGTTAAACTGTGTGCACCAGGGAAAAGAAACAGGTTGTTGAAGATGGCAATGATTTAGGAGCCTCACCCGAAGGAGTCGGTATGAATGATGTTGTTAATGGTGACTGTCCCGGTCGATAGGGCATTTAGTGGCGCAGCCCGCGATGCTTTTTGAACGAGCTGTTTGATTAGTTGATTACATGATTCCTTTCGCTTTTTTTCTTCGTCTTCTTCATCATCATCTCTCCCTGCCATTGTCTCAGCCGGATGTGGTCGGTTGTGTTTGCGAACGGTTTGACGAACAAACGAACATCCCAATTAAAGCAGGCCATGGTACGCACCACCGATGCGGTGTAACAGGAAAACCGATACCGCCAGGATGCAGGATTGCCTTTTCCGGTGAAAAAGGCCTTTCAAGTGCGACGCGTTAGGTGTGTACGTTCGTTCGCTTGTGTGAAACACGCGCATTGTACGTTGCACAATGCACCGGACGAACCGCAAGTCAACCGCAGCACAGCGTAGCGGTACCCATCCGTACGAGCGAACCCTTTTGCAGGAAGTGTCGTGGCTTTGAAGTCCCACAAACATGCAGTCCCATGCAGGCCGATGCACCTCTAGAGCCGATCGTGAGCAACGGTGCCGGAGTTGAGGCGTGAAACAAAACTTCATGACACTTTTTGACCACGGGTGCGCCATTCCACCGCTACAGTGTGATGCTCGAGTTTCGCAGAGCCGGAAGCAATGTGTGTGTGTGTGTGTACCCGGGAACAACAGGACGGGCCAGGCGACAATCTGTGCTCGGTGGCTTGGTCGTTTCGACGACGGTTCGGTTGCCTCCGGTTTAGCTTGGACGAATGTTTGGCGTGTGGCGTCATGTTTGCGGTGGAAAAAGGTGCTGTCTCAACGTTTGTGGCAGACTTTTCAGCGAAACGCTCGAACCGGTGTTGCCTCCCACTTCCCATTAGCAGTACATTGTGTCTTATCTGGGGGAGCGTTGGAAACGCCGACGTACGATTGGTCAGTACCTCAAAACGAAGAACAAACGAGCCCCCAAATTCGGCATTGTGTTGAACAATCAAATGAGAACCACGAGGTGGTTTTCCGTTTCGCAGATTTTGGACAAATCACGCACCACATCGTCGTTGGTCGTAGGAGGCCATGCTCTCGTTGCGTAGTGTTGCAGTTTTGCGTAGTGTGCGGCGTGACAGTTCACCACTTTAGCGCAATAACTATTGTAAAGTTTCGCGCCAGTGTTTCTTCGCTCTGAAGGCTACCATTTTCCTTTTCTTTTCCCGTTGTTTTTTACTGTCTCCATCGTGAACGACTTTAAAAAAAAACGTTTTATTGGAAAGTGTGAACTGTCGGGTTGTTTCGCTGTCGTCACTTCCGCGGCTCGGTTGTTCGCAACCACCGCTTTTTTTGTCTAACCGAGCGCCTTAAAAGAACCCCTCGGTGAAACACAAACACGAACGATGTGCTAGACGCTGACATAAACATGACGTAAACTGTTTATCACCCCTTCGGTGGCGGTGGTTTGAACTTCCCGCGCGGCCGCGGAAACGAATCGTTTCATTTCGAAATCAACCCTGACAGCAAATCACTTGCGCGCGGGAAATCAATGCACGGAAGTTTTTTTCACCACCTCCCCTCCCGCTTGATATAAATGTGCGACTGTCGGCGTTAAACGGCGCTGGTTGGTGTGTTATTGCATCGATAAAATGGAGCGTAATGTTCGCCGGAGCGTAATGTGCGAGAATACACGACGGCGTTCTTTTGTGCGTTCGTTGAGCAAATGTTTTCCAGCCAACAAAAGTCAGCTTGCCTCTTGCCAGGCAAAGAAAATGTTTCCTTATCACCACAGCTTCTAGCCGTCGAAGGATTGAATGGTTGCTTTAATAAAGCATTTAAATGCATTGTTTAATCAGCCACCAGTGCAGTGGTGTCCTAAGCAAAGATGCTGGGCAGCGAAATTGGATGAGGCTTAATTACACCCTCCGTTCGACCACGGTGACAAACATCAACCCCGTGAAGGCAAAGCAAAGCTCCTTCCAAAGCCCATGGTCCGTGATATTAACAAGAAAGAAAAAGGGCTAGCTCCGTGGAAGTAAAACTTACCCGTAGCTAATCAGTTGGGTGGGAGAAAAATAAAGCGAAAGTAGGGAGGAAGAAAAATAAAACACGCCACAGATGAAAGAGCGAATTCCACTGGCTAGCAGCTAGTTGGCTCGGTGTGCAGTAAACACCCACGGAACGGTTCCCGTGGCCATCCTTTGGGCGCCTGGATCCCGAGCGTCCGAAGAAGGCAAAGTCCGGAAGTGGCTTTTGTTTGCATAATGAATTATAGTTCGGTTGCGGTACGGTACGCTGTCAACCGACGGGAGTGACGAATTTTCCACCAAATCCCAACCACACCCCAGTGGCAGTAAGTGTGCTGGCGGAAAACTGTGCCCAAACTATTCACCGCGGTTCGGTGGAGGGACAACAACAGGAAACAGGGACGAAAGACAAGTGAAGAAGAAACAAACAAAACTTACGCGAAAGGAAACCCATCACCGGTTGTGGGTGGGTAGAGAGAGAAAAAGGTGCCGAAGTAGATTGCAGTTTTTTTTTGCATCCTCCTTCTGCTGGAGCTTTGGGTTGGGTGGTTTCGTGGACGACACGACACCATCATGGATGGTCATTTATGCTGAGAAGCTGGTCGGGCAAATGGCAAATAGAAAAATACAGCAAAAAAAAAAACGCTCCCCGGTAATGCGTTCGGTCGGCGAAAGGAAGTGGGTGAAATCGAGCAGATGAAAGAAACTTCTGAAAGATGACCGGAACGGGACAGTAATGGTAGGGCTCCGCCGCACACGAAGAAGAACAAGACAAATGTGGATGATGCTAATTTATCATCCACCGCGCGCTGAGAAAGAGGCGACGCAAATACAAGCAAAAAAACATGCAAACAAGACCAAACCAACCAATGCCGCTGGCGACAATCACTTGCGTTGTGGGGGTGGTTGCAAAAAGGAACAAGAAAAGAACAAGCAACAGAAGAGAAGGCACAAGGAAGAAAAAAAAAACGTCGGACCGAAACGATCATCAAGCAACGCGGTATCGCGCAAATGAATTCAAACAAGTCCTTGCGAGCTTCTTCGATTCAGATTTCAAGTGGCGCAAAGCGTTGGGGCTGCTCATCCGTTGGCCTTTTCGCTTTTTCCTTTTTCGCCGACGGGATGATGTTTGACGGGTGACGGCAAATTGCTGGTGGACTTACTCCACCTTCTATCAGCTTCTATCACTCTCTCTCTCTATCGCTCTACTGCAAGTAAAAGGATACCCTGCCTTCGAGGCCTTGGCGCAGTATCTTTCGTTTGGGTGTTTTTTTCTCATTCCCTCTTCTTGTTGCTGTCCATTTTTATAGCTGCTTCTTACAAACATTACGCAAAAACCACCCGCATCACCATGCCGGTTGGGGTTCTTAGAGGAGGGAGGACTGAAATAAAAAAAAAGAATCAAACACACCAAGGACAAAGAATGGAAGAAGCACACACAAAAAAAAAACGGTGCCCACAAACTAACTCCCTAGTGAAGGTGAATCTTTGTTTTGGGCGCGTTTCACGTTTTTTTTTCTCCACCTTATCGCATCGTCCTTTTCTCCATTCCCATTGGGTGCTCGATCGAGAAACTACATGGCTTTTCGGGATGTTTCTAGCGAACGGAGGCGACCACAAAGCTAGCTTCTAAATAGAACGAAAGGACGATAGCAACCGAAAGAGAGAAAACAGAAGACAGTGCTGTAATACACGGACAGTCTGCTGGTGTTCGTTTATTGGCTTGCTACCTTGCGGGGGCGTCCCGCGTTCGGGGTTGGGTGAGTGGGTGAGGAGGCCGGTTTTACCAAACCCCTCCACCCAACAGCCACCGGTAAGGGGCCTATCTCTTCCGGGAAGAGCAAAACGAACATCAAACCGTTACTGTCGATTGCACACTTTACAGAAATGAAACTGTCAGATCTTGGCGAGATTAGCCATGAATAATTTACCACCCCCACCCAGGTAGGGGGCGGGGGGGCTTGTTTTGTCGCTCCCGAAATGAAGTGGCCCGGGCTAATGGTGTATGATAATTTAGAGGCATTTTTAGAAGCGCGCACCCTCGCGGCAATGAATGCGAATTGCCGGCTTAGGCCGGAGCGGAGGGATAGATTATTTGGATTTGGAAATTTTTGGGTGTCCGCGGGTCAGTAGATACCCCTCCCCCCCCTCCCCCTCCCCAAAGGCAGATGATGAATGGCGTTTCGAGGACTCTCGCGAAGTGTCACCTTAAACAGGGTGTGTGTGTCTGAAGGGGTCTGCCGATAAGAAAGCTTCCGGCATCGTCGTCGGCCGGATAATGATGGCGAAAGTTTTCCCATCCCCACCAAAAATCCACCCCCAAACGATAACGACCTGGTCAGGTGGGCTAACAAAACATATTTGCCAACGAAATAAGGTTGTTTCGATGGCCCTTTGCTTGTTCCTGGTAGCTTTGAGCTTTAAGCAGCAGCAGCAGCAGCAGCGATAAAAGGATTGCCACCCGGAGGAAAACAAGGCCAATTCCAACCCACTCACACCCTCGGCGAAAGACGTGGACGGACTCATTCATCGTCGTCGGGCTTCCAAAAGCTTCCAGCAAAGCGCCCGCCCCAAAAACGAGAGGAGGTGCTTGAGCCACGTGGCTCAGTTTCAGCTCGTGATGCCGTGAGTGATTGACGGAGCATCAGCGGATGAGCATCGTTAGCATCAATCCGGAAGTTGCTTAATAATTTTTGAATGTGATTCCTTCCTCCTCCTATCGTCCCCCAACGGCGGGCAACTGTGTACCACATCAAATCATACACGTTCCGGTTCGGCCCGCTTCCGGTATTCGGAATATTTCCCACCAATGCCAGCCATCCCGGCCGTTTCGGTGCTTCCGAAAATTTCCTTTCTTTCGGTTTCTGCTTCTCGATTCCACTTTCAACGCGCGCCGACACCGTCGACAGGGGGGAGGGGGGGATGCGTGGGTGCACAGAGGTAGGCGGAGTGGCCGCAAACATTCCCCAGAAAGAGCCCAAAGGTGCCGTGGGTGAGGCAGAGCAGTGAAACGCACAGGCCACATTCGTGTCGGTGGAGAAGATAAATGGATTTTGCCCGTGGATTGATGATGCTTCGCTCTTTGATGGCAGCAGCAAAACCGTCGAATGGAGCAGCACATATCCGGTGCCCTTCAGCGTGTGTGTGGGTGTACGGGTGATGGAAGGGGGTGTGAAAGCGAAGAGAGAGCGTTTCGGTGGGGATGTGTGTTGTACGTTCTTTCTTAAGATGCTTCGAAACGCAGATGGAAATGACAGCATGAAACCTTCCGGCCATCGAGCCGATGATTCCGTTGGGAGTGTGTGTGTGTGTGTGTATGTGTGCGTGTTCTCACTTTTTTTTAAAGAATCCTTTTTTCGTGTGGGAAAAGAGGGCCCGAGCGGTGCCAAAGCACCGAGCCAACGGGAGTGAAGCGGATGTCAAACGGTGGATGACGATGAGTGAAATGAAATTAGCAAATAAACCCGAAACCCGAAACGTATCGAAACGAATCCGCATCGGGCATGATTTATTTGGCAAAAGCCTCACAAGTAGACGGCGGAAGCGGAAGTGGGCGCTCTTGCCTTTGGAAGATGAAAAGCGGAAGCAAACCCGCGTGACATTGAGACAAAGTGAATTAAATTGGATACGCGGCGGCGTGTGGGATTCCGGTCGCTGAAACGCCCGAGTGTCCTTGTTGGAGGCACTCACCCCCCCACACACACACACACATGGGGGGCCCCGAAAAACCGATTAGTGCAAAGGACTCGGTTCGCAAGAAGCGACCCTGAGGGGGATTTTAAAAAGTCATCCACCACCAACACGGCCCAGTGACCCGTGCAGGTTCTGCTTCTTCTGCGGGAAGCGCTTTGATTGATGTGTGCGCGGGTTTTTGCGCTCGCGGTTTTCGCGACACGGCGCCCACCCACCCATTAATGGGAATCATGTCAAATTGAGTTGTCACGTAATGAGTTGTGTAATCGATGCTGCATGTGGGAAGAAAGCCGCTTTTGAAAGGTCCTGCTAAGTCCTGTGGACGGTGGACTGAGATTTCAATTTGCGAGCGATGCAAGCGAGCTGCTTTGAAAGACACACATTTAATCACGATCCGAGTGAGCGCTCATTTCCGGTCGTGTAGGATCCGGAGCTTTTAGCAAATTGGGCCTAATGACATTGAGGTTTTTGTTTGCGATTTTTTGTTTTCACCATCGCTCTCTCTCTCTCTCCACATTTCCCAATCGAAGCATGCTCTGTAACGATGTCAAGGAAAAGTCACCGGTTGCTGCGATGTTTGCGATGGTTGATATCGCATTTGCCCTACGCGAACGAGAAGCACCGGGGTGGGTGAGCAAAATCTGGCGCAGAATCGAAGGAATGGGATGGTAAATTAAATTCCCCACAAATTGCGTTGATTTTTGCTTTCTTTCCTCTTGCTCCTTGCACCGTGCGCTGGTCGTGTAACCCCCGGGGGTGCGCAAGAGTTTCCCCGATGGTGAATCCGTCCAATTTACATGCCCTAAAAAGTTCACCGAAACAAAGTTGCGTGTGTGTGTGTTTCGTTTGGCCCGAAAATTAAATCACGTATCCATATTTCGTGCCCCCGACGGTTGCCGGTAGGGGCAGAAGTTTACATTCCGGCACCGGCGAAATCATCGCAATCGCTCAAATCGCATATTCGCCGAAATTCGTCCCACTCGTAAGGAACCTGGAGATGGGCTGAGAGACGGTTCGCGTAAGGAAAAATCACGTTAATGCATGTTATTCATCGCCCATTTGTCCCATCGTGTGTGGAGAGCGGGGTGAATTTACATACGGACGACACACACACACATACACACATTCTCACTCTACAAGCGACCAGGCGTCTCCATCACGGGAACACCACCGGAAGCATCGTTCCGATTTCGGGATGAACCGGTTGCCACTGACCACAATGCGAGTCGCGTGAACCCGAAAAACCGGGATGTAAATTTTCGTGTGCGACCGTTGCCGGGAAAATGCCTCCCCTCCCCCCCCACGGGGTCTTTTTACGGGTTTGGAACCGAAAGTTACTGCCGACGATTTTTCTGATCTAATTTCGGTCAACTCACTCGGGCACTCGGCATGCCACCCTCGCACGGTCGTGGCAGGTCCATCCGTGGGGTTGAATGCTGGAAAACTTTACGCCGAACGACGAACTGCGCTAGCCCACAACGCGTTCACATACAGCGAAATGAATTTTAATTTGGGCCAATTTTTCGGGCTCATTTTTTATTCGCTTCTGGTGGCTTCTGGAGCGTGTTGGAGGCTCCCTGGCAACCAACAGCGGCATGATAATGTTTTCCGTGACCCCCGGCGTGTCCCTTCAGGCCATTCGAGCGGGTTGTCGCCCGCGTCCTTGTTGTGGCCCAGGCACACAGCGTTGCCTTCGTTGCCGGCGCCTGTCGAGATATTTTGCTTCATATTAAGCTCAATTTAAACTTTGTTATGCAAAGTATTTTTTTCACTCCCCAGCGAGAGGCAACATGTTTGTCCACACTCACATCTCCTCACACACACACACACACACACATCACCATACATACATACGTCCTACACGTGGGGTTGTCCGCATCCCGAGGGGATGGAAAACGGTCAGCTACGTGGGCCGGAGGGAGTTTTCAGCCCCAAAAATGTCCCGCTTATCCGTAGGCACCAACATTTTGGTGCGTGATGAAGCGTGACGAGGGATTAGATATCGCACCGGAATTTGTGAGCACCCTGCTCCGTCACCGCTTTAAGGTGGTACGCCTTCGTGGTAGCGGCCTTTCCCCGGCGATGCTGTGATTGAAATTTATAACAGCGCCTTAGCGTCGTGCGCGTGAAGATGTTGGGATTTGTCATGCTTGCGTGATCGATTTTTGCTCCACCCAGTCACCCTTTAGCCCGCAACTACTGTGGGTTTTTATTTATTCGGGCGTAACAAAACGCGTGCGTGGTTCGTGTGTGTGTGTGTGTATATGTCGGCTCGAACAAAAAAGAAACGGCCCGTCATTGCACCCTAATGGTGGTGGAAGTGGTTAGGGTGCTCGAATCAATTCCAGCGTACACGGGCTCGTTTGTTCGCGGAACGTACGCTTTGTTCCGGTCGATGAGGTGGCGAGTTTTTACCACCCATTCGTGCGGGTGAAATTGCGCCTAATGGGTGGGTGGTATCGCAGGTTGGTGTTTTGCTAGCGATCGTAAACTGTTTGTTTCAATTAAACTGTTACCTAATTATTCATGAAATCGTAGTTTGACTCCTGACATGAGGTGCGTTGCAGAAATGCAGTTGGAAATGCATTTCCTGCTGCAAGCACACGAATGAAATAATCGTCGATACACGAGCGATTCTTCTCAATAAAGGGAACAAGCATTTATGCGCCCATTGGACGTGTTTAATCTAGTATGCATTTGCTTGTTGTGAATTGGGCAAGTGCGCTTTCATAGCCTCCTATGTTCATGGGGACTGGCAAAGTGTACATTTGTATTGTGGAGTGATGAACAAACCGTGCTACACTTCTATGAAAATTGCTTTCCTAACTGTCTTTTAACATATTTTAAGATGCCCGTTAAAAACCCACCTTTTCGCAACATGCTGTAGTAAACGAAAATCACTCGCGAACAAAAATTATGCTTTCCAATGGTTGGCCATAGTCCTTGCACCAGATATGGCCATATTTTTATGGTAGCCTCACCTTAAACACCTCTCTTGCGCGTATGAAACCGCAGGCGAAAAAACGCGACACGTGCGCAACAATCGCTGCCACGCGCCGGAAGCGGAAAAGGAGCATAATTTCGTTCGGGGAAAATCATTCACACGCTACAAATCGTGCCATTTACCGCAACCGTTTACAAGCGCACGAGAAGCGTTCCATAAACCCGGGGCACAGATAAACCGGTCGAGATATGCGTTCTGTGCAGTAAAATGATCAGCCCCGGCTGGTGGCCGGGGATGAGCCGTCTTGTGGTTGGCAAGGTGGAATGGCCAAGATTTCAATCAAAAATGTGCGTGCGTGAGTGCGTGCATGCGTGTGTGTTAATGAGCGCAAGAAACCACCCCCGGGAATGGAAGCTCACGAACTGGCGCTGTTTATGGCGCAATACACGCGTGGTAATTTGAAATGTTTACCGCATTGGGTCGACGTTACAAGGTGCGAAAATGGCACGTTCTTGGCGTGGCCGATCGTTTGGCATGCGTAAGCATGCTAAATTACACAACAAATTACAGCAGAATACAGCATTCAGATAATAAATTCGATGCCCAAAAAGCCATACCGCAATCGGGGTTTTGCAGGATCACGAGGGTTGCCTGTTCTTTTAAATGGGAGATTATTTTTGCGAAATATAACCAACGCTTAAAAGTCAAAGGCAATTCCAGTGCCTCGCAACCGGATCGCTCAAACACACATTCCCGGAATCACAACTACGATCCCGTCGCTGTAGCTCGTGCTACTCGTTAGGAGAAATATTCCAACATCAAGGACTTTCATCAATCCCACATCACAAGTGCGTACCGTCCCACTTATAGCCGAGTGCCGGGGGTTTGGCATCCTTGCGACATCCTCCCATCCTCTCCCACCGACCAAACAACCTTCCTGATCCGATTTGCGGCTTTCCATCACATCTCGTAATATGTCTTCCCGCACCCGCTCTGTATTCCGTTTCCAATTCCAAAACCATCAAATGGAAGCCATTTATAGCAGACGGGCAGGGCGTGTCCTTTCCCACCTCGTGGTCCTTTTTGCTCCCTTTTCCCTTGTCTTCACTTTCCACCGAGCCATATGCTCTCGCAAGCTGGCACTATTTGTTTATTGCAAAAATATTTCTGACGCTCTGGCGTTGGTGTCCTTTGCTGCGTGCATTGAAACCGTCCCAACCCAACAGGACCCAGGATTGGTGGAACATCGAGGAACCTCTGCCCTCGCCCATAATGTTTCGAATGGGAAAACATTTTTCTTGATTTTTGCACTTTCCGGGCTACTTTGTTTCCTTCGAGTTCTCGCATACGTCTCATAATTCTATCGGTATGTAGATGATTGTGGTGAAAAAGGGCAACCCTGCTCGCCGAACCGAAGCGAGACAGCAGCACCTCATTGGTTGCGGCACGTTTCACTCAACACGCACGCAAGTTACACAGATTTGAGAAGTGCTGCTTTTAATACACGCTCTCGCACGGGGCAGAGGGCAACGGATGTTTTTATGCGAACTTGATTTTTCCATCCCAGTGGTCCTCTTCCTCCCATGTTGCCATGGCAACGAAAAAACCGACTCGTAACGCCCGGAGAGATGAACACAAGCAAAAGCAAAAAAAAAGGAAGAAAGAAAAAGCGAAAGGGTACACGTGAACTTTCTTCCGTCTCGCAGCGAGACCTTTGCCTCGTTTACTTACTTAAAATACAAACATACATTCATAGGAAACCCCGGGGCCATTATTCATTCGGCGGACCAATTCATTTCATGAATAATTTATAGAGCAGTATACGTTCTACTGCTACAATATTTCCTCAATCATTCACCGGGGGCATCCACCGCATGCGGAACCCCCAGCAGGAACCCAAGCTCATCCACACACCGGTGGCCGAGGTCCTGGGTTCGATGTTTTAAAGCGCATCTTCAATCACCCATTTTCTCCGCTTCTGGTGGTAGATCTTTCGCGCGCACGCGGACGTTTCTTCTCTTGTGGATCGCTTTTTCTTGTTTTTGCTCCCTTTTTCGTCGGTTTTTCCACGCCCGGTGGTTGTCGACGAAAAAACCCGATCCACCGTCCCCCGACCGATGGTGGGAACCGTACGGCTGGTTGGCTTTACGCGTTGGTACCATTTTGGTGCCGGGTGGGTGGTTTGGACGCCACTCGAACTCCACCACCACCGCGGATAAGCCTTTAATGGGGCATTTTTGCGTTGATTTAAAGCCCTTGCGGGTGGGTGGGATCGATGGGTTTGGAAAACCGCAAGAAACTAGGGTCAGAAACACGCACCCAGCTCCCAGGATCACGCAAGGCTTCGGTGGGTTTTTGCTCGAGATGCCGAAGTCGTTGAAACCGTGGGCGTAGGTTGTGCTTGGAGATCTGGCAAGAAAAATGGTACAATTTCGTTCGTTTATCAGCAATACGAACCCAGGAATGGACCCCACCGCCGATCATCGAACAAATCTCTCGCGATGCTGAAATATGCTAAAAAATACAGATATCAAGAGGTCGCCGATTGCGCGTATAATAAATCCGAAAGCCGCAGCCACCCGAAGCCCGAATGCAGCAAACGATCGCTTCCGGGCGCATGAACGATGGCCACCGGAATGGCGGTAAATCTCAAGGACAACAAGCGGGTGTACCGAAAATTTGATGGCACTGGCGCTTGGACGGGAAAAAAACCCTCATTCCACCACGAAGCCACCCGGGAAATGCCGGGAAAATACGCGCGTAATGCGCTCGCGCTCGCTGCATAAATTATCGGCGCAAATATTTCACTGTCACATTTTGGATTTAATGAGCGCGTTATTAGTGGGCAAATATTTTACGCTTATCTAGCGCTTCCGCTTCCACGCCCGGTCCCGCGTCGTGGGGTATCGATGGGTTTCTTTTTCAAAACGGGCGTACGCTTTCGCTGTGACGGTTTCGTTGCAACGCCAGCTAAACACGATGTCGGCTAGGGATGTGCCAGGTCGGACAGCGATTGTCTGCCAAATCCACCCGAAAGCAGAAGCAGCAAGTCGACACCGAATTCACAATGAACTGCTGGTGTTGGTGGTAGGACATTCTTCGATCCTGCTCCAGGAACGCGAAGCGGGAAGCGGTTGGCAAATCCTGGCTTTCCGGCATAACAACAATGTGTAATTTGCATCGCGCGTCTTATGTACGTGTAGCGAGCAGCCAGTTGACAAAGCAGTTCATATATTTCATAAACCGTGGCGCCCGTCCACCCTCGGTCTCTCGGTCCACCTAATCCGGTCCATAAATTGTCACCCGAACTCGAGGGGACCCGTTGGGTTCGTTTGTTGCGAGACGGGAAGAAATGGAGACGGTGTTTGGCTTCCGGGATGGCGCCTGAAAACGGGGGAACACCTTCCCGAGGGTGTCGATGTAAGGCATCATATTCATGCCCCAGGGCGCGTACGGCGCATTGCATAATTTGTTTAGTCTCGTTTTGAAATAAACACCGGCGGAAGTGGAATTATTCAAATCATTCCGCCCATTTGTCGCTCGCTCTCCCCGTTGGGGCTTTCTCAATTTAATGTTTATTCACCGTAATTTTCAGGTCCCCGTGGTTGCTGGTGGAAAGACTTGCCTCTCGAGCCGATACATGCTGGCGGGTGATCGAATGTACTCCGTTGCATCTACTTGCAGCGGCTTTCGGTGTTGCGTTACTGCTGCTGTACCAGCACGATGCCTTCGTTTGGCGTTTTTACGCAAGATCCTCTTCACGCGCGACAACACTTCCTCGGGAAGTCCACATTCGCCAACCTGCACGTCCTCGATGTGTGTGTTTTCGCGCAGCACCTGCACCAGCTTGTCGCCTCCTTCGGGACTAATCGGTACGCAGTTTAGCGAAACCTTCCTCAAGGGCGCATGGAAGCTCAGAAGTTGTATGACCTGGCGTAAAGACCGAGAGAGAAACGCACGCCCGTGAACCAGCACCGAAAGATGGGATGCGGTGGATTAGACAAACATACCCGAAAGGATCCCTCGACGCCCATTTGGCAGCCGGTAAAGTTTAGCTCGCTCAATTGCGGCCCACCCTTGATGGCACCGCCAAGAACCAGCACGCCCGGCTCCCCGACGGGATTGTAAGACAAATCCAGACTGTCAACAGTGCCCTGGTAGACGCTTAATCCCGGGCAGAGCCGATCGAGCTCGAGTGCATCGAGCCGGTTGTCGGAGAGGTTCAGATGCTTAAGCGTTGGCCCGAAACGGCTCAGGAACCTTCCCAGAATTCCACCGCAACCTCGGCCCAGCTGGCAACGCTGCAGGCGAATCGTGTCCAGCCGCAACGGGGTCAGATGGTCCAGCAACGCCTTCAGTTTCTGCGGGTTCAAGCGGCTGCGGGAAAGGTTAAACTTTTTCAGCTTTTCCAACTTCCGGAGACCACTGTGAACAGGGAGAAAGGGCGTACATGTGTTGTCGAATTGTGGCGAAGAAAGTGCGGCTCGTTGGCTGCTTACAGTCCCAAATTCTCGATGTCTTCCTGCGAGCAGTTAGAATAGCGATCCTGGTAGGGTTTTGTCCAGTGTTTCACACCAAACACCAGCGAAAGCGACGTGAGATTGCTCAGATGTCCAAGCACGGCTAGCGAACCGTGGTGGCAGAGATCTTCCGGTGCATTCCTATAGCTGTACGCCTCGTAGTCTTCCATCGGTTCCACTTTCGGATGTGGGAGCATCTGCTCCACGCAGAGATTCTCCACGAAAGGTGCGCACCGTTTGATGGTCTCTTCTAGGTTTTCTACCTCCCAGTAGCGTGGGTCTTGCTGCTCGATCATAAGGCCGAGCTTCACTTCTACGCCGTGCTGTTTCCAGAACCTGTTTGGGGTGAGATAGTCATGCTCGTAGTACGATAAGCAGTCACTCGAATAGCATCGCACGACTCGCCGCCAGTACGTTTCGCTCTGGGGAAGAGTAGAGAAATTAACGATCACGGTTAGCCCATTTCGAACAAGCTCATCTACCTTGAGGTCGATAATTTTCAGTAACGGAAGCTCGGTGCTCAAATAGCTGCCAAATTCGCGCACCTGACAGCAAGTCAGCTGAGCCGGTTCAGGTCCACCGTCAAATGATCTGACCAAAAACTCCAGCACGATCGTACCCAGCTTCTTTGGGACACCCCCAGAGACGCCGGTTTCACGCGCAATTTCGAAAGGACGGCACTTTTCTCCGCCACTAAATGACACCAGCTCCACGAACAGATTCCTCGTGGTTTCGCTTGCCAGACGTTGCGTTTGCCAGGACGGATTCCAGGTGCAGAGCGCATTCCAAACGTCGCGTTGCAACGGTGCAACCATGTGTGGCACCCGGCGCCATGCAGCGGACAGCTGCAGCAGATCTGTTTCCGACATTTTGCAATCGTTGCGGCTCGCAAAGCCGTAGGTGCTGTGTGTCACAATTTATTCCTAGAAAACCCACCTCCTGTGTACGGGCGCTGTCAAACTCACTCCGCGCGATGACAGCAGTATAAGCCGGGAGTAAGTCAATGCCTACTACTCATCGTGCGGCTTTGTTGCTATGCTACCATAATACGGCCCGTTTGCCGAATGAGAGACGGCTTGCTGTGCGCTTTACGTTATGCAAATAGTATACTTCAGGCAATCAGTAGGAACCGCCTGCCCAGTTCGCACCGGATGGATTCCTAGTATTCCGGTTTACATTACGCGCCAATCAACAAGTCAAGCTCCATTCTGTGACATTGATACCGGCTAGCGTAAGGATTATGTAAATAGCAATAGCTCTCAAACGTTGCCACTCATTGTTGCAAGGCTGTACAGCAAACAGCCAGTTTTTGTTGTTCTGCCATTTCGTTCGTTTGTTTTTTCCTTGCAACTCGAATGGTTTTACTGTTTGCAGCTTACAAAACGGGGGTGTGTTCCAACGGAAAATGAACACGCCACGATGGCTGACATCAAAACCCATCGGACACGCTGCGACCGGGTGGGCATCACGCGGGAGTTAATTTTAAAGCATATTTTACGGTGGCCATAAAGCAAACTTGTTTTCTGCGCGGCCATCGTCGTAAAATGCGAGATTTTTTAATTAATTTTTCAATTTCACCACCATCAACCATAAAGGGGGATGGGAAGGACATCCCTCTCTCTCTCACACACACTCTCTCACCCTCCTCATGATGTTGACGTTGATGATGAAGATGAAAATGACGCCTGTACGTGGGACGTGGCCTGCACTGGGACACGTTCCCATCGCTATCAGCCCGTCACTCGCTTTAAACAGCTGCAGGTTGTTGCTACGCTTTAAAGCCTCCGATTAGCTTGCGGCAGTAAAAGTGGGAGGGGTTTTTGGATCAGCCTTTCGGACCGTAAAAGTATGCTTTCAAAACGCCCCATCTCTCCCTGCGAAAAGGGGTTCGTTTGCCACATCGCAACCAGCCCGCGATTGTGACAATGCCCTGGAGCCTAATTAATTAGCCCTCATTTGGGCGCCAGCACGTACAGGAGTGGCGTTTGAAGTGTCTGAAGCGTGATGGGGCGGGGGCGAAAAAAGACGCCCGGATTAAACAGCCCTTGGAGCGGAAAAGAAGTAGAAGAAGAAGAAAGGAAAAAACAACAACTTGACGCTCTGGTTTCGGAAGCCACGTTCTGTTCGAGCGTCGTCCAGTCGCAGCAGTTCCCTAGCGTTCCCTGCTGCCATCTTGAGCTCGACGCGCTCTCTGGCGGGAAAATTTATTCAGCTTATTGCCCGAAGCAGCACCGGCTTTTCACCGTCCAACTCTTCCCGCGAAGATCCCGAAAGAGTTTGTGGATGACTTAAAAATGACTGCATCAGCAGTGGCTCAACGGTCAGGCCGAATGCTCGCGTTCAGGTGGCCCTGCGGAGTCTGTCCTTTGGCCGGTAAGAGATGCTGAGTCGTGAAAAGCTTGCACCGTAGCAACGATGGCGCCCTTTCGAGTAGCGCTTGCCGACGAGATTAATTGAGATGTACATTCCGCCGTCTTCGTGGAGCTCCGAAGGCAGTTTTCATTCCTACCCAGGAGTGATCCTCCGGAAGCACGGAATCAAGAGTTGGCCAGGATTAGTGCGCCCTTACAGGATGGTCAGAAATTATCACGACCGGCGGGAAAATGGGGGAAAATCTTCACGGGTGTCCCTAGCCGAGTCCCTCGCTGAGACCCCGCGACAGGTTGACGTTAATGTTTACCATTTTAAATGCAGCCAAATGGTGCAGGACCGGAAAGGACTCGGTTCGCTTGTTACTTCTTCGCTGGGACACGTTGGGCTGCCCTTCCTTTGTGAATGGGAGCAATTTGAGGAAAGCGTCCTGGATGAAGTCCCAGTCAAGTCCATTTCACCAGTGAGGGTGGATGGTTTTTCTTTTTTGGGAGGACACAGACGGCCACCGGAGGGGCAGCACCTGGAACGAAAAATATTGTAATTTATGAACACAATTATTATGGATTATAATCATTATCCGGGTGAATATAAAATGAAGAATAATGATGATGATGATGATGCTGATGTTGGTAGTGGTGTTATTGCTGCTAGGTTTGCGAGCAGATTTAGCTCTCTGCGCTTCCACCGCTTCAAGCCAGCCAGCTCGTCGGGAAAGTGTCGTCCTTCGTGGGTTCCGTGCCGGTACAAACACTTGGGCCTCATTACGACCCGCACCACCGTGCACGGTGCATAATCCGCTCGAGTGCTCAAATCCTCGCGCATGGTGCTTCGTCGGCCAGCCAGCCAGGTGGTTGGTCGGTCGACGGTAGTATCAACAAATTTTAATGGATTTAAGCATCGAAAAATGATCGCGACGTAAACAACTCCATTCGAGAGCCGTTTTCCCCTCGTTTGCAATTGTTTCGCACTCGCAGGGAAGAGCCGCCCGTGAATTTGAATAGCAAAAAACACGCGGCTTGCGCTCGCGTTGGGACACATTTTATTTAAACTTTCCATTAAACAGCGACAAAGCGACGAGCTTCCGTCGGACGAGCGCCACTGTGACAGGCACGAGCGTAACCGGGTTGGTTGCGCGCGTTCGCTCGCGTTGTTTGGCATCGAAATTAATTTGTAAATTATTTACATTTTCGACGAGCGTTTGGCGAGCGTTCGTTTCCCTCGCAATGCCATTCCGAGTTTTTGTTTTATCTTTTTCGGGACGCGCGTTTCGAAATAAACCCTGCCCACTGAATAGTCGGACATTCGCACCATTTCTCAATCACCACCGGCCATGGTGGGCCGGGAAACGGACAGGAAATGAGAAAAAGGAGGAACTCAACCCATCGTTGGGGTGAAATTTCTCCCTCTCCCCCCCACGCCCACGCTTCCTTCAACGCACTCTGCTCCTTCTCCGTGCCGCAGCTTGAATTCGAGAGAATTTCTCAAATTGCTCGGTCCCGGTTCCGGGTTTTTCGGGGTTTTCCCGGTGTTGTGACCGAGAATGAGTTTAGTGGCATTCATCCGCCTCCCACACGGTATCATGAACCACTCCCCGTCGCAAAGCATCCACCTCCTCGTGCCGGTCATGTTTTGAATTCCTTCCTTGTCACATTTCATTTCGCTCCGGCGCTGGGTTGTGTGCCACGGTCACCATCACAACTCACCCCGTCTGCGTTGGTGGATCCGGCCACAAGCCCGAGCGAGGACCGGGCACTAGCACTTAATTGACGGCAACTGCGATTACGCAGCCGACAGAAAACCCCTGACCGGAGCCGTGGGCGTGGCTCTCGTGGAGGGCTGCGGACATTGTTTGGGTTTTGGATTATAAAACTGTAAATCAAAGCTTGCACGCCCGATTTCCTGGGCCACGGGAGTTTCCCAGCTGTCGGCGGGATCCGAACGCCTCGCGATCGGTCGGGTTGGGCGCGCAAACAAAAGCGCCAACACGCCTCCCCGCACTGGTGAAGCAAATAGAATGGGTGGAAAATTTTTCGTTTTCTCTCGGTTCCTTTGTGAGGCGTCCGGTTACCGCCCCTGGAGCGTTGGTTCGATGGGAACACAATACACGTTGCGGATTTCGCTGGTTCCGGAGCCGCATCAATTAGGTTCGGTGTGAATGTTTTAATTAAACAAACGGATGATTGAGGACGGGTGGCGTGGTGTGGTTAATTAAACTCAACAACACATCGATGCAGCATTATTAATGTAACAAACATTTCACCAACTTCAAACCCAGAATGGAGTTGTGGATGGCTCGAGTGATCATGCATCGGTTTCTGAAGGATCGGTGCTGCGATTTTCCTTTACAGATTCTTCGTAATTGAAGCAGTCAGGAAGCGGAATTCTGCTGATAGTTCAAGGAGAATTGGACGGATCGAAAGTGGATCAAAGAGCCACCTTTCATCGACTATCAAAATGTGTTGAATATATATTGTGCGATAGGTTAGGTCATTTCAATTGTTTTTCTTCCACTCGTTCATTGGCTATTTCACTCTCTCTCTCTCTCTCGTTCTCGTCAAAATAGCGTTGCAGCGAAATAAACTGACGATGAAATACGCGCCCCATTTCAATTCCATTTGGCCTAGTGCCTTGGAGCCGCTCGAACTGAAGCGCAAGAAGCAAAGAGCAAAAAAAACAGACTGGAAGGAAAACATTAAGGGGACCCAAACCTAGAAATAGAATAAAATGTATTGAACATTATTCCCGCTCGTCAACCGGTCCAGGGACACGGGCGCGTTTTGGACAGTGGCGCAGCGCGAAAATGGCACCCCCGGCGCCTGGGCAAGCGCGTGGTAAGGGCACCGTGCGATTCTCTAAATTGTCCCCGGTGACAGTTTCAGCATGCCGGAAGCACCGGAAGGAAGGAAACACTATTTCCATCGCACGGGTTCGCCCGATCCCGGTCTCGGTGGTTGTGCCCGAGCGCTCGCTCGCGCGCGTCTGAACGCGCGTTCACCACAGGAAGCGGTGGGAACAATCTGCATCACGCCAGGAATTGAATTAGTCGCGAGGGAGAGCGCGTTGAAACAAAAATAAAGAACGCCCAGGCCGGCCGGGGAACGTGACAAGGAAAGCGCCCATGTGTGTGAGCGAGAGAGAAAGCTCGAAAAGAAAACACAACGGTAATGGTACAATAAAACAGCGCACCGGAAGGCGGGTTTTGGCCAGCAGGGAAAAGTCTCCCCACGCTTTTCCGAGGGTGTAGCGGGGGTGGGCGAACAGGCATTAAACATTAGTCTCCGCTCCAACGCCGGCCATTTGTTTGGCTTAGAAGCACGGGATGGCCAGAAAGCGCAGGAACAGGAGAAAGATCGCCGCTCGATCGAGCCGCGCGCGGCGTCTCAACCGCGATCGTCACCGTGGGAAAACTGGTAGAAAGCAAGAAAAAACAAAACCTCCACAAACCCGGGGCACGCCGTACGCCAGACCATAAACGACGCGACCACTTTGCTCTGGTGGTGGGCTCAATTTTTCGCGTGCAGCAAAGTCATTAGGGTGCACTCCCGCGGTGTTTCATTGTTTAATTTTCTATTTTAGCAAAAATCATAAATTTGACACTTGCTTGCTGTGGCGCGTTTCCCGTACCGGCGAGGCCACGGTGGCGGGTAAAGTTTTCCCCTTTTTTTTTACTCTCGGCGCAGACGGAAAGCGCCGTGAAAAAAGGGACACAAGGCGACGGGGGAAAAGCAACGAAAACCAAAAAAAAAAAAACCATTTGCATTAGCGACCACAACCACCCAAAGGGGGTGCCTTCGGGCGCGAGTGAGTGCTGCTAGTTTTTCTTTCTCGCATTTTGCAAACCCCCGTTCTGGGGGGGGGGGGGTGGGATTGGCTGGTGTTCCGGCCTTTTGTTCCACGGTCCGGTGTGTCCGCTGTGGCCCCGAAACCTAGCCGTTGGGCTTTGAGTTATTCCGAGACGCTTTGCCGTGGGCTGACATTTTTTTTGTTATGTCGCACCACTTCCGGCGCAGCAATGCGAATTCGTTTGCCACTCGCTCGAGGAAAGCGAGAGAGAGAGAGAGAGAGAGAGAGAGAGAGAGAGAGAGAGAGAAAGAAAAAAGAAGTCCTAGCAAGTGCCAAGGATGGCAACGGACTGTAGGAAAGAAAAAAAAGCAGAAAACAAAAGCCAGCAACGCCAACAAACCCGTCGCGCGTGTGGCCATGGAGCGTGGGCGTTTTTTGGAGGCAAAAACACACCACCAACCCTGAGGCTGGCTGCGTGTCACCCGTGGGTGTTGTGCCGATGGTGAACAGAAGCTAGCTAAGCCTGGGACGGGTGAAACACGTGGCCAACAACGACGATGTGGTGGCGCACATCAAAGCGGCAGCAGAAGTAACGCCGAAAGCCGTGGCTTTCCGGCTGGTGGCGTTGCAAATTGAAACCCGCTTTCGGGTGGCCCGAAGTGGTTCAAAAAATGCAACCGAGTGCATCATCGAGGGGCATTGGGTTTTTGGGATGAAATGGATGCGTTCGACGGGGATTGGTTCTTCTTTTTTTATTATTTTGCATCGCTGTTGGAGATTTCCTGGTGGCCATTGGCCGGTGCGACACGCGTTCACTTAAAAGCTGTGCGTGTTGAACAGGCAACAACAATAAAAAAAATCCACCAGCAAGTGGAATGCATTTTTACAAAATACGCTTAACCGGATGAACTTAAAATGGACTGCATTTTTTTTTTGCTTCGCCAACAGTCCCAAAAGGCGCTTATGATGACGGGCTTTTGGGTTTCCCAGCGTCATGGGTTGGTCGCGAGGTCGGTAATGTTTTAAAGCACAAGCTTTTTCACGTGAGAGCGGTGGCCAGTTCCAAGAATGGGGACTCCCCTGCTCGGTGGTGGTGGAAAATGCAAATATAACCTCATTTGTATTGTTTCTAGCTCGGGGGAAAGCGCTGCCCGAGTAGCCATGGAAGGTGCTTCTTACCGGCTCAGTGCCAACCGTCGCAAAAAGCGGATGAGGACAAAAAAAACACACAAGGAATGGATGGAAGGAAAATATGCAAAATCGAGAAGTGAAAAGTAGCACACACGGGGTGACACTGGAACGGGATGCGAAGAAAAAAAAAACACACACACACAGATAGAGAAAAAGGAACCGTAGCAAGCGAGGAAAATGAACCGGGAAAGCGGGAAAAGTCCTTACGTGTAAGTGGCCCGTAAGTTGGTGTCGCTACAGAGCAAATGCTGAAAGTTTCTGCACACTTCGCGATCCCGCACAATTTGTTCGTGGCCGACGACCGGCTAGTTGGGTGTATGTATGTGTGCTTTTATTCTATTTTTTTTTGCTTTCGTTTTCCTCCGCTAGATGGCCGACCCACCATTGTTGCGAGTCTCTTCATTTGGCTGGTCGAGTCGATTTTTTATTTCGGGTGGCAAAATGAATACACAGCAAAAACCGAGAAATTCACCACCGAGGGTGTTGCACACTCAAAAAGCGACACTTTTCGGCGGGGTTGTTTCGTTGCAGCCGGACCGGTTGGACCCGTTTTGGCTTAGTTTTTCACCCCGAACAACAAGCGAACGACAACATTTGCATCCTGGGCCACGGTTGCACTCGAAGGATAAAGTTACTTGTGACCACGCGGGCATGCAGGGCAGGGAGGAACCGCAGGTTCTGAGTGGGAAAAGAGAAAGTGTCCGTCTTTTTGGTTGAAGTTTATTAGCGATTAAAACACCATTTCTAGTCGTAGACACACCACAATGGGAAAAAAAGCATAGCCTACTTAAGCGAAAAGGAGTACAAGATTCAAAGATCGTATTGAATTTCGCGTACAAATGGCTTACTTCGATTTGTGAGTATTTTCAAAAGAGATGTCCTCGCATTTTCCTAAACTCACTTGATCGATATAATTCAATCTGACTCAACTAAACCATGCACGATGGCGTACAAATTGACGCTCCGGTTAAACGTGGTGCTAATAGATGAGCACTCCAATCCCACCCCGAGCCCTGATTCTGCTTAGCTTAGTAGCACTTCGTACGCCTAAAAAACGGACGGTGGAAAACTTGCGAGCTACCGAAGCACCGAATATTGTGCGCCACCATACGAGCTTAAGATTTAGTTTCAGTAAGCTCGCTTCGTGGACAAGGAGTGTAGATGGCGTAAAAGTTTCGCTCGGTAAAACTATCGCACCCAAAGAAACGAACGGAGGCAAGTTGAAGCGCCATTTTTCCGGATGTTCCATCCATCACGCCCACCGCCAAACCACGCCATCGGCGGGGCGTCGGTTGTTGCCGGTGGTTGCTGCAACCAACCCTCCACCCCTGACGGATGACTGACGGACGTAGTTCGGGCCGTGGCTTCAAACCCCATTGCTCGGGCGTTGCCAAATGAGGCGCGGAAAACGGGACAACGAGAGTGGTGAGCAGATTTCCCGTAGTCCGGGGAAAGGCTGGGTTTAAAGTCGAGCGAAAAGTTTCAGGCCACGGACCGGTGGTGCGCTTTGGGGCAATCACCGGAAGGCACCCAGACGGGTAGGGGGGCCGGAAATGCACAACATGAATTTAATAATGTTGCGTTCGTACGGTTCCGGTTTCACCATGTGCGCTCCTTTCGCAGCGAGTGGGCTGTCGGGCGAAAGTTGATTTGAAAGTAGGGCGTTGGCGTTTCAATTTTTTGTTTCTCTGTCGTCCTTGTTGTTGTTGTTGTTGCTGCACCAAAATGGAACAAATTTGCTGGCGTGTATTAATTTTCGGGATGTCGAGACATGCTCCTAAATAGCCATCCAATTTCCGTTCCTGGCAGTAAAGTCTTGCCAAACGTGTTACTATCGCGGAGGAGCGTGAAGGAGTTTTCTTGCGCAGAAGTTAATGCACCCCGAGACGATCAAATGATTGAAATGACACGCTGCATAGTTAACCGAGTTCCGTGCGGAACGAACCATGCAGTATGCAATGGAAAACGCCCCGGAATGCAGGCCCAAGGATGTCCTCTCGTTTGGCATCCCGTTCGATTTTATCTGTGCTTGATTCTCGGTTCACAAAAAAAAACCCCTATACAACGCTTTTGGGATCCCCCGGGGGTTTGGTTTTCATTCCCGTTCGATTTATCCTCACTTACCGGGGCAGAATGAGCCGCCAGCGAAGGAACGATACCATGCATCCTGTAGTTGTCGCTCGACATCGGCATTCGACTCACCCAAACAAAAAAAAAGAAAAGCTCATTTTCTTGCTCACATCCAATCTCCGCCCGTGTGTCCGCTCCCGGGACGCGAGACAAATGTGGCATCCGTTGCAAGTCCCGAAATGAGGATTCCGATTCCTCGACAGAACAAACGTACACGTAAACGTACGCCCAATGGCGTCTCCCGGCGGTGGTTGCAATCTATGATCGGTACAATGTGTCACGGTGGCAGAAAGTGAAACAAATGTACGAATCAGATTGTTTATACTTGCTTACCGGTTGCATCCGTTCGGAGGATTTTTTCTCCACACACACTCTCTCTCTCTCGCACGCTCTTTCCCTCACGAATCCTTCGATCACTCCCGGTGCGCTTTTCGGGAGGATTATTCCGTACCATCGGATCGTGATTTCGGGGTTCGATTTCCTCCGGTTTCGTGCAATTGTTCGCGAGCGGTTGGTTGGCTCGGAATCCGTCCCGGGCCGTTGGGAGGAGACACGAAATAGAACCATCCAACATCCCGCTGGAATCGCAATCCGATAAGAGCTTGGTGGAAAATGAAATGAGCATTACTGGAGCGCAATGGCAAGGAGTCGGTTCTTCGGCGAGCATTCCCAAATAGCTTCGGTGTTGAAACAACAAAAAAACGCTTCCCACGCGTTAACCTAGCACCGGGTATTCGGAGCATCGAAACAACAGTGCAACCACCGGTGAAGTGGTAATGCGCAGGATGTAACCATTGTTTCATCGTCGTAACACTCGGATTCCACCCTCGTTTTACGATGGAATCAGACGTTAGGTAGAACTGCAGGTTCGAGCTTTCGCGGGCGCATTCCGACCTAGTGGCGTTCCTCGCGAGTCGCCAGATTCGCAGGTACAGTTTCCTCAAGACACCGTGGCTTAGAGATGCGGTACGGTGGCGAAATGTGTTTGAATTTCATTTAAATGGGACAGAACGAACGAAACAACGCCACATTAAGCGACACCGTCGGTTGAGCTTGCAGTCCTTCACGCCGAGTGTGGTCGTATCTGATAAGTGAAGCTTTTCTCTTTGGTCGGGTTTTGGTGCAAACGCTTTGCGAACTGGTGTCCACTGGTGTGCTCGAGCGTGTGCGTTTTGGATAGAGATCGAAAGAATTTCGAATTATTCTGCACCGTGCGCATTGTTGATGGGTGGACGGATCGTTTACAATCATAAAACGATATGTGATGAGGGGGGAAATAAAGGCCACTGAAAGATAACAATCTAAACATTTGTATTTGTATTTGGTGGCGCAATGATCAAAACTGATGGCAGAAGTGAATGATCTATTCGGTGACCTTATTAGCTTTGACATTGTACGCATGTTTCGAGTTTATTCAAACATAATGATCTATTTGTCTAATGCTTTATTTCCTTGTGCTTGACAGTTCTACTGTCAGTACACATTCATCATCTAGTAGCCGTAGCTAATATGGCTTATTTTTTATGTATCGTGCACTCACTCCACTTCTTGAGAAAACAAGCTGGAAAATATAATCAAGCATATTGATGTAACTGCTGTTTTCATGAGTTTCGAGTATATTCATCATGAAGCAATTGTGATCGACGACCATCCCGCACACGCATTCTCGCTTACACAAATAATCCATTATGATAATTGTTCCGAACGGCCGACCACCATCCGGCCGGTAGCGGAAGCTTCACTTGATGAGCATGAATCGAGATTGCGCCCGTCCAGTGCCACCGGAAAAGTTTTTTTTTTTCATGCCCGAACGACCCACGGCGACCCTTGGGCGATTTACATTCGTTATTCCTGACACGAACCGAGAGCACCCCGTCCCATCGCCGCCCGAGTGGCCGCTCCCCCCCGAGGTGGCAACAGATGGAGCCACAGCCCCAGAGGCGCTTATCGAGGCGCTCGTCCCTTCGATGGGCTGCGACAGGTGTACGAGGCCCGTCCGTGATGGAAGGGGCGCAAATATTTGATATTTGCATAAGTGATGTTTGTTTCTGATATTCAGTCAGTGCATATTAATCAGTTCCCTGCAGCACACGGGCAACACGGGCTGCAAATGGTTGTGCTGGGCTTGGATCACGCTCAGGGTCATGTCAGCATGAGTGTGGGCATGCGTGAAGAAAATGGATTTTTAGCTTCCCTCCTCGGGCGGGGGAGGATTTTATGATTTCTGTTCCGGCTTGCTTATCCGGAGCAACGAAACAGGGCGCTCTCGCCGTAGAGAAGTGGTTGAGAAGGATTTTCCGCACAACTTTATTCAAACACGCACCGCGCTTGAACGAGCACTGAATGATCCTCACGATCGGGTAGGACTCTCGAAAATCTTACAACTCGAAAGTCTGCCGGAGCAGGTTCACGCGAGGTGCTTAACATCCTTCCTCCCTTTTTGCCCCTCACAAGGACCGAGCTTTTAAGGACGAGAGCCCTCTTGACTTTTTTACTGCAAGCTCCAGGGCGACGCATACTCATTGGCAAAGCGTGTTCGGTTCGGCCGAGCCCGTGGTACGGTAGTTTTATTTTGGCCACCGTTGCTCGCCACACCAACCAGGACTACCCGACCTCCAGCAAATGGGGACCACTCGGAGGGGAGTCTACGTCGAAAGCCGTACAGCTTGAAAGTTTATTGCAACCAGCACCAGCCGGAGACCGACGGAACCGGGTCCGGGTGTATCCTGCTGGCTGCTGCTGCTGCTGCTGCGGCCAAAGCCAGCTGCCGCAGAGCCCGCAGAGAGCTGTGTGAAGGTGTTAAAACAAATGTTTACTATTTACGGTGACCGAGTACCGTGACTCTGCTACGGTCGTACTTTCGTTGGCCACCCGCCCGGCTCGATCCAGTGCCGGCCAACCGACAAGTGGTCCTGGTCGGGAAAGTTGCAAGTTTTCTCCTGCGCGAGGTTTTGTGGGGGCTTTCGGGGGTGGTTGAAAATAGAAATTTATTATTTTATAGCTTCGGAAGTGCACTGGCTGGCCACGAGCGCGCCCGTACAAGGACCCGGGTATCGACCCGAAACCCTCCCCCCGCGAAGCGTCACCGTGCTTCCGAGGATCCGGTGTCCGGTTGTGCACGTTCCAAACCGACCCCGGGAGGTCGTTTGTTCGCTCGAACATGGTTCATTTGTAATTTTGCCTATTAGGCGAATGGTGAAGGTGAATGGAAACCGGCGTGTCTTGGCCCCATCGGTCGGGTGGCAAGTTGGGTTCGGCATTTTACGGCTTGTAACATTGGACGAGCGAAACTGAAATTAAACACGGCGGGTTCCAAAAAAAAAAACGCTGAGCACCGTATGAAAAAGGATCGTTCCTCGGGTGCATACGTGAGACGGGCTGGGAATGTCTGCTCGGGCGTTTACAGTGGGGTGGTCCATATTGACCCGCCAGCGGAAATCGTGCCCCGTAAATAGACCAACAGCAACGGTGAAGCTTCGCTGAAAGGGGTTTTTCATTAGAAGAAAAAAAGGAAAACTCGCCCAATCACACGTATGCCTGCCCGTCCAGGCATAAGTCATCGGTGCGGGTGATGGATGCGCTTCCGGCCACGTGGGCCCACTCTATTTATGGGCACGTGCGATCGAATTGAATTAAGTTTTCGGGCCAATAATTGAACCAGTCGGGACTGGTGGCGAATAAATTCACTCGGCCACTGTGGCCACCCAGCGATGGTGAGGCATTTTTGCCATTTTACACATATCCATCTAATCGACCGGGAAGCGCACGTACGGTGGCACTTTCAGCGAACGCGCCTTCCGCTGGGTGGAATGAAGGGAGCGTGGAATAGCTCCCCCCCCTCCTCCCCTTTTGTACCCACCCCATGGGGTAATAAATATTGCGTTCGCACAAAAAGCCATTTTCATTAATCAGCTTTACGGCGATGATCACTAATCAATTGCATTTGCCCGAAACCGGTCCCCGTCCCGAAGGGTGGTGGGGTGTTTGATAAACGATGGCTAACTGTTGGAGGAGTGGGAGGGAGGTGCATCGAGCTGGTGGGGGTGTAGTAGAGGGAGGGGGGGGGGACGAATGAGTGAAACAAAAAATAACGTGCTCGTCCACCGTTTTGCCCGCCGCTTTCACCGCAGAAGTTTGGCTTTTCCATTCTCATTATTTTATTTCCACCGAGCGGCCGTGTGTGTGTGAGTGCGGGGGTGGGGGTTTCACTTTTTTTTTCTCTCTCTCTCTCTCCCTCTTCTCCACTGCTTCCGTCGTTCGCGGCCACCGCTCCCACGGGTTGGCACTTTTGCCTTTTTTGACCAATAAAAAAGAGAAAACTGCTGTCACATTGACATAAATTTCCGCACGCCCTTTCAGGTTCGGTGGGTGCGGGGGTGGGTTTGTGGTGCTACACCCACTCCCACCCCCCCTCCCCCCCATAAAAGGTCTCACGTTCCGCTGCAACACGTGCGCGCCTGTCAGGCCGTTGTGATACGATCGGGTGCGTGGTTTTTTTTTGTCGGTTCTCTCTTCTTCGCCTAATTCAATGAATGAAAATTTGCCATTTCGACGAAATTGCGCCTCCCCGTACGGGGGCATAAAATGAAGGCTTGAACGCCACGGTGTGGGTCAGAAACTGGTGAGTGAGAGAGAGAGAGAGAACGAAACAAAAAAAAACTGAAACGATCAAACCCCACCGCTGGGGGTTGTACGCTCCCGCGCCCGGGAGAGCCTCTAAATTAAGTCAATAGCGCCCATAAAATCATATGTGCAGAATAAAACGATAAATTCATTAGCTCCAAACCATTGGCTCTCGGTACGGCCGTTTCGGGAACGCAGGCAGGAACGCCGTGGGTTTTTGTACAGGACATCTTCCCCTTCAGTTTGCCTTTTTCGAATGGCCCCCTAACGCTTTCCTTGGCTCCTTGTCGCTTTCTTACGGGGTTTGGAAAATCGTGGCCACACCGGGCAGGAATTTTTCTTCTCCTTGCTAGGTTTATTTTTTTTTTTGCTCTGGCTCATCTCCAATGGCGCTTCGTCGGGAACCAACCCACATGGGATGCTGCGATGCTCAGATGTGGTGGATTTCCCATCCCGACGATCGTACGTCAAAACGGAACGGAGGCGAACCCGGCGTGCACGACGGGCAGGTTTATTAGGCGGAGAGATCAAGCCAATAACCCAAAACTGCTGGCTCATGCTACGCGTCCAAGGCCACCGACAACCAAAGGACTCCCCTTCAGGGAAAGCGCCCGAACGTCGTGTAGTTTGTCTTGCAGCTTTCTGCGTGGTGCGGTTTCCTCGCGTGGGGACGGGGCCCATAACTCGACCACAATTGACATTTGGCCGACTGGCACCGAGAGGCCATTCTCCACGTTTACCAGCGTCTTGGAGCCTTGCTGGCGGGGGCCTTTAAGCGTTTTACCTCTCCCAGCGCGAGCGTGCGCTTTTCCAAGAATTGCTCTCTTTTTATGTTTATTAGTGCACTAGTGCTTCCCCAGCGTGCGTACGTGCGTGTGGGTGTGTGTGCGTGTGTGTGTGTGTGTGTGAATGAGCTTAGACCGAGGGACGGCCGACGATGGTAATGATTATGTTCCGTTATGACCGTTATGCGGTTGATTCGATCCCGGTTGTTATCCGCCGGCATTTTGAAGCCTTTCCCGTAGTCTGCCTGCCTGCCGTCGGCTGCCCAAGGATGCGAGTCCTTTTGCTCCCCCACCCGCCCTCTTCAAGCTGCTGGACACACGGGGACACACGGACAGCCCGGGACACCGGTGGGTGGTATAATAAAACGAGGGAACTTTATCGCCTTATGATCCTTTTCATGCCCGCACTTTATTGCCCAGAAAAAGGGTCCCAATTCCGCCGACAGTTATGGCCGGAGCTCTTACTCAAACAGACTCCCGCTCCGCAGACTAGCGGACGGACAGGCGTTTCGGTGTAGCGTTTCCTCGTGCTTAAATACAGGACGTGTTTAAACTTGCGCTTTGCGGACGGGATCAATCTCACGGGCGGCGTGTATGTGATGTGGGTGAAGCCTCGGTTTGGTAAAGCATCTTCCGTTACATGCCACTTTGATAATCTTGATTCTGGGGCTTTGAAACCGGGAGACAACGGAGCGAAAACTATGGCGTGCATGATGAGCAAAAACGTTCGTTCGTGTGGCGTTTTGCGTTTGCTCTTTTGACTGGAAAACATCTCCAGTGCGTACGGTGAACATTTCACTGCGAAAAGGTAAATAAAACAGGTGCTAGAGCTTGTGAAAACGGTGTTTGTTTCGTTGCTTCTATTGCTCGTTTTCGATCCAAAAGCGATGAAAACGTTTCGCCGCCATTGCACGTAGCTCTAACCGAGTGACCTTCCGGAGGAGTGCACTGTTCTATTCTCATCCCGCTCAATGACTATTTTCAATTACACACATCCAGCTGCAGTCGTCGCTCTAACTGACCAGCATCCGGCTCAAGAATTATGACCCACGCTAGTGGCTGTGTAGGCGAGATGCAAGAGAAAAGGTAAACCAACTAAGCTTAGCAAGCGAACCGGTGTGGTGAAAGATGCATAAGCTGTTGCTACTTCTGGGTTGCAACTACCGGCCACACTCGGGACACGTTGGCTCCGGGCAATGGATATTCCCTTCGAGACTCGTACCACCCCGGGGGTGCGTCTCGTAGGGCACTCGAAAAAACATGGCTTGTGAGCAGCCAATGGAGGGTAGTGTGCTCGTTCCCAAGGAGCACCACGGCCACAGCGTTTGGCACAGTTTTGATAGAATTTGTAATTGAAATGCCCCAGATGGTGGATGGTGGGTTGCGTTCACATTTCATCGGGCGACCTAACGGCGTGCTCACACGCGGTGTGGGAGGTTTGGTTCTACACCACCATTTTGTGCCCTTGATTCCAAACACGGGATGATGGCTGATATCGATGGGCACGCTGAATGTTACGCCGCATTCCGAGAGGGAATAGTGCAGTATTGCGTCGAATAACTCTTTAGCAGCGTTCCAGTGGATGCTGGTAGTGCACTTGCCACTTTAACGCTTGGAGGATATGCTTCAGAGCTGGCGTTTGTAAGTTATGTTTTCAATGAGTGTCTTACATAGACAAGGAAATTACTAGCTTTCAAGCTAAAGTGGGCGATTGTATTTGTTGGATTTGTGAATTGATAACATGTGTTGCATGCAAAACAAATTGTAATTATATCTCTGTCATTATCTGTTTATTGTATCTCAGTGTTATTGTAGCTATTGGTTGATGCTTTAAAACATTAAAACATACCGACATGGTTAAAAGATTCAGCCTTCTTCGCTTTAGTACGCATCGATCTTGCTCGAAAAGGTTCCTGCGAACCCGTACAAGGAAGTAATCACAGCACAGCAACCCACTGTCTGGTAGTTGACGTTCCCTGACCAAAGCCTACTGCGGTTTTTTGGCCGCTGCAACCGAGCCGCTGACGATTAACCGACCAGACCCGAAAAGGCTGGCACGTTGCGCGCCTGAAATGAAAGCATACATAATTCAGATGCTTTTTCACCTCGAGAAATCCGGGCACTTCTCGTGGGCGGGCTTTCATCGCGGATTCCACGAACGCGTTCGCGATTAGCTGCCGGTGCCAGTTATTTACCGCCATCCGCTTGACGAAGGATGAATTTTGTAAGACATAAATTTATCTCTCGCAAGCTTTCCCACCCAAAGCCTCCCAAAAACCAACATCGGTAGGTAGCGTGAATAATGTAGTGCTGGAGAAGCTAGCACGAGTTTTTGAGCCGCGTGAAGCATACGAAGTAAGAGTTAAATACTGCTTTCAGTCCCTTCTCAACCCCTATGCCTGGTTCATGGAACAGTTCACATATGCATGCGGCGATTGTTCCCCTGGCGGCTTAACATAAAAAAAAAACCCCAAACGAACCAAATAAAAGGATAACTGACCGTTGCTGTTGTTACTCTCGATTTGCATTCCGTGGCACCGGCCGGAACGCCAGACGTGCCGAATAGTGCAAATAATGCGCCGGGAATAATAATATTATCATTTATGCATGCCCGTAAAACGATTTCCCAAATTGAACCGGAGCCGAGCACGGGTAAATTGCTTTTCGAGTTACCACGATAAACATCATCGGTACGGCATGATGGCATTTCTTGCGAAAGGGGTTTCGGAAAGCAGCGGGTGGCCCAAAATTAAAAATATATTCAATTTGTAGCCTCACGGCACCGTCTACGTACGGTGAAGGACACGAGCACGGCCGGACATGCGGGACAATGGCGTGGAACCATTTTGTAAACGCGCAGAACGGTCCAAACCTTAACGGGCGCATCCAGAGCACTTTTCATCGCTTCGTGTGTCCTCCGTGGTCTGGCGCGGTCTGTGCTTACATTTGCCTATTTTCTTTTCATCGTCAATGGCCCGCTTCAGTGCCATTTCCATTGCCATCCCACGCGCTCGCCCCGAGAACGTGTGGCGCGCCGAAGTGTAATCGATGGTTGTACCCCGGGACTGGCCAAAGTCACCCGGTGTCGGCATAATAAACTGCCCTCCTTGTCAGTGTGCGCCCCGATAATGGTTGCACAATGCACCGCCGATCTGTTTGCACCGTCGCGTTTTGGCCGGTTCGCGAATCACCCAGAGTGCCGGGTTTTTATTGCCAACTCTCCTTCCCATCCCATCCCATCGTGGGAAACGAACATGATGGAACGAACTGAAATGCATCGGCGCGCGAACGACGGCAAAACGACGTGGCACGTCGGTACGTCAGGCGTTTTTCGGTGCCCTGGGACCCGGTACCGAGAGGTGATCGTTTTGTGCCGAAAGTGCCATTTGTTTGCCCGCGTTGGCCCATTGTCTTTCGGTGCAAATATTTAATAAACCTTTGTAAATTTACCCACCTTGATGTGCGCTTCACGTTCACGTGCCGCCCACGTTCCAAGAGCCGAGGTACGTTTGCTCGCGAGATGAGCTTTTTTATTTGATTTTCCTTCCACCCGCCCGTTAATGGGTGTACATGTGGGTGTGCGGATGGGGTGTGGGTTTTTAATGAAATAACACGAGCAAAAGGAAATGGGCGAGTTTCGCCCGACCGCGTGCAAGATTGTCGGGTTTCATTTATTTGATGGTATCGAGCTGGTGCTGACTGGCCTTTACTGGTGATGGTGAGAGAAAAATATGAAAACGTTCTGGTTTAAATACTGCGTAATCAGCTGCGGTGATAAGGTTCGTGTATTTGATTCGATTGGATTGAAAGGGGACATTACAGGACAAAAAAGGAAAGAAAAAAACGTTTTCTTAATTAATATCAGCGATAGATAGTAAAAGGATACTCGATGCTATGAGAACCGATCATGTGAAATTGATCCAACACGATCATACAGGAATTCTACGACTATTGTTCATTGATGTAAAGGTATATTGTAAGGAGCACGTAGCCGACATCTGATTCAACTGACGCAGCCGGTTGATCGGCGCATGTCGACTGAGTGCGACAAGTCGGGTTGGCCGATCGGTCGATCGACGTCGCTGAGCTGAGCTTGGCAGTAGAGTGATCGCACTCTCTCTCTCTGCTCTGCCTTCGAGGGTAACGGACGTGTCCCTTATAGTGTCCCTTATAGTGTACTTGATAGTGTCCTGATTTGTGTATCCTTATTCGTGTAACCGAAACAGTTGTGCAACATTAAAGCCAGATCATAAGAATACAACACATAGAGATTTGCCGAAAATCAATCGTATATAGAATTGACGAAACTACGGCTGCTTAAACAAAATTCAGTGGTTTAAAGGTAAACAAATGATTACTAATGACAACACACTCACGTTGCACGGGTCTTGCGTGATCACTCGAGTCCTGGCATAGCGCGGCAACGGAATTTGGCAACGGAGGCTTCCTGTTTTCATATCTCCAAAATTTTGTGAATTTTGGTATCAATTTTTTCCCGGTGAATGCTTACTACTTTCACGTGCTGATAAACATCCACCATACAAAGCCACATGCGTATGTATCAAAGGTAATTTAGTCAGGAAAATGAACTCACGCAAAAAAATGAAGCAGAAAAGTGGAAAAGCAAGAAAATGTAAAAACCGAATCAACATCACCACGACGGCTTAGCGCGACGGTGTATGCGAGAGGCTCCACCAAAAAAAAAAAAACAAGCTAAAAACTAAAGCTCGCGTTTTGACCGCGGCACCGTGTTTGCATTTCTGATGAAAACCGATAACTTTACCCCACATTATGGCCCACGGGAGGCCGATTTGCGCTAATAAAGTACGGTACGGAATTACGCCCGCCCGTCTGGGTGGGCGGGATGCGATTGTAGCAAGTGGAATTGTGAAATTTTTAAACGCCACCGATCGTTTAACCGTGCGCACGTTTTCGCTTTCCGGCGGGGAGCTTTACTCGAACGGAATTCGTTAACCAAAAGCGATACGGAATGGATTTTCCGCCGGTGAAATAGCGCAAAATGTGTTTTCTTTTACCGTTGCGACACCCAACGGGAATGGGTGGCTTGTTCTAATTAAAGTATTTCGTTTTTAGCTACCTTTTTCGTTACCCCTTGACGGAAAAGAAATCCGTTGCTTGCGCCCTGAAAGCTTTTCCTGGTTGCAAGTTTAATTATTTTTACAACCTTTCGTTCGTGTTTTAATTCTCGTCTTCCGCGCGCCTTGGTCGACCGCAGACACAGTGATTTTTTGTTGTTGTTGCTCTTCTAAGTGCTCTACCGCTCGTGAAAGCTTTAGAGAAATTGGAAATGCGCACGACCTTACGCGAAGGCAGCACCGGTGCGGTTCAGCATGCAGCAGGTAGCATCAGCATCATGCCACTGTCGGGAGTGATTTATGTTTAGCATAAAGCTTCCAGCTTCCCGTTTTCCAACGGTATTTTAGCGAGTGCAGCCGCGTGATACGAGCGGCCGTTTTCGGATGCCGGGCATTTGCGTGTGCCGTTATTGCGACCCAGCTCTCTTCCCACGTTTAGGGAGCATTCAAAATTCAGCTGCTTGACCTACATTCGGCACGCTAACGGTTGTCCTTGAGCACACACATGTGACTCACGCCACATATTCGAGCTAATCCCTTGTGCTTATGGGTTGTATTTTGAACATTCAATTAATCCTACGAATAATCATACTAATGTGTACCGTGCTTGAATGATATTTCGGATTCAAATAGTCATAATTGTATAAAATAGTGTATCAATTTGAGTACATGTTTGATTGTTTTGATATCGGTTTATTAATTCGAAATATTTGTTTTCTAAGGAATCCAATGTTCATTGTTCTATAGAATTCATATCGTGAAATGATTGTGAATCATAGGTTTTCGTGATAAGCTACGGTTACATGCTTTCACATAATACAAACTGAACTAACAAAAAGCTGAAAAAAAAACATAATTAATAGACAATGGAATTCAAAAGGCATTGTAGCAGCAGAGAAGTATAAAAGTATCGATGTTTCGCCTTTTTTTTCTCGTTTGTATTAAAATACAACACGTCATATTGCTTGCAAAACTCACCCGCTGACAATTGCCTGCATGCATTATTATTTGCCCAAACGGACCGCCTTTGTAACGAGATGTAATTCAATCAATCCCATGCTGGCTTTAATTAAGGCTGATTGCGCTCAAGTGGCGCAACGAGCCCGTTCCCAGGACAGGAGTTTTTGCAATGGATACACCGCAAAAGAAACGCAATATAAGCCCGGATCGAGCACAGAGCGCGACAACAATGGCGCATGCCGCAGTCGAAATGGGCAATTTGGTGCATTCTCCCGGTGCATCCCGTTGCAGTGCGGCTGCAATAGCGCTGCCGGACATCAACAATGGTTCGACCACCGAAGGAGCCGGAATGTCGTACGTCTGGTTGTGGGTATTGGCAAGCAAAGGAAAGAAGAAGCCAACAAAAGAACTCCACACACACACTGTCAGTGGTGGCAACCCGTTGGGAAATGTTAAAAGTTTTTCTCTATCCACATCTGCGTGGCATCGGACCGGCTCTCGTTCCAATAATGCGAAATGCTATCGCCGTTTCGCTTGCGAAACTTTCTACGGGCTGGCCATCGTCGTCATTATTCAAATTGAATTTTGAATTAGACCGACCACTGGCTCGGACTGGACCAGCCCGTCAGCGGCAGCAATGTCGTGGTGATCATCATCATCATCATCATCATCACCATCGGCGGGCTCATCAGGCGCCTCAGCAGCGCCATAAAGATGGTTCGAGCTGTGCTGCCACGTGCTGGTGAAGAGGAACAGATTTTTCTCTGACGAAACACCGTGCGACCTGCGTCAAATGAAGTAAAATGATACAGATGAACAACACGAGACAGTGCAGCAAGAAAAAAAAAACAAGCGTAAGCAAATCTATCCAAGACTCAAACCGGACGGTTTCAACCGAGCCCTCCGTTGGCGCTGAATGGTCGGTTGAGTTTGAACGATCGAACGAGAACAAGGTTTTTTTCCGCGCTTTCATCCATTTCCCCGCACTGTGAAAGCACTGAAACGATGCTGTAAATGTGATCGGTGAACGTCACCATTATTAGCATACAGAATCGTTAGTCTTCGACTACGACGAGCGGAGGATCAGCACCGTTGCAGGGTCGCCAACCACGGAGGCCTAGCTTGTGCGAGCTCAGCGTAGATGGGTGGTTTTGTTCCGGCCAATTTCCACAAATGAACAATGGATTACTGGACCCCCGGTTTTGCGGGAAGGCTTCGCAAGCGAGGCAGCAGTTGATATAAAAGTTTCGTTCCAACTCATTGGTTATGCTGGGGACAGCAACGATACGGCGACAGCAGCAGCATCATCATCATCATCAACATCGTTGTTGTCATCATTACCGTGATCAGTCGCAACCAAACGAGCTTCGGAACGAGCGGAACCAGCAAAACTTTTCTGCCGCTTGTGCTGTGGATTCCGTCTTTTTTTAGAGCGACCTGCTTACAATTTGCTTATTGTTAGCTTTCACAGCTGCAACGACTGCAAACATGTGGTGGAGGGTTTTTTTTGCGTATCCCTTATCCCTCCCAGTGATTAGTGGAGTTTGATTTTGATAACAAAACAAAAAAACAAGCCCCACCATTCAACTGACAAACTGCAATTAGAGGCCGTTTCTGTGAACATCTTCCAGCCCAATTCGGTTGCATATTGACAAGATTTACGAACCACTTACCCACCGGGGGGGGTGAATTTCGATAAGAAAAGCTTCTTCACGCGGCAAGCGGCCGAGGGTTTGTAAACAAGGTCGAGTTAATATTGCGCAAGCAGTGAGGGGGGCAAAAAACATGGCCCCATAATTCGACGAACACCGGCGCTTGTAAATGCTTAAGCGGATACTGCTGAAGGTCGATAAAGGCTCTGACTCTGGTCTTTCCCTATGGAAACACGCAAACGATTGTCCGAAGTTGAATAATCGCGATAGGAAAATTAAATTTCTCGTCAAACCACTTACGCTGGCTCGCTCGACCTGGTGCCGTGGATGGAGTGCTGCAAAATTAAGTTATCCTGGAACCCGGTTTCGCGGGTGGGCAACGTGCCAACATAATTTCGGCCCCCACCCGCCTCCGAAAGCTTCTTTCTCCTTTCTTTTCTGGCCTCGCTGAGCGAACTTTCTTTCAGCTCGTCTGGTTTGGGGATGATCCGGATGAGCGAAGCCGAGCTGGCCCGGATGGAATAGAGAAATGGAGTTTAACGATAGCATCGCGCGCGCCGGTATTAAGAGATTAGATGGTGAGCGAGCGGACGCCAACGAATCCTGCCGGCCCTGGTCACTGGTTGGAGTGATTATTATAAAAGATCATGCTGACGCCCGACACGCGGAACCGGTTGCATTCGGCCAGAACGTCGGCCGTCGTCGTCGTGGCAAGGATTACGCGCACGATTCCCGCTCGAATGGAACCATACCAACGAGATGGCAAAATAACGGCTCTGTCTCTTTTCTCTCGATTTGTCTTTCATTTTTCTCCCTTACACATTTGCCGGAAATAATCCGGATGTTGGTCGCGAACAAACGCCTGACGCTCGCCCGTTTGGCGCGAATGTTTTGCTTTTTCTCGCCCGTTGGCCGTGCGCGGGATCGGTCGGAATTCATCAATCCGTTTGTGTGTTTCGATTTTCTTATCTGTCCAAGCGACGTACGGGTGAGCGTGAAAGAAAATTCGTGATCCTTTTTGGGTGGAGACGCGTGGTGCCCGATTGTACGATTAAGTTTTTTGTGTTCTCAATTTCGTTTCATTAATTCAGCGCCGCGAGCGACGTCTGTGGATTCGTGCGGAAGTTCCGGTGAAAAATCACCGTCCCGCGCGTTCGCTCTGCTTTCCTTCCACCACTTCCGGCGGGATTCCACGCTAATCCTCTTGTGTTGCTGCGGCAGCCGTCGGGCGTAAAGGATCGTGCTCATCCCGCCATCCACCCAAACCGAGGCTGGGCTGGGCTGGGCTGGGAAATAAAATAAAAGGAAAACAAAGCGGCAGAAGCCAACGATACAGCCTCCCTGCTTGCCCGAGCACCCACACACGCTCAACTCACACAGGCGCATCCTCGCTCCCAGAATATGGTCCCCGCCAAAGTATGGGTGAAATTACTTTCCGAAATTTAATCTGCCTCAGCTGACAGCGGAAATCAGTCTTCAGCCAACTTTACCCCGGCGTAACCATTAATCTGTCGCGTTTCGGGCATACCGTTCGGCACTCCACCCCATGGGGTGAAACCTTCCCCCACGCAGGTGCTACCGTGCAAAACGACGCCAGGACCCCACGTTGAGGGTTATTTTTCAGTGCCGACCTCGTGGTAGAGGGGTCACCGGAAGTGTGTGGAGCGGGGTGGGGGAGGATGGCGAACTTTATAAACCTGCACCGGTCGGAGTGTCTTTCTAATCGACCCGTACAGCGGGCTGCTTCCGATGGCATTCGAGCGGGTGCGTGGAAGAGCAAGCGTATAAAAGGACATTGTTTGATTTAATTTCGAATCACAAGCTCCACGAGCGTGACCAGGCGTCTCCATCGCGAGCGGATCAGCGTTCTTGTACGGACGGTGTAAGATGTTATGAACGGAAATAGCCATAATTGGATGACAAAACACCGCTGGAGGAACAGTATTGACGAGCTGTAAGTGAAAACGGTGTAATAGAACGATGCAATAGAGAGAGAGAAAAAGAGAGATAGAAAGAGAGATAGAGAGTGAGAGAGATGCTGAGTAATGTTACTTCAATTACTTGATCGTAATACGGTTCCATTGTGATTATGCTGGCAGATGTTTCTATCAACGATACAAAGCAAATCATAATCTATAGTATGCTTGAAAAATTACTCATTTTGTTTGGAATGTCCTAGTTTCTAGCACGCAAGCGAACGCAACGAGTTACGCAAACATAAAACAAAACCGAGCTGCTAGTTTGGTCCCACATAACCTCATTTAAGTGTCATCGTTTTCCATAACGAGCCAACAGCGTTAACCGAAGCATGCCATGGTTGATCAGCTTCAATCATACCGGTTGCCAAGGCTACCGTCGTGTCTACCGGCGTGAAGGAAAAGTGGCAAGAAATCGCTAGCGCCGTTGAAGCTCGCTTTAGTTTTCGATCCTGCTTTTGACATGAAACGCAAACCCGAGAGTTTTTGAGGGCCGTCCGCTCAGTCGAACGCATCATATCCGACCGGTGAGCCCGGATCGCATCCCGCAAGCATGCATGCAGCCTGATTTTACTGAGTCCACTCCGGTTGATTTGATTTGAAAACGTGACAACGACATCGGAACCGTGACCGACCGGCAGCTACCGGGAACTGGCAGCGGAACATGGTGACAGTCATGTTGGGCTGCCACATTGAATCGGATTGCGGTGCCCGGTTTCGCTCGTCATCGGTTTTTAAGCAGCACCCTCGGTGTGGGTGTGGGTGGTCGGAGTGATTTTAAAATTCCGCCCATGTCCGATGCGAACTCGAAATCGCAGCACCGCGCGATGGTCAGGAAAGATTTAGTGGCAGTGGGCAGCATCATTACCTAGAACAGGCACTCGGACAAGTTTCATGGTGCAGCTTTTTTTTTCTTCTTCGTGTGCTCTTGTTTGCGGACAATGGTTATGTTTAGTTCATGGACGATAAATTGGAAAGTTGGATAATTTTAGCATGTTTTTTTTTTTCGTGCGGACTTTCACGTTCAGCTGGTTGAATGCCGTTGATAGGGGCATTCGTCAGCGTGTCAGGTGGACGCAGGGCCGGTTCGCTTAAGAGTTTGGTCGCCATTTTCGTCAGCATTCGGTTTGCAAAACTCAATTCGCATCACGTCATCGGAGCTTATTTGAAACTTTTCGGTTTTTTTTGTACGCGCAGCTTGCGTAGACATTCAATTCAGTTTTGCATAATCAAAGCGTATTGATTGCGGATTTATCGTGCTTGTTAGACTCAATAAAATCATATGATGAATTCTTATCGCACGGAAACAGTTTGTCATTCTCGAAGAAGTATGTATTATAAGATGTATGCAATCATTGAATAATGTAGTGAATAAATGATTTTAGATAACGCAGTATTAAGTAAAATAAGCATTTCTTTAATAAAAATTATATTAAAGATGTTAAAGGCTAATCCATTTAGTGTTACTTCTGGTATTTATACATTTGATTCCAAAGATCATTCACATGAGCAATATTTTGTTATTTAGAAATTTTCTCAACACTTTCAATCCTCACCACCCACTGGTTTGGGCTTCAACATGGTTCAGTCTTGAGACGAATCTGTTTTTGCTCTAAACACCAAGAAAAAGCTTTACTTCAATCACGAGCTACCACTGATGATTCCCTGTTACGTGTGCTTCCCCATTATTTATGAAGGTTCGTAGATAGATCATATTTTTATATTAACTTTCGATCTTTTGAGCGCAGCAGCTGGCCGGCCAGCTCCTTCGACCCGGACCAGAAGGTGGATGAAGATAAGAGAACCCTAGTGCCGCTTCGGAGCTGGAATGGATGTTGAGCTATATATATATATATTTTTCCACCACGCAAACACATAATCTAGTGCTTGGCGAACGTGATGAGAATGCTAACAGTGCGGGAGCAAAACACGGCTCTGCATTTCTTAAAACGAAGAACACAACCCCAATGGTTGTGTCGAGAAGGAAAGTAATTTATATGTTTATTTGGTTAGTTTAGCGATGGGTATTTAATGGGAAACACCCATACGTTATACACGCAACGCATGGCGGTTTCCCAGTCACATACAATCTCTAGCTCCACTTGAGACGATCGTTGATCTGGCCTTTTTGTGTGCTCGTGTTGTGTCACGATTCCTATCATGCACTTGTCACATTTTCTCTCCATGCATTCACCATGCTTTGTCCGCACCGGTTGCACAAACAGCTATCGCTACAGAGCAGTTGTTAATTATCTTTTAACCAGTCCCACACAGCGCTGCTTATCTACGGCTTATCATTCATGTAATGCGCCCATGCACACTTTCGCAACCGTTGGGGGTTTAAGTGCGAGAGGGTTAGATTTCCTCGGCTAAGGGCTACGAGAGGTTGATATTATGACATTTTGCGCTCATTATAATCTACTTACTGCAGTGTATGGTGCTTTGAGTGCATCTAATTAAGCTGTACAGATGCATGGAGACGAGTGAAACACTACCGGCTAATAAGCAGCGCTTCAAACAGCGCTTTCTGCTTAACGCAACATCTGTGAATGGCATTGAAGCCTTTCGCTTTGGCTTTTAGATTTTTTACCGAGGTACTTTTTTTTTGTAAGTTTCCGCGACACCGTAGAACGTCACCTTGAGCCGAGTGTGACACAATTGAGGTGAATTGTGATGCAAATGGTCTGGTGCACCGAGCACGAGTTGGTGAAGGGTGCTTTTGTTAAAAACCATGCCGCTAGTGCAACAATACCCAGGCGAAAGTCAAAACGAACGTGATATATGCGTGCGTGGTTGGTTTTTGTAGATATCAAGTGCGCTTATACCGTATTTAAGATTTCTGCACGTACTTGAGAGTAAGGTTCACTAGTTATATTAGTTAAAACCTTGCTATAAACATTGGTTTTATAGCAACTGTAAAACGATGGAAACGATCATTCAAAGGTAGCATTAGAGCCCTTTTTTCTTTCTCATTCCTCAATATGCAGCAGGAATGTTCCCACAAATGCCACTAGGCAATTGGTTGCTCCATCGGAAGGCTCCTACAGCGCTGAAATCACTTCGTACGCAGTTTTATGCGCCACATCGCAACGCTCCCGCTAGTGGTGTGATTTCCGTAATGGAGCCGCATCGAAATAAATCCACCAGCGGGCTCGCAATTATCCTTAAATGAGTCGTCACTTTCCTTTCGCGGAAAGCGGCCATCTAGCGATGGGGTTTCTTTTTTTTGGTCCCCGAGCTAAGCTCTACTCCTTCGTACGCTTGGGTCGATGGGAGAAAAAAAAAGAGTAAACGCGACCACACGAAACGATGATAAAAGTCACACCCGTGGCTGGGTGTGTGTGTGAGAGAGAGCGCTCAGAAGCCATCCGGCAAGATGACAAGGGAGAAAAAAGTCACCCCCACGCGGCCCAGTAGTAGGCTCAAGGCCCAATGATCCGCGACATACCGTCATCTGTGGGTATATGTCCCCGTTCCGGCACATGTGTGTGTGTGTGTGTGCCGGTGGCATCGTACGGGCAAGCACACAAAACACTGCCGTTGGCGAAAGTATTGTAATAAAAGTCAATTTATATCTTCAATCCTCACCCCGAGAACCGGAACCCTCGGCCGGTGTCTCTCTTAGCGAACGCGTTCGGTGGCGAATGATGCGAAACTATTGCGCCGCTGTCCTGTCACACGCCTCGGAAGGGCATGACTCCTCCCGGAGCCGGAAGAACATGGCACCGGTGGTGGTTGTGGAAGCGAAAAAATCACAAACTGGCACGCGAGAAAAGCGACGCCATGGATATTGGAAAACTTTCTGCTGCTCCGCTGCGGTAGGAAAATCCGCCACGAAATGCGCCACTCTCTGCACAGGGAAAACAATCGGCGCGCGGGTGTGGGATGGAAAACGCCTCACGGTGGGTGGTACCGGAGATAGATAGTGGAATCAGAGGGAAGCGATAAATCTTTCTTCATTAACTACGTTACATCGTAAGTCCGGATGGCTCGAGCGGTGGTAGGCTACCGCCTTCGAGGGTACCTCGGACTGCTTACCAAAGACGGGCTTAGTCGGGGAACGCGGGAAATGATAATCCGTCCATAATTATTTGCGGTGTCTTGCTATGGGGAATGGCAGGGTGTTCGGTTGCTAACCGGTGGTCGGGTGAACCATTTTCAAAGATCATGCCAGCCCGGCTTTATGTAAGTTATGCGAGGCACCGAAGTCTCGGAAAGCCTCAAACATATGATACGGGTGATACATACCAATATGCAACATGTTCCACGAATCCACCCAGGTTGGGATGGATTTTCGAGGCATTTTTCTTCGTTGCTTACATTGGATGTTTCCGAATGTTTCGAGAAGCAGCGCTTTAAGACTTTAACGGTGGGGTGAAAATTTGACACGATGGCCTTGATTTATGACTTGCTTCGTTTCGTAGCCATACTGATGTGCGGGTATTGTATTGTTTTTCCCGGGTTTTAAGCAGCGCGGGAAAACTAAATGAAGGGAATGCTTGTATTTTATTAAATTTCATTTTGCATGAAGTGTACCATAACTCGCAGGGTGCTTTATTGCTCAATCATTTATTCTTTTAACTTCATCATTCACAAATTGAGAGACTTGTGACATAAACAGAAGAAAAATAGATCATAAATGGAAAGGGAAACTCGTTTATATTTAACCGCACAATCAAGGCTTCTCGTTGAAGTTGTTTGTAAACGTCATAAAAGCCTCGCTGTTACTATTGGTCACTCGGTTGCATTAGAAAATAAATCAATTTTCGATTACTCGCCCATTTTCTTCTAACATTACAAACGAAATCAATCAGCATCCAAACATCAGTTCAATCTGCCGTCCTTCAAACAATTGTATCCCACTCGTCTCGCTTCATTTATCGTTGACGTGTAATTTGACCGTTCTCTCTATGCCTGTTTTGGCTTCCCGCCTGGTTGTTGATACATTTTGCGATTCAACGCACATTACGCCGCGCATACCACGATAAAAGCTCATAACATTTTTGGACTCGTTGCTTTGCAATTCAAAACCGCGTTTCCGTTCCGTTTTGAAATTATTATGAATTTAGAAATGCGAATAAAAGCTCTTGTGTACAATCGCGTTCCCATGGCGTTTGCGTCCCTTTTCACGCCATTCTTGCGTGCTGAAAAAAGTGCTCAGGTTTCCAGCCCGCTCTACTTGTTCCGTGGGGCTATGCCCACCGGTACGCATTCCGCGAGCTGAAAAGAATCGACAAACCAGCACGTGGAATATTAAATATTGAACCGCGAGATTAGATTGTCGTACGGCCTCGGCCTAAGCCCGCACTCCTTGACACTTCCGCCGACGTGATCTGGTTCATCCGGAGGGTGCGAAGCGACTTACCATTTTCCCTTTCCGTGCTGGAACACGCGAAAGCACGAAACGCGCATGTAAACGCATGACGTTCGCCACGTGGCCATGGTGGAGGGTGCGTTCGCGTTTTGCTCCGCGCGGCGGTGGTGCTTAATTGTGCGTGAGAATTGCAAAGTGTCATAGATTGATGAAGCTTCGGTTTGTTCGGGTGAAGCGTGGGCCAGTGAGGGTTGAACCGCGATGACTTTGGCCACCGAAGGTTAAGCCATCAGCAAGGGAATGTGAAGAAGAACGAAAAAAAAAAACGGGGATGACGCCAGCGAAGAACAACGCCACGGAGAAGCACCCTTTTCGGGCTCGTTCTCGTACGAGGCAATGATGATTATGCGGTACGCTCCGTGCATAGACTATCAGGCTTGCCGGTAGGGATGGCCGTGTGGTTGACAACTTTATTAAAGTTGATCCAACGGACACGGTTCATTGCAGGGATGATGCGAGCGAATGTGGTGCCTGTTTTTTTTCGTCTCAAACAAGGTCACCTCGTTAGAAAAGGGCTTTAGCGAAGGACAAACGAGATGTGGTACGGGGGAAAGCTTGAACAAAGAGAATTCGCGTTAAAATCCTTTTTTTTGCGCTCAACCAAAAAAAAAATATGACCCTTTGGAACAGTTATTAGTTTTTTTTAATTCTATTCATTCTTGATTGTTATTTGGTGCTTCTTATTTTGTTTGTTTTCTCCCCAAATTTTGCAATAACAGATGGAAAAGTCCAAAACAAGAAAATAACAGCTTGACGAACGACCGTTGCATTCGATCAAAGCACTCGCAGTGCGTGAGTTACCGTCGCATCCTTCGACTACTCAACTTTCGTGCTGCTTTTGAGGCACGGCTTCGAGCTCTAGCCCTTTTGCTAGATTTTGACAGCTCGCACTTTTCGAGCACTTCCATTAGCGCTTGCGCAAAATCCACCGACGCGAAGGATCCCGATGCCAGCCCCGTCGAAGGATGCTTTTCCGAAGGTGCGTTTTTCGCGTCCGGTTCGGCCCTCCGGTTCGTGTGCCCGTAATGCGCCTCGTCAGGAGGAGAGCACAAATCCTGGCGAGAGCACGGAGCGCCATCGTTCGTGGGAGCGCTGGAACTGGGTTTTTGGTGCAGTTTCGGGTGGGCCGGACAACCCCCAGTGGGCTGGGAGTAAAATCCGTCATCCGGTGCCGTTGTGTTGCTTTAATGTGGAATTTGGAAAATTCTGTCGGCGCTGGGACCATTCCGACACAGCCGGCTCTACTAGGCGAGCGGATCCGGCACTCGCTCGCGGCTGAACCGTGTTGTTGTGCTCTCCGCTCTCTTCGTGTCTCTTGCGCGTCGTGGCCACCGGCGGTGGTGGGTGGTGGGTGGTGGGTGGGTGGAAAATGCCTCACCACAGCGACTACGACAACGAAGGACGCCTTGGTTCGATATTGGGCTGATCGAAAGGGCAGTTCCATGCGATACCGTGCGGTGATCGGACGTGCACCTACGGACGAGCGTGTTGCCGCTTTTTCGCAGATCGAGTGGTGGTGTATGTGTGAGCGTGTGTGTGTGCGTGCATGTATGTGCAAGCGAGGAGGCTGAACTGTAGTGTGAACATCCTTTTTGTGCCGGATTCGAGCGGAAAAGCGTAGGTTGTCACGGAGAAAGAAGTTTCCAGCTCGTTGGAAATTTAAACGCATTGTACGATGAAAAGTAGCCCAGAAAAGCGGCCAATAGTCGTGTGATGGTGGTGTCATAACGACAGCAAAGGTAGCAAGTAGCCGGACGCCACACTCATGGGAGTGACCCACAGTGGAAAAAAAACCCGATGGACTATGGACTATGGTGCACCATACGAACGGAAGTTAGCCACAGCTGATGGGGAATACTTCTACGGCAAGCATGAGAACCTGAACTTTGCTAAGGTTAAAGTGACTTCTGTGAAATGAATGATTGATCGGTCGGTTACAAGTGCGCAAGGTGAAACATGTGGTCTCTGTTACAACTTCCTGTGACTTGAAGTAAGCTGATTGGTGATTTAACACTCCAACATTGTGCTAGCGAATCGAAAGCTGCTCCCCGGCATTGAGGTACATCGATTCTTCGCATTAAAAACATCCTTCTAAGTGTGTGGCCAGGGCTCTAAACGTTCGTTCCATTGGCGTTACGCCAACCGACAGGCGCATCAATCCAGAGTGCAAAAGAAAAAAAAAAGCTCCATCTAATTGTTTGCGAACAAACGACCCTGCGAACCGCATCCTGATCGAGCAGACAAAGCTGTGTGCTCCCCCAAAAAAAACCACATCAATCGGGTATGTGTTGCGTCCCCGTACGGGGCATAAGGCCGTACAAGCGTTTTCCACCAAAGATCAACAGCAAGCGCTTATTCATGCGCCATCACTTTAGCCCATTGTTTGGAGCACGGGTGGGAAAAGAAATCGCTCCCAATTTGTCTGGGCCGTGTAGTGAAGGCGGACCATCGTTGGCGTTGTTCTTGATTTATGTTGCGCTATCTCGCGCTTCTTTTTTGTTTTCACCCCCCCAACATTGCCAATCCGCTTCCGTTGCCTTTCGGTTGCCATACGCTCTCACTCTAATCCATCCCACGTGTCACCCAATTTTCACATACTACAGATAAAGGCTCCTTCGAAGCGGCCCGTTTATGGGAGGACGCAGGAACGTTCCGCTTTTACCTCGTTTCTTTTTCACGCGCCATGCTCAATGGAAGGTGGTTTTGTATGGGGCGCTTCCTCCTTGGAGCACCGGTGATGCAAAAAACCTTTTCCACGACGCCATCCACCCTTTCGCGTTGGCCGTGGATTGATGATGGCTTTTGAGCAGCAGATTGCTGGCTGGAGAAAAGTTTGACTTTTATGCTAACTTCCAGCGTGATGTTTTGACGTGGCACTCGCTGCCTTCCTACCCGGTGGAGCGCCTGAAGTCCTGATCGGTGCCGGGGATTTCCGACGAGTGAAGAAAGTGTTTCCGCTGCAGGGTACGCTTTTTATGGTTGATTTGGCGCACGACGACGCGCCCATGGTAAGAAACTTTTATCGGAGGTTATCTGTAATGAAGGTGAAACTGGTGTTTGCTTGTTGGCTGTTTATTCACCGGGGACCCGTGGGTGGTTTGGTACGAGTTTGGGGACATATTTTTCACGGTTTAACGATACTTTACACGCTCGAAGGTGTTGTGCTTTATCGCAACCCGCGTTGACCCGCGGGGATTAGTAAACGTTTTCGTTCGATTAAGCTTCTCCTCGGGCAAGCAGCTTGCGTATCTAGGGCTGTGTAGGTCTCAATCAAAGATAACACCAACCCGGAACGGACCCGTGTCATTAAGCTTAATCTATCTCACTGGACGACCGAAGGACGACTATCGAATTAATTTGCCACGTACCAGCCGTCGGATGCTGTGATGCGGGGCTTATCGTCCACTCGTTTTACTTATCGCTATCGGAATTGGCACACTTTTCAGGGCTTATTCAATTATGTCATGTCCAACGAAAATAATCTCACCACTGAGAGGCTGAGTGTTGGCTTCTCACCGGCAATGGCAGACATGACATAAACGCAAACATAAATTGCCTTCCTGCCTTTAGAGCGTGTTCGTACGGCTTACGGGCACAGATCAAACAGATATTCAGCTAGCGCTGCGGTCCACGAGTCCAACCCCACGTGAACGGCTCACAAATCTGCTCTTATAAACACCACGTTCGTTCAAGTTAAACACATCAATTTTTTGAAGCTGTGCAAAAACTGGAGGTGGTATGAACAAAAAAAAATAGCTGCCCTTCTACATCCTCTTAGCTCGGTTGGTTGGGTCGACCCGGGTAACGTTGAAGGCCCACTAAACGCTAAGCTGAAGAGAATGTGAAGCATGGGTTAGGTGCCGCGATGCTTGAGATTGAAAGAGGCTGAAGGAAAGGAAACGAGAGAAAAAACCCGGCATCCGGTCGGCTCGGTTGGATTAAGCGGTGCTTTCGGTTGGTTCGCGAAAGGCAAACGAAAGCTTGTGCCTCCGAACAACGGGCCAGTGGCAACGGGATGCGAAAGCAAGCGCGGAAAAACCTGTAGCCAGCGCGCTCAAGTAGCCCTATGGTTCCGGGCGACCGTTTCCGGCAAACGAGCCCTCGGAGGGTGCAGATAAAATTAAACCAATTTCTCTCTCCGGCCCGGGAACGCTCATTGACAGGTTTATTTCACTAGCCCGGTGGCCTGGCAGACAGGGCCTGTTGTTGTTTCGCAGTCATTTTTCTTCTGCTTCTGCTTCTTTCGATTCGCTCTCGCTTATTTATTTACGACGAGAGGACGGATCACGATCGAGCACGAAAGCACGCAGCCACCGGGAACTATTTTTCGTAGGCACTCCGTGAAGCGACCGAAAAAAAGGCTCACCACACCACCGGAAGTCAACGGTGGAAAACCCCCAGGAGAACGATATGGTGGCCGTTTGATCGTACCGGCGTGCCCGATACCAGCTTCCCGGGGGCTGGAAAGTCGTACGAAAATTTCCTCACCATGCTGAGGATAAGGATTCAGGCTCCATTGAGTCACGATTGTACGCGAACGGGGCTACAGCTGAAACAGCTGGTGAAGGGAATGCGCCCGAAAGCGATTTATATTCCCACGGTGTCCGGGGGTTTCGTCGGAGTCGCGGCGAAGGATCCACACTGGAGGACGACACACGTTCTGGTGGTTATTCCGCCAGACCACCAAATGCCCACCGGGGATGGAAGACATACGGTGCGCGTTTAGTTACACCGATGGGTACGGAACGGTGCTACGAGCGATTACTATTTTCACTTGCCTTCGTTTTCGTTCCGCTAGTTCGGCAGTCGGTCAAAAATGCCACGTGGCAGAGGCCGCGGAAAAATGCCGTGAATGAAGGGGCCACTGTAAAGCAGTGCAGCCAGCGATTCCCGCTTCCGGCGGATGCGTTTTCTGTGTTCCACATTTTAGTTTTTTTTGTTGCCCCTGTTTCCAACGATGCTTGAGCGAAGGCTGCCCGCTGGCGGTGGAAAATATGAAGATTCTTCCGTGCCATTTAGCTGAGCGTTTTTCGCTTCCACTGGTTTGCCTCGCGTAAGCGTTTCAGCTGGCGCAAAAGGAATGCGCCTCACCGGAAAGGAGACGATACGATTTCATCCCGAGGGAACGTGGACTTTTTCTTGCTCGTTTCACTGGGCGCGCACTGGATCGAGCCTCGGAAAATGGAAAATTAGCCACCACGTTCACCGTCATCGTCATCATCAGCGAGCAGCGAGTGGTTCCACACGTCAGCACGTTATCGCATTCGCACTCAATGGCGCATTGGTTGGTGGGTTGGTTGCGTGAAAATGGCCCCCACAGTCGTCTGCGGATGACGGCGACTTTGACGGCGCGGTTAGATTAAAGCTATCGGAAGCTATAAATTTGATTATGCTAAACAGTGCGCGGTCGGTTGGTCGGTGGGTTGTGGACCGCGGTAATGTATTCGGAACCGAGCTGCGGGACCCGGTTCCGGGCGGCGTTTCGGCTTATGCCACTCTTCGCGGGCCGTTCATTAATCAAATTTAGATTTTTGATATCCTTCGCCGGCAGTTCCCCCGACTGGCAGCGAGTTCTCGGCCGTCTCCCACCGGCATCGGACGTCTTGACAGTTTCTCGGGTTCGGGCTGATTGAGCCCGTGCCGGTTCCGAGAGTCGCAACCGACGTGATGGTCTTCCCCGGACACGTTTTCCAGCGGGAAAATTAACGTCATTAAGTGGCAACGATGGGTTTTCTACGAAAGACAACCACCGAATGCCGCAGCCGGCGGTTTGGCTGAAAAACCCACGTCTGAGTCGTGAGCCGGATGAAATTAAGCCACAGTTTAACAGTCAAAATTTAATCTCATTTCCTCCCCGATCGCAACAGATCCGTTCGACGTGCGGTTTTGGCGCTCGGGAGGGAGCCTTCGTGAAGCGTGGCAGCAACAGTGCGCTTTAGTAGGCAAAACGAGGAGCCCATCATAAATCAATTGAGTAGTTTTGATGATGATGATGATGATGATGGTGTAGGTGTTTTGCATTTCTATGCATTTTAATTTCATGTTGCTGTTGGACGAGTAAAGCTTTCGGAATGCCAGCTCAAATTTAATCAAGCAAATGGCGCGTAATAAGAAAAGCAAAAAAACCGTTCGATAGTAAACGTTTGATAGTAAGTCAAATAACACACCACACGGGTCATGAAAACGGCATTAATCGGCACACACTAGCTCAACGACATTTTTGCACCTCAATCATTCATAAAAGGACGCCATTCATCATCGCCTCATTTCAGAAAAAAAGCCTTCCTAATGGCTCGATGCTCGTTGCCGCCTTTTTTTGTGTTCATTCCGTTCCGACCTACCTAATGATGGTGCGAGATCGTTATCGCGCCTAAGTAGTACACCGATGCGAATGGAAACGGTGGAAATGGTACGAGAAAAAGGCTATCCAATCAACATAGAGCGAACGCGATTTGATCTTTTATTTTCGTATGAATTTTCCATCAAAAAAAAACTCCGACACCGCGCGTTTGGCGAGGCTGCAATGTGCGGGATTTCGAGGTGCCGGTCCAGCGGTGAGAGAAATTGAGTAATCGTTGCCAGTGAAGGGTGTAATGGGGTGTAATTAGGGTAATTTCTCAATCTTGTAAAATATGTCTGCATATTTCCGTGCTCCATGATGGGTGCGCTGTTGGGACGTATGATTGAGGGGTTCTTTTCATACGCGGTTAGGCTCATTTCGGACGTCCTTGAACTGGTCGAGATAAGCTTCGAGGGAATAATAATTTTTAATAATGTTTCACATTCACACGCCTTTTTTTAAAACAGCATAACAATGGGGGCGATTTTCGTGTATGCTGTTTATTTACCTTTTTTCTTATCCGGTAGTACGTCAACCCCTAAAACTAATCCCTCGACTGCAAAGCTACGCTCGACATGAACTCTACACTGAAGTGTGCGTGAACTTTGAGCTGAAAAGTTATTTTTAATTAAAACCGACTTCCCCCTTCAACCTCGGGCTGATTAAACAGTCGGTTAGTAGTTCATTAACTTCTGTTATTTACCAGCATCGCCATGGTGGTCAGTGTGAAACTTTTCACTCATTAAAGCTTAACCCCCGAGCTCGGCTAGACATTCATTGCCGGAATCGGGTTGGTGGGATAGTTTCCAGGCCGTAATGACGTCAGCAAATTTTTGTTTCTCACCGTCCCAACACAGCTGACGAGATGTTGTTGCTGTTGCTCGCGCCACTAACAACAATTTCAATTCGAGCTCGCCGGATGGCTGAAATTGTGGTTGGAGAATTTTCCCCACGGATCGATACGGCCGCCAACGCTCAGTCAGCGGCCCTAATGGCCTGATGCGGTATTATGCTAAGCGGCTGTGCGGTGGCAGGTGGTTTATGCGGACTGAACGGCTGGTACTGCTTGCATAATTATGCTATCTCTGATAGCAAGCCTTATCCACTAGTTCGTAAAACAGGCTAGCAGGTTCTCGGGAACGTGTTACCAATCTAATGGAAGCGGCACAATAGAAATGTACGGATACTGTGAGAAAGATATATTTCTTATTGAATAAGAACGTAAAACATAGGTTAATGAACAACAATAGAAAAAAAAATCGTATCAAACTGCCCATTAAGCTATATAATGGAGACGCCTGGTGTTTTGTAGAATTCATGTACATTCATGGTACAATGCACATCAGTTTTAATGATGGATAATGTTTGATTTACATGCTCGGTATGATTTTTTATCACAAAACAGTGATGTTGTTTGAGATCTTAGAAGTGTAGTAAACATAAAACAGCAGGAAAAGTATAGCTGAAACTAATTAAGCGTTGTGATGGAGACGCCTGGTGTTTTATACCAAAGTGTTCGATGGAGTTGCCTTGTGTTTTTGACACGATGTAATCAATGCAGACCTTTTATTCCAGGTGTTGTTTGCGTACAAAGGATGTCCAATGAAGATGCGTAATGTTTTACTTTCCACGTTCAATGGAGGCGTCTGGTGGGCTTTCATGCAATAATCAATGAAAGCACATGCTCTTTTATTAGTAGTGAACATGCTTGATAGCATTTTTATGCAACAGTTATTCATACGAGACAGCTAAACACAATGCGTTTTCTTTTACGTCACAAAGTAAAACCACCAAATGTACCTTTCTTCGCAATACTGTTGAGCTTTCAGTCGAGAAAACACAGAAGGTGATGAAACCTACCCGACTATTTCGAATTGTTTCCTGACTTGAAAGCAACCTGTGTTTGTGGTTATCTGTCGGTGAAAGTAAAAGAAAAAAACATGTAGGCCTACCTAAGTCGAATAGAACAAAGCGGTTGCGTTTCCAGCCGCAAAGGCGTAATCGTCAGCACAAAGGTAGAGAACCATTACGACCGTTTTCGCTACATTCCGCTCTGCTGCAGTTAACGACGGAGCATTTAATATCCAGCCCCTTGATAACGGATGGTGATGGTGCGTGCGTTGCTGCTACTGGTGGTTAGCTTTCTTTTTGTTCCACTTCCATAAAATATGTTTTTTTTTCTCTTCTTCTTCACTCTCTTCCATCTCCGTACGTCAAAACGGTTGAGTGTATCTTTCAGGACCCGTTTCTTCGACCGGCATTCACCGTAATCCATGGACCGGTCCCTAGCTTGACACGGGGCCCTTTCTCGCACGAATCACACGGAAGGTTGGCACTTAAGGGTTGCTTAATTTGATGAATGGCAGGTTATACCGTACGTGTCTACATCATTCGCAACGGTAGCGAGCTAAAAGCGGTCCGTTATCGGCCGCCCACTTCGCACCGGTGGCAGCATTTTTGTGTGCTTCCGTCTGAAAGGCTTTTGCCAGGGTCCTTTTGCCTTTGTCGGCCCATTCTCGGATGCCCGGCACCAGTTAGGTGCGGGTCTGCGAAGGGATAATAATTCTAGATGCCTCCGGAGCAGGTACACCGCACGCACCGGGAGACTTCATTTTTGAGAGGGCAAAACATTTTATTAGCATTATTTTTCACGTACGCCATTATTTCCTGGAACACCAAGCGTAAGAGGTTCATTCTCGTAAGGAATGGTTATGGCACGAAAGTATGTGAGTGAATTTGAGCGGGCTTTGGTGCGGCGGCATTCGCAAAATATTCATTTGGCCGGAAAACGGATGCAAGGCCGGAACATTGACACCGGCCATTATCGGATCAACCGGTAGGTTCGTGCCGATGGATGGAATTTTCCAACATCGACCGGAAGCTTGCTGCCGGATGGATAGATTTCGATTGAATGGAATCGTTTCCACGAAATGGGAAAAGAATCACTTCCGTGCGTTCCCGAGGCACTCGTTATCGGGATATTTTGCTCAAATGAAAACGTCATAAAAGCGTATTGCAGCGATTTTCACGCTTTTCCTCGGAAGCGCGGTGAAATGGAATCGAAAGAAGGTTTTCATCCGCAAGAAGAAAGCTCGGCTCTCACGAGATTGCTGCATGGTCGTGTGGCTTTCGATTTTAATTTAACTACCATCGTCGGATTGAATTAAAATTTTTGGCCAGAAAATCTTCCCAAACTACTTCCACGGTGCCGTGAAAGTTTTCAACCTTTTTGCTCGCCCCAAAAGTAGGGCTTTCGGTACACCAACACGCCTTCCTGTGAGTGGTTCCAACAGTTAATTTTAAAACAACCCTTCATAACTCAGTTTTCCATCATCAAAAAACTTCCCCACCAAACGCGGGGCGGATTTCCTTCGGTGGTGGTGCTTTTTTTTTCCTATGCACTGCATCGCTTCTCCGACCTTCGGCCCTTAAGTAGTGGAGAAAAATGATCTCGCCCTACGTACGGATGCAATCGATTTCTCTGCCCTTTTTCGCACCAACGGCACAAACATCGGGTGGGCAACTGGAAATGGGGCGGACTCCCATCGAAAGACACTCGCGTGCAAAGGACGAACGGTATAACGAACCGTTTTGCCGGGGTCCCGGGGTCGGTTGCGCGGTGCCAAACTTAACCCATATGAGTCACACTAGTCGATGTCACGTTTCAGAAGCAATTTGCATACTTTCCCCGCCCGTTGAAAGTTTTCCTTCACCTTCGGTTTTTCCCGCACCGAAACCACACCACGCCCTCGCACCGCAGGAAACCGTGACCGATTTTGGTCGCGTGCATGAGGAGTAAAGCGTGGAAAATTGCTTCCGTCCCACGCGGGATGGTGAACGAGTGACGCCGAGTGGGTTCCCAGTGGCGTTTCCACCGGGCAACGGGGCCGACCGAGAGCTAGTGCGGGCGAGTTGGGAAAACTTTCACACATTTTCCCGACGGACGGGTGAGCTTTTTATTCCACCCGTCGACCAAACGTTCCGGCTGTGGTTGAAAAGAAACGTGTGGCGTCGATGGAAGGATGTTGCCGTGCAGCTTGCAACTAACCCACTCCTGCTTGCCTGCCTGCCGTTGCACTTGCCTGGGCGTGTGATTGCGCGCACGTGTATGTGTGTGTGTGTGGACCCGTGTGTTCATCGTTTTTCCAAATGAGCACGAGCAGCCTGCTTGCAGATAATTTTCCCTCCTAACAAACTGCAACTGATGAAAAGTGACAACCGAACGGAGAAGTTTTTCTTCGAAATTACTTTTCGCACACACTACGCCTCGCCACTTGGACGCCGCACCTCATTCGTCATCGAGCCTTTGGCCAGCCGTCGGCTCCTCGAGACTCACGTACGTGTGCGTATTCGAGTGTATGTGCGAGCTTCGTCGACGGGCACTTTTCCCGGGTGCAACATACAGACCCGGCTGTTGCCTCTTCACACGCAAACACGTCCACTTCCGCTTCCGTTATCGCGCTCAGCAACAAACACCGGCTTCGGGTCTCTTCGCCGCCAGCTCCAGAACACACGATCATGATGCTCGTGATGATGCCGATGATGATAGTTTATTCTCCGCTTCTTCGCTGCGGCATCGTTCCGTGAAATCGGGAAGCAGACGGTACTCAAGGGAAAAAGAGACCAAACGCGAGAGAGTTGCAATTTGCGTTGCGGCACCGGTACATGGGTAAGTTTGGTCCGGTTCGGATTTCTCGATTGGGGGTAAGAATGCGATTATGATGAGTTAGTGATGGGAATATGTTATTTTTTAAACCTTTCCTTCAAAGAGCGCGCACGCATTCGCCCACACATACCGTTTTGTGGAACCTAAAACTTTCCAATCAGCTACTTTAAGGATAAGCCCTTCACGAGGGGTTCTCGAGATGCTTACACGCAAAGGGGCAAACACGAAAATCAGTGGCAAAGGATTTCCTTCTCGCCGGGAGTTCTTCGCATTTTAATCAAAGCATCATTGGCTTTGCTACGGGGCTCGAACGCACCGGTAAAATCGTAGCCTGGGATACCCGGAACGCCTACTTCGATGGCGAGAAGGCGATGAATTTTTCATTTCGATTAAGGCCTGTTGTTACTGACACCCAACGTTGATCGAACGTGCCACGTGGTTCGGTTCCCTGGGCTGAAATTTTCAACCATCGAGCGCCTATACGAAGGATATGTGTATGAAGCAGCTGTTTGTGTGTGTGCCTGTGCGTGTGTGTGTGTTGGTGCGGTCTACCTGGCAATTTTCTCAGAGGCTATCAGGGGCGTTCAGGTCCCGGAGTGTGTTGTTCAGGTTAACCCCTTTCGCACGACACGTGGAAAACCACGAAATGAATCGTTGTCTTCCCATCGGACGGTCGTACCGTAGGCTCTGCAGCCCCATCCGAACCTGGGTCAATGACGGGCTTCCATTTGGGATGGTTGGTTGGCCACCGGTATGTGAAGCAAAAATAACCTTCGAACGAGTCTCGAGCTTTCGTTCCGTCAAACCCTCCGTTAGTCGGGCGGGTTTCGAGCTGGGCGTCGAATGATCGAAAGACTAGACCGAAGGTAGCAGGGCAGTAAAATAAATCAATTCCCCCGCTGTTACAGTGTCCCATCTGGGGAGCGGGGCGCCATCTGCTCGCTGGAGGGTTTTTTTTCTTCTTTCAGTTAGTCGCCGGGATTGGCGATATTGAGCGAGAAAGGATTGTTTTATGCCTCCCACCGGCTTTCCATCGGCTGACGGTTGATGATAGGGATGCGCTGCTAAAGGGAGGCAGCGGTGAGCGCCCTAAATAAATACACATGTCTTTGATGCCCGGCATAAAAAGGGCTCGAAATGAGTGCGGAAGACGAGGATCCGGATGTTTCCGGGCTCTCGCAAGGTGCCCTTGGTGAGCTGCGTTAAGTGCGAATGTAAAGATCGATACGACGTGGGGCCTATTTTCACCGGCAAAGCAATCGAACCCAGGTTCTGTATTCAATTATGGTTATTTTCTAACCCTCAAGGTATGCATATTTTGGAACGTTGTTCAGGCTCCGCTAGTACACCGTGATCAATCACGAACCCCATTCGGAACGTATCGGTGTGTTCGTTATCATTTTGGGCAGGATGCCACAACCATCGTCTTCCCGTAGGACTCACGTGGTCTCCCGTGTGATGCAAAATGTTTTCAAACACTTGTTCAGCTCACAGCACTACGACAGACATTGTGCAGCCATTCGAACCCGTGTTGTATTGTAACCTATCGCATGAAATCAAAAGGCATTTCATGCCCTTGCCGGTCGATAGGTTGACTTTCGTTTGCTACGCCAAAACAAACCCACAATCAAAATCCGGGACCGGGAGAGAAGGAATCGCTTTTTGCGCGTTCTTATCATGTGCCGAATCTTTTCACCTCGTTTTTGCGTTGTTCCCTTTTTGCCACAAACCCTCGCACTCGCCAAAGGTACCGGGAAAGCGTGCAAATTCGAGAACGAACACTTTGCACCATCACGTTCCACCATTGTTTCGCTATTTTCCATTCAACGACGTTCCGGACCGTGTGGTGGCCAAGGATTGGGCTTTTCGAACACCGACGAACACCGGGCCGTGTCTTTGTGTCCTTCTTTCCGCTAGTGTGCTGGCGTGAAAAGAGAAAAGCCCCACGATCTCCCAAGTAATGTGTGTGGCGTGGTGGCGCGAAGGAAAACTAGAACTAGAAAGCAGCTCTAGTGGCAGACCCACCGCAATAGATAACCTACATTTTGCCATACAAATTGCTGACTGCAGGCGAGGAGAAACGCCACCGAATGGCCGACTTTTTGGAGGCACCTCGTCCAGTCTAGATAAGGCGTATTGGACGTTTCTTTGTTGACTTACTGACTCAATGCCATTCGGTTGGCACACTGTGGGGATAGAAGCTCCAAACATGACTTTCATTCATTTTCCACGCGATTTAAAACCATGCAAACGAACGGCATATTGTTTGAATGATTTCACGGTTACCAGCCGGCGTGCTGATGATAAATAATCAGCTCAACCGGAAGGACTGCTCGCAAAGCAGAATCTTCCGGCTGGAGTTGGCTTAAGAAAACATACAGAACACATTTTCCGGCAGGCGACAGTACCCACGTTCATTGTCGATAGCGCTAGATAGCCGACCAAAACGACTTCTTGCGCAAGTTCGTTTGTTCGCTTTGAAGTTCACTTTTCTTTCCACACCGGAATCGGTGGAAAGAGAGAGAGACAGAGAGAGAGAGAGAGAACGGGACAAGGACTTCTCGTAGATGGCATCAAATGCGAACCGGGTGGTGGCAAAAGTTACCATCCTAAAGCATCCCGTGCACAATGTGCTTCGGATGCTTCCCGCAATGCCAGGGGGCTATCTTATCGTTGTAAGTTTGTCGTTTCATTTGGTTTCGGTTTCGAGTCCGTTTCGGTTGGACGTGCGCCACAAGAAGCTTCAGAACGGATGGAAAGAGCCCTTCGGGGACAGAGGTTTCAGGAAATGGTGTGCAATTATGCATCTCTGAAAGTTGTTTCGTACAGTTTGCTGAACTCTTGGACGTATATTGCATTAGGTGCTATGATCTTTAATGCATTTTGGTAATATGCTCCCAGCAGGATACAATCTCGTGAAATTTAAACCGTTGCTAAATATAGCCTTGATGTTTTGTTGGATAAAAAGAAACAGGCTTTTGAGTTGAAAGCGAGTTTGTTTAACAAAATGTGTGACCGATACGCAAATAGCAAGGAATCCAGGAATTTTCCCGTTGCAGAAAGCCCTTCAAAGAGACCGTCAATGGCTTTAATCTGCAAACATGCTTCTCGAAACTAGATGAAGATGTAAAGCGTACACTGGAGAAGAGCTCTCGTTAGAATCAATAGTAACCAGCGTAACGTCTGAAAAGTGCATTCACCTGGTTGTGGAATTTTTGCTTATCATCGAGCAGTACTTCGGGAACGCCCAGTTAAGTTTGGTAAGGGGAAACTTGTTTGGGGGGAAAATGGAAAACAAATAACCATCCTCCGATGGGGAAACCGGGTACGATCTAGATCCACCGGAACGCCCTAACGAGATCGTGCTTGTTCGCCACCGTCGGAGGAAACGATCCCGTCATCTCGATTGATGTGAAAAAAAAATTCCGTCAAGAGGATTTGCGTGCGGAAACGAGCGCAAAAAGCAAGAGCTGGCAGTCAAGAAAACGGGCCAACCTTCCCGATGGGAGGGACGCTTCCGATAACAATGATGAAAGCATCCAGTTCCGTTCGCATCGGTAGAACGGAACGCCGGAAACACGCTGGCGAACGTTCCGGAATGACGAGACTCTCCGCTAATGCTCCTGGTCGCCGCGTCGTTTCCTCGTGCTTCGTGGATGGTGCTTGGGGACCGAGTTTTCGTCAAACACAGAAACATGTGTCAAAGTCAATCGGGACGAAATTTGCTGGCAATCACCACCATTCCCGGAGTGCTCGGAGAGCCCGTTGGAACGATCGGGAAATGGGAAAATTTCAATTCTTGCTGCGCGTAGAAAACTCCTCGCCGATCCGGTGACTGGCGAAGACCGGTCTGCTTGTGATAGGGTGGAAAGAAAGAAGGTCGAGCTTTCTTGAGTTTGACAAATAACTAACGTTTCGAGTTCTGCTTGAACCATTCGAACGGGTGCTTGTTGGAGTATCACAGAGAAAACACGAATAACACCGAGTGCATCACATCGTCACGTCAACATCCGACCCAATCGTGCAACCGAAGAGGTCGTTTAATCGAAGAGATACGTACGCTGAGAAGCGGCGTCATTAAAATAATGGCAGCATCGAGCATCCGCGATTTTGATTGCAAATTATTTTCAGCTACAATTTCCATTCGTCGGCATCTTAATACAATTCGGTTTGGCACCATATTGCTTCCTGCTCGAGTATGAACACTTCAAAACCAAAACCTTTGCAGAGACGATTCGAGCAAATTTTATGAAACATAAAATGCTTATATTTATCGTAAGAGGTAGCATTCCTGCCTTCCGCCCTAGCATCTTCGATTTCGGATACCACAAATGTTTGTGGTGAAATGTGAAACATTTTACCCCCAATGGTGGAACTCCCCCACACACTAGCAAACCCCGCAGGATAAACGTTCACTCACCACCGCGCAAATATTGAACCGAGCATGCAAAACTAGTTTCCGGTTTGCTTTCGTCAACACCGACCGTTCGAAGGAGGTTCGGCGAATGGTGTTGCGTTTTTTTGCATTTCGTTGCTTCTTTCCTGACTCGTGCAATCGTTTCACGAAAGACGCAATAAGTATTCCGACCGTACGGAGCCCTCGTCGACCTCTACGCCGCCCACTCAGCCACATCGATGGGGAAGAAAATATCGAACACCGATGCCAAAGCGGAACCTCTGGGTGTGGAAGCGGACAGCAACGAGGAAGGGAAGGAAGGGGGCGAACGAAAGCACACAATAACAATCAAGATGTATCGTATTTCGATTTTATCCCACCGAATTCAATGCACGTCATCAACAGTTCAGATTCGTCCTGCCACGTCCTGCAGCGGCTGCAGATGTTTGAAAAGGGCGTACAGGGCTCGGTGTTCTTGCTGCTTCCGGTGGTCTCGACAACCGGAGTGTGGAAAGCACGAGGCTGAGATGCAAAAGTGCCAGTGGTAACGAACGAAGTGAGAGTGCTGGTTACCGGCTCGCTTTTCGCGAACGGATGCGAGCGGTTCGACAAGCGGTGAACATGTTTGTACATTTTAAAATAGTTGATTAGGTTTTTCCCCGTCACCGTCGCCGAGCGTGGGAACGAAAAGTGGGATTGATTTCCCGATGCGATGAGCTGTCGGAATTGATATAATTTTTTAAACGACCCTTCGATTTAGTTTTCCAGCTGATTTATCGCAAATAAGTGCACGATTTTTTTTATTCCGCATACTTCGATACGTCAGCCTCTTGACTAACATTGACAGCTATGGGAGTATATTTTGTGCAAGGCCTACTATGGATGGCAAAGAAAGCTCTTAATTCACCCCGCAAGCTTTCACCAAGCACAGCCAAAAACATCGGTACGTGCCGTTGTCCATTATGCGCACAATTTGAGGTAAAAGCCAACGGAAAGAACAACCCCACATTCCGACGGACACGGGCGGGCCGTCTTGCGGCTCAACCTTCCCCGAAGCCCTAATTACGGCTGATGAATGAGTGCCCATCAGCACAGGAAGCTTACGGGAAAAGCCTTCTCTTCATTATTGAACACCGGATTCCGTGCACCGTAGTGGTGCGCCGCTCTGCTTAATAAGCATGCCGTGTATGTTCGTTTGTCACATTGCTAACTCCACTTCATTTGTTACGTATCCCGGCCAGTATCCGGCGTGGGGCAAGTCCGAAGTCCATCCTTTCGGGTGCACCCAGTAGCATTAACCACCCGGATAAGGCGAGCGAGAGCGAGACGATGGGAATGGCCGTATTCATTATTTATACTACGCTGCGGTACGATGTGGTGGTGGCACCCAGCACCAGTGGAGTTTGTTTTCCCTCAGCGAAAGGACCAAGGAGCAGGTTTCCCCGGGACGGAAGGAGTCGCTTTCGTTTTCCTGCTGCTGATCAAACCACAGCTCCATCCATCACCGGGTCTTGGAGTACGTGCTGGAGTTGGGCAGGCAGGAGCCTTTCGCCGGTGCTTCGGTCGCAGGAGTGTTCTCGAAATCGTTTGTTGACCTATCGACTGGAGCGGACAGCAGTGCCATGGTGCAAGAAAAGCCGGAACACTCACCGGAGCACCTTCCTGCGGGAGCGATACGGATACTCCCGAAGGAAATGTTGGGCCACCGGTGTCAAGCTGCTTTTACGTTCATTCGACCTCTTTGTCTCACCTAGCGTGTCCTTTCGTCCTTTCTAGGCTGTGTTATTTATCGCGCGCTCTTTCTCTCTCTCTCTCTCTCTCTCTCTCGCTTTCTCCATCGGTTCTGTATCGGTTGCGGATTACCTGGCATAAATTGTAGTCACTTGTAGTCTTCCAACTCATCGGGTCCGGCGAAATGAAATCATGAGCCCATCCATTCCGGGCACTCGCTTTCCTTTTCTTCCTTCGGCTTCCGGATGCCTAAATTTATCGAATATCGTTCATCTGCTGCCGCTTATCCTGCCCCCATGCCGGAGAGAACGCACCGGTGGGTGGGTGTATGATTTGGCCCGTTCCCAGGACACTCGGTTGGCATTTCCACCGTTCGCCCCGTTCCGTTCATTAATTCCGACGAGCCGTGGCTGGGCCAACCCACCTGCCTGCCTGCCTGCCTGGGTCGCATCGAGAAAATGTCAAAGGATCGGCGGGTGTCGATAATTTTCCTTCATCTATCAACGATCGTATCTTACCCGGAGCCCGGTGGCCCCTCGGTGGCCCACCTAAATGGGTTTCCGTGTCCGTCAGGCGTGTAATTTATGTCGCACCTGTACCGGTACGGGCGGCAGCCGACCACGGAAAGGTGACAGGTGAGCCGGTGGGATTCCTATCGATAAGGATAAGGCTTCTGCTTGATAGATCGCTCGAATACCGAAACGTCAGCCTGCCAGCCCCGTTCACAGTGGCATCTACATCCGGTGTTCGGCAGAGAGAATGAAGGCAACAACAACAACAAAAAAAAACTCTAACGCAAGATACGGAATGCATCTTAATCAAGCTTGACAGTTGCATCGTAATCAGTTTCGTGGATGGTGAAGCGAAAAAGAAAAGACCGGACGCCATTTTGCGCACGCATAAAACGCTTCACGCGTGAACAAAAATCGCTCATCTGTTGGTGTGACGCAAATGCTCTTGCGTAAATCAAAGCAAGCGTTACGATCAATTCTAGCGATTACCAACGAAGCACAAGACATGATGGGGAATGCTTTACAGATAGAAATAAACCCATCTCCAAGAACAGTAGGCTGGCAATGGAATATACTTCTCCGAGAAATGCTGGTTGGAGAAAGAAAACCGCTTGTTCCAGGTCTAAAGTGAAATTCCCTTGAACGAATCTGTTTTGCAGCTTTACTGTGTTTCATCGGTGTAATCAATTCCCGGGATGCTATTCTGAAATATGCAACCCATTCCAGCGTTTCAAAGCGTTCTCACAAAAACCCCCCGGTAGAGTGCCGTCCGTTGATGGCGGAGAGATCAATTATGCGCGTTAAAAATATTCATAAACCCTGAGTAAGTGGCTCGAGATGCACACGAGTGCCATTTGTTTCGTTCAGCTCAGAAAAGGATTCCCCCCATCCATCCGGTGCAACCACGGACACGGACGAATGCTGCTCGGTGATCCACTGCCGGGGATTCGCGAGCCCGAAGGAGGAGCATCATTGTGCCCGGTACCGGCACACAGGACTGTTCCGGCTGTCAGGGCTGTATTCCTTCATAAACCATCACCGGAAGTGGCAGGTACCGGCTTTTGTGCCGGCACGCTACCATTCGGAGGCGTCCTCTCTACCGGGAGAAGCTTCCGTTGTTCACCGAAAATGTGTCATAAAAATTAAACCTCCAGATTCTTCAATCTGCACGAGCACGGGAATCTATCTCGTTTACCTTCGAGCTCGTTCGTATGGTGGAGTGTTGGCTGCTTCCTTTTTTTCTCTCTCTCGTTTTGCTACCACCTTTACGGTAAGCGACGGCTCTGTCAGTCACGATCAGCTCGTGCGTCCCGAAGTCCTTCCACGTGATCCCAGTTCCACAGACGCATTTACATAAACTGTTTCGTCTTTTGTGCAAGGGCGGGGCGGGTTTTATCTTTTAATTAATATGCAATCATAAATTCCGAATACCGTTCTCGTCGGTGCCGAGAAGAAGACGATGTCTGTCGTTGCCGGCTGCTGCTGCTGCTTCAGTTTGGTCGTTTCAGTTCGCTCCTTGCTGGCTGTTTGAGTGGCAGTGTTGCCCCCGAAGCGTCAGCCAAGTGATGCTTTCCAGCTGTGCAACCCCAGCCGCGCCAAAGGAATGGTTCCAAATTTTGAAAGACTTTCCCACCCACCCACGCAAGCAGTCAGTGGGAGGGATGTCAGTGCAGCGCTGCTGTATGTTTGTAAATGTCGGAATCGCTTTGTGTGGTGCGGTGAGCAATCCAGCCCGTTTGGCAGATGGCTTTGGGCATTCGGTCGCTCTCGCTCTCGGTTAGGTTAAGCTGACGCAAGACAAGACATTTGCCGACTGTAAGTGCTGTGTTTATGAATTTTTCATCCCACCCAAAGCGCCACGTACCTGCTCTGGTCTGGGTTTTTCTTTGTTCTATTGTCGTCGGGTGGCGAACTCGGTGTGCCTTCTCATGCGTCGCTTGTTCATTACGTCCCATTACGATCTTATTCTGCCTGTTTGGCAATTTTCTCTTCAAGAACTCCTTACATCAGCACCATTGTCACCGGTTAGGGGCGCGTGGGTGGATGCGCACGGATGACGCAAGGATCGTAAGCTCGTCTTCGTTTCCGGTGCTGTGTGTTGTCGTCCTGCAAGCGAACGATGCTCGACGATGAGGTTCACGACTGCCTCGAGCCGACACCGCAGTTGAAAAAAAGGAACGAAAGAAAAAAGGAGACACGAACACTCCACCACCGACACATCCTTCCGGTGCTGGAACACTTCCGCTCAGGGTTTGCGCTTTGCGTAGCCGAGGCGCGTCTCGAGTGATTTATGGAAGCATGCGGAAGAAAAACCCCCAGAAGCGCGGTCGCGTACGGAAGCAGCCTCGCATACGAGAAGCCTTTGATGGGCCTCGGGCAAAATCGTAATATTACAGCGAGCTCGGGTATCGGCTTCCAGTGACAGAGCCTTCGCGGGCCTACCGGAAGGCTCCCGAGGCACGGGAATAATAATGACAAACCACAATCGCAAACAGGATTAGAGCGAGGCTTACCCTTTGCGGGGCGGATTTCGTGTGCCCGTGGCCAACGCTAGGCAGAGTTTGCGAGTTTTCCGGCAGGCGGTTGTTTTCCGAGCGTTCCGAGAACGGCATCGCGTGGTTTGGCTTGTTGCCTTCCGCGTGCAACGCGATTCCGGTGAAACTGCATTGTTTCCATCCCCGGGGGGTTCGCTCTCTCTCTCTCTCTCTCTCTCTCTCTCTCGTGCTCACACACTGGCCCCGCGCTTGGTGCTTGTTTCCAGCGTCGAAAAGGTCAGGCTGACGTGTTTTAATCGTACCGTGGCCTACGCCAACATTCAGGACAGGAATGTGACCGTCGAGGGACCGACGTGAACGAAGCACGAGGGTGAATGATTTAATGTTTTCAAAATATTTGCTTACTCGTGTACATTATGTACAGGGTACGAGTTTCGCAGGGCTGTGCCGTTGATGATGAAGGCCACATTTAGCTAATTTTAAAGCCCAAACCCACCGAAACACGCACATCACTCCGACCGTGTCGGTTTTTACCCCCGCGTGGTGGCGTGTTTTTATGATTTATGCGATACCACACCACATGCGCCACACAACCTTTTCGAAGGCTGGAAACCGAAACGCACGGAACGATGCGCACTCAATTCCAGTGACAACTGGCTCCGTTCGACTGAAATGTGGCAACCCCTTTTTCGTGTGTGCGTGTGTGTGCATGGTTTTGCTCGGTTCATCTCGTCGTGCTGCTGCTCGCACGCATCCTCTAGCACATTTTCCTCGAAACCGTGCCACCCACAAAAGCGCTGATGGATTGTTTTGCGAAGCCACCAGGCCTTCACCCCACATGAGCTGCAGGGGAGAACGCACACGCGTTTACCCCTGCGGCTGTTAAGCAGTATAATGCCACTTAACTGATGATGTGAGATGGAATTACAAGCAAATCGGTATCAACAGTTTTGTGTGCGCTGCTTCCCACCCACGCGACGGGTGCTGCGTTTGTTTTCGTTTTCCCCCACCAACAAGCGGGCGGGGGTGGCCTGCCGGCAAAACGGAGACATTTTTCAGATGCGTGATGTGTTAATCTGGTGCGTTAGCTTTTAATGCGACCGGGGAGGTTTACATTTGCGTGCCGGAGTTGTTGCCGTTGTAGCTCAAGTTCTACCGAGCGCTGGAAAGGTGATTGTGGCCCTAAAGCGTGCAATTTACTTACGGGCAATCAATTAGGCAAGCGAAAGCTAACACCATCTTGCCGCTGAGGTGCGCTGAAGATTGTGCTTTGGTTGCTTGTGGTGTTTGGGTGCGTACCGACCCAAACCGTGTACCGGCCGTTAATGGGTGTTACATGATTATAAAAACGGTTGACAGCTTGACAACTGTGTGTACTTTCTTGCACACCACTCACTCACTCGGAACGGCGCAAAAACCACCGACACTTTATTGAGTACCGTGTGGGGTTGAGTGATTTTGTTGCGTCCGGCCACTGATGGATTTTCATTTAGGGTCCCTGTTTTTTATTTGTGGCTTGCTAGTAAATTTCATTACCGTTTTATTGAAACCGCAGACAATGTGTTTGATTGCAAATCGCTCCGCTCGCTCCTGGGAGCCCAAAAAAAAAAAGGGACACAAATAAATACCCACTCCGAACGCTCGTTCTGTGAAGTGCCGCGGGTAAGTAGGGAATAAAACCCGCCCGGCCGACCGACCGACCCCGAAATAATTCCGTTCCAATTCATGTGCCCCCCATTTGGTACACAACCAAACGCTCTCGCTTTCCGGCAAGTCTCGGAGCACTCACCCACGCGTATCCTTTCGCTTGCACCGTGGGGAGTAATTTTCTTTTCCACAGTAATTTCTCCGTTCACGCCACCACTTCATTACCGCGCGCCTTCGCCCACTTGAATGGCACTTATTGTTCAGCGGACCGCACTTGAATTAATAAAGAAAATTGGGGAAAAAGAGCAAGAAAAAAAAAACTGCCCTGAGCCCAAGCGGGCGACGGATGGGATGCCGAAAAACGGGAGCACCCCAAAAGAGGTCAGAGATCGAGTGAAAGTTCTGACTCCTTGTGGCCACGTGATGCGGCTCATGGGGCAACATGTAGGAGCGGGAATGTCGAAAAGTTTAACATCCCGCTGTGACCGCTTCGGGCCGGCTTTAAATGACCGGGCTTCGGGAGACGGTGGTTGGCGAGACGAGAATAATGGCAGCTTGGCGGTTGCAGCTTTGTTTCATCTTTCGGCTGGTCCCGCAAGGGTTCTTTGCAATTCGGGGGTGGTGGTTTTGGGATGCTGGCTTCAATTAAGCCGGCCACCGCACGGGTGCAAATCGGAACTCTAAAAGAACGAAAAGAAGAATACAAAAAAAACGAACCAGTAGGGTGAAAGAGAGAGAAAAAAACAGGGAACGTTGGCTTCATTCTGGGTTCGGGGTTCGAGAGCAATTTTGCCTCCGTGTTTTTTTCGCGTGTCCTGTGAGTGGGGTGAAGTGTGCTGTCGAGTGGTCCTTATTGCACTCGCGAGGATCCTTCATCTTTTCTGCCACTCGGGAGGACGCCACAGAAGAAAAAAAACACTGTTTGCCTCTCGACGCATGAAAGGGAATGGAACCGGAAGCGGGTCCCAAAAGGGAAGTGCCGAAAAATTCAATAAGATTAGAATACAAATCAGTTTAAAGGCGAGAAAAAGATTCCGACCCGAGTCCGATCGTGTCGCGTATCTTCGATAGAGAAACAGAGAACGTGTGAGAGTGCGAGAAAGAAAGAGATAGAGAGAGAGAGGGTCTGTCAAGTGTGACCCCGGAAATTGGATTAGAGTTTTATTGGAAAATTGATTTTTCTCCCTTAAACCGCACCCACGCGCGCGTGTCGGGTTCATCGAGTTAAATGGAGACGCCTGGTGGGTGACGAAAATTTGCTGGGATTTTTTTTGTCTCTTCTTTTCTCGGCTCTTTTTTTCATCGTTTTCTACTAACCTTTTTGCTATTTATTTTCACGCAAAACATTAGAGCGGGGTGGTGTTTTTTATTTGTTCATGTTATTTCTCATCACACCCAAGCACGGGGAAAACGGGGCGAAAACCGAAGATTGATTGGGTGCCACCAACGGGGTGCGATATTTTGAGGCAGATTCATGCGCCGCCCACAGGGACAGACAGCAAACGATGGCTGGCTGTGGGGCGCAAATTTTTCCACAACAACGTTCGTGCGTCTGTTCCACATAATCTACTGGGGCGTTTCTCCGGTAGAAATGCAAACAAACAAAAACCTAGCTAACCGACAATCGACTCCAGCGTGAGCTCACTCCCAAGGTAGCCCTGGACGGGCGTAAGAGAGAATGACGACAACGATGAGGACGGATGTCGTACCCGGGGGACACGACGCGCGTCCCTTACCGATTCCGGCAGGGTACGATTCATTTGACTGATTTCTTTAGTGGCAGCCTGAGCAAGTTCCAATTCGTTTCTAGTTGTTTTTCTTCTCCGCTACTCCATCTCTTGTTGATGCCAGAAACGCAACGGTAGATGGTAAACGAGACCCGCCGGTGTGTTTTTGTCTCTCTCTTTCCTCCATGCTAACGCGGACTCGCGGACCAGTAATAAATATTCATAATAAGCATGACTTGACATTGACTTTGATGGAGGACACACACAATAAACGGAAGTTGATGAAATTCGTGGAAATTCGATAAGAAGCGAGGCAAAAAACAAACCAACAGCCTGGCCGTGGCAGGCTGGCTGAGCTGGACGTAGTTTTTCGTGTTTTCTCTCTCTCTTTCCCTCTCATTTCCCAGTTCCCTAGTGGCCGGGGAAAATAAATCGAACCAACAAACAGAAAGTGCGAAGGCTGGATAAATGCGTTCAGGGAGGGCGCTTTCATTGATTCGTGCGACGCCCGCTTGCGGATGGACGAGGTCCAATTCGGGCGGAAGTGGTCGATTTTTTTTCGCTTCTCCCCATCCAACCTTAGCCGATAATGGGGCGGAAAAGTGGGAAGCGATGATTTTTCGCAAATTTTCCGCACCAACAGAGGGCTTCGTCGGGGAAGCGATGGTGCGTCGTTTTGGGGTGGAAAGTAAAGTAACAACAAAGCGCAAAACACTCCCCGAAGAATTTATTGTAATAAAAATATTTTCCCCAACGCGGAATTCTCGGAACGTGCGCTAAAATTAAGAACTGCGAGTTGAGTCTGGTCGGCTGGAACATGGTGCAGGAAAACCGTGAATGTTCGCACGATCGAATTGTTTTATTGCTTCCACCCTCGGTGTAATCAAATTCATCTCCATTCGACCGATCGCCGAGTGCTGCATTGTATTAAAATAATATGCGACGCCTCGTTGGTTTTTGGGCGCTTATTTTTGGACGACAGTTGCGTTGGTTTTGGCAAAACAAGAGAGAGGCGTTTATTCAAGTGAAATGACTTTTCATCAGTCTCCGCCTACGAACGAATCGACAAACGTAACGATTCGATTACTTTCCCGCCAGCAAACGATTGAATTTTCCCCCGAAATCTAAGGGTGAATTGAAAACCCTCCAAAAGCAAGCACTCATCAGATGCTCACGCATATCAAAAGCGTTCACCTTGTTCTACTAATTCCACTCCATTAAACCTTCCTTCCTGTTTTCTGCTCACGGACTATGTTCCTACCACCCCAGGTACACGTTTACCGGCGTTCATAGACCGTTCCCGGTCTCCTTCGCGGTCGCTTGAGCTAATCCCTTTAGGGTATAATCCCAGCGCGCTTCTACCTTCGCGGGTGTCGTCGCGTTTTCGGCAAACACGCACAAAGAAACAGGGGAATCAAACTTCAAAAGTAAAACACCCGTATCGCAACGACACCGCGGTGGCCCCGTCCACTAAGTGGATTGAAATTATCTTTTGGGCAGTGGTGCTTTTTTTTTCTTTCTTCTTCGGGGTGGAACAGTTCCATTTGAGGTGGGGAAACGGTGAACCTGAAGCAGGACGAAAGGACGATATTTATTTTTTCCACCTTCCTCGCGAGAATCCGTTATATTGCCACTTCCCTTCTTGGCCACGGGAAACTGTCTTACGTTGTCGAAGGGCAAAAAACCGGCGTAAGGAGAATGTTTCTCTCTACCTCTCTCTCTTTCTCTCTTTTTCCTTTTTCTACACGCCCTCGTACAGGTGCAGGGACACCACACGAAGGGAAATATGTTAATAATTATAGCCCCACGACACGTAACGCGATAATTTTAATCCGCTTACGATGGCCGACCACCGGTGTCGGTGCTTCCAAGGAACCCATCCGTGAACGGTGCCTACGCACGTTGGGCAATTGCTGGGATAAAAGCCAAAAGAAAGCAAATTTGAGATTTTTTGTAAAACTGTTATTAAATTCTGAAGCTAGAGAGTTACACTAAGTTAACACCAAAATATTGTGGGCTCAATTCCATCATTCACGGAGTAACAGCATGTCAAAGTTGAAAGTGAGTGAAAAAATTGGAAAATTTTCAATTCCTTGAGGCTGACTTTAATCCTTTTTTTCTCCTTGACTAAATATCAGAAACTCAACATTTTTACCATTTTGGATAGGTTATTCATTTGTTATTGTCATTTAATTAAATAAATTTAATTATTTTATAGAATACATCATCATCAAATGTAAATGTACGAAAAATATCATGTGAAATCATGTTTTTTGTAAATAAAAGATGATTTATTTTATAAAACTTCAAATGTCTTCGAGCAATATCATAGCACAGGATGTAGTACAATAATTTATCTTCGATTTAATAACAAAATCTGCTGCCACCTTGCATCAACTCACTTGAAAACGATTTTTTTCTAATCGCGGTAGAGGGTTATTTTGGGGTACGGACTGTTAAAAGTAGCGCCTTATTTTTTGATCAAAAGATCCATTGCCGGGAAATTCGCTTCTTTTAGCTAAATAATCGATGTTATTACTTGCTACTGAAAAAATCCTTTCCAAAAACTCACGAATTCCCACGCAGATCATGTAAAAAATTCGATAAGGGTCACCCGAACTCATATAAAAAAAACCACGTGACGCACCCTGCTCGCTAATCGAGAGGATTTCAGCGACGGATTTTGAACGCCAAAATCGCCAAATTTGAATTCGCTAGTAACAAGAGATCATGCGTCGAAGAGGATGCATGCACCAGCCGCATTCCGTTTCGAACATCACTTGTCACTCAAGGGTTACCAAATTTAATGGATTTCCCCTCCGAATGTTATCAGTACATATCGCCGATCTTTTCGGCGCATGATAATCAGCATCCTATCTCGTTTGCTCTCGTTTGCTATCGATCGCATTGCTCTACGCACACTGTACGGTATTACGGAGCGTCGTATCTTGCCGGTCATAATTCGGTCGCAGCATCTCGCCGGTCATAATAAATTGTGTGGTTGCGTACATAAAATGATTTTTCGATACAAAACATAGCAGCAAACTGCGTGCGATAAATTTCTGTTACTTAAACCACTGTTCCCCATATCATTGAGCATCTTTTTATCACAAAACTATATTAAACTAGCGGGATATCAAACACGGTGTCCATCTAGCACGCATCACTCCATAGTGCAAGCAATGTCACCTCCTATGCGCGCCTGGTACAAAATATAGTAGCTGCGTTCCTTGTTACGCTCACGTGCTTCTCTCGTTAGCCGGAATAGTAGTCTTTAAGCACATGGCGCACGCTTTTTTATCAGCAGTGCCAACTGAGGCGTCGTTGCGCTTGGTTCTTGCGCACATGGATTTTACAGAATTCTCTAGATGGGCTACCAATACTGAAGCGGAAACCGGATTTATATGAAAAAAAACACGTGACGCACGCTGCTTGCTAATCGGGAGGATTTTGACGACGGATTTTGAACGCCAAAAGCGACAAATTTCATATTGTGAGTAACGAGAGATCATGCGTCGAAGAGGTTGCATGCACCAGCCGGACTACCACACTAAATTTAATGGATTTCCCCTCCGAATGTTATCAGTACATATCGCTGTTCTTTCTGGCGCATGATAATCAGCATCCTATCTCGTTTGCTCTCGTTTGGTATGGATCGGATTGCTCTACGCACACTGTAGGATCTTACTGAGCGTCGTATCTTACTGGTCATAATTCGGTCGCAGTATTTTGCCGGTCATAATAAATTGTGTGGCTGCGTACATAAAATTGTTTTTTCGATATAAAAAATATCAGCAAACTGCTTGCGATAAATTTCTGTTATTGAAACAACTACTCCCGATATTATTAAGCATCTTTTTATCACAAAACTATATGAAAATAGCGGAATGATCAAACACGGTGTCCAACTAACACGCAGTACTCCACAGTGCAAGAAATGGTCACGCCCTACGCGCGCCTGGTACAAAATATAGCAGCTTGTCCTTGTTACGCTCACGTGCTGCTTCCGTTATCCGAAATAGTAATCTTTAAGCACATGGCGCACGCTTTTTTATCAGCAGTGCCAACTGAGGCGTCGTTGCGCTTGGTTTTTGCGCGTGTCGATATCACAAAAATCCTTTCGATTAGCCACCAATATCGGAACGATTTGAACGCACGCTGCTAATCGGGAGAATTTTGACGACGGATTTTGAACGCTAAAAGCGAAAAATTTCATATCATGAGTAACAAGAGATCATGCGTCAAAGAGGTTGCTTGTGCCAGCTGGTTCATCACACTAAATTTAATGGATTTCCCCTCCAAATGTTATCAGTACATATCGCCGATCTTTCCGACGCATGATAATCAGCATCCTATCTCGTTTGCTCTCGTTCGCTATGGATCGGATTGCTCTACGCACACTGTAGGATCTTCTTGAGCGTTGCATCTTGCTGGTCATAATTCGGTCGCAGCTGCAAACATTAGATAATTTTTTGATACAAATCAAATCTGCAAATGGTGTGCGATAAATTTCTTTTATCTAAACCAATGCTGCTTTGTTTTGTATCAAAAGAGGATTTAATGTAGGCAGGTAGACAATTTATTATGTCCGGCGATATACTACGACCAAATTTTGACCAGCTAGATACGACGCTCCGTAATACCGTACAGTGTGCTTAGAACAAACCGATCCATAGCAAACGAGAGCAAACGAGATAGGATGCTGATTATCATGCGCCGGAAAGATCGGCGATATGTACTGATAACATTTGGAGGGGAAATCCATTAAATTTAGTGTGGTAGTCCGGCTGGTGCATGCAACCTCTTCGACGCATGATCTCTTGTTACTCACAATATGAAATTTGTCGCTTTTGGCGTTCAAAATCCGTCGTCGAAATTCTCCCGATAAGCAAGCAGGGTGCGTCACGTGTTTTTTTTTCATATAAATTCCGGTTTCCGCTTCAGTATTGGTAGCCCATCTAGAGAATTCTGTAAAATCCATGTGCGCAGAACCACGCGCAACGACGCCTCAGTTGGCACTGCTGATAAAAAAGCGTGCGCCATGTGCGACTATTTCGGCTAACGAGAGAAGCACGTGAGCGTAACAAGGAACGCAGCTACTATATTTTGTACCAGGCGCGCATAGGAGGTGACATTGCTTGCACTATGGAGTGATGCGTGCTAGATGGACACCGTGTTTGATATCCCGCTAGTTTAATATAGTTTTGTGATAAAAAGATGCTCAATGATATGGGGAACAGTGGTTTAAGTAACAGAAATTTATCGCACGCAGTTTGCTGCTATGTTTTGTATCGAAAAAGCATTTTATGTACGCAGCCAGACAATTTATTATGACCGGCGAGAAGCTGCGACCGAATTATGACCGGCAAGATACGACGCGCCGTAATACCGTACAGTGTGCGTTGAGCAAACCGATCGATAGCAAACGAGAGCAAACGAGATAGGATGCTGATTATCATGCGCCGGAAAGATCGGCAATATGTACTGATAACATTCGGAGGGGAAATCCATTAAATTTGGTAACCCTTGGGTGACAAGTGATGTTCGAATCGAAAGCCGGCTGATACATGCATCCTCCTCGACGCATGATCTCTCGTTACTAGCGAATTCAAATTTGGCGATTTTGGCGTTCAAAATCCGTCGTCAAAATCCTCTCGATTAGCGAGCAGGGTGCGTCACGTGGTTTTTTTTATATGAGTTCGGTTGACCCTTATCGAATTTTTCACATGATTTGCGTGCAAATTCGTGAGTTTTTGGAAAGGATTTTCCCAATACCAAGTGATAACATCGATTATTTAGTTGAAAGGAACGAATTTCCTCCTATTCTATCCTACCTCACGAATATATGCGGGCTCCGAGGGATATCTGCATGGCACCAATGTGGATCGCGCCTTCAGCTTTATTGGGTGCAATTGAGGCTGTTCTAAAGCTGTCGGAGATCTCCATTCGTGAGCTATCTAAGAGCAATTCATTGGTTTGCTTCGGCCAAGACTTGGTCATCTGATTCCCTACCTCCCTATATCCTAAATACCCTCAAATTTTCCAATCCAGGACAGGAGGCCGAAGAAATCAAACTGGTTGAACAACAAGACCTGCAATTCGAAAGAGTCCTCTGAAGGAGAGAGGAATAGCATAGGTCCAGCAGAATTGCATAGATAAACTAACCTTGCCCGCCCGGGATAAAGTGCAATCCATACGGTTAATGGGAGGATATGCCCACCAGCCATGGAATTTGTAAAATTGGAGTTTTGAAATTCGAAAGCTCGGAATTGTTAACTGTGGAATAAATTTTATATTATGTATGCTATTTTGTATTATGAATAACGCAGTTTAAAGGTCAGGCCGCCACTATAATAAATAATAATGTAAGAAAATTACTCCAAACTTATATTGTATCGCCGTTTCCAACACTACCAATTTGTACGTTCCATTTAAATTTTCCAGTATATATTGGCGCTAGACTTTTATCCCGGTATTTATATAGGAGTACCCACTGTGCTAATGCGCCGGTAAGCATTTATGACCGGGCGAGGTCTACGCAGTTCGCGTCTGTTACGGGTGAACGCAACCCTCGGAGTCACGGCCGTTCGTTTGGTGCGTTCTTTTTCGCTTTCCCAGGAAAATGCAAACGGCCGCCCTCGTTCAACAGTGAACCTCGCGGTGCCATGTCCTGTTTGCCTTTAGTGGGACCGCTTGAGCGGGTGCTTTGTTTCGATGCCCGACCGGGGGAGGGGTGGTTTTCTTGGAGGGCTTTTTATCCGATAGGCAAAGAACCGCTCGCAAAAGTGGCACCGAAGGTGGTGCGACAACGCGTTCCACCCACTCGCAGGTGGCCGCGGAAGGAAATGAGCAATTTCACTAAACTCTCGTCTGGTTCTTTATGTAATTTTTACCAATCACTCGACGGGCTTTATTCGCTCGTTTTCGGTGAGGGTGGGAGATTTTTCTCCCCCCCCCCACCCCCACGTACACCATCACAAAAAGCGAAAGCATAAGGATGGCTTCTTTGGGTGAGAGACGGACGTGCGAAAGGACGATCGGACGTCGTTGGTGCTCTGTTGTCCGCTTTTCGGTTGGTACGTCCGAAAAAACCAACTTCGTCATCGTCCATCCGTGCCGTTGTCGTCGTCGTCGTCGTCGTCGTCATCGACGTCAAATGCCTCCATACTTAAGTCGTTAGCATAAGTCAGTGCTTGAGGTGCTTCGGTTGCGAACGTGACCGAAAGCCACCGTCTCGCGGTTGGCGTTTTTATCTATAACTGCAATCTCGACCCCCGGCGTTGAAGCCCCGGCGTCCAGCGGACAGGATGCCACAATTTCACCCTCAACCCACGGGCGTGTTCGCTTTGTGCCAGCAATTATGCTTCCCGGTGATTTGGGGCTCTTCCCAGCCCACGGATGAAGCGTGCCGGGCCGGTTAGTTCCGTCCGGTTGGTGAATCCTTTGCGCCACCCGATCGGGACCGAGCCCCGATGGATCGAAACGGTGCCGCGGAATAAATGGATATGATTTGTTTGGCAAGGCCCAATTGGGGCCACAAATTGCGATGAATAATAAACGGCACAATTGCGGCCTGGCACCGTGGCATAGTACCGCAGCCACGACCGAAAGGGCAGAAGGGACCGAAATTTGCACTCGTGAAAACGCACCACAACGCTGCACGGTCCGCCAGGCACGGGCACGGCGTTTGTGTCGAGATGATTGGATAATTTTTGCTTCGGGGTCGAAAGATAAACATGCCGCTGTGGCCGGTTTCATGAAGAAACGATTTTTACGATGCGAAAGGCTTCTGCGAAAGGCCCGTTTTTTGCCCTTGATTACGTAATTAAGGACGCATCGGAGACCTGATGGCGGTTGTGAGCCTTACAAGAGGGTCACATCGAAATGATGTTTGTTTGCGGGCTAGGGAATAATTCAGTAGGAATTTATTTAGCCTTTCAGCTTCATGTTTAGAGAAGGCGTACGAACAGCAAAGAGAATGAGCGAGAAAGAAAAGGCTCCCCAATTCATTAAGGATGCGTTTGTGTTTTTTTTTTACATTCAATTAAAGCGCACACCACGCAAACCCATTGAAATAAGCCAGCGAAACGGTGGCTTCGCAATCGTGTCTGGGAGTAAAAACCGAAAGTTTAGTATTGAATCGTGTACCACCAGCGTTCCCGGTGCCGCAATAAAACCCTTCGCGTCGTAAGCCGTCTTTGCCGTGCCTTTCCGTCGAACTTCCCCGGTTTTGATCTTTTTATTTCCGCCTTAGTTTCTTTCACTTTTTTTTCTCAACGTTCTTTCCTTGGCCTCGGTATTGCATTTAGGGTTTAACGACACAAACGATAAGAACTTTCACTCCAGCTCACGTGGGACGGGGAAAAAAAACGGGCCCCATTAAAGACTTAGCTTGCTGCAAAATTAATTCAACCTCCATAAAAACAAAGCTCATAATCGGGTGAGGGGGTGGAAAAAAAAGAGCGCAGCTGAACGAAGAAAAAAAAAGACACGAAAGTCAACACCGCTCGCAACTTTCCGGTCCTGTTTGGATTCCATACTGATTTTATGTATCCGTTTGTTTCTTCGCTTTCCTTTTTCTTTCCGCAGGATCACAATCCGCCTGGCTGAAGTTGAAGCGAGTAACACCACACGCACCACCCGGCAAACGAGTTGAAGCGAAACTATGCAGGCAGGCCTTACCGACCCGCTTGTGTGCCGAAAAACCCGGAGCAATAATCGTAATCTACTGCTCAAGGCGAACAGTTCATGGGCCGTCGTGTTGTGCGAGCACCGATTTTTAGACCTTTTCATTTTAATGGATTAAGAACTTTGGCGTGCACGAGTGGTTCCAATTTAATGGATTAAAATGACATAAAGAAGGGGCTTTTTTCAAGGGGAGCGATTTTAGAGCAGCCTCATGAAAGTTTTTGCTGACACAGGGTGAATTGTGAAAGGTTCCCTTTCTTTTTTTTCCCCTTCTGCTTCTGATAACTGTTGACATGCATTAGAAGGGGGTTTTTAACTAATGTATCAACTAGAGCTGGATGTAAAATATGAACGAACCACTGGTGCCATGTTCGATGATTATTAAGACCTCGAACATTTCGAAGGGTCCGCATGCTGTCTGAGCAAAGCGGAAGAAACTTCCAACTGAGCTTTCCCACTTGACCATCGTTTTGTTCCGGCACCCGCACTTTCCCTATACGATTATGCGGAGCTTTTAATTTTTAATCGAACACGTTCACTTCCGGTACACGTGACACCTTCTGGAGTTTCTCACAACGTGATTGCCCCCACAAGGTGCGTGCCGGCTGAACCGCGTGCGTGAACCACAAGCTGTTGCGTACGTTCGAGAAGCCACTTTCGAATCACCGATTAACTGCAGCCAACTGTTTCTCAGAATAAAGTGCGACAAAAGTTGCTGTGAGGAAAGTGAAAATTGTTGTTTGGGAACAACATACCAACCGAAAGTAGCTTCCACGAAAAAGTTAACGCAGCAGGCGTGTTCCTCGTGCTAGTGTAGCATTTAACAGTAACTCGAAACACAAACAAACGGTGCCCTGTCTCCTGTCGATTTCCGTGAAACCAGTTGATACTTTCTTGGACCGGAACCGGCACAGAGACAGCACGTGCGAGGATACTCTCCGTCCCACGCCACTCCAGTGGTGATGTGCATTTGTCAGCAGAATGGTCTCATGGTCATTGTTTTCTCTCCACGCGTGCACAGTAGGATGTGAATAGGTACCGAAACCGAACAGGCGTGCAAAACTCATCAGAAGTGGTGAAGTGAGTGAAAATTGTGAGCACAAGCGCAAGCACAGTGCAGTGTAGTGACGAGCCGTAGTGAACAGTAGAGTCGAATTACCCGGGCGGCTGCTGCCAGCCGGAAAATAGCCCACATCCCGTTCCCGGAAAGCCGGCGAGAAAGTGAACCAGTGCCGGCGAGGCAGCGAAAATTCCTCAGTGCGTCGAATGCGGTCAGCGGAAAGATCTGCTCCGTTTCCATGTTGATTACATGACACATAATGGATATGCTGGGACACTTACAATGGACCTCAATAGGCTATTGAAGGTCTTCCCGGGCATAGCGTTAACATGGGTGTGCTTCCTGGTAGCAACGTGCTGTGTTAAGCTGACCGATGCACGGATAGGTAAGTGTGCCAAAATGTTACGTGTGTCTGTTTATCAGAGAAGACGATAAGCGGAGTCAGGCACCCAATCAAAGGCAGTCATGCTTTTTTTTTATGCTGTTCCTTTAGCCTGTCATTTGGCATTAATCATTCAATTTCTCCTCCCGGGGCAACGGGATCACCGTCATCATTAAATCGATCACCATGTGCGCGGCACAGCTGCAGTAGAATTCGGTGGACGGGAGCAACGGATACGCCATTTTAAAAAGACAGCACACGAAAACTCCATACCAATTACCGCATAAACATGACGCAACAAAGCAAGCTACGCCAACGCCTTCTCGCCATGGCAACCCCGTGATCCATCATGGCCGGGATCACAGGAGGTCTTTGCGCGATGGAGATGGCTCATTAAAATTGCATTTGTTCAGTGAAAGCTTCCCACGAGGCCCCCTCTCTAATGCCGCTTTGCCCATCCTCCCCGGGCACGCAGTTTCAGAACATTTGCGTTACATTTGCATTTGATGAGGCAACACAAAATAAAGCTCACTTTCGCCAAACCCGGGTCGACGGGCGTGAGAGAACAATCGATTGACATAAATCATTAATGGGGCATTCTTCAACGATCCGTGTGCCCCTCTTTCTCTCTCTCTCTCTCTCTCTCTCTCGCACACACACGCTACCGGTTAATGATAGCTATGCGAAATTTCCCGCGAGGCCACGCTACTTAACGCAGCACGTGCACATGAAAAATCCCCCGGGCGGAATGTCGTTCGTCCCACCGGTGGCTTTCTGATTTCTGCCCCTGGGATCGGAGCCATCTGCAGCTATGCCTCCGGTGGGCCTGCGAGCGTTCGGTGCGGAAGCAAACCGCAGCGTTATCCACCGCAGCGGATGATGGCCGGCCAGATTCGAGCCTCCACGGACTCCATACAGACCCGTACGCCATCAGCGCGCGCGGATGATGTGTTCTCATTCATATTGCAGATAAACCCCGCACGAAACCGCCACTGGCGCCCGGTTTGCGGTTTTCCAGCCGCTCTAATTCTGCTTCATAAATATTAAACTGGAAAACTTTCCCGGCAATTTCCTGATCCCTTTCGGCTGCTGCTGCTGCTGCTGCTGCTGCTGCTTCTGTTGCCAAGCCAGCCAAGTGGGGTGGGAAAAGTGTTGCCGTGGCATTTTCCGGTGCATGTCACCGAACCGCCCAGCCCAATCGCTCGGTACCGTGCGTGATTGGACGTCGTTTAGCCAAGCACGAGCTTAGCTGAGCGAACGGAGGGGGCGCGTTTGTGTGGACAGTTGTCCGCATTTTCTATGCCAATCGGCCCCCTTTTTCTCTCTCTCTGCTCTCTCTCTCTCTCTCTTAGCTCATCGATGCTGCACATAACGAGGCGTATTTTTTTGTTATTATTTTCCCTCATGCTGTTTTCCCTCGTTCAAGGGCGACTCGCTCGTCACCCGATCCAAATCGAACCGTCCTTGGAACGTGCCTTCGTGGAACGCGAACCGGATTGTGCGGATTCCAAGCGCTTCACTATTTATGCCGAGCGGAAATTAATTGTGCTCGGTGCATAACTATTTCACAATTGTCGTTTGTACGCCGGCCTGGGGTGGTTGGGGTTTTTTTTTCCTCGCGGATTTTTCCTTGCTTTGGTTGCTTGCCATTCTTCCGTGTCCGGGGAAAACGGGCGAACGGAGTCGGAAGAGCGTGATCAGGAAGAAATAATTTGCCATCCTAATCGCTCGTTCCGCCCACCAGCCACGAATGATACAAGGCACTGTTTGCTGGCGCTCCGAGCCGCGGGCAGGATGCGAGCCCGTGCTTTCTCCATTTTCATTTTCCGACTCCATCCATCGACTGCGAACCATTGGCCTGATTTTCCCAGCCAGCTTCGAACGGCCGGGGAAACCGTGACATTATGTTTGCTCGTCCGTGCTGCACCGTCATCGGCGTCGTTTTGCGCGCCTTCCGCTTCCGGGAAAATTTTCCCATGAAACGTACCGGAACGTTTTGTGCTTCCTTTTTTTCCCTTTTTTTCGCATTCACCCACGCGCGGCTTTGGTGGAGTGAGCCGGGCTGGCGGTAATCAATAGGCTGTTGAGTTTCGATTGCCAATGAAGAAGTGTGTCGCGCTTTGCCCAACCGCTCTCCCACGTGGTGTCTCGTGTGCCCGGGCGCGTTCGGTTATCTCAAAACGATGTGGTGAGGGAGGAAACGTTTTCTCACCCTCACAGTCTGATATCTCGCCCGTTGCGTGGGTGAGCGAGCGCGCGCAAAAGTTGCCGGTAATTTGCGATAAATGATAATGCTCGTACGTGCAGCGACATCATTGCCATTCGATGGCGGGCGAACGGTTTAACGCGCATGTAATGGCGTGGTGCCGACTGGAGACGTTATTGAAAATCCCAGCTAGGCGCACGAGACAGGAGCACGCATTTCAATTACCTGATCACACGCTGGGGGACTTCATTGTGCGAGCACACAATCACAGATCGGCTAATATTGCGCGAATCGACAGTGACGGCTTAACTGCGGTAGCATACGCTGGGCGTAATTGATAGCATGTTGTTTTTTTTTCCCCTTCGTGGAAAACGCTGCTTCAGACCACGAACGAAGCTTTATGACGAGTGTGTTTAGATAAAAAAAAAAAAGAATCCTTTTAGATAGTCAAAAATAGATCGCTCCTAATGAATCAGCCAACGGATTCGTTTTCATGCCATTGCAACGGGAATCGATCCTTGTCCCAAATTCAGCAGCGTTCTCCATTACGTACGTACGAGCTGTTTCTGATTGACACACGAGAAATCACACAACGCGCGGTAGCGGCTCCTGCGGGCAGGATTGCGAATCAATTCGTCAACCGTAGGCTGTCAACTGGCTAGCTGACAGATTCGTGGAGCATGTGCGATGCATCCTGAAAAACGAATGGCACCCGATCCGCCTCGAGCGAGCTTCGCCAATCCATCAATTTGTCATAAATCATTATTGAGATAAGGCTACGAATGTGGGGCTTTGAATTCTTCCGTTTCTTTTTTTTCGATGCTCAAACCGTGCAGCCATGCAGGATTTGTGTTTTATTTATTTTATTTCCTTGCAAACCGGCACAGATTGCTTTATCAAACGATCGGTATCCATTCCATCGGTATCGCGGAATGGTTATCGCTATCAGGTGCTCAAAAATTGCTGCTGGAAAGAATTCAAGGCTCATCTCGATCTTGTTTTATTTTTCGTGCGCTTTCACTCAATCTCTCATCAAATATTGACCCGCTAGCCCGGTGCATTCATATCTATCGAACATGAAACATTGCCGCGAGACATATGCACCGGTATAGAGCCGCTTTTAGACTATCTCGTCCCCGAAATCAAACCTCCCTTGCAGGGTTCGCCGCAATCGAATTTATGACAAAATACGGCGATCGATCCGGCCGATGCTCGCTCAAGAGCAAATACGATGACAAATGTCGCCTTTTTCCGTGCTCGGCCGCGTACGGACATAGCGTGTGCTGACGTCGGCCCGGCCGTGGAATCGACTTCACATCACACGGCGAGAACAATGTCACCACGCGCGATGGTAATGCACGTGATGTGATCGGTGAAGCTAACCAAAAGGAAAAAAAAATTAATACACCCGCCCATGACACGGAACGATACTTTCGCTCGTGAAAGCACGGATGAGGCTCGAATGGGGTTGCTTTCTGACGTCGGTCCGGTCGGTTTGGTGCCGCCTTAACGAGGGTGTTCCTGGAAACACCGCTGCCAAGTGAGCCAATCTAGCGGCACTGGTGCGACGGAGAGTCCGCGTGATGATGCATTTGCATGCAATTTTATGCCTAGCATGGGTTTGGGCCAGATTGCGCGAGTCCATTTGCGAGGGTCTATTTTTATCGGAATCGTGTGCTGATTTTTTTTTCGGCTCGTTGTGTGTTGGGACTTTTGGACACGCACTTCCAGAGAAAGCTTGAGTGCTTTAAAATCCGCTTTCTGCTAAGCTGCCGCCGGCAAGGCTTAGGATTGGAGCTTTTTGTTCGCCCTTTCATCCCACGGTGTGTTGGAGCAAATTTAATGAAAATCGAAATTCCGCTTACCGGCCGTGGATCGATTCCTCCCTCCGTGGTCTGTTATGCTGGTCAGCTTCCAACGAACGAGCTTATTCGATGCATCGACGAGTGACCGTTGCAGTAGCAGCAGTCGTACCAACGTGGCCATCCGAAAAACGTGGCTATCGCATGCACGAGCCTTTGATGACAATTCCACATCAAAAAAAGGCCAGACCACCGCATGATTTAAACGGTGCGGGTGCGAGATGGAAATGAATACGTCCGAGATCGAAATAAATCAAATTTTTCGAACGCAAATAAATGGATATATAATTCGCGCGCCGCGGTCCGGTATTTTTATCAACATTATATCGCGCATCGAAACCCACACTCGCTTCTTTAGCCTCATTCGCACGAACGCCTTGGGACTGGGGCATATTTTCCGAGGTGCGCTTTTCCGGCTGCTTTCGCGAACTGGGAAGCCGTACGAGAAGAATGCGATCCGGGGCTCTCAAACCAGTGATGCCCGAAAGCAATGACGTTGATTGATAGCATTGATTGATTATGCTGCGGTTTGAGACTGGGCCGAATGGGTCATGAAATGAGTGGCAGCAAATAAAAAAGAAAACGCGATAGGAATGAATCAGAAAAATGCCTCCCGGGTGATTGCTTATAAAAATGCCACTGAATTGAAGCAGCTTCAGTTGGAAGCTTTTTCACGACAAGCAACGAGTTTTTTGGGTTAATTTTGGGCAATTTTATAGAGTTAAAAAATCGAAATTTAACGCCAGTAAAAACCACCTCTATGCGCCTGTGTTAAGCAATGAGCAGGCTGTTCGAAGGAAAACAACAGATCGATGATTGAATTTTCGCCTGGGAGAACGAAAAATCGCTAAACGAACGCCACCACCGGTCTATCAATAACACACCCATCAAACCACCCAGGAAAGCAAGTGCACAAAACCGCAGAACAACAATTCCCGACCCCCAAGGCTTGGGCCCCCGCGGGAGGAATGTGTTTTCGGTCTTCTCATCCCCCAGGCACCAGAGCGAAGATTCCGACCATTCCGACAACCTTCCCCATTTATGGTAATGTGCGGCACCACCGGGGCAAGTACTCACGTTCCACGCCAGGCTTGGGCTTGGGAACAGAACCTGAACAAAACAAGCGACCCAACCACGGTGGGCGAATGGCGCAAACAAAAACAAAAATCAAGGCCTCGGCAGTCGCAGGTCCCGGGACACACACCGACCACGTGGCAGGCGGTGACAGGCGGAAACTGATTTAAATAACAATCTGCTCCATCGAACGACCTCTGCAATTTGCCGGAAAATGAGACTGCCGAGTACAAGAGAAATGAGCCTTTCGGCGAGAGGCCTCTACGTATTTTGGGGGGCCCCCGAGCCGGTGAAGGCAACTGCAGGGAGAAAAGCGACTCGAACACGACCTAGCCACCCAGCCTATGGCCAGGAAGTACCAGCAGCAGCAGCAGCAGCCAGCAACGGGGGCCGTTTAGGGGTTGAAACAAAAACCTGAAATCAGCGAAACGATGATTTTCCGGTCTCGTTTGCGTTCGTTTGTTTTGCAAGCGGTCGATGAAGCACCCGGGGAGTCGATTCTGCTCGAGGCTTCTGGCGCTTTCATTCCACAAGGCTCGATGTTTTTTTTTTTGCCTCCCACCAGCCAACGGGTGCGGGTGGAAGATGACAATTTCCAGCCTATCCCCATCGTGTGTGTGGGTGTGCGAGCCAGCCAGACAACAATGGTGGGCTCCGTTTTGGGCGGTTTGTACCTGTTTGTTTGTGCCCGAACCGATAGGCCTTGGCCACGGGTCCTGAGGTGGCAATAGCGGGATCATCAAATTCTCATTTGCCTCCGACCGGTGTTTGGGTTCACTTGCCCCCAAAAGCTTGGGTCTATGTTTTAGGGTGTGTTTCGGTTGTTATCTCTCGGTTGGTTCTTGCGTTCCTACAGGAGCACGACATCCTCGCTCGGTTGGCAGGACATTACCACGAGCACTCGCCGTAATAACATCCTCGATAAACTCGGCCCCCGGCTTAAGCTCTAATCTTTGTTTAATCGAATTGTTCGTTTGCTTGCGTCTGCTTGCGTCGGTTGGGTTCCCTTTTTTTTTTTGTTCAGGACGAATCTCTCCCTTTCCGTGGTTTCATCCTCTGGCCAGTCCCCGAATGGGCCAGCGGACGATGAATTTTCATCACAGTGTTCCCGTACGGGTGGTGAGAAGTCTCGTCTCGATTGCTTCTCAGAAGCCACTAAGTGTCACTTGATACTCGATCCGGCTAATAAACTGTCCTCTAGAGTGGATCCTTGGAAGCGGTTTCCCGAGTGGCGGGCGGCCTTTTGCTTGATTCCTTTATCTGTTTACCCTCACCCTCGATATCTTTCTCTCTTGCTCTCTCTCCTTTCTCACTATCTGCTTTTCTGTCTCGTGTTCTCGCGCACTTATTCATCATCTCTCGCACAAGCGAGCACCCGAAATCTGTCGCTTGTTGGGAAGAAACTCAACTCTTCGACCAACTCGAGGGCTGGGTTCTCGAACCCCGGAAGCCGGTCGTTCCGCTCGCTTCATCCGGTGGATTGATGTGCGCTTCTTAATTTATTCAAATTTGATTCTCTAATGTCGTTATTATTCAAATGCTCGTTATTTATAGGCCTCGATGGTCCATGGCGTCCGGGTCTGGGACAGGGTGCCTGCGTGCGATTTCGGTTCCGATGTCGTTCCGCCACGTTATCACCATCCTTGGCGGTCGGGTCCACGATCCGGGTCCAAACGGGCATCCTCGAAAGCCGCCCGACCGTGGGAAACCCGAACGTGGGAAGTTCGGAATTTATGAGACAAGATTATTAATTGCGTAATTTGTTGGCTTCGATTGGCGTCGCCAGTTTCCGACTGGTGCTTTTGGCTTTTTTTTCTTCGTTTGCGTTTTCACCCGCTTCCATCGCGCCAACGTGCCATAGCACGGATAAAAAAAAGCGCAAAGTGGGGGAACGGACAAAAAAAGCACGATGAAAACGGCGAAGAAAAGTATCACCATCCTACGGAATGAGAAGCGACCCACCATCCCGGGGCCACTGGGATGGCGCTCGTCATCGGTGGCGTTGATCTAAATCGTGACGGAATTTTCATAACTCCCGCGCTAGACAGAGACGCCCGGTGCCATCCATCGTCTCCGGGCTTGGCCCGATAATTGGGGAGCCGCATGTGGAAGCGATGCTACCCCGGGACGATAATGATGCCATTGTTGGCGCGATGAGCGCGATAATGATGTCGTGCTATCGTGGCGCGTCTTATGCGACTGGGGACTGGGAAAGTGGATCTTTGGTGCGTGAAAATCGCGAAAAATGGAAGTGGCGTCGCGTGGCGTCGAATAATTATGGCATGGGGTTTTTTTTTCTTCTTCTTCGTTCTTTCGCTTTTTAGCGCACCCCCCAAAAAACTTGCTGGCGGAACCGGCGCCGGTCAGTGGAGTGTGCCAATCGGATACTGATGGCGTTATTGATAAATGTGACGCACGTGAGCATGCTAACGAGCTTGGGGAGGCATTTTTTTCCCTTTTTTTGTTGTTGGGAATAGGAAAAGTTTTCATCCTTAGCGCTGGCGAAACGTTCGTTCGCACCTATTCGCTACGCCAATTTATCACTATCCGCTAGCGGAAGCGTAGCATGGCAATTATATTGCTTTCAATTTTCCTTGCGAGATATTTTGACATCCAGGCTGTGTTGCTATGGCGACGATTGAGAACGGAATTTCCACCTGATCCATCAAAACCATCAAAGCAGATGACCGGAGTTACAAGCGCAGAAAAAAAAATAGCTCGGAAACTTCGTGTCCTGATTCGGCAAGACTCAAGCGCAAGCTCTATCCGCGAGTTTAAGTCCCGTCAAATGCACGGAAAAAAATTTGCCCTATTCATCAGTGGCGGCCAGCAAGAAAATGGACCACAAAGTGAAATGAGTGTGCCCGTGGCGCTGTGGCGTATCAATTAAATCGAGCACGAAAGCCACCCGACGCTGACGCAGCGCAAAATGCTTTCCTGCCATTTACACACACACAAACACACGTTCACACAACTCCACGGGAAGCATTCGTCGGCTCAGATTCGTGGAAAATGTGCACCATTTCCCTTCTCATTACGGGCGGGGGTTGGTTCACCCTTCGGTGGCATTTCCAACCCGTAAACCTGGTCAACACACACACACGCTATCCTCGCAGCGAGGAAAAGCCCCGGGACGAATTTCCCGGTGCAAATGAGAGCGAGAAAGCCGAATGGCGATTGGGAAAGAAAGCAGTGGAAGCGAGAGAAAGCAAATAGGACCCTTCCCAAGTGGTAGAGGTGAGCACGTAAAAAAGGAAGCGTATTTCTAACGTAAAATCTCTGCAGTCACTTTTCACCGAGGCCTTGAGTGAGTCAGCTGAAGACCGTGTGCGCCACCGCCCACAGTAGCGTGCTTCGGTCATTCAAGCAACCATTGGGATGTGTGCGGTAGGCTTTAAATATTCGCCTCTTTTTCGTTCTCGGGGGGGGGGGGGGGGGTGCCAGCAACGAGCGGGTTCCTGGAAATGCGAGGCTCGTTGTCAGCATTTGCGGCACCGTTCACCAACATGCCAAGCCAAGCCGAGGCGCTTGTCTTCTGTAATGGGCTCGCTCTGGTAGAGCCTGCGGACCAAGGTCCTGTTTTGTGAGTACGTGTGTGAGAGAGAGAGAGAGAGAGAGAGAGAGAGCCAAAGAGAAGACGTGTGAATGAGCGAGAGAAAAAGGCACCGCCTGCTAGACCAAAAAATAAACTAGATAGACCAATGCAATGGTGCAGTGGAGCATCCATCGTGAGCGATCCTGCAGTACATGTACACCTGCCCTGGGTTGTGTTTTTCATCCTCTTTTTTTTTTGCTCGTTTTTAGAGCATGTGTTAAGAAAATCTGACCGGTCTTCAAGCGCCATTCAATCTCGACCGGCTCGATGTGGCTTTCACTCGATTTGCTTCCGACCCGGGTGAAAGCTCTCGGGCACGGGTGGGCTGGTCTTTAATTCAGGCTCCAGCACTCGAGCTGGGTGTCGTCTATCCAAAAAAAAGGGTCCCCGGGGGTTGATTTTTCCTGCAGGAAACGAGAAACAATTGACCGCCAGATGAACTGGGTTGGGTTGGTGCTGGACCGATGTCGGAAACTGCCGGGGACACATACATGGTGAACCGGTTGACCTACACGTTTAGCAGAGGTTCCGGTAGAGTGTGTCAGGGAGAGAGAGAGAGAGAGAGAGAGAGAGAGAGAGCAATTTTCTGGCGCTAGCCTAGTGACCGGGGAAAGAGGCCCATGGATTGAGCACGTCCGTCCCACGAGGATTGGAAAGAAGGCAATTTTGTGGCATTAATTCGAGGTCAACGAGGAAGCGATTGCAGCGGTGATTTATTCCTGATTCGCCCATTACAACGAGGAGTTTTTTAGTCCAACCGAAAAGGGGGAGGCGTAGAGCCGGGACGGGAGCGGTTACTACTCCCCGCCCCCATAGGTCGCTCCAGGGTCGAGAAGCTTGACGATGCGATGGGAATAATTGCACACAGCAATTGCGAGATCGAACGGATCGCAGGGAGTCGGCAGGCGTCGGCAGCCTTTCAGCCTCACTAACTGCCGTTTGCTAGATTATGTTCGGTCGGGAAAGTTTATTGGACAAATTAGCTTAGGTCATAATTTACTGCACCGGGTGACACAAACGCACACATACAACCGAAGCCGGGTTTGCACGTAAGCGACCCGAAAGGCGAAGCGAAGGGGGTTTAATTTTGGCAAACCCGACTGGTTTCATCGAAAATGTATGACTTTCCAGGGGGTTTCCCTCGCGGACGGGAGTGGGAAGTGTTTTTAATGTTCCACCCGGGGATGCGAGTGGTTGGGGGAAAACTAGCATTTCCATCCCCAATCACCCTTCCCACACAGACACACATTTTCTCGAGGACAGAGAGCTTATTGTGTTAAAAGTAAGCTTCGGTCAAAACCAGCGCCACCGTTTGGGATGAAAAGTGTGTGACGTCCCCATTCCGAGACGGAACCATCGCACATGGTTTTGGGTTTTCGGGCGCACAACCAGGATCGTTTCATAACTAAGCGGATCAGATTATCCGAGTTGGAATTAACACATCACTACGGCGACCGAACAGATGTTATGGTGGCATTTTCTATTGCTTTCGCTTCCTTTTTTCTTTCTTTACGGTTCGAAACAGGCTACCGAACGGGTGCCGGTTTCATAAATTCTCTTTCAAACTTTCGAACGCTTAGCCAAACGTTCACACCACCTGACCCCGATCGACGAAAGAGCGTGCCGATTCGGTGGAACATCCGCCCGGGAAACGAGATACCGACGTGGGAGGGAAGCACACACACACACACACACACACACCTCCCGATCCACTGCATGATGAATAAAGCTCATGCTAAAATGGGGGGGGGTCTTGCAGTGTTTCGAGAATATTCGACGAGACCGTTCCACACGTGTGTAGGTGAGTAAAAGGGCTGAATCACACGACGAGTGTAAATCCTTGCCAACATAACAAAGTTGGTCCGCCCCCCCCCCCCCCCCCCAGTAAGCTCGTTACCGCTGGTGTACCGATGCAAAAGGGCTGATGAAAATTTCCATTTTTACCTACCTTTTTTATTTATCGTCGCGTTCGTGCGCACGGTTTTTACGAGGTGCCACCCGAGCATCAGGTTGGATGCACACGGAGACGCAGCAGCGGAAGAAGTGGAATGCAAAAAAAAGGCACTACGCCCTGAGCACGATTCCGGGATCACCTTCCAGATGCTAGCTTTCGAGCGAGCTTTTTATCTGCCCTCACGATGGGAAGGGCACAACCGATGGAAGGGTGGTCCTTTATGTCGCAAGGATTAGCAAGGATGAGCCAGCTCGAGACCTCGATAAGGCGCACACCGACGCATGCTCGTCGGTGCAAACTCTGCTTGGTTGATGGTCTGAAAACGACCAAGCCAGCGATGATGATGATGATGATGATGGCGATGATGGTGATGGTCGTTGCACAAACCGGCTGTAAGGATGGCTCAAGGTACGCGTTCTTATATCCTGGCACGCGTTTAACGACCGACCGACGAACGCAACGATTCTCAAGGCAAGTTCGTGTTAAGAGCCAGCAAGCAGGAAGCTAGCTGCTTTCTGCTGCTTTGTGTTAAAGCACAATCCACTGGGCTAAAAGTGCTTCACCAAGAAGGTTTGCCGACGTTCGCTCTCTGCTCATTTGTAGCCCGTGGGGTGGGGTGGTTCGCTTACAGATTAATATAATCCGAATTTATGTCATCGCTCCTATATGAGCACCTGAAAAGGAGTCGCACTAATCCTTCCCCATCAGTGTCGTCTTGGAGAGAGTGCAAACAAAAGAAAAACCAGAAGACACCCATGCATGGTACGCCGGTCGCAGGAGAAATAAAAAAACGCATTTCGCGCGTACGACCAGGAAATGGTCGTAAAAGCGGCAAATGCTTCCACCAGACGCTAATGCGCCTGGGGAATGGAAAATGCCTTTCACGTGACGGAACGACGCCGAGCGCGATGGAATAAACAGGATAATTAAAGTTCCTCGGAAAAGGGATTAGTTTTACTGCCAAACCCCGTACCAGCCCGCGTGTCGTGGTTTGGTAATGTTTCTATACCAGGCTTTCGAGTCACCGTGCCATGATACCTGGGTGCTCGTTGACTGCGGAATGAGTTTTGGCATGAGTGTTGTCATGTCGCTCGGGGAACTTCCCGAACGGAGAACCCAACGCCGGCTGTCGATGATGGCGCTGATACACCTTGAAAGTACAACGTGAGGCTTTTTTAATCAACTTTACCGCGAGCATCAAAGCTCGGGCAGAGAGCTCGCAGAGAGAGGTGTTGCGTTACTTCCTGTGTGAAGCACGTCCGTGGGTTTCAGCACAGTTTTACAGACCCGCGCGCCCGCTCGTGCGCCTGGGAAAACTTCTCACACGTTAGTGCAAATTCGATTTGAAACGGAAATGTGCGCATTTGAAATGCTTCCCGCTTGTTGCGCTCGGTGGTGTGTGGTGTGGTTTTTGTGTGTCTGTAGCGAATAAGTTGTACGAAAATATAGTTCCGCTTCCAGTGGAAGCACTCTGGCAGATGAGAACGATCGCAGTGGGCTACGTAACGGGCTTCTGCTCATAAACTACTCGATAAAGCTTGCGCTTCGATAGGCTCAGCGCTCGAAGGTATCCTAGCAACGGTGCGTATTCGTTTTCGAACCCCCATTTTCCCCAGGCTTGGGCCCAGGAATTGGGCCATTTCTCAAGCGGGCTTATTCGTATCGCCTCACGTTTGACGTTCCGCAAAATAACTTCATCTCGCAGCATCGACATCTACGCGTTGGGAAGATTTTGTTGGTTTTTTGTTTGCCGTTTTCCACGCGCCCGTAAGCGTTCCGGCCCACAGCTTTCCGGGCTTTCCGGTGGAGCAATTCAATTAGACATGGTTCGGGCCCCGACACCGGAAGGCGCGTTTCAGTCAGGGCTCTGGGTCCGAGACGTAAGTGATAGCGTGCCGATTTTGGGCGCTTCGCCTTTGCCTATGTCGTTGGGACGAAACCGCTGCCGTCACCGCTCGATATGAAATTGAATTAGATTAATAAACGCAAAAGTTCCGCTTTTAATACCGGAACCGTGCAGGTTGGGTGGTCGGTCTCAGGGGTTGGTGCGGGATTGGGGCTATTTAGAACGCCACCAGCACTTCCGGCATCATGGAAGACGGCGAGCAATCTTCACCAATTTCGTACGGGTCGGTTAGGTGCTTGCCATGGAAATTGCTTCGGTGAACCACCCGCCTTTACTGGCGCAGGTAAAGGGCGTTTTGGTAGAGCAAATGAAATTCTTTGGTCTTCGGTTGGTGCGGCTTTTTGGGTGACTCGATCGAATGAAGTTCCTTGTGTGCTGTGAGAGCAAAAGTCAAACGTTCCAGGTAACCGTGCCGTGAGACGACGATACTCATCATCGGGCTTGTCCGGGGCCGAGAAAAACAGCTGGCACACTGCTAGTTTCGTCGCAGATCAAACAAGCTCCAAATGGGCGGCCTGTTGGGTCTATAATTAAGTACGGAACCGGAAAAGGGCCGACATTATGAATGAACGAAGCACGAAGGTGAGCGTTTAGTAAGACGTTACTACTCTCGGTTGTGTGCCAAACGGTAGGGGTCCTTGGGGATGTTCGTTCGTGCCCGACGATCCTTACGGGCCGGTATCATGCCATCCAATAGGATTTGAATGATTTTTCCACTGAATAAACACGCAATCTTCTGGAAAGGGGATGCTGAAGAGAGAAAAAAGGAAAGTAATACGCTCGAGCAGCGGGATAACGTGCTTCCCTGTGGAGAATTCCCCCAAGAGCGATGGTTTATTTTCGATCGATAGTAGCAGCTTTAATGATGCTAATCAATATCAGGCAAAGGTCAGACAATGCTTTAGTTCTTTAATACGATGATAAAGACTCGTGAATGGTTTGCTTTACGTGTTTTGGGAACGAATATTTATAAATGCTACTGAGGAACGTGGAAATTTGTATTTACGCCTTATTTCACAATGCATTTCAATCACTCTTTGTAGAGAAAAACATGATACTATTTCTTTGTTTGTGCCTTTTTAACGGATGTGTTTTTCTATTTATCGATCATGCGCTCTTATGTTTCTGAATTTACAGCAAAAGCATGTGCAAATGGAATCCTTACTCGAAGCCGTGTTTCTAAGTTCTCACATTGATTCATCCTATCAGTGACGGCTTATCTTTCTCTCGTTCCATTGATTTAATGCTTTAATCCGTCCCGACAGGCAGTACTCCATTTGAAAAAATGCTTTCAGACACACACGCGTACATTCAAAACACCTGCAAAGCGAACAAGCTCCACGAAAGCGCCGTGATCTATGGCAGCGTATCAGCCGACCGTCCATTATTCGGCGACGTATGGAGTCACATAAGCAACAGCAAATCACTCCATAAAGATCGGAACAGCGCCTCCGTTCGGTCTTGGCCGTTGAAGCGTTTCCGTTCGTTCCACGCGATCTGTCGTAAAAGAGTGGAAGAATTGTGTGCAAAGAAAACCTTCTTCCCGGTGAGCGGGGAAAAACCCCGTGCGAGAGGATGACGGTACGATGTAAAACCGTGCTCAATGCGGGTGTTCCTTTCAGTGTGCGGCATTAGCACCGAAGAACAAAAACGGGCCCGTGAAGGAAAACGGGACCAAACCAACGCAAGGAAAAAAAAAAACAACACTTCCAAACGACGGCACAACAAACGGTTGCTTTTACCACGCGATTGTTCGCTCCCGTGCCGCTTGCTTTAATGCGTCGGGAGCCGACTGTGGAACAACAACAACAAAAAATCGATGAACAAATTGGTTAGCATAGTCTTTATTTACATTTCACCTTCAGGCCTCGATCAATCCCGAGCGAACGGGACCGGACGTCACACCGTAAGCTTTTTATGCGCACGTGAAGGGAGCTTTTCCGTGGCGCAGTACGTGTGACAAGGACGGTTGCCGTAGCAACCAGTCAGCGAGACCCGGATCCAAGGGACGACGAACGATAAAATCCTGTCCCGTGTGAGACCTTTTGCTCCACGCTGTTTGGGTGGCATGTTGGCGTGCATCAATAATGGAACCCCAGGCAGGAAGGCAGGAACGGGTTTTCGCGTGATGGAGCGACGCAAGAGCCGTCAGGACATACGGGTCGGGTGCGGTGTTCGCGTCCCATTCGGTGAGATCTTCATACCAGGAGACGTGGCATGCTGCGATACACGCTCTCGTATGCGAAGTCCTTTGCACCCGAAGGTTCGCGAGCCACGCCACGGTTGCGAAATGCTAGCGAATTCCTTCCCACAAGATGGATCGCTCGTCTCGGTGGGTTTGGTGGTGGGAAATATATTTCACCTTCACCTCGCCGTGTCTGGGCGACCGCATCGCGTGCTCATTTCCTTTCGGCGTTGTTGCGTGTTTTGGGGTGGTGCGATTTACTTGCGCACCACCCACTCCCCACTCGACGAAAGGTGATGGCGGACGATAGAATCAAATTTTGCTTCGGAGGAATTTTGCTATCAGTCGATATTGGGATCCAATTACGCCCGAAGCCCGGGTAGCTGTCGGGAAGGCCTCAGAAGCGGTATGATTGAAAAAGCATTTCCAGTGCCACTGGTTAGTTGTTTTTTCTCTCTCTCTCTCTCTATCTCTTTTTTGCGTGGGCTTCTCCGGCTGCAGACGACCTTGGATTGTGAGCCCGTGCCGAAAAGGGACCTTTATCACTACCCACAATACACCCGAAAGCTCATGCTTGGTGCTCGTTTATTTATTTATTTATTTCACTCCACCTATTTACCTGCTCGTAGCAGACACGCGCTCGTAGGCAGACTGCGTGTGTGGGTGTGAGCGAATGTGCGTGATTTTTTTCTTTTTCTGCTTTGTGTTTGCTGCCCCGCGAAAGTGAGCCAGAGGGGTAGTCCCGGGGGTGTACGTTGAGGAGCGATTGCTCCGGATATCAGGGAAACATAAATAACAAACAACGGCGTCAAGCGAAAAACATCCTCTTTGCGAGTGAATAAATAAGATTCTCGTTAACTGTAACGGGTCCCTCGCAACAAAACGAACGAGCGAAGAAACGGGAGGGGGGTGGAGAAAAAAGGAAACCCCCGCCCCCCACCCGAGAGGGAGTGCCACATCCGGTTCGTGCTGGGGGCGAATTATATTTTTCCGATCGCGAATGTTTCGGTTGCTTTGGTTTTTTTTTTCTTCTCTGCTTCCCCTTGTGATAGCGCCTTCCTGCGATATTTACGATTTTCTCGTCCATTTTTCAAACGCACATTTTGCAGCGCAACAAAAACCGAAAGCTTCAACGATTCTTATTTCTCTTCTTCCTTTTACGCACCGCGCGTTCTCGTTCGCAGGCTACTTCTGGCACATAACGGATTTACATCTGGATACGTACTACACGACCAAGGGCGATATCTTTCGCAGTAAGTATTTTTCCGGCCATCGGCAAATTTCACTCGTCTTACGCCATTTCGTTTCGACCCGTATTTGTTCCGCTTTTCACTGCCCGGTTCGTCGGCGGTGGAGCGCGCTTTAGGCTCCACTCTCGTCGCTCAGCTTGGAATAATGCAGTCACGGGAGTAGTTTTCAAGTGGTGGGAGGGTTCCTTTTGTGATAACAACACCACTCCACGCTCGAGAAGGAACGAGATCGGACGGTAAAGTGCGCCCCACGGTTCCCAGCCGCGTACATTGGAGCGTGATCGCTTCAACCCATTCCAACTCTCGGTTTATGGTCCAAGTGATGCGCGGGCACTTGGGTATCGAAGTGGTTTCTATTATGTGAAAATGCTTGCCTAGCAATGGATGACTTCGCGCGACCGTCATGCTGCTAGTTTTACATACCGGAACCGGTGGGCAATAATGCGCCACGGTTCCCGGGAAACTCACGACCGCTTGTGGGATCTGTTCCGCATCACGTGAGAGTATCGCACATTTTCCGGCTTTTAAGGCACGCTTTTTGAAGCGAGTCGAAATTCCCCAAACGAGCGTTTTGAGGCACTCGGAAACAGAGCGCTCTGTGTAAGCGATCGATTCAGATTTATTTTACGTTTCATTCGGTAGCTTTTTGAAGCTTATACGACTGCCAAATCCTTAGCGCAAGCACATTATTTCAGTTGACCGTTATTTAGATCGATCGAATTATTTGCGCTCTTTCCAAGCTGAAACTTTTTTCAAGTTGCTGCCCTAAAAACTACAACCACTGTGAATTGTGAACGATGTGTGACATGAACATTTAATTGAATATGCAAACTAATTTCCCATCAAGTGGAACAAAACCACAACGGTCCGAATTTTCGTGATGGCACTCGAATGGTGCTCGACACGACCCATTATGAAAAGTGTATGGTAGACGGGTGAATCGCTCCATGTGCCACTCCCCAACGTCCCCAGTCGCCGATAATGATGGATCCTTTGCATGTCGTGTTGAAATCAGAGCCTCTCCCATCACAGAATAAATTGCCCGAAGACATGTGACAAACAAACCGAGGCAGGAGCGAGAGACAAAAGCAAAAAAACACTGCAAAAAAAAAACAACAAATCGCGCTTGCAATTTCATGCCAATGATGAGGGGATGAGCGTTCGGTTCATTAAATTAAGCTTTAATCGCTCGTTAGCGCTTGTCGTACCGCTCGCGGTGCAATTGAGCAGCACAATTCTGCTGCAAATTACGAGCCGCTTAGCCGGTTCGCGGGTACAAATGAAATTTCTATTCATAATAAATCCCCCACGGCGGTTTACTGCACGAGCGAACGGAAGCGAATGTTCGTTGCGAGTGGACAGGGTAGTATAAACCAACTAAATAATAAAACCATTACATATAACTACTTCCGGTGCGGCACAAACACACACACACACACACACGGTCTCGGTCCCCAAACGGCCCTTAAAAATGAGGTGGTTCCGTTGGAGCCGTGTTGTACGCCGTTTTGCCTTTGCCCCACCAGCATTGGCGGTGGGGATAAAGCTTGAGGGGTTTGTTTTTTTTTTCTTCTTCTCGGCCATATCACTTCCGGCAACTGCAAACTGCAAATCTCACCAGATGACCTAATTTGAGTGCGGGTGAAGGGAGGGTGGGCCGACCGCTGGGAGAGTGGACAATTTAGCAGAAAAATGAAACATATCTCCACTTTTCTGCAGCGCACGCTGAAAGAAAAGTCCCGGCGGTGCAGGGCGCGGGGATGGAAAAATAGTAGCCCCATTGTCAAAACTCGGTTCGCTTTTCGGTTCCGCGTGCCGAAAAGGGGTGCTTGGGTGGGCTGGGTGGTCTTTTAGTTGGCGACCAACCGAGAGAACCGGCTGACTTTATCCAATAAGCGAGCACGAACGAGCCATGTGTGGGAGGGCGCAAGAGAAGAGAGCAAGTTTTTCGACCACCCACCGCACGCGATGTGGGAGGAAGAGCTTTTCTGCGGCCTCTCGACTAGGAAAAGGACACTGCAAAAAAAAAAAAAGCATCCCCGCCGGTACACGGAGAAGTAGTTCAGTTTATTCCGCTCACATTCGCCGTTAAACAACGGGGGACAACTGGCACCGGGCTGGGATCTTGCCGCACGATCCAACACGAATGCAGCAGCCTTTTGCTAATCCTTTCGCATTGTCCTTTGGGTTTTTGGGACCAGAACCGAGTGTGCTGGTCGCACTCTTTCTGCACCTTTTGTGCGGTGCCTTTGTTTAGCGAGACACAGGCAACTTGCTTGACTTATGTGAGCACCGGTTTTGTCTCCTGTTTTTTTTTCATTCGCACTGCCGTCTCTCTTGCACTCTCTCTCTCTCTCTCTCTCTCTCTCTCTCTCTCAACGCGATAGTTTTGTGCTTGTCCCATCTCTCACCAGCTGATACCGATTATTCTGATCCGCAGGTTGCTGGCTTAACGAACATCACTCGAACACGGCCAGCGCCAAGCGGCCGGGCCCGTACGGAGATTACATGTGCGACAGCCCATGGAGCCTGCTGGAATCCGCCACGCAAGCCATGAAATCCAAGCAAGGTGATAACGTCGAGTTCGTCCTCTGGACCGGGTAAGTGCCGAACCGAATCGTGGAATGCGCATTCATTCCTTTTTTTTCAGCTTGCTTTTTTTTAGCTCCTCGTCCCTCGTACGTCCGTTTCGCGTTTCGGAAATGTCCGGTCGAAAATTGCGCTTTTACTATCTCCTTCTTGCTCGTACTCTGTCTTTCTCTCTGTCTCGCTCTCTCTGCCATGTTGTCGATCGCCTTTTTTACCTATCCCTGGCAGGGAGGATTTTTCGTCCCCACCATATCCGGTATGCAGGACACAAACGCTATAATACTTCCTGTTTTTTTTTCCTGCGTTTTCCTCCCACGTGGCATGCCGCGTCGCTTCTGGTTCGCCGACTCCGGGCACGGTATAAACTGCTTTCCGGCAACGACAAACGACGAAAAAATCTCCAAACTTTGGTGCGGCGTGATTTATCGACAGTCGGTACAATTTATGATGTCTTGCAAGAAGGCACCCCCGCGTGGAGGAATCATAAAAAAGCACACGACGATCAAGCGCTCGTGTATGCGTGTGTGTTGCGTCCATTTTCCGTCGTGTTTTCATCGGTACGGTCGCGATTACCGATTGACCACACCATTCAAGGGGGTCGCCATTACCCAAAGGAAACGCCATTTACCGAACCTGGCATCGGGGATCTTTTTTGTTCACTTTTCCCATCCCTTCGCGGCCAGGAACTCTGGAACCGGTTCCGTTCCGACATGCGGCCGGATCGAACGTCCGACCGGAAAATGAATCGACGGGTACCCTTCGACCCGTACTGTTATTAATATTCTCCCGCAATCGCTATAAAATCTCGACCAGTATAAATCAAATCACCCCAAAAGGCATGGGCAGCCCTCTGGTCACCATTTCGCTATGGCTCTTGAAAATGTGGTTCCCTTACCCCGTGGACAAGCATCTTGCGTATTTCCTACCACACGGGGATGATCGTATTGTTGTCTCGTGCACAAAATGTCCGCACAAAAAAAAACCCCCCCGAACCCGGGAGGTGGCTCCTTCCGGTACTGGGAGGTGAATGGCCCGTGCGCTACTGGGCGCCTCCATCGATCCAGAATAACCGATTTTATCCATTTTGGTAGGTGTTCCGGTCGAGCGGCCATATTCTCAGGTTACACTCCGCTGTTGGCCCTGGCGCCCCTGGATATCTTCTACACTTTTCAGTGCTTTTTCATGCGTCATCTAACGTTTTGAATATTTGATCAGGAATTACATAATGCTCCCGATCGTACGCGATATGAATGATAAAACTCTGGTTCGCACGGTTCGGAGCACTCACGTACGCGGCTTAGCTGGTTGGTGATTCCCCGGACCGGAAAAGGATGGAGATTTTTTGGTGTTCCCGCTGTCTGACAACGCATAACTTTACTTGTGACGCGAATTCTCCCACAAGGTTACCATTTTCAGTGGAAGAGTGTGTGTTTGTGTGTGTTTAGCTTGTAGAATTTCGTTTCATTTTTTATTTTCTCGAGAAAGCTCAACGTGTAAGCCTTTCCAGTCTAAACGACGATTGTGACGGAGTGTAGGAATTTGATCCTGTTAACCCACCCGACAGGAAGTGTGTGAGAAGGCGAAAAAAATGTATGATACCAGAATAAGGTGCCCGAATTCCGGTCGATTGAACGGTCGGTTCCGTTGGTTACACGATCGCGTACACAACCAGTGGTGCTGCACGCATGCCAGGGGTCGAGCACCATAACGTACCAACATCGCAAAAGGGGAGACGATGGCCGTACGCGTTACTGAAATGCCGTTCCATTCGGTCGATGGCGCGTTCCAGTTGAGCTCGCAGGCTGCTGTCGTTTGATCCTTGCTCGCATTCCACCGAAACCGGTTGACGCGTGGAGGTAAAACACCGGTTCGAAAGTTCAAAGCCCGCTCGCAGCCGTAACGGCGAGCGTGAGAAAGGAAGGCGCTCTGTCGCACGGTGGGTTCTACATTTTTACGCCACGCCAGTTGATGCTTCCGCTTAACTCGTTATCGCTTTCGCGGAACGGAAAGCAAAGCGACATCGATTACTGGCGGGAAAACACGCGAAAGTGAGCGAGAAACGGAAGCAAAAAATATTGAATTATCAACGACCCGTGGGCGTAGTTGCGCTTATGACGAACGATGATGATCGAGGGAAGGAAATCGATGGAAGCAATTTTTCACCACGAAATGTTTTCGTCGTTCTTTGGAAAAATCACTTTCGCGAACGCGGAAATGGTCTTAACGATGGGGGAAGAATTTGAAAGCTAATAAGTTTTCGTAGGCTCGATGCTAGTGGCTCGTATGACAAACAGCTGAGCTTAGTTGAGAAAACGGAAAAATAAACCCCACAGCTTCTTTAAAGCCCACGAAAGCAGTCCCACGGTGGTGCTCGTTTAAAGATCGCTGCAAACAAACACGCTCTCGTACGCCATCTTCCCACGGTTCGGGTACTCGAGTACCGCGGCTCGGATTTTCATTTTCCACGGAATGTGCCTTTCGGGAGCGGCGGCAGTGCCGGACGGGTAGAAACCGGCCTGGATCCGGTATCCGGGATGTCTTAGGTGTGGGAAAATAAATCCTGAGTGTGTATTCCATTTTTGATAGGCAATTTTCTCTGCCATACACTCCGAACACCCGGGGATGTCCCGGGCCATTCCGTAGGCTCGTACGCACACTGGATCCAGGAAGCGTGGGAGTACCGAACCCTGGCAAGAAAACAAGGGTTCGCTTGAGTCGATAAAACGAGCCTCTTCCGCGTGTGTGAGCGTGGGTGTACGGAAACATGAATTGTATCATTTCGAGTAAGCTCTTTCAGCCGCGAAAACACCGACCGACGAACGACTTCATCTTTTCCTGCCATTTCTCGGAAGCCCGGAGAGCGTGAGGTGGAAAATGCCAGACCACTCCGGAAGCTTCGAGGGGGGTTCGGCGGGTGTGTTTTACTTTCGCAAATGGCAAATGCTCGCCCCATACGTGAAAGACTTTGAAATACGCCGCTTCGATTCAAGGTGAAATTCAATTAATATTAAATGATATTATATCTTCGGAGCGGAAGCTTACCCTACCCGGGAGAGGCGCTGGCGGCCATTTCGTTTCTGGTCCGATTTCCGATAGCTTGGGTGGCATGATTTTCACTTGGCAAACCTTTGGCATGTGCGGGTGTTTACCTCTCGATTGCTGGTAAGACGATTGGGGTATGCTGGAGATGTTTCGTTATTAAATATAACGTTTTGTGTGTGTGTGCTTGGGTACGTATGTGATTTCTTTTCATTTTCCCAACATCCAACCGGCCAAAGGTTGAATAAAACATTATTATGTTTATTTTCTGCTCGATAGATCACGCTTGCCCAAATCGGAATCCAGGTTTCCGTTCCTGGAAGGCCGACTCTGGCACTGCCCAATAAAGCGAGCATTTGCAGTCCAGCATAAGCACGTGGTATTATTCAATCAAGGCTTGACTGTGGCTGCCCACGATTGAGTTGCCATCTTCAGCAACTAGCACCTGGATGCAAGCAGTCTGCTAATCTTGGCACATCTCCAAAGCAAAGCGCTGCAATGAAATCATAAAATTGCTCTCCCGAGGGAACGAGTGCGAGCTCAACTGCTTGCTCCTTAAAACACACACACACACACTTATATACACCTCTACGACCCACTTAACGAGACTCCGCCACCCAAACGTACTCGCTTTCCATCCTCGTGCCGTGCGTTCGGTCACACACGGTTTTTCATAAGATTTTCCTGCTCGAGATTTTTATCCCTCTCCCCATGGGGGTGGATGTGATCGTGTCTTGAGAAAGGATGGCAGGATTCCGGACGCAATGCAACATGCTCACTTTAAAGTGCCGGGGCAGGAAAAAGGTTTCCCAGTGCCACCGGAAACGAGTCGCTTGGTCTAAGAGTGCATTTCCGCCTTCAGGAATTCTCCCCCCTATTGGCTGTGGTGTACATTCAGCAGGAGGCAAAAGCAAGAGCACGCTAGCGATAACATGGGCAAGAACTACCGGCTGCATCCTTCTTTAGCCTGTGTTTGGCCTAGGCATGACCTCCGAGTGCTAACGATGTTACTCACACCTCGAATCCACTCGAAGATTTTCACCCGGGGTTTTCCACCTACATTCCGGACTTTTTTTTTCTTTTCAATCTCGCTCTCCCACCATCACCACCGCTGAAGACACAACCGGAAAATTGAGCCTTTATATATGTATGAGCGCTTCGCCCCCGGAAGCACCATTATCCTGATACCGCATCAGTAGCTCCGGTGCCGTTCCGAAGCCACCCGTTTCGAATTAGCACGATCAAGCCGATGCTCGGTAGGGCAAGGCTCGTAGGAGTCGCGCCCGGGCAATGGCAATTGTTTCGAGATCAAGCATAATGCTGATTAGAGCCGCGCTCGTGGAGAGTTAATTAAAATATTTTAATTAACTCGAGCCACTCGACGGGCCACGCACGCCGCTGCTGCCGGTGGGCCGGGAAAACCCGCCAGGATCGAATTCACGCGCCAGCATCCCACGCGTAATGCGTTATGCGAGGATGCGACTTGATTACCGCATCATCGCGAAACGCTCATCATATCATGAACGGGGACCCGTTTATTACCCGATTAAGGGATCGAAAGGGTGGATCGAGTGATGTTGTTTATCCTTAACCGCTTTCATCCCGGATCAATCGTGGCGGACAGCTGGCTTGTAACAACGTGGCTGCGTGGGGAATTCACTCATAAAGAAACTTTACACCCTAAGCGGGGAAAGCGGGCCTGTAGAGCTCATTTCATCGTTAAGGACACTTCTGTTCTACAACACACACACACACGCGCACACACCCTCACGGAACGCTAATGGTATGGTGTCGTTAAAAAAAGTGCCAATCAAACGGTTAAATTTATTGAACACCCACCAACCAACGGAATGGCATTCCATTAGAAAGTGCTAAAACTCGCGTTTGGTTTTTATTTTTTAATTTACTCTTCTCGGTGGCAGAGAGAGAGAGAGAGAGAGAGAGAGAGAGAGAGAAAAAAAACCACCAAACCACCCACCCGGTGACGGTGGCGGAGAATCGGTTGGCGATAGGTTCAAGCGGAAAAGTAAAGCACGCAGAGAAAACGCCCTCTAACGACACAGAAATAACACCGCACGGTTTGAGTGTCGCTGGTGGCCACCTTTCCGTTAGCGTCAGTGGAAAAGTTTTGCCTCGGTGGAGGTCGAAGGAAGCAAACCGGTGAAGATAAACATAAGGAAATGGGGTCCGGAAAGCGTTGCTGGTGTGGGCAAAGAGTAAAAGGACCCGTCTTCTCGATGGCGTCCCAGGAACGCGATGCTTTCAATACTTTCCATCCATTTGCTCGCATTTTCTCTCGGCACAAATGGGGCTGGCCACGAGGACGCCATCGATTCGGGTGCCGGAGCATGTGCGGTCAGTGGTTCGTGAAAGTTTCTTAATTTCTACCTCACCGACCACCGGCGCCCGTGCGGCCACTCAGGCTTTAGTTTGCCGAAGCAAAAGCCCGTTTCCATTAGGAATTGAGTAGCCAAGTGGAACTGAACTGGGTGTGGGTCCGGAAGAAATCATGGTTAAATGAAATAATTTCTTTTGCATTCGATCCCGCTCGGTTTCGGGTGTGGGTGTTTTTCGCTCACTTTTTCCTTCAACCTGTCCTCTTTCGCCTAGCGTGGGCAAGTGAGAGTTCCGGTTCGGTTTGAGGTTTGGCAGGCGAAAAACATACAGCCACACACACACAGTTTCCCGAAAGGTGGAGGAAGCCGTGTTTACATTGCGTTCGAAATCTGGCAGCCCTTCGGGATGCGGTTCGGCGGCAAAAGCAATCATTTCCGTTTGGTTCTAATTAAATAGCCAATTAAGTGCAAAACTCACCCACTACTGCAGTTGGTCGATGCCGGTTTGGAGCGATGCTGAGGTACTAAATATTGCATTTCAGTCGTCCAGCTTCGGGTCGGCTGATGAACGTGTTCTGGCGTGCCGATATCGGAAGTGCAATAGTTGATCTTGAAGTAATCTTCAACGGGAAACGCTGGAAAGGAACGTGTCTTGTATTCTCCTTTCGTTTAATTTTCATTCCACTTTCAAACGATTCTTAGTTTGATTATGTCTTTTAGGATTCATTGAGCACCAGAAGTTTAAAGCAATCATTCGATTTGGAAAGTGATTCTAAAATGTCACTCGAAAGTTAAGCTTGTTCTAGATTGATAGAAGTAGTTGACTTTAAGCTGTTATTTTATTGTTCCCTGAATACCAGGCTCTATTTTTAATGTCTATTGCATTACGATCACGAATCGCTCGATTTTACCAGAATTTAGTAATCAATGTTACGAACGAATTGCTTTAATAAACATTATCGCGATTGGTGCTTGTTCCATGCCGCTTGGTCTCCAGCAAAGCGCAAGCAAAGCAATGCTAAATGTTTCGCAATTGGCACGGTGTTTCGTTTTGGAATAAATTCCCAAGTAATTATGTTGTCCGAAGGCTCGATACATTCCGGGGGTTTGGATGAGAAAAATTAAATTCCACTATTCCATTTGCCGCTCATTGTAATTCGCGCCCCGGGAAGCGTTTCGGCATTTTGTGCCAATTAGAAGCAATCCTTCGGTGTGCCTGAGCCATTGTCTCAAGTGCCCTCCCGAGGGTCCTTTAAGACGAGTGAGAGAGCAAGAGAGAAAGAGAGAGAGAGATGAAGAGAGACAATCCGATTGAAGAAGGGTATCGAAACGATAGCGTAGAGCAACGACAAGGTACGCTCGAAATAAAAGACGTTCGAAACACTGCACGGTGTCCGTGGTTGGTGAATAAAACATTACTGCCTCTTCCGGGCGGGCAAAGTGGCCCTCGTGACCACGGGTTTTTCGGCAAATTCCTATAATGGCGAAAAAATCGATGATCACCTCGGTCAGAAGCACAACGTGAGTGAGTGAGAGCTGCAGAAAGGACAAAAAGAGAAACAAAACCAAAAAAAAAACGTATCACAAACCGGTAGGCGGCGAAACATTCACTCGGCTCGAATACCTTCGGCTCGATTTTTGCAAGCATTTCATGTTGAATTCTGCCAGCTCGGAAATGTGCCAACTCACCTGCCTCGACCAGAAATGTTTGCGTTTTTCCGGAGCCAAAATGGCTCCCGGTATCGTAATCAAACACCGGGAAAAGTACACAATCACTTTGGGGGAGTGGTTTTTTGATATGAAATCATGCGCTTTGATGAATCGTTCCCAATTCGCCCGGGTCGGGTTGTTTGTTGATCAAACAACATCAAATTAAAACACGGAATGAAAATCGATACGAAGTACTACCGATTGACACACTATCGTACCCTTCGTAATTACCGTGAGTGGTCCTTCACAAACCGATCGGTGATGCCACGTGTAGGACCAATAAATCAATTGCCAAGCCATTAGCGTGATTCGACGAAACACGATGCCATCTTAACCAATTTAACCGCCCTGTCGCGTCGAGAGAGAGATCCGCTATTCTTCGGGACTAATCAAAATTCATCCCAAGCACATGCCACCGTTCCGCAGTGGGTGGTTCATAACGCAGGTGACAATGGCGGAAAAACGGGTCGGTGAAACAATTTCCAATCAACCGTCTCGACCATCCCGGATACCGATACCTCGAGATGTCCCGCCCAGGCCCAGGCACGATGGAACCGGTGTGATGTGAAAATTTCATCAGTTTCCATGACCAATCTTCTTGCGCCATCGGCTCTCCAGCACCGGCCTCTCGACGGCAGTGAAGTTCGTACGGCCGATGAAACCACGGTGCCAGGAAGCCGTGGGCAGCAAAAACACGAAAAGCTAATTCCGGAATGTCACGGCCGGGGATATTTATTGAAGCTCAAGCGATTGAATCTTCCCGCGCGGCCATTTTCCGCGCAATGGGATCGATTTTTCGTTCTGGTTCGTTTCGCCGATCACCGCGCTCTTACAATCCATTAGAAAGTACACGGAACGCGCGAGAAGTGTAGCAGTAGCGAAAAAAAAAGAATGAAAAATACACCAGTGGTCCGGGTTCCCGTGCCCGGGTATAATTCGACAAACTCCGGATGCCGGATCCGAGGCGTGAAAGGTCTCGTTTATGCTTTCGTCGGTCGTCCGTCGTTACGGTTCGATTATTTTAAAATTCACATCCTGGCTCATTGTCAATATCTCACTTTGTCCCTTTTGGCGAGGGCCGGTTCGCGTTTTTTTTTTCTCCATCGCGTGCTTTTCATCCTCTCGATCGGTTCAAGGGAACCAAATCGAGCCCCGGTCAGGTCGGGTCGGGGCTATTCTTGTCCGTTCTTGGTTGGGCTATTCCACTCGATCGGTGTTCCTGCAGCGGAGGCGTGCATATCGCTGTGAAGGATCGAATTTATCTTGCATCGACTCTCACCGGGAGCGGGAAATCTATTGAAGCTCATTTCCATATTTATCCACAAAATAGTCGCGTCCTCGGAATCGACTAGAGCCACTGTCCCCACTGGTTGTTATCCGGTGCTCTGTTCCTCGGGCCTATGCAAATCGACTGTGCACCAGGTAGCTGCGGACCGGACTCTTGTACCTTCGAGATACGAAGGGTGACATTTTTCGTTTTGCGAGCCTACGCTCTCGAATCGAATTGGGTCGGAATTTATCACCTTTGCATTCACGCCGATTTGAGTTTTCTACAATTTTTCAAACCACAAACCGAATAACGGGGAATATTTCAAAGTGCATCCTGGCGAAGTGCAGGAATTGAAGTCAAACGCTTCGGCTGTTTAGTGTGTTCCCCTTTTTATTCCGCTGTCTCACTGCGGATGGCACACAAAATGGGTCCTCTCTTTTCGGTTTCAGCCGGGTACATTCTATTCTACGCTACCGAAGGCGAGGGATGATGATTTGAATAAATTTCATGCCTCACCACCCACCATAAGATGTCGGCGCGGTAGATTAGACCCCGGCGTTTTGGCGCACAAAACGGGAACAGGAAACGCTCGTAAGGGAACGGAAAAAAATATAAAAAACCCACTCCACTCGGTTCGGGTGATCGTGCACTCATTTCCATTGCAAATGCCTTACGAGCTCTACGCGGTGGCCCTACCCGTCGGTAACCGCAGCCGGGTGGTTTTGATGTGGAAATCTATCTTTACCACTTCCACCGAACCCCCGAAACACGTCGAGGTTTCCCAACGAATGGCGTTGAGGCAGAAAACTGTCATCTCATTGTCGTTGTTCGTGGGCTTTTCTTTTTTGCACGAGCGTGAGCGTGCGCGCGCGCGTGTATGCATTGTAACTCTCCGGCACGTCGGGAACCATCCCAGGAGGAAGGAATGGCTTTGTTTCAGGCGTGCTCTGGGAAACCGGAAGCGGTAAAGAAGCGAACAAGTGTCGCGTTTTGCCTTCGTGCTAGGGTTTCCGTGCCCGTTATTCCGTTTCCTTGCTGTTGCTGTTGTTTTTTTGTCTTCTTTGCATCAACGCGCCTGAAACATTAGCTCCACTCGCGAATGCCAAACGAAGCGAAATGACGGCGCGGATAATGGTGGCTGCGGTTGAGGCCTGGTGTTGCTGCGCGGGTTGTACGGCTTTCCCGGAACGAAATTTGATTAAATTTCAGCTCGCTCCGAGCCCTTGGTGCTGACCTTATTTTGTGCGATAATCCCCACACTAACGAGACTCATCCTGCCGGTCGTAATGGTGACCCCGCGACGAAGCCAGCGTTTGTTTGCGATTGCGATGAGCTCGAGTTAAATGATTCGTATCGCTTGGTTGCGATGGCTCATGTATCTCTCACGATCTGACCTGATGCTATGTGTGTGTGTGTGTGCTTTTTTTTTTCTTGCTTTTTATTTCTTACGCAGCGACGGACTGTCCCATTCTGCCAAGCGTATGCACGAAACCAAGCGGCTGGACGTGCTGCGTAACATCACGGAGCTGATGAGCCGCACGTTTCCGACGCAGTTCGTGTTTCCGGTGCTTGGCCACGAGGACGGCAGTGCCAACTTCGAGCAGCTCAGCGACCTCTGGCGCCACTGGTTGCCACTCGAGGCGCTCCAAACGTTCGAGAAAGGTAGACATCACTCATCAGACCCGCGTCAGATCGCAGTTGCTTTAATGTCGATCGTTTCGATCTTTTGCAGGTGGCTACTACACGATCGAGCAGACAAAGAGCCGGCTGCGGATCATAGCTTTAAACACGAACTACATGCGGCATGACGCGAAGTACTCGCAGTCGCACTCGTCGGCGGTGAAGCAGCGCCCGGACGGCTCCTACCATTATCCGGCCGGGGGCCACTACGGTCACCATCACATGGGCGATCACTATCACGCCCGCGAACCTGGGTCGTCCGGGTATCTGTACAGCGACCGGCGGAATGGCGGATACAGTAGCAGCAGTAGTACGGCGGACGGTGGCGCCGGTGGCCACGCCAGTGCATTATCGGGATCAAGCTCCCACGAGTCGGACAAGCAGTGGGAGTGGCTGGAGGAGGTTCTAGCGAAGTCGAGTAGAAATAAGGAAACTGTGAGTACACGAGCTTGGCCACGGGTCACGGGGAAAATTGCTCAATCAATCGATTACCTGCAAGGATGTAATTAATTTCCCTCCAACCCGCCAACCAAACGAGTACCTCGCATCCCGGTTCGCTTTTTGTAGCATCCCGGTTCGCTTTTGTGCGGTGATTAGATTTTAAATTATTTCTCTCTCCTTTCATTCGCGCGCTCGAGCGAAATGTGAACAGCCAATAAGCGATGGAGGCAAAGCAAAAAAAAAACAGCAAACTAGAATTGCTCCTTCACCGGTCACCTTAATTGACATAGTTCACGTAAAGAATGCACTTGTCCCGTTTATTAGGCCGTGTGGTACGATAAACTTGTCTAAAGTTGTAGATTGTGTTCACTTTCTCGGCGTACTCTGGCTTAAGCCGGATGATGGATCCCTGGCGTGGGCGTGAAGCTGCTGTCAGGCACATTCACGCTTGATTGGCAGGCGTAGTCGTCGTCGTCTGCACCCCATTTAGAGCCGGTTTTCAGTGGCTTGGGCTCCAATTTTGGGGTTTGAACAGAGGCAATCAATAAAGCTGATGGATGACTGGTTGTTTGTTGAAGACAGACTCACGCCTGTTAAGGTAGAGATGTTATGAAACGGATTGGAAGCCTGGTTTTTTTGAAGCTTGTGACCAAAAATTAAACCTCGGAATCTCATGGTTAGCTTTAAAAGCACCATTCAGGTTGAAAAGAAAAATGCTGCAACGTGGGGAAAATTTTTACTTGAAGCGTTCTTTGTTTTTCTGAAGCGCGTTGAAGTTCACGCTGCAAATGGCACTTTGTGACACACGCGCCCACGGTTGCTGTTGGTACCGCGAAAGGTCAACACAACCAAGCCCACGTGCGCCGGAACGTTGATAATGGAGCTTTTGGAAGGAAAGAAAGAAAGGAAGGAAAAAAAACAAATGTGAAACCAAGCGCGATCGACCAACAGCCGCATCGAAACTTGTGCAGCACAATCGAGATGGCAAGGTGCAACGAGTTGTGCGAGCGAAAATAGTTCCCTGCTGCTAGGGTGGAAGTTTTTGCTACTCTCCGATATCCTTGCGCTTCGGTTACAGGATAACGGTTGTCCACAACCCCACTAGATCGTGATACGGGCAAGAGAAACACGGACCACGAACCCTCGGATGTGTTTTTTTGTGTGTTGTTGCCACGACGACCTCCGCCCCCCGGTTCGAACGGAACCGTTCCACTTTCCATTACATTTAGCTTTCGCCGCGCTCAAAGGATCACCATTAGTGTCGAAGGACGAGCAAACACGACGCGATGGTGGCGCTGGGGGTTATGAGATTGTTTCAAGTTTGTTGTTTTTGTTTTCCTTTTTCGCCTTCTTCCTAGCGACTGTTGTTGCGTCACACTTTTTTTCTTTTGCTCTTTCTTTTAAAACAATACCACCCCGGTACCATCCGGTGCATCCAAACGGGCGAAAGAGAGACAGGGAGAGAGAGAGAGAGAGTAAAGTAGAGAAAGGCATACATAGAGAGGGTGGAAAAAAATCCCGTCACACCCGACGCGACCCCGGGGGCGGTCTGATCGTCTTCCGAACGGGACGAAACCAAGTCGCGTGGGAGGAAAATTAAAATTAATTAAAAAAGTCCCGCAGCAAAGTTCTGGGGTTTTGTGTAATCTTGGATTTCTGAGCGTTGTTTTTTTTTTGTTTTTTGCTTTTAATTTCCCCGTTCATACTTACGTTTGCTGGCCCTTTTCCACCCCCCCCCCCCCCCCCCCCGTACCAGTGTGTTTACAGTGTAGCACAAGAAAAAAGCGTCTACCACCCATCCATCCATCCATCCATCCATCCGTTCATTCGAGCGCGATCCGTCAGACACGTGTTTGGGGTGAGCCGGTTCCACCCCGAACCATCCTTGATCCTTGATGGTTGGTACCTTTCAGCTACCGCCAGTCGGTCGGTTACCAAGGATCAAGGAGAATCCCTGCTTAACTGCTGGTGGTGGTGCGCGACTTTGTCCCATTTACGTCTGCGTGCCTTTCGCTTTTCTTTTCGCTTTCATCCCACACCAAACTGGGATTGCTTGCCATCTTCGGGGTTCGGTTATGGTGGTGATCTTTTCCCGCCAGCCCACCCGATCCCGGCGGATGTTCGTGGCGGATTTTCCTCATTAAAGCGAACCGTTTAATGCGGCGCGGGCGGCCTTCGTTCGTGGGTCACTGCCGATGGCGTTTTAAAAATATGGTCGCTACATTCTAAATTCATTACAGCGAGGTCTGGGGTGTGCGGCTAAAAACCGCTCGTGGGTGCACTGGCAAAAAAAAGCAAAAAAAAAAAAAACAACGGCAGCCGAGTTACCGAAAATTGTTCCCCAAAATCCCGACCGTTATCCACACGGTTGTTAATCTCTTGGTTAATGAAGTTTTCTGAATTTGCTGTGCCGCTTTTGCTCAATTTTCTCTCGCCTATCTTTGCGCCCGGCCCACCCCACTCATCTTGTCCTTTTGTTTGTTTTTGTTTTTTTTTGTTTGCTGTATTTCACCAGCGTGCTGCCAGCGTGTTTTGGGGAGCTTTCAAATTTAAATCACTTCAAGCCGCTCGCTTACCAGCCACGCAAAATCGCAACGAAGGTAAGCCCGCACCCGGCCGCAGGCTAATGGTTAAGAAATGTTGCTTAATCTGTGTTGCCCAACGTCGGTCGGTCGGTGTCGGTGGGTTGGCTTTTTATTCTTCCCGTTTCCTTTGCCTGTGGGTGCCTTGTGCTTAGTTTTAATGAGATAGGCACACCGTTCGGGCTGTTCGACGCAAGACGATATTAGCGATAGCGAGCGGGATTTATCGCGGAAAACCGAGCATCGTTCGCTTAATGTCGCTCAAAGCCAGAAGACACCAGGCGCAGGTGAAAGCACGTGCATTAACGAGGCTTAACCATAGGTGCTAACGGTGGAAAATGGAAAGGACCATTACAACGCGGTGGAAGCAAGCATGATAAGCATAATGTGAGTAGAGAAGAAGAAAAAAATCGACATTTATGACGTCGCGCACGGTACCGGGAATGAACGTGAAATAGAGCTTTCATCCCACAGGAAAGGGAAGCAAAGCTCGGTTCTTAAATCACGGCCAGTTTCGCACACAGGTTTTTTCGTTACAGTACCAACGAGCAATGGGGGTGTGAAAATGAACCCAACCAAAGATTAATCCTCTCAAACACACACCCACACACACATCGTAATCGTTGCCCCGCAGTTGAAACCGGATTTGTTGTCAGCTGCGCCTGCCAAAACGGTGCTGATTAAACCTAAAAACCCTCACGCGGCCATTTTCATCTCTCTCTCCCCTCTATCGCCGGTGATTTGCTGGGTTTACCATCGGAAAAGGTGAACCCCAGGCGCTCGCGTGTGTGCAAATATTTGTCCACGCTGCGTTGGCAAAGGGGCCGCGCCGACACTAATTGGGCTTTGATCTTTGAGCGTTCGCTCGTGCCACGTAACGGCGAGGGTACGCCATTATCGGGTGTCCAATACTTTGTGCACGGTAGGTGCGTGGTTCAATTGAGGGTTGGGGTTTTCGGGCGGGATCGTGCGAAATTTTGATAGCCACACGCGCCAGCAGCCTCCATCCTTTCCCCATTCGGGGACATCAACGGGTCCGGTTTGAAAATCTCAGCATAATGGTGGCTACCACCCACTCCAGTTGGTGGGTGTTCCGTGGGTGTTCTACTCCCGCACCGAGCTGTAATTCAAACGCAGTGCAAACATTATTCCGTGGCTTTCCCTGGTGCGGTTTGTGGCAAAAACTGGCAGTGCCAAAGGGGAAAACGTGGAAAACCAAATACAGATAATTAGCGCGCGGTGCCGCGTGAGTGGAGCTCGGGTGTCCGGTGGCGTGCTTTCCGCTTCCCGCAAATGAGAATCGGGTGAAATATTTGACACTTTCACCCGACACGGGTGGATCACGTGGACACAAGCACACACAGGGGGGGAACCGATCGATCGATCGGGCGGCGAAGGGTGGCGATTTGGCTGCATGACCGTAATTTGATGCATTTAATTTAATTCAGGACATTGCACGCGAAAAGCTGTCAAAAGTACTACTTACGTAGTTGGGTCGGTTTGCGTTTGAAGTTACAAAATAACTTCCCATTCCCAAACTGCACGCACGAAGAAAGCAAGCGGAGGTAATTAAAACTGAACTCAACGTTTAAGTCTGATCACTTTAATTAATAACGCACCGACACCCGGCCTGTTTTTATTGTTTTTTTTTCTTCCCCCACTTTGCTCGACCGATATCGACGAGTCTGATCTGGGCTATCGGAACTCCCGTTCTAATTAATAACGTAATTAATAACAGCTCCCACGATCGCAAGACGCTCGCCAAAGCTCAAAGTCATCGTGCACAAACACGATACCCACCCACGGGCAGAAAGTGCGTGGAAAAAGAAGCTGGAACCATCGACGGGACGGCGTGTGTCTGGTATTCGTACAAGGGTCCTGCTTCTGCTTGACGGGGCCCCAACTCCCTAAGGGAATAAGGACGAACTTTTACCAAATGTGCGGAGCTTTTGCGGCGACCAGAAAGCAAGTTTTACCGGGCGAAGGGCAAAACTTTGACTGCCCGGTCCCGATAAATGAGCGCAATGCGCGATGCCAATGTTTAATAGCCCTTGTGCCATCAGTTCCCGGCCGCGAGTACGGGCGAAACTTTATGAGTGACATCTCAGACGCCTCCGGCCGCCGGCTAGAAGCGGACACGTTTTGTTAGCGGTGCTGTTTCTGAGCCGCGCGGCTTCGAACACACAAAAATCCCAAACCCAAGTCACTGTCAAGATGGCGGCTAACTTTCGAGCGCGGCCGATTGGTGGGTGGCGTGGGCGACTAAATGATGCTGGAAATTTTGCCGTCACTTCCAAAGTCGTTATCGTTTGGTCGGAGCCGGTGGTGTTTGTTCGGTTTCGTTTTTCTTCTCGCTTTTCCCGTGCTTTGCTACACCCCGCGGCGGGAAACGCGATTGGTTTGGTTAGGCTGGTGCTTACGCAAAGGCGTTCGAGTATCACAAATCTTGCCCGCTTTGTTGTTTTTTTGCTTTTATTATTACGCGAACCCGCAAAACCCTTTTCCGCGCTCTCGCTCTCGCTCACAGGCTCCCGGATTAGTGTAGCTTGGTTGTGGAGGTTGTAGCAGCGGCCACTCGATGGAAATGGAAATAATCAGCAGCCTGCCCGTAAGCTGTCCGGTGCAGCTGATAAAATTAAAACTAAATTAAAAATCGATTAACGCCACCATTAACGGAAAGCGCGGCCCGGCTGTACTTTACTGCAGCTTTGCATCGCTGCCTGCCATCGCTGACCGTTCAAAAGAGAAGAAGAGCGAACAACGTTGTGCGAAAAGTTTTCTGTCGATCCTGCTGTTCGTCCTGCTGAAGAGCCGGATCGCGTTTTTCCCCCGTGGTTTGGTTCTTTGTTTTGTGTTTTTTTGAATTTATTTTCTCACGATAATTCTAGCAGGAAACATCTGAGTCCTCGCGAACGGGCGTTGTGTTTTGTTTTGCGTCTTTTTTTTTGTGTGTGTGCGATAATGAGAACACTTTTCGCTGAGTAACTGCTGTCGTTAGTCTCGTTTTTTACTGGCCTTCTCGCAACAGGCGTTTGATGGTCGTTTTCATTTTGCCATTTGCCAGACGCATTTCTATGATTGGTTGTGTTGGATTGGCAGAAATATCCGACGAAGAATTATTGCCGGCTGAATGGATCAATGAATCATGGTGGTAGTACGATTTCGGATCTTAAATACGGACAGCTTCGAGTTTGTGTTATCCGAACAGCTTTCTTCACTCTGCCAAAGTTGCAATTTAATTTGATTGAATCAAATCCTAGACACGGAAAGAAGGATCACGCTTCAATCGAGAAACCATCACAGGTTCCTACGAGGCCCGGAACGGTTGCATTTCGCATCCCATTTCACCTAATGGCATGAGCAAATCAAGTGCCGGAAAATCAATTCCTGTTTTGCGCCCAAGACAGACACGGCCCTTTGCTGCAATATTTCCAGTGAAAGGCAGCTTCTCGATAGCAGCTTGCCTGGAAGAGAAAACACCTTCCTCTAGTTCGTGTGCGTCGAGCGAGGTCCTGTGGAGTATGGGCTGTTCGTTTCGAACCTCCCATTTCTAGAAGCGTCCGCTGCGAAGCGTCTAGCCCCATTTCTTATGCAACTGGCACGACCGTGGTAGGTACTTTGCTGACCATTCCCACCCGTCACACTTGATGCTACGGTCGGCCGGCCAGCCGGCCGAGCCAGCAATCATCATAATCATCAATCAACCCCGGCAGGATGCAGAATCCCCGGGCCGGCGCACCGAGGCATGATCGGAATTGGAATCGCAGATAAAATCGGTGGGCAATCGGTGGGCGCAAGATACGCCGCATCCGTGTACTATTTATTCGATTCGGTTATTGCACGTCGCAATCACGGCGAGTCATTGGTCATAAGCGAGCACCGGACCGGGTTCGATCACTGTGCACAGTGAGGAACAAAGCGAAGCCGAAAGGAAATAATCCGTGTCGAAAACGAGCTCCCACTCTTGGGGCTCAAGAAGGCCGGAATGGATCGATCGACGAATCGAACCGAACGGCGAGTGGCCGCTTTCTACAGCCCATTTAGCTGGCTGATTGATTGAATTCATTTTATCCCAAAATCTTCCCATTCTCGGATGGGTTTTACTTCCCGAAGATCGGTGCGATGCATCGAGAGGAGATTTATTTCATCGAAATGCACGGCTGATCGTAGCAGAAAAGCATAAGCCAGATGGCTAAAAAGCAACCGGTCCATCAAGCAACCCCCATTCGATGGAATTACTCAATCAGCAGCTTGTTTCTACGTCATCCCGAAACAAGCCAATTAGAAATTTCCAAAGGTTCTTGATTAGATTCGCTACCTTTTACAACCTTTGCTCGCCCGAATTCCCAAAGCCAACGCTCGGGGCTGATGGAGTAACAACATAATCTTCCCCATCCTCCAAGTAGCATGATTGGGTGGACAGTTTCAATTTATGCTCCATTATTTTCGCTCTCCAGACACCGTGAATAATTGAATCTGCTTTCGATTTAACGCTCAAACCAGCTCAGCCACCGGCATCGGAGCTAGCCGGTGCCGGTTCGGATGGGGGAATTTCTCACCGATTTACATCTTACAAGCATTAACAATTCAGCCACTTGTCACAAATGCGCCTCGGTGGTCGATCTCCGAGATCTTCACCGGCGTCGGGTCACCAACCGGTTATGGAGCTTTTTTCTTTTGCGGGCGAAACCATCCAAGAACCAATCCCTCAAATCAATATCGAAAGCTCGCCTCCGACAAATCACATTAGCCCGGTGGCCGTTTAACCGTCACCAGTGCTGGGCTGGGGGACGTGAAAAACTCGGTCGGGATTTGAAAAACAGGGCTTCCGTCATAGATGTCGCCCGTGGCGAGTGACTCCCCGACGGGGTCGGTGGTTTTCCCGGGCTCTATAATTCATCATCCGCCCGAGCGAACGACCAAAAACCTTTGAATCCATTAGTCATTCGCTTTGCTTTTTTTCCTTGGCCCCCGCATGGCAAAGGGCCACTTCCGAGAGATGGTCGACTGAATTTCTTCTTTCACTTTCTCTCTCTCTCTCTCTCACACATGCACTCTCGCTCTGTCAACCCTTGGGGATCGTAAGCGATGTGGGGCTTCCGAGCGAGGAAATGAGAGAGTGGTCATCGAATTTATATGAACCAATTTTCAAAAGCCGGCCCGAGTAGACGACTCTGCCGCCTACGCACCGGTTGCGGGTGGAAGTTGGAGTTGGCCACTTGGGGGACGGTTGCGGTTTTATGGCGATTTTATGAGAATCAATATCCAACCGGATTGTGGTTCATTTATTTTACCGATCCCCGGGTTCTCCGGCCGACGGGACTGTTCAAGATTTGATAGTCGGTCCTCACCTGATTCGATCCAATCAGGCAGACCGGCCTGCGCCTGCGAGTGCGAGATTCCGGCGAGCGATATGAGCCCCTCGCAACTATGGCGTACGGGGCGTAGCACAATTGGATGTCTTAAGTTTTATGGGCCGTAATTGAATTTTTGATACCGAAACCACTGCCACCCATCACAAAAGGGGGCAGGTTTTAACGACGAAGCTTTCGGACGGGATGGCGCTTCGAAATCGGCTCCACTTTAGCTGGCTTTCATCTGCTTGCTCGCCCGTACAGGTATATATCGTAGGACACATACCACCAGGCTCGGATGAGCGCCACGTTGGCCACACGATGCCGTACGGGCACACCAGCTTCACCGAGAAGAACAACGTGCGCTACCTGCGGCTGGTGAAGCGGTACTCATCGATCATTCAGGGACAGTTCTTCGGGCATCTGCATTCGGACTCGTTCCGAGTGGTTTATAATGAAGTTGGTAAGTACCCGCAGTGGTAGTGGCCCCACTTTTTCGTGGCCCTTTTTATTTAACTGGTGCATTGTGACAGGCAAACCCGTCTCCTGGATGATGATCGCCCCATCGATAAGCCCCCGGAGAAGCAGCGAGTCCAACAATCCCGCCATGCGGTTGTACAAATTCGACATCGATACAGGGCAGGTAGGTTGCCAGATTGACGGAGACGCTAGCAAGGACATGTTGCTAACGTACGTACGTCTTGGGTTTCGCTCTCACCGGCAGGTCTTAGACTACACGCAGTACTACCTAGATTTAGAGCAAGCCAACAAGGTGGAGGAAGCCGTCTGGCAGCCCGAGTACAACCTCACCACCTACTATTACGGGCTCAGCGAGGTGTCGTCGGTGGCCCTACACAACCTGGCCGATCGGTTCAACAACGCAGACGACGCGCAGTTTATGAAGTAAGTCACCACGATTCCAAACCATCGATATGCTGCTCGCGCTTATCCTGGGTGGGGTTTTTTGGATGGCCAACAACGCCAGCTCGTCCTTGCGAGTAATCCTCGCGGCTTCCCGGGGATAAAATTTGCGCGTTCGGAACGATCCCCACGAGATCGACTCCGGGAAAACCTCCCTCCTGCAAAGGCTTTGCACTATTTTCAGCTAATCCCATCCACGATTCCAATATTTTATCCCAACCGATCAGCCAACAACGCGGGTGGGTCTGATATGGATCCTGCGTGCAAAAAAAAAACAAACAAACTAACTAACCACGCCTCACTTGTGATGGTCGAGGCTTTTCGTGCAAACAGAGCACGACCAAATCTCGCGTTTATGGCTTTCTTGTGCTTGTTCTTTCCAGTTCTGGGTGCCATCGACAACCAGTCCAAGTCCCTCACAAATCTCCCCACCCGCTGGTGCGGCTTATCGTTCGCGAGTGATCGAACTTTCTTCCGGGAATTTTGGCCTTCGCCTCGGGTTGCGATCTTATGTCCGCTCTTATCCCAGCGCCCGAGTTTTGGGCCGAGGCTTAGCGAAACGGTACGGTTACACACGCACGCACGCACCTTTTTTGTGGGTGGCAAAGTGGTGCTGGAAGGCTTCGCGTAAAGCCTGCCTCTTCTCGGGGTGAAAGACGAATGTGAGATCGGATCGTGGAATCGATGCCTTTCGGCGTCCTCCGTGGGTGGTGTGTTGGTTCACGCGAAAGAAATCCTCGGCTTCTTTCCATTATCTATTGCGTGGGCGTGTGTGTGTGTGTGTGTGTGTGTGTGTGTGTGTTTGAAAGTCACCCGCCTAGCACCCAAATACCACCGGTTATCGACCGGTCACTATCGGCATTTTGGGCACCATGCGTTGCGGAATTTTCTCTCCACAACACCGGTAGAAAACACGCGCGGCTGGTGAACACAAGAAATCTCACCCCTTTTTCTTCTGCGACCGAGTGGGCTAGTGTACGTGTGTGCGGTTGCATAAAGGAGCAATTTTGGGATTTGCTCCGGCTTATTCAGATTCAAATCTCCTGCCCGTTTCCCGCAACTCGGGACTTTTGGGATGGGCTGGGAGCGAAAGTAATCTAACATTTTATTTGTACCATTCATCCCCCGGACGGCCATCGACGCGCCTGGTGCACCGGAAGCCACCGGAAGCAGCAGGCGAGGGTCCCTTTTTCGGGCTCTCAGAAATCCACCCTTTGAGGGGCCACAGAAAGCCCTCAGCCATATCTCACCATCGATGGGGCATCAGGCGAGGGCTTTTTGGGTCGATCGAAACCCGGCCGGTGGCCCATCATCGGTTATCTGCGCCGTGATTGAAGCACGGAAAATCTCCGGCCCGGGAAGGGGGGGGGGGGGGGGGAGACGGATGGAACGAGAGAGTTTTCCGCCCGACCGAACACACCAACATGTGTGCTACCGGGGTGTGGGTGTTTGGTCGCGTTCTTCTGTGCGAGGCTTGCGGTGGCAGAAACTTTCGGACTCGGCTTTTCCAGGAAAGCGCGCTCATCCTTACACCCCCCACACACACACACACACAGAATGTCGGTGTCGATCTCTCTGGTGCTGTTGGCGCGTGAAACGACCGAAAAGTGTCGACCGGAAAACGCACCCCCCCCACCCCTGCCCCCTCCCTCCCACGCACGCCACCCAGCGACCACAAGGGGGCGCGTGCAGATGACAAGGTACCGGTGTGTGCCCTCGAAGAAAAGGATGCCGATTCAATGCCCTAAGTGTGGGTGTGGGTACGTTCGTTTCGTCCGGTTGACGGGATGGCGGCAAGAAAGATGGAGTTAACAATAATCTCGCTTGTATGGAATCGGGGAAAACTTCGTCGACAAAAAGCCACCACCATGAGCTGTGTTGTGTCATTGGCAGTGATCTCTCGTCGGTGGTGGGTGGAACCATTCCAAAGAAAGGAAGTTATTTGCCATTGAGAAGATATTTGTGCGGGGAGTAAATGCAAAGCCGCTCTGTATGGCTGCCATTAGCATGGAGCAGTGGCGTGAATTTGAATAAAAATGGTGTTACTTTCGATGCATCGAGCTCTTCTCTCGCTTGCCCACAACATACTAATAGTGTATGCTTTCTTCCTGTCTTCACGATCCCTCTACTTCACAGATACTACAGAGCGAACTCCGTGCGCCATGCAACAAAAACCTGCGAGGGAGTTTGCCTGCTCAATCACTACTGTGCCATAACCCGGGTCGACTACCGCGAGTTCCACAGCTGTCTGGAGGCGGCAGCAAAAGCACTCGCATCGAAGAATGGCGCCCTCGGTGGATTAACCCTAGGGTCGGCCTTATTCTTGGCCAAGGCGCTGTTTGCTGCCGTCACGTCAGCCTCGCTGACGCTTCTGCTGCTGTACGACTTCTTGTTCTTGCCAAACCTGGGCGCAGGTCCGTCAGTCGTAGCTAGAATTGCCGTCGGAGTTGTCACAGCCGTGGCCACGGTGGTGAGCAAAATCGTCGCGATCGGTCGCATCGTGTGTATGTGGCCCGTTTTGGCTGCTTGCAAGGTAATGACCGTACGGCTCGTAAGTACGCTGTTCTGTATGTTACTGTGCTTGATTCCGATGCGGGTGATCAAGTGCGTCGCGTGTGGAAGTAAAAACGAACCGCCGAAAGCAACCCGGACCCATGCGAGCGACGCTTGAGAGAGTAGAAAACGATACGATGGGTGGTAAAGTAGGTACGATTGGCTTAGATAACTAAAGTAAACAAAAACAAAAAACAAAATCTAGCCCCTTTTTTGGTTCCACGCGGTTGTTCGCGAGATGGTAAGTTTTCTTTTTCCTTTAACATCATTCCTCCATGGTTTTGATGAATTAGAATGCGTGCATGTGACCGTGCAGAAAGGGCCTCATCGTTGAACGTGGTTCCGTTTCCGTTTCGTTTACGTTCCTAACGCTGAATGTGTCGCAGTGCCGCGCTGGGTGTATCGAAATGGCGCGTGGGTGTTACATAATAGCAGAAACTTGAAGGTCTAGCAAAAAACCCAATGGAAAGAAACCAAATGAATGTGATACATGATATAGAACAAGTTGACACGCGTGGGATGCTAACCCACACCAAACATACATTCCCGTACAGCCAAACAGTGTGGTTTGGCGCTGGAGACGAAATAGAGCAGAAAAAGAAAGGACACCGTTCAACGTGTCCTGCGGTGGGAAGCTTAGCTAAAATTTTTTACCGCGATAAAGCGAGCCAATCGAATCGCTCTTCCCGGGCGAGTTATTTGCTGTTCATAGCCAAAACCGCAACCATTTAGCTCAAATTCACGGTTCCGCGAAGCGAGCGCGAAGTGGCGAATGTAAATCTGCATGCATTAAATCGGTCCCGTATCGATACCCCACTTCGGTATCGCAGTGTAAATAAACCGGAGCTTTATAGCCATCTGTTTGCTGTGGAGCGTTTGAGTACTTGTGTTGTTTTTATTTACTGTGTTAACCAGTGGGGCCTGCGCCCTGGAATGGATGTAACGCGCTACTCCCACAAAGGACGAAACTGTGAATGTGTGTTGCGTTCGCGTTTAGAGCTTTGGTTGCTCGCTCGATATGTTTTATTTCACTAGGACGAACTCCTTGAGCTTCTCTTAGTAGGCTAATGTTAAGCAAACGAAGTGAAAGTAAAAAAAAAAAACACAACCCCGAAACAAACTGGGCCAACTCCCACCATTCTGGTGAGGAGAAAGATGAATCGAAGGAGATATAAACGCACCGTGCAAAAGCAACGCATGCTTAGGTCAAAAGCCAAATTTTTCTAGTGCTTTGAAGCAAAACGACAGGAGCCGCTGCAAACAGCGCAGATCTCGAGCCGGTGTAACAAAGTACACGTTTCATTCGCATTCGTTTATTCGGCCCGCCCCATTTTTCATCTCCTTCAGTGTAAAAAAAAACAACCTATGCTCTCAAAACTCATGCTCCTCGATTGCTCCTCATTAAAGACGCAGAAGGTGGTGGTGCGGTAAAGGCACGGAAAAAATGAATAAGAAGAAGAGACAAGTGCACGAGGAACGGAATCTAATAAATATTTTAAAAACAAATCCATTAGTAACTAGTTAAAACCCCAGCGAAATAATCATATTGCGAAGCTATTGTCGTGTGCGAAGCGGAGCGAAAGGCGAGTGAGAGCGTGGGTGGTGGTGGGAAACATAAACAAAAGAACGCGTGAGAGCAGGGAATGTTACAATATGACGAGCGTTGTGTAATAAGCAGTGCATGCAACGGCACACATAATAATGATGCAAGACAAAGCAAAACCGACAGAATCCAATCAGCGCATGGGAAATGGGGATTCACCAGCTGAAGCTGAAGCAAACTATACATACATTATGAAATGATTCGATGAAATTGGAAACGAGGCAAGCAAGCAAACCAAACAACCCAACAAAAAAAAACACACATACAACCACAACCGGATAAGCGGAAAAAACGCGGCAAAACAAATGAGTAAAATGTACATGTTTTTAAATAAAAAAGACAAATAAAAACCCACTGTTCGTGAAGCGCTTCATTTTATTACACCGGAAGTGTGCAAACAAACTCCATTTGATGACACAGGTGGTGTGGATGCAGGTGAGTACACTGATTGGAAACTTGAAAAAAAAACTCAACTTTAACTAGCAGCATTGTATAGGCTTTAATATTAATTTCACAATTTCCAATCCCCATGCTGCCGTGGCCGTGGTGTAGGTGGAAAAAGGCTCGTGTAGCTGAATGGTACCAAGAAGCGAGTCGATTGCAATTTTATGTAATTTTCTAATCCCGTCCCCGTAATCTTACCGGTTACTTTGCAAACTCATGCAAGCCACCTGGATGGGATGTGCCGTGCTCTGTTTGTCCATCATGGGCGCATCCGTGTAGTTTCTGGAAACTTCTGCAGCAGTGGACGCTTTCCGCGTCGTTACTTTATTGCATCTGCTCTCAGCTACCCTCGGGCCACACCGGAAGCTCGCACTAATCCTGTGCAAGCTCGCACTAATTAATTGCATCCGGAGGTCCGTCCGTCCGTCCGTCCGTCCATCCGTCACAGTACCCACGCGAGAGTGGCCACGAAGTTTGCGAGCGCTGCAAACAAGCCGTTGCGTGGCATTACATTCTCTAAACTAAACTTTTATGCACCGGTGCCCGGAAATTGATGATCTATCTTTACGCTTCACGATCACGCGTCCTGGCAGAACTCGGGGAGAAGTATTTCCTCATAAGAAAAGCTTTCGTCCTCTCCGTTTGAAATTCTTCATTAATTTTCTCCAACCCACGGTGGACCATCCGAGGGGGCTGCATTTTCGCGACGCTCCATAATGCCGTGCGACTGTGAGGTGTCGAAAGTGAGCCTCACCTTTCGGCAGAAGGGAATGCACCATTGCACCATTTAATTATCTATCCACGCGGGTAGCAACCAGACTAACGCGAGCGAATGCAGCCCGTTCGGCACATAGTTGAAACCGTTGCCATTTATGCGCGGCCAGTTCCCACACCCCGGACGCGGGAAAGCATTCGAACGATGGTTGAAACTTTTCAAAGTATTTTCGAAGCTCTTCCGGCAAGTGTTAACCGCGGCCAGAAACGCGGCGCAGTCGAACACGTTGCCGGGTCCGATGCAAATGCACACTTCCACAGCAAACGGAGCGGCGCGCGCGTAGTGGTGCGAAAACTTTTCCCATCATCACGTTTGATAACCGGCGCTCATTTACGGGCGCGAACGTACCTTCCCGTGACGGGTGTCGGCTGCTGCACGGAAGCCATTTCGCTTCCTTGGTTCCTTGGACGGGTGGCTGGCTCGACGCGAATATGGCGGCAGTTAATAATAATTGGCGGAATTTAAAGTGACATCGAAGACCCGGTGCCCTTCGACGGCTGTGGCGTGCCATCTTACCGGCCATTTAAATGTTCGACTCGGCTTTCATACAAAGCCATAAGCTAACCCAGCCGAGTTAGAAGCGTAGTGTAGGCCAACGCCAGCCGCTCGCTCTCAATCTCTCTCTCCGCGTGTTAATAGGAGTGGATTGCAAGTGGCTGCAAAATTAGGTGGATTTTCCGAATGCAGATAAGAACGGGTGGCCCACTCTTGGTAGTGCTTTGGGGAAAAGTTTCCCGGCTCTCACTCGGTACCGAGAAAAACGGTTCCCGGGAACATCTGTGCGCTGCGCCGGCCAAAAACGGCATGCGGGAGAAAGGTTACTCGAACTCGTTATCGTAAACTTTCCTGTTAATGCCATCAATGCGCCCGGGCACTCGTTAAGACTTCAGCGGGCAGATTATTAGCTGCTAGTGCGGGAAGCAGTGGTCCCGGTGACAAACTCGGAACTGGCTGCTTCCTGGCCCCGGGGGTCGGAGTTGACGTCTGGAAACTATATTTTAACAAAGTGATTCGGATGTACTTAACATTTTTAAGCTTCCTGTGGAATGTTATTCAAAGGTTTAATTTTTCTTTTGCGCTCCTATCCAATTTTGCTAGTGCGAAATATATCTCTCGAGTGTACCAAGCACCAAGATGATCATAGCTTTTTCGTCCTTAAAAGCATCGTTGTGAACAAGGACACACTGCTCGAACCAAACAATAAATAACAATAAAACGGATCTAGAATTAAAAACCATCCCGGTACGTTCCCGGACCGCGCGAGAGTACCCGAGAATTTTTGAACAACAAGCTCATACGCCCGAAATCGTTTTCGTCCTGGCTCATCCCGATCCGGTCCAGGCCAAAAAAGCACTCATTATCGTAGAATTTTACAATGTCGAAATTGAGTCATCAAAAAGCGTTCAAACAACGTGGGCTCCAACCAAGCGGGCAGGTTGAACGACGGCGTTAGAATCTGGCATCATTCCTGGGCCGTCTGCGGGCCGAGCGCACAAACGAGCATAAAAAGACATGGCTGGTTTCTTTTTACGCTGCCATTGCGCTGGTACGCTTTAAACCGTGGCAAAGAAGCAACAAAAAAAAACTGAAATATCAAGCGTATGTGCATTACCGTCGTGCTGCGGTGGAAAGTTTCGTTCCTTCGCTTTCGCAAGGTTTCCTTTTTCGGCACTCAGCGAATTCTTTTCGAGGGAAAGAATTCTGACGAAGCACTTTAAGACGTTTGTGCGGGAGTGTTTAATTCTTGAGCGCTCAGTGCTGGTCCTTCACGACCAGCGTTCCAGGGTACTTTTATCCGCTCTTGTGACAAGTCAATTGGTAAAATGAGTCAACTTGCCGTTTACTTTCGGTGCAATTTGCCTGATGGTAGAATCTGCCGCAAGATGATGGAGAACTGCAAAAGGACTACCAAAGCAACGGTACGCTTTGACCGAAGCACTGCCGTGAGCTTTTATTATCGTGCTCAAGACGATCAACGGTACCCCATGCTTAAGGCGAATACTCACTCACGTTTGATTACTGCAGATGTCTCAAGATGCATTTTCGCTCGAGCGTCTCTAGCGGTCAAAGCAACCGTTGCTTCGAAAGATCACTTGTCAGCGAGACGCAAAAAGATGACGTAGAATCGTTTTAGCTACATTACCGATGCTAAAAGAACATATTTAAAAGCTTACGCTCATTTTTTCATTTAAATGTAAATGAAAGTTAAATAAACCAACTCCCAAACACGCTTCGCATTCTCACTCATGTAAAAGCAAAAGGTTACATAAAGAGTCTCCTTTGGAAGCTCAGCTAACATATTCGTGGTGGTGTTTTTAAACCCACTCCACCGCCAGAAGCACATTTATCTCAATACCAAACCGATGTCGTAGCTGGCCGCTCATATGTCCCGACAAAGACAGAACAGGACACGCCGTGTGGCCAGTCCAAAAATAAAACAAGCGCGTCTTGTTCGCTACGGATGTTTGCATAAACGGCATAATAAAATTATTGCACGCTTCATTTGATCCCTCGCCACAGATAATTTCCAATCAAATTATCCTCGTTATCCTTGCGTACCACCGACGTACCCGGCAGGAATTAAGCGAAAGATAATTTGTTCAACATTTGCCGTCCTTTCGGCAACCACACGCTGCGTCTCCCGTCGATCCGGCAAAAGGATAAGGCCATTCTTAATGGAGCCCGGATCGGGCGGTGGACCGAATTAAATTATTGACCTATTTGCTTCGGCGTCATCGTTTCGCCGATTCCGTTATTCTTTGGCCAAACTTTGATCATGGTTTATCATCTGATGTTTGCCGTCGCAAACCAGCCTTTAAAGCCAACTTGGGGGGGTGGCCATTTTTTTCGCCCTTCTGCAGGAGGCAAAATTCATCCTTCGTTCGATTGCAGCGCCACCGCACCGAGCCGCACTTTGAAAATCAGAAAATATTCGAGACATTCCAGTGCGCATTTAATCACCGAACGTGGGGGAACCGTTCCTTTTTCTCCCGCGGCTGCTTCTTGAGTCAGCTTTTTCACTCCGCTTTTCAGGCTCCCCCCGGGCAGTAAGACCCCGCGGTATTGGCTGGCGTCGTAAAAATAAACTTTAACAGCTCTCCGGATAATTTCGCGAGCTCTCCCGGAACGTTTCCCGTTTTTTTTCCGCAAAGGTTCCGCAAACCTTTCACCGGCCCAAGCCGCTGGCCGTAAAAAGGGCTCTCTGCCGGCCGCCACACCCGAGGAGTAAGTACGCGAGCATGACCGGGAAAATTGAAAGTTGACGACAAGCTGCCCCGTGGGAAAATCACACCGAAAAGCTCGGAGTTTATGGGGCAAGCGGCAAAGCGGTGAAAATCTGTAAAGCCCACTTCGGTGGCTCTTGGCCGCCTTCGATCCAAAATGCTCTACTCCCTCACCGGAAACGAAGCGAAAGGGAGCGTAAAAATTTGTCTGTTTTCAATTTTCTTATTTCCGCCGGCCCGTGGGGCTCGCAAACGGGCCGGAAAACTTTAAGATGCCAACGCGCTGGTAGTGAGGAACAATACCGTTGCGCGTTTTTCCCGGCTTGCGCGTGGTGCTTTTCGGTCCGATATTTTCACCCGGTCCTCTGGTTTCGAGGGGCAAATTTTCCAAGATCGCCGGCTTCACCGGCCGAACGGCAGGACGGTACCGTTCGGCGCGGATTAAATCCATTTACAATGATAATAAAAATTTATTCCCCTCCATTCCCGACGCAGTGGCGGGCGATTTTTATGCCTTTTCCTTTTCGATTGTTTCGCAGCCGGTTCTTCAGGGGTTCCACCATCTTGACGTTCCTGAGTATGGGAGTGTTTTTTTTTCTTTTGGTTCGGATGTTTCCCCTCGAGGGAGTTGAAAATTTGACGTACAGCTATTGGCAGGAACGGAACGGAGCGCAAAGAACAGTAATCAGTTTGTTAGCTTTTGGGCTGGTGAAAAAAAACGGCGCCTTTCTTTCAATTCTGGGTGTATAAAAATATCTTCCGTCTGGACTGGGAAGCTTAGGCCGTTTCCTGGTTCTAATACCTTATTGGAAGGTCGGGAGCTAGGGCCGATAAAAAACTGTTCGTCTATTTCTGCTCTTACTGGAAGGATCCAGCCGTGGCCGAGCACTCAACGCAACGTACGTAGAATGTTTTGTTTATTTTCGCATGAATTACTCCAATAAATAATTTTCAGCAAAACAAAAAAAGAGGTATACATCACGCTCAAATTCACTCAAATCATGTCCGCCTCACGTCCGAAGAATTATTATTACCTGCGGGAAGTGCTGAACGAAACCAGACCACAAACAACGGCTATTATTCAGCTAAAAGAATGGCCCTAACGTTCGCCCTTCACTGCAACACCTACGTACCTGCAACGGAGAAGCGAAAACAAAAGAACCAATTTCAATAAATAGCAAAACTACCGGATTATAACTTATCATTTGATAGAGAGCTCTGTAAACTGTAAAGCGGTCGTAAAGCGAGCCAGCACGGCCACGAGCGGTGAGCATCCCACCGGATTTATTGCGGTTTTATCCCAGCTCCCTCCCCCCCGGATGCCGGGAGGATCCTTCGGAGGATCCTACGTCGCCGCCACTACCGGACAACCCTTTCCGGTGTGAAATCGAGAATTATGTCCTTTCTCTTTGCAACAACGAACGCTCCGTGCTTTCTCGCTCGTAAGCACACTTTCCGTGCTCCCGTGCTTCTATGCCAACACTCAGCGGTGGGGCGATTTGGACCGGATTTGTGGGAAGTGCCTTCCGACTTCCAAAGTCCTCCCTTAGCTGGGGTGTTTTCTTCAACCGAACAAACCCGGGCTAAAGCTAGCCCTCTCCGTGTATCGTGTACATCCTGCCAGTGCACGAAGCTGAGCAGGAAGACCAGCACCAGCAACAACAGAAAACACGTGGAAACAAAAGCAAAAGCAACCAACAATAGAATGAAAAAAAAAAAGAAAAACTTGCAACTTTACCCACCACTACCACCAACGAACCAACGGCAGCGGTGAGTACTTCCGAGCCGTCCACGCAGTTCATTCGTGGCGGGAAATGAAGCCGTGACGTCGACGAAGAAGAATGGTGGCCAGCGGTCTGGTGCGGAGGTGTGCCGTCGGGATCCGGCTAGAAAGCGTTAACAGTTTTAGGTTACCTATGGGATACATAAATAATACTTTCTGCAAACTTTTCACGCTCCCACCAGCGGTTGAGCGGTAGCGGTGGATGGACACCAAGCAGGAACTTCATCCGGTCTCGATCTCGTCTCGAGCGTTGGTGTGTGTTTCTGTGCATGTGCAGGAAGCAAAATGCTCGCGAGTGTGCATGTATGATTATGCATGACGATTTCCTGCAACCCGTGCCATCTTTCGCGGAAGCTGTAACGGTGGCTAAAGCTTCTCGGACACTGGCACCCCCTCGACCGGGACTCGGGATTGTGTCAGCTGAGTGCTTTTTACTCTTTCTCGCGTCGGTTTGCTCAAAGTTGATACCCGCCCAGCTACCCACGGCACGGGTGGAACAGAAAAATGAGCACGTGAGGGCTTTGTGTCCGGCCTTGAGTTGTTTGGGAGGTAAAAAAAGCACCGAAAGCAAACCAAAAGCAGTAGCTAGTGAGTTGGAAGCTACACGAAAAGCTTACTGCTACTTAGCATTTGGACGGGATTAAAGTGAGATGAACTGCATTTCGTGTACCTTTGCCGTGCTGCAGTCGTTAGTCACATTAACATGTTTCTCTCTCTCTCTCTCTCTCTCTCTCTCTCTCGCAAATGGTGAGATTTAGATAAAAGTGAATCCTAACTCGACAAACACTTATCGGGATGGCTGTTGCTATGCTCCTGGCGCTTGAAGGTTCTGTTCATCTCACTTGAGGGCCCCGATTGCATAACAGCATCACGGTTTTCTCGGCAACAGCCGTAAATATCACGGGAATTTATGAACCATTCATGTAATATTCAGCTTAAACCTGATTGTGGGCCAAACGAAACCGCGCCCCCAAAGCACAACGCTCCCACGGCATGTGGAAGCTGCCGCTTCCCGAGCATTTGAAATGGGAGCTTTTTTGCTTGCTTTTCTGCTCTCCCCATACACTGCAGAAAACCTTGGAAGATGCACGTCGTTCTCCCGCGCGGGATATGAAGATGCTACTGATGGCGATGATTATGATGGCGGTGGGAAATACGCTCGCTGCTGGCCACCATTCCGAGCCACCGGGGCTCGCTGCTGATGAACAGCATCACGAGCGCCATGATGAGGTGATGAGATTGTGGTAAGTAGTGGCTCTACCGCCCAACATAATGCCGCTAGCTTCTGCTTGCTTTTTTGTGCCGCTGTGTTGACGTGGCTGTACCTTTTATTTTATGCTTCATTCGTCGTTGCCTCGCGCTCAGTTTAACGGGCCACCGACGACGGATCTGACGGAACACATGCAAGCGGAAGGAAAAAGAAATGAAAACTTTCTCTCGGTCGGTCCCGTGTCCGTGGTTCGTGCTTCTCGTGCTCTGCTGGACGAGAGTATTTCACCACCGGGAACCATAATCCCGCAGTAAATGCCATCGTTCGGTCGGTGGACGAGGCCACGTGGGACTACGAGGGTGGAACCGCACAACATGCAAATAAACTATCTCCTCTAGATGCGCCGGCTTTTGTATTCGATTTTGGCGAAGGGCGAGCGGCGACCGTTTGTCATGAATTTTTTCGCGAAATTTTCCAGCTCCACCCAGCACAGGGTGAAGCAATTTCGTCGTTAAAGCGATTGTTACACCATGATCAGCTAACGCGATAAGTGAGCGAAACGAGACACGAGCCGGGTTTTGGGAGTGGGGAAAAAAATCCGATTGTAAACGTAGCGTGCCATGTTTTTCGTTGCCATTGGAAACGAAAGCTCGAAAGCTGCAAAGTTCGACTTTTGCAAATTGTGTTTTGCAGCCGGTGCACGAATCAATGCTAATTTCGTGTTGAATCTTGAAGTATTTCCACACAACTCATTATCGGTATTGCGCGTTAACACATCGACCAAATTGGTGATCTTCGTGGAATCACGCGCAATCCGCTCGGAATTTCTGCCACCACACCGAACTCGGAAGCGCACGAAGCGATGCGAAGTATTCGCGCTCGAACAGCCCTCAGCACGTAATGGGCACATTGTGCTCAAGCGCCGATGATGGAATTCATCGAAAAATCGCCCAACGACCACCACCACCACCACCGACATAACGGTAGAATTATTCACCGATACGAGCGAAAATATGCACATTATTTTGCGACCGGAGCGTTGCGCATCCATCCGAATGGCGATGGTTTCGTTCGCCGGTTTACGGCAAAATTTTACATATCACTCCGTCCGAATTACATTTCACTCAATTGATTTCATTAAATGTCGCAAATAATTCACTTTACGTTGAATAAATTTCCATTCATCCACCCGGGCAGCAGCATTCGGCATGCTCGTCCTTCGAGCGGACCTTTCCATGCAAACGGCCACACCCTTCATGGCACCGGTCTCGAAACGCGTGGCCATGAACGCGTGGCCACCACCGGACGCCGGGCGCCCATTTTCCCGGGCGGTGCTGCTGTGTGCTAATATTGGCGATTATGAATTTCAATCGTTGCGGGATAGCGTTTTACGGTCGACAAACGGGCTCGGCTCGGGTTTGCATGCACCCATGAACCTCCATTATCAGATGTCATCTCCATTCGGCCACCGGCTACGAAGTCGACTACCGGCAATCCTACGGTGGCAATCAAACACCAGGCGTCTCCATGACTCGACCGGGTAACGGAACCGGCATGTATGCCAATGGGACGCACCATTCGACGCACCATGCTTGCACCAAGCGAATCAACGCGTTCTGGTGATCTGTTAAATGGTGTGTAAAATAATGTCGCCTACATTAGCTGCCCGGATCACCCACGACTGGCCCTGGCCGGGCTGATCGACCACGCACAATAACGTGACGGCATCCGTCATGGCGATGTGCAGCGTGCAAGGTTTATAGTTTTTACGACCTTACGGCGGGAATTGCGAGAGATAGTTAGTTAACTTTTAAAATTAATTCTCCCTTTTGAACCCGCAGCGCGAGTGGAATGCAACAAAATTAGCTTGACCCGTGTACAGTTCCAAGGGTACGAGAGGTACGGGCCGTTTGTGTGCCGCGAGTAAACACTTGCCCAGCTTGCAAGGATATCATGCACAACGGCAACGGCACCCGGTTGCAGCTCGGTGTGCACAAAGTGCAATCGCTCGTAGGTAACAAAATGGCGCCTAAAGAGTCCTCGTCATCCTCGTAAGCAGCTGTGTAAACGTTTCTCTGTCGCTCGAGCGCACGGGTCGACAAGTGAACGCAATCGAAGCCGATCTGATCTCGTCGTAGGTGGGATGTCACCCCACGGGGGAAACGTTGAAGGATGCAACTTAAATTACCTTTGTTAGCACAAATATACATTCGTTTGGATGCGTACCGGGCTGTCAAGTGTAGTGCCAGTGCGCAAGACGCATCGCACCGCTGCCGGGTGTTCTGCTGACGCTTGAGAACATGCGACAAACGTCAATAGTCCTGTCGGCCGGGTACCGTCTTGGATGCGGCAGGAAATTTGTCATAATTCCCCTCAAACAGGGCTACATTTCCTTAACGCGCGGCACCGGCCGTGACCAACTGGACCAAGTGCCTGTGGGCACGTTTGATAATGTGCTGTTTCGCAAGCCCCACCGGTGGTGGCGACGACAAGGCGAACAGTTTGGCAGGAAGCGACCAATTGAATCGCCCCGGCAAAGCGTTGACCGGCCAACCTGACAAATAGGTCGGTACTCAACCCGGCGTGCTGGCGGGAAGACAAGGCCAAGAAACAATGGTTGCATTTCTGTGTAAATTGCAGTATAGTACACTCGATAACGCATGCAGGATGTAAGTGCAATTACGAGTAGAAGTGTCTCTGGTGTCGCTCTGGTATCGGCAGCCAGCGGCCCCGTTAGCGCAGGATGCATGCACAGAAGTCACAAAGTGTCGGTGGTCTCGCACCTTCCTTTCACCGTTCGCCACCGAACAGCCCGGACCCGGAGAGACATGCAATTACAATAACACGGGTCCGGTGTTCGGCCGCTGGAAGTGTGACTTCCGGTGTGAGCATGTCCAAAGAAAAGGGACCCCTCTTGATGAGCGTCGTTCAAGTTGCACGCCCGATGACAGCCGGGTGCGTCGTACGATATCACCACGCCATCTGGGCGTATGATAAGCGAAGTCCGAGTCACCGAGTTTCTGCAACTCCTTTACAATAGGCTGTTAATTCGTGGTGCCACCTGCAATGAACGATTGGGGAGCGTGGGGCGAGCTTGCTTGCTGGGAGGTAGTTTTATTTACCTGCATACGTGCCGGGCACACGTCACCACGAGCATGTGCGAGTCTCCGGTGTCTTCGTTGCCATGGCAACCAGTGTCCAGCTACGTGCGGTTATCGTCCAACGTCAGACGGTGAAGAAGGCAGCATAAACGAACGCGTCAGATGCGTCACGCCGTGTGCGGTGTTGCTAGTGCGTATAAATGTTTACGACCGCTTTCGGTCAGAAGGTGACACAGGCGGGCCACCTTTTGTGTGCTCGTCTTCACGCCAGCATCTATGCCGGCCATTAACGAACACGCCCATGAACCAGAGTCTACGACATGCCATGGCCATGTCGGAAAATGTGCCCCAAAGTGTGCAGTAAAAATAGAAAGAGCGCTTTTAAACGACACGGAAAAGCCTCTTGGCAGTGGCAGTAGTCGAGTGCCGGGTGCCGGGTCATTTAAAATCAAGCTTTCGAGCTTCCGAAAGCGCACCCCGAAAGCGCACTAAATTATGCCATTACATAAAAACACCATTAACAAGCGGTGTTGCATCTGGGTGGAAGTTTTATGCATTCAATTATTGCAGCGTGTACATACAGCGTTTACTTTTTCGGTACGGTTTGAACACTACATAAAACATTCAGCGAGTTGAGAACCTGAAAAAAGCCACTAAAGCTAAAGAGCTTGAATTTGCGATAGATACTGCCGCGGGTTGTGAACTTTTGACCTTTCTTCGTGGTCGGTTTTTGAGCGCGGAACGCAGCTGAAATGGTTAAAATCGAGCTATTTTAATGGTGAAATGTTTTACTCAGTGTGGTATCTTTCACCGAGCAGCAAACGCTATCGGTCGCCTGACAGGAGCCCGTTGGGAGTAAACAAGCGGACGAAAAGTTAAATACACGTTGGCGGGAATATTTTACAACCATTTGCGTTGGCCTATCAGCCCGTTCGTTTTTCGTTTTTCCGCTGCTTATCCGTCTCCCACGAGTGACCGCGACAGGACGCCACGAGGGATGTAGGACCCCTTTGCGAAGGTGCCTATTACCTGTTCACATTCATCAAAAACGCATAAGTGATCCGGCGGTGGACGGTGGACGATCAAGAGACTGTGACATTTGCCTCGTACAACGCGCCCCCTTACCAGCGTTGTGCTTAACGCTTTGTTCGTTCCCGTGCTGCCAGTTTTCCGGCACTCACTTTACTGCATATATAATCAATCTCCTCATCAAATTCAACGAGGTCACATGATGGTCCGGTCCGCCCCATTTTCATGTGCCCCTTTTTAGCTCGCTCCCAGCGTCGACCCGGTACAGCGTCAGAAAGGGAATGGTGCCCTTCGTTGCCACAGGTCAGGTTTCGGTACCAGGCCGTGTTTGGTGGTGTGCCGGAGTCGGATTATATGTGCGTTAGGTGGCATGTCGCCGTGCCATATAATTGAGTCATTTGAGATAACAAATGTTGTTAATGTACACTTGCAATTATTTTCTTAATAATGCACAGCCCTTCTCGTGCGCAGCGGCGGCGTCGAGCTGTTCGCTGCACAGGCTCGTCAGGGGCGATGAAAAGAACATGCAACTTTCAACATGCTGTTGCTTGGAAATGGAAATTTTACACTACAGAATGAAAACCTGCTCATTTGCACGAATGCCCACTTGTACGAATCTATACATGTGTGTGTATTTGCTCCTTTCAGAACGGCGCCGTTTTTTTTTCGCCCAGCCCCGAGGCAATAAATGCTTCCCCAAGTGGTTAAGTGGATAATTTTCCAACCCGCAGCAAAACCCCCGCGAAAGCTTAACTGGGAATGATTAACTTCATCACAACCACATTGACAGCTATGCAGCTTGGCGGGTAGTAATTAACGCATGGACATGAATGGAGCGGATTTCGTGGCTCGTTACACGCTTTCATATGCAGTCGCAAAAGCCAATGCTGTATATAATCGTTTTTTGTGGCCACTTTCTTGTCCACGAAAGTCCGAATTTATGAGTACTTTTTTGTACACGTAAAAAAAATTACACGTACATAAATAATAATATACACAAGGAAATGCGACACGAATGATTTTACAAAGCGAATTGAGGGACTTTGTTTAAGAAAAATATGTCAACATATAATAGGTAAAATTTTTAGTTTTGTTTTCACAACTCTCATATAGTTAATTTGCCGGCCTTCACAATATAGTCAGTATCAATCTCTAAATCGTACATTCCCAACAGCTCTTAATGCAGCTCGGAAAAACGGTCCGAGAAATGAAAGTTTTCTTCTTCCTAGCACGCTTTCCTGAAACTTTGCTCTCAAGCTTGAAGCCACCAGAAAGTGTGAAGTTTGGTCCATCAGCTAAAACCACTCGCTCTTTTCCGTACAGCAGATCCAAACTTGCTCTTTGCTTATTGGTTCGAACAGCTTTTGAGATGGAGAGGAGATACTTTGTCATCGCTACGTCAAAGCTTTGGATTTATCTCACCTGGTTCAACTTCAGCTTCCTCAGTTCGCGGAAAACAGCGTATCCCCAAACATTATTCCAACTTTATATCCCATTTGCAGCATAGAAGTGGAATGGTGATGAAAGGCTTTAAGCATCATAATTCTACCAAATAATCAATACATAGTGACCAGAAAATAGTGAGATTCTTGACGATAAGTTGCCATTGTACTAAGTTTTCTTTAATGTGTATGCATGTTGCATATCAAAAGGCGCATTGCAGATTTTCACCAATTATACAGCAAACTATGCGCATTTTAATTTAAACAACTAACATACCAAAACAAGGGATGTGATTTTATTAAATCCTGAAACAGGGAGCTAAACTGACGAATATTTGGTGAGCTATCAATTCAATGGCTGCAATAACTTAAAGAAAGCAGACCACTGATAATGTAAAAGCTTGAAAAAAAAACCACCATCATGCGCAAATCATTTCAATCGATTTGAATTTACAGAACCTTCCACAATGTTTTCGTAATTTAACACATGTGAGTACACGCAGGAAATAAAAAGATAATCTCAAACGGGTATTTATATTCAACTAGCTGCAAAAAATACGCCGAAAAGCACTTTGTGAAACGGAACACAAAAAAAAGCGATTGATTCGATAGCGTTTATCGTTATTAATGGCCGTAAAACGGTGACGATTACGCTTCATTACGACGCCTGAGTGGTCCTTGCTTTTTCCACGTTATTCCAAACTCATCAGAGCGATACCGTGCCACATGTATCCTTCCGTTCCTTTGAAGAGCGCGAGATGAGGACCACTCACGCTGATGGTCACAGTCCACTGCAGCTCAAGCACAAAAATCGTTTGAATTTCGAAATACCAGCTCCGTGGCCGAACACACAAAGGGACCCACCGGCGGAAATGCAAATGATGCGAAACAGCCCATGACCGATTATTTCACAGAAATTGCCCAGCTGACCCTTTCATTAAGGACGCAAAGAAAACACGATTTGTTTGTTTTAGAAAATGTGTTTAAATTTCGTCGAGCTGCTATGACGCATATCGAAGCCGTTTACCGTAGTTCGGCTGGGCAGCAATTGTGGTGGCTTACACAGTTTTTTGATTATTCAACCTTGCTTCGGGTTTGTTTTACATGCACCGAACAGTTTTGGTTTTATATTCCATACGGAATGCACACAATTCCATATTAATGAATGAAATGTTTGAATTTTGATTAAAAGCGCGTCGCTATCGATTAAACCGACCTTTCCGTGTGCCGCACGCGTGCCCTTTCCATCGCACAGCGCGAATTATGAATCCGTTTCGGTGGCTCGCGGAAGAAAACAGCAAACGTTAGCATAACAATAATAATCATTACATTATTATTTTCGTTCGGGCTGCACATTAATTATGCAAATTTTAATTTGTTTCCAGATTTATTATTGCACGAAACGAAATGACAGACCAACAAGCCCTCGAACGGCCTCGTGGCTGACCCGACGTGGCCCAGCTCCACCTTCATCACCTGCTTCCCAGTGGGCCAACATGGTGAAGAAAAACGACACCATTCGCGTAGGAGACAGAGCGTAATGGTCCCGGATTTGGCTCGTTTGTTTTGATGCTTTCGGATGTGAGGTGAATTGGTGTGGAAAATTATTCGAACCGTGTGCTTCTGGTCCAACCGAGCAACTCGATATTCGGACCGATAGCAGCAGCAGCAGCAGCAGCAGCAGTACGAGTGCTATTGATTAATACACCCCCATTTATCAACGTATGCTTTAGGAAATTATAATCTACCCGATCGATAAGCGAAATTGGATACCAAATTTAGGAACGCCGGTGCTTCGGTTGCACGTCATAAACGCGCTGAGCTGCGAAGGCCTCGCCGGGTGGTTGGATGTGGTCATTGACATGCAAACTGGAGGTCGCTTTAAATGGCAAATATGATTTGAAGCCATGCATAAGCAAACAGCATATTTATAAGCTCATAAGCATGAGCAAAAGGACTTATGAGCTCCTCCATCGAACAAATTGAATTCCACGAATAAATGTGAACGACCTGAATATGTTCGTAGTGAAAGGAATGCATGTTCAGCATTCAACATACAATAGGTGTTTTCCGAAAGCGCATGCTTTTTCACACGAAAAGCCCTCGTTGCAACTTCCCACAAAACTAGCACGCATCGTTCCGCATTATCGACGCAGTAACGCATCATCACGACATGAGCGCAAGATTTAACGGGCCACATTTTTGGGAATGTTAATGGCGGCTTATCAACTGGTAAGGATGCTCCACGAAATACCCCATGTTGTCGCTCCGGGGGCGGGAGAAAACCGCCCTGATTTATCGCTCCCTGTGCTCGTTCCCGATATTGCTGTTATTTTGAGTGGTGGCTCGCTTTTTCCCGACCTCAGACCCGTTGCAGCAGGGCGGGCCCATCAATCCAGGGTTTCGAAATATCCTTCTCGTGAAGTACTTTTAAAGTGTGGTTACCAACAGGGAAGAAGAAAGAGCGAGATGATGGCTGCGGGATGCCGAGAGTGTGCCACGGCACCCCGAAGGATCGGAGCCTAAGTAAATATGTAACTTTTGCGCTAAAACAAAGCCAATCTCGTGCGCTTCGGTGCACTCACGATGAAACCACACGAGATCATATATTCGCTTAAACAGCTTCTTCTTTCCCCCGTATTACGCTTTCTCGCTCACACAAGGGACGCGCCCTTTTTGCAGTGTTCCACTAGATTGCACACCCGTCGGGTGACGCCTTTTTGTGTTCAAGGATAAAAGCATCCTCTTTTTTGCGCCCCGCTGCGCTTTTCCACCGTTTCCCTTCGGTGCGGTTGCTGCTAATTGAACTTTGACATTAATATACATCGATGTAATTAGATTTCTAGTCGCCGCTTCGCCTAAGCACGCGATAAGAACATGCTGAGTAACGTGGGTGCGTGGGTTGTTTCTTTTATCAATTAAAAACATGAATAAATTATGCGGTGCGATAGCTATGGTTTCCGCCTGAAAATAGAAGTTCAATCTTCATGCTCTCGGTGTCACATTTCAAACCAAACCATATGGCAATGAAAATTCGTTCTCACGTTCCTCGTCGACCTATTTTATCCACCGCATAGCCTACTACTGCAATGCGTCGCATGTTTATTTTGGTGCCGATGTGAATGAGCTATTTATAGGGCTTTGCTTGTGACGATCATGCACTAATTACGCCCAAATGATACTTCGCGTGGACACCACCGGCGTGGAGTATCAAAAAAAACGAAAGAAAATGAACGCGAGCGTCATCGCAAACACCATCGCACGTTCATCGGGTGAAAATTATGCGCCCGCTGCTCGAGCCGTAAGCCGGCCAGCGTAGTAATGAATTAAGAAACATTTCAACGATGCAGAAGCACACGGAATATTCCGCCACGCCCGACGGCAGGTGAGTGACACCGCGTCGGGATGTTTCGAACGTCGCTCATTTCCATCGCGTGCGCGACACACACGGCCGTTCAGGGCGTGTGCTTTTGTTGTCGTGTTGCCGTCCGCGGATAAATATAACCTTGCGAGAAGCTATTTTTGCTTCAGTACGCAAAAACGATGAAGGTACGATAAATATTCATCTTTACGCGTTTTTTTTTGCGAACATCGTTTTCGTGGAAACCGAAAATACCGTGCAATCAAACTTAGATTGGATTTCGTAAAGAAAAAAATGTCGTTTTCATTTAAAACCTTCACCTCCAAATCCAATCCAATAAATATCATTCAATAATCAAAGATGGCGCTTTTTTAATGCCGGCTAACGTAGCAACACCCCAACGCCATAAATAGCGCTGATGCTCCCGAAGGAGGTAATCACAATCATGGTGATGAATCTTTAATCTGTATTTACTGGCAAACTTTTAATGAAAACCCACCAGCTGCCAATGATACGGCATAGGCAAACGGTCTGGCCCTTAGTATGGCATGATAGGGGATGATGTAATGTGGTCTATGCCTTAATCAACAGGTTTTAAAACCAGGCCGGATGGGTTCGTCCGTGTGCTTCCTGGTTGCCCAGCCTTCCCGGTTCGAAGCAACCGAGATAAAAGTCGCTTCCTCCAAGCCAAGCCCAAGTCGTAAGCAAGATTTGCATTAAGAAAGTTTCGCCCAAACAAATATTGCCGAAGCCGGCGGAATAATCATCTCCGCCCTTCGCTGCATCGAACCGACCAGGTCTAAGCCTGGTGGCCGGTGGCTGATGAAAGCGAAATCCTCACCTCCCGGTGTGGTGCGTCTGCCGTTGCCCAGTGAAAACGAGCGAAAAGTTTAGCGGCCAATATTCGAGCCGCACGTTAAGCAGATCGTAATAAACTGCCGACGGTCGATGATGTGGTAAAAGTTGCAGCAACATGCTTTTCACGGCACCGGCACGGACTGGCCGGGATTGGGACCGACTGGGAAAGGAAATGCAAAATTTCTACACGAAATTTCGGCAGCTCCAAACTAATTCCCAACCCGGGTAGCCAGCGTCGATAGCCGGATTGGCGGATGCGTGGCCAGCCCTCCGGACCAGGCGCGTTTATGCTGCCGATGCGCTGGACGAAAACAATCGCAACTTTTCTCATTACCATACCCACGGCGCATTAGTACTCGCTGCGGGCCTTTCTCGGGGGCCATATTGACCGGTGGTTTGAGTTTACTCCATCTTCCCAAACCGGAGCCACACTTTTATTGATCGGCCAAAACGTTACTCTCAATTTGCCGTAAAGTTTAGCCGCGGCCCTTTGTGTCGTTCGCTGAGCAGGCCTTCTGTTGTCGGCGCTTCAAGCGCACACCAACCAACGTTTTGCGCCTTTTCTTGGTCTGTTTATTTCTGCCGCCAATTGTGCATCACAAAAACGCAAAATCAACCGAACAATCGCTTGAACAATGATACCGATGAGCGACGAACGCGCTGGGTCGGAAAAGACGATTGTTTCCTAATAACGATGGCGTAGCAGATGCCAGCAGGGCTGAAAAATGCAGAGTGTTTGCATTTACTTGACAAAAATTTGCCTTCAACTGGCGAAAAGCAGCACAGGCGAAAGACGCTCGCGTTTGAAGGCCATCTGTGGTTTTAGCGCATTGAGTTTTCATTTCAAGCAACACATTTGCAACGCAACGTAATTTCAAGGTTGCGCTAGCTTATTACATTACAACGAATTCGAATGAATACCGAATACCGAGCCGGTGTAGCACGGCGGCTCGACGAGGCCACTCTGGAAACGGTGCATGAAGAAGCCGCTACTTAATACCGCTTCAAACAAGAAGGGAGCAAAAAAAGTGTACGAAAAACACCTGTTGTGCTGCGCGAGATATACCGCCTCGTTCCGAAATTCCTTTGGCGCGAGCGACCAGGCGGCACGCTCGTTTGGCAACGGAAAATAGAATTTTCCGGCTCGCGTTTTCGTGTTTATTTAAACATCCCACGTCTCTCTCTCTTTTGTGGACGCGCAGGCTGGAGGAGCGCTGGGACTTGCACCATCTGCACCCCGGGCCTGGCATCCACCGGAAAGTTCACGATCAGCGTCGGTGTGCATGCAATCGCACTAATACGTTCCACTAAGCGCTCGTCGTAAATACCGAAATTCGCTTGCAAGCGCACAAACACAGCGCGAACCGAGAGGAACTGCTGGTGAGCATAATTTTGAGCAACGATGGTGGTTTGATGTTGATCTTCGCCACCGGTGGAACGGGAAAACCGTGATGTGGCGGCGTCGGGAAAACCGATTGGCATGACGATCTTCTTTACCATCGTTGTCTGCGCCTACTTTTTTGCTACATATATACGTATCTTGGCAACGACAAAACGACAAATTATCACATCATGGCGAATATAATTAGAAAGCGTGTTTTATGCGATTTTTGTAAAGCTGTTTTTTGAGAAAACCAATGAAGCAAATTGTATAACTAATATTGATTGCTCTTGTTATCAATGTGCCAGGTATACAATAGGAAGTTGCAGGTTATTGCTTGAGCCTTCGTCATTCATTTATATCTCACGTCAAATTACTTGCATATACATACATACTTCAAATTTGTCGTCGAAATTTACGGAGCTCATGTTGAACCGTTTCAATGTTTAAATACTTTAGTCGCAAATTTTCAACTCATCCAAGCACTTTTTCAGAGGCATGTAAGCCAGCTGCTCGAGCTACAACCTCTCACAACAATTTTCGGTGACCTGAATATTTCCCTCCAATAATAATTCACGGCCACTGAGCCGTCGAGTGGGACGTGGCGCAAGTTCAGATCTTCCCATCGCTTCAGTAAACTATACCACCAATCTTGTCCAAGTCTTAAGGGGTTTCGATCGTGATCGTTGAGAAAGACATTTCCATTGGGTGTACAAAAAGTGTTGGCTTAATTCAAGATCAAATGCATTTTCTTTTCAATATGATATTGTTTTTAAAAGAAAAACTTTCGAAGAGTGCAGATGAGATTAGTTTAGGACTTTGCTCAAAAACTCTTTTAAGGTTGAACTATTCACGTCACTCAAATGTTGCAACGATCTTGATCCATCGAGACAGACCGTATCGACGAAACGAAAGCTGTGACGAAAGTAGTGGCGATCCTCAGCCCTCTCGTACCCGCGTTCCCAGACATATGTTCAACCTGAGGACGTCTGTGCCTGCGGTTTGAACGAAAACTAGTGTAACGCGCGCAAAGCGTACCGCACCCAAAACGATCGTGCCGAAGAAATGGGGCACACGGTGCAACTTGCCAGACGGACGATGGACACTGCGCATGAATATTTGTATCATAATACCGCGCAAACTGAACCCCAGCAAGGGACCAATCTTGCGTTGGTAGACAACTGGGGTGGAAATTTATTACCACCGAGCAGGATGGCAAAACGAGTTTTTCCCTGGCGAAGAAACGAGATCGCGAAGAAACGTACCGCGAACGCACACACACGCAAAGGGTGGTCCAATTGGCTTGGGGTTGATCTGAACCGATTGTCCATCGGTAGAGTCGAAGCGTTGGCCTGGGAGGTGGTTGGTGTTTCCATTCGCTTTTCCGAAAAGGTAGCCGCTTATCAACCGATTGCCACTGGGTAGTTTGCAAGGTGGAAATTAGCACCCGGAGCGGTACCGAATTTTCCGAATAAGTGTTCGTGGAAAATCAAGCGAACGTGTGCGAATTTTTGCCCCCTTTTTGCTGTGAGGTGTTGGTTGAGATCGTCCAGGACGTGTGTGACTATGTGCGTGCAAGTGTGTTTGTGTGTGTCTGGGTTGAGGGTGGGTGGAACATTTTTCGTGCGCAATTTTCGCTCCACTTGAGCGCGAGCTACTTGAGGCACGTAGCGGAGATTCTATCTCTTATCGCTTGAAAGGGTTCGATCGACAGAACGGGCCCCTAGGTGGCAAAGTGTGAAGTGATTCGTGTGTTTCGCCGATTTCCAGGATCTCCCATTAGTCTTCCATTTTATATTTCTTTCAGTTCGATTACCCGTAGTGGTGGATAACGAAAAAAACGAGAGCCCAAACTGTGTTATTTTTAGTGAAACAAAAAAAAACAGATACAATTGTGCGATCTGCGATCGAAATTGTATCCTTTTGATCCAATTTTAGACTAGGTAGGTACACTGGCCTTTTTTTCTACTAACGGATTATTTTCGTCTCTTGTGCTAACCATTCAAAAATTCAGCCTAACAGCTAGGTAGGCGCTTTTCGCAAGTATAAATTCTCCTTCCTTCGTCCGGCGCCAGTTCGTTGAGGGTAGTGTGACGGATCATGGAACACGCGTATCAATCTATTTTTATAGATTCGCTCAATATTACACTCTCCCAGCGTGTGTGTCCGGGTTTCACTTCTTTGGACGTTTGGTCCCTCGCAACTCACGCTCATCCACCCCAAGCCACCTTTTGGATCACTTTATCCAAACACATCTCCAACCCGGCGCAATTCCTCAAGAACGATCCGAAAATTGTGGCGCGTGTGTGTCGAAAGTCGACACCAATGGCAGCATAAATCTCGCGATGTGCGGACGGCAGCGTGGTGGAACTAAATTTAGTTTCATCTCGCCATCGCCAGTCAACGTGATGGGTGGGTACAATGGAGAAGAATTTTCAATCCCCCAGCGCAGTGGGAAGTTGGAATTCGAGCGTCACGAATGATGTAGGGTTGCAATGTTACGGTGTAGCGAGAGCCGGACCGTTATTGGCAACTCGGTCGGAGGGAACTTTGCCAAACCGGACACAAATGTATGTCCAGTTGAGAAGGCGTAGGATCTAACGCATGTAAAATGCAAGGGAAATATTAAACAACTGACGAAATAATTGACCAAAAAAAAGGACTAAAATATCCTTTTCAAAACATGCTTCTGATTCAGGAAAACATATCTATCTCACTATATGATCTTTTGTTTTGAAATAGCTTCGATACACAAATTTCTCCCGTAGTAAAAATGTATACTCCATAGTCGTTACTGCAACACACCGCTTCACAGCTTGGAAACGTTCCTCGTAATCCCATTTACTACTTTGTTACATTTTTCCATCCCCACGCTATCTAATAACGCTACTTTCTAGCGAGATTTCCCTTACGTACTTCAATTTTCTCACCACAATACAACGACGTCAGAGAAAGGAATGAAGCGAAAAAACAATGTGAAGAAAAAAGCATGATCGCTACGCGAACGTATCAAAATCGAGGCACACAAAACACTGTCGGTCCAATCCCCACTCGCTCGATGTTCGAGTGCCGCTCGTTTCAGCGCTCTGGAAACCGTGGATTCGTTTCGGAAAGCAGCTTTAGTACGAATTGAATTTAAAATCTACTTTGTCAGCGCATAAATTTCAAAATTGAACATGCTTATCCCTGCCCGGTTCCGTGCCCGATCCGTCATCCCAAAAAATAGCGAAGCGAGGGGTTTTGTTCCGACCTGTTTGCCGAGACAGAGAAAGAAAGGAAAACACTCGATTGCATGCTGGTTCCGTCGCTTCAAACCGGCTGGTTATGAACCGATGTGCATTGTGTTGCACGTTTTGGAAGAGAGCGAGAGAGAGAGAAACGGAAGAGAACGATGGACAGAAAGAGAGAGAGAGTTGGAGTGAGAAAGCAAACTGCTTACTCGAGAGGATATCAAGGATGTGCATTAAAAAATGACTTTTTTTCAACGGATCGCCTATCCGCCTCTTCACGGCCAAGTGCTCACAGTGCCCTGTAATATGAAGCGCAAAACAGTAGGAAACGGTGCGGGTTATAACCCGCCATCGAATGCACTTTTTTGATGGTCGTTTTATCGAACAAGTGTGCTCTTTCTCCATTGCATTGGTGGTGCGAGACTCTTTTTGAACCATTTATTTGAGTACGTCTAAACTAACTTATAAACAATAATATGTACGTTGCTTAACCGAAAGCCAGCATCCTGCGCTGTTGGTAAAGATGCTGTAGTGTGAATGATAATTTGCCAACGTCCAATTACTATAAATTAGCATAGTGACACAAGAATGTTTTTCTGCCGCAAAAAAAACCCCGCATTCAATTATGTTCTTCGACCGTCGCTATCGAAAAAATAACGTGCGCATAATTCGTTTACCGACTTCTCAGCAATCATCACTTCCCTTCCTAGCGGGCACGTAATTAATTGCAGATGCAATTTTAAATCGATCTCAATTTCCCAACCACACTCACCAAGATGGATTACCTAAGCGCGCCGTAGTAATAATCATGCTCCGATGAGCTTCAAATGAAAATCCCCGCTCGAAGCTCGTCCAACACCAGCGTGGATAAGCTAAATGCGCCTAATACGCAACGAGCTGCGTTCCAACCCCCCCACACGGAGCTCGGTGCACTGCACTGGCGAGAAAATGCAATCAGCGACCCAATTAATCGAATTTCGAAATTTCCAAATTTGTTCCGCCGGCGTACACCTTTTGTTGCATAAATCATGCCGGACACGGGTTGGCAACCACCGTACGGCAAAATGGGTGCGATTTGCATGCGTGTGGGTCAAAGGGAACGACCGGGGACCCGGGGTCCGGGACACATTTAGTCCGTCACTCAGACGCCGAAGCGGTGTCGATCGCCTTCGCCTGCGTTACAGCTGATTTGATACGAGCTCACTGAACTGCACGTAACCGGTGCACGATTTATCTCTTCATTGCGATTTTATTTCATTCTAAATTCATCTGCATCGAAGCGTGCAAAAGTGTGTTAGGTTGATGGGGGGGGGGCGAGTGGAATTGATGGAACTGGCTGGCCATGCATGCCACACAGGCTCTTCGGAATCACAAATAGCTACTACGTTCGGGTGTGAGAACCCCCTTTTCGAACCTCTGTGACCTCGGTGGGGCTATGGGCGCCGAACGACCCCGGGGTTGCGAAGGGTTGCGTTTGTTGGGAAATTTTGAAGAGGAAAATCAGGAAATCCGGCCCCGTGGGCGTCACCGGGAGCGTGAAGTGGACGAAATGTTCGCTCCACCGGACGCTACCCAGCGACATCAGTACCAGCCACCGGGCGCCTCCATCAGCACCAACCACCGGGCGCCTCCATCGGCATCGGAAAACCAAAGTTCCAGCCAGGCGTGTGAGTTGTGTTGTCTGGATGTATTTCCGGCCGGCCGTTTGAATCGACCGACCGACCGTCCGACCGGTGGTTCGGGTCTGTGGGCAGTCTGAGAAGCGAACCCGCTACAAATTCCGATCCACCGAGCAGCCGGAAGCGCACGGTTCTGGACACCGGTCGAGTGTGTCCACGCCTGAGGACGTGCAGTCGCCGAAATTTATTATCTCCCCTCGGTTCGAATCGATGGGACCTTGGGGATGGGGCCGGCCCTTTGGCGTAGAGCCCGCAGCGGGCTTTGAAATGCTGAGAACTGAGGGCCACTGGAGCTGGATGGGCTGGTGCAAGTCGTGCGGGAACTCGGGCGCATATGTGCGTGCAGACCAGCCCAGCCCAGGTACGATGCAGCGAGCAATTTCTCAACCGTGTAATTGTAATTGATAATCAATTTTCTAAATAAATATTTTTTGCTTTCCCCATACCGCGGTCCGTCGATTGGTGGAATTGATTTGAAATATCGATTAAAACCATCGGGCAGCCGGCACCGGCTAAACTGGCTTCCCGGAAGCTGGTCCGTGAGAGCGGTGGGCTGAAATAAATGTGCCTTAAACATTCGCCCAACTAGCGCCCCTTTAGAAGCATCCCCGGAACTCCAATTTCTCATCACACCATGCCGGCTCCCAGCCAGACAAGAGCCATACGGTCGCGCGCTTAGATTGAAAGTAAACAACTGCAGCCCCCGGTAGCCGAAGTTTTAATTAGAAAATCCCCCAAAAATGCGCTTTTACTCTTTCTGTCTCGTTCTCTCGGTGAAAATGCACTCCACCCGATGCACTGGCTATGGCACAAAAAAAAACTCACCTTTGCCACCTTTCCGCAGCGTGTTTGCAGCAATTTTGCGGGCATCAAGGCGGAAAATCATGCCGCTGTCTTGCCTCTGTCGGCTGCTGGGGTTTGTTTTCTCATATTTTGGATTCCATTTGCCCAACTCACACCAACCTAGCACCTGGTGCAACTATTCCGCTTGCTTCCCGGGTGCGGTTTGTTATTCTTGCTCCTACCCGACCCATGCAGCCAGCCTCCGGCCATCAATCGGACGAAGTTTGACCTCCGTCGAGGCACCGAGACGGGATTCGATATTTGTTTTGCCGTCTGATGGAAACAACAAAAGACTACGGGCTAAGAGGATGATGGATTTACGAGGGCGGTCGTGTTGGGTGGCGGCCGTGAATTTGCCCCCATAGCTCAATATTCGAGGCATGCCCAAACCCAAACCGGAACACGAAATGAAATCTTGCTCCCACCACAAGCTTTTGCTAGCCACGCTTCGGTGGCATAATCGGCCTCACCTTGCGCACTGCTCGCGTCATCCAGCCCGCGCTTTTCTCCGGGAGCTGGCTTTCAAACAGCCGGATTTCGGTCACCGAGGGATTTCGCTACCCGCTACCCTAAGCATCAGGCCAGCGATGCCACGCCATGATTCATAATGCATTTAATTAATTTTGAAATTTAATTTCATTCATTCCATTCTCACCTCTCTCTCGCGCGCGCGCTCGCGCCATGCCATCGTCCTGCCTTGAGGCCACGGGTACTTTTAACAATTGTTCCTTCCGGTTGGTCAGTTCCGCCAAAGGGAGCATTATGCATTTGCGCTTTGCTCCCACCCGGTTAGCTATGGGGCGCTCCCAGTGAGGGGCTTCGTTACGGAGGGATAAATTTCATCCCACCTCAGAAACGTTCGGTCAGAATTTGCTGCCGGTTCACGGATTCGATCAATACCAACGGGGTTCGAGTAAGCGTTTGGAAACGATTCTGCGTTCTAATTCCAACCAACATGCAATGTGTTTTGTTGGTGGGCAATGTTCTAATGATTGATAAGGCTCGAGAGGTGAAAATCAAAGCTGGGTATGTTCTCTTGCAATTATGCCACGAGAGGGAGTGATTTTAAATCAACGATCACCCACGAAATATCGATCACTCTGACAAGATTTTCCATCAATCTTACGCTTTTATTTTTTGGATTTCTTCATTTTTCTCAACTGACAGAATGCATAAAAATCTCCTTAATATGAGATTTATCATTAAATAGTGTATTCAAGCAATTGCCAATTATTAACTGTAGCTCTTTACCTACCCTGTAGCTGCTTGAAATGCTTTTTCTTTATGGTTGTTTCAATATGCTTTCAGTGCGTCTAAAGAAATCTATTACCTTTCTTCTTCAGTGTTCTTCTACGTTTTGATTTTTTTTTTGCATTGTTGTTAAGCTTCATTTTCAATTTCACCCACCCTTGTAGGGTCACGACACAGCCACAGAACATTACACCACACGGTTTGTTGTTTAATTTGAGCGCATATCAAATTAAAGCGAAACTCACCCCAAGAAGAAAGCTCACCAGCACCCAACTCGATCGCTGGAGCTCACCCAGCGGGTTTGTAAGAAGTTTGCGAAGGCGCCAGCCGAAGCGAACTGAAATTGAATAAATAATCGAAAACAGCACAAAGTAGCAGTGCGACGATGGCCGCGATGCAGCGAAGACTCGTGCACAAGCAGTTCAACTCGCCGATCAATCTCTACTCGCAGAAGAACATCCAGGAAACGCTCGACCGCGAACTGAAGCTCCTCTCGAACGGGGCCGTCGGGTAAGTGGCCGTTCGCAGCAGGGAATAAACATTTTACAGGATGAAACGGAAGCACGGCGCATATTTCCATTTCCTTTCCGCCCGTTGTTCTTTGATGCTTGAAAAATAACAGCCTGGCGGGTGAGGGAAAAAATGAAGTGAGGAGGGAGTAAAAAGAAGAAATACCAACCCATCGGAAAGAAAAGTTTTGTGGCGGTCCTACGCTGACCGGCAAATATATAAATCACGTCCGGTAAATATTTTTCTTTCGAGTAAAAGAATTTTAAATCTACCGAACATTCGTCCAGCATCCGGCGCGCGTTTTTGTCTCCTCCTGCCACCGGTCCGTGGGAGAGAAAAAAAAACTGTGCTCACCAGGCACCATTTTCGCGGATGATTATGTTATTTTTCGGCCTTTCCAACAAACGGGACCGTGTGCGCGGCAGCGTGGTTCTCGATTCCCACTACCCCAAACCACCTGGCCGTTCAGCGCACACACACGCACACGAACACCCACCATCCACCGAAAACCAGTCCAACCACGGTGGAATTTCGCATTTCACGTTCGAGAATGATGGCTGTGGGTGTAATTTTTCACCGATTTTCCACGGTACGTGCGCACCGAGTATGCTCCCCGCGACGGTGGAAAGTTTATTTTGTGGTATTTATTTATATGCGAGCGCAGTGTCGCACAGTAGGCATTGGAAAGGAAACACACCAGCGCGACATACTGCGATGTATTGGACTGATCGAAGATGTTAGAAAAAAAAAACATCGTTCAGTGTTCAGCACACACACACAAAATAATACTCCGAGAACAACAGATCAAACAATCGAAACAAATTAACTCAAACAGCAAACAATCTCCGCCTGGTGTGGGAGGGCTTAAAACGCGAGCAAGAAGAAGATATTATCCGAGCGACGGGAAAATTCTAGAGAAAGTTTTTCACACCGATCCGCTCACGCTACACCGGGCACCGAGTCAATCACGTATTATTACATTGTGCTCTCCTCCGTTTTCGCAAGTTCCGGATGCGGACAGCTGATGCTGCTCTGTACGGGAAGTGGAACGTTTTTTTTTTCTTCCTTTTTTGCTGCTTTTCTTCCTTCAACTGACTACTGGAAAACGCACGACGCGTTGAAGCGTTGTCCTGCGAGCGGACAGAACAGCAACGAACAAATGGAACATTGTTTCACGCCATTTAGTGACGGTTGGCCAGCTTGACAGCTGGTGCGGCGTTTATTAAGTGAAAAATTTAGAAGCAAAACGTCCCCCCGGTGGGCGTCTGTCGTTGGGTGAGAAATTATGTTCACTGTTCGCGCGACATTATCGCGAGGGCTTGAGGTTAATTCTAGATGAATAATCTTGTAAGGCGTCAGTGCGCCCCTTTGCCTCGCTTGAGATCGAAACAAAGCCAAGGTTAGTGGGCAGTTTCACATCCCGGACCCAATTAGAGCACAACCCGTATGCCCGTTCGCATTCCGTCACCATGATTAACATACTTAAACGTGGCGAAAGAACGCGCTCTCCTCTGGTCATTGAAATTGCTCATGCAAAGCTCGTCCCTGCCGGGTGGCGCACGGCATTAGCTCGAAGTCCTCTTCAGAGGCAAGGAATAGGATTAGCCACGGTCGCCTTCCCACCGGTACAAGTCGATTAGTTTGTGCTCGCTCCTCGCCAGCCGTGGAGCCGTTTCATGCCGTCTGTGAAGCCGCCCCGATGGGAGCGATTTCACTCACGTACTCACGACTTAATCACAGCCCCATCGCCGATGTTGTCATTTACTTCTAGCGTCGTGTTTACATACTTAAGCACCACCATCAGCATCGCCAACAGCGCCATCATCATCGGGCGCTTGCCATTATCATCATCATCGCCATCATCATTGGCCTTGGGTGATGGGGCTAACTGGGGCGTGGGTGGCTTTAAGAAGAACACGAAACCGGACTATAACCGAGTGCCCTGCTTCACGTCACTCTTGGGTCCTACTTTAATCATGCCGGCCATCGAACGGGAAACGGTGTCTCGTCCGTTGGCGGTGCCAGCATCACCTTGACATGCGAAAAACCATTCCATCTGCCGGGGAAATGTACGCCAACCGAAGGTTCTTCGGGGTTCCCATCAGTAGAATGTCTTCGAGCCGAGCCAACGAGTAGCCAACGGCCACGTTCCGGCTGGCGGACCGGTTGTCTGATGGTTCACTGATTCAATTCATTCTCGGTGCTCGAAAGACACAGGGCACGGTGTTCCGTTTTCCACGGGCACCGACAGGCCTCGAGCACGAGCTGGTGCGAGTGAGACAGAAGAAAAAAAATAGCAGACCCCCCACCGAACAACCAATGGCACGGGAACGAAGCGGAAATATTTCATGTATGCTAATTAATTAGTGCTGCAATTAATTCCATTCTTGCTAATTAGATTTGAACGTGAGATGAATGGAGCCGTATTTTTTCTCGCCCCGTTGGGCATCGCGTTCGCGTACGGGGATCGGAGAGTCGCAGCTTCACAGCCGACCATCTTATCCAAACAGAGCGCCTTCTGACTTCTGGCACCTTCCCATTTGCACACAGCCCCCTCTGCGGAAAGCGCAACTTCCCTAGGTATGGCCACCGGAAGCTTTCCTTCGTGTGCGCGCTCTACTATCATTAGCTCCGTTTCCGGAAGCCGCTCGCAGCCGTCTGGAGCATCTTTCCACAAGCCTGCAAAAGGTGCGAACGAAGAGGGTCAGAATGGCTGAGCTTTGGTGGGGGGGAGTTTTGTTCACTCGTTTCTATTGCGCACCATTCTCCCAGCGCGATGTCCACACACCGAACCGAAACCGATCTGTCCGAACCGGAACGGTCGAATGGCTTTCGATGGAGTAATCCTCGCCCGGAACTGAATTTATGAAAAGAAAATGAATCACTGGCGTGGGGAAGCGACCCAAGGCGTTGCTCGCCAGGATCGGAGACCGGAGCCTGATTAGGATTAATGGTCACCGCCCGGAGGATCCTACCGGTTGGCGGGATCCCACCATGTCACCCCCAAACCCGGAAGGAAGCGGGACGGCTCATTAATGCAAAACATTGCCGGCGTTGCCGGCGGTCCGGGCCGGACACCCTCCGGAAGTGTAAATGTGAACGACGATCGTTAGTCTGTCACCCCGGGGCAATTCTCGGACGGTCGGTCGGATTGGTGCGATTCTTTCCGACCTGCAGCGTGAAAATTAGCCCTCCTTTCGGTCGGGTGGCTTTCATTGGCGATGGTAGCAGATCTTGATAGAGTCGTGACTGGTTCGGGCACGGCTCGGATCCTCGGGGGAAGAATGGTCTACGGGAAGGGTACGAACGTGGGAAAGGTTAATTAAGTTGCACACGGAAATTTAATCATTAGTCACCGAGCCAATAATGTCTTGTCTCTCTCCCCCGGTCCGGCACGTTTCCGTGTGCAGATGTGGACGAGGGAAACGGCATTTGCCAGTAGCTCACAAACAATTCAATCGTTCGTTGTCGTTCCGGGTTGATCACAACAGCTGTGGGAGCTGAATCCCTTTCGCCCTATTCAAGGACACATTGAATTGTTATTGGACGTATCGAGTCTCTGACAGGGTTAGTTGGTAATGACAGCATCAATTGAGGTAGCGTTTTTTAAAGTTCAACCTAGAGTATCGGTTGCTGATATGTGCTATAAAGATCGCAAATAACCCTTTTCCCTAACGTTTAAGCAAGGATATCTGAATTGGTTCATGTTGCGCTCCTTATCCAGACAGTCTTCTCCGAACGAAGTGCTGAGCGTTTGATTCATTTGCTCATAACGGATAGAGCAAATTTAATTTCCCGAACCCCCTGGTAGCTTGGAAATCGGTCTCTCACCCTTCGGAAGATAATTCTTTTAATATCTTGCGATCGCTGCGCGATTCACCGAACATCAGTCTAACTCTAATTTCCGGCCCAAACGAAGATCCGTATCACCGAGCAGGGAGCGAAGAGGTGAGCTCTTACTCGAACTGAAGGCAGACAAAATTGCCACCATATCGTTTATCACGTTCGCGAGAACGAGGAAATTGCAATCGTTAGGCGGCGCATTCGCACAGAAATCTGTATCCGGTGCGGATGCTACCGATGAGGACGCTCATAAAATTTGCGCCCCACCCGAAACCAGCCTGAGACCGGAAACGAACCTAATCGCGATGCATAATGAAACTCGAATTCAATTAGCGGCGGATCTTTCGTCGGCTTTAATCGAATTTCGGCTCACAAATCGAGCTCATTTCGGTGGAGATTCTTCGCTAGCTTTTGTTCACTCAAAACGATCTAGATATAAGTGATAGTTTTGAACGGGAAAAAGCCCTTCAATCAACGATCGTAGCCACAGCACGAACAATGTAGCACGTGGCCTCGGCAGCGAGTCATCCATTTTTCGCGCCGCTGCCAATCCGCTACCAATTTGTTACATGCATCAGCCGGCCCAACCGGGATGCTGGTGCACTTAATCCGACAACAAGCTTCCTTCCAACGGACGGTAATTGAAGAGCAACAATCTTCTGCATCATCATCATCATCATCATCGTCAGCTGCCAGCGAAAAGGGGAAAGAACGTAAGCAGATACTGCACCATGATTTGTGGCCACGTCTTCATTTGCTCGCTCGTTCGCTCGTTTGTTCGATGCGCGGATGCAACCGATTCCGCTTCGACAGACAACAAACTGACCTATCTTTCGGGCACCAAGTCGCCCCTTTTCGTCCAATGAATCAGCTGAAAAACGATAATCCACCAGGGAGGGTTGAAGGAAAACGAAACGACACCGAGACGAGCCGCACTGTCGGTACTGTCGGCCGTGGGGCAGAGAACCTCGCGATTAGTCATGGCTTTATTATTAGAGCGCGTTAGAGGCAATCCCATGGCTCGTCGGGGTAGGACTGGGCGCGTTAGGAGAACCACCGTCGAGCGGCCGTTTGAGGCGGATTTAAAAATATCATCAAACCGACAAGCAACACCTCGATCTTGGGTTGACACGGGTACGGGAAGCGTTAGTCAACGATCGGCAGGAGATCGGTTGCCTTAAACCTGCTAGAACGGGCTAGCGAGCGAGGGATAAGCACACAGCAGGAGCCGTATTTTCTACAACGTAATAGCTCGTGCCCGTGAATATTAAACGCGGTCCATGACTAAGAGCTCTTGAAAGTCAGCTGTCTACAGAGCTGTTGACGTACGATCTTAAGGTGTGCTGAGACGTCCGCACCACCGGTCGTTCTGGGCGTTGCACTTTGGCAGAAGATGCTAGATGGTTCTGCCACCACGAGCTGGCCTTCTTGGGTGGGACGATGGACGAGGGAGTATTTTTAAAAACGTACTCACCACGCTAATTGTAGCGGGTGTACACACCGATTGCTCGGCCGATCTCCATTGGCCGAAGATGTAGTCTATTTTTTTTTTGCGCGTCCTCTTCTCCGTCCGATCCTTCCTAAATGCATCCTGCCGGGCAACACCGTCATAGGTAATGAGTAGTTCCTTACGAACACCCACACCCACCCACCCACCGGGTGTTGTGGATTAATGGTGGTGAGTGCCCGAGTCGGGTGACTGGCACGAAAACGCGCCCCGATCGGTCGAGCCAGTATCGATGGGATCGCATTTTCCGCGAAACGATCTAACGATCCGGACATAAAGCAGCCCGCAGCTGGTGCGCGTCGGTATCTGGACGGGTTGGAATCTTCTCCGTGTGCACACGGCTAGAGCCAACGTTATTCCATTAGTACGGAATCATCCCACACGGAGTTGCGATTGCCACACGATCCAATACCCCGGTTCGGGACTGATTATCTTCACGTTCGGAAGCTTATAGGCGTGTAGTTAGTGCACGAGCGAACTCATACCCAGCCCTGCGGGCGTTAAAGTCGAGATTTATCATTAACAAACGAGCGTGTTTGGAGTTAGAACTGTTGGCTTTCTCGGTGTCTGAAGCGGGTTCTGGTGACAAACTACAGCTGTTCGGTTGGCTGGTGGAACGATTTCGATAACATTGCCGTTAGGCGGAACAGAGTGCGTGTTTAAGTTCGTGGTTCGGCGTTTCTAGACGACTAAAGTGCTAGTGACAATGATGGCCTATCATCAACGGGTTTCCCAGTATCGTAGCCCCAGAAGGTACGTCGTGAGGGTGAGATGAGGTGATCGATGGTTCCAGCCAGCTTTCTTGACAAGGGCTTGATAAAAGTTCAACAGAAGGCCTGATGGTTAAATAAAAACGACAGTATTGTTTTACTGATTTTAGGCGAAAATCAACCACCACTCATGATGTGCTTTTCAAGTGATCAGAAAAGCCGGTACGCTTCAAATTGCCCGTCGGTTCTTTATTCGTTTCCATTGGCATTCTGTTCATTGTATGCATTTTTTATTGGAATATTGCGGAGAAATCAATAAAGCATCGCTTTCGCTGCTAAAAGATTCGCAGAGATAAAGCTGCAATTGAGATTCAATGGAAACGTTGAATGAAAAGGGTTTTTTTCTTGTTTTATCGTTCATTAATTTGAGCTTAAAATATAACCTGTGAAATTTGTGAGAGTAGCTTAACTTTCTTCCATATTAATACTCAATATTCTTCCAATCCTGTGCGTTCTGGAGAATGCTAATAAATATCGGAGCTGTTTTCTCTAGAGCTTCGTAATTGGATAAAGCCGCTGGCTCAGTAGTGCGCCTTTTTGGGAGGACCTCTGCATTCTCTGCATACGAAGGTGTACCTGAAGCACCCAAATTCGTTTCTTAATCACCAGATCTGCATTTGTTCAGATCAAACGATTGTGTTGCACTTGCAGATGATAGAATTTTAATTTACTGCTCTGTCATCTACGCAGACGGCTACAAAGATGCAGAAGAAATGGTCTCCAATATACTGCACCGGCAAAAGCCTCCCGGCTAGAGTGGAGGTTTTATGTTGCTCCAAATTTACTCACATCATAGAGACATGAAACCGGATTTGCTTTATTAAAACTAGCCAAAAGCGCCACCGAACAACGAGTGAATTTTCCGAATACAGACGCACTCCTTTTTTGGCATATTTATGCGTCGATTTTGCCCCAGTCAGCCCACCCACCAGCTGCCAAATCCCCAACTCACCATTCCAGCAGAATGGGGCACCTTCATTAGCATTTATCATCATTCCGGGGCTTGGCTGGAGCCACCAACATCAATCACGTTGGAATGATGAGGGCAAAGATAATTTCTTTCATCAAGCTTTCTTCGCAATGGAGCCAGTCACCTTACCGGTCGTTTGTTTCATTTGCTCTCTCTCTTTTTTTTACTTCTGCACCTCACCGGTGAAGATATGTAGGCTAGGCTCTTTAGTAATCCTTCTTTCCTCACACCAAACGAGCGATTGCCCTTTATCATTACCACAATCCTTTTGCGAAACAATAAGGCACGGTAGGTAAGCTCGGCACCACGGACACCGCATCCGTCACGGAGCCCATGCAGGCCGACGGTTTTAACGAAATTGGATTATGAACCGTAATTTATGGTGGGCGATTTGTTGCGGACGAAAGCCAAACACCGGATGCTACGCCATCCCGGGGGAACAAGGACGAACTATTTGCGTTACGACCCACACACACACACCGTTCGCCTTCATTAGGCAACCTTTCCGCACAGGTGAGCTCCGTCTGGTGATTGGTCGAAGGCCGATGACGAATCGGTTGCGGGATAAAAATTGTGTGTCCCCTAATGACGAACACGTACGCTGCAGAAAGGTACGCACGCACAGCCACAAAAGCGATTAAAAGGACCTGCATTTACATGCGCACCGGTTAGTCCAAGCAGGCGTTTTTCGTGCCCGTTGCCAGGGGAGAATGGAAAGCCAAATGACCGAGAACAGAGGAGGCACTGCTTTATTACGATTATGAAGACGAATCCGGAGCTAACGTTCTGCGGTTTGCCTTATGTCAAGCCACCCACAAAGCGAAGGTGCGTTTCTTCAACAGATGCGAGCAAAACTCACAGACACAAGGTGACACTCTTCCAGCAGCTACAGTGGCACATTCATCACCGTGCAAATCCATTTTCCAGTGCACGAGCAACACCCAGCATCCACAGCTTCCCGTGCTCCCGTGGGAAATTCGGCCGAAGTTAATCGCCGAAAAACAAATTACGAACTGCGATAACATGGCGAGCGAGCGTATCGTTCTTTTACGAGCTATTAAAACGGAATTTATGGTCACCGGCATCAGCGGTGCCAGGGCGGACAAAGGCATCACATGCATCCGTGTGGATGCGCCCGGGAGCCCTAAGGATGCTATCCTTCAGGGTGTGCTGGTGAAAGCAGCGCTTTCATCGGCTATGAATGGATCGGGAATTCGTGTGGGTGGGCATTGGGAGATGGAACACTGGTTGCTGGTGTGTTTCCAACCTCCTTATCGTGGGTGTGTTGCTGGGAGTCATAGACGGTTTGATTGACTCTTGGTTGGTGGATTTGTGCTTCTACCGACACGCAATAGAACCAGCTCGGTCGATTTGAATAGCTAAAGCATCTCTCTGCAGAATCACTAGAACACGTGTTTTCGAGTGATACGTTACGTTAGGGGATACAGCTATGAAATATGCACAAAAAACGTTCTTGTTTATTAGTGTAACAGCAGTCTTTTGTGATTGTCATCGAGAGTAGTGCGACTCTAATGCGGCTCGTATCCTTGCAGCAAATTGAGGAAAAAAATGATGTTTTTCCATTCAAATTGAACCGGCTCTGGTTTAGCACTGAGACTGTGAACATACTCCACAAGGACAATCCACAAGGATCACAGCCCATGAAGGGGATGTACACACTTCAGACACACTAGAAGCATCGAGTTCCAACCCCTTGAACGGTGTCGGCAGGCACAGTTTAACGAAACCACGTAAATACCCTGTCCTGGGGTACGTTCAACCGCAACGCATTTTCCCAGCCGAGCATCCGGTTTTGTCTTTGCGAAAGTTGGTTTGCTTAGCCACACTCTGTCACCCTCTCATCGGCCAAGAGTAGGTTAAAGAGCATTCAGAATTAGTCCTTCCAGTTCCCTGCTGGTGAGATGCGAGTGCCGTGCGGAGATGCGAGGTATAATTGGTCGACGTGTGATAGCGCAGCTGATAACACCACAAAAGAAACACTACCCACAGGACGGAAGCCTGCAGCCCATGCAGCAACCACCGAACGGTGAGCAGCTTCCGATCGATGGACAAATTCCTGGAACCGTTCGCATGGCCAACGGACGAACCATCGGAAGTAAATCCCGGTATGATTTATTGCACGTAGACACAGCACATCCACACGCTGTGGCTTCTCATCCTGCCCCGAGTTTGTGGATCTCTGCCGGCTTGGAGTGATTAAATTGTTGCTCCTCGCCTACCAGGACCACACATGGACGGTTCCAAGCGCAAACGGGAACCGAACGGATCTTGCAAAACCTACCCGAGCCGACGAGCAATGGCGAGCAGCCGGGTGGAATATCTAAATGTTTATCTTGATGGATTTATATCTTCATTCAACCGTTGCATGTAATCCGTAATCGTTTCTGTTGGTGATGGTGGCCTGCCGTATCTGTGTGTTGCTGGGTTCCTGGTGCTCTCGCTGGGCTCGGGGATGGATGTAGAAAGAATGATGCGAAAACCGCATCACACCGGAACGGGCCAACCTATGGGTATGGACGTACGCACGCATCCGTACGTGTGACGGATTCTGGGCGAACTGACGGAGTTGAGCCGAACCACATGGCCTTCCTGGTTCGTTCGGAGCGCTAACGAAGGCCCTCGGCCGGAACGAGGGTGACTAAAACAACATAATATGATGTTTTCCACTTCACTTTGACATCGGAAGATCGCCTTTCGGGGGAGGCGTTGGAAGCGGCACGCAACCGTGCGAGAGTTGCTTATCCCGGATAAGCCATCGGTATAAATTAGGAAAGAATAATAGCTGCTTTCCTTGCCCGGTTCGGGGTGTACGCTCGCGGTCAAGATAAATTTGTCCCGGCACTCGGTCCGTCCATTATGGTGGCTCGTGTTGCGTGGTAAAATCGGTAGGCCTTTACGACATTAGCATTTGCCGGCGTGCGGAACTTTACTTGCCGGGAAGGAGCGCTTTTCAACACCTCTGAAAAGGGCCCCGTCGGCGGTCGGTTTCGATCCACGAATCGATCCTTCAACACTCAACCCCATAGGGACAGTCACAACTCACAGGCAGCGTGAGCTTCTCTCCTTCGAAAAACACAACCCAACCGAACGGGAATGGCACGGTAACGGGGAGAGAAAATGTCATGTTTGTAAACTAATCCGACAAGTGTCTGATAAAGATTTATCGTATCAATGATTTATAGACTGCAAAAGCAAAGGCACACAACGTGCCAAAAGTCCTACCGGAACTTTACGCGCCCCCCCCCCGGCCGAGGAGGGCAAAAACAGAAAGGGGTTTTGGGTGGGAAAACTTTCCTTAGGTTTTGCGGAAAAGTTTTTGAATTATTCTTCGTCTCCTTTGCGAGCACTGGGACTGGGCTGGACGGCTGGACGACGGGAAGTCGAACTCGGGTGGAGTTTTCCTTCCTGGCAAGAGACCCATACACAAATACACACCCTCTTCATCATCGAGACCGGTGGGAATCGATTGCCAGCAGCGATCGTTTCGCTTCGAAACCGAAGGAAGGCGGCCTCGAGGCGGTCGGGAAATATATCACTTTTCCTGAACCTCATAAGGGCTATTTGCATATGTTGTTGTGCACGCCTTTGGTAGGGTGCGTGGTGCCTCGAAATGCACGGTTACACGTGCCGAATGCGACGGGTTGAACTTTTTTTTCCCCGACACAAGCTGGAGTACTCGATCGTTCGTTATGCAGCATTAAAAATCCTCCCCCATCGTCGACTGAGACGCACCGGTTGCGCACCGGTTTTTTTTTTTTGCCAGGTACAATCGACGACGAGCGTCCCACGTTGGGACCAAACAAGATCTTTCAATCATCACACCGGCGATGGGAAATGGGGGCCAAGCTTCGAACCATATGAAATGGAAACGCACGCGCGCACGTTCGCGCGCACGACGATTCACACACGCTTTGCGGGCCCAAGTTCCACCTTCACCGGGGTGGAAAACGAGCAAACTTTCCTTTGTAAATTAGATAAGCAAATATTTTCGCCATCTTTCTTCCGCCATTCCGGGTGCGAACGAGACCCCACGAACGGGTCCGTTTGTTCGATGAAAATAGCTTGTGCCCTTCTTCACAGCTGTGCGTTCTTCAGCCGCTCCGTTTTGGACCGGTGAGGAGTTTTCTTATGAATAAAACTTTTCCCAACACATCCTCTACGACACGGCTCATAACTTGGTGAGGAAGTGTACCTGCGAGAAAAACCTTCACCACTCGTTGGACGCTAGCTGGTTGGTTCTCGCTACGATCCTAGACTCTCGGGTAATTGTGTTGAGGAAAAGTTTTGCTCCATCCTTTCTGTCTCGTTCTGCACGGAGTCTGGCAACGGCGCTCGAGCAGATAACGGTAATGTAATCGATCAGCGATTTATTACGCATTACTAATTAAGTTGCCACTCGGAGCTGCACTTTCCGCTGGCCTAACAAACTGGACCCCGACGAGTTGGAGTACTCACAGAGTGAACGAATGAAGTACATTTAAAAATAAATCCACAAAACGTCCACGAATCCACAAACACACGGTCTACATCCCTCACCAGGCACTCTGGTTGCAAATGATTGCTCCGCAAACTTCATCCATTTTGTAATCTAAAGATTAGAGGCCAATTTCGTCCGTAAAACCATGCATACATCCGGGAGTGCAAGTGATGGAGCTGTGGTTCGCCTGTGGTACCAAGCCGGCCCGTTTTGCTTTCGGGTTTCGGGGCAATTTCAATCAAGGACACCCGAAAACGACACACACACACGCGCTTCCCGGGGGCACCGGTGGCACGTTCCGAAAATATTTTTGGCCAGCCCTTCCGGCCGACAGCTCTCCCACGAGGGGCAGATCACGCCGGCAGATTGGAGCTGTGTGGCATATCCCCGGCGACATACACGGCAGCCTTCCAAATGGCAGCCTATGCAAAAACCCGTGCCCAACTGGATGCCATGGCAAGGATTTGTCTGTGCTGCCAAACCCCATACCGAGCATCCTGAGCCAACGGGTAGCTATTTCTGGCTTGCTTTGGTTACGGCAAGCTGGTCCGCTCCGTTCCGCAGGTCGAGCCCTTGGTTCGTTGCGATGGTTACCATCGCAGCCATCCGGCGTTCGAGCTCAAAAATCCAGACCCTCAACAACAACGCCGCCGCGTTGGAAACGCTCTGGAATTTGATTTATTTGGACGCTCGGAGAAAATGCTCCGACTACTTACTGCATTTTCTGAATCTGATGGGCGTGGGGCAAAATTGTGCCCAATCTCAGCAAGCCGACCGGGATTGTCTGCTGACCTTTCTGCCGAGTGCCGAGACCATGACCGGGTGGTGCCGGGTCGGTCCGAAAACCCACGCCATCGCTTTAATCTCGTGTCGCTACTGGGTGAGAGTTTTCCCTCGTGTCGGGGGTATTCGTTCGTTTGGTGAAATCTCTGCCAGCTTTACCACTGGTCGTGGTTTGCTCGTGTGAGGTTCACGACTTGCAAGCTGAAGCTGATGACATATTTATTTGATTTGAGGTCGAGAAGATGAAATCTTATCGTCACAACCGTGGGTGTGTGCGCAAAAATTGCGCTGTATCAACGTGGAAAGGCCTATTAATGGCGCTTTAAATTAAGCATCTTGCTACCCGATCACATTGACCGACGTTCGAGTACGTCAAATTCATTCTACGCATCCATCTGAACAAGTCCATTATGCATCCGTACGAATCTCTCGAGCGAGCGTGCGCACTTGTCGTGCCTCTAATTGACGCTAAGTAGCGCCAATTTAACCACTCAGCACGAGCACGCAGGATCGGTCCTCGCACCGACCCCAACGTCGCATTACTATGCAAATTAATTGTGTGTATCATATCCCGTGTGTATCATATCCCTTTTCAGAATCGACTTTGATGACCCATCAACGACGAAGCCACCGAGCCTGGCCAAATCGGCCGTGCTCGCCGCGCTCGAGGACGAAGAGCGCGAAAAGTCTCGCGGCACTGGTGAGTACGATCGCACTGGGGAAGGGCTTAATTCCACCCCCGGTGGGCTTCCACCGGACGCAACAAGTACCATCCGAAAAGCGAAACTCCCGGGCCGGTGTCGGAAGCGCCGGTCCGGTTCTCGGGTCTGTCCAACTGTCAGATGTTACCTAATCGTAGTTGCCAACCCCGTCACTCTAATAGAATTCCCACCCATTCGCTGTCCCTCTTTCTCGATACTAATTGCTTGTTACTTATGCCACATCACGATCGTTTCGCTGCTGTCGATTGGGGATATTTGGCCGCAGTCTAGATAACTGATATACCCGGCTCGCAAGACCATCCCCGGTTCGGTGGCAACATCCGGTTCGGCCAACATCAATTAACATAACTCGATTTGATGGGCGCCTTCGCGCTGGCCAGACAGTCGTCTTACGTACGTCGATTCTTACCCATTAAGCGCTGATTGGGCTGCTGCGCTGCCAAAGGGACAGTTTTAAATAACTTGCCGTTCCGAAAACCCCGTTCCGAATGCGGACCACCGTTTTTGGGTGCCGGCCGGGCCGGGTGTAGCCGGAGGCACCACGAGATACACGACGCTCGTTATCTTATCTCGCGTTTAATTGACGGTAATTGGATACCTGCCTTCGGGCGTCGGCTATCGGCTGAATTGGCGGTCCTTTACCCGGTGTCCCGGTGCGCTGGATACAAAGCGCGTGGCGCCCAACACCGTTGCTCACCGAGGGACGGCCGTGTCTTGTTTCGGTTCAGAATCGCGCTTCAGAATCGCTGGACTGCGGGAACCGGGTTGATCCTCAAACCGCTCAAACAGCCACTGGGCGCATTTGCATCCATCCCGGGATCGTCCACTCAACTCAACTCGCTTCAAGGCACCCTTGCCGTGAGGCATTTAATCAATTCACCCGAAACATGCCCACCCATTGCGTGCACCATGTGAGCTTAGGCTTCGGTGCAAAATGCCTACCAACCTGCGTCGTCTTATCCAACCGAAGGGCCGTACTGGCCGTACGGCAAGTGTCGTTGTGGAACTAAGCTTCTGACCGGGTTCATTGATTGATTTCCATGCGCTTCCTGGGGCTGGGCTACGAAGATTTGCCCCACTCGAGCCAGTTGCATCGATGCAGCGTGCGGTTCGGCTTTATCGGTGCGTTTTTCGCACACCCGTTCAATCAAAGTCAATGGTCATCGGCTGTAATTGCACACGTCCCGACGTTGGGCAAACCAAAAACGCAAGCCAAGTTTAATGAGGCGTTGATGTTAGCTTAGCGTGCGATCGTCGATCAGCCGCAAACGGCAAAACAGCAGGTACTTATCATATTTCGAACCGGGCAGGCCGACGTTTATACTGACCACGCCAAACTCCATTAAGCTAGTGCGGGTGGTTTCTTCCTCGCTGCTTGGCCCTTTATTGTTCGTTTTTCCCGCCCTGACAAGGGTCAGCGGCTGGCTCAACCGACCTTCACCGTGCGTGGCGACTGACAGCCGTGAAGCGCGCATGGTTTGACGAAGGATCCCACCGGCAATTGACAGTTACTCGATTGTTTGTGATATTGATTAAAGTTCCGGTGGTTGTTCGTCCAGAGACCAGGGCGACCGATTCGGTGATGACCGCTTCCTAGCGACCCAGGTCCAACAACTGATCTCCCCTCGGATTTTCAGCTCGCTTTTCCACCGGTTCGGTTATCCACCCACCGACGGACGGCCGGTTTCGACAGACACAGATGGGAGTTCCGGTGTGTCATTTCCGTCGGCGCGTATCGTGTGCCGTTGGGGTTGTTGATTGATGGATTTTTGGGACGGATTCTACCGTCAGCCTGCGGGGACCTAGAACCGGTGAGAGGAAAGAATGCCAAAACTAACAAAAAAAGCGATCCACCCAACGCGTGCCGGTATCGACAGGAGCAGCTTTGTGTGAACTTTCACCGGCCCGGAGCCGGCCCATGGGAAACACTTTGAGGGCGTTAGCTGGCATACATATTTAAACCCGGCTGGGTGTTTGCATTTATTCTCTTTAAACAGCGCGCAAAACTTAACAGTCTCTCGCGCGTGTTATCGGAGCAACGTACCCCAGTCTAGCGTCTTTTGCAAAGCAAACACACGCTTGGCAAACTTAGAGAATAAAAAAAATGGCTGACTTCTCCACGGGCCCATGGGGACACGAAATTATTCTAATTTTCATTGCCTCCAAGGATCGTAAAAGAGCTTGAAAAAAAATGAATTTTTCCGCTGATTAAAACAACACGCCAGCGCTACCTTCCCGGCTGAAGGTGTTGAACCGTGTGTAAGCGCACCGATGGAAGCGCAATGAACCGTAGACGTTTTCCACCGGTAAGCGAAGGAAAAGGTTGACTCAATTGAACCTTATTAAACCCTTTTAATTATTTATGCGGAAGGGAATCGCTCCGGCATTCACCGGAGCGCAGTATTTCCCAGGCCACTGGTTTTTGTTTTTTTTTTTTTTGCAATGATTAGCACATTATATTTTAATTGCCGCGTCTACGATCGCCGACAGCGGAGCTCTCGTCGACAGACGATAATCCACATCCGTCCGCAAAACCGTCACCCACCGAGCGAGAGGAAATGGAAAGTAATTAGTAATCGGGAAGGAAATCAGAGTTTTGTCGGCTCACGAGCGCGTGCTGGCGATTCGAGGTGGGTCGATCGGTTGGAAAAATTAATCGCTCGAAAGCAATGGCGGCAATGTGAAACTGGGCGCCCGTGCGTTATGAAATGTTCTGTTACCGGCACGTTACTCGATGGAGGAATGAAAAGCTCTCGTACATTTTATGGGATATTTTGGGATCTTTCCACACCAGCAGGGTTTTAAAATTATCCTCATGTGGCAGGTGTTTCTCATTCGTTCGGAATACATGTAAAAGTACAACTGTTAGCAACATGGTTGGAATATCGCCGAGCTTTCGCAAGCAGCAAATGATTGAATTGCGATGATGAATAAAAGGAAACATGAAACCTCACAGTCAAGTGCCATCCAATCACAGCGCAAGTGATAATTATTTACAAACCAAATGAGGGAAGCGTGAAAATGTATATATAAATGCAATTTTTGTTCAAGCTACATCCGTTACGTACGCAAGCTCTCCAAAAGAGAGAAGCAGGACAATGATTGGCATAGTTACAGCAAACGTTCATTGCACTCATTACAGCTTCCAGTTACTGGATGGGAAACTAAAGAGGCATTGTTAATTACTCTCCGTTTTCCGTTGTCCAGCTTTTCACCTTTATCCGTTGTTGCAGTCCCCAGTAAAAAAAAATCCACCACTTGATGATGGTTGCTTTCACTTACTCACAGTAAAATGAGTACAGAAACGCGAGCGATTCGACACGTGCAAATAATATCATATTCGCGACGTAAATAGCCACTGGTGATGCATTTCACTGTTGCAACTGTATGTTTGAATATTTTTAACATTGTGATATGCTTTGAAAAGTTTATAGTTGCGCATGTTATCAACAAAAGCTGGCAAACGCTGGATGTCAGCCTTCGATCGCCTAAAACCTAAAAACTCACAGTCAATTGTGGGTACAGAAACACGATCGATTTCGAACGGTAAAAAATGATCATGTACCATATCAGATTTCACTCTACAGCAAAGGGAACAAAGGGACACAAAACCTATTCACGTTTGTGAGCGTTCGAGAATGTTTGTGGGAAAGTTTGCACTGTTCTAATCTCATATTTATAAATATTAATCCATTCGTATGATCAACATTGACAATAGAAAGATGCTTAGAATATCATATCATGTTGCGCTGTAAATGCCAAACGTACATCAACGAATGTTGCTCGATATCAGCCTCTAGGCTTCAGAATTTCATACTCACGTGTTCAATCAAATCAATATCCTTTCCGAGGCCACCGAATGACGGGGAACAAAAAAATCACCCGTGCCCTGGCACGATCGTTCACTACCGATGGCATTAATTACGCAAACAGTAAATTTAGCCCCACCCGCGAACGTTACCACGTCATTACCCATGACGGGCGTCGATGTGGAGATAATCGAGAGGATACGGCTACGTGAGTGTGGATTTATGCAACAAAAAAAAACACCTCTCAATGGGTTGGCGAACATTAACCGCCTAGTGCATTTGCCATTTACCTGCAGTGCCAGGTAGCGTAAAACACCGCATTGTGACGAATCACAATAGGCAGGAACTTTGAAAAGCTGTTCAATGGCACAAAGCAACATGATGGCTGGAATTTTACTACGTTATTAGGTAGTGGGTGATCGCGCCTGACAACGACACGATAAGCCATCCTTACACCGGTGGACGAAAATCACACACACTGTCCGTTTCATCCTGTTAATAGTTCGCGTTTTGTGTGCTGCGTGCGTGTATATTCATGGTGTTCGCGTGTACGGTAAGCTCATGTTTTTTCCTTCTACTCGAGTGATAACAACTGTTCAGTGTGTGTGTGTGCGTGCGTGTATTCACGTCAAGTGTCGAGTTGCGTGAGTGTGTTTGCTGCATCTTCCCGACGAAGGGCTGTAACCCGTACGTCATGTAGATCCGCGCCCAGCCTACTGCCCACGATTGATTAATTACAGCTACACATTATCGCTCTTATCTCTTTCCCGAATCTGTATCCCTCACCGTTCCACCGGGTGCAGGACGTCAAAGTCGCTCCCGGTACGCGACGGCACCGTCAGTGGGTCGTGCAAGTGGGTCCGCATCGGTGACGCCCTGCATCGATCGTGAAACCGTGCTGAAGATTAATCGTCGTCCGCTTCAACGGCGGCATCGATCCTGCGACAACGTGTGGCCTCCAAAGCAACCTCCCGCCGAGGGTCAGCTGGCTCCCGGACACCGGCCACATGCACCGTTAACGTCCGCAGACGAACCGGAGGATGAGTTCGCTATCGGTGGCCGACGGTATGGAAGCCACGACAGTGTGTACTTTGACGAGCGTATCCGTCGGCAGCACAAGATCGAACCGTTGCGTACGCTTTTCGATAAGGAAAACGTCGTCCTGACGGACTGGGGCCATCGTCCTTCATCACCCAACGACGGTGCGATGGTCCCCGAGGCCGGTGCCGATAAAAATGATAATCATGCCCGTCGATCGCCAACCGTGAAGCTAGCATCCGGTGTGTCGGATGAGTCGGACGATAATCACACGCATTGGACCACCGAGGGCACGGATAACGCACGGACGCTGCATAGCAATCAGGCGCAGGCAGTTGATTATGCCCATCGCCGGAAGGAAGTGCATCCACCGGTGCCACCACCTCGTCGGTACTACCTACCGATGGATAAGATCGCTAGCGGTGAGCTCGAGGTCATGGTTCGCTTGTTTCAGGACACGCCAATTACCGCCGGTCGGTTGCAACAGGGCGAACGGCGCAGTGCAACGCCATCGTACGCTGGTGGCCACTTGCAGCTGCCGGAACGCAGTAAATCCGCCCTCGGCCCATCCGAACCGGGTCGCCTTCTGCAAGACGGCATCGATGCTAAACCACCGATGAAGCTGAGACCGACGGCGGGTAGAAGTACGCCACGCTCGGGGACATTGCAACGCCATCCGACCGTACCGGATGTCAGCTGCATCGAGGAGGCAGCCGTCTGCCTGCACGTCGATGCGGTTGAGGCGCGTCACGAATTCAATTTAAATTCAAATACGCTGCCCAATTTAAATATTGATGGAGCTCGGTTCGGGCCAGTGGTGAAACAAAGTTGTGTCTCTCCGGTGGCCTCCGTCGGTGCGATGCCCGATCAGCTGACCACTAATTACGGCACCAAACAGTGGCCGCATCCGATGGCTTTCGGTGGTTCATCAGAACTCGCGCACTTCCCCGTCGAGCCAGACTGGCCGGAACCCGAACTTCAGCGTGTCTTTCCACTGCGCGGCCCCGAGCTTGCGTGGCCGGATCACGAATTTGGCAGTAACATCAGCCCACCGATGGGCACGCCTCATAATTACAATGAAAAACTAATTACGAACCCGCCGGATGGCCGGTGGCCAACGCCACCCGACGAGCACCATTCGTCAGCGTTAAATGCATCAAATCAGCCAAATCGTAATTGGATTAATTTAAATTCAAATCAAATTTATCACCAACCCGAACCGACGGTACCATCGGATCGAGCCTCACCCTGTCAGCGACTGTCACCGGGCGGTTCCGGGTCCGGGTCCACCGGGAGTGACTCCATCGACCGACCGGCTTCAACCCACGGGACACATGTTGCGTACGGTGATCGCACTCGAACCGGCCCGAACGTGGCCAACCACGGACACCCGGACCGGCGGATCGGCGAACACGCTAATGATAACCTTCGCGGGTGCATCGTCCACGGCCGGCCGGACGATAATTATGATAATAAAAGCGTTCGGGGTCATTATCGCTCGGGAGCATCGCTAGCCGTCACCGTCGCCGTTGCCGGTGACAATGGGCGGCTTCCGGATGACGCACCGCACCGTTTTGTGACACCGTCGCCCCCGCCACCACCATTTCCGGAGCCAACCGGTCGACCACGGTCGGCACGGTCGGGTAGTTCCGGTTCGAGCGTAAAAATTAATGAGATTTTCGAATTTCCACCACCACCGCCGTACCCGTGCGATTGCGCGGTGGATGATGCGAGGGAGGGAGCCGCCCGTGATGGTGAGTGGGGGCGGTGGTGCGAGAAAACCACTCCGGATGTAAACGAATCGGAATCGCACGGCAAGAAGGACCGGCGACCCGGCGGAAGGGATTACTCCACAAGTGGTAATTATCTTTTCCTAGCTCGCGCCATCGCTGGACGCTGAATCGCTGGTGGTGCGTGGGTGGGTGGGTGGGTGGTCGGAGGTGGTGTCCTTGGCTCGAGGACCTACTTTCTTTCTCTCTCACTCTCTCTCTCTCACTCTCTCTTTCTCTCTTGCTAACGATGGCTCCCAGCACGCGCCCAAGAGGCCCTACGAGGGTATTTGTCTTTCGATTAAACAAGCTCGGGACTCTTTTTTCTCTCACTCTCTCTCTCTCTCTCTTTCGATGAAAAAAAACACCCCCCAATCAAGCAGAGAAGCGTTATCGAATTACCACCCACGGACCACCCCTCGCCAGTGGGTGGAAATTGGCAAAATTGCACTGCGAGATGATCTCCATTCGTGTGTGTGTGTGTGTCCCACGCCCGTTATTTGCCGTATCAATCAAAAATTCGTATCGAAAGCGCGCGGCCAGAATTAGTGCCGGGTAATAAAAGCACCCGGGGTGGATTAAAAATTCGTCCACTGTTTATTGTTGCTCCGATTCGTTCCAATAAAACAAGGTTGGTGGCAATAAAAAGGCGCGCTGGCCAACCTTTCCTTTACGCGCAGCCCGTTGGCGCTGATGAATAAAAAAAACCACGAAAAAATCAGAACACTAGATGGCCCGTGATGAAGCATAAAACAATTAAAGGACACGCGCGTGACTCACGCCTGACGAGTGCGTGTGGTTCGGTTTATTTCGCGCACTTTTTCTTTCTCCCACTGCTGTTTGCTCGCACCGTTGAACCACCGTTTGCGCAACGGTTTTCCGCTTTTGGCCTTTTTTATTCGTTCGCCCATCGCCGTGCTTTGTTCGAGTGGTGTGGAAATTAAAAGGTACCGTCCAATTGTTTGGCATAACAATTGCAGCGGCTGCATTTTATGTTTGGCTCGGTTTCGGACGAACGCGGCACGCCAATCGAATGGCGAATGATGCCGTTTGAAGGAGCCGGCGGTTCTCGAGCGTGCGTACGATCGTGATGAAGTGCATCCGCGTGGGAGAGTTTGTGCATTTGTGCATCGATCGCAAGCGATTGATTTGGTGCAATTAATTATGGCACTTTAAATCACGCTGATTGTGTGCATGAGTTGCTGGGAAAAACGTGCAGCAGAAGATGCGGTAAGAGTTTCCCGGAGAAAAAAAGCCCCCAGTTCTTCGGTGATGCTGGTTTTTGCTCCTTCCACTTGGATGTGGATCGTGATCCCAGGCACCGCTAATCAAAAATGGCAAACCTTTTGCTCTTCTCGGAATCTCGTTGGCATTCCCGATAAATATATATCAGCGAGTGGTGGATCTTTGCCATCGCGGTGGTTACACATCCGACCGGCCATTTAGCCGTGTGTATGCTGTTCCGATAACGATAAGTGACTCGATCGTAAATGCTGACTGATGCCGACATTGTGCAGATCCAGTCGGGGCCGTATTTTAATGGAATGTGTCACTTCAAATTACTCCCGCAACCGGTGGCCAATGAGATGAGATGAGGTTTGATGCTTAGGTTTTGCGATTCCATGAACAATTAGCCGCCGCCACCGGAGCCACCGTTCGGACACTCTCAGCTGCGCGCTTACGTCGATTGCGGCTGTGATGCGCCCGGTGACGGATTCGTCCGTAATGCGAGCTGCCGTTTGAATTACTTTCCTCTCATCGAACACCTTGACCCTTCCGCCGGGGAGGAAGGTGACTCGATTCAACCGAGCCGACAAAAGACTGCCCTTCGCCATTGTGAAGCCATCTGGAAATCGTTCCAAACCTTCCGCTGAAGGGGACACACCGGAGCCAACTGATGGAATTCCCAGTGAAATTCCACCCATCACGCCACCCCCCACGAGCATCACCCACCCACCGCCCCGTGGGATCGTGTGCAGGATTAAAGATTAAAATAATTGCACCATTGCAGAGCAAATCAACCGTCCCGAAGCAAGACCGAGGCTGTTACCGACGACGACGAGGACGCCGACGCCGACGCCAGGATCCCCAGTAGCAGCAACGTTTACAGCCCCATTTCTCCCGTGCGAAGCTGTCAATCCGACAATTTTCCCATCACCGAGCGCATCCCCCCGTTGGACGGTCGATGGCAACCGGCGTACAGTTGACCTCACCGGTGGTGATAATGATGTCACCACGACCATCCAATCCCCGACCGGGCGGTGCTCGTTTTCGTGCAGCACACCGTTCGCGACCGAGTCCGAATACACCCCCGGGCACTTGAACGGTGCAGCAGTGCGCTCGATCCACCGTAATGGGGGTGTTGATTATTTTAAAGCAAATTTAACGGATGATAAAACATCAGGCGCCAGCGCAAACATGGCGCGCAATTTCGTTCGAGAACATAATAAATACGACAGCGCACCGGTGGGCGACTCACCCGCGGCCAAATCAATCGCCACCGTCGATGCCACCGTCGACGATGGTGACCGAAATAGGCCACCGGTTCGGAACGAGCTGGCCAGCGGGATCGGGGCGAGCTCTGTTCCGCGCATGATTAGTTTCACCGATGGTGAGTTTATTTTCAGACCGTTCGACGAACGTTCGCTGGAATTCGAGCGATTTGAATTATTGAGCGGTACTGGCCTGGGTACTGGTGATCATGCCAAGATCGTCCCAAGCCCCGGAACGACGTCGACCGTCCCTGTGGAGCCGCGAGTGGACACCACCGGGATGGTGGCAACATTGCCACCCGACCCACGGGCAACGCGTGCTTGCAAACGCGACGATGCGGAAAATAGCGAACCCGACGATGACGATAAACCGAAAATTGGTGCGTAGCACGAGCGAAAGCATTACGCTTTCATCACTCACCACGCACGAGAAGGTGGCCCGGGTGATTGGAGTCAATTCCAGCCAGCCAGCCGTCCTTATCATTCATCGTCACTCACTCACTCACTCACTCATCGGCACAAGGGTACAGGTGGTACACGGTTGAATCCTCCTTCGGGGCGTAGGTGACGTGAAAGAACGTGCGAGAGAGTGTGTGTGTGTCCCCAAGCGGTGGTGCCATTTTACGGATGATGAAATGGCCGGACAGCCGGAACGTTTGCCCCGGATCGTCAGCCACTCGCTCGCACGCTCGCTCGCACGCACTCACAACATCCCCAATGACAATGACGTGGAAATTCCTTCAGGACCATTACACTTTCAATTCCGAAACATGGCCCTGAAATTTCATCAACATCACCCTTTTTTTTGCGACCCCCACCGACCAGCGCCCTCGTGCGCACAAACACACACACGTACGCACGCACGCGAACCGATACACCGTTTTTCACCTTTCGGCTGGATGCGAGGGAAATTGCATTATGGTTGCCAATGAATCGGAAAGCCAGCATGATGGGGGGTGAGAAAAATGCGATACGATGGTCCCGGGTCGGGTCTGGTCAACCCGCGTGGGATTTCGGGCTCGGAATGTGCCGATGCCACCGATGTGTTGACCGTACGGTGCCCACACACACACGCACCCCACATCGACAGCGATATGGGAAAATATTTCATCTCACCGGTCCCAGCGCATGTCGGGGAGGTCTAAAAATAAGGCCACCGATGCGCGTCTCTGTCCGGTGTCACCAAAACGATACCATCAACAAACCAGCAAAACCCGGGAATAAGCCAGTCGCTCACACACCGCCATCACGAGAACAAAGCAAGAACGCAAACCATTCCGGTGGTGGTTGCACCGTGACAACATGAATTTAATAATCTCGATGATGGCGTGGAAGCGACATCGACCGCATGAGACGCTCGCTCGGAAAGTGGTGTCGAAAATTGAACTTTTGAAGGTTACATCGCACTGCACCATCGACACTCGACACTCGACAGGGTTGCACGAGGCATGAGGGACGACGATCAGCAGCGGCAGCAACGAGAAGAGAAGAGAAGAGAGAGAGAAAAAGCGAGACCCCCATTTCCTAACGTGGTGCCGCATATCCTTTTTTTCTACTATCACTTTCATGCACTCTAATTGAGTAATCATTGTCAGACGTCAGTCAATTTTGATTCTATTACATACCACCCACGCACGCACGCCACCACATCGCCATCGGTCACGTTCCTGTCACGTTTTACAGTGCTCTTTGTTTGAATATTCATCGCGTTCCTTTTCTTTGGTTCTTTCGCAACCCGTGCCATTTTAATGGTTGTCGCGCGCCCCGTACGTCGCGCAGTTTCACCAGAGCCGGATGTCGATGGGTACGCGAGATGGGCACGGTTCGAGAATGGAAATATAAGCCCGGGTCCGGGTCGCCCGGAAACGGATGCTACCGGGTGGGACGACCGGGTGGCCAGTGACGTGACCTCGAAGCGTCGAACGCGTGGTGAAGAAATCGAAGACATTTTCCAGCAACTGAACCAATCGCTGAAGGACAACGTGACACCCGGTGGTGATGCGGCCGGAAATGCATCGCGAGCTGCCATGGGTCAGCTGGTGGAGAACGTGCCCGTGATCGAGGGCATACTGGACGATTTGTTGGCCTTCTCGAAGCGATTGCTTGAGCAGAAGCAGCGTTTGCAGGCGGGTGAACCGATCGAACCCGCGGCTGGCGACGCTGAGGCGTGTAATGAAGACACAGCGGAAGAACGCGAGAATCGTGCGCCGGCACAGCTAACGGAGATAAATGATGATAATTTAATTAATTTATTAGCCGACGGTGGTGATGTCACCCGCGAAGACGCTGACAACCACCCGGACGATGTCGATAAGTCGCGCTGTAACGATCGCACCGACAGTGACGATGTGGCGAGCAATCGTGAACGACTGGGCGCCTCCATCGGTGAGTGGTCACGCGGGAACAAAAAATCTCCCGACAGTGACCGGAATAGCAATCAGCAGGATTGCGCTGAGAGCAGCGCAGCCATCCCGTGTGAAGAAGATGCGAACGTCGTTGCACCGCGTGAGGACCCATTCGGTGCCGTGGCCATCTTTAACTGGAACCCGCTGGACGCGTACCAGCAGCACGGATTGTTTATGATCGATCCTCGGTTCGCGCTGGCTGACATGAGGGCCATTTCCCCGCCGACGGGTACGTTGGTGCACGGTTCGAGCAATGTACTTCCCACCGTACCGGAAGAAATCGATGCCGTTGCTAATGGCAACGCGGTCGTTGTTGAGAGCAGTGCGCCACCAGGCGCCTCCATCGAACGAGGCGTGACAAAAAAAGAAACTCAAACAGCGCGTGTCGCGGCGAATGATGGGTCAGGTGGTGGTGATTACATGCCTGCTACCGAGAAAGATGGTGCTGATTCTGCAAAGTACTATTCCGATCCGATTGCATCGAAGATGCCTGCGCCCACGCCGAACATCAACGCTAGTCACAATTATTCCCGGTCAACCGATGATGATCCCATGGCAACGGGCAGCTACAAACACACGGGTGACAATGCAGATGAGATTGTGCAAATGAATCAGGTGTTACATTTCTACGATCCGGGCCACGTTCGCTATCCACTCGTTGGCACACCACCTCGTCGGCAACAGGACAGCGCCGGGGAACGTGAGCTCGGCGACCGTTCGCAAATACTGACCAGCGCAACAACCGAAGGTACGTCGGTGCTGACCCGTGCCGTTTGATTGCCTGTGTTAAGTCCACGTGAGTGAACCTTCTCCCAGTCCCAGCCCCGGTTCTGTTCCTATTGCCCTCCTCCGTTGCCACGACGACAATGTGTCAATGTGTTCCATTGTGATAATACCCGATTATGTTCCGTGTAACGTGAGGTGCGAGATATATTTATCACACTGCTGGTCCAGCTCAATGCTCACGTGGGTGGACGTGCAAACGTACGTGTTGAAGAGTTCAAAAAGACCAAAATATGCCGCCCACTTGACTACGGATGCGAGTGTGCGAGCGTAATGTGATTGAGAATTGTTTACAAATAAAGTTTGATTTTTTCCAATTGTGTAGGTATTTTATTACACTGAAAATGACACTATTCGCAAAGAATGGTCACAGCACCTCTCATATTAAGCAGTTTTTGTGTTCTGTAAGATTTTTATGTTATGTGCGAATAAATGTATTCACAGTCCAATACCTTTTCCTGAACCTTTCTGAAAAACTCGTTTTGTTCATATTTTAATATTTTAAAAAACTCTATCCGAATTCCCATTTATGTGACCTGCTTATGAAAATAAAACAACATTTTTTCTCGTAATTGTAAACTGTCGTCACGGGTTCACTTCGCATGAAGTGATGAGCCTTCAACGAAGGCATAAAAAGTGACTCAACAAAACCCCCCTGAATGACGCTTAAATGGGTTTGGATTTGCTTCGACATCAGCAATAAATATTTTGCAATATAAATACAACAACGAAACGTGGTGGAAACTCGGATTCTCGCAATCCCTTCGACATGTGTGATTTTTACTTTTTGTGATGTGTGTGTGTGAATGTGATTTTAACCACCAAACAGCCGTAGCCTGTTATAACAGCACACTTGCTGTAACTGGCTTGTTCAGCCCTTTTTCTGTCCCACTTTCATTTATACACGCTACATATTATGACGTTTCGCGTTACGCTTTTCGACGTTGTTTTTTCACATTTTCAACACCATATTGCATTGCTTTTTACCCTTTGCGTTTCCCGTTCGCAGCACTGCTGTAGTAACTTTTTTGCTTTGATTCGTTATTCTTCTTAATTCCCTCGTGCATTCAAGCGTCCAGTTTATAATCGTGCCAACTTTCGACTCACAGGAATTTGAGCTCCATTTTTCGATCTTGTTTCATGCATAATAGGCAACGGCACAATGTTTGTATTACATTCACGCTTGCCATTCAACAGCAGTTCACTCCAAACCTTGGCTAGTGCTCGAATCCCCCGTTCATTCCAATTCCGTTGCGATTCCCAATGGTTGCGATAGTGAGTTTCAGGAAAAGTAAATTACAAGCCATACCACGAGCGGATCGGAATATGCACCAATCAAGCCCACAGAGAGCTGAAAACGGTGGTTGAACAGGGAAAAAGAAACCATCGACATCATACAAAAGTTGATAAAAGCGCAGAACGTTTACCAACAGTGAAATGGTTTCTGTGCAGAGTTTTTTCAAATTGCAGTTTTCCACCCTAGCACTTCCGGATCAAATGGCTACCTTTTTTTCTGCGCCCAACGCATCACTTATTAATGCACGCTCTGTTTATCATTGCTGCACGAGCATTATTTATTCCCAATAAAATCGTTTGTCTTTTTTAAAACTTCCACCACAGTTGATGAAGTAATTTGCTGATTTCCCTCAACGCCATAGTTATTACAAAACGGCTTTCCAGGAAGCGGCAAAATCGGAGGAATATTTTTGCTGAGCATCGCCTGTAATTCTCAATAAACCCCCTTTTGATAATTTGATGAATTTCTGCGTAAAATAAAATTATTATTATTTCAGAAGTGCTTCCATTGATTGAAATTGAGTGCACATCCAATTAAAAAATAATCAATAAGTAGTTTCTCTGCCATTACACGCTGCTCTATCATAAAAAGTACGAATACAAAAAGAATTTGTAAACTTAAAGCGCATCTTAATACATATACAAAACCGATAGCAATTCAGAAAAAAAGCTAGACCCATGTATAGAAGAACAAACAATACCCACCTGTCACGAAATCACTTGTGGAGAAAAAAAAGCTGTATTGAAAACAAAAAAATATATTGCCCTCCCATCCGGTGCGCAGCAAACAATGTTCGAGCCATTGATATGGTGAATATTTTACGCACCTAGCCCACCATTTTTTTTCTTGCTTCGTCCGCTTCATCCCAAATGTTTGCACCTCCAGCACCCAGGCATTAAACTTTTCCAATAAGAAACCATATCCGGTGCGCTTCCGGTTTCCTGAGTATACATTATTCAGCTTTTTGGCACTGTCACCAACAGTTTCGTGTCGGGCGGTGTCACAGATGCGAACCGTTAAAAAAGTGCGGTAAACGCACAACTGAGCGCCAAACAATTTTGAAGCTGTACTTTGTTTGTTGTTTGTGTTGTTTTTTTTTATAACGCCACAGATTTGTTCCCGATCATAGAGTTTATTTGTTTTGCAGCGCAAGAAAACACATTACTTGCCGGATGTGGTGCCATTATTTATAGTTTTATGGCGTGAACCAACCTGGACGCTTCCTTGCGCACCTTCAAATGAAAACCGCTTACGTGTAGTAGAACGTGTCTTTTTTTATGTTCGATGTGTTGTTTATATATATTTTTTTGTAAACTTATATTTTGTGAGAATTTAACAATGATAAGAAAAATGTTTTAGAGCTGGACTATCGATGTGTTCTCCTATTGACTTTCTACGATCATTTGCTTCTTTGTTACTTCAACCATCATGAATCACTGTTTGTGTCTGTAATCATCCACAAACGATAAAACGGCCACGACATACGCTTTCGTCCCCATGATATGTACAGTTTCGACAAATTATTGCAAGCTGTGCAGATATCGCCATCCCTAATGAGCGACATGAATGGTTGGAATACGAACAGGACGCTTGCCGCAATCCAGACAAAAGCTTCGTCCCGAGAACTATAAAACATCATAAATCACAACGAATCAATGCTACGAGGACATCAATATATTTTATCGCGAAGCGTCGTCGACACGGCCATCGTAACGAGCTGCGGGCGAATCGGAAACATTAAGGTAGAACGGTCATAACAGCGATCATTCCGATCGGGGTAGCAACAATGCTGCGAACGGGCAACGATTGCACCGGAACCATATTATACGGGTTTTATTTCCCATCGGCACTCTCTTTCCTGGCCATTTCAATGGGCTTTGGAGGCTAAGTAAAAAAACAAAAATTTTGAATGGATTTAAGTTTCCTTTTCCCACCCACGGGACCAGGGCAAGGATCTGCGAGAAACGCAGAAAAAGTTTTCGACTCCGACAACCATTAACACAACAAAAGAGAAAAGTGGGAGTAAGGATGAAGCAGAAGGACCATTTCTCACCGCGTACAGATGCCTGCCGCTGCTCGACAAATCACGCCCGCCGATGATGTCGATAGCATGTTCATTATTTGTCTTTATTACACGTCACCCATTTTCTGCCCGATTTACAGCAATTCCTTCATCATCGCGCTGTGCGACCGTCGGTGTGGGAGACATTTTGCTGTCAAAATCGCAGTAACCTTCGTCGTCAACGGAGCTCGCGCGCTTTTGCTGCTTAGTGAGCTTTGTTGCTTTGTTAACATCGCCATGGAAACGGGCAAAGGGACAACGGCGCCAGCAGGAAACCAATGAAGTGAACCAGCGCGCTGTAAAGAAGACGAAGAAGAAAAAGCACAGCCGAAAGAGAGAGGATGAACCATCAACACGGCGCCCCTTCCGCGATGCTCGTAAAAGTGGAAATAATATTTCGGTATTGTGCAATTTATTACCTGGAAAATGGTGCACGGAAATCGCGCTCGCGCTGGTTCACGGCAGGACCGAACCAAAAGGGGATGGTTTTTACGAGCGGACCCTTCACAGTCCTCATTTCATAGCCGATTCGGAGGCGGATGGATTGCTCAGGTCTTTCATTACGAAACATGGCCGAACCGGTGCCATATGTTTTGTTCCGTGTGTTTTTTTCCTTATCACCCTGGGTGCACACTAAAGCGCTAATATGCGGATGGAATACGTTTCCTGCATGTCACTCGTTCAAATATCATCCACAAAGCGACATAATCATGATATGGGTGGAAATGCATTTAGATTTTTCCTTCGACTCCCTAATGAAAACTGACAAAAAGGGAAGCACACCCTAACGAACATGGCACCATCCGGAAACGGTGCACGCCGCCAGCGCATTGTTCAACTCACGACCAGTGTGCGGAATTGCAAGCGGGAAATATTGACAACGAACGACATATCTTGCACTCTCCGTGCGCCGGATGCAATTCACTTACACTCTTCCGTCGCCTGCTTTTTTTTTTTGCTCCCAAGCGGGCCAAGAAACGAGAAGGCAAACGCGCAAACCCCGAGTAGCGGCTGGCATCTAAGTACTCTTATCACCAAGTTCGACACTTCCTGCTCTTCACCGGACGTCGTCTGTGCTGGCACGGCGGATACGCCTTCGCCTTTTTACCGTTACCCGGCGCCCACTCCAGAGGAAAAGCGCATGCAACCGCAGCAAGCTGAAGGAGCCGTCTGGTGCTGATGTCGAAGCCACAGAAATGCACTTCTGTTTATTTGACCACATCCGGCGCGGGCACCCTGGAAAGCGGGAAAGGAAAAGAAGAATACGAACAAAAAACGCGACAAAACGAGCCGGGAAGGTTACCCCGGTCAAGAAGCGAAAAGCTATTACATCCCACGGGGAAAACAATGCCCGGGCGTGAGCATCTCAACCACTCGTGGCAAGAAAGCTCGTGACACTCGCCACCGGCGTGAAAAGTGTAAGGAAATCCACCCAGGCCCGCCCAGGTTTGCTTCCGCACCACACAAATCTCGGTTTATGCGGATCAAATAGAACGAAGCACCCCCCTGAAATGGGAATATTTATGATTGTGCTCGGGACAGCAGAAGCTCGTTGCCGGAAACGGCATGAAGTCCGGGGTTGCGGTGTCTCTCCGTCCGGTGCCACTTGTGGGCTCGTAAATTGTCATTCCGACCGGTGGTGACCGGGGGAGCACCCGGGCCGGCGTCCAAAAGCAACGGGTTTCTCCCTTTTGCTAGGAAACTGCGCCCACAAATCGTTCACAGATTGTCATATTTTATTATCATTCGAGCGTGTTTCAACACCTCCACCAAAATGGGGGAGGACGCTTCGTTTTGGGGATTTGCTGCGTAATTCTCTCGGCGCTCTCGTCGTGCCATGAAAACACCCTCAACACTCTCGCGCCCACGTTGGTTTCGCTGAACTTTTACTGAAAGTCAACCGCACAGTTGTAATACCCACTGTTAATCCAGTTAATGCTAGAAGCGCCCCTGCCAACTCTGCCACGTGGGTAGAGAAAAAATAATCAACGCACAGCTCTAATTGACTTTTGGAAGTTGTTTCACAGTTCACTAGCCAGCCACGTAAATGTCACGAACGGGGAATGAATGAAAAAAAAAAACACAAGAGAGATCTCTTCAAATGCCACGTCCCGAGCGTTCGGTTCTGTTTCCGCACGCCAAAACGCGGGTACTTAAAATTACCGCTCCCAAACCAGAACGAGATAATGATATAAATTAATTTAGAACAAGAGCTTCCCCGCGCTAATTTGATCTAACTTCTCGGGCGCCGCGGCGTTCGAGGAACCAGTTCCCAATCATTAATGCGCTCGTGCGGGACCGTACCTCCAAGGCCCGACGGTCTTCGGGGCCTCCGGAAACAGCATTCCCAATTATCAGTTCACGAGCCGCTTGAAAAGCTTATTATTGGATTTGTGCGCGCTCGTTCCCGGCCCGACGGTGGTCCACGGAACTTCACATCATCGTCGCCGGAGTCACCGTCGTCGTGCTCGGAACCGTCTGCGCTCCATTTGTTTTGCCGGCGTCCCGGCCAGATCGATGCGGAAGCGATCACGAGCGAGGCAAAATCAACCAACCGAGTCAAGTACAAACAACCAATCAAACTCACCGCCCGGGCCACCACTCGGGCGGGCAGGTCTTCCGCGAAAAAGCCATACCACCCGGAAGGTGGTTCGGAGGACCATTGGTTGAGCCCCCCCTCCTCCACCTCACTCCCCCCCTACTCCCCTTCCGTGGGCATTCCTTCTGGCCCTTCCGATGTGCGCTTATGACCATGGCATTCGTGTGATTAATAATTTCCACAAACAATCATGCCGCGGCCGATTTTCCATCATGCCACAACCGGCCCGCATTACATGTCACCGGACGTTCGCCTGCCTGTGGTGACCTCCGCACATGTGCCAGTGGGCATTACGACCCCGCGCTGTACCGTATTTGCCCAAGTTTAGACGAACAAACATGTGAACACGAACGCGAGCTGGCTGGGTGGGGACGTGAAAGGTGAAGAAATTTTTACATCGTTCGGTGATGTCTTCGGTGCTGCGCTGAATCAACACTAGTGCGGGTTTTTTTTATTTTGCCATAAGGCATTTTATGTTTCCACGTGGGCACATACACGGAAAACAAACGAGCCCGGCTAATGGCACGCGGTGTTCGAAAGCGTAGCTTATTGGAAACGACCATCAAATTAATGATGGTAATTTTGCTTTTCCTTTCGCCATAAATCATCATACTGCTCATGCGAACCGTGGGCATCCTCCGTGGGCTGCAGTGGCTGTGGCAAAAACAGCCCTCCCGTAACGACGTTGTTCTTCAAATTTTCTAATAGTTTTTCTTTTCGCTCAGCCCACGTACGTTTCACCTTTCCCGGGCGTGGAACTCGCGTGGAAGCCGCGCGGGCGAATAAATAAAACCGCCAAGAAAAACAAAAACCCCTTGGTCCTAACAGCGACTCCCACGGGGGGGTTTCTAACCGACGGTTGGGGCGATAAATCGGTTGGGGCCACATTGGGGCTGCAATCGGTTCCATGCTTACCGGCGTCTGAGTGTGTGGGAACTATTTCACCGTTGTGCGTCGAGTAAATCAATACAACACAACAAGTCGAACGCGCGTTGTTTTGTCAGTTTGTTTGGTTTAATTGCTTTTCATGTTCGAGCAAAGGGGGCTTGCGAACGTTTTCTACACAAATGTTCAGCAATTAAATAATCTCATTAACTGCTTTATATTTTGCTCTCTATTTTCAGGTAAGTCGATGGATGTCGTTGAAACTACTCGAGGCGTTAGTGAAAGAGAAGTATTATTAATTGACCCTTGCAGTTATCCAAAACCTACGCCACCAATTGCTCATGATTATAATGAAAAATCTCGTCTGGGTTGCATAAAACTGGCTCCGTTAATCCATAAATGGACTACAAGAGGGACAACAAAAATCCGTTCGATAAAATCGGTTGATTTTCACTAATGTACGGACCGCGCGCTTGTTCTCGCGCAACCCATTGCGAGGTGGCTATTTGTTTATTCTGGAAACTATTAAGATAAGCACGCTCGTACCAATTTCCTCGTTTTATTCGCTGGATTTCCTAATGGAACCCCAATCTCACCCGGCCGCTTTAGGCGACGTGGTGTTCCGTCGGATGAATTATTACTCCGCCCGGAAAGTGCTCGGAAACCGAGCGCGCTGACGGAGCATATAAAAATAATCAAATAAGCCGTGATTGATCAACGTCAATCAGTTCAGGGTCAAACGCGCGGGCGTGAAGCTAAGCCCTCGAGGGTTAACTTTTTTTTTTTTTACTTTTTCAACACCCTTTGCTAAGCAATGAAACCGTGACGAACAGTAGCGGTTATTGAATAATACAATTACTTCCTCATAAAACACCGACCTATTATAGTGCCCGGCCAGCCGTGTTGTGCCGTGTTGATTGCGATAGGACGCGATAAGGGGAAAACTAATTACATTCGGTGTAAATTATGTATAGTTTCGTAAGGGTGCGCTGAACGTGCAGCATGTGTCATGTCCGTTCCCCGGAGAAAGAGAGAGTTTATGTAGAGCGTTCGAAAGGCAAATGGGTACCAGCCACTAAAAACGTTACCATATTTACTAGAATTTTAAGCTGTCTTTATTAGACATTTCACAGGCAAATAATTATTACCTCCGCCGGAACGAACTGCACCCTGGCGGGCTGCATAGAGGCGCCCATTAGAGGCACCGAGCAACCACCGAAACACTCCTGTGATACGACCCATTTTACACGTTGCTCACACGTTCCACTCTGATTAAGCTTCTCATTTTTGCGCCCACCGATGGAAAGCTCATTTACCGAAATGAACCACCGTAATGAGCGACGAGAAAACCCCGAAGAACACAATGCGCCCGTTGTGCAGCGTTCCGTGTGCAGCCCCGGCGGGGAGCAAATAATCCAAAAAAATAAAAGTGCACATCCTTCGACGTTAGCGAACGGTACAGTAAACATTCATTAGCATCAATAAATTAATTTGCCCCGCCTGGCTCGTCGTAGCACGCGAAAGTCTACCAGCGCGGTGTTTTGCCGCCTGAAAGTATGCAACCTAGAATGCATCCAATATGCGCGCCGTTTGAGGTTCTGCCGGCAACGCGCGTGGAATGCTTGCATGCTTGCACCGTGTGGCGGAGTGCTGAAGGCTGCAAGGATCCACACACCTACACGAGGGAACGCTCAACGGGCGCTTCCACGCGGCAGTTCACCGTGCAGCAATGAGCTATGAGCCGTGTGTACATATTTATGACTTCGTCTTGACGGGAATGCTCGAGTAGCATTTTTCAGCGGGCTCGAATGCTCGATTCCCGCAACGGAGGTATCTCTCTCGTGGCGCTCATTTTCTGTCTGAAGGTGGCATTCCACGCCCGGCAGGGAGTATTCCTTGGTATGCATAAGCGTTATGTACCGCGGGGATGGTTCTATTCGTGGCACCTGGGAATGCCTACGGTGCGAAGAATCAATTATGCACCGTAGGGATAGCGAAATACAACGAAAAACGCGTTCATGCAGAGACTAAGATTCGTCTTCATTTTGGTCGCATTTTACCGGAGTAAAAATTTAATTAATTTTCATTCCATTCGTTTTGTGAACAGTTGCCTCTCAAAAAGGATACCTTGATATATTCTTGTAAGATGCAGTTCGCGTTGGTATAGTGTTCTAAACACTGAAGAATCCTCTCTCACACAAGCAGTGACACTCTTGGAAGGAGCGAAAAGAAAAAACAGGAGCTAAAGCAGAACCATTTACGTGATTCAATGCAGGATTTGAGGCGAGTGCAAAACCATCGCTTAATACGACCGCTTGACAAACCGTCACGTATCGGTCCGGTATCATTCGATCCAATTCCTCGGCATTGCAGCAGTTGCATCTTCGTCTGCAAACTTTTTGCCTTTTTGGCCCATTGTCGTTTGGATGGGAGTGGTTGGGCAACTGCAAAGCACTTTGCTCCCATATCTTCGCCATCGCTGGTCCTGGTCCATCGTTTGAAGTACCCCGTTTGAGATGCCCGACCGAGCGAAGAACGCTTCTTTAACCGTCCGAAGAAAGGAGAAAAAAACCCTTTTCTGTGTATGCGAGCATGGCGAATAAAGTAGCGGCAACCCCTAAATGGTGGAACGACGATGCGCTCCGGGGGACGTTTCGTTTTGCTTCGCTTTCAAACCGTGCCAAGAAGTGAGAACGGCTAATACGTGTCGGGTGAGATTTGTCCCCATGAAACTGTCATATTTTCTCATCATACGTACGGTTATGCAGCACGGAGGTTCGGAGGCGCAAAAAAACTGAAGCGAAAATAGCGCAACATTCAAATTTGGCTCATGCGGACAAAATTTTGCTGGTTTCAATCTTATCTTTTGGGGGCCTGCGATGGCACGGATTTCAACGAGACATTGTGGTTCTTGGTCGCTTATACGCGAAGCTTATCCTTAAAGACATAAGATCCTTCAAATGTTTTCAAATCATCAAACATATAATTAAAGATAAATCTTGGGAAAAAAAACAACTAGATGATCCGCATTTATATGAGAATTAAATTCATCAAACTCAAAACAAATGTAACCTATACTACTATATTGAGCTCTTGATTCGTTCCTTCATGCTCTTGATTTGCTCATGCGAACCATTACCAAATATTCCATGCACGCTGCACGCTGTTTATCAAAACTCAGCTGCACTCCTTGCAAAAATCCTCAATAGTACGCTCCGTGCCGAGAAGTTGTTGAACCGTTCGGAAACAGATTTCTCTCAAGGAATTTCCCGAAACAACCCCCCTATTAAACGCTTCGGTGCTCCGTACGGTATAAGTAATTTTCGGTACATACCGTACCATTCAAAACCCGAGCCATTATGGCGAAATGAGATTGTCCGGAACGAACGCAAACCGACGGCAAACTTCGAGGTCGAGAAAGAAAGCGGGATGAGCAAACAAATTTAGCACTCCGATTGCCATTGCCAATGGTTCGTGCTACATAAACAAGCGAGCTTTGGCAAGCTGGGGTTGGCTTCGATGCCAATTTTGAACCTCCTTTCTAATGATCCTCGTTGCGCTCGTCCCCAAGCCGGCAACTCCGGACAAAGCGATCGGAAAGATAATGTGCAGAATATGTTCAATTGCATTGCATTCCTCCCGAACGGCTTGGCACTGGAACCTGCGTTAGCTCTTAATTTTTTTTGTTCGTTCGTTCGTTCGTTCGTATCCTCTTCAATAGCATTTGGCAACGGGTGCACACGTCACGCCCGATAGCAAAAAAGGGAACTCCTGAAGGAATGCTCGTTTATGCTCGATTCGCCATTAAGCAACACGAGCCACTGTCCTTGGTGGTGTACCAACCGTGAGAGATCTTGCGCGGAAGAAGCGGTGACATTTCTCGAAACGCCACGCAAAAACCCCACCGGGATCGAGCAGGCTGTGCCGTGTACGAAAAATATGCAACACGTGCCACTGCTCGCTGTTACCAAGCAACTGCAACGCACGGTACGCTTTACCATTCGCGTAGCAGTCGCTCTCGCCAAGAGGGGGCCACAAAATTTTACGCCATACGCCCTGAGCGGGCGTGTGCAGTTTTCATCCATACACCACCACGATTCCGGCTCGGGGTCGCTTGCCAGTGCGCCAAACCTGGGATTTTCCATCGTCAACAAACTGACAGCATCGCATCGCGTTCCACTTGGCAGCTCTTTTTGCATTTATGGCATGCGTCTGCCAGCAGCTTATTCGTTTCTTTGGCCATTTTTTGTTTCTATCTCTCTTTTTTTAAATTTTCTCGTTATATTCCAAACGTCCTCCTCCTCTACTAGCCACGCCGGGTAAGCGACGCGGGCTCGCACCAGTACAATGCATGCAACGACGGCACAGGCAGCAGATAGTGCAGTCATGTGCGACATTGGCCGATAGCAGTTTGTGTGCTTGAAAGCATCCAGGCTACTGAGAAGGAAGCGCCATGAGCCGCCGTTGAGTTCCACAGAAATATGTATATGTTTGTGATGTGCTTCCAAGCTTGCTGCTTGGTTGGTCGCACCAGCGAGGTGAGCTGAACTAGAAGCGACAAGAATGCACTGAATGTTGATATGCAAAAGCGCATTAACGAAAAACGCTTCAAGGCAAATATTTCGATTAATGCGACGGAGGAATCTACTAGCCATGGTGGCGATTGATCTCACCAAAACGATCCGCTTTTGTGTCCATTGTTTCTACACCTTCACCAATATCACCGGTGCTGTGGGTCGATAAATATTTTTATTCCAACGTGTACACCCCGGTAAGCTCCTTAGCGTTGGTTGATACTTTTCTGCTCCACTCCACGGCACAGCACACGAGGATGCAGCTGCTGCATGACGTCGTCCCTTCGGCACGGGACGGAGACAGCTTGTCACTTGTCAAGAGTAACCGGATTGCTGCCTGTATGGAGCAGCTTTCCTGTTTTTTTTTTAGTATCTCTCGTTCTCGCTTGCCACCCGTCTGTGCACAGCGTCTAGAGAAATTTATCTTTCCTCCCACCGAACCCGGAGTACGCCTTTGTGGTCGACAGAATACCGGTCAAATCGCAAGGCAAGTGTCGAACGAGAGGCATCGTGTCGCAATGCGAATGGCGCTCGCCGGATGTGTGTAATATGGTGGAAAGAATTCTGTGCTCCATCCGCCCGGTCGGTTGGGTATGGAAAAGACGCCCTGTGTCCATCAGCGAGTCGGGTGTGTGACCATTCCCACACACGGGACGATGAAAAGGACGCAATTTTTCATCTTCTAATAAACAATTTAACACCAGCGTGTGGACTCGAGGCGACCCCGGGGGTGGCATGAGTGTGCTTCTTTGACGAATGTATTTATATTTTTCATTCGTCAACTCCTGATTCCTTTTCTTCCCCTCCCCGGGGACATGAGTAAGTCAGATCGACGTCGTCTAAATAAAAACGATGATTAAATCAAATAAAACATCCTTCAAACGGTTCGCCACGGTACGGTTCTGTTGTTGATGATGTGTTACAACAAATTGGTCATTTCCCGTGTGGCGTCCTTCGGGAAAGTGACCTCAGCCTCTGTACGAAGGGCACTCGTGCCGTGGGTGAACAAACCGATCGGCAGCATCCAAAGGTCATTAAAACGTGCATCAATGCTAATGACAGCTTTTCATAAAGGAGAACGACCGCTTTTCGGTGATCGGTACGAATTTCGGCCGAAATGCTCTTTGTCTCCACCGTTGTCAAGTTTATTGGCTCCGAAGAACAAATGGGTGGGAAGCAAGCAAACACTTTCTACGCGTCGGTGCTGATGATGACGTGCTCATTAAATATGCGCATTCCGACGAAAAATTATCTACAGCGTCAGACAAAAATCTCCTCCTCCCCCACACGGACACACAAACACCAATGGCGAAAGCGCGACGAAGAGTGAGAATCTTCACCGGTCGGCGTTACGATCGTTTTTCATCGCAACCCAGCGCTGACTCATCTCACACGGGCATTTGTTCCAACGCGAAGTGAGAGAGAGAGAGAAAAAAAACGAGGAAAGCAACCATAACCGGCGACAGTGACTTATGGTTGCCTTACAGCTTCCATCACATGCCACCGAGTGATGTTTGTTTTATTCGACCTGGTCATCCACTACCACCAATGCGAGCTGGGGGCGGGAGAAAGACGTTCTCAGCCGAGCCCGAAGGTCGGTCTGATCGCTAGCTTGTAAGCCGACGAGGATCATGCAAGTGTTGTAAGCGGTGTGCGCAACGAACCACAGGTAGCTCGGGCAGCCAGCCAACCAGGTACCGTTTGTGCGATCCAACGCTAAACCGGTCGTTCAGTTTGTCGCGAAGTTTCAAGCACTCAGCATCCGCGAGCCAGGAGAAGTTTAGTTTGGCAGCAAACCGCGTCATACTTGTGTCGATCGTACCGCGTATTTCCGCGTAGTTTCGTGCGCGCTTTATCGTTTTTTCCAGTGCAGCAGTGAGTGTTGGTTTTTAGTGCGAAACAACCCAAAGGTTTGTGAATGCTGCTTATCATGTGCTGCTTAAGGTCGTGTCGTTTCTCATAGGCTTTCAAGCTATTGTAGGTCGTATTTGCTTGATTGAAGTGCGACACGGTGTGATTCCAGCTAGAGGCTGGCGCTTTTATCGCACTCCCGTTAGCTAGGAATTTCGGTGAATTTATTCGCTTAATTAAGCGGTGTTTAGGTGGCAGGGAGTGTTTGTGGATACGATAAACAGATAGACAGAAACCAGACTCGCGGATAGCCGCCCGGCGGGCACCGAAAATGGAAGGTGTGAATCATCATACAAGCAGTGGGGGATTTTCGAATTAGGAGACCATAATCATTCTCACTCACTCGCTCGGCAAATGCGAATTCCAACGGCATTAAAAATAGAACTTTATGTATCGCAAAACGCACAGTTTTCGTTTTTGCTCGGCGCGCTTAGCCTGGAGTATCGGAATTTCAACGCCTCTCTTGCCCACTTCCATTCGTGCTTCTACACTTTTGGATGGAGGGCAAAGAAAAAAAACGCCTGCAGCAAAAATGGTTCCGAAATAAAACGAACATGATGAATCATTTTGTTTTTCTTTTTCGCTGCCTTCAGACCAGCAGCAGGTTCAGCATACAGGCCAGACACGGCACTACAAACTGCACATGGCGTCGCATCGCATGCACAGAGTATATACGTGGCCGGTTTGAGCTCGTTTCTAAAATAAAACCCTCCCCTGCATCCACCCAAACGGTCGACGCGCAGGAGTAACCGATTTGGAATGCGGTCATAACTCCTGGGTGCTGCTTGGCGGGAGTGCTGTTTGCCGTGGCCGTATTTTCGAACGCATTTCGCGTGGCATTTACTGTGTATGGCGTTCGGTTTCGATCCGTGTGGTTTCGTAAATTGGGGTCACGGGTTGGGTCGGAAATATGCTGGTATTTTGCAGCAGCACTTCAATACCACATCATTTATGGTTAACGCCAATTTGACCACATTTAGCTGAAACTTCATATAAAGAACTGTTTGGCAGGAAACTTGGACCTGACAACCCATACTACTTGACATAAACGGTTGTCGAAATGTGAAACCTAACATTTGTACCTTTTTATAAGTGTGTGTTTTTATGTCTAAATATTTTCGATGATACATTTGCCAATACCAAACAACAACCAGGCGTCTCCATCGGATCGTCAGTGACAACCAGCAACCAGGCGCCTCCACCAAAACAACACCTAAGCGTATTCATCGAAAATTGTGCGCATAAATTTCACTCAATCTTCACTGTAATAGATTTCATGCAGCAAATTTGTTACCAAACCCGATATGTCGAAGCCAAGATGCAAACCATCCACAACCAGCGATGATACGCCGACCGATTACCGCTGATTATCGTCATCGGGATCATTAAATTTGACGAACTTGAGCCCGAGGCTTCCAGCTGTCGAGACTCGGGGGTGGTCGGATCAGCAAATGAACGATTAATTGCCAAGCCAAATCCCCGGTGGGCAGAAATCATAATCCAATGGAGCTTATCGCGAAGTGACGCAGCAGGCCGGAGGTCATTAGCACCAGCTTTAAAAACGTTTAATTATTTCGCCCAGCGGGAACCTCGCCCCAGGCTATCATCATTCATCGCATAGAGGATGTTAACGTTTCACTCGAGGATGATGAAGAAAAACCAGAAACTCTTTTGTGCGCTTCTAATGTGCGCAGAGCCAAAAACATCGTTTCTGGTGACAAAAGTTGTTCCCGGCAGCCTAAGAAGAACCGACATGGTCATTAAACGTCCAATCCTTTACAATGTGGCTGAAAATAAAAACAGTCTCATAACACCCGCCCACTATTAATGAATGATTATGCTCGGGCGGGACAATCGAGAGTATAAAAACAGAGTATTCCACAAAACAAAAACTCTTCACAAAAAAATAACGATACGCAGCGAACCTTTAGGGCAGAAACTCTCGAGAAAGTGCCCGACTTGTAGAAGAAAAACTTTGCTGCGGCCATCAAAGCCGATCTACGGGTGAGCAGGCACGCAAGCCCCAAACAGAAGAATAATATAAAAGAAAACCCCAACGAAATCAGTCGGGGCTGGCACGAGCGATCTTATCGCATGAATGAAGGCTTACGCCAACAAAGCTCAATACTCACGGAAGGAAACTTCAAAGCGGACCAGCGCGCGCCAGTTCATACAGCAAATTAAGTTTTTAAAAACTTGTTATAGAAAGTGTCTGTTTTAATTAAAATCTCGTGAACCATCGCACGGGACGTGAAGTGGACTTTAGTCCCGCCTGAACCCATCGTTTGAAGAAGACGCCCGAGCTCTAGTCTCGGCGCTTTACAGACGTCAGTAGCAACGGACTGCGGGGACAAAATGACACAAAAACCCTCTTCTATGTCACCCACTCGCAAGAAGCCACCCTTAAGAAACTTGGATGGTGGTTTGATCCATGTGAATATATATCTTTTATCAAGCGAACTGATTGTTGAGAAGTCTATCCACCTCCGCACGCAAACCCAGACCGAAGGTTTCTCGGCGCAGTGAATGAGTGAGCGAACTGACGGCTTTAAGCTTTATGGCCCAAGATGATTCTCTCTATTTTTTTTTGCTGTCATTCCTCGGCAGCAAACTTTTCTCGCCACCACTCCACTCGGCACTGTCCGGGACGCCCGGACACTGGATAAACCCGAAGACTGGCTGGCAATTTAGAGCCGCTCATCAAAAAAAGATAACGAAATAGAACAGCAGCGGCAGCAGCAGTGGCACCACCGGCAGTGGCGGCACTAACATATCAGATGAAAAGTCTTTCACTCAAATCCCATTTATCTTCGCAAGCGGAGATACCGATACGGCATAAGGGGTTGTATGGCCAGTGCCGCACGCTCCCGCTTTACACCCGGCGACGGAATTGCTCGAGGACAGACGCTCGCAAAGTATTAGTGCGGCTGCGGAACTAGCTGGCAAGTGTCCGCTAGATAATTCTCGGATTTTGCTCTCCCCTGCCTATTCACTCGGCACGCGGTTTCGGCCGAGCGTACACTTTTCACTCAGTCAGACCCAGCGACAGCGGACAGGGCAGAGATGAATCGCGTCTCCCAGCTTCTTCGGGGGGTATGAAAAAATACACACCATCGCTAACTGACACGGACACTGGTGGCTTGCATTTCGTGGCACATTTCGGTTGGACAAGGCGCATGCCACGGGCAGCCAAAGGGAGCGCGCAAAACGCTGGAGATGAATCGCTGTAGCAATTTAATTATTTTATTCTACTCCCCACCAGCCCATGCGTACCTTATCCGGTTGTGTGTTTCTCTTCGTTTTTTTTTTCTTTCGAAACCCACCCACCACCCTTTGTTGTGCGCCTTGTTCCCGTTTCTCATGCTTTGTTTCTTTTATTGTTTCTCCTTCCGCATGCTCGCAGGATTGAAGCGCGTCGCTTGGCCACCACCAGCCGACGGTCCAGAGTACGAGGTACATCCATCACAGCAGAAACAACACGCTGTAGGTCAGCAAATCCCATTGCAGCAGCAGCAGCAACAGCAGCCACCACAGCAGTACTACCATCAGTCTGCTCCCCAGCAGCAGCAGCAGCCGGCTTATCAGCATACGAGCTTCCCGCCCCAGCAACACCAGCCGGTTGAGAGAATTATTCCCATTCAAAGGGTGAGTGTTCTCACCACGGAATGGTGTAGATTATGTGCTGTGCATATTATTTTAATACATTACTCTTAAGCCGAAACACGAATGTGCAAGCGAGGAAATGCTTCTCGAGTGTACCAAGCAGCATGCACCGTGCAGCATTTGATATGACAATGTTTGAGTTAGAATGCGCACACGCATTCGAGAACATGGGTTCGGGAATTAAAACTATTTTTCAAACCGCCACCGGTGGCATAAATAAATGTGCTCACATTTTATTAAGCTCAGCGGATCAAATGGAAATGCTAGTGGCAGAAAAGTAATCAGTTATGAGTTAAGCTGCTGAGAGACGTTTTTTTTTTCTCTCTGACGTCTGTTGCACGGATTTCATGGCAGCAAATGCAAACGCCGTGCCAAAAAATCGACAAGATGCCAACAAATACGTTCCGCGCACCGACCGAACATGTCATGTTTCACTTCCAAACCTCGGTAAATAGCGACAAGTGGGTGTTTATGGTTTCGTTCGTTACGGCCAGCCAATTGAGGCACATCATCGAGCCACTTAGCGCACCGATGACACTCTGGCACGCGGTCAAATGGTCCGCAAACACCTACGCCTTCTGGAACGTAAAAGTTGATCAACTCAAAACACGTCCCCGATGTTGAAGGTTACGCGATGCTCATGTCGATGTGGCACCGTAATCCATTTTGATGATCAATCTGGATCTCGTGTGATCGTACGACAACGTCGCACTTGAGTTTTAGGGAAGCGAAGCGTAGTAATTATCGGACACGTTGTTGCCTAGACTGTTTGACTCCTGTGACAGCCTTGGCGCGCGCTGTTATGGCACACCAAATGACACACTTTTCCTCGTGTCAACCAAAATATCGCTTAGTGTGGATATTTTTGTTTCATATTTTTTTCACCATCGTTTCCTAACGCTTTCTGGTTTATTTTTGGATCAACTAAAAGGAGGAAGTATGTGTAAAAATTGTACGTCTAGTCTGTCGCGTCGGTGCAAACAGGATGACATATTGTGACAAAAGAACGAACCGAACGGGGTAGAACAAAAACACGCCTGTTTTGCAACAAACCGTGCGACCTCATTCGTGCACCGATCACGGATACGGCTATCGCAAACGGTGCCTTTTTAGCGCATCCTTCGTGAGAAAATTGACAGCTGTCACAAGATTGCTATGACTGTCATTTTCAATCCATCTTGCGGCTCGATGAGAGCTCGCAGGATATCTCCATGGTAACGGCCGGAAAGATTGAAAAAAATACTCCTTAGTCGAAGATGTTGGCCTGCATCGCGGATTTGATAGAATGCATTATTTGCATAACGTTAAACCATCCTCACGACCAACCGGATTAAGCAGAAATTAATTGCTCGTAGTAGTTTTTTTTTTTGGGAGGATTTTATTCCGTGACATTTTCAACCATCAACGAACGCGAAAGTTTGCGACGCCACCACTGCCTATTCTATAATTTTATTCCACCAATAGCTTACAAATAGCTCAGTCCGTAAGAGCAAGGCGAAGGGTAGGATTGATTTTAATTATTTCATTTTCACATCCACCACGCCACAAGGATTTTTTCTTGCATGGCGTTTTTGCCACCCCACCCCAAGCTGCACTCTCAAACGGGCACGATTGTTTGGCATAAAATGTGCAAATGATTGTGAAAGCTTCCACGCCCGATTTCGCACCCTCGGTCGTCGGGGGTCCCTGTTTTTCTGGCCATAATTTCGCAACTCCGAGCTCGCAGCTCGTGTGCCCTTAATTGGCCGCCGGATGCCCGCCCCGGGAGTGGCTGGTGAAACGGCCGGTAAAAGGCAGGGATAGTTAGTGTGACGTAAATCATTTGCATTGCCATGCAGCTGTGCCCTCGTTCGCTGTTAATTTACCATCGAGGAAAATTGCATTGGCCCGAGCGGAAAAGCATTCGGCGAAACGGACGGGCATTCGGAGAAGCGAGAAAAAGAAAGCAGAAAAAGAAATACACAGAAAAGAACGGCCATTCGACGATCTATAATATTTTTCACCCACCACAGTGCCATGCGGGGAATGGCAATCTTTTCCGTCGTTTTCTCATCCGTTTTTTTCCCACCGCCCATCCGTTGACAACAAAAAAAAACGGGGCGGAAAAGTCGGCTCAATGGTGGAGACAGAAGATATCCGCGAGTGTAAGTAGCGATGGCAGACAAAAAAAAACAGGCCCATCGAGCAGCCGCTAGAAATGCAAATTTGATGCATAAAGTGCACATCAAAAGTTTCCCGTTCGCCGGGAATGTGTTCTGGGCACGAGAATGGTGTCTTTCGCGCGGATCGAAAGCGATGCTGCAATCGAGTGACGTTTTCCTGCACATGGCCCGAGTGGTGGCACGAGATTAAGCGAAATCGGAGTGGGTTTTAATGCAAGTAATAGAGAATAAACGAGCTTAAGCCAAGGCTAGATGGAAAATCACTTTGCACAGGTGCCGAGGGAAACAGTGCCTCGGTCACGTGGGGCCAAGCTGCCGAGCGGAAATTGAACTTACATAATTATGCTTTTAAACCCGGGTTGGGAAAGGGCAATTAGGCACCAAACAAAAAAAACGAGGGGAGGCACCATTCCAACCGTGCACCCAAGCACAGCACTTTGACGAGCTTTAATCAGGTTTAAGTAACGCCATAAAATCGATTGATGTCTCCATTAATGCTCGATTTAACAGATGTAGCGTTGCATCATCGTGATAGCACTTGCCAATTTCGCGTCGACAAAGTTTGAAACGGGGAATCATCACCATTCTGTGAATCTGGTTTCATTTGCTGTGCTCTGGGAGTTTCAGAAAGGTTGTGCTCATTTTCGTTTAAAACTCGTTCAAAAGTTAGTTGTTTCCAGCAAGATTTTGATGTCTCATTAGTAGGTGGTACAAACATGGTCCAATCACAAATGATGCGCAAAATCTCACCAAACACTAAACAGGATGCACATAAAGGATAGCAAATCCTGGAACAAACCAAGGTGCATGTTTTACGCAAAGTTGCTCTTAACTTTTAATGGTGAATAATATTATCTCTAAACACCGTCGTAAACTATTCCCACGTTATGTGGTAAAATGAGCCATTCAGAGCAAACCCCAGGTACACCATAAAATGAATCCCGGCAGTAAGCACGTCAAGGACGCACAATTATCGATTGCCATTTGCTGTACAGATGATGGTGCAAACTGGCGGTAACTGCGCTGCGGCAAAAGCGCAAAAGGGTCACGATAAACGATTCATAACGAGTGAAACAAATGCCAAGCCGGCGTGGGTTCGACTGCAGAATGATAATTACACTTCTGCATAAGACACTCAGGCGCGGAGCGCGTCTTGAAAAATATGAACCACTCCACTATGGCGATGGTAATTGGAACGACAAACAGTGTCCGGGTGAAACTCATTTCATTAAAACAAGTTTTTTTTCTTTCGTTTTGTTCATCTACGTTTCATTCCTTCCTTCATCCGCGAGGGGCCCCAGGATGCTCAATGTGATTGGATGAAAATGATGTTTATCTGGCGCATTTCTTGGCATTCTGCGCTTGGTTGAATTAATATTGTAATTGCAGTACCACGTGACTAGGGCGACGGCTATGAAACGGCTCGCAAAAGCAATGAAATGGAAACGCATTCACAACAACAAATCGGGCATGATAACAGAAGGACGAAACCGTTTTTATTGGTTTTCAAACAAACGAAATGCATAGAAACGGTTCCTGTGTAGCTACTGTGATGCTTCTATTAAGCTAATTTCAAATGGCGTAGATTTTCCGCAACATTTCGCAGACAAAACGATAAGACCCGTTGCGTAATTGTGGCTGTTTATAAGCGCTTTCTTCCACAACAAAACGAACCACACGCAAACGGCCAATGTTGACGTTACTTCGTTTCCAAGCAATCGCTATCTGGCCCAGCACTCGACTCGAGCACCTTAAGTGCATTATTTCAAATGCATATCTCTTTGTTATCAGCACTCCGGGTCAGCAGCACCCTCGCACTTCCGCACATTCCGCCCACCGCGTACCGCGTTATGATGCGTCATGCCATTCAACGCTGATGAGTATGCCGCAGTATAGACACGGTGATTTTATGGCCTTTGGAGTGCTTCATAAAATTTATTAGCGGATCAATCGATAAAAAAAATGCCGGCCCAGGGCCGTGACTTTTCTACCTGTCGCGGTCCTCCTTCCCGGGGTCCGGGTTTTCCTCCCTTCCCGCTAGCAGCCATAGCGCCACAGCGATGACCTACACCGGTCATTTGCGGGCGTAATAAATTGGCCATTCGATCCGGCCGGTAATAAAATAACACGAAAGAGGATATATTCCGCTGATAGCGCCCGCGTGTGAACGGGAGATCTCGGAGCGTATTATTTCCCGTCTGGCCTCTCTCTTTTTGGATTTTTTTTTGTTTTGTAAAGAGAAGCTTTATTCTATTGCTTCCGTCCGATCCATTTTCACACCACGCGGTCGTTCACCAATTGAGCCCCGTTTTTACGACGCTAACCGTCAAATTGCATCACCGGCGTTCCGTAAAAAAGCTGCTGCACTATAGGAGTCGGCGATGGCGGCCATTTGCGCCAGTTATGATTTTCGAGCGATTAAGTGATAAAATATTCTCCCCAGCCCTTGAAAAAAAACCCCTTTTCCCGGCCCATCTTCGGGCGCCATTCTCTTGAGATTTGACGCATCGCTAACGATAATGGCGCCGGTTATAATGTTGATGATCGCCCATCTCGGGCATCCATTACCCTCGTGGGGCGATTGTTTTCTCGGTACGGTCATCACTTCGATCCGGACCAGGGATGCACTCGCGGGACTCGAACTCGTTTGCCGTTCGATGCCAAAAAACGACATGAAACCGCATCGCGAACGGTTTGCATAGCAGGTGACGAGGAGTTTTTCGAGTGCGACACCAACTGCAGTTTATCTGCTGACGGTGGCCTTGTTTCCGGCTCACCGGGAACCCGAACCGGTATCGCGGGAAGAACGAGAACGAGAGTGCGAGCAAAAAACAAAACACCTAAGCTAGAATAAATAAATATCCACACGCGGGTACACGCGGGCGCAATGAAGCTGCAAGTCGCAAGTGCCGGTCACCGGATCGCCCAGCGTCAGGCCCACCGTTGCAGGCAGGTTGCGCGGAACACCGGGCGCAAAAGTAAACAGGTGCAATCTGGGGCTGTGGTATGCGAAAATTTATGGCGCTACGCGATTTATGGCGTGAAACAAAAATTTATGGACGACGTCGTCGTCGTCGTCGTCGTTGTCGGATGGCCGGAAAGAAGGCAGAAAAAGCCCCCGACGCACACACTCGGCACGTTTTGTGCAGTTTTCGCACGTGTTCGTGCACTTCGCGCGGTGGCTCGACGCTACGAATCAATGTATTGGAAGGTAGGAAGTTTATCGCACAAACCGTCCACCGTTGCCGTGTGGCGATAGGAGCCGTCAGGAGCAAGCCCTGGTGCTGGCTTGGCAAATAGATTCCGCCCTCCCCGTTTTACGGTGGTCTCACCCACTGGAGGATACTTGAAAATGGAACATTTCAACGCGCTCGTCACGGTCGGGGACTCCCGACCAGCCTGGGCTCCGGTGCGCGTGCAATAACATTTCATCCGACGAACGATCCGGAAAAGCGCCCCAACCGGGGGTTGATGGCGCTCGACCCGCGCGAGATCACAAGCAAGGCCACCGACGGGTCTCTCCGTGTCATCGTCGCTGTTCGTGCGTTCAATCGAGAACCTCGTCGGAGTGCCGGTGTGCAAAGGATGTTTGCAGCTACCAACAAGCTACGTGACATGTTGCTAGTCTCCGTTTCCGACTGGCGCCGGGCCACGTTGGGCCCTCGGGGTCTCTTAAGGTAGACAAAAACAAAAACCCACCACCCACATTCGCATGTCTCGTGCATCGCTGCTGCTGCTGATAATAAGGTTCTATTGAATGCTTCGTCAGCTGCTGGCTTTTGGAGGTTTCTACCTCTGAAGCTGCCAACTACCGACGGGAAGTTCATCAACTGCCGTTTGACGGCTGTCTCCCATGCACGACGTATAATTGTCAAATTTATCCGCCACACCGCGCAGTTCATTTCGTTCTATTTGGCCATTTAAGTTTGTGGGAGTTTTGTGAGTGCAATAAGTCACAATTTCAGCGAGTGCATTAATGTTGCATCCGTACCACCGAACCACTTTTATAGCTCTTGATAGTGTTCTCTCGTTCAAGACGACCCCCGCAGCGGTGGTGCGCCAATCACAATGAGGAAAAACTATGCAAACCGAAAACTCTCTGCTCCAAGCGCCGACCGAATGCACTCGACACACACACACACCCGTGACAGCATTCCCATGCAGGCTGCCTTCGAGCGCCTCTCGATTGTCTTTAACGATTGACTAGCAGCACGGGAAACTTTAACATCCTCCCACAGCGCAGCTTATTAGGGTGTGGCGTTCCACGTTAAATAAACCGAAACCCGGGAGCACGGAAGAAACTCGTGCGCTCGAAATAACATTATTTGTGGCTCGGGAAAAGTTCGACAATATTTTCGCGTGTCGGACGCATCCCGAATCCACCCTTGGTCGCAAAAGGAACGCTGCCCACACGTGGGCACACATTTTCCGCATGATTTACGAGCTGCACACATGTGCCGATAGTGAATTATATAATTTTGCATGTCGCCCTCCACTCGAGTGCGGGAAAAGCTCTCCAGGCTCGAAACGGGGCGAGCTTTCGTTCTTTTGTGTGCCAAGCGCGTGCGTGCACACGTACACGTACACGACACGACGTGTCGCAAACGATAGTCACAAAAACCCGTAAAATGTATTTCACTTACGCCGTAGCGAAAAGGCAGAAAATTGGCCACGCCGTTTCAGGCGAACCTTCCCGCTGGCTGCACGGCTTTTCGTAATGAAATGCTCGGTCGGGAATGGGTGACGCTTTCAGTTTTCACGGTGGCAGTTGTGGCAATCGTGTCTCTTCAAAAGTGGGAGTTTTCCAACGAGAATCGGTGGATGACTTTGAAGTTTTCAACAAGAATCGGAGGATCGTATACGCATTGCTTCCCAGGTGCGATTATCCGATCAACTTTCCGAAGAAAGACTCGTGGCAAAACCTTGAGCAGGGAAAAAACGAACAAAACGGATACACTTATGGAAGAATTATCGCATGCCATGTGCAGCTAGCGATTCGCTTAAAAGCATTAACATTTCGTCAGCCCAACGGACAACCGCCTCGACAGGGAAGCCCGTATCTCAAACGCACGAACGATAAATCTCCATTACGCGCTAAATTTGTTACCATCTGTAACACGCGTGCTCGCGGTACACGCGCGGTTTGTCGCCGTCGGACGAAAAAATTAAACCCCACGCCACCCGACGGGTGTCTCCTTGGCCAAGGACACCGTGCCCCGGAATCGCAACGGTTTGGTGTAAAATTTCATCACGCGCCCATCGAAATTTTGCCACCCAAAACATATTTCATACGTGTTAGCATGTCATTTTCCTCCGTCGCAATGGACAGGTGTGCCGTTCGCGGATATACATCATAATATAAGCTATTTGGCCTGCATCCCTCCAACTCACGGTAGGATCCTGCGTTCACATCCCACGCCAAGGTCCTTACAAGAGATGCCTCTCGAGTGGCAGAGAAAGAGAGAGAGAGAGAAAGAGAGAGCGAGAGAAAAAAAGAAACGGCCCACCCGGTGTTTGGATGGTTTTGGGGGTGGCATGCCATGACCAAATTTTTCGCCCATCCACCCAGCGTGGAGATGAAATTAACATCTTTGCCATTCCACATGCGGTACACCTGTATGTGTGCGTGTATGTGTGCACTCGGAAATGCGCTCGTAAAGATTTACCGTGTGCCGGAGCCCTACGGAGCCATTCTCCACCAAAAAAGGCGCTCCACTTACGCCCTGAATAGAAAGTTTTAGTTCCTTCCTGAATGCTGAATGCTGGCGGCTGTGTGCGGCATGAAAAGAAAAGCCGCCTCCCCCCCCCCCCTCATCACGGCCGGTGCAAGTGAACAGGTGAAGGTGGCCAGATGGGAAGTGGGGGGGGGGGCAAAAAGAGCAAAAAGAAAAAAGAATGAAAAAAAAAACGAACGAACGCATTAACGTCATGGCGGGTGAAACAAGGCTCGCTCAAACACCCGACACACGGGTGCGCTATTATTTATGGTTATTTATGTGATGAGTAATTCTTTCGTGGTGCGTGGTGTGAGATCTCACCTTGCTTTTTCTTGGGCGGGAGAGAAAAGAGAAAAAGAAAGAAACTCCACAAGTCAACAGCACCTCACACCAGGTGTGTGTTTGAGATGGAACGTTGCGTGAAGAATGCTACGCACCAGCACCTGCGTGAAGACGCGCGTGAACACGCACCAGAGTGCGTTCGGTGGGGCGATGAGACACTATTTGCGTGATAAATTGTTGGCGCTTACAGAACGGACCCACCACCCCCACAACATGCCACCCAGAACCGAATGAACCGCAAAAACCTCCAACACCGCTGATCAAACGCGCCCACCGGGGGGGCCGGTTCGTCATCGTTCGGTTTTAGCCCCTTTCGCAAAGTCAACCAGGTGGGAATGCATTAAAGGCGTCCGGCCGGTTTGCCGTAAACCGCAAATCCACCCCCACCAATGGCCGGTCGGTCGGTCGGCCGGAGAAATCCAATCGCCAATCAGCATCAGGTCCGATCCGTGCGGTGGCGTTAACGCATGGTCACTGCGTCAAACCTCGACCGGACCCCACGAGGGAGCGGGCGAGTCTAATTAATTACCGACAATGATTATTATTGACTGTTTGTGAGGTTTACGCAATTTAAGCGCCTTCACGCCAGGTCGTCGTCGTCGTCGTCTGCGAGTGCCCGTGGCTCCCAGAACCAGAAGGTACGGATCGTGTGCGCCACACGTGAGGCACAAATTCGATGCGGAAAGGATCAACTGGCCGACGGAATGGTGAGAACCGGTGAGCACAATAGTCAACAGTGGCCGTGCGCTTTCGTGCTGCAAGCGCGATTGATTAAATACGGTAATTACCGCCGAGGGGTTTACTGCCGCGCTGGGAAAACCCGACCGGTGCTGGTTGAGTGCACCATCGGTTCTCGTTTAAAACGTCACGGGCGCATTACTTCACCCGCGCATTATCGATCACGAGCAAACGGGGGGCCTACTTATGGTTTTGTGTTCGATATTACTTCCACATTATGGGGGAGGCCATTTCCCCGTGTCGAACCAATCAATTGGGTGGTCGAGGAGAATACCGCTTCCATAAATTCGCTCCCCCCCTTCAAGACAATAAATAGTGTGCTGCGTAAATGCTTCATGGGAAGCAACAATAAAAAACACGAAAGTAAGGACCCCTAAATAGCGCGACCCAACTCGACCGCAAAAAAAAAGCGGGTCGAGTCGTGCTGGCTGAATGAAAATGGCTGCAGCGTTCGATGCGCCATGCGACTTGAATGCTGCACGTCCCCCATTGTGGCTCAATTTTCCAAGGTCGTGAAAATTGGGCTACCACGAAAGAGCAAAAAAATAAGCAACCGAAAAAAGGTGCCAAGGAAACGCACCACACATCGTGTGCACGCACACGCAGGGGCGATTTTACTCTCGGTTTTACATTTCACGACGTAATAAAAAATTCCGGTGCGCCCGCAATTCAGGGCTTCCCCCTGCATTCGGATGGATGAGGCCATATAAAAATGCGAAAAGCATACTGACAGGCATAGTTGTCGGGTGGCTGGGTGTGTGAGTTTTTCCCCGCTGGTGGAGCGAAATAATCGCATCGAAACGGAGGCCAACAGTGGCGTAAAAAAACACACCCACTCAGCCACGAACCACCGGGCGAATAAACCCCAACGTGGATCTTTATGCTCGGTTGGCGTGGTAGCGATGTGGGATGGGTTGGGAGGGTCCCAAAAATCGAAACACATGCAACACATGCAATAAAAATCAACTGACAAACCACGAGTTACCCAAATCGCTCGGTGGAGCGAGCGAAATTCGAACCGCCATCCGTGGGGTGTATTTTTTTTTGTTTGTATCGGAACCGTCCCACTTTTCTTTTTATTTTTTTTTGCATCGTTCCGTTGCAGCGGTGCGTTTCCGGACGCACCGTGTTTTTTTTTCTTTCTGCCGGCCATTTTCCATGACCACCAATCGACTACATGGTTGTTTGCGTTGCACGATCAACCGTACCGCAGGCACGTAGTTTATTTTGCAAAGCAGCTTGCCGCTCGAAGGGCATTTCGCTTCATCGGAGGGGTGTGGAGTTTACATTGGTTGGGGTCTCGCTGCGGGGGAAAAAAAATCGTCAATGACGGCACGAGTAGAATGGCGATTTTTGTGTTCGACCGTTTATTGCCCCTCATTTATAACGGGGGTTATCACACGCACTTGATAGAATATTCACGCCGAAATCAAACGCCACAGTTCCACGGTGGGGATCCATTTGCGTAGCGTGTGCGCACCTTAATCCAGAGAATTATAAAGGACTTAGCACTCGAAGATTGCTGCTGCGTGATTTTTGTGCTCTAAAACCTGTCACACTCGAATGCGCCACGCTTTTACCGTTGGTTGGAATTATTCCAGGAGTATCAGATAACATAATTGAACGATAACAGCAAAGCTTTGTTGTTCCATGTTGCAGACAGTAAATTCTCCGGTTTATTACCACACTAAGCTCGGTATCACCACGGTGAAGTCTTTGATGAAGAAACTGCCGCGTCCTCGAAGCGTGCATTTCTCCATCCACGCAAATATTATCCAACCACACGGAACAAACATATCGAAACGTAAACACCGCCTCCAGTGGCTTCCTTCCATTCCCGGGGGGTGCTTTCTTTCACGTAAAGGACCCTGGCTTTGCAAAGAGGAAAGCAAAACGAGCAGAAATTACAACACAGCGTGCAGCGTGCCACCAGCCATTGAGCAGCCAGGTGGTGCGCTTCGTTTGCGATCGTGACGATCCGCGAAACAGCGTTTTGCCTTTTTATTGACGGCAAACCACCCGCACGGAACGAAACGACCTGAACTCAACTTGGCGGCCTGGTTGCAGCTCATTTATCAGGAAACTATTTATTTCCACGCCAGCTGACGTTTGCTTTCGAGCGTGAACCAACGTTCGCAGGGAGCAGAACAAAAGCATAACATCCCGATTCAGCTCGGTTTGCCCGGAATCAACCGCTAATCGGGATAGTTCCGGGAATGGTCCTTTGCAGGACGATCCTTTGCATAACTGCAGGCGCCAGTGTGGAAGGAAGCACTTGTGGTGAAATTTCTAAGCTCCCAAAGCACACTTTTTTTATCAAACTAATCCGCCACTACATAAGCACGTGATCCGATTAAGAAAAAAGGTTTAAAAAAACTCTTACAAACCAACCACACAACCCTGCGCGCACACGCTGCTAAGTAATTATGCCAACACACGGTTCGGTTGCTTCCCATTTGTCCGCCTTTCCGGGAACCGTTCTCGAACGCACTTACTCATTAGCTCCCCCCACCTCCGGGGTGGCGACAAAAACACACTTTACCAAGAAAGATGTTTAATGTTGTTGCAAAATTCACCCTCAATTTAGCGAACACAACCAACGAACGTAAAGAACAAGCGCTCAATTTTTTTTTTTGGGTTTCAGTTCCATTTTTTTTTTGCTCGTCCTCTAAATTCCCCTCGTTCACATGCATCAAATCCACGGCCCGTCACATGGGGGGAGGATGGAAATAGAGGGTGGATTTGGATAAATTTTGCTCCCAACGCAGGATAAGCAACCAGCGGCAAGGGCGAACTGGCACGAGTGTGTGCGAGCGCGCGAGCTTGCGAGAAACTTTTACGTCAAAATTTGCTCCATTAGTCTTGCCGCCAGCCGATCAGGAGGCTCGTTCGTTGTCAAGTTCGCAGACCTCAGCCCCACCCCCTCTTTGGGTGACGCTTTCAGTTCCGGCGTTGGGCGATGAAGAAAAATGTTTGCACGACGCGCGGAAAAACGATCCGCGGCGCAACTTGCGCGCCGGCACGCGTGTGTCCGGGCGGGTGGGAAAAAGAAAAACCGTTCGCCTCACACCGAAAACTTCCGACACTTTACGGGGTGTCGTAAATACTTTCTTTCTGCAGTTTTGTTTTTGGTTTTGTTTTTGTTTTGCACGGAATCAGAAATATTAATTACCGCACTTGTTGTCGTTTGTTCACCAGAACGCTTTCACAAGAACCCGGGCCGAGCGCGCGCACTGATCGGTTGTTATATGGGGAGGTGCGATTTTTCCTTCTCCTTCTTTTTCTTCTTCTGCTGCTTTTCACGCCACCTTCTGGCACAACGTCGGCACCACGCTAGCAACAAATCGCGCCCGAGAGCGGGTGGGCCCACTAGCGGAAGTGAAAATAATGAATCCCTCCATAATTAACGAAATTGGCTCACATATTAAAACTTCACCCGCCCTGAGAAGACGGTGGACTTGGTGGTGGGAAAGAAGCCTCAATTAAATGAAACAAACAAACACACGTACACAGGCCGACGTATCCGCGTGTCGGGTGAACAAAGTGTTGCAGCAAAGTTGCTCATTCCGTTGCCGGTTGTGGCTTGGTTTGGGCGCTGGGCAATAATTTTTCCTTGCACCAGCAACACACGATGTCGCTTCGACAGAGAGATCATGTCCCACAGAAAGGGACGCTTTTCCAGGGTGGCGGGAATTGTGGGAGTACAAAAATCACGCTCCCGTCTGCAGCAATCCTGACGGGCGAGCCACTGACGGGGAGATCATAAAAGGGCACGAAACCGGAGATATGATCGATGGTGTCTCCGACGGTGGAAAAAGCGAAAGCGCTGAGACCACCGAAGCGAGACGAAGGAATAGAGAAACACACGGAATGAAACGACGAAAAAAGGCCAACATGGTGATGTGCTTTTATTTCAAGCTTCGAAATTTTACACCAAGCGAGCAAAACTTTTTCCACCTTCCATCTATTCCGCTCGCTTCGCTTCGAGCTCGGGGCACTTTTTCCTCGGTGTGCCACCACTTTGGTGCCGGTGATGGCGCGAAGCGTAGAGAAAACTCCAACCGACAACCCTAGGGCTGTGAGGCACAGGACCACGTTCCGGTAAACGGTGGCAAAGGCGGCAAGCAGTGGCAGCAGCAGCAGCACACAAAAAAAAAATACAAAGAAAAAACACGATGCCATCGCTGGAAACATCATCTGCCTTTCGGTGTGGGTCCGTGCAACTCGTCTACGGCTGCCTTCATTTCTGTTTTATTTATTTTTTTTTTTTGCTCGCTTTCTCGTTCCCTTTGCACCGTTTTTATGACAATTATGGTGGCCCTTTGCCGGACGAAATGCGAATCACGGTTCGCGAGTCCGAGAACCTGTGTCGGATAAGAAAAAGGAACACAAAACCCCCAAATGTGAGACAATAGCCATTTATCATAACAGTTGGGCCCCATTTTTGTGCCGTGGTTGTAAATTTGAGATGCTATGTTGAACAGATTTTTATCATTTGCTGCCACTTTCGTTCGCCCCGCCAGAGGAAAATCGGCCGAGCCCTACCGCACCCAATCCGGACACGTTTAGTCCGGTTCGTTGGTTTCGCTTTTTGCTGCGACTCCTTGCGACGCCCCTTGAAGATTTTTGATTTTATTTCCCCTATCTCCGGTGGGATTTGCTTTCGAGTTTGTGTTCACGGTAATGGTCCCGCTGTTTCTCGGACGAACGTCAATAAGTGCGCGTTTGGTTGTGAGTAATGTGTGAGCTGTGTTTGAAATTCCAGAAATTCTGTCAAAACGTAGTCGAAAAGATTTTGTTACACGCAGCACAAACTTTATGATCTTCTGCGAAATGCTTCTAAAGTTTCCGGGATTTTCGAGCATTCCAATCTCTGGAGAAATGGGAAGCATTTTAGGAAGGAGAGCATGAAAATACATTTTGTATGATCGGAAGTCGTTCAAGCTTTGATATTTGTCAAAGATGTATGAAACTATTCAATGCAATCCATGTACATCCTTCATATCAAAAACACCATCGCACGCAAGCATTGATAAAGCACTCGAAAAAACGGCTAATATAATAGCTCTTGGTGCTCAGAAAAAAATCCATTTTATAGCACAAAATCACTCATTCATTTCGAAATCGAATTATATATTATTTCTTTCTTTTTTTCTTCTTTCCTCCTATCCTTGCGTGCATCTCCCTCGGCATCTCATCGTGCCGAAACGATACTCGATTGTAATATGTATATGAATTATGTTTGTGGCTCCATCTTTGCAACCTCCATTTCTAAAACCGTCGCCTGTACCAACACGCACCATCACACCGCTCACCACCTCATCTTGCGCCGCGTTGACGGCGAATGGCGAATGTGCTCGTGCAATCGTGGCTGCAATTTGTAATCGACGAATCACCACCTCATCCTAACCACGCAAAAAAAAAACAACATCAACAAAAAAACATCGAACCAACCGATCGCAAAAAAACAAAACACCATCCCTAAACCACTCAACCCGCATGTGTAAACGGCATGAGCCAGGCTACTTCGATTCAGTCTCCTTTGGCGACTCCGACCAAGTCGCCCGTTAACCAGCCCAGATACCCGGCTCACTACCCAGCGGCCACTTCCGCGCCCAACCGCGGCTCATCAACCGTCGCCTTCAGCGGAGGCCGTGCCGTTCTGCCGAACAAGCCGAACCAGCAGCAGTACCAACCGGTACAGCCCCAACAGCAGCAGCAGCATTATCAGCAACCGTTCTTTGCTCCTCAACAACAGCAGCAGCAGCAGCAGCAACAACGCGGCGGATACGGTAGTGTGGCCCCACGCTCCCCTGGAGTGGCCTCGCCCCGTTCGCCGGGCTCCACGCTAAGCGCTAGCCCACGTGGTTGGGCCCACGTGGCCTCACCGGTACCGGCGGGTTCGTACCGCCCATCGCCCCAACCACCGCACTCATCTTCGCCATCTTCACCCTTCCATCAGCAACCGTACCACCCGGGGTACGGCGGACCGGCGGTTCAGACCGGATCGGCTCCACCTGCCGGCGCCTGGTACGGTGCGCGAAAGGTACATAACCACTGAACGCTAGGGCGCTGAATCGCTACCACTGCTCCTTGTCCTCGCAAAAATCATACCGCGCACGAAAAACGAACGATAAAAAAAAGAAACATCCGGTGGGTTCGCCGTACCAACGCGTACGGACTTTTCATTTATTTGTGTTCCTTTACGTTGCGTTTTTGTACCTTTTGTCCTTTTATTTTTTTTTACTATTGCTGTGTTCTTTTTTTTACACTCTCTAATGTTGCGTTTCACGTCTGTCCTGTTCTGTCCTGCTGTCCACTACACTTGTTGAGTTGAATTGGCCAAACCCAGTGTGTTACGTCGTTTGCGACTGCAAGCGGTCTGTGTTTTTTTTTTCTTTGTTTTCGTGTTGTTTTCTTGATCATAAAAAAGAGCACTCGGCAAGTGTACGTTTATGTAATTGCTCAACTTTCGAATCACGTGTGCATAACTCATCGTCTTGTGCGTAAGTGGTTCTATGTTTTATGTTTAAAATAAATTTACCCCCTAATCCCATGAATTTTTATTATAGCCTTCTTCATTTAGTACTTAGCTATCTTATCTATCAAATATATATGGTTAGCGATTATCGGTTTCATTTACTTCCCTAGTCTAAGCACTGACCGCATAGAGCCCATTACATTACATGGACAGCCACCAACCACCGGTGTTGTTGTTTTTCTTCTACGATTATACCCTAATATCCACCCTTCGCTAACACATTCGGTAACCATGGTAACCAGCTCTCAATAAATCCTGCCAACTACACGACTTTGTAATTTTACGCGTTCGCGCGAGATGACGCGCAACAATTAAGCTTGTTCACGGTTTTTCGGCAATGGCGCAGAGAACATGAAAACAATTTGTGAGCTAATCTAGCTAACTAGCATACTCGCGCGCGCTCGTATGCGAGAGAGAGAGAGAGAGAGAGAGAGAGCAAAAAAAAAATGCAACACAATCAACTGTGCATCTTGGTCCGCACTGATCGGAGGACACATTGTGTAGCTATCTACGCGCAACAGCGCCAAATGGGGTCCGAGCCCCGGGTCGGACAAAACCACAAAGCAAACGCTAACCGTTTTGTCCCGGTCAAACCGTGTCCGGGTTGGCACCCCATAATAAGCGCACACATGTTGCGAATGAAAACATTATTGAGGTGAAACACCCACACACACACACGCACCCCTACGCAAGCACGCACAAGGACCCCACAGGACATTCAATGTCGCTACCAGCTCGGACGCGCCTAATGCTTGAGCATATTTTTGCTTCCGCCAAAAACGCCACTCTAAAACATGCAGCAGATCCAGCGGATCCCAAGGCGCAGGACTCCAGCAACCAGCCGGTCCTGGGAAGCAGTTAACACACCGGCGCTAGTTAAACTGGCCGCTCTGCTTTCAACCTCCATCGGCTGGTGGATAAATTATGCGCGCACTCGAAACAGGGCGTAAAACACGACCACCAAGCGTTCCGCTGTTTCGGTGGTTGTTTTCGGTGGCCTCGGCCCTCAACGCCACCAACACCGCATTGTTTATTCCGATAACGAGATGAAACAGTAACCTCTCTTTCGCGCGGTTCAACCCTTTTTGCGAACGGTTCAACAAAAGGGCACGGCGCTGGAGGCGAACAAAAACAAATACAAATCCTTCCGCTAAGCCGTGACGTGGCCACCACCGGGCACCGTTTCCGGGCACCCTTGTTCGCATCAACATCACGCCTGCACACGCACACGCCTCGCAATAAAGCCTCACCAACCAACCACCCAGCGGGCCGATGTTCATTCGATTGCGCACTAATGACGCACTAATCCAGCGGCGACATTGCGAACGAACAAACGGCCCCACCGGGGCTGATGGGATGAGAGACTTTCGGCACATTTCAGCACACAGCAACGCGATCAACGCACCATCGCAAAACGAAGTGTGGCGGGTTTTGTGGTGCACGTTTTGAAAAGCCCAACTTCATATCGAGTATTTATCGAGCCAAAGGGGAGGGAGGAAGCAAATAAACACACCTATCTTTCACCGGTCGGTTCGGTTCGAATGTCGGTCTGATCGTCGAATGCCGTCTTGCATCCGGAGTCCGTTCAAGCGATTGTTGCGTGTACAATGTTATGACCGAATGGGTGCTATTTTTGCACAAACACACCAACGAAAGCTGAGGAGGAGTTTTTGTTGTAGAAACGACGTACGGCGGGTTGTTGTGTCTCTCGGCGCCCTGGATCGTCGCTCCACCTACGCCAAATGGGTTGGTTTTCTCGCGTTCGCTTTTTTTGTTCCTGCTTCCGGGCGGTGTTTGTTAATTAAACATCCGCACGGAGCATTGCACTGGCCACCGAGATCATTTCGCATGCAACCGTGGTAGACGCCCGTGGGTCGTATCAGACACGGGTTGGTGATATGATACGCCGCTAAACAAAACAACAAGAAGCATTCGAAACACATGCAAATCACACGGCAGAACCCAAACGGCGTAGTACTAATTGTGCTTTAACATTTTCTGACCCGGAGTAGTGCTCTTTCGACGCAAAATAAAACAAAACGAGAGCCTTCGTCTGGGCGTTTTTTATCGAAATCGTCCCTTTAATGCTGTGTTGTGATAACGAACTGCTGCTACTGCTCTACGTGTGAAATAATATGGACAGTAGCTCGTAGCTCGATGGTTTCTTTCCAGCTCTGTAATGTCGATAAAGCAGTGGTCTTTTGGGGCCAAAATGCGTCACCGAACTGCATCGAACTAGCAACTGAATCGTACCAATGTTCACTCAATTAATGTTGCTTCTTGTCTGTGTTCTCTCTTTCTCTCTCTCTCTCTTGTCTCTTCTCACGCGGACTGTGTTCAGCCCGAAGCACAACAGCAACAACCGCTAGCACCGCAGTATCAGAATCCGCTTGAGCAGCAGCCGTACCAACCGCAACCAACCGAAGCCTTCCAACCGCTGACGGCACAGCAACCGCTGTACCAACCACCGGTTCAGCCACAACACCAGCAGCAACAGCAGCAGTTGCCACCGACACTGATCACGACCCTACGCAAGGAACCACCGATGTCTCAGGAGCCTGCTCCCGTCTATCAGACGCAACCGGTTGCTGCTATTTATCAAGGTAAGCGTCCCACCCGGAACTAAGCAAATGCCAACAGCCTGCAGTGTGGAACGAAAACAATTCACTGGAAACCGAGCTTTTGGTTTTATAGCATCCTTATACGGTTGCAAAAAAACTAAGCTTAACTGCAGCCCTTTGTTATTGCGTTATTTGGGCGAGAAAACTCAAATTAAGATGAGCTGTTTTCGATGGAACATGTCTACGAGCTTACATCGCACTTTGTGCTCAGCCTTTGCCTGCATAGTTTTCAAACAGTTTGCTAGAGCCTGTTATGTAGCGAAAGCTTTAAGGTTCTGATGAAAAAGAAAAGCCTTTACGGCCTGTTCAAAGTACCACTGCATCGTCAATATCGGTAGCTGTACAAAGCAGCACGATACTCGAACACGAGGTTCGAGTAATGGAGTTTCAACGAGCACCGGAAGCACCATGTTTACTCCCTCTGGAACTCGTCTCCCTTGAGAATGGCATTCAACAACACCGGGCACCATCGATGGCTGTTGCTGCCTGCTGCTGCTGCTGCATCCGCACACTTAACAATCCACGGTAGTTACAAAATCAATCGCTTGAATCGCACAAGAAGTAAAAACAATCCATTGATGCATATAATGACGGCGCACCGGGACGCTTCGGTTGGCACCGGAGAGAACTCCCCGCCCCGGGGTGCCGGTGAGCAAACTCGTGTGCAAATACCGCAATGTTAATGATCCGGACGGGATGCTACTTGAGCGGTGATTCAGAGATGCATATCCTGCAGCGTGGGAGAAAGCCGCGTGCATTCATCCTGCTGCAGCTCTCGTCAATCTCTCGAGAGCCCGACCGGTTCCAATCAGGCGCACAATTCGTTGTGATGAGATGAGTTTTTTTTTTTGCCTTTGCCTTTGCCTTTTGGAACCGGCAACTGCAAGCGAACGGCTGTTTGATAGTGGCGAATGGATGCGAACATATTGCGAAATGAGTACTTTTTTACAACGGAGCGCAATACAAATAAAAAACTAACACCTTTCGGCAACGTAATGCATTTCGATGAGCGAGAAAACCCAAACCCAGGCACGGCCGTTGCAATGAAACGAACGACTTCTGGTAACCACTTCACGGATGACTGTAAAATCGCCGAACAAACAATCAGCAGGGCATTCAACATCATCATAACAAAATGATCGCACCCGTCCGGCCACCGCCGTAACGATATCCTTTTTCTAGAAAAAAAAAACCGACAGAATAAACAAATCGTTTTCCTCGGAGTCACGGATCATAATGGGCACCAGAAAACGACACCCCACGGTAGCTGACATTCGGAGCAGTCCCTCCGGGCTATTCAATCCGTTCGCTCGAGCTCGGAAATACATGCACACACAAACGCCAATGCCACCATCACCCCTGAGGGGCCATTTTTCCTATGCAATTTGTCGTTGATTATTTATAGATGTGATCGAATTCCCCTGCGGAGGTTTCCCATGAACCGGCGCGCGTAGTTGCTCATGTTTTTTTTCTTCTGTCACTTTCCCCGAGCCGTTTGGAATATTATAATAAATGCCCCAAGGCGTCCTAAGCCCTGCTCAAGGATAACAGTCAGTCTGTCCCCTTCGTTCCGGGTACGGGTGGCCCCAGAACGAAGGAGCCGACGACGCCACAGCGAGCAGGATTGATTTGATAACGGTGCAAAGTGATTGTGCCGGAAAGGTGTGCTCGGGTTGATTTATGATTTTCGGAAGCTTTCCATTTTACAGTCTGCCGATTTCGTTATTGATGCCAGTGGGCTCGAAATAGCCGGTGCAATGCCACGAGCAACGCCACCAGCGAAAGGTGAGCGTTCCTGTCCACGTTCCGAAAGAGAGTCGATCTCGCACGGACCCAACACGGTGGCGGACATCGCAGCGGATCCACGATAAAAGCCATTCCCAAGCCAGCTCGGGAAAATGGGGATCAATAAACAGATTTAGCCGCAAGAGCCCAAGGCTACCCCAAGTCGGAAGTCGGGCTTGGAACCGTCGGAAACATTCTGCCGGTGCTGGCGACGGATGCATCAGCCGTACGGCAAATAAATCACTCCACCTCTCGGCCACCGTAAGCTACTCGCGCTTTCGCAACACGTAAAGCGCATTTAGCGCGAATAAACACCTACGATCGGTCGGCTACTGGGCGACGACTGAACAGGGCGCATTTCCGGCGCCACGACCCACACCCAAGTGTGCTCATAAATTGCTAAAATAAATTCAATTTAATGATAGAAAGCTCTTTTCGCGCATCAAATATTCATCGCCAACCACCCTGGTGGCTGGTGCCGTTTGGGTGCTCAAACAATTCAACTAAAGCCTGCGGTGGGTGTGTGTGGTGCCTTTTGCAGGAACCACCGATTTGTGGTCACACACAACGCTCGCTGGCTTATCCGTCAGATCCTGGCCGCGTTTGGATGGTGCGTGTGCGTTGTTTGACGAAAGAAAACGACGCGGAAACGCCATTTTGCGAGAAGGAAAAAGGCTGATAACGGGACGTGTGAGTTCGACATTTGTCAAATATTCATACCAAGGCGAGGTTGGGTTTTGCGCGAAAAGACGCGGAAAACCCGCTAGACGAAGCCCGGTTGACGATTGAACTCGTGGCGGGTATGAAAATGTAAAATTTTCAACCACATGAGTGTTCCCACGTTGTTTTTTTTTTATTTTGCCATCCAAAAGCAAATTCTTTGTAGAGCGTTCTTCCGTTTTCCTGAACTCACCACCGCTCGGGAATGAATTTTCCCATCGAAAGTCATGTCAGCAGTGCGGGCAAAAAAGCAAGAAAAAAGAAAAAGAAAGAGAGAAACCCACCCTCTTATTCGCGGCTCTTAACCACTCGTCATCAATTCATCCACGAAATACCCACGCAACGGAAGGTGCCGAAGGAATATGTCAAACGGTGCCTCGTCGAATGCAACCAGCAACTAAGAAACTCGTTTTATGTTATACCCACTCACCCTTGACCGCCCACTCGGAACGATCCTCGAAAAAGTCACCGGAAACATCGCACCGGGAATCGGTAACACGTGGCGTGTGACGTGTGTTTGTGTGGTGCGGAAAGCAGAAAGAAAAACCTCCCATCCACCGTCGAGATGGGACACGATTTTCCGTTTTATGCCGGGTCCGGGTTGAGCCACCTCATCCGTCCGCCCGTCCGTCCGTTCGTCCTAATCCGCCTGTGGCCACCCACGGAACGAGCCACCTTTGGGCAAAAGTGTGCCCTTTTGTGCCCGCCACGTGCATTGCCGCCCGGTTGCACCGATTTGGTGATGCATCGCGTGAGCGCAACCGTTTCGAGCCATCGATGTGTGCCGAAAGCACGTTCGCATGCCGGCTGCGAGGGCAATCGCGTTTGTCGTCGGATGGCGTTTGCATGCGCACCGGCTTGGCTTTTGCGCAAACACGACCCACCGGGTTACATCACCACCGCGGCCAAACGGCACACATCGTTTCACACAAATTATGGAGCTTTTATCACCTGCTCGCTCTCTCTCTCTCTCTCTCTCTCTCTCTCTCTCTCTCTCGTTTCGGTGATGATTTCGCTTCAAAAGACAAAAGCGATATGTACACATATTCACGATGATGGGAAAACGCGAATGCATTATGAATGGCGCCCGTACGATGGAGCAATCGAGCGGCTTTCTTTGAGCGTTTCCATGGTGACGCGTTGGGCTGCTCGATCGTTCGCCTGCTGCCCATGCTTTCGTGCAATCAAACATTTCAAATCGCGACACATTCACTGTAAGTGCCGCATAAACAATACACAATCGACGCGGTTCAATGGGCTGGGAAAAAACTGGGATTTGAAGGTGGAGAGAGGGCGCAGAAAAAAAGCTCTTTCCCTCAACAAGGACGCTTTTGGAATATTTAAAAGATTTACCCTTTTCACGATTTGCTCTTCGGGGCCCTGCTTGCGTGCCGTTGTACGCTGAGAATTTGTTGCATCCTATTTCCTTCGGACCCACTCGATGGTGTGTGTGTGTGAAACGATGAGCGTTTGGAAATATCAGACCATGATTCATCCGCGCAATCGACCATTTTGTATGCAGGAAAAAAAATGCACGACACTTGCGAGTGAAGTGTGGCGAAAGACTCCCCCTCCCAGCTCAGTCAAATACACGCGTGAGTTCACGAAAATTGCCACCCGCGCGAACAGCGATTCATACAGATGTAAATGAACCGATGGCACGACACATGGCAGCTCGAAGCGAAGAAAAAAAGTGGGCTCAGACATCGCGCACATCCCCATCCACAGCCGCGGGTATTGTAATGGTGAAAATTTTTGCGCATTTTTATGGGAAACCCCCGGTCCCGACTGAATGCGCCGCTAACAAACATCGCTCAACCGGCAACCTGGCAGCTGAAGCGAATGAAAGAAAGTTTGCCATATCGGCTGATTTTGAAAGGATGCTGCCGCGTACCGAAGTGTGCCAAATTTATGTATTTTTACCCCGTGCGTTTTTCGTTTATTTTCCTACGCGCGCACATTTGCGCGTGTATCAGCGGCTGTGCAAAAAAAAAACAGAATACGCCCCTTACCGACACTCCACTTATCGACGCTCGGCACCGTTTCGGCCTAGATTTACGGCGATAAAAATGGCTTCATCAGGTGTACGGTTCTTGTACGACTGGCGCGTTTCCCTCGGTGCCTCGGGAGAAAACTTTCTTGCAGCGGCAAATCTGTTTGCGAATTTTTGCACCCACACCACGGGCCCAAACCAAACGCATTCATTACCATGAACGTGCGGGCGGGACAATGTGTGCCATCGTGCGCATAAAATATTCAACCCTCGTGTCATCACATTTCTCTCCCACGCCACCGGCACCAATGGCATTTGGGTAGCGTTTGGGAGGTGGCTTTTAAATCGCAATATTCGAGCAATTTTGAAACACGAACACGAATTACAATCGCACAGCGAGCGCGTACCTATGGATGCGCCTATCGCGCTTCCCATCTCGGAGGACCGGTTAAAAATGATAAAAAAAAACAACCCATATCAACGGCTTTCGCATCTTCATCGTTCAACGCGTAACGGAAGGATCCACACCCGTAATCCTCGTGGCTCGATTCAACGACCCACCAGCCAGTTCCGAGTCGTGGCGAAGACTTTATTCTTACGCAGATGTGAAATGAAATTCTGCATCGACAGAAATTGAAAATCGATTCCGCGTTTTATGGTTTTACGTACACGAGCCTGTGCGATATTTACTTCGGGGGATTTTTTTTTTACCGCCCCAGCTTCTTTTACGATAATGATTCGCCGTTTCTAATCGCTAATGGGAAAATTCATTTTCCGCGGCCTGTTGCGAGACCGACGCAGCTCGACGAAACCCGGTTGGGGCCAAAATCTCGATTCGGTATGCGAAGATTTATGCTTTTTATGGTGCTGCGACAACGGGTTGATTTTATGGCCGACGCCACGGCGACGGTCGCGAACAGATAGAAAAAAGGACCCGTGCCGTGTTACTGCTCATGAAACGCCAATAACATTACGGGACGGTTTATTGTAATAGCTTTATTTTGTTTCGTTCTGCGAGCGCTTACCCGGGCAGCTCTTGGTAATCATCTTTTCGTTTTCAATTTAATTGCTGCTAAGTGAGTGCTTCATTTTATTTCGCATTTGTTTTGTTTCCTTTCAAACTGCTTGTTCATTAAGCCGGTTTTTTGGTTTTTTATTTTCCTCCCTCTTTTTTTTTTGAACCATAACAGGAGGTAGCAATATGCGAGGAGACCAAAAGTGGCCCCCAGAGGAGTACAAGCGCCAATCGGAAGTGGACAACGAGGAACGTCGCAAGCTCGCCCAGCAGCCAGCTTTCCGCCCACGGCGCCAGCAGAAGGTAAGCCAACAAATGTCCTCTGACCGATCCTTTTTTAGGGTTTGCTTTTTGTTTTCCTGTGCCTCTTTGTTATCTTGACCGGGCATATACTTTCGTTCTGTCTATCTCACAATGAAGACACATAATTTAAAGAAGATTCGCTCATTTTCTTAACTGCTAGAGATAACAATCTAACGGAGCAATTATACGGAATAATTTATTTCGCTTTACATGAGCCTAATGGCAAACTCTTTTGCTCTAATGGAGCTTCTACAACGCCCACCGTGTTATATTTTGATCGATCCAATCCAAGCAACCATTGCTCCCAGTAGACGTCAATAACGGAACGTACACGTCAAAATGTCAAACGTTTCTAGCAGTGTTTGAATAATTAACTTTAATGTTTGTTTACGACATCTTTCAAAAAAAAACGACAAATACATCGAAAAATAACTTTTCTGCCAGATCCTTTAATTACTGATCTCAAAATGTACTTGCGATGAAACAACCGGGCTCATATTTAATGACGTCATTTGCAAAATGTACACTATACATGAGATCTTACGTACACGCGCCGGCACTCGGCGTTTTTAACAGCCATTTGGTGGAGAAGCCACACCACCGCTCACCAACTAAGGCATGCAAATGGGCATCAATGCTCTGCCACAATTATGGCGAGCTTCACAAATTATTAAACACTTTGCCCGCGGGGATAAAACTCCCCTCCCAGGCGCAGTTCATTAACCGCTGCTGCTGCTGGTGCTGCAGCAACCCAAAAAGGAGCCCATTTATTCCACCCGCAGGTGGGCCCGCAACCACCATCGGCCAACCAAAAGTCGTTGCCGTGTGCTCTGAAATGGGTCGGTTTAATTGTATCGTTCTAATTTTACACACATATACACCCAATCCGAATGAATTTTAGATTTGCACTTTAGCTCACGCGCCGCCCCCCTGGGGGTGACCGATCGTCGAGGACCTCCCCACGCACGGGCTCGCCTGTTGGTGGCCGCGCGCCAAACTGCCGCCGAAAAGTATTTAAAATTTCACATTTATTTAACCCGAAACAATCAACAGTTGGCAGGCGGGCAGGCCCGTGTACGGTGCAGTTTACCTTTTGGTGGAGGCGCCTGGTGCCCCACGACGAAGCCGTCCTCGAACCACCACCGGTGTTTTATTACCGCTGGTTCCGCGTGGTAGGATTGTGCAGCACCATTGCCGGGTGCTTATGGGTGTTTTAATTGAATTTAACCTAAGCCAACTAGCGCTCATTAGAAGAAAACGGTGCGAACCCGTGCGTGTGGGTATGCGCGTGGATGTGAGGATCGGGCTAATTCATCGGGCTAGAAACCACCGGCCGCTAGTGTGCCGAGTCATGCACACTATTTGTATTAGCACACTAAACCACACGCACGCATTCGGGGACCAACCCAAGCCCACCGAAAGCGCACCCAAAACCCATTGACACCGCTGGAGACCATCTAATTACCGTAAAAATAATACATCCCGCCGGTTGTTTCGTTTGTGTTCCGAGTAGCTGATGACAAAATAAATACAGATCCGTGAGATGGCAATGGTGATACTATCAGGGAGCCTATTTGGGGGATGAACATGGACGTAAAGAGAGGGTAAAATTTATTCGGACATTTTACACACCGCGGAACCACGCTGACAGTACCGCAAATAATACACGGTCCAATCCGAAATGCAAATTGCACCATTCAAAAACCTCAGTCAAAAGCGCTACATCTATTTGCGGTTTTTATCTGCGCCCTGCTCTTTTTAGGCGAGGGAGCTGGAAGCGTTTAGCCGTTCAAAAATACCCATCACAATGTCATACACGCAGACATTAATGGTCTGAACAGCAGGCCCACAAAACTCGCTCCAAGCGGAGCTTTTTTGTACCGGAAACCATTTGCTAAAGTTTCACAAAAAACACACCCCCATCGTAAATTTAAGCATATTCAGCTATAAAACAACGAAACATGGAGCAATTATTGCTGTCAATAGCTACACTAGGCACATTAGCAAGCGTTGTTTTGCCGGTGAAAGAAATTGAACAACTTCTAGCGACCATTAAAGATGGACAAAAACAGATGGAGGAAAACACACAGCCGTAGAAATGGTCGTTCATAAATTCACCTTCCCGTAGATTGTTCATTTAGATAAATTGGTGCGAGAAACCGATGTGAAAAACAGGCGCTTAAGCAAAACCCTTTTTTTCTAGGGTTGAACTGTAAGCAAATGGAAGCGAGCAAGCACTTTGCCGTTGTAGCTCCATTAATATCTGTCTTTGCAAGATTCTAAGTCACACGTCCGAGACCTGTTAAAATGGTCCGATCGAAGATAGCACACACTGACCACCAGCATGAAGTGCAACCCTACGAAAGCAATATACCGAGCGCTTCTTCTGCCATGTGTGACCGAGAATCGAGTCCGACGCTGGATTGCCCTTGAGATAGCTTGGCTAATAAATGGCGAGAATTAATTAGCCAAAAAAACACCCCCCGTCAACAACTGGTCCAGATTAAGATGCGACAGATAAAATGCGGGACAAAGCGAGCGCAGGGGCTGCTGGAGATCAAAAGAAAATTTGTACGCAGTGCTGAAAAACCACCGAGCGCGTCTGATTAATAAGATTTCTGTGTCAGATTGCAGTGCGTGCGTCTGTACGCCGTTGTCGCTTGGTGGTGCAATTCTCTTTTATTTCGTGTTTTTTTCTTTGTTACACCCCCCATAGGTCCCGTACAAAGGGCCACCAGAAGAGCAAAAATATAATCCCATTGTACGACCGGCTTGATATGCGGGAATGGATGCACTACATAACCGATAGTTGCCCGTTACTACGCAGCTCAAAAGCTGCCCTCTTTCGCTTCCACCCCGAAACAGGCTGTCTGTTCAAATTCAATTTGTCGTTTGGAAATGGCTTCGGCAAACGTTTAGATTGAGTAATCCCAATCCATAATCCCGATTTATATTAATCCCCGAATAACAGCTACAATTATGAGCATTACCGGCGTACCATAGCAACCGACCCTGCTGTGGTAACGGAACGGTGTCAGACGGCTGACCTGAAACCAGCCAACTGCGATTTGAAAAACGATGCAGGAAATTGAATTCGCTCTCCGAGGCTGTTCTGTATTTATTCGTTATTCGCCCCCCCGGCAGAGCATTGCGGAAACTGGCAAACGACTCAAAAAGAACTCACCCGTCAGAGAGCGCTTTATTGCTGCCAATGCGTGCTTAACAACATATTCATTTCCGACCCAAAGAGCAGCAAATGACGGTTTCGTTATGCGAGAGAATTTTCAGGATCGTCAGAGTGCCGTCGCCAGATTGCCCGATGGCTTACGCCTTACCAGTGCACTAAAATTCCACTCTCCTGCGTGAGCTTAAACCACAGCGTCCACAACACAGACACACACAAAGCAGCTCAAGCACAATGCCTTTAACCTCTCCAGCGGGAGGCAACAATACGCCGTGATAATGCATTCGTGCCACGTGTGCAGCCCGGTGCATTCGTCATTGTTCTGGTGATTCCAACCATCACATGGACCGGTAACGAATAATAGTAACTATCTCGAATGGACGGCCAGCGTGTGAGCATCGCTATCATTATCGTTACGATGATTATCATCATCATCATCATCATCATCGCACCGACAGCATTAACGGCGTAATGGTTAATGGCGTGCAGTGGGCTGCATGTTCTTATTGTTGCCGGACCGATGGTTGGGGGAGTTATTTTTTTTTTGTCGTTGTGTAACCGAGAAATACCGAGGAAACGATGCCTCCCAATCGTACGCTGCATTCGCGCATTGTTTGTCATGTTGCGCTAGTGCATGCGAGAGTATAATTTAGCCGCCATTGATTTACTTCCTCCATCCGATCCTCACTGACGATGCACATTCAATTGTTTGACCAAACCACCCCCAACGCAGTTTGAATTCAATTGAAGCGAGTTGAAGCGAAGCCGTTCTGCTGCATTTATAGCCATATTAAAGCCATATCTGCAAACGGCAATTGGTTCGATGAGCTTAAATCACCAAAAAGGCCTAAGGTTATCAACCTGTTTGAATAGACACCGCATTTTAAATAAACCATCAAATGAATCCTTTTTTTTCTCCTCCCCAGCTCAGAATAGCAGCTAAGCAGCGAACAAACCCCTATTCGAATCCTATCCTATTCGTTCCAGCGCATTCCTTTTGTGCGAAATCACATCGCCAAAACGTTCGCGTTCCGTAATTAAATTTACCCATTCATTCGACTAAATCCAATTCCAACCGCTTCTGTTCGCTGGCCATCGGGAAAATATCATTAATCCCGCGCTAACAATCCGCCTCGTGTAATTCATTCCATCGACCAGCCGTCACAAATGAGCGAACGAACCGATACAGATTATTTATACGGCCGAGTGGACCGGGTGGACCGAACGCTGATTAAATTCAATTCGATCAAGATAAAACGAACCACCGGGCGAGATGGCGAGTAGCAATGGGCACATCGTGATTTCTAATTACGCGCACCCGCGAAACGACATCCGTTCCGTTCCGTCACGAACGGTGCGACGATGCTTCAAAGCTTTCATCTAACGATGGCAAATCTCTCCTTCAGTACGCACGGTGCACCGCCGGTCGGTGACACGTTCGTAGAAAATGTGCTCCAGGACATACCTGAGGCCACCGGGGCACCGGGCTTCCACGGGCTCAAAAGCTCATCCAGTTAACAGCGTACGACTCCACCCGGTGTCAGATGCCACCTGCATTTATATATGTGTATGAATGGCTCCCAGCTCTTTGTCCGGTGTCTTTTGCGTCCCGTTCCGGTGGCGTCGTACTCCGTCGTTGGATAGAAGCCACGGTGTTTCACCTTTTGCTCGCACTTTTGCAGTGACCTTAAAAGTGGAGCTTTTTTTTGCGTTCTCTCCCACCATTCGATGACACGCCGTTCCTCATAGGATTAGGTAGAGTTGTACCTCGGGGATTCTGGTTTATTTTTTTTTTCTTCGCCTGCCCAACCCGGCCCGGCTGGTATAGAAAAGAAAATTGAATTAAAATCAATGCTAATTGAATTCGAGCGAACTTCTCGCAAAAAGAGGTACAATTTTCGAACCCCTTCGATCACTGCGCGTGGCCACCGTCAGGCATCGAGATGCTGTGCCGTGGTGGGACTTGCTTCGAAAAAGCACCGTCTCTCGATGACGATAAAAGGGCTTGAAACTGGACAGACTGGGTTTTTTTTCACTCTCTCTCTCGCTCTCTCATGTCTCCTCGCCGGCCTGATTATCATGTCGCTTTTGGTTTGGATGTTGCATTCGAATTTGCTAAAAGTTATGAAAGGGGTTTCGGTGCCCAAACTTCAATGGATCACTTTTGCGCTCTCTTGGGCATACACCGGTGCCATTTTCAGAAAAAAAATCTAATTACAGCTTTGAGCTGTATAATCCCTCCTCGGGCCGTCCGTACACCGTTTCGTGCTGGTATGGCAAAGCACATTTTAACTTTTTTCGATGTATTTCATGTGATAAAATTATGAAACAATGCTAACACTAACCGTTACCTGTCGAACGTAATCCAACCGTAGCAGTGATGATGTACAGCAAAACCTACATGTGAGCGTTTTCACACATGGTTTATTTTTAATATATACATTAACTATGCCAATATTTGAATTCAATTTTCTATCGTTTGCCACAATACACCAAAGCATGACAAAAGGGGGTTTCCAAGCTGTAGCTTTTTTCCAGCTGAATATACATGATTGATAAAAGCCTAAATTGTCGCGCATGAAGTCATCGCAAGCATCGCTTTTTTTTTTCGTCGAACCGCACGCAATGTCACCGGCGTTACAAACGAACTACGAACGGTTCGTTGTTTCATCGACAGAATGCATGTGAACCGGAGGGCTTTTGAAACAGCTCCAAATGACTTTCAATGTAGCGCGAAGGCAAAATCAGGAGGACAGCTTCATTTTGCATGCATCCGGCACTGGCTGACAGGCGGACGGATATCCTGCCGTCGAGCCGTGTCCCAGAAACGGATAAAGTCTACGACTTTTCGATTTAATCGTGCTTTCAGAGTTCTATTATGCTAACACTCGTCCATCTCTACATTAAACCACTTTGAGCATATTGAAATTCTGTTTATTAAAATCGTTCGAAATTTTTTTAAAACATTCAACTATTGTATTCAAAATGTTATGTAACATTATGTGGCGGGTGTGAAGTCGATATAATTCGATCAAATTTCATAAAACCAGACGCCGCTGTCATTTTTCGACCATTTACTAGCAGTAAATAATCCTTCCCGGGAATTTTTTGGCTCGAATACGTAAAGGTGAACCTCTAGAATATTGGAAAAAAAACCCCATATGAGTATCATTCGATGCGGCTGCGATCCAATATCAAAAATAGGCAAACGGAGGGGTTCGCCGATCGAGCAGAAAAGAGGGAGCCCTGTGAACAACGGAGAACGGCAAGAGAAGGTATACGCATAAAACCAGCATACTTTTGGGGACGAAATAATCGTGCATATGCGCGAAAGGTGAGCAGAAACGAACGACGGGGGCTGTATTGTAGTTTGACACCTTTAAGCCGACCGTGAACAAAACCGACCGATGGGCCTATCGCTTTCATTATTATTATTTTTTTTTGCGCTCCTTACAACCCAGCGAACCCCGGAGATTACGCGACGATCGGTTCGACATCATCCGCACGCGGGATATATCCGAGGCACACACGGTGCTCTCTTTTTTTGTTTGTTTGTTCTGCTCATCCCAACTGCAAACCGTCAGAACCGAAGGACACGACAGCGAACCGTGGTGTTCTTCCGTTGTGGGCCTCCGGAATTTCCTCCATCACTGACACGATTGGCATGCCGGTGTGCCGTATTTTTTACCGCCCGATAGCGGTCATCTTGGCCACCCCAAAAAAGGCCTGTTCCCTACGATACGCATGCAAAGCGGGGGAGAGAGAAAAAAAAACCCAAAACCCCCACAAAAAGCCATATTCTCGACCGCCATATACCTCCAGGTCGCCCGTTCTCGTAGGCTTTTCACGGGAAAGGATTCGAGCACGGCATCCGAGCCATGGTTTCGAGTGGTGTTGCCTCGGTGCCTGGTTGTCACGCTAGCGAGACTCAACGTGTTTCCACCGTTTCGTGGACCCGGGCGCATTCTTATGAATGCCTGCGTTTGGGAGACAAAAAGGGTCGCACAATCAAAAAAAAAAAAGTGGACGAATTCGAGCGGGAAACAAAAAAGCTGCCATCGAATAATTGCTGCTTTCAATGAAATTAATTCATGCAAGATCGGCCGTAAGGCCAGGCGAAAATTAATAGGATTTATCGACCCGGAAGCGAGCGGCATCTGCTTCGGCTGGTGTCGCAACAAATAGCAACAAACGCGGCCATTCGCGAACGGGGAGGCGCAATTTTTCACCACGCTAAAAGTATTATCTCGTGCACCACCGATAGCGATGTTAGCGCGTCCGGTGGGATTTTGGGAAGTGGAATAAATTGTACAAATTGGCCGCACGCACTTAAAGGTATGGAAATGTGTGTGATCGCTAAGCTTACGTGTTATGAAGCATGCGACAGAAAAATATGTTCAAATTTTGAAAGGCCTGTTCACCTGCATAACAGAAAGCTGTTCCCTATTCATTGGGGAGCTTTTCCGTGGGGTGATTAAGGTAATGATTTATTTTTTTCACAAATGATATAAGCTTTTCCTGAATGTTTCTAAAACGCCTCATGAATATCATTGCATCCTAATCACTTTCGATCCATTGCACTTGTTTGAAAAAGTAAACGGGACGCAGTGACATGAGAGCTTTTTTATTGAAAGCTCCACTTACCAGTTGAATGCATGGTAAACATACGTTGGTTATTGGATGAAAATAGTACCAACCACCCGTTTTGCAACATAAACAGGCCAACCTCTAACCATTCTACATTCGCTCGTTAAATTAATTAATCTCCCAGTTCGAGCGCACGTGGTGGAAAATGATTATCCACTCGCTGGCTGGTTAAAGCGGAAATGAAACGCATTTTTAGCACTCGATTCATTCCGAGTGGTAATCAAACAAATCACCGTTGAGTGTAGGCTCGGCAGATTAGAGAGCTTTACGGGTCGATTGGATTGTGTTTACCCGCGTGTTCGATGGATGACTCAATGGATGTGTTATTCAACTTTTATTTTCCAAAACCTCAACAGCTCGGTTGAGCCGATTTATTACATAAATAAGTGCACGGGAATTCAACTGTCTCTTGTTATCGATAGAAAAATCGGCTTTTAAATACAGATTCGAGTACGGGCCACGCCGTATTCCTCGGGAAACGATACCGAATCGCGTCCTGGATGCTGATCAATGGATCCACTAAACAGTGAATCAAGATGGAACCAAGGGAGGGTTTTGTGTCGAAAAACACATGTGTCTTTGAGCTTACTAGCATTCCGACCGACTGGATATCCGTACGCAGCAACCGCTCGTAGTGGATTTGCCAGGCGTTATCCTAAATTCCACCAAACCCATCCATAACCGCTAATCCGTTCTAATGTGTTCTGTTGATGCTATTTCGTTTCTTTTCCTCTCCACAGGACTATGGCGACTTCTTTGCGAAGAATGCACTAAACAACACCTATCCGGGTTACCGGGCACCACCGGGCACACAGCATCATGCCTAGAACCGCAACCATCGAGAAGAGCGGCACGCGACAACCCGGTGCATCCCAGTGAGGCCATGTAGCGTGCATGTGGGGTGGATTTGCGTACCCCCCTCCCAACGGCAAAGGAAACCCGGAAACACGGAAGAGATAGATTGCGAGTGGGGGCGAAAAACAAAAACATCCCAACAAACCCTCCCGTCAGTTCCCGTCGGATGGCGTAGAACGTAGTATTCCCCGCGTGGAGATCGTGTGCGCAGCAGCAGATCGGGCTATGTTCTGAAGTACGTAAAAATTGTTCAAAAATTCACAAAACCGCCCGAGGAAGAAAAGGCAGCACGGGTTAGAGCAGACACACCTGGAAGTATTTATTCGACCGAGCTAGTTCAAAAAGAAAAACAAACGGAGCGAAGGCTTTTGAAAAGTGGTACCTCCCTAGCGTTTTCGTTATGTTAGCGGGCGGATGAAAAACCGTCACTAAAGAAAAAAAAAACACGGCCACTACACGAAACAGCAGCACAACCCATCACAGGATATTTTCGAAACGAAACCAAAAATGAAACACGCGCGCGTGCGTCAGTAAACTGAAAACACAATTTAGGGTAAGATTTTGCGAGCGAGCACGGATCACGGAGGTACGCACTCAGCCACCCGCTGCGAAAAACGGTGCCGTTTTAGAGGAGCTTTAGAGAGACGAGTACGAGTTTCCCGACCGGTAGTAGTTCCGGTATTTACGCGAAGGGACAGACAGACCCCCAACACGCTTAGATTAACCCGTGCGCGATCATGATACGCGTCGAGAACGGGCGCATCACCTGCGCGGTGGCTTTGATTTTCCTGTGCCTTGTCGTGTGCTTCCTGTTCTCCGTTTTCATGTGTGTGTTAATATGGTTTAAGTATCAACCGGCCGCCAGAGTGCGCGCGTAGGAACGCAGAAACCGAGATGCAAGCTTACAGTTTATGATTATTTCATTTTTTGTCGCTCCCTCCCACTGGCGTGCGGAGATGATCGACGGTTTGTAATAATTTTCAGTTTTTCCTTTTTCTTTCGCGCATCCTTTAGGGGCTTCTATATATTTCGAAGAAATGAGAAATGGTAGCACCTGCGAGTGCCCTAGATATCATCACTTAAATCGCAAAAACAGGAACTGTAATAACGCTTCGATATATAGTTTTGTTTATTTTAATCTACGACGATATCGTAAACCAAAACGCCGTGAGCGCTTAACGCTTGTTGTGATTTTGTGACAAACATACATTAATAAAGGCTTACTCGTTATGAACATTCGTTCAGCGTGTTCTCTCTCTCTCTCCTTTTCTCTTGCTTGGGAAGCAGCGGCAACGAGAAATCCGCACAAATTAAGCAGCAGGTGTTTGAGGTGCTCATTAAAAGCGCACACCCTCTCGAACGGTGGCCACATCGGAAGCAATCGAATGGCGCCCCTCAAAAACCAACTCACCAGCACATGTGGAAAACTCTGCGAAATGACAAAAAAAATAAACGCCCACAGGATCAACAAGCCCCTTGGGGGTTTGGGCCAAGCGGCGAAGTAATTATTAATCAAATTTTAAATATATCACGAGATTTTAACGGTTCAATATGGCAGCCAGTTGGGCTCGAAGATTGGCCAAAATAAAGCTGGGATTTTATGCGTGTGAGTGTGTGTGTGTGTGCGCTACACTGAAAAAAGGGATACGAGAACCTCCTGTGATGAGGGTCCTGTTGAGCGTGCAGCCGCAATCGGATGCGCGAAGGCCGAAAAGGAACTGTGTAAATCTCAATTTTTCCCAACCCCGAAGCTTTACCAATTTGCGCTTTTGGCCGAACACCGACGCGAAACAGCGGGGGCGTAAGGCGCATCAAGAAAGAAGAATGCCCGCCGTGTCGGACCGTACATTATTTATTTATTTATGCATCCCGCACTCCCGTGTATTGTTTATTTACGATGGGCGGCCGGGTGGCCAGCTGGACATTCTGCTTTTCGCGCGCGCACCACCCAACAGGCAGTAACAGAGAGAGAGAGAGAGAGAAAGAAAGAACGAGAAAAAAAAGCCTCATGCAAGGAAGGAAAGAAACATATCCAACTGAGGATTTTCCGCCAACGAGCATTCATAAACCGCATTGTTACAGATTGGATCCGTTTAATGCCAGCCAACAATGGCGTCCAACGGAAAGGCGAGCCACGTCCGGGTCTGTTTTTTTTTTGTTTTGCCCCACCGTCCTCATTCTCACTCTCTCACGTGATCGCTTTGTTTGTTCACACGATCTGGGTATCGGTTGGCGGGTGCAAACACGAAAAAAAAAGAAAAATACCCAACAAACACACACGCCCATGCAGGCGTGCCCTTTAATTTGACGCTTTTAATAAGCACCCATCGGAAGCCCAACATAATGATGCTGAAGGACTTTGGCAGGCAGGAACCGGGTCCCGGGCCTGTCAATTGGTGGCTTCGTTATTGTACATTGTTTTAAATTATTAAAATTGATGTACAAATACTGGACACACGCGTGAAAGCGGACGCTGGCCGGCGTGTGGAGAGCCCCATTTCGGTCCCAAACCGAACACGTGCATAATATATATCTCGGGGTGTCGTAAATTTGCACTTATTGTTGATTAATTTGATACAAATGCATCGCCCGGCTCGTGGCTTGCGTTGGCCACAAGCCCCACCCGCAGCCGTTAGGACGTCCGGGCTTTGTGGGATAATATTAAAAAGATGACAATAATCATTATTCAAAAGCGCCCGCTAGCCCGCTTTTCTAGCCACCGACCGACCGACCCATGTGATACTGACCAAACGAGCACAGACGTATGCTTAATTCATAGCTCGCTTTATCAACAAAACTTAGTCCAATTAAAATCCACCTCTCTTCCCTCGCAAAAGCCACAAATGGGCCCAGTCGGGATGAGTGCAATTTTTCCTTGGCTAACCGCCCAACATCGAACCGGGCGGCCGTTGGGACCGGAAGTTGACCGCAAAATTACACTATCGCTATCGGTCGAGCGTCCCCGGTTCGATAAAAGCACCATTTTTATCCACACGCGTTTGCGGGTGCGGTGCTGTAAAGGTTAGATAATCGTTTAAAACCATTAATTGGTGCACGCGAAACCGAAGCCGGTGGTGCGAAATTTAATTACAAACTTTTTACAAACCCGTACAGATTTGACCGACCGACCCGCGGTACAATGCCACCGGCCAGGGATGGGATGATGATTGTTGACTCGGTAAAGGAGCGCCCCAAAAAAACAATCCGGTAGCTCCCGGTAGCGCCCCTAAGCGCCAATTAATAGCGAGTGATTTGATTAATGTTAAATTGTTACCCATACAATTTTCATTCGAAGCGAAAGCATTCGGAAGCACTCCGCAGCTGAGCATAAATGGTTGAATAATGGAATAATTGAATTGTCACCCGCAGGGGCGAATGAAAGCGACAACGAAACGAAGAAGAAGAAGACGAGAAAAAAAGCACACATATCAGGAAGAGTGTAAACCAGGCCATTTTTTCGCACGTGTGCGAAGGCACATCCTACGCCAGGGATGCGAGAAAAACGTGACTCGTCCACTCGATGACTTACCGAGCCGAGGGCACACCAACAGCAAACAAAAAAAAAGAGCCTATAAATTCCAATAACATGAATTAAGATGACCATCGTGCCAGGACACGGTACGGTGGCCATGGCAAAACATCACTTTCAACACTTTTCCCGAGCTCGAGCGACAGGGACGCACACGTCGGAGGATGGCGGAGAAAAAAAAACGAGCATGCAAAAACTGCCATAATAAAATCGTTCGAATCATCTGCCAACAAAACAGCGGTCCGTGTGGAATCCTTTCTGTTGTTTTCTTTGTACACCCTCACGTTGTGCGTGCCTGCGTGTGCGTCCGATTCTCTCGTTCGCTCTTTTCCACGTTGTGCCACCCACGCCCGCGGTGGCGCGGGGGTGAGCGCGAAGAAAGGGAAGTAACAATATTACGAAATGGCAGGCAAACGCTGTGCGTGCCGAATTTGCACTCGTCGGCGAAAAAAAAAGCAAATGGAGGCGCCCAGTCCGGACTGTGCAAAAAGCATATTCATCAGCAAATAAATATCAAATCGAGATTCATTCCACCCTCCCCGGTACGGGGGTTCATCTTTCTATTTTCCCTCGAATACGTTTTTTTTTGTTTCCTCGTTCTTCTTTCTTCGTTAACTTGAGTGGAACGGTGAAAAAAAAAACGCTCCAGCTTCATATTTTTAGTAACGAACGTTTAGCAGTGGGTTGGGCCTTTTTTTTATGCTTCATTATTGCGCTTGTGTTTGTCCGATCGTCCGTCGACATTTTGTTCCACACGCATTCGAGTTAAACATTCAACGAGGACAAAAAATGAATCGTAGCAGATAGCGCCCGGAGTTTAACAAAATAAACGGTATGTTTGCAAAACCACCAAAACAAAATGGTGGCGAGAGAGAGCGAGAGAGTAGAGAAAAAAACTACCGGGACTTGGAGCATTTACCGCGCCACTCGATCATTCGCCCGGCAGTGGGAATAGTGCTGAACGGAATCGAATGAAGCAATTTACTACATTGTAAAACACTCGTCAACGCACCGGAATAACAACTGCCGCGTTTCCGGTTGAATTCACGGGCGCGCATCCAAGTGGGCCGTGAAGTCGGCACAAAACCCGCAGCAGCCCTGCTGTGCATTTGCTGCAACTCTCGAGGGGCGCTTTTCACGTGGTGCTTTTTGGTTGCGGTGAATGCAGCGCGGGCGTTTGACCAACCCAAGCATCGATCACTAATTTATGTGCCTGTAAACAACTGCTGATCGTTGGCACGTGAGAGGTAAACAGATAGATGAATTAATTTTTACATTCCGCCAAACAACGGACACGCCGATTCCGAACAGAAACAACCGACCGGGCGCGCTCGCTGGTGGGTTGTAATAAATCCCGTGCGAAACGGTTAACACTTTTTTGTTTTCCAACCCCCCCATCCAACCGAGGACACCCACCCACGAGCGGGTCGCCATTCGACTAGATTTATCCTCAATTTCGCGAAATGAGGACGGAAAATGGTGCATTAAAAATAACATGGCACGTTTGATTTTTACACCTTTTTGCCGGAATCAATTTTCCACCCATTCGCCGGTGATGTTTTTCACCGTCCCGGGTTGTCCCTCCCCCCATTTCGGATCATCTGGTGTGAGAGTGCGGGGGGTGGGGGGGAGGGAAGGGAGAGAGGTCCACCCCCACCACCACGATAGGACGCGGCTCGGAACGGATATTTTTGTTTATTAAATTAATCCACGACTCAGCGAGTCCTGGCGGCCGCTTTCCGCGCGAATCGATCAGGACACATGACGAATGGACAAGCGGAAATTCCGGCTCCGGCTGGCCGGTCCGCGTGCTCGATGCGAAAAGAAAAATATATATATATATATCCATTACAAAAAGTGGATCGCACGTCGCTGGTAATGATAGGAATTTATTTTAACGATAATGAGCCACCTTTCTGCATGTGCGAGCACCGATCATCTGGTGCGCCCGAGTGGAACGAAGCTGAAATTTGTCCATCCTGCCCAACCACCCACTCACCCACCCACCAATCAGGACCACCCGCGCGCCGTTGCATTTGATTTAGTGCGTTGCATTAAAACACGCGTGCAAGCAAAATAATCTCCAGCATCAGATGAGTGAATACAACAACATCATTAATGCGGCCCGTGGCGACTGTGACTGTGACTGTGCGCCGGGACGGAACCGGATGGGCGGCGATGGCACACGAAATATCCGCCCACCCCGTCTGGTCGCGGGCACTGAGCGCACGCAACATCGGAATCAATTAGTTCGACAATTTCAGCGGGATTATTTTTACATTCACGTGTTTATCGGCGCCGAATTAAAATGCGAACACAGCGTGCGTGGTGGGTGGGTGGGTGGAAATCATTTTGCGTTTTCAATTTCCATCCCACCGCCGGCGCTTCCAATCTCTGCCATTGCCGAGCGAGTAATTGGGGAAAAGTGCACCGCTTCGGAAATGGATTGAGCCCTCCCCGCCCCCTGTAGAAGAAATTTATTTATTGGCAGTTTTTTTTTGTTTTGTTTCGCAGATGAATAAAATCCAACAATCTCTCTATCTGTAGTGTTAAGATTTCACTTTTTGTTTTTATTTAATCAAGAAATTCTTTCAAATTCCCACTGCATTCTATTGCTTTTCGCTGGTAAACAATATGATTTTGGTTTTAAACTACATTGATGCGGGCACTCCAATCGTTCCATTACAATAAATCATGATCGATCGATCGTTCGTTTTGGGATAATACTACGAGTCTACGTCACGCACAGTTTCGACTAATTCTCTTCCGCCTCCATTCGCTTGCATCTGTCTTTCGCTTCTCATCTTTCAAGCTCCACCTCCCCCGGCCGGTACTAAGGAACGAAACGCTTGGCCATCCTTTTTGCTTGCTATATTAGGCCAGGCAAGTTAATGGAAGATTGGTATTTGCCGGGCTGCTAGGCCAACCGTTTGGTGTCACCAGACAGCAATAGGTTGGATTGAAACGAGCATAATTACTAAACGGATGTATGAACGAAAATTACGGCTAAATAAGATCTCACTCCGATTACTCTCACTCGCACGCGTATCGTACGTCCGCATACAGTACTGTAAAGCGCTCCTACCACATCGATCCTAATCTGGAGGTTGTGAAAATGAATCAACAAAGCTTTTGCTTAGCTTTACGAAATCTTTTTGAATTTTAAATATCCGCAAGAAGAAAACACATCTAATCTCACGCTGTTAAAGTCTCTCTCGCATTGCAGCAACGCATATCTTAATAATTATCATTCCCTGCTTAACACATTGTTTTTATTTTACTTTCACGCTTTCAAGCTATTTCAAATTTCGCTTCCTAATTCCAAGTTTCGTATCGATTCATTCGTATTCGACGTAGCACGCGTAAATAAATACACTTGATTGATTCAACAGCATTTCCGTCGGGGAAAAATATTTTTTGGGAAGTTTTAAAATCAACGATTTATGTCGATGATGTTTATTGACAAATCCTCGCATCCGATTCACGTGGAATCCTAGATTCCACTCCACTCCTAACATCCCGGTACTAGCTTTTGTTCGATAATAATGATTGGTTTCCTATACACCTTTGTAAAACATGTTTTTTGTAAAACCACATTCGATAAGCGAATAGTTTTTCTCGCCAAGTTTGGAGAAAAAAATCGATAGCTTAACACATGAGCTATAGGTATATGCTATTTGTTCAAAATATTCGCTAAATTGTAACTACAATTCCGCAACGCCTGTTTCTTCCTCGCCCAATAATCTTGCCAAGATGCCGCCTCGGGACTTTTCGCAGCATCGCTTCAGTTCAGTAACAAATCAGAAATCAAACTACGATAAAATATTGCTCCAATACTATGCAAAACAGGCAACCGGTAAGAGACTCGGCGCTCCTTTTCTAATGTATTGTATTACAAATTTTAGTCCTTCATATTATATTTCATCGTCTTATCGTATATTTTTGTGACATTTTTGCAAGTACATCATTGCGTTTTGATTATCATTTATGTGGGTGGTGTGCATAGTGATAAAATTTTGTTCATCCTCGCGTCGCCGTTGGGCAGACACAAATAGCGCACATGTCCAAATCTCGTTTTGCCATTCTTTTCCAAGCAGTTCATGATGAACCGTTGTGGTTTATTGCTTCTATTGCTCGTTTGGTATCTCCCGCAGTCGTATCGTGTCCAAATCTGTAATGTAATGCGCCTGTTTTCTCTCTTACGGAAGATTAACTCCCCTCTTCTGCCTACCGTGTGGCCGTGTCTAGTAGTGACAGCGATTTGTCAATCATCCGAAGGAAATCAAGTATAAAATTATCATTATTATTATCGTTTTCTAAGCGCCTATGTTACACGTTACCGTGGTTGGATTAGTTCTAATATTTGACGGTCTTATTTGCTAACCACTATCGCCTCTTCATTAAGCCCATTGATTGTGTGATTGTGCAGCAATCCGGAGTGCTCCCCAATCGTAACCTAGCTATAGCAAGGAAGGCGTGTAAATGACCACAATAATCCGGATAAGAGATCGTCCGAAGATGCTATGCTACCAGCAGCAGTGCGTGGCTGTAAGCATTCTTCCCCTGCAGAGTAGAGATGCTTCGGAACGGTTCGTTCACATATTCCACAAGCCTCTGTCATCGCTAAAATACACTCAATTACACCACAATCATCACGAACGTGATAGCGCTATTGGTAATAAAAACGTTGCAACTGGTAATAGAGGTATTTGGGTTAGTTTCTCGACGTGGTGACACTTATTTAAAAAAAAAACTCTTCACAAAAATAGTGAAATCGAAAGTCACAAGCACAAGTCCCTGCGGATGGTGGTACGAAATCGAAACGAATAAATCCTTCATTGGAGCGAAATCATTAAAGATTATCTCTAAAATCGACAGCAGGAGTTGCGCTAAAAACAATGGTGCGAGGTTATTTACACTTCAATCATATTGGTTATCGTGACATTTCTGGTTATGAACGTACGAAGTTATTACGATTTCGATCGTGTTACCGACAGTCTGAGGGAAAGTGCTTAACATTCTTACATGTACGTCAAACAAACTATCTCTACAGCTAAAACAATCGACAAACATTCCATTCCTATCTAAACTCTCACTCAAAACGCAACTAGCTCGTGTATGCTAACAACCAAAGAGAACCGATACAAAACTACATAGTCTCCACGCTAGCTTCTCCTTCATTTGCGAGGGACACTCTACCCATGACCCATCATATTTAGTTATTTCTTTTCAGCAGATAAAACAGTAATGTAAAGCAAATGATGAAAAATATCATCAAACCAATGGAAACTATCATGATCAATGCGATCACGGAACTACGAGAGGATTGGAGATCGGAACTTTCCTCAAGAATTGCTAAACTCGCCACTATGTATAGACCACCGTAAAGTGCCGTGAACAGAAAACATACAAGTTACGAAAACGGATCAATCACAAAACAACGTGGTAGAAATAAAAGAGAAAAATAGAGAATACAATATAAAATGAGATAAAAAGAGAGAGATTTAGATATTCAAACCAAACATGAAATGAAAAAAAAAGAATCAGGAAAAACAATTGTGGTGCGCTAGCAACACAATTCGAAACATTCTTGAAGGTTGTACAAGCCATTCTACTGGTAAATTGTAAAACATCTGTTGAAAAATGAATGCAAATCATTTTAAGATTTCCTAGCAACTAATAGGCATAGTCACTGAATTATTAACGTACGGGTGTTGTGGAGCGCTAAGTTTGTTCTGTTTTGCTGCTGATAATAAGGTTGTTTTGTTTGGTTGCTAGCTTTTATTTGTAAACTTTGTCGGATCATATACAATATATCAACCGAGTATGCCCGGGATAAGGCAAAGAAAGGGAGTAAATGCCCTTTGTATATTACGTCGGCGGCTCACGTAGAGTCGTCCATACGGCTTGTCCGTCCCAATAAAGAAAAAAAAATATACAACATATATAATGTTTGCGATAACCGTAATGTAAGATTTGTTCCGTACACTTTTTGGATTAAATTTAGACGAAAATCTACTAAATAACCATTTTTCACAGTAACACCCCAAGATGAATGCTTGGAGGATAAAAATGAAACAGATAGAAGAGTGTTTCTATTTTCAACGCATCCTGAAATAGTACCGTGTAACAGCTCAAAAATGGCAGATTGGCAGTCTTAGGACCTTTGTATCACTCCACGTTGCATAGTATATCTTATCATGTGTACGGACTTGCAATGTTACACCGGTGACTCCAACGGGCCACCGGCTGTGGAAGCGTAAATGTTTCCGATCGGGGTGCAGCGGACACAAGCCACAACTACCTAGACAATTTCTTCCATACCTGTTTTTAGGCGAGCAGCCTGGCTTTCGGGCGCAGGTACCTTCGACGACGATGTGCTGTCCGTTTGATTCAGCTCTTCAGGCTCCTCGATATCCATCCGTGTTTCATCCTTCCCGGGATTTGCGCCCACCGCTGAACTAGATCCTCCGGCATCGGCATTTGACGGGTTGTTCAAGCTCGGAGATTTGTTTGACTCCCCATCCGACAGTGCAGAATCATCCGCATCATCATCTTTATCTTTATTACCATCCTCATCGTCGTCCTCATCCTCTTCAATCAGTTTCCGTGCCAGCTTGACCGCTTCAAACTCATTGTAGTGTGCTTTGCGGCGCTTCTCAAATTCTAGTTTACGTTTTTGCTGTTCCTCGGTCAACTCTTCTTCCTCTTCCTCTTCTTCCTCCTCTTCGGACACGGAGTCACTGCGTGAGTCTGCTGCCACCCGTAATCTACAACGTTTATGATGAAACATTCTGTTGTGTATCCTGGGTTTTTCCTAACATTAAAACGTACCTTTCTGCGAGCAGCTCAGCGTCCAGTTGATCGACGTCAGCCGACTCAACGTAATTGAACGGAGTCTTTGGTTCATCCACCTTCATGTGACCGTAATCTTTATCCGGCGGGTGGTACGTCTGTAGCACGTTCAGCTCATCAAACTTGGCGCTTTTCCTATGCCTGAAACCGACCAAGGGCGTGAGTAAATATTGACTAACAAGCATACCGCATCCTACTTACACCGACGATGCCGCCGCTATTTGATGTTTGTCGAAGCTGCTCGAGGATTTGAGGATACCCTTGCAGGGTTTCTTCGCATCTGGCGAGTCCGAGCTGAAGGACATTTTACGGGCTCTTGTTTCTTCACTAATTTTGACGGTGTTTGTAAAAAGATAAACTAACAGAAAATTTGTATGTCCCGACAAACTACGCGCGTTTGAACGGAACTCTAAAACAGAAAAGGAACAAAAAGATAAGACAATGTTAGCCACTGCTGATTGTACCATTATAAAAAAAGGCACAAACAGTTTTGTAATCAATCAGTGATCATCGATCTCGAACATGACGATGAAAACATGCTTAAACGCAGCAATTGTTGTTTGTAGAACGTTTCGCGTATCACATTCCATTATCATATCATCATAACAATCGCAGTAGCCAGCGGTGTGTTGTGGCTTGATGCAGCTTCAGCATGTGCATGAAAAAAACCGGAAAATCAAATGTATTTCTTACCAGACTAGGGAAGTGCACAATTAGTATACGCCGTCTGTTCTCCGTTTTCCGCTGGTATTAGATTATTTTTGCTTTCTTTGCCCTCAAGTAGGATTACGTCTTATTAGCGGCACGATTGCATACACCGATCGCTTGTACCATGGACAAGCTTTACGCCGATCAAGCACAAGTCACGAAAAAATGCACAGTTTAAAAGGATTGATTGATCGAAAGATTCCCAGATGCTAAAGACAAAATTACTTAAACCGACAAAAAGGAAAATAATTTGTCTGCTTTAATACTATGTTGATATTCCCACGAGAATTTTGCTACTTTTATCAATTTCGAGCTACAGCTGCATGACAACCCGAGCTCGAACGTCAACATACAATACCGTATTGACAGTCGGCATAAATGGTCGGCATTATTATGAGTTAAAAATAATTTCAAATATTTTAAATCTTACAATGCCGGCAACCCTTTTTAAAAATAATTAAGCTTACGCACAATTAAATAGTTGAAAGACACACCCATTCTGCTGTATTTCCAATGAATGAAATTCTAAAATAATCAATTTATCATCTAAAGAACTGTTGAAAAATTCATTAACCAGCCAAATTTCATCTTATTCGGTAAATGGTTCAACCCACGTGTTGAACTGATTTGTTTGAACAGATGCTCTAGGCTCACCAACTCCGTGCTCTTTTTCGGCAATATTTATCATCAGTTTAATCGTGTTTTCCCTCGAAAGCGGTCAAATGGCTTCAGTTCAGCTATTCTTCAGCAATTGTAAACGATACTCCTGTTTTAAATACATCGTTATCGTAGCTGTTTTATTGATTGTGCTAAAACTATACCACAAACACCTCTTTTTAAATGATTCTTTAAACGTGGCGCGTCGCGATTCTTCGATTGTTTCGTTCACCACCAAAACTGGCACAACCTACCGATTTCCCTGCGCTATAACGGAGCCAAAGGCAATCAATGCTATTAGCAACACGACTAGTGATGAATGTAAGATTAAGTTGGCAAATGCCGCGTGTAAAAGTGCTAAGGGTACGCTGTTCCCTAGTTATATTAAAAACACATGTCCAAGAGGATCCTACGTACCGTACCGGTATGTAGGGTGCTTTCGCAAGAATGAAATGAGCTTCTTTAAATCAGCGAAGGATACAAAAGACAACACACCCACGAATTGTGTGGACTACTGCACGCAACGTAATTTTCGCTACGCATTCCTTCAAAATGGGTATGGTTTTTGTGTTCTAGCATTTTACTGCTGCGGTATTTATGCACACAATATCTCGCTTTCAGTGGTCTTTGTTTTTGTGACGACGATAAACCGACATTTCAGGAACCTGACATAACGTGTAGCCTTCCTTGCCCGGAAAATCCCAGGCTGCTATGTGGAGGCTTGATCTCGTCTGCCGTATATGAAACAGGACTAGCGAGTAAGTTAGTTGAAACCTGAAATTGGAATATTACTTTACTAACTTCTTTCTCACAGAGCGCCCTCTGGCACCAATAAAACTATACCCGGGACCTCAGGAAAAACCAGTACGAATAGCATTCTTGCTATTGCTTCATAAGCGAAATCTCAGACAGGTTCGTCGGTTACTGCGCACAATTTACGATCGGAGCCATTACTATTTCCTTCACGTAGACTTGGTGAGTATTACAACAAGCCATCCGATCCGATATCCGATTAAACAGCTTTAATTGATTGCTTTCAGAGACAACATTATCTATACAGAGAGCTGTTGAAACTGGAAGCCGAATTTCCGAACATTATCGTTACTCGTCAACGGTATAATCCACAATGGTCAAGTTTTTCTTTATTACAAACAATGGTGGGATGTGTGAAACAAATTCTCAGTGTGCCGGCGTGGCAAGCGGATTTCATACTGAACCTGAGTGAAAGTGACTTTCCGATTAAATCGCTTACTAAATTAACAGAATTTCTTAGTGCAAACCGGGGTCGAAATTTCTTGAAAACCCAAGCAGCTACTAACGTGGATACGTACATCGCTCAATCTGGTATGGAGATGAATTTCGTCGAATGCGGTAATCGAATGAGGCTGATAGGACCGCGAAAGCTTCCACGAGGAATCAACTTAAATGGTGGAGGTGATTGGTTTTGTATAGATAAAGAATTTGCCCAGTATATAACTGACCAAAAGCATGATTTGATTGCTGATCTCATGAGCTTCATGGAGTTTACATGTTTCAGCAGTGAAAACTTTTTCCTCCATGCTATTCAAAACTCACATTTTTGTCAAACGCATTTCGTTAGTAGCTTGCGTTTCGTAAGCTGGATACCGGGTTTTGGATGTGCATTGAATCGAGTAATCGAATGGAAAGGATGTAGCCCTCTTGCAATACGCCAGGATACATGGCCATTGATACAGTTGGGTGTAAAAGATGATATATTTTTTATCCGTAAAGTTAACCCTATCGTGGATCAAAAGATTATCCTGATGTTAGAAGAGCACATCTACGGCAGATACCCTTCAACGATACCAAATCTAAATGCCTATTGGGAAAACGTGTTTCACTCCGAAGATGATTTGCCATGCAACAATCCTAGAACGTTTGCACTTCTCAATGTTGCATACATTTTGCTCAACAAGAATGCACATGCTAACGGGTATCCTTACGATCATGTTGATATTTTGGAAATTACACATTATTTCGATAAAAACGTATTTGAAGGTTTTCTGATTAGGCATGCAGCATGGGTGGCCAACGAACGACTGGAACTGGAGCTGTTTGTCAAGCCAACAAGCAAATTTGAACGATTACCGAATCGTTTAATGTACGGATCGACCGGTAAACTGAAACAATGTAAGCTTGAGATTTCAAACGTTATAGACATCTCGGAACAAATTCCTACCGACTATCACGGTGTTTACAGCGTTGATCAATTGCCTATACTTATACTGCACTTGGAAACCACAAAAACCGTATCGTTTGCGATGAATCATACTGTTTCAGTAGATTGGATTAATCCTCAGCGTGAAGTGATCGCTTCCGAAAACTTTACATTTACAGAGTATACAGCAAATTTCAATCATCGAGCTTTGCATAGTACGGTTTTAAAAGCTCCACTCGATGGCGGTGTTTGGCGCGCAAAGCTTGCAATTAATGGCAGCACGAAAGGTTCGATAGATTTCTTCATTACACCAAACAAGCCAATAGTTTCGTTTAATTTACATACTTCTCGAGGTGCGAGTCACAAGACAGGATTCTTGGAACTTATCGATAATAAATGCAAAGTCGATGATAGTACTCTGACGGTTAGGAAACATCCGTTACTTAGTAGAACGATCTCACGTTTTTTCAAACTTGAAAAAACGTGTATTGCGAATAGAGTAACAGCCGCAGGATATATTAAATGGAAGCAGTTTGAAGCATGTTCTGAAACTTCTTGGAGTTCCTTTGCACCGGACTTAAAAAGTGATCTTTCTTATCGTGTGAAGAAAAACCATTAAACGCTCGATTTATTCCTTTTCGATTGTAGTTAATATTTGTGTCAAAGTTTGAAAAATCCAATGTTGTAAAATGGTAATGAGTGAGTTTCTTTTTTTTTTTTTGCACGATGTAGGTAATGATTTTCAATTCTATATTCTAGATATCCTTTAATGGATGGTATGTATTCTCTCGATAATGACTGCTTCGTTATATACTTGGTGTTATTGCGGTTCCAACATTCCGAAGTATAATAATATATAAGTATAATTACGAAATACAATATAATAAATAATCCGACGTGTATGTTGACGTCTCGCTGGTGGTACAGGCATTTACACAAAATACGGTTAATTTTTATGGATTTGGAAGATTTTCAATATGTTTTACCCAGTTGAGAATATTTAAAGATCTTTTAATTTCATTGTTTTAAAAGAGTGCGTTTTTTAACCCCCGACTGTGGGCCGAAATTCATCTTATTCGGTAAATGGTTCATCCCACGTGTGGAACTGATTTGTTTGAACAGATGCTCTAGGCTTATCGGCTCCGTGCTCTTTTTGGCAGTATTTTTCATTAGTTTAATCGTGTTTTCCCTCGACAGCGGTCAAATGGCTTCAGTTCAGCTATTCTTTGGCAATTGTAAACGATTTTCCAATTTGAAATACATCCTTATCGTAGCTGTATTATTGATTGTGCTAAAACTATACCACAAACACCTCTTTTTAAATGAATCTTTAACCGTGGCGCGTCGCGATTCTTCGATTGTTTCGTTCACCACCAAAACTGGCACAGCCTACCGATTTCCCTGCGCTATAACGGAGCCAAACGCAATTAATGCTATTAGTAACACGACTAGTGATGAATGTAAGATTAAGTTGGCAAATGCCGCGTGTAAAAGTGCTAAGGGTACGCTGTTCCCTAGTTATATTGAAAATACATGTCCAAGAGGATCCTACGTACCGTACCGGTATGTAGGATGCTTTCGCATGAATGAAATGAGCTTCTTTAAATCAGCGAAGGATACAAAAGACAACACACCCACGAATTGTGTGGATTACTGCACGCAACGTAATTTTCGCTACGCATTCCTTCAAAATGGGTATGGTTTTTGTGTTCTAGCATTTTACTGCTGCGATATTTATGCACACAATATCTCGCTTTCAGTGGTCTTTGTTTTTGTGACGACGATAAACCGACATTTCAGGAACCTGATAAAATGTGCAGCCTTCCTTGCCCGGGAAATCCCAGACTACCATGTGGAGGCTTGATCTCGTCTGCCGTATATGAAACAGGACTAGCGAGTAAGTTAGTTGAAACCTGAAATTGGAATATTACTTTACTAACTTCTTTCTCACAGAGCGTCCTCTGGCACCAATAAAACTATACCCGGGACCTCAGGAAAAACCAGTACGAATAGCATTCATGCTATTGCTTCATAAGCGAAATCTCAGACAGGTTCGTCGGTTACTGCGCACAATTTACGATCGGAGCCATTACTATTTCATTCACATAGACTTGGTGAGTATTACAACAAGCCATCCGATCCGATATCCGATTAAACAGCTTTAATTGATTGTTTTCAGAGACAACATTATCTATACAGAGAGCTGTTGAAACTGGAAGCCGTATTTCCGAACATTATCGTTGCTCGTGAACGGTATATTCTGCGATGGGCAAGTTTCTCGTATTTGCAAACAATATTAGGATGTGTGAAACAAATTCTCAGTGTGCCGGCGTGGCAAGCGGATTTCATACTAAACCTAAGTGAAAGTGACTTTCCGATTAAATCGCTTACTAAATTAACTCAATTTCTTAGTGCAAATCGGGGTCGAAATTTCTTGAAAACCCAATCAGTTACGGACATAAATAAGTACGTTATGGAATCTGGATTGGAAATGAACTTCGTCGAGTGCGCTAATCGAACATGGCTGATAGGACCGCGAAAGCTTCCACGGGGAATCAACGTCAATGGTGGTAGTGATTGGTTTTGCATAGATAAAGAATATGCACGGTATATAATCGACCAAAAGCATGACTTGATTGCCGATCTCATGAGCTTCATGGAGTTTACAAGTTTCAGTACTGAAAATTTTTTCCTCCATGCTATTCAGAACTCACATTTTTGTCAAACGCATTTTGATAGTGGCTTGCGTTTTGTAAGCTGGATACCGGGTTTTGGATGTGCATCGAATAGAGTAATCGAATGGACAGGATGTAGCCCTCTTGCAATACGCCAGGATACATGGCCATTGATACAGTTGGGTGTAAAAGATGATATATTTTTTATCCGTAAAGTTAACCCTATCGTAGATCAAAAGATTATCCTGATGTTAGAAGAGCACATCTACGGCAGATACCCTCCAACGATACCAAATCTAAATGCCTATTGGGAAAACGTGTTTCACTCCGAAGATGATTTGCCATGCAACAATCCTAGAACGTTTGCACTTCTCAATGTTGCATACATTTTGCTCAACAAGAATGCACATGCTAACGGGTATCCTTACGATCATGTTGATATTTTGGAAATTACACATTATTTCGATAAAAACGTATTTGAAGGTTTTCTGATTAGGCATGCAGCATGGGTGGCCAACGAACGACTGGAACTGGAGCTGTTTGTCAAGCCAACAAGCAAATTTGAACGATCACCGGATCGTTTAATGTACGGATCGACCGGTAAACTGAAACAATGTAAGCTTGAGATTTCAAACGTTATAGACATCTCGGAACAAATTCCTACCGACTATCACGGTGTTTACAGCGTTGATCAATTGCCTATACTTATACTGCACTTGGAAACCACAAAAACCGTATCGTTTGCGATGAATCATACTGTTTCAGTAGATTGGATTAATCCTCAGCGTGAAATGATCGCTACCGAAAACTTTACATTTATAGAGCATACAGAAAATTTCAATCATCTTGCATTGCATAGTACGGTTTTAAAAGCTCCACTCGATGGCGGTGTTTGGCGCGCAAAGCTTGCAATTAATGGCAGCACGGAGGGTTCGATAGATTTCTTCATTACACCAAACATACCAATAGTTTCGTTTAATTTACATACTTCTCGAGGTGCGAGTCACAAGACAGGATTCTTGGAACTAATCGATAATAAATGCAAAGTCGATGATAGTACTCTGACGGTTAGGAAACATCCGTTACTTAGTAGAACGATCTCACGTTTTTTCAAACTTCAAAAAACGTGTATTGCGAATGGAGTAACACACGCAGGATATTTGAAATGGAAGCAGTTTGAAGCATGTTCTGAAACTTCCTGGAGTACCTTTGCACCGGACTTAAAAAGTGATCTTTCTTATCGTGTGAAGAAAAACCATTAAACGCTCGATTGATTCCTTTTCGATTGTAGTTAATATTTGTGTCAAAGTTTGAAAAATTCAATGTTGTAAAATGGTAATGAGTGAGTTTCTTTTATTTCTTTAGCACGATGTAGGTAATGATTTTCAATTCTATATTCTAGATATCCTTTAATGGATGGTATATATTCTCTAGATACTTACTGCTTCATTATATACTTGGTGTTATTGCGGTTCCAACATTCCGAAGTATAATAATATATAAGTATAATTACGAAATACAATATAATAAATAATCCGACGTGTATGTTGACGTCTCGCTAGTCGTACAGGCATTTACACAAAATACGGTTAATTTTTGTGGATTTGAAAGATTTTTAATATGTTTTACCCAGTTGAGAATATTTAAAGAGCTTTTATCTTCATTGTTTTAAAAGAGTGCGGTTTTTAACCCCCGACTGTGTGCCGAAATTCATCTTATTCGGTAAATGGTTCATCCCACGAGTGGAACTGTATTGTTTGAACAGATGCTCTAGACTTATCGGTTCCGTGTTCTTTTTGGCAATATTTATCATCAGTTTAATCGTGTTTTCCATCGAAAGCGGTCAAATGGCTTCAGTTCAGCTATTCTTTGGCAATTGTAAACGATATTCCTATTTTAAATACATCCTTATCGTAGCTGTATTACTGATTGTACTAAAACTATACCACAAACACCTCTTTTTAAATGAATATTTAAACGTGGCGCGTCGCGATTCTTCGATTGTTTGGTTCACCACCAAAACTGGCACAACCTACCGATTTCCCTGCGCTATAACGGAGCCAAACGCAATCAATGCTATTAGTAACACGACTAGTGATGAATGTAAGATTAAGTTGGCAAATGCCGCGTGTAAAAGTGCTAAGGGTACGCTGTTCCCTAGTTATATTGAAAATACATGTCCAAGAGGATCCTACGTACCGTACCGGTATGTAGGATGCTTTCGCATGAATGAGATGAGCTTTTTTAAATCAGTAAAGGAATTAAAATACAATACACCCACGAATTGTGTGGACTACTGCACGCAACGTAATTTTCGCTACGCATTCCTTCAAAATGGGTACGGTTTTTGTGTTCTAGCGTTTTACTGCTGCGATATTTATGCACACAATATCTCGCTTTCAGAGGTCTTTGTTCTTGTGACGACGATAAATCGACATTTCAGGAATCTGATAAAATGTGTAGCCTTCCTTGCCCGGGAAATCCCAAGCTACTTTGTGGAGGATCGATCTCGTCTGCCGTGTACGAAACAGGACTAGCGAGTAAGTCAGGTGAAACCATAAATTTTTCTAAGACTTTACTAACTACTTTCACACAGAGCGTCCACTGGCACCAATCAGGCTATTCCCAGGACCTCAAGCAAAACCTGTACGAATAGCATTCATGCTATTGCTTCATAAGCGAAATCTCAGACAGGTTCGTCGGTTACTGCGCACAATTTACGATCGGAGCCATTACTATTTCATTCACATAGACTTGGTGAGTATTGAAACAAGTCATTTTCGTATCCGATTAAACAGCTTCAATTGATTGCTTTCAGAGACAACATTATCTATACAGAGAGCTGTTGAAACTGGAAGCCGAATTTCCGAACATTATCGTTGCTCGTGAACGATATATTCTGCGATGGGCAAGTTTCTCGTATTTGCAAACAATATTAGGATGTGTGAAACAAATTCTCAGTGTGCCGGCGTGGCAAGCGGATTTCATACTGAACCTGAGTGAAAGTGACTTTCCGATTAAATCGCTTACTAAATTAACAGAATTTCTTAGTGCAAACCGGGGTCGAAATTTCTTGAACCCCCAATCAGCTACTAACATGGATACGTACATCGCTCAAACTGGTTTAGAGATGAATTTCGTCGAATGCGGTAATCGAATGTGGCTGATAGGACCGCGAAAGCTTCCACGAGGAATCAACGTCAATGGTGGTAGTGATTGGTTTTGTATAGATAAAGAATTTGCACGATACATAATCGATCAAAAGCAGGACTTGATTACCGATCTCATGACCTTCATGGAGTTTACAAGTTTTAGCAGTGAAAACTTTTTCCTCTATGCTATTCAGAACTCACATTTTTGTCAAACGCATTTCCATAGTAGCTTGCACATCGTCAGCTGGATACCGGGTTTTGGATGTGCATCGAATAGAGTAGTCGAATGGACGGGATGTAGCCCTCTTGCAATACAGCAAGATGAATGGCTAACTAAACAGCTGGAAGTGAAAGATGATACGTTTTTTATCCGTAAAGTTAACCCTATCGTAGATCAAAAGATTATCCTGGTGTTTGAAGAGCACATGTACGGCAGATACCCTCCAACGATACCAAATCTAAATGCCTATTGGGAAAACGTGTTTCACTCCGAAGATGATTTACCATGCAACAATTCTAGAACGTTTGCACTTCTAAATGTTGCATACATTTTGCTCAACAAGAATGCACATGCTAACGGGTATCCTTACGATCATGTTGATATTTTGGAAATTACTCATTATTTCGATAAAAACGTATTTGAAGGTTTTCTGATTCGGCATGCAGCATGGGTGGCCAACGAACGACTGGAACTGGAGCTGTTTGTCAAGCCAACAAGCAAATTTGAACGATCACCGGATCGTTTAATGTACGGATCGACCGGTAAACTGAAACTTTGTAATCTTGAGATTTCAAACGTTATAGACATCTCAGAACAAATTCCTACCGACTATCACGGTGTTTACAGCGTTGATCAATTGCCTATACTTATACTGCACTTGGAAACCACAAAAACCGTATCGTTTGCGATGAATCATACTGTTTCAGTAGATTGGATTAATCCTCAGCGTGAAGTGATCGCTTCCGAAAACTTTACATTTACAGAGTATACAGCAAATTTCAATCATCGAGCTTTGCATAGTACGGTTTTAAAAGCTCCACTCGATGGCGGTGTTTGGCGCGCAAAGCTTGCAATTAATGGCAGCACGGAAGGTTCGATAGATTTCTTCATTACACCAAACAAACCAATAGTTTCGTTTAATTTACATACTTCTCGAGGTGCGAGTCACAAGACAGGATTCTTGGAACTTATCGATAATAAATGCAAAGTCGATGATAGTACTCTGACGGTTAGGAAACATCCGTTACTTAGTAGAACGATCTCACGTTTTTTCAAACTTGAAAAAACGTGTATTGCGAATAGAGTAACAGACGCAGGATATATTAAATGGAAGCAGTTTGAAGCATGTTCTGAAACTTCTTGGAGTTCCTTTGCACCGGACTTAAAAAGTGATCTTTCTTATCGTGTGAAGAAAAACCATTAAACGCTCGATTTATTCCTTTTCGATTGTAGTTAATATTTGTGTCAAAGTTTGAAAAATCCAATGTTGTAAAATGGTAATGAGTGAGTTTCTTTTATTTCTTTTGCACGATGTAGGTAATGATTTTCAATTCTATATTCTAGATATCCTTTGATTGATGGTATGTATTCTCTCGATAATGACTGCTTCGTTATATACTTGGTGTTATTGCGGTTCCAACATTCCGAAGTATAATAATATATAAGTATAATTACGAAATACAATATAATAAATAATCCGACGTGTATGTTGACGCCTCGCTGGTGGTACAGGCATTTACACAAAATACGGTTAATTTTTATGGATTTGGAAGATTTTCAATATGTTTTACCCAGTTGAGAATATTTAAAGATCTTTTAATTTCATTGTTTTAAAAGAGTGCGTTTTTTAACCCCCGACTGTGTGCCGAAATTCATCTTATTCGGTAAATGGTTCACCCCACGTGTGGAACTGATTTGTTTGAACAGATGCTCTAGGCTTATCGGCTCCGTGCTCTTTTTGGCAGTATTTTTCATTAGTTTAATCGTGTATTCCCTCGACAGCGGTCAAATGGCTTCAGTTCAGCTATTCTTTGGCAATTGTAAACGATATTCCTATTTTAAATACATCCTTATCGTAGCTGTATTATTGATTGTGCTAAAACTATACCACAAACACCTCTTTTTAAATGAATCTTTAACCGTGGCGCGTCGCGATTCTTCGATTGTTTCGTTCACCACCAAAACTGGCACAACCTACCGATTTCCCTGCGCTATAACGGAGCCAAACGCAATTAATGCTATTAGTAACACGACTAGTGATGAATGTAAGATTAAGTTGGCAAATGCCGCGTGTAAAAGTGCTAAGGGTACGCTGTTCCCTAGTTATATTGAAAATACATGTCCAAGGGGATCCTACGTACCGTACCGGCATGTAGGGTGCTTCCGCATCCATAAGACGAGCTTCTTTAAATCAGCGAAGAATACAAAAGACAACACACCCACGGATTGTGTGGACTACTGCACGCAACGTAATTTTCGCTACGCATTCCTTCAAAATGGGTACGGAGTGTTTGTATATATTTTTTCACTGTTGCGATATTTTTGCACACATTATCTCGCTTTCAGAGGTCTTTGTTCTTGTGGCGACGATAAACCGACATTTAAGGTACCTGATAAAATGTGTAGCCTTCCTTGCCCGGGATATCCCAAGCTACTTTGTGGAGGATCGATCTCGTCTGCCGTATACGAAACAGGACTAGCGAGTAAGTCAGGTGAAACCATAAATTTTTCTAAGACTTTACTAACTACTTTCACACAGAGCGTCCACTGGCTCCAATCAGGCTATTCCCAGGACCTCAAGCAAAACCTGTACGAATAGCATTCATTCTTTTGCTTCATAAGCGAAATCTCAGACAGGTTCGTCGGTTACTGCGCACAATTTACGATCGGAGCCATTACTATTTCCTTCACGTAGACTTGGTGAATATTAAAACAACCCATTACTGTATCCGATTAAACAGCTTCAATTGATTGCTTTCAGAGACAACATTATCTATACAGAGAGCTGTTGAAACTGGAAGCCGAATTTCCGAACATTATCGTTACTCGTCAACGGTATAATCCACAATGGTCAAGTTTTTCTTTATTACAAACAATGTTGGGATGTGTGAAACAAATTCTCAGTGTGCCGGCGTGGCAAGCGGATTTCATACTGAACCTAAGTGAAAGTGACTTTCCGATTAAATCGCTTACTAAATTAACACAATTTCTTAGTGCAAATCGGGGTCGAAATTTCTTGAAAACCCAATCAGCTACTAACGTGGATACGTACATCGCTCAATCTGGTATGGAGATGAATTTCGTCGAATGCGGTAATCGAATGAGGCTGATAGGACCGCGAAAGCTTCCACGAGGAATCAACTTAAATGGTGGAGGTGATTGGTTTTGTATAGATAAAGAATTTGCCCAGTATATAACTGACCAAAAGCATGACTTGATTGCTGATCTCATGAGCTTCATGGAGTTTACATGTTTCAGCAGTGAAAACTTTTTCCTCCATGCTATTCAAAACTCACATTTTTGTCAAACGCATTTCGATAGTAGCTTGCACATCATCAGCTGGATACCGGGTTTTGGATGTGCATCGAATCGAGTAATCGAATGGAAAGGATGTAGCCCTCTTGCAATACGCCAAGATAGATGGCCATTCTTACGGTTGGGTGTGCAAGATGATACATTTTTTATCCGTAAAGTTAACCCTATCGTAGATCAAAAGATTATCCTGGTGTTTGAAGAGCACATGTACGGCAGATACCCTCCAACGATACCAAATCTAAATGCCTATTGGGAAAACGTGTTTCACTCCGAAGATGATTTACCATGCAACAATTCTAGAACGTTTGCACTTCTAAATGTTGCATACATTTTGCTCAACAAGAATGCACATGCTAACGGGTATCCTTACGATCATGTTGATATTTTGGAAATTACACATTATTTCGATAAAAACGTATTTGAAGGTTTTCTGATTCGGCATGGAGCATGGGTGGCCAACGAACGACTGGAACTGGAGCTGTTTGTCAAGCCAACAAGCAAATTTGAACGATCACCGGATCGTTTATTGTACGGATCGACCGGTAAACTGAAACTTTGTTATCTTGAGATTTCAAACGTTATAGACATCTCAGAACAAATTCCTACCGACTATCACGGTGTTTACAGCGTTGATCAATTGCCTATACTTATACTGCACTTGGAAACCACAAAAACCGTATCGTTTGCGATGAATCATACTGTTTCAGTAGATTGGATTAATCCTCAGCGTGAAGTGATCGCTTCCGAAAACTTTACATTTACAGAGTATACAGCAAATTTCAATCATCGAGCTTTGCATAGTACGGTTTTAAAAGCTCCACTCGATGGCGGTGTTTGGCGCGCAAAGCTTGCAATTAATGGCAGCACGGAAGGTTCGATAGATTTCTTCATTACACCAAACAAACCAATAGTTTCGTTTAATTTACATACTTCTCGAGGTGCGAGTCACAAGACAGGATTCTTGGAACTTATCGATAATAAATGCAAAGTCGATGATAATACTCTGACGGTTAGGAAACATCCGTTACTTAGTAGAACGATCTCACGTTTTTTCAAACTTGAAAAAACGTGTATTGCGAATGGAGTAACAGACGCAGGATATATTAAATGGAAGCAGTTTGAAGCATGTTCTGAAACTTCCTGGAGTACCTTTTCACCGGACTTAAAAAGTGATCTTTCTTATCGTGTGAAGAAAAACCATTAAACGCTCGATTGATTCCTTTTCGATTGTAGTTTTTGTTTGTGTAGTATATAGGTATCAATATTAAAAATATCAATATTTTAAAATGGTAATGAGTTTGTTTCTTGTATTTCATTTGTATAAAGTGGTCCTTCATCTTCTATGCTAGATAACCCTTTAATTGATGTTATGTATTGCTTTGTTATTTACTTCCTCGTTATATACTTTGTGTCATTGCGGTTCCACCTTTCCGAAATATGTTTTGACGTTTATGTTGACGTCTCGCTGGTTGTACAGGCATGTACACAACATACGCTTAATGTTCGTGGATTTGTAAGTGTTTTTATATGTTTTGCACATCTGAGAACATTTCGTGAAGTTTTAATTCCATTGTTTTATACGAGTGTTACAATAACGATTCCTCTATGTCACATTAGTGCTGCATCCGTTCATGTCCGTGTACGAATGTTTAGAAACCATTGTTTACATAGTCACGAGGTGGCATTTTGTTTCTGTTTCTAAGAATTTTTCGAGAATTACCCATCATTTGTTGTGGAATACGATCGTAAGCGATAACTTTAAATACATTTGGAACCATATTCCTTCATGTATAACCCTCGCCTTTCTTGTTCACAAAGCAATGATGAATCCATCCAACTTGGCACTATCTACTCGTTCTGGAAGATAAGCACCGACCTAGCTTAATTAGATGTAATTTGATGCTTCACGCCAATCCACGTTCGTTTATGTGCCGCTGAGTGCATACGTCAACAGTTCTGGAGAGGAAATTAACATATTCTGGTTGATTGAAACGGCAGAGCAAGGAATCTTAGCACTACTCGATCATGTGGACCATCGGCAGGTGAATGAGCTGGCTGCAGTATCACATTGTCACGGTGTGGCGCATTCTGGTTCGGTAGCATCCTTCTCTCGTGGCGAGCCAATGATTGCCAAGCAGTGCCCGCGTGTACGTGCAGTTTTTTACAGCGATAGCACTCGCCATCAGCCGTTTAGTAGTATCGCTCACTACGGCTGCAGTGCAGTGTAAGTGCCATGCAGAAATTTCCCTTGCGCCTGCTGTGGCGCTATAAGGTGTTCGTCCTGATAGGATTTATCATCGTGGCTGCGCAGTTGTTTCTGGCATACAAGCTGCTGCGCTTACCACTATCGGGAAACGAAACCACGGAAGAACGCGATCTCAGCCGGAAGCTCTATGACAAGTACGTAAGAAAGCCATCCACCGGAGACGGAACGGTTGGCTCGAACCTTACGATTTCTCATAACGGTGAAAAGGCAACCGCCGCGGGGCACATCCGATCCGATAGGGATAGCAATACGAATCAGCTCACGTTAAGATTGGATGAGCTCGAATTTGTGCCACCGTGCGAACTGACTCGCAAGGAAACCATCTCCGCCATCCACCGGGCAAAGAGCCAATCGTGCAAGGCAAAGATCGTCGAGGTAGCGTGCGAAATTCAGGCGGGAAAGTTCTACCCCCAACGTTTGCCGAGTTACTGCCCACGTGGCGATCACTCGCCGAATCGAGCTCTTGGATGCTTTCGCGATCAGAAGGACTTTCGTTTGCTGTCCGGTTATTACTCAACATTCAAAACGAACAATTCTCCGGAACGATGCATAAGGTTATGCTTGCAATCGGGCTATCCTTTCGCAGGCGTGCAATATGGGTGAGTACGATGAATTACAATACAAAAGAACAATCTACATGAATCGTTTTAATTTATTGTTTTCCCATCACGCAGCTATGAATGCTTTTGCGGCGATGAAGTACCGAAGGCGTCCGCAAAGCTGCCCGATTCCAGCTGCAACATTAAATGTCCGGGAGACGCGAAACAGGCATGCGGAGGTTATTTTACCATTAACGTTTACGAAACCGGCATACGTAGTGCGTAATTGGAGTGCGAACGCACCGCACGAATTGAAACTGTTGAGGTGTTGATTTCTCTTTGGTGTTTTTCTTTGTAGAATTTGCTGCTCAGAGCACAGAAACGGTACCGAAATCAGCGGATGAAACTGTACAGATAGCGTTTCTGCTCACGCTGAATGGTCGTGCCGTTCGACAGGTCCATCGATTACTAAAAGCGCTGTACAGCCCTCGTCACTTTTACTACATACATATCGATGCGGTACGCAAGCGTTAGGGCGTTTGTTCATCTAACGAAAAAAATTTATGTATGTTTTGTTGCTGCTGCTTTTTTTTACAGCGTCAAGAATATCTGTACCGAGAGCTGCTTAAGTTGGAACCAAAATTCCCCAACATTCGGCTAGCACGAAAGCGGTTCTCGTCCATCTGGGGCGGTGCTTCGCTGCTCCAGATGTTGCTCTCCTCGATGGAGTATCTTCTGTACGAATCCGGCTGGAAGTGGGATTTTGTGCTGAACCTCAGCGAGAGCGATTTCCCGCTCAAGACGATCGATCAGCTGGTGACGTTTCTGACCGCCAATCGAGGCCAAAACTTCGTGCGCAATCACGGTCGCGAAGTACAGAGGTTTATCCAGAAGCAAGGCCTCGACATGACGTTCGTCGAGTGCGACAATCGCATGTGGCGTATCGGTGATCGAACGCTCCCTGCAGGCATCACGATTGACGGTGGAAGTGATTGGGTGTGTTTATCGCGTGATTTTGCCCGGTACGTTACGAACGATGGAAGCTCGTCTCGGGACGAGCTGGTGCGTGGTCTGTTGCGGGTGTTTGAGTACACGATACTACCGGCGGAATCATTTTTTCACACGGCTCTGCGAAACTCACGTTTCTGTCACACGTACACGAACAACAATCTGCACATGACGAACTGGAAACGGCAGCTCGGATGCAAATGCCAATATCGGCACATCGTTGATTGGTGCGGATGCAGTCCAAACAATTTCAGGAACGAAGACTGGGATCGGGTGCAGGCTAGTCAGCACAAAAAGCTATTTTTTGCCCGCAAATTCGAAGCCATGGTTAATCAGGCGATTGTGCTGCAGCTAGAAGAATGGATCTTCGGTCCGTACCCGGCTGATTACGTGAATCTGCACGCGTACTGGCAGAACGTGTATCATCACGAGGACACCGCCACGACGGTGGATGGTGCAATGCTGAATGTAGCGCACAGTTTGCTACGAATTAACGCACGCACTAATGGGGCTCAGCTTTATGAACCGCTCAAGATACGAGAGATAACGCACTATCTGGAACGCGACAGCTACCGTGGGTTTCTCGTGCGCCACGAGGCCATCCTGCAGGATACCGGAGTGTTGGTTGAACTCGAAACGTGGGTATCGCCAATTGTGACCGCAAAAGTCACTCGCAGCACGTCTCTTGCCCGTCGCGTGATTCACTTGGAAGTGAGCACGGATTACGACGAAAAGGAGCAGCTGTCGCGGAACTTCCAGCGCATCATCGGTACGAATGCGGAACCGGCGCTCATTTTTCGGCTCGCTCCACCCATCGACTCTGAAAAGGTGAAGGGAGCCAATGCGACGAATTATTCGCTCACCGTTGAATGGATTGACCCCATGGGGGCGGCCGTTACTTCTAGTCATTTCACGATCGAGGACAATCCCAACGGGGCAGCACACACCTTCAACCACTTTGTAAAGGGCAACAAGCTGAAGTTGCCGCTCGCGGAGGGTATTTGGGGGGCACGGTTAGTGCACGGGAAGGTGCTTATCGGAGCGACGAGGTTTCTCGTTACCGCACCAACGTACCGCGCCACTGATCAGCAGTCGCCGAATGGATTGGAGCAGCACACTCATCGGCAGGTTATACCATTGCCGGCGGGGAAAAGACGGATGGGGGCTACCAATGCGGCCACTAGCAGCATGAGAGCCAAAGATCTCAAAAGAAGTCCCGTTGGCCATTCCGGAGATCATGATCGCAACGATCATCTGCTGGAATCGGACGATCAGTTTCATCAACAGCTCGATAAGCTGGTAACACAATTTTTCACCCTTCGAGAGACCTGCCTTATCCAAGGAGGAGAAGGAGGAGTAGGAAGGGCAGCATGGTATCCAGGAAATGAACCGAACAAACCGGGACATTTTGCGGATTGTTCGTCCACCAGCTGGAGCAGCTTGGCGGCGGATCCAAAGAGTGATATTTACGTCGAAACAGTGACGTCGAACTAGTACTACGAGATGGGATTGGGGGACTGCGGGTTAGATTAGAATGGAAATTGTGCCATTGTTTTGTTGTTTTGATTGTTATTCCTTAGTCCTCACGTTCTTCTACTGTCCTATATACTCGTTTTCCATCTATCAGCAAACCCCACGTATGTGAAATGAAAATCCGTCGTTAGATTACATATCGATAAGCGTGTTTCGTAATGCCGCCACGACATTTCTTCCACTAATCAATCTTATGCTTTTACCGATCAAATGCTTTTATAGTCACGTTCGAAAGTTATGGTAATTCATAAGAAAGGTACTGCAGTCATTTGAGCCAACGCGAAACGTAGCAGTCAGTGTTCATCAGTCAGAACTGCCAATTGCAAAAAACAAAAAGAAACATGTCTATAAGGAGCGTTGAGTAAATTTAAATCTCTAGTTAGCTTTTTAGCTATATATGAAAGTCGTTTAGGACACTATCAAATTATCTTGTGCAGGAGATTTGCGTGAATAAAACATTATTAAATGAATTGCATAGCAGAGGCATTTACGTATTATACCATTGATCGATCTGAACTATGAAAGCTCTGACGCCAATACACGTGAGTAAGGCCAATTGACCTCTTCGGACACGATTCCATCTGCATGGAGGTCGTAAATGTCTGACATTACTTGAGGAAGAAGAATAAACCAACCAACTTTAAGTCATCTTACTTATTTTAGCAAGGCATGCTCAAATACGGCGTGGCCAAAGAAGAACATTCGCTACGTTTGTAATGTTTATATTAAATCAACAAATCATCGTCTGGGTCCTCCTCGTCGAGATCATCTTCCGCATCTGGGTGGTAGAGAATTTTCCCTCCTTCCGGGGTAGATTTATAGCTGGAAATACGTTTAATTAAACGGAAAATACCGTCACAACTAACTTGATATCTACTACTGACAATACTTACAACTCGAAAGGCAATGTTAAAGCATTTTTCGCGGCAACCTCCTCATCTTTCAGGTCAATTTTAAATGTCCCAAGTGCGGCTGGATTCGGAGTCGGATCCACCTTATCTGATGTGGGCTGTCTGGTAACTGAAGGATGTTTTTCTTCTACCACGGTAACAGATCCGTTGTTGTAATCAAATATGTAGTATTTATTGGTGACTTTCCCGCTTCTTTTTTTCACCAACAGTGAGATATGTGAGCTGTCCTCGAACGTTATAACCGTATCAGCCATATGTTCAAGATATGGCAGTAGAAAAGCTTGTTGCAATTTTGGTTCCGAGATCCACACGAAGGCATGAACAACGGTAGCCTTCTTTTTGCATTGCGCTACATACTGGAATAGCTCACTGGGCTTAAATCGACGTTCTAACCTGGATATTGGTATGAGCAAAAATTCTGAGAACTCATTCAAGAGGTTCACTCCACACGGAAAAGCTATCTTATCTCGTTGCTCTTGAAGCCATTTAGTTATGAGTTCTGTTGCCATGGGTTCGAGTCCAATTTTATCTAAAATGTACAATCAGTATAGGCATTGAACTTATTTCCATGCCACCGTCGTACTCACCATGAATAACGATCACCTTTTGTTGGGGAAGAGCCAAATTACTAAGCAGCTGAACATTTTTAATTAGATTATGACTCCTTTTTTGATGAGGTACAACGAAAGACATGTTTTGCGAAGATATTTCACGGATATACAATAAATTTCAAATATTCTTGAGCCACAAAAAGAACGTGTGTTATTATTTGTTCGGATTCATTTGACAACCAAGTAAATAAACAATATAAAACGTTTTTTGAATGCATTCAAAATCAAACTGCAATTTTTGAGGAATTTATCTTACGATATTCTAAGATGTAAGGTTTTGATTCTGGGGCAATAAATTCTTCAAATAAAACAAAGATTATCAACCAATTGTAACAATGATTTCTCATTAGCTGATCAGATATATTCAATCAATTTTTTATTTGATTTTATCGTCGCACGTGCGCCGATTGTGCAACGAAATGAACCACTGCATTGTGTGGTGTAAACGGGTTGACAGAAATCAGCAGGAAAACATTGCACCACATCAAAGGCAACATCACAACGCAATAGTTTGGTGTTATTGGAAGCGGTGTGAATTAACAGAGCAGCTTACACAAGTATCCCAAATTCTCCGTGGAATTCAGGTGCCGGTCAACAAAATGTCTCTCCCGCGTAACATCGGTGCCTTGCTGAAGGTCTCGCGTACCCGCAGCGTGCCGTGTGCCCTTTATCACCAGAACGTGTTGGAGCACTACGAAAACCCACGGAACGTTGGATCACTTGATAAGAAGGACAAGAACGTCGGTACGGGTCTCGTCGGCGCACCGGCCTGCGGCGACGTAATGAAGCTGCAGATTAAGGTGGATGACAATGGCAAAATCATTGACGCCAAGTTCAAAACCTTCGGTTGCGGTTCAGCCATCGCGTCCAGCTCTCTGGCTACCGAATGGGTGAAGGGAAAAACCCTCGACCAGGCAAAGCAGTTGAAGAACACCGACATTGCCAAAGAGTTGTCCTTGCCCCCGGTGAAGCTGCATTGTTCAATGCTGGCAGAAGATGCAATCAAAGCGGCGCTTGAGGATTACAACAAGAAACAGAAGAAAAGCGAGTAGACTTTAGTCCCTGTGAGCTAAGGAAAGGACGACGTGGAAGTAGAGAGGAGCTTGTATGATAAGAATTGCTATGTCATAGTTTGTATGTATGGAATTTCTGTATGATTAGTAAATAAAAACCCTATTACGGTGTTGAACAAATTAAGCAAATCTCTTGATGTTCATATCGAGTGCTTGAATAAGAATTGTTTGTGTTTACATAATGGGAGGTAGTATGATTCATATTTTCCGTCATCCTTCAGACGGCAGGAATGCGAAATGGTAAGCTTGTAAGTTTTTTTTACAAGGAAAGCATTTCGCAACGTTACGAAATGGCTTTTATATCTTTTAAACTTCTCCTCTGAATTTAAAGACAACACTTTCCGAAGATAAGTGTTTAATGAACTAGTTCAAAAGATTTTTTTTCTACTCGTGCTATTATGAATTTATCTTTTAATGAATACAGAACAGTGCCTACAGAATAGTGAAACTTAACTCAGTTTGTAAAGAAGAAACAGTTTATTAAAGCAAGGAATGCAGAACAAGGATATTTAACGGCGACGCACGTGACGCACATTTTATTCAAAATATTGTTGACATTTTGTGTGTCAAAGGGTATGGTAGGAGCGCGCGAGATTGTTTTGAACAGCTTTGTTGTGTGCCTCAAATATCACTATTTTTTCAATTATTAGCGCATTTACAATCAGTCTTTTGATGTGCATTTGTAATTACGGTGGCCTGCAAGATATGGTCCTGGAAAAATCACAAACTCTTCTAACGTAGGTGGACATATCCTGTTACGAAAAGTGAAGAAGAAGATCTTTGTCTTCCTACTATCCGCATAAAAATCGATTGCATCCCTCTGTGGGGGGGGCAAACACCTTTCGAAGGCTAACGGGCTGGGTGTAGTTGGCTGGATACAAAGGGCCGCTGTACTTGAACCTCCATAGGAAACATGACGCATCGCGAGATACTGCAGTCGATCCGGGAGGACGATTTTGTGGAATATTTTTTGTTTCCCGAACGCCCATCCGATCCTTCCGATGTGGAGCTGGAAAACAACGAAAACTCCTTGGAGCCACTTCTGCAGCAGGTGAACCAACTCGCGGAGATTTTCTGCCAGCGGTACATCTGGCATCGGGACGGGTTTCGAGTGGTTCCAAGGCTACTGAACGATTCGCGTATGCTCATCGCCGCTGCAACCGGGGACAGTGAGACCAACGGTAATGAGTGTAACTGGTTTTGTTCGATTAGTAACGAATGGCATCTAAAAGTTGGACTTTGTTCGTTCTATTTATAGCAAAACTACCATCTCATCTGTACGGGATTTCGCACGTCGGTGACAACGTTCAAGATGAGTGGTTCATCGTCGCCCTGCTGTTTTATCTTACCGAACGCATCCCCGGCCTGGTGGCACGCGTAGTGGATGCCGATGGAGAGTTCCTTCTAATCGAAGCCGCGGAACAGCTGCCCCGATGGGCGAATCCAGAATGCTGCGAGGGTAAAGCATTCATATGCAATGGAACGCTGCGCCTCGTGGGACCACCGGAAAATGAGGCTGAGAAGTCGATCGACGTGCAGCATGCACTCGAAATGGTCCGCGGAACGGAGGGAATGCAGTACTGTGTCAGCGAAGAGGTGGACCAATGCATACGGGAGAGGATTCAGGGATTTCCGGACAATATTGCCGACCACCATCATCGCGCGACGGTTAACGTTCCGGTTGGTGTGGCGGCGGTTTTGCGCGAGAATCCTCAATTAATCGCTCCGGCAGTGTTGGCTTTCTGCGGTCGCGATCCGATCGATCTGAAAGCGTGCCGGGCGATGAGATATTTTCCTCCCGAAAACTGTGTGAATGTTAGCGTCACTTTCACAAAATGTTTGTACGCGATGCTCGCTCAGAGTCGGTACCTTCCGGATCGACGCACGGGTTGGAGCATCCCACTGTCGACTGATCCCGACTACAAAGCGCACATGCTGGGTGTGAAGCTAGCCTGTGGGCTAGAAATACTAGCATCGCAGGCAAAATCATCCCGCACTGATTGGGAAACGGACAAGGGATGGAAGAGTTACTATGAATCTCTCCAAGCAAAGGGTTACTTCCGCGACAATATCGAAGGTTCGCAGGAGCACACAAAGCTGCTAACCATCGCCCGAGAGTACTATGTAGATAACAGGGACTCGATGCGTACCATGCCGAAGATTGGAGAAGAAATCGTTTCGATTCTCAAACGCAACGAATGGGACGTGGAGGAACTGCGAAAGGAAGGGCTAGATCTGCCGCCCGCAGACAGTGACGAGTGGATGAACATCTCGCCAGAGGAGCTGGACCGGATGCTTACCAAGCGTTACGGAGCGAAGAAGCTGTTTTCGCTAAATGGCAACGCAAATGCGGCTGAAACGTTCACCACGATGGTGAGCGATTTTCTGGACCAGAAAAGCGAGTTCGACGGTGTGGTGGGACCGGAGGATGAACGAGCAGCCAAGGAAGTACTGTCCAAGCTTGATCTAGGCCCTTTCAAGTCTCCCACGAAACCCAAACGAACGAAGAGCAAAAATGCACACGATCGCCAGGCGAAGGGTCACCATCCGGCGGCGCCATCAGAAACAGCCACCAATGAATCACCCTTCCACCAGTCGGCAACGGTTGATTTCGATGCGGGTGCGTTTGGGATGCACGTGCGAAACATGCTCGACCTGTTGATTCCCGAAGATCGATGGGATTCGTCAGACGAATCGGACATGAGCGATTACAGCCAGGATGAGTATGATCGCAACATCGAGGATATGTCGCCAACACGTACGAACAGAGCGGTCCAAAACGAGCTGAAAACGTACATGAACCAGATGGATCGTGAGCTGGCGAGCACCACCATCGGCAGGAGCTTCGAAACGGCGATCGACGACGACGATACGGATGCCAAACCGTCCGCTTCGAATGGCGGCACGGCGGGAGACGACTTCGATGACATCGAGACGTTTAAGCCCGTCAACATCGACGTGAATACGCTGCGGAACATGATGGAAAGCTATCAGTCGCAGATGGGAGGACCTGGCCCGGCTGCCAATTTGCTCGGCTCGATGGGCGTCCAGATATCGAAAGCTTCGAAGGGCGAGAAAGGAAGCACCCAACAAACGGATGTCTAATGGCGTTCGAATGCTCAAAAAGTGCGGTGGTACTTGGGTCTGGGAATGTGTACTTCCCCAGGGTATGACCGTTTTTTGTTGTCGTAACGCTTACCACTTCCTCCGTGCCAGATAGACGAGTGCTAGTAATGGACATTCTCCGCTTATCCTAAGATGCACCACCATGCTACATCCCAATCCACTTGCGTCCATTTTGTTAGTGCATTTTACCATCATCAGTAGCGGTAAGAACATAGTTTTAGTCGGATTGAATCCACCTTCATTTTATCTCGCTAAGCGTACCCTAAGCTCGCGAATATCAATCTTTCCTTCGGGGGTTTCTCTAGCAGATAAGATAAGAGCCCTAGCTCTAAGGAGCGTGAGCTGTATTCGTTGGTTAGGTTAAAGAGTTTACGCAGATATAGCATAGAGTGTCATACGAATTCGAAATAAGGAGAAAGAGAATTAGAGAGAGAGAGAGAGAGAGAGAGATATCTTGAAAATAAAAAAGATTTCCTTGGTGCTGGATCGTAAACGTACGTACAAAGAAGGTAGTTAAAAAGTAGGATCGACAGTAAATGTGGAAGTATAACCGTATAACAGTGCGATATGAAGAACCGAATTAGGTTCGACTTTGACGCGTGTTCCTCCTCCATCGTCCAAGCTACAGAACGCTGCCTATGTTTTGCTTAGAACCTTTACGCCACAAATCGAGACCTCATTTTGAATGTTAGGGTAATCGGAGAGTAATGTCGCTACTGCGTACGCCAATGCATCGAAGAAATACCATTCTTGATCGACTGGTCAAGGACATTCGGAGTCGAATGAGAAAGCTGACAAAGCCTGGCTTGTGTTCGAGTGTCGCATGATCTCTCCAAAACGAACAAGGCTGGCGTAGCAACACGACAAGGCCATACTTAATTACTGTGCATCTTTGATGTAAAATGAAATGAAGCTGGTTGTATTGAGCGTATGAACGACATTACTTTCCGGACCCTGCCTGAAAGAACGCGTACGCTTACCGATTTGTCATGATCTGCATTAGCAAAAAGTAATAATAATCTGGTACATCGAAAACAGTATCTCCATTAGGAATGGGGTAAGAAAGTGCGAAACCAATTTTGTATGTCGCTGTAGTTCTTGAATAAAACGATACGCCACGCTACGTATATATGATTAAAAACGTTCATTCTTTTATTACATTAAGTTATGCGGGATTATTTACACAACGCTTTACTACGGGGAAAAGGGCTCTGTAGAAAACAGTAAATAAGGGGCGGGGATTTTCACGAGGAAGAAAAATGTTTTCGACGTGGGAAGTGTAAAGGTTTCCACGCCTGCGGTGTTCATGGGAGGGAATTATTACGCATATTGACAGTATTAGTAAACGTTACAGATTATCCTTCTAATCAGGTTACAATTATTGCTCTACGTTTCATGTAAAATTGTATAACTAGTTAAAGTTCTCGCTGTTCGTTTCGACGTTGAACATTCATTTTCCTTTTGCTTTCGTTTCGTTTGCTTTCGTTTTCCGTCGTGCAACTGGAATGCGAAAATCTCCATTAGAATCGCATCCACTGGACCTGCTCCGTACAGGTCATAACGAAATCATTTAATTTAAATGGTTAGTAGGTATGGTTTGGAGTGGAACGGATGCATCGAAGACGCGAATTACGATAATTTTATCTGTAAGAGTAGCTCTTCTGCCGGCTAGCGTCAGTTATCAGTGTTCTTCGGTCCCGTGCGTCAAGTGTCCTTTTGATGTTGATAAAATCACTCCCCTCAAAAGCTCGCCCGGTTCATCCTCAGTACCGCGTGATGTCACGGTCGGAATATTTGCCGCTCATTTTGCTGACCGAGAATCGATCCGAGTATCGATCGCGCTCGTCGAACCGGTCCGTTTTATAGTCGATCTCTTGCGGCGTGTACCCGATGCTCTTCTGCCAGTGCTTCGTCCAGTACAGATCTTCGTTCTTCAGCTGGGATGGAGTTTTCGCGTCCCGGCACACGATCACGCAGTAGATCATGCTGCCGATCAGCGTTCCAAACCCGAAGATCAGGAACACCACACCCAGGATCCTGTGGGAAGCAAATGGCCGCTTGTTAGTACATGCACGTCCTTCATTCACGCCCATGTGTGCGCCCATCTTCGACGGCTACTTACCACACGAACAGCGGCTCCATAAACTGCATCACGATGACAAACCCGAGCGTAATCAGGATCAGACCCAGGTTCAGCAGCAACATCAGACAGCACACGCCCTTCACGTTCGGACAGAACGGGTTCGGTGCGGACATCGCCTCCACCTTGGCACCGTGCCGTCGGGAACTGCGTCCCGTTTTCGCCGTGCTGGCAACGCTGTAAACACTCCGGGGTCCACGAGATTGGTGCGTCCGGTGGGCACTGTACCGGCTGTAACGGTTGATCCGCAAGGAAAAGTGGACTCATTACACACATATGCGCGCTTCTCGGGCGTGGCACCCTTTTTTTTCCGTACACTTACCTTATTTCCGATGGTGCCTTGTAGGCCGCCGACGTGACGTAGATGTCACTGCCAGTTTCGCCCCCGTGATCGTAGCTAAGCGCGGACGGAGCCCTTGGTGGGGCACGCGTCGGTGGACTAGAGAGTGGGCGGGGTCCCCCGTTGTTCTGGTACTTGTGCTCCGAGCGTGACTTCCGAGCTGGAGCCGTCGGTGGGGTTGCCCGTTCGTTTGCCACCGTGTACTCGGACAGGGTGCGCTCCGATGGCGCCCTTTGGCTGTCCTCGCCGTCTGTCGAGTAGCCTCGGTTGGCTTGGGCGTACGGTAGATCAACCGTATCTCGTCCGTGCGTCGCCACATAGTGGTTACCCTTCACCCTGTGGGAAACGGACAACGAAAAGTCGCATTAAAGATTGTTCGGGAGCGCCTAAGCATGTAACGCCTAAGTAATACACTTACTTCTTCACCGTGCGTTCGTGAATGTTTTTCAGCATTTTGCAGCAGTTTTTTTTGGGTAAGCTCCTTGACGACCTTAAATGTAACGCGTTCGTCAATTTATCCACCCTCTGCTCTGGTGCTTGCAAACCCTAATGCAACCCGCTCGATCGCGATCAGTTGGGGTGGCGTACGCGAGCCAAAACGAAAAAAAAAACCACGCACCGCACACTATCCCGATGACTTGCAAGGTTTACTCGGACGTTTACCGCTCAAATTTGACCCAATAATCAAAGTGACCGTTGGATCACAATTTTTCACGTGGTTTGTTCACTTTTCGCCTTCACTCCTCGTCAATTACGTTGCGCGTTTTTTTTTCGATTCTCGATCGCGTGTTTCGTTAGGAAATGTGCGTTTTTGTTGCTGCTGTTGCTGTTGTTGTTGTTGATGTTGTTGATGTATATTAAATCACTCCGCTATACACACTCTCATCTGAGCCACAAAGTCCGATGCTAGCGGCTATCGAGTTAAGGGCGATTTACCACCAAAAAAAAAACACCAAGAGTGGAGAAAAAAAAACCCAAGAATAACCTTAAACGCCCCACTGGGAAGGCACAATCACTGGCACGCCGAAATAATGTGGCCTAAACACGGGGGCTCATCTCACCCACCACGGGCACAGGCGGTTTGGAGCGGTTCTCAGGAAATTATGCGCTACACGATCTTCCTAGCCGGACCGGGCGTCATTATGGTCAGCGTGATTCGCAGCTTCATTACCATCATCATAACCGCCAGCATCGGCATTATAAGGGGGGTGGGTAGAATCTTGCAGCAGTGCCGTCACACTCTCACTATCGCCATTGGAATCCGATGATGATGATGATACTCCTGCTGCTGCTGCTGCTGCTGCTTGGCCCCAGGGTTTGGGAGATTCGCGTTGCACGATCGAGCTGGCGATCGTTTGGTCTGGGGATTTCCGATTTAAATTCGTGCTGAAAGTGAAAAGCGTAGAACGAGATAGTATGAGAGAGAGAGAGAGAGAGAGAGAGAGAGAGAGGTGGAGAGGTAGAGCATAAAAAAACGGTTACAAAAGTGTTGCCCACAGGCTTCGGATGGAATGATGATCAAATTGGCCCATCCGTACCTGGGAGGGGGGACGATGGAATTTCGGAACCCCCTGTGCCGGTGCGCTGGCAAAAGAGCCGATCTGAAGATGAGCCGAGGCAATAATGATGCCCCCCTGATTTACCAACATCGCCGAAAATTGCTGCACCAATGTTGCAAGCGATCACCGCGCGAAGGAACACGATCGCGAAAGAGAAGCAAATGGGGAAGCGTGGAGCTTTGAATGCGCCAGTGGGAGGGCACAAACGAAGAGGAGATATAAATATATCATCGAACGATGTGCATCATCCGTATAATTAGCATTTATGGAATTGTGTTGCGTTTTGATCGTTTTCCGCGCGTTCTTTGCAGGGGTGCTTTTACGCGTGGCTTGATCGTGTGAAAATGCGTGCAAAACAATCGCAACAACAATAACGTTTGGGTACGGTAAACAGCTCGAAGATTACGCGATCCGAAGAAAGGAAGACGCACAAAAATGGGAATGCATCAGCGTGCTCTCCTCACACACAAAAGGTTGCCTCTTCATTTGCCCGTAATGGGTTTAGGAGTGAAGAATAAAAAAAAAAAAACAAAAAAGATCCCTCTGAAACGAGATGTAATGGGCGCAAATGGAATGGAAACGATGGGCAAATAAGAGCAACCACTCCCATGTGGCATCGCGTAATTACACCACCACCCAATAATAGAGCTCGTAATAATGATAGAAAAATGGAATCCCATTCCACTCTCCCACCCACCCCCACCCTCTTCCCCTCCCACACACAACCGTTCATGATAAATAAGGTGCCATTTATAACGAACCAGTTCTAATTATTACATCGCGCTCGCGTAATAGCAAAAAGGTGAGCGAAGTGCGCCCAAACCCGCACGGTACTGGATGGTTGGCCATTAATTTTTGGAAATCCATCCTTGAAATTAGGCCCGTTGACTTGCACAGGGCCGGGAAACCGGCAGGCGGATGACGAAACAATTTATCATAAACAGCTGCCGACGACGTCTTAAGAGCTTCTTCGCGTTATTAATGCGAGCGCACGAACGGGAACGTAACGCAGCTTTGGTTTACTTTCACTAGCAAAAGGGGGAAAATAATGACCTCGGTGACAGCATTGGCCATCATTTCCTAGGCGCCTGTGTCGCAGCTCGGCAGCATTTTCTCATTATTAGCTCATGTTGCGAGATTAGTAAACGGTTTTAAAAAAAAATCATATTTGAAGCTTTTCGAGCTTTCCGCCGTCGTAGAATTATTCCGCTTAGCAGTAACAGCATGGCGGATACGCTGAAAGGTGGTTTTACTTGCACATCCCCCCCTGCACGGCTGCGATTAATCCCTTTCAATCGGAAAGAAAAGATAAACAGAAGAGTGGAAATAAAGAAAAACCCGCCCGCAAAAGGAAATCCTACCGTGGCAAAGGCGAAGACAGGCGCCCAGGCGATTTTTTCTTCATCTTCGCCTTCCAAATGAGAGGGTTGGGCATGGCTGTTCGAACGATACCCGCGATGCCGATGGTTTAAAGTGCCGGGAACTCGCCCGGGGAGAAGGACGATGAAGCGATGAAGTAAAGGAGGGAGGCAAAAACAAAAAAAAATGCGCCCCATAAATAAGGCAATATCAAGAGCTAATAGAGTGGCACACCTTCGCGTCCGTTAATCGAACCTGTCGAGCGCGTGAAGCTGGTCCGTCTCACCTGCCCACGGTCACGACAGTTCGGAAAACCCGCGAAAAGAGCTTGGTTCCCGTTAAGGTAGGTCACCATCGCTCGAGCAAACCAGGTACGCGACCTGACGATGCAAGAACGCGCGCTCGTACAATCGCTGAAAGTATATGACACAGCCAGAGAGTAATTGGTTTTGAACTCAACGTGGTCTCGCGATCCCAGTACCGGTGCCATTGCCTTGCAGGTCGTGCGGCCATCCGGCCAAGCGCACGGTGGATGATATCATCCCAACCTCGAGGCCGCACTGTGTTTGCCTTTGAGGACACGCCTTTCCAGAGGCAAGCGTCGGACGATCGACGTCCGCAGGACGTTGGGACGGCTCTGTCGCCGGATGGCAGTAGCAAAAGGTGTGAAATTGTACCGCCGCGGGAAGCATTTTTCATTCAAAACTTGCAACACCGCCCGGCAAGTGCATCGGTTCCGACCGGGCCGACCATTTGCGCCCTAGAACCTCACGCGACATACCACAGACGGTGTGATGAACCCCACCGATATAGGCAGGACCTGTGTGTGTGTGCGCGTGTATGTTTGTGAAGGGGTAGGGACCTCAGGGAAGCAATCAATAAAGTGCCCGGTTGCTGATTTCATCTCGCGCCCGTTACGGTGGTGGGGTCGTGGAAAAAATTCGTGGGAAATTGTGCCGCCCCCTACCGAGCGCGGTCATATTTCTGTGTCTCGTGTTGCCGCCCTCATCGAAGGGTTGCCACCCCAGACCAGTGGCGTTTATTGAGTTGTTCGATGCATGAACCTTTCGCGCCGTTCGGATGCTGGCGTATTGCCAAGCCGACCAGACGGGCGTTGAGTCGCACTTACGAAATGGCACTGAGTTCGTGCAACAGCTTGGGTCTTGTGCTTGTCGATTCGTAGCCAGCACCTTTCAGGTGTCATCATCTCTTCTCCCATTTGTCCTTGAAAATGGGTCCGCCTCCCAACGGGGAAGGTGTGTCATTTCATTACCGGGTGGTGTTCAGAACACACCGACCGACCGACTGATGATAGAGGATGCGCTGAGCTGGAATGTGTGCGTTTGAGTGTGGATATTTCATGGCACGGAGAAACTGTGCAGGGATGTGTTGTAGCTTTCTACGGAATGAGAAGTACATCCGCATGGTGCTTTAGGATGCATATTCCCATTAATAATGTACGACACACGAGAACCCACGGCAAGTACACTCGGGGAGGGTTTCAGAGATGATGTTGAAACTTCAAAGTCGAACTATGTTACACTCAAAGATTCTTAATTTTCATTAAATTGATGAAACACCCGTAACACTGGAGAATAAGTTACGATCCAACCTACCACTAGCTTCGACTATTTTCACACCTGTACGATTTGAGGCACGTTCACGTATCACAGAACACCGTTTGTCACAGACCCCAAGGCACATTGTCAACACGATCGAGCCCCACGCGATCGCCAACTGGACCCACGAGGAAGTCCAAAACCCCGCAGCAGTACTGGCGTAAAATGTGTACTTCCTTCCCAAAAAAAAAAAACGATCACCATCCATCGAAGGAGGCGTTGGTTTAACGCCATTCATTTTTTCTTTCACGCGCGCACACCCGAAAAGGAGGAAATTTAACACCCCGTTAAAAAAACACCACCCCACATCCGGGGGTGGTGGAAAATTGGGCGCCACCACTAGGCGCTAATGATGGCTACTGATTAATTCATACCCGTCGGCTGCGTACGTACTCAGCGTGAAGTTGCCTTGACTTGTGCGCGATTTTGTCCGGTGATCCGCGTGCTGATAGCCGCCGCGCAGCTCTTCCGCAAAGTTCGCCGGTGGCCTTCCGAAGGACGGCCCTTTCGCTGTTTTGCAAATGATCGCGCGCGAATCGCTCCACTCGATGCCACAAGCCCCAAGGTCAACCCTAGCCACAACGCACGTACAACGCGCATGGTTGAGCTGCTGAAGGAAGCCTCGACTGCGCATCGCAATCGGACTGCCATCTTGTGGCTGCTGTTGTTGTCGTTGTGTTAGCTTTGTCTCAACCCGTAGCTCCGGAGCAATGCGTGCGTTCCTGGGTTTGGCCTTGCGCGGCATCCCTTTAAATCGCGCTCTCGTTACGGCGCATCCTGCCCATCCGGCCCATTATCAACTCGTTTAGCTTCAATTTCCATTAATTATAATTTTTTAGCCTGCGGGGGAAATTGCCGCCCGAACGCGAAACGGCCGCAGTGACGGCGTCCACTTTGGTGGTGGCTCTTTTATCTCCCCATCGGAACCCCGGGCGGGATTGGGAGAATTTTTACGACGACCGCGTGGTTCCCGGACAACTTGAGAGCGCTTTTCCGTCGCTCTAGCATCCGGAGCCTGTGGCTTTCCTGTGGGTTTAATGGATGCGCGCGCGATGCCCCCCCCCCCCCGAGGGATGCAAGCGGACGCCATTTGCTAGCGTTGTCACCCCACCCAGAAGGGTGGGAGGTGGGTGGAAACAATTACGTCGAAAAAGGATTGCCATCGACGGTCGAAGACGGTCCGCTTCGGATGGGCGCATAATGCGTTGCGCGGGTTTTGTGCGATCGGGTGCATCCTCTCTCTCTCTCTCTCGATATCTCGGAAACGCATCCGACCGGCGGGTGTCGGTTGACTTTGTGTGCGAAAAAAAGGGGGGGGGGGGAACACAAATGCACCCTCCAACCGGGGGGGTGGGTGAGTGAAGACGAACCCAACCCCGAAGGGTGCGCATTCGGACGGAAATCGAAACACGTCCGTACGCCGGGTTGAAACACGCCCGAAAGGCGCAAATCGAAAACAATCGTTTTAATCGCTTCGTTTGCACTGAGTGCGGGTTAAAAAAAAATAACCTCGGTTTCACCCGGCAGCCCTAAGGGGCAGCGAGCAAACCGATGCTCCATCGCGTGCCACCATCTTTGGAACGATGCTATAACGAGGGGCCATCTGGATGCGCCTTCGGTTTGGTCGGCAGATAAGAACATGCCCGCGAGGAATGACAAGCGCGGCGTCCTCACCGCTCGAGGGCTCGAAACGGGTGAGATCTTGTAAAATGACAGATAATTGATGTGGCACTGGCCGTGCCACCTTCACCGGAACCGGTCCAGGATGGGCTGGATGGTCAATGGAAACCGCCGTCCCAATCAAGGGCGGCACGGGCCCAGCTCGTTCGTACAAAAATGGCCGGCCGTTTGGTCGTTTCGGTGTGACGACAATGCTACCGGACCAACCGGGCACATCCGTGTCTTCTTAATGTCTTCATAACACACACACACACGCACCGGATTCCGGCCGGTGGCCTGGGCTCACACGCAATGGTTCGGCGTTTGACATGACAACCGCCCAATGGCGAGTGGCCCCAGCAGCAGCCGCCGCCTGTTACGAGAGCGGGGAATTCTATGGTGGATTATGAACCCGGCAGGGATGGATCGCTTAATTATGGCCGTAAAAAGAAATGGTCCCGAGTGCGCGGTGGACGCATCAAAAGCCCACCGGCGGCTTGTTTTATGGGGCCATGAGAAGCGGGCGCCGGTGTATTCATCGCTTGCGGAATTTACAGCCGCCTGATGGTATCCATAAATCCTGCAGTGAATGAGACAGAAAGCAAGAGAGAGAGAGAGAGAGAGAGAGAGAGAGAGCGAGAACGGACGGGGTGTGTGTGAGTGGGCAAACAGCCACCGTCGCTCCTTTCGGTCGGAACTTCCGTCGGTAAATATTTGCCTATGATAATCGTGCGCCGGAACGGTCATCTACGGTTTTGGGGCCAACCCCGACCCGGACTGGGTGCAAAGTGCACTGGCAGGCCGAGCTTCTCCGGCGGTCGGTGTTAATTAATCTGTGTGCGGAACACTTGGCCCTTGAAGTGGGCCACCTCGTGCCGGTTCCATCGACCGTCGAATGGTGGAAGTGACTTTAGCTGCCTTTTTGGATGGGAAGTTTGTGTGACTTTTTGAATGTAAAGTGAGCGCAACATCCCTTGTCCGTGGAGGAGTAGATTAGTAAGGACGACTTCATTAAATTCTCATCGATACGGCTCGATGAATAAACATGCGCTTAACCTCGTGGCGATGGCGGAAGTCGTGTTAGCCGCGGGTCGTCACATATCGCGAACGAACTGAACCGTACCGTTTCCTTTAAAGCGTGGATCGAGTGGCGTCTCTTTATCGGGTCGCCGTTTTGGCAGGAAACTCAATGGGGGGGTCCTATGGAAAGGAATCCACGATTAGCATATTTCTGATTTCCATTGCAAATAAATTAATATAGCTGAATAACACTGATATTTTTTCATTTATGTCTTCACGCGATCCGAATTTATGAAATTCATTGCCGCTTATATTACGAGAAAAATTCAGTTATCATACAAAAGTAAATACATGCAGCTTTTCTGCTGAGTGAGCTTTTACTACTGAGTGAGCTTTTTCTACTGTTTAGCGCTATGTTTTGGTTTTCAATAACGTAAGCGCGTTGGAAGTCTGACATTTGGGATGTTGCATAGCAACGATCCTTTTGCAATCTAGCAGGCTTAGAGTAACGAGCACCAGATTTCAGTTCGAGTGCAAGAAAAAAAATCCCCAATCTTATGCGCCTCCATGCTCACGGGTACCCGGTTGTTCCGTGGCGGAATGGTAAAATTTATCACGCTCATGTTCATAAATTGAATGTGATGGAAAATTTGTCGTTTACTAAAACAACGGTGGTGGTGGAGAATAGAAGCCCTTGTTGATCTCGCTCTCCTACTCACACCGAGCCTCCAGAGCCCCAGAGCGCCATCCCTTTCCACGACCCTCGGGCTATCAGAGTCCCGCTGTGTTCGCTGATGCACCTGGGTGCGGCACCCTTACCTGAAGCGAAATCAACGAGCTTTGGGTGGAGCGGAGTAGAGAGAAAAAAAAAAACATGCTATATTGGACATTTGGACGTGTCCTATTTACTCACCACCACCGTTCGGGGTAGGGCCAAACCTCCTCCCCGGACAGGCAGGCGGACGATGCCCGGCAGTACAACGTAAAATTTATTCACTTTATCTTCATGACTTCACCGGCACCGGTACCCAGGGGATCCGTCCCAAGCCATGGGAGCCCGGGGGAGTACGAAAACACGAGAGATATCGCACTGGCTGGCCAGGTTTGGACCACACGTCGACTTGCTTCTACAACCCGGGCGAACTCGGTCAGTGCGACGTCCCAACTGGCGGGAGTGTGGCGTGTGACTTGGCCCATTAAAAGGTCAGTTCACTCGGTTCGTCTAGCGATTCGCGTCCTACCCAGGCACCCTTCTCGCACACACACACACACGCCATGGTCTACGAGCATGGCCTCCCTCGAAGGTTGAACTACATACGCCCGGCGGGATTAGCGGCGTTGGGTCCGGTTCAATATCTCCTATTGGGCCGATCTGATTTACGCCCGGTTGGATCGCGCGCACTTTACGCCCTTTGCCCCAGCCTTTGCGCCGTTTGCAAATGGCCGCGCGAGCACTATAAATTAACGACCCTCGGCACCATTTTCGTCCTTTGTTTCGTCCTTTCTTCGGAGCGGTTCGTCTGGACCAAAGGGAGCTGAAGCTTTCTTCACGCTGCACTCGGAGGGTGGTCGGAAAAGTTAAACATCGGCGGTGAGAACTAAAACACGAACCGGCAAGTTTCGCACACGGGTGCGCGGAAGTGCATGCATTCCGTGCCGTACCATCAATCCATCCCAGGGTGGACCCAGTGGGATTCGTAAGAACATGGGTCCCGCGTGGGGTGGTGGTAACACAACCCCCTAACGGGGCTTAATTTTTCAGTGCCCTGGTGGTGGTGTAGAATAAAAAAAAAACTACGGGTTTGAGTGAAAAGTGCACCCGTCTATGGGCTTTCCGAACGGCAGAACTCGAAGCCAGCAGCGATGGGAGGTTTTTTGTGAGAATGAATCGTGGCAAAAAAAGAAACGAATTGTTAAGGTGTACTTGGGTTCAGTGAATGGCACTGGCGTTGGATGATTCCGTGCAATTACCTGGCTACGTGGCGTTCCGGTGTTCCGGACTTCCGGTGGTTGGGTGGAATCTGCAAGGAAGAGGGAAAAACTTGTTGAGTACGGTGGAAAAACGCTGGGAGGGCCATTATTTCGAAACATGATATTATTGCATATTACATGGCGACAAAAGAAGGGCAAAACTTTCAACGAGCGCTTGCTCGAGTCGCACACACACACAGAAAAAAAAGCAGGAGAACCGAGACCGAGGAAGGAGACGGAACACCCGTTTGGGCACACGAGAATTGAATGGCTCGAGGACTCGCCGTCCGTTCGTAATTAAACATCGCACGAGCACATCCAATATGCGCGTGGGTTCTTCGTGGGTTTGATTTCCCGACCGGAAGCAATTACGATAATGGAGCACCCGATGCACCATCGTTCGTCCTTTTTTTTCTTCCTGGACGTTTCGGTTCGAGGGTTTTTTAATCTCGGCTCAACGAGAAAGTCCTCTACACAAAGAGAGAAAAACTGTCGGTAAACCATTCAAATCCCCTGGTAAGCTTACGCACGGTAAGGACCTTCGGCAGCCACATCTTCCTAGGCTTTCGGGCTTCCACTCGGTCTGGCGAAAATGTCTGGCGAAAATGCATTAAAATGCGCACGCCCGTGTCCGTTTGCATAGGGACACTCGACCAGCAATCCATTACAAATTGAGCCGTGGAAAGAACTGCGGGAAATGAGCGTTTTCTGTTGTTGCGTTTCCTGCCAGGAAAAAGTCCCCCGTGCTGGGTTTGTGGAAACGAATTAAAGTCAACATTCCACCCCGGGACGCATCTTGGCATGCGCCAGCACAACCGACAACGGTGCCATGGGCCAGTTAATTAGTTAATTGTCTCGGTACTGTCCTCGTGATGCCGACTCACCCCCCCAACAAGGGGTTTCGGAAGCATGGCTAGCTCAGCTTGAATTATGAGGTGCTCACAACGCTCGGTGGCGAAACTGGCCAGTACTCACGGCCGCCCAATGGCGTACTGGACAGCGTCGACAAACTTCCGCCGTAAATCATCCTTCCTTCGTCATAAGCGTCATGTTTCGGGTGGGGTAGCGAACCATTCCGGATTCCCCGGTACTCGGCTACGGGGACCACATATTCTTTTCTTTTTTGCAACAAAACCGTATAGTGGACCTGGGTTGGTCTTGCCTAGAGGCTCTCCAACAGGTTGCACCGTATTGCCGCAGTCCGACCGCAACGCGATCGGAACGCTATCGATCCCGGGCCAGGGCCCGGACAGCGAAACCGCGCGTGTGCCATACATTATTCCCGCACGGCACCAGGTGGTTGGGTTCGGCGCGACCGACTCGGTGCATGATTTATGGGATGGCGCATGAAATGGTGCATTTTCGACCGCCGCCGACGGACTCGGCTACGCCTCGGGCAAGCGTGCTATTCTCCACACGACGTGTGAAGGTGATATTTACATGCGGTTTACATGCGCCAGTGAAGGCGTGCAGTTTTGCATCGCTGACTCGACGGAAAACACGCAAGAGTGGCCATTTTTTATGCCATGTGCTGTTGTTGTTCCCCCGTTGCGATGACTGGCAGCCAGGCGGGTTCGCTTTCAATCAATATCACTTTCGATGAGCGAATCCACCAAACGATGGTGAGGATCTTGTGGGAATTTTTCCCATCCGTACTCTCATGGGAAAAGCTTCTAAGCCCTGTAAGGTGGAAAATAGTCGACCGTTTTTCCTCTATCAAACGGGCAGATTAGAAACCCACCAGTTCCCAAGCTGTTGCTTGATCGAATACAAATCATACATTCCACAAACTTGGGGCTCGGCTGTACCGGGAAAACCCATATCCTGTTTCGGCTAATGACTGTGCAACTGCATTCACGCCGGAACAATAGAGTGTGGCTTGAAAAGGGGGTTCTTTGAAGTCCTTCTGGCTTGTTCGAGTAAGTGGCAGCTGTGAAATATTACCACCCAGTCCTTCAGTAGCTCCTTCCATTTACTCCGGCACAAGTACTCTCTCACACGGACTTCAAACACAGAACAGCAGAAGACACCCCTAAAGGCTCCACCTAATGGGTTGCAGTTTTTTCTCGAGCTTTTATTTTTCCGGCCACACGCATCCCCGGCATCGTAACACACCTCAATTAAAATGCAACGTTCATGCGCCAACAAAACCAACCCGAAAAGCCACAAAGCCTCGCCGGCCTCCAAAATAATGACCACGGGTAAAACGATTCCACCGGACTTGGGCGCATCCAAAGGAGCTTTTCATTGCCCGGTCTACCCGGACTGGGGGATGTGATTTTTCTTCCCACCACTCTGGACGCTGGGACGAAACTTAATTGGTGTTAAGTTGCAATTCTGCCAATTTCGTACGAAATGAAAACATGCTCGATCGTACGAAATAAACCCAACCATCGTTCTCTCTCTCTCTCTCTCTCTCACTCTCGGGGGGTTTTCAGTTGATAGCAGGAACCTTCAGCAACCCAAAAAGGACCCCACTCGGGCGCACGGGACACGAGGGAAAAGCTGCTCTTCGTTAATGGAAGGAAAACTAGCAGCCAGTCAGGAGGATGGTACGGAACAAAAAACACACACACACCGGTCTTGAAAGGAAGCAACTGTGAGCCGGAAAAACGGTTCTGCCGGAGTAGGGGATAGAACTGTCCGGCATTGGCTTTTGATGGCGGTGTAGTTCGGTGAGATTGCAGCTCAGGGAGATTAGATGGGACTGAAAGGAACCAGATGGGTGTGTGTGTAAATATCACCGAAGCTATGAGGAAGACCCACTGGTTCTTGTGCCTTTGCTGGGAATCCATGCTGCTTAAATCAAATTCCAGTGAAAAAGGGAACACTTGTTAAACAACCCGTCCACTCGATTCCGGAGCGCTGCTAATGATGATAAGACGAGAAAGTGAATGATATCTACCGCCTTCGAGCAAAGAGTGAGAGGGAGCGAAAGAAGAAAAACAAGGAAAGCTTTTATATTTATTTAAACCCAAGCTGTCCACGAAAAACGCCAATAAACCCGTCCAAGGGGGGTGGGGTTCGTTCGGACGTTCGTAATTGGACGTCGACATGGCAACGTTCTCGGCAGATTAAAGCGTGATAATAAAATATCAAAAGATCTGTCGCCCGAGATTGGTTGGCGCGAGTGCCGCAAGCATAATGCCGCAGCAAATTGCCCGGCAAATAGTTCATCCTTAGATGGCCTTTCGCGATTGTGCATTTTTGTGGTGCAGGGCTGTTTTTTCTTTCCTCCTCCTTTTTTTTCTTCGTTATTATCCCCCACTTCTGCTCGCCTTTGTTCCATTCGCTATCGAGTGGCGTTCGTTCACCACGCCGTGACCGTTTGACATTCTGACCCACTGATGATGGGCAGGGCGCGCCCCCCAAAAACGCTCCCCTTTCTGCCAAACCACTGCCGCGTTGCATGGTTGCCGTTGGCCCAGTTTTCCTGTTCCTGCGATGAAGTGCACACAGGTGGCAAACGAGTTGCACCCTTCGCGGCAACTCAAGCGAAAGGCCTCGGAAAAACGGTTTCCGAAAGAGTGTGTCAAGCAAAGTGTCGAGCTCCGGAGGGTGGTTTGTGGGGTGGCGTTTTCGCGGAACCGGGAAATTCAACGTCGATCCGTGTAACGAGACGCCAGGCTGGACGCCGGCCTGGTACAGGTGATGATGGGTGGTGATTCGGCGTTTCGGGGTAACCACACTTTTCAGTTAATGATATTTTCATGCTTTAACCATTCATGGGTTGGGAGAGGGAGATGATAACATCTCGCACCGAGGGAGGCTTTTTTTGTTTAGAAGAAGCGAAACGAGACAAAAGAGAATAATGTCAGGGGGAGGGGTCACTGCATTATTATCGCGCCCACATCATCTCGTTAACAAGGTGGCCCCCTCTCGCGAAAGCGCGTTGCGGCTCAGTTTTCACACACCGATCGAACACCAAATGGCAAGCGTTTTTCCGGTGGAGTTGCGGGCGAAAGCGCGAAGGGTGTTTAAAATCTAAATTTATAATTCAATAAACCAATTTTCCGCACAGTTGTGTGGAAGAGCACGTCGAGGACGCCGAGGATCGGCATCGTTCGAGCGGGTTCGTGATCCTCGGGGTGTATTTTCATTTGTCAACTTTGAAGCCAGCTTGGGGCTGGATTTTTGAACCCGTTTAATCTCGGCACTTTCTCGATCGAACCGGTTGGAATGTTTAGCGCCGGCAGGAACTCATCCGTACACCGGAACCAACACCGCGAACATTCGCGAATAAAAAGGAAACAAAACAAAGGCACCGGGTTCGAGTTCAAACGAATAATATTTGCACAGCAGCTTCGGGAGGAGAAAACCTGTGACCGCGGCCATCGAAAGTGGGTCGCAAAATTTACATTTTAAACTGATAAACTCCCGGTCCGATTCGGTCCGGCCGTAATTATGCACCCCGAAATCGAAATCGAAATGCGCGAGAAAACAACGAGAACACACGCACTCACACAGCCTAGCTCGAAACAAAACCGTGGGAAAAGCGCACGCTGGGGGTCATTTTGAACGGCCGGCGTATTTTGATTTCCGCCATCCATGCCGGCTCGTCCATCATGGTGCCTCAATGGAGTGCGAATTTTCGGCGCAAAACAAAACATCGGCTTCACTTTCGGTGCACGTGAAAAGAAAAACACTGGCGCACGAGCGCCGGCGGCCGTGCAATTGTTTTGTCCGTTTGGCTTCTCGTGGGGAGGAGGCGTTCGCCCGCGTAAGGGAAAGTTCCTTGCGGTTTCGGTAACTCAACGCGCGTGTGTGTTCGTAGCTGTGGCCGGTGTTGAAGCGGCAAAGTTTTCCACCACAGGAGGAGGCTTGCAAGATCCGAAGGGCTGATTTTGTGCTCCACCGTTCCGGCCCATTTACGGTCCATTCTACCATTCTTTCGGTCCGGGGGCCGGAACAATGCGCCGGTCCGAAAACTGGATCATCTGAAAATGCGTCAGGCGCGTTCGAGAGAGAGAGAGAAAGAAAAAGAAGCAACAACAACACCGAACCGAGAAAACACAAGCCAAACAAAACCAAAACAACCAGCCACCAGGTGGGTGGTGGAGGAGGCGAATGAAACAAAACAAAACCAAAAAAAAAAACAATATCGAAATGTCGGGAAAGTCACCCCCACGGTCGTTTCTGGAGCGTCACCTTGGGGAAGGGATTAAGACGGGTGGTAGCCATAGAAACCGCGGCCTAAAAGAAATGCTCCCGCTGCACCGGGAAAAGCAATGGAAACTAGATCAATGGCGGGCGGCGCAGTCCGTTGGCCTTAGTTACCGAAAAGCTTGAACAAAACAAAAAAAAATAATCACACAAAAGCGACAAAAGAAGGAGGAAAAAAAGCACACTCTCACAAGCGACCGGAGAAGTCAAGATGCGGGCCAGCTTGGCGGAAAGCGAATCGCGACCGAAATGACGGCGTAAAACGCCATACGCCCCCACACGGTGGCCCCTCGAAAGGGAAACGCGTCCGAAGTGCGGGCGAAGGGCGACAATAGGGCAGGCAAATATAGAGAAAAAAAAAGATTAAAAACAACAACGCCAACATCATCGGACGGGAGGGCGCACAAAGTGCGTCATAACGCGGGGTTGGCAGGGAAAGGCCACGCCGTCTGGACACACGGGCACAGGCCAAAGCAACAGCAGCGTGGAATGAAACGAGAGAAAAACCACAAAACACAACGCCGGATGAAAACAACGTCTGCGTACTTTGGCGAGTGAACTACGCGGCGCACATCCCTGCACCACAACCACGCGGGGTCTCCATTGTTAATCAGTCACGCCGCCATCGATCGAGCGTGTGTGCGAGCGTTCGTTGTTGTTTTTTTTCGAAGTTTCCGCTTTTGTTTTCACACTGACCGCACCGATCATAAAGTGAGCTTTCGCGCCGCGTCATGCCGCGCTGTGGGGGATTTTTTTTTTATATATCGTCTGCGTGGAGTACGCGTGTAGGTCAATAAAAGTTGCGGTCGAGGGACATATATGTTGGCGGGATGTTGTACTTCTAGCCAATTGTAGCTACATCCGTTTTGCAGTCCATCAAATCGTCATTATCGAAGGGGCACTATCATTTGGAAGAAACGTGAGATAATTCATCTGGAAAATAATGCTAAATAAGCATGACACGTGCGTTTGAAATAATCCCCATTTCAAGGATGAAACTCACACTCTGTACATGAGAAATTGGGGGAAAACCTATCTCCTAAAGACATTAAAGCTAACGAAAGCGCCTTTAAAGCGCGAACCGAAAAATTCACACCACAAACTTTGCGACAATTTGCGTAGAAAGTCGTAAAGCTTTCGGGAAGCGATGCTGCCTCGCGAGCCCGCGAAGCAACAATTAATTTGTTACGTCTTCAACCAAGATGTTGCAGCCGCCGGGATGGTTTCGGTTGGAATGGTTCTTCTTCCCTGTGCGGGTGCGTTACACTCACCGCGATAAAATATTTTGCCAGTAAAAGTAGCCACACAAATCAAAAACGACCGATCATTATTCGGGCTGTGGGGAAGGGAGAAAAGTTTCGGCCATAAAAAAAGCGCCGGAGTGGAAGTATTTTTGCGCCATAAATAATACTTTGTGTGAGATTTTGTTTCTCCTTTCCGTGTTTTTTTTGTTTTCTTTTACCACACTTTTCTGTTTTTTCGCGCAAAGAAGGCACCCTCCTTCCGACTCCCACGGGCTGGCGACGCTTTTCCGATAAGATGCCTGCCACGTTTTTCGTGACACGTTGAGCAACGCGCTCGCGCGGGAACCGAGTTTGAGTCGCGAAACCGTCTGCAAACTTGAAACCTCTCGAGAACCGACATTCTCAACTGATTTTAACGGATAAAAATGCGCGTTCGCTTGTTGCTTTTGCTGCTGTTGGATGTCGCGTTAGCTTTTTTCGCGATGGAAAAAGAAAACCCAGCCGCCATTTTGATTGAACCGGCGCCTCGGTCACCCCCAGGGAGGACGCTCATTTCCCCTTACCCCCCTGAGAGTCCGATGTGGCACGGCGTGAAAAACGGAAGGGAAAACAAACGAACAAACTCATCCCATCACGCACGGCAGGGAAGAAGAAAATCGTCTTCGCCATTAGTAATCATCGATTCGGTTCGTTCCGATTAGCTTTTCGTCGTGCTTGGCCGGCACAAACACACACACACACGGCCAAGGGTTGCGAATGGCGCAGCAACAGGCGCCACCGGATCGGAACCATTCAATCATGAGCTTCACCGTCCGCAAGCCCCGTCACCAGCCTCGGTGGGTCGTGCGGAACGTTAGGGTGTGGGTGTGAAGGGATGGCACAATAACAACGCACATTATCTGCACACGATTGAGCCTTCGCGACAAGTGTGTAATTCAATCTTACGGCTCGCTCGCCCCAGCTGCCTAGCGGACTTCGAAGCACTCGCTTTTTCTGAAGTGGGCCTGCCTCGGTGGTGACTGAAGGAGGTCGGGAGACACACGAGAGGAGAGAAGCGGAAATGGAACTCCGAGCATTCGATTCGGTCGCGGTAAAATGTTGTAGCCTACAAGTGTAAATGACGGCTGGTGTACAACGGGCGAATCAGACCATGACCGAACGGGGACGTGAACTATCGGCCCGGCCCTTGGGAGCCTGCGAGTTTCCCGGGGCCAGAACAAACAACACCGAGGTCCAATCGAGCTGTTGCAGCTGTTGAAACGAACGAGTCCCCCTGCTTGTGGGGTGAGGGCGGCATCGTATGGAATTTGATTGTTTTTCCATGTTACTCCTTCCCAGCGGGATCGCGCCCGGAAAAGCTCTCCACGACGACGGAGCCGGTTCTCGGGGTTCGGGGGTTTTTTGCGACCGCAGGTGGTCTTCCGTTAGCTGGCAACAAAAAAAGGGCACAACATCAACATGATCCCATGCACGTCACGCAGGGAAGGCTTGTAGCCGGAGTCTTCCGGAACTCGAAATCGATCCAAACGCGTTGGAAGGAGCGCTTCGAACGAAACGGATGCGTTGTAATCGAACTCGAAGTTACGAGAAGTCGCCTACACCACGGTGGCACGCATCTAATGACTACGCCTGACTGTGACGGTGGCTCACCACCGACACTTTAGCACTTTGGCTCCATTTGCATGCCAATAGGGGGGCCTCCATGCTTGGGCCGGAGATCATTACACGACGGTTGTCCTCCCGGGAGCTGGCGCCCGGAGTCTGGACGGTCAAATTCAGGACACATTAGCCGTGGTGGAAGGTCTGGGACCGCTATCTTCACTCCGAACCAGCACGGTTTCTCATTTATCGCATCCGTTCGCCACATTTCCCAGGGCTGTGGGTGCGTGTGTGTGAGCCAATTCTGTGCCAATCGACCGCTCTATGTTTGGCGCCCGTTTGTTATTTTCTTCGCCATGCAAAAACCAACCGATTGCTATTTCGATCCGATTCCAAATCGATGGCAACCGATCGATTTCCTGCTTGTGGACCCCCCACACACACACTTGGGTTTGGAAAAGTGGCTCAGCCCGAGAATTTAGCCGGTCCGGAATTATCATAATTATGCGTGGCTTTCGTGAATGCGAAAACCAATCCCCGTTGATCCCATTCGATGGGTCGCCCATTGGGCGGACACATTTTGGTGGTGGTCTTTCGCACACACACTTTCACACACACGCGCACTGGTCCACCCATGCGGAGGACCTTAGGCCACCGAAGGGCCTTTTAATTGGTATCGTGCTGCGTGAAGCACGCTCGCGAAAGGATTAATTATGTGCGACGTGGGGAATCGCCGCTGGAAGACACCATTTTTCACCCACAAAAACGTGCGCGTCGGTCGAACGTGCGTTCTAGCGTACGGGGTGAGTTATTGCAACCCGGTTACAGCGCTCGCTGATGAAACATGACCGGGTCGGTGCTATTCAAATATGCATTCCACCGATCGGAGATCGGAATTCAATTTGGCAACGTTTTATTTATTTTTCTTCGACCCAACCGTTCAAACCGCGGAATGGTTTCGTGGAATTTCTAAATGATTGGTCCAACGTCCAAACGTCTCCCTCCGGTGCGCCGGTATCGATGAATGAGAAATTAACACCGATTATCGGGAAATGGTAAAGCTTACGTTTTAAAGCTGCATCTTTACGATACCCATCTCGGATGTTTAATTTCCTATCGTTTGATATGGTAATGGGTCGTTAAAAATGAGGCGAGCCGCGGGATCTCGAACGCATCGGCGATAAGCAGAAACAACAGACATTCGTGTTATGAGCGGGTTAGAATTAATGTGAAGTTCGACGAAATCATTAGAGTCTCGTTTCATCGCTTTGAATTGAGGCCACACTAATGGAAGAGCATGGAGAAAAAAATTAACTCCATATTAAGCTGAATGAATGATGCTGTAGATGGCAATACCACGTGTTTGGATTTGCGATTAGGTTTGAATTAGCTTTATGTTTTTTTAACGGATTTTGAAATGATTTCAATTTGAAAGATCAAACAAACTAAATTTGCAACAAATTTCGGCATCATTCATTCAAGGAGGCATTAATCTAACGCCGTAGTAATGCAATTCAATATGTTGTCATAGCAACGCATGCATTGAGTTACACGAGGTGGCAAAGTTTTCCCCTGAGCTTTCATAACTGAGCTTTCATTGAACAACGCCCAAAATGTAGTGTATTCTCTGGTGCAATAATGAAAGCAGGTTTTCGAAAGGTAGAGTCCTAAACCTTTTTCATCACCAATCAAATGGTTGTTCGAGGGCTCATAATTGAATGATCGCTTTCGCTTGGCCTACTACGATGCCAATGCAGTGACAACAGACGAGATGAAGAAATAATAAACCATCTGCCATTGGCAAACAAATTAAGCGGCGGATACACTCCCCACTATCGGCTATCATAACGAACCGGAATTTCATTGTGAAGCAAACGAGCAATTCATTGGCAGCTCGATGGACCGCTCGGCAATCCGTGGGCAGCGTGTGTTATTATTTTTTCGTCTTCCTTCCCACAACCTCACGATCGAATCGGAGAAAGGGCCGCGTGTTGGCTACCGCTGGCTCAGCCCGGAAAGATTAAATTAATTTAAATATCTCACACCAGACCCGGGAAGCCCCGTTCGGTCCGTTAAATATATCTGTTAACCCGTGAAGCTACACGATTCCACCAGCGGATTGGCATGCACCGTTTCTCGTTCCTCTCCATCGGTGCCTACATTGTCATTCCGAGGCTGGCCCTTCCGAGTAGCGATCGCAGCGAAATACCAAAAGTCAATCAGCGGCCCAACTTACGGCTGCGAGCCCGTGAACCTGTCACCCGTGGCCCATGGCTAATGAAGATTGAAAGACCTTCTTCGATCCTGCCCGGCCAAGGACCGGTCGATTGAGCTGCCCATCATGGCCGATTATTATGGCGCGTCGGCCATCGGTATCATCATCCCCGTCTGTTGGCCCGTCTCGGGGGCAACGAGCGGTTCCACCTCATCGGTTTTGATTATCGACGAGTTAAGCAGCATAAATCGTGCGGTAACGTGGAATCAATCCCGGGCGCTTCTCGGTGCCCGAAAAAGGAACCAGAAGCCTTCGCCAGTGCGGTAAAGAGCTTCGGGATGCAGTCACGATCGCGCACACGGTGGTGAAAATCGCGGCAAATCGGTGTCATGACGAATTGCAACCGACCGGTCGAGTGGTCGTGCACTTGCACTTTTTTTCTGTGTTTCTCTCCCCTGTTTTTTCGATTTTCAACCGCCGTTGCTCGTTACCGGCTTGAGCTTTGCTTGAGTTTCCCTTTGCGAAGATATGATAAGCGATGGCTCCGACTGCTTGCCTCGGACCGAAAGCGAAAGATAGCCGCGAACCGGGTGAAGGAGAACCTGTCTCCGTGAGATCGTCCCCGCGGGCACCAGCGGGCGGCATTATCAGATGCAATCATTAATAAATGCGTGCAAGAGCATCGTGCGCTTGTGCATCCTCACCGCTGACTGAGAGGGCTTTGTGGGGGAATTATATAAAAAAAAAACGAATGAAAGAAACGGCCGCTACTTGGCGTTATCTGGGACACCGAGAACCGGCGTTGGTGTCGAGAAGCAGGCCCTTGTGTATCTCACTTCTTTCTCTCTTTCTCTCTTTCTCTCTCTCTATCACTTCGTTCGTTGTCGAGAACGGCAGAAAAGAGGAACATTTCATTCGGCACCTTGCAGGATGGCCCATTCGCGCCGTGCCCCATCGGCGCTGGCGAAGGGCTGTTTATTTATCTGCTTTTTTTGTGTGTGTGTTGTGCTGTTTGCTGCTTCGTGGCGTGGTATTTGCAGTTTTGCACCGCAAACGCTCGGTTCATTCGGCACCACCGGAACCACCGGTGCGCGGCACTCGAAAATGTGTGTCAGAAGCGCTACGGAATCGGTGTCATGATCGGTGCAGCCCGCCGCATCATCATCATCATCCTGCGGGCGACTTCAGCGTGGTCGAGGACGATAAATCGACAGATCTCCGGAGAGGGCAGCTTCAGCAGCAACGGCTCCTCGGAAGTAGGTTCGATAACGGAGATTCGCAATTGATTCGTTCGCGGCACGAACGTGCCGCCATTCCCGTTGGAAGTGGTTCCGTTTTGCGGTGGTCTGGGATTTTGTCCGGATGGCGGGGGAGGACCTGTTTCCAGGTGGCCGGCAGCTTCGGATCAGGATCGCATGCAAAAGCTTGCATCCCCCCTTTTTTTTTTGCTAACCAGTTCCAGCAAGCACGCATCGATCGGGCTGGTTGCGAAAGTAAAAAAACATCCTTCGCTCGGGTGGCCCTCGGAGTCGACGACGATCGTCTTCGATCTTCGCAAAAACCGGCACATGCACATGACCTAAAATGTTGAATTTATGCGTATCTATTTATCTGCCCGGCTTATCTGGATACCTGATCGGGGGTTGAAAAATATGGCTTGATCGAGGGTTAAAAAAAATGGGCAGATGATCGCGCGTACTTGACAGAGCGTTTCACTTATTTCTGCTCGTTTCTCTCTCAAATATCACTCTGAGTTGGTACAAATTTTTCAAACCCTCATCGTGTCATCGTTTTGTTCACCTGCAAAACCTTCACATTCCACCTGTTTTTTGTTTTTTTTCGGGGGTGGTTTAGATTTCACGCGCATTCGCAACCCCCAACCCGGCGTCGATTTCACGCGTGCGCGCGTTTTACAATCACCGGAACACGATACCGATCGGAAGGTCAGCTGCCTGCCGGGATTCGGCTGCCGAGCATCGAATGAGGCTCGCATTTCATCCATCCATTAGCGGCCTGGGTGGACTCCGATAATCGCATCACGCGGAGCACGCGCTTTCGGTTTTGAGTTTCGCGCAAAATCCAAAAACCGCAAATCGCTTTAATTGAACCGCTTTTTCGGGGGGGTGAGGGCATTTTCCGACATGTGGTTCCAGGGTTTCCGGTGCGGTAAATGGGTGCGAATGGACGGTGTGGTGTTAAGAGACCATTCTTATAAATTAGCCCGTTGTAGCTTTCCTGATTCGGGTGGTAAATCATTCCCTAATGCCCTCCTAGACGCGCCATCGAGTAAGATTGAACCACACGTCCCTAATATTGACTCGTAAACACACTTTCACGTCCGCTTCCCGGGTCTGGCACAAACCCTTGGTCACGTGCTACCGTCCCATCGGCGGTACGACTTTTCCCTCGTTTCGACCACCCGGCCATCCGGCCACCCGGGATCGAACCGAAACGGTTGCAGGAAATTTAAAATTCACCACATCGCGTTGGCCCAATTCAACGGCAAAACGGCAGGTTGTAGTGCGCTTTCGATTTGGGGCTGTATCTCATTACGCAGGCGCGAGTTGATTTAATTCTTCTCTCCTCGCACGCCCTCTCCATCACTCCCACTCGATGGCCACCGGTTTGTCGCGTTTTCCTTTTTGGCATGGGTACGATCCTCCCTAAAACCGACGGACGCAGGAGACGTTTTCTCCGAACGAAACGTTGAAACACACGCGCCTTCTCGACCGGACTTTGGTGGATATTACTCATATTTCTCGGCCTGCTCTTCCGAGCTTGCTTGAAATTGAAGTAAAACAAGCAAAAAACAAAAAAAAAACACCCCAAAACGAGACCTCCATCATACGAGCGCGTCCAGCGGAAATTCATTACGGTGCCCATTTGCTGCCGTGTGGCGTTGGGTGTGCTTTTTTTTCTCTCTCTCTCTCTCTCTCTCTCTCTCGCGGTCGCTCGTGGATTTCCTCCCTTTTTTCGGTGGCCTCCATATGGATCCTCCAGCAGCCTTATGTGATGGGTGGTTCAAGTGGTCGCCGTTTTTTTGCCACCATTTGGAAAGGAGGAAGTTCATTAGCTGCCGGCGTTTGTTAGGCTGCCCTCAGAAACACTTGCCAGCGTGCCAGGGCTGCGAAACTCGCGCCCGGATTCAAGGTCCCACGTCTCTGGAAGCACTGGGACGAAATAATGATAGTACGCAGCGTTCAGGGTCACCACCCGCACAGCGGGTCTAAATTCAGGGTCAAGCGGGGGCCACCGGGTGCTCTCGATCTCGATCGATCGCGCGCCAAAAAAAAAAAAAACATTGGCGTGCCAATTTTTCCCAACATTGGCCACTTACCCACGTCGGCGGCTCGTAAATTGATCGAGCTGCAATGGGCCTCAAGGGAAAACCGGCCGAAAACATCGAAAGGGCAACAAGCAGCGAAACAAAGCAAAGCAAAGCAAAAAAAAAAACGGAAAGATAGAAGCACAAATCAGATTCATTAGCCCTGGCGAACGAGCGGTGGTTTCCTGCCATTTTCTCGTCGTCTTCCCCGCTCACGCCAGCCGTTAATCGTTCGCCCACAAATCAGCGGAAAATGATTTACAGCTAATTTGGGGATACCTCGATCACCTTCACCCCCATTGGGGTGCGTTCTTCGCGTTGGTTGGAAAGTTTTGGTACGTTTGGTGTCGCTTGGGTTTGGGTGGCTGTCTATTTCGTTCACCTGCGCTCAAAGAGGCTTATTAAATTCCAAAGCCCCATCCAAAGGCCATTTTGAGCGGTTGGAAAAAGTGCCATTTTTCCCCCCTTGATGACCTCGCTAACCGTAGCAATAAATATGTCACCACTTCGAAGGGTCTCGTGACGCCGTCAAGCCTACAAAACACTTTCCCGGTCCTTCACCGGGGAGACCAATATCGTAACTTTCGGGCGAACTTTATGTGATTGTGACGTGCGTGACGGGGTTAGTTTGGTTGGTTGGCGGGGGAGGTGTGTTTGTGACGAAAAGTTGCTAATTTTAAATTTTTATACCCCCGCAGTTCGGTAGCGACGATACCATCTGCATCCCGTTAGCAGCGCCGAAAACCACAAAACGTGAAGCTTTATGGGGCTCCGGGTTCCCGCCGGAATGCTGGCAATTGATTTCGAGGGAACCTCGACCGGCTGGCTGGTTGGACAAGCAAGGAGGCCCAAGGAACCGACCCCAGAACTGCAGCCATAATGTGGAGAAAACGAGCGAACGTGGAGCAAGATTCCCGAAGGCGATAATGTGCTTGGGGTGTCCCCCAGTGTCCCCGACGGAGGCTTTTGCTGAGTGATTTGTGGTGCAATGTCGCGGAATGTTTGTCTCGGGCGGGTACGGCGCCTCGCGGCAGCCCTGTGCACACGGAATGCCTGGGGAGAGAAAACATTTTACGGAATATTTGAATATTCAAATTCACCGTTCACGCGGTGGTCGGCTGGGACGGGGTTTCGAGCCAACGTGGTGAATTTTGCGTGCCGGTTGGGATCGCGAACGCCACCATTAGCGACCAGGGCGGGTAGGTTAATTGCCAATCAAAATGCCATTGGCAAGTGGCAAATTACGATGGGCCCAAAATTTGCGCGAAAGTTCGTCGACGCCCGGTTGGTAAGGGCCAATGTAGCCGGCCCTAGACTGACGTGGTTGACCAACGCTACGGACACAATTGATGGTTTGCGGAAGCTCGTAAAATCTTATCCTGCCCGGTGCGTGCGAGCTGGGCGGAGATTGCGGCCCGTTTCCAGCCGTATTCTGAGGACTTTTTGAAGAGAGAAAGAGAGAGAGAGAGAGTGAAAAAAAAATTAACGCATCCTGCCATTTTGGCGGGGCGTTAATTTTACATGCTAATTTTTTAACGTTTCCTCTCGGCGACGAACCGGGCTGTCGTTTAATTTTAGTACACGATCGCAAGATACGCGCAAAGCTAACGCGCACATCACGTTGGTGAGCGATGATTTATTGCTCGATGGGGGGTCTTCAGCTTTTCCCATTCACTAAAACCCAGCCAGCAAAACCGATCGGGAATCGATTGTGGCGACATTACACGGATTGTGAACCAATCCGCCAATAAAACGATTTCACCCGCTCCAGAGACCCGAGAGCGCCGGGCAAAGTCTCAAGTGCGAGCAAATCCTTGCCCAGTTTTTCCGCTACCACCCGGTGAACAAACGAAGGACTCGATTCCGGCACTGGAAGTTGACTGGATTTGCTCCGGAACATTCGAGGTATTAGGTCGTTTAATATCCAGTTACTGGACGATGCTGGCACGTGCGCCAAAGGCGAACTACTTTCGAGCCGTTCGGAGCCCAATCGAAAGGGATTTTGCTGTAAGTTTTTCAATAACACGTCAAGTGTGTGTGTTTGAGCGATGGCGGACGGAGGGTCGGTGAATTCTTGGAACCGTTCTTGGCACTCACGCGGCCTTACTACACGTGAAGATGGATATTAGATACGCTTTGGTTGGTTCAATGGATCACAAGTAATTGGGAGCTTGTGTAACAGATTTTTCTTTCGAAACCGTATGAATGGTGAAATCAAGCGAAATTCTCTGAACGGTGATGTGGCTTGAACATAGTTCTCGATCCTCCAGGGGCTATCACGTGGAAGCGTGTAATTGGCCGGCATGTAACTCTTGCGTGAATAGGTTTTCACATCACTTTTTTTTTGTTTTAAAAGCTGCCATTAGCAGAAGCTTTGAGCGCAACAGGCAACAATGTTTTTCCCCGGCTACTTCGATGGCTTGCTGCTGTCAGGTTTCGTTCTCATTCAAGTCATCCTGTCATGTCCTTGGATTATGTTTTGTCATATATGTTGGAACGATTAACATTAAGCTGGCAGACGTATCAATGCAAGCGGAACACCCAAAGGCACGTTTTGTGAACAAAGTATTCGATGTTTTCCGGTTCGCGAACGGCTGGAAACGTGCAATCGATCCGCTTGATACAGGTTTCGAATTTGCATCACATAACGGCATCCTTCGGGTGGTTTTGCTTTCGCAAACCAGCACAGGGTGTCACCGTCCAGGCGAACCCTGCATGCTGCTCACGTTACATTGTACGCGGGCTTTCGCGAAAGTCTCACCGCTAAAATCGATTAACTCTCTCGATGGTACACCTGATTGGACCCCATGGTTGGTTTGACCACTGAAGCTGCCCCTACACGTGTTCCTTAATGCCATGCGTTAGCTAATGGTAGGGCCAAGCAAAGGCTTGTCAATTTTCGACCCATAAAATGAGCCTGTGCCCTTCGGGCTCAAATATAGAATTACGGGGTTTGTACTTTCACTAACCGACGATTACCGACGATGCCGCGCGTTATGTGGCCTCATTTCATCGGACAACGGACAGATGCCCCTTCGAGGGATGGCGCATAAAACGAGCTGTAAGAAATTCAATTATGTAAACCAAGGCGTTAGGTGATCGAAAAACGCGTTGGTTGGGATACGCGAGAAGCCGAGCGTCACTTTTCGCAGATAAAATCCCGCAGCGTTTTACGGGGCACCCTTGACACCGTTGTCAATGTCGGTTAGCCCTTGCGAGATGCCATCCCTTAGGGAACTTGTCGCGTACATTTCCAGGGAGCCCCCGAGCGTGGAGCGTTCACCGAAGGAATTAGCACTTTGCCTGATGAACCTGGCTGTCGCGTACAACGGCGTGGGAGGTTAATTCAATTAATAGTTCATCGTCTGGCACCCCACTAAACACTAAAGGCAGCCGCGCTTCGCTCAAATGATTAGAAAAGCGATTCAGGCTGCCACCGGAGCAAGATTAGATCTGGCTTTGACGGGCGCGTGGTCCCCGGGAAGTCCACGGGATGGCTCCACTTGTACCGATCGAGCGATTAAAGTCAAAGCTTACTGCGATGATTACTCACACTTGACGTGGATCTTTCACGGCTGAACGACACCACACAACCGTGAAGGGCTATGACAAGTGCGTGAAAACGGCTCCTTAAAGCAACCGGTAAATTCATTTGAGGCGCATATATTTTATGCTGAAACCATCATTTTAGGCCGTTGTTGAATCGTCTCCGAATCCATCACGCCCACGCCGTCTCTGGGTGCTGTTTTTCCTGTCATTTCATCGGCCTTTTTGGCTTGCTGTGATTGTCAAACAGGCAAACAGTTTGGATTGTTTTCTGTGTAAAATATTTTTTTTCTCTCACTCCTATTTCCTATCCTCAAACGTCAAAAGTGCGCTACTTTCCTTGAAACACAAACACGCTGACTTTGACGAGCCAATAACGAAGGATGACGACGGTCGCGTAAGCCACCCGGTACCACCGCCGGCCAGTGGGTTGTGATCCTCCCCCTGTTGGTCAAATAAGTGGACGGAAAACTCACCCCTCCCGAACCACCGAACGGACGCCGTAAATCGGACGGATCGTGTAATCATCGCCCCGCGCGTAATGCGTCGAGTGCGTACTTCGCACGACGGAATGATTGTTATTAGAAAACGAGAAAGTCAACACCGGCTCTCGATGGCACCGAGGGCACCGGCTACCGGCCAACGGCTAACATCCAGCACAAGGCCAGCTGGACGTACCCTCATTTATTACCGCACCGCTTTGTGCCACCAGCTTTCCGGCGTTTTCCCGGCGCAAGCTGGCACGGGCCCCTTCGAGTGGACGTCACGGCGTCAGGTTCGCAGCTCGAGATCGAGTAGTACCCCTTTTGCGAACCCACCCCCCCTGTGTTCAAGGCAGATGAGTGTGGGCCAAATTATGACGTCTTGTTGACGGTTTTTTCCCCATCCATCTCTTGGCCCGCGTGTACTCGCGATAAACGACCCGTCGGTGGTCCAGGCCAGGCCAAGACCTCACCTCTTCGGTGGGCTTCCAATAACTAATTAGTAAACCGAACCATCCACCCGACCGAAAGGGAGCCAACTTTCGATGATGCTGCACCGTGGGGAGCAAAATTATTACAAATCATTATAAATCGAGCCATTCTCCGAGGCCAAGACGGTGGCGCGTCAATTTTATTCGGCACGGACCCGACCAGGACGTATGTCTTTATTTAGCCACCCCACACCGGGCGTCCGCCACGGAATGGGGGGAGAGAAAAATACGACGTGCCAAACGTCACGTCGACGCCGGTGGTCGGGCTGGGCTGATGGAAAATTGAGCCACCGCATTTGACATTCGTTAACCGGTGGCCGTGCCTCGGGGCCGCCAAGATGTCACCCTTGTTTGCGTTGGTTCACCTCTTCTCTCTCTCGCACTTTTCTTTACCACCGCTAGTTCGAACTCGTTTTTCCGGCGGGGACCAGAAAAAGGGGCCACATCATAAATCATGCAACTTTATGCATCGCTCCTCTAGGGTGAGTCTTCTTGGCTGCCTGACAGCGGGCTGATTATTATTTCCATACGATTTTCGCGATTTTCACTCGTTCATAATTTCCACGCTCGCTACCACAAGTGTGTGTGTGTTGGTCCTGGTGGGTCGTACAAAAGTAGTGGGTCGCCCGGGAGAAAGGACCCCGAAGAACGGCGAAAGGAAAGTGTCATTTTTTACCCCTTCCATTTCAACTTATTTAACTGCCAACCTTGTTTAGGGTTTGCGGGTTTTTTTCCCAACCCATCCACATTTTCCAACCGGGTGAGTTTTCCCATTGTCTTGCACGGGTCAAATCGGAAGGAAATGGGCAACCTTCGCGTACCCCGGGGCGTTCCGATTGACAGTGTCGGAAATGTTTAGCACACCCGATCGAGGTTCTCGAGCTGTCGATAAGGGTACGCGTTTGAAATTTAAAAGCCCCCCCCACCCAAAAAGGGCTCTCTCTCTCTCTCTTGCTCATTCGAAACCACGACAGACCCTTCACCGTGGGCCAGCATCAAAAGCAGGTTCCTGCTGTTTGTTACCTCGCGCCTTCGCGATCGGCAGGTTAATAATGTGGCACGGTGCAACCGACCACGAGGACGGAGTGTTTCATCGCAACCCCAAGCTTATGCCTTGGGCAGAGCAAACCCAAGACAACCTCGGAGTCGAGCGCTGACAGCGCAAACAAACCGATCTCCCAAGTGCAGGTGAATCGGCGAGCTGCGGACGAGCCCGGAGGCCGCTTCACTCTTTACCAGTTAATGGATGGATTCGCCCAGGGGGCCTAGATATTTTGAGTTTAATAACAATAATCGTAAATATCCCCCCCCCCCCCCCCCTTCTCTCTCGTGCATCCGTGTGAGCCACCACGGCGTAAGTTTGCCCATCCACTTAGGGAGCGCGGGGTCACACTAGGGGTGTAATTTTGTGCACTTTTAGGGTACGCGAGGGAGGCCCTCGTTTAAGCCACCCCTCAGTGGGTGGGAGTGTACGGATCGCCGGGCACTGGTATTGCGAACGTGCAAAGTGTTTCCGTTCGCTGGAAGCGCCACCACTCGACACCCAGCTCGTCAGTTTATGATTATGAAACTATGCGCGCGCGCGCGCGCGTGCGACCAAGCGCGTGTAGCATGTTTTTTCCACCCTTCTGGTGTAGCCGGGAAGGTTGCGATGCTAAATGAAGAAAGTTTAGGCTGCTGGCGATGGCGTAGGGTGGGCGTGGAGCGAGAGAAGCAAAAATATGGCGCTGAAACAAGCGAAAAAGTCGAGCTTGAACGTTCGAGCACACATACACACACACCACGTGGATGGAGTCCTGAGAAGCGAGAAAATGAGCAGCGGAAGCTGCTCGTAATAATTTTCAATGGAAATTTTTGCTCTTTGCTACCTGCGGAAAGAGCAGAATGTCGAGAGGTGAGAATTTCACGCGGTGAAATTCCAACCGTATTTTGCTTGGCGCGGAAACTCGGCTTAACAATTGTTAACAAAGTTTAAACCCAAGAGGTGCGCTTTAAAGACGACGCTGCCGACGCACGGTGTCACTGAAAATGGCCACTCTACGGCTCAATATTGTACGATTAAAGCTGTGCTAATTGAGAGCGGTCATAAATTCGCGCTGCGGATTAGAATGAAAATTGCCCGTAAGTGCTGCACGTAAATACAGCCCCAGTATAAACAGATTGCATTTCACCTCAGCAACAAGTGGTCGCGCGCGATGTGGCGTGTCTGCCGCTGTAACGACACAATTACGCATTATTTATTAATTCCCTCAGGCGGGGGGTGGCTCCAATCGGGCAGCTCGTTTCGCCCGCTAATGCGTTTCCATTCGGTGGGGAAGACATTTTCCCGCTTCCGAACCGCCATAGTGCATATTTGTTGTTAAAACTGGTTGCTATGAGAGAACGCGCTCCCTAGGCGACGCGCATGCTATGATGCCACGTTTCTTGTCGCTAGCAAATTGACATTGGCTTGATTTTTTTTTCGCTTCTTTTCGAAAACATTTCCCGCGAAACCGTTGGGACGGTCTCGAGCGCCGGCCGCTGATCCGCGGTACGGCATATAATAAAGTGATATGTTTATTTATTTTTTAATCCAATATTATCGATCCAATGCCGTTCGTTTTACCCCGCCTCGGGAGGGATTTTATGCACGAAAGCACGAAACGGGGAAGGATTAACGTCACGTGTACAACTTTACGAGCCCGCGCGGGGATGGGTTTTGCGGTTTTTAGCCGTCATTATTTTCTTTCCCATCCTTGGACGGGGAGCCGTGGGAGGACATAAATGGAACGATGATGAGGATAAGCGTATGAAACGAGTAATAACAATTGGAGAGAAGCACTGCGAAACACGAAACACAGCCCGTTTGTCTAGCAGTTTGTCGTTGCGATATCTGCTCCATTGCATGGCCATTACTCGTCTATGCGAGCGTTCTTGTGCCGCAATTAAATCGCTTTTCTCTTTGCGTTTGGCTTGAATCCTTTCCACACTCCAACGCCCCTTCGAAGCAGAAAAGTATTCTACAAACGCTGACATCATATTCCATGCGGCACACCAGGCGCTTCTGCCTTCACCGTGGTGGCCATCGGAAAGGTCAAGCACCATTTCGAAACGGTGGCGAGAGAAACATAAACATTCCAGAAGTGTGGAGGCAGGCTGCCTTAGCAGAGCCACAGAGAACTTATCTGATCTCTAACCCCTTCTCGGTGGGGCCGTGGGGCGAGAAGACGCGTCGAAACTAACTTTCACTAACCGACCAAAGTACGTTATGGTGGCCATTGAAGCCGTGTTGTTGCAGCTGAGTGCGGGAATTAATTCAAACAACATGGCGTTTTGTACATGCTTCCAGCTGCTTCCGATCACTTCCTTTCGGGCTCGCCGGGAAAGAGCATCCTTTTTTTTTCGTCTCACTTCCCGCAAACGCTGTTTGTTCAGTATGATACAATGTTCGCTGTTCGGTAGCAGCGTGTGGAGGTCCTAACGCGAAAGCAATGCACGCTCAGCGCCCTTTCATCGCCATTGTGCGGCCACAATGGGATTCGGATGCAAATTTCCCGCTCGGGTGGCTTTGGTAGCTGCGCGGAACTTCAGATTACCCGGACGGGGGCATTGCAAAATTGCTCGCTTCGAAACGAGCCCTTCGGACCGGACCATGTCGCGAAGGATGCACTCTAATTCGCGGCAGCAATCCGAGAGCAATGCCGGGGTGTAATTTACCTGTTAAGCCGTCATCATCTCGCCCCAAGACGATCGCGCGGGCATGAAGCGGGCCACAGCTGGCTTCGGAAGTCTCTGGAATCCCGGCCAACCTCCCAGCTTGTTGCTCTCCTTTCGCCACGTAGCGTGAACCCACGGAACCGGGTCGATCTTGACTCCTCCGGGACCCTTCGGATAAGCTCGACCGTTCCAGGACGCGTACGGTGGGCGTAGTTGGCAGCCCTTCTTATGACGCTGTCAAATGCACCCGTTGGCCAAAGCCAGAGGGCCTTTTGTTCGGTGCCCAACGATGTGATTGGGACACGATGCTCGAGCAGCTGGCTAGCCTGTTGCGGCAGCCGTAACCACGAGCACGCCATCCCGCAGGAGGTAATCGTCGGTTCGGGCTTGGCATTTTCCCCATCCGAAGTGGGCCAGAGATAAGCTAAATGGGTTTTACCGGGAACGAGCTAGCACCCGATTCGCCCACCCGGTTCCGGAATCCCGGGCAGCACCGATGTGGGTTACTGAACCGGCTCCGGCAAAAAGGGAAACCGGATTTTCATCCACCGAAAACTGCACGCGGGTGGGAAATTTGTTTGTCTTTCCGATTAGCGGGGAAAGTTTCCCACCCGGCTGACGCGAGGAAACGCTGGGAAAATGGGCGCAAGGAAGATGCGCCAAGGAGCTTGAAGTTGGAGCGTTTGAAACCCGTTAAAGTTCGGGCGGCGGCGGCGGTGGCGGACTCTCGGGAAACTCGAGAAAGGAACCAAAGTAGCGTAGTGAACGCCGTTAACGAGCGACTTTCCAGCCAACTTTTGCCACTTATCGCAACCTGTTCTACCGCACCACTTCTAAACCGTGACGGGTGAGGTCCATTATGGTTTCCTGTCGACGCCATCGAGCGATCCGAGGCGGCATTTTGAGATCACGATCGGGCGCGTACGGAGCACCCAGAACGCAATTACCACCGAATGACTGCGGAACGAAGCTCCGGGAATGACGGGTGCGCTTTTTCCGGGCCCTTCCATCGGGCGCATCCCGTTACAACACTCACAGTTGGCTTGTTTGTCGCAAATCGACACAGTGGATGAAATATGGGAGCTTTCATTGATTTCGTCCGGGTGAATAAAGCGGGCAGAGATTGTTTTGCTCATCTGACAAATGCCCTTCGCATCCGCGGTGTCGCAGTAGGCTTCTTTACGCCGCACACCGCCTACTAAGACCAATCCGTCATGTCACCTGACAAACGCCAAACGGGAAAGCTTCTCGGGTGCGCGCGCGGGTCAGTTTTCCCGCGTGACTTTCGAGCCGAAGTTAAACGGAGGCCCCACGGCCCGCTCGTGGGTGAAAGAGACCCGTAAAAGGGGAAGATCGTGATAAGCGGTTAGTGTAATCGGATGTCACATTCCGTTAACACTCCTCCCCACCACAGGCGGGTGGTTAATGGGGCTCGCGAAAACCGCCGCCAGATGGCGCGATGAGTTTGCTAAACGGGTGGGAACAGGGAAAAGAAAAAAAAAGGGCCCCATCTCCAGCGTGGATCCAACCGCGGCCCCTTTTTCGAGGCGTGTTTGAGAATGTGCCGCTCGTCTCGGTTGCATATGATGATGAATGATGGACAAGAATCATTCACCGCGACCGGGAAATGGGTGCCGTTAGCCACTGCCACGTCGCATCGCGGCCCTCGACGAGAGGGAATACGTTAACAATAATAATGATAATAAAAAAAGGCAGCATCCTCGTTCGCGAGTTAAGGTAAAGATTAAGACCTTCTCGGCTTTCTCGTGGTGGGAGGTACGGATTCCAATCAGTATCCGGCGTACGACGCAGGCTTGCGATGGGGCACACCGAATAAAATGAGAAAAACTAACAGCCACAAACGACGGTGTATCGAAAACGGCGGGGTGTGAAGCCATGAATCACGCGCGGCCCTCGGAAGGCTTGTGGAATTTTCACCACGGGGCGGCAGCACGAACCGAATCGACGAACGGAGTCGATGAACGAGGTGCCACCCCCTAAACGGGGGGGGCGGGTGGAAATGGTGGAAAGAAAACCTACACTTTTGTTACAAACCGTTGTTTGATTGATTGATTGATGCTTACCGATTTCTTCTAATAACATTTCTCAAAACACCTTTCCCGAACCGCTCCGGAGCTCCGCTATTTCACCAGCTCGGGTTGCGCGCCACCCCCTATGAATGCAATGAATGGGGCATTCGGAGTGGTACAAAGGAATGGAAAGAAAGAAGGAGGAGAAAAAAAATGGAAGCTCGCTGATTTTGAGACAAACAAAACGCGCGCCACACGCGCGAATGGGTGGCAATCGGTGGCTGGGCACAAAAGGAACTGGGAGGACATTCGCGAGCTTTACAATCGTGGCGCCCTTTCGCGGTTCGGTCGTGGGATGGGAGTGCGATTAATTTCACGAAGCCGTATCACACACACGCACACACGCACATACACGGGTACAAGCGAGAGAAAAAAGCTCCCCACAAAGGGAGGCTTTTTCTTTTCGCTTGCCTCGCGAAATCAATAATATCGTCAAACAGCAATCATCGATGTTGGCATGTGTATTATATTCAATTAACCGTTAATTTTTGACGCGTTCCTTTTCTTTGCTGGCGTTTTCCCGCCCGTTGAACCCCTAACAGGGTGGGATTGGGCTTATGGAATCAAGCTCCAGGTCGCTAAGGCGATTGTTGAGTTCGTTGGTTCGCTGGATCACAGAAAAGAAAAGAAGAAAAGCCTGGCAAACGCTGGCTTCCGACACGCTCCCGGTGGAAAGACGGCAGCCGATCCACTTCGAACCCGAACCGAATCGAAACGTGACGTACGCTGGATGCTGTGGCCACGGTACACGTGCCGCGTACCGGATTCGCCACGCAATATTCAAATTCGTATTGTGCCACCCGGTTCGAGTGCCGTGCGCTGTGATTGCTCACGTATAATTCACCCTTAGGAACCGGTGGATCGGCAAAATGGCGACCGAGGAAAATGCGAACCATGCTGAACGTTGCTGGAGTTCGATTTCATGCAAATCACCCGTTTAATGCCACCCGAAACCGATACACGAACCCATTTCCGCCCGTGCGAAGAAGGGCTCCGGGATCGGGTTTTTGGGTGTTTCCTTTTTTTTTGGCAGCACATCAAAAAGGAACACGAGCTGGGGATTAGAAAAGGAATGGGATGGCCTGAAAAGAATTCCAGCCACAGACGGAAAGGAACTTTGCTTCTTGGTGGAGAAGATTCGTGGCGATTTTTGGCCCTATTCGAGCCCCCTGCCCTGTGACCACCGTTATATCGTGGAGTTATGGCTTTGGGATTGATTGGTCTGTTGTGGGGGCTTTTTGTCGGCACCACTGATTTACGATAAGTGCCTCTCAACGCTTGCAATCTTACCATCATGGGGATGGAAAAAGGCCCCATGCCCCCCCCCGATTAGAATGGATGTAAATTTTGATTACAAAAAGAAACTGGCCCATCCTTGCGAGCGATAAATACCGTTCGAACAGATTGTTGATGCAGAATAGAGGTTTTTTTTCTACAGCTTCACATCACGCCATTCGTTTTGTAACGATCAATGTTTCCACCATACTATAAGCCCGCCCTGACTTACCTGATTGGTGAAGTTCGCTTTCTGTGAAAGAAATGGAGATAAAATTTGCATTTTAGTAAGCTGGCGTTTGTTTTTACGACACTTTTCTTCTATCACACATTTGCGTCAGGCTGCAATTAACTTGTCCGCTTTGTCTGGCACAGCCACTAGTTTTGCGCTCCCGTCGCACGCCAGACAAACCCATTTGCATATCAGACGATATGGATGCTGTTTCGGCGACAGCTGGCAAAGGTACACCTTCGATGGCGAGAGCAAAACCCAAGCGCTATGCCGCGTGTTCGGGAAAAACCCCGTGCGCTTGAATCGCGATAGTAAAACGCGTTTTCCAACCCGTTCGTCGTTTGAACAATAAATTCAACGAAGAAAAATCAATGAAAACGGTGCGCGTGTTTTCACCGGAGACAGCGCCCCAGACAAAGGAGGGATAGTTTTGATTTTGTTTTTTCTCTCTCTCTCTCTCTTGCTCTCTCTTCCACACGATTCGTTTCGTGACCTAGTTCGCGGTAGCAAAACGACGACAAACGGTATCGACGGTGGTGGCGGATAATAAATACAAAATTACAATATGTAGCGATAAAAGTGTGCAAAACGCATGACACATATTTATGCGGCACTAAGGCGCGCGCATATAGATTGCAATTTGCATACATATCACGCGTGGTGCACAGGCATTCGGTGGCGTATGAAAAACCCCCGCCCCGATGGAATGTTCGCTTTTGCACCTGCACCAGGACATGTGCGCGATCCGTTTTTATGGCTTCTGACACGACGTTTAGCCCCGATCAGTTGATCGTTTGATGAACATTAAGCGCAACTACGAGCTCCCCTAATCATCTTCCAATCGATGGCACTCGTGATTCACAGTCTCTTGAAACCAGGTCACCCAGTCGGGTGGTTGTTTAATTTTCGCATTCCAAGAAAAGCGCACAATAAGTTTTCCTCCCTTCGAGAAAGGCACGCCACTGTCCGGTCGCGAAATCTCCACATACCATATACCAAACGAACCTTCTGCACACAGTAACGGAATGGAGTTGGCTTTTCCTCGGAATGAAACGCACGGCATAAGATTTCACACTTGCCTGGTCTGCTCAGTGGGCATGGCAGTGTTCCACGTGTACGTGCCCGACTGTGGCGTGTTTACGTGGCCAAACAGCACCAGCCGAGCCCTTGGGGCCAGCCAAACAAAATGGCTCACACATAGCCTTTGGCCTGTCTCATCTTTCCGCGACATGTTTGCACAAAACGAGCCTTTATGCCTATGCAAATCCGGAAGAACAGTCGTCCTCAGCTGGTGAGAACTTAAGTGATTCTGAGACCCCGAGTTGAGGGAAAACCCCCCCCATCTTAGCAAGACGTCAACCTCGAAAAGGGCGACCGAGTGGCTGTGCAAATGCGTGGCGGTTAATGAGCTGTAAATGGGATTTGTTACGAGGGCTCGCGCGGGCTCGAGTGCCACGGGTTCCTTCTGGTGACCACCGGTCGGAACGTAACCAAACAGTGTTTGGCACTTTGCTGAAACTCCCATCTCACTTCGTTCTGCAGGAAGCTCGTTGTGTACCCGCGGTTTGTATGTGTGCACTGCAATGCTTCTTGGCACCTTAGGCCTTTTCTGGTGGTTTTTCCCGCGGCTTCCGGTTCGCTCGTAAACTGTGCGACGCATGCAAATGATTTACTCGCTTGAGGTTCCTTTTTTTTCTTCTTTTGCACCCTTTCGTGTTTCTGTTTTTCCAACCACCTGCGAGTGGGACTCGAGTGGTTGTGTTTTAATTGTTGTGTTTATGATTTCCTTGTCCGTGTTCCGAGGGCTGTGGAAGTGGATAATCACTGACCGTGTTGTTGAGCACCGAGCACCGGAGTGCACTTCTCGTTAGTAATTTAATTTCTAACCAGCAACAACAACAAAAAAACACCTACCCAAGAGGAGTAGCGTATTGACAAACGCTTTGCGGGAGCGCCATTTCAGTGGGTACGGGCTCATGCGTCGAATCACTTCCTGTCCAGATGGCCACGTTTATCAATACTCGAAGGGGGTTTGCTCATGTTTACCACGCGTGGCCGGTAGAGGAAGCATGTTGCTGGCGAACGCACCGTTTCCGTGTGAAAAGCCCCCATTTCGAGAAGGGCCAAGCGCCCGTTATCGCGATAAATATTTGATCAGCAATTGCGCTCGCCTTATCAAACACTCATTTTCAATTGCAACTGTCGGTGCTGGTGGGTCGTCGTTTACTGCGCGTTTCAGCGGCCAGCCACGGTGGTGAGCTCCCCGAAAACACGGGAAACGCATCGCATTTTGGGTTGGGCTTTCCCGCGCGAACGATCAGGTGGAACCGATGGCCTACATATGATAAGCGAGCACTTCCGATGAGAGGCATCGCAGTAGCAAACCGTGAACCGTGAATCGTGGGGTGTGAAAACAAGGACCGCCTTGCTTTTCAAACTCTGTCGAGCGCGTTCTTGCCACCCAAAAGCGAAGCCTTTTTCCCTCCCCGAGCCGAGCCGAGGCACACATCACAAAACGTGCCAACACGTGCTCGAGCACATCGCAAGCACCTGAACGGGGCTGGATCTTTATCACCGGGCACCGGGCATAATGCACGATTCCGGGCGCGGAATAAAACCATCATCGAGCGAGATCTCGATGGGCCCAAGCGGGGGTGTGAGAACAAGCCCTGCTAACCTTCACAACCCGGTCCGGGGCGCGAGTGCGAAAAGATTACCGATGGGCACAACCCGATTGGGAGGTGATGAAAGTCACCCATCCATCCGTTCGTCCCGTGTGCGCGAAGATACGTGATACGGCGGGACGCGCGTGTGTTTGCGCGTTTCTCACGATAAAACTTCTCACTCACGTGTTTATGGCGCAATAACTTACACGCTAACAAGCCGAACGGAACAGAATAATGGAAGTTAAGGCGCAGGAGAAGCAGGAACAACGAACAAAAATAAAAATGTGCGAGCTAGAAGAAATACACAACCGAACATATATCGCCCGAAACAGCCCACTCGAAAGCAAAAAGCATCCGACATCTGGCCAGGGCGTAGGGCGTTGTAGGCTCTAGAAGGGATGATTCGGCATGAGAAGAAAAGGTAAAAGAAACACCCGAGCGTCACTTTCCCCCATCCACTCATAGGGTGGCAGGAAAAACCAACATTGCTTCAATCGGCCGTCAAAGGGCCCGGCTTCTGGGGTGAGGCCTAAGACGTGCGAGCTTTGGCGGCCCTTTAAGCTGATTATGAGCGCCAAACGTCGGTTGAGCATGCCCCGTGAACGTGCGCCGGAAGATGCGATGCATGCGACCGGCGCAAGTTCGTCGAAGGTGTTGAGATGAACCGCTGAAAGGGTGAGCCGGCTGACATTGATATAAAATAACGGCCGGAACTGGCATTCTTTTCGGGGTGGTTCCTTTGACTCGCCCACCGCAGTGCAGTTGATTTCTCTTTCTATCGAGAAACGCAGAACGCTTGATCGCAGCAATCCGGAACAAGGGTTGTAGAACATACACACATGAGCGCGTCGTTGCCATGGAGAATGATTGAGAGCGGGTGATCACCCTGAGCTGGCCCTTCGCACGCCGATAATATGGGTCAGTGCGGCGATGTAGGACATAGGACCGGGTCGACCTCGGTGCCACGCGAGATAAGAAGACACGAACCGTTACACCGTTCCAACGGGGGCTGGTGGTCCTGAAAATTCCTAATCCAACGGGGGACGGTTGGAAAAGAAGCAAAGCAGCAACAACAACAAGAAAAAAAATGAGAGCATATTAGTCCTTCCCGTGATACAGCCCGGACTGGAGCACTGAATCACGCCTAATCAACCACATTACGCGGTCACGGGAACGAAACCCCCACGGGTGGGCAAAAAAAAACCCCGTACAAGACGCGGCAGTGACCGCGAGGTGGACGGAACGAAACGAATCCACGCTAAACGGAGCAAAATGTGACTCGTGCATGAAATGATCCGAGCGAATTCTCGGTGTGAGCGACTCGCAAAGGCACTAATAGGTGGCAATTTGTTTCATAAATCGGAGGTGCGGTTTTCTGGCGGCGTTTGGGAGGCTGAAGTTGGGTGTGGGGAAAAAAAAGCAAAAAAAAAAAAAATAACGCAACGAAAAACCCTCCCCGAAAGCCATCACAACATGGCCCATCCTGACCGCATTATTCAGCCTTTTTGACTCGGTGGCTCACGCTTCTGCGGTCAGTCCGGGCGGGAATTCGTGTTCGGAATGGAATTCGAGCGGAATGGCACACCGGTTGGAATGCGCTCGGGTGGATGAAGCCCCATCAGTTGTGCTCCGGTTTATATCATCATGGGACGCGCTGTTTTGTTGTTGTTGCGTTCGCTGTTCTTATATTGTGCACTCTGTCCCTTTGGTGCGGGTGACATTTATTTATGTGGCCACCGGGGGCGCGCTTATCGATACACCCGTGCTTGGTGCAGATTTGTGAGAATAAATCATGCGCGCCGGACCAAAGTGGGACGAATGATTGATGGCGACGAACGGGAGGACATCCCCAAGGGCCAGGGCAGCTTGCAACGGGGCGGTGGTAATTGAGTGATACCCACCGAACGGGGTAGTACCGTTTTCGGTAGGAGAAAATCATTTTTCTTCAACAGGTGTAGGTCGCGTACTTTCCTTTTACGTGCTTGGAACGCGTGGAAGACAAGCGCATCACAAGCGAAGGATGAATATTTCGCGCGTTGTTATCGTGAGTGGAAAATGGTGGTGAAATTTAAGCGGTTCCGATTTGCAGCTGAAAGTATTATGTTTCCATTACCGAAAGTTGTCGTTTTATGGTGGAGCCGGTGGTTTCGGGAGCATTCCATGGCCTGCTTTTTTTTTGGCGCAGTTGCTCCTGACGCTGTGTTCCTGCGAAGCCAGTTTTACCACCCGATCCAATCTAGTTAACTGGTCCTGCAGTAATCCGGCGAGTCGTTTATACGGAGTCTTTTTCCCTTTAAATTGCACCATAATTGCGGCACTCAATTTTGCTGCATTTGGAAACCTTTCTTGACGCATTTTCAACCCGCACTGGAGAGCGATCGTTTCATCGAAAAAATGAGCCAATTTGTGAGCCACTTTCACGAGCACCGTGCGACATAGGCTTAGGGTGACTGTTGGATTTATACCGATCGCACGTTCGAACGGGGAATTGAAACTTTTAAAAATGACATCAAACGGTGAACCCGATGAAAGCGCGTTAACGTGAAAAGTTGATTGCAAATTCAACGGTGCCATTTGATGTCCCAATTATGGCGGGGGCGTGATTAAACTGCGCCAGAATCAAGCCATCATCTGTTGTGCCATCGGATCAGTGGGCGCTATTGTGTGTGACAGGGTTGAAAATACTTCAGATGTAATCAATTCATCGCGTCCAGTGACACCGGGCTGATATTTAATCCTTTTTGACGATGGGGGTGAATGTAAGCGTTGTCATTTCGTTTCGGCCGCAGTAATCGCAACCCAACATGTATTTATTAAACTCGACCATCGGCGCTTTATTCTGCGCTTTTGGCTGGAATGATTTCCTTTCATTTCTCACGCCGCGTGTCATTTTAATAAGCCCTTTTGAAACTGGGCGGCTACGAGCTTTTACGACTCGGGACTCCGATCGGGGGAGTGAATTTCTTTACATTCCTCCCATTTTTACGCTCAACGCAATGGCACACATTGGCCACGGGATTGAATTCTTTGTACCACATGAAAGCAAACGGCGTACGCCCTGGTCGACGTTAAATAAAGTACATCCACGCGGCTGGCGGAATGGAATTTTGGGTTTATGATTTTCCCTTCCTTTTTTTTTCGGTGCGCCAAGACCCCACCCGGAAGAATGCCTTTTCACGCGGTCTCAACCGGAATCGGTGCATGAAAGCGGAAAAATCGTCCTCCAAATTCACCCACCCGGCCGGGCACAAAGAAGAAAATGGTCTCCCCATCATGGCCGGACAACAAAAAGCCACCGAGTGAGTGCGACAAAAAGCACGCCAACATCGCTACCGCGCTTCGCTTTTGGGCATGACAATGAAAAGTGAAATCGGTTCAATGGACGGCGATCGCTAGCATAACGAAAAAGGCACCTCCTTCGGTGATCATGATCATGCCGATGTGGTGGACGGGGGCGTTCACGGTCTTCGCGTGGAGGACAAAGAAAGCGAGCTGAGTAACAACAACTCCACGGCCGTGGAGCTTGCGATCAATGATGATCATACGCTATTTTTTTGATCGTGAAGCCCCTCCAGATGATGATGACGGAGGCGTTGTAACAGAGATGTTGCATGCTCTTTGTGATGTACCTTTAAATTCCGATCGCGTGCTTGCATAATGTTTCCAATTATTTCGCTAGGAAATGGAAAATTGCCACCGCCTGCCCGCGCGTTACCCTTTTTTCCTGCGCAGGCTCGGACCTTCGCTCGGAAAGGATAACTGAAAGTACGATTGTGGAAGATAAAAGCCACGCCGTTCGATACAAATGATCTCGTGATTTGTGTTGACGGGCGGACTATCGGAACCACGGCTTATGGTAATGAGCCTTTCGGCGGTCAAACGCCGATTCGTTAGCGTTCGGGTTCGGGCTCCTAATCGCGGCCCACACCGGGGGTGGGTTCAATGGAAAAAAAAGACATTTCAACTAGATTGTGATCAGAAAGCGAAAGCGTGGGCGCTTGTTTTCGTTTCCCCCCCCCCCCCCCACGTAGCCATATAGTTCCGGATCGGTGTGAGCGTTTTTTTTCTCTCTCTCCCTCGCAACTTCTCGTTCCGTTCCATTTCATGTCGTTGTTTTGCATAAGGCTCACGCGCCCACTAATGTTTTGTTCCCCCACTGGGGAGGGGGAGTTTGTTTTTTCGCACCCACGTTTTCCGATCCATATATTAGCCGCGATCGCTGATTAATGTCGACCGGCCGGCAAACTGGTGGCGCGACAAAGTGAAAGGATGTGCCTCTCGTTCACCCGGGGCGATAACATAATTGAACGCCATTATCGAGAGCGACAAAAAGCGGTGCGGTTGCGCAGGAGAAAAATGGCCCATCGTTGGCGATTCCGTGGCGTTGAAACGTGTATTATTAACGTGTCAAATTTAAACACGTCCCCTTCGCAACACGACGCATGCTGGTCCAGGTGAGATGGAAAGACGGGCATTAGCGCGTTAAGATAACAGGCCGTGGAGGAGTAGCATGAATGGATCGGATGAAAAGGGATGCTGGATTATTCTCCCCGATGCGGTTCGCTCGTGAGAAATAGTTGCTGATAATGACACCGTCAGCCGGCGTCGTATCGAAGGCGGCAGAATCGAGATCCAATTAAAGCAATTAGAAGGCTTATGAGACGCTTCACTTTCACTAATGATGTTTCAGCGATGGTTTTGCCTGAAGCAACGCAAGTTTGCCACCGTGAAGATGGACCGTTTTACACCCACACGCGACGCCTGTTTGGGAATCGGCAATATTATTTCGAGCTAATTAGAAAATCCGCCCGCTCATGCTAATCCGCCTCAAGCTAACTCAATTTACCCCGAGCAGGGCTTCGCATGTAGCGCGGGGGTAGCAAAATTGATTCTTCAGCACTACAGCGGCCCGATAAAGCGAATGGGCAGCGTTTTTCCCCCCCATCGGTGGAAATCGCTTACCAACGGGCGCACCAGCAATAAGTGAAACCAAGCGCACAAAGCGACTGCCCGACTCGCGTGGTTATGGTTATTACCGATCCCGAGACAGCGATAGAAAGGAAGATGGGCTGGTTTGGGGTGGAAAACTGGTGGCACCCTTCTGGGCTACATTTCCCGGCCAAGAGGGAGCCGCCTCGGTGTTGACCCCGTTGACCGTTATCTAAATGCATCATCACGTACCGCAAGCGCCATCGCAAACACAATAAAAAGGCACCGGCCGGGTTGGTCGGAGTGGCGCTTGGAAGCGCAAAGAACCGGGTGCCGATTGATTAATGACTTCAGTTCCCAGGCGCGGGATTTCGCCCTTCTGGAGCCCATCCGGCGGTGTTCGGTGGGTGCTTGGGGCATGTAGTTAGCACCGGGCAAATCGCGAGGAACAACGGTGTAAAAGCGCGCCCGATCGGGTCGGAACTGAGGCCGTAATCTGGTGCGCTCCATCAGGGAGCTGCAACGCGTCACATCGCGTACGGTGAGATCAGATTGAATCAGGCATCCGAAAGGGAGTAGTCCTCATTGTGTGCCGCGGACATCTCAAAAGGGAGCTCGATTGATCTTCTCTTCGTACCTGGGATCATTTTTACCCGAAGCTGATGCTGAGGAATCACGAACGTTTACCGCGAAGGTGTGATTCATCGTTAGCTGAATGATAGGTGCAATTGAATTGAGATTTTTTTTATTTAGATTTCACAATTATAATCTAAATCGGATGAAAAGCATTACGCTTGGGAACACTTAACCTACGCCTACAGCTTTCGAGAGCCGCCGTTTTGTTTGCGAATTGCCCACGTATTGCAACGAGGATCGCTCGGGGTAAGCTCAGTTATGTCCTTCCAGGAAGTGTCGCATTCAAGGAAGGTGCTATTTTCCACGCGCTCTAGTGGCCTTTGGAAACTGTTCACCTTTTCATTGGCATTTCACCTTTCACGGTCTGGGCGGATGTAAGCCGACAACGACGACGACGACGAAGGCAAACACGGTACAAACTAATCAACGCGACGCAGAAAAGCCAGAAATCAAATCAACAAGCAGCCAGCAAAAGCTCGCATTCTCCCATGTAATGGAGTGGTCCCACCTACACCTCCACCCTACGCGAGCGACCCAGGTGACCATTCGGAAAACCCGGAGGACGAATCGCTTCCTCGAAACCGCACCCTTTGCGCCCTTTCGCTTTCAGGCGCGCGCGCGCGCGCTATTCGACATTGTAGCACGTGTAGGAGTGTGTGAAGTGCTAGAACGTGCCCTTTTTCGACACGGTCTTACCGTCTCCCTGCAGGTGTTGGAAGGTGGAAGTGGCCCTCCAGGTTGGAGCATTATGCAAATAGGCGCTCACATGAATGAGGCCACCGGTTCATGAAAAGAAGCTCCTTTCATTAGACGCCTGTGAAGGTGCTCCGTATTGTGGCCGGAGTGTGAGTCACAGCTCATCAGGCGAAGCGAAGGCTGGGTGTGAAAGAAAAGAGCATCCCTGTAGTCTGTGGATGCCCCTTTTTGGGGGGGCCGTTGAGGGACATGAGCCACCGTGTAGCAAAGACTAGACAAGTTGTAAGGCTTGTTCGGAAACGAATTTGTGATCGGGCCCGTAATCGAATAGGGAAAAGTAATTTTAAAGTTCCGTATTCTGTCATCCTTTGCATGCTGATGCCGGCGAACCGGATCGACCGGCCGATCGAATGTACACTCGCTCGACTGACGCGCTAGAACCACTTTTAATAGGATTCAGCAACAGTTTCCGTTTAAGTTGAGTATTACGCGATGGCGCGATGCAGAAAGTTTTGTGCGAAGAAACATGAATAATAATCGCAAAAGTACGGAGCGTGAACGATTGGCTTCCCCCCCGTTTGTTTGCGTTTTCCGATCGCTGGCACCACTTCTCGAGGTGGCCCGTTCGATTCGCGATCCGGGCTGGGAATCGTTTGGGAAACATGACGCGATTTTTTTTGTGCTTTTTCCGCTCTCCACTTGCAATCGGGAGCTGGTCGATAATTGATATTTTTCCGACGACGGTTCGAGCTGGCGCGGCAGACTTAATTGAGCAGACGGCATTGTGGCTTGATTAGTTTTCCGCATTTTAATTAGATGTTCGTTCGCTCAATTACGTCCCGTTTGGTGCTGGCTGTAACCAGCCGTCTGGTCGTGTAGATTTTTGTAACGCGTGTTGTAGCTCGATTTTAAAAACGCGCTCTGTACTTTGGGAATGGTATTCAAAAATGGTGTTTAAAGAAAGGAAGCGCTAAGCGATGAAAGAACGTACGTTGGCAGGTTCTTTGTCAATGCAATGCTTCTGCTTTACATGGCAGAAAACCAGAATCGGTTCCCCGCTGGTATGTAACATAAAAACCACCTGTCTCACGGTGAAGAAGGTTAAAAAACCATCGCTGTTACTACAAGCACCGCAAGCAACAAAAAGCACCCCAGTCCCGTGATGATAAACTGCCAGGTCTCGCGCGTCGTGTTGTACCGACGTCTGTACTTCAGCTGGTCCATCATTTGCGATGTAATTGAGCCAAACGGCCTACCACCAGCTGGGACGACGACGGTGCACTTTTACCCTTTTTTCCCAATGTGCAAACCTTTTCCCCTGCGGCACACTGGTTCCCACATAATTTTTAATCAAATCCGTCGGGCATAATTCTTTCCAACGCGAAACAAGCGAAACCTCTCGTTGGCCAGCTGGTGTCCTTTTTTGGTGTCCCCACCGGTGACCGGGCTATTTATGTTCGAGTTCAAGCTCCCTCCGGTTGGCCCTAGGTCTCGTGTCTCAATGGGTACTGCTCGATTTGGGGAATTTTCCTCGAAATGTTTCGCATAGAAATGGGCAGAAAACGATTCCATCGCACCTCGCGAAGGCAAAGCGATTGGTCCAACATGCAAAACTTTCACTCGCTTCGGAACCTGCTGTGAAGATTGACTGCGCGGAATATGTTTTTCCTTTCCCCTGGTGGGCCGGCGTTCGCGTTTCGCGCGCATTTCAAAAGGGCCAACGATGATGATGGTGATGATGATGATGATGATGAACCGACATGGTAATTTTATCGGGATGGAATCTGAGCCCGGTGCAAGCGTGTCCGGTTGGCCTCGTGCGATGAGCTTCATCATATTCTCGCCGATCCCGCGTCGTGGCGGGCCGTGTGAACAGCTGACACAGGCACCGAAACTGGGTTAACGTCGTGCGGAAAGCTCACTGCTCGAAAGAGTCCTTTAATCAATTATAATCCAAGACCTGCTCAGGTTAGGGCCGGTTTGGGGTGGTTCGTCGTCGCCGGCAGATTATCTTACTTTATCCTTCCACTCGCACACACGCGTGCTCATCGGAGGCCGGAACAATTCGGCAAGTAGGTTAATGCCGAACATTAGACCATTTAAAGCCAGAGGGTGGTAAGTTTAATAACTCATTTGTTCGGGCTTTTACGATCGCCATAAACGATAGCGAGTGGTTTACAAAATCACACATTGTAATTACTTTAGCACCTACACGAGGGCAAGATAGTTTAAAAGTAGAAAATAAAAAAGCTTCGGGGGGTTATTAAAAGGCAATCGAACGCCACGCCGTAGGTGAAGATTTAGTGCTTTATACGGGCGCTTCGCGCGATCCAATGGCTTCAGGTTTTTGTGGCATTGTGATGCCACCCGCACGTGGCTTGACCTTCTCTTGTGAAGGTTTCGTTAGCGCGTCAATAGAATTGTGCGCAATTGTGTGAGCCACATTTCTCCACGCGTCGGAAAATGGTGAAGGAAGAAGAGTACCAAGCAAAGAACGAAACAACGCGGGCGCACAATAAAGTTATTACAATTTTGAGTGGCAGTTTTGCGCCAGATTGCATCGTAAAATGTTTCGCAACAAACGTCCCGCAATTTAGGCGTGCAACGACGATTGCTGCCACGCCGCCGTGGTGGAGGCGCGAGAGTAACAATGGCACCAAAGCCTTCATCACGGCCCGGTGCCGAGCGGACAGTAACAATAGAGGAATAAAGAAATCGCACAAAATTATCCACCGCTCCGTTGTGGCGGCATTTTTCGCCGTCTTAGATCTGATTATCGTCATCAGCAGCATCAATGGCGGGGTGATAGTTGTGTCCGATGGGTTGCAATTTCGAGCGGGGCCGATGAATTGTCTGACCCCTTGTGCACCGCGTTCGCTGAATGGGTTTGATTGTCGAGGTCACGCTGCACTTGCCTGCCGGGTGCATTTGGATGGAGTTATTTTGCATACCCGTTGCCGGAGAGCGCAGTTTGAAAACGGATGATAAAAATGTTAAATTGTGCCTAAACTGGCTATAATTTACATTTTGTTTTTATCTCAACTCCAATCACTAATCCATTAAAATGCGATTCACGAGTCAAATTCATTCTGCGCCATTGGGAAAACCTCTTAATATAAACGTTTTTAAGGGTGACAGTTCGCGTAACGCTAAGCGAGGGAGATGTCAAGCGTGCGCGAATGCAAAATCACAACAAAGCATGCTAAATCAAAACAATCTAGTTGCCTGGCGGGTGCGTACAATCGCTGCTGCTCGAAGTTGTATCCAGTGTATTTCACTAAAAGGCATGTGATTCTACAAAGAAAGAGCCTTTAAAGAAGTGGTTAACCTTTGAATATAGTATAAGTGACGTTGTGTAGTGTTTTAATATAAAAGGCTACATCCTATTTCGCAAAGAAAAAGAGGAAGAAGAAGCCTTGCGAGTGTACGACCGTTCAAGCCAGTTAGAAAACAAGTGAGATGTTGAGTGAGTGAGCTTCGACGCATTGCCTGCAGGAAAAATACATGGTAGGATATCTTGGGCATTTCCTTAAACTTTTTGTCTTTTTCACGCTCCGTGCATGTTAGGATTCTTAGTATTTCGTTACCATGGTGATGATCGATGGTTGCTTCGTGTGTTGTGCTAGGAGTTCCACAGATCATGTAGTATATCTGCTAAACATCAAACTTCATTTTAGATTCTCACACTACTAATGTCCATACAACTCATTCCTCTTCTCAATAGCATACAAAACAAAGAATGAAGAGATTGTGCTTTTCAAATGAAACAAGAACATTGCCTTGAAAACCAGATGATCAACAGATGATTCCTAAATACGAGGTGCTATAACAACTTAGCATGATCGAATAGCCAACCCAAAACGGATAGCTAAATTCGCATTTCTTTATGCATAACGGGAACATCACGATCGCATCAGTTAACGATAACTATAACAGTAACAATAACTGCAACGGAACTCTTAATTGTTATCATAGCTTCTTTAGTCAAATGTACTACATACATCACTAACTGGAACGTCTACTAACCCTTGATGGAGGACAGATTGAGCAGGACTGTCATTCAAAAAACTTTCGGATTTCGTATTTCAACAGCTTTGAATATCCCCTATTAAAAAAAAGTCAAATCCTCCAACGTTTCAGTAATGAAATTTTCTTTGTTTTCTAGGTATCGCCTGGATGATTGATCTGAGACCAAAGCATAAGGTAAGTGTAATTAACTGAGCTGTGTACCATTATACGTATTAAAGCGGAAACTCATTCTGCTTTTGGAGGCTCTCATGAAGTACCGAATATGTTGTCGGATATTAAGACTAAGTACGAAGGAACAAAAACGATATGGCTCGATTGAGAAACAGCGTATTAGTTCACGACGACACGACCATTCGATTGTAGGATCCGAACTCGCTGTGAGTTTTTCAATGACGCGTTTTTTGGTATATCTATATTTATGTCGTTGTATTCGAGTATGATGTATAGAGGAGAAATATAACCTAAAACGTTGTTGAGCTGAAGGACAGACCGCACATGCTAACATTAGCGACATCCGACAGGATGCAAAGGATGAAGCAGGCGCAGATGAACATATCAGTTGTGGTGGTTGGATCAGATATTTCAATGCGAAGCTGCGGCGAGGAAGCTAACAAACTGTAGGGCTATTATTGAACGGATTTGTGCATTTGCGGTTTATGAAGCACTGAATTTGAATTTGGCACGTAAAGTTGCGCGTCATAAACCAAATACAAACGTTAGGCAACTGATTGATGTGGAGTGATTCTAAAGTTTGACTGCTCTAAGATACGCTTTGCTATCATCATAACTTTCACACAGCGTGCAATGTACAACAACAGCGGGGTAAAGGACCTTTTTTTTACATTTTCTACCAGGGCAAAATGGTGATGATACCAAATTTTTTCAAAAACTCTGGGCTATACATGCTGCTACTCAAAACTTACACTGTGTCTTTGAGTGAACTCGCAGCGTTGCTGTTGAGTGGAGTTAATACGGTATAGTCTACATGTCGCTAAACGTTGTTGACTGTGGGACATGCAGCTTACACAATATCATAATTAAGGGATCAAGAAGAGTTTGATGAATTTTTGTTAGAATTTACATCTGTAGAAAAAAAATCTAACTAGAACGGCCCGGGGCTATACCATCACAAGTGCGTCTTCTCATTGGAAGAAATTGTCCCATTCTAAAATTTGTTTTAAATTATTCGTGTCTTCCCAATGGGGATCAGAATTACCTGTCGGTCGATGTTTTGATGAACCCAGAAAAGGAAGACCAGATGCTTTTGGTATTTAGGTACCTGCACAGACTCTACATGGTCTGCATTTTTTTGCATAGTTCCGTTACGGGAACCCCCCATTTACAGGCACACACAAACAGTCAAGAATTTTTGCCTAGTCATATTTAAATTTGTCATAACAAATTTTACCTAGTCATATTTAAACTTTGAATCCAAACGTCAAACTTTTAAAAGTGTCATTACTCATGGCGCACGCTCCATGGTCTCCTGCGATGGGGCAGATTCACGAAGAAAGTCATTCAATTAGCGGGAACGACGAGCCCGGAAATCGTGCGGCTAATAAGAGCACATTGTCGTGAGGTTTAAATTATAATCCGCTCGTTCACTTTCAGCACCTCACGACCTCACCCGCTGCTGTAGGTCGCGGACGTTTCGTGGGACGCCACAGTGCTACCCGGGCCGGGTTGGGTTAATCAGAGCCTCCAGGGTCTCACACACTCCACTCGGAACGACGGCAGACGGATAAACGCGTTGATGAGCTTTCGACCCAACCGACGGAGACTGGGCAGGTGCCCGACAGATGACTGGAGATGAATCTTCCTGAGGGCCGGCTATTTTTTTAAGCCTCTCCTCTTTCGTTCGCTCCCAGCCAACCCTGTCAGCTCCAGTTTAGTCACCTAAAGACCCAATGAAGTGCAAGAGATTTGTTCCACGTTATGCTCCCCACTCGCGCTTGGACCACTCCTAGGCCGATGATTACCAAATTAATAGCTCTATCCGCCGTCTGCGGGTGGGTTTTGCATTTGGGGGGTCTCCACGAGCGATTGACACCTCCCAACGGCCAGCTCGTGCTATCATGGCGAACCTTTGAACTGTGTCTCGCTCATGCGGCCATCGGTTTGCCTCTTTAACCACGGGTACGGTGAAAGCTCCACTGCCATGAAACCGGTAATCAACACTTTTGACAGTTTTGACCGCGGCCCCGAAAGAGGCGGCATTTTGTTTTTCGAAGATGTTTCTTCTCTCTTGATCTCCTTTTGGGCCAGTTGATTTGGAAGGGTGGAAAAGCCGCTCAATGGGTTTTTCGCTAATTAATAATCAAACGACGGTGGATGATTAATTATCGATTAGGGAAGAGTTTGAGCGCGCGTGAACTTGAGCGACCGATTTGGGGCAGGCGTGATCAAAGCTCCGAAAGGCCGATAGGCGTGTGGGTTCGTGCGTTTGGCCGGGCCCAGTACTGGCGTTGTTTAATTGTATGTCAGCACCCACTTTTTAACTCGTTTTGGCGTAAAGCCGGGCCGTAGCCTACATTCGGTTCGCATTCGATTACCATCATGTTTCCTGGTACCCAAAACAAGTTTACAGCGTTCGGTTCGGGTTTCCTCTTCGGATTTGCTTTTCTAGTCGCGCCAGGTTCGCCATTCGATTCACCAGGTCGCCGATGCGAAATTCCCATCCAACTCGGTGATCGAAACTCGATCGAGCACAAACAGGCCCAATGAACAGACCTAACCGCAGGTGAACACGGTATCAGATTGCGGCTATTTATTTACACCGTTCCGGTGGTTCTGTCACGACGCTCAGCGGGATAGACCCCGGTTGGCATAAAAGTGTACCTGGAAGCTAATCATAATTGTATGTTTTGTACGTGTGCTGTTTTCCCTTCTGTTCTGTTTTTTGTTGGTGTCTCACTTCCGTCCAGCTCAAGGTTTCGGCCGTCCCAAAAAGGCGCGTGATCGGAGACCCCAGAGATCGTGATTAATTTCCCACGAGGCGTCCGTTCCGTAGCAGGAGCCCCCGTGCGCGGTGAGATTAGTTTTTAATTTACGCCTACCCAAAGTCGCCCGTTTTCTCTCCTCTGCCTATCATGTGTTATCCTTTATCCGAGGACACGGGCGATGAATGGGGCGGTAGCGTTTTGCCTTAGCCAAGCGATCGTGATCAAACACCGGGGCCGATTATTCGGAACAGACAGAGAAACATGCGTTTTCACACCCTTGCCCCAGCCTTGGGCGGTTTTGGAGTGGCCGTCGGAGTTTTTCTCACCTGTGAAGAAATCAATTTGCTGCTCGCACAGTTGGACACCGGAGGCATAGTTTTGCGAATGGACTTGGTTTGATAATGGTTCTGCATGACATTCAAAAAATTCTTCGAAATGCTCACACAGGCAGCTTTTCTAACCCTCGCAAAGTTTGGGTTCGCACGAAACCCGCTCTTGATAGGCCCGAATTTCGAACCTTCGTAGAAATAAGCCACAGGATTAGTTGTAGTTTCCAGAACGCAACATACCACTCCGTCTGGTTGTGATGAGGCACGAGATTCTCCAGAAGGAATGGTGATATCGTTGACATTATCTTCAAAACTTGCTTTTCACGCCATTATTTCTGCTGAATGCATGCGTTTCCCGGGGATCGGGAACCGGTCTTGCGTTCATTTTGCGTACGTGTACTGCACGAAACCCTATGCCTCGTTCTCATAGCCCTCACTAGCGGTACTTTCATCGCTGGGGAAAAATGATTAATGAATGGGAAGAGTTTTTTTTCCTGTCCCAGCGTTAGTGTTACACTAGAGTAGCTGTTAATCACTCTCATGACATCGTGGGTCTATTCATTTGAATGGTAAATTAATTGCTACTGCTAAACGTCCATTTAACAATATTAATAAACACTTACAGCCCCCAACACACACACACCTGGGCTTTGTTTGCGAAGTGAAGGTGCAAATTCGTGCGATACGACAACGCTGCTGCTTTCTACCGTGATGTATTTTATTCATGGATTGTGTGCTGCCCATCATTCGCCATTGTGGTGGAAAACTTCCCATCTGGACGTACATTATCATGCGCGTGAATGTCCGCCGGACAGCTGGACACCCGGCAAGCCCGGCAGATTACGACCCATTGCCTGTTTAGTCCTGGTCTAGTTCGCATTACCTGCCGGTAGCTTTTTTAGTGCCTTTCCGGGACCACCCAAAGGGATCACCGGAGCGGGCTTGGGCGTATGAAGCGTGCTTTCTTGGGCCATGCCGAAAGCCGCCCGGGACGGTAGCCCAGCGTTTTAATTTAAAATCCGCTTAAAAGTGACCGCGGTGGCATACGAAGCAATCAAGGCGACATTAGAACGCTCCCGGGAATAACCGGACGGAGCGTCGGGAATTCCATTAACAGTCGGATCGCCTTCTGTTTCAGTGGGCTCAATTCCGGGAGTACTTAGTTATGTTCGCCGGGTTTCGTTTCTTTTTTTTTCATACCATACCATTCGCTCCACATTTGGTCTCCTCCGGCATGACTCGTGCTGCGGCTAATCCTGCAGTTCGTTTCAATTAACGTTCTTAAAATTGAGTACCTTCCATTACGAGATCGGAAGGCCGCTTGCCTGTGCGCCCAGCTGCGTGCGTGTGCTTTCCTCCAGGGAGCCAAAGAAATGAATCCGCACCAGCGAAGGTTAACGATTTAATTAGAATAAATTCCGTCGGCACTAAAATAAAAGGCTTTCCTTCTCTGCGGTTGCTGCTGCTGTTGCGTTTTGATTTCGCTGCCGCCCAAGCACCGATTGCTTCTTAATGGTTTTTGGATTATTTTTACTCTGCTTTTTTTTTGCTTGTTTCGTGGTCTAACGTCGGGAGATGAAAGCATAAATGTGTTCATGCACCGCTGGAAGTGGATCACGGGGTGTGGATAGAAGCCCGGTGTGAGATAGGAAGGGAACGTAGAGGAAGAATCGGAGGAAAAGGATAGAGAAAAGCATAGAGGATGAATTAAGAAAATAAATTGACTTCACCGCTTTCAACGCTACTGCCAATGATTCAAACTTGACGCCTAACAACGGGTAAGGGCGATCATTTGCTGCTTTTAACGGCTAATTTAAATGTTCCTGTTGACGGACAAACAGAATCGCGGTAGACTTTTCTTAGCAGGCCATGGATTGCCGGTGGCTGAAGCATTCCAAGGCAAAAGCATTTATCATTTTGTTCTATTTTAGTTGAAAAATAGTCTAGTTGTTCATAATACCAAAAAGATTCATCTTATGTTTCACGAAGCTTGGATGATGCATGAAAGAATCGTAACGGTGCTGTATCGAATGAAAAGCAAAAAATCGCCACTATACTGGTTTATTGGAACGAACACGCCTAATCGGATTGATTTCGATTTGCAACAGTTTTTTGTTCTCCCATTAAATTATGTGTTTTTGCAGGGCTGTGTGTAAATATTTTCCAGCCCGTTTTCAACAAGCTAAGTAGATTTATCGGGATAGTCCGTTTTTTTTCTGCCAGTAATTCCTTACAAAAGTATGCCGCAAAAACGCGAACTAACCGCGTCCAAGCCATAACTTACTAACGGTAGGATCACTGCTTGCCTCATGGCCTCTTGTTTCCCATGCAAGATTCAGTAATTCAATAAAGAAAAAACCGAGCAAAACGAAATCATAAAGGCAATCGTTCGCTCCGACCGGCGGGCGCTTCGTACGAACGGGGTGCAAGCATCTTGATGCCGATGCACCGTTAATTAGCGAACGGATTCTTGTATTACGATCGGTTAAGGAGGGTTTAGCTTGCCTGTCTTTTTTTTTTGCTCTTTGTTTTTCAACCCGCTTTTCCTATTTCCTTTCAAACGCCTGCACTGGGCCACGGGTTGTCAGCCTCCAGGCAGAGTCGCCGGTAGACGCAAATGGCGCTCATTTAGCGACTGCCTCCGAGTTCGTTCGACACTGGTAGCAATGGAGTCACGTTTTCAGGCCCAATAAAATATCGATTATATCCGAGATTATTTGAGCCCTGTTTTTAATTTCACTTTCCTGCCGCGCTTTCCGCTGCTTGTTTCCTTTCGGTGGAAATGGTTCGTTTTTTTTACGAGACTCGGATTCGGATCCGCCAAGTTCCCATGCACCGCTGTGGCCGTACCGTGGTAGCTAGCAAAAGAATTGGACTGGAGGCTGTGAATTGAAGCGCTGCTGGTAGCGACCATCTTGCAGCAGCTTCCAAATCCAAATCGGCTAGCAAACTGGTTTAGATGTCGTTTTTTTTCTCCGGCGTTGGATCGAAACACCGATCGGTCGTGGTGAAGGGATTGAACAGGCAAAGTCACCAAAGAGAAGCGCTGATTATTTGAATGCGATAGTTATCTTGATCGAGTTTCACTATCTTGTTTCTTGGAACATGTACGAATGTGTCTAATTGATATTGGTTTGTTTGATTTTTTGTCTCCAATGCGAACTGCAGTTGCGGTTCATTACAACGTTCTTTGTGTAGTACAAACAAGTCGCGATGTTAGCCAATTGTTAACGAATGTTTATTGTTTTACTGGTCGTTGATTTTTAGAGCACAATCACGTTGCAGTAGATCTTGCATAACTCACTCATCTGATAATTTACATTTAACAAACAGTGCAGCCTTGAGAAAAAAAAAACAAAATAAACTAAGACAGCTTAGGTCTTAGACGTACAGTTGCATTAAATTAATCCAAAAACAATGGCTTTCTCATGATGCAAGATGATAAAAGCAATTGGAGGTCTCAGATTAAAGCTTTAGATAACCTCCAAACGGTTGTCAATGGCAACGGCTGAAGAAACGTCGCAGCAGCCAATGTGTTTTTCTTAAGCGCGATCCTATTATCATGCAAATCGAAAACCCATGCCCTCGGTGCGATCTACGTCGTCGGTCCCTCAGAACGGCTGGCGGTGAAATATGGCTTCTGGCTGAATTATGACACGAATGCCGACCCGGCTTCCTGAACCGTTCGGGCTAATTTGCCTCTTGATTATTGCTGCCTATCTTAATGGAACCTAGAGCCGGGCTCTAATGCGTTATAACTTCCCGGCTTACGATGTTTTGGGTTTGAATTAAATCCGGAATTATGTTTTCGGAGGCCCCGAGCATGGGCCGGAATAATCGGACCCTCTTGCTTGCTGGCTCCTTGCGAACCCGACGAGCTTGATTAACATATAGATGCTCGCTCGTGTCTGCGCCAGCAACAGGTGTGGTACCGATGTAGGACAAGGGAAGTGCATGCGAGCAATCGAGCGGTCGATTTATGGTTATAGATTTTGCTTTTCTTCTTTCCCGTAAAATATGCTCCCTTCGCTCCATCCGCTCCGCCGCTCATCGTAGGCCTGTTAAAGTTCACTAAAAGTCGGATTTCATTAATCAGATGTAAAGTAGTGCCTTTTCCTTCGGACCGGGAAAGGGTTTTTTGGGAGAAATTCCACGCGCATATACATGATCGACCTTTCGAGGTGAACTGTTTCGAGCGTAAATGGATTCGGGTGTTTTTTTTTTCATTTCACTCTATACTTCTTCCCATCCCCCCATAACCTTTAACACACTTAAGGGATTTCACTGCTCGGCTCGTCCGCTGGCGAATGAAAGCGGATGAGCTTAAGTAAGCGAAAAAAAAACGCAATAAATGGAGGGCTCCGTCCGATGAGGAGTCGGCTTTTTTCTCTGCTTTGTTTTGCATACCCACGGATCGAAAGTTTTTTCCCCCGCAGGATCGAAGATGTTTAAGTTACCAAATTGACGGTCAATTAAAACGGGGCGCAAAAGCTTCAGCGAAAGAGCTTGAGAGAGAGAGAGAGAGAGAGAGAGAGAGAGAGAGAGATCGCGGAACGTGCAGCAGTAGAGTAATGGGCGCAAACGAGTCGGGATGGGTTCGGAACAAATTAAAGATCGATTAGCGATACAATCACCTAATAGCTTCATTAATTAGCATAACGATGGTATCAATACCGAGGCGAAGCGGTGTCACGCGTCTTGTTTTTTCGGAGGTTTCTTCCACGCCAAGTTTTTAAGTACTCGCCTCCCGTGGTGGGTGGAGCGAAGTGCGCCGTTTTCGGCCACGATGTTCTCGTTGCAACCGCGCATAATTGGTCGTTAACGGTGGCTGTAACGAAACGAGCGAAGGCGCTACATTCTGCAGTGGCCCGGCATGCACACGGCATTGATGGAAACCGGTGCATGGGAAATAGTTGACATTCCACCAACGATCCCCGGTGCCCTTTCGATCGGATCGAGCACGAGAATCGGGCCGAAAAACGGTGCATCATGCACACGTACGAACTGGGTAAAGGTTCTTCTCGGCCATTTCCCGTCCATTTACGGACCGAAGCGAAGGAGCTTTCACTTCCACCGCTGGACCAGGTTCGGTCGGTGTGATTAATGAGGAACACATCGTTTCAGCGGAGTATTGATCAATTTCCGTCCGTTCGTGGAACTTCGACTTCGAACGATTGAGGTTTGAAATTTTGGATGCTGGCAGCGAGAAAAAAAAAGTCCAGCAAATAGAGAGAAAGAGTTGTCAAGCTGCCACCACATAGCCGAAACGACACATCAATCACTGTATGCGCTACCTTTTTGTCCCGTCGGTCTATTGACGGGCGCTATTGTGCGGTACGATATCGATGGAATTTTCACCAGAAATTGTGGGGGTTTAATGGAGTCACTTCAGGCCCGTGTTCTCTCCATCACGGAAGCATCCATCACGCGGGGCTGTTGTTCCCTTTTACTTCTGTGAAGCTGTCGTCGGTGAGACTCGTGCACAATGGCACCGAAATAGAACACAGAAGCGCCGGATAGTGTCTATCAATTCATCCGCTGCCACACACACGAGCTGCTGGGGGTGTTTAAAAGCGGCATTATTTGGACCGTAACGATGCTGGATAAATAAATTGCAGCATCATTTCATGGAACCCACCACCATTCGATCGAACTCGTTGTTTTGATCCTTTTGGGTGGGCCAAAATCATCCAAATCAATGCCTTCATTACGGACTGATATTTCCCGTGAACGATGGGTGAAGTTCGCGCGTCTAGTTCGCAAGAATCGAGAGCGCTTGTAAGCGCTAGTAATTTATGCTTACAAAGAAGAAATTGCCAGAATTAACGTTGTTAGTAGTACGAGCATCGTATACCTGGAATTGGAGGTGCCGAACGTGAACTCTGGTACGCACCCGTGCGGCACTTCGTCCTGGCAAATCAGCAAACACCCATGGTCGCTTCTCTGCTACGTGGATATATCGAGAATGCGGGAGTTCTCCTCAGCCTGGAGCGCGTGTGAAAATGCAGAAAAATATCTCACCTTCCGTCCGGTGGGCACGCGAAGCCAAAGTGACTAAGGGAAAGGAAAGCGCAAAACGATAACGAGGAAAGATAAGCAACATTTCTGCCATTTACGAACTGCTTTGTTACTGGTGTGGCCACTGATAAGCGACTCGGCGGTAGTTGGCGAAGAATGCACGTCATTTGTGTTTACGTAAGATTGGTGCCGGCTCGGAAAGGGGGAATCTTCAAGTCCGAGAACTGGTGGCGTGTGCGCTTACGTTTCCCTTTTAGCAGCGTACGTGAGTGCGTATTTTCTCTGTTGCTGGTAGAGTTTTCCACGTTACGACACGCGTGGTAGCTGAAGCGTGCGCGTAACATTTTCCAACTAAATCCGTGGAAGCATTCGTGACAGCTTATGCTTTTTAATAAAGCGTTCCTTTCAAACAATGCGAGGATGTTACGCCATTCGGAAGCTATAGGAAAGAGGTCCTCGTTATGTTGAGTGCCAGCGTGTCCTTCACGCCTGGAGTAAAATCATATCAAACATCCAATGGAGTTTGAAATGACTGACTTATAAAGAGCAAAATAAATCTCTCACAGCCCCAACATGAGGTCGTAAATTTGCGTTCTTAACACAATCAGCATCGATTACACCGCGCGGGTGGTTTACTCTCCCCAGGCCTTGTTTCTTCCTCTTCTTCTTTGCTGTTCCACCTCCAGCATCTCAATAGAAACTAGTACACCCGAACGATTTTCTGCCATACGTCGTAAGCCCCCACAAATCAAGCCAAACGGCGCGGGAAAAGGCCCGCATATAAGTAAACGAATCAAACGCAGCAGCCACCGGCAAAAAACCCACAGGAACTACTCCACAAACGCCATCGTCGATAGCGATCGCACTACATGGTTCATAAAATGTTTATGGTGGTGCCATATATCATCATCATATGGGTTGGCAAGGGCGGCAAGGTTTTTATGATGGTGCGGCCAAGTTCTGCATGCAAGGTCCCGAAGCGCACATATCCGCAATTTGCCAACGCCGCCAACGCCGTTTTTCGGTTCCGCTTTTCCACGGCCCTGACCGCTGGCTTTGGTTTGTGTTTTCCACTGGCTTTGGCAAAGTGTGGAAGGAAAATCCGGAAGTGACGCGGAAAAACACCACTGCAGCCTTGATGAAAGCACCCGGATGTAGCTTTTAGAGGCATTCATTTGTTATCGGCGTATTTGGGGATGAAATTGCGAAAGCTCTCTCAATGGGTGGACGGGCGATAAGAGGGCGGATTTGGTCTCGAGCAAGTAAAGAGACCCCCAAACTCGGGTTTAAAGCTATCGGGATCTTGCTTTTGTACGAGCTCATGTCGCACTGGACGTGTGAGTTTGAGTGTACGAACAAATCCGGTCGGATTAAAGTGGAAGAAATAGCAAGCAAACGACATGTAGCACGAAAAGTCTCCAACCAATCCATAAAATTGGTTTACAATATCAATTTTCCCGCTTCCGGCTAGCTCGCAGTTCACATACACATAAATTTGCTCGACATTCATTCGCCGAAAAGAGTGTGTTCCTGCCGCCGGTTCACCAACGGGCAGCACTGATTACTCCCATTGTGGCGGTGAAGTAAGCGAAATAAATTCTATGGCATTACACTGCGTCTCTTTGGTCCTACCTTTGACCCACGCCGACGGACGAGCTGCCCATCTGTCGGAAATGGAGCACGAAAATCCCCGAGAGCGATCCGAAAAATCACTAATCTCAAACCCCAGCGTCAGCCTTGTGTCGCCAACGGTCAGGGTCAAACAATTGGCATGCAATCGTCCGGATGGAATTGAAAGCATCGGCCAGCGGAAGGGCTCGTACGGATGTTGGGGGCGTTGCGGATTTATGTTTCGAGTGATTTCGTTTTCGTTTCCTCCCTCGAAATGGCCGCCGTTTGGTTTCGGTTTTGGTGGATTGGACGTGTGGGGATTTGTGCTTAGTTGTGCGCTTCCTTCCAACCCATTGACGAGCGAAACGTCGGGAATTGAAAAGCGGGACGGCACTGGCCGCCGGCGGCAACTGGGAAAACAAGCGCCCCGATGAACTGTGAGCAGGGGTGGGGGATATTTTGCTTCCCCCATCTACTTGCCCCTGCCCGGCGGCCGTTCGATGTCTATCGATTTCGCGTCCGCCTGGCTTTGATCCAGGAGTCGTAATCGGCAAGCGTAAACCACCCAGCGAGTCGAGAGGGAAACACAGGCAATACCCACGCGATTACGACCTTCAGCGGAGTTCGCTGGGGGCTTTGTTTGCTCGGGATCACGGGTCCGCCCGATCGGATTGATGGATGTTCGATTTTCACGCCCTGCGGCTAGTTTCGGGGTTTTTGCCATAGCAACCCGGCCGACATAACCCTGACTCCTTGATGGTGTTCCTTGAACTTGATTCATTGTCGGAATGGGCGATGGAAGAGCAAACATCCAAGCAATCGGGGACGAATGCTGCATTCCACGCAAAGGCTATCGGGTTACGGCCCGGAAGGAGACCAATAAATGCATCTGAAATAAAGCACTGGGGGAGGGCTTTAAAAATGCTGTTCCGTTTTCATGCTGGGAGAATTATAAATTACTGCCGTTTTTTTTTGCTTTGTGTGCTCAAGACAATCTAAGCACAAATAAAGCACACTTGAATCAATAACCGTTCATCACCGCTCTAAGGGTAGAACGTCACCCATGTTCGATCACAAATACGTGCCAATCCACCGCAAACTCAAGCACCCATCATTCAACCGTTCGCATTCAGACCAGCTGGTAATCGGAACGGGGCCCGATTTATTTAAGGGCAAAAATCTATAAATCATCAAATCGGGCTATAACACGCCCAAGGGTCAAATGGTCGAGGATCCGATCGACATCCGGCCCAAAGCTCTAGAGGGGCCCTCCCAGCTAAAGCCTCTTTTTTATCGCAGCCCGTTCAGCACAGCGCCGGTCTTTTGAGTTTTGTGGCTCCACTTCCATTATTTCGGACTTTTTATGGTCGTGCGTATGTTGTATGTTTTTTTTTGTTTCGCTCTCTTCTCAATCTGTTTCCAAAACATGCCTCGCTAGCTGACATGCCACGAGTTCGTGCGTAGCTTCAGCTAGTGAAGGGATTTATTCCCTTACCCGTCTCTTACTGGGTCACATTTCCATCGGACGTTGGACAAATGGCTGGAAAGGTGTGTACAGCGGTACGCACGACTTGCGTGTAATCACACGAGTGTGTGCGTAGATTGTTTTTTTTTCTTGTGTGGCTTTTTTTGCTGTCCCCGTGCCCTTCCTGACACGACACGTCAAATGCAGCAAGCGTGGCCAATGGCCGATATCTTTTAGGGAAATCCCGAGGCCACGAGTGTGAGGGTGTGTTAAGCTCGAATGTGACCAGTCAAACGCGTGAAGGGGTGTCTTTTTTTTCTCTCCCCCTTTTAGGGAATGCGTTTACATTGGCAATCGATCCATCCGGCCGTTGCATCCGTGCCGGTAGGTACCAATCAACCTCCGGGTGAGTCCTTGTAATACTTCCACCCGAAGGGTGGAACCTTGGTGAAGCGAGCGGGTGTGCTTTACGTACAAGAGAGCTTTTACCGTCGATCACCGATCACCGGCGTCTAGCGCGGTGGTTTGATTGAAAATTCTTGTCGCTTTGATGGTGCCTCGTGAGTGTTTGCTACGGTGCGCTGTAATGTGGGCGTTTCCGCTGCCCATTCAATAGTGTTTTGATTTACGTGTTGTTTTTTTTTATTTGCTTTCAAATAGCACAACAAATAAACCACCGATCTCTCTTAAAACGAAACATGTAACGCGTCACGAGCGTGAGAGAGAGTGACAAGCTCATTTCGATGCCATTTCGAGGGCTAGTTTTGGCGCGTATGGGCAGCCGATACATGGAAAACCCACCGTCCAAAAAGGAGAAAACTCGGTCCGAAAACCATTATCGCGATTGTTCCATCCGCGAACCGGGGCATGAATTATTCAATGTCGCTCGCGCTGGTGCGGCTTTGGGGATGCTTCGGTGTCTTAAATCCCTTAGTTATGCTGCTAAACGTTTAATTATTCGCTACCACGGGACTAGGTGGGGAGAAACAAAACAAAAAAACAGCCACGAGCGGGTTCGGTGCGTGACACCATCAATCATTTGTAGTCCGGTGCCGGTGAGCAGTGATTTCCCGTGATGGGTCCACACAAACGCACGCAGACTGCTGACTGCCTGAAGACGCTGTTGGTGCCCTGTGCCGACGGTTGTCCGTTTGATTCGCTCAAAATGGCGAAGTTAAGCCAACGGCGCCCCAAATGCCCCAGCCAGGGTGATGCTCCGTTTAGCAGCGCCGTTTCCTTGTGGCCAGCTTTGGGGTGGAAGAAACCGATTAACCTAAAAGCACACTCTACGAGACGGCATGACCTACGGGCCCGCACCGAGATTGGCGCGGTTGCGAGAAAATCGGTTAAACATTGGGATGGTTTAACGTGCCAGAAAATCTATTTATCCGGAATAATCCGTCAATCCCGGGCGAATTAATGCCTTCGTCCATCATATTACGGTCGCTCCGCTCGGTCCCTCTAAAGGCCACTCTAATCTGCAAATTCCATCGGACGGGTTGAAAAATGTTCTTCTTCCTGCATTTCTACTCAAGGCGCTCCATTCCGGTGAGCTGGTGATTGGCCTTTTTGTGTTTGCGAGTAATTTTGTTGTTGTTAATAATTTTTCACCATCGCTCTCTTCAGCACGGTTCTAGCAAGCTGAAGAAATAGCGAGAAATCCAGCCTTCCTGAAGGCGCATCGCAACCGAGAAATGTCGAGAGCGAACGCAATCAGTTCGGTCGCATTTCGTGAAGGTTAGCTCGAGCTGCGAGCCACGGAGCAGGCAGCATCGTGGCGATATTTATCGGGACGTGCATACTTACATAAACTGTTTCATCATTTCACTCCCCCATGGCTTTCCAGTGGCAGTGACGGCGGGCGGTGCCATTGTTAGCAGCCGCATGCCATGGCATATCCCCAGGAAGGCAGGTTTGCTTTTAACAGACCCGTGTCGGCTAATCATGGGAGCATTAAAAACAAAAGTGTTTGTCTTGTGTCGCTTTGGCTTTTGAGAACGCAGCCCCTTCTCTCGGATCACCGAAACGGAGGCACCCACGGAGCTTTTGCTTTCGTTTGCTTTCTCCCCCGGGTTATACGATGAGTGGGGGCCAACCTTCCAAATATTGACGGGCGTTGTTAGAGCTGCCTTTCCCTTCGGGATGCATGATAGATAACCGATCGGGGCTATTCCGGGTGGCGAGCACGATGAAATCGAAACCCAGTCAATCAAGATGTTACCGCGATTGGGGGCACGATCGTTGACACACATCAACCACCAATTACACGCGGCTAATTGAAAACCGTGTGCCTTTTTGTTTGATTTCAGTTCGATCGGCACGGGCTGATTGTGCCCACGGGGCTGTGGCGCCCTTCGTTAGTTTGCGTCCTTCTTTGATCGATTGACCGTTGGCGATGCAACCTAGCGGGGACGATTTTAATCGGTGAAAAAATACGAGCAAAATATGACCGCATTCCAGCGGCTGGAAGCATTCGAAGTGCACTAGAAAGCTTTCACTCAAATGAAAACCAGTCCATTGCAATGCGGGTTGATATTGTGGGGTGGTTTTTTTTTCTCTCCCCCTTTAAGTCTACCAACACGCTCAGTCGGACGACCTCTTAGCACCAGCAAATTGGCCTTTGGTAAGCGAGCAAGGATCTCAATAGTTGGGGCGAACGGCACAATGGTGCATTTAAACGTGCTAATTACAAATGGCGGCGACAGGCGAAGGTGTTATTAGGGCCGGAATCGATACACCGCCCGATGGGTGGGATTGCGATATGAGGGGGCCGATTTTCCGCATTTATATGGGGTGCACTCTCGATCGTGGATGGAGAATGGATAACTGCACTTGGTCGCAACTGCATCGCGCCCTTCGCCAACGCTAGTGCCATGTGCGATCGGGCAGGTGCAAGGGCTGCAATTAGACGCCGGCGCTGGGCACGTCATTGCCAAGTTTGCACGACGTGGGATTGTACCTGATTTAATTATAAAAAAACGCTTAGCAGATTTTAGGTGCTAAGTTTTCTTATGCATAGTGTAAGCTATTTGACTTATTCGGCTTTTGAGCTTTAAATTGAATCTCTATAAAAGAAAAGTTTTATCACCTTTACATGTTTGGTTTCTAACACAGTCTTATGCCATGAAATGCGTAGTATCTGTTGTAAATTCATCACTAGAAACCCCTTACGAAGCCACGCATTGTATGCCCGTTTCTAACGCTTTCCACACGTTGACTCAAACTCCCACTAGGGCTCATCATAATTGGCACGCTTTTCCTCGCGATTCGGTAACAGCTGGCCTTCCATCGTGATGTAATGAAGTGATGATTTATGCTCTCGATAGGCAGGACCGCCTTCGTCAGGGCAAAACAAACGAGATCGTACCCACGGGTGATGACGCCGGAGCACGGGTGATGGACGTAGATGGAATGGGTGATGAAGGAAACAAAAAAATGCAAGAAGCAAGAAGCGTCACACCGACGAAACGCTCCAGTGAGTGGAGGCGCTAAGTAGCCCGTGATTAAGCAGGTTTGCTTGGTGCCCGGTTTGTTGGCATTTTGTTGTCGTCCTCATCTACTTTGCATAACTGGTGCAGAAGCATTAATCTTGCCGGTTCGCGTGTGGTTCACGTCATCGTGCGGGCTTATTTCCCACTAATCTATCATACCCTCAGTTTGAGTGGTTTCACCTATGCCGATCAGCTGATAACGATCCATTTGTTCTGAGTGTGTTGCTCAGCAGGTTCAACGATTGGCGAGGCGTTTCCGGAAAGCCAACTCTTATGATTGAGAGAGAGAGAGACAGGTTATAGTAATGGATATGTCATGTCGTTGGGGTTCTGACTCGTTGCGGAATAGAAAAAAAGTTGTCGTGCCAGCATCATCACTACTTGCATCCCATCGGTACATGCTGTCTCGTATTCCGGTGCATTCGAATGCGTCGATCGTACAATAGAAATAATGCATAAATCTTGTTGCACATTCACGATCAACGTCGCCGGTATTACAAGCAAGCGAACAAAGTGGAGAATGCGGCACAGGAACTGGTTGAACAAATAATACGTGTTTTCCAGCCATTTGCTCGAGAATAGAATAGCATTTAGCACGAGCTTTCAAAGCTATGTAATAACAGGTTCCACGCATGATCGCAGCATGCTTGTTCACGAGTTTGTCCAGAGTGTACGCTTTTCTGTTCAGTTAAAAGCGCCTTAATGCGTTTGAAACGTTCTTTTTACATTGTTTTCTTAGAAATTTGCTTGCCCAAAAGCCTCAACCGTAATTCCCGCCTGACGAATTCACAAGAATTCCATTCACATGGGTGAGATAGGACGAAAATAGCGCTCACCTAACACCAGCCCACAACAGACAGAGTGCCGTGGGATGAACAACTTCCCACCAACAAAAAAAAAACAACTTTTTATACATTTTATCCAACCTTTGCCAGCCACACGCTCACCAGCCCACAGTTTATCGGCACGTTCGCTTCCAACCTACGGCCAGATACGGGCGCTTGAACGCCACAACGATCGAACAACCCCAACAGCGCCTGATCCGCTAGCCACATCTAATGACATTTCGAACGACCTTCGGGCCGTGGAATTTCCTCACGCTCCGGATCTCTAACAGTTCGCTCGCGCGCCAGTCACTCGGATCGCGCGCGCAAAATCAACCTCTCGATGACGACCACACGGACGAGGAGCGTATAGTGGTTTTGAAGCGTGCAAATAAGGCATAAAAAAGGAGACGCTAGCAGGTTCAATCTTGTGGCAGTCGATTCGATTGAACCTGCTAGCGCCCTGACGAGCGTCTAGACACCTCGCACCCAGCAAAACCTAGAGGAACTGGCAAGAAGTTTCAACTGCACAAGTTAGCAATATGGGGGAGAATATGAAAAAATAAGCCAGCAATAAATTGTTGCCACTCGAGTGGTGCAAGTTCGCGTCTTCCAGCGTCTTTGCGTGGGTTTTCTCGAATGACAACCGAGGCGCAGGCGTCGGCAAATGAATAAATATTCGCTCACTCAACCGTGCACAATTCCATTTTGACACAACCCGCTCAACCTGATCCGCGATTTTGCACGGCACGGCGATGTGCTGGAGGGGTCAGGATTTCTTGTCGGATTTTGTGGGCCTTTTATTCTTGCGCACCCCACTCCATCGCTTTGCAGATGCAGATTAGCTGAAGGAGAAATCAATGCCAAAGTGCAGAAGCAGCAGCGACTTCTGTAGCCCACGGAAGCAGCAGCGGGTTGGTAATTTCATTCTAATTACGGACGCGTGGGGTGAGGATTTCGTTCCAATGCTTACGTAAGTGAGTCGTGATCTTGGGCTGGTTAGATAGCTGCCTTTAAAAGGTCAACAGCAGAGCGAAGTTAGTTTAGTATTCTAGCGCAAAAATCCCTCTTTTCTCCGTCGTTTCATGCGCCCTAACATAGAAATTTCACAGTCACAGTCCGAGTCCGAGGCTCGTTTTCCCAAGCACTAGTTATGCTAAGGTTAAATCGAAAGGGGGAATCTGCACTGGAGAGAGAAAAACAGGCCCATTTCACTCCATCCATCTCCCACCGACAGGTTGTTACGAAAGTTGCGCGCAAAATGCAACAGTCGTGCTGGGAACCTGCCCCAGCTCCGTGCAGTTTGTTGCCTTCCGCGATAGCATTATCAATTGTTTTCACTTTTTTTTCCACCACAACCGAGTGTGTGCAACGGGGGTTCTACCTTTCGCGTTCACTTTCCCGCACCGTGCAACTCACCCACACCGCGAAGGGAACTGAATTCGTGATGGCTTCCCAAATTCCTCACCTTTCCACTCGACACGGGTGCCCGTATTTCATTTCATTTTCTTGTCCGTCAAATCCCCATCGTGGTCCGTAGCGAAAGAGTTCGCCAACCCGTGATGGGTGGTGGGTGAAAATCGTGCCCCACTCGACGTGGAGTTGGCGAGAAAAACTAGATCACCGGCTAGAATCAGCTGGTGCGGTATCGATTACACCGTGTACCGTGCCGCAGGAATGCACATGCTCGTTTACCCGACCGTGCCAGTTGCCTAGTTTCCTGGCCGGGAGTCCGCACCGGGAACATGGGAATGTATGTTTATGCTTTTGCTTGTTCGCTGGGTTGTGTTTCTTGCTTGGGATCAAAGCAACCAGAACCGGTGCAGAAGATCGTTGGCCTGCCTGGATCGAGCAGCGAAAATCGAAAGCGTACATCCACGGCACGTTGCGGCGTCGCGACAGAACGCAAGCAAAAGTAAAAGCAAACGCGCTCGGTCCCTTTTGGCGCACGGAGCTGGGGCTTCGACACGGGAAACGTGCCCGCAACGCAACGTACACTCCAAGGAAGGTGCGTTTAGACACACGGTGTACATGGTTGCACACCACGCGATAGGTATCGTGAATTGCAAGCGAACGACCATTTTAGGACACACACGGCTTGTCCGAACCGATCGGTTCAATATGCATCGGGACCGACCGGAACGAGGCACCATTCCGTTAGGCACCCGGCCATCCACCGGAAAAACGAGGGGCTCTTTCAATGGACGCAAGATGGTGGTGAAAAACTCCCATTTTCTCTCTATCGTGCACTTTCGTAGCTCGCATCAATTTATGTGTATAACTTCGTCCCTGTTCAATGCCGAATCGAAGGCCTCTCTTGGATCGCACCCGGCTAGATTAGAAGAGCTAGACCTACATAATTCCTTGTCTCAAGCAGGGGCTGGAAAAAGGGGCAGTTCCGATGAGTACCTGAGGCCCCGAGAGTCGAATGAAGGGATTAAATATGAATCCCCACGCGCTCGTGGACGAGGCTTTAGGGAGGATTGTCACCGAGCCGGGAAAACCTGTTCCCCAGCCACTCGGTGCCTGCTTCGGAGAGCTGCCAATACCCTCGTCAAAACACCCCACCCTAGACGCCTACGCTTGGCTCGCCTACGAGTGCAAATCCTTGGCTGCTGATAAGTGCCGCACTGGATTAGTGCAACTTTTACTTCAACTTTTCAACGACCGCGCGGCTGGAGGCACAGGTCGCGTGGTATGCGCTGGGCTGTAGACGCGCGTGCAGCTTCCCACCCCGGAATTGTGGTGCGTTTTTCTTCCAGCAGCTCGGATGCACGCCTTCGGGTGATGCACACACACACTTACACACACACACACATGCAATCGGACAGAAAAACCGGAGAAACCACTTTCGCGCGCGCGTTCGAGATTTCCGGCGTTTCCACGCCAAAGGGTTGGCGCGCATGTTTGCGCAGATGCGCCAGCGCATGGCGATAGGTTTGGGTGCATCGGTTGCAATTTTAACAAGCGACACCGGAGGAGGGCAAAGATTTGTGGTCGCACCGATGACAGCGCGAAGAATTTTCCATTTATCATCCTGACCTCTGCGCATCGGTCGGACGGGTGAATGGTGAAAAGAAGGGACAAATTTCACCGCCCGCTCTCTCTCGCTCTCTCTATGTCTCGTGCTGCGAGTGGAAAGGGCTTTAGTCGCCCGAGTCGCCAAAACATGTCGGGTTTTGCCACGAAAAATGCAAATGAAAACCCACCGTCTCCGTGGCGCGTGGTGTACGTTTAGGCGGCACTTTGGCACAAACCGTGATAATCCTTCGCGCTCGTGTGGGGACAGAACAAATGACCGTTTATTTCTCCTCGCTTCTCGAAGGCCCTCCACAGTCCCAACGGGCCTCGTGAATTCATTAGGCGCTACCGGGCTTTTCTTTCCTCGTCCAGGGATGGTTTTTGCACCCATTGAACTCCGTTTGCGCGACGCGTCTACGTGAAACGTCCACGACGGGCTGGTACGAAAGCGAAAACAAAGCCTACTGCGATGGGCTCAAGTGCATACATTAGGCAGCTGTTTTCTCCGGTGTTTTCTGCCCCCTCCCAGAAGGGTGAATTTCCCACCCCAAAGGGGTGAAAGAAGACGCGTTGCCGTGCTCACCTTATGCGGTGGCGATGGCTGACTCATCTGGCCCGGACTTTGGGAGGAGAATCGAAAAAGGAGCCCGTGCGGACCTTTTCGTGATCTCACGTTACCGGACACGGCGCTGTGGATGGTATTCGTGATCGCACGAAATCGTAAGCCCCGGCCAAAGGTCCCTTGGTTGTCTTTAGTCGGGTGGCTTTCGATTTCTAACCGCCAGATTGAATGATGTTGCCATTGCCATTTTATGTCCTTAGACTAGCGGCTTTTTTGCGGGATTTTAGCAAAGATATTTCAATACGATGTTCTGTTCAACCATCAATAAGTTAGTAAATTTGCAACCATTTTGCTCTATTTACCATTTCATACAAGACAGTGTATGCAAAGCGTTCGGTTTGATGTTTCGAAAGCAAAGGCTCAAACGTTAGCATTTGTCGCAAATCTTGTCCCACTGCGATTAAACCTACTCACGGGATGATGGATGAATATTAACCTTTGCGAAACGCCTTCATCGTTCGTGTGGAAGTGTAAAGTAAAACCCACCAAACAGCCAAGAAGCGAACTAGCAGCTGCCACAGATCGTGTCTCGATACACCCAAGCAATAACCCAAGTGTACCGGTTTGCTGTTTCCCGGCCATATGGATTATTCCGTCACTGCGCGTTTCCGTAGGAGTTTGCGGATGTGACCGTTCGTGTACGGGCACATGCCCAAAACCGATTGTTTTTTGCGGAAGAAATGACACGAGTTCTGCGAATCCAATTTTGGCCGGGTTCGATCGTTGACTTCGAAACCACAAACAGGACCACAGGCCCGATGCCGGCGACCTTTCCGATGACGCAAGGCACGAATTGGGAATTGAGCTTCTTTTTTTTCGGGGCCCGTGTCCAACCATCAAAATGTGGGGCTCGGATTGTGCAACAACGCAACCGACCGGTCGGTTGTTATCCGCCGAAAAACGGGTTTAGTGGGCATGTTTCACGCGTTCATCACTAAATCATCCACGCCGTAATAAATCCAGTGCGGGCTGCTTTCGCTTCTTTCGGTGACCGGCGCTGGATTAAGTAATCGGCCGTTCCGCATCGCTTCACCACAATCGATCGCGCCGATCCGGAATCACTGCCACCGACCATTTTTGGCGGGTCGAGCCTTTTTTGGGCACGCGGATTATTGTTCTCTCTCGCTCGATGACGCACGAAACGGTGCGATGGTTTTCCCTTGAGGCCTCACTCTCTCGTTCTCTCTCTCTCTCTCTCGTGCGCTTGATTTATCTGTGGATTCAGTTGAAGTTCATCCCCGACCTTCCATTGGGGTGCCCTTTTACGGCTTGACTCAATCACCGACGATGAATAAATTACAAACAGAACAGCGTGTAAAAAGTACCCCGGCAAATGACCGACCTCGGAAGCGGAAACGTAAAAGAACCCCTAGAGGAAACAGCTGGCCGGAGTGCGTCGGCGATGAGGCAAAGAAACATACGGGCAGCTCTTTTTTTTTTGCTGTTAACCCCTTGTGTCCCACATCGGACGCACGGTCACGTGCTCTTCTGTAGCAGTAATTTGTTTCCCAATCAAATAATCACACTTAAAAGGGTTCCTCGGCGACCGGGGCATGATAGTTGTTGTGTTGTTTCCAACTCTCTCGCACTCTCACTGTTTTTTTCCTTCATTCGTTCCATCCCCAGCAGTTCCGGAATGCCTTTATCGAGGGTGTGAAATGGAAACGCATAAATTATCTTGCAGCACGCGCGGCGTTTAAACAGACAAATGTAGAAAAAAGCCCTTCATAGCGGCAGACAAGGAACAAGCGCTTACATCCGGGGAACATCGCGCCTATTGTTGGCCGCTCATTTGTAGCCGGCTTGGTCCAGATCCGATGGAGTTCTGGTTGTTTCGTTGCTAGAGGCTTGCTAGAGCGGGAAACTGCCGGGGAGCGTGGGATGGAGCTCGAGATGAAGGTTGACCGTAACTGTTGACATCACGTCATGGACAATGGCGTCGATAATGAAAATTATACAGCAGCCCGTTAAGCACGAGAGATTACGAATCTCGGGGCCAGTTCTGACGGTTACATCAAGGATCCCTTTACAATCGGATTAACATTGGCTGCCAGTGGCACTGGCCAGTGCAGTAGCACGATAAGCGATACAGGTTTCTTTATGTCATGTAAACTAAACGGCGTGGAAATAGTACCGTTTCGAGCCAATCTTGCACCGCGCTGGAACGAAACGGTTATTGTTATTATTTTTCCACCCGAGCTTTTCCGCCAACCCGTTCGGGCCCTTTCCCTTAAACCCGCGCCACATCCGAAACGGTGAACCGCTTAAGCACAATTATGAATTTGGTTCACCTGCACTCGAGATGACGTGCGTCGGAATGTGTGACGGCATTTAATTATGTCAACGCGTGTCGCACACGCCCTGACAGCATACCGGTTCGGCACGAGCGGCCAGAAACCCGGCGGTGGGATGCTTGAGCGGGCATCCGGTGCCGTGTAATGTAGCGGCAGATTCTCGTAGGCAGCAGCGGAGGCAGCACGATTAGTATTCGAAACATGGCCCACCGGCATATTACACGCACGGTGTACATCCCATCTCGGGTTGCCGTGCGTTGCCAAGGTACCGGAAGGTACGCGCGAACAACAGAGACAAAAACGCTCGATCGCAGTAGCCCGAGATGGCGGGCGTCGAAGTGTCATCCATGGCCATCTTCCGCACGGCGAACGAGACTTGTTTCAGTATTTATAGATTTCAAGGTCCCGGGCTTCGCAGAAGGCGCATCTAGCCTACGGGGCCACCTCCACCATGCTCAAAACCCTTTCCATCCGTCGAGTGGTGGGTCGTTTGGTGCGTCGGAGTGGGAGTTTGCAGCTGTTTCCGAACGGTTGGCTGCTCAGGGTTGGCCGTCACCGACGGTTGGCATTGGAACGAAATATGACAAACCGTACACCCACATACACACACACACACACGCGAACACAAGCACGGTACACCCGCTTCACACACGCACACGTTCGATTCGGTGCGGCTGCGATTGATTTGTTATGCAAATTTGGAATGCAGCAATGTCGCGGGGTGTCTGACGGCACTCTTTTTTTTTGCCTATCTCTCTCCACCGACGCACCCTTGAAAGCTGGATGGCCTTCCGGGGGCGCTTGGAAGGGCCATGATGGTGCCACCACCGCCAGCAAATATCTTTACAGCACGAGTACACAAATGACGCGCGAAGTTGGTTTTAGGCTGCGAGCGACGGAATGAACGACGTCTTTTCTTTTACAATTTGCGTTTGCTTAAGGTCTGCTTCCTGGGACGGGCAATCTCCGGCGTCGATGTCATGAAAAGTGCGTGACATAATCATTAGGGATTTGAGGTTCGCTGACATGCTCGGAGGCACTTCGAGGGCGACCCTTTATAACCCACAAACTTTGGCCCGTGAAACGAGGCCGACACGTTTGACACCCTTGTCGGTGACTTATTTTCCTCGCAGCGAGCCGACGAACAAGTCGGTTTTTGGGTTGGCATGGAGGAGCATTCAAAAGACCCGCCTAATAAACCTGATAGATTTCGCAGATGCCTTACAACAAAAAAAAAGCTGCCTGTAATGGTGTGGTCTATGCCCGGAGGAATTCATTTTCCCTAAATTTTAAGCATTCAAGTTTCGCGCCCTCCAACGCCGACTTTGATTGAACTCGATGGCATTGGCATTCAACCACATCAAGCGGCTCTTGTGTGCGTCAATGATCTGATGTCATGAGCAAGGATTTCTTACCATCCAAGCAGGGCTTGGTTCGGGTCAAAATTTGCATCGACCAGATCCGATGACATCATTTACGTTTCTGATGGTGGATTGCGTTTGTGTGTTGAATTTGATTGAGGACGGGCGAAATATCTGCCAGCTGATCTTTATTCCCGAGTTAAAGCATACTGGCATATGTTTGATTTTATTTCCTTTTGCATGTTTTTGATTGAGCTGCATTTTTACTGCCAGTTTCTGTTTGAGTCTTGTTACAAATACCGTTAGTCGATTTCCGTCTGCCAGCGCTTATTGATTTCTAACTCCTCCAGATGCTCGCTCCTACTGCCAGTTTCGCTCCATTACCGTGGGAGCTAACGAATGAGCGGCAGTTTACTTAACATCGCTCCGTTTGCGAATGCTTAGCGCCTTCTGAGCGGCTTCACTTGGTTTCATCACAACAGTTTGGGCTATTGCTAAATTGTCGGCACTTTTGTTCTTTTGGAGATGGCGCGCCTCATGCGCCTTTCAATTCTGCTGAAACGCCTACAGTGCCGCCGCCACCAGTAGGTAGCTGTCGTTCGCGTTTTCTCAATGAATCACCTGTTTCGACAGCGTGCTATTTTGCAGTGCTCATGGAGCAAAAAGAAATCCCTGGCCGGAAAAGCGTGCTTTGTCATAACACCAAATTTACTGGGTCGATCGTGTTGCTCGTGACGAGTGAGATTGCTTTTAGGTGTCTGTTTTACTCTTCTACACTTCAATGCAGTTCACTGGGTTTCCGTAAAATTCATTAACAAAGCGTAAACAAGCATCCTTTCCAATAAAAGCTAATATTTTATGGCACATAGTTTGTTATTTTAAGCCCAGCATCTTAATTATACATTCTAAGCTCCACCGCAATACAAAAGACTTCAACGCCTCAGCAAGACAGAAACTCGCTCAAGCAACGAAACTGATCGGTTGTTTTTTTTGTCACGCATCGATGAACATTCGCAGTTTGAAAAACATCTGCGGAAATTTGTTTCTCCACGAATGAGCAACAAAGCAAGTCGATCTTGTGGCGAAGGGGCCACCGTGTTTGATTCGTAGGGCACAGCGTCGTGTGAATGCGATGCTCGAGCGGTTGCAAGCGATCATTACAATTATTCGTCCGCACCATGCCGAGTACAAAACGAAGGAAAAGATCCCAAACAAATAGATTCCGGCATTGGAAAGGCTACTGGCTACTGCCACCGCCGGTCAAACCGCAACGCCGTACCAACGCAACAAATGTTTGCGGTTTTGGAGTGGCACTTATTGTCGGCATCAAATGGAGCGACGGTTGCTCCGAATTGTAGCAGGTCCTGTTTCTACGTGCTTCTGAGCTTCTATGTTTCCATTACGGCATCACGTTATAGCTGGTGGCTTGTGATTACTGTACAGGTTCCTCTATTACGTTTCGCTTTTTCTTGATTATATTTTGTAACAATATAACTGGACGTGGCATGTTTCAGTTTTTCATACCTTGTTTGGGCGTGTATCTTGTTTGTTTCTCGAACAAGTGACTCAGCTTTCAATGTTGCGAACTTTAAACTTTATTCTTTTGATGCATTCAGATGTAAATGTTGTGATCAGTTACATCTACCGTAAATGTTGCTTCCTTGGATGATATATTTTTAACATTACATGCAGCTGTCGTACCATTGTGTTTGCTAGCGTGTTTTATCTCAAACAAACAAAAACCCAAATTGAAAAATACCCTGCATTTAAAAACCTTTTTTAGCGCATCCAAAACGTTTATGCTTCGTGCAAAGAAGTGTTATTTCGAAAACAGTTTAATATAGGGGTGCAGCTTAAGAAGTAGCGGGAAAAATCATAACATTAGCATAATAAGTGACTGTAAGCCCATCGCATGTTATGGAGACGACAAATTTTCGGTCATTGTCGCCGTGGGGTGCCCGAGCGAATCGCCAACCCGCAGTCGGGTGGAAAGAATGGCAAGAAAGAAATCATTCAGGAATGCATAAGCGAAGGCGACGAGTCCGCGTCGATGCACACCGATGCAACGGCGGATGATGTCATGCTCCTGCCGTGTCGCTTGGCATCTCCTCTGCACCGACGAGCGTCGGAAATATTAAAGAACTTGTTTTTCAAGTTGGCCACAATAAAAATGTGCCATTTCTTTGCTTCAGCAACATAACAAGCAGATTTCATTTGTTTAATTTCTTTTGCATGCAAATAAACGAGGCTTATCGCTTTTGAAAGCACTCCCGATCGTACAACCCGCCGCAGAATCACAATGTGGCGTTTCATAAAACTCTGATGCTTGCGGGTGAATTTTTTTTCTTCGACCAAACATTTCGTTCTCCACCGGCTTACCTTGAAGGTGCGACCGATGAAGCAAGATGACTTTATCCTTTTGTGGCGATACGTGTCGCTTCACCTTATTTGGGCTGTTGGCCACCGACGCCCGTGCACGACCGGTCCCTCCTGCGGATCCCGGCTTCGGGTTGGATTGCAGAAATAAAAGCACAGCTTCAGCGGCGTGATAAAATATTCGATCGCAACGAAAACCAGTTTTCAGTCACCAACACAGCGCAGTTTTGGTGGGCTGTGATGTGTTGTTTTTTTTTTCGTTTCTTCTCGCTTTTCGGTCACCTGTTGATGCTGGAGCTGGAGCTTTACTTTTCGACCGTACGTACACTGAACATTATGCCGAATGATGCGGGAACGTTTCGCACTGAACTTCTGGCTCAAGCGGACCCCAAGCGTCCGGTGTAGGTGCCAATTTTCGATTCACATAAACGTGTTGATTTTTCTCAGCCACTTTCACATCGTTGTCACGTACGATCGACCGGTTGGGGCAGCAATGCGCGCCGTTACGTCGAAGCCACGAGGGGCTAGAGCACTTACTTTTTTTTCTTCTTTCCACTCACCTAGAAACGTACGCACGGTGGTACTTTGTTTACAATGCAGTTCACAGCATTAATTCAATTCACTAAAATTAACAAAATTAACCATTCCCGCCAGACGGAGCGACGATCATGAGAAGAGAAAAAGATAAAGACGAAGAGAATATGAATGAAAGAGAAGCAACCCGCGTCGGTGCTGTTGGCCATCAATTCGGTTGCTGCTCCCTTCTAGTGGTTCCTCAATCGAAAGTGTCTTAGCACATGCTAAGTCGCAGCCTCACGTTAACCGAGGAACCCCTGAGAGCGACGAGAGACGATCAAATTCTTGCGCATTTTTACATATTTCATCTCCGCACACAGCGAGCTACTCCGATCACGCTACACGGCGCACCGACACACGGTGGAGAAAAATCCACCACTCGTTCGCGCAACGGCGACCATCGAGAAGGGGACAGCAATGAAAAAAAAAACGCCAAAACGGTTACGTAAGGTTTCTTTTTTCCTACGGCAGCTTCAGCTCTCGCTCTCTCGTGCGGCTGCACAAGTGCCGCCGCTTGTACCGTGGGTTGCCTCTGCAATGGCCGCGAAACAACCGATGGCCGATGTGCAATACTGCCCAGCGGTGGCCGATCTCCCTTCCGCGACCGGACAACATCCCTGGAGCTCACTCGGATGGCTCAGATGGCGATCGTGTTATTTTACCGTGGACCAAATCACGTTACTACATCGCTCTCTAGACTTCGATGCGCCAGCAGCACCCCTAAAGGAAATCGAAAATGGTGTGCCGGAACATCGGATAAAAATGGGGAATAAAACCGAAATCGATCGCGAACGCTGGGCGGGAAAATGATGAACGATTTTGCTTTTGTTCTGACCATGAGCCAGCAGTTTTAGGGCGGTGGAACGGGAAGAACGGGTGAGTTCGGAGATCACTGTACGAAATCAAATTACTCCGCACTGTCACGAACGGAACTGGTTGCGGTTGTTTTGTAAGAATGGTAGTTAACCGGCTGTAGATCGGTTCCATCCCTTTGGGAGCGTGATTCTAATTTCCCCGGTCTGCCGGAAATAAGCTTTGCTAGGGCCACCTGTTCTATTTTCGGCCAGTGAAATTGTATTCTTTAGTCCTTTTGTTCGGCAACAAACGGGAACTAAATTGAATTCTAGCAATATTCTTAGAACACCTGCAGCTAAACGCGCACATCATCACCACAATTTTCCACCCTTGCTCAGGGGTTTTAACTATTGCCCTTAGCCCGTAATGATCACGATCGCGCTTTGATGGATATCCCTCGGGCACTAGCGATCTTGCCGCGCGATGCGCAATTCGCCGCGAGATCGCTCACAGTGTATCGCAACAAGCGTCAACACATCACAGTATATCAATTACAGCGCTTAGTAACGAGTGTGGGTGATGCTGTTCCTATAAAGTCGCTTGTTTTATTGACGTACTTGCACATTTCACTTTATCAAACGAAAGACTTGTGCGATGGTATAGACGAGGAAGACGCATGCGAACCTGCGTTGTTTTGCGGCATACGCGCACTCTCGCTGACAAACACGACAAACACGACGATCGCACAAGCGCCGCCGTAACGCCGCTCACGAGATGACGAAACCGTTTCGGATTGAATCCCAAACCTGTACTGAAGTGGGTAGCTTCAAGGCGCTAGCACTGGACCGCGACTGAAACGATCGAGTTGGACAGGAGTGTCAAACCCTTTTCCAGCACACGAATCAACAGAACGGACAAGAAACGAAACGGGCCTCTCTAATAAGGTTTTATAATGCTGTTATATTGCTTTTAGATAATTGAAGATTGAGATAATCATTGGTTTACCCAATTTATTTTGTCCAGAACTTAATTCATCGCTACGATTGATTGAGCTTTGATTTTTGAGTGATCTTTAAGCGGATCATTAACGCTCTGTTCAACGAATGTTTCATTTTTGGGTTTTAAAAATTCAATTATAATTTTCAATGATAAATTATGTATTAAATTGTTGAATAATTTCATAATTGTCTAGATCTGTATCAATTTAGAAAATCTTCGCATAGAACATCGCCATGATCACTTCGATGCGATGAGTTTTTAAATGTTTTTCATTTGCATACACCTAGGCGCATAGAATGCATTTTCCGCACAAGGTATCAAGTCGTCGATGATCATCAATTAATGAATCTTAGTTGTTTTAAATTGATCCTATCCTGATTGATTGAACGTTATTCTTCTCCTTTTGTTTATGTGATTTATAAACTTTTACTATCCGTAGCTATAGGATTATTAGCTCAGCAGAGTACAACTACCATAGCGTTGTTTTAGGGATGACCTATTTTAAACATCATAATGTAATACAAAGTAGTTGTGCGCTATGACGAAACGTTTATTCTCTGCAGCCTCTTTTACACTTCAAGTGCTGGTTGATCACGTCGGTTTAATCCCCTACTACTAGCGCTAGACGTTTTATTTTATACGGATAATCAAATTACGTTACGAAAAAATAGCACCATCATCGTGTCGATGAAAAAAGTCCGGAGCGGGCGTGCAACTCAATGATAGCATACAAAATGTGATTTGCAGAAGCGCAGCGGAAAGGTGAAAGTGGATATTCACGATAAAATAACATTTTGAATGGTCGCTTCGCTTCTGGATGCCGGTCTCACTGCAGATAAAAGTTTTTAATTGGATTCCATCCTATCAGCAGCTAATCAGAACCGTCGGTGCGTTTGTTAGTGAGAATGCAAAAGGAAGGTGGAAGAAGTCATGGCATAAAGTGAGAGCAAATAGAAAAAGAATTTGATAGCAACAAAAAATGGAAACTTTGTATCTCGTGTCCTTTCAAGGATCCATTTTTAACTGCGATTTCTCGATACACCTTGCACCATTGCACAGCTGCCAAAAACAGCATTTCATTCTTGTTAACGAGCTTTTCACGTGAAATTTTTCCAAAAAACTCCTCGGATTCAAAAAGCTTCTCTATGTGAGTTGCAGTTTGATCAGCACTATAATTAAACTGGTTAAAGCGAATTTAATTTGTTTATGGTTTTTTGTTTTCATTCAGTGTAGAAATGTAAAAGGAAATGGTCAAACTGGCTGAATATTTGTTGTGATTATATCTAGAGAAAAATATCTGCATTTGCATATCGGTTGAGAAATAGCGTCATAATCATTCCAACCAACCGTATGACTCGAATTATTCTATTTGCTTGCCATTAAGGTTGGCTGCAGCGCGATTCCGCATCAACTCTCGCTAACAAGCAACTTGCATCATTAGGCGGCACAAAGTTCAAATCGACCAAGCGGCAAGCGAACGAGCTAATTAAATGTTTCGAGCTATGGTGTCGCGTAGCAACAGGATCATAAACATGATGCACCACAGTGGCCAAGTGAACGCCTTCTAATATAGACCCGTTCGGAACGCGGAACTCGATCCGAATGTTGCTATTCATTCGCATAAAGCATGCTTTTATTACCCGGAACGAAACCACCGCCAGCTGATGGATGTTTGTGGGACGACATTGCGGTACTAATCCGTAACATGTGTTTGCAATTTCAAACATGAGTGTTAATTAAATTTCTATTCAATCAAATACAATTAGTTGTTGCTGCTCGTTCTCGGGAGGCGGAACGGTAGAATACCTCCCACCGGGTTGTTTAGAATTTCATAAACAGCAGTGAAACTAACGCCAGAAGGACGAGTTTTTCATAAAATGGTAATATTATTCACACGTGGTACGTGCTGGTAGCAAATGCGCTTTTCATTGACCGCGTTCGTGCAAATTAATTGCGACCATGCATTTGTTGGATTTATCAGCCCGTGGTTGTTGGTCATAGGTGGAGTTTAGGCGCGACCCTGGAAGGACTCGGCAAACAGCACCCCAAACACATGTAAATCACACCGAATGAACTTGAATGTTACGGTAAAAAAATAAAATCCTCCCAAACGGGGCAAAGGGCAACGGAATCACGACAAAAAGTTGTAACATTGGGAAAGCTGAAAAGGAAAGAAAGTGTGGCTCTATCGGTGAAAATGTCGCGTCCTCGTTCACAGCTGTACCAGGAGCGCAGGATGTTTGGGTGCCCGCGTGCCCGCACGCTGGTAGTCTTGGAAATCGCGCCCTCAACAACACGCATGGGCAGTGCGGGAGTGTTTTGCTCAGTTTGACTGAATGCAAAACATAGCCCGCGTTACAACACACACCACCGTGTGGGCTTCTCCTGCTGTTGGCGGGCAGCGAGAGACAATGTCCGTGCCCACTGCCAACAAGAACCACCCGGGAGCCCAGGGAGAGAACGCTATCAAACGGCTACCACGCGCATCAACTGGTAGGAAAAGGCTCACGGGGCTCGCTCACGCGTCCGTTAAAGGAGTGCTACTACGGTGAGAGCGTGCAACCGTGCAAGGGTTGCAGAAGTGGGAAGCTAATCGAAGAAAAACGCGCTTTTGATAGCAAGCGCTTTTATTACTTGTTTTGATTTCTTCTTTCTCATTTCCGTGCTGGTTTCGGTGCACCTAATCTCGTGAAAGACGAAAATACCTCCCGGTATCGTGCTGCTAACGGTGATTCGAATCCACGAAGCGAAATAATCGCACATAGTTTCTTATCAAACAAGATGGACGCGGAGCATATTCTACAGGTTATTTTTGATGATGGTCAGTGACAATCATCGTGATGAAGAGCACGCCTGCGAGAGCAGCATTAAGCTCTCACCGCGATAAGATGCCGTTCCCCTGCGATTTACTTTTTTGTGTGAATGAGCTTGCGGCTCTCTTCCGAATAAACGTGGGCTCCCTAGGAGTGGGCTCTCTGCGCAGCCATGCGTGTGGAAATGAACGAGCTTGCAGGGGAGTTGAGATCCGCCATTGCCTGCGGGCGTGAGTGTCGTGCTCGAGCAGCGAAGCAGCAGGAACAACACGAGGATTGGCAACTTTGAATGGAAAAAGGGGTTGAAAATCGTCAAGGATGGTTTTCCTGCGTAATTTGATTCAAACATTCACTATTTTCATTCTGATTTCGTTCGAGCTTGCCACAAGTTTACAACCGTTGAATGGCATAATTTAAAACGATTTTTCAATCAAAATGCACGAGTGAAAGAAACCGATAAGTATTCGCTGTCACCATAATTCTTCGAAGCCCTTCGAATAACCCTTCTCGTTTATCACTTTTCGAAACGAAATGGAAGGCTATGCAACAACAAAAAATGGCGATTTTTCGGTGCCACATTCACGCTTCAAATTACAGCAATCACTGCATTTCAATAGACGCGAATACGCTCAGTCCGGTGCAATTTGCATTCACCGACAGCGTGGTACGTTCGGTGGAGGTAAGAGCAGGAACACGTTGAAATCGAACCGAATTCCGTTGAGAGCACGCTTCATATGCGGCCATAGAATGTTCGATGCAGTTCAAATGTGTCCCGATGGTCATATTTCCATCGGCTCTAGCTAGCGATGGAAAATTGCGACCAAACCGATGGTGAACGAGTGGAAGAATAAAAAAACGTACTTCTTTTTCACATCCCACATTGGTTGCATTCGTCGCAACTCAAGCGGCTGAGGAGTGGGGTGGGGATCGGATTCGATCGGGTGGGACACGGGCGAGTCGGAAGGCATCATCACGTTATCCGTACGGACGTATGAAATGCCACGAAGGAGAATGGAAAAGGATTGTGTCCCTGAAGGATGTTGTGGCGCACGTGGATTGCCGTACGTCAGCCCCTGTCCCGATTTTCGAAGCTCCGTGGCTTTCGTGAGATGGTCCAATTTGCGTTTGTCTTACGATAAGCTCCTGCCATCACCAGGAGGAAAAAAAAGAAAAGGAATAAAAAACATCTACCCACCCTTCCGACACACTCCGGCATGGAGTTATTTCAGCGATGGATCACCATCGCAACCTACGCTGCTGCTGTCACAATTATAGCGTCGGTTGCTTTGATGACGGTTCGATGCTTTTCGGCGAAGGAAAGCAATCCGATGCAGCAGCTTTCGTTGGAACGTGATACAAGTTCGACCCCAGTGTCATCGTGATTTGTATTTCTTTTGTTGCATTTCGTCCTGCGGCTCGCTAGCGAAGGAAAAGAGATAAAAATGGCCATTCCCTTGCCTACTGTATGGTGCGCTGGAAGGTGATCGGTGGGGTGACGAGCAAAAAAAAAAAGTCTGATAAACTCAATTTAAGCAATTTGTTATCTTTTCCACTGGGCTACCGTGAAATACCGAGTCGCCGAACCAGTCACACGAACATTATCGTCCCGTGTCTCACTGCATTGGGACGTTACGTATTTCTGCGAAGTAGTCCTGGCACGGATGAATCACAGAGCCACCAGTCATCGTTCCCTTGCGTGATTTACCACCATCTAGTGCACCATTGCCGCAGAATTATAGGGTGGGAAGGCCACCCTGGTAGCAGCTATTGCATTGGTCGTAAAATCGTTCTCGATCCAGAACGCGCCCCGAGGGAAGAATTGTCCCCAACGCGTACCGACGGCATTCGGCGTGGTGGAGGGTGGTGTTATTCGAAGATCATCATTTTTAACGAGATGATTTGCTGTGATTGGTGAATGGTTTAAACTTTTTGATTACTTTCGTCATCCCTGGCCGGGTGCGGTGTGACGAATGACGAAGGCTGAGAACCAGGAGCCCGCGGATACCGGGCGTTGGGGCATGCAGAATAGCAAAATCATTATCGTTCTGCAACTACGGTGCGATTTATGGGTGGGGGAGGGGGTGTGAGAGCACAAAAAAGCACGCCAACAAGCAACAACGTGTCGCCGAGAGCACCGAGACATCCGGGTCTTAAAGCTAGCGGGGTGGCAAAATTTCAAGCTTCAACCGCTCCAGGAGCATGCCACCGTTCGTAGGGAAAACTTTTAATTATGTTTATGACCGAAAGCTTCCCTCCGGGGGTTTTACTCCCACCGAGCGGTGCAGGGCTGCGTACTTTACACCTGTACCGTAACCCACCCTACTGGTGGAGTCCGCGCTGACGGTACGGTTTTCTGGCGTGTGGAGGTTGGCGAGATTTTCTGCAAAATCTTTCTACCCGAGACTATATTTATGCTCGCCAGGGTGGATTTTTTCAAACAAGCAATGTGCAGGGGATGGAAAATTTCACCTTCCGGGAAAGAGCAGATACCTGCACGGATGGTTTAATTCGTTAATAATTGGAACCGCCATAAATATGGTGTGACCCGGCCAGTGACTTGATGGCTGATGTACGTTCAGGCCAGCTACCGGTGGAACTACCTGTGGGAAGAAGTAGTGGTACATCAATTTTAATTTGAAATTAATTGAATGGGTCTCGCTTGAATATGGGATAAATATGCGAGGCCGCTTCCTGAAATTTGACGTGGATCCAACAGACACCGCCGACACACTGTTTTTAATCTGAAACATAATTCATCATTTTTGGTTCAAAAGGATGCGTTTTAAAATGAAAAAAAAATGCACAAAACCTCGAAAAAAATGTATTTGACATCACACTTGTTCAGCATTACTATTTTCAATGGCAGAATGTCATCGAGCTTTGGTTTTTTTTGTGGGACTTACGTTGAATTTCAGTTTCCTGTTCGAAGCGCACAACCAAATCGATAGAATGCCACAGGCATGCCGTTGTATTTACGTTCATGTTCAGCCGAAAGTGAGCTTCAGCAGGCTTATGACAGGATGTAAAAAACCCTCTCGTTTATTTGCGGCATAATGAAAACTTTTACCGTAAACAAACAGGCCTCCGAAATGCAACCCTCAGGCGCTATCAATAATGCATCGCCATTTTCATTGAGTACACTATTAAACAAACCTGAGAAACAATTCACTCTACGACCATGATGATGGCAATTTAAAGCAATTGATATTTAAACCTACGTTGTGTCATTCTTGCCGCAGTAAATGATTTCCACGGCAGCTCACCGGTGACGGTAGTATGGTGGGGAAAAAATCCTCATCGAGCCCTTTTTCGTACTTCCGGTTCGAAGAGCGAACCCTTCTCGTACTGGACGTCAACGTTGTTCGGTGTTCCGCTTTTTTTTGCTGTCCATTTCCACACCTGCACATTGTCAAATCGCGTTTGTGACCTGTCCTTGTCCATTACGCGCACTTTCTCCTTCCATTCGGTCGACAGCTGACAGCAGAGCTGGCAATGGGCAGTGGGCACGAGCATGTCACAAGTACATCTCTCACCCACCGGATGGGAAGTGGGAAACGGCAACGCTCGGGAAAAAAGCATCAGAGTTGAGGGAAAGAATGGGTTGCTGGCTGCCAACACGCTTTCATCTCTCCGAATCGCTTACCCAACGGCTGGGAAACCCCCGGAGAGATTTATGATGGCGTTAGAATTAATTTCACTTTTGGAAGTCGAATTATCTGTCGAAGATGAGCACCCGGAACGTGGTCCTTTATTCCTTTTCCCGGTCCTGGGCACTCCCCGGGGGTGGCCGCATTGTTGGTGTTTGATCTGTCCCAGCTCCACTCGAGGCGTGCCACGGCTCTGGTGTCCCTGGCAGGCTCGGTGAAAAGGGAAATATTTTTAGCATCATCTCAGGTTGACCGCAAAAAAGGGATACGAAACCAGCGTTCCCAAGTGCCCGGAAAGTTGGGGAATTTTCCACTTCTCTTTCCACCGGCTCTGAGACAGGCTCGGCTGGTTGTAGCAACTTCTGGTGGAGTTGGGAAACTTTCCACCTTTCCGAATGCGTCATCATCGAAAGGGGCACACCGGGGCGTCCGGACTGCGATGGCGCTCAGCAGATTTATTTATTTATTCTATCAACCGTAAAAAAATAGCGTCCAAAATCCATAAGTTTTCCCAAGTGTCCTGCCCGCACGGGTCCGCGTGTAGCGTTCATCGGCTGGGAAAAGTTCAGCAGAATGGAAGCGGAAAGACAAATGAACGCGAGCCCGACCGAGTGGCCCGAAAACGCAAACAAAGCTACTCATCCTCCTCCTCTTCCGAGGGTAGGCAAAGTTTAGATGGAATTTGCTTTTTATTCAGCCACTTAGAGTATTGCAATCACGGTATGACGAATGTTGTGGTGTTTGTGAAGTTGCTAAGCATCGGGAAAGCTCTCCCTGTTAGGTGATCAAGATGCGGCGATCAGTCAACACTGGAAGGCACTAGAACCTTAGTTGTGATAAATTTCCATCCATTAAATGAGATTGCAAACAGTCGGTGGAGAAAGAACCAAGCATACATCCTTGCTAGCTGTCGATTACACGAAATGGAACCCACTTCAGAAGGTAACAGTCGTGCTTGCGTGCCACGTTGCAGTGCATCTGTTGCATCTGCGTTAATCAAAGAGCAGAACGCGAACCACCTCGCCGGGTATCATTATCACCTTTCATTTCTCTCGTACATCTTTTCTTTCTGTTTTTTTTTGTATTACCGTACCGTCTTAACCCGAGCACGTCGGCACGCTCGAATGCCGGCCATAGCAGCAGCGTGCTCGCAATCATTGTCGAAAAAGTTTCGATTGCTAGCATCCTTTCACCAAGGACGCCTGGAACGGTGCGTCGTGCAAGCGATCTTGACCAGACTGCGACGAATAAGTGCGTTCCGTTCCTTTCATCGCACGTCCATTCTTTGTTCTCTGCCACTGGCACATAATCACTAATGCCTCCTGGCATCACTACTGCTCCTCAACGCTTTCCATCGCTTTTTGCAAGATGCTTTTCTTGGTGTGCAATAGATTGTCTCACGGTACGAGTCCAACCAGTGCCATCAAGCACCATCAAAGCAGAATTCGTTCGCTCGGTGGACATAAAAGCACCAGCACGTGCCCCTGCCAGAGCCTGGAACGGGACGGTGAGTAGCGCCTCCGGACAACATCCGGCGCTTAGCGGACATAATTGGCAAAAAATATGTTTTCGATGCAGCCGAGTGTGCGAAATTGCAGCAACGTTGGCGGGTGCCCGGTGTACAACCCGGTTCCCGTAATGAGTGCCGGCTCATTGTGCGCTGGCGTTTTTCCTGGGCACGAACGACAAAGAACGATGAGGTGACCAATCCTCGTTGGTGATGCTCGGTGCGTTCGTTACTTTGTCGTTGTCCGTTGTGCCGTTGCTTCGGGTGCAGAGCCTCGGAATGATGTGTTGTGTGCTCGGGTAAGACACCGGGCAAGATGTCCCGCGTGCTCGGGTCACTACGTGCAGTAATTAACTTGAAATCGTAAAGAAAAAGAACCTCGACTATAAATTGCCCCTGGCATCGGAACCACCGCTAGCCGTGAATACGTGGCTTGTCATTATTTGTCCGACTGAAACCACTAAACATAACGCTTCGAAGAAGTGTTCTCTGGTGGGTGTAACATGCACAACGAATACAATAAATGTGATGCATGCAGAAGATAAAAAGTAAACTTGCTGAACACTTGCCGTTGTTTGGAAATGGATGGGATGAATAATATCCAAGATCCTTTCACAGATACTTGTATGCATAATACGAAAAAAACACCTCAAAGCAAGGTTGGCTTCAAGAGGGCACTCGCAATTATTGAAAAGTACACTTCCTGGGATTTGTTCATTATCATTAGATGAGTTTTTTTTATTACTCCTACGGCACTTCATGTTGCCAATGCAAATGGTCTAGCTGGCTAGTAAGCCAGCCGTTGCCATGGTGACGCTCACCATCGCCAGCAGAGCGCACTGATTGCACGCAGCAATTACTGATAAACCGTTTTTATTTTACGAGCCGGAGTTTAGACTCGCAAAAGCGATCCAATTAGAAACGACCGTAATCATTTTCTTTCAGGCTTAATGTCAATAAGCACTCTTGCGCGCATAATTAAACCGACGGTCGCAACGTATGGAATCGGCCAACTCGTCCGAAGTCTAGCCACTTCTCGCTAATGAATTTGACCTAGCATTCCACTTTTCAGAATCCAAATCATGCTCATTACAGTTATCACCGCTGGCAGGACCAGAATACGCGAGTCCGGTGCACCAGGTCTGACGGTACATTATGCGCAACATGTGAATAGTTTCCTCGCCCACGGGCATGGGAGGTAAAACATTCCCTTTATACACCGTTCGAGTGAGCTCTCTGTACCTCATTGCGACCGTCAATCAGTGTGACTCCAGTCCGGGTCGATCGGCCGTCGTGCTGTGCCCGTTGCTATTGTGCTATAGAGCGGATGTACTGCTGGGTGGCCACAGGGCATCAACACATCCGGGATAGGTTGGGAACGCGAGATAAATGCATTGCCAAGCTGGCAAAGCTCGGATAGTGAGGAGCAGCGTCGGTATTACGTATTTCATCCCGACAGTCCGGGTCGAAGGGATGTCAAACATAACCTCAAACTGTGACAACCGACGAACCGTCTCGATCTGTAGCGGAGGCGCGATGGACGGACGGGAATTCCTTGAACCGGAACGTGCATGCCAAACTTGACCACGCCACGCCAAGAGCTGCCCAAAAGCTAACCAAAGCTTTATGATGTGGCTGCGTTTCGCCTGCTTGCATTTCGAAACTTCCTCTCAGCCCTACCGTCCGGTGCACGATTCTCGCTTTTGTTCCCATTCCTACAATGGGAAAATCGAAAATGCTTCTCAAACTCCACCCCACCCAAGACCCGTGTCACATGCTCGTCTGCATCGGCATTACCGGGTTGTTTCGGTTGTTTCGGATGCCCTTCCAAATTATGCGCTTTCGAACTTTCAAGCAGCGGTGCACCAACCCGTCGCTAGCGAAGAGTCGATGAGCACCGGCACCAAGGAGACTCGATTGGTTCTGCGGTTGGGCGAGATTCCCACGATGTGGAGCCCGCTGGAGACAGAAACAATGTCACTCGAACCGGCAACAAGAGGGTTCTATCTACCCTCCAACCCCGGCTCGACTTGTGGTCACTTGATGAGCTTCAGCTTCAGCTGCCGGGCCAGAAGGTGACGTTGAATGATAGGAACTTGCGGTTTCTGTACCAGCTCGGTGCGTCGTTGCAACGGAAGGACTACAAGGAATCGACCACCACGCGGGGGTCGGCGTACTTGTGCTCCTGTCTATTCTAGGTTGAAGGAGACACTTTTGATCACAGTTTAGCCGGTTGCGTTTGGTGTGAAGAAAGAATTTCCTTGAGCATTGCAGTGGATGCTGTCCAGGGCATACAGAGCATGCCAGTACGGTTGCCTTCCAGCTTTAAGCCACCGATGACAGCCTACAACTCACACGGAACCGCACCGGGTAATTGTTATCAATGCGTCTGACAACTCACGAGACATTCTGCTTGCAAGTGGACCCAACTTCACCCTTTAACTTGTGCAATTCTCACTCGCTCTCTCTCTCTGGCCAGATGAAAGCTCAACCCTTTCATCCGGCCCCATTCATCGTGCTACGGCGAGAGATGGAGTCATTGAAAACTCGCCCGAAGAGCCCACTCCTGGTGCCGGTGGCAGGGTGGGTGGCTTATCCAACAAGGGCGTACCCCATTGTTCGGTTGTCTGTTTTTGTAGTTGTTGATTTTTTTTGTGCACCACAGCCACGGGGCCTCGAAAATACCCGTTTCGCATGAAATATAGGGAGAGCGTTCCGCTAAACCCTTGAACGATACGAGATGCTTTGGGTCTTGGTTGCAAAGCACAAACAAAACAAAAAAACCAGCGGCATCTTATCGCCTTCCCCGACGGTGGAAGATAACGGAGCGAAAAATCGTGAAAGCGAAGGATCTCCACTCGGCCGCCTAGCCACCAACGGACGCCTTAATGCGCACCAAATGGGACGATTTGTTTTAGTTATCTGCCCTTTTCCCCGGTGGCTTAGTCCGCGGATCCCAATTCCAGTCGCCGGTCGTCCCACTATTGTTCCACAGTGTGCGCGTGTGTGTGTGGGTGTGTGGCTCTATTGCTTACCCATTTCCACCGATCGTGGTCCGCGAAAGGGACCTGCGAAAGACGGTGTGGCGAAGAGATAAAGAGATCCTTCCGTCGATGGTCCTCTTCATTCTAAAGATCCGTTTATGTTTATTCTTCCTTCTGCTCACACACACACACACACACACTTATGAAACGGCTTTAACCGGTTCTGAGGCTGAAGCATTTAGCGCCAGGCCGAAGTGTGCCTGATGCTACTTACTGCTACGCTTCTCGGGCATCCCGCAGGAGAGCATCTTTAGAAAACTCTTTACAGGCGCCGAAGAATAAAAACGCTACAAAGAAAGGCAGCAACCGAGCCAACGGAGAACGACGGCATCCGATGCGGGCATTGGTTGTTGAATCAAGCGTTAGAAATGAATGCCCCAGGATGTAAAAGTGGGGACGAGATTTCTCCCACGATTCGAAGGATCTGCCCATTCGTGGACGGATATTTTGACACTGAGTACGGTCATCGTTACTGGCCGCACACGGGAAAAAAAGATCTTTCTTGGGATGGTTTTGGAGTGGATTGAAAGAGCAAAAAAACAATACCGGCACGGAAGCAAACGCGGCTAATTATAGCCGAGTGTACATAAATAATTCCGTACATTCTTCGCCCTGGTGACAGCGTTCGTGATGGTTAAACATCGGCCCGAGCGGGGTTCGAATCTCATTCCGGCCACAAAAGTTAATGAATACAATAAGAAACGAAAACCGAACAAATACCCTTTTCACAAATCCAAACAGAGGCGTGTTTTTGCTTCTTCTCGCCGTTCACAAGCAAACCCTTGAAAGCCCTTTATGAATGGGATGGAAGTATTAAATTCCACCGAGGGCCGTAGACCCACACGTTTGGTTGGAAAAGGTCGCTGGGAAAAAAAAAATAATGGCAAAACCAAACGAGCACCAACTGCATTGTCTCAGCATGGTAATGAAAAGCCGTTCCCAACATTGCAGCGCATCCTCATCGCAATCATTACATCCTTCATCGGGTTGGAAAACTCTCTCTCTCTCTCTCACTCTTTTGAACACTCTCACTCACTCACTCTCTTCTCGCTCCAACCTCAATTGGCCCCAGGCATCCATTTAGAGCGTAATTACATCAGTCATCATCTATTCATTTTCTCCCGCAAAGATGGCACCAGGCACCTCACCATGTTAGGAAGTTTGTGCCCCGTGGGAGTCCTTTCTTCCTTCCGGCAACCCACCCACATCGTCGGTGGGCCCCAATCGCATCCGTGTGCGGATGCAAAACGAGTGCACTGTTTACTCGGAAGCGAAATATGTCCCGCCGGAATCGCTGCTGGCGGCGAAAGCGTACCTTCCCGCGATGCCTGTTGATGTAGCTCTCTGTGAGTGTGTTTACTTCTCTGTGGGGTAAAATTTCAATCACTTCTTCGGGTCCGCCTCCGGGTTCCACTGCCATACCCGGTGTGGCGTTCTTCAAAACGAGCGTAGCGCGTATTACTATAATTTACGAATTATGAATTATTCAAACGCGCACGCGAACAGCAGCCATGAAAATCATGCAAATATTGCTGTGCAACCATAAATTAGAGCCGACGGGTGGGGTGCAAATAAACCCGCTCTCCGTGAAAGAACCCGTCCAGTATCGTGCTCATCGGTGTGGGGGTGTGGGACTGTCTTTTAAATTAACCCTGAAAACACTCGCCACTGCTGCTCGGTTGGCTTAGTGGTGCACAGAACACCGGGTTGTGGATGTGCCAGTGCTTCCGCTCCGTCAGCAAATCAAATTCCATCAACCGGAAACGAACCCTCGGGCAATTACTAGGCAAAGGCGTGCGTGCGTGCGTGCGTGCGTGCATGCCGCCTTAGAAAACGCTATTATTCAAAGCTAAACTACGCCACGACCACCGAGATGGAGGGAAAAAGTTAGCATCGTCACCTAACTAAACAGCTCGCATGGCCCTAACTAAACACACATCGTCGAATTACGAGCCACCGTATAGTGGCTCTTGATTCTTCCCGGCCCGCTTGCGTGCACGCCTGGTTTTGGGGAGTTTTTCGGGAGGTTAATTTAAGTGTCCTTTTCCCTACCGGGTTTCCGGGGGCAACCGGCAACCGGCCACCAAACCACGCACGGAGCGTGCTTGCGTACCGCGCGCTTCATTAACTTGCGCCGGCACAAAAGGCGCAAGAAAATTGGCTTCCCATCGCCGTGGTTGGTCCCGAGCGTGGGAGCAGGGAAAGTTTTACAGCTCTCCCAGTTCCACCCACTCTTACGCACTCTACGAACGACCTGGCTGCTCACACAAACCCCCAGAAACACCATACGGAGAGCACCATGAATAAGGACATTTAGTATGTGCCGTCCGTACGACATCCGTGACGGGTGGAATTTCCATACCCACCCCGGAAAGGGCACCACGAACCCGGGAGGAGGAGGGGAGGGATGATGAGCGTCACTCGAAGGTAAATTAGAATTCTGTCCTGCTACACTGCGTGGGAGGGGCTTTTCCCAAGCGAGGACGCTCCCAGTGCGCCTGAAGAACGAAAAAAAAAACGAACACCGTGCCCTTGAATGGAGCCCTACTCCCACGGGTCGGAACGGTCTCGTCGAGCGCACTTGTCGGGGCGTTCCATGCCTACCGGGAAACGACGGGACGGTGTAATCCAGGTCACGGATCCAAGGACCTCCTCGGAACACGACCGCGGTTGGGCACGCTTTCGTGACAATGTTTTTCCTTATTGAATTAAATCCAGTCGACCATCGGCTCGTTGCCGTCGTCATCGTCGTCATTGGCGGGTCTCGTTCCGGGTTTATCGTCATGCGGCATGGATGGTTTTTCACGGGTTTGGAAAAATCCACCCCGGTGCTCCGAGCGCATCGCTTCATAACCGGCACACGCACTTCGAGCTGGCCCAACGACGTCACCAAAGCGTCCCCAAAGGGCGTGGGAAGATTTGGCCCGAATTAGCACCCGAAAGGAGCTCCGGAGCCTCCCGTAAGGGTTGAGTTCATTTCCTTTCGGTTGGTGGTTGACGCGGAAAGGGTTTGGATGCCCTTTTTGGGCCTCCCCAAAAACCAGCATCCAAAGTTCGGGTTTCGAAAGAACGATCCACCCGCTGGTGCTGGTGCTGGAAACTCATTCGTCATGCTAACCGGCGATGGGCAAAGTTTCCTCCCGGAAAATGCGGGAAAATTAGAAAATGCTCCCCTACCTGGAGCGTGCCCAGAGGTGTGCTTGATTTTCATCCCCTTTTTTTTGCAACCGTTCAACCGAACGTTCCTTCTCTCGTAGTCCTCCGTGGCGGGACGTGGAAAAGGGCGTCAAAGAAACCACTAAACGACGACAAAGAGTTCAAATCGATTGCATGCAGCATCGAGTTACGGCTTGTGGTCGTTTTTTTTTTGTATCCCCGTGCGGGTTTTTCGGAAAGGTTTCGAGCGGGAAAACCACAACCAACCCGTGGATGGCGCCGTTTGGTGGGCGCACCGGAACGGATGCAACCTCGACAGAAGGATTCATCCTTTCGGCTGCAAGGCGTACTCATTGTCCGCGCGCGCGAATTTCTCTCTGCGCCAGTGTGTGTGTGTCTTTTCCTATATTCTGGCCCTTGTGCCGGAGGGTGGCGGTTTTGGGTTGATTAAATAGAGAAATGTTAATTTAATTTTAATTTATGCATTCCCATGGCGTCGGAAGCTTTCGCGTGTGTTTTTCTCCCCTGCGATCGCGTCCATCGGTACCAGATCCATATTCACCGTTCTTCCGAACGTGCCTGGTATGCCGCGCTTTCAAGCTGTGTTTGTGAATAGCAATGTTTTCACTCAGGAACCAATTTTACTTTTGATGGAATCGGTGCCACCGGAAATTAATGGATGCCGGATCGAGTGGGAGCTAATGTTTAATGGTAATTTTTATAATTCCAATGTTCGAATGTTATGCTCGCGTGGGGTTAATTTTTTCATTCAGAGAGATAAGCTTACCGTTCCGGATGTGTATTTGTGGAGGTGTTCGAAACGATATATCAATGTGATGGAATCAAAAAGTGAAAATTCAATTACACGATCACCGCGCGTACTGTTGACACATTAAAAATCGATGACACACACCTGACCAATGCTATTCTTCCTGGATATGGGACTGGTTTGATGGTAATTAATTAAATCATGCCCCATGGAGCTGGAATGTAACATATTGTACAGCTGCATTAATGCGGTCAGTGTGAAACTAAATTCGGTTTTAGTGTGAAACTAAATTCATTTCCAAAGTTATCAGTTTAGCCACTGCTAGCTCATTAATATTTTGCACCGCGTAAAATCACAATTGCACGTTTACCAGCATAATTAAAGCCTTTGTATTTTTAGGACAAAAACCTAAATCAAACGAATTTAAAGTATTAAATGGTATTAAGATATTCCTATCGTTTATTTCACCTTTCTTCGAATCGAGACGCATGAGCTATTCATCTATCAAACATCATGGATTGAAAACCCAACGTGTTTGAGTGAACCATAAAAAGCTGCTTTCATCCAGAGGCTTGCAATTCACGTGCACAAATCCACTCACGGTCTAGCATTGGCACAGGGCTCCTGGGCGCCTGTTCTATTCCCGATATCGAGCCGTATTTCCAATATCCGGAAGCGCCTCCATCGGGTATTCATAACATTTTCTCCTTCTCTACCATCACGCCCATCTCGGCAACCAGCAAAGCCCCAGCAAGCCATTGGCACCGTATCGATCTATCAATTTACTCGCCGAATTCCATCGCCGAGCAGTCTGGTTGAAGAACTGTCGAATTCGTGGATGCTTTCCGGCGCCAGTTCGCTCCTGGCGCGAGGATGTGGACCGTTGGAATGGCGGAACAGAACCGTCGTTACATTCGACCTAGTTTCGTGTGGCCCGGTGATAAGAGCGTACTCGTGCAGCTCGTCGAAACGAAATTAACCAGCGCAGGATGTTCATTTGCCGTCCGTTTTCGTCACTCATGAGTGATGTTACTCCTCTTTGAGTTAGTTCTAGCTACATGAGACGATAACGAACGGGGTTTCGTAGGCGTTTGTTCAAAAGTTTTGCCGAAAAAGGAGGGTGTCAACTCGTCCAACGTAAATATTATAAAGTGATTTAAAAGCTTACTAAAAATGTCCATTTCGAAACCCGTCAAATTCATATTGCAAATCGAAAATGTTGTCTGAAGAACATGAACAGTAGCGATGCATCTCGAACCCATTTACAGGATGTAATCGAATGTTTTGCATCAACTGTACCAGGTTTGTTGTAACTCATTTAGTCTCCTCTGCTTGTGTTCATTTTCACTCATTTCCCCAAGAACTGGTGGGGTTCAAAAGCTCTCTCACAAATCCTCCCGATAGATCGAAACATTTCATTCAACTCTCACGACCACATCCGGATCACGAACACCAGCGCACCCAATCCGCTCGCTCTCTGTTTCGGCATCGCTTATCGTGCGGGTGTCAGTTGATAAAAATCGTCCTGCCTCGAGCGCGTTCAGTAGTGTGTTGACCGTGGCCATTGATGGTTAGCAGCTTTCTTGGCACTTGACATCCAGCGGAATCGACGGTATTAGTGGTGGTGGTGGTGGTTCTGGCTCCATGTAGCTCCAACATTACATCCCTCTTTCCTGAACCCTATCGCTGGTTGGGCAAGCGTGCTTTAAAGTTCACAACGCGATGGACCGCGCGCGTTAGATAAAGAGGAAACTTCGAATACGTGATGACGTGAAGAAGCTCTTTTCATTGGAATTTTCGTTCAAAACCAGCGTCGATGGAAAGGTGCGATTGTGTTCGTTTTTATATCGTGCGTACGGATACAGGTGTCTAAACTGATTGGAACGGAATGGGTTTCCGTGAATTGTGTCTGACAAGCAGCAAGACGTACAGGAATGCTGAAATTAAAGAATGTACTGCCGCAAATAGGTCCGGTGGAAAACCATCTAGCGTAACAATGTGTTTGTGAATTGTGCATTGGTTTTGTTTGGTCGGCTCATGTTTCGGTGGAATGTTACATCTTTTTTAGGATCATCATTTTTAGATGAATCGGTTGATGCTATCCCATTGTACGTGTTCAATTTGTTAATGTAATATTCTCCCTTAGCTCATGTTACAACTCATATTGAATGCGATAAGTCCTTGGAACATCTAACCAAACAGCGCGTATTCTAGGAATAAAACAAAACATCAAGAAACGGGCTGGTAGAAGAATAGTTTTCCTTCCCATCGTTCGTGCAGATAACAGTGCTGCTGTGTAGGAAGGGATTTTTCAGATTCCTTTAGCTTTGTGATTCCGTGCATTTGTGGAGCCGCAACGAGGCATTCGCTGGAGGTGAAAAATGTGCGCCAAGCAGAACCAGCAACCGAGCGAAGCAAATCCTCGGGGCGCTGTGCGTGTAACGTAATACGTAATTGTATCTATTCCCTTCCCGCACAGGATGTGTATGTGTTGAGTGTGTACAATCTGTTGAACGTTCCTGTAAGCCTACGGAACCCCAGCAGCTTCTCATTGTGTGCGCCTTTGCTACGAGAACGTAATGCTGGACGCGTGGAGACGTTCGAAATAGAGCGAAACATTCCTGCCTTCTTCGTCGGTGGAGCCAGCGCCTAGGCTGGCGGAAGGACAACAACGGTCGCTGAAAGGGAAAACCCATCGGTAGATATTTATATACACCGTGTACGTATCATACTCGCTCGAGCATACCACGCTGGTTATGAGTGTGTGCATGTGTGTGTGTTTTACGATCGACTCGGGGATGTGTGGTGTTATGAGAAACGACACGTTACGTGCAATCAGTTGCCAATTGAAGCGGACTGATTGTTTACGATTTATCTTCCTTCAGGTAAAGAAGGTATGCGCCTATTCTGGAAGCTTTTCTGGCATCATATTGCTGCTGCCTGTTTCCGGGAGATTTCGGGCAGTAAAGCAGGCTTGAATTTCTGCCGTCTTTAAATACTTTAGCTACTAAAATTCAATCAAAAACTGCGTGTGTTTTTTTATGGCTCATCGCAGAAACGAAACAAACAAGCAAAACAATTCGATTATCACATTCCTCGGAATTCTGCTGTAAAGCCAGACACTCGCATAAATACAAGGGCATCTAAATTCAACAAATCAAAACATACGGAATGGCACTAGATATAGACAGGGAGCATTCCAACGAGTTTCCATGAGTCGCTGCATGAGAGAGCGACCCTGGCATGCTAGACGCTTCACTCACGTCGCTGGAAGAGCTATTGGGGAACGCATAGAAGTACTAAATGAAATTCCGGCACACTTCGCACGACAGCCGGTCGACCGTTGTTCTGGTGCTACTGAGTGGTTGGAGAAACCATTATGAAAAGGCAGAACGCACTGAAAGCGGGACCAACGACAAAAACCGCTCATCCCAGCCATCCGACAAATGTTTTCTGACAAGTTTATCCCATTTTTTTGACACCAGGCGACATTTTCGTAGGCCCTCCGGTAAGCACAACGTTACTGCGAGTGGCTGGGCTGCGTTGCAGCGTGAGGAAAGTTTTATGATTCGTCTTTCCGCTTCGTTCATTCTCACGGGAGGCAGACTGCGAAAGCCAACCGGCTGCCATGTTCAATGCCACTCTGCTTGATTTTTTATTTTGCCGAAAGAATGGAAGTAAATCGCATTGCCAATAGGCTTGGTGGATGGTCTGGCTTTGGCGAATCGACGTCCCCAAAGTCGAGATCAAAAAGGCAACGTTGAGCGATATTTGTCATTTTTCAACGACTTCTAAATATATACATTATGCTCTGCTCACAGAGTCGAGGCGAAACAAAAGAACACCCGCACAAACGGGAGGCCAAAAATAGGGTGTGCTCCAGCGATGGACGAAATGGGATTTTCATCACATTTTCCTACCCATGCGTACATTTCTGAGCCTAGATAAAAGCGTGCACTCGCAAGCCCGTCAGAATTCATCCGAGCGAATGCTGGCAAAACCAGCGAAGCATTGCTCCGATGTCTGGGCGCTGATTGGAGTACAATGCAAATATGTTAATGTAGCAAACGAGTTTTGCATTATGTCGTATTGAAGTGTTCGACGAAAGGCAGCGGAGACTGAAGCACCAGGTTCTCGGGAACGTTTGAAGGGAAGCGAATTGAAGGCAAGGTGAAAAATGAAAAACAATTCAATTTCTTCATCCAGTACAAATAGACGAAATCAAGGGTTTAATCAAAAACAAAGATGAGAATTCGAACGACAAAAATCCCAAGCAGTATAGTTGAACGGTTTGCGATTTTTTTTTGCAAGTTAAGTGACCTACAAAGCAACGAGATTTGCAGCAATCAAACATGTTAATCTTTGACAATAGCTGTTTGACTTTAATAAATTTCATCCATTTGATTCCATCTTCAATGTCATACCGAAGCAGTTACTTGTTGAATGAGAGAGAAAAGATAATTTTTTCAATTGAATCGCCTGGTGGTTTGTACATTTTACAAGAGTTTGAAAAGAACGGATTTTATAATCCTATGTAATCTTACGACATTTTTTCAATCAATTATATTTTTAATGATCAAAATTCAGAAATGCTGGGCAAAACTGTTACTTGTTTAACGAAAAAGTCATTAAATTTATTGTTATGGAGATGCCTGGTGATTATGGGCTTGACAAGCATTCTTAAAATATTTTTTTCAATCCATCAGATCATTTCATTGAAAATGCCAATCCATTCTACCTCCCGTATCCTCGAAAACAAATGATAGTTGAAATATTAATTGTCTAAAAAATTGCATAGTAGCTGTTTAATGGAGACGCCTGGTGATTTGTAGTTTCAATTAACATACCTCAAAATAAACATCAGATAATTTATTAAAAACTCAAATGATTATAGACTTAAAACAAAATATGAAATACAAAAACCAAATAAACCCCCACCCCTCTCCCCAAATAATTGAGGTGGAAGCATTTTAATATTAAAGACAACACATAAGTCTTTCGATGGAGGCGCCTGGTCATTTGTAATTTCACCAAAACGCATAATGAACGTCCGATGATCTGATAGCAGGTCAAATATTTCTTTCTCAAAGCAAGCATAATACATGAGGGAAGAAAATCTTCAAGCCAGCAAGAGTATGATTCTGTTGTTACCAGCCAAGGCTCCATTATATAGTAGCATATAACGCCTTTGCTTCGGGAGAACTATAATCAATACCCGACGGCAGCTACACTTACGCCACAAGAACACCCGAAGCAAAACATTTTACTTATTCATCACGATAATGGGTGGGAACTGATGCCAACTGGCCAATAGAAGCGGCACAGACTTGGTTAAGAGCGTGTAAATATAGCGTTTTGTGCAGATGATTATGCCGATTTCATCGAGAGAATTAATCCTGTCAAACATCTGCAAAATATGGCAAGACTAGCTAGAAAAAAATTAATTGAGTCTCAAAGACTTCTCGAAGAAAAGATTTTGAAGTTTCAAATACAAACCATCAATAGTCTTGAAAGTTTCATCAACCTACCAGCCCATTTGTGAACATGATTACAACATTGAGAATATTTTGAGCATGTTCAAAAACGTTCATTAGCTACTATCTACCATTTGATGAATGATATCTCATGGTTTTCATTAGCCACTACTTCTATAATTAATCGCGCTTCGAACACACTACCCGTCTACCAATCAAAGTTCAGCCAATGATTTCCGCTGATTTGCTATTGACCTCTCATGGCTAACATCTTCGTTTATAGTAGAGAGCATACATCATCATTACTCACAGCATCATCAACATTTCAGACAAGACAATGGGCAACGGCATTTCATTAAATATACTGGTGCTGAAACAGTACCGCCCCCAGTCTAACCATGTCGAGTGCTGCCCACAATGGCACCATCTCTTGAGGTCGACGTCAGATGGGGTGGTGCTACTGCAACCATACTCATCACCGAAGCTCATTCATTAATATTCATGACACATAGAAATATGAAACGTAGTCATCACAAACCATCAGCTGTCTTACAGCAGCAACGCAAGATAATCATGGGCCCGCGGATGGAATGATTGAGCCACTGAATGTTATTTAGGGCTTATCAGTGAATATCTCATCTCCTTACGCTTCACTTCTCTTGATTTATATGTTTTTATGGCAAAAACCGGCCTTGAAAACTGCTACCGATACGATTTTAAATGAATGTTATTATTTTTTTGCCCTAGGCGTGAATTTTTCAAACGCTATCTGATAGCAAAACCTGTATCGAAAGTCAGTATTTTATCTCAAAATGTAAAATTTTGCGTATCTTTAATATTCTAACACAAACAATATTGCTAAAAAACTCTGTATTGGTCAATGCACAAGATGTGCGCATTTTGAAAGTAGTTCAATAGGAGAATGCATTACAAGGGGGTGCAATGTTTCAACATAGTTTCAAAATCCAATTCCTTGCTGTCAATACCTTTCAGAAAATATGTTTCTCGTTTCTCGTAAACGTACACCAGAACTAGGTCTGAAATGAAAGAACATCATGAAACACGAGCAGTTATATCAGCGCCCTGTTGACACGAAGCTAGTGCTGCATATTTCTATTAGATTTTTGATTAGCACGCCGCTTCAAATAACTATTGTGCTACAATGTAAGGTTTTCAATTTGCGCGTTTCGTAAATATGCTAAAGAATCACATGCCATCCTCTTGAAAGGTACAGCTGAATTGATGCTTGTAAAAAAATTTGTTGTTTTTTTATTCCATAGCTAGTAACAAAAACTCAAATGGCATATTTTAATCGCGTCGTTCCGAAAGACACATTCCATCACCAAGAGCTATCGCATAGATAACATTTTCGCTTCCATGGTGTCACTGAATGCATAAATAAGCGCAGCAGCTGCATGCAACGGGCCAACGGATGGGTGTGCTGAAATATTGCTCCCCGTCATAAAACATAACAACCTTCTACCAGCACCGGTGCTGGGGTGTTGACTTTTGCGAATCGAACGAAAAACGGAAAGGAAAATCTGCCAGTATTATGAATAAAAAAATATAAACCTGTGGCACTGTCCCGCGGAACTTGTTTTGTTGACCCGCTTCGGGTTGCGCAGACTTACACGGGAAATTTGGGTAGCTTCAGGATATTGTCACTGGTGCCTATCCAGCATTTGAAGTTGAATAATAATGTCCGCTTTGAGCGCTGGCGAGCGCTTTGGTGGTGCAAACACATGGTGTATTTATTTTAGATGTATTTTTTCACGTTATCTTTTTCGGTCTAGCAATTTTGCATTATTCATCGTTGGAATCCTACACACCAGTGTCCTCTTTACTAAACCCTCGAGTACCTCGCACACTGTTCGAACAGCGCTGGCCGAGTCATGCTTCTCAATTTATCATTTTTTATCTTCAAATATTTGTTTATGAGGTGATGCGCAAGGAATTAATGGTCGCATAGCGGCGTTGGAGCTGTAGAGAAAATACTTTATGAAATTGTTTTCAGCTATAGGGTATTACGTTTGTAATGTCTGCTTTTGAGCGATAAACGATGCAATAACACGCTAAAAAATGCGCATATATCTTATACATTTCAATGGCATTGTTTTTCACATTTGTATGATAGATATTTGTAAATGTATATAAGCTACAACCTGTTATCAATACTTGGAATATTAAACTATTGTACTGCTTTTTGTGCATTCAATTTTTTTTATATAGGTTTTATCTGAAATGGCTTAAAAATGGTGGAAGATAATACGCAAATGTTCAAAGATTTTTTATTTCTAAGTTCGAAATCGACAAGCTTTCGATATTCCATTTGGATTGCAAAAAAGTGTAAATCAATTTTGAAAACAGCTGACATCCAAAACAGCTTTCCGTACTCAAGCGTGTGATAGAATCAAAAAAAGGACTCCAAGCTTCGTTTTGAGACAGTTTATGTTCCGATTGCATCAAACATTTTTTCAGCGTGTTTCATAAGCATTTTTTTTACAAAAAAGGCATTAAATTGTCTTAAGGATTGTTGATTAGTTAACTTAGGATAAGTTTAAGCATTAGTTTTCCATATTTGTTATTCTAATTCATTTCAAATGCAATCGTGATAAGGAACTGAACCGATAAATCGAAAATATAAAATAAGTAAGGCCCGCCAAGCCCAACCTAGTGTCAATGCCCTACGACAAGGCGAGGAATAAATACAACAAACGACAACGTATGTGGTTCACACATGTTATGTTTGCCAGACCCTGAAACGTGAGAGAATGTTTTACAATCCTTCGCGTCGACGGACACTTGTTACTGCCGGTGAGGATCATTAAATTGAAATAGTACAAGAAATGTCCATCAACGATCGACCGCCGCATCAATCATCAAACACTTATCAAACAGGGCTGGACAGAATCTGTGTAAAGTGCGTTCAATATTTTATGTCCTTTCCGATATGTCGATGAACCATTTCGTGTGCCATTCGACCAGAGAGATTCGATAAAAGTACAGAAAACCGACCGAACCATCACGGTTCGTCTGCAAGCGACCGAAACGTTGAGAGCGAACAAAATGAATAAAATACGCTTCTCACAAAACGCCACCAGTACCAGGGAAGCAAAGCAAAAAAGTGCGTATTTATTTTCGGAAAAAGTTTTTTCATCTGTGGTGCGGCTTATCGGAGATTCGCTTTCGCGAAAAGACGCACTGGCTGGTGCTTGCAGTGACAGGAAAATAATATTGCCATTTCTAAGGGAAAGCGCCCTACCCGAGGGACGCTAAACGTTTCGTCCGAGAAAGCTTCCGACCGCTGAAAGTCATCAAAAATTTAAATCTACCTTTAAGAACGTTAATGGTGTTTCCTTTTAATTCTTCAGTGTGGGTCTATTTCGTGTGACGTGAGTGGCTTTCCCAGCACACGGCACGACATGCCAGGACGGACTTACTTCCTCCACATGTTCTCTCACCGTGCGCCTTTTTCACTCACCCATCGGTGACCCTACATCATGCGAGGAAAATAAACTCACCCGCTTTTCCAATGCGATATTTATTGCTTCCGATGGCCATCGACGATAAACCGCCCCGGCCAAAGGTCCATAGAGTCGACATGTAGCGATGCGTACGATGAGGATTACGATGCGAACGGAACGTGCCAAATGCAGCTCCAACGCGGCGCTCGGGAATGAGACATAGATTATTTTCGTCTTATCAATTCCCGGGCGATCATCCTGCTCGCTCCGTTTCCTGTGTGCGTGAAAAATGCTCGAATCAGTAAAATTAGTATTAGTCGCCTTCCTTCTGTGCCATCTTCCACGTTCTTGCCTGCCAGGTCGAAGTAGATTTATTTTGTTTGCTTCTCGAGCGCTTCTTTTGTGCCGAGCGTCGGGCCCAACCGTCGGAAACCGTCGAGGAATATCAATTCGGTTGACTCACGTACGTACCGCCCGCCGTTGCTTGATTAGCCGGGGGGCTTGGGTTCGCTTTTTTTTTATTCGCCCGCCTCTATTTCCTCGGACCCAAGCAAAGTCAACAGAGAACCACGGCTAAAGGCCAACGGGAGGTCGAAAGTATACAATTTATTTTGCCGTTTGAAATCCTTTCACCAAACACAGCCGCATTGATTATGCCCGAACGCACCCGGTGGTCCCTGCGTTTGCATCGGAAAGGACCACGGGTATCGGCAAATCACATTAATCTATTACGGAAATATGTCCGCACGCCGAACGTAAATCAATCAGCGGGCGGGTCGTCCTTTTTATGTTTTCGACAAAACGCCACCTCCATCGGACGAGATCGATTCGGTGCGGAATGTGGCTGAAATAAAACCCTAAGCAAATACTCGTCCTGGTGCCGATATGCTGCTGTTGCTGCTGCTGTTGCTGCTGGTTGAAGGTTGCTCAAAGTCAGCGTTGGTTGGAATGCGTAGTCACAATCATCAGACGTGCAATGCAAAGAAAATGAATAATATAATTAAATAAAAAAGCACTCATTGCTCCACCAGAGAGGCTGAGGACGAATCGGATAAGCAAATAATGCCAGTGTGGGAAAGATGGCCGTGTCGCAAGCAAAACTGACCATCACGGGTGCCCAGCGACCGAAACGATCAAAAAGCTATGCAAACAACCGAGACGACGGGTGCGCGCCCTGTGGACGCATTTATTCAACGGCGTCATAATAGAATGTAATGATTATTATTGCCGTCTGGTGAGAAAGCAATTGCGAACCAACTCGCCCGGTGTCTTCTTCGGCAGCCGTTTGGCCGTTTTCTTTTATCGGCTCGGCCCAATTCATAAAAACGGATTTAAAGCACCACTCGGTTCGGGTGCTCGTTGTTCGGGCAGACGAACCCGTATCCTCTCGACCGTGGCCCAACGGTTACGGCCACGGTCGATGGATTGCGATTAAAATATAAATATCCTGCCGTGCGCTGTCCTCTGTCCGTCAGCCCTTAGTCGGCTATTAGCACCGACCACGTTGATGGCGTGTTGGAATGATATTTTTTTCCCTTATACTTCTTATTGAATTTGCCCGCGGCAAGCACTCTCGAACATGATCTTTTGTTCGGGTGTGGGCCAAGAACATCCCATTGCTCGGCTACTCACCCACCCGGATCCTTCGGCGCGGTAAACAAAGAAAGAACAATTCGCAGGATGAACAAAATGGCCGCTACACAGTATCAGATTACCGGCAATTAAAGTTTATACGCCTTAATTGCTCACACAACCGACCGCCTACCCTCGGGCCTGGCGGGCGTTTATGTCGTGACGACTTTGCATGATTATTTGTTCTGTTGTTGCAAACAGTAATAGGATTTTGTGCTCAACCGTCATTACCCGGAAAGGTGGCGCCTTCGTTTTGTAACCTACTTGCTGACCCCTCCCCGGTATGGCGTTCTCGGAACGCGTGCAAATTAATTCCAAACACGTCATCGACGGCAGGCACGCGAGAGCACGAAATTATACCCAATGAAATGTTAGTTTTACGATTTGAGGGCTTCCTAAAATGGGTAATTGTGATTGTGTTTATAATCTTTATAAAGCTTATGCCTACAGACGGTTCATTACGTTCGGATGTTACTTAGAACGTTCAAGTGGGCTTCGGATCGTTATGTTTTAGCCAGCAAACGAGCCAGATGCATGGTTTATTAGCTCCATATCGAATGTATTACGTCAGTCGTCGCAGTCAGTCATAGTGCATTGATTTGATTACATTCACGTACGGTAGTCCTAAACCAGTAGCTAAATTAATGTTGTTTATTATGAGCATTTGCAGTTGCTTCCAAACGGCAGAGTTTAATTCACCATTTAGCTTGCGTCTCACCATTTGGTTAACATAGCTCCTAATCGTGTATACAACTCCTTTTCTAAAGACATAATGAACATGGCCATTCAGATGATGATTAATTATGACCTCCAACAAAGCCAGGCACAGCCAAGCGAACATCGCTTTTATTTTTACGCCGCGGCTTGGATTTAAGATGCTTCCCCCGAAAGGATCCTTTTCACGTGACTGCTTTTAAGCCAGTCTTCAGATGGCGCCTTGGCACGCCGTTTAATTGAATGCATTTCCATCCTCCCTAGGATCGTACTCAACCGACGAAGGTGAGAAATCTTCAGACGAACGGCTGCCCCTGCTCCAAACACCACCGAGGCGCGGAGAAAATTAATCAACTCATCCGCACTAAACATACTCTGCCAGCGCGGAAGCTTTTCCGCCAGACGTTTGCCCCTGCTCATTTGTTGCCCGTTCGTGATATTTTACTTCCCGCGCTGCAAGCGGACGGATGAGATAAAAGTTTAAAATGATTTTACGACCCAATTTTCCACAAAGCGTCGATTTTCCCGTCCGCTCTACGCGCCACCGCCACCCAAGCAGCTCGTTGAGTTGAGTGGTGGCGTCTGGCTACGGAAACTGGCCTCGTTCAACCTGCTCAACCTTCATCAACCGTGCGGAGCGACAGAGTCTCCAGTTGCTGCCCGCGCCGACGAGTCACCCTTTCAGCGGCTTTAATTGGAATTCTTCGCACAATTCCGGGCACACAGTTTCTTTGATATTTTCCCGTGAAAGGAAAACGCATCACAACAACCGGGAACGTGAACGGGTCTGCTTACGAAGGTGACATAATATCACTACAATCGTGCACGTTCATTGACACACACACGCACGCCCGCACACCCAGCTTGTCCCGGGACACAAACAATCACGACAGCATAACACAGCTGCGTAGAATGAGGGACAATATTTTTAGCTTAGAGCTTAAATTCCTTTTCAAGGAAGCCTGAACAAAGCGCCCCCATTTCGTGGGACGGACAGTGTCGGTATTTCTCGCCGGCGTGTTAACGAGAGCTAGCCCAGCTGTCACGTTTTCACGTATCGGGGGAAATGTTGGAAAATGAAAGCCGAACACATAACGTAACGAACGTATCTCGGTTTCGTTTATTGTTCATCGACATATGCCATCGCGGAAATGCATTAAGCGCCGACCAGGTTGGCTGTTCTTTGTTACGGCGCGCTACATAAATGATGTGCTCTTTCATACTCACGTGGAACCACCAAGGCATATGCAGGAAGCTTCCTCACTGCGCTCAACGTTTGCCCATTAAAAAACGCACGTTTTATTTTCACCATTTAGAAAGCGCTCGATTGTGCAGCGATACTCGAAGATTGGCGCGGGCGTTCGGCATGGCAGGCAGCTCGTACTATTTGTTTGCACAAAAGCTGAACGTTGCTGAACGCCCGTTCATTCCGTGCTTTTCTTTCCTCTGATGGACGCCCGAGGCATTAGACGCACTAGCGCATGCAGCATTGAATATCCACTTCGCGCATTTTCCCATGCTACCCGCGAGTATTAAACGATGCAGAAGGTAGCTCAAAGTGGATTCTCATGCACCTGTTGCGGGTTGAGCTGATGCCAACGTGCTGGCAGGGGATTATGCAACGTGCAACATGCACGCTCAAGTTCACAGCGACGTTTGATTGGAGACGATCTCGATCGGTACATGGAGCGCATTTTATGTTCAACTTCTCAGCATAGCTTGCGGCAAATGTTAACTATATCAGTGCGTTCAACAACTTTAGGAGGAATAATATAAACATCATCCCAAAGACTCGACTCGACTGTTTGTTGTAATTCTGTAGCGTTTGGATTCTGAATGTCCAAAGCCAAGAAACGCAATAAGAACTCCCCTATTGCGTCACTGCATAGAAATGATTGCATTTCTTCGTAAAAAGGTCGAACAGCATGATATACGTACCTTTAGCGTGGTGTGACGGGCCGAGAAAAGCTCCGAGAGAACGAGCAGACGCAGCGTGAGTGTTACGGTTTGCTGGCGCTTTTCGTCATAAAAATATGCACATCTACGGCACCGAATCGCAACATGGTATAAATTTCCCAGCGCCGCCGCTTGTTCCGGTCTCGAGCGCACGCAAAAACCGGATTCATTTATCTACCGGGCGGCATCCTGCTCGGTTGGTCACATTTTCTTGGGCGGTGCATTTTTATACCGTGTTATTTTTTATTCATATCGCCCACCCGCTGCCACGGGGAATCGTTTCAATCTTGTTTATATAAGCCGAGAGTTTTGATGCAGTTGCAGTTTCGCCGTGTCGGTGATGCTGTTCCTTTCTTCCAGCACCTGCACGGGAGCTGTTATGTTGTCGTTCTGTTCTACTTCTTCACTATTATCGTCAAGAAACAAGAGACGGCAAAAAAAAGCACGAACAAAAAATATACATATTTGAAAAAGCACGTTTCGCATCCTGTCGCACCGGCAACCTGGTAATGCCGGTCGAACAAAACCCACCCAGGCAGGAGCGTGCTCCGATTTGGCGAACTGGAAAGTGGTTTTGATTGCCGGCAGAAAACACGGCCAACCGGAAGCGACTATCGACGATGCCTCGCTGCCTCGGCCACGATTCCGGGAAGTGTGAGATTTATTTGATTTTGTGGAATGCGAATTTGATCTTAATTGAGTTTGCCGAAGATGCCAAACCACCGTGTCCGGTGTGGAATGCAATACCAGGCGTCCTTGGCAGACGGCATGGTCGGAGGACAAGACCGGACCGGGAAATGGTGGCCAAATTTCCCAACATCCATGGCTACGCAAGCGTAACGGGGTCGGTGCCTGCAATTGCACACTGAGTTTGTGATGGCATGTGGTTCAATCAGCGCCCAAATGTTGCTCATAACACCCTCCCAAAATTGCACATCTAACAAACAACGCTTACAGCTCATAGCAACGCTTACCGTTTTAGTTCTCCTTTCCTTCCTCGTTTCAGGACTCATCCTGGATAGCACAACGGAAGCAGTCTTGTTCACATTCTCGTTACTAAACTACCCGCGAGCATGGTCCGACGAAGTGAAGCACGGCTAAGGTTCAATTAAAAATGGATTCTCTCAACACGCGTGCTAGCCCACAGGCTGTTCCTGGCAGCTCCCGAAAACTGACCGGGCGCAATCGGTGAAGTGCCCCGAACACCGAACGGACGCGGCCCAAATTTCGTTTGCCACGCACCAGTTGCTCTGGTGATGTGAAGTGAACCATCAAAGCAACCCGGCTAGTGGATCGTTCAACTAGTGGACGTTGGTGCTGTTGCTACGTGGTTTGCGACCGCCAATCACTAATCCATCTGTGGGTCATCTGTGGGAGGCAAAAGGCAGTAATAAAAATACCCACTCCACAGCCAGCTGAGATGCTTTTCCATCCCACGGCGGTGGTGATGCTGTAAATAAAACAAATCCCAACATAGGAGTGCAGCCCGCGCGGATCAAGTAGGCCGTCACAAAAGGCGTCAATATATTTGTCCCTCACATGCACCGGTGCTGACGAGGCCGTAACCGGGGGCAATTCCTGGGAGGAAAACAACGAACACGAATACATCTCGGCTGTAGTTGAGCAAAGGCACCACGGCACGTCTTTGATACGGCCCGCTCGAGTGCAAGAGATCATCAACCAACCAACGAGACACGGTGCAAAAGAAAAAGCGACCGAGCCAGTCAGTACAACGAAAGCCGTCGCCCGCACCTTTCTTTCGCACGGCAACATACAATCGTACCTCGTCGAAGAAGGAAATAAAAGGATACACAGCAAACACACTCGCGGGCAGGATGAGCTTCTTCAGTTCGCTACAGCAGTACGTGACGAGTGGCGTCGCCGGGCTTGGGCTAAATCCGCGGAGGTTTTCCCTCTCGCGGCAGGAATCCGCCGAGGGCTCCTCGGGCCCATCCGGTGGCCATTCGTCTTCCTCGTGCTCGGTCACCTCACCGTACGGCAGTGGCGGTGGTGTGTCAGGTGGTATGGGCAGCATGGGGCACAGCCCAGGGCCAAGCCCCGGAGGTCCCGGAAGCAGTGGCCAATCCGGAATGTGTGGTCTCGGTTCGAGCGGTTCGGCGGCGTGTGGCACCGGTGGAGTGGGACCCGCGGGACAGGGTGCGTCCGGTTCAGGAGCCAGTGGCATCGGAGGAGCGTCCAACGCGGCTGGAGCATCTCTCGGTAAGTGGAACGGTTGGATGGAGGCTTCACTCTATAGTGGGTTTGCGCTCCTTCCCTGTCAAGTAGCGGCGGCTTAGGCAAAGATTACGACCATCTGCCCTGCAGCAGTGTGAGTCTGTGTGTGCGCGTGTGTGTGTAGTGTGTTGCAGGAACGAGATGTAAACGATGCGGAAAAAAATCGCCAACCCATCGTGAAAGAGGCAACGTAGTTTTGCAATAAAGAAATGCACTTACTGCTCGGTAGAGTGTTCTTGTGGCACGCCATCAGGCTCGTTTGCCGCACTGCCATTTCCTGCGCTGTATGTCCTAACGCTGCACAAACGCAGCACGTGCCGATGGTGAGCAGATACCGGGCAGTGAACTTTGGATAGTGGTAATTTTTAATAACGAAATTTTCTGCATACGAAATGCATACTTGCCGCTGTTTGTAAGCTGCCGGATCCCTTCGCAAACAAACAATCGGAACGTCCTTTTAAAGCGCATTACATCGTACGCTGGAACCGATGAGCCTTGTTTTTTTTTCCCCGTCTGGTATCCTATCGCCGTAAAACAGGCAATAGCACCGCACCAGAGAAGATACTGAAAACTCCCTTTTTCAAGCGGATAAGATCAGCCAGAACAGCCCCGCAGGTTGTTATTTATCATACACATCCTTTTTAGTCCTTTGTCCGCGCAATGAGCCGCCTTTCAACTGGCTGTGTTTGGTTAACGATCCCCTCTGGGCGTTAGTTTATCACGTACGCGGGCTGTGTGTGAAAAATATTAATCATACATTTCCGCGTCCCGTGCACCATCCGTGCGGTTTGATGGATTAGGATCAAGGATCATACCGGTGGGGGTTGCAGCAGATGCCAGAGTCACTCGGTATGAGCCATTTCCGGTACGGTGGTGACGTCTGTCACCTCGTCCGCAAGCAACGTGCCGGTGGGAGGTGTGAATATTTCAAAAACTAACCCACCAAATGCCGTCGTCCATAATGCATGATGTCTGCACCGTGATGACGGAAGAGGGAGCCCTCAGGTATCGTCCTTAAAACGAACACGGCTCGTGCTTTGACTGTGAAGTGTGACTTCCCGTGGCAACTGCCGGGGTTGTGCGCTGTAAAACCAACCTGACAACAATCAGCGAATGTAAAAAGGGAAGAAAAAAATCTCCCACATTCCGCTGCAGGACCTTCGGTAATCGGCATGCCACAAAAAGGAGGTCGGCTCGAATGGCAGTCGAATTATTAATCACCAATAGCCCGGCCGTCTCGGTGGAAACGTGCCGGAATGTGTCTGGGAAAGTGGGTCCTTCTTTGTCGTTTTTATGCGGCGCGGCATGATTAAGGTGCCGGTTGGTGCTTTTTATCGTGCGCATGTTGAAGAGGCGCAGAGTCCGAATTCAATTTATGGCCAGCCTGGTCTCGACCGTTTTAACATACAAAAAACCCACCATGAAAGTTACGTGAAAGGGAGCTTTCTTTTTAGTGGTTTGTGGGAACATGAAAAATGAACGTTTTTATTTTTCAACAGAACAGGAAGCTGTTGTTAAAGAGATTTTTGTTGTTGAAGTTGATACAAGTTGAGGCTGCATTCGTTTGGAAAAAATACTATTCGGTTATTATGCTTGAATTATGCAATGTTCCGTTGTGAAAAATACCATCCCGCGAATTCCGGGAACAAGAAAACAGCTCGTTCAAGTGCAAACGCAAAGTAGAAAACATTTACTGTTAAAAGTATGCATTCATTAGACTCGTCTCACGCCGCAATTTTCGAGCATTTACCAAGAATTAAACGACTAGAAAAGCACTCTGCAGAGAATTTGCACCGCAAAGCGATGCTATCACGTGAACAGAAAATTTTAAAATTTTCCCAGAACTCTGCCACTCTAGAAGCGACAATCTGCCACTCTAGAAGCGGCCGTAATATTGCTTTTTCTCCGCGCGTAAAATATATGCAGAATCAACGTAACGGTTTTCCGGTTCCAGGTATCCGCCAATGCTTTTCAGACGAGGTGATAATTCGCTCTGCCCGTGTGAGCTATGGGCCGCTACGGATGGAGTACGCTCTTTCGACATTGGTTGTCGACAATTTTGCTTTGTCAGTGCTTCGTGCTCAGTAAATCGTTCATGTTGATTCAATGAATTTATATTTTAAATGTTTCAGTCCTACTGCTCCTAGGAGTGATTGGTTTTTTTTAGATGATGGTTTTGCTTTTACATAAAAAAACGTAAACACAATGTTAACGAGAACCAACATCAGCTTATATATTTTCATTTTTTGTACGAGCATCGCGTAAATACTGTTTGCAAAAATGCCGTGAATAAACTTTCCATGAAGAACGTATAGTTTTCAATATATATATAGTGTTTCATTTATGAAGGCACAAAACCATGGCAGGTCCGTTGATTGTATCTGTTCCAAATGGACAGAACAAAATTAAGTCTGACCAACATAATCCCCATCGGTCTGTTTGCCATAAGTTGAATTTTAACCTCACGAACGTTACCTGAAGAGGCGTCAAAAATTGGTTCGCTAATTTTCCGTTCTGTAATCACATCAAGAGGTGGAGATAATACGCTCAATTCCACAATAACTATCACATCAGCTCGCGCGTGCTATTATGCATTGTGTTTGGCCTTCCACCTGTCAGCCATGCACCAGTGTTCGTGCAGCTGATCCGGTGTCCAGTACCCTGTAATCAAACAATTATGTGAAATTCGGTCCGCGCACGCAACGTGAAAAATAATGAAACAGTACTGGCAACGAAAATGCTTTAATCACTGCCCGGTGTCGGACGTGGACGAGCCCAAGCGTGAACGTGCCCTTGTTGCCAGCATTGTTGGATCCGGTGTGTTAAATAAGTTATGCTCTCCACTGCCCGAGCATGAACATGTCGTCCCTCGTCAATGTCGATGATTGGAGTGAACCAAGAGTGACAAGCAAAGTACGTAAAGCTTCGCCGGTTAGTTGAAATAGCTTACGAGCGATTTTGGGAAGTCCTTTTTTTATTTATCCACACTATTCCCAATCGCACAAATAGCACGTATCGCTATTGCCTGAATGGCTAATACTCAGCACTAATTACGGTTCCATGTAGAGTATCGAGCGTACTGCAACGTCAGGCTGATAGATGAAAGAATAACTGAAAACGATTCCAAATCAATACTCAATTAGTCATAATTGGACATGTGATATTAAGCGGGAAATTGCTTTTGAAGTGCTTCACACCGGCTTTTAACTTTTCGAAGCTTCTAGTGGTGTATACAAGTTGAATCATATAAATTTTTCATCTCATATGTTTACCGTGTATTTGAACAAAACCAATGTTACATATAATGTCTTTCAATCACAAAAATCTAGAAGCCAGCAGCACATTGCGAAAAAAAAAGACATCGCCACGTTGGCTGTCAAACGGAAAATTGAAGCACAAAAGCCACTTGGGGAGGAGTTAATGGTGATATTTTTTCCCATCCAAAGCTGAAACATGCAGCCACCCGATGCTCCGTGAATACAAAAACCCACAACATATACTCATATTAGAGCCCTTAGGCCCGAGGTGGAACGTGGGTGCGCGTGTGTTTTTTTTTCTCTCTCCGCAACACTCAATGACGCGCCATTAGCCTCACGGGATTTAGCGAAAATTGACGTGCGTATATTGCGAGATAAATGTGCCGCAAAAAATGGCTCAGTAAATATTAACCTATCTTCCGCAAATCGCCCGTAATTTTATTTATTCAGCTTTGCTCACACACTCACGCGGATAGAGGGTGGATACAGTTTCAGCTGAGTCGCACAATCGATTATCTGCCTCGCGTCAAGTCGTCTTCGAGCTGTTAGAAACGCAGAGCAGATGAAGAAATCAGTACGTAGAGGTTACAACCGCGCGTCGTACGTATTTATGACCCTACGCATTGAGAACCATGATCAAATCTGTATGGTCCACAGTTATCATATTTTCATTTGAATACAGATGAACCAATACAACTTAGATAACAATCAGAACAGTTCTCGTAATATGATGAATAATTTAAGCATCACAACAGATCAGCTTCGTTATACAATCTTCTCTGAAGAAACTCGAACCATAGGAAGCATGCATTTACGGAGGGAAAAGCAAACAACCCTTCGTTGTCTCGGTTATCGAAAATCCCTAAAAGAATCAATATGAGTAGCTGTTTTTGTTCGCTTTCTTGCGATGTGGCTCCAGAAAGTCTTGCGGTTGAAGGCACTTCTGATAAGAGCTAGGAGGCCACCTGAAAAATGGTGCTTCAGCGTTTGTGCAAGCATAACAAAAAGTTCTCCGTTGCTAATTTTTTATCAAATGACAGCCAGTGAAATTTCACCCATAACCTAAGCCAAGAAATACAGAAAACAATAGAACACTCTTTCCTTGAAGCATGGCGTGTGATAAAAGGCTTTTGAAATGATTATATCATTTTCGTAGAAGCATTTCAGTTTGAAATACGAAATATTCTTTGTGTTAATATATTTCACACTGTTTAAAATGCTTTTTCGTGCATTCTCTCCTAAAACTGGCTTAATCGTTGTTCAAATATGCATACATTGGCCATTGTTTGTCTGTGCATTCAGCAGGAAAGCCACAAGTGAATAACATTAAGCCATTCTCATTCGGCACGATCATGGACGCTCACCTTAAAGTGCAAACGAATTTCGAGCAAACCAAACATTGTGTTGAAAGTTTAGAATCTTCCTGAGCGTATCCGCTACTCGCCGTTGGTCGAACCGTATCGCGAAAAGTTCAGCTCACCACAGGGTCGGCCTCTGGCATCCCTCTGAGCCGCTGTACATATGTTACTGCAGCTGTAGGTGTGTGTTTGTGCGTGTATGTGCTCGATCGAGCATTTCTTGGAAAGTTGGATGTATGTTTGTCGGTTGCTTCCCTGTATCCTGCCGACCTTTTAGATAGCCGGGCGCTTCCAACGATACTTTCGATACAGCAACTTTTCGTGCTGCATGAAGCATGAAGCTATAATGTGTAACTGCATCCTCCGATAGGAAGACGCTCAGAATGGCGGCTGGTAGCAGGCTTTACCCTTTACCCTGTACCCAAAAATCCCGCCTACAAAGGATGTGCTTTCGTGCGGAAAGGATATTCTTACGAAAAGGGGAAACATTGCTGCCGTTCAGCTTACTTTATAACTGAGGCCCAATTGAGCTGTATTCGGTGCTTATGAAAACATTTCAACAGCAGCCATTTGCGAACAAAATGGTGGCCCATGAATGGAGTAAGACAGTCTAATGAATCGCCAGGCTTCCGCTCTTGATGCTGTGCATGCAATTGGAAACCAAAAAAAAAAATGCATATTACTTTTCAAAGTGAAAAGGGCCTCGGTGGAAACTTGACCAAAAACATGTCCGCAGAGCCCGGCTCGAGTGGATGCACACAGCTTCCAGGCTAGCAGCTTCAATTACCATGAAAAGGAGTCTTCGTCCCCTACCACACCGCAACGGCCTACCTCGAGTAGGTTTCCTTCCGGAACTCATCGCAATTCCTCGAGTGCCAACCGGGAAGAGAAAACAATTACACTGAAACTTGCACCTGCTTACCGGCTGGACGGAGCGAACCGGTGCTGCACCGTCGTGTGCTTGATTGCACATGCACAATCATTTATTCGCCCACCCACTCCACCCATTATTCATACGTACCCTGCAGCTTGCCCATCGACCATTGGCAGTGAGTGTGCCTCTTCAGCTACAGTCGCAGCACGCCACCGGGTTCCACTTGAGGCAACCATCCGGACCGCTTTCTACCCGGACGTGCACATTAGTGCAACAACATAATTCAATGATTTCATTAGACTACAATAGCACAAGACCCGCCCGCTCCGGTCCGGTGGGTGGTGTGTCACGAAAGTGGTCTACGAGTGCGAGTGAAGATGGCACCCTGTTACCCTCGTACTGCGCAGTGCAAATCAGTGCTGTCTACAGCAGCACCCCGGGATTGCGTGTGTTGAAATGGCTGAAGCACCCTTGCGAACCTAATCGAATGCATTTTCAGACCGAAAGGGCAAGTGGTGCTGTGGTCACGCCTTCGAAAACACGTGATCGAATTTGAGCCCACATCTCGCATTCTCCGTTCCTCGGTCAACGGTCTGGCTCTTGGTGACGGAGCAACGGAACTTCTCTTAAAGCTTCCAACGTCGTCGTTCAACTTTCAGGAACCGAGTGTCACTCGACCTGCAGCGTGACGTTCGATCTCTGCGAACGGATTAGACAGCCAGCCCGTTCGATTATTCATGGCTTTAACTTTTGCACATCATTTCATTTCGGATTTACGCTCAGTTTTTGCTCCACTTTCAGGCTACGGAAAGGTGGCGACACCGTCGACGCTAGCTGCACCCGGCACACCACCAATTCGCCGGCAGTCCTCGGGCCGAGGATTGGACGCACTCGTGCCACCACCACGCCAGGGTTCGTTCCGCGGTCGCAGCTCACCGATCAACCCGAACCCACCGGACAAACCGTCGTTTTCCGTGTGGAAGCGGCGCCCATCCTGGCCCGAGGTGGAAATTAAGTCCTCTTCCGGGTAAGTTCCTTCCAATCCGTTCGTTCGGCGCCACGCCATTCTTCCGGCAGCCATTTTTGTTCCATTTTCTTCTACGTTTGTCTTCTGTTTTTTTTTGTTTGCCCACTCCTCGCTCAAACCACGATCCGATGTGTTTGTTTCGTGTACTTTGTCATGGATATATCCTTTTAAATCCAATTTTCTCTTCATCCTCGGCATCGGTGTAACATCGTACCGTTTACTTATTGTTCGTTCTGTTTTTTTTTTCTTCATCGCTTCTTCTGTCCCCCATCGTGTGGGGATGTTCCCTTGGATTCGAATCGCCTGACTGGTTGCCTGACCATAATCGCTGGCGTTGTAAAAAGCAAATTTTCTCGCGTACGACCCATGCGCACCGAGTGCCAAAACTAAAAAAAGGATCTCGGGACACGGAACCGTCGCCTGTGGGCCATAAATCGATTTGTTCGATTTTGTAAGCAGATCGCTGGGCGACGTTTTGGGGGTGCGCTTAGCGTTATTTATGACGGTTACTTATTGGTCTATTAGTTGTTAAGCGTTTCTCGTTTCCTTTCGGTTAAACGCATTAATTTGCGACCGGGTACTTGCACTTAATTGAGCCTGAGTTATAGCAACGCTGCTGCCCGTGAGCCCGTGATGGTAGGCGGTGACCGATAATATGGAACCAGGCAGCGTTTCCTTCCGGAAAACACTTTTGACTTCTGCCCGATGATCCGGTTTGACCCACCAACTGGCAGTTTATTGAGGGAGGTAGTTTTGAAAATTGCCATTTGACCTTTGACTAACAAACTTAGGAGACCCTTGTAGGGAAAAATGCAACTTCTTGCCCAAAAAAGAAAAACACATGATTAAGCCCCGTTTGTAGTTTGAAGAATAATAGCTAAAATATGTCAAGTGTTCTTAATCCTTTTAGTAAAGTAAGTGGAATGTTTAAAAACGTTTTAACGCTTTGCCACAATTCATAGACATCTCGTATTTCATCAAAAACACCGTTTAATCCGTCTCGCCCGAATGAAACCCGACGTTCGTGCAACGGTTCGCTTAAATCAAATTATCTCTAAACCGTTCACGTTGAAACGACCGCTCGGCTAAACGATCCAACCCATGGCCGCGATGCCGCAATGTTTGGCGTGATTGAATGGACTTGGTGCGGCACTTTGGCCGAACAAAAGCCGGCCAAAAAACACCGGCATTACCTTGCGGGCATTCCATCCCTCGAGCTAGATCCACAGCGAGCCCGTTTCACACCCGCACGAGACACGAGTGGACACGAATATCCTGCGGCGATTTTCTAGGGTATCCAGCGAAAATTCATTAAACTAATTTCTTTAATCCTCAACTGGTCGGTTGGATGGCCACACCCAGCGCTAAACGGGCGCGCACCTCAACCGTGCGCACATCGTGCACTTGCACTCCGCAGCATTAGCGAGTTTTGCCGACGAAAATGGGCTCCCTTTCTTTGCCACCTACGGGTCGGCCGGTCCGGTTATGAAATGAAAGTCCAAAAATTGCGCCCGTGGGATGCGATACTTTGCTTCAGCGCCCAACAAGACGCCCGAGCAGCGCTACGTTTTCATAATTAGTTTTCGAAAACCACAATAAAGGGACCACCGAAACCAGCGCGCGTCGACTCACCGGCAAATAATACACCCGGCTACGCCCGTGTCATCCGCTGTAGACCGCGCTCGGTAATGTAATAAAACGCCAGAAATCGGATCTCACCGAGGATGCCATGTTGCTTCCGGTTTTGTACCACACTGCACCAGCTCGAGCTACCGTCGGCCAGTAAGACTGGGCCGGAAACGATTTCCGGCTAATCTGCGCCACGGTAAAACGTTGGGTAGCATATTTTCCATTCAATTAAATCACCAAACAAACTGGTTTTACATAAATTTTGCTGACCATCCAATTTTGGTGGACATGTTGGCAGGCCGAACCGAAGGAATAAACGAGCTCTGGCGATTGTGTGGGTGACGGAAACCGTGCATGTGATGCTTCCCTACCTGTCAACGGATTAGGACGAAATAAAAGCCGAACTTTTCCGCCCCACTCGGTGGCTTAAACCTACCGCACTTTCCACCAGTGTAATTTCCAGTTCCGTCTCACTCTTGTCATATTATTTAATGGCATCCTTTCATCGGCCAACGGCACACAAAGCACAATGAAAGGAAGGATATTGTGGCAATAAAAGCCCTCGTCTCGTCTTTTTGGTGGACCAGCAGGATGGGGCGGATTGTTATTTTATAATTGTTTCACAATTATGGTCGGGTTCGTCGGCCAAAGCCAGGGAAAACGGGAGCAATACCGGCACCGAAGCCAAGGGCTTAGTTTCTATGCGCTCGTCCGAATCCTTTTAAAAACCCTTGCCCACACTTGGCACGCTCTCTTTCTCGTTGCTGCCCATCCCGGCAGGCAGACAGGCAGGTGGTGGTTTCGATCCGATGAAAAACTCCCAACCCCCCTTTAGCGTAACAAAGAACCTGCGGGGATAATGTGAACGAATAGTGGCTCGACACACTTCCACATGTCCAGCGGGGGGTGGTTTGTGTGAGTTGCCTTCGTACCCGGCGGGACAATAAGCCACGGGAGAGGTTTTTCCGGGAAGTAATACGGGTGTCCCTGGGTGGTCCCAAAGCAGTCGATTTCATTTCATTCCGTTTCGATCCATTTCGTTCCAGTCGGTTGTCGATATTGCTAAATGGGGTGTGTCCTTTCCACGGCAGTTGGAAGGAGAATTGGCGTCACGCTGAAGGTAGACAGAAAGAATACCGACTGCCCCCGTTGTGCAAATGACGCGTCCAGCTGAGAAGGCTGCGTTCGTTTGTGTCCACGTCAGGCCTAATCTGATCGATTTCATCCAGAGTTTAAAGGTTTTGTTCCGCACCACAATAAGGCATGCAGCTCAATTAATGAGGCTTCTGAGTGCCTTTGGCTCGTGCAGAAGTCTGCTTACAGATGCGAGAGAAAAAAAAAACACGACAGCACTCCACTATCGAGTGAAAGCTCCCCTTGTAAAGCACCAAAATGTCGGGCATGAATAAATCATACCGTGTACACAAATCCTTCATACTCGCACCGAATAGTCACGATCGCTATGGCAGCGATGATGCTAACGAATGATTTGGCAGCTATAGCCTGGTGGGATTTTTTTTACGCAAGAAGAAATAAAAGAACGCCCCCTAAAGGCTTCCCATTTCTAGCAAACAAGGCACACCGAGTTGGGGTGCTTTCAGGGGTTTCAGGCACGCCTAGCACGCTGGCAGGATATGCGTGGAACTTTCTACCATTACCAACCGCTTCTCTGGCAACGCCAACGCGTGTGGGCGTCCGAGCGAGCGACCTTGTGCGCCATTACGATGCAGAGTGTTGGCTTCTGTTGGCAAATGGACAACACAAACACGGGCACGTTTTTATGGCTCCGTGATGTCCTCTATTTCCATCCCATTTCCGGCAGCATTCGACCCGGTTCGGGGTGCGGGTTTTGTGTGCTAGTGTAGTCAAATAGTAAACTCCCATCCATCATGTGGGATGTACTCGTGCATGGCGTGCACGCTAGCTATATAGTAGGTACATTAGCTTTCTGAGCTGAGCTTGCATGCTTCTATGCGCTTTTTTTTCTCTCGCTCTCTCTCTCTCTCTGTATCTCTCTCTCTAAACGACACATTAATTCTCCAAATGTGACGGAAATGTATTTGTTTCTCACTGCAACGTGCAACGTGGTGCAAGATTTTTTATGGTTGTTGTCGAACAAAGTTCTTCAAGCACATAAAGTTGAAGCGTTTTACACACAACGCAAGCTCTCAGCAGATGTTCGACCATTTGTTGACCACTGTTCCGTTGGGTAATCGTTGAACATTACTTACTCGTTTGCCAACATAAACCCTGCCTCGGTTGACATGAAGTCTGCCACACGTTCAGCTCAGCCAACAAGGCTCACAAATGCTCGCTGCAACGAGCCAAAATTCGCCCCAAAAAAAAATCCCGTACTCGCGTGCTTGTACTTCGCTAATATGCAAACTGACGGTCGGGTCAAACGAACCGCAACATATGTTGCGTTTTGTGTACCACAGCCCAGAGGGCAGAACATGGCGTTTACTGCAAAACCATTCATCAAACATTCCCTTCGCATTATCCGCCACCACACCCACCGTTCGAAGCATCCTCACGCAAGCACTCGCTGCCATCGATCTTTGTTTTGTGCGGTTGGCGTTAAGCTCGCGTCGACTGCTCGAGCATTCGGTTCGGGCTTTGGCACCGAGCCAAAATACTTCCGGCGGAACCTGTTGCCCATCCCGGTGCCACCCGCGGGTCGGTTTCATTTTGAGGCCACCTGTTGTTCGCCAGCTCCCTGCGTTCGCCATTACTGCATTTTCTTTCCTTTTCCGTTCCGTTGGATGGGTTCCGCGCCTACCCGTGCCGGTCATTAGGCGAACTGGAGTGGGTGGGTGGGGCAACGGGGCGCAATGCTTTCCGCCACATCCCTCCATTTCATGTCCGGCGGCACTCGAACTCGGTTGGTAATGAAAACGTTTGCTTCGTGCGTCCCTTCTCGTGCCACTGTTGGCCACGTAGCTTTTGCGTTTTCACCACCACCGTCGAATGCGCGAGTGCGTCATTTTCTTGCACTCATCGATGGTTTCAGCCGTCAAGCGTAGTACAGACGCACAATTAATTTTGCCGCCATCCATTATCTCGTCGGCGACATGTTGGCAACTGTGTTTTGCCTCCCGCGCATTTCCCTCGCAACACGGATTGGGAGTAACGGAATGCCCACGTGGCCGTTTTGCGTAGGCAACGCTTCGTGCTATACGGTGAAGCTGGATTTTGGGCCCAGGAATATAGCCCCGAGCTGGCGGAATTCGCAAAGGACGTGCTAATGAATGGTGCCCGGTTGGATTGCGTTTCATTTACTGCGTCCCGTTCCGGGTCTAGTAAAAATGTGCTCCTTTTAGTACATTATTAGGCCCACGTGAACGACGTGTTTAATAGCATGATGTGGCAGAAGTAATTAAAACTCGAGCGCCTAAATCGCGCCTTCTTCTTTTGTTGCTTGTTTATGAAACGGATCTATGACTCACATTCGTTTACGGAGAATATGCCTCTCTGTGAGTTTCAGTCTTGTAAAAGCTTTATATCAACACGCCACAGGATACATTCTATGCATATGAATTTCGCTCGGCGCTTTCTACGCGCGTTATACAATCGAACTAATCTTTGTCACTGTTTTCTTTTTCTCTCTCTCTTTCTTTCTTACACTATTATCTCGATTTTCTTTTCCATCTTGCTTCCTATGCTGGCTTCCCTGTGCCAATCTTTTTCGGCATGTGTTTTCCCACGAACTTGCTCCGCGTGCTAATCCATCCATCCCACCGCTGATAATATGCTTCTGCGGTTCGCGTCCTCACCAACATCACCCTTCATACGCCATCCCGTACACCCATCCACCCAAAAACCTGACCGCTTAACCACACCCGATTCCATCCTTCAAATCAAAAAATCAAACCACATTGGCCTTGGAAAATGGGAATGCCAATCCATAACAAACACGCCTACTCCCACACACTCTGCACGAAAAAAAAAACCCACCCCCAAACCGATGCAACCGATGCACGGACTCCCGGTTCCGCCAGTTATCCGTCGCGGGCTCCCTTGATAATGGTGCAACCAGTGGCCGAGGAGTGTTTCCTCGCCTCGCACGGTCCGAACGAGCATGGAGTGACGGAAATTGTGTATCGCTTCGACAAAATGAACCCACCCTATAATAGTGTCGTGAGTGCGAATAACAATAGGTAACGATTATGCAAAAAAAAAAACACCATACACCTAATGCTACCGCTACTGTTGTCCCGTTCTTTCTACCACCCACCCCCATGTTGTTTATGTACATGTGTATGCGTGTATGTGTGTATGTGTTCTTCTTACGATCACACTCCAGATCCTGCCGCTGGCTGTACTCGTTTCCGCATCCTCTATCGTTGTCGCAAGCACCACACAATAATATGTCACAATATTCACCCCGCCCACATTAAACACCCCCGACTCATACACACCCACACGGACCTGTTGGGGATGTGTCCTGTTTTTTTCTCCTGATGTGTCACCATAATGTGGACGCTCGTTTGGTGTTATCTTATTTCAGATTTCCTGTGTTTTGTGGGTGGCAAGCCGTTTAATTGCGTGTCCGCCGAAAACGCGGCCACGAGTGTCTTTCTCTCACTTCTATGTTTTTTTTTGTTCATTCTCTATCGTCACTGTTTCACCTGTTCTATCGATGTCGGTAATCAATGTATGTGATGTTGTTCCTCACGGCCATCTGTTCGTGTTCTTCCACATTCGAGAGAGGGATCATGCCGGAAGTGATCAGCATGATCTCGCAGTGCTCCCACTATTGTTCACATCTATTCCGTACCGTTCGTTAATTCGTTTCGTTTAGGCACTCATTGGCAGGATGTCATATCTGGTCGGGTGTAGTTACTCGGAGTTGTACATTTCATTTTGTTTATACAACTATTCTTAACTCTGATGTATAACTGTTTGATGGTTTCTAACTTTTCACCCTTATACACTTCAAAATCAAAATCACCATAACACATCACAGGTTGTATGATACTTGCATTTGATTTATCGTTAAACTCTCTTTCGTTTTTATTCGTTTACTAGAAAAAAAAAGTTAAATGATGTAATAATTACGATTGGAAACCATATTTCCCTCGTTGGCATCCTCTGTTTTGTCGGTACATGTTCAACATCGTTCAACTATGGCACTTAATCGATGTGCGTATACGTCGCTTGATGTTTACATTGTTTTCTATATGTCTGCTGTAAATGCTTGTAATTCGAGCATACCGTTTACCAGCCATAGTACTCGTCGTGTGGTATGCGTGAGTGCAAACGTGTACTCGATCGTCCGTGCTGGCTTTTCTGTGGCAAAGAAAAACATTACGGCACGGGAAATGAAACGAACAGGCCGGGAAGAAAGAAATAACAAAACATCTCCTGAACGGGAGGCGCACTGGTGCACCCCGGTCGTGAGATTCACTTTCTATGCAAATCTCCATTTAAACCTCGTTCGAGAGCGGCACGCCCGCAAAATGGAGCCGCAAAACAGGATTAAAGAGCCGTCACTGGCGCAATAGGAGCTCATGAATAGCGAAAGCGCAGAAAATGGGCCACGGCTAAGACGTGGTCAGAATGTGGCATCGCTCGCACCGCCGTCTTATCAAAAGCCAAAAGCTCGCCGTATTAATCCCCGAGGGAAATGACAATGTATATTTTTTGTGCCCTTCCACCGTGCAGCCGCGTATCGCTTGAGCCGCCTCTCTGCCCTACGCGTACTGATCTAATCAAGATCAAATTATGTAACGCTAAGCGAAGACAGAACCACCAGCTTCGAGGTTAATCAGACAATCTTAACAGAAGGTCAAGAAGGCAAGCCGTGCTTTCGTGAGGCATCATTGCAACAACGTCGTGTTGGAGTAATGCCTTTTTTTGCGCTTAAATTACTTAACGTTTCACCTCAGTGCTGTTTCCGATTGGCAAATTTCTGTAATCGCAGACCATAACGGCTTATTAATTATAGCTAATCTCGAAATTGGCATCTCGCCGTAACAAACTCACCCTTCGTTTTCGATAAGCCTTAAACGGGCTCACCTAGATTCATCGTCCAGTAGATTTTTTTACAGCACAAATTGAAGCTGTCTTAGCGCTCATGCAGACCGTCCAATTAGGTTTTCGTTTCGTTACGGGGCATCCATCTTGGGGCGTATCTACCACAACAGCTCGATGCAAATTCGCTCAAATCTTTTCACCATGGAATACATTATCCTTCCGACGGCCAGCAAAAGTGCCCGAGAGTGTTATCATCATCTCGCACGCTAAGGACATTCGGCATAGCAAATGAAGTGGAGCCATCAGCCGGTGTCAGCCTGAAGTGGTCGGTAAAGTAGCTCTGAGGCTCCGGAGCCACTTTACGGCTGTAAATTATTCAATCCTTTTACCAAAACGCCCGGCCTCAAGATGGGCGGCAAAGAAATGCAGCTAACAATTCATTTTTAAGCTCGTCCTCTTGGATGCCCAACCTTGGATGTGTCTGCAAAAGACAAAGCACATCTAGTTTGAAGATTTATTGCATTTGAAAGTTCGGGTTTTACAAATGGGCTCACGGATGAGCTTCCATTTTGGTTCCAACAGAAGATTGATCGTGTAAATAAAATGTAACATTTGCTCTTGGTTTTTCGCCAACAAGCAGTTGTTGACGACTCACTCCCAAATGTGAGATGAAAAGAAATTTTTTTACCTTCTAGAAATGGGTCCAATGGCTAGATTGAGTCCCTATCCAATCGCTTCGGCTCAGTCAGCATCACCAACAAATGCATGCAAATAGGGAAAAAAAAGGCAGACCAGAAAAGCTTTCAACTATTTCCACCTTGTTCCGTCCCGCGAGCCGAACGAGAAGCCGAAATAGAATAAATAATACCCACCGATTCCAACCCGATGATGATGTGGCACCTTTGAATTGATGTTGACGCCTTGGATATTTCGTTGGTGTATGCGTGTACAATGGCCAATTCTTTTATTTTGTCTTGTATACCCCCTTTCCTGTCCGTAATCGTTCACAAGTCACGAGAATCCCGTTTCGCCCGTCAAGGACCGCAAAGCCGGCTCGCAACTTACGTGTCTTACCGCTCACCGTTTCTTTTTCCTCTCCAACAGCGTGCAGGAGAACGATGGTTCCTACTTCGAAAGCTTCACTGCCCTGTCGTGGAAGAACGAGAACAGGCGCATGTCGGCGGTTCGGGCGGTGGAAACGCGGGCCGAGATCCTGCCCGAAAATGACACCGATCGCCTGCTGGAGGACGACATCGAGCGGTCCGAGCAGAAGGAGCACCTCTATCTGGACGTGCTGTACGCGATTGCCAACACCGTCGGAGCGCCGGCACCTGGCGGACAGGTAGGTTAATCGGTATGCCGCCGTGTCGGGTTTGTGGTCGTGGTGTGAGAACGAAGAAGAAAAAAATCTGAAGCTGACGAAGGCAACACTGCTAAGGACGAATTGGCTGTGGGTGTGTCCGATGCGATTTATTTTATGTTCTCGCTGGGTTCCCTGAGCTGCAGTTTTTTTTCGATATTTATATTCCTTTTCCCGTTTTGCAAGGATTAATCCTTCACTCGGAGAGTCGAACCTTTTTTTGACAAAATTCCGCCGCGATTGTTGCGATATGATTCGCTTCACGGTTTGGAACCTTCGGGAAATTAATTTGAAAAGACTTCGTTAGCGTGACGCTCGCTCTTCACGCCGCTCACCTGTGAACTCAACTCTTTCCGGTTGGCTGGCAGGAGCAGCTTTTTCGGCATATTCCGATCCCATTGTGTATCACCCATAAAAAGGGCTCGAGAGCGCTCTTTCTTACCCAACCTTGGCGCACCATTGTGACCCATTTAAAGACATTTCTTAAAAGCCAGTTTCCGTCCTTCCCGAAGCGTAGCGGGAACGACCGCTGGCGAGAGGCTTGGCTCGAGATTTTTCTCGCAATTTATCTAAGCCTCTCCCGAGCGCCCGCCACCCGCCAACGGGTATGCAAATGAAAATGGCCTTGTTAAACTTTCCCTGCATACATTTCCACATCCCATTTGCATTCTTTCTGCTGGCGAATAACATCTAAATGTATCCCAAGTTTTCCCGCCCAGTCATTGTCAATGGATGTAATTTGTGCTTTTCTTGCTGTGTCTCACGTATGCACCTTCTTTCCTGGCACTGCCCGTTGACTTTTGAATTGTTCAAAAGTCTTCTGCATACATAAGTGTTGAAATGGCCTATGCTCTTTGTTCTGCCTATGTTAAACTCCTCTTCTAATGCCTCTTCTCTTGGCCTGTACCTTTAAAAGTGACACTACTTTTCCACTTCTGTCACGTATTCGATCGTGAACCTTTTTTCTTTTTCTATCACTATCTCTCTCTCTCTCTCTGTCTCTCTCTTTCTCTCGCAAACTATCTCTTTCTACATCACTCTGTCTAACGGTGTATTTCTCTCTTTTTCTCTCACCGTATGCCTTATCATCCTAATTAACCGACTACTTTCCTGCACGCTCTTATGCCCTCGCAACGCATTGTCACCATTATGAAACGAAATAAAATGAACGCCAACCAACATGGTCCGTTGAATGGAAATAAAAAACACCTGCGCGGTGCACTCACCTGAAATTTGGCCCTTCTACCGAAAATCCAAAACCAAACTGCCTTTCCATCCAACGGTCGATACCAAAACGTCTAAATCCCCGGAATTGAACTGCTTGATCACAATATGCTGTAAAGCGACTGAAAGTAAATATGGCAAAACGTGTTCATTATATCTTCTTAAACGAATAAGATTTTCGATTGTTATCATACTGGTAGAAGCTGTAGAACTTTCCCGATAGCAATTCAAGGCACTATATTGATTAGAATATTTTTTGGTAGTTTCATAGAACGGTTAAAATCATTCCTATATGTCATTTCCAACCATTCATGATGCTATGTTAATGCCATTAGAATAGTTTGCATGCTCAGTTCTTCACTAAACCACTTAAACCATAAACACTTCCCTACGAGAAGCAGCGTTACACCAACTCTCTTTAGTTCATAGTACACAAATTTACTACGCCATTCATTTTGGATATTTACAGTTTTGGATGTTTTTTTGTTTTCTTTTTTTCAATCACAATTTACAAATGTGAAAAATTCAATCTCATCGCACACCTTTTGTTGCTCGTTTTTCGTTAGTTCATCAGTGCAGTTTTCCACAAACCGTCACAGAAGCTTTCGCACTGGAACCATAAAGTACAGGAAATGAGTTTTCATAGCATCAAAAACCAACCGGCGCCCCGGTGCGGCGTATGCATGGTGAACGTGAATGAAACGACGACTACATCCCGCTTATGGTAACAGCAGACACAAAAAAAACGCTCTCTAATTTTGCCCTCTGCTGGCGCTTTTCTGGCAGCAGAAAAGTAGCTTGAGAGAGAATCTCAACATCAGCGACCACATTGGCCTGTCAAACGTGCCACTAGCCTCGACGGATACACGTCCCCGTTGCGGCGTGATGGTGAACGTCATTTTGCCCAGATTCAATCCTATTTACGAGCACGTAATTGAAAGGTTTCCATCGAAAATCAACTACCCGGCTGCCAGCCAGCCCTGAACTGGTTTCATTGAATTGTCGCTCAAGGGCTTACCGTTTCCTCATTCCTGCGACGGCATAATGTAGCTTCCATCATCGTAAACCAGCGCGACCATATTGTTACGGCAAGGATGTCCTGGGTGCACCGGCACACCAGCTGTCCGGAAAAGATACATTTCGCCACTGCCACGCTTTTAACTGCAGGCGTCGTTTGACGTAGCAGAAAATATGCTGCTTGGCTAAAGAAAATAAAACGCAATTTGTCCCGAAACGGGCGAAATCTCTTCACCGATGTCTCATGCACTTGACGGTGCCGGTGACGGTATCCTCCGCCGAAGGACATTTTTGGCGTGTAAGGCTGCATGTTTATAAATCCTCTGTCCACCCTATTATTTGTTAATGTTCTTAGGGATGTTTCGTAGGCAATCTCGAACGAGCATATAAAGGCATATTTGGAAAATGGCATTCCTTTGTCGGCAACCCGTTTCCTTTCGCCGTCAGATCCATGAACCCAAACGGTCCTTTGAGCTGACTTATTGTCAAACTAGCGGTCCTCTGACCGAACGGGTTTTGGTTGGTTTTCGTAAGGGTTTAAAAGTCGCCGAAGAATGCACCGTTGGGGGTGTTATTAAAACCGTTTCGACCGTAAATATGCCTGCCCATGTTGAAACGGCACATTTTATAAACCATATCCTTGTGATGCTTGTATGCCCTAGCGAAATACTGCCGGGGTTGTGGGAGTGTGGTAATTCCCAAAATAAAAACCTGTTTTGTAACTCGATAGCGGCTGGGTTCGTTTGTGGTTGGAAAATAAAAATTTGCTTCTTTTCGTAGAACAAAACATAATCCTTACCCCATATCTGTTGCTTCGGGACGGCTAGCAACGCTCAACACTCCTGCTTGAATCCTTAATCAATCGGACATGGCCATGGTGTTTTCGACAATTTTATCTGTGCTTTCGAGTAGGCACTGTAGGTAGGCCCTTTTTTTCGATGTACGGCTACCATCCTTCGCATTCTACGATGGGAAACTGCACAGCAAAAATCTCCCCTTCAGAAAACACGACACTAGTGTCAGCCACCGGCTCGAATTGCCTTCGCCCGAGAGCTACGCAGCAATGCCCATTCAGCCCTCAAACCGGTATTTAAGTAGCGTGGGATTTTCGATTTGCGTCACCAATGGGTCCTACCGAGCACAAACCTTCAGTAACCGAGATCCCACGTACTCGTCCTGATGGTTTCTGCAAGAGAGAGAGAGAGAGTGAAAAAAAACACAGTCTAATATGTCGTCAACGATAGCGAGTGTCTCACCTTCCTCGATGGCTTTGGGAAACTCACATTTCATGCCTTGCCGTGACGCAAACGCGTTCGGGTTTTGAAGCACTTTACGCACGCTTATGCCCACAGCATACATGCAGTGGGTCTCGGTTCGTGGTAGGAATTCAACCAGCAGCTCAAAATATCATTTAACAAGCAAATAATATTTCGTTGTACAGCGCAACCGAACCGCCGTAATTTGGATCGTATAATGTTTTTGATTATATTTCATCTCACCTCTTCGCGTCGTTTCCGGTTCCGCGAATCGTCGAGCAAACGACCGTTAACACATGCGACTACAGAGCGGCCACCGGCGGCTAACGTTACGATTTGCACGTAACGCTGCAATAAAATCCAAAAACCTCTCCACCGTCTCGCGGAAACATCCGTCACGGGGCGTCTCGTACGAATATTCCAGGCGAGCGCACAAGCCAACGCGCGTACGTTTGCGCATTCACCGGGAGTGCGGGATATTAAATTTGCGGAAGCGTAAAACCATCAATTCTTTGTTATTCCTTGTTTGTACCTGCACCAAATACGAGGGCCACGACCGACGGCGCGATGTATCGCGTTCCATCGCGGTAAAGCTTGTCGCTGGCTTCGAGTTGCGGTGGAGCTTCCTAAGCCAACGAACCCGCACGCTCCGCACGTTATATCGAGCCGGAAGCCGTAAGTTCGCGGTGTGCTGCCGCTCTCAACCCAGCGCATCACGCATCCGGGAAAAACTTCGTCTTCATTGCCAGCGCCGGAGGTGACTCGTAGCAGTATCTTTTTCGTTTTTTATCCCTCCCACTCGACGGCAGTAAAACTCAATCCGAACGGAACATGAAGTGGATCGGAAAAATGGAATGGAAACCAGCGAGGGAAAGAAAAAGCTCGTTAGAACATCAACAATACATTCGCGGACGGGTGGCATCTGATGCCGATTGACATTTGCATGTATGCATGGCGCAATTTCAATCTGATCGGCGGTTTTTGCACACATTTGCCAGCTTCCACTTCATTTTCATTTTCGGTTATCCTGTAAATAGAAACTGTCTGTGGTGGTTTCCTCTTTCTTCGTTTATCAATGGCGGGTCGCTGATGGCCGCTTCTGTAGTTAGCGCTAAAGGAAACCATGCATTTAACCCGTCTTGCTCTCGCTTCATATGGTAATGCTTTAACAAATCATCCCCACCAAGTATCATCGTTGCGGTGTGTTAACATGCGCGAGGATTGATTCAAATGCTTTGTAGTGTATATGCTGTTCAAATTCGCTTTGTTTGCAGAAGAGAAAGCAATTGCTACATGTTGACTTTAAAAAAAACCACACCGGTCTGATGCACACGTTTACCTTTCCATCCATGCGCTCAACCTCATCACTCATCGTGGCGTTCTGTGCGGAATTTCATGCTGCGGTTGGAATCCAACATAAAAAATCCCCCCACAACAACAACACAAATCCACGCCGCGGCCAAACAAACGCAGTTTGCGCACTACAAAGAAGAGATGTACCTTCAGGCGCAGCGCGTGTTCAGCGTGTCTGCCGACCGGCACTACCGGCTGCTGCACGCCGCCACCGAAGAGAAGCCCAAAATCATCGTGCTCACCGTAATCGTGCAGGAAGCGGAAGGACTCGAGGCGAAGGACGCCAACGGTGAGTGTAGCTTTCCCTTTATTATCACCGTCCGTCGTTTATCTGTCCGCAGGTGCCGTGCCAGAGTTTGATGCGAAGCTGTTTCACATCGTGCGTTGCTCTGGACGGCGGACGGGCCATTTCCGTCCGTACGAGAGTAGCCTGTGGACGGTTAAAGTTGCCCTGAATGTTATTAAACTTGAGCATTGTAGGGAACCTGGTTCTTTTGCAAGGTGTTACGAAGTCATCAACAATTTTTGTGTGTATTATTTGTGCTTCGATTTAAGCGAAACAACGGTTATGCTTACTCCATGCCACCAAAGGGATGGCATGCTCGATTCTGCAAGCAATAACAAACTCTACCGCCATTAAACGATCAGCAAGGTATTGCTGGCTAAATGCTAAAGTACCGACATGTTTCGTAAAGTGCAATATTTTCTACGGTGGTTGTTTATCCTCACCTTGGGTTGGCTTTATAACGTACACTCACGCCGGGCGTGAGGCAAACGACTAGCTTCTTGCATCGTTGCAAAAAATAAAGAAATGAAAACTCGTTCCCCGGTGGGATCGAGGACCATAAATTAATAAAACACAAGTGTCCAATATACAAGCGAACAGCATTCCCTCCCTCGAGTGTCTGAAGAGATACTTCCAGCATGTTACGGTGACACGAGTGTAACATATTTTTCCCCGTTGGAAATCAATTTCGACGCTCGTCCTGTGATGAAAGTAACGATCCAGCCACAAAACGTTAAATGATGAACTGGTACTTGATACACGTTTTTTTGTCGGGAAACTCTCTTTACTCACACAAATTGAGGCAGTAGCTATAAGAAGCAGCTTATGGAAGTTGTTGCCTAAAGCTGCTGCATGCGTCATCGCATAATCGGAAAACAACCGTATAGCTTCATCGCAGATGGCGCTGATAGGTTCCTTGGAAGAACAACTATTCGTCGGGATTTTCTCGCACCGAACAACGAGAAGTTCGTCCACCGCAGGCCACAAGCCAAAGTGAATAGGGAGGCCTATTTTTAGAGCCCATTATAATACGGAGAAAGCCGGTGGCGTGGGAGCGCGCCAAGTCAAATTTGTGAACGTCCGAACGGCCTCGGGTGCGAAATGAAAACACGCGCAAAGAAGAAGAAGACAGACTCACAAAAATGAAGTCGACCATCCTGCACCGTAATCAGAGATTTACGGAAGCGCGTACAGCCGCACACCCTGTAAAGATAAGCAGATTTCCATGGTACGGGGCGTGGACTTACCATAAATACCGCGCCGAGGCTTCCGAAACACCATTAACGCCTCGCAGGTTTTTTGCCCCACTCTGCATGTGCCGCGGCTTGGGAACAAGCGTGAGAGAAAGGCTTTTTTTCCTGCCTATAGCAGCTTGCATGAAATCCTCTTCCAAATGGCGACCGATTGCTGCTGGCGATTGGTGCGGCCGAAGCAGTCGCTGAGCTCGCCCCATCTCGGCCCCAACATTTATACCTACAGTAAAATGATTAGCCAGTAATTGGGTAATTCTTTTACGCACATTTTTTTTGGGTTTTGTTGCTCTCTCAACAATCCCTCGGCACCAACCGTTACGATGAGAGATACGGCGTTGCCATGGCAACACACCATCCGAGTGCGAGATGGCATGCTTCAAGCAAAGTTCGGCTACTTCACGCGAAACATTGTTAATGGCTGTCAGGGAAAGCGCTGCAGTAACAGTAGCGGCGGGTCGTAAGGTTTTCTTAGGGGATTTTTCTTTTCCTGTCCGTCATCATCGCCACGAGCACGAGGGTCTGGGTGCTGAAGCGGCAAATATGGAGATGGCGTGAAGGAGAAAACGTAACAAAAAACGAGAAAACGAATGAGCATTGATGTTCCGGCGCTTCGGTCGATGTGCTTCAGCTGGGTAATATTCTTCAAAACTTTGCTAGTTTATTAATCGCTTTGTTGTTAGCGTTGGAATCGTTCCGTGAAGCTATTATTCTTTTCGAGGCAGAAAAGTTTCTTCTTTTTTGAAAACCCAAATGGCTTACGAGAGATTTAATTGGATTAAATTTGAGCCTACAGTTCCGGTGCTGGACTTCCGCGAACACATCCATTATGGATTTATTTTACCTATACGTGGAATATGAAAATCATTTCGCAAAAATGGTTCTTCATTTCTTCTCTCTTTTCCACCCGGTAGATGCCACTAATGAGAAAATTCATTGGGTTTAAAATTTCGATTAAAAATCAACACTTTCAAAGCTTACCGTTCTAACTAAGTTCGTTCTCCCTGGTCCCACCGGCTGCTATCTCGTATGCCACAGACAGTTAATACCCATTCCGAACCAAGCTTTCACCTATAAGTTCTAGTGGCTTTTCTTCCCTCGTGAGCCATTTTCCCACCCACGGAACGACTGCAGAGAAATTGCTGCGAGAGATTGGGAAAAAGTGGAAAAACTTCCCCGCAACGTTCTCGGCCGTTCACGCCGTTCTCGGTGGCGTCTCGTCTCATGCTTCGCCCATTTCACCAGGTACAAGCGGTAAAACAGAATGAAACCCTTCGTTCGAGACACAACCGGAAGCCACCAACGGCCCCACATCATCCAGGCCTACCATCCAAGCCACGAGGATTTAATTTGAAGGTGGAGAAAATTGAAATTATCGATTATTTTACTGGTTTGGTGGGACTCGCGGTGGGATATCGGATCGGAAGCATGTGCACTACCGTACCGAGGGGTTGATTGGTGAACTTTTATCATCATTATAGCAGTCGAAGTAGCGGAAGTGAAAGTATTCGCATGCCACGTCAAAGTCGATTTATGAGTCAGTGCGAGTGATGAGGGGCTCTTCGTGGGTGTCTTCTTGACTTCTTGACGAAAACACATTAAGAACCGTTGTCGATCTTGCCAAAGTGAACATCTTCAACCTGTGTGCCCAAACGAGAGCGTAAAGATGTTATCATCTTTCCACGGAGTTGGTTTATTCCCTAGTGGCAATTAAAACGAAAATTTACCACTGCTCCGATGACACTGCGTGCCAAAGCGCTCATGCGTTATCCCCGCGGAAAAATATATCTTTCTCATATTTCCTCTCGCAGGCTATTTATAGACCCGTCGACAATAATCGTCTCGAAGTTACTTTAGTGGCGTCCTGCAACCGATCAGCGGGACGCGCACGTCCTCAGCGTGCATTTGCCTGTCGGTTTCCCGTCCCGATAGTAGTTTGATTGGGAAGCGAATGACGCACACTCTCGCTCGAATGGCTGAATGGCGCTTAAATAGCCTCCATTGCGGCCGCTTTGGCGAGAAAACTTTCTGCCCCGACCGACGCCGGAAGTGGGAAGCCTGCTTCAGGATAGTAAACACGTACATTCGACAGACGACAGACCTGCGGATAGATGGATCCGACAGGGTCGACGCTTACGTACGGCGAGCACGGCTCGGTGAGTGTGCAGCCAAGGATACTCGCCCGCAAAAAAGGTGTAGCAGAGAAGGGAAGCAAGTTGAGGTGGATCCGTAATCAAACAACCATTTGGTCAGCGCTTCACGTCTGTATTTTTACGTGCGATAGAGCGCTACGTCTGGCAGGACGCTTCGCTGACTCGCACTACCTTTAGCCGATGCCATTCCGGATATCCGGAAGAGTCGGTATCGATGTTTCGAACTAGCGGAAGGAGGAACGTGAACGACGGCATTGAACCGTTTTCTTTCGCTGAACGCAACGGATTACGGGCCGGATAGGCAAACGATCCAGCGAAACGTCCGTGCCTTTTATTTCCGCCCATCGAACGAGCCCAAATGGTACGACGCTTAGATTTTGGCTACGACGTTACGATATTCATGTCGCAAGCACCATATCGTTTTGTGATTCGAGTGGATTTTTCTTTACGGATAACGTTTTGTTTTAAATAATATTTTTTGTTATCATCCCCACATTGTAGAAGCAAATCGTATGTTTTCAGCATTGTATCAAACTATTTATTGCTCTTTTACGGCGCCTGAAAAGTGATGGAAACGTAATATAAACGTAATTTTGCAAATATCCATGCGGTTGGTTGGTTCATGGGCGCTTCATTCAGCATTCAATGGACCGTGCTAAAACACGGAATGGTGACTGAAAGCTGACAGGAAGGAAACGATTCACGTCTGGAGAAGAGAAAATAGGATCATGGAAACGCTTTATCGCTCTCCCATTCACAATACCCGTCGTGCAGGACCAAAGCCTAGCTGGTGATGGTATGCGAAAATTTTGGGCTTCGAAAAATCCTATCCCTTTATCCAGCATTTATCTTTCAAATGCTTCTTTTCGACACGAATACCTGAAGCAGTGCGGTGGAGAGCTTTTGTGAACGACACCGACGTAAAATCTGCTGTTGTATGTCTCTTGGACGTTTGGCGGATCCGACTTTGATTGATTGAGCACTATGACGACCGTTTGCACCTGTTTCTGTCATAACTTTGGAGAAATTTTCGTCGAAATGCTGACGTTTGCGATTTGGGAGAATGAAATAAAAGGCAACTCACTTCATGCCTGTAAAACACCAGGCGTATTCGTTGTTTCAAAAACCACCAGGCGTCTCCATCAGGGTAAAATACACTCTAAGTGGATTACTTCTTTGCGAGCTTTATATTTATTATGATCATTGTACGAACAAATCTTATGACTATTACGATAATTCTAGCCCAGCTTTAGTAGAAATGTATAGACAGCTGATTCCTGATTCATCATTGATTAAAGTATGATGTTTGTCCACCCCTTCAAACCTTTATGAATGGAGCGTGGCTGCTCATATTGAAACCATTATCAATGGCAAGCGAATTAACCTACCAATTCCATTTTTAGGCTCCCTTGTGGTCACTAACCCTCAATTAATTAGATATGGGACCCGTATATGACATTCTCCCCGACGTCTTTATGGGGCCTCATAAGATTTAAGATGATTATTGGCGTTCATTCATGAATAATTTGATTCAACACGAAATAGTTCATTATCAGTTTGATGAGAATTTGAACAATGGCGTGAGTATTCAACAACACATAATTCATTCATAATACATCTGCATCGTATATCATTATACCTCAAACGATATACTATACATGGTGACAAACATATTTAATGTAAAGTTCTATTGTACTTCTTAGTTACGTTGTTACCAAAATCAAATATATATAACGGATTTGGTGACAAGTTAAAGAAGATAAATTTGGCACGAAACAAAAGGAACAGAGCTTTTGAATGTTTTAAATAGAAAACCTAAATTGCAAATATACCTCCGTCTCTGTTTTCCGTCGTCTTGTTTGATACCAGTTCTTGGCAGTCAGAATGTTGTAAGAGACCTGTTTTTAATTTCAAAACCTCAACTTAACCTGCTCTACAACTGGCATGATTAACAAAGTAATTCATTTTCTTGGGGTGTTATTGGTTTCGACCCGGCGTCGACAAACGTGCGCTGTGTATTAAGCTCGTCAAGCCAGCTTTTATCTTTCGTGGATGTTTGGCTCGAAGTAATTTGCATTAGGAACCTCATCGCTCAACCGTACAGAAACCATCTTAACAGAACACAGTACGTACCCAACGTTGTTCAACAAATTGTCTTTCTTAGTCAAATATATTTTGAAGTAGCTCGTCGCAAAATCAGCAAACGTTAACGTGTTACCGAAAAAATGCTTGAATTTCTTACCTGTCACAACAAAGAGCTATTTTGGCACCCGCGGTGAATAAATTTGTGTCAGCCGCAACGATCTATTGCTTCATGACTTTTCATTTCAATCAATCATGCACAAACCATTCAATGAAAAAAATGAATAATAATAAAATTCCTTCATCGCTGTCGAGAATGAAGTGCAGCAAAAGATTAAGTGCAAGAGCAACGTAAGAAAAAGGCTTCGCTTCGATCTGCGGGGCAAATTGCACGACTAGCCGCATTACTGCCGTGAAAGTCTCTCGAGACCATTAGCGGCTGATGGCATAAATTGAACTCAAAAACTCACTCAGCTCGATGCAATCACTCCAGCAGAGGTAAAGGACGGTAAAAAGGCAGAGTACAGTGTTGTTTATTTGCGCATTCCAGCAATCAGGTTAGACAAATTCTCCCAAGCGTTGATTGAATAAAATATTCTAAATGGAAGTTGAAAGATTCCGTAATGAACTTTTAAATAAATTTAATATTTATGTTAAAAGAAAATTACGAATAAATGTTGAAATTCATGGCTTTCAAACCCCATAGTTATATTGTTTTATGGAGTTGATTCATAAATCAGCTGCGATATTTTCTTGTTGTTCTACATATATGTTTTTATGTGAATACTAAAGTTTTATAATGAGTATATGAATGGGCATAATATGGCTCATCCTAAAACAGCACATTAATACCGCGTATGTTGAATATCTAACGCAATTATATACCCACTGCTTCCAAAACTCGCCAAGTTGGTTCTTTAATTTATTGGATTTATGGAATTTTACCCGAACTCAAGCCCATATGCCACTTTTTTGAGTATTGTGTTCAACTTTTCGTAATCAACGAAATAAAAAACAACTTTCCGATACGGATAAACACATAATTAAATTCTCGTTTGCCTGCATCCGCGGGAGCAAACTTTTGATAACCAATTCACCCAGCATGTTGAAAGAGCACATAACCTTTTTTCTAAACAAGCACCGCTAGACACACAGAAACTTTATTAACTCACGGAAACAGCGGAGCAACCATGGCGTGCGCATATTTGTTGAGTTTCTGGCACAATAACACATTGCAGAGCGGAATCGACCATTATAATACGAGTTGACCCAAGCATTAGCAGTATTCAAATATTGAAAGTTTTGTGTTATACAGCAGTTAGCAACAGTCATCATTTCATCATTTGTTTATAACATACATCATTATATGCTAACCATTTAGTTACAAATGGATATATACTGATCAATAACATTATTGATACGAAATAAAATACGTTCCAAAACGATAATACCATGTAGATATGTTTTTCGAATCTCGTTTATTAAAAAAAGAGTGAAATTAATCATTGAAATTGCTATTTTCTTGAAAGCTGCATTATATCTGCTGACATAAAATTGTTCATCAAAAATGTTCACCATAACGAAGCTTCAAGGAAAAGCGATACTGGTCTCTGTTTTCTGCGTCACTACACTTTTTTGATTTATTTTTATAATTATTTTATCAATCAACATAATTACATATTTTAAAACACACTACGCTCGAAGTGAAATTCCAACATTGCTATCGTAATTAATTAACCTACTACGTCATATCATCTCCATTATGATGGGTGAGAAATTAAATTAATAAAAACCATCACTCACATGCATTTCAGCGGAATCTTTCCACCCTCAGGTCATACATTTTTGCTACTGTATTCACTGGAATATAACGATAGTATTTTTGAGCATCCATTTTTTGCTCTGTGCCGCAGCTGATATTTTAAGCCAGGGTTTATGGTATAAAAATACATTTTTGCTCATATAAATAGCGTTAAATATAGATGTGGGGCTAAACATCTTTATGAAAAGGCCAGCATTAAAGCAGCTGGGATTCCGGGCTCATTCAACGTCCTTGCCCAGATTTCAGACACCGCTGCGAGCGACGTTCCGCGAAGCTGATAAATCATCATAATTTTCTTCGCTCCAAGAACAAGTCCCACCGGTCAGTGAGCACTGCGGGATCGTCAGCATCTGCTCGCGGGTCGACCGTGACCGGCAATCGGGGAAGGCGTCGGTTCTGCCCATTAGTGCTGATTGATGATCAAGGGACACGGTTCCATTTCGGTCGAGTCCACGCGTACATACCTGACATAACCGGTGGCACCTTTGAAGTACCGAGCACGATAATATCCTTAGCTCGCACCCTTCGACGTTCATCTCGCACGCATCTTCATCACCTGCTTCTGGTGGACGCTCTTTCCCTCGCTTGTACGCGGTTCCCGTATTTAGGCTCCACCGATTTGCGTTTCCATTATGGACGGGTTCCTATCAGCAAGGCGACATCTTTTAGATTACGCTTTTTTATCTCTCTCTCTTTCTCACTCTTCCTGTTTCTCTGCTTGCTTTATTTGCCCTTTCGTGCAATCTAATGCAGCACCCAATCAAAAACCCGTTGTGCTCAGACCGAGCGATGGGCTTGACTTGCGAAAAGGTCCCTTTCTCGGGCCGATGGTTTATGATGGTGCGAACGTGAAACAAAAAATCTGCCCATTGCGTGTGGCTACTACAAAGGCAGGCTTCGCAAAAGGTCCCGGAAAGATGGTATCGGTTGATAAAAATTTTCTCCCTGGACGCTTGGTGGTGTCGGGTGGGATACAGTTGTTAAAATGAAACGTTGAAAAGCTTGGCTACCTGTCCCAGAAAATGGGATAACATCTTTATTGAACCTCGGGCGCAGCGGGTCGATGGTGTACGAAATATTGCCGAGCAAATAGTTACATTTGGAAATTCATTTGTTTCACTTATTCTCGCTTTCCTTGCTACACACACAAAAGCAGCTTTTCTTCAACAGAAAAAAAAACGCTCACAAAAATCCCCCGCCGGCGAACGATGGTCAACCTGGTTCCGGCTCTCCGGTGCCTTAAGCTGCAGATGGCAGAAGCAAATGTTGCGTGTTCGTGCTTACCGTAATCCTGCAACTTATCTCCTTGTCCCGTCGGTCACTCTGCCTCGTCGGACGACAGCTGCTACATTTAATTACACTCGATGGCGAGCCGGATCGGATCAATTTGTTCGCATTGATGCCGTCTTAAGAGCTGACGGCAGCCCACACCAAGACCGGCCGATAACAGTGACCATGCTTTGCGGTTGGCTTCGTCCTTCTTCTTGCGATATGTCACACCTACCCGCATTGGGCGTAGAGCGCAAAGAGAAGAAATGCGTGTAATACACCCATTAATTTTCCTGCCCCATTCAACACGATCGGATCCGGCAGCAACGTTGCCCGCTATCGATATTTAATGATATTGATTTTTATGGTTTCGTCGATCACATCCCAAGAATAATCGCTTCAAAAACGACAACGTCCCGATGGGTCTGCGTGTTTGGTTTTAAATGGACTAGCGGTGTTTTGGGTTTGAACTTTCACACAAATTGGGTACTTTTATGGTGAACTTCACAGGTCACCTAATCTGAGCTAGCTTTCTCATTCTCTTGATACGAGAATCGGAACATGTCCATCAACTGTCTCCAATCATCACGTCCTGTGTGAAAGTTTACGTAAACCCATGAAAAGCCCGTTACCTATATGATACCCAAATAGGGCAAACAACAACAACAACAAACACTGGCACAAACCAACTAAACGACAGCGCATTAGGCTCGATTGCGCGAGCGAACCGCGAACGGGATGGTGGGCGGAAAGATCGAAAAGCAATTTAGGGCGCCATCCCCGAGATAAACCGCTTACTGCAATCCATTTCCATGGATTAGGGGTACGGTTTCCGTTTCGTTTCGCACACGGTGATGAATAAAACCAAAAGGCACCAGGCGCCTCCATCGGCACACAACCCGACCGTGGAACTGTGGGAGTAGCATAAAAACAGTCCAATTCCCTGGCCTTGAGGTGGGCTGAGTTTGCACCAAAATGTGTGTTGGCAAATGGAGACACAAAAGAGAGAGAAAGAGAGAGAGAATGCTCACCGACGAAACACCACAGGAAGTGCCGTGTAAATCCTTACGCACGCAAATTCAAAACTCATTCATTTAATCATTTTCGTTTCCGTTTGATTGTTGTTGCGATTACACCCACATCGGTGCTGGGTCCCTTTGAGCTTTGCCTTGTTTCTGATTTTTCGAAATCATTTCCCGCAGTTCGCGCACGCAACCGAACTGCCATTTCCCTTTATTATCATTGCGCGATCCTTCCGCAATTGTTCACCGGGTGCGGCCGCGTTTCCAACCCACCGACTCAGTCAACCATTTTAAGCGATGTGACGATTGTTGCCGGTCGATGGTTACGCGTAAAATGCGAGTGGAAAGCAGGGAGAAAATAAAAAAAAACGCCGCACACAGCCATACATAACGCAGCAAAGATCACAGGCTTTGGTGGTCGAAGTGGAGCTTAAACGCGGAAACCCGCCTCCAGTCATCCGTCAATCGCATAAACGTTAACCGTTTTCCATCGCACAAAATGGCAGTGTAATAAAGCGAAACGCCGGAATAAGCCGGAAGCGCTCGTGGACCAGTGGAACGGGGGCACATTTATAATCAAATGACAATAATGCATGGCCGGCGGGGAATCCAGGGGGCGTTTCGGGCGCCGTGGGCTAAACTTCAGCTGCCCGGTTTGGGGCTATTTTTTTCCTTTCCCAAAATCAGCATGGAGCAGGGCGTGTAAGCCACTCAACGGGAAAGCGTTTCGTTTGATGACGGAACGGTTTCGGAAATGGTTAACTGCAAAAAAATGGACCCTATCAATGGGGGGCGGGCGACCGCTGAGGACTATGGCAGGACGTTGGGGTGGCGCGTCGGATGAAACAATATTTTTTATGCGACCAAATCAGCTTTTTTTAAGGCGATGAGAGGATACGAGTTTTTTCTTTAATTTTATTCCCCCGTTTTACGGGTAGCCTTCGGGTGAACTCGCGCTACCTGCGAGCCACGGTTTCATGGAACAGGCCACAGGAATGGTTTATCAGCGTGACCGGGATCGCACGGCCAAAGAACTTCCGGTTTCATTTCATGGCAATCTTGACGGTAGCTCACTTCCGGACCCGCTACACCCGGAAGCCCGGCCGACCTGGCTTAGCCAGAAGATGAGCTTTTAATGACGGACAAATGCGTGCCACAAATGTGTGCGTTTTCCTGACCTACACATTAGAGATATGGCGATGACGCATCAAAACCACCCCTGTATGGTTCTGTGAGTTTTTCAAAGTGTCAATTCATGATGTCGGCTCTCAAGGGTCTCTGGACGGTGATATATTTTGACAATCAATTTACATAACAACAGGCTTGTTTTATTGTTTTTTTTTTCACTTTGTGGGTAATTAATGACATTACTGTTTATTTATTTGTCATTGAAAGTGTAACAAATTCATTGACTGACTACAAACTCCGAACGTGACTAGCTTGCTTCGCTATCGAGCGCTGTCACGATAGATAGAAGCCCACAGGAAGCGATACGATACCGCTCCATTTTGTGAGATACAGCGCACAAAAACGAACCTCCGCCGTTACTTCATTCTAAACAAAAGGAACTGTGAGGATGCGGAACACGTAAAAAAAAGAGAGCGCTTTCCATTTTCCATCCCGCGCGTTCGCATTTCCTTCATCTTTATTGTTTCCAGGCGCATTTTTCTTGCAGCTTACGCTTGCGAAACACTTCGCCACCTGTCATCTATCTGTAAAAAAAACCCCCAGCCACAATCCACGCCAGCTGGCGTAGGACCTTCACAACCCACGCCCTCAGCAAGCCCCAAACAATGCTGCTCCACCGACCGGAAAGGGCCCTAACTAGTGTAACGGTGAAAGCGAGCACCGATTGTCCGCAGATTGACGCTTACAATACAATCAGGCCAATACTTCAACACCTCGGCGCTTTCTGTTCCGAGGTTTCCTCGTTCCGATAGCTACATCGTGCTCCCACGCGCTCGGTTCGATAAAACAAGCGAATGAATGCGGTGCTCGGTGCTCGAGAGTCTGCGAAACCGATAAGCGACTTTTATTAACTGTATTCTAGCCAAGCCACAAGCCAAGCACACCCGTTTGGCCACCCCCGTCCGGGAAAGCCCATCGTTTTGTTTATCGTCCCAGGAAAATGGTCCTACCTCGAACGCGCAACCGAGCGACACGAGCATGGGCTGTTATTAAATGTACTCCAAGCACCAGTCATCGATAGGCTTTCGCTGAGCGTATCATAACGGGCAGGCGAGCGACCTGCCCATTGACAGAGGAGGCTTTTATTTTATCCGACTCCCCCTTGGCCGTACGGCGCCCTTTGTGGAGTCTATCGTTGCATTACGCGAATCGACGTCGCGTGTTCCGAATATAGCCCACGTTGTTCAAGGCTTTTTGGGAAGCCTCACGGTCTCGTCGTAACCCGTGCCATCGCCGTGATTCGAGACAACGCACAAAGCAGCAACCCGGCTCGTTGTCAAGCCACCGTTGCGAGCTGGTCGAATATTCCACGGTATAATTAATCACCGGGACGTGCCGTGTCGGGGGCTGCATTGTTATTGGGAGCAGTTAATGCTGCCGGGCTTTCGAGGCAGCGTGCCGAGGGAGTAACATCGGCTGATTGGGACCCGCAACGACCGCACCATGTTCCAATATCGTCGATACCGGCTTCCGATGGCGAGGTTGTTCCGCTTCTCGAGCGCAGGATGGTAATCAGAACTTCATCTCCTGCCGCTCGTGAAGCCGGTGGCGAAGCAGCGTAACAATGGCTTCCAATAACGTCGAACGTTTTGGCGTTGTGTCGGGGGAGAAAATTAACTCCCTACCTGAGCTGGTTTGGCAGAAACTTGAAGTAAATATTTTATACCACTCTCGGTAACGCGTAGGTCATGCTCACCGTCACCGATTATAACCTTCAACCGAAGGGGTTCCAAGAAAACGTATTATCTTTCCTAATATCCTTGCTTCGTCCGAGCGATGTGTCCTCCCCAAGGGAAGCTCGTCTGGTCGGATTAACGGACGCGTTTTGCGTCACTTTTCGGCCAAAGAACCCCGACTTCGGGCGAGAGGACGGCCCGTCATGCTTGAGGTGATAAATTTTAATGATTTACCAAAACGCCAATCCACCGGCCAAAACCATCTGGTCAACGTCAACCAATCTGTACCCTCCGGGAGAATGGGGATCCTTTTGCGTGAAGCGACCAGCAGCTGGTTTGTTGTTTATGCGGCGAAAACACAATTTACATATTCTAATCTCGACACTGCAGACACCCGAAACCGTGGTTCCTTGCGATCGTCATCACCGTAATTGAAACGTCACGCACTTAAGCCCAGAACACATTTGTTTTGTCGAAAAGAGTTAACGTGAACAGGACCGGAACAGGGCTGGAAGCAACGAAGGCGCTAAAGAACGGTGACAAATGGGTTGGCGCAGTTTCGCGTTGTTCTTGGGTGAATGCAACCCGGGAAGGAAGAAAGCCGGCTTGAGGTTATGTTTCGCAGATCCCCTTGAGGTTTGGGGGCGATGTTAACCAGCTGACCGTAATGGTGGCGTGGGGATTTGGGACGTAAAGTTCGATAAGTTACACGTTTCTCGCGTTAGTGTGGAACGCCACGCCATAATCGTGGCCCCGTGTGAGCAAGAAAATGGGTGCTCGCGTGCGATAAATAGGACTTACAGTTGTGTGGCATTACATTCTCTTCTTTGAGCCCTAGCTTCCGATATGTTGCACGTGCGTCTGACCGCTTATCGACTAACGCATAAAACACGCTTTGTTTTCATCCACCTCCCAGGTTTCAGTGACCCATATTGTATGCTGGGAATACAACCGTCCGGAACACCGCCTCCACCATCACCCCAGCCACCGATGACTCCGCGGACACTCTCCGACACCGGTATGGACAGCCTGGACTCGCCCGAGCACGGAAAATTGCGCAAACATCACAGCTTCCGGTTGAGTTTCAAGCGCAAGGAAGGTCGCCAACAGCGAGACTCGGTCGGTCCGGTTCCAGCCAAATTCATTCGAGCCACCTCGGTCAAACCGCACACCCTGTGTCCGAAATGGAACGAAAAATTCAAATTGTAAGCAAACTGAAGGTGAGCTTACGGGTTGTTTTTACTTACACTCTGCTCGCTTTGCAGTGACATCGATGACATACACTCGGATCAGCTGCACCTGGACATTTGGGACCACGACGACGAGAGCAGTGTGCTAGATGCTGTATCGCGACTGAACGAAGTGAGAGGCGTTAGGGGTTTAGGTAGATTTTTCAAACAGGTATGCCAATCGGCACGGCAAGGCTCCCAGGACGACTTCCTCGGTTGTATCAATATTCCAGTCTGTGTAAGTACACCCGCCATCGTTTTACGAGCCGACCGATCAATTCACGATCTCTCTGCAACTCTCTCGTTGACAGGATATTCCTTCAACTGGCATGGAGGGTTGGTTCAAGCTGGAGGCGCGCAGCTCGCGAAGCTCCGTGCAAGGCCGCATCCGTCTGAAGCTGTGGCTGTCGACACGTGAGGATCGCGGCACGTCCGAGGAGGACAACACGCTGGAGGTAAAAAAGTTCGAACGGCTGCAGACAATCTTCATGATGCACGAGCTGAACGTGTACGAGCCGGCGTGGAAGTGGAACGGCGAACTAGCCGGACCGTCGCTGACCATTCTGCACCAGATGGCTGTGCAAAGTGATCTCTCGGATCTACAGATTTCCTTAGCGAAGTATGGCCACCGTGCGAAAACGTCCTGCCCTGCGGGAAGACTAACACGCTCGATCCTATCGTTCTTTGCAGACTGGTAGCGATCATCCGAATCAACCGCAAAAAGCCACTCGACACGAAGTTTATCCACCGGCAGCTGATCGAGGTGGACAAGCTGTGGATCAACAACTACAACAACGAACCGCTGACGCGGGAGCTCGAACAATGGCTGGCGGATTCGCTGAACGGGTTCGTCGAGCGATCGCTCTGCCAGATGCGCCGACATCGGGAGATCTTTCCGGCACTGCATCCCCCATCGCTGGTTCGATTGGAGTATCTGCTGCGGTGTCTCGGTTTGCTCGGTTCGATGCGAGCCTTCCGGCAGGTTAGCCCTTTTAGCAAAGGTGTACGGGGTGAGATCGTGGGAGCGTTGCGTAAGGGCTCGATCACTTGGTCCCAGGCGCAGCTGCGCGAGTCTCAGCGATCACCGAACCCGCTCGTGCATTATACGACGATTTTGATCGCGGATTTGCAGCTCGGCATCACGTACTATCATGGGCTGTTCGATACGACCAACGGCATTCAGTATTTTAGCATCGTGTATAAGCAGTTTGATTCTTTGGTTCGTAGTCGCTATGAGTCAGCGCAAACGAGAGTAGAAACTGATTGTCCTTCTTGAACTATTTTCCAGCTCGGTGAGGAAGTGACCAACCGGATCGAGTGCGGCCAGCTGCCAGGGACGATAGTGAATCATTGGACGATTCTCGATCACGATCGCGAACCCGATACGGCTCCTTTTGAGATCTATTTCGCGCTGCAGGAGTTCCACAACATGAAGTCACATCTCTCGGCTACGCCACAACCACCGGAAAAACCGCTCGGGTTGCAGAATTTCCACGAATGGTTCGAACCCGCCGTGCAGCGCTGGATATCGGTCAGCAAAACCAAAGCCATCCAACGTATCAAGGCGGCCGTTAGTGTCGATCAGGTGTGCGAAGGTGAACGTATCGTGCGGCATAGCACTTCGTCCATCGATACGGCGTCGTGTTTCTACCAGATCCGTGAGTTTTGGAAGAACCTAGCCTGGCCGGATCACGCTTCCGCTGCGCATTATGAGACGCTCATCATCGATCTGGTTTGTACGACCTCGAACGTGTACTCGGACCTGATCCATCAGGGTCTGGCGGATGCTGGCAGTGGGTATTACGAGAAGCAGACCCAACAGCAGCCCCGTACGACCGACGAGCTGTGTGTGATCGTCAACAACCTCGAGTACGTGCGTCGTGGACTGGCGGAGTTCCATCCCGAGACGCACCAATTGCCGGAAAATGCAGAAACCCTACTCGACAACACGATCGCACAGCTTGAGGCGAAAGCGGACCGTGTCCTGACGAAGCTAACCGCATCCATGCAGGGTCCGCTGCAGAAGTCCGTGTTTCATCTCGCTTGGTCACCGGATTCGTTGCCCGCAAATCAAGCCGTCATGCCCCTGCTCGAGTATCTCGATTCGCACCTGGCCACGCTGAATGTGACGCTGTTGTCGCAAAACTTCTACCGCGCCATGACACTCATTTGGAACAGCGTGCTGACGGAGTTTGCAAAGCAGATGGATGCAGGCGGCGAGGGTGAAAAACCGACCAACTTCCACGATCGCATGTACGGCGCACTGCAGCTGTTGGGCGAGTTCTTTAACGCCGAAGGACTTGGGTTGCCACCGGAAATACTGCACAGTGACACCTTCTGGCGGGTGGAGCAACGGTTGCAGTACCACAAAACCGACACCGATCACCTGATCGATCTGTTCTACATGCAGCGGCTGCAGGAGCAGCTTAACACGATCGGGCAGACCTCGCTGGGATCGCTGTCGGTGAAGGCGTACCTTAACCATGACTCGTTGTGCGTTGAAATTCTGCACGCCAAGGATGTGATCCCGTTGGATCCGAATGGTTTCAGTGATCCTTTCGTGATCATCGAGCTGCTACCCAGACGCGTGTTTTCGCATTGCTCCGAGCAGCAGACGAACGTGCACAAGGTAGGTTCTGATGCGTGAAAATTAAAGTTTTTACGTTAGATAATCGTGCATTCAATTCACACACGCAACACCTGCTATTTAACATAGTTTTGCCTCGTTGATATTTTGCTGGCAAGATCGTTTAACTTTTGGGCAGTGGCAAGACACAAAAACATCTACAACTGTACATGGTTTATCAGTTTATTATATCGTCCACTAGTAGGGTTTACAATAATACTTATTTGCTAGCTAACTACTTCGGCTTAGTGGCTGAAACGGTAAGAAATTCGTGCTAGTTGGCATTTTGAGTTTATTTATTTACTCAGTTGGTTAGGTATCTTCGAACAGCTGACTGGCAGTGTTGCCAGTATTGCTGTATGAAAATCTTCTATTTAACAAAAAGGGTTGCCAGATACACTTTTTCGAAATCACCTATATTATACTCCTTTCAAACGGATTTGACCGTTAAATCGCAGAGTTGTACTAAAACCATAATACTTCACCCATTATTCTGCCTTCGCACCATATTTCACTCTGGCATCGTTTGTTTGACTTTACAGAAAACGCTCAACCCAGTCTTCGACGAATGTTTCGAGTTTTCCGTCTCCCAAGAACAGTGCCAGGCGGAAGCGGCCATGATTGTGTTCACCGTGATGGATCACGACGTGCTGACGGCGAACGACTTCGCTGGCGAGGCGTTCCTGGCACTGAACAACATCCCGGGGGTGGCCACCAATTTTAACATCGATAATTTCAATGGATTGGCTCAGATCGATTTGCCACTGCTTGAAATGAAAGACAAAAGTAAGACCACGAAGCTTCGCCGTTCGGTAGGAACAATCTCCTCTGAACTTATCCCATGACCTTACCGTTCATTTTAGATCATCCGATTCTGCAAATTCTTGAAGGACGAGTCAATGATAAGAATTCGATGGACTTTTTACGCAAGCAAAAGGCTCGTGTTGTTGGTTAAGGTATCCGGTAGCTCAAACCCCAGTGAAAACACCTTCATCAAGCAAAAAAGAGATGCGATTCATTGAGGCAACTTCATTTGTCGTTTTAAAAACCTTCTGCTTACACACGGGATCCTTCATGCTCAACAGCAAAAACGCACTGCTAACAGATCAGATGCCAGGCATCTGTCTTCATCGCGCATATTAACAATGATAACGCATAGTATTGGAATGATAGATTACATCCCTAAAATATGGTACCGTTTATAGATGTTAGATTGCACCGGAAGGCAAACCTTTTGTATGATTATATGCAGTTTAAATTACTCACCGTAACGTACCCCTTCTGTTGTTAGAGCCAATCATTGCCTTCTTGATCCACCAGCAAATTCACCGTAGAATGCTGAGCATAGCTTAAATGTATATACGACTACTGGTCGCGCTAGAACGGGGTAAATCATGTCTAGCTATTAGAACTTGATCGTAGAGATATCTACCTAGCCATTTGCTTTACGTGCAGAGCCCCCACAAGCCAGCATATAAATATCGAACTGCTCACTCTATATCACAAAATGGGCGCAAGTTGCCAACATTTGATGTACTGTGGTGATTGATACGCGTATAGTTACGTACCTATTCGTATATATGAATAACGACACTACTAGGGAAAATTGTATTTTTAATACTGGGTACAATTATAGGCATGTAAAAAACACAAAAACACACCACTATACAACTCGAGCACGATTCAAGCAGCTAAAACCAGGCCAGCTTTCTCTTTGGGTCCGGAATCTTTCAAGTTTGACGACGTTGTCTCTGTGTCGAGGAGAGATTGTAGAGAAATTAGTGAACCGAAATGATTTGATAATTTTTAAAAAGCGAACTAGAGCTAGATTGAAAGTACGGCATAGTGGGTGTGCTAATGGCGAGTATCATCAATCAATTACACTTCTGCGCTCGGATTTGATGAAGCAACGATCGGGCGGGTGAGGTGAGTAGCATACTATATACACGTAAACCTTTATAAGGAACTATACATTGTAATATCCTGTCTTCTACAATGACTACTTCATGCTAGTACTATCGGTTTATCGCAACCAAACGAAATTGTGTGAGATTTGAGTGACTGTAGACGATGAAACGTGTGATTGATGTTCGAATGAAAAGTTGAAGTGATCCGAGAGCAGGAAGCCAATGAGAGAAAGCGAATGAACGGGGAAGCATAATCGAGTGATCGACCAACGAGGAAATGAATGAGAAGTTAACTTTTAAGCTGTAAATTTTCACAAACTGCAGATATTTTCTTATGAATGAATAATGAATCTAGTAAGCCGGTCGGAGAAGGAGAAAAAAGCATGACAACGCGCTGCAAACCGCACGCACGCGTGCTCTTTTGTACGACAGGCATTGCAAACATACACCTAGTCCCTCACTTGATCCTACGGTGCACTTATCCTAGTCAAACTGGTCCTGTCCTCCCTGTTGAACGCGGTTGTCCTTCTCACGTGGCCCGTTCGCTTTCGGAACACCGGAACCCGGATGTATCTTTAACGCATCCCGTACCGTACAGTATGAAATCGTGTATGGCTGACTGTGTACTTGTATGATTGTGTAGCGTAAATTGTACTTGCACTGTTTAACTAGCGTGCCATAACCATAAGCGATAATCATCCCGAGAAGGCATGTAGACGATTTTCCAGGAATCGGTTTTCCCCGCTGCCCATTCGAAGGATACTCTGTACTCAGCGGCAATGGCTCGGTGGCACTCTGATACCGATCATCTAAAGCAAATGATCTTTTTTTCGTGTCTCTTTTACCTGTACAAAAAAAATGTAATAGAGCGGTATCGTTTGCTCACTTCTCCACGCACAATGCACAGAGTAAGGACCTTCAGCAGTAGTCTACTTATTACTAGCGTATCGCGTAAATGTCGAGCTTAGATGTGCTAAACCAATAAATAGCAAAACGCACATAAATAGACGCTTCAATGGAAATGGAAACTTAGAGTAGAGACAATGTGTGTGTTTAGCATCAAAACCCGGTAGGATCTTCCGAATCGCGGCTGATCCGCGTACCAATTTCAACCATATTAACCCTACCTAGTAGCAGCTGTACAGAGAGCGGGGAATGAAAAACAAAACAAAACGCACGCACGTTTTCTAAAATGGCCAAGCTTTAACAGCATCCAAAACGACAGCACGGTGGCGCATCTCCATTGCATCTCAATGCCACCGGGCACATTCTCATCTCTCTAGCCTCACGAAAACTCGCCCATAACGTAACGCACCCGGCAAAAGGATGTAACAAACCAAAGCGAACTGATCTCGTGTCTCGTTTCTCTCGATGTACCTAAATATATCCGCGATAGTGTGAAAAGTGGGAGGAGGGCTCTATCATCGCCACACAAAGGACGAAGGGCACGGAACGGGGCTTAAAGGCACACCCCCACCCACGGGGGTGGGGAGCGGGCCTCGTTCTATTTTGTAAAGCGTGTTTTCTTTTGGACTAATCTTTATACACTTACATTGTTCCAACCCACTCTCTGCTGTGCGCGGGCAGATTTCGGCGAAACGGATTCCGCACCGAGTGAGGAGAGGACACTGTTTTCTAAGCTGCAAGCATCTAAAAAAACTAAACACCCTCCCCTGTAAAGCTAAACGAAAGCGCGAAAGCACGTAACCTCCTACGAAATATGATAACGGAAACTATTGAGCTAAACCAAACGTAGAGCAAATACGCGCACCTTATATACACTCACCTTGTTAGGTAGCGCGTAATCCTAGTAGCCTTTTTTTCTAGCGAAATGTCTTCACCTAACCTTAGCTCCTGCAGCATGATCCGTGTGCCGTTGCGTGAGAAAATCCGCAAACCGGGCGTCCCACGGGAACGGCGCTATGCGGAACACTCCTTATATGAGCATTTTTGTACAAAATTCAAAAGAAAATGAACCTCCTATTTCCCTTATCACTCACAAAAACTCATCAACCTACATCGTTAGCAATGTAGCAGAGCTGAACTATCAGAGCTCGCACAAAAAAAAATGCAGCCCCTCACACTGCGCAATTTGCGCGCCACTATCCTTATGCACTACACTTTTTCTGCCCTTCCACGTGGTGATCACCGGGCGTGGAGGGATCCTCTCGTGTGCGAGGGGCAGCAGTACAACTATTTTACGCCGTACACCAGAACACTAACGAACGACACTAAACGAGGGAATTAGATAAATTTAAAATCAAAATCAGCATAAAACGGTAACAATCGATAGCATAACATAACTCGACGAATGGCGTCTTACAGAAACGAAATACAAATCGTGGGCGGAGGAGTCGGAGTCAGTCAGCAGGGGTGTCAGAAACCGATCGCAAGGATATAGATTGGCCCACATTCGCCGCATTTCACTCAGCCCTTTATTTTTGCTAGCTCGATCCTTGCAAGGAGTCCTTGCGATATAGTCTAGTCATGGGTTTTTAACTCTTCTCTGTCCCCCGGGTGGCTGGCTGGCGTTTTTATTGATTTACGGTGAAGCTAGCATACTTAAAACGCTCACACCATTTTCCCATCAAATGATAACGAACAAAAAAAAAGAAGCAAAACCAAAGAGGTATCGTTTGAAAGCAGTACCGGTACGGGCAGGGGGGGGCACAAAACAGCGTATATAAAGGTAAAAGTAATATAAATATATTTTCTGTACCAAAGTTTACCGAACGCGCAACACGCCGGCACTGGAACCGTTTGCGCGCCACTACGGGTTTTGAGATGGTTGCGTTTGCTCTCCTTAGCTGATACTTTACTCCGCTGGATGCATTTTATTGTTGAAAATCAAAGAATTTACTGAATGTTGTACAACTACCAAAACAAACCAAAAAAAAAACTATATTTGAGCGTGGCACGGAAACGAGCGATTGGCCAAAGGAATGAGAAAGCACCTCTACACAAGCTAGGACTAACTAACAGAACCGCATTCAAACACATAAGACTAATATTCGTATTAAAAAAAAAAGCCCCACTGCGAGCGTACCACAACGGACACATAACAGCCGGACGGAGGCCATCAGAACCACTGGGGCGCTGCTAGTTCGCGATCGGGGAATCATATGTACCAGCGACTGTGAGATCAGTATTTTCGAGTATTATCAAACATATGAATAAAACAACAAAAGGATATCTGTTCAACTACCTTATCCGCATGGCATGGGTTCGCGAGTGCTGCAATGAAGAAATCCGAAGCACGACCGTTCGTTCGTTTGCAAGGTTGAGATAAATTTTATTGAAATCTTTCATAAAAGTTCATTGAATGTTTCCTTACGCGCTAGATGCAAAAAAAATAGTCCTGAAGCCTTAACGCTGGCTGAAGTGAAGTGAAATCCTTTGAACGTGCGCGTATGATCGCGCGCAAACAAAAAAAATATAATCATAAACGTATCAAAACAATCCGTGTGGCGTTGGGTGGGGGCGGAACCCTCCTTTCCCTTCAATCGCTTACAACCTAGAAAATATCGAGCAAACATGGCTGTGATAGTTCATCGGAATACCAAATATATCATAAGACCGAGGTAAAATTTCGTTGGCAGTCGGTGTGTGTGTGTGGGTGTGTCTAGTATCTAGTAGTTTCGCTCTAGGACGCACGTGCAGCACCGGTTCGCAGGTCCATTGCCTTTGGATTGTCCTCCGGTAGTCCGCTGGTTCCTTGTTCCTCTTTTTGTGCGTCACGGCACGCGCGCGCATGCGTATTATGCGTTTTGTTTTGTTTTGTATAACGAATCCGTGCCGGGATTTACGTCGGCATCGGTTCCTGTGTGAAGTAGGTATGGTTAAGGCACTGCCTGGCGGACGGACGTTCGTACCGGTTGAACGCGAGCATGAGTCTGAGGAGATCGTTCGACGTGTCGCACAGCTTCGGGCAGAAATCGTGCGGTTCTCTCCGCTTGGTCGGGCGGAAGTTTTCCCGCGCGATCGAGATACCCCGTGGCCACTGGGCCTCCGATGGGCGGCCGGTAAGTCTGCAAAAAAAGGTCACGAAAAGCAAGTGTCAATCTCGGGCACTGTACACAGGCACTCTCTCCTCCCTCCCACCAGGTGGCACTTACTCGAAGATCTTCTCCAGCTGGTTGCCCTCGGATGTCCCGGGAAAGAGGGGTTGGCGTTGGAACAGCTCCGCAATGATGCACCCGGCGCTCCAGATGTCGACCGAGCTGTTGTACGCCTCACCGAGCAGGACCTCGGGCGCACGGTACCACAGCGTCACCACGACCGTCGTTAGCTTCATCTCGAAATCGTACGTCTTCGCTAGCCCGAAGTCGGCCAGCTTTAGGTGACCGTCGGATGAGATGAGGAGATTCTGTGGCTTCAAATCTCGGTGTATGATCCGGTGCGAGTGCAGGAAATCGATGCCGGTGAGCATTTCGCATGCTAGCCGCTGGAAAAGGGTCGAGAAAAGGCGAAAAATTGAAACATCGAACAAGTGGGTGATCCCGCATCCCTTCCCAATCGAAGCTCAGCGACTCAAGGATCCTTGCGGTATTTCTGAAAGTTCCCTCATTCCCCAGTTCCTATCGTATCCTTTTTCTAAGCTGTTTCTATGTTTCAGGTAATATCTGTATCCGTAAATTAAACAATGCTGGAGGATTGCTGGAGAACGTGGAGCGTTCGTGTTTTCGCTTTCGTTGAAATCTCGCATCAGTGCCTTCGAAATCTCACAGCCCACGTAACCAGCGAGGTTTCGATCGTACACGAAGGACACGAGCCATCGAAACTTGGCGGCGTTGGACTGACGGATTCTACGACTGGCGTACTGCTACTGCTAAACTTCTACTCATTCATCCGACCCACGATGGCCCGCGGAACCACATACCTGGATGGTGTTGGGAGACAATCCTTTCGGGGGTAGGCGCTTCAGGTATTCGTCCAGATCCTGATCGAGGTGCTCGAACACCAGGAACAATACCAGCTGTCCTTCGTGCTCCAACCGTTGTCCTTGACACACATCCAGCAGTCTGCGAAGGAAGGAGTGGAAAAAAGGAAAAAAGAAGAGTTAGTCCTTAGCACCGCGTAAGGACACCCCTCCACATCCGCATCCTGACAGGCACCCACACTCCGGCAGGATGATGGACCGGCGATACTCACTTCACCACATTCGGATGCCCAAACGTATCGAGTTGCTTGAGCATGAAAATTTCACGCAGTGTAGACATCGGCACGCCATCTTCAGTCAACGCGACGCGCACCTTCTTCAGGGCGACGATGGTGCCGGAATTTTTGAGGTCACGCGCTCGGTAAACGGTACCATAGGCTCCTGTGAGTGTAAAGAAAATCCGGTTATCCTACGCTGAAAGGTGGTGGGTGGCAGGTGGCCGCGCTTACCCGTCCCGATCACCCCGAGCTCCTCGTAGTGGTTGGTAGCTTGGTTCATCGAGGAGACACGTCCTTGCTGCTGGTGGTGTTCGCCCGGCAACGACCGTTGAATATGTTGTGGTTCACCATTATCCTTAAAGCTGCTTGCTGACGCTTGTTGTAATGCGTATGGATTCGCCATCTCGCATTCGCTGTCCCGTCCTGCTCACTCCCGTGCGCTAGCCGCTACCAGCCGTCGATCGCACCTGGCCCCGACGTGAGGGTCCTTTGTTTGGTGGTGTCTCCTGCGAGCTCGGCGATCGTACAACCATCCGGGCTTGTTTATCTCGCGGAAATTCGTCCGCCACCGATCACCTCGTGGGACGGGGCGGTGCACGGTGACCGAAATTAAACACCAATCCGGGTAGGGGTAAAAACAAAAAAATCCAAACAAAAAAGCTAATTTGCGGAAACAGGAGAAAAGGGCTCCCGACGCTTTTTAACTTGCGTTGTTTTTCTAGACCCGCTGAATAAAGAGGGGAAGGTAGGGGAAAAGGCTGTCAGATTTGACGTTTGTCCGAAGTACGGGTTTTATCGGCCGAAGCGCTTTCATCGATTAGCCGAAGTTCAGCCGCAAAGGGGTACGTTTTCGGTCTCGCACTATAAACGTGCCGGTGGCTGCGTTCTGTTGTTTACCTTTTGGCTAGTGACATTTGTACGGTTCCCAAACACACAGCAAAAGCGATGGAGGAGAAAAAGCATACCAGTTTCGGTGAGCAGTAAAGCTCACCATCAGCCAGTGTTTTCCCGAGCAGAGCTCGTTTTGCGTGAGTACAATTCACCGGTAGCATGTTGTCGGTTAAGCAGCTGGTTTGCTTTCTGCTGTCGTTGCTCTCGTTCCTGTCGGTGTTTTACTCCGTGGGTAAATTGGGCGTTTTCCTGGCAACGCCGTGCCGCGCCCAGCGGACGGTGACACAAGCGCTGCCTGCAACTCATGCGGAGCTGCAAGCGGCGCTGTTTCCTCTGTTCTTCAACTCAGTGTGGGTGGTGTTGTTTGTGCTCCAGCACAGCTTCATGCGAGCCGACCGGGTGAAGCGTTTCTGGAGTGCCATTGGCCTGGAGCTGGCGGAACGGAGTCTGTACAACATCGCGTCATCGTACTGCTTGCTGGTGAGTCCCTATAGGCGGAGCAGAGATCGAGTGCCACGAGCGTAAATAAACCGTGTTCATTCGTGTTTGTAGTTGCTGCTCAAAAATTGGCATTCCCCACCCACGCAGTACCGCCTGTGGTTTTTCGATGTGGATGGAAACACCACCCTCTGGTGGGTGATGGTTGGGGCGCACGTACTGTCCTGGATCGTCGTGTACGGGGGTAGCCTAATGGTGGACCTACCGGAGCTGATCGGGCTGAAGCACGTGTACTACGACATCAACGATTTGGCACCGCCGATGTCGTACAAATCGCACCAGCTGCAGAGCTACTACAAGCGATACCGCCATCCGTCGTTTGTGGCCCTCACGGTGGTGCTGTGGTTCACCAACGGCATGACCATCGATCGTTGCCTGCTGGCCGTTGTTTGGAGTGTGTACATGTACCTTGCTTGGAACACGACCAAGGAGGATTTGAAGTACCAGCAGGCTCAGCTCGAACGGAAGCGCACCGAACTGGTCCGAGTCTCGGAGTAGGAGGTGTTCGGTGCATCAGAGCGTTTGCATCCTGCCATTTTCATTTTCATTATGGTGCCTTTCCCCCCGAAACAGGCCAACATAAATGTGTTTCAACTGACTGACTAATTTATTATAGCACGGTGAGGGTTTTACAGACTAATAAACTAACCAAAGTTTGAATTGATATCATCTCTCGAAACGTAGAATTGGTTAATTTTACGTGGGAGAAGGAAGTTGTATGTTGCGACCAACCGCTGATTGGTGTGCTATAAAATGCGCTCTGCACAGATGCACCATTTTGTGGTACGTTACTCTGTGCGGATTTCGAGGTGACGTCAAGGTTGCGCACTTTTATAGCAACTGTAAGAGAGAGAGAGGACATGCTGAGTGAGAGAGATAAACGAGAAAAAGCACATTTGACAGCTCACAAGAAGAAGCAACACGATGTAAACAAACGCCAAAACAGCTGAGTGAGCGGGATTTTGAGTCACGCGTTGTGCTGCTTCCAAACAAACTGTAATTTTATTCGCGTTTTAAAGTAGTTAGTTTGTGACCGCAACATTCAAACTCGATTAGAAACGAAACCGATTAGTCTAACGTCCGCGCGGTTGGTGATTATATGGACGGTAGTGCATTTGTTCACCAGAGACAATACGAACACCTGCACCTGAATGTAGTGAGTGGTTATTATGTGCATAAAGATCTCGTGTCGGTTCTTTCCATCCATCAACTTGAAGGGGTGCGATTTCTCTACACACAGCTGCAAGAGGTAACCTCAATCGCACCCTTAAACCAGTTGCTAATCACCACTCACTCAATCCACCTTCCCTTTCAGTACACGGGTATATTCCTGAACGATGAGTCAGGCCTCGGCAAGTGCCATCAGATTGTAGCGTATCTATCGGCGGTATCGGCCGGGGCCTTAGAGCGGTCGATTATACTGAGCCGTGGTACCCGTCGGCATCACTGGTCGTACCATTTAGATGCGTTAGCGCCCACACTCGCCACCCGGGTGTACCGGAAATCGTACGCCGAAGCGATCGAGGATCTCGACACGCTACAGGCCACCGCCTGGCAGTATGTCGTTGTGGACGAAACACGTGGGTTCATGACCGATCGGGAGCTGGACGTGCTGCGATCGCTCACTGCCAGGAAATACATCTTTCTCTGCTCCACGGATCTGCTCGAGTCGTTGGGCGTCCTTTCGGAGCGGTTGGAATTTTGTTATCCATGGGACACTGCACACCTGCGGACGTTGATCGAGCGGTGCCGCACACGCGGTACTAAACAGCGCCGGCTTAGGTTGTACCTTTGCACGAGGCCCTTTTTGCTGAGGCGCCACGTGCGAAACTATCGCCGGGTGGTTCCGCTCGTTGGAAGCACGGAATTTGCAGCCAGCTTTCATGCGTGGACGTTGGCGAACGATATCGTCATCGGTAGAGAGGTTGAGGAAAAGGAAGCAAGCCCTAATGAACAGGAGATCGCGTCAGAACGGGAGCAGATTCCAGCTGAATCGAACGGGAGAATCCCGCCGATCGATACTGCCTTTTGTGAGGTTGGAGGGGAGAAGAAACCCGTTAAGAAACCCCCGCTGAAGCACGGTCAGAATTCAACCAAATCGAGCAGTGGATTCGTACCAACCGGCATCGCCTTTTGTGAGGCTCAAGAGGAGGAACAACCCGCCAGTAAACCCTCCCAAGAGCAGGGCCGGATTTCACCAGAAGCGAACGAAGAATTTCCACTCCTCGACATTGCTTTCAGTGGAACTTTGGAGGGAGAAGCGAGCAAAGATAGACCACCACAGAATGTGGGCCGATTTTCATCAGAATCGAGCATAATAATCCCACCAATTAACCTAAAGATGACCCCAGATGCGGAAGTGAAGACGGGACGGATGGAGCGCAATGCGTCACCGGATCGTGGTTCCGAACCGGGGCTTCTCCGTGCAATTGACAGCGAACCACTGTTCGAACCGAACGAAACAAACACGGAGCTGATGCCGGAATTGCGCTTGGAATCGGATACATCGGAAGAGAGAGCGGCCGTGCTAACTGGCGCATCGGATGTCACCATTCCGGAGACGATTCACAACTCCGAGGAGTTTGTGCAGTGCGCCCAGGAGTTCTCTAGCTTTGGTTCTGCCAACCAACCGGTGTTGGCCACCGACCGATATCGCTTTCCGTTGGAGAAGTTCTTCTCGAGTCAGGGCTTGCCGAAGTCATCCAGCTCGTCGATAAGTTTCGACAGTCTGTCGAATGGGCAGGCCCCTGCCAGGGAGGTGGTCATTAGTTCGTCGGGTTCACAATCGCTTATCCCTAAATCACCGCCCCTGTTTGAGGAATCCGATCACGATACGCGATCGTTGAGCTTTGGGTCTTCACCATCAGCCGATGGCAGCGATGACGACATTTTGTTGCTGGATGATGTGTCTAAATCGCTGGTGCCGTGCGCCACGAAGCCTTTACCCGGTCATAAGCTGTGCCAACCGCAACGCTTCAGTACGCCCATCTCGAAGCTCATGTTTGGAGCATTGGCTCCAGGAACATCCGGGCTTTCGCAACCCGTGGTGAACGTGTCGTCGGCGGATATGTTCGCGGATTCACCGATGTCTGTGGACGACGAGAATGTGTTTGAGATCACGAAGAACAGCGCGTTTGCCAACCGGATTCGGGTGCGAGGAGAAGACAAAGGTGCCCCTTTGCTGAGGCTCGACGACGACGACGACACAAGTGGGGACGATGATGACGTACAGTTTGTGAATGAATCGCGCCCTGACATCATCGTCGATCTGGAAGACGAGCATGAGGACGCGGGCACCCCGAAATCGGACGTGTTAAACCGAACGGTGGTTTGCATGCGAACGCCAACGAGCGGAAGATCGAACCAATCCGTTTCACCGGGACGCGGTTGGCTTGGGAAGAGCCTTCGGACGGCGTCGGTGTCACCGGGGAGTGGCAAAAGCACACCGACCAGCAGTAAGCAATCTCCTCGGGCAAGCAGCAGTGGCGCGAACACACGGAATGATGGTGTCCGTCGGGTGTTGCAGGACGTGAGCAGGCGTCGGAAGTTGGATGAACAGTTTAAGTCCACGTTAGAGGGTCACGGTGTGCGGACGGAGGCAAAACGGGGACGTGATAGCCCGCGAAAATATCCCAAAAGAACGAGAACGAAAGCGCGCTAGAGAAAAAGTTCCGACGAGAGGTCTCATTCAGGCATTCGATTCTCAAATTAATTTCGAACTGATTGATATTTCGGAAATGTTCCAATTTTAGTTGAACCCATTAGCGCATCGCCAGTGCCCGCTTATATTCGGCACAATTTCAATTATGCTCTATTGTTTTATTTATAGATAATTTGTAGAGTGATAGAGAGAGGCTCTTCAAAAATGATAACGTTGTTGTTTAACAACGTAACATTGAAACCCGATGAAAAACCAGACTCATGTCCAATCGGGCATGTAACTATAAAGGGAAATAATTTGAGTCTTTGCTAACTCAGCCTCACTTGTTCAACCATGAACGCAGCAGCACAAAATTTACAGACGCAAGAAATACGAAAATTAAGGTATGTCAACTCCGATCACGTGATTGTTGATCGTCAAAATTTGATTGTGATTTTAAACAGCATCCCATACAAATTGTACAGCAAAGCAGCGTTAGGAGCAGCTAAATCGTGAACATTTTAATGCCTGTTTTTTTTATTGATTTTATTTTAATCATTGAAGTGCTCCTTGAAGCTCATTTCGGAAACAAAGTACCTATTGGATTTATTTACTATTCAGATCAGTATCCATAAGTGAAATGGAGTTATTACGAAAAACTATAGGCTGGGCTATACAATAGAAATTCAACGCAACAAAGTCAAACACTCTACTCAGTAGGATAAGCACGAGATAATTTTTAATTTGAACTCTTTCCTTCTGAAAGGCCCTTCAAGTAGCTTAAGTTTTATGCGATCGTTACATTAAGGCATGCTTTACACACTACCTCTCTCTCTCTTCATGGTTCTAAACACCAATAAACGTGCATACACAAAATATGGAGTCATATTGAAATTAATTTGCTAATTTTATTAAACGATTTAGATAAGAAATCACGATCGCGATAGATACACTGTATGTAAATGCGGCTAGCGAGACACAGGACACAGAAGCACCAAGTAAACGAGCGCCTAGGCCTGCATGAAAGCCTTCTTCTGGAAATGCGCCACCAGGTTTTTCATGATGGCTTTCCGCTGGAACACGACCTCACGCCGGCAGAAGCTGCCGAAAAAGAACGGACACTGGTACTCGACCGTCTCCTCGCACAGGGTGTCGCTATTGTTGGAGCGGGATATCTTAAATGCACCCTTCGAGTTTACTGCGGAAAGAGAGCGAAGAAAAGGATGAAGAAATCAGTGAAATGAACAAAAGGATAAAGAAACACGTGGCGTGCAATACTCACGGCAAAACAAGCCACCCAAAAAGCACGTCCGATGCGTGGACAAAACCGCATAATGGCCACCCTCGGTCTCCGGCAGCCGCAGCACAGAATATTGCCCGATCGCGGTGTTAAGCGAGTACGGCCAATGCGAAAGCCGCTCCCGGTACTCGACCGTGTACTTCCAGTGCTCCTGATTCCCGTGATCGGCCAGGATGCGAAAGTGCAATCTACAAGGAAAGCCAAACACATGATCAGTACATTTAAACACACATGCTCCCGGGTCTACGATCAGCTGACACCTTCCTACTTACATCGTGGGGTTGAGTTGCTTCATCCGGCTGAAATCGGCCACAAAATCCCACACGGATTCCGGATTGGTGTGTGGTATGACGGAATCGATCTCGTACCGCTCGTAGGATGAAGACAGGAAGTAGTACAGCGTGATCGCGATCGCTATCGCCGGGATCGCGCGTCGTTTCGTCCAGCGTCCAGTGATCGCCATCGTTCGAGAGGGTTCCGCAACACAGTGAGCACCCTTAGCGGCGAAAGGTTGATAAAATTCTGAACCGGCTGCGAGACCGAGCGGAGTTTGCGAGCTGCGATATGGAGATTGTTTACGCTTATGGTTTCGGTTGAGTTCAAGCATGCCGGTCTCCTCCGAAACTGTGTCGCACATGTGGTGCCCAGACGCAAGACGCGATCGTTGATATTCGTTGCGCATATCGATGGGCTTTATGCTTACACATTCACATTCCCTGCGGGATTTTACAGGGCGCGCCAGCTCGCTTGATCGAGTGGTTGGATGGAGCGCTTTATTTTTGCCAACCACGAGCGTGTGTTATCGGTTAGTTGTAATGGGCCATTTGTAATTGATTCGTTGCCAGCGTTTTGCCAGGCAGCACACGGAATGTGTTGTGGAATAAAAAAAAAATGCATTCGCACGGGGCAACGCCACGAGCCCTGTAACTTCCTTGCTGGGTGTTGGCCGGGGTTTGTTTCTTCTTGCTTGCTTGTGCAGCCGTGACGGAGCAAGCTGAACGAAACATTCGTTTGATGCTGGTGAATCACCGACAGTGGTGGCCGTAAAAGTAGGTGCAGCTTTGTATGCAACGAAGGCGCTGAGGTAAGTCACTCCAAAAGGGTTAACGGAAGGTCAGACCCAAGAGCTGGATCCTTTCCATGATGTAGCAATTTTTTTTTTCGGTTAGAAGAAATTGTTATGCTGGAGCCAATTGGCGGCAGAATTCACTAAACCCTCGATGTCCTTTTTGGTGCCTATATTTCAGGAGATGGCTTCGGAGTTCTATAACACGTTAGGATGGATTTTGAGCTGGGTACTCTGGGTGAGTATTAACCTATGCAAATCAAAATGTACACCGCTCCTTGGTGGTAAAATAACAAGTCTTTCCATTGTGAATCCTAGATTTGTTCTGATTTATTCGATGGTAATTTCAAGCTTATATACAAATAGCTACAAGAGCATTGGTTTATGCCATACATTTTCATAATGTGTTAGTTTCGGTGGCAAGGGAAATGTCCTTCAGTACGTCGACACATGATTATTTGGCTAAGGGCTGCTATAACATCTGGAAACACTTACAATTATTATTACCGACCGTGCGCAACGAATCCTAACCATATGAGTATTTGCTGGTATCCTTTTACGCATAAGAAAAGCGCATTTGTATTTTTACCGTTACTGCTTTCACCCGATGTTGGATGAGAATTTTTTTCTAGATCTACATGCATTTTTTCAAACGATCTTTTACGATCCTATTTCTATTTTTTTTCGCCCGTTCCGTTATGTACGGGTTCGTCCTTCCACGGAATGTTTAAAATATATTTTGACCAACGTTGAATCACTATAAGCTAAAGGAATGCTTTTCGTTGTTCTTGCACTATTGCCACTTGAGGCGGACGAACGGTTGAATTATAATTTTTCGCTATCCATTTCCGTGGGTGAATCTTAATTCCTTCAGCCCAGCGCTGACCGTGCATACGCGATGATGGATGGATGGTTGGATGGACCGTCGAAAGCCGCTTTCGAGCCACGGATGTCCAGGCACAACTCTTGAGTAGCTAAAGTACCGACAAGAATTGCGTTTGGACAATCAGAGCTAGAAATTGGGCTGTGTCGCAAAACGGGAACACACGGGACGGAGCATGGAAACAGCGATTCTCCATTCGCCGGTACCATTTCGGGCTTGCTGAAATGCGCTTTTCCATCTGCCGGTGGTTTCGAGGGTGTGGATGATTTTTCCCCTCTGGATTCGCTAGCCCGGCCCGAGACAAAACGAATAAAAATGAAGTAAAAAAAACGCACACACACATACGTGGGCGCGCGCGTAAAAAAAAAGATAAAATAACCTGAAAGCTCATAAAAACCAATCCAATTTACTGAAAAACCACTTGAAGTCAGCTGAAAATCCGTCGGGTCGTAAAACGTGAAGCACCAATTCACACAGGCGCGGAAGAGGGACCACGGTTTGGTGGCGGCATTATCGTTAGCGAGAGCCTCCCAGCCCCCGGTTCAGGTCCTGGCCGTCATGGTTTTGTGGCATTGTCTCTCTCACCCTCTCGAAAGGTCGGTAGGTTCGGGCTTGTGTCCTGACCGGACGCCGGATTTTGTCGTGTCGGGACAAATAAACGCAATCCGCTTGCTTAGTTGTTTTTGGGCATCATCTCTGCCGCAACCGACCCCAAAAATTGGGCACTTTCAGCGAAACCGTTTCCGATTGTCACCCAGGCAAAGAGAGAGAGAGAGAGAGAGAGAGAGAGAGAAAAACGGCAAATGGTGAAATGGCGATGAAATGAAAATGCCGTCCAAATGCGGCACCAACGATCGAAACCGACCGCCGAGTACCGGTCGCTGTGGGGAAAACGATCCTTCGAGCGGCCGCGGATGATCTGAAAATAAAAACGGTAAATGACGGGCGAGGGGAAAAAAACAACGCAAAAATGAAACGGCAATCGAAAACGCGGATAGCGCCGTGTGGTTGAAAAGTCATTCTCGTCGGTGCGCTGCAAGAGGATGCCCATTGGTGGCTGCTTTGTTTGTTGCCCTTTTTTTCGCCCATTACAAGCGCCCCGAAGCTGGAAATGGCCGTCGAAATAGTGTAGGTGTGCATCCTTCGAGCCACCGTGTCCGTGGGCTGGAATGAAGATGCCTCCTTGTGGCCATCCTTGCCGGTGGAAATGCAGCATTTTTTCTTCAAGCTCCAGTGACCGGAATACACGAGGAACGTCCAGTTCAGGATCATCCCGCGAACGGAACCAGGTTTCCACGGCAATAAACGGATAATCCTCCGTCACCAAAGAAACGGAGCCGACCGTGTTTTTGTCCGTTCTTGGGCGGGAACGTCCCGTTTCATCGCCAACCATCCAGCAGTGCCCATTATCTAAGCTGGGTTTGATTGCTTTTTCATTGTTGGGCGTTCAAGTTCCAGCGTCCGGTGGGAAAACAGACGGTGTGGAACGACAACCCCAACCCAGACATGGGCAGGAAAATGCACGTTTTCGTGATGGGAAAGTTTTGTAATGCTCACCGGGAAAACCCGGCGAGTTTTGGCTTTGATCTTTGATGGGTACGATCGCAACCGAGAAACTCGCCGGTAAGTTTGTTCCGAGACCACCAGCAAGATGGCTCAATTTGCAGCGTTCTCGCGGCTGTTGATTAATTAAAATTAATTGCACATAATACGCATCGAAAGGAGCCGCTCACTTTTCAAAACACTCGCCACTCTGGGTCGGTGCGCGTTGGCTGGGAAGTTTTTTAATTGTGAGCCTCCTTCCAAACCTCCTTCGGCTGGCTATCTCACGGGAGCTGGTTTTTGAAGTGTGGTATCTCGCGAGAGATCACCAGCGCCCTAATTTATCTGCTCAATATTCATCAGCAGCTGCGTTTCTTCCTTGCTTTAATTTTGTTCTAATTACATCCTCCCCCGTCCGGGCGCTCCGTGGATGAATCATGGATTCATGGATGAAAAATCGATCCGGAAGAAAATGCGTCCCGCTCACTTCCGAGTAACTTCCGGTTCCGGCCACCAGCGGCAATATCAACAAATCCACCAGCGCTCGTGGTCTGTTATCGTCGACCGGCAAAGCTTGTGCTATCCGCGGGCGCTTAGAAGGATCGGAAAGGCACGAACCAACAAGGAGCAAAAATAAAGGAACGCAGGAAAACGAAACGAAACAGACTCACCCGTAAAAACCCACCGCCAGTGTTGTTTGGCTGTTTTGCATTGTTTGCTTGCTAAATCAACACATTTCCGTCCGTGGCCACCATGGGCCCGCCATCAGTTCCGGTGGCCAACATTCGCTCGCTTTTGGCAGACCGTGTCTGGGAGGAGTCGATACGACGGGAAGCCAAGAAGGTGGAATAGAGGGGCAGGATGGTTGTTTCTCTCCTCCCCGGGCAATAATCAAAGCCGGTGCGGCAGTACGCCGCTTGAATGCGAATAGGCCGTGAAAAGAGGCAAGCAAACAAAAATTTTAAAACTGTTTATCCTGAGTATTAGTCTATTTCCCGGCGGCTGGTGGTCGGTGCTGGAAATACGACCGAGCTCCAGAAGTGAGGATGAAGAGGTGGTTTGGGCACACATACACCCACACACACACACTCATCCTCAACATATGGCATTTGGGACTCGCTCGGCGGAGGACCAAAGGCAAATAGTGTTGGATTGGAACCTGTTTCTTGTCTCTCGCTGGGAAAGAACAAACCCAATCGTCACGAAGCTTAATCGAATCGATGGTCGTGTCTCGGTAGCGGTTCAGGAATAAAACCATGCATTTTTGTGCTTTAAAAGATCAGTGTGCTAACCGTGCTATTCAAGCGATCGCATGTACACCCTGTTGATCGATGAAAGCAGCGTGTGGTGAGATAGCCGAAATGAGTGAAATATTTCAGTGAAATATTTCACCGACTTGATCGATTTCGCGAACACGTGCAAAATTCAAAACGCGCGCGGACGATTGTGCAGATTTTTGGATCTTTTTCCAATTGTGCTGTTTGTCTGGAAGGACACTTTGTAAAAACGTTTGAAAGTTAAATTCCCGCTAAAGGATACGTGGAAGCGTTCGTCCACATTGCCCTTCCGTCGCTTTGGGGGACGATAAAAAACACACACACGGATAATACGCAGATTTGATTGAACGAAATTCAACCGAAGGTTTAACACTTGTGTACTCAATCCAGCAGTAGAAAAAAAAACCAACCGGCAAGCAAAGCAATACGTTAAGCCTATCTCTCGCTTTTCATTTTTTTTTCTGCGCGCGTTTTTGTTCTCGCTTTGCTCCCACGTATGCTAATATTGTGTTCCTTACTGATCCCGTTTTTTACCTCCGTTTTTGCGTCATCCATATGCATGCAATTGGTATTCCCTCTCCAAAACCCCCCGCCTCCAACTGTTCCCTCCTCACCGCTATGTCTCCGCGCGAGCGGTCTCGATAAGTTTTGTTTGATTTTAATTTATCGTTATTGCAAACGTCCAGGCGCGCCCCGGCATTCGGGGCCACCTTCTGGTGCCTTTTGTTTGCTTGTGCGGCTTTTCAGCGGCACTCCCACTTCACATTCTCCTCCTTTCCATCCCAACGAATGACACCCCCGCATTGCAAATGGTTGGCCGGTTCGAATTGTACCACCACAGCCGGCAGTTGTTGTGCAACGCGAGTCCCATGTCACGCACAGGCACGTACCCAACCCGGATCGAACAGTTAACGCTCGGGGACCGGCAAGGGATGCTTCAGCGCCCACTTTTACACCCCTGCTCCCCCTTCCAAGGCATAACCACCCACCCACAACTCGATGTGAGCTTGGCAGCTCCGAATCCCCGAGTACGATTGGTGTGCGTGCGGGCGTGAAGTTTATTGAAAATTACGCCGGACGAACGCAACGGCAACGGCTGGCGTAACGAGCGACATGACGAGATGATGTTGCCCCGTTGACGTGAAAGGGATGAACCGGGTCCAGGGATGGAACCACGGACGGAACTCACAGACGCCCTCCATGTGACAGCCGCACAAAGCCGCGCACCCATTTGCCAATTTGCGCCGCTACCGAGTGCAGCGAGCTGCACGGCCACGACCACGCGGCCGGTTGTAATTTAGCTGTTACTTCGGTTGCATAAGGTGCCATTTTATTTCCAGCTACCTTAACCGGGTTCCATTGTTTGGTTCCAGTGCCGGTTCCGGTTCGTCTCGGGCGGGCACAGTTGAACGAACGGAATGGTAGAAAGCGGATTAGACGCGTCTACTTGCAGGATTACCGGTGTCCTTTTGTTTCCCTTTGGGAATGCTGGTCCAGTGAGTGAGGTTTAAAAACGACCGAGCTTGAACACTCGACAATCCCCGAATGAAGGCACGTTCGGAAGATTTGCGCTTTATCAGTCGATGCGTTGCATCTTACAACCAGCATCGGGAGCGCGGCGAAGGCAATCGTCGTGTTGGAAAATTGTCTAAATCAAGGCGCGCTAGTGCTACTACGGGTGATTCGGTGGTTTTGCATGTTAATTAATTTCCCACTCAATCCACCTCACTCGCGCGAAACATTGGAAGAAGTTTCGGCTTGCCTTCAGTACCATCCGCATGCGGGTCGCATTCGCACGGGTTGGCGCCATTTTTCTTGTTTTCCCAGCTCGCCCCACAGAGCATTGGGGGATGTTGGGATTTAATTTAAGGCACACGCCGTTATCCCAGTCCCGGGCTTTGCTAGCTTTGGTTGCTTGGTTGCTTGGCTTCCGGGAAACGCTACGTACCCACGTTTTTCGCAGTTTCTCTCCCCACCGTCGGGCCACCTCGGGACTGCCGTAGTAATTAATTTCCGACTATTTGTGCCTGCAATGAAAGTGAAAAATTAAATTAAAATTTAATTGTTTTTTTCTTCACCCTCTCTCTCTTAGCTCGGGGGCTTTTGCTTCCCCCGAGGGTGGGATTTCGAAGCGGAGCATTCTGTCCCGTCCGATTGGCTCCGGGGCTCAAGCGGAACCGCTTGGCGCCAGCTTTCCCAGAGGTCAACCGAGCGTTGCTGAGGATGGGGGAAAATGGCACCGCAGGCGCTTAGTGACGCGTGTTCGCATCCGGTCGACGCCATCTTCGATCACGGACAACGGATCGCGCACGTCTCCACGTGGCGGTGGGTCGCTTTTGATGTGCACTCTTTCGAGAGTGGAATTGGCTTGTGGTTTTTTTTTTTTATTTTCATCTATTTGTTGTTGTCTGCCTTTTTTGTGGCATGTTGCGCTTTAGTGCTTTCGAGTCGGGATTCGGGAATTTCTAGACAGTCACAGGACACAGAACCAAACGAACGGGTAACGTCCACAAACGCACGCACACACACACCGCTTCTTCGTCCACCACATCCGGTGGCTTTTCCGCGGTACAATCTTTCCCCTCAACGGTCCAAGATCGGTGGAACGTGACGGAAAATGACACGTTCAACTTTTGCAATTATTTATGCAGCACTTTTTTCGCTTTTTTCCTTTTTTTTTGTTAGTGTGTTGGTATGCCTTCCCGTCCCTGCAGTGCACTTTGGGCGATGCGGTTGCTCCCACAGCCAGTCCTATAAGGACACACCCTTCCCAACCGGTGAAGCGCATTCGATGGCATCAGAATTGGGCAAACAACTTCTCGCCGGTTGCCACCACCGGCCAGCCAGAGTCGGGAAAGTTTCTCGCCCGATTGTTCCTCTCGGGGTCGTTTGATTTGATGGTGTTTTGTATGGATGTGGTGCATGCCCGTGGCTTCATTATGCGCCGCTGGCAGGAACGTTTGTCAGCACGCCGGAGGACGTTCGAGTGAAAGGCGCCATCAGTGAGAGAGCATTAAACCGTCCAACTACTGCTGGCAGGCGACAGGCACCATCGAGCGGCCAGTCAAACGTAGGAGCCACAGAGAGTTGCACTTTTGGTTGCCATCATACAACCGATTCGCGCTCGAGTTTCACCATGTCAGTAGGCTTTGGAATGTGTGGAAATGAACGCTGCGTGCTTTTCCCGAGGAAACATTTCAACCATTTTTTGACATGGTTTTGGGGGAACAAAAGTTACACGGAATCGGGCTTGTTCGGTGCTTACAGAAGAAAACCCCGCTCATAATCGATTCAGCAAACACACGCCCCAACAAGGATCTCGAGTTTTACGAGCATTAGGGGTAGATCCTGGCCTGCCTTTCTTCGCTCCCGGCCGAATGGGAGGGGGTTTCACGTCAAACTTTTTCACATACTCCAACATTTCCTACTCATTTCCCAGCCTCGGACGTCCCGAGTTCCGCCCCTGCAAGGGTTGCAGCAAACGCACCAGCACAAGGCGTTAGTAAAGCGAGCGGAAGTTTATGTGCAGTTATTCCACCAGCGTGGTACATTGTTTCATAGCGAGCGCCATGTTCGGTGTGTTGAAAAAGTTCGCACTACGTTGCGTACGTATGTTTAGCGAGTTGGGAGGGATAGCGGGAGATGCTAGTGAAAAAGTCGAACCAGGTAGGGAAAAGTTTCCTTTCGTGGCACCCCGAAACGATCCGATTTGCAGCAATAGCAAACCGGCAGCTGCCTTTGCCACAGAGGGCTAACTTCATGCTTTAATATCTAGCGCAGTGCCGGTGGCGTAGTCTTCTCTATTTCCCTGGTGTGCCTTTTTCTCCAACAACCCACTGCTCGTATGGCTTGTGGCCGTGTGTGTGTGTGTGTGTGTGGTCCGTGCAGGAGCTTTTTTCTCGCCTCATCTTCACCCGCACTGCCTCGCTTGCTCACATCGCCCGTACACCCGACGACGTATCAAATTTGCATAATCCTTGTTTTCTTAATCCTTTAAGCTGAATGTTATCAAACGACATCACCGTCACCGCGTTGGACCGCGTGTGGGCTTCGGCTCTACCGACAACTAGCTCCCGCAGAGTGCCGGAGTCGGTTTCGGGTTTCGTCTCAGCGCGCTCGTGCAGGTGGAGGTCGGGAAAAACCCCTGCGAAAGGTCCTCACAACCCCGGGGAGCGTAGTTTGACTTCATCGTCAATGGGAAGTGCGGAACAGGACCTTTGTCCTTTGGTCGACGAACCAACGCAGACGGCGGCAGGTTTCGAATTCCGATTCCGGAAAGTGGGTCACCTCCCTCTTTCTCCTCGGTTCCTGAGGTGGAGTTCTTCTTCGTTATTTTTTTTGCTGTCACTACTTCCGGTTTTCTTTTCGGTTGTGGCTTTTGCGGCCCACGAAATCCGGCCAAGAATGTCGGTGCAGCGTTTGGGAATGACTTCGCACTGAGCAAGGACGACGCCCGGGGAGGTTCTTGCGTTTGACTTTTGCGAGGTGTGGTGATATTTACTCACCCGCTTGGTTTGGGTGAAAGGATAGCAATGAACGAAAAAAAAAAAATGCGAAGCGTAACCGCACACGCAGAACGCTCGTAAATATGGCTTTAGTCACTCTGCGGTGAATCGAGGTGATTTCTTGTGTTGCGTGTGTTTAAGACCTCTGTCGGCTTTCGACTTTCGACCGGAAAACGGGGCGCTTCATTTGAGCGATGTGTACCTTTCGAGAACGAGAAAGGACCACCCCAGTGACGAGCGGGGTTAACGGTGGTGTGCGACACCAACCGGGGAGGCTGGCTTTTCCCAATCGAGTTCGATGAAGGTTACTTCCGCAGACCGATAAGCGCATTAGTTGCGAGAGGCAAAGACGACCCGGAACGGAAAGTATGGTTGGCCTTCGAGTGGGTGGATTATGATGACATTTTCCAGCGAATGTCGCTTGGTTGTCGGTCACGACACGCTAACAAACGAACGAACGAACGAACGAACGAGTCCTTGAGCTCTCTCCTCCCAAGGGGACATCCGAATGTCTCGGTTGGTGCTCGATTTTACGCCAACGCCTTAAAATAAATGAGATCCCGTACCGGCACGGCACTTTATCTTGCCTAAGCGCAATTAGTTTGCATGGTTGCACTTTTCGCACCCGACTGGCGTCTGCAGAGGGCCGGATTAGGGCCGCCCGGAAGGTTCTTATATTTTCCGAGCTCTCCCCCAGCAGCCAGCCGTTCCGGGCGCGGCGAAGGATTTGTGCCGGCTTACGGGCGCTGATCGGTGTCGTCTGAGCGACGGATCGCACCGTCACGGGGGAGGATTTCTTTTCGGTGTTTCGTGGCGCCAGCTCGGTGGAAGCAGCCCTGTTTGGTGTAATTAAATTTCCCCAGGACCGTGGAGAGTGCTGTCTCGAGGTGACGTGGAAAAGTTGGGCCTGTTAATTACTTAATCGTCTCGATTATACGTGTGATTTGTGTTGCTCTATTGAAGCATATATTTTCGCATTTTGCAGATGCAGAGTGTTGGAGCGAAAAAAAATATTACACGTGCTATATCACGTCGAACGGGAAACATCCGTATTTAACGCACCAATGACATGAGTTCATGCGCCCCATTGTGGGTTGTTACAGGACAGATGCTCTTTTTAAAGCCCTCTTCATCAGTCCCATTCCGACTGCTCGGTATTCATGGTGGAATTCGAAACACAACTATCGTCCACCGATGGTCGTAATAGATGTCGTTAAACAATTTCAAGCCCGTATTTCAATTTAGCACCGAGTGTAGGTTATCTAACGAAAGTTCACCCGCGAGGTGGTTGATGGAAATTAGAAAATGGTGCAACTGCCGACCGACCCGGGAGTGGGATCATCCCATTTCCGTTCATTAGCAGCACGCTTTTCGGTGCTTTAAATGAAGCAAAAACACATTCCCCGACAAAAACGGTCCATCAAACTATCGGCCCCATGCGACACGACCCCCTGCGGTCCTTTGCCGTTGATCCATCCCGTGTCGGCTGATTCGAATGCCAACCAGCCAACCAAACCGACGCAGCTGACGGTTCTGCAAGCTGCAATGCAGTGCCTGGGCACCATTAGAGCAAGGACCGCGTTGGGGAGAGATGGGAAAGAAAAATAACGCCCATCCTGTGGTGGGCAGTGGTGCAATGGGGTGCGGGTGATGGCGTGCTAAAAACATTTCCCATCCCCACAAAACACGCGTAAGCACTCGCTAATGGGTTACCCGCTCGCCTTCGTGGTCGCGCCTAAATGGAAATGTAGTTTAAAATTAAATTAAACTTTTCATGGCCCCATATGTGTGTGTGTGTGTGTGTGTTTGTTGCCATGGAAACTTCGTTCCGCATCTATTCTGGGGTACGTTGATGGCAAAAGCTTGCAGTTGGCGAGATGCTGGGATTCGCCATTTTTCCCCATTCGGTTGGTTCCGAAAAACGATTGCATGCGGTTCGCTTGGTTTGGTTGGTGTGTGGTGAGTTTAGTGAACGGAATTATTAATTCATACACAAAAGTGAGTCTGGTGGGGCTTTTTCCATTTTCCCATCGCGGTTTCGGGCGCTTTTTGGAAGTCCTTTTGACTTCCACGAGGACGCTTTTGCCGTTTGCTTCTTACCAGGCACGGATTGATAATTTGATGATGTGTGCGCGCTTGCATGTGGCTCGGAAAACTAATGCCCGGGGGGTGTGCGATGTGGTGGGTGGGGATGAAACTCGTTGCACCAATTAAAATACCTTTCATGCCGCCACCGAGCCACACGACGCTTTGTTGCATTCCGCTTTGCGCCTTTCATTACGTCCCCGTAGCCCAGGAGAGACTGGGGTGTAATAATGCGAGCTTTATTCGGTCGATGGTATTAATGAGATTTTCCGGCTTGCAGCCACCTCCTGCAGACGGAGTGGCGCGTAAGCTCCCAATCCAATCAATGCACCGGGCGAAGGCAATGTGAAAACGTTGCACGCGTGAAATATGACCGCACGTGAAGGCGTTGTTAATGATTTACGCGGGAAAGCCCACCCGAAAGAGGGATGAAAAAAATCACTCCCAGGATGTGGGCGTTTGTCGTTTGATTTTTTGTCCCCATATGCCTACCCCCAACACACACACACGCCCACACACATGCACACCCAGCACATGTGTCGCGCGTTTGGCACAAAATTAATGGGGAATATAAAAATTAATCAGAAGCCACAAAATAGTGAATGAGTTGTAAAATATATTCATGACTTACTGTGGTCGGACGGGAAGCCGAAGTCCCGGACGGCGGGCCCGGAGCCCGAAAATCGATTTATGAGCCCATTAAAAGCACCCGAAGCATCGATGCGCGAAATTGGCTCGAGTCATGGACCGGAATCGCGCACTGGACCGGCTATTGGTCCTTTGCGTTGGTGGCCGCGAGCCCGGTTTGGGTTCGGTTTCTGGGGTGGTGAGATATTTTTGGCCGTCTCGCTAGCGGGGCACGGTGGCCACGAAAGATCATGGGATTCCTGCAAACCAGGGTGTCATTATAAATTTATTGAAACATTAATTACAATTAATTATAGATGTAGCCGACATTCACTTACGCTGCTGCCGCCGTTTCATGCAGGTTGTGTCGTGTGGGCTGTGTTTCCCGGGTCAATTTAGAAGCTCTCAATCTAGGGTTAGATCATCGCTTATCATGTCCAGGAAAGCGGTCGCGCCCGTGGATCTGTAATGAGAGGAGTACATGGACCCGTTGAAACATACAACTGGTTATGTAAAGCTTTTCCGTTCAACTACAAGAACAAAAAAGGACTAAAAGATACTCAAAAGCAACTTGAACTCATACACCCGATCGGCGGTTAATGGTGAATCGAAGTGAAGCCCCGAGAAGAAAATTATTAAATCAATAAATCCATATGCCACCCACGACCGACCGGGGAAGTTTACTTTGACGACAGCCATTCGGTGGGCAGCAATCACGCCCGGGAAACCCACCAGTGTTTCCTACCACCCGACGCCTAAGCCGGTGCGTTGTTGTATTTCTTTTAATAAAATTACACTCCCGAAACGTGCTTCCCGTGCGAAATCGGGTCCACGCTTACGGATGCGCTGCACCAGGACGGCTTGGCGTTTGATATTCCCGGCACGAACGGCACCTGTGCACCATGCGCGCGCGTTGAGAAGGTGCCAGATTGCTGCCGAGAAAGGCTGGATCAATCGACCCACAGGGCTAAACGTCAAAAGGTGAACCAACGCCCCAGACGCCACGCGTCACAGTTGCGAGTGATGGGACGGCCCTTCCAGAGTCGATCACGGAATCGATCTCACACTCGATGGGGGTGATTTGGTGCGAGCGTGAAGGGTGGAAATTCGAGCAGGTCCACATGATTGGAACCGACCGATGGGAAAGTGGCAATTGTCCGTCGGGTGCGGATGGTTTGGTTTCGCGACACACGACACGGGCTACTGATCGGGGGTGGCCTTTACGAGCTGATAAGATTATGTGCGAATGTGCCACTGGTTTATTGGCTCTCAACCTGGTCCAGGATTGAAGTCGTTTCGCTTTCGGCGCAACCACTCGGCCCGTTTTGGGGGTGCAAAAGGACGAACCGATAACGAGCGCCCGTTCGGGGGTGGGTCTTTTTTTTTCTCACTCTGTTTGACCGTCGGGCTGTCATAAAACCCACGTCTCCATGTAGGCTCGTCAGAGGGAACCCACGTGGTTTTACTTATGCGAAAGGTATCGGAAGAATCACCCATGATGAGGTTGGTTTCCGAATCGACAGAGCTTGAGCCTGTGTTAGGGTGGGCCACTCACTCATTAGCTTCCCCGCAATAGTGGAGCAGTTTCGGGTGGGATTTTCCCGGAAAAGCACGGTCAATGGCTGAAATCTGCCACCCCATGCCAGTGCCGGAGCATTATTATTCATTATCTGCTTTCGTCAATTGAGTACCGGGATCTAATAAAGTGGATTCGCCAAAAACCCATTATGAATGCATGATTGAGGAAGCGAATATTGAATGGATTCCATGGGACATCTTGCGGGAGCGGAACCACCCACCGGAAGTACCACCCAACAGCGATAGATTATGTACTTTTCGCATGCATTGTGATTCACAGGAGCGTTATCGCAGGCAACTAAATCGATTGATCAACAGATTAGTTCTTTTGAGGTGAAATATGCTATCACAATGGTAGTATTACACGTTTGTGTATGCTTTCAAATGAATCAGTTCGTTGGTGGTCAAGCACTATTTTAGTAAAACACTGCTTCGTTCATTATCACTTTGTAGATTATCATTTGCAGTGCGCAAAACAGAGCTACAACATGGAGGAGCTGGTGGAGCTCGAAGACCCCGTTTGGTTTATTTGACGGGAAATTGCATAATTGAATGTCCCCACCGGCGAGAAACCAGGAGTGAAGGTCCAAACAGAATGGAAACAAAAACAGGATAAAAATAATCAGAATAAAACTTGCCACTTCCTTCGGGAAATCCTGGCGCTTAGGGGGATGATATTTTTTCGTTTTATTTTGCAAATGTCCACCAATGGGCGAAGGCGAAGAGCGTTTCTTTTTCGAATGGAGCATTCGTTCGTTAGAACGTTCAGCTAGCACCGAGTTCTCTCATCAAGGGGTTGGAGAATTGCTTCACGAAAGGGCTTACAGGCGGCTGTGGGCTGGCGCTGTGTAAACAACGAATACGTTCCTCCAGCGTATTGTAATGGCAACAATGTTTCCGTCGGCATTTGTGCTGGCGTTTTTCCCGCAACTCCCGGTCCGCTCGGGCGATGAAAGCTGCTTTTTCACCACGGTATTATCGAGCAGCGCCAGCCTCTCGCGTTGCCCGCGACAGAGCGCACTTTTTGCATTGCTTTTTTTTATTTTAAATTAATCACCCGTATCTGTGTCATTCGTGATGGGATTTTATTTGCCTTTCTTCTCTGCTCGCGTGCCATTCCGTCACGGCAGAACGAACGAAACCCCTGAAGCAAATGAAAAAAAAAAAAAAATACAGCGAATACCGTTTCTCTTCAGCCCTTGCTGGGCTTGTGCAACGAGCAGACAAACAAACGATGCAAATTGCAATCGGCCGCATCCGAGGCCGTGGTAAGGGGGCCGGGCACTTGCTGAAGAAAACCCACCGTTGGTGGTCGGTCCTGTGGCTTGTGGGGTTTTTTCGCGTCGCACTGCCCAGCGCGAACGGGAACGTAAACATTCTACCACGATCGTGCCCGATCCGGCCGGTGCATCCAGCGCAAATGGGATGATTTATTCATTTCTGTGGTTTAATGAATACGACGCCACACCCGTAGGACGAGCTAAGTTTGCTAATGGTGAAGTGGGAGTGCTCAGCTTTTTTCTACCTTTCGTCGTCTCGTACGCTATCCGCTCCTTTTCGGGGAAAACTGGGGAGACCCTGCGTCTCCCGGTGGGTGGAAACGTCGCTATCTACATCGAATAAATTTAATTAAATAAAACGGACAGTGAACAGCAGCGAACACGATGTACACTGGGACGAATGAAGGCAAAACATGCTGATTTGCTGGAGCAGAGGTTCAGTAGCAGAGCCTCATTGATTGCGCTCTGGTCTCGCAGGACTTTCGGGGAGAAAAACAAGTGCTGTAAGGCATCGTTTTTGTTAGTAAAAGGGACAAAATCACGATCCCATTTGGGTGGAATAAATCGTACTCCAAAACGTCGAGGACGTCGCTGTCTTTTAGTTGTTTTCGATCGTGAAGCACAATCGTTATTCATATATCGCTGATTAGTGATTAACATGAAGCTCGAATCGGTGTAGTAATGCACGCTCTAGTGCGGGCGATATTTTCCGTTGGTCGGACCCTTTGGTATTTCTCAATCCATTTCACCCGTCCCATGCCGCTACTCTGAATACGCGCACCTCACTTGAGAAAGTCATAAAGCGAAAGCAGCAAAACCAGCAAACCCATTCAACTAATACCCGATGAATTAGTTCGACGCGAGCCCCATCGGGCGCGAATGGGCAACTCCACCGTCGATGGTGGCACATATGAGGCTCCAGCCATGTACGTGTGCACTCGACTAAAGGACGGAAAAACGCGAGCAACCCAGCGGCAAAGTGTTTAATAACGTGACCGGCAGTAATTTATATCTTTCACCTTTCTGATTTTTATCTCACCTGTGTACTTTGTCGCCACCGCCCAAGCGGTTTAGCCGAGGCGGCGAAGGCAACCCGCACACGGCGGTGGTTAGTTTGGATAAACGGTTTGACCAATCATTAAAGCACTTGTCCTGACTGGGCGCCCCGAACGGAGGAGGAGGGCAAAGTCGGAAGTCGGGAAAAGCGACAAAAAAAAAAGCAAACCAAATCGGCTCCTTTCTCGGACGGGTCGTTTAGACGACGCCATTTGGCGCCATTTGATCTTTCACCGGGGTGGTTTTTAGTCGCTCCGTTCGGACGTACCGGCGCTTGTTGGGGCTGGTTTTTTTTTTTTGGTGGCTTTTCTCCATTTTCTTGCACACACTCGCAAAGCCTTTGAGGGGATTTTTCTCTCGTTTTATGCTTCTTAGATTTCTTTTTCTCCTGGTCCGTTTTTGCGGCTGTTACCACACGGTCGCAGCACTTAAATGCACATGGCAAACCGTGGAAGGTCGAGTGGCACGAGATACTCCGGGGGTGACCTTAGAAACGGCACGATTGCAGTCAATGTTTATCGTTTCCAAATTGGTTTAAATGCGCTGGTACCTTGGGTGCTACAGTCTTTGGGCTTCCGAGCGAGAGTCGAAAAAAAAATTGCAATGACCATATGACGCGTTTGGAACGCAATTGCAACTGGTTTGTAAGGATTTTTATCGCTTCAGAAACACCTTCGCGATTGGAGCTATGAAAGCCATTGAAATGCGATTTTCATTGAGTTGCGATTTTAAAGTAACCTAAAGGTCTGTATAAATACTTTGAACGGTCTTTTTTATGAGGTTTTTTCTCGAGTGAAGTTCTATGATAGAGTCTCATAAAGGCCAAGCTTTTAATTTGAGAAATATAATCCTTTTTGCATAATGTGAATTGTTTAGAGAGTCAATCGGTTATCTATCTGCTGTTAATCTGCTGGAATAGTAGATAATCTCTAGTACTCATGGTAGAACTCGACCCATATCTTGGTCTGAGCGAGAGAGGTGATAAGGCTAGAGAGGACGCATACCCCGAAATACTGCTTCCGAGTTAAGCCGAGCGCGGATCTTCTCACGCTATACAAACACCAGCGACAGCGCGAGACAAGTACACTTAAATCAGATCGCTTCGCGTTCACTTGATCTTCTAATTTCACTCACACTTCTGCTTGGGGGCAACGTCTTTTGTTAGTTACGCTCCATACGGGGTCCTGTCAGTCTTGATGAGTTGACGCTAAAGTGTAGTCTATGGTTGGGAGCCCTTTCGTAAGTTACACGCGTAGTGCAAAAGTTCTAAATTAGGTGGCGATAATGGTGTCCTTTGATGTGGCTGCGATTATGTGTCAAAGTGCAAGTGAAAGTGTTTTCGCTCCAAGCAGCGCTTGTGAAGATCAAGCCTCATTGGCACGTTCGATTCATTCAATAGTGATAAGTGATAAGTGAAACAGTATGAATGAATGAAAAAAGTAAAGTTAGTGTACCTAAAGTGTGATCACGCAGGGTAATAGCCTAAAAATGGCAATTTCATCGGTGATAAGTTGCGTGGAAGTAATTGCGTGCATATCCAAATCCGGTTACAAGTGGTGCAAAGTAAAGCCAAAAATTCGTGTAGTTAGTTGCGGATAACGGGATCGTTAATCCTGCACGTGGTGCGCGATTGTGTTAATGGTAATGTTTTAGTGAACAGTGAAGTGCCAAAATTTATTATTTCGTAGTATACCAGCCTACGTTTTGGTGCATTTCAGTTTCAAGCATTTTGTGAAGTGTAACGGGTTCGTGATATTTGTGGTGTAGTTATCGCGTTGGTGTTATAATTATAAGTGCGTTCCAGCCAGTGTATGGTGCGTCTGTTACTGATTCATCTCACGCCATCGGTATAGAAGCGGTCATTGATCTCAGGAGTAGTCTTCAATCAACCGGAGCAGTATCACTCACACTATAGCAAATGGTGTGGAATGCAGACTTGCGGAGTCCAGAGCATTGATAAGAATCAATGTCTCGTAAAGGTAAGTAACTTTTTGTACAAAGATTTTTCTTACTCTTCTTTCTGGGAAGTGGGATGTAGCTTTTCATATTCCCTTGGGTAGGTTGGATTTGGTTAGATTTTCTATGATTTGTTTTTATCGATTTTGAAATATGATTTGTTAATTACGTGAAATCCATCAAATTATTGTTGTCTTCAATAACTCTCCTCTTTGATTGGCATTACCATTGAATACACATTTTCCAATGTATCTAAATCACATGCCCACGTGCCGCGTACATGTCACGATGTTAACGCAGTCAAGCTGCGAGTGAATATTTGTATTAATTTAGCTTCCACATAGACCCGCCGCGATACCGTCAGATTAGTTTGACAAACGAAAATTAATCCCGCCTGTAATGCGAAGCGCAGATTGCAGCACCGGTGCATTAGAATCATGAATCAAGCCCGAATCAATTTGCATGCCAACCGAAACGCGATCCCGCCAGCGACATCCCGACACCACGAAATCAGGACCGTCCGACTTCTGATGGAAGGATATGCGTGTACACTGTGTACATTGTGTCGCTTGAGTCATGGTTTCAAATCGCCACCGAAGGGTATTGTTGTTGCCAGTTGATTCCGTATCTGCCGTTGCACAAATAATGGCACCGTGACAAACAAAACCCACCCCAAACCCGTTTGCAGGATGCCACTCGCGGGAGCGATACCATCGACTGTCACCATAAATCGCATTGATAAAGCGAAACGCGGCACGACAGGCGCGCTCCTTCGAATGGTGGTGTTCGAACGTAATGAACCCGCCGGCAAAGGCTACGGGTAGGCGAGTACAGTTTTCCAGCCACGGGCTCACCGGTTCGGTCACATTCGGTAGTTAATTAAATAGCACTCATAAATCACCGGATGCCCCCTCCCCTTCCCTCTTCAGCATGTGACCTCTGACCGGTGGTGGGTTCCAGGCTCATTTGCTCGCAGCATCCGTCCCACCCTCCGGGAAAACCACCTCTCTCGAAAGGTGGGGATGGGGCGAGAAGATTTTACATCAAATTCCATTTATCACCACTCCGCTGGCACCAATTTAGAAGCCCGCGGGCGGACTCGCCGTTCCAGTTAACCTACATAATGGAGATGGGAGGCCCTGGTGGAGGTGTCGCAGGATTCATGTCCTCAATCACGGGCGCTTGGAAAAGCGAGAGGGTGACGGGTGATGAGACCCCGATTTAAGTTCGCGCAACACGTCCAAATTTTGCCACGCCAACTGCGATGGTGGCGTTCGGTAAACCAGCACCTGTCAGCCTGGTTTACCACCGTGACAGATCAGCTGTCACATTACGTCTGTCGGGCGCTTCGGAGAATTCGAATATGCAGCCAGGAGTTTTATGTGCCTTTCTCGTGACTGTTTTCCCGTGATGGTAGGAACGGGTTAGTTCGAAGGTCGTAGCCCGATTGGTCATTACAAGGACCCTTTCCATTAGCAAACTGCTATGGTTACTTAGGTGCATTTGTAGCAATTTCACTTCGTTCAAGAAAACGTTCCTTTTGCAAAGCGATAGAAACTTGACTTAATTAAAAAAAACCTTGTCACATGGGTATATGCGAGAATAACAATGTGCGTCCTAACCACACACTCACACAAAGCATTCTTGTTGTAACAATCGGCCAAGTCCGTCTCGCATGTGTCCCACTTGATGGCCACTCGAAGTGGAGAGCATTCGAGAGTCCTGGGTGCTGGGGTTTCGGATGGATACGGAATTAAATCAAATCACTATTATTTATCTATTCTAAACTAATAAATTACGGTTGGCACTTGAGGTTGTCCGGTGAAACCGGCCCACCCCGTGTGTGGGTGAGGGCACGTTCCACAAAGTAAGCAGGATCTCTATTTGCATGCGCAACTGTTAGAGGCACGTTCACGACCACGGTGTCAACGCGTCCTGGCGAGTCCTGCCGTGGGAGTGAGGAGTGAAACAAATAAATAACGCCAGCACAGGCAGGCTGCAGTGGCCGTATGGGGGAGAGGTCCTGTGCGGATTAGAGCCGAGTGCCATTTTATAGCGCACTCTAATCAAAGATCAACAATTGCTCAACCGGATTGGTGACCCACCGTCGGGACACCGAAGGGAAATTCGATGGCGACAACGGTGGCGCGGTTGTTGCATATTAAGAAGACTCGCCACCACTCTTCTGGGGCTCCGGCGTTGGCCACCAATCGGTCCCTTTTGGACGCACCGCAAGCATAGCGAGCTGGGAGCGTACGTGGTGTGCAGGGATTTTCATTATGTATTCTCGGGCCTCGAGTTGGGACGTATTCCCCAACGTTCCTCAAGCCCAGCAGCGCAGGAGGAGGTTTGCTTTCGATAAACACCTGACCTGCGTCTGGTGCGGTGTCGACCACCAGGTCCAACAGACGGTTCACACCTGCCCTCCCGGCCCACGTGAGTTCACCTCTTCCGGTTTGCCTTTCTTGTTCGAGTGGCTATTATGTTTCCGACAACCGGCACTGGATAGCGCCATCGACACTGTGGTAGACCACTCACCCACGCTGGTGGAGGCATCCAAAGCGGCTTGAACATAAACATCATAATCATATCAAAATACGGAAAACAAAATATGCAAATTTGTTCTAAATTACTAAATCAAAATAGAGTAAATATTCATGGCCACTCCGGTCCTGCAGCCTGTGGGTGAATTGTGGCCCCTTTACCGTCTGAACGATGCAAACCGGAGGGTGACTGTTTTCGTCCTTACTGTGGGTGGGAGTGACTCGATTTTTGTAGAGAATAAACGACCTCCTTTTTGGGATGGTGGGGTATAAATGAATGCTCGGTTGTTACGAGTGGCTTAACATGACCGAGCCAAGGAAGGTCGTGGATGATATTGATCCGGAATCACACATGCCCTCAAGGGGGATTCGTCCACACATAATCAATAAGCTAAAGGTATAGACAAAAAAAGTGTTTGGAATTTTTATTGCAGCTTTGTAGTGACCAGGCGACTCCATTTAAACATTCATCATTAACCAGGCGCCTCCATCTGTGAGCAAAAATCAACATTTCTGTGGCGTAATGAGCTGGCTTATCATCTAAAGAATATGTTTCATGCTTAATTTTTATGCGTAACAAAGAAATCCACCAGCGCGTGCAACATTCCGATCGATTTTTGTCACGTTGTCAAGCCAAACTGGCATTTCCATCGATAAAATCAACCCTCACCGCGACAGCGACAAGACGCTGCCATCTCCGTGAGATGACAAGCCCGAGAGTGACATGAAAACTTTTTAATCCGCTTCCATAAATAATTCTTAGTGTTTGGTTTGCCGCACCCGGGTTCAGCTCGGTGAACAGTGGGAGCAAACATTGCGCGGTGAATCTCGACGTCGCACTCCCGTCACGGGTGCGCAGTTCCAAAGCAGGAAGATAAGTAAATTCTTGCCTAGCATGACACTAAAACTTTAATTAAACAAGTAAATTTATTTACGACGACGACAGACGACCGAACGAGGATGCTTTTTCCCCCTGATGGAGTGTAAAATTCTGTCCCGTGCCATGAGTTGGTGAGCTGTCAAAAGTTAGAAGTCGACGGGTCGGGGCATGACGTCGAGGTTTTTTTTTCGAGTGCCAAGTGCTTCTTGTCTCACTAAGATTTGTCGGTCGGGTGGCGTGAGAGCCTGGAAGCACAAAGAAGCGTACGGACGCTTTACCAACTACTCCGTCGCAGTTCTCCGTCAGAGCGAACAAGCGCGATCTTCAACGGTAGACGGTGCCGTTGACAAATGGTTTGATGAATAATACAACTGATAGGTTTTGGAAGCAACCGACGAGCTCAAACGTTAGATCGTTAGGCATGCATAGTGCCATTTTTTGCCTTTAACTCAACCGACGGCTAGCTGGCTAGTTTCCGGTGCGACACGACATCGTGACTTTTACGCCGCATATTAAGCAGCCAAATAAAGGTGCTATGCAAATACCTATTTACTTTGCAGCTTCGTGTCCCAAAAACCCGGAAGCTATAAAGTGTTGACCCGTTTTGTACAGTGCAGAGGGTTGCTGAAAGCCTCCCAAACAGTGCCCCATTCAACGACGTGTGGTTCTGGTGGGAAGCAGTATGTGCAGGGCGAAACTTTCGCGCTCGATAGTGAACTCATTCATCAATTTGTGGGGAATAATATAGGGACAGGTGACCACGTGCCGGGCTTAGCTCGAAGAGGTGATGAATTATTAACTACTCTTTCTATCCAGCCCAGGAAAACTGGCTGAATCCGTGGGCAGACGGCGAGTAAGCTAACTCGCGCCCGAAGTAAACTAACGAAAACTAATCGAATCACTCCGATGACAAGGAAGTATGTGCTGATGTTCGTTGCGCTGACCGCGTCAGTGTTGCAACCGTGCGAATTGAGTTCCGCGTCGGACTTTGCGGTATGGGCCCACATACCGGGGTTTACCAACAATAGCAGCCTTGGGTCGTCCGGAAACGTGGAAGAGAACACGAACCACATCCTGGATGTCGTCGACCGGCTTCAATCGATCAACGAGGTGCTGGACGAAGCGCAAACTCACAGCCTGAACCCCGTGGTCATCGCATTTCGGTACATCGTAAACAGTCTGGTGGAGACGACCTATCCCATTTTCACGGGGCTCTCGAATGCGTCCTGCCTTTGCGACGGCAACGTATCGGCCATTTTCAGTGACATCCAGCTGAACATAAATGCAACGATTGCGCTGCATGATCAGCACCTGGTAGCGATCAACACAACGGAGAAAATTCTGGGTGCGCCAATCGCAGAAAACATCATCTCCGTGCTGGACCAGTTGTTGGGCTGTTTGGCAAACTTGAGCATTGTCCTGGAACAGCTCGAGCCCTCCCTCATCGAAGTTCAGCAGTTGCCGCAACTCCCGAACCAAACGATGGTGGATGCCATCGTTTCGAACGCTACTATCCAAGAGCTGAACGACATCCTGCAGGAATACGCCATCATCGGAAGGACCGTGGTCACGCAAATCAACGCCACTGTCAATCGCATCCACCTGATGGATGGCTTTCTGGTTCGGATCTCCACCGTAGCCAACGACGAGTGGCGTAATCTGAACAGCACGCTGAGCGACGTCAACGCGAAGCTTCGTTTCGGAATGCAAACGCGGATTTACGATGCCTTACACCCGCTCCAAAGTAGCTTCGACAGTAACGTAACTGCGACTACAAAAAAGCTGCAACTGTTCTTGCAGGACGACGTGGCTGAGTTTCGTTGGAGAGCCCGAACCACCAGCAAGATGCTCCACGAGCGGTTGGTTAATGTTACCCACCTGCTCGACGATGTGGCCGCTCGAATAGCGGTGAAGTCGAAGGTGCAACAAGAATCGAACCGGGTGATGAACCAAACCAACGATTTACTTTCGCATATGGCTTGGTCGATAGCACTGGGCGTAATTAAGAACTACACACGAATTGAAGCGTGCTACCAACGGTTGGAAAATGAGTTCGACAAAATTCCGCGGCTCATCAGTGAGCTGATCGCTAACTGTGGTCGCCGGGAGGCTCGCATGATACAATCCATTCTAAACGCCCACACAAATGGAAGTGGTGTGAAGATTCTCAGGATCATTCGGACCGTACTCGATTACGAGGCTTTCCAGTATTCCAAGTGCATGAGCGGACTAACACCCAACTCATCGCTACAGTTGAAACAGCAACGAAGTGGCTGCTTGTGGAAAGCAGCTCATTTCTCGAAAGATATCGCAATCCTTGGCTCGAAACAGCTGCTGGATTGGTTCGAGGAGATACTACGTGATGAGTTAAGCTACGCTGCCGAGCGTTTCCAAGCGCGCGTTAGTCTCATCAACCATCAGGCGCGGTTGCAAGTTGCCAACCTGTTGGTATCGATGGAACTATGCACGTGGTAGGGTGGTGGTACTCGTTTCGCGTAAGAGATCATTGCACTTTGCACTCTCTAAACACACCCTCTACCACGTCAGGTCGGCTAGCATTTACTGGGGTGAAATAGACATCCACAATAACCGCAGCGCCGTTTCGCGAACTCACTCAACCCGCTCGAGCTCGCACAATGGTGCTTAATTAAAATTTTAAACCCACCTCCGTCAGTCAGCGTGTCCTGTTCGCGTTCGATCACGAGTTGCCCCGTGAATCGATCCGTTTCAAGCCCATCATCGGTGTGACCGACAGTGTTTGCGTTAGCCGTGAGCAAATAAAAGGCAACCCAACCCTACTGGGCCCGATTTCGAATGTGTGGCACTTTGTCGCGCTCACGATTGATAGGGCTGACCTGTACGCCCGATGTCACCACCGTCACTAGTCTCGCCCCCCCCGGGCAGGTGGGTCGCCAAGGACGGCTTGGGCACTAGTTTTAATCGATTTAATTTCCCGCGCCTATTTTATTCATCCACGTCGTTGATGAATTGAAATTGGAAACAATCAAAATTTAATGAGCACTCGTCTGGTCACGCCGACCAGCGTGAGTGCCGGGAGGAAAAAGGGCACATGTACCGCGGCACGACTCGTGCGCCCTTTGCTGCGGTTTGCGTTCATTTCGAGCGTCCATTCGCGTTGTTGTTGTTGCGCTATTTGTGCCGTTTTTTTTTCTTCTTCATTCCGTTCGATATCCCTCCACCAGCTCGCAACCAATTCCGACAATTCCATCACTATTGATTATTCGACGCGTGCACCGCAACGCTGGGATGTGCTCTGGAACCGGGATTGAGATATTAAAAGAACGTTATCAACCCCAAGCCGTACAGGAGCGGGTGCCCGTTTCACATATTGACAACGATCGATGGCTGCGATAAACTTTGGCAGATTGCTGCTCTTGGTAATCGTGCGCACCGTTCGCAATAGTCGCGCGCGTGGCTTGTTGCGGTGGTTAACCAGTTAATTGTTATTGATACGGTTTGAATGATGCATCCGCATTATCGTTTATGATTGCCGATCGGTGTGTTTTGGTCGCGTACGGCTCACGCCAGAACGACGGTGTACATTAAAACACCGATTAGTGTGCATTTGCTGCGACAGTGATGGTCCATCCGTCATGGCACTCGTAATGGGCTGTAACGACCGCCGCTTGAAATGGAGATGATCGTTTGTGCAAAACGATTGTTTATCGTTCATCATAAACCAACCGCGCAGAAGGGGTATTTTAAGCTTTATTAATAAAAGAAAAAATCATATAAGTAGAATTTATTCATCCACCCGACCACAAGCGCCTCTGTTCACCGGAGTGCCTCGAACGAGGTTTGTCCTCGATGCTCCATTACCATGCACCAGCACCATGTTCCACGTTTAGCCGTGTCCGTTCCGGTGCAAGAAAAGCTGCCAAAAAGTTGTCGGTCACCGGCGCGCTCGGGCGTATGGTGATTTTGCAAATACAACCATTAATCACGTCACCACATAGTGAAACATAAATAACCGTGCCGCTTGGGGGGGTCAAACTCTCCCGAACCGACCTCGGTGAAGACGCTGATGGATGAGAGAAAGCACCGGTGGAAGTCGGTTTTCTACTATGTCTCGGTTGAGCACTGTCCGGTCGGAGGTGCATCGTGTTCGTTCGGGTTGCAGCTTTCACGTGTGGTACCGGTTGCCGGTTGGACTTTCCATCCCGGGTTTTGATCGGTTGATTGGCAAAAGGGTGAAACCCTTCCTCGGTCCGGTTCTGAAGTCACAAGGGAGGCATCATTAATCTCCGGGTTCGCACGAAACCGAAAAGAATGCTGCCAAAGCCGCCTGAAAGAAGCAACACTTTCGAACGGTCAGCATTCCAAGAAAGGGAGCCACAATTTAAAATGGACACCCGTTTCTAGCACCCTTACCGGTTAGATTTATTTATCCCTTTAATCATCCCATCCACACATGCGTCGCGTGGAGCTAGCCCAACCCCCCCATGGGAAGCGAGCCCTGGGAATGATCTTTGCACACACTGGTGAAAGCGTTTCATTATCCTTCCAAGAAAGGTTCCTGAAGTGAGCGTATTTCGAAGCCCTACAGATTGGCAATGCAATTTTTAATCTCCTCTACCCACAAGAGAGCTCAGGGCCAAAGATCACACCAGACAAGCTATTGGTAGATGTTAATGATATGCTTGTAGGCGCTCGTTTGTTTGTTTCCCAACGAGCAAAGACAATGGGGGTGGCGATGATAATGGCCACTCTTTCCCGGCGAAGAGATGTTCTTGCAGACCAGTTAGCGTCAACGTACCGAACCAAGACCAAGAGGGATGCAAATTTAATGTCCACTGACCAGCGCTTTGAGGTTTGGGGCAACATTTGGCTTTTTATATCGTCCCGACAGAGCCCTGACAGCTCCATCCAGGCTGCTCCGATGTATTCCCACCGACTTGTCTGGATCCTCCCAGGACCTCAAGCAATTGAGCGAGATCGTATTTTTTCATCCCCTTCCCTTCTCAAGGCACTCGTTCGATTTTCTTATCTTTACGGATGTGTACGCTTGCTCGGGTTCACCACCGGGCAGGGGGCACACCAATTGTGGCGGCGTTATGCCTTCTTTGTGTACCAGGCACTGGCACCGAGCGAACGGATTTGCCGCTTGACCGTACGACATCGACGCACGATGCATTCATATCTTTTTATTGCATTGTAAAATTTTACCACCGGCCCTTGGATGACCAAACGCCTCGCGCTCCCGTTTTGTGGGCGGCCATTTTTGGCTGCTATTCCTTCTGCTTCTTCGATTCCGAAGGCCACATAGCCCGGTTCCTATCGGCCATCTTTGTGTCCATCAGCCCCAGGTCACCGTTTCGGTGAAACGAGTTCGTTTTTTTTTCGGTTTTCATCTTTTACACCCGGGTGCGATGGTTTTGCATGTAGCTCGAGGCACACCGCCAAAGGACCCTAGACGCCCTTTGGTGGCTCAGCCCTTTGGCGGCAGACCCGGGAAAAATATAATAGCGAGACACGGGATTTTGGGCATCCCGGGTTCGGGAAATTCGGACGCTATCAACATTATTACTGCAACGCTCGCTTGCGGCGATCGGTGGTGGTGCAGTTTTACGTGTGCTTTTACGACGCATCTTACGGGTAGCTCTTTTATAACGCGCCTGACTCGTGAGGAGTTGATCAGACAACGCCATTGGCGTACGAAAAATGGGCATTGGAAAACTAGCGAACATGTCGTTCAAAGTTATGCCTCGTGAGTATTATCAGCTCAAGAGTTATACGGCCCACTGGCGCTCGTAGTAAGCACCGACGTGCAATCAAGCTGGGATAGAGAAAATTTACTCTAATCGATCGTCTCACGTAATAGAATGGTTTTCATTTTAGAGGCTTCTTGAACCACTTTATCGGTCGTTGATTGGGAGCCATCAGCATAGTATCAACAGAAAAAAAAACAAGAACCAGATCATATATAGAGGCATTGTATGTCCTGAAGCAGTGTTTGTTGCTACATTCAACTACGAATCCGTTACCTGCAATCTTTTCACATGACTTACGTCCACCAGGACGTTATTACACGCCAATGCACGCCTGTCGGTGCGCTTGTGGGTCGGATTTCTAGACGGTGGATCGAAAATACATTCCGTTAGGGTTACATTCCTCACAGCACATTCCACCAACTATGGCACCATGTGCTTTGCATATCATGGGATTCACCTTTGTGAAGGCGCAATTTCGGCATCACCATCGGCCGTCCAATACCGTCCCAGAGAAGCATACGGTTCGTTCCACATTCTACGCTCGATCGCACAGCCGTTCATGTGCAATCGATTACCGGGGCACAATGGGCGTGAAGATAAGGAACGCAGCTTTAAGAGATGGAACACGCCGGGTGATCACGCGTAGAAAGCCCTAAAAGGGGATGGTGCTTTGCCAATACGTAAACCGCACCTCATCCGGGTAACTGGGGCCTTGACTTGACGTCGTTTGTCTGCCTCCGGAGGCATAATCATAGGTATCTAAGGTTTGCCAAGGGATGGGTAGAAAAATTCACCGGATCATCCTTCGAATCGCATCGTTTGAAGCATCATTGAGGCTCCGAGAAGGTGGGAGAAAACGTTGTATAAATCTACAATGTGTCTGTCCGGTGACTGCAAGCCCTGCAAGGTGCATGTGCCCACGTTCGGATAGGACAAACCCACGTGCACGTCTCAAACGCCCACCGTACCGATTGCGTGTTCAAGCCAACTGCCAGGACGATTCGATTTGATTGCTGCTGTGACAGCTTTCGCAGGTCTTAGTGGTGTTTAAAGAGCTTCCGGTGTGGGCGACGAGAACGTGGCCTGAGGTGGGCGTCTTATTTGCGTACAACATTGTGCGCTTCTTTTGCCCGGTGCAATCTGAGTTCGACGAACGTGTCCGGCTGTGCGAGTGTTGCAAAACCGGATGCGTTTGAGTCCGTGCGGCTTGCTCTGCGTGGGTGGCCGCATCATTCGTCGCCTGGGACGAGAGGATGCCTAGATGTTGGGGCTAGGATCGAAATTGAAACCACTGGCCCTGATTGAATGCGATCGTTCGGGCAGATGAAGGTGGCCACTTCTTGGGGGCGCGCTGGAAATGTCCAGCTTGGGGTGATTTGCAACGGAAAAGGGATGGGACAAAAAGATGCTGCTGTGCTTGCTCACGCAGCTGCATTTTCCGTGCCCCGCAGCGATAAAGCGCAAGCACTAAGACAAACAATGAAGATATTGAAGACCGAGAGGTACTCTCTCTCTCTCTCTCACACATACGTCCGGTAGATATCCGGCTTGCGTTTGGACGAAGTGCCCGGGCCTTAAATTCAATTTCTTGCCCTTTGTTCGCACTCTGTGACTAGCTCGGATTGGAAATGATCCCATTTTTTTGTTGTTGATGCTTTCTCCTGCTCTTTCTCGTCTGCAAGTCTCTTAGTCTGCAAGGTAGTTCGATGGAGATAAGGCTGAAATCGAACCACACGTACCGAGAATCGGTCGTCCTTTGGCTCGGTTTGTTCGGCACCGGAAGGATATCATTTGGTTCGGTACCGGTGAAGGGTCGTCACCACTCGTCGTCACCCCCTGACGGACGACAATAACCCCAGCGTCAAGCCGTATGTGCCACCGGTTCTGCCACCGGTACGCACCCGAAACTCGTACGAACAATGCAGCCCGAAGCGCACGTCGTTCCGGTGCTACTAATGTGCCATGTCCGGTTCCGCTTTCCGGCAACATCTGCGAGTGTGTGTCCGCTCCGAGTGGCGGTCTGCGTATGTGCCAGTGACAACCGCATTCGAAATGAATTTATTGGTTGTTCGTGGGCTTTCCGCACTGCCGTTTTGCTCGCCGGCCGGCCGTTAAGACACGCCCGACGATCTCGGGAAGGCTCAAGCGAGCGCCATGGTCTTGCCTTGGACTATTTATGAATTCAGTCGACATCCTTTATCCGTCCGGTGAACGGCAAAGGAAGCATTGTGGTGGTAGATGGGCAGCAGAGCAAACAGCGACCACGTGAACGGGCAGTGGCAGAGCAAACCGAATTAAACATTCATTCTGCTGCAGCTATCATCATGCTACATTCCTAAGAAAATGCCACTGCAAATCCGGTAGCCGGGTCCGGTAGCGGGCTCTCGAATCTGCTCACAAGTCGTTGGAGCGGTAGTAATTATAAATACATTTTCTACGTCTTCGTTGGATGGGATGTGGAGCGCGTCCGGCGTGTTGATGCGGGAAGTAAGATTTCACAAGTTGCAAGTACGGGAGGATTCACACACGTTGTTTAATTGTTGGTCGTATGGTTCTGTGATTTTTCCAGCTCATGGATCGTCACTTTAAGCATCGCTTCGATGGAGTTTAAAGCCGGTGGTAATTGAAAGCCGCAAATAGCATCGAAACGACATACCTGCAGTGAAAGCAGCCCTAGCGTTTGAATGTGCTTTGCGGGTTGCATACCTTTTGGGCGTTTACGGATGCTTAACTGAGGGTTAAATTGTAAGCAATCGTGGCTTTCTTAGTAGAACTACCTATTTTCTGCCAGTATTACACTGAATATGAACATGAATTGGAAAAATCAATATATTGCCATCATCTTGTTTCAGTGTTGGTAGTTTTTCCGAGCCACATGAAAGTATTAGATTTTGTTGATTTGTTTCGATTAGTCAGTCTCTGTTTGCGAATCATGAAAACTCGCACCACAAGCGTAGTTAGCAAATTAAATGCAGCTTCTCTTTGAAACATGTGAACCGCACGAGAATGCTAGCTATGTAATACGACTTCCTGGTTTCACCCGGCGATACGTACCCGTGGCAGTAACCGAGTTCTTTCCCCGCCCTAAATGGCGCAAATGAAACTCAATCAGGAAGCAGTCATTTACTTCACCCGACCGTTCAGGAGATGGAGCAAGCCGTGGTGGGCGTATCGATCGATGGTGCTATTGATGATCACAGCTTTCTCACACGTTCTCTTCAGCGCCTCGTAAAACCTTCACCACCATCCGTAAAATGCTCTGCGCGTTTCGCCGACAACGTGCGCCCGGAACAGCCCAGGTATCTATGGATGTTTCCACTGAAGCTTTCACCAGCTGCTGGAAGATTTCCACCACTTCCCGAGTCGGAAACCAACAAAAGAGCAGCACACCTTTGAGAAGTCGACAGCGCGAAGTGCTGTATTTGAGCTCGAGTTGCATGTGCCAAACGAGCGTGGCTGAGCACAGGTATTGGTTCGAAATTGTGCTCCCGATGATGGCTGATCGAGGATGGTAACGATGACGATGGGTGAGTGGGAAAGTAAAAGATACCTTCCTTACCTCCTCTATACCTTGCAGTACGCGCACGGGAGGACGCAAACCATAAACCCCTCGAGGAGACGATGCTCCATAAAAGGCAAATTAAACCATCTCATCGAGCGTATCGACAGGGCTCTTGGTTCGTCGGGGAAAGGCGAGCACGGAATGATGCGCGCAATTTCTTCCGGCCATCCCTTACTCGAACCGGTCGATACTGAAGCACCTCCTTCACATAAAGCTGCTCCCGACCCGACCCTGGCTCAAATGCTAAGGGAAGAAACCCACCGGTGCCGGTGACCGACTTCGAGCATAACAATAATTTTCGAACGATAAACTTTATAAAAACATTAAGTGATGATTATATTCACTTTTGAGGCGCGCTTTCTTTGTAGCCCACCCGTTCGGAAGGTGTCGTAGCGTGCGAGGGTGGTGAGATGTAGGGTATGGGCCTCGTTCAAGTGTTGGCTTACCTACGAAACCCGGAAAGGAACCCGGTGCCTCTAAAACGAGCCCTTAACAAGCCAATAAGGCGGATGTGATGGACGAAAAATGCTCACTCCGAATGAAGCGATAACTGAGCTTGGGCTCGAGCTGCGGGTCATCTGACGGTGGCCCTCGAACCCGTCGATGATGGGCGGGTTTATTGGTATTAACCCGACGATGGGATGATTTTTAGGAACGCCATTAAGCTAGGAATGCACTGAAGCTAGCGATTCAGTGCGGTGGTGTAGGGTTATTGTATAACTTTTACAACTTTCGCTCGTCAACGTTTTGCCGCACCGGAGGGCCGTGTGAGTTATTTGGGGAAATTTCCATTTTCAAGGTGATTTCCAAATGACCCCATATCTTTCTTTACATGCAATGAGCCTTATCTTACGATGCTAGATGCATGCGAACGTAAATTTGGACATTTTTATCTCTGTAGTTGCTTTCTAGAGAAAAGGATGTTGGTAGCCTTACCAAGCCACTAATAAAAAGTAACTCACCTTAAAAACACTCAGGGTTGTGACAGAATATGTCGTGAACCGTTCACTGTTCTTTCCTGCATCCTGCAACCAGATTGAAGGGTGCGAAAGTCACGTGGAAGAAAAGCATTTCCATGGTCCAAGCAAAGAAAGCTCGCTCGTTATCTTCGTCGTTAAAACCATCATGGGTGGTACCACACACACACACACACACACACGCGCGCGCTAGTGCAATAATTCAGCTGCAACGTGAACGTGTGAGAGGATTCGCCCGGCATGCACGAAAACGTGCGCCTCCACCCTTCCAGATAGCAGGTTCCACTTTGGGGGTGGATGGGTTCGAAGAAAGCCCTGATTAAATTATGCATCACATTCGCTCGTTTCCACCCCCGTCGAGGAAAGGGGTGCCATTTCGAGTTCCACCAATAAAGCACGCCCGGTTCCAGGTCAAGTGCTGGTGCGAACGTTCGTTTGACTTTCCGCCGGGCGGAAAATTCAAGGCGCACCACTAGGCACGAGTGAACCGCTAAAGCGAAACCGTCAGCAAAATTAGAGCCTTCTTCTACACGCTCTGCGTCTTTGGAATCGGCCAGAGTTGATTTCTCGAAAGACACACACGCCCCCACACACCCCCACACATACATAGCTTGTGTGTTGTTCCTTGAGTCAGACGGTGCGTGATATTAGATGCCGCGACACGGGACAGTCGTACAGGCGTTGGCTTTTGTTAATGGCAGCCTCTTGCTGCGATCCCGATGCATCGAGAGAACCGTACGGCCCGGAAGCGGTGCACGGGATAAAAAGCAATTCGAAGCCGCCAAAACGACTTGACACCGTGCAACCGACGGGGTGGCGGGAAATGAAAACTCATAAACTGACATCACCGGGAGCAGTGTGCATTAACTTTCATGGTGCAGCACTTCCGGGTGCACTTTGCGGAATGGCGGAGTCACGAGCCATGATTTAAGAGGACGCTCACTCACACACAGATTCGAAACGGAGTCAAGTCGGAACCGAGTATCGTACGATGAAGGAAAGCCTCCGAAAGAATCCGGCGTCACACACGCGAAGGAAAACTCGCGCGGTGCCCTCAGAACACGCCACGATCCCGGACCGGGCCGCGTTGCCCATTAGCCGCCTTGGAGACGAAACCCATCCGTTACCGTGGTTTACGACACCGTCGACAACGACGACAACGATGATGATAATGATAATGATGGTCCTTTGGAAGGTGGGGTAGGAGGTCGCCACACGAGACGACCACGAGGCGCCACCGGAACTGGGGACCCGGGAACAAATGTAACGTACATATTTTATGTTTATTAAATGTGAATAAATGACACAAAGGCGAAAAATTAACATTATTTGCTCGGGCGTGTTTGTTGCGGGAGCCCACCCTCGGCGAAGCAAGAAACCCGGCCAGTGGTGAGGGTGAGGGTGGTTGACCGGGACGCGTGAGTTATGCGAGTGTGTCGTTTGCAACCGTGGCACGGACGGACGAATATCTTCGTCAGGACTTTGCGCATGGTGTACGAAATGCACACACAAAAAAAAAATGCTTTGAAACCTCGACACTTTCACTCGCTATTGTGATGTTTCTTTTTCATCGCTTTCTTTCTCGCTCTCTCTCTCTCTCACTGCATCGAGAAACTGTCGTGTTGGGAAAATTGTCACCGTCTACGAATTGTTAGCGTTGGATTTATACTTGGAGTCCCCGCAGTGTGTGGTGTCGTCGGTTTTTGTAACTTACTTTGACAGTGTGCCCGCGAAGGCAGATCTCTCAGTCGAAAAACGTGCCCCATGGCGTGTGGCAGCCGCAGTTCGCAGGCCCTAGTACACCGCCGGAAACAACCGATGCCGCAGCCCGACCGGAAGAGAAGGGCCAATGGCGCTCCAGGCACCATCCCATTACGTGTGCCATTGTTCGAGTTCCGGCAAGCATTGGGATCGCGCTACAGGGCGAGCGCTTAAAAGTGTCCGCGCTAGGAATCGCACTACATGGCAACGGCAAGACAAAGCCGTTTCCGTGTGCCCGGTCACATGGGAGCTGACCGCGTGAAGCCTATCAGCGGTGGGGCTTTTGCGCTTTTAATGTTTTATGCGATAGCATTAGATAAAAATGGTTTAGTGCGGATGTAACGACGCGTGGTGGTTTTGGTGGCTTTGAAACCATCGCGCCAACTAGTGCTTAGGCTCTGGGTTGAATCAAGTCGTTGCCAATGCGGCTGCCGGATGGTTCAACCGCAGTTTTAGGACCTTGCTGCATGGGAATGGCCGCAGCATTTCACCCTGTGGGATTTTCCGGATGCTCGTGTGCCTCGGTCAGTACCGAGGAGTTGAGTGGTGGGTCACCAAAAAAGGCGTTAAGTTGCAGAGTCTTATCACGCTTAGTACGGTTAAAACACCCATCCTGGGCCATATCCTCGGGGGCAATTAAAATAAACATTCTTACAACCGGGAGAGGCCTTTTGTAGTCGGTTGAACCATAATTCCAGCATAATTCCAACCATAACATGTAACAAAACAAACCATGCACAGGCACTTCCTCGCAATGAAATCATGCACACTATTGGTGGCTTTAGTTAGTTAGTGAGTAAAAATGAACCATCCATCATTGACAGAAGGATGAACGGTGCAAGCCCTCGAGTGGAAGCGTATTTCCCTTTTTAACCTAAAACAGGGCACAGGAAAGTGGTTAATACTTACCGCAATCAAAAGCTCTCCAAATATGAATACGATCCACCGTTTGGTTAAAATTCTGCAAAGAGAAAACACAAACCAACGCTCGTTACGGCACAATATAAAACATCACAACGGCGGCATAATTAGCGAGTATACTCGCACGTAATTGGCTAATAGATTGGCTGAAAAAGTGTCCCGCCATCTGGCTTCGGGCCACGTTCCCCAGCGTAAAGTGATCACTAATTCATGAAACGATAATACACTTACGGACACATTATACAGATTCGCCTTTTAATAGGATTAAAAGCGGTGCCTTTCGGGAAGGACGTTTTCACCGGTGGGTAGGCATGTTACCTGAGCCGACCCAAGCAAAACGACAAACATGGGTTGAGGTGAAAAGGTAGAAGAAGTGAAAAAAAACACCCCCCCCCCCCACACACACACACACACACACCCAACCACGCACCGAACGACGATGATGTGCTTAGGCACCGCGAAAAACGTGCTGACGGATAAGTGCCTGCCGGTGGCTGGGAAAAGCGCATCCATCTCGCTCCAGCAGGGCGTCCCATCTCGCAACCGAGAGATTTATGATTTATTTAGGAGATTAATGAGAGAAGATTGCACCGTACTCATCAACCTACCGCGCGTGGACGCCCGTTTATTGCTTTCCCCCTCTAGCCCTCTGGAGGTTTGCGTAAATGTGCGACTCGTGCGAAATAAATGATGAAGACGCCCGAAATGAATGAGGTGGCCGTGGAACGGGTGGAAAAGTTTGTACGACGAGGAAAATGCTCGGTGCTGTCACCGCGTGAAAATCAGTTCCACAAGCCTGTGCGGAACGACCAACCATTCGAACGCGGGTATTAATTTACACACCGCACACATTACACGTGTTTCCGCAGGCAGGTTTGTGGGTGTGTGCTTGTGTGTTTTTTTTTTCATGCACACACGAGTGTTCGCTTTTTTTTTCTTCTTTCGTCGGTTATGAGTGAGCGCTGGAGTAACTTTTCAGCAACCCATTTGCTTGATTGCGTCCTTGTTGTGGCACAGCAATGTGGAGTCACGGGAATCGGGCGCAGGGTTGCGTGGCTTGGAAAGGTTGCCAGAAGCGAACTGAGCCGACGGAGCCATGCAAATTGTTTACCGAAATAACTAATCTGCTTGCGGGACTTTGCGTATGAACGGGTTGATTCGGCTTCTATTAGGATGCGGAATCAAGCATTCACGCAGGAGGCCCTCTTTTTTTCTCAATTCACGTGAAAAGTCGAGAGGGAAAACCCTCCACGGTGCAGATTAATTTTTAATCCCCAATTATTAATCTCGCCTGATTAGGAAGCGTTTCTTGTTGGTGTGTAGCGCGTATCCGGCGCGTGTACGTGCCGGATCGAGAAGGCCGCGTTCATCAATTCATGGCCAGGCGCGGGCGTTCCGATTATCCCCCAAGGCGTATTGCGGTTTCCGTTCACGTACTTCACGGCAAATAGCTGACAAACATTTCGGCACCCCGCCACGGGTTCCAGCGGTTCCCAGAGCGCAGAGTCCAAATTCCCGGGCAAGGACGTGGGCCGTCAGCTAAACGGCGGTTCACAAAAACGATTTCCAAAAGGCTGATATCGTAATCGTGACCCGAAATAAACTCCGCTCCCGGCTAGGCGTGCGTGTGGCCTGCCGAGAACGGAACTCGATTCCCGCACCCGTCGAATGGGAATATGTTTTTAATCCTTTGAAAGTTTAAATATGCTGCAAACTTTTTCCATTTCCAATTCGCAGACCCTCCTCCGTCACGGGTGGAATGGATTCGCCCGCCCACTCGGGCCCGTCTTACCCGTGTGGAGTGGAAAAGCGGTTCGTTAGCGTTTCGCAAGCAGAATTCCCACTTTTACCCGCTCGAAAGTGATGTAAAAAGGCACGCTTCGGTCAGGGATGGAAAAGAACGAGAGCGGGAGGAGAAAATTCAACGAAAAAAAGCGAAAAGAAGACAAAATGTAGGCTCGAGCCTACCACGTGCCGCACGCAAGACGGCCACTTTCGTGCGGGGGTGGAAGTTTTCCAACCGAAGGAATGTTCTAATCAATAGATTTCATCAGTTTCAATTTGTGTACGGATGGTTTCGCCTTCGATTGCGTTCGTTCCCGGGGAAGGATTGGATGTTTGCCTGTTCCGGTTTGTTTACACTTGAGGCGCCCTTTCGGAAACGGTCGCTTTCGCTTTTCACCACGCGCGCGTCCAGATGGGTTTCGCTGACGGTTACGAAATCATTTTTCGGAAATTTCCTACCGAGGCGCAAAGTGAACCCTCGCGCTTGCTGTCATAGCCACAGCAACATCCGCCACCGGAAGGAAACCCGAAAGGGGATGATAATATCAACCCCGACAAGGACCATTAATAATGGGTTCGCTCATCAGCGGGGAAAGGAAAAATTGATCAACGTTTCGATCGGAAAAGTGTCGAAAAGAAACCCCGTTTTGACCGAGCTCGGCCCGGTTTTTCGATACGAAAAGGCAGTTTGTTTCCTCGCATAAGCTAGCCATTCTAGCCAACAACCAAAATTTCATCTGTTTCTGGCAATGAAACACACACACGCGCGTCGATTGACGTGCTTGATGGCATTAGAATAGATGGCAGCAGAATGGATATACATTTATCATAATTCAATCGCTCGCTAACCATGGCAAGCCCACCCACCGTTCACCGTGGCATGTAATGTGCCCATATCCGGCTCCCAAAATGAGTCATTAATGTAAGCAGTTAACTCAAAGCATCCATTCGTTCGATGGCATGATTTATCTCCCGATGAATCCCGATGCACCGATACTGATCATGCGGTTGAGCGTGAATGCAGGAGTTCCAGAAACTAATCTGTTCCTGTCGACTAGAGCGCTGTAATCGCGCCTCCCGGTCGGTCGGTTCGGGAAAGGTGGCCCACGGATAGCAATCTTGTTTATGTGCCAGCTTGCCACTACGGATTTAATAAGGTTATTAGCGGGGGCATTGAAGTAAAATTCCGTCCCCATGCGCCTGAATGGTAGGCTACACGCGGTGCATTTGCAGCCCTTTCGGGGAAAACTCACTCGCTCGCCCGCCTGCTTTAGCAGCACGCACAATAAACATCGTTATTATGACAACGCCGCGACGATCGAGAGTGGATAATGGCCAGCGTGTAGCGTGGAGTCAATCAGGCGGACGCCACAATGTGCCGATGGGCGTCGCGAATACATTTTATGCCTCGATACGGTCCGGACTCGTGAAGCGATACGTTTTATTCTGCACCAACAACTCCCCCTTCACGCCGCGGTTTCGATGTTTGCCGTTGATCCTTCGCACGGAGGATTATAATGACGGACGCACCGTGGCATGAGAAGTGCGGATAGTTTTCCGAAGCGGATAATGAACTATAAATGGGTGCAATTTCGCTGGCGGAGCCTACGGATGATATATACGCCCGGTTTGGCCGTGAGTTATGAGTGAGCGGCTTTGGCTCTGCAGCTGGCACTATCGGAAGCGGGTGGGCGCGTTTTCTATCACCAAAACAACGCGCATCGGCCCGGTTTCAGCTTCTGTGTGTGAAAGATAAAGCGGTGGAAAAAGTTTGTCGGTAAATTTCACCTCCCTAAGTGAGGCACGCTCATCCGCACCACTGCAACTGCCGAAAGCGTCATGAGAACGGGGTCGAAAAGCCCGAGGAATGGCATGGCGCCCTGCCAGAAAACCACCGGATCGGTGTGCAAACGCTGGAAACTTTGTCGAGCATAAACTTAATTGTTTGTTAATTTTCATAAAATTTTCATTAAATTAAGGCCACCGTTTCGTAGGGTGGTTTCGTTTGGCTCGGGTAGTTGCCAGGAGACGGAGGGACATTCTACTCCTTGGTGGGACGGCTGGTTAAGAGCTGGCTGAGCTAACTGGCATTTGCAGCCATCGGTTGGCGCCATATGGAAACCGGGCTGGGACAAAGTTACTCACAAATATTGCCGAGATTCTTGTCCCTCCGTCCAGTGTTGGCTGGAAGTGAACGAATCGGCCGAGAGATTAAAAGAGATTTGGCGAATTGTTTCTGCTTCGCGTTCCACGTTGCTGGAAGAAATTTCATATCCACTATTGCTGTTAGCACCACCTCGAATCACTGCAGTCGGACCGAAAACACAAACGAAAGTGGAGCATACTTTTAAGCATGCGATGGTTTTCATCACCACTCTGCAGCACATGCAAATCTCCAGGCAACAGTGAAGAGTTGTGTGCGAATTGCGAAAATTCCTCTTGCAACGGGTGCCTTTTATGGTTCAGCCTGAATTGGCGCTTCGAAATGGTACGTGCTTACTTGTAAGAAGCATCTCTATCTTTCTCCTTTGAAGCTCATAACCAACGTCACCCCGGATGGAATACGGTGATGTTTTATCACCTGATTCGATAGCGCGTCTTGACATGGCGTACCTCAAGAATCGGAACCTGAAAGCGTGTTACTTCCGGCTCGATGACAACCGCAAATGTTGCGCAAGCGGCACAAAACCGAACAACCGTCACGCGAAAATGGCTCCCTGATAGACGCACTCGTGGAACCATCCATCACCAACGCGTACCATGCTAACACCGGCGAATGTTCGCTGATGCTGCATAACGGTTCCTATGCCATGCGCTCGAGCACTTTCGTTGTACACGATTGCCATTGTACCGACGATATGGCGTCTTTCCGTTGGCTCGACGCTCGAACGGCACCGAAAGAAACCTCAGCTCCCCAAGGAGTCCTTAATTTTGAGTGAAAAATCTCTGCCTCAACAGGGCACCCGTTCGCTCGGTGGCCGCTCTGTACCGATGCACAACACACCGGTCGTTACGTGTTTGACCTCCTGTCGAACCTTCGTTGCTTGTACGCGAGCTTCCCTACTACTGCTCGGTTGAAGGACCGGTCGTACAGCCGTCTTCATTCGAGGAATCACCGGTCATGTGTCTCTCGAGACACGTTTCGGTCCCCGGGAGAGGGCCTGGAAATGGAAGGAGAAACCACCCGGGGAACCATTTCTTGTAGGGTTGTTCTTTTCTTTATTTATTTACACCTTTCACTGACGCTTACTTCACCGCCATTTGGCAGGCCCCTCGGGCGCACCACCGGTGGGTTGACGCTCCACGTCAACAAGCAATCGTTTCAGTTCGCGAGTGTGCGACATCGTACGCATCCCCGTGCCACGTTGGATGGGTTTTTGAGAGACAACCTTCGCGCTCGAGCGAACGCGTGATCCGTACAGTCCGCAGGCACTTCTACGGGGCACTCCTCCCTAAAGCGCCCGGTGTGGGTGGTGAGAGTGTGTCGTCCTTACGGCGTCGGGACGGCTCAACGTCAAAACCTGCGTCGAGGCGACGACGGACCGTGACGGTGTTGTCAGCACTTTTTCGCTTCCGTTTGTTTATTTGTTCGGCAGATCGGTAAATAGCTGCCGGTTTTTCGGTCGCCCTGCTCGGTGGCCTCGCTTGCGAGATGATGCGGTTGTTTGATGTTGTTCCGGCAACAGAATCAACCACGCCACGTGGCTCCATAACAGAGAGCGCAGGTGTGATTGGTGTGGGTGCGTTTATTCGGCGGAAAAGTAGATTTACTCCCAGTCGGTCCATGGTCGGGCCCGGGCGCGGTCCAGATGGAACAGATTTTTGGGTCTGCTTGCTTGGGGACTGGTGTTTACCGACGAAGGATCGAAATTCTCGCGAAGCACTTAATTCATTTAGCGCACCGAATGAATGGGCTGATGTAATGAAGTGTCCCAGACTGGCTGGCTGGCACAGAAACGTTTAATTAAAATAATGCCATGTTAAATTTACCCGTTTTTTATATTTTTAAACAAGCTTTCGTTGATTGCCGTCTAATTGGCACGTGATGAAAGTGCGACCGAGCTTGAGCGCTGTCATGAGCTGCGCTCTCTTACGCGGCAGTAATAACAGCTATCGGCGTAATCAGCTTTTACCGATCATTTTGCAAAGAGTAAACCTTTTAAGCGAATGAAACATCCGGTTCACAGTCGATTTGAAGAGAAAACATCACCTGTTGACATGGTTTCACCTTTCCCCGGATCCAAAACCGGAAAAATACCGGGGGTCGGTGGCAGAGATTACTCGGACCACGTGAACGCGTCGTTCTCGAGGTTTCTTTCCAACGAATCAACCGAACGGACGCCGACAGTCGCAAATACTTCGCCACATTTGCATTAATCACAGCCCCGGTGTATGTGTGGCTTTTGCTTTGCTTCCGGGATTGAGGTCCACCGGGAAGCAGTAAGAAAAACTAAACACGCGAATCCTCGAGGCGACGAAAACAGAACGTCGATTCATTCGCGCACGGATCAAGCAAAAACGCGCCCGTGTACCACGATTCAATTCCATGCGTCACAAGCGAACGGGCTGGACCGTCGGGGCCGTTTCCTGTGCTTTTTTGCCCTTCTTCTGTTTGGCTCTCTGCAGCATGGACCTGGACGTGAGTTTTGGTTCTGCTAATCCCGGGCGCAATCCCGCGTGCCTAACACGCTACCGGGGCCATTTATTTCATTGCACACCTTCGTGGAAACGCGAACCGTTCGCTCGCTAACTACCCCGCACGAGCCGGACAGTTTGAACGGTGAAAATGGGCTACACATAGCTCAGCGGCTTAACGGCACAAAGTGACCGGACTCGGACCGTCGGGAAAAGCGAACGGCAGCGCTAACTGAGTCGGAAAATAGCACATCCATCACCTTTTTCGCGCCACGTCCGGGCTTACGAGCTCGACTGGGTGTGTTAAGGCATGTGCCAGCATTTAACTGTTTGGTTTGGCGTTCGAGTGCAACAGAAGGCTTTGACACTCGCCGCTGGCCAATGCTGGGCGAGCAATTAGGCACCGGTACCGGTTGGGGTCGGTTGGGAGGGGCTAAGCTTTTGATCGATCGTTGTCGCAGGAAGTTGCGGCCCAGTTCGATTCGCCTCGGACCAAGGCAACGTTTTCCACCAAGGACGGCGCGTGAATGAAGAACGATCAAGCGTGATAATGGGAGTTTGATGTGAGAAAATAACGTAATTTTAGAAACAAAGAATGAGCTTTTTTGTAAACCTACTTAAGAGACATATTTTACCATCGATTGTTTGCTAAATGAATGGATCCTTTTTACACGTGTAGAATGGCTCAATTCGAGTACTGCTACTATCTACATTGTGCATGGGATGTTTCGTGTTTCATGTGAATCCTAAAAGCGTATCCTGTTCAATCAAGCACCACATCCGGCAACAAACATTGATGCAGTTTTCGCGGCGAAACACGCCGAGGAACGGGAGCAGCAAAGCAGCTGCCGAAGAAATTACGAACGCATGAAACTTTTATCACTCCTGCCAGGAAGCAAATGAAAAATTACTCCCCATCCGCACGCGGTGGCACGCGTTTCCGGGCGGCATTATTTAACCGTCGCGATCGCCCCCTCATGATGGAGGCGCCCGGTAGGTCGTAAAAAGTGTGCCGTAAAAATATTACTCTAACCCCGTGTTGCCACTTAACCTGACGGCGGGCACTTCCGGGCGTGGGTGGTAACGAGTAAAAAACTTCCTCCTCGTGGTGGGGCGTCTTTCTTCCTCTTTTTCCTTTTGCCAGGCTGATTACAATTATTTCTCCCACCGGATGGCTGTGGTTTCGGTAGGCTTGTGGTGGCAACCGCACCGAAAGCACCGTAAGCCATCATAATTGTGACCCGTGTGTTTGTGTGCGTGCGTGTGTGTGTGTGTGCTATTTTTGTCGGCCCGTTTTTATCAGCCTATCGTGCGAGGGGATGTTTTGGTGTGGGACGAAACCTGTCGCCCTTTTAATACTGGAGTGTTTTCTTTTTATCTTATCTCGGATGGCAAGTCGAATGAGCAAGGCACCGGAAAGTGAAACCGGTGGTGTGGTGGCACGATCATGAAAATTCATTGCACTTTCGAGTCTCATCGCAAGCGGCGTCTTTTGACGGGGCAGGTGGACTCGGCGGGTGCACGGGTCGGTTAGAAGTCGTTAGCTTTATGAGCGTACGAATGGCGACGACATCAGGGGAACCATCGCCATCAGCAGCCAAGCAAGGTAACGGGGGAACACAAAAAAAGGCAACCATGTCACCCGTTGTGCCCTGCATCGGGTCGGTCCGCCCGCAAACCGTCCGGTGGGAAAAATTTAAGGTTAACGCTGGAACAATTTGTTACCGCTCGTTGTTTGGAGGAGTTGGGTGTAGGTTAACGGTTGCGGGAGTCACGGCGCCATTTGAAGTCCATTGTTTGGTTGTGTTTTCTCTCGCTGACCAGCTACCCAAGGGATACACGGTTTGAAAGGTAATAAAGACTTGTTTTTACGTTGCACATTCATCGCAGCCCCTTGGAAACTGCTGCTACCGTTGGTAGTCGCAGAAAGGCGAGTTGTTTTATTGTAAAAAATCTGTTCCTACCATCCGAGTGGAAAAAAAAGCGCACGCAGGAAACGCTCGCCGGACGAATGCGTGCGGTGTGATTAATATTTTTATTTTCTTCTCCATAACGGTCGGGAAATGGGCATAATTCGCTGCCGGAAGTGAAGATAATTCGTTCATGCGCGGGGTCGTTACTACGTTCGCGTCCTTTCGCAAGCAATTGTTAGTGCAACATTTTGTCTTCGAATCTGTACTGTTTTTGAAGTTGCTTCGTTTTATGGTCGCATCGTCGGAGGAAAGCCAAGCTTAATTCAAGCTAAGTGGCGATTCACCGTAGGTTTTATGGGTTTTGTTTTGAAATGGGTATTCGACCTTGTTTAGCTCCTCAAATTTGTGTGCGTATATTGAATGCTAACTGTTGGAAGTGATGGTTTTATGATTTCAAAATGTTTTTCATAACCTTTTGCGCTACGGAAGACGTACATCGTTGTAGCAAAAATAAAAGTGTAAGTGATAAACAAGAGTAAAATCCGCGAAAGCGTTTGTGCGTTATCCATCTTGGTACTTTTCTCTCAGCATTCAGCATCGCGTGTTCGTACGCCTTTCCTTTTCCCTAGTAGAGTAAAAACAAAGAAAATATGTTTTTTTTCACTGCGTAAATCTCTCGCTAGAGGTCCTGTGACTGTTTCGTTTTTTTTTGTGACGGTGCGCCTATCGAAACCATCATCCCCTTCCCAGTCCACCGGATTACGTTGATTGCATCCGACCCACGTTCCTTGCGCTTCCACTTTCACTTTCTTTCTCTCGCCCACCCGAGACCGGACGCCCCACTTTGGAAGCGTACTGTTCCCATCAGTAAACACGATACGACCTAAATCCAACCGCAGGAAGATAGTCGTAAAATGAACACAACTCGAGGTTGCCTTTGGGAGGAGGCAGCAATGAAAACAAAAGATCGAGGTTAGCAAAACCTAAAGCAAGACAACAACAAAAAAAAACGAAAGAGCACAGCAAAAAAAAGAAAAAAGGTGAACGAAGAACCTCCCAAACGAGATTTGAAATCCATCCCTTAGGTGGGCTTGGTGGCCACCCTTCGGGTATGAGGGGTGGAATCGAAATTTTCCGTTTCCTTCCCGACTTCCGGCAAGACAATGGTAGTTTCGTAGGAAGGAGATAAAAAAAACCACACCACTTCTGCCCCGCTTTTTTGGCCGGGGAACGGAACCAGCCTGGTTTCCGGGCAGTAACTGTCGGGCTTTCTCCGTGCCGTACCGCCTGCCGCTTTCAGGCCCGGCGGTGGTTTCGGTTTGATGGTCGATCAAGCGAACGAGATGTGAAAACAAAAGCGTCTCCGTCACGGGCGATGGCCGTGGATGGCTGTCGTCGGAAATCGTAAGCAATGTAATAAACCAATCTAGCAAACTTGATTCACGGCGTCGGCCGAAGAGAGGCCGAGAGCAAAAGGACCTTCTTCCAACCGGGTGGGAAGACATCGCGTGAACAGCGAAGGAAGGCCGGCCCTGCGGGAGGATGTCCGAGAAACATAAATTTGGAAAATCGTTCCGTTCGATTTTCGGCCACGACGACGCCAACGTTGAGCCGTTGTCTAACTCGCAAAATCAAGCACAACCAAGATGCGACGGTACTGCAAAAAATGGGACCAAAAAAAATAATATCCTTTTGTCGAATCACCGAGCAGCGAGTGAGACAAGATTCAATTCATTGTAAAATGAGGTGCGGTCAAGAGCGAAACGGAGACAGAAACAGATGGTAAAGGAGACAGTAAAGTTTGCCGCTGCTTGCCAGAGGCAGCGAGATTGACAGTTGGTCGATTGTTTTCCGCCTGTCGGCGTAAGCGAGTGAAAATTGCGGGTGGGTGACGTCAGGCGGACACCTTTTCCATTACGCGATTTTTCTCACTCTCCCCAGCCGGAGGCCGACTGTAATGACGAAAGGTGACCGTAGCCGGAAATCGATCCCGTGTTAGGGCTGGTTCGATTTTCGCTCTCTTCCGCATGCCCTTTTTTTTACATTTACTTCATCAATAGACAGATCTATTGTGCCGTCCCTTTTTCCCGCGGGAAATAGAAAATGGGGCACGTGGCGGAAAAGATGTCACCACCAGACGGTAGTCAATTTCGTGTGCAATAATCAGAAGTAACTCTGCCGCGCGTTAGTCCCGCTGAGTACGCCGTTTGCCCAAACGGAGTTTCGATTACGGATCTTTTGGTGCGGGTGAGAGTTTTTCTCTTCTTTCCATGCCTGCTCGACTTCGCAAAATGGCATTCAGATGCCGTGAAGCACAAAACTAATCCGATGGCGCTCCAGCCGGCGATGGGTTTCCATTCTAATGCACCCGGCCATGCACCGCTGATCGGTTTCCGTGGACGATTTCAGTGGTAGATTCTATTTTTCGATCACCAGCAAGCAAACACGATGCCGCGCACGGCTGCATTTGTCATGCATTACGTGCGCTTTGGTCCATGGCAAAGGACCACCTTCTGTATCGCCAGCGTTGCACACTCTTTCACACAGGGAAGCTCCAGACTGCAGTTAAATGAAAACTCTTCATTTCCTTTTTGACACCCAGGGTGAGCCGGTTTTTGCTTGCACTTTAAATTGAAATGCATCGCGTCCAAGTGGCGTTCTGGGTCGTTTTTTTATTCTTGCCCTCGTTTTGGTGTATTCGTTTCGTGCCATGAGTCCGATTCCTTGGATTCCAGGTCCGGGTGGTCGCAGAAATGCAGCCTACATTCAAGCAAAACGGACCCCACGAAGGCTCCATTTCCGAGCTTCCACTGTCAGCAAGTGGCAGGAAGTGAGAACGGGCTCGAAAAAAAAAGGATTGCCCAAAAGAAGCACGGTTGCCCGGGTGCTTTAGAATTTAGTCGCTTGGAAAGACGACAAGCGACGTCGTTACTACGCCATCGTTTACCAATTTCTTTCTCTTATTCTCGCATAAACCAACCAGCCGAGCAGGCAACGTAAAATGGAGAACACCAGAAAAAATAGAAAAGAAATGATACCTCTCTGCCCGAACGTGCCCCGGCAGAATGCGCCAGCAGGCACCTCGGGCATCCTTTCGAAAGCCGTGCCATCCCACGCTAGGACGACGAAGATGAATGTTGAATTTTCTTCCCGCTGGCAAGTGGATCAGCAGCTACTAAGGCCGAGTGGAAACGATGCTCATGATTTGGTTTCCTGCGCCGCGCGTACGAACGAACGCCTCGCAGCGGCATTACTCATTCTCAAGACATCGCAACGATATGCATGAGTGGACCGGTGTCCTGGTAAGGCGCTCGGGTGGATGGGAGTCTTTTTCTCGCCTTCACCGAAATGGAAGCGTCGGAGCCTGTGCTTGTGTGTGTTTTTAGATTAGCTTTAATACTATTTGTGTCGCTACTGTTTCGGATCGAAGCGAGGCTTGTGCTGGGTCGGAACTCCTTCCATTCTGTCCCATGCGGGGACGCCTTTTCTATCTACACCGTGGGGGCAGAGTCCTTCCACCGCATATAGCAATTTGTGTTCCGCTTCGTAACATTACCGGAACTCACCGGGAGGCACTCGGTTGGTGAATGGTGTGATTAGAGTGTGCGGAGCCGAGACAAATGAAGTAGCCGCACAAAAAGCGAAGCAGTTCGGTGAAAAAGAAGTGCCCCCGATGCGATTTAAGACCACTTGATGGTGCCAGCGTGTTCTCGGGCCATCGCCACGGTGAGTGGTGATTTTTCACTCCCGCTTCCGACGGTGCGCCATTGATTCATTGGCCCACTGGATGGTCGCCCGGCGCAAGATGACAAGAAGTGGAGTGACACATTATGATTACAAATAGACGCCCATCGTCCATCGCCCAGATGAGTAGTGAACGAAAACACCTGCCGGCTGTCGGTGCGCGAACTGCGTCCAGCTGCTCGAAATCCTGTGATTGCTTGAGGCGGCATAATGGCGGCAGAAAACTATTTATATTACCGAGAATAGCCAGGGTACGTCCGTTTTGACTTTCGGATGGCAATTCAGTGCAATCACTCGCTCTGATAACCTTTCAGTCAGCGTTCGTTTCTTGGCGATGGTTGCCATGCACTGTGGAATTTGATGTCCTATAACGAGCTTTCATTTGGATGCCAATATGGGCGGTCTCATAAAAATTCCAAGAACAAGAAACAATGTGCCTCATATAGGGAAAGAAAATGTGTTTCAAGCGAATCGCTCATGTGGTGTATTAAATCGATTCCGTGATTGTACCGTGCTAAAAATCATTGTAAATGACACTTTTTGAATGGGAATTGATGAGCAAATTCTGGGAACAGAGTCTAGTATTGAACCTCAAACCATATTTGTAAACGATTTAATCGCTGAAAAGAGTCACAGTATGCAACATGTGTAAGCCATTGTTTTTAACACTTTCCCAATACTATATAAGAATTGGTATCACCATCGTCATTACGCCATGCATGCACAGTAAAATATTCGCTACGAAAACCCTTCCACAGGTTTATTTCAATGAAAAATGTTCAAACTCCAGATCATCTATCTTTTCATCACTATCGTTCTGTCTCGCAGTTCTACTTTTCACTCTGTCAAGAAACGTCGTTAAGAAGCGGACTCTGTAAGGACTCGACAATCTTCGACCTCCTTAAGGACTAGTCGAACTCCAGGACTAGTCGAACTCCGAAGCGACATCCGGACAAGGATTGTGTGGAGAGGAAATTAAATAAATGTCCTCGCTCAATGTGAAGAACTCGGTCGTCAGACAAGGTGGCTGTGTGAGCGCAAAAGTTACTCTACCATGGCCATTTTCCTCCGCCCGATCTGTTTGATTCTCGGTCGGACTCGGTCTGTAAACCACCGAGTGAACAAGCTGACCGGCGGTTTGTATTGGGTTGAATCGAAAAAGGGAATCACCGCATCCCGCCCGAGTTTGATAGAGATTCCCGACGTGTTACGCTGGTGGCACATTCTTGCACAGGAGCGCACTCAATTTCGGTGCCCTGGTTCAGCAACGGCTCCTTCCCGAGAAGGAAGAAAATTTATGCTTGCACTTTACACTGCGCTCGTGTCGCAAATCAATTCTCATTTTATGCATCGTCAAAACGGCAATTTGTCGTCAGCTTGAAACCGGCAGCCGGTACCGGTTTGTGATGTGTCCGATGAGCGGACAGTGGCAGCGGTTGAAAAGTTGGTACTTGCATCCGGAAGCATCCGCCTCGTCGGTGCATGGAGAAAAAGTGATGGCCTGCCGGTGGAAAATGTTTGTCTTTCTGTCAAAGTCACTTTTCATGGGTGGTCATTAGCCCTGCAGTTCGCTGGCCGGAAACCTACCCGGAGCCCCAAGAGTGAAGATGCGGTTGGCAAAGTTTCTTCTATCGGTGAAACTAAGCCCCTAAAAAGCACCCACTATACACAGGACAGTATTTGTGTGTTGGAAAGGAATAAGCAAATTGGCATAAACTTCTTTCCAGATGATATGCAACGGAGTTATTTTTTTGCATTTATAACGATCATGAAGACGTCTCAGGACCCACTTTGGAGTTGATGCATGAGCTGCTTATTCCGCGATTTATAAAGAAAAAAAGGCAACTTTTTCTCAGCAGCAATAAAAAACATCAAGAATGTGCCCTTTATTCCATGAGAGCCCTCCTGGTTGGGGGTAAAATTAAATGCGCCAGCAAGCTGAAGCACACTGTTTATGTCATCTTTAATATTTCATCCCCTCCCGAGCACATGATGTCATCAGGGAAATTGCCGGCGGAAGTTGTTGTCTTCCTCCTCTCCCTCCAGATTTCCCGCGTATGCCCGCGGTCCCTCGGGTAGGTTAAAAAAGTCCCTTGGCCGCACCGCTTCATCGGCCACGGCCTGCCCGAGCGTGTCTCGGAAGACGGGCTTTGGGAGTGGTGCCCGCTAGCGGCCCGTGGAAGTGTCACGACTCTAACTCGATTATGAGCACAGTCATCCGCAAATAAACAACATCATTAATTTGCATTTTCTTCCCCGGCACCGCGCGCACACAAAACAACTTCCAGCAAGCTGCCACCGACGACTGTCTCTCATCTGTCGTGTAGACACGGCACTGCTTTTTCATCGTCGCTGACGTCTTATCATCCGTGCAGGGGGCGTCGAGGCCCACCCGTTGTGGGCATTCCCGGCTGGTGGGAATGGGCTGTCCTGAGCATCTTTCGATCTCAAGGGAGAGCACACAAGAGCACGAGAAAACAAGAGAGAGAGAAAAGGACCACGATGGCACAATGGCGTTCGAGAATGGGTTTTTCCAACAAATTGTCCCTGGAATGCGTTTTTCGAGGCGTCGAACGAGTGTGTGTGTGTGTTTGTTTATTTCCTCTTTGAAGCTTTTCCCCCACGAGAGCGCCACGAAAGCCTATTGGGGTTCGCCGATGGAAAGAGAGAGCTGGATTTATTTTCTTCACCAGCACCAGGACGTCGCTTTTCCTCCGAGGGATGAAAATGCAAATGACGGAACGATTTAAACTAAGGCCTGGTGGTGGCGGAAGACGAAAGAAAAAACATAGAAATAAAAGCAATGGACCCTGGAAGGGACCCCGGAAGGAACCCGGAGAATGGAGACGAAATGAGCAAAGAATATGCCGGTCCGAAGTTTCCAATCACGCTTTTCCGTTTGGGCCATTGCGGGCGCAACCAGATGGTGGTGATAAAAGCGCACAAATCATTCTACAGCTTGGAGCAGTCGTGTATTTTTTTGTGTATGTGTGTAAGCCTTCAGTACAAGGCTCAACCTGGGCTCGTGATGCCACGTGCGGGAAGGATGGGACAAACAGTTGAGGGCCATCGAGGCCAGGGTTAAAGCGCGGACGCAATCGAAGCAGTAGCAAGCAGGAGGCTACTCACCGGCCGAGCTGACATTATGCTAATGAATTGAGTTATGTCACATTAATTTAGGCGTCAAATAAGTGTTGCCATTGTTTTCCTGCTCCTGCCGAACGGATCTGCAGGATCGAGAAACCGGAGAACGACAACGAGCACAAGCAAGCCGTGGAAAGTGGATAATAGATAAAGATAAAAAAGAGAGCGTATAATGCTTTTTATCACTACACTTTTGCGCGAAAAATCTCTTAAGCCAACCCGCAAGTTAGAGCGGGGATTTTTGTGACTAATTCAATTAGGATCCATGGATACCCCCAGTAGTGCTCGGACGAGTGTAAAATCAGCAAATTTTAAACCCGGATGGCTAGAAAATGTTTCGAGTAATAGAGACTTGCCGTTGCTCATAATGTTGATTTTGCGCTTGTTTATGTTTGAAGCAACACTACGCGGAATATCGTTCTGCTCATACCTGAATTTAAAGTGTGCCTGGATACCAAGCATAAGAAAACTCGCACCATAACGCGAGCAGCGACTTATTCCATTCAATTTGCACCCGGACCCACTCCAAAGGAATAACTTACCAAACATACCGAGTAGAAATAAATTTCCGTTAACGATATGCAGCGGTGAAAATTAAACTTAAATTTTCGCGAAGCCTCTTTTCCCGTTTGCGATGCTCCGCTTCTTTCGCTCGACTGAGCACCACGACTTGGTCCGTCTGCTCGCGCACGGTTTGAACATTTTTCATGCCACCGTGTGGTACGGCGCGAGACAGATGGATTCTGGTGCCTTTTCGCGAAAGAAAACACAAAACCAACGTCGAACGCCACCGGCCGACAAGCCTGGGCGCTGGAGCGATAACAATAATCAAATTTCCATTTTCCATCGCCCTCGCGTCGGCATACGGTAGTAACCGGGTGGCGCGTTGGACGCGCACTCGTTCGCAATCCCTTTTCTTTCCACCGAGAGGCAAGAAGCGACCAGGAAACGAAATAAAATAGCAACCCCTTTCCCTAGTTGTGCCGCGGGGCCCGTTCACAAATTGCGATGGGAAAAGCAAACGGCACACAACACCGAACGAAAACACCGACCAAATGATAGTGCAAGGCGTAAAACATTGAAAATTCATGGCATGGAAATTGTGCGCGAGAACGCAACTAATTGCGCTATCGAAGAAATGGACGACTGAAAGTCATCCTTCCCGGAATCGGTAGAAACCAGCTGGAAAGAGAAGTAGCCCGCGTTTGTACTTCCAAACGGAACAAAGCATGTTCGATGCTGCTCACCCGGCTCAATGGTTGTTTCCTCTTTCTTGGCGAGTGACTGCGACTGGCTCGGCTGTCAATGATCAAAGCAAATTCGAAAGCAGCTTTCACAATTTACTCAAAACCACCACCACGGGTAAATTCCGAGTGCGTTGAGTAAAGCGCATCGGTGCATCGCTGTGATAAAGGAATTGCATTGGTTTCAACGCATCCACAAACATCCTTCGCGTTACGGTAGGATGCGCTCGGTGTAAGCAGTATAATTACACATAATGACTGCCCCATTTTCGAACGGTCTAATATGCAGTTACATGAAATGTCAAGTTGTCTCAAACCCGACTCCCCCGTAGGACGTAGGTTCGATAAAATTAAAAACACACTGATAGGCGGGAACGAAATGAAAGACAAAAAAAAACGTCCAATACAAACAAACAACCCTCCCGGAACACTTGCAAAAATGAGTGGTATAATTTTGCCACACTTCCTGACTTCCGGAAACGAGGTCAACCGAGGGTGAAAATTGATTGCAGTTTTCCGTAAATTAATGAAGTCGGGCTTATTTTCCGGCTCGTAGGTTACATGCTGCGGTTGTTAATTTTAACGCCCGGTTGAACTTTGGTACCAGCAAAGCACCGAAGTGTGCGGAGTAATGCACTTCTGTGTCGCATAATGGTGGGTGGACTCATTTACCTGATGTGTGTTTCTGGTTTCCTTTGTTGCGTCACGGCTGGAAAGCTGTAAAAGGATATAAAAAAACCGGAAACACATATTAAAGTTATCGTCGAATCGAATATCTAGTAATTAGGCTGATAAACCAAACTTAAATTAACACCCCTGAGCTGTCACAGGCTGAAATGAAACGGCATCTGCTCGAACATAAACATAAGATCCTGCCAAAATTGATATCCTTTCTTGGTTTTTGCCTTCGGTCGAATGCACACGATTAGCCTTCACTCGAAAATCAGCTTCTAATCATTCGTTAACGGGTAAAGAGGTACGTCAAAAACGTTCATATAGGTTTTCTATCCATCCGAGCACTGTGGGCTGTTTGCTGATGCATCTCTTATTTTGAACACACACACATCAACCTGCGTAGAGTAGGATTTAAGCCCCATCGGAAGCATGCTTGTGCGGTGGAATTATGTTGGGCTATAATAAAATGCCCATTGACTGCTCAAATAGCCATGCGGATAGATACTTTGATTTGCCGAGTACCTGCTATTTTGTTTCTTCTTTTTTCCCCTTTTTTCCGCTATAGAAACGCCTAATTTCCCGACAGCCCCTGGGTTGGACACCAACCCAAGCAAGTAAATGGAGTGAAAACCCCTCGCACTGACGGGTGAAACTATGCAAAACCCGCCGGAGCAACCGGTCCGGGTGGATGGAACCGGAACAGAGCGATGGGATAGATTGATCGAGTCAATTTCGCAGCAAAGCGATAGACATTCATCTCGTGAATGTATCTCAAGTGCGGACCCTGGGATCCGAGAGCCAGCCGGAGCCTGGTGTGGGGGTGGTCGAGAAAATCTCGCACTCTCACTAACCCACCCACCCCGATGGAAATAGATAATCATCGAGGAACGGGGTATTGTTTCTTATGCCCCGGGGAAACCGGGTCGGTTGCGAAGATGGATGGGTTGCTTTGATTGAAACACAAATCTGCGTAGCTCTCGGATAATCCCTGGCGATCTTGCGTCCGGTCGGGAATTATGCTTCGGCAGCACCCTCGAAATGGCATAATCTTCCGGCGGTTCGTACGACGGTAAATCACCGCTTCCGAGCCGGAAAGGGCAGGTTGCGGCCTCAAAAGGTAGGCACATACCGGACACCGATCACTCGAAGGCTGCTACCGGTTTCGGAAGAATTCCACGAGTCTGTCCTTTTTTTTTTCGTTGGCATGCTGAAGTAGGACTTGAACCGCAAAAGGCAACTCTCCGTTAGGTTGCGGTGAGGAAAATGGAAAAGTCACTTAATTTTCTCCTGCCGTTTTGAGCACCGAGCGGCATAAAAAGCACGGATTTATATATTTGCATTAATGTTTTATGGGAATAGTTTCGTCCATATCGAGTATGAGTGGGGCCCGCTGTCGCTTGTTGGGACATCTTGTCCTGCCGGTGTCCTTCCCAGCTCGCTCCACGCGCCACGTTGCAAATTAATGATAATTTATACGACTTTACGACCTGTCTCGGGATTATTTTCCCTTTTGCCCTCGACTTTCGGGCACACGATTGCGCCCGGCCTGGTCCAATGGTCGGAGTGTCCAATTTCCCATCCCCACACCTTGCGAACGTGAGCATAAATATCAACTAATTGGTGGGAAAAATAGCCCGCCTTCGGTGCGTCCGAAGTGCCATCGTTCGCAACATCAATTAGGTGGACAATTTCTGAGTGTGTATGCGCTTTTTTATGCGCCCCTCGCTTTACCGTGCACGTGCGATACCAAAATCGGATGGCATTCGAACGCACAAACACCACAGCCAGAAGCTGGATTGTATGGGGAGTATGGGGAATTGTTATTTCCTTCAGCTCACGGCTACACTTGCCCAATCATGCATATCCCACAATGGCACCCATTTCCGTTCAAATGCTCGCGTTCAGTTGTAAAACATCTCCCAGGACACGTGCATAAGGGTGGCATTTTTCCATTCCTTTAAAGGGAACGGACGAAATCCAACAAACGTGACCGACCAAGCGGCTCTCCAAAAGTGCCGCAGTAAACTGAATCGAATTTCATTATCGTCGAATTTTCCGGCCGCAAATTGGCAAACGCATGGCTGTGCGTGCCTACGAATCGGTTCAGTACTCTTCTGCTGCAACACACAGAGCTAGTGCGGCTTGTTTGCAGTACCGTGGGGGCCATTGCGATGTTCCACCCAGCGATGCAGTCCCGCCATGGCGGCTTGTTTGTATTTGTCGGCTTGTCCTATGGCGAACGCTCGAGCGGTCGATTGCCAAGCGTGCATTATTAATAATAGATTTTCACTTATTTATTGAGCATTACCGTCAGCGGATTAGTGAATTTACAACCGAATAAACAACCGGCATTCATTAAGCTTTCATTTCATCCGCGCGATGATGATCGGGGCGTTTCCGCAGCAGTCGACCGCGGCACGGAGGGATCGCTTTTACTGAGATAACATTTCAGCCTGCGGGTCATCATGCAAATAGGTGGCTTTCGTGCGGAACGCTTTTGAACGTAGATGCAAAAAAACTCATTCATTGTACGTTGGTATGTAATGCAACGGACGGCTGTCGGTAATTTATGCACTTATTGTACTGTGCCACAGGAACCGGTGGCGCTCGGAATGGCCGCAAGTGAAAGGATATCGAGCTGCAATGAGTAGGAACAGGGATTCGATTGCTCACAATTGGGCATATAGCTGCTGCCGTAGCAACTCTCGGCAGGCAGCGATTAGTTTCCGGCAAAGTCCCTGTAAGTTAGGATGAACCCTACTAAACCATATCACCCGGTTCCCGATGGCGCCTGAGAGGTAGGCAATTGCAGAACACCAGAACTGCAGTTGCACCAAAAATGCACCCACGCTGTCCGTTTCATGATTCATCGTTCGCAACACTCGAACGGCGATGCGCTTCGATTATTAGCCATTCCGTTAGGTCGCGGTTATTGCCGGCGTAGGTCCGAATTGGTTGGACTCGCCAAGCGTGGTCCTTCTCGAGCCGGAAGCCGAGTCCAGTTGCATTTGCAAATACGGATTGTGTATCCTCGAAGCGACGATTCCACGGAAACTGGCCGGTAGCTTTAATCTTTTACTTGATCTCTACTGCCAAACCAATCCGGTCCGCAGGCGGTTCAGAGCCGAATGTCTAGCAAGGATAATTGTCAGGTCACCCAACGCGACCGGTACCGCAACTTCGCATGCACTAGCAGTGGAAATGCGACTGCGATTGTGGATGCAATTTATAAATCGACGCATGAATGGCTCCTAATCACACGCTTATTGTGCACGGGACCTCGGATCTTTGGCCCTGAGCCCGGTACGCGAAGGTGACCACAATTTATGATACGTGTTAATATTTGAAATTATCCGCCCGATCCGGCAACACCGCGGTCAGGATCGCTCGCTGCATGGTGCATGGTGCATTTTGATGCAATTAAAGTGGCCTCACCAAGCGATGCGGAACGTTTCGGTTTGCGCACGCTAAAGCCACCATTTCGCGCGCGTTCTCTGTCGCCAAGTCGTTTGCAATCAACCTCCCGGAAACGATCCCTCGGCCACGGGGACTGGTGAATGTGGCGCTTAATCCAATTGCGGATGCAGTGTGACGCACCGGTGGCAGTCTATATTGAGCCCAGCACGAAGCGCAAACATCCTACGAACCGGCGGGGTGGTACATTGGGGGTCAATAAAATGAATATGATTGTATTGCAATTAAATCGATTGATTTTAAATTGCATTACCACCGTTCGATTTGCTTCCGAAACGCCGAAAATCGCAACCTCGCCGCGGATGGCGGTTGAAAATTGGTCCCAATTCGCGTCGGGCCGGATTTGAATCTCATCTGCATAATCGATCCGAGGCTTCCGAGGGCGGTGCACCTTTTGGTGGGTTCTATTTCGCCTGTGGCGGTTTGGTAGTGCTGCCGTACAAGGGTGTGCTTCTTGCTGGCTCCCGTGATGTGGTACGTCGCCAAACAAACAACGTTCCGGGGTTGAGCGCAATATGTTTGCCTCAACCGTAACCTCGGTTCTACAGAGCACCGAGTGAAGAATTTGTCATGCGGTTTTGTGGCATACGAGCGTCCGGGATGGGTGTGAATTTCGATTCCACATACTGCCAGGCTACGCCCTCGGCAATGGCGTTGCCAATGCTTCCGAAGCTCCCTTGGGAAGAGTCGAAGAAATCGAAGCTACCAATGATTGGCCAAGCAGAACAACAACACCCAACCAACCCGGTCTGGGTATCGATGGTTATGATTACCCGACCGTTCCGGGTGGTAATTAGATTTGTCGATGTTGCTCTCGGAGACCCCGTTCGATTAGGTTCTCGGTGCAAATAGGAGCGCTCGAGTGCGACGAGGATAAGTGTACGTATGACTGTTCGATTAAGCGACACTTAGCCTAAAGCGACTCAGAACGTTGATACCTCGAAGGCATACTGCTTGCTGCTCGTTTCGAATTCGATCAATCAGCTCATCGCTGAAACGAATAATGGATGGGAGCGAAAACGAAGCAAACAGAAGAGAACATCCTCAAATGAATCGCTTTATCTTGTTCATTGTATGAATTACAGCTTTTATTCCCACAATCGATGGTTGATGGGCCAAATTTATTGGCTCCCATTATGAAACATAGAAAGGTTATTCCTGTTTTTTTTTCATAAATTTTACCACCACCCAAGTCAACATGAGTCGTCAGTTCCATCGCGTTCGATCGATTGCTGTTTAAAGTATTATATAAAAAATACGCTTTTGCACAAAAAAAAACGCTTTGTTGGAACAGAAACCTGAAGCGAAAAACGGAAGTACAAAAACCAGCAATCCTTGCTACTATTGTCCTGTGCGCGGATAACCACCATTGCTTTGTCGCGATGGTACTTTACTCATTTTGCACCATCCGAACGTGCGCTCGCAGGCGCAAATCCCCTCGTTCGGTTCCCGATTCGGCAAACCATATCCGGTTACTCAACACTCCGCAACCACCGAAGCGGACAGGGGAGAGTAATGAATTTGAAAAATGCTCTCTCCCACCAACGGGAGCTTTGTTACGCTTGTTTTTTTTTTTTTTCGTTCGCTATCATTCGCGCTGATCACCACGAAGAGAACCGGCAAGGCCAGCTGAAAAATTCCAGGTTAATCCGAGGGAGGATCAGGGAAAATGGTCGTTAAAATATGGCCGACTCATTTTCGTGCGCATCCTTCGACAGGCTCGTCCTGGGGCTCAATCGCTATCGGCCACGGGGTTTGGCGTGAAAAATACGACCGAATGGCGCAAAAACCATACGATACGAATATGAAACGCGTGGAGAAGCAACAACGAGAAATGGAGGGAGGAAAAAAAACGAGACGCACAGACACAAATTTATCATTCAGTGCAAATTATGACGAACGATTTATCACAAATCTGTAATTTATCAAACGAGCCCTGCCAGCGTGATGCGTTGGCTTGTCTTCGTTGTGATGTTTCCCGGGAGGTGGTTGAATTTTGAGCTTCAGTGTGGCCTTTTTCGGTGGAAAATGTTTGCCATGTTGCCTCCGGCCGAACAAGCTGACTTTTGGTTGTAATGTGGATTTTCTTGGGTTGTGACTTAAATTTTAAATTTTCCTGCAAACAAGCATGAAGAGCCTTTTTTAAAGCCTTTAAAAGTATTAATTACGCTTGATTTTACGGCCATTGAAAAGCCGTTCTCGTGAAATAGTTAACAATGAAATATTATAGAACTTTTTCACAAACGCAATTTTGTACAGCATTTAAGCTGACTCGCTTGCAAAGAATTTCACATCCGTCCAACGCCTTAAATCGAATCCTACACAAAGCGCAAAGTTGGTGCTTCGGAACCCCCGTTTTCTTTGCTCTCGGTCCCAATCCCTGGAGACGTGGCGGCCATTCGGGTGCCCCACGCCATGGCCACGGTGAGAGTAATTTGTTTTTATTGCAGCATATACGACCAAGAGGCCCAACCACAGAGCCCAGCGCTCGGTCAGGAAGCGAAGATGGTCACCGTTCCGCTGTTGTTGTTGGCATCGAGACGGCTTTCTTCCTGTCCGAGGAAAAGCCAACAAAGCGAAACGCCCAGCCTTGGCGGTCCGGTCGCGAAATATTTATTTACGTCTCATAAAACGTAATAAAAGAAAACAAGACCGCTTAGCAAACCCGCCCCGTTCGGTGGGGGAATGGAGCCTTTGGGTGTGTTTTGGGAAATAAACAAAATTATTACCCGGTGCCACGTGGGCGCCAGAGGCACGGCACAAGGGCCACCAGCGAGCCAAGCCAACGGCTGATGGTACGGCGGATGGGCGATACTGGCGTGTCCCAGAAGTACGCTTCACTGGCCATAAAATCGTCCCGAATGGCGCAATTAAATCGATTGCTCGCACTAAACTTTCTCAAGTGCCGAAGGGCAACGGCGAATGCCAGCCCCTTCGACCTCGAGGCGAAGTCGGGATCGGTACGACGCGTATAAGGAGCGAGGATCGGACCCAAATCAATCACATACGGTGCCTCGACCTCCCTCCCCCACCCACACACACACACGCTTTCACACGGGGTATGATTTGCGGGTTTTGGTTACGCACGAGGAAACGGTCTCGCAAGCAACGCTCCATGCGAACATGGTGCATTTTTTCTGAGGTGTTAATAAGCGATAACTACCACGTGATCGATGGGCGTTTCGCGTCAGTGACGGCGGACGGGCGTTCCAGCTACAAAACCGACTATCGTGCTGGGTATTATCGGCTCAACTCACACTCAACACCGCACAGTGCACAAGCATACATCCATGGTCGCTATTTCCGGTTGGTGCGTGTGTGTATCTGTCGGAGAATCGCGTTCCACGCCTATTTGCGCCTGGAACGAAGGCAATCCGCCTATCTTTCCGTACGCCCACCGATGTGGCAGTGAATAATCAATCATTTTCTGATTATTTCCACGTATTTCACGGACACCCAGGAACGACAAGATAGTATGGGCTCCCGTGCTAGCGGAAGGGAGATGATTGAAAGGACAAACCGCTTCAAGCGAGCTTTATCATCCCGTTGCACAATACATGCTGAGGCACAGGGCCTTTTCGAACCAGCACAGGAAATGTACAACTATTTCGGGTGGTTTCAGTTTTTTTCGCCCTGTGCGCGCATTCGCTTGCCATTCATTCGGTGGTGAAGCTGAGTCACCGTCGTCGGTGGGCCCGAATGGGCATTGATGAACCGTGAAGCCCTTGGGGGATTTTCTCTTACTGAGCGTTTGCGTTTTGCAAACTTTTTTCTACCATCATCATTTCGAGCCACGGAAGCTGCACGAGAAACGAGCCACGGCCCAAGAGAACGAGCGCAAAGAAGCCGCCAAAGAAACATCATTACGTTTATTTTGTTATTGAAAAACTTTTCTTATAATCAATACTTTTTTTTTCTTCGTTTGCCTCCGCCGGATTTGTTGGTTCCGTTAGTATCGCAAGAACATGGCCGGAAGAAGCTGCAGCTTTTTTATCGCGCTCAAGCTGCTCGTTGTTTTGAAGGACTCAGTGTCTTATGGGTGCTTATTGGCTTTTGCGTTGCCGTTTGGTTTCGTTTTGATTCGTGAGCACAGGCGACGGTCCCGACAGGGAGGATGTGTTTCTTTTGCTTCCCTGGCGAGCATGTTGTTGCTACAAAAGCTTAAACAATTTTTCCCCGTAGAGCCTTCCACAGTAGACGCAGCGAGGCGGCAAGGTAAGAGATAAGAAACGTACTTAAAGTTTGCTTCCTGCCTTCAGTTACTTTGATGCACACCATCGCCCACCCAATACACGATCGCATCGATCCATTGGCGGGCTCCGACTCGCAGGGTTCGATAAACACTCATTAGGAAGTTCTCTCGTTTGGTGCCGCGCCCAGGAAACATACCAAAGCGGGATCTTAAGCCAGCCGCAGGGCCCACAGCAGAAACGATAATGACCCTTCGACCCTGTACTACGTGGAGTTCCAGTCCCTGATCGAATGGAATGGAATTGAAAGCTGACCCAGCTCAGAAGAAGGCGGGCAATTTTCTTTTTCTCCATTTCTCGCTCAGATGTTGGCTCCGAAAGGCCCATTGGAACATCATCAACAAATGTTAAAAGTCATCGACATAAACTGCTCGTGAAGGAAAGGAGTTGGCGGGAAGCTTACAGGGCAGTTCCAATCCGTACTGCCCGAGTTTCGTTTCCGCAATTGACAGCATGTCGGCCAAAACCGAACGCTGTCGGGTCATTCTGGCAAGGCATACCGAGCACGATTGGCAGTAATGGAAAAGAGAAGTAAAATGCTTGATTTTAAAAGTTTGACCTAACTTTTGCCTTCCCTCGGAGGGGTTTCGCAAATAGAATTATAAACGAGTCCGTTGCCTAAGTGATATAAACCTTGCGCGAAAGGGGCGATAAACGTAATGTTTGCTATGTCACTGTGATGCTGGTAGTCTTATTGAGAACAGTGGGAATGAAACTTGAAACGTTTTTATGTTCCTACGGCATTTGAGCTAACGCATAAATATTAGGGCATTAATGGGTTGCAATTGTCTTATCCTTCACACCAAAGCATAACTAATGCGCCCGAATTATATTTAACTTCTGTTCCAATTGTAAACACATCATTCAAATAATATAATTTTATTAAAAGCTCAGAGAGTTCCCTTTAAGCTAGAGCTCTAATACATAACATTTAACTAGTCAAATTTGAAGTATTTGTAACTAATCAATTCCAGCGTCCAAAACGACGACATCAAACTCTGCTCTTATTTCACACAGTAAATTGCATCAACAAATGTGTTTCTTCTCTAACCATAAAATGCTCGAGTCCTTTCATCCCCTTTAGGTGGCGAGAGTTTAGTCAGCACCTTTCCCTTAATTATGGCCGTACTTTTACGAGTTCTCTAGGTTTCTAATGTTCCATAAAAAACGGGGTCTCTAACGTTACAGCAAACAACACCAAATGGCGGGATGGAAAATTAATGAGTAATGGTAATCATTATTGATCACTTCAATGGCACGTCCGGCACGGGTAAACGGGTAAGCTCGTCCCGAAAGAACCAAAGGACGGATCAAACGTTCTTTGAAGTTAGTGGAGCAGTGTTTTAAAGTCACCGGGTGCCTTCAAGATCGAATTGAGCCCTTTCAGACGGAGGGAATTGTTATTCGTGCTATCGTTTCCTTTTGACTTAAGGAGCAGAAAGAGCCAGCATCTTTGGTGCCACGTCGCGCTGCGTGGGTTTCCGTTTAGGGGTTTGAAATGGCCCCAGTGATGTTCGTCATCGACTCGACCGTGCTGTGATGCTGTGTCGTACGTTACATATTCATGCACACCCTATACTTCCGAACGGATTTCTGTAGGTCGGCCGAGAGAGGCTACTTGTTCCGGTGACGCTCGCTACGATTCCTAACGTTTCCGAGAAAACACCGGACCGGAAACCGGAACGCAAGATTGCACCATTGATTGCCCTTTGTGCAGCCAGGATGGATTTTCCCTGTAGACAATTTTGTGGTCCAATCCACCAACCTGCCCCGATGTTCCGGGACTTTGAAGGACACTTCGCGATACATATTCGCATTCCGTGTGCATCGGACCGAGCATCTAAGTATTTTTTCATCCTCCCGCCCTGTCAGTCACTCTCTCTCTCTCTCTCTCTCTCTCTCTGTCTTTCACTCCACGTGTCTCTCTTGTGGCCATTTTCGTGGCAAAGTTCGAGAACCCAATGGTGAGCCGGCTAGAGTAGATTCCATCCTCACCGCAATAAAATCACTGCCCTGAGCACGAAAGCGGAAATAACTTTCCATTATCTTTCATTTATCTTTATAGCCTTTTTCATTGCCCCATGAGCTCGTCGGATCGTCTTTTCGCTCTCGGGTAGGGTGTGCGGAGGGCTTTTTTGCCTTTATTTGTTTCTTTTTCGGACAGGCCACTATAGCGGGTCATAGGTCCGCAGCGATCTCCCGGTGTGCTCCCCACTGCGGTGTCGATGGAGGGTAATTTTGACTCCGGTGTAGCTCGTGGGACGGTTTCAACCGTCGTGTTATGTCGTGTATGTAGTGAGGGTACATTTTGGCTTCACTGCTATATTTTTTCCTTCATTTTATTCTCGCAGCAATCTCAGAATCAGTGCCATCTAATGAAGAAACGTGCCGGGACTGTTCCCCCGGTACCTTGTTCCAGCGGCTCCGGCAGCTAGGATAAGATGAGTTAGCAAGTTGAACGATTGCGCAAGTAACAGACCGAAACCGGTCCGACCGCCGGATGGTGATGGGTGGCGCACATTTTGTGGACATGTTTTTGAAGAAAATGAAAATGAGCACCAACGACGAATGCGAGGTCGGGGTCGGTTGTTTGGAAGCGGAAATGGCGTACGGTCTGTGGGCGATCGAAGCGGGACACGCTATCGACGGATATGTGTGGGCAGATGGAACCGGAAGCATTGTCGACCCGTGTTTCTCGCTCTACCACGGGCGGCCGATGAGTAAGCGAATATCCCAAGCGGGTGGGATGCTCGTGTCCTCAAGACATTCGCATTGACGCACGGCATACGGAGAGAACAATTTCCGGTCGAATGACATTTAAATGATGAAACGAAACAGGACGCGGGATGCATGCGTTTGGCGGTTGGTGGTGTTACGTTTGATTTGATTTGAGTTCCTTCATCGCTCCTTGAAACGGTAGGAACGTATTTGAAATCCAACACTGCAGGGCTCATGAATTAAAAATTCGAAACTTAAACAACATCAAACGGATTGCATGATGCGTTCGATGATTTCGAAAGTCAACATGGCTACAGTATTTTTTAACTCAACCTTGTTCAACAGTAGCTATCCCTCTCGTATCAGGCGATTACATTATTCCTTGTTTGGGTAAATTTTTCACATTTCTGGCATTATTTACCTTAAAGTTGTTAGCTTGTATCGTAAATCTTAAAACGAAAAGCAAACACTACTTTAGCAATGTTAAGTGGTTGGTTGAAAAATCATAAACAATCAACTATTATCCAACAAGGTACCACAACCTAGGACGATCCTTCAAAGCTATTTACACTACACACCCACTGTTTCACATCCTTTTCCTGACCATCATCTCTTGGAGGATTTTCCAACGACACTGCGGTTTCGACTGCCTTTGAAAGCGTTGGTTCAAACGTTCGCCTTCCAAAGATTGAGCATGATTAGATTCTGTGGTTTAAGCCATCGAAGCAAACGCAGCACAACAACGCCACCAGGAAATACAATTATTTTGGCGCGGCTAGTACGTAATCAAGCCATAGCATTAAAGTGATTGATTACTAAAGACACGCTTTGTAGCCATGCTATGGAAGAGAAAACCGCATAGTTTTCCTCGAAAATTATTACATTCTTTAAAAAAAAACAGTATTTGAGCTGTGTTGTTGCTAAATTTATTTACCGTTCAAACGAAGCAGTTTGGCCGCATTCCACTAGCTTCCAACGACAAAAGAAAATACATTTGAACGGAAAACTTGCTTCGACAAAACCACAAAAGCCACCCGTTGGAAAGAAACTGTGGCAATGGAGAGCTAACCAATTATTTGTTCATCCGCTTGAACGTACACGACGGTGGGTTATGAAACCAACGATTACAAATCACGTACTTTCCACGGGTTCCAGCGTGATGCAAAATAAAAAATAAAACACCCCTGATACCCTGGGAAAATTGTAGCATGAAAACAGCGGTGAAAGAACAAACAATCCCAATCGCAGAACAATGCAACCCGACATGGACCCAGCGCAAAGAGTGATGCAGCGCACCTTTCCACAGTTGCAGCAAAAACGGAAGTCCTTTTTTCTCATGTCCTTGCACACCAGCTAGCGAGCGGAACGGACCAGCAGACCAGCGAAATAAAAACAGCTAGTAGGAAATCAAAACTCTTAAGCTGCCCGTGCTACTGCTGCGGCCACAGCTCCCAGTGGGTCCTTTTTAGCCCGCACGTCACATGGGATGAGCGGGCGCTCGAGCTATGTGACCATCTGCAGGTGGCTTTCCGTTTACGCGATGAAGTACGGATGGAACGCAGATAGGGCGTTTATTAGAGAACAAAGCGAGCGGCTACAAACAAAAACAATTCCCTGGAAATGATCACATGGTCTTTCGAGTGAGTAGCATATTTTCTCATTGTCCTGTATTTGCTGTAAGAAGGAGGGCCCGCTAACGGCTGCGATCCAACTCGAAATCAAGTAGGGAATCGAGAAAACGACTCTCGGTACCAACTCCAACAGAAGCTTCCACGAATGCTTGATCGTTCGTTCATGCAAATCATTTTGAAAGCATTATCATTACCTTAAATAGGTGGAATGTAGAGTTTCTAATGAATGGATTTTCGTTCGCCTGTTCCCTTGGACCCTTCTGAGAAGAACTTGACTTATTTTACTTTAAACTTTTTTACATTTTCCCCGCTTTCATTAGAAAGATTGGAAAATATTTCTTACCTGACACGATTTGAAGACCTTTCTTCTATGCGCGACCTGCAACAATAGATAAAATTTTACTACGTCAAAAATTGTTCAGGTTGCAAATGGAAATGTATTGGTAGTAAATGGAATGAAAAACACGACGACTGGCAACAAAGTTAGTCAAAAGAATAGTTTAGCGTAATGTCACGTTTGATGTATTTACTTTATCTAAATTTGAATAACGTTTGAAACGTTTGGTTTGGATAACGCGCACGGTTTCACTTGATGCTCCCTAAGTCTAAAATGATCATCATCAGCTCCATGCCCTTCCGAATGTAGCCCCCGCGGTTTGGAGGATCTCCATCCAACCGACCCTGGCAGACAGGCTTGCGGTTAATTACAGTGTTGCCAATTAGCAGGCACTAACAGGAAAGGAGGCTGAAGCCGAATTGATGCCAATATGCCATCACACGATGGGTACGTGCGCGTGTGTCAATTTGGCAGACGTTTGAAATCCACTTCCAACGAAATTCGCTTCTCACAAATTCCCTTCCCAGCGAATGTAGGGCCGGTTTTAGCGCGAGCTTGCCATCCCCACGGAGTGCCACGTTGTCAGGTGTCAACAAAACGGGAAGCCACTGAACAGGAAAGGCCCGAGCCGAGGTAATAGTTGAGGGATCTATTAATTACCGGAATAATTAGAGACGTAATTATTAACTAGCACTATCAAATTGAACATCATCATCATAATCAGTGTCGCACGTCTCGTGGCATGTAGGCGTCAGGAAGGACAACAACCTTTCGATCGGTAGGGTGGGCTGTTGTGGGCGCAACAATCAGGCAAATTAATATGCCGACCATTCCACCGGTCAACTTCCGCATCGGATCGCTCCGTCAGACATCGCCGGCATCGGTCAGACGCCGTCAGCGGTGTCTAAAGTGTGTGTCAGCCACTTAACAGATTGATCGTTGAATTGAATTTCATATCCACCGGTGGGACGTGCCAACGTCGAACCAAACGTCCGCCCCATGGAGGGTTCTGTTTTTGCCTACGGGAGCACCTCGTTTGCCGAGCAATTATACACCAACCGGAGTGGGAGGCTTCCCATTCGCGGCGTTTGGCCGGCTGCAACTGCCAAACTGCACTTTAATGCGTCCCGGAAGTGTACTTTGAGGCGACCGTTAGGGTGGGCCCTCGGTGTCCATAAGTGCATTAAGCCACACAAAGCCGGTTTAGATGTAAGTTCTTAACGGCAGCAAGCTAGGAGTGGGAGAATAAATGAAGGTGATAGAGAAACACGTGCCAGAAGAGACGGTTACCCACCCGTGCAAGTCGGCATTCTCTTCAGATGCACTTGTGGTAAAGCAGTGCAAGATGGAGACGGTTGCGCTAAAAGTTTTTCCCACCGTCGTCCGAACGCCTCACGCTTTCGCGCTCAAGCACCACTCGAAGTTTGCTGCTGGTATACGCAGGCCCAGGCTCGAGATGGCTGCAAAATGTCCGTTGGTTGGTTTATTTGATCGAGAAATGGACGAATCTTGCCGTGGTTCCGGCCAACGGCAGCAACCCAGGTTTGTGGAATGGAATCCGACCCTTGCTTAAAACAACGCCGGAAAATACCACTTTCGGATCGAGTTCCGTTTCGTTGGACAAAACAGAATAAAAAGGGAAGCCACTCACTCCCCCCCCTAAGGAAGCCGTCTCCATGCTGCGGACTCGCCAACCAAAGTGCATCGTTAGTCGGTTGGGTTCGTGTTTGGGTAATTGCTTCAAATTACACGGTTTCGTTTTTCTTTTGAACCACCAGCAGAGCGTTAAAGGGCAACGGAAAGATGTATATATAGACAACGAACCGGCGAGAGGATCGGCTAGGAAAGCTCGGGTGAGCGAAGCTTTCCGTCCGTTCCATTGTTCTTCATCACCTTCACCATCGACGGCCATCACCATCAGCACCATCATCATCGTCATCGCGGTGCGGTGGCAACATCATCATAACCAAACATTTCCAAGACCCCGACTTCCGCTCGTAACTTCCGAGGAGAGTCTCTGTCAAGGTTCTCGAAGAGGTAACTTCTTCACGGGACGTTCCTTGCACTCGCACGCGTGCAGCAACTGTTTGCGTTTACAATAACTCAACAAACTTCCTTTCACTATCCACCGGATCAGAGTTTTAACGCTTCTTGAGAGGAAAGAGGAACAGCAAAAGCTGAGGAGACAAAAAAGCCAAGTAACGCTCGTCCTGCAAGAGCCGTCTAAAGCTTACGTTCGCCGGAGGGCGATGGCTGGCGATGATGCAGACGGTCGTTGCGTTTTCGCGATAGTGTTTCTCCACTATCCATTCGCACCGGCAATCGCTCATCATAACTCGCTGATGGAAGCGATTGAGGGGTTGTTTGGCGAGAGTTTTTGCGCCTGTAGAGGATCGGTCAGCTTCCGGACGGACGTTAAATCGTTTACACTGGAGTCGTAAACGTGGCTATAAAGTCTCTTCATTCTTGCCGTGGATAAATGATTGTGTGCGAACTGTTTGCACTTGCTAGCACACTTGATGGAAAATGATGGAAAGGAGAGTGATCTTCAGCACTAAAAGAACACTATACATGTTTACAGTTTATCTAGATATGATGGCTGCTGTTAGTAGAAAGTACTCTCGTCTACGCCATAGCCATCAACAGAATTGAACGATGACATGTCTTAGCGACTTCAACGACATGAATTAATTTTTAAAAGGAGAGCATCATATTGATCTCACAGAAAATACACGGTTCACGGTATTAACGGTAATTAAGTAGTTTCGTACGTCATGGCTTCGGTCTCACCACAAATTACGATCCACTTTCCCAGGAAGGAAAGCTGCAATAAATCAGCAATCACCTGCTCAGCAACCATGTTCAGCACCCACCCACAGCCCAAGGGCAGCACGGGTGCTTTCCCACCGTGTAGAACACGTTCCGTAGAGCTGAACCCAGAACCAGCATCTTCAGCACGAACTCAAGTGGTCCTCGTCGTTGATCATGCGTGCGCTCAAATCTACTGGAAACGGTATTTCACTCACCCATCGCCACCGGCGGCCATGCACACCCAACAGGCCACCGGTAGGCATGGGCACACGATACGATAAAATCTCGTTCTCAGCAGCATTTTATTTTCCACCCCTCAGCCGGTGCAACAAACCGGCTAGATAAACCAATAGAAACGGGCGTCGTGACGCTGGAAGGGTTTTGTTGTGTAGTTGGGGTTTGTTCATCGGTTCAATAAATCGAGATCTCTATCAGGCGGGTACACATCGTCAGGATGACATTTCCCATGCTCATAGATCCGGCCACCCCGAGGAGAGAGAGAGAGAGAGAGAGTATGTGAACACGAACACGTTTGCTTTGGCTTGTATTTGCACCCCCTGCCCGGGGAACTGATAGCGTGTTTCGTTTGATTTGTTGTTTGACTTGGATGCGTCCACCAGCGGTGACGGAAGGCGTACCACGGTGGAAGATTTCCATCTTGTTGCCAGTTTGTTGTCGGCGTGTTCCTTTTTTTTGCGTTATTTGACACAACCCCTCACAACATCAAAGTGAAAAGGGAATGGATCGAGAAAAGTTGAGACAAAGAGAGCTCGAGGGATGTTTCGCACCAATAGCAAATGATGGTATTGATGGGACCTGTACGTTGTCTGAGTTACCGTCAACACCTGCCGTTCGGGACAAATGCAAAGAATAATGCCTTGCCCCCATTTGGGGCAACCCAGACACCGGGAGAAATTGTGATAATGACCGTCATATTTTACGGGCAGACAGGCCGGTGCGGAAAACATGTCTAATGTAGTTGCTTCCATCGTTCATAAGCCATGGGCCCCAGAGAGCCGATTGTGTGCTCCGGAATGCCCACCCAAGCTGGAGGCGGAACACGCCCGGGCATATTGTTTCTGGTTGATAAATTTTTATGTATGGTTCTGGAAAAAGTTATCACATTGCCGGAGAAACTCTGGAGGGCATTAGGATATTGGCTTGTTGCTAAGCAAAGCGTGACGCTTGCTTTCAACCCCGATGGGTGCTTCCTTTCCAAGGACTCGGAACTTCAGTGTGTGTGTGTGTAAGCTGATAAGCCCCGACTCGGTGTTGCTGTTGAGAGTGGTTGACTGGACTGATGAGCCGTTGTTGCTGCTACCACTGCCACCCACTTACTCGGAAGTCACTGCACAATCATTCGATTACGGTTCGATTTATTGCCCAGGAGAAAGGAATCGGCGCCAATTGGAGGCAGCTTGTGACGCAGGCAGCCCATGGACACCCGTTTGTCTTCCCAAGTTCACCACCAAGACAACACCAGCAAATGGTGGGAATTTATCGGCACCGAAACAGTTGCCAGCTGCAGCTGATCTATTGCCTACGGAGATGCTGTGTGTCAGTAGTCCGTGTAACATATGCTGTTTCCGTTCGCATACTGACGAACGTACATTAACCCCCAAGGAAAAGCAAAAGGAAAATAGCACTGACGGCGAGAGACATCCGTTTTGCAGAAAACCAACATCTACCAAGCATTGATTTACGACTTGATAATTGCAAATAAAAAGTAAATTTATACTCCCATGCCCGCACGCTTCCGGTGGCGAATGATAATAACATTCGAATTAGCATTGGTTTATCTCACCCGAGCCACACTCACTTCTCGACCCCTTTCGACGGGAAAAGTTCATTTACGGAAAAAGTTGTAACTCCCCCAGGAGGCAACATCCGGAAACACACACGACGCTCCGTTCGTTCTGTTGTTCAGCTTTTCTTGCCAGCAGTTGCCAAACAACGCGTATCGCTTCGAGACGATTGACATTTTCCCCCAGGGTGACGAGTTAGAGCCATCACCGCTGGGACGGGTGTAGTTTTTATTGCTTTCCAGGCCCTTGCACGTGACCTCCCGGAAGCTCCGGCAAAGGATGCTTCCCTTCGATCGCGATAACACAAACAGCGCTTCTTCTAAATACTTTTCCCGGACCTTTAACCCAATGCAATCGGGCGTGTACTGTCTCGGCACCTTGGTGCTTTTGTTTCGTAGGGTTTTTTTTTCCCTTTCGCTCACCCGATGGTTGTGTTATGGCGTCACTTTCCGTTCCTTCAAGGCCTGCGGGCTACCTCGGACTACTTCTCATGGTTACCCCGGATTGCCCCGGGAATGCAAGATGGTCGGTTGTTTACGGGCGAAGTTTATCCTATGCGTCCCGAGGGCGCCTCCACGGAAACGTCGTGTTTATGAATCCCGCGTTATCGCGTGCTTTTGGTTGGGTTCGAAAACGGGAGCGAAAAGGATTAACGCGCCCTGCCGCACTGACTGGCAGTGTTCAACGGCGCGTCGAGTTGCACACGGCTCCGTGGTGCATTTTGTGCGTACGAAGCCCCCGCTCAAAGCTTCGTTCTTGTGCACCCTCGCGGCTTATCGCGTCAGTGCGCCCGTAAAGGATTTATCGTCCATTTGTTGTCGCGATCGTTGTTTACTGCCCCGCGGGTGCGCGACCAACTGACGTCCATTTGTGCGGCCCCAGCGGGCCTCAACCGACTCCCGGCAGGGTTGGCGTTGAAGAAATTATAAACGATTTCATAAATAACGCTCCTCTTCCCCAGGGGGGGGGGGGGGCAAGAAACGAGAAAAAGTTTTCCCAACAACAGTAGCAGCATCATTTTTCTCCAGTGAAGAAATAGGAGGAGGCAAAAAAAACTGCAAAATAAAATCAAGCACCCTTTCGAAGCGGCAAATCGTGGGTTGCCTATTGCTCTGTCTTATTTCCACGACCGTTGAGCCATGATAAGAAACACAACTTCTTGGATTGTACTTTGCTTCGCTTTGCGTCTTGAAAAGAGACAAAAGGGACCGATAAGGGTTGTTCAAGCAGTTGCCTCTACTGGTCGGTTTCAGACGCGCAGCTCGCAAAAGCACCCGGTAAAAACTGTCAACCACGTTGCTAAGCCAGGACAAGGAGTTGAAGTGACGAATGACGTTTATTTTTTTCGTTTTCTTCCGTCGTATTATTTTTGTTTTTGTAGAAATCTCTCTCACAGCACAAATAACGTGTTTATTTCCATCAGCCCTCTTGATTCTGCTTTAAATCGCAATTGCTAAGATGCCTCGGAAGAGAAACTATTGGGAGCCATTTCAAGACATACCGCCTTTAATGATTTTTCCCTAACACGACTCAAGAAAAAGGATAGGGCAGCGGGCAAAAACACCTAGCGCAAAAAAAAAACGGGTGACGCTGCTTGCGGCGGTAACCGTTCAAAGTCATTAATCATTTTCAATTGTGGATTTCCGGCACGCAAAGGGGAAAGACGAAAGCGGATGTATTCATTTTTCTCCCACTTTCACTCTCTCTCTCACACTTTCACTCTCTCTCTCTCTTTTTCTCTCTACCACCCTCCCACGCAACACCTTGCTCAAACTTCACCGCTCCGTGCGGTGCTCGAAACGCTCGAAGAATAATCGGAGCGGTAATTGGAACCTTTTCGGTGCGTTCCTAATTAGATTCCTCCCGGGCGTGGGCGTGAAAATTAACCCCAATGCGCCGCTTCTTTGTAGCCGCCATTTTTGGCCACCTCCGGGAACGCTCCCCAAACCCCCCGTTCGCCCTTGCATGTATTGGTTGTGCAGTGAATTTTATGAAACGAACCAAAGTTGATTGAGTCTCTTATCACACGGGGTGCGGCCTGCGGATCGCCGGGAGGGAATAATTTCCAACCCACAGCCCACAATCGTTTGATAACCAATCACAAACAGGCGGAACTTTGGCGGATGAAGCTGAAAGGCAACGCGCTTGGAACGATTCGGGAACAACTAAGTATCGCTGCTGGAAAGTGCCGAATTTCATACTCACATATTGAAGAGGAATAATTTCGTGATAAATGATGAATGAAATAACGGATACAGCTCGCGTCAAATATGCAAGAAAGCTAAAAATACACCGTGTAGTCAGACACCGAGCGGTCAGATCGTGAAGCTAACAAGTTAAAGTGTTACCCTGTATAATGGTAAAACACAGCGGGACCATCACGGCAACTGGCGACTCTCCGAAACCCGTTATTAGACACGCGAAAGTTGCCTTCGACGTAGCCAGCCCAGACAACGTCGAAAAGCCAGGCATGCATTGGAGCGGAAATCCTCCACTGAGACATAAAAGATAATCATCTCAAGCAGCGGCATTTGGTGCGGCGTTTCGCCACCATCCTCCGTGACACGTTGCTCGGAATAAAGGGCTCTTGCTCAAGCCTGGGAAAGTGGCGGAAACCCGCGAAGAGGAGAGAAGGAATCTCGTTTAAGGATTCCATCCACCTACTTATCCTTTTTAGCTGGCGATGAAGCAGAACGGTGTCCCTTCCACGGTCGATTCCGTTCTCCACTGATCGAGCTCTCGATGCTTGGCTCGGAGCTCCCATGGGGGTGACCAGGGTCGCTTCTTGAACGCTCAAAGACAGTGCTTTTTCTGGCCACCTCTAATGGAGAAACTGAAGAAGCGAACGTCCTCAGCTCCCCAAGTGGATTTGACAACGGCCACGATGGTGACGACGACGACGCTGGCATCGACGATGGCATACACACATAATGAAGAAAATTAAAAAAGTCATAATCCTTTCCGACTGCCCTTCGATGGTGCTGCTGCTGCTGCTGGCATCGTCTCGGCGGGAGTGGCTCGATTCTGAGAGTGAAAAGTGGATTTTCATTCATTTCATCTAGAAGATCGGAGCGTCCGAACGTGAAGGTGGATTATTTCTACCCCAGCAGCCAGAATCACCCTTGGATGTGCTTCTTTCACCAAAACTTTCTTCGGCACTCATCGCGATCACGCCATCCGGAAGAAACGAAAGCACAAAGTGAAAATGCATTTTCTTCTGCGGTACTCGTGCGTGGAGCAGAAGTACCGGAGGCACTGAAAAGAGGGCACAAGCAACGGTCCTGACGGTTTGGACGGTTAGCTCCCGGGTCCGAAATGTCACGTCCTTTTGGTCAGATACTGTTGGTCTGCGGTACAGACAGGGCTTTGGTTATTGGATTGCTGGTTACGGATGGCGATGGAAAACGCGAAGCACTGAAGTTCCCGCTAAGAAACGTTATCCATATCCGCAGGGGATGTTGCTAGAACGGAATACAACATAGCACCAAAAAAGTGCAAGCGGAAAAAAGTGGAAAAGGATAGTGAAATAATTGTAGGTGGCAAGTGAACGCGACAAGTCGTCCATCGTTTTCGTACCACCAGCTGCACTGAGCTAATCCTGTGGCGGTTCTTCTACAGCTCACGACGTACGGTTGGTGTGGAATAATTAAACGAACAGCGAAGACTGCTCCTTAAGCCGGCCAGTGGCATCCTGCTCGGCCCGGGGCCTTAATTGGGAATGCACCTTTTAAACATTATTATCTTGTATCAGATGTTTCGACATGTACCGCATGAGCGATTCGGAGGGCCGTTTCGTCCTATCTGTCACATTCGTGCATCAATCCAGCAAGACTTATCCGTTTTCGGGAATTCGAAAGCACGGAAATTCTCAACGGCTAGACGGCCAACTCGATTTGTAGCAAGGAGGCGTTTGGTTTTTTGCTGCATGCAACCACCTCCAAAGCCGGAAAAAGAGTTGCTAAATTTGAGACTATTTATGCGGCCTGAGATGCCGGTTGGCGCCGTGGACTGCTTATCTGGCCAAAACTTGGCCAAAAACTTCGGTTTTGTGGGTTTTCGGTGTTGACTCTCGGCGTTCGGGACCGTACATTCGCTTCTGAGTAAGTGACACAGCACGGATAGCGCCGTATTTTCCCGATTTTTTTCTCCCTCTTACCGGCAGTTTTTGAGTGTGCTTTTTTGTTTGGCCACTGTGTGTGTATGTGTTTTTTTCTTGCGTTCAGGATACCACTGAAGATAACACGGCGCATGGCACAGCCAAAGCAATAAAGGAACTCAAGTGAACTAAAAAAAGGTTCAAACTCAAATCCGCAGGGAAGAAAACAGAGGAAAAGATAGATAGCGAGAAAGAAAGAGAAAGAGAGAGTAAGAAATAGAGAGAGAAATAAAGAGAGAAAGGGAGAGTGATAGAGAGAATCTGGCAAGCACAAAGCTGTGTACGATGAACGATGAGGAAAAAAATAAAATCGGCATCATATTAGAGGTGCTACTGAGCTAGAGCACGAGCCACAGGGCATCAGAGGCGCGTTGCGGATGATATATAATGAAACTTTACCGAGAAGATATAACATTAATTAAAACGTCATCTTGAGGCATCGTGGGCGGGTGTGCTTTCAAATCTCGTTAATGCGATCTGAAGCATTTTACACACAGCAAAAAAAAAGCAGATTCGTTCGGAAGGAAATGAAAGCAGCAAAAAAAGGGATAGGAATGCGAGTAATAGCTTCCAAATGCTCGGGTGCCAAATTGCTTTGCTGTACTTCGGCTCGATGGAAAGGATAAGCGGCCATTAGAGTAATGGTGAGTTCCTTATTCTGAATAATTGTGCTAGAGCCATGGAAAAAATATGCCTATTTATTATTTTCTTACAAATTTAATATTTGACATGAAGAAGGCCTCTTAAAATTATACAAAATTTTGTTAGAATTTTCTTCTTAATCAATGCTGCATGTAAGGACTGCAGTAAGCAGTCACTGGCAGATGCTGAGCATTTTCCTGTTACCATCTGATAGAACAGTCTATTATGAATTAAAGGATTCATTGAATACTCGTTCGACGTTGGGCTAAAATTTTGCATCGCATGCAAAATTGACATTGGTAAATACGCTCCTTTATGGCCGATTTTGCGGGCCCAAACAAGCCCACCCCGTATGGTGATTTGATTGAGCATCGCTGTTTACAACCGTCCCAACTGGTTGTTGCGCTATTTCATAAATTAGCACGGAATCCAAAAACGCCAACCAGCCTTCCAGTGGCGTTGTGAAACGTGCCGCTGGAGTGGTAATTTACCAAGTTACAATATTTGTGATCCACCAGCTGCTCGCTGTGCAAACGGCACCAACATAAACATATTTATTTTTCTCATCAATACATCCAACTCGCGTAAACCGTCCCAGAGACAGGGAAGGGTGCCAGCACGAAACTAGGCCACCAACAAGAGTTTATCGGTTACGGTGGGTTGCGTGGCTGTAGAAAGGGTGAGAGCTATCATAAGCAACGATCCTTGCCGCTAGAGCAGGCTCAAACGCCACCCGTGAACTGCCTACAGACTGGAACCATTTAGCCCACGAGGTGGCTACGTGGGCTCGAGCGGGTCGTATCGGCTTCACCGGACGGAAACATCCCACAGCAAAAGGATCTTACGGTGGCGCTGTGTTTGTACCCGAGCACGGTGGTGGCGGATCGAGCATCGTAGTAAAGTTTAGTTTTCCAATTTTCCATCTAAATGTGTTTATTGCCAAAGTAAACATTGCGGTCGTGGCTGGTGTGCCGGTTGGGTAGAGCTAATAAATTGCTGAAAATTCGGTACCGATTCCGGCACCACGCGCTAACAGGGCACGAATGCAAACGGCATGTGCCATTAGCAAAATTAGATGGGAGCCCCATTTTCGGGTGGCTTGAGTGTAGTGTACTGCCAAGCGCCATTGCTTCAGCGAATAAATTCAACCGCTACTGGTAAGGCGTCGGTGAGGCGACCACAAAGGGTAAAACCGGTAGCGATTCAGTTCACTTAATTTCCAATCTCAGACCGGTCAAACGACAAGATGCTATTTCACTACCGAGACATATTAGACATCTGCGGGTTTGTGAACAAACCAACTTTTTTAAGTCGTCGTTTCAATAAGCAGAGGCTTTAACGATGATAATATGGTACGAGATGTACAGATTATTTGAATAAAAGAATTAAAACAAGCTGCTTATATATATACATATCAGCATCAATTATGAGATGTTTCATTGTTTTTATACTTGTCTTGCTTAGTTAGTTGAGACATCCAGGGAGTCTTCCATCTTACCTAAGAGCCAGAACGAGACAGCAAAAAAAAGAGATAGATAGTTAAAGTGTTGATTGTGGTGGTTTAAAATTTCTCCCCAAACCATAGAATTTCAGTAAAAGTATAAATATAAACACTATCAAAAGATCGCCCCACACAAAGGAAGACTACTTTTGCGTTTTAACGATGCAAACGAACCCGTTTGCCGTAGTCATTGGGGCCATCATTAGTAACGATTTGTCGTGACAGACAATGCTGCAGTTGCCCTGCAGTGCGGCGGACAAGATTTTTCCGTTTGTATCATCCGTTTTTGCTTGTTGCGCTCGGTGTCGTTAGCATCGGTATTGTATTTTTTTTTTCGTTCGTTATTATTGAACGTGTGACAAAACACCACGCATCATTTCGGATTTCCAAGGTGAAGCTGGAAAAAGCGATAAATGATGGTACACCTTGCCGAGCAGTCACGTTGTCCTGGTGATCTGCCACTCTGCATTCAGGTGAGGTTTTGCACCAACAAAGGCGAGAAAAAAATTGCATCAAAAATATTCTCACGACACGATGTGTCGACAATAAGGATGAAAGGTGTGACATCGTCAATACGTGTGACAAAGAGTGTAAAAGTATTGTGGGCATGTTGGGAACAATGTTTTCTCCAAGAAGATTGAGTTGATCGGTTTGTCAAATCCGATGGAGGCGCCTGGTAGTTTGTATTTTTTCTTAGGTTGTACTGATAGAAGCGCTAGGTAGTTTGTATCATTTTTATGTGATGTAGAAATATTGTTGTATATTAGTAGCTCAGTGAAATATTATTCGTGGTGAACATGGTTCAATCCAAATTTTTCTGTTCGCTATGAAACTATTTATTTATACAAAAACGCATCAGTATAATTTTATAGTCTCGAATGTAAGTGAGTGGTAGTTTGTACCTCAAACACAAAAGGAATTTAACCGAGTCAGCCCGGGATAAGGCTCACAACGGTTGTTAGGAGGAAATGCCTTTCAGTCCAGAATCAGTTATATAATAATAATTATAATAACAAGAGGAATGTGGTGTAGGGATATTTTCGTGTTGCAGTCTGTGAAATGCCAGCTAGTGCACATGGTTCAAATCATTTTTTGCTGTTTTCTATGATACTATTTATTAAAACACACATTTATTTAGATGAAGATGCACATTTTTTTATTTAAAAATTGATTCGTTTGAATTACACTTCTATTTTCAACCGATCACTATGCAAATGTTTTCAATAAATCAAATACAAGTACTGACCGATTCAAGCACAAACACTGTGCAATGGTAACGATTTGTTTACGGGTGCTCTGAGAATGGTGGCATTGTGTATATCGAGCTGTTTTTGCTACGAACGGCTCGCGAAAGATACCCAAACGATGCCGTTTCGATTGCTAACAAAATATGACCTCAGCCAGCAAGGGACCATCAGTGTCCTCACACCACGCTGAGCAGGTCCCGGAATCCTCGCGAGGAAAATGAGAACGAAAATGAATGCAATTCATTTCCGGTCACCGTCTGCCCGGTACCGTGGGCAGTTCTGTACGGCTAGCCTACAAAACGGCGAAGCAAAAACGAACCAGCAGTGCAACCGGAAGCGTGCCGTCTAGACCAGAGCCAGACCCCCCGTTCGGTTGGCTCAAGCGTCCAGCAGGTCGGGCTACAAAACGCGCAAGAAAAATCGTCGGCCTTTGCGGTGTGAAGATCTAGCGCGAGAAAGCGGTACCAGGCACTGGGTGCTCTTGGGCCTGTTGTTTTTTCACACACGGTCAAACCAGTGCCGATCCCGAAAGAAGATGGCGAAGCAATACGTTTTCCTAATTTATTGGCCACCGAAAAGGGAATTATGGCCAGCGGTGGTGGCGTGTTTAGAAGGCGGTGAGTTTTTCATTCCGGGTTCGATTCTTTATTTTCTGGCTCGTACTGGGCACTTTTTTGTGATGTTTTACACTATTCAGCTATTATAACGGTACGAGCAGAACTGGGTAATAGAGCGGAACAATTCAAGCTTAAACGGGAAGAGCAGAACAGCGGCGAAGTAGGCAAGTAGCAATTTATCGAAACATGCTAGCTGCAATTGCATCGCGTTCGAACATGCAGCAGTCCACGTTCAATCGAAGGCGTTGTCCTACTCGATTTTTCCGGGTTCATGTGCAGTAAAAACGACGAAATGGCAGTTAAAAATATGTCCCGCAGTGATCAATTGTATCTAGCGCGAGGAGTCGGTGCCCTCACAAACATCCTGTACCAGGCCACGACCAGACTGTGGGGGAGGAAAACATTGCCGAGGCTAACGAACGACCACCGAATCTCGTCCACTCGGTGCTACAAATCTTCATTATTTCGGCAAATTTAATAATGTCGCTTCGTTGAAGTAATTGCACTCTTCTCTGCCCCATCCTGTTGAAGCGCCTCTATGCATTCTGCACCTCGAACATGCAGAGCCACGCAGATCGAGTTTTCTACGCCGCATGCGATCGGTTAAGCGTTGGGTGATGTAAACATGGCCTCATAAATCTAAGCCGGCTTCAACCGAGATCCGTTGCTGTTCCACGGATGAGTCCCACGCGTTGGACGCTGTCCGTGGGCAGGTGATTTTGTTTTTTTTTTTGCGTTGCCGCCGGTTTTGTCATTTTCCCGGCTATTCTAGAGGGATGTTCCCGCGGGGGACACTTGCACGCGAGATTGATTTACTGGCGGTGGAATGTAATAAAGTGAGGTGAAAATTTGTTGGCCCCTTTGGTCGGCCATTGACAGGGCTGCCTCTGCTGGTCAGTACCGCGCTGTCATCGATCACTGCAAGTGGTCGGAGTTAACTATCAATTGACGTTCGAGCGTAGATAAATCTTCGGATTCCATCGTTCAGTTTTGTGGCTTTTTTTGCTTCCCGCAAACCACCCACAGTGAACCGATTGAATGCTGTCGATCGTAAAGCATTCCCCTTCGACATACTTTGTCCGTGGTCAGGTTGAGCGACCGTCGTTTGGAAAATACGGTGCGCTCTTTGGTTTCCGCCACTCTCGGAATCGGTGGGATAGAATGAACGTTCTCGTCACACCAGACGGTGAGATGATTGTCGTCTTCGTGATTCATTTTCGTTATTGAAATCAAAACCACAAACACCCCGACCGAGACAAGAGATGTCCTTTTTCCGACATAGTTGGAAAGGTCATTCTCTTGCTGCTGCGATCTTCTTCCCTAGCATTTTCCCGCACTCGTTTTGTTCACCAATCAGAGATGTTGAACAAAAATTCCCAGATCGAGACATTGGCAAAGCATTAAAAATTGTAATGCTATCTCAACAGAGACTTAACGTAAACGTTATTTCAATTTAACAGGCGCAAAGCTTTCCATGGCAAGAAATGAAAGCACATAACGTACACACACATACAAAAAAAGGAAAGGAGTACATATGAGCGCAAAAAGAACCCACCATCCACCAGCCAAAAACTAAAGAAGCTTGTGCGGCTCCTCCACTTAAAGCGCCAATGCTAGAAAATACTTCCAGCATGGAGCAATAAAAATATTATTCCCGACTAATACTTTTAGTACTTGTCAGTGCTCGTTATCGTTCCACTATCCTACCGGCTTCAGCATTGCATCATAGCGCCGCCTTAAAAGATGCACGAGTTCGCCTCGGAATGGATGTCGAAGTTTCTCTTTTATTGGCTCAAGTTTTCGCCTTCGTGCTGACATAGATCTTTCTTGGTATGTTGGATCTCGGTCATATTTTTTTCCTTCCCGAAAGCGGCATCCCTAAAGTTCTTTCAGACATTCTTTCTCTCTCTCTCTCTCTCTCTCTCTCTGTATCTCACTTTCTCTCTCTCTCTCTCTCTCTCTCTCTCTCTCGTTCTTTCTGTCTAGTCGGCTCTTCCGCAATTGCACTGCAACAATTTTGTCTCCTACGAGTGTTTCTGCAAGCTGTTCTATTTTGGAAAGCGCTAATTTTGGTTCCGCTTTGAACCGTTTAACATTCGTACGGCGTGGCTCGTGCTATTTTCATTGAATTATTTCTCCATTCTACGTGAGCTGTGCGCTTGTTTCGGCTTGTCTTCGTCGTGGCATCGATTTAGCTCCGTGCGTTGTCAGCCATCTCGCCATCGCACTCGCAAGTGACAGCGGTAACAATGCGTCAATTTTATTGTCCCTCTCCGCACGCTTCATGCCGTTCATCTTCGTCGTTCGGACGTCAGTGCAGACGGGTTTCTTACGCTATTCACCCTTAATACTCCGGCAAGGCGACAGTGGAGCGAAAGAAATCAATTTGAATGGAAATGTCGCAGCATAATCCTCCTTCGCCGGAACAGTGGTCGACTGTGGAGGGCCAAAGGACCCAAACGGTGAAGCACGGATGGTTGGGTGCTTCCAACAGAGAGGCTAAAAGAAATGTTTGCTGTATTCTCTATTATTTCCCATTCACTTATTATACGTCTTCCACGGCCTGGCATTACTACAAACCGTGCCGGGAACCTGTCGAAGCGGAACGCGGAAGACAGTGGCTTTGCAAAAGAACCGTCGAGTGGCGTCTGCGACAGAAACCGGAATGCGGAATGACAATATCCTTCGACACTATCATTTATGAGCGACATTCGTCTCGACATTGACACATTCGCTCACAATCGACCCACAGTTCACCCATCCTGAAGGTTGTCTCGGCGTTTGTTGGCAACGACTTGAAGACGTTCATAAGGCTCCGGTTCAGTTCTCTTCCTGAAGTGATGCCACAAACGCAGACACGTACCGATGGTTAAATTGATGAAGCTTTCTGCAGGCGTAGCAGCCCAACAGTTCTTTTGGTCGGCCAGGTTTTCGCTCTACTCCGGCTACGGTAACTTTGTTGCAATTCAAGCCCCATCCAGCAAGCAAGAGCAGCTCTTTGAGCTCTACTTCTAGCGCACTGGTAAACTTCATTACGTATCAACGTGGCACTGAATACAACCAGCATCTGTGAGCAAGTTCAAAGGGAGGCAAAGTTTCGACGCCGGCTACAGTTGAGACTCTTTTGCTGGCGCTTTCAATTATTCGCATCGTAAGAAAATCGAATCTTTCCGCCTCCTTTCACCCGAAAGCGCACGATGCCGATCGCCTAGGTGACTGAATTGAAATTGTCAGGTGGTGAGAGCGTCCCGACACCAGCACCAAACCAAAAGCATTGTCATGGCCATCTCTGTTGGGTAACCTTGCCTGCGTTTAAGAGTAACAGTTGAGGATTGTTCGGGCGTGAGAGGAAAAAAAGAAAACTACTTCACACGAGCACCGTTCGTCGAGCTCGACGTAAGGCGTGAAACAAGAGTTCAGAAGTTCTATCGCTTTATTTTAATGAAAATCTCACTCCCCCTAGCGGAAGTTCTTCTTCCGTCGGAATCCATAGAAAGACGAAAAACTTCCTCCAAACAACCACTGCCTATTGCGATTGACGGTGCGAAGATTTGCAACCGTCGAAGACCCTGATGTGACGAAACAGGGCGTATCCTTTACTTCCTTCCCAGCTGTGGGCCGTATTCGATCTAACATTCAGTGGTAAGAGTGGTTGTATCACGCGGGAAGACCATGGTTCATCGAGCTGAGCTTTTATCGCGAGAATGAAAGCAAGTGGTGAACTAAAAAATGGAGAAAAAATCCTCCACCAAAACCAGACGAGGTCCCAGAGCGGGGTCCCAGAGCGAGGTACAAGATTTTCGCAGCGAAGCGTAAAAGTGTGTATCAGAAATGAAATTGATATCGCATCCACCACTCAAGGTTTTCGCCGTTTCGCACGGTGAAATCGGGGAACCGGATCAGTTTTACCATACCGCGCCCGGGGCCGCGGACCAGGCCAGGAATCGAAAAATCGCATTGGATGCGGCGGAAACCTTTACGGAATCAATTTACGATGAAAAGATTGTCGCAAGATTGAGCCATCCCAATCCGGGTTGCGTCCGCTTCGTGTCGCATCGTTCGGTACACTTGCTCGAATGTCCTTCGAAGGTCGTCCGGGGTCCGGACTGGTATCGTTCGACAGTGCATTTAGGTTTGTAACCGATCAGGTTGGTTGGAATATCAAGCCTTCATCCGTTTCCATCTCTGATGAGAGCTTCTTGGATGTACGATACGTATACATAACACGATGAAATAAGCTCCTAACAGGCTTTTGATGAAAAGAGGATTATGCAATCGTTCGAATGATATTTTGAGCCATATATTATAGCAAATTTCTCGACAACTGATGCTTTTTCAAGAAAACTTTGCGCTCTGAGGCGCTTTGTGGAATTTATCAGTTTTGTTGATAAAAAACTGCAATCTAATACTCTGTCCCTTTGTGAACGTACCCCATTAAGCCCCCATCAACAAGAGTGATACTTCAATTGACTGCTTCATCCACTTCACTCTTGAGATGCCTTCCGGTCACTCGCTAGAACCGACCAATAATTACTTCTACATTAGCGTCCACCACCACAAAAGCTCCCGCGGTTAATGAGCCCCATCGCGGTGGAAAGGACTCTTCTGTGGCTCTCCATAATGCAGCACTTCAGTGCTTCAACTAGCCAAAGTCCATCGCGACATCGTTTGCACGAACTGCGCTTCCTTAACTTGACGCGTCTGGCGAGTGGAAAATGTTTCCATTCACTGCCACTTTCTTGGCGCACAAAAACATAGCTTCCGGTGTGAGTGCACCCGAGCCGAACCGATGAATCCTCGCTGGCATCATATCGAACACGGCTACGTAGAGGAAAGGAAAGAAGCGAACCGATGTAGCCACGGGAAGTCACCGGATCGTTAGTTATCCCGTCTGCCACCAGACCGGCTGTTACACGGACCCAGAGAGCACCGCAGCAGCTTGCGGTTTTTCGGGTTTCCCGGACTCCATCGCAAGCGTTACATTGTCGTGTCGCAACGTTCCCCGGATGTGGGCAGCAGTTTGACCACCGGGCTGCTGGTTAAAGGGACCATCGAGCAATCTCCCTAGCTCACTTACTCGCACGCTGCATTCACAGCGATAGATCGCGAGCTGCTTGGGTAGGCAAATAATAATATGTCCAAACTCATAAACCATAATTTGCACCGCGTATCGCTTTTATAGGTGTGGCGTCTAGTGTGGCGCGTCGTTCGGTCCTTCCCAAGGGCCAAAGGACCACCTCACCATGTGGAGGTGGTAGACCGCAAAGTTTAGTCCGTTGACACGCACTCCACCGGGAAGCGCGCCACCGTCAATGCGAGAATGGGCCACTGCCGCAGCATGACACGGCATTTGGGGATGATACTGCTGCTGCTGCCGCTACCAAAGGCAAAGTATCATCGCGCAGGCTATTGGCCATTATTTCTTCCATTTTACAACCCAAACAGAAGGCTCGTCCGGCACTCCAACCGCCATCCGGTCGGACTAACGAACGTCGTTGTCGTTGAAAGAACCGCGCTATCGATCGGTGAATGCAGAAACCGTGTGCATTTTCGTCCGGTGCCAGTGCCGGCGTCTTTACGCGGTGCGAATGTTTTCATTATAAATTTAGATTAAGATATTGGCAGCCGCAGCCGCGAGGGCGCATCCTTTTGCTATGGTTCTTGCCCGCACAAAACTTCACCACCAAATGCTGCATTTAATGCGGATGAAGTGGCTCGAAAATGGAGGAATCGAAAAATTGCACAAGTTCACGAAATGGAGTATCAAGAAAAAAAACAACCATCGAAGCATCGTCCTGGCAGAGATGCTCGTTCCGTTCGGTGCCATCTTCACGTTAGGGATAATTTATGAGGCACCGTGAGAAGCAGTTTTGCAAAAAGTTCGACAAATTTCCACTTCACACTTGTCGACATGCTGCCAGCGTACTAAAACGGAACCGACCGGTTCGAACCGTGTTGAACAGCAGCGTATAAAAATAAAAACCACACTGCATCCACAGGAAGCCGTAGGAGGGTCAAAATTAAACGTCATCATACAATGAACCACCATCAGATTGCGAGCGTTAATGTATAACTTTCAGCACCATGCTGTTATTTTTTTTTATTTTTGCGGAATAAACTGCCCGTGTGCCTCATCTCATCGACCATCTAGCGAGCAACGGGCACATTATATTCGCCACCTCCATTGCACCCCAAAACTCGCTGTGATGCGGAGATAATAAAAAGCGAGCATAAAACACTCCAGATTAAAACGTATCACCGTGAGTTATCGGCATTTATAGTGTTTCACGCGTGGTTGTGGGGAGGACTGCAGTTTCTGACCGAACTCAATCGGAAGCTTGCGCTGGTCATTTTCATCACGGGGTTGATCTTTTCGATAACACCCATTCAGTGCATTTCCGTTCATGATTGTGATGATTACTTCATCAACATAATAAGCTTTAATACGTATGTGCAGAAATGGTGAAGCCTTTATTCGTTTTACGGTCAATGAAGCCATGGCAAAACTCATGTGCTGTGTAATTTTTTAATTATTTTTTTCATCCCTCGATTTTGTACGGGCTTAATTCATGTCCTTTGTTGAGCATTAGCGCGAAATGGAACACATAATTTACATCTTTTTTCTGCTTATTGGGCTGCTTCCTTCTTAGCTGTTTTACAAGTGTTTTGAAAATTCACTCTATAAATTTATACCGCGCATGCACCGAATATTTCACAGCACAGTAATCCCATAAATCCTCGGTTAGTGTCATAAGAGAGAATTCTTTCTCTCAAAATAATCACCAATAACCTCCAAAATAACCGAAATATTAGTCAAAATAATCGAAAATTAGTTACATGGTACAGCTGCTTTCATCTGCTTCACAAATTTCACACCTCAATTTCTACACAGACTTTTACTGATCGCTTGATGCTCAAATGAACTTTGGTTATTCTCCAACCAAGGCCAACGGATACGTATAGTACCACTTGGAGTAACTTTTTGCAGAAATTTCCACTTAAAAGGATTCGGTGAAGCAGCATTCCATCACTATTTACTTGTGCCTTTTTTTTTGTTTACCCTTCGTTCCATAAACATACCACGGAATCGACGGGCATCAAATATGCAAGGGCGCGGGTGGGGTCAAAAGTAGAAACATCAACAACCACCCCAACATCTGGCAAGTGGTAAATAACTTTTCTCCAACCGCACCACCGGGAACTGATTCGACTGATAAGCAAACCCGCCAACTCATCTCGCGCCTCGAACGAAGCGCAGCATCTGAGATTAAGTTCTCCGGAAGTAAGAAATCACAAAATAAAAAACACTGAAACACCAACTCACACACATACACATGTCAGCCAATGCCCAAGCACTTGGATGGAAGTGAATGTACAGCTCCCAAAAGTCCACGAAAGACGCTCCCGCTGGTGAGTGGAAAGTTTTCTGATGCAACAATTTTTTTCTCGTGGTTTTGTGTTTGTTTCGCTTTGCTCGTCAATTTTAGTTTCTTAAAACCACAGCAGGCTGAAAGAAGAAGGGTTGCAAAAACCAACAGCATTCCGCTAGTAGCAGCATTCCTTTACAGCGTGTCCCACCGCTGGGTGATGGCATTTTTCAGGCCTTTTTGCTAGATGTTTTAAAAGCCTTCGAGGCGAAGAAAAACAGAGCGAAAGTAACGGAAGGCAAAAGTTTTAGCTTTCTTTGCGCGTCTACGGTTCGAGAAAAAGAGTCAGCATTGGTTGTAAAAATCTGCACAGCGATTCATTTGGCTGTCGGTGGTTTTTTTTTCTATCCATTTCGTACGGAAAAACCACGAGCATCGATGGTAAATCGGTTCGAAACCGTTGATTAAGTGCGCTCAAACCAGGCGAACAATTCCGCTCCCAAGTCGCGCAACCCAACCAACCAGCCTCAAAAGCGAACGTAATCCGGCGGCATTTGAACAATGCGCGAAAATGGCGATGACAAATCGGGTAATTAATTTTCTCAAACCACTCAACCGAACGACTGGTTCCGGCGTCACAGTCAGCGTGCGAATCCCGATCGCTAACGCTTCTCATTACATGATTAATGATGTAATCGAATGTAAATGGAGCCGCTCGAGCTTGGGCGGTATGCTAGGCCGTCCCCGGAATGGAAGGTGGATTCGCAAAAAGGTTTTCACACTTTTCGGGTGGCCCCGTATTTCCCGTTTCCTATCCTTCACGCGCACAGGTTTGCTATAGTTTTTTTTTGATCGTATATAAGGAGGTTTTCCTTCCCTCACAATTGCCATTCTGTCACCAAAGGCGACAATTACCGTTTAATGAGAAGCGATACGCCCCAGAACCGTTAGGCGACGTTCGTGCCAGAACCGAAACCGATTGCACGCGAACAAAGTCCGATGGCAAATGAGGTTGGAGAGATTAGTAAATTTAATTACGCGCCGAGCTTGATCGAGGAGCTCGCGTTGGTGGCGTTTATTTTTTCGGATCCGACGTCCATCGAGGCGACGAGTTGTGAATGTGACAATTGCCATCAATCAGACGTCCCGTCCGGATACGATCGGATGCGACGGATGCTGGACGGAAACGAATTCTGCCACTCTTTCCCCCGATGGAACTACCTGCATCGATAATTGTATTACTGCTCGTCCTTTGCGTCCTCTGAGCGTTCATAAATAAGATTTTCCATGATTACAACCGACTGCTTACGAGCTCCCGCTAACGAACGGTGCCAATTGCCGCTCGTCACCATCCGTTGAAACAACAGTCATCGTGCCGAATTAAAGCTCGGGTTTGTTGTTCCATTCCTCTATAGCTAATTAAGTCCTTAAGCCTCCTTTCCCGCGTTAGGTGGTGTGTTTTTCGGATGGCTTTAAACCAACTGCTGCGATTGTTATTGCGGACTTTTTACGTTCCGTCTGACGATCCGTTAGGAAGGAGCGTGTCGACTAAAGCGCCAACCTCACCAGCCTGTCAGCCTGCCGGTGCTTGGTCAGGTTATGAAGGCATAAAATCAATTTTACCCTCATTTTTATGGCCCCGGCGCACGGAAATGGGCAAACATTTGCCGATAAGCAGGATAAGCTGCTGATGAAAATTCCCGTTCATCCCAGCCGCCAGGGACGATACCGGAGCTTAAAGTATTCCGAGCGACACTTCATCTTTTGTTCGGCGGACGTTTTCGACTCTTCGTCATGTTTTGCGTTTTTACCAGAAGCCCATTTTTGGCCGTCTTCGTAGATCTAGAACGGCTGGAAAAGGAGGGACTCAGCCGAATGTCAATGGCAACGCCATCGACGGTGGAGTAATTTATGGTATTTTTTTTGCAGATTTTTAATTGTTTTCATGCTTCCGTCGGCAAGGAACGCTGGACTGAACAACTCTACAGCCATAAAGAGCGCCCGAACGCAGAAATGTTTTATTTGCCCGACCAAAGATGTTCCGAAAATGGTGCCTCGTGCCCCGGAGAGCAAAAATAAAACAGACTAAAGTAAATGCTCCTCTCCAGCGAACGATGTTCACGAACAGGTCAGCCTGAACGTGCGCTTCGAGGCGCTGGTTTCCGGGGTTTATGGATGCTATAAATTCTCCCAATCCAAATGGTGCTGACGGCAGCGAGTCAGCGTGTCCGAGTCCTCGGCCACAGGGTGCCCCGATGTCGCTCAACGAAGAAAGTAACCGAATTAGAATCCGATAGAGCAACGTCTTCTGGTTACCTAGGAAACGCCCGTACCTTCCTTTCGAACACGGGGAACATGATGAACGGTTTGATCAGAATTTGCACGCGCTGAGTAATTAATTTCCCGCGCTCACCCCCTACAAACATACGGCGAAATCTGACGGGCGGTTTCTTTCAATGCTTATCAATCAAAGGCCGTACAACTCCGAAAACCACACGCGTTGACTGGTCTGACGAAATACTCCATCTCATGTGGTTTTTTTAGCCTCCCGGAACGCAAGCTTACCAGCCTCATCAAGCAACGTCGTGTGTCGAAGACACGTGGCTGTTTACGTGGTTTAGTCAAAGCAAGCGTTGAATGTTCCCGTCCCATCCCGCTTTTCGCCAACCGCACCGGCAATGAAAAGGGTGATAAATTTTTCACAGGGCACACGCACACTGTGATCTCGGGTCTCTTCGCCGGAACCTGCCACCGGTGGGGTGTAAAGAGTAGCCATGGAAACATGAGCCCTTGATTAATTACGTTCGGTACGGAAGATTCTAAGGAGAGTGTTTCCTTTTTTTCCCCTTCCAACAACACCACACCAGTCCTCGGAAAGGACGGGCATGGAAAAGTGCGCACGAGAAAAAAAAACACCCCATTGCCATGACGCTAAAACACCCGTCCGGTTGGTGGGCGGTGGAAGAACGTTGTCCCGAGCAACATAACGAGAGAAAAAAAAAACCTAATTAATTTTCCCCTGCACCGCACTCGGTCGGAAAATGTTTCTGTCTTGGCAAATTATTGAAGGCACCACGAGAGGCAGCCAATCCGGTGCGGCCCATCATCCACGAGGCGTCTTGTGCCATCAACCGGCCCGGGTAATCCCCTTTTCGCGAGGGCCTTTCGAAGATTTGTTGTGTTTCCGTTTCGGGTACGCGTTGCCCCGACCGTTTGCTGGCCACCGGAGCGGAACAGCCTGGCGGTGGGGATTCTTATCGCAAGCAATTAAATTAAGCGTACCAAAGTTAAATTGAATTGAATTTTGAGCGACCCGTTTTCGAACCTGAACAAGCTTTGTGATGTGTTTTTCTGCCCTTCTCGGGGCAACCAGCCGGTGCCCGCAACTGTTGCCACTGCGGTAGAGCGCCGGTCCGAGAGACTATCAGCTGGTGGCATCGTGAGAAACGATTTGCGAGGTCCGGAGGTTCAAACCCCACGACACTCGGCCAAATTGGGCAGCACCGATAAGGACGGATCGTTCCGCAAAGTGGCACGTGCCGGCGTCCCGCGTTCGGTGTCTTTACTTTCGCAAATTAAAAGCCCTTTCGCTTAGTGCTGGCGCTTTTCGTACCGCTCAATCGCTTCATCGAGGATAAGGTTTGATCTGATTGAAAAATCCTGCGACTCGTCGGATGGATTTGTAAATTCCCCGAACAGGAATATTGCCGGTTCGGAAGTGTTAGTCTGAGCGTGGTCGATGAAAGCTCTAAATATCATCATGCTAAATCAAATTTATCACCATAATCCTGTGATCGCCAGCGTCTTGGCTGCCTTCGAAAAAAAATCATCCCCTTTGTTTCACAGCCCAACGATGAGTGGCATTAATTTTACGCCCTCCAGAAAGGTGGGTGAATTTTCGAAATTCACTTAAAAGCTTCTGACAACCAACTCATCACACATCAACTCATCAGCATTGTGGTTGCTATGGCTATGGCTCCCGAAGGATCAATCGTCGAAGATGTATCGATAAGGGTCCTTAAGCTGGTCTTTGATCTTGGAGCAAACAACGAAGTAAACTTTAAAAAACCTTTCGTTCGCCCTAACTCCTGGTGCTCCGACGTCACTGAAACCGGCTCGTGCCACAACCTTTCCACACCCCCGAAAAGACACCCTCTCCGATCTAGGGCGTGATGACACGTTCCAGGCGCCACTCCATCATCCGCACGATGCTCCAGCTTGAAACAATCCGCAACGCTGAACTCCGGTGGTCGTCAAGATAACCTTAAGTAGCCCGTATCCAGAGCAGCGGGAGCAGACGTGCCTCTGGAACTAATGGACATCGATGGGTGTCGTGAATGAGTCCTCAAAAAATCCATTTCACCCCCTGGCTACCATTCCCTTTTGCACCATTTGTCGCCATGTGTGTGTGAGCATCCGTGTGTATGTGCGTGTGGTGCTAATGGAGACAATGATCACCATCGGTCGCTTGCTCCCAGTTTCGCATCCTTCGCAAAATCCCTGCGAATCCGGAGTCCATCCATCTTACATGGAGCGACTGAGAAGGATTCCGAGAGAAACAGGAAGTGTTGGAGGGGATAAGGAGCACATGCGGGTGCCATGCGTAATATTGGATGATAAAGATGATGAAGATGATGAATCTGATGTCGTCAGCGTGCTCCCTATACTTTTTCACCTCGCGGTTAGAACACACGAGATTAACGACACGCCGTCTCGCTCATGCTTGCGCAGGGTTCAGATTTGGTTTTAACGTCCCCCCTTTTAAGGCAACCGTGGAAAACCTGTTTGTTGTGGGAGCTAGAAGGACCGTGTGGGTGCCATATCTACCAGTGTTTTGCAGCAGGTGTTGTGTTTTAGTTTGAAACGATCCGTTTATTTCCGTCAAAAGTAAATCGTTCCCCATGTGTCATCGCTCGAGCACTCTTTGACGCTGTAATGAAGTGTAGCGCGCGTGTGCATGCTCTACCATCCTTCACTGTGACTCGAATCATTCCTGGGAGCTGGTTTTCTTACGTGTACTTGAATTTTTTTTACCTTGGCATTTCCACCCAGCAACGCCCAAGCAACGGCAGTCCTTGGTTTCTTGCATACTCATCAACAAAAATCCATTCCCACACATCGGTCGCATTGGTAGTAATTTCACTTTTCTCTCGTTTGATCCTTTTTCTACACGCACATGAATACCGTTTCCGTAGAATCTTTCGATGCGCACTCTACCGCTTCTTTCTTTCTACTCCAACACGGCGTACATAGCTTCTATTCCTCGCTAGACCCCAGAAAGAAGATGTTTTTATTCTCCCATGCCTTTGTTCTGCGATGCTTTGTGTGTTTGTGCATTGTCACTGACGTCAATATAAATATCGGAAATCTATCGTATCGACGGCGAAACCGAACTACAATGCCGGCTTGGCCGTTTCGTAACATCTGCGGGAAAAAGCTGGCGAAGTAAAAGAAAACAAAATGGAACCGGCAAACCCAATCCTCCGACCCACCCGGTGTACTATGCGAATGTCGGTGCCTTTGTGACGGAACGCGTCTATCGTCCTTGCGGGCCGGGTGCGTGAGTGTGTGCGAGCGAAAAGATACATTAATATTCCCAGACAAGTGCGCTTATTGTAATGTGAGACCTTACATGTGATTACGGTCTGGATCGGCTCGCAAGGTGACGCAAGGGCGTTCGCTGTCATGCGTGGCTTGTGCAAAAGCTATTTCTCTGAAAGCACCACGTAGGATGCATCCAGCAACCCCCAGTTCTCATCCCACATCCAGCAGGGATGCTGGGACAGAGCCAAAATTTTTCTATCCACTCAATGGCGCCACCGTTCACGGCTGGTTTGGATCCTTTTTTTATCCCCGCTTGCACGGCTCGCTCGAAATGTATCAACATCCTCTCGTTCGGGGCGTTAGGGTGAGTTAGGGAAATCACACCACCGGCGCGCTACACCGGGAGTACAGGAAAAATCCATTTTTCATCTATTCTTTTCCGATCCCGGCCGAGAATCGATCCTCTGCGCCGGTAGACGGTTGAGCACGTTGCACGAGCCTCCGTTGATGAGGTAACAACGTATTGGTGATGAAATTACATCCTCCTTGCTCGGTGGAGCTGCACCCAAGATTGGTTTACCCCACCCGTGCATGGAAAGCTCGGAACGAGAAAAAGGTTTTGTCATTTTGGGGAAGATTTGTTGCCTTTCCATCAACGGAGCGCGGCAGTAAGGACAGAACATGGCCCCACATTTCACCAACACGCTCACATAAAGTCGAATGGAGCCGCACGGTTACGAAGCAAATGGTGCTCGCTCCATCGATGAGTCGGCACATTGACCAAACAACCGGAAATCTGCAACGTAGGTACTCATCATTACGACCAAGAAAGCGCATGGTTCTGAGATAAAGGAAACGAATGTCTGGACGAGTTTCCACCCTGGTGAAACTAATTACGGCTGTTTTTCCCAAATCACCTCCCCATCCAGGTTTGTTAATATGAGGTCAGGAAATTAGAGCAGAGCCAACTACAATATTACTATTCACCTTTTTCGATTCCAATGTAGCCTTCAAAGCCCCTATTCCCAAGAAGTACACTCTGAGAAATGATGGAAGGTACATTGAATTCCTTACTAAACATGTACCAAGCAATTCTGGTGTTTGTAAACCTATAATTTAGTTTCAGTCAATCCTAGTGAAATATTTATTTCAAATTGATAAACATCAAAGTGTATGTGAAAAGCTAAAGACCATCAACATTTTCAACAAAAGCAAAAACTATATTGCGAATCACAGCCTAGCCGTCTCTAAATTCAATAAAACCTGGAAAACATGAATTCAGAATAGGCTGTAATGTGAATAAAAAATATCATGAAAACCCTCAAACAAAAAATCCATCACCAGACCATCCAACGTGTCTAATGCTTGTTCGAAAAGCGATATATGCCATGTTAGAATCTCCCTCAACAACCGGCCCCGCTAAAAGGTTCAATTTCCATTAACGATATTGGCTTGACATCGTGTTTTCTTTTCTCCGCTTGCTGTCGTGTCCGGGATGGTGCGCAAAATCCGTCCCAAATATTATGTTTCTTTACTACATTCCAAATGTATCCCTTTGGCCTACACATACCGTGTGGGAGCTGGTAGATGTGAGATCACCGAAAGCGGCTTGTTACGGTGATGGCAACGATCGCACTCGAAGGGACCAACTCCGCATCGCACCATCTACTATGGATAACCCGGTTGGGGTCGTTTTTTTGTGCTTACTGCCCAACTGAGGGATAGAGCTTGTGAAGGAATATTTTTCAACCCTTCGCGAGGATGCGATATCGGAGCACTGGGGATTTAGTAACTGTGAAATATCGCAGCTTTCACTGAGCACCATTGGTCGACATCATCGATCCTGCCCACACGCTCATCAATTTTGAGCCTTTTTGCATTTGATTTCGTTACCACAGTTCATACGCTTCAGAGGATTTTCTGTGTATGGTGCCGAAATTTTTGGATTTTATTTGCTATTCTGCGTATTCTCTGCATCCATACATATATGCCACATCTGCGTCGTAAAATGCATACATAAATGGCTCTTAGTTCCAGGCTCTTTAGTTTTAAGTTAAGTCCCAAAAAGGACACAACCTCCTAACCGAAACTGTGTAGCTTCACAATCGGGAGGGAAACAGTTTTTATACAGGATTGAAGATCCGTGACAAACTGCACTCTCTCGGGTTGCAGCTGCAATCTATCTGTTGACAGCCAAGTTTTCCTTTTTTGAAAACCTGTTCTCACCTCGCAAAGAGTAGAAACTGGAGAATATTGCAAGCACGAAGGATCCTGCGAGAAGGATACACCACCACAAAAAAAAACACACACATACAAAAGAAAGATCCAACCGTCCAACGAACTAAGAAGAAAATTCCCAAAGATAAATTGTTTCACGTCTTCGCCTGAGCAACGGTTGGCATCGTTACCTCAGTAGCGTACCGACCGACGGCACTGTCATCGTTTAGATAAACTTTTGGCAGTACAACTGTCACCTTCGGATTCGGTTGGTGCTTTTTTTTTTATTACTTGACGCTAGCTCCGGTGGAGACTAGTCGTGATTTTCTCGCCCTTTGCCATCCATTTTCGACGGTGCGGAGTGAACGGACAGGGAAACGTAAAGTGTCTGACAATTGATAAAGTGACCGTTTCACCCGGTCGATTTGTAGTTTTCACTTGTCAACCTCAAAGGCAAGCGAGCACAAGTATAAACGATGCGAGATATGTCGGTAGAAAAGATTCACTTTGTAAGTGATTTTTCAACCCCGTGCCGGTGGAACGGAATTGCAGCCGTAACTTTAATTGATAACACAAACTTACCTAGTAAGCCCCGAAGGAGTTGTATTTTCATCTCTTAAATGAAGTATACTTCGTTCGTTGGATGCCTTGTTACAATTTGGAGTGGTTGCATGATGACTTCAGAGTGATGCTTGCAAGCGTGATAGCGTTTGATGAAAAACAACATTTTTGACGTTTCCAATCGTGGCCAACTCCGTTGGGGATGTAATCGCGCTGCTGCCACGGCAGCTCAATCGTCAGCTTTTTATCGTTGCACCTTGTGTCTGCTTTTTGCTATGAATCGACAGCGTTGGTTTAATTTTTCTACGCCGCACTTGTGCACCAAACTATTTCCCACAGTTGCTTGAAGCGCTGCGGAAATCCCAAGCGCATCCTGTTTGTGCGTTCTGCATTTTTTTGCTTCTCCATCGCCTGTCTGCCATCTGCAAAATGCACGAAGCGAAAACCGAAATGAATACAAAAAAAGCTGCAACCCCTTGACTCAAATGGCAGCCGAAAGAGTGAGGTTATAAAATTGAACCAAACTAAAAATGCCGAGATGCTTTTGTAGATCGTTTTTTGTGTTTATTCATGACGAAACAGAAACATTGGAACTGAATGCGATGACCCGCCCTCGGTCATCCGACGTTGCGATAACAGTACCAGCACCAATGGTGGGTTGGGTTTCGTGCTAAGATTGAAACCCAATGCGACAACATTGTTGACCGCCGGCCGTGTCAATTGCGAACCGCCACGTTTGCCAACATGGCGTCGAGCTTCGCGCGCGAAGGGACCGGATCGTGCGGAATTGAAGTTTTCCAGCTCACAGCGCGACTGGCACGGATCCCGCAATCGTGCTCCAGCAGCACCAGAACCATGCTCGGGATTTTTCCATTCCATTTTCACTCACTCACCCACGCTCAAACCGAACGAACGGCTCGGAGTATGAGAGTGGGCACCCGGGAACGGAATCGTAATATGAATGTAAATTTGAAAACTTGTTTCCGGTATGTGATCGGAATTGGATTTTCCCGCCGGGTCGCCCTTGGCGCGACAATTCTCCAGCTCTCTCGCTCACTCTCTCTTTCTCTTTCCTTCGACAAGAGAAACTACGGCATCACAACGGGCGCAAACGGAACGAGGGCATATCAAATAACACCCGGAATGGAGCCGGAGTGGCGTGGTAATTTTCCACTGCTTTCCACGGATTACGAAAGGGGTTTGCGTTTTTAACAGAGCTTAGATTCAGAATGACATTTTAATCGATGGCTTACAAGGATACTTGGATCCATTGGATGATCAATTCCGCGTCAAACTAAAGGATTAATAGCCACAAATCGGTACTTTAAGTGGTGAGCCCAACAACGAAAATAGCGTCAAGGAAAGATTTCTACGATTACGTGAAAGTATGCGCCTTCTAAGTCAACCAGCACACTAACCGAAGAAGATGACGCTTTTGTCATCGTGCCAAACTGGCACGAAAGCAGAAAAATAACTCGATTACCAGCCGAGATGCAGCAAATAAACAAGTGTCGAAAAACGATGCAATGGCCATTCGTGAACGTGGGAGCCAGGCTTTCGTTCCAAAAATTTAACAGATACGACGCCACGGCGAACGGAAGGCCAGCGACGGTATACTGGGAGGTACTCAATTTATCACGCTATTAAGTAATTTTCCTTTAACCATATTTGAAGAACCATTCGTCACGGTTCGGACCACTCTCTGGGAGATTTCTACGGTTGCTTGTGACGAAGGAAGCTGGCTCCACAGAACGTCGCACTCTTGTTTTCATTTTTCCTTTTCCTTCCCGGAACTGAGTGCACATCGCAGGCGTCCAGGCATCGCGAAATGGTCCGGACCACACCGAGCGCAGAAACTGCTATTGCAGCAAATTAAGATTAAATGAAATTGAATTCGCTACACGAACGCAACCGTCGTTCGCCAGGCGGTGGGAGCCATGCAGTAATGGATGCTGTAAAAATTCCGCTCGACCGAAAGGTTGTCCTTTGCCTAGGTTTGGTGCGACAGAAAGGACACGGGAGGGTGGGTAATTGTACTAGCGGAGAAATTGTCTCTCTTGTTTTTTTTGGGTACCTTTCTGAAATTTCTTTCCGGTGTCTTTGAGGCGCATCAGGGCCAGGATCCGTTGGCCTAAAATTAACCTGCTCGCTTTTGCACCGTCCCAGCTGGCTCAACATTAAAAGCGGGCTTGGTGTAACTTTTTCCGAACGAGTTTTGTCTATGTGTGGGTGTGTCAGTTCAGGTGCACCAAGTAGACACAATCACAATGCAGACTTCGAAAGAAGAGGTGAAATAATTTGCCGAAGGACGCATCTTGAGAGGATTGCTGACGCTTTTTGAATTGCTTTCATGGAAAAATTAAGCTTCGAACGGTTAAGGAAATATTGCAGCACGAAGTTGCTAGTACAACTCTCGACCGGGACCGCGCCTTTGTTCAACTCGCCACTGGGGCCGCTTTCGGTAAGAAAGCTCTCAAACTATTCTCCTTCATTTACTCCACAAAAGCACCCCCGCGGGTAGGTTGGTTCAACTCCACTCCACTGCATTTCACCGGTGTGATTGCAGTGCCCAAGTGAAGTGAAGTGCATTCGTTGCCCGATTGACCCAGCTTACGCGGAACAGCACTTCCGGTACTTCGACGGTGCGGCAGCAGTAATTGTTCTCCGGCCATCATTAACCCCTCCCGAAGCACGTGCCACCCACCATTAAGACGCTCTAAAACTAATTCATCTTCAGGCGATTTTCAGATAATTTCCCCTTTTCTTCGTGTCCCAAGCTCGCCTAGCTGGAGCTCGACGAAATGTTTTGTGGGAAGCAGTTTTCCCACAATTCACACCCGTGAACACCTCACACGGGCATCCATCACGGGCACCATGTTTCCCACACCACCACGCTCGGTAGTTTCAATCGAAGGAATAAAGAAACAATAGCACCGAAGCGAACAATGATGCGCATGATGGTGGTTCGTTTGGATGATTCGCGGTTGGCTGTTGTTTCAGCAAATGGAGCGAAGTTATTTCCTGAGGGTGGGCTTGGAAAGGACAGATGCAAGATTCCACCCAGCTGCCGGTGGTGCATCTCGAACAAAAAGCAGCTCCCAGAGCAAAGTTGAGCAGCTGTAACGACACGCGGGGTTGAAATTAAGCGGAGCGAAGTATGAAGCGCACGAAGGGAAATATGTTTCAATTCAATTCCCGCATGCACTTTTTCCCAACCACCCGGACAGTGTGAGCACTCGACAACGGCCACGGCACTTCCTTCGTCATCCTGCCAACCGGCGAGCGTTCGGGATCAGCGTCAGCGTAATAAGCGTAATAATAAATGGATGCTCCTTTATTTGATGTCTGCGTTTTTGCATACGCCTTCCCGCAGTCGCTTTCGATGCGCTGGCGTACGTCTGGGGGATCGGCAAAAAACAAACCCGAGTGCAGATTCAACCCTCGAGCGAGAGGGACGACTCCAGGATATGAGAGTGCCGTCGGTGGTGCCTAATTTACATTCGTATGGTTTTGAGGACCGTCGAGGCAAGTAGCATAGACGAGTGCATATGTGAGTGTGTGCGTGTGTGGAAAGGAAAACATTCCCGTCAGTAGGAAAATATGCGCACGAACATTTCCGCCGGAGCGAACGCAGCTTGTTCCGTGTCGGGGTTAGTTGAAGTTTTTCACCCAACCAACCGGAGGGAAATGTTGCAGTTTTCCCATGCCGGTGAAGCGGAGAGTAATTGCTTGAATTCGGTCGGAACCGAAACCAGGCGGCAAGCGAAGTGCCGCCGGTCGTTAAACTGAAGTTTTGCGGTCCGGGAAGATAGTTCCACGGTGTTCAACCGAAGGGCCGTCATGGGTGTGTGTGCACAGTAAGGAAACCACCGGCCCACAGGGCGATAACGTGGGTTTCCAACGAACGACAACGTTCTATCGGTTTCGAACCACTGCTCGGGACGGTAGAGTTTGACAAAACCATCATTAGCAGGCAGTTCCTTGCTTCCGTTCAAGTTCGTCACCTTTTTGCATTTCTACTCCATCGGTACCACTCCTTTCGCTTACCTTCACGCTGTCGATATTATTTATCGCTTTAAAGTGCCGCTTTATTTACAGTTCAACGTTTGACTTCGTTTCCTAGCTTTGCAAGAGACTTCCAACGGAATGGACGTCCGCATAGCTCGAACAAAAAAGGATTGGCTCATAAAACGTAACATTAAAACGACGTTCCACTGTGGCAGAACATTGCCAGCCGTGAGCCTCTCCGATACCATGGCAACGTGCCGTCACGGATGCCTCCACGTGAGCATTTTGCTCGTTCGACAGTGTCGCTTTTGTCGGTCCGGAAAAGAAACACAGTTCACCCTCGCACGTGCGGGGGCTCACACGGTAGAACGTTGCAAGGAATCCACGAGGCGTCCTTAAACGGGTCATTATTATCGGGAAACGAGGCAATCGCACTCAACGAATGGTTTGGAAGCCCCCGTTTGCTAGGGATTCAGTTTGTTTTACAATCACCGCTGGAACCGGCTGCGATGACAATTCGGAAAGCCGTTACCAAAATCGGCACGACTGGGTGGCCCGGTTGTGTGCAAGAAGATGTATCGTTTAATGATATGCTTCCTGTTCCTGAGAGCATCTTTCCACCGATTGGACCGTATTTATCGTTGCCTGATCGCCGCAACGCAAACGAGTGCTGCGTATTCTTTTGTGGTCCTTCCAGCGTTCGTTGGTGGCATCGTTGTCCTTAAACGATTGCTGGGGGCGCATAAAAATTCGTTTATTTTCCGGCAAGCAGCACACGTTCGGGGAAGTTTGCGACGTGTTAAGATTGCGTGGATTTATATTGTTTCCCTCTGCTTTAAGATTTATAGGGGCAATCAACACACACGGTTAGCTGGGGGAGCAAATATTCGACTCGCACTCGAAAACACACATAGAGTGTATCCTTTGCCCGTGGTACACTTTTTGGTTTTAATTTTTATCCATCCGTCTTTGGCTTAATTTCTCGCACATGCACACATAAATTATCAAACGCACCGAATGACTTAATGGAACGCAATACACACCACTGGAGAATGTAAATCTGAGCCTTCGCCCCCAATCATCCGCACCAACGCTAACGAGCAGATAACGGAATAGATTATTCGTGAATTGATGTCTCTGCGTTGCACGGAAAAAAACACTGAATGGGAAACGTGTCCCATCGGTTGAGTGGGCGCCTTCCGTCGTTAAACTTTGACAGCACCATCTTACACCGGATGATCCCTCGATTTCCATTCGCGACAGTTCCAGCATGGGCCCATTAGCTTAAGCTTTGTCGTTCTTTTGTTTTTTTTTCTTGCTTTCTTTCGCCAAATTTGCCTCATCCGTGGTGCATATTTTACTAACCTACTGTCCCCGACTGGCTGGAGAGATGAACGATTTTCCGCCGTGGAATTGCTGCGCGGTGATTAAGAATTTAATTTCTTCTGCCTGCCTCGGCCATCGTCATCGGCCAACAAAGACAAATCGTTCTTTATTTTCGTTTTGTTTTTTCGTCAGCGCTTTTCTTCGCTCAGTAACCGTTCGTCCTTTCGCGTGGAAAAAATCCCGTGCTCAAACAGGTCCTACAGCATGGTTGCGATTTTTGGCGAGGTTGATGGTTTGTTCCGTTTCTCGGAATATTTACGCAATTTTGACCCTCGGTTCGCACCCTTCCGTTCCACCAACCGGTCATGGTCTAAGGCCAATCGGTATCGCACGGGGATGCAAAACAAAAAGGAAAAAAAACATACACACCAACACAATAAGGGTCGCTCGTTTCGGACCACCAACAATGGCAGTTGCCGATGAAATTCCTTCGTCGGGCGCGAATAAAAGGACCTTCGCCATTTCGGTTTCGGCTTTTGTTTGGCTCGGTCCCGAACTAGATAATAAAGAAAGATGGGCACGGTGGATAAGATAATTTGAATTTAAATTTGAATAATTCTCCACCTTCGGCCTCGAGCCTCGCGTGGAAGCAGAAAATGGCGACCTTTACGGGGCTTCTGGATGTTTTGTGGGAGGAAATGTCCGCATCGCGCATCCTAAACAGCTCGTCCACATTGTACTGCCAGAACTCATCACACGTTTATTTATTCATGAAATTTACCCTCAGTCCGCCAGTTTACCCCAGCCTCATGAGCCGCCTCGCTGTTACACCGCTTCGAAACCTTGTTTCGAGCATCTCTATCGCTGGAAAAATCGCATCGCCACTCGCCTAATAACGGTCTGCTACCTTTCCGGCGGCGACACACGTGCAGCGCCCGTCTTCCACGGGGGGAGGTTGCATTAATTTATTTTTCTCCCTCTCGCGCACCAGCCAACGAACGAGAAGCTGTCACAATCTCGACTCGTCCTGGGGCGCGAAGGCATCGCCACCCACGAGCTGTCAACTGGGTTGGGCGTCTTAATGGACCCTACCCCAACCGCCCGTGTGAGGCGACGAGTGACGTGGGATGGAAAAGACGAAAAAAGCGCACCTGCCACGTCGCCCTTTTCCCGTTATCAGGCGGGGATGAACGACCGACCGAGTCGTTTGGTTTGATAATTTGTCTCCTTATCGAGATTTGCCCTCCGGTGAAGTTGTACCTGCTTGCTGGGCATTGGTACCCCAAAAAAAGTCCACCCAAGGTACGACCATGCGCGCTGGTATCCATCTAATGACCTGCGGCATGCTTCGATTGCTCACCAGCACCATCTCTGAGGAAACCCCGTAGAGATTGGGTCTGGCTGCTGATGGGAGAAAAAAAAACCAAACCCAACCGATCAAAGCAACACAACGCAACGCGCCGCCATTTTAACGCGAGCAACCCGACGGTTTGTGTGTGTTGCGAGCTGGCTTTTGATTTAGTTTGTGCGGTTGCTATGCAACGTTCAAGCGTCACCAGAGAGCTTGCACGGGAACGGATTCAGCGTACGCCAAGCAGCATGGTCGCCTGTCCGAGGCCGATGTTCGATGTTAACCACCTGTACGTAACGTTCGCTCGTTCACTCGTGTGCAGCTGAACGAACATCGAAAGCAGCTTTGAGGTTAGGTTGCGTTAGCAATAATCTCACCCACCGGTGCGCTCGCGCCCGGATGTCACGGATCCTCCCCCAGGGGTGGCCGGTGGAGTTATTTGTGTCGAAACGCGGGGAAAACACCACCAACAGGCGGCGCTTCACTGCTCGCTTCGATTGGACCATGTTTTGGTTTGCGGATACCGACAACGACCGCAGGATGTTGTACGAACCGTTCCGAACCATGCCCGGGCGTCCCGTGACTTCTGGCACAACCACCGTCTCCTAGCGAGCGCTCAATCGGCTCGCTTTGCTGGTTTTCCTCTGCTACCGGGTGGTCGAACCCAATCCACAACGAGGGTGAATTTCCGTGGAGCCTCGGGACGTGGGTTGTACAACATAAATTGATAAGCCTGTCAACCGTTTTAGCAACTAAAAACCAAAGCACCTGGTTTCCGGTACTACTCCCGACCGGCACCGCAAGCTAACAACGATATCCGTTACGATTCCGGATGATTCCCCCGTTTCGAAACGGGGCTCAGGAGCATGTTACGGTTCGATTTGTGGAAATTTCCATTCCACATAACCCGCGGTTGGGCGTATGCTCACGTGTAATGAATAGCGCTGGGAGGGTCCTAATGGGGGAGTTTAAATTAATGAGCACCGGGCTTTTTTTATTACCCATCTCTCTCGCATACCACCAAATCAATGCTCGAAAAGCCGTAAATGCAAGGGCACGCTGTCGGCGTTAGCATGGCTTTAAGCAGCATGACCGCTTTGTACTGTTCCGGGAAAACTGCACTTGAAGGCTGCAAACAATGAAAAGAAAACTCACGCACGAAAACATCCCATCACGACATCCGTCACGATGCGGATAGAAGCCACCGACAGCCAACAATCGTTTGATGGATGAGCGATAATCGAGCGGTTCACGCTCGAGCAGAGCGCAACAACTTGACAAACTGGCCGTCCATTCTTCGTCTCCGGTGACACCGGGTCGCCATTGGCGTGCAGCGAAGCGAAAGTCACTGCCTTTCGCACAATTTCCCACCCTCCCGACGGTGTACCATTATATGCCGCTAAGCTGCGATCACAATTAAAACGCACCTCAGTAAGCACGCACTCGAGGGTGATGGGACCGGGCCCGGGACAAGAATGTCCTTCGGGTGTGATTGTGCGTCATTCAGCAGCGATCAATCGCGCGTGGCAACGACCTCCAACGACACCGTGGCCCTAATTTGTTCACGTGCAGCCGGGCGCACCCCGGGGGTGGCTTCTTTCCACCCACTGCCGCTGAGGCGTGATTAGACGCGTCATAAATCAATCAATTACCTTACTCGCCTTCGCACTCGGTCGGTTCGTTCGTCTTGCGTCGGTGTCGCGCGCGGAATTCAATGTAAACTTTTGCAACCACCACCTACAATCGATCACGCCGACGGAGCCATCTAACGGGCCCATCGGGAGCTGGTGGGTGACTGGATTTGAAGCGGATGAATTACGACGGCACATGGGCACGAGATTACAAGGCGCAAGGAGTAACCACAAGCAAGCGAAGACGTAAAAAAGGTTGAAGCAAAAAGTCCTTTCTGTTCCATCCCGGTGAAGGATTCCACCCGAAGATTCCGATGGTGCGCCCGGGAACGGACGGACGAGTTAGGGTAATACATAAAATGGACTTTAAATTGGAGCAAAAATTGAAATATGACGGCAGATATCATAATTCAACTGTCCGCCCCGGGACAAGACCTGCCTTTCGCAGCAGGACGCGGCGCTCGAAAGGAAGCTTGTGGAGAGGCAAAAAAAACTTTTATCACAACTCCTCCCAAGCCTCCTCTCTCTTTCTCTCTTACCCCCTTTCCCGGATCTGGAATGGAAGATTGCTGAAAACATGCTCTTCCTGGGTTGGTGAAAAAGCAGTAAATGTATGCCTTCGTCTAGCGCCAGTCCGTCAGCGGGAAAAGGCGACTGCAATAAAAAACTATTAATGTGGTCCCCCTTTTTTTGTTGCCTGCGCCGTTGCCATCCTTTCCCCGGGCCACTGACAGAATGGTAAGTGTATGTTTGTGCTCCAGCAATGGGGGTTGTGGTAGAATGCTCACGGAATTACGTAATGAAATTTCCCCCATCCAGTTCCATCCTACTCACTAGAACCCCTGGCACAACCTTACATTACCGAGATGAAAAGTGTGTGTGTGTGTGTGTGAGAGAGAGAAGAAAAAAGTCTCCCAATCGTATCTCGTAGCATGATTTTTCCTTCTTTTTGTTGTGGTTATTCGATGTGCCACAGTAAAAGTTTGCAGGCAGAAAAATATCCCTTCCCATCCACCCTCTAAAGTACCCTTGCTGGGGACTTGGTTTGGGCACTGATTTTCTTTTGCGCTGCTTTTCGTTTCATTATAGTCAGATTTCGTTTGCCCCGGCAAGTGCGGCAACTCGGGACCACTTCCTTTTTCTAGTGGGCTTGCCGGCCGCAGCAACTCGACCATGGCCAGACGATGTTTCTTAGTCGCCGAGATAAACCACCCTCCCTCCGAGCATGGGACACCGCCTTTCCCTCCTCATGTGAGTGGAAGGTCGCGAAACCCGAGTAGGTTCCCGGTAGAAAGTTTTCCCGTTTTTCTTGTACTTTTTTCTGTCACAACTTGGGCACTGCCGCGCAAGAGTTCTCCCCTCGGATGGTGGAACGCTTGTCTGGCCGGTGCTATCTGACCGGACTTGGGCGACGTTCGAGCTAATGCCAAAGCTGACAAGCTGCTCGAATGTTCAGTGGGAGAGTCTGTAGTTTGCTTTATTCTTCGTTCTTTTCTTCCATTGTGAGTGAGCTACGAGCCCAGCCAAACGCTTCTGACCGTCCTTTATGCGCGACAAAAGTTCCATTCAAGATATGCACCGAGGTCACACATACCGCACATACACACACACACCCACACCCACATACGACCGCACGGAAGGAGGAGATTTTTCGATCGATAAAATTGCATTTATTGCGAGAAGTTTGTTCTCGGACCGCTCGAGGGGACACGGCAAGATGCTTAACTTCTTGGAGTTTCCTTTTGGGTCGGGTGTTTCTCAAACGCGACGAACGGCCCTTATCGGCGAGCGAACTCACCCTTTTGCACGAGTCGCCCGTGTGTGTTTGTGTGTGTCGCAAAGTGCTGCGCAAGTTTCTTCCTTATCGGGAGATTATTTTTCACCGACTTCAACCAGACTGGGCGCTTCCGCCTTGAAAGTGCTCAGGTTTGCCAGCACCGCCGGACAAACTTTAAAGTGATGCGCTATTGACGATATTCAGAGAAGCTACTTTAGAAACTTCCCCATCACATTATGGTGTGATCGAGCTCGTACCCTTATGTATCACGTTTGTCATTGTGCCAAATAAACCATTGCCCGGGCTCATTTCGGGCATCATTTCACAATGAACGGAAAAATCTCTTCTCTTCCTGCCATATCGATAAAGGAAGCGAAAAGTACGTATCAATTCAATCGATTCTTTTTTTTTAAGTACGCCAGCGAGTCCTCTTACCAATGCAAATCCATGAACATACGCTGCGAATGGACCTCGTAGCAGCTTCTTCGCCTTTTGTCGACTCGCTCGGTCGCTTTCCCCTTTGTGTGGCTCGACTTGATTGATTCCTTGAGCTGATAGATCAACCACAAATGCTTTCTCTCTCTCTCTCTCTCTCTCTCTCTCTCCGTTCAACGTTGCCAAAGCTTCTCGTCCGGCACTGGTGTCGAAATCCTGCCGAAGCCGGTCGCACTCCCAGAGGACCCAACATTGACATCCTGAGCTACCCATTGGAACGTACTGACCCGGCTTGAATAGCCGTTTGCGTCGGTCCCTCCGGTGGGCGCTTTTTCACATCGGTTTCTGCTGATTATGTTCCATCGGGATGCCGGTGACGGCGGAGATGGACATTCGCCATCGCATGCCCGGCACTGATTATTCTTTCCACTGTGCTGTCCTTTGGTGAGCTCCGAGAAGGTGGAATGGGTTTTTGCTCGGACATACGGGAGACGGTAATCTGCATGCGAAAGTAAGTAGAACCACGATTGAGTGACCGAACGACCGGAATTGATCTGGGACCGCTCCGAGAAACCGGAAGAAGAAGCGGAAGCAGGCCAACATTCCGGCGCTGGAGCCGAATTTAATTATCCGATTTCACAGATCTTGGCCACCGGAACCAATCAATTTCACTGCAATCGATACAGCCCGGGCAGCTACTCCGATTGAGGAGACGTTCCGGTACCGGAAAGCGTGCATGTGAACGGGTTCCGGGCTTCTTTCCGAGAAACGCTCTGCGAGCACGCTACGTGGCCGAGATTTGCATACTAAATCTCTTCTTCGATCCATTCTACCTTCCTTCGATATCTCCGGTTTCCTTTCACCGCTCCCAGGCTGCATCCGACAGCCGGCGCAATCTAAAATGCGAATCAATAGAACACGCTCGTGAACCACGAGCCGGTGGCTTGGAATGGAAAGACGATGGCTGTGATGGCGCAAACGGAACACAATACTTTAATGGCAGTCGATTTATTTTATTTTATAATTTACCCCTATTTTAAAGCCCATTCGATCAGGGGATTTAAATGACGTGGAAGCATGGGAACATGATGCACCAATTAATTGGAAAGCGAAGAACAACCACCGCACTCTATCGAGGACGTATGGTCGATTGCAACGGCAGCTTTAAAATTAATCCAACCGCGGTGTGATTGGGTTCTGCTTTAAAAATAACACAATTATTCCGCGAATAAATTATGACGTTCCACCATTTTGCCGCCCGTGACCGCTCACACCCGTGACAAATAGTTGCTGCTAATTATTGGTTGGAAAATGCATCCTAATTGACAGTTAATGACGGCACGGTAATGAAAAGCGTTACTGATATCGGGCCGCTACGAGCCCGACAAGCCACAGCCCTAATCCGCAGATTCCCTCGTTGGCGTTATCATTTCCATCCCAATCGGCTGCCAACAAGAAACGAGCTCAACCTCGAGTGGCTCAAATCAAAGCTGCAGAGCCGCAAACTTCCTGGTTGGCCTGACACCCGACGGAATAGCGGCGAACGATGTGCAGCCACGCGAGTGCGTGATGCTCCGTGACCGTGGTGGATGCGTGATTCGCACCGAAACGATCAACCGATTCGGAACGAGCTGGGATTATTAAATGTTTACCCAACGAAAACGACCTCAACGGCACGTCCTGGTTGGGCTCGGGGATGGCAAAACATTAATGCGTCCCAGCAACACTGCCAAAACTCCCGTTCCCGCCACCCTGCAGAACCGTATTTCGCGTCGTTATCGCATCATTCCGAGCATTCGCAAGCCCTAAGCCGCGCCATTCCCGTGACAGGCTGCAGGACACCCGGCGAGCGGGAGTGTGTGCGTTGACAATTATTTCTAGTTTATGATTTTATGTTTCAATTTTTCCACCAGATATCGTGCTTATCGTCCGTCGGATTGCCAGAAATAAAATTCGAACGTGCACGGAACACGCTTCGGTCGGTGTGTATGGTGCTGATTTTTTTTAATTAAACGATCCCGTATCACCAAAGCGCGAGGGAGGTAAGTGAATAAGAGGAACATAATTATTAATTTCTTCATGCGTCCTATGCGCCGATGTCAATGATTGTAATTCCCGGCCGATAGAACGACGTTGGGTGAGAATTTTCATTGCATTCGAGGTTGATCATATAGGAAAGTGACAGAGCTAGGTGTAGCAAGCGTTACCTCTTTATTGGAGTCGATTGAAGCGAATGGAAGCAGCTCACCTAAAACGATAGAAAGAAAACAGTCAGTAACGAGGGCACACGTGGCTAGACATGTCTCAAGAGCTGTTACATAATAGATAGCACTGATAATAGTAACATAAAAAGGCGCAAAGAAAGCTCAATCGAAATTTCTCAGAATTGTGCAACTCTCCTGGCCTGAGGGGGGAAAAAGAAAAAAAACCCCACGAATCAACGACCGACAAATTAATAGCGAAATCTCTTTTAAGTCCATTATCAACGCCGGGCAGACGACGGTATTGCCCATTGGAGCGAATGCCACCTCGTTTTCCTTCACACGTTTACCCAGACGATCGTTAATGGTGCGGTCCGGGTCCGACAGTCGGTCGATAACGACAGTTTTCTTGTGTTTCATCACCCGTATTGGCGCCTTCTAGTCGCTTCCAGCCACCGTGTGGGCGTACATTTTTCTTCACCACCTTTCCGACGCATAACGGACACCTTTCCACTAGCACCCATCGAAGGCATCATGCTTCCCACACAATTTCCCACAGCTCGAGCACACACACACACACACGTCCTGGTCTGTCCTACATTTTGCACCGGATACCGATGCGAAGAAAAGTATGTTTTGAGGCTATTTTTATCGATTGATTTCCGGTTTCCTGTCCACGCAAACACTTGAAAATTTAAGCTGAACCGTGTCTGTAGCATTTTTTTCTGTGTGCCTTTTTCAACCTTTTCAACACCGTTGGAACGCGCAAGTGGCAAGGCTCGCAAAAAACCCTTCAAGCGCCCTCCCTGATTGGTGGTGGTGAGCAATTTAATATCCTTCCACCCTGCGGAATCACCCGATCGGCCGCGAGTGCGTTCCAACGGTCAGTGGAGTAGTGATTCGATCGGAGAACTTCCATCGTTTCTCGCATCCGTCCATTTGGGGAGGGCATTTTATCGCCTTAATCCGCTTTCCGCTACCGAAGGACGCAAAGCAAACTGAACCCCACGAGCACACTTACGCTCCCGTCAACACCAACGCACACATTCACGCAAACACTCACGCAAACATCGGGCGTATCGAGCCCGAAAGGACACACCCGGCGGGAGCTGGGGCTAGCGTTTATTTTCCCAAGAGGGATTCATTACGTTGGGTTCGCTCCAGAAACACTTGCCTCGAGCTACCGCGATTCCCGTCGAAACTGATTTCGTTTTATTATCCTTGCCGGGCAAGGGAAGCATCCCTGAGGTGTGCGTCCGTTGGGAGGTGGAAGAAAAAAGGACCCCACCATTGCCTCCTTACCGAAGTTTCTCACTCTCTCACTCACTCGCTCTCTATCCTTATCCTTTCGCCGGGTGTTGATGATTGCAGAAATCATCATAGCAACGCTCCAGGGGCCCGTTCCTAACCATGGTCCTTCAGTTCCTCGGCAACTCGGCCCCGATACCGGTGAACGTCGTGGCGGACGGGAAGTCCAGCACGACGGGTGTGGGGTGATAAATTTAATTATTACGGTAATAACTTTCGGACAAGGTTAAAACAATCAATCGATACCGCCTTTTTTGAAGTTGACGAGGGTAAACCGGGGCCTCAGAACTGAAGATGCCTGCCACGCGAGTTAGCAAACTTTGCTCGGCATGTTGATTTTCGTACTGTTCTGGTGGGCTGGCTGGTTTTTTTTTCTTCCGCCTTGTTCCAGTGATCCTTCTTCATTCAACCCGCGCGAAGAATAAGGGCAGTCATTTAGCGCGCGCACGGAGCGGTCGAGCAAAACTTTCGGAATCACTCCCGACAGGCAATCAAACGTTTTGACAGCTTCAGTGGCCCTGCCCGGTTAGGGTGGATGAGTTTTGGGAAATTGCACCCGAAACCGAACCGTGGAACGTTGATTAACGTTTTACGAGCGCCAAAGCCCGGCCGAACGGTGGTTCTCTCGGTGAATTGGGTGAGAAAACCAACCATGACTATCAATCAATCTTTTCTGGCCTTTCGCCTTTTTTTGGGGCAAAGTACACGTGTAATTTTGACGGGGGCGGTTGAAGTTCGTAAGCTACATTTGCCCCCGCAAACAGGCCCTCGTCAATTGCCAAAAACCAAAAAATAAATACTCCATTCTCGGGTGGCCGGTGAAGCCAACAAAGAGGATGTTTTCTTTGGAACCGACACAAAGCACCCGAAAGCCACCCGCCCCACAAAGAGATAAGAATACACTGACGAAAAATATTTCAATAAATTGCTTTGCGATTCGATGGACGCTGCGGCATAAAATCGATATTCATGGCCGTCCGCACTAGTGCCGATGTTTTCTTGCCCATCGTGTAGTTGTTTGTGGGCGCCATCTCGGGCGTCCCCATTGGAAGTGACTTATTTTTACAGGGCATTAACGTCTCCCTTTTCTTTCGCTCTACTTGCCGTCCTCACGGCAAAGACCCTCACTCCGAGACTGTCGAGCTGACTCGTGAGCGACAATAAAACTAACATTTTTCTCTCAAGATTTGTCGACCAGTGCGAGCGGAATGGGCTCGGTCATAAAGCTCCCTCCCAACGAGCGTCTTATGTTAGATCGGTTTCAACGATGGGCGCCCGTATTTATGGCACAAACGTGAACAGTTCGCTCGACGCTCCCTACAGGAAGTGAAACCGGGCCGGGAAACCCCTGGGTCGGTTGTCACGCACGTTGTCAGCGGCGACCGAAGCGCCAGGAAGAGGCTAATTAACTTTCTATAAACTCATCGAAGCTAATCAACGTTTCATGTGGATGCCGGCACTTCCGCCTCCGTGCGAGCCGTCGTTTTGACGTGTGCTCATTTACCACCCTGGTGCGGGCTACGATTGTGAACTTCCGTTTCCTTCCCCATTCGAGAATGGTGGTACACTTCCGGGGCTCACTTCCGCCAATGTTCTGTGAGCGGAGTGAGAAAGCAAGCATAAGTGTGAGAGAGAGAGAGAGAGAGAGAGAGAGGATGAAAGAGAGGCAGAAAACGCGACACTCCCTGCTCGACAATTCCGGGGAAAAGTCACGTTCCTGTCCCGCTCCGATGACGATGGTGAACACACGCTACACGATGGGGCTGATGGGATGCTGATTCGTTTATATGTGAGCGATCGTAAAGTGGGCTTCTTTTTTATTCCATCCCCCACCTGGTTTCGTCTCACACAACAGCCTAGAATGATGGAAAGCCTACAAAGAGAGTCCTTCAAAAATGAGGAGAAAAAAAAAGAGGTGCCATGGAAGCGAACAGAATTTTTCGCAAATTTCCTTCTCCGAACGAATGAAAAGAAACCAAGAGTCCGGGCGTGAAGGCCGAGAAGGGGGTTTTGTTGAAACCCGGCCGGGAGGTTAAAGTGACATTAATGGAGGTCGTTTTTCTGCCACCCTGAATCGATCAACGCCGTTCGTCAGGGTTTTACCGTACATTTTCCAGGGCGCGCTTCCACCGCACGCACGAACCCCAATACGACGTGCGACCGTTCGAGGCCGTTTCCCGCCCAGTCCGGAAACCTCCTTTGCCCGGCCGAACGCAAGACAGCTACTCCTTTTTCGGACGACGGGAAATCAATCGAATCGATCAAGAAATAAACAACGGCCTCCGAGAGCAGCGCGTGTGCTGCCAGTGCAAATAAAAGCATTCCACTAGAGCCCCATCCATTCCGTGCAGTATTTTATAGGCTCACGTACGGAATTTATGTGCCTTTGTTCCGGTGCACCAAGAAACGTCACCGCTGGCAGCGACCGACGATGGCCGGGAGAGGATCCATGGCTGAAGAATTTTCCTGGTGTGTCACCATTCCATTTACATCGAAACGCACGTTTTAACCCAACTTTACACTAATTGCAACAGAAATGATGGCCTTTTCCCGGCCACCGTTTGTGACCGTCACGGTCCAATTTTCCGATGCCACACACCACGCACAAAGAAAATTGGGTGTTGCCCCCTTGAAAAGCGTGCAGTGTCGCAAACAACGGCCCAAACTGTCACCGACACGCGCATACATGCATACGCACACGTACTCCACACAGCTCCAGCCCGAAGCGCCAGCAAAACGGCACGAATAATGGAACGATAAATCATGGTGGAAATTAATTTCCCTAAAATCGCATACGGAACCGAAACCGAATTTATTATGAAAAATTAATGGTACATTGAATTAAAATAATGAAATTTCGGTCTTCGCTCGCACCATTCCTGTGTCCGTTTCCGCACCGACAAGTGGTGCCGTTTTCGTTCGACCTCGGTCTCGCTTTCTCTCTATCTCGCTCTCTGTTTCACGCATCCCGAAACGACCCGAATATCCTGTGACCGTTTCAGGTTGACCAGTGCGGTCCGTTGCATCCCGGCCGATGCATATCCTGTCCCACTCGAGAACGAATCCGGTTAAAGCGATCCCCAAACGCTTCCCAACCGAAGCCAGTATCTCGATTATTTACCCACCTCTTTTTCAACGCAGGAAAGGCAGGCTTGTTGTTTTTTGCTTTCACTGATTTTTGTCCCATCTCGCGTAGACACCTTCCCGGAATGGATGTGGGCGCTTAATTTTTTGGTGCTCTCACGATGGCTCACGGGCCCACTGATTCTCACTCGCGCTCAATCGTGTATCGAAATCGAATGCCCTCCAGCAATCGTTAGCATGAAGCGATTTGCCATCCGATATGAATTGCATGCAAAAACAGCAAAGCTGAATTCATATTTATGCCATTCCCCACACGAAATGAACATATTTTGTAATGGCGTTTCCTTTTTTGTGCTTGGTTTGGTGCGTTTGAGTAATTGGATCGCTCCATCATCCCTGCAAGGACACCAACGCGAGGTGCAAACTTTAGCCGCACAGACTGTTTTTTTTTCGCGTGGTTTCAATTTCACACCAGATTGTGGGGTGAAAATGCCAATCCAACTGACGATGAGCAAAGCTGGATTTGTGTAATGAACCGTGTAGTAGCACATGCTGTCATCAACAACGGTTTTGTGGTCGATTCCACTTAACGACTGTGCTGGTTTTTTTTACTTTGTTTGCTTACTTTCACACTTTTTTTTAAAGAATTTAGCCGAAAGTAACTCTCTCTCTCTGTCTCTTTTACTAATATTTTTCACGCTTAACTACACAAAATATAGCTTCAATGTCGCAAAACCTAGTAAAGTGAACGAAATCATTCGATCAGCTACTTTCAACCCTCTTCCATAGCCAAAGGGTGCTGGAAATGGACCTCAAATACCGGAAACATTACCATGCCCAAGCTGAAGAGCATCCGGACCCGCCCAGGACGGGATGATTGTTTGAGCAACGACAACATGCCCACTGGGGCGTAATGGCGATTAGCTCCATGTAAATGGCACACAATCCTATTTGCTGTCCTCGCACTCTAACGTGTCTCTCACTGCACGACAGGCCACTAAGCAAAAGTGGACAGGATGATCGGAAATAGGAACCTCAGCCGATCGGAACCATCCTCTTATGATAGGTCCATCTAGATGGATAACAGAAAAAAAGAGAAGGTACTCCTCGGCCTTTTTAAGTAGCACGCACGCGGCGAAAGAGAGCAACGAGCGCAAAAGGGCAACGAGCAGGGCTAAGCTGCAATTTGTTTCTTTTTGTATTGCGTACCGGTGACCACCGATGGAAGCCAAAGTATGACCGGCTTCGGCGTTGATGAAACCTAAGGTCCTTCGACTTTTGGTGAGATGGAAAAGCAGGAGGCTGGGGGCGGTGACATTCCACAGAATCACCGTCGACGACACGCCACCTTCGTAACGGTGGACGCAATTTATCCGACAAAACAGATTCCATCTTAATGCGGTGCTATTATTTCGAGCTAGCAACCGAGCCCTAGGTGCGCGTGGTGGTGCGATGGAGTGTAAAAAACTCCCCAGTGTACACCACCTCCCCAAACGGTTTCCGGTGTTGCGGGAGCCAAGGATTGACCGTCTAACGGAAGCGAAGCTACAGCCGAGCTGTGGCAAGTCGTGGTCTAGCAGTCAGACCCAGCGGCAAATTGGACTCTGATCTCAAGCCAGGATACCATCGGTCATGTAGCGCAAAAGTGACCATCGTTAAGCCGACCGACGTCCGGTACGCCGGTGGAATATCCAAAACTCTCACACATACAGCGGAGCGAGAGAACGAAAAAAAGAACTACAGCATACATGGGTATTTCCTTAATCTGTCCAGCGCCTGCACGATGCTCTTTAGTTCATTTCCTGGCGAAAGGACACAACACCGTTTCGTTTAACGGACTCGGACAACCCAAGGAAACAATCCTCTGGCTGGGTTTGTGGAGTTGGTCATTGTAAAAATCTTCCACACTCTCATTAGGGTAGCGTTAGTTTCCCTTTTTTTATTCACATCTTGTACACTCATTGCAACACTTGAAAACTCGAAACATCGTCACTAAAGGCGCTCTGGTGGTCAAGACAGCACTTTGTCATTTTGCACCTCGATGTAGAAAGTTTCACAGCATAGTGAAGATGAGGCGCAATTTTACAGCACACCCACCAAGAAAACATGATTTAAATGGATGATACCGTTTCCACCGAACCGTTCAAAAACAAGCGACAGTGCTCTGGATTCGTATCTATATTTGTCACTCGATTGTCATGCCGCTGTAAACGACCAACTTTATATTATACTGTGAAAACCATCTCCTGAAGTTTCGAAAGTAATTAAGTTTCTAGGGCGATATTGCCCTACCGACGCATATTAGAATCAGATATGTATTCTGATACTCAAACATTTGCTTTCAGCTTAGACATGCTACGCAATCTCATCGCATCGATGTGGTCTGGAAAGTTTCAAAAACAAACGGTGGCCCCGTGGTGAATATTGTAACCCATTCGCTCTGATTACCATACGAGCGAGAAAGCCAACCAAAACTGGCAAAAATGTTCGCGAAATGGACAACGACGGGATGTCGTGGGAGACTCAGTGCAATCGGAAGACACCAGAAATTAACCGTGAAAAATACACAGCAACAACCCGCCAGGTGTGTTACAGAAACAGCCCAAAGCATATCAAAACGAATGGGAACCAATTATTTTTAATTGCCGACGAAAATGGTTTTAATTGATTCCGTCGCCAGCGCTGGCTGGCTTCCCGTGTGCCGATCGACAGGCCTCCCCGGAGCCACCGCTGGATGCGCTTAATCCGACCTTAACGAAGGGATTTTCGGGTGAGCAACCGACGGTGCAGCATCCCCGAGGGAGCAACGAAGCGAAGCGAGTGAGATGGAGTCGAAAGAACCGTCGGGTTGTGGGTTGGCGACGAAAGTAAATGGGTAATTGGATTAAAATGGAACTGTGTGTTGATTAGGGGGTATCGAGATCAACCGAGAGTATGTGATAGAGAGAGAGTGAGAGAGAGCGAGAGAAAGAGGGAGCTTCAAGCGAGAAAGAGAGAGAGAGGGCAAGCGAGAACAACTACCCACACACTGATATGTTGTCCTGACGCAGGTCATATGCAGGATAGTTTACGCTGATCCTTGCCTTTTTTCCGATTCGCTGCTTCCGGATCGATCCGAATAAGGATACTGGGTGTAAGGGATTCCTGCTGCTCGGCGATTGCGCCTTTCCAGTTGGCTTTAATTTTTGGCCATCCCAGCGTGTGCGGTTCCTCGGCCCATCGGGAATTAAAATACCCAGCTCAATGTATCTAATGTGCTCGCTTTAGAGTTTCTAACAGCACGGTCAGCCAGTGGAATGGGTTCGAAGAATGAAGCGATTAAGGTTATTAATTACATATCATAACTTTGCAACCGACGTCCTTCGGCCACCGCAACCGGCAGAGTTCATTTTGGGCAGCAGTCCATCAGTCATTTCTGCCAAGTGGACAATACTCGAAGGCAAACTCCTTCGTGTAATTAAATCACACGGCTCTCCGAAACGGCTGACGGTTGAATTTGAAGCGTTCGATTGTGAGCTGCTTCCAGGGAGGTTTTCTCCCCCGAATGAAGCCCGATAAGTGAATCATGCTAGTTATGATTATGAACAAACATTATGACGGGCGAAGTGAACTGGGCACGTGCGCGCCGTATCCTCGAAGGTCCAAAAGAAACCTCCGGAGAAAGGGATCGGTGGTCGGTTGGGTAAAAATTACACTTCATTTGTATGTTGATCGGTGGTAGCTAATTGAAATTCTTGGGCAAATTAACGCCGGCACCAGCCGGAGCAGATCGGCTCCGACCCATTTTCATCGCTGGCTGCGCGAAACCAACAGAATCCGTTGCGCACAGTAGCACCACTGTTCGATTCGCTCGGCCACCCGTTACAGCCCGTAAGCCTTATCAATCTGTGCAATCTGGCTACTGCCGCTGGTTACAAACGTTCCCAAAGTTTCTCCCGGCACGCTCGCTCACCTGATAACACCTCGGTGGCACTTGTTCCAACACCTACAACCCTCGGAAGCGGTAGGACTCATTCGTGTTTCTTTGTTCGTCCGCAACGAAACGGTGTAGCGGCTCCCGAGCTAAGGGCCCGCGCTCACGTGGCACGTCATCTTCGTGAATAATTCAAACCTCGTTCGCATCCCCGGCTTGCGCTTAGTTCGATGGTTTCAGGGAGCCTGGGATGGGCTGGCTACCGTCCCTAACAGGTTTCGTTAGGTGGAAAAAGGCGTACCATCACCAGGAAGGACGGAAGGATCTGATTATTCGCCGTGCCGGCGTGGCGCTATGATGCCTCTTTCCATTCGTTCAGCACGGTAGCTGAGGATGAAGGAAACTTACTTAGCATAGACATAGGCTCCCCTCGCAAGCAAAGCCGCTGACGCGCACGTACTGCCCTACCTACGGAGCTTCCCCCGTGTGCGCGAGTTCGAGTGGAGCAAGTTTTCTCGAACAAAACTTTTCTCGTCACGGACGGCACACGGGTAGTGCGAACTTCTGCGGGGCGATCTTTCGGATAGCTCTCACTTACAATACCACCAACCAGGGCACGATGTGGCCACTCGCTCGACGCGTGTAAAATAAAAGAAGGCCCGTCTCCTTCGTGAAGAAGAGGGGTGCTTGCGTCGAAGAACGAACGCTGGTTCGGCGGATTTAAGGACCCGAAATTAAAACAGACAAATTACGGGCCCATCGTGGCATCATCGCGGCGTCAACTTGACAAGCCGGCAGCCAGGTGCGTGGTCTTCCTGCCGAAAAGCACACGAACAAGCGGACTAGCGGAATTGTAAACCGCCGGCTGTCTACACGTCTGGTCGGGAATCCAAGCCGCAAAATAAAAGTTACAAAGTAACGGCCCCGAGGAGGGAAAACTTTACCCTCCAAATTTGGTGCTTATTCATCGGGGGGTTTTGCTTCGCCGGAGGTTTCGGCGACACATCAAACGCTTGCACGCGCCATCGGTTTCCACTTGGCCTCCACCTGCCACCGGACACCGTTTGCGCTGGGGCGCTCAAAAAGTTCCCACAATTATCCATAATTAATTTGATTAACATGACATTACAAATTCCGATGCGGCTCGGATGCTCAACCGATCCCGAGTCCGGCTTCCTGTTTCCGTCCCAGTCTCGTTACGGATACGGATGTGCTGCACGTGCGGGATGGCGTGCTTGAAAATACGCCCAACGATAAACGTGAAGCGGTTCGGTAATTGTAGACCTACATTATTAAACGCCATATGACTCGTCAAATGCGTTGGTCTCGTGGCGTGCACCGCGGGATGGTGACGGTGCACATACAATGAACCTAATTGCATGTTGCAGTTGCAGGCAGGAGTCCGTGCTCGAGTGTCGCGCATTTGTTAGCGATTCATTGTCCCCGTGGGGGAGGGTTATAATTTTTCCATAAGTTTGTCACGTCGACTTTTATTTGTTTGACTTGTTTTGTGCCATTTCCAGCCATTGTGCACCCGCTGGGAGAGGTGCGAGTGCAACGGATCAATCCGCAAACCGACCATTTCCGCACGGTTCGTTTTACTTTTTCCGGTGCCTGCATTCCGATGTCCAATCAGGTGCCTCGCCAAAAGCAAGTGTTTGTGGTGGAACACAAAAAAATCCATCACTGCACCATCACACGGCCGCCTTAAATCCGATTGTGGTTGATTGTTTTAGAGCCGTGGGAGGGAAAGCGTTGTTGTCCATGATGGAGTGAGAATACGTGTCACAAATTGTGTGGCAGCTTCATTGTGTGGCTTTTGTTAGTGATTATGAATTCCACGTTTATGCCACCCGTAAACATGCCATCATTTGCGATTGTGTCTTTATTACATTTTGAGCACATTTTTTAAAGCAATTATTCATTATGCAGCTATGATGCGCCTGTGCTACAAAACACACACTAATGCCACCGAATACACAATACTGTAATAATTCTACTCCAAGAGAAAAATATGTTTTTCTACTCTTCCCCTAAGCAAACAGTACATCGTTCCCATCGAACCACCACCAAATCCAGCGTTTAAAATGTATCACTTTGATTATGTAGCCCAACCGAATCGGAACGGAACACATGAATGTCAGGCTAGCTTGTGAAATGACGACACGGCGAAATGGCGGCGAACATTTTCATCCACCGCGTTGTATCCGCTTTAGATTTAAAGCTCACTTCCTGCACGCCTTCACGACCATCTTTCGGCCAAGCCCCAATCCACCGTGCTCTGCCAAATGAATTGATAATTCATCGAAAATGGTACGGTTCGCTGCACGTGGCTTCGTGTGCAGTAAACGATCCTTCCTTCTTGCCGCACCACTGGGCTGGGCCAATAAATTGCACATTTTATTCCACCGACCGGTCGCTTCGTTGGCAGCAAAACAAAATATACATTCCCCATTGCCGGTGGTTGGCTCGTTTGTCGCCGGATCGTTGGGCAACCGTGCCGTACCGACATCCGGTGGAATCTAGGCACGTAGTTTAGCGATTTGTCTGTCTTAATCAACTGCGCTTGCTTGTGCAGCTTTCGTTCCGTACCGGTCACCGCCGGATCGCTGTCGCTGCAGGTGCCCAAACCCAAAACCGTCCCCCGGTTGCGACAACATTCACGAGGAAGAAAAAAGAAGATAAAAGACCTCAAGCGCAAGAGAAAAACCGACCCTAGGGAAGGGCATTGAGTAGCTGGCCAAAAAAATGATGACGCCGCACATGGCGGAAGGAGTTCAAGATTGCGAAAAAGATACCGAACCGGAAACGAGGGGCACAAAAGTCAGCAGAGCAGCAATCTATAGGTACGAAGGGATAAGAATTACGGAGGTTGCAACGGCAAAAAGAAACAGCACAACACAAGACTTGGGTGTCAAGGGGTGGCCGCCGTATCGTTGCGAATATATTTTACGTTTTATAATGCTTCATCTTCGATAGGGCTTGGCTGGATTGGCCCAATCGCCACCCACTCACCCAAACAGTTTCCCGCCAACGATGGCGCCTGTGGGTGCGCTTTATGCTTATTTGAAATATTTTTGGCTTTGTGCTCGCACGTTGGGCCTTCCCGAGCGCCATTTCTCGGTGCCAACTGCTTTGGAAACAAGCTTCTATTTCGCGGACAACAACCGCATCCAAGTGGTAGAGTGGCAGCAAACGGTGGGAATAGCGAAAAATCCTGGCACCACACCTCATGGCCACCGGTTACGAAAGCAGCGTACAGCAAATTTCACACCACCAGCCACCAGGCAAGAGGCACACGCGATGGATCGAGCTTTTTTCGGGGTTTCAGGGAATCACCGTTCGTTGCTGGGCTGGATGCGCCACAAAATACACGCTTGGTGCGCTATTTGTGCTCCATCTTGGTGCAAGGCTTGACTCTCGTTTTTTGTTGGTTTGCCCGGGGACGTGTGTAATAACAAATCGAAACATACATACATCCTTCAAGCGTCCCAGGAAGCACGAATTCAACCGGACGATAAGCGAGCCCAACGGGCAAAGGCAAACAAGCGAGTGAGCGCCATAGCGAGCACACGCCTGCTGGAAAGGGAGAAAGATAATCGAAAGGCTTAAGCAATGGCATGGATTGGTAGGAAACCATTTTTTTCTGCACAGTCGGCAATGTTCCGTAAAGGGTTTTTGTAGTTTTTTTTTCTGGTTCACCTTTTCTTTCCTTGTTTTATCGCGAAGAAAGTTCGAGCAAAGCTGTCCGTTTACGTGGCGAGTTGAAAAAAAGTGCTTTATTTGCGATATTCATTCGCAAAATTTATGGATCAGGCTTTTGCCTCTGTCTCTGTAAAAAAGAAAGAAATTGGAGCATAAACTGCTACCGCTAGCCCGCAGCACCCACGAAAGAATCGACTTTTCCGTTGGCACGCTACCATCGAGCGCGATCGCCTCACGAACATGAACAAGTTTAGGTAATCGTATGAGGCCACCAATTGTCGTTTTTATCATGTGTGTGTAGCATATGTTTGTGTTGTGAAAGCTCCTTTTGCATTATCCCACGAAAGTTGGGTTATGTATAGTTTTAACACATATGCACACGAACACATTGAGTGGATAATTTGAAGCTATTTTAGTTGGCATTACGCAAACATTGATTACGGTTCTAAAACTACTTCAACGTAAAACGTAAACGTAACGCTACTACAACGTAAAACGTGAACGTTACGTTTACTACGTAAACGGTAATCAAGCTTGAACAAATTTGTAAAAAACAGTAATCGATTTTGCGATAACAACACTTTGCGCAATTATTGTGCTTTTTCTTCCTCTGATTTTCACCCTTTCAATCACGATAACCTTGTTTAAGCTTTCGTTGCACTGGAGCTTTCGTCTTATATTCTGCCATTCTACATTCTCTTTATGGCTTTCGAAAATACCTGATTTCGAGCTCATTTGGCACGCACTTGCTGCATTGGGTTGGTATCAATTAATGTTCAATGAGCGTATTTTCCGTTAGGGGTCGCACCAAAAAGGACAAAAGTTTAAAAAACACATGTCTATTGAACAACATACAACGTACAATTTGAACATGGTACAACTTTTCTCCTACTCCAAGCCATTTGCTTCCAAAAGAGAGAGATGCATTTGTGCTCAGTTAATTTTAACTGCTGTTTTGCTTCGATTATACCTTCGAATTCACGAATTTAATGCTCAGCTAAAATTGGTAGCTACGGCAAAAAGCTGCATGTAGAGATCTTCATGCAGAAAATTATTCACATAACATAACATAACATAAGCAAGAATGAGCTTCTTCATTACGAATGTGATTAAAAATCACCAGCATCTGAAATTAATAAACACCAGGCGTCTCCATCGACCGTTTCACACCGTATTCACACTCCACCTTTGAGCACCAACAACGATATTCTATCTTGCGACACGCATGATACACATTTGCCATGATTCCAGATCATCGCTTTCGGTAGAAAACAAACCGTAGGCTGAATCAGACCAAAATTAAATTAGAATACTTTGATTTGACCTCATGCATACAGATGAGCTATTTTTCTGGGACCACCCGGCGAACGTGTTCACCCCGTTCAACACAAAACCGGGAGGAACAAAAGCAAACAGGGGTTCTTTTGGCATATGGAAGAGAAAAAAAACCCTTTCCATTCCCACATGGCTTGCAAGGAAGAGGTTTCTATCTTCTGGAACCAAACCGAATACCGTGTGTTACTGAAGGGAAATGTATTGCTTCTTCGCTGGCGCGTGACTAGCTCCCGTGACGGATCCAACAAAAATCGTGCCGCTTCTGGAGAGTGGATGGATCGGAAGAAGAGCGTAGATGGGTCTTGGCACATGTGATGGGTATGTCGAACGGTCGCTGGCTTCGTATGACATATATAGGAAAGGTTTTCCCCTGCAAAAGAACCCAGAAAACGATGCTTGCCACAAGGTTTGGCCTACGACGGGTGAGTTCACAGGGCAATCAAGGGTTCGGCCACACGGGATATGGTTCGTCTAGAGCGAACACAACGAACCTGATTCAGCAAGGATATCATCGAAGGAAAATCTGTCTCCTTGCAGGCAAATATTCGTCCCCGTCGGAGCATGGCGTGTGATGGGCGAGAAATCGTCCCATCACCCTTTCCGGCACGGTGATGGACGGTGAATTTTGAAGCATACGGTCCACTCAAAGTACGATGGGAACGAAAATTGGCCCAGGAAATGAACGAAATGAAGGTTGTTTGCTATTTTGCGGTACCCTGTGTTTATGCGGCTACCCAGGATGCTGATGACGAGATGGAAATCGGATGGTTAAAAAAATCCAACGGGCCAGAAGGATTCAATCTGGCACGGCTAAGAGTCGGTTCAAGCTTCCCGGCAGCGACTGGTGAGGCTGTCGGAGCCACCCCATCCAGATTTCCTCAACCGGGATGAAGAGATACAAATTTGCATTCGTGGCAAATTTCTGCTTGCAAAACCTATCCCTAGCGAACCAATAAGCGTCCGGACGCTTGGTAGGAGTCGAAGCGTGAGAAAGAGAGAGAGGGAAAATTTTAATGAATTTTGAGCACCAAAAAGCAAAACATTCAAAACGATAATGGAAGCCACTCGGAGCAGAGTCGGAAGCATCCGTTGTACATTCCACCCTCGATGTAGCCTTTCATTTTTACTTTTTCCTCCGCGTCTCCCAGGTCTATTTCGAGCACACTCCGCATCCAGCACCGTAATGGATGGTGTTAAAGAATTTTCTAATTCTACGCTTATCACTTCGAGTGGTATTATCTGCTGGGAGGAATTTTGCTCCCTGGAATGCGAAATCAGCACACTTGTACGCACAGACAGAGAGACTTTTTATAGAGCTGAAAATTTCCCCTAAGAAACTAACTTCGGCTAGAAACGGCCGAGCGTCGTAATCCATTTTACATAACTACTCTTACTACCAGGTAGGAAGGTATTACAGCAACTTGAACATTCTCACTAATCTATTAGTGGTTATTATCGAATTTCTCCAATCATTTTCGCAAACATAACTAGCCTATTATGCTTCAAAATTAACTAGCCTATCTTACTTCTGTTTCATTCTGTAGAATTCAATGAATTTAATACAGTTTCATAAGAAAACTACTTGACCCATTTCACTCAAAACCGTATCTGTCAATGACGCGTCTGCCAAATAAAACCCTAATAGGAACGCGAAACGGTTCGTTGCGCACACGTTCGCAATCCTGCCGTTGCTCAATCATCAAAGGAATTGATGCCGATGGACATGAAATTAGTGTCAAATGCTAAGCGGGTTGTCGACGGGCAAACATCACCCTTCATCGCACGCACCGCACCACCAAACTCGCTACAGCCTCGCAACCGAGGGTTTCCGTTCACCGCTACGGTTGGTATCGCCCACGGTTGGCCACAGCGTGCCATTACGGTGGTGCACCGATGGGAATAGCGTATTCACACTTCAATTACAACGCAATCAGCTGTAATTAATTCGGTATCATCTCCGACCGACATCTCGACCACGACATGGGATCGATCGCCGACCAGGCGCCTCCATCGCCACGGTACCCCTTTCCGGTTCGGTTTCCGTTCCGGTCATTTCAAGCCACTCTGTGTCCGCATTCGCTTTCCCTCCCAACCAGTGTCCTTTGCTGTCAGGGAACGGCGGTGTTATTTTCCCCATCCGCTGTAAAATGACGACGAGCGGTAGATAACAGCAGAGCCAGCGCACCAATACGGACAACCGAACCAGCATCCGGCTGCCGCAGAATGGTCCGGATGGCGTGAAAGGGTTTGAGGAATTTATGAAACCGGGCAACACGCGGTGCTGGTGACTGCTGGCGCCAAAGATGCCTCACACCATGGAAAGGACGTCGCAGTTCCACGTCGGCGGAGAAATGGGACTCAGGGATGAAAATCGGTCCGGGGGCACATTCGACTGGCACTAAATGCAGCTAGCAATCTCATTCCTTGCTTCGTGTCCTTTTCGTAACGAAACCCACCGATTGGTGCGGTTTGCTGGTGGAACGGTGGAAAACTCACACCGACGCCGAACTCGTGCAACAAACATTAATTAAGTCAATAAAATTGAAATTTACGCTTCACCGATCTTGTCGCATTAAATGTTTGCAAATGGAAATAAACACGTTTCCAGCTGGGTGCAGCAACCGATGCGGTTCACCAGTTTCTGCACATTTTATCTCATTTGTTTGTTAGAGTTTTTACTCCATCACGCCGTTACGTTGCGGTTGCTATTATGCTCTCGTTTTCGCTTGAATATTTCCATCATTCACAATTCCAACGAGAGCATTTTTGAAGAGAAGTAAAGGTACTGTTTGGTACTTGTGAAAAAATAATTAAATGACAGTGTGTATACCTAACGAGAAAAGAAGCGTCCGTTCATTGATTGGTAGTATATAGTCAACTAAAAGTTTGACCCAAGTGACGAAAAAATGGCGCATTGCTGAGAGTGTTATGCGACGGAGAACCACAATTCATTCCACAAAGTCTGAAGGCTTTCATTTCATTATTTGCCTCTTTGATTGTGATTTCCCTTCAAACAGACAAGGCGCTATATTTGGTTTCGGTTTAAAACAGTTCTTTTCGCAATCTTTTTTTGTCCAGATTTTTCTTGTGGCTATTTTTTCACAGCCACCAATCTCTGCAATTGCACTGGACTCGGTCTCACCGTTCACATTCATTTACTGTTCCATCCGGTGCCATCTGCAACATAGCAGGTGCACCAAACATAGACAAACGAGCCGAGCTTGTATCGGGTTTTTTTTCCTTCACATCATCCACCCCTACCCTCCCTGCCACTTTCCAATTCTTCAAGCGACTCATTTACTCCGAATCTAGCTGAAGGTGGACCTGCTACGGCCGGGCATCGTTTGGAACGTGATCCTGAGTGGCCCCTTCGAGCCCGGTCATTGTCGCACTAATTCCCATCACTGTCGTCTTTTTCGTCGTTCTACATTCTAGGGCTATGTAGGCTAAGGAACGTGAAAGCACTGCTTTGTGTTTCGTTTCGTGTCGTTTATTGCTTTCCGCTCACCCCACAAGACGGTCACATTGTTTCGAACGAAACCTGCTTGGTTTGGTTGCATAAGAGAGCCTGCTTTGGACCTCTTGCGGATGTCTTTTGTTGGCGTTCATCGATGCAGATGGATTATTTTCGCTATTAATTTCAATTCATTATCCGTGCTTTAATACAAAATTAAAAAACGCAATCTGCTGAAAACTAATTCAAAACAAGCTGACAGGAAATAATTTGACTAGTACATTAATTTGCAAAAAAATGTAGAAGAAATCAGATTCTCTACGAAAAACTTTTTATCATAGAGACATGCAAACCATTCCTTTTGCAATATCACTATCAGCTACAGCTTTTGAACCAGCTCAAATGTCATTCTCTAGAATGTTCTTTTATATTGCCAATTAAGATGTTGGAGTTAGTTTTGCTAGCGAAACTAAAATGAAATTGTTTTCTGAACATCACAAAAATTACTGATGTTCACCGAGGCACTGTGGGTGTAGTACAGCTCAACCAAACCATATTGCGCTTTTAATTATGATATGGTGAAATTATTTGCACAAATTTCAAGTTTGACCGCCTTCACCAAAACCGCAGTTGATGCGGGACGAATCGCTGTGCTACATTTTAATTCACCCTGTACTCAAAACTGTGAGCACCTTCTAACCCAGTCAACGGTTGGTTGAGCACTCGTCAGGTACTTCAGGTTCTCGGAAACACGTCCAGTATGCGAGCTTTACACTCCGCAACAAACCACGTCCAACCGTTTCATCATCAGGAGCCACCTTCAGGCGATGCGGACCCTTTCGCTTCATCCGAGCGGTGATAACAAAGTTGAGATTTGTACTCCAACCAACAAACTGGGTTTTACCCATCGGGTGGGCGTATCTCTTACGGACCTCGTCGTCAGGGGGAAAGGGTTTATTTTAGTGCTGTTAAGAGTTGATTTCAGTCGGAATTTATGGTTGAGCAATATGGGTACTTTTATCCGCATGCCACAGAAGTAAACTGTAAACGAACAGCGCAGCTACGAATCACATATAGAAAAGTTTCAAACTCGATGGGGTAACGCCTGAATGTAGGCAACTGAAACACTGTAAGGATAATAAGGAAGCAAATGTGTACTTTTTTTAAACTAAGATTCAACAAAAAGAAGTATTTGCTATTTTATGGAAAACTTGGCAAAAAAATCAGTTTTTTGTCAGTACCATTAGTTTTCGTGGTGGTGGCCGACCTGCATCGACATTCAGTGCAACCTTAAATCGTGTGCTCTAGCAATTGGCATGAAATTTTCTAGCGCACCAGCACGCGTTTACCCACCAAAAGCAGAAGCCGAATGTGTTTGGGTGAAAATCGGGAACAACTTCAATCGATCCATTGCAAGCCGTTCACCAAGGCGAAGCTGCATACCGAAACCAAAAAATCGATCGGAAAAAAGCGCGCTACACTGGAAGCCAGGGAACGTGTCCGCTCAGTTCACCAGCTCGCCAGCGTCCATGTGCTTGGTGGCATTCGAAATTTCATTGATTTTCAACTCCTTTCCCGGCTGCAGCGAGTCAGCAACGAGCCCGAAACGCCACCAGGACAGCGTCGAAATTGGCATCGACGCTCGAAGCGGTTGGCATGTTTTTCCGGCTGTTTTAACTTTGGATGTGAGCTGACGTGCCACTGCACGTCAAAGGACTCCTGTTGGACAGCGGTTTCGACACTGAACGCGACAGCACCGGAGTAATAGAGCAATAAAACAAACAAGACATTCCATCGGTTGCCGTTTCGCGACGGACTGACATTCGGCCCTGCGCGAATAAGGGCTCGGTTTTTGGTGGGGTAACAGCGAGTCCCGTTATCGCAACGGTAGTCGGTAGAACCCGTCATAAATATAGTCGCAACAAACATGCAATAGAAGCCAGCCAGGTTCGCAATCCAGAAAATAAGGTCCGAACAAGGAGAAACAGGAAGCAATAGTGCCCCGTTCCTGAGAAGACGCCGGATGGTTGATAATGGGTGCCCGAGCGGAAAAACAGCAACAAAAAGCAGCACAACAACGCCCAACAACCTGCTGGGATGGAAAAGCGGGCTGACTGGCTGTGGATGAAGCAAAAAAAAATCACCAAACAAATGGAACAGCACAGTTTGATTGATGATGAAATGGAGGCCTTTTTTGCCCCTGCAAAAGCGGGCTATTTTCGAGAGCATTCGAAGCCAGCAATCAGACTGGATCAAGGCATAGGCGCGCGGCTTTGAAAGACATCGTTAATCACGTTTCCGGAAACACGGAGCCCACTAGCGCGGCCCCGAGCGGTTCGAGCTCGCAGCGCAGGACAATCCGCTGTCGGCTTACCGCGTTGAGCCGGTCGGTCTCGGAAGCCTTCGCCGTTTTTTTGAACTCAGTGCTGGTGTGAATTCGGTCGTGGCCAAACGCCTGGTCCACCCTCTTAAGGAAAACTGGCGCGGATACAACCCCCCCCCCCCCCAGCAAAGGTGAACAGGAAACGGGGGCCGATCCTCGGCGCCCACCCGGAAAAACACCGCCCACTAAACAGCCACCCAAGTTTCCCCAGGTGTGTGTGTGTGTGGGAAGCGAGCGGAAGTCAAGCCGCCAAGGTGGAGGCAGACTGAAGCAAAAGTGAAAAGTTTCTTATCTTACCTTGTATCGTAAACGGGGCGAATAAATCACACTCTCCTCCCCGTGCCGGACGGGCGGCCTTGTGCTGCCGGATCTGGCGAGACCCGCGCGAGGTGTGATTAGACGGCATTTTTGGGGGGGCCATGATTTTGGGAACTTCATTCACAACATTGCCGCGCACGCACTTTTCCCGGCACCGTGCTCTTCGACGGTGGAGTTCATGGAGAGTGACTTTTCGTTGGCGCTGAGTAAACAGGCCAGCGGGCGCTAAATCACACCGGCCAGCACCACCGAGGACCACTTCGCAAAGGGGAATTGCTTTCGATCGATTGAGTTCACGCGCATCACCGATAACGCTGCCGTAGGCAAGAATCTTTTCGATGCCACATTGCACCATGCTGAACACTTTGATTCACTGGACGCGAGGTTCGAAGGACCGAGAAACAAACGCATACCACGCCTACTACGGTTCCTCGCACTGGAGCACTCGCAACGGGTACGAGTTCGCTTGACGATCGATGGTTGCTGCGATAGCCACTGACGCTGGTTTCGCGCACTAATCGTCGTACGGGTCTGAGAGTGCAGCGTCCGGTTTCGCTTTCCAACAGCTGTTAACTTTGCCACGTCGCCTGTACGATCCACCTACACTACGGTGCGATGCAGCAGAGTGTGCCGTAATTAGCTTCCTTGCCTGTGCGGCGCCACAACGATGGGATGGGATGAACCGTGCCAGCAGGACGCAGCGGACGGGCGCACCGTTCCGGGTAGGTTCGCCCAGGAGAAGGCCCCAACCTACGCGAAAGACGGCTGGCGTTGAACTGAACTGCACATCCTGGCGCTCGTCTTCGAAGGCTCCTCGGCGGTGTCCGGGAGCCGTCTCCACACCGTCGTTCGCCTGTCTACCGGCGCTTCGGTGAGCCTCGCCGGATTCCGAGGCGAAAGGGAGCTCGGCCTTGTGTGCTCTCTCTTCTCCCCATCACACCCACGCATCCCTTTCATCCACCCACCGGCGCAATCACGACGCAACGACGGACTGCGACGGCTTCGATGGGTTTGATTGAGTCGGCGGGTTGATGCGAGTGTTTCATCCGACCGACGGCCATTACCGAAGCCAAGGGGGGATGGGGGGGGGGTCTGTGCCAAGAAGGTGGAGGCAGGTGGGTGCGGCAGGATGCGAGATCCTTTCGCTCGAGCGCGAGTTCGGGTCGTGCGAAATCACGACCGCCAAGGCACGAGCTCGACTGCTGCACGGGTTCCACGGATTCCACGTCGGTCTGGCCACGTCGGCTCGTGCCCTTGAGTGAGATAGCAGCTGCACCAGCAGCAGAAGGATGTCCACCCGCGCATGGCATCAGCCACACCAACACCAGCCAAAGCCAGCCGAGCTTTGGCCCACACCGATGCATCCAGTGCTGCTCTCCCAAACAAAGCTTCTCTCGTCCGGTTCGGTGCGTCGAGCTGTCAAACTTCGCACCAGCCAGGCATACGGTCGCAGCAGGCAGTGCGCAAGTGAACACCCAAGTGTGTGTGTGTGTGTGTGTGTGTGCGCGTCTGGGTGCTCTCCAATACAAACAAATTCACGGGCACGTCGTGGAGACGCAACCCGAAACGTTCGCTCTCTGGGGCAGAGTTTATGCGCAGGTCTACCACGGTTTCATCGATTAATCGACGAACCGACCGTTCGCCGAAGGATACGCGGCGAAAAATAAGAGCGAGAAGGAAACAATCGGGTGGCGTTTTTTGACAACTGCTCGTCGGTCGGACAACTGCTGTTTCTTCGACAAGGGGGTTCTTACGGTGAGCCAGACTTGGCGCCCGCATTACGACTTCCGTTCGCGCATTGACGTGGGCGGGTGAAGCGTACACCAGCGAACCAACGAAACTGTTTTTCCGCAGTCGTCCTTCCATCCCCGCCCTGCACTTCCTTTGGGAACTGCATCGAAATGTCGATAAACAACTGTCACCGTTGCACTTTTGGAGGCCGATCGCGGGTCGACGGGACATGAGACGTTCGACGCGCCGTTCGAGTGGAGGACACACAATTTGGGTACTTTGCATAGCAAATGACATCCAACGAGGGGGGGGGGGGGGTTGGCCACCCGATTTGGGGTATGCACTGGATGCAAAAATCAAAACCACGGCAATCACGGCGTTCACGGGCCTTCATCCATCGTCCTTATCAAGCGGGGTACGAGCCCCGTTACCCTGCTACGAAATCGACGCAAAACATCTACCAGGGATGGGGCCAAGAATGGAGCTCCCAGCACTCCTCGAGTGACCCCCTAGTAGAAAGAGTGGTGTTTTTTGCCCCATTTCCGGCTGGCGTTTCCCAACACCCATCAAGCCGACCGAAAAGAGCCGCCTAGCGGCCTCGCGAACGTCAGATGAGGCAGAAGGTGAAAAACAATTCACCACCGGCCATCGGTTCGACCCGTGGTGCAGCGGGTATGGGGCCGAAATATGGCTAGAGCGAAAGGAAACAGCAACAGCAGCAAAAGCAGCAACAACAATGACGGCGATGACGACGACGACAGCAACGCATACACGGCTCGCGTAAGAAGGACGAGGTACCCGAACTCCCGGTCCGGCTTATGATGTCGGCGTGCCGTGACCGGGCCGCTTGACTTTAAAATATGTCAAAAAGTTTATTTGCAGCTGTCAACAATTTCTTCTCTCGGCGGGGTGCCGACGGGTTGAATGCCACCGCCGACTTTGCCGCAGTGGTGCACTCACCTGGCGCCTCCACCTTCGCACGGGTTTCCCTGGGGGTGAGTCACAGTTGCTCGATGTTGTTCGATGAATCCCATTTTCTGGAGGGTTGAAGCCGGGTTTGAAGGCAATCAGTCGGCCCCTCGTTCGATGCCTGCCTCGATGGGCAACCGAGTTCCGAATATTCGCAAAACAACAAGCGAACGAATGAGGGTTGGCTTCCTGGTGAAGTGTTGGCTCGTGAGAGAGAGTGAGCGTGAGCCTACAATTAACTTGAGGGAATTTCACAATTAACCACTCAGCGTGTTCTAATCCACCGGTCCACGAACGATCCCGATGCTTTTGGTGGTGATTTACTCATTTCCATCTTGTTGCAATCTCCCCGTGACCTATTTAATGGCATCCGGTGGTTCCTTTTCCAACGCCAGTAGCCTATTCCCTGCAGGCCCCGAGAAAAGACCCAGCTGGGACATGACCATACGCCCTAAACCCATCCGTCCCTGCAGGGGAAAGCAGTTGAGAAGTCATAACTTTCCAAAACAAATGCTCAGCTAATGTTTACCGACCCGGGTTTGGCCCAGGCTGGAAGGTTTTAGCGCGAAATCCATCCACTGGGATATTCCATCAAAAAGCCCGTTGGGGACACGCGACGGGATGCAGACGGTAGGAGTAAATAAAGAGCTCCTTCGCGAGAATCATTACCAATAAAGGAAGCGGGCGTGGCGTGCGAACCGGAAGCCATCCGAGTGTACGAGCGCATGTGTGGGTTTGCATTCGCTCGACATACCGTAACCGTACGCCCTGTCTGTTTTCCTCTTTCGCGTGTGTTTGCAGAAGTGTCATAATTTTATTTATCTTCCGCTTTGTTTCAACTGTCATGAATTATTAGTGGGGATGTGCGAAGCAAGAAAAATGGGAAAATTACTGCACCAAAAGGATGGCGCCCGTGGATGGCGCAGCATTACGCCGGGTTTGGGATGGATGGCAAGAAGCCGGCAAAAAGGACTCGTGGCTCCACTCGAGCCCACGAGAGAGGTTCTCCAGATCCGCGGGTGGTGTTTTTCTTTGTGCCCCCGTTCCGAAGCAACCGAACGGTGTTCGATGGAATCGATGGCTTTGTGGTGATTTTCCGTACTCGTATTGGAAACATCCGACACATTCTTCGCACGCACATAACCAGTCACAGTTACCGATCGGATGCGGATTTGTTGGTGAATATTTAAAAAAACAACTGCCCTTCGCCGATGAAACGTTGCGTTGCAAAAAGAAACGCCAAAATTCCAACAAATCTCGGTAGGTTGGAGAAATTTCACCAAATGCCACGCGGCTTTCGATTTTCCGAAGCACTCGGTGCTCGCGTAAATTATCCCGCGCCAAGACGTCGCAAGGCACCGAAACATGAGCCCCGGAACGATGAAAGGAAACCGTACGGTGAAAAATCCCTTTCGCGGTAATAAAAGCACGGGATGGTCGGGGCCGGGGCCACGTTTAAGTGAGCGATTCGAGTGCTTCACCAACAAAAGCCGGCAATGATGATGATAATACATTGCTCGAAGCCACCCGCCGGTGTAGGTGGCGATCCTTTCGTCGTTCAGCGCACATGCGAGTACGTTTGGTACGCTTCCACGGGCCATCCGTTCAGCGTTTTAGGTCCCATTAAGGAGTCGGATACATCCCGCAAAATCCAGCAACCTTAGGGAAGGAGGATCGTGCAGGCTTTCTTATCGTTTTTCTTCTTTTCTTTTGTTTTTGCTTCACTTCCCCATTTCACTCTCATAATGGTACGCGTTGCCAGCTCCCATCCTATTTTCACGCTTCGCACGCGTTAGACAACGCGCTCGAAAACCGAAGCGGCACAGATATTAATTTGAAATGTCATTTTTGATCAAACAGCAACACACTCACGGTCGGTTTCGTTGGAACCGAGCTTGGGCAACGTATTGCCAGTCTGATAATATGAAAATCTCTCAGTAAACGGGACCGATTCACACCAGTTGACTGAAACATGAGGGATGAATGTGATTTTGCGTTGTCTCATTTTTTCTCCAGGAATTTCAGAGGCCTTCCGTGCACGTATTGGCAAGTCCCCTCCCAAAAACTGAATAAAGCATAGAAAACAATGTAATTTCATCCGCCACCTATTACCGGCTTATGCACACCATCGTGCTGTCACCACGCAAGAATGTAGCGCTCGCAATTCCCCCATTGCACGCTGCCACTTGCTTTCTGTTTAGCTTTTTCCCTTAAAAATCTTAGCACCAACTCTCGCCGCCCCCTCGTGTGTGTATGTGTGCGCTTTTGCTACATTTTACGGCGCCTGGAAGAAACCCTCCCGCTCACTAACCAGTACTAACTGCACTAATAACTTCATTCACCGCGGTGGCCACCGCAACCAACTCAACACGAGCGGTGGCTGGTACGTTTCTGCGATAAATAAAATAACTCACCAGCAAAATAAAAACCTCACGAGCATATGTTTTGCGGCAGATAAAAAGCCAACCACACAACTTTAACGAGCTTTTCCTCCTCGTCGTCGGTCGAAACACACAACAGCAAGAAGGAGAACGACGACGACGCCGACGACGACGACGACGGTTCGTCAATCGGGGGGTGTTTTGCGTGGCAAGGAACATCGGTAAGCCGCTTGAAAGAAGCTTTCGGGAACCGGCTGGTGTGGATGCCTTTGGATGGCTCGTGTGGCAAGGGAAGCGAATGTGAGACAACCGAGACAGCCTTTCCCGTTTTCCGTGCGGGGTGCTTTTGAAGGAAATCTGATTAATGTGACGTGCGCGATGCTAATGGGTTTCGCGTTCGTTTATGCTTATGTTTAGCAACCCGTAATAACTCGACAACCTCGTCAGCTCACTACCGACACCTCACGTGTGTCAATTTGCCCTGTTTTTTTTTTTTTGAGAAAAGTGCCATTTTTTAATATATTTCATCGCGAAAGCAAAGGCCAATAGAACAGTTAAAATGCTCCAAAGTGAAACAGGGTCGTTTCTAATCGCACCCATTCATTTGTGTCATCGTTCAGTAAACGTCCAACTCCTTCGGAACTCCATTGATCAACCTAATCGACTGGCTGGAAACAAGGAACGCTACCGACCGTTACCGGATGGCCTGGCTGGAACACCCACGCAGCCATTGCACTCGGATGGCCGTAAATTTTCCACTTACTTTACCCCGGGATAATTCTCGGACTTTTCCCTCCCGTGTCCCGGACGTGTGGCTAGCGAGACATTTTCCATCCGTTCGATTCTTATCTGGCGCAAGCGGAAGGAAGCCTGAAATCAGCGTGCGACGGAAATTCCACTGGCCTCAAGCGGTCTTCCAAACCGTCCCTTAAATAGTTCCCACTCGCGTTCTCTTATTCTTTCTTGCTCTCTATTACCTCCTATCATCGGCCGGGAATGCATTCTTTTTCCGGTTTTCCGAACGAAACCCCCCACGGTCGCACTCGTATTTAAATGCACCGGACCACCCCACGCGGACGGTTGTGGCATTTTCCGCCCGCGATACAGCGGAACCGAAATTGGCTTCTTTATGAAGACTCGCGCGAATGCAGCCCCCCTACTAGCGACCACTTTGGTCACTTTGTGGGTGTGTGAAAGAGCGTGTTTCCATAGAGAAAGAGAGAGAGAGAGAGTGAGAAAAGAAACCGATCCGATCGACCAAAGCCAGGACCGCCAACCGTTGGGTTGTGGAAAATTTCAGCATGAATTTAAAGTTTCCTTCGCGCTCCACCGATCACAGAGACGCTTGGCCCCGCTTCAAGAATGTGTTAGGGTGGTCGCTTTTCTTGCTGCTATTTCCCATTCCACATTTTCCCCGCCATCTCTGCTGGGTTTGCTAATAAATATTTTCGATCCGGCACCACGGCCACACGGTGATAATCGGAACGGGCGAGGCTAGCGGGAAATTCTCAATTCACCAGCACCGGCTACTCCATACACAGTTAGCACATTTTCAGCGGAGTTCCATCGTCCGGAAACAACCGAAGCCATCGAAGCAACCGGGAAAGAAAGAAAGCGTGAGAAAGCATCCGCAAATTGAGAATCGATTGGCCAAGCGCAATCATAAACCACCAAAGAAGGGTGGAACAGCCGGGAAGGGAGCGAGCAAAAGTGATAACGATAAGACATAAATAAGTGATGTCTCTGCGCGATCTGGTACGATCGTTTCGCGGCCACAACCGGAACCGGACGTGGTGAAACAAAACCCCAAATCCGCAGCCAATGTGGTGCGAGCACGGCTTACTGCGATTTCGAGTTTCGTGGGCTGAAGTTTTCTTCCTCACTACGGCCAGCACTCAAAAAGATGTACCACGAGGATGGATTTCAAATTCAAATTATACCCCATTCGCAATCGTTCGTACCATCCCCGTAGGCCGAGTGCCGTCGTGTCGGGTTTTGGCAGCTTTCGGTGTCGATTTTCTCGGCCGATTTCGACAGCAAAATTGACAACCGATTTCACGCGGACAACTGCCGAAGCGCGATGCGCGGCTTACTGCGATGCTTTGCTAGCGATGTGATACACGTGTGATGCACACCGATTGCGCGATTGTTGGCAATTGCAACCGTCTCTACGAGTGCACATGCAACGCGGGCGTGCCATTCAGCTTGCCGAAACGGAATCGAATGTGTCGATTGCGGCACGCCCGCTGATGGCTTCGGGCATCAGCTTCATTTGCTCACTTCAACCGTAACGCGTATAAAACACCATCCGTGGCAGCCATCGAACGGATGCACATTATTAAACACTCATAAAAGAGCCACCTCCCCTGGGCAGGGAGTGAACCGAAGTGTTGCACTGCAAGGAAGTGATTTTGAAATAAAAATAAAAATAAACATAAAAATCATATTCAGTCAACTACCGATTTCCCGTGCTGCAGCAGCGCGCTCACTGCGGCTTGTGCCGTGGAAAATGGGGAAAGTGTGGCGCGTTATTTTCTCTCCCATCCCATCGGCAACTGGGCGCCTGGAGTGTAACGGCACCGTGGCAGTAAAAGCGAATACAAGGACGGTAAAAGTGGCGCAAAAAAACCACGCTCATCTCTCTGAAACGCCCGGCTACTGCTCAACGGGCCGGCACGGTTCAATTTTGGGGTCCTTGTGGACACCCAAACCAAAAATGAAAAATAAAATAAAATAAAAATAATAACCACCCAAAACCGTGGGCATCAAACGAAATGAAACGGCAAACACTTTGACACTTCAATTAATTTCTTCGAGCACGGTGCGCCACCGATGCCCCCACAGACGGTTTGTTCTGTGTTATTTTTCTCATTTATGCCCATTTTTTGTTACGTTGCGTTTTTTTTTTTTCTTTTTTGTTCACGTACTATTTTCCACCCGCCAAACTTGTTATCTTTTATCTAAGCCCGCATTCCCCGGTGGCCGCCCTCTTTTTTTTTGCACACTTTTTAATAAAGTTTCAATCACATTTGAAGGTGCTATGTTTAACACGCTCCTCGGCACCGGGGTCATTTCCCGCATACGCTGTTTTCCCCCCATACGGCTTCAACGCGTATCGGCAATGCGGTTCAGTTTACAGTCATTTGTCGGTGTATGATGATTTCGATTGTGCTTCAAATCGAACAATCCTTTACCAGGACGCTACGGCCAAACGTATTGTTACCCTCCTGATCGCGCCACGTTGCAGAGTGCTGCTGTTTTGCGGTGTTGGAGAAAAATATACTCATGTTTACGATTGTGTTATTGTTGCGATGATACATCGGCCATTTCCGCGCTTAGGAAACTCACACACACACACACACACACACACGTGTCATATTGGCCGTCGAATGTTCGACAGCACGCCCGAATTTCTGGGAGCATTGCGAATTTCATGGGCAGCTGTCAGCGTATCGTCGTTTGCGCCGTTACCACCGTTTTTTTTTTTTTTAGAGTTGAACACCACCCCGGGAAAAGGGAACAAATATCAAACCCAACTGTTTAAAAATGCTGCCATGGAAAATTGCTGCGTCACAATAAACGCCACCGCAGGCTCGCGATTGAACGGGGTGGCTTTCGTCCTCCCGAAACTCAACTCCGAGTCGTTACTGAAATTAAACAATTTACCGCGTTGTAGCACAAGCAGAAAGGACGCTCTTGCAGTGTGCAACGCGATTGTGAATATTAAATACGGCCACTATTGTGGCACGTGTAACAATTGCACAGCTTTCAGTGCGAAGAGAGATTCCGTAAAAAATCGGAAAATCTGGCTTTGCTTAAAGTTGAAAGCAACAAGGTAGTTTGACAAAAAAAAACAGCAACGTAAGGTTTGTTAACAAAAAATTACTTTCAAGCAGCGTAATTCATTCTACCAGACAAATTGCATTTGCTTAAGCGTGGCGCAGTATGATAAGCAAATGGTTCCTCATTCCTACGTTCAACCAACAACAAAAAATGCCCACGTAAAGCGAAAACCTCGACTTCAATCACGACGGATGCTGATGGAAGTTGCGAAACCGACGACTACTTGGCAAGGGTTTTTTTTACCCCCGTTCGATCATAGCGTAATGATTATTCCCTCTCAATCACCTAAATATCCCACCGCAAAAGCCTTCGGGTTGAGCCGGAAAGCAACGAAAGTATGGAAATATATTCGCTTCCCTCTTCCGAGAGGGAAAAAATTTGTCATCCACCGCGGTGCGTTCAATGTTGCATCACAAAACACATCGCTTGGGTGGGTTTTCCTTCGTTTTTTTTTTGTGTGGGTTCGCAAAAGATCTCGTTTAGAAAACGGATCGAAAACAGCACACCCCTGGCAGGGATGAAGACTCTCGCGTGCGTGTATCGATGATACCCGTACTCTGTAAACGTTCATACATTCTCCGCACTGACGTTATCATGGTCGGGAACCCTGGATGGATGTCTCGTGCGCAGTATTATCACATTTTGCCTTCCCATGTCGCATGTTTTGCATCCTTGATGTAACGTACACCACGGTACGCCTTGCGGAAGCTTCCTTTACTGGTCCGTGCAGTCACCATGGAGCTTTTCTCGCACTTCACCTCCCAGACCTTCGCCAGATGCGTCCTTCCCATGCTGGTGCCGATGAAAAATATTTCCTTCAAATATCATTTTTTAAGCCTCAGCCTCAGCTCTCCACCACGATGGGACACAATTTCAATAAGATGCCATCCAAGTGCGGGCTCGCAATTGGAGCTTGGCAGTGAACGGCAAACTTGTGCGCACCGTATCGGGCCGCAAAACCTCCAGAGCCAGAAGCCGGTGAAAGAAAAATTGCATCAAATCAATTCAGCTATCTGCAGCCACCCCCGCTCTGGTAGGGGAAAAACCTCGGCTGGTCACCGAGGCACGCTTGGTTTCATCCTGGCTGCAGCGAGCAAAAGGAAACCGTCACCATGGCAACGGAGACAACAAACAACAGTTGTGATTGACAACGGTGACGGCAAACCGCTACACGAAACCTCTCCTTCACCAAGGATGAGATAAGTTCGTCCTGCCCGGCTGCCAAGTAGCCATCCGCCAGCAAACCGCGCGTGGTGGGAAAATTATCTAGGGCTGTAGGGAGTTGAACGATGAAAAGCGAAGATGAAGAGGAAAAATCGCAAGATGCACGCCATGGCCACGCCGGGGAAAGTTTACAACCATTTGCCGTGCTAAACGTGCCGGAATAATCGCATTTTGGCAAGTACACCCGACCGAACCGAACTGGCAACTGGGCCAACGGCGCGCCGAGTGTGTCACCCTCTTGCACCCGCTCGGGTCCTAATTCAAAAGTCCGGTTTTGTGTCACCACACCATCGAAGGGGATGGTATAGGTGGTGGCTAAAAAAAAACGAGAGGCATCCAGCCAACAACAAGGGTTGTGGCGAAGTTTCGTTGCAAATTGTTACATACTTTGGGCGAAAAGTTGGCAATAGCTTGCTCGGCCGTCAAGCGAGATGCTGCCCACCTGACCGAACCGAGCCGGTTTCGACTACCTCATCGATTGCAGCACACGCAAATGGAGTGCCAAGCCATCTTGCACTCGCTCTGGAGCTCAAAGTTTTCCCCTTTGTCGTAGATACACCGAAAAAAAAGTCCCTCCCAGCCCGAAGATTATGCGCCGTGGTGGAGAATTGAATGTGCAGTCGCTGGACGCATGCAGCTTCCAGCGAGGACAATAAGTTGCGCTGGAAATGAAGAAAGTTTGCTACTGAATATTCCTGCCGTCCCATTCTTGCCGCGTGCCATTCGTGAACGTTACCTTGGCGTGGTCTAATATGTCGGTAGCTGTAACGTTTTTTTTTTGAACGGTGTACAACGAAACACACTGATAAGCAAGATATTTTTGAGCACCCATCGACCGGAGAAACATAGTTTATTAAAGGACTTCCAAGGACGGTGGAAACCCGTTCGAAGAAAATGGTGATCCATTTAACCCCGAGGTATGCAGAAAGCACCAAACCAGGCATTAGCTTCACGTCTTGTGAAAAGTGAAGCAACTGATCGCTCGATATCGACGATATAATGCTGTCACTCCACTCTCGTTGTTACTTTGAATTCAATATCGCTCACCAGCCTGCTTTGGTGGAAATATTTTAAAATAATCCACCACGCTACCGTTGCCAGGGGCGATATTAAGGACCTAGCTCAAGTGATCACGTGTCAGTGGTTCGTATCGACGACGGAATTCAACGGAAAAATACCAGAATGCAATATCTATCCCTAAGCCTGGCAACGAACGGCGCCTGGCAGGACATTACCTCTTGCCCTCTCGAGAACATCGGTCGGTTACATATCAATCAGCGGGAATCAAACGCCTAAACTCACACCGTCCCTCCGTCCGTCGCATTCAGCTGTCATAAGGATGTTTCCGCCGTTTCCTCTCGAGAGGTCGCGCATTGTCGTGCGTTCATCTTCAAAAGGAATCACCCGGAAAGTGGTCCCCAAGCCTCCACTTCTTGATAAACCTGATCCGCATCGACGGTACCACTTCGGAGGTTGTACCGCGGGAAGCATCCCGTACGCATAATTCCGACAACGACTATGCAAAAGTGGCCCTTCGAACCGAGGGGTCCTACGCGCGTCATCACCGGTGGACGATTATTAAAATATTTATCATTTTCCCGAGCCCCCTCCCGGCCATGTAGCCGAAGGGACGAAGGGAAATCGAATCCTAAACACGTCATATCCTTTGCCAATTCTGCCTCCGTCAGCCTACGCCTACGGGTTACATTCGCTCCGAGTGGCACACGGTGGCCTGAAATCCCAACCAAAAACCCTCCAATCCGTGCGTCCTTCCGGGAGGCAATCGCAATCCTTTCGAAACGATATCCTTCCCCTTTCGCGTGGTGCACCGAAGACGCCTGCTCCACGGTCTGTTGTTCGCACACAATTTCCCGATGCCCCCGGTCTGGGTTTCCGCTCGTTCTCGGGGCCTCGGGACCGGGACAGCGTATGCAAAAGAGCGACCCGTATCAACGTTTATTCGCATAATCTTTTCGGCGATATCAATAAACTTAAACATTTTCTCATCCGTTCGTTTCACCGGCTCACTCAATCGAATTCCGAACCGGGTTCTTCTTCTTCGGTTCCACCGGGGTATTTTTTTTTGTATCCTCTCTTTCCGCCTCTGAATGAAATTGCTACTTTTCCAGACGCTTACCGTTCCCCGGTTCCACCAACGCTTCTCGGTTCCCTACACTCCGGCACGCTATTCCAAGGCACGATCCGGTGGCGTTCTTTGGAAGGATGGCGAACAAAATAAAAAGCCTCACCGCTTCGGCAGCATGTGGCTCGACTTTTCTCTCCACTCGACGCCAACCCAACACATGTCATATTGAGGTGGTTCTTTCGGTCCCGTGGCGCCTTGCACCCTTGCAGATCGCCTCGAAATGATGATCCGATGGGAAAAGCCCTGTCAAACCCGTCCGCTAAAGTTCGTTTACGGGCGATCCCCGGTCCCGTGCAGCGTTCGTGTGGAAGCTGTTTCGACGCTTTCGCTTCACCATCGTTCGCTCACTAAACTGGTCGCCTTGTTTCGCTGCTGCTTTAAAATGTGAAAACCCTTCGGCACTTTTGCAGAGAGCCTCGCTCCCGTGTTTGCCCGTGGCGCTGAAGCTGAAAACGGGTTTCCACCGATGTGATGTAGAGCAAAAAAAAAAAAAAGAAGAAACAAGCTGCAACAAATAGCACGAACCGGGAAGCTCTTCAACCGGTTGCGATGGAACCGTTTGCGGATGACAGTGCTGTCGCCGGCTGAAGGGGCACTTCCTTACGGGGTAGCCCTTTTCATGAAGACGCTGCTCCTTTGCACGGTACGGATGCCCCCATGCGTGTGTGTGTGCATTGCACAACTCCTTCATCCCGGCACGCCCGCCCGGAAGAGCTCATTCGTTTTCCTTCGGCAAATATGTGATTTTCGCAGATGGTATGGAAAATTTCAACCCAACCTTGCGCATAATTCCGGGCTCCCTGTGACGAGCGACAACTAACGAACGAAACTTGCGGGATCTTCAGTGCGGCGGGTTCGCCTGCAGGCAGCGATCCGTGACGGAACATTCACGATGTTTTTGATCGGCTCGCTTTTCCACGCGGTTGTTCGCTCGACTGCTACAGGTTCGTTCTCGTTGCGTTGCTGAAGCGGCGTGGCGGTTGGGTTTTTGGGACATCATCACCCGAAACTCGGTGATCGGTGGAAAACCTGGTAGAACATCAGCGACATCATCCCGGGGATACGAGCACGGTATCGTACCTAACCCGCGTGCAACGAGGTGGCCTGCCTGTGCTGACGGGAAAGCCTCGAATTGATTAAAATATTCAAATGATTTAATTTAATCGAATACGGTTACCGAATGCGGAGCATTCGTGCTTATCCTGGGCGATTTTTTTTTTGCTGCTTTACGTTCCATCTCGCTCGTGCTCACACATCTGGATAGGTAGGGGCGATCCGTGCACCAGGAGAAAAATGTTTAAACAGTGGCAAATTGCGCATCGCCCGCGGGATACTGCTGGTGCATGGTGGTGCAGATGACATTCAGCTGATTGCAGCAACGAGCTGTCATCGATTGAAATGGATCATCCCAAGCAAAGCAGGCGGCGTCCTGATAGCTTCCACCGAAGCACCATTACTTTTCCGATTTTCCATGGCCTCCTGATTCCGGGGACAAAAAAAGAGAACCACCGTCAGAAAAAAAATCGTGACAATAAAGAATGGCTTCGCAGTTTTAAGCAGCGCAAAAATCTAATGGGAAATTTTCTATTTCACCTTCCACCATCGCGCTCCTTCGCCCGCCCCACAAGCTTAATCTGTCTGGAGATGTTTGCCGTCCATAATTCATAGCCTCTCTTGAGCGGAACACCGACCGACAGTTTGTCCAAGCAGTTTGCATTCGTGAGTGGGCGTTTGATTTTGGGTCATTTGTTTTTTTTTTGTTATCTTCGCTCACACTTTTTCATCCACTCGGCACCCCCAAATCCGGCAATGCTTTACGATTATCATCCGTTGCAAGCTGAAAGTTACACATTCTCTCGTGTGATAAAATAGATCGGATCGATCACCATTTCCCGGCACGCCGTAGACAAATTCGCACGAATGGTAAATCAAACATTACGAGGATGCTCGAACTCGCAACCTCGCTTTGAAAGAGCAGGAATCCAGGCAAGCACCCAAGGACTCGGGCACGGTTCCTGCCATAAAGGGTCGTAAAAATGTGGAATGAATTTATGGTTCCACCCGGCCGTCGTCGTCGACGCTTTCGGATCATCCATTCTTCCGCCGAACTCGCATGATGATTTCTGTCGTCGCCATCATGCCGTGATTTTCCTTTTCCAACACCTGCAAAGTGCATCCCACGCGGTGGTTCCGTTCGAAGGAACGTCCCAATTCCCTTCGAACGCTCACTCCGAAGAGGGCATTCCGGGAAAGATTATCGTCCTCCACCCCGGCCTGGCTCGACCCGGCATCGTCCCGTACACGGTCCGAGCGTTGTGGTATGCAAATTTCCACTGCCCATAAATTGCGAACCGGCACCGAAAGTTGAACCGTTTCGGAAGTTTTTGGACCATCCGACCATGGGTGGCTGATCGTGGCAAGGCACTGGAAGGAGCAAAGTGGCCAAAAAAAACCCCCATCCAAATGTGTCTCCGTTCCATCGAATGGCACTTCTAATGATCGGGAACAGTGAAATGACTGCACGTTGGATTGAGTTTGCTCTTGCGGGTGCGTTTTTTTTCTCTCTCTCTCTCTCTCTCTCTCTCTCTCTCTCCTCTTTTTTGTGCCTTTTTCCCCTTGCACCGTCAATGCCATTTTTTCACCAAACCCAAGGTCTGCGTCGGATCGATCCGCCGGAGGGATCGACTTTGTCATCATCCGCTCATCAATTTGTCCGCCCGTTGCTGATCGTGCGCCCGGTGCCAAAAGGTGGAATCGAACCGTATGATTGGGAAACCGACAAAAGCCATTCTATGGTCGCCGCAAAGCATCTGCAAGACCACTCACCCGTACCTCATGCCGAGGGAGCATGCTTCGGCAAACACGGCAATGAAGTGGGGATGGGGGGGGGAGAAAACCCCCCACTAGGACGTTCCGTTGTAATAAGCGCATGTATGCAAACCGAGCAACGCACGCTGGTCGCTCTCGACGATGACATGAACGGTTTTTCAATTCATGCTTCATGCCATTCCCGACGACGACCATCGTTGCGGGTGAGCAAGAACTACGACCTCACGGGGCTATTGGTAGTTTCTTGGATGCGCGGTAAAAAAATAGAACGAGATTCTACGGGAAATCCACGGAAAAGGAACACACCATGCACCGGTTACGGTAGACGGTCTACGTGAGGTGCAGACTTTAATGTGCCCTGCATCAGCACTCACGTTCTGATTACATCTTTGCAACATCAGCGCCCAGTCACTCGGATGCACTTCTCGATGCTCGTCGCATCCATAATGCAGCGGACGGTGGGCGGACTGCAGTGAATCCTTCCAGCGGTCGTCACGTTCCGGCAAAACCGGGAACGAAACCACCCGCAACGTTGGCCGGGCGCGAGACGATTGTTTTGCTGGGAGCAAAGATTGACAAGCGAACAAATAATGCAGTAGCAAAACGGTGAACCATTCGCGAACCACCGCCAACGGCAGGGTGACGCTATATGTATATATATATTCTCACGTGGACGCATCCTCCCCCAACCCGAAGGAAAGCGTAGGGTGTGTGATTGACAAATTAATCACATCCAGCGCCAACTTTGTTTACTATGCAACCATATGTGACAGTGGCTGTGCAAACTGTCAATTTTCATGTGACGGCATGTCAAACGAGCAGCGCACAGCACGAAACGGCTGCCCGGAACGGGGGATTTTCCTGCTGCTTCCGCTGCACCAGCAGGGAGCATCTCATTTTCCTGAACCCATTCCAGCACGGGGTTTGCCAACCGGAAGCGTATCAAACGCCATTAGTGATCAAACTGCTCCACTCGCACGATGCCATAACCTCAATCACTATCGATTGAAGCGCTATGGGAAAGCGCTAAATGAAGCGCATTCCGCATGTTTTTTTTCTTTCTTTGCCCCGAAATCGCACTGCAGTTTCGCTAGTTTGATACACAGTTTTGATGGAGAGGCGTGTGCTTCGTTGGTGAATGACCCGAAAAAAAAAATCACATCAAAACAACTGGCATGATTTGGGCTTGTGTTTTTTTTTATTTCGTCGCTCGAAATATGAACACACTCACATCCCTCAGCCCGGAGGTTAAAAGGATTGCTGTTAAACGGACAAATGAGAAGAGGCAATTAATTCGTTGCGTGTACTTCTCACACCTCGCACCGACCCTGTGCGCCCGTTGTTTGGATTTGTGGGATTTTGGAAGCCTGCGGACGCCCGAAAGGGATGGAAGGCGGTGTTTTACGGCCCCTGACCATCCTTCATGCTGTTTGCGTAACGTTATCCTGTTTACATACGCCCTAACCAGGGTGGCTGGGGCCGGTCACCCGTTGGCCGGATGAATTATCCCATGGCGTGAATGTATCGACCACCCGACCGAGCAGGCTGGGCAAGTGTGGGTTTTGTTTAGCAATAACAAAGTCATTTACATTTTAATTTCGATGTTTGCCTTCCGGAAGCCACGGTGGGGAAACGAACCGGCGGTTTTAGGCGCCATACAGGGCAGCGGGCTAAACCGTAAAAAAACCGACCCCGATTTTGGGGATGGCCATCTTTTTTTTTTGGTTGGTTTTCTCCACATTGTTGTTCTTGACCCTATCCCGCTTGGGGTAGCTGGGGGCTTTCGTCCGCCCCCGAGCAGGCCTAGCGAACGCACATCACGTTCCGAGCGACACCGGCACCGAATGTATATACGATGATAAATGTCACGGCACGTGAGTTAATGCATTTAAAACAATCGTGCCAATTGGGTTCCGGGGCCTGTGCGGTTACACTAACCGGAACCGAGGGCCGAAAGCCAGCCTGCACATGTGTGTTAATTGAATTAGCATAACTTTGTCGTTTAGATGGCTCACGATAGCTTCGAAAATTATGAAATCCGTTAAAGTGTGCGCCGCACGGAGGACCGTTTTACATTGTTTAGAAGGTTTGTTTGAGATTTGTTCTGCTGCAAAATGATGCCAACGTAGGGTTTGAATGTGTTGCATTACATTCGTTGTATAAACTTATTCTCGAGCCAAAGGTTAACAAGGTTTTTTATCTAAATATATTTGTAAGGGAATCCTTTCGAGCTTTAATTCAGCTCAATTGAAGCGTTATATCGCTCGAGCCAATTGAAGTAGATTTCCACCGATCAGCGCCGTATGGCTGCGGGAAAACACTCGATTGGCCCGGAAAACCGGAAAGCAGCAATCGTGCGCAAGGATCCTCGGTACGGGACCGCAAATTCATTCCAAACGCAAATCCTTCCTGCGGCAGTGGAGCCCTCCATTTTTTTGCATTTTTGATTTATGTCACATCAAGCAAAGCGTCAAAGATGGCGATCGAAGCAGGCCGAAAAAGGAAGGAAATATCCCCCGGGCGACTGGTGAGCCGCCCAGTTTTCCCGCCTTTCGGCTGGTTATCTTCAACGACCGACGGAACCACGGGCTGTGAGGCAAACCGAGTGGAAAACTAGCAAACGCCATTCCGACCGGTGTCAATGGAGCCGAGAGATACCGTGGGCTATCATTATCATCATCTATGATGAGCGATCCCACGGTCCCCGTTCGTTTGCGGGCGAATGGATTTCGTTTGAAGAAATGCTGCGGCTTCTTTTGCTCGTTCAACGGTCGGATCACTGCCACCGTCGGTTGAGCCTGGAACGCGCGTGGGCTACAAATTGAATGAATGAATTTGAATATGATAAAAATCAGTATGCAAATTGTGGGACCCATTCCCGGGTTCCGGTTCTCTCCCCGACCGGTGGTGCTTTTCTTGGGGCGAGAAAGTGACACCAGTGCCCTTTTTGCTTCTCGTTTATATTTTTTTTTGTGTGCGTTGTTGTCTCATCCATTGCGGGTCGGTGAAATTTACGACCCCGTTCCAGCAAGTCCGCTTCCGTAAGAGCTACGGCTGTCGCAGGAGCACCCGAGCTGACGGAAAATGATGAGCAACGAAAATCCTCCAAGATGGATAACGATATTTATCACACTCCCGTTCGTCTGCCGTCGTACTTGGTCGCTCGCAGACTGACGGAACTACCTCAACACCTGCACGGGCAGAAAAACATTATGTTTTTTTTGTCCGCACCATTGCACTGCCCGTCTGGTAGTTTCGTCAACCATTCGGGTTTCGTGTGAAGCCGGTACGAAACCTTTCCCAATCATGTCACAAGGTTGTTCGGCAACGGCACAAAAAATAAACCATTCACAACCCTCAAGCCACTTCCCCACATCAGATGGTGGTGTTTTTCCTCCTTGACCGCAGCATCTCTACCGAGTGGGGTGTCGAATTTAGTTTTTCACAATGCCAATTTCATCCCCAAGCAATAATGCCCGAAAAGCCCGAGCCCCCCAAAAAACAACCGCACCGGCCATCTTTCTCTCCACCAGCAAACCAAACGCCCGCCAAAGCTTCATCCTTCGTTAAGCCGAGCTTGGAATAAAATTCGAACCACCGCATGCTTTTGGACCACCGGGTGGCTTGGAAAATTGGAACGGGAAACGAAATGTGACAGCTCCTTGCAAATGCCGAAGAGAAGCCTCTGGGCCGAAGCTAGCGGCTCGAGCTCGATGGCCTTTTTTGGATAATCTGAGCGGTGAAAGAAACGGAAAAACTCCCTCCCTTCGAAAACCAAACGCACCCCACGCCGAGGCTGGCGGAAAATTATCATTAGAATAATCATCCTTATCCTTATCACATATTGTTGTTATATTCATGAGCACTCCACGGGATGCCGGCGCCGACGGAGCTGACCGACGCAAACGGCAGCCGGTGACAGCAACCAAGGTAACCAAGGCAACGGGCGACGGACGATCTGTTGAAAATTTTCAGCACCTCCTAATCGACCTGCTGCTGCCTGCTGTGCTTTTGCCCAGCCACGGTTACTGCGACCAGGCGACGAGCCAGGCGACAGAGCAGGCGACGGCTCACGCCACCAGCATGGGGGCGGCAAAGTTAAAGATAACTATGAAGTTATAAAGTTTTGAAATTGATATGTGAAATTTACATACACAAGCAAGCGGGATACCAAGTTCCACCCCTCCCGTACAATACAAACGCGTGCATCGGGATGATGATCTCTTCCCTCTGTGTTTTGTTGCCAAGCTAGCGAAGCTAGCGATCCCTGCGGGTGCCTCGTGAAATAATCGCAAGGAAGCTGCCAGCCCTCGTTCGTTGGCCCATGCATGTAAATAAGCGTTATTCAAACGCGTGTCCTGGCACATCGGATGCCAGATGATTAGCAAACCATCCGAGCTGGCTCGCTTGTTGGGGCTGATTTTTCAACGAGCAAGCTCTTTCTCTTCCTAGACGATGATTATCGGTGCGCAACTGCTGAGGGTCGCATTAAAGGTGCCAAATTGAGGAAACTGTGCAAAGCTGCTCATGTAGCCACCATTTAATACCTTGCGTTTTGAAGTGGTTTTTAGGTTAAATAGTCCACTTTTGATCCTGGACTTAAGGTAGTGCGACTGCGTGCAATTCATCCCATCGCTCGTTGTCACCAGTGTGTCAGAAATACCTTCTTAACGCGAAAACATTTCCCGACATCCGTTGGCTGAGGCTTTCAGACCGCTAAACTTTGCCCAAGAGTAACTGCAGCCTAAAATTGGCACCTCTGACAGGCCGTGGCGTTATCGCTGGTGGCAAAGCCATTACGACGATCTCTGCTGGCTGACTCTAACGGCTAACGCGGTTTTTGCGCGCACAAAAAGAGAGTTTGGAGAGAATCCCTTCTTTTTTTTGCTATCATTCTCATCTTCCACCGGTAGGCAAGCGTAGGTTGTAACAGATGGATTCGGGAGGCCGTTTTCCACCTTCCACGATATCACGGAGGAGACAAAAAAATCCTCGCCGATCCTAAATTCGTTATCGAAACCCGTCGCATTTCGGGGCCGGACTTTTACGACAGGTGCCTCCTCGAGCGAGAATTCGATGCCACGAAACGGGTCCTGCTATCACTATTCGATGCCGCGATAGAAAGCGGATGGCAATTTTTTTCACACCCGCGAAAACCCAAGCCCGAGTTCCTGGCGAATGGTTTTTGGTGTTTCCTTTTTCTTTTTCCTTTTGGCCTGTAACATGGTGCACCTGGCATTCTGTCCTGTTCCACGCTAGAATCACGCATGAAGGCTCGAATTGGTGGAGGCCACAAAAAAACACGTGACCATTTACCGATACCAAATGTTCGCGATATGTGGGCTTCCCGAGCAACAGCAAAAAAAATAGCTCTCCAACATATCCCGTTTATCGTGGGGTCACTGGCGAGCTTGCGTTTTACAGCTTTACGCCGGCGGTGCATATTGTTGAAGGAAAAAGTTGCACCGTTTACTTGCAGTGTGCAGCTAATGAGCCCCAAAAGTTTGTGAAGCTTCCACTGCACAAATACAAACTCTAAATCAACCATGGATTAGTACACGAGATATGCAGATTTTGGTAAAATCCTTCATATAACAGCTAATACAATACAAAGCTGCTTTACGTAGTTGAAAAAGTACAACCATAATTCATCCTCGTATAGGAAGCGTCTCTGTAACTATAAAAGAAATCCTTACCCTACATAACGTATGCAATTCGATCTCGGAAGTGAAACGCCATGCACTTCAACCTGCTGTCATTCAAATATTTTCTCATCTGCTTGTCAGCAACTGTTGAAAACGGTTGCCAATGCCGAGTGTACTAATGCTCCAAAGTATGCTTGGGTTGGAGAGCGGGAAAAAGAATCCCCAACCCGGTAAGCATTTTGTAAACATCTCCCACATTTTCACACCTCCAAACCCACCGCATCGCGAGTTCCCATCGGTAGAAAGCACACTCGAATGTCTATCCCGGATCCGTCCCACTTGCCAGTTGGTTCCCTTTTTGACAGGACTAAGCGGAACGGAAAACTAGCACAACCACCCAAGCAGAAGAGGGAACCCTACCCACACACACACACACACACACACACGTACATCGTCGCTGACAACTTCGCAAACCTTTGGCCAGGGGATTTTTTGTACCTTTTCGGGAGCTTTACCATTTACATAAGCATTCCCGGCGGCCCACATCCAGCTTTAACTTCTCATCGAGACGGAACTGACGAGTGGGGAGAATGGAGAGAAGAAGAAAAAAAACAGAAGGAAAACTCTCAGTCCTCGACGCATGGCAGCCGCTCCTTAACCGGATAAGGATCGGAGCTTGAGTGGAGTGACACCAGCTACTCAATCCTTCCGAACCCCAACACACGAGGGAGCACCGACGGATGAGCGGTCTGGGCTACGTTTGCTAAATAAAAATCCTATAAAACGACATCGAGCACGTGGAGGGTGGGATATGGGAAAAATAAATATTAAATAGCTTCAAGCTGTTACGCTTTTAATACGATTCACCGTCTAGAGCGCTAGGTCGTCGGATGACGAAGATCCCAAGCTCGGGAGGATCCCCGAAGGGACCTCAGCATTTGGGCTGACTATCGGCGGGACAGTGCTGGAACAAAATGGTTCACCCCACGGATCGATGTGTGGCGTCACGAGGCACAAAGAATGCAACGTGGATCTGCAGTCAAATTGGAATTTCAAGCGAGAGCCCTCGCGTCGAGAGGAACATTCCTAAACAAGGATTAAAAGCTGACAGTAGTGGCATTGTTCTGCATTTAGCACAACTGACCGGGGGCGTCCGAAGGACGAGAGTACAAGGGACAAAAAAAAACAAACAACAACACTCACACACACACACACATGCTCCCAATGTAAGCCGGAATCAGAAGAAACAACAATGACGCCACCGGTTAATGCATGCTATACCGGAAGTAAGCTCCTTGAATGCCAACTAGCAAGGAAATGGGCGAATGGGTGTTTTGTTTTCCTCATCGCTGCACCTCGTGCGCTGGCTACCGGTTTTTTTTTAATTTTATTTTATTTTTGTTTTCTCCACCGGCACCGGCAGTCCCGGAGCAAAAAAAAAAAACAACGCAACTTTCGTAATTTGAGAAAACTCATTTCGCCTCGGTGGATATTTCTCGACTCTCCCCACCACGTAGGTATTGTGTTTCGTTACATTGTGTCAGCAATTTTCATGCAGCGCTGAATTTCTCTCGCCTGCGCTTCGTTCCGGGTGCCTTTATCTGCGTGCTTCGGTCACCTGGGTGGTGTAACGTGGGCCTCCCCTTTTTGCAGCCACTCGTTACCGAAAGGATCACCGTAGGATTGCGTAATTAACGGAAGGTTAGTTTTAAAGATGACAGTTGCTTTAAATATGCACAAACCAACACGGCACGATGGCCGGTTGACAACCTTGTCCCGCGTTCGGTTTACGGGGGGGACAAAAACTTCCAATTATCTCGCCACCCATTCCGAACATTCTTGCCGAGTGGGACCACCGGGCTGGGAATCGGAAACATAACCGTATGCTGCCGACCTGTGGTCGTCTTTGGGCAGCTATTGTGATGAAGAACGATTGTGGACGAACGATTCCGACACCTCCAAACCAGCGAATGGCCATTTCAATCGGCCAAATGGATTGGCGTCTAACGAGAAAAACGATACAGGGACACAAAACAAAAGCCACTGATGCTGTGTAAACGGGGAGGCTTCTAAATATTGAAGTTACTCGTGACGATCGACGCAGAGAGCACGAGTAAAAATGTGTCAACAGCTAGGATGGGGTTTTAAAAGAGGGAGTTAGCGTACGGTCCACCCACCCACACAATGTATGCAAAATCTCGCCGCCTACATGCAGACGCTTCGCCCGGAATCGTTCATTTACTGTCCGAAATCGGTTGCATCCCAGTTTGCATTGCACTGCATGGGAAAACGTGGCCAAACCGATGGCTGTGGGTGTGTCGTGGTCAACGCAATTTCCCTTGTGCTGCTTCCGGGCCTGTGTCACACACCGGCACCGGTCGATCGATCGATTCCCCGGCACTGTCGGCTTCCTTTACCGGCCACGATCAAGTAAGAATCAATACCACCCTCCGAGCGGCAGAAGGTAAACTGTGCTACTGTGTGCCAGATTAAACGCCACGAATGAATTTAAATTGAATTTCTACACCCGCTGCCCGGTGCGATGGTGCTGCCGTTGCCATGGCAACGGAAGGAAAATGGTGTCTCGCTGCAATGAGCGATCGGGTTTCGTTTGCTTCGGTTTCTTTGCCAACGTTGCGACTCAATTTTGTCGCACATTTTTTTTGTTGTGTGTGTGTGTACCCACCATCAGTTGTACCGGTACTTGGAAGGTGGCCCGTAGGAAATGCTTGCAGGATGAAGTTGAGTCCGTGGCTGTGGTTCTGTTTCGCGTTTATACATTCGATTTGAAGCTGGTGAGTTAATGAAATCAGTATGAAATGATTTCTTGTTAGTGTAGTGCTTTTGATGGGTTTCTTTAAGGATCGGTGAGAAGATTTTTATTACAATAAACGTTCATCCAGCGGTGTTGGTTAAACATATACATAAAACGAAGCTAAAAAAACACCCTACGCGCAAAATAAACAACTTCAATAGCGTCCAAACGGTCGATTGCTTATTGAAATGAAGGCTAGCAAGATAAAAGTGACCGCCTAGTAGCGCATTTGGGCCCTTTTCGCCTTGAAGGAAAAAATATATATGAAGGGGATTTCACACCAAAACGTCCGGTCGGATATTTTATCACCGAACCAAATCAAAAAAGCACCACAACCGGCTTGGCATGGGGCAACACTTATGCGACAGCCCACAACAATGTTTGATTTACGAAAGCTCACCCAAAGTTGTTTTTTCACCCGCTTTTCTGTCCTCTCGCCGGCCGCGGATCCGTTTTGTGTCATGAATTTATACCCTTTCCTTTCAAGGCGTTCGCATAGGATCGAATATTCCACTTCCCCTTTTCTGCTTCACGTTTCGCTGCCCGTTTATCCACCACCGGCGACATGCCACATGCCGATTTTCCCAAAACCTTTCACTCAAAAAATCCCCCGTTTTGCATCATTAAGCAGCCACCCTTCGGAGTCTTTGGAGCAGGCAACAGCGCCAGTAAACCGTCGTCGTCGTCATCGTCGTGAACCATCACTCGACGAGATCCACCCGCAAAGGCAAAGGACTGACAGGATTTCGATGCGAAGCTGGATGCAGATGTTGCTGCCACTCGTGCTCTGGTCTGGTCTGGTGATACACGTCATCTATTAGAAGAATCCTTCCGCTCGCGGTCCGCGGTTTTGCCAGCATTTTTCATGTCCCACCCACATTTGCTCCCACTCGGGCGCCCGTTCAATGAAGTTCCGTTATTAATGCTATTAGTTATTAGTTGCTACGGTGCCCGTTTCATGTCGTTGTCGCAGTGTCGTTTCTTCCGGTTCGCTACCCCGTTTCTCGAAGTAAACGACCGGGAAATTGAGACCGGGGTTATGGGTTCCGAAATTCGAAACATCCTTTACGACCTGCCTTACTCTCTCTCTCTTCCCATAACATCTTACGGCGTGACGCTGCCCAAGCGCTTTCGTAAATGATTATCTCACTCCCCGGGTTCCCCGGTTCCCGGTGATCTCTCCCCGGTGACGCCGTACAGAAACCGGATAGAGTAGCATTTTTAAAACGAATTCCACCCCACCGGCAAGTAGATGAAGCCGGTGCCATACAAGCGAACGTCCTGGGTGGCTCTGTCAGAAAACGTCCGCTGCATATGTCGAGTTAGTTATGGCTCAGTCGATCGGTATTCCTGGAGGAAACCTTGTCAACCGTCGCCTGCCGTGCGATGGTCGGCTGACATGATATCGAACCAACCCGCCCGAACCAACCCGGAGCGGATGCAGTCAACCATAAACATGGCCGTTAGAGCACGGCACTGCTAACGACGTTCTCCGGGGCCACCAAATGAAGAGCAATGTGGGGTGTGCATGCTCGCGCACGGCCAATATCCTTCCAATTCCTTGTCCTATTAGCATCGTTCGTGAGTGATTTTACAGGCGGGAGGCATCGGGTGGCAAATGCCAAAAGCCACCACACCAATCGGAGCAAGTGCGGGCATTCGGTCTGATTATGATCGTATCTGAGGACATTATCATAATTAAACTAATTAAATTTGATGGCCACTCACACACGCTGCACTGGGGACGTTTAGATGCCGCCTTTCGTGGCCGCTGCGTGCCTTCAAGATGATTGGTGGTAAGAAATTGCTTTCGTACATTCACTGGCACAGGATTTGCATACCTTTGGATTGTGGGTTTTCGGATGTCCAGAAAATCAGGGGGAGTGATTTTCAAAAATACTCCTCCAATAAAGCATGTAAGCAGCAGAACCGCCCAATGATGCTTTTTCAGTTTCGGTAGCGATCGTTAAAGCCTTCAACTTCCTCCCAGTGTCTCGCCTTCATCGTTTATTTAGATTAGTCGAATCCTCCGACGGAATCTGCAGAAGCTAGTGGCACTGCAAGACCTCGATGGCATTAGAGGAATACCGGCGACGACGACGACGACGACGACAACACAGCCGCCGGTTTCATCCGTCCAGTGGTTAAGATCGACATTAGCAGCATCAGGAATTATGCACGCCATCCTCGGAGTGCTCTGTCACGCTGATGAACGCACGACACCCCGTACGACGTCCGGTGCAGCGGCCATAGCCATTGCATCCATCCATCGTCCCACGAGACCGAAACGCCAGCGAATGGCTTCATTAGTTGCGGCTCAGAACGCCCCAGGTTTCTGCGCAGCCCGACCATTATGCGGCCCTTGTACATTCGACGGTCGGTAACTGGCAGCATCCAGCGCTCGGTGGGAATGAAATGGAATAAAAAGCGCCACCACCAGGGCGGAAAAAGCTCGACTCGTAACGAGGCCACACGCCGTCGATGCGATAGCCATCGTCGAAGAGATGCTTTATCGCTTCTACACTCGCATCTTGGTGCGCAAGGTACGTCCGGTCCGGTCCGTCACGGCGCGTCGTGAAACGATTAATTGCAGTGCCCTTTACCTTTGACCTTCCCGTTCGGGTCGATCGTTCCCACGGGTCAGTGGAAAAGTGCAAGAACGCTGGAGCGTGAAATGACGCTCCCGTTTTGGGGTGTTTTGAAACATGCACCTCTAGGATCTGATTTGCGGGTTGGGAAACATCACGAATGGCTTAGTATGAGCATTATTTTATCTAAACCAACGTTCGTAGAATTCTCAGTACAATGAGGATGAAGTAAATCACCCTAATTGGGTGACGTCACACCGACGTCACAGAAGAGATAAATTCGTCGTAGCTCAGTTCACTCCGGCAGTGTAATAAAAGCATAACCTCAACACGGTTTGTGAAACAACACAAAGTAAATCTCAAAACATGCCCCACCAGAACCTGTGCTCCTGACCTCAACGATACGTGGGACCGTTCAGCTTGCTGTCGCTTCTCGTCCTTGCGATCTCGCTTCCCTGCGCGCGTCTCTAATTGCCCGCTAAACGAAACAACCAATTACCGACAATGGCGCATTCAGCGGAAGCCGTCGACTTCATATTTGAATAGGATCGAACCCACCGCATCCCCCTGCTGGGTGTCTGCGGGAATGCTGGCAAAACATCCTGCGCCGCGATGAAAGCGTTTTTAAAAACGAACGCAAACGCACAACCATCGACACGCCGCGCAACCGAATCGACAGCGAACGCGGGCGCTTGGAACTGTGGAACAACATTTTCGCCAGCGGCGTCGACATGGCAGAGCTCAAGGATGCTTGCATGTGAGATTTTGCTGCTTTTTTTTCGCTCTTTATTCTCATCCTTCCGCCGCCGCGGAAAAAAAAGCATACAAAGCATAGCAACAGGTGGATGGATCACTATGGGTGTGTGGCGCAGGGCCGGGAATCAGTAACGAGTGGTTGATTGTGAACGGAAAAAGCGAAGGAAAAGGCGAGAAATGAACGTACACTCGTACGCGTTTTGGTAAGGAGCGATAATTTTAGCGATTCGTTGCAGGCATTGTGAAGCGTACGGCATTAAAAATGGGAGCATTTGCGCTTCTTTACTTCGTTTTTTTCTTTAATTGTTTGATGCTGCGTAAACCAAACCAAATCAAACAGCCCAATACAGCTGTGGTGGTTTGCTACGAAGGCGTTAACCTTCGTTAACGTGGCCTATGTTAACCGACTCGCATCGAAAAGCACACGTGCCCAAGCCGCACATGCAAAATGGTGGGTTACTTTTTTTTTGCTAGAAGGACGAATGTCGATTTAAAAGTTAGTTCACTCTCAACCCCCCCCCCCGCATCGGGTCGCGTTTGTTGGGTGAATTATTTGCAAAAACTTATCCCTCCCCCATCGCCATCATCGTTGCCGCCACGTTCGGTGAAGTGCGTTGAAGGTGAAAATTGCACTTTTCCATCACGTGTTCACACCTCACCGGAATAAGCTGCGGGTCCTGCAACCACCGCCCGATCGCTCGGGGACTAATGAACATGGCAAGGTGTAATGTTTATGCACACACGGCAAACAGGGAAACCCCATCGAAGGCGTGTGGGGAAACAAGCAATCACCGCCCTGCAGCACCACCGGTGAGGTGCTGCGTACACATAAAAACCGCTTCAACTGCTGGTGTTGGATATATGGAAGAGAACGAAAAAAAAAAACGAAAGCACCGCTCCTGGCAGGGGACATGGGGTGGAAAGGTTGTTGGCTTTCGGTTTGCAGGTACGAACGTATGTGTGCGAGAGAATGGTGGCCGTTCGTTTGGTGTAATGAGAGGGAAAAGTGATTTGAATGAAAGTTAATTGGAAAAGTTTCCAGCGTTCGGATGCACCAGTGGTACTCATGGTAATTCGAGAGAAAAACTTATTCCATGACGTGATTATAAGAAACTGATAGTTTATACTGTAAGATTGATGGCACTTTAAATAGGTACAATTAGGTGATTAGATGCACGACAAGAAACACTGATCGGTTATGTAAATCAACAACTTGCTCAAAAATTTCTGAAAAATGAAAATTCATACCATATTCTTCACAAAGAAAACAGGAACAAATTAAATCAAGCACAATAACGAACGAACAGTTGCCGCAATTCCATTCCGTAGCCATAGTTACTCCCACTTACTCGATTGAGCACCACTGGATGGCATCGAAAATGCAACCACACACTCTCCGCCTGATCACTGCACCTGATTAACGATCGAGGGGACGAGGCAAAGTTCGCCGTAGCATGCGCTGACAGGGTGGATGGACCGCATAATGGGATCTTGAAAATTGAGTTCAGTTTTCGCGTGTATCGGCTCCGACCGGGCGCACTAAACGGACGGCCAGCCATCCAGCCAGCAGGGTGGTTGCGGTTTTTGGCGTTAAGATTAGCGTAATGATGCGATAAGAATGGGACCATTTTCTCGTTCGGCTATCACGCGGGCGGCGTGCGAAACCAAAACCGTGCGACAACCGGCTATCGATGGCCCGAAACGGTCCCATTACACGGTTATGTCGCCTGGTGCGGGCGTTTAAGCTCGCCGTTTAGCAACCGGGTGCCATTAGAGGCGAACGCATCGGTATTCCGCCATACTTATTTTGATCGAAATCGGCCAACTTGGACCGAGGAGGTGTTCGCTTGACAAACGCTATTATACGCGACGTGCCCCTTTCCGTTTATGCTAGCCGGTTTGAATGCTGCACGCTGGTGCTGGCTTCTGTTCTCGGCGAAAGTCAGCTTCACCGTCTTGCGAACTTTCGTAATGGTTCGATTGATGCAAAACGCTCATAATTGTATTTTTAAGTTCACGAAACTTCCAACCATGCTCCTCCTCCTTTCGGTTCAACGGTTGCGCGTTACGGGGTGAATGTCGGTCGACAGAAAACACTCATTGGCTATATTTAAATATTATCTTCCACGCAGCAGTTCCACTCGCGTAAGTTCGTGCCCACGCCAGACGCGAACGGACGGGAAAATCTCGATGCAAAACTTTTCCATCTTTTCCCGGCGACCCGTCCGTAGGTCGGCCACCAGCGGGACCAGCGAACACAGCGCCGAGGCGTCGGTAATTGTTTGGAGGAGCTAATTAAAGCCAGTTGTAAGTGTTCGTAAGCATAAAGTAGTGTAATTAATTTAAAGTTGCCCCCTAGAGCGGACGAGCTGCGTGGCAGGAACCGGAGTCGTCGGTGCTGGAACGAAACATTCGCCACAGCCTGAAGAAAGACGCAACGGAGTGAGAGAGAGACAGAGAGTTTTCCGACGATTTGTTTCGCGATCTGGACCTGCTTGCGCGAGTGGCAGGACACAAATTGAGTTTCCCGTTTCGTTTGATCTCGCCGGCGAAGTAATTTAAGCTTCCACTTCCGGCGGTGGATTCTGGTTCTGTCGCATCCAGCGGTTTTCCATGGGTTGTTTGCACAAAACATGTCACACGCTCGAACAGTACTTTCGTGACCATCTCACGTAACACACAATTGAGGACCTCAATCATCAATTAAAGGATGGTTTTTTTTTGTTTTGCCGTTTGCCCCAATATCTAAAGTGTGTCATTAAAACGTTCGCAAACGCACAAGAACCGCCCGCAAGAACGTGAATTCGAACCAGTTTACGACACCTCCCGAACTGATTGACGAATGTCAAGCGACACTCTCTTCTGGTTTCTCATATCAGCGAGTCAAATCGGAGACAAATTCCCATCCCGACCACTTTACGGACACCACATTTGGTAACTGTGTGACATTCGTGGAATGAGAGACACGACTTTTTTGCTGTCGCCCTGCATTTCTTCCCACCTTCGCAACGACAAATTCCATTCGACTGGCCAGCGTAACGACAATCAGACCCTTTCGTCGACCCGGAATCGAACCGACCATGTCATCGGGCTCGGTGACAGAAAACCTTTGCTCAAATTATCTCTACGAACCGTGAAAAAAGGCTCCGGCAAAACGGGCGAATCAATCACACGTCGCCTGCATATTCCCGTTTTCTGGGCTCGCTGGGTTGAGGCAAAAAAAAAATCTCACGAAGACAAAAAAAATGCGACCCCATCATTCCCGATTCCCGGAGCAAGCGAGAAAGAGTAGATCTACATCGATTATCATCACCTTCCCGGTGATGGGTCGGTTTTCGGTGAAACCTTTCCCGTACGACTAGAAGCCATTCCGTATAACATCGATGAACGGGAAATGCCCTGGCGCTTACGGAATCCAGCAATGTAACATCGGTGGGTTATTTTTTTGCTCACTGAAACCATGCACGGTGGTTTGTCGGCTCAACTTCATCGTCTTTAAGCTCGACAATCACTGGGCCAGGCGTTAAAGTTAAAGCAACCAGGCCGGCCAAAAAAACAACGAAACCAGCTTCAAATCATCTGATAATTGGGTGTCGGCAATGATTGAACACGAATCCACCCACGCCAGCCGACCACGGAGCGAGATCTTCCAACTATCGAGGGTTGTCTTCACACTAAACCCCCCCCCCCCCCCCCCCTGCTCGAAACTGACCGCAAAACCAGCAAGGCAAGCTGGCGGTCGGAATGCTGGTAACCAACAAAAAAAAATGCACCACCCCACGCCACGCTCCTAATGGAACCGGATTGGATCCTAATCGATCGAGGTCAACGGAAAGGCGGATGGAAGGATTCTTTTATGCGTGCCATCCTCTCGGCCTTTCCCGGCGTTCCCTTTAATGGCCTGTAACGAACTACCCTGGCCAGTGGGTGCTGGTATTGCTTTTTTTGTTGTTTTTTTTTTGTGCTCTTCCTTATCCTTCCGTAACGATGCCTCCGTAATCGGGACACACCCGTGCAACCGGGATCAGGATCTGACCAACGAATCGAGCACCCGATCGGCGACTCTCGCTGCCTGCTCTTTTTCGTGCCCAACCGGGAAGATAAATGTACGGGAGCCGGTCCGGTTGACCACAGGAACCAGCCCGCCAGCAGCCGGAAAATCGGTGGAAAATGTGAAAAATGTGATATCCAAATTAATCAATCAATCATTGTTGGCGCCTTATCGTACGGGTGCGCGGTGGCCATGCCGGTTCGAATCGAAGCGTTTCGATTCATTCTGGGGCCTCGTTTTACCCCATCCCCTCTGTAGATCATCTCTGCCGGCATTCGTTACATTCCGGCCGAGCACATGTAGAAGATGGCGGTGGAAGGACGAATTCGTACAAGCGAACGTTCGCCCAGCGCCCCAAATGGATTCCCGGGAAAATCCCGTTCAATATTAAAAGTGATTGATATGTTGTAATGTGTTCGCTCCTTTTTTTTCGAAATGCGACTGTGTCCGTTTCCGAACGCAGGATGGGCTTTAAAGGGTCACCATCGATCCGGAACCACACTCGCGTTTGGGTAAAGAGTGACGAAAAAAACGCACAAACACACAAATGCCATTTTCTGGCCATCCTCTTGTGATTCGCGTTTTGGCCACTGCTCTCTGGCTGTCAGTAAGTATCTGATTTAAATTCCTCGCAGCCTATTAACAAAAGTTGCCCATAAATCGTTGCAAAACCAACCAACCACCCACCGGAACAGCATCCGGGACGCGATTTCCCGGCCGATGATAACGAATCCGGAAGTGCCACCTTTACACGACCGAGCGGATGGTCTTTTTTTTCATTCTCCCACAACCAACCACCTCCCGGGAAAATGCTCCCGATAAAATGCATACGGCACGGAGCCCCGGAACTCAAGCTCAGAAGCGACGCTTGCGTCCGGGAAGAATTAGATGGAATCGTGATGCTAAATTTTACTGTCTGCCTGCGTCACCACCGGCCCCGAACCGGGGCTAGGACGCAAAACGGATGACAATGAGCCGAAGGAACGCTCGGAAACTTAATTTGCACAAAAGCGCCAATGGGGACCTACCCGTGCCCGTAGCCCCGAACCGCTCCGCTTCGGCCAAAGCCCCACAGCCACCGGTCATAAATTATCTATCCCAGGATTAATTTTTCACACTTTTCATTCAACTTTTGCCCTTTTGCCAAACGGCAGTGGAGGAAAATGGCGCGGTGTTGGTATCGGTGGGGTGGAATAAATTTCCCAACCCCGCATCGTGGGACACAGCTTGCGCGGGGGTGAGAAAGCGAGGTCTCATGTGTGTACTATTTTTCTTTCCCACACCGATTCATAACGCTCCATCGCCACCCGAGGGGGAATCGAGCAAAAGAAAAAAAAACAAGTCTCTGTTCAGCTTGAATTCGAATCCGATGCTACGAAAGACGGCGTTCGAAAGCGAGATCGGCCAACAGTTAGAAACTGCCTTCGCAGCATCTACTCGACCCTCAAAGACCCATTAAAGCCCAGCATTTTATATCGCCAGACACCTCGGGCCTGCTGGAAGGGCAGCAATTAAAGTCACGGCCAAGTATCGTAATATTTCGTACGACGCACCGCTTCCCAGCCAAACGATGGCTTGGCTGTGGGAAAGTTAAAAGCGTCCGGCCCAACGCTTTTATTATCCTTCGAATCGGTCGCCACCATATGCCCGGAAGAATATGTTCTTGGATAAGGAATCGCTTTTTTCGCCTATCTTGTTCTCTCATCGTTCTTTTTTTTTCTTGCTGCCCTTTTTTGGTTGAGGGTCACAATTGAATTGAATGGGGTGGAAAAAAAAGGAATTACATCCCTAACCCGACGGAACCCGGACGGGTCTTTCCGCGTTAACCGATTTGCATTTTAGGTCGGCATTTCGGTGCATTTTCGGTGGCCCCGTCAGTATCCCCGGCGACGATAAGCGACGATAGTTCGTTTGCTATCTCTTTTTCTCTCAGTCATTTTCTTTCTCTCTCCCTCTCTCACTCGGAATGTGCACGGTCAGGGGCGCCTCCATCGGGTGGCCTTTATCGCATTTACACAATTTGAAAACTTCGCTCCAGCCACAAAAGCCGACTCGCAGGCCGTCGAGATCCTTATTGCTAACTTTTCCACCCCGGGGTAGTGGGTCTCCCCCGGGGGTGTGTCGGCACACTGTCACAGCCGCAGCAGCAGTACCGGGTCACACGGCAGTCACACGCAGTCGACCGGGTTTGCAGCCGACGCCACTCCTGGGTCTGTCGAAAATGGAGACCATGGATGTGTGGCTTTTACGGTTGCCAGTGGCTGGCAAGTTGGCGAGTTGGCTGGTGGCTGTGGTGGCCTTTTTCTTTCCACCCTTCTCACTCACACAGGTCCGTATGCGAATGGGAGCAAACGTTTGTACGAGGGTTACACGTCCGCGGACGGCTTTAATGGAGTGCTTTTGGTGTGTGGCTTGTGCTGGGTGAAATAAACGAGCTTTAATCAAAATTTAACACAAAAATACCCGCTAGCAAACATCATCCTGCCCCCGTTTTTTGACAGCTACAGACGGTGCTAAACAACTCGCCTTCTTTGATTTAAAATTGATTCGCCGTCGGGCAACATGCTACAACGGTCACTGGAATGGAAATGAAGTCTCTAGTCTAGCCAAAGCCGGCAGAATAAACTGACGCGCCCCACACGATCCCAGGAGAGCTCAAACGGAGGTCCAACGTACTCTAGCGGGCCTCCCACGGGATGTGAGGGATTGTGTAAAATTCACCAACCCGAGTCGTTTGCAGCCAGTCCCAGGCCAAGAACGACGTCGGTCGATTGCAATAGTCGGCACCACTAACTGCAGCAGCTAGAAGTGAACGCTTAATTTCGAGACCGAGCCCAGCCCCGAGAAGGTCGGTTCCGTTCTCACCCAACAATCCGTCGGCGACCAGGCAATCCTTGGCGCATATTTAGTGGCTCCACTCCGCGTGGCTACCGCTGCGCTAAATGCGGTCGAATGTAATCTACTAAAATTAATTAGCACGGGATACGCGGCCCAGGACGAACGAGAGTGAGCGTTCCGGGATGCGGATCCTTCTGCCGAGAAATGCAAAGTAAGTGCAAAATATGCCATTCCACAGCCAGACACACTCACACTCCCATACAAACACACTCACGGGGGCACGCGTGCTCTTCTTCTTTGAGGGAAGAGTCCCTTTTCTTGGTGCAACCCGACCGGGATGATTGTGGTTAGGCGCCATGAGCCGGGCTCGGTGCGGATGGACGCAGCTGATTCGAATATGGGAATGAATTCAAGCAGCCTGAGTGCCAGGGACCTGCGAATGCGGCACAACCATCCTGCGCTTCTCTGTTGGCCTGTTCTAAGCGTGAGGGAGCTGCACGTCCTGGTAAGAAAAGCCTCGTGAGAAATCAAGACACCGACGGTATGTGCCGGAAATTGTACCGTACCGAACCGCAAGCCACCGGTGAACCCTCGAACGCACCACCGGGACGAGACCGGGACCGGGATGGGTGGCTGCAAAAAGCTGGCTAATGTTTTAATTTGACAAACAAATTGAGGTTATGGTTGTTGTCAATTAAAGCGCCACGTTGCACTCGGGCGCCAGCCTCCTTCGATGCGTGCATTCGAGCGGGATGTTTTTCATGTTTGTGAGTTAGAAAGGAGCTTTTTTCGCTCTCTCTCTCTCTCTCTCTCTCTCTCTCTCTCTTTCTCTATCGAATTATCTCTCCCTCTCGTTCTCTCTTTATATGGGAAAATTACCATGCCGAGGGGGGGATGAAAACGATGTCAAGCAACCAGAATCATTGACCGGTCGGCTGCGACGCGAGTTCGCTCATTTTCATACGATGCGGCCCCTTAATCAACCCTGGCTTCGACCGACAGGTCGCCGCATATCAAATGTGCCGATCCCGGCGAGGTGCTTGCGATTCAATTGGTGATTATGATCAAATTAGGTGACCATTCGGGACGCGACAAGCCAACGAACCCCTTCCCTCTCCCCCACCGGCCACGTCAGACACCCCGTCGAGGCTCGAGTCGGGGCAATAAAATCAGCGGAATCGTGCTGCACCGACCATCCATTGCAGCGAGGGTGCAACAATAGCGTTAATCAAGCGGATGAGTTTAACCCGGTTCCAGCGGGACGTCAATGATAAGCTACCGTTGCTGGAGCGACCGCTTGATTGCGGGTCAGTTGAAGGGGGGCTGATTGGGGGGGGGGGGGCGAGATGTGCTTTAACAAAATGGCAACCGACCGCAATTGCGCACCCTTTGCCTGGATGCGGAGTGAGCTTTTTCAGTTTTTTTTGTACACCCCGGCAAAAACCCCACTGGCAAATAACCAGCAATTTTATCCATAATTTAATGACGTGACATTTTTTTTTGTTTCATTTTCAGCGTTATTATACACGTCGCATCGCACGTCGAATTCTTATGAATTCTTCAGCGCCAAACGTCTATTCATTGATGGCGGGACGTCCAAATAAAAACAAAAGTGCCAACCTTTCCTATGCATAATATCAACGTTAAGCAGCTCGAGGGTAGTTTAATAACGGACACAAACAAAATTGCTACAATACCACGATCGGGATGATGAAAACGCACCTTCCGTGGAACGCTTGGGTGGCCATAATTCACCCCACCAATTGAGTGCTTGCAGTCGCGCGTTTCACCGAGTCAGCCCGGGATAAGGCTCAGCGCTGTTGTTGGGAGGAAATGCCTTACAAATCTCAATACGGCATGGCCGTCCCTAGATATAAGTCGTACGTTTGGTGAGCTTGAAACCTGACATCAAACCAAAGAGTTTGAGAAGCCCCACGTGGAAGCCCTCGTGAGCCTTAACGAGAATGGAAAATCGTTCCAATTTTTCCCGACTCGTCAACCTCCATATTTATTTTTGGGTTCATGCATTCCATCTCACCGCATCCTGCCATGCCTACCGTAGCTGCTCATTTGGGCACCAACAATCCCCAACCGATCGACAGCAATGACTGGCGTACATGGTGGGTGTATGGATGTGTATGTGCGTGTGTTTTTGTTTCTCCTTTCCATTGTTGGTTATTCCGACCTCCCATCCAGTTTGCCAGACAGCCATCGTCCTCGTATAAAATATCCATCCCGCTCGAATAGGACCCACGGTTCATGCATTTTTGCTTTGTTTTATTTTGCGCTCCATCGAATCAACGGGCCCCAAAAAAAGGGGGGACGCCAACAAACCACCGATCCGTGCGCCCTGTCCGCTGTCTCACCGAGCAAGTGATGGGTTCAGGTCACGTCGAAATTCGAAAAACAATCCACACTGCCCCATTCGGACCGCTCGATTGGCGCGAACGATTCGGTAAATATGCATTCTTCCATTCTGCTTCGTTATCGTTGGAAAAATACACACAAAAAAAGCCCGGGGAATGGGCGAAATATTTAAAATTGCCACTAGAGCGCGAGAAGGACACGGCAGTGGAGAAGCAACAAAAAAAAACACCACGAGACACCACAAGCAATGCAGAACATATCGCGATCAAGATGCTTGCCAGTTTGAACGTTTGAACCAGGCGAGGAATAAACAACGCACCGCTCGCTTTCGAGATAATCTGGCAACCGTGGGCACTTCATTTGGCCTGTCCATCGGAGCCCCTGGGTGGAGCATTATCATTTCCACCTTCGCCCAACCGCGGCTTGGCACTTCCGCCGCTATCACCGGTGCCATTGTTATTCAATCAAATCACTTAATAAATTTCATATTTTATTCTGCTCGATTTCACTCGGGGGCGGTGTGTGACAGGACGGGAAAGTGCATCAGCCTGAGGTCGTGGTGCAACCTGGGATCGAGGCCATCCGAGGGAGGAGGGTCATTGACCCGGCCCCGGGTGGGAGAGAATGCTGTTTTTACCTCACGATCCGCCGCGTCGTGGGTTCCGGGATCCGTATCGTTCCGGGTTTTGGCACCGAAACGAGGCGACACAACTCGCTTGCCGCACTTACCGAACGGAATGGTGGACGTGTGCTTCCTCGACCGGTCGGTTGGCTTTTCGTTTCTTTTTTCTGCCCCCTTCTCACCGGGAAAGGCGCTTCTCGATCCGATATCGCAATGCCACCGGTTCGATGCTCGGGCGGCAGCAAACATGCATCTTCAGCAACGCATCGAACGACACGAGCCTCCAGTACGATGTGGAGCCGTGGGGAGGTAGGGAGAGTAGGCGAAGGGGTGGCAAATAAAACGAAATAAAATCATCCAATCACACACACACACACACACACCCTTCTCCCCGGGAAAGGGTCCGCCCCGGATGCATGCCGATAAATGGCGTCCTGGCGCGGGAGCGACATGCAAACAAAACGGTGGACAGACAACCGTAGGGGTGGGGGGGGGGGGTTTGTTATTGTTAGATTTCAGCAATTTATTTTCCAATTCGATGATAGCCACCTTTGCCCTTCCCTCCCCGCCCGTCGTACGAACGAGAATTAACCTCCCACCGTGCCGTTGTTTGTGCGGTGGCCTTTCCACGTCGTGCCCACCGATGGACGCTGGCACATCAAGAAATAATGCGAAATATTCTCCCCCCCCCCATTGCGAGCATTTTCCTCCTTGCCGTGTGCTCCAACAACCGGACACCGGGGTTGTTTTTGCAAGCGGCACACGCCCCCACATTTTTCAGCACACGCCCTGTCAGGTTGCTCATTGGGTGTCAATTTTCCCCCAAAGTACTCTGCACAAGTGAGCAGAATTGCATTCGCTTTTTCTTCTTTTTTTGGCGTTACCCCCACCCCCCCCTCCCCCCCAATGTTATCTGCATCTCTTTCTCTCTTTCTCTTTCTATCTTCGACAGCTCCCCTTTGTTTGGGGAATGAACGACAACGAGAGAAGCAAGAAAATAAATCCCGCAATGAGTAGTGGTTTTTTTTCTTCTGAACATTTTATGTTATCAGGAAACACTTCCAAACTGATTTGTTGACTCATTGCCATTGTTTTCGGTATGGCATTGTTTTTTCTCTCTCTCTCTCTCTCTCTCTCTCTCTCATTCATCCTCTCTCTCTCTCTCTCTCTTCTTCTGCTCTAAAAGACATGATGGGGTGAATTTTATTCTGCAATGCGATGAAACTACACTGTCGAAGCGTTTAGGAGCGTGGGTTTCGTTTTTAATATTTTTTTACAAAAATTGAACATTTTCTCTACTGATGAGCACCAACCGTGACAGGTGATGAAATGTACCGATGGTCATGTTTACCAATTTGAGCGGTCGTGTTAAGATCGCAAAAAAAACCGGCCAACGAGAACTCAATGGATATTTGTAGTGCTCAGTGTCGTGAATTGCAAACAAATTTGCCGCATGAAGCACAAACGCAAACAAACCCCTACGAAGGCTTATATTTTATTAAAACCAATCATTACGCTGTTTGGACACATGCCTCGAGTGGGTCAACTACTTTTAAAGCTCGTTTGGTGCGCTTTTATAAACCCGGATGCACACCAAAACACCCTTTAAAAATGGCAGCCACGGGCGACAGAAAAAAAGGGATTTGAAACAGCTTTATGACAGCGAAAATCGATCGAGACGATTTTATTCAACACCTCCGGTGATTGCAGGCGAAACAAAACTGGGTTTTCCACCTCCTATCGAAATCCGTACAGCGTAAAACATGCAATGAATATATTTCCCAGGGGCATCGGTGAAAAAAAAACGAAACACAGGCAACCCCCGCAGCTTTGACTAGAGTAAAAACGTCAAATTGACGAATTGATCCCAAAAGGCTACGGATTGATCAGGGCCGGTGTCCAGTGCCGAGGGTGTAGTGAAAAAGAGGCGTTTAACTGTCGACGAGAGTCCTGCAGTACCGCTGCATTACGAAAGAAATCGGTCCGAAAAACGCCCTAGCCAGGCTGTATGCAAAAGTATGTCCTGCTGGACCGGTTGGGGACCAGGTACACCTGACCTGAGGGCGCATGGGAGATGAGGGTGATCCCCCCGAACGTAGGGCGACCCGGGAGCGACCAAACAATCAAAACAATAAATCGAAACTTTTGACTTTTGCGCTGCAACCGAAGACGAATATAAATAAAGGCCGGGGCGAAAACTTTGCCGCTGCGGCGTTTCACGATCATCTCGTCGCGTGGACGGTTGCGGCCAGTTTCCTCTACCATCTTACTTGCTTGCCAGCCTTCACGTTTCCATTTTCGTGCAGCGTCCCTGCCAACAACCTGCCACTTCCGGGCCGAGACCCCTGTAGGTGCCGAGAGGAATGCGGAAATGGCTCAGGACACCCGCACTCCTTCCAACAAAACCGTTTTCCTGGGTAAGGCGAGTGGCTATCGTGGCTGGGAACGTGTTTGCAAGGCAAAGAGCACCCAGCGCAGGAGGCATTCCGGGCACGTAGCGGCATAACAATCGGAAAATCTCGCCAACGTCGCTATTTCACCCGTTTTCGTCTGACCGCGCCTGGGCGGTATGCAACCCGCATTACCTTCTGTGTGCAGCTTTTTTTACCATTTTTTTTTCACCCTTCTTTCGGGCGCTCCATCGTCAGTTATTAGTCGCGAGGCAGGAAAAAGAATCATGGATACGACGGCACATCTTGAAGGAAGTGAGGTGGCATGTTTCGCGACAAGTCAGCAGTATTTAACTTTTAGCCAGCGCCTGGCGCAACTGTGAGGACGGTGGAAGGCATGGTTGCTGTTATTTGGAAAACTCTTTTCCACGCGCGCACAATCCGAAACCTATTAAGCTAAACGATAAGGACTTCATCCATGTTAACGGACTATTTTAAAGAGAAGAATTTAACCATTTAAATACACATTAAACATTCTGAAGTATAGTCTCTTTTACACTTTAGCGGTAGTCACGTCGTTCGTTTATCTGACTTCATGACTCTGTTAACAGGAAAAAACGCACGAAAATTAAATAATTGTTTGTCGAAAATTTCATACATTGCGCTCTTTAACCCTTCAATTCCTTTCTCAATGAAATCGTTTTTAATCTAATGAAAAAAAGGAAAGAAACATAGTTCTTTTGAGGAGATTAATTTATCAAAACTTCATTGAGATGGATTAATGCGAATCCATTTTTATTACTTGAGGTTACAACTTCCAACCCCTTTTCCTGTTCCACTCGATACATCCCATTACAATAGTGTAATATTTTCACTCAAACTTCGAACCTGGTCCGGTTTCGTTTCTTCCGCTTCGCTCATTGCGAATCTACACCGCATATACTTCCTTCCGGTCAAATCTCGCCACTCGTTGGTTGGTTTTTGTTGTTGCCGGAAATGTTTCACCAACCTGCTCCGGCATCGTTTCAGCCACCTCTTCAGTGCACCAATAAGCCAACAGTCACGTGACGTGTTCGTTGGAAATAACGTGAGCCGCCGTTTTTTCGCTCACCTGAACCACCAGGCGCCTCCATCTTCGCTCGCGCACCATCCTCATCATCACCACCCACGAAAACCGAAACGCCCACGTGTGAGCTCGGTTGCTAATGTGCCCACCTCCCGTCACCAGGGCGGTTGCTAAGGCAGCCTCCATCGGGCGCTTTCCCAGGGTGGCGGCGAGATTGCAATCGTATCACGTTTCACAGCTTCATTAATTGGTTATGTTTGCTTTCATAACCTCAAACCGGTGCCGCAGAAGCAGTGGATGAGCGGAGAGCGGATGAAAACACGCTTGCCCACCTTGCCCTTGTCACCTGGCGCACAAAGAAATCGCACGAAACGCGAGCCTTTGCCCAGCACCGAACCGTTGACAGCGTCAGCGAACAAGGGGAAGTCAAAGTTTAACTCGCAACTTGTTTATAGCGACAGTTCCTTCCCCCAGCGATGGGGTCTCTTCGATGCTGCACGAAATTAAGAGCTGGAGAAAGCAAAGAGAAGCAAGAGGCCATTTGCCGACAGGGTGCAGAAAAACGCAAGCAAAGTATAAAACACGCAGCTGCATATTTGAAAGACGAGCGAAAAAGTTGTACTTCTTCGCCGGGTGCCGTTGACGGTCGGCACGTTCGCGCCACGACACACCAGGTGATGGCATCCAGGAGGATTTGTCACAACACTCGCGAAGAGCGTGGGCTAGGCGGAGTGAGCTAAGGGAAACAAATCCCAGAAGGATGCTCTATCCTTGAGAACAGTGGGATCGACAGAGTGCCATCATTTTCCATCAGATCTTTTTGCCATCCAAGACACCCGCGGCGAAAGCTTGACAGAAGTAAGGAAACAAAGCAAGCCATGATCGTGTGAAACACATTTAACATAAGAAACACCTGAAGAATGCAATATTGCACTAAATATGTGCGAAAACCTAACAATATTAAATTGTGTAGCATTAGCTACAGAGTTTTTGATTTAAAAGCCGCATTTTTGGCTTACTCACTTACGTATAAGCAATCACCAAAGTAGCACATTCCACCAATCCCACTGTGTACGGTCCCTTTTCGTTGAGCATTCGTTCTATTTATTTTTCCATGCGCGAACGAAACTCATTCCGACAGGTGAAAATGGAAGCACATTTTTCCTGCCCGAGGCCGCTCTCAAGCCACCACTACACCACTAATGCTTGCACGAAAAGCGCATCCAGCGTACATCTCAAGCTGCAAGGGCTGCAAATTGCCATTGGCACCCCCAGAGTCCACAAGAAAAGCCTGCCGTCGGCTCGAAGTGGTCGACCCCAGCAGGCGCACCAGACAAACTTGTTGATAAATGACATTTTCCAGCTTGGCTCACGGCTGCCACCGTCGGCGTCAGCCTCCGGAAAGGATGCACCCACCCGCGGGAAGTTGCTCCTGGCTCATATTTCTCCATTTGCTGCAGCCGTCGATGCAATGCACGGCTCGAGCGGCGAGACCGGTGAAAGTTTGGCCTTTTCCCGAATAGATTGTGAATAAAATTCGATTAAATCTGTCTCTCGAAAGCATTTGCGTGCGACGGTGGCGCACCGGATCGGGTGGATCGTTTTAATCCTGATAAAGCATCCACCCCGCCGGAGCGTAGGGCCAGTGCCACCCGATCTGCCAAGGTACTAATTATCTAAATCGCAATCCTCGGGGAAATCTGACTTCATTCCATTTAATTTTGAGCAATCTGTTCCCTGCCCCCGGCCCGATTTCGTCCTCGATCCTGGTCTCCGTCACGAGTTTCGATCCGTGAGGTCTCACGCCACCCTCACCTGGCATCAGGTTGATGCCGAAGCGGTGGTTATGATTTCCCGGACGCCGTGCTGGGAAATTGCAATCGGGCTCTGGAATCCGGAAAAGTGTCTCGCGACCAGACCAGACACACAGTGGCACTGTGGCGTTCGAGGTGAGCGGTGCGATTATCTGTAAATCTGATTTTCCACAACCGAGGTGTTTGGCTAAGCGAAATGCTCCACCCAGAGGATCGTCATACCGAGCGCCGCAGGCACTCGCTCAGTTCAAACGATCGTGCTCACGCCCGCGTAAACTTTATTCGCAAATGGTGGGGTGATTTTTCATCACAATATTATTAATCCTTCGGGCGGGGAGATCAGTAATTGGGCTGGGGGTTGTTCGGTGGCTAGGGAAAACCATCGACAGCTGATACAAATTAATGCGCATGAACTAATCATCGGTATGGCATTGGGACCGTGCAATCGTATGACTAATCAAAAACTGTTCCGATTCCTTTCATGTTGTTTTTTTGCGTAAAGTTTTTTTCGGAGTGGTAATGAGTTTTTTTATTCATTTCAATCATACTAAATTGTGTGCTGTTACGGTTCCAATAACAGAAAACAACGTTTGTTTTTGCTATTTATGTGAATCGCAAATTGTTCCTTATTGGTTTAGGTTTCATTTCGTTTAAATTTATGTAATTTTTTTTGACATCCAGCCTCAAATATATTTAGAGCAAAATATCGTTACCGTTTTATTAAAAAAACTGTGTTAGCAATTTGAAATGAAATCTAACTTCAGCATAAAAAAGGTTGGTCCACCGCGACTTGTTTGCTACGAAAATGTCACACGGATCATTTCTCAAAAGATTCTGGCTCGTTTTTTTCCTCTACTAGCTGTTCAATCATCATAAAAATCGCATCATTATTTGTCTTTGCCGTGTGTTTGCTCGCAGAATGCATGCATAATATGCCGGTGGCGCAAACGACGACGGGCGTAAAATCTAATGGTCACGCTGGTTCCATCAAAATGGCACCAAACGAAACAGGAAAACGCAAAAAAAATCGATTGGACAAAAATCGTTAGTGACAAAATTTCACCTGAATCCGCCGGTGTTGGAAGGTGTTCAAAAATGTTTTAAGGAGCAAAAAACAAACAGGGTACCCACCACCAGCAATGGGCCAAGATTGGGCCCACCGTGACGCACCCGAGTTCAAAAGTGCATGGGGCGATGGCCCGTGTTGTGCACAAATGACGCGCGGCATCGCATCACAGCGTGTTGTTTGTCTAGCCGGCGTCGGGGAAACATATTTTTAATGCATTGACCCTGGTACCGAACCTGGTACCGGTTGAGAGTGCTTCTAGTTCCCCAGCGGGTGGTCAGTATTTTATCTTTTATATTCTTTTCTCACCCTGGCTCTCGGCGTGTGGAAATTAATCATCTAAATTGATATTTGATTACGACTCCCGGTTTCGGATCATTTTACGAAATGTGCGAAGCGAACGCAAAAGAAACGCAACCGTTATGAGGATCGGTTGCAGACTTGAAAGGTTTTTCCTTCTTCAGCTGAAGGCTCAATTTTTGGACCTCATTATGTCATAAATTTTGAGCATGTTTTATGTTTTATAAAACACGGATGCATGGCATAAAAAACTGACATTTAAAAACCCCTTCCTGAGTTCAGTGACACGAAGGGTAAACAATCCTGCAATGCATCGAATCTGACGCATTTCGAAGCAGATCACACGCCAAATCAAACATTTCGATCTGCAGTGGGATTTTCGATTTTTGTTGTTGTTGCTTTCTTTCTTTGGCCTTATGTTTTCAATTGCTCGGTATTTTCCTCTCAATTTCCACGGCCGTTCACGTGCCCCGGCAGTTTCCCCGAGAGCCTCTACCGTTCAACCCGTCAATTGGCGCGTTGCTCGTCGTATTATCATTATTAGTTTTGCGCCCCCATTGCGCTCCATTCCGTTCGCGTCCTTCTCGAACACAGCCGCAACCGGGGCCTTATTGCAAGCACGTGTACAATGTGCCACGGGCGCAAGGATGAGATTGCCCCCCACGCCGCTTAATCCACCAGCAGACCGTCCCAGAACCGACCGACACAAGCCCATGAACTGCCCACTCGGACGAACAAAATGGACGTTTAATTTCCATTCAACTGCCACCGCCCGACCTCGATCGTTGTCTGGGCAATTTTCCAACGGCCTCCAGCGGCCGAACGAATGGACTAGTGTGGAGAAGAAAAAAAAATGCAGTCCAACCAGCAACACATCACATAAACCTTTCTGAAATGAGCGCAATTAAATTGTTTATTAAATGGGATCGAATTGAATCAGGCAGCAGACAGCAACAATCCCCTCCGTCAAATGGACCGTGGCCACTCGCATGCTTCATAAACGTGTTAATAAGCCGACCGGTTCCAAACCCAGAACGGTTCCGGTTTAAACCCAATGTGTCCCAATATCGGATAGCACACATGGTGCAATAAAAGCACAACCTCTCCTGAAAGCTTCTACGAATGGATGCCGGCAAAATTTTTCCATAATGTCGTCGAATAGTTTATATAACGGAGCACTTTTTAAACGCCTACGAGTAAGATCGTGGGAACGAATTCGGATACTGACAAAATGCGAAGACACACCTAAGAAGATTCGTCGCTCCAATAAACGACCATTTCCATTTACATAACCCAGAGGAGCGAAAGCTTCCCACCATCGATTGCACAATTATGCCCAATGTACCGAACATTTCGACCGGCTGTTGGAAGCAGACAATTTTACTATCACCATCCCCCGTTCATGCCACGCAACTGGCCCTTTTCGGCCACGCCAGTGCAGCTGGAAAATAAAACTTTCTGACAAGGGTTCGCCATCGGCATTTGAAGCTTTCGAGCCCGGGATTTGGTGGCCCATGCCGAGCCAGGATGGTTTTGGGCTAATTTTAGAACCAAATCGGCTCTACTCTTGCCGCTTTTGGGCCGAAAGTAAATGATCGCGCCGTGGCATGTTCAGGCGGAGATGTCAATCGTATTAAAGTTTTCACTCAAAACTATCCCCAAACGTGTAAAGAATCTCCGGAGCGTTAAATAATGTGCAGCGAAAGAAAGCAAGACCCTGCCGTTTGCGAAGCACACTTCATTAGCTTGGCGGTGAATTTACTCCACCAAGAAATCGTACGTTTTGGTCGTCGCTTGGTTTGTACTGAAGCCGATCGAGTTCGAACGAATTTGCACGCATTCTTTCGGGCGCGAACTGCTTAACGCGGTTGAAACGCGGTGTCAAATGAGCGCTTCCCTTCAACGGTCGGTTTCCAAGACACCTCCGGGTGCTGTGGGGCTTGAATTTGGAATTCGGTGAATGCATAGTACCCACAATGCGACGAGAGATGTCTGAGGCAACGAGAAAGACCCGTTTTGGGAGGAAAATTAATTAATTTCCCAACATTGTCGCATGACCAGGTCCGCCCGAAACGCCCGAAAACAACTACCCAGGGAAGAAGAGAGCAGAACGAGTCGAAACCGAGGAAGCAACCAATTGCATCACCGACACGGAGTCCGACACGTTTGTCGCTTCGGCCCAATTCCCGGCCGGTACTACGGCACACGGCTGGTCGTTGGTTCTTGCCGACGAAGGAAGCCAGCCAGCGCGCCTCTACTCCGGTTCAGGATGCGATGTCCAAACCATTTAGCGAAAAGTGGAACAATTTTCGGATGGTGTCGTAAAATTTAAACTAAAAACTTTTAATTACCACCAGCAACAATCGGTCCAACGGTAATGCCGTCGACGGCTACGGCGACCACGAGGACGACGAGGCTGGCGACGACGGTTTAATAGAGACACGAAGTTTGTCGTTTACGGTGGATGGGACGGCCACCACCGGTTACAAACGGGTACGCGCGAATGGCCACGCCGCTGGAACTGCGAATCTCCGATTCGTCGCGCATCAATCATCATACATTTCGTGCTCGTAGTGCCATTTTCTTCGGCAGCGCTACGGTTCGTCATGGCAACGGCAAGGCTGACTTAGTCGTACCCGCAAACTGTCAGATTATCCACACAGAGAGAGAGAGAGAGAGAGAGAGAGTAACCGCACCGGGTGACTGTTGAACGATGAATGGACCACACCAGTTTTCGTCAGAAAAGTAGGAAATTTAATTTACCAACGCGAAACTGGTGGTGTTACAGCGGAAGACTTTACTGGAGAAGTTTAAAAAAACGCACCGCACTGTTGTAACTCATCACGACAATACACTGTAACGGTTCGCTGTTTAAACGCCTTAGATGCAGATGGACGTCCAATGAAATACCAGCACGTTAACCGCTCTCAGCTAACCCCGAAAAGAAAGGACTCTTCCTGTGAGACCACAACCGTCGATGGAGCATTTATTGCTCTCAACTTGCCCCGTTATAGGCATAGGGAAGTGAAACAACTTTGACATTCAATTACCCTTTCGGGGAACACCCCAAGTGGCGGTTCCGGAAGTTTATTGCGGAATTTTTAAGTACATGTTAACGTAAAGCAAAACTATTTGGCAGTTGTAACCAGTCGGGAGGAAGCACAGAATGTGGAATGATTCAATTACATTGCAAAACAGCAAGTGAGTTGATGTAGATGAACAAATGTATCAGCGGGTTGCATGTTTTCCACAGTAATGGACATAAAAGGTATCCTGGAAAGGGTTCAATTGAAGGTTAATTGCGCAGGGTTGCTATCCTGCTTTTCTCCTTTACTGTAGGTGTTTCTGTTCAAATGATCTGTATCCGAATTCTGCTTTTAATTTCTCTTTCATTTGTATGCGTACCTATTGCTTCACGCCTTTTCCTGTCCACAAACGTGTGAACTCATCTTTCTTTGATTACAACCAAAGGTATTTTTGGGAGGTCGATGGCCTGCGGGTATCAACGCTTGTGGTACAACGGAACAAATTATCAATCTGACATTGTTTCATATCTATGATTGCGATGAAATAACAGTTACAATACGCTGTGCAGTGAAACCACTTTTAAAACGAAAAAGAAAAGTGATTTAAACCTTACTTCAACAAGATTTTTTGAAATATTTTTTATTATATTAAATCTTTCAAAATATGTTGACCAAACATGCATTTCGTGGAATATCCTAGTATTGAGTTTAAATATAACGAAATTGTATCACGAAATTATAAGTCTCCCTAATGAAAAAGAAAATGCATGGTGCTGTTTTAATTCGTAATAGAATGCGAGCGCAATGCTGAACGCTAGCTAATTGATATGAATTTAACCGTACTGGAAGCATTACCAGATAACCAATTTGTTCACCTTCTACATTTACTGATGATAAGAATTGTTGATTATATCTCGATCAGCACCTCGTAACGGTCGAACTTTTCTTCACGTCCATTGAACGGAATGTACAAACATCTATGGCTGCGGTGGATCTTGCCCGGCGTTATACTGCCCAAGTATTTCGTCCGGCCAATGTAGAGTATCTCGCCACTGGAAGTGTAACCACCAGGAACAGCGTTCGGTGGTACCCTGCCAAATTCAGCAGATATCCAAGCAACATTGCTGCCACACAGCACCTCGAACGAGTCCTTATTGTGCTCTTTCCCGTAGTAACAAACGCTCGCTATACCCCGACTCGGTATGATCTTTCCCGGAATCTGATCACTCTCATGGTTAGCCTTGCCGATGTAGATCGGTGATTTATCGATATCGTGACCCGCCAAAACGGCGTCGCTGGGGAACCAATCGGTTATCTTCCGATATTGCCAGCGCACTGCAAGACAAAATCCAACCCGATTAAACGACGTTCCGTACTATTGGAGAAAACGGCGATCGGATTTGCACTTTCCGCATTTCACCACGAAAAGTAGCAGACCTGTCCTTACCCATGTCGGTACGGGCAAATAACGAGGAGCTGTTGAGTCACACTGATATTCACTACCACAAAATGCAACAAATACGGATCTAGAGTCACTTTGTTCGTACTTGCACACGACGCACAGTAGAATAAATACTAATATTTGATCTCCATAGAAGTGAATGGTTAGATGTCGGTTGAAGCGTATGTAATAAATTTTTGGGGCGAGCTGTTCATAGATTGTAGCCACTATCATTTCCACCAGTATCCGTTTCGAAGAAACAGATATGACCTAATCGTAATCAAACTGCTGTAATTCACCGTTATATAAACAGATAATCTCTTGCTAGTACAGAGTCAAACACTCTGTAAAAGTTTACGTAAAATTCGAGAACGTTAGCTGGTGATACCGGCCTGCACATTGGTTCCAACATAGAATTAGCAACGAAATGTCCTAACATTCAGACGTTTTCCTGGAATTTTACTACGTTGATATCAGTGGAGTTTCTTCTTCTCCTTCTTGATTGGCTCGAAAAGTGGTGTACGGTCAAGCCCTACCTTGGTATGATTAGCCAAGGCTTACATGACTTGAAATTACTAGTAGCTGGATAGTCAGTCCTGTGTACAGGGGATGGGCGGGGGGGGAGGCTTGGCTCAGACGAGAAACGATTTCGATACTATCGTGGAGTGGAGCTCATCAGTTCCAATTTAACGTTCCAACCATTAGGGTAGTTTATCAGTTCCTATTAAGGAAGCGGTCGATTCGGAGCGGAGCACGACTGACCTTTCGGCTGAACAGGAATTTTTCTATCCTCGTAGTAACATGTGTAAGAAAATTCATTCTTTCGAAATTCTCAGTGGATAGTGTAAAATGGCAAACCGATTCTTTCAAACTTCCACTCTAACTGGTATGATGTTTGTTGTTTGCAGTGCGTTGGCAGCATTGGATGCTAAACGACATTTTCCCTACCGATGCCTTTCTGGCAGGGTACGACATTGATGATTCACCTATTTACATCGGACGAGCGTTCCACGAAAGTGATCAGATTCCCGGGAAAATCGTACCACACCGTAACATAGCTAGTGTCTGCTACAATGGCATAGAATATGGAAAGCGCTCATTAGAAGTTCTGTGCGGCAACAACTTTGAGTGGGTGGTGAGTGAATTTGGTAGGGTACCCCCGAACGCTATCTGTGGTGGACGAACTTCAGACGGCGAGGTGCTCTACATTGGGCGAAAACGACACTTAAATTCCCTGACGCCAGGCAAGATTCATCCGAGTAACTCTTGCCTATACATACCATTTGGTGGCTGGGAGATTGCATTCGAACGCTACGAGGTACTAGTCGATAAAACGACTCTTACGCTAGAAGGAGCCGTCTAGCCTTCGATGGCGGTTATCCAATTCTTATATGTTATATATCTTGTTCATATGTTCAATAGCTGCACTCTCTGTCCATGTTTCAAAAGTCTTAATAAATGGTTACATAAGCGGTGTATGCCTGGTAAAGCCTGTCTTGACTAAAATTCGCTCTTCACTTGCGTACTTTTACATACGAAGGAGGTTCAGTCGAGTTTTGAGCCCGATAAGATAACGTCATGTGTTTGTGCCGCACGCTAACGCTTCGGCTATCGAACCCTATTCAACATCCACCGGCAACATAATATTTTTTATAATTTTTCTAATGTCATGTGCCACGTAAACGTCCAAAACAACCTTTCTCATGAAGATCCCTAACGGCGACCGAACGCTGTCGTCTGCTAGTCTGCCTGATCTGATCCGACGAATTTTTCCTCACTGTTTGCGGCGATCCCGTGACCTGCACCCGCCGCCATCATCATGGGCGACTGTCATGGCCGTCATACACTCGACAGCGACTATCCTCCCGAACGTCTGCATGCGCCATGCGCACAAACACATGTGCTACTCCTTTCGATGGCGACCGTGTGCACCGGAAAATGCGATCGCGCGCGGGCCGCCGGGATGCTCCGTCATGGGAAACGAAGGAAACGAGATCATTGACCAACTCGTTCGGTCGGGCGATGACGTACAAACCATAGCCGAAGCCACCCGATCCTAGCTGAGAGTGTGAAATGGTCGCCTTCCCAACAACAAAAATCCCATCTCTACTGACCCCAGGTGTTAATAGATGCGGAGGTGGCTCCCTACCGGACACATTGTCACCGACCGGCTACGTTGATTGTCGCCATTTTACCAAAACGCCCAAGCACTATATCAACGAGGGTGACAGTTGAGACTTGCATACTGTCCCGTGCGCGTCAACGGACCCGAACGATCTTGGCTGTTGACTTCCGTTCTGCTGGGACCGTGGTTTCCCATCGCACGTAAACGTCACCGTTTAAAAATACCCACACCTGGCTAAGCGCCTGCCTTTGTACGCACGAAATTGCGCTTGTTTGTTTGCCCCGCGCGGAGGAATCGTGAGCACCCATCCACTTCGGTGTGGTTTGTCAATCTTAAACGCTCTTGCCACCGGGCGGACCGACCAACCGAGCAAATGAAGCAAACGGACCCGTCCGTGCGGTCAGTTTCACTGTCATAACACACGCCGGGCGTGTGAAAAGCAGGATCAAGTTCACACGCCCCACGATTAACGATCGCCGATCGCGCACTGGGTGAGATGCGATCGCGTTTAAAATGGAACATAAAAAGCAACTTCGAAATCGAATCCGTTGACGGAAGGAAAAGAAGACATTGGCCCAAACAAAGCCAGGGGTTTCCGAGAGGGCGTTTGGTTTTTTTTTTTGGGAGTATTTTAGTTAAAAATAAGGAGAAAAAAGATGTCTTACATGCGACCGACACTGAACATACGCAGAATGATCATGCGGGATTTCCCAGCTGCTCTTCGTGCTCTTTACGTTATGAATTGGAAGATCGTCTCGCGCGCAAAACAAAAAAGAAGGACTTATGAAGCACGTTCGAGAGCGTCTCATTACGTTCGAAAACAAGAACATCTTCTTCACGGAGACACGGAAAATGGTCCCTTCTGCGCCACGGAGCGGCAAAATGCTTGAGATCATTTAGGAAGTGTGGAAAATGACGCTCGCTAAGAGAAACATTCACCGCCCACGGACGTGTCAGCGGACCGGACCATAAATCACACCCAGCTACGTTAAGGAAATTGGCCGTATTTGCACGTTCGTGGCCAAACGCGTGAATCCATGCCGATTGCACGGCTTACAGAACGATCTGTTTTTGGATCAAAAATCAAACAAAATTGGTTTTCATTTAACCGATGCTTTGTGCATCCATCTGCTGTAGTTTTGCAACGAAAAATTGTCTCAAAACTTCCATAGTTTCAGTTGAGTGGATACGTAACTGCAAAAACAGCGATCGAATCGTCCAGTACACGCGCGTTTCACGGGTGAAACGAATGCAACCCACACCCGCGAAATGCAACGGAGGGTGAAAAGCCGTCCTTCGGCCATCATTTCCAACCGAAAAGGAAACAAACAATCGCTCCCGTCGGGGCTTTGGCAGCTCAAGGGCAACCGTCGCTGGTGGTTTTCACACGACGCCCGCGCGAATCTCACGTTTGTTCCTTCCACCCTCCAGCCACATGGTGAAACCGAAATAAAACCACCCCCCTTGGAAACACCCCCCTGGGAAAATCCCGCGTGTACGGATTTGCAACCTTGAGCCAATCGTTTGGCGCGTGTTGCGCGTCCGGCAACACCGGCAACCTACTTATTCATCGTCACGTCAACCACACATCCGTCAGCCCCGCTGATCATGGTCAGTGACCGACATTCACCGGGACGCGTAAAGCGCGACCAGATCCGCTTCGTGCCGGACACGGACCTGTCAATACGCTGTCCTGGTTGGCTTCCGGGGTGACACGCGAACGCGTGGAAACAACGTGCTCATCATCCATTCGCCTTGATCAACAAAGTGCACCACAAAAGGACGAATTCTCGCCAAGGGAAAGGGGTCGTTTTTGGCATGTGCCACCGCATGCCGGATGGTAGCGAACGCAACACGCATATCAAACATCCTAGGAATGTCCGCCGAATAGTTGAACCGGGTCTCAGGCTGCAGTGTCTGACCGCACCACGTTAAGTAGCACCTCCGCGAAACAGTAAAAGCGTTGTTTATTGCTCAAATTATATCACACGATCGCCATTTGTCAACATGCCATGCCCATCACAAACGATCAGCAGCAGGAAAACGCCCGAATTTGAAAAGCTGGAAGACGAATTTCCACCGAGAGGGGACGTATTTCGTGCGGCGTTTTCTTTCTTTCCAACTGGCCAAACAAAATCAACATCCACCCTAGCAAAACAAACCGCACGATGCACATTTCGTACCGCCACATGCACTTTGTGGCCAACCCCGTTCGCATCCCCGTCGCATCCAAATCAATGCCAAGCATCGTGCAGCTATTTTTGGGTGCAGTCTGTTTGAATTTATCGCGCTGCAATAAATCGTGCCACCGCATCGTTTCGCTTTCGTGGCCCTGCTCTGGTGCGTGCTATACCACGCCAGACCGGACTCTAGCTAGCTGCGGTAGAGAGTACGCCACGATCACTGCAGAAGCTCCTACTTGATCGACCGATCGAGTGGCTAGAGGCTCGATCGGTGACCACCGAAACGGAGAGCTTCCCTGTCTCGGTCGGTGGTAGCAGATTTGAAGTTTCTAAAAATATCCTCGCACACCCGCGACGAGACGACCCCAGGGCACCCGTTTTCTGCCGCTTTCCTTTCACGCGGCTCCCACACGTACGTCAATGTTTATCTTAGTTCACGAGCGGCGCGCGTTATACCACGAGGAAGTAGCTGGCGGGTGTGTGCGGTGTAATCCCCACAGGTTTTGTAATTTCATTGAACTTGAAAAGGTAAAACCGGTACCGCTCGAAAAGTACCGCCCGGCGGAAGCGTTTGATCTCCGGTGAGAAAGTCACACGCACCGGCATAACGTTTGATCCCGTGTTTGACCGCGTCGGGATCAAAGCCGATCGGTCGATATCTTGGCGATAGTTCAGGATCACACCGCGCCTAGTGCGGAAACACGCCAACGCATGTTCGCTCACGGTGGCATTTGCATTGTGCATTCGGTTTGAGCAACTGATACTCCTTCCTGATAAATAGACGGCACACGGATCGCGCTAGGACGCGATTGAGACATCCCATTATTTACGGATCCTATTTTTGCGCGATCTTCCTCGTCCTGCTTGGGTGGCTTGACGCCTAACGCTACTTTTACCGGTAATCATCCGGCAAAAATAGATCATCCGTAGAACCCTTTTTCCGCGCAGCCAATTAGGCAGAACAGTTGGCAGTTGATTTTCGTTCCCGTCTTCCTCGCTGTGTAATAAATATACCATCCATCAAGGCGCACGACGATAGTTTACGGCGATCAAGATCCATTTGGCCCGTATAAACCATCTTTTCCTCGTATTTCCCCCTTTTTCTTGCCTTGAAACACGCTTCCAAAACAACAACACCAACGGGCGTGTGTCTAACGTTTTGTTTGGCAAATAAATCGTGCCCCAAATCTCCCCACTCCGGACGGTAACACACGTATTGTCCTGACCCTTCACACCGGCTGCCCCAATCCGATGTCAGTTTGCCAGTGTTGACAGGATTTGTGGCGTCCCGTTCGCGTCACCCCGACGCAATCTAGTCGCACACTCGCCCGCTCCAAAATGTACCCGTACGCCTAAACCTTCCCGTGCCTTTCCGGCGATAGGGAAGGTTTATTTTTAGTGTACCGCCTCACGGTGCACACGAGCTGCCGGTGTTGGCCGTCGATGGCGTCGGCACCTAATTTTCTTCGATAGTTTACACGCCGTGAGAGACACTTAACGCTCGGAACCGGTCGAACCGGTGGAGAAGAAAAATCGAACCACCCTTCTAATCGTCGTTCCGCGTTGGCGCTGTGACGTTCGCGGGATGTAATTGCCGCACGAATGATGTTCCAAAACAACTAGAACAACAGGAAAATTGAGAGCCGGGAAAAAAAAACGTCACGATCGTTCGTTTTCCCACGCGCTAGCTATCCAAGGGCGTTTTTCTTCGCGTTACCAACGACGCAGCAAGGAAACGGTGCCGCCAATTTTCGACAATGTAGCACCAATAAGTTCGCATGCACACTTCCTACGGGCCACTAAGCAGAGCGGGAATAATGTATGGAAAACAGATGCCGGGAAAGACACGCCGAAACAACTACAAATCCTACGGTTCGCTCCTACGCAAAAAAAAACCACTGCAGCACGAGGAATAATGGTCGAAGGGGGAATTAAAACGCGTTAGTACTCACAGAAACACGGATGAAGTAATCAGCTTAAATTGGTATATTTTCCGTAACTCTTTTTCCTCGTACGATAATTATCATAAACAAAAACGGTTATAAAAAACACCCTGATCGTAGGCAGCGGTCGAGGTACCGCGCGTATAAGTAAGGTCTGCTTAGCTTTAAAAAATCAAATGGGGTTAATTTTGCTCCTCGCTTACATCACTCCGCTTGCGATTAATTAGCTAAAGATGCAGTATACACGCACGTAGCCGCGGGTTAAAAAAATAAACCGAAAACCGCTCTGAGTAGCGATCGTCTGGCGGAGCACTCGAGACCTCTGGCGACTGCCATCGTTGATAGAGCTACCGTCAACGCAACATCGACACGACGTCGGCCTGTTATCAGCACCGTTCGCGGTGCGCGGTTTTAGGATTAATTTTGTTTCCTCGATCTTCGCCTACGCAACCATAAGAAAGCGGATTTTTTTTTCACGTAACGTGGCTTAACGGCGACTTCAACCCCGTGAGGACGTGGGAAAGTGAGCCTTTTTATCTTAACACTAAAACCGATCTTAACGTCCTCGCTGCTCTATTTAGTGGAGGTAGCGAGTAGAAATAGCAGCAGTAGTATCTGCAGTATTAGTAATAGTATTAGTAGTAGTAGAATTAGTTTATCACAGTTAACATTCCTGGCTGCGTTGTTTATCCGCCATGGAGAGTGGAAATGAAGAGAATATGGTCACCAGGTTGAAGGATGTACTCGGTTTCTCCCTGTGAACGAGAAGAAGCAGAAACGAGAGCAGGATAAAGCGACAGTCCACTACTACGGCATGTGATTTTCGGTTATGCTTCCGCTAAATCGGGAGCTGATGTAAGTAAAGATCGATCGTGTTGTCTACTCACCATCAAATCCCAGTCGGTATCGTTGATCATGACGAGGATGCCGGGTCGTACCGTGTTATCCTGGAGGAACAAATTCACGTCACCCGTAAGCAAATGATCCCGAAGCCATCGTAGCATTTCCTCGAGTAATACTGTGAAAAGGAGCGATGATGTTACGCATGAAAAGGAAAGCTATGCTGACTCCAATCTCGGAGGGCTATAAGACTTACCTATTTTCGAACCATCCAACGGTACGATATGTTCTTTCACACCGCCGAAAAGCGTTTCGGCTCCTCCACTGTGGAATGAAAAATATAAAAAAGGAAACATAAGTCGGTCATGGTGCGAAGAAAATGACAGAAACGAACGGAGGAAGATTTTGGTGATCGCCCACCGTGTTCCTGTTGCAGTCGACGAACACGAGCGGTACGAATGCGGTAAGAATAGTAACATTCAACACCGGTTCTACGCTGGATGACGACAGCGACATTTCTTCCGTGACGCACGCTCACCTGAACTCGACAGTGATGGTTGAAGCACCGGAGATCACCTCATCATCAATTGAATCATCCATTCTGTTGCTCGGACCAATGATTAACACACCACTTGCAATGATAAATGAAAGGCTACTGTTGCCCCTCCACCGGTTGCGAATCTTTCAATAATAACAGTACAAGAACACGCTAGCCGATCCGGCAATGATGTGGCCCGGTCAATAACAATCCGCGAACAGCTCCGGACAATGACACTTTCGTTCCGCTTGCGCGTGAAAAACTGGCTGTTTTTCCTTCGAGCAGCTGTTGCTTATACGTAGAACGACTGGGAAAACGAATTTTCACACGGTTTTGTGAAGCAGTGTTCGTGGTCACGAATCGTTCACTGGTATTCGATCGTGCGCGTTGTGATTTCTTCGCGAAAGATCACGCATGCAGCACAGCGCCTGTCGTGGAAGAAGATCGAGTGGGAAAATCTAACTATATTGCAGGCATATATTTTTATGAATTACCGACAATACAAACTTTTAGCAACGTGACTCAGTTGGTTGATGGTAAATAGAATAAAACTGAATATTTCCGTATAAGTTGTAGCACATCCGTATGCACGTTTTAGATGAATTGACGTTTATATGCCGGTTGCAAATGTAAACACCAAGGATACTGTTGCGCTTAGATTATTTGTTTTCAATTTCCACGAATCGTGTTTCTAGGAAAATCAAAATAGAATAAAAATTTCTCCAACCTGAATTCGTATGGTTAACTAATATAAATTATGTCTTAAAAGAGAGTAAATCTATAACAAATAAACAATAACAATGAAAGCATGTTCGTTTCCAAAGGGAAACTGTCAAAATCGTGCGCCTAAACAATTTACATCTACAAAAGGAACCAGCTGCGCACAGCTGTGTTTATTTTCTTCCAGACCAAAGAAAGATTTGTGCAGCTGATACGAGGTAATTGAATCATCAAGTGCACGGTTCAAATTATCTACACAACCAGTTACTGAGAGCATGCGATAATTCATAGTAAGCTTTTGGGTTTCGCTTTCACAGCGTTGGTACATGGTGGATTGCAATCTACGTCACACCAGCATCGTCACCAGCTAGAAGGATATTTATTTTTAAAGATCAATACTCATTCGTGCCAACATGGGTGAAAGTGTAAGTGAATAGCGTCACAACTTTTGCTTTTCTTTGCTGTACCTCTAACAAATTCTCACCGGTTGCAGGTCGATTCGAAAACCCGTCTAGAAGAGGGAAGAAATATTCCACCAGCGTTGAAAAAGTTGCTCGAATGGGATGTTGTGATGACGAAACAGTTCGTTAGCTTCACGCTGAACTTTGTGCCATTTCGTTCGCTGCGAACGCACTGCAAGGTGCTAGAATATTCATGCCATGGGATCGCATGGCTAGCCGGATGGCTGGCATTTTGTTGGATGATCGACAAACCCGAGTGGTATCAAATGCAAGTAAACTTATTCATCGGCCTGCTAACGGACATCGTGATGGTGGCGGTAATAAAGGCGGCTACTCGCCGACGTCGACCAGCCATAAATGATGATCCGCTTTGCTTCGGACCGGACAAATTTAGTTTTCCCTCGGGACACGTTTCGCGGGGCGTCTTCATCACCACGTTTCTGATCGTGCTTGATCCCGTCACGATCGTGCTTTGGCCCCCACTATTGGCCTGGACCGTATCGCTATGCATTTCACGCCTAATTCTGTATCGTCACCACATTCTGGATGTCATTGGGGGGATCGTGCTCGGACTGTTCAATGCTCTACTTATATCGATCCTGTGGTTCGATCAGGAGGGTAGCGTTTGGCTGATCAACTGGATCACGGACGAACGGGTAGCTGGTGCTGAATATGCTGTGTGAACGTACTAAACTATTTACACCCTATTTATGATGAATGTAAACCGACAAAATGCATAAACGTCCTTTGTCCTTTTATTTTCACGTGCGCAACTAAAAGGTAAATATTTCCACCGCTTTCGGCACGAGCGTTATCCGGATGGGGCGTACTTCGTAGGCTTCATTGTCGATGGAGTAATAAATTTCCGGGTCCGTATCTTCAACCTTTAACCGCTCTGGTAGAAGCTCAACCGTACGCACCTCGATGCTGTCCGTCGTGGGGCATTCCACAAATTTGCGATTCCTCACTCGACCCCAGCTGCCTCCGATGAAACCAAAGCTCGAGTCAACCTGTTCACCGACGAGTACGCTCAACTTTGCTGATTCTGATGATGTTTCGATCTGCTCGCCCTCGTTTTCCTCCACCTGAACATTGGCGGTTTTGATCACTAGTTCCGACGGATCTACTTCCATCTCATGACGAACGGCACATTTCTCGTTGACTATTTTCGAGTAATCTATCTTCGGGGCTGTCTTTGACCGAGGCACAAATACAGACCACCATCGCCGCGGCTGTTGTTCCTGCTTTTTAGCCGCCGCCCATTGATCGTCAAAGTCCTTGTAGCAGTTGCTGCAACCGGTGCATGGTTCTGTGTAGGAGAGCTTCGCCTTGCAGTTCCACGTGTGCGCACTGTCGAATGCATTGAACAGGAACGCGGTATAGTCCCGCAACGAGGCCGTGTACCAGTATTTATCCCGCAGCGCAAGAATGTCCCGGAAAGCACCCCACTGGAGTGCACCCACGGCGTATACCGGTTTCTCCGGGGGCTTTTCGTCGACTGCACTCGGCATTACCTCGATGCGCATGATATCTGTCTTTTCCTTCTTTCCCGCAATCACGGCATACGCTGCGTTAGCCATGGTGCGCACATTTTCAAGATCGCAATTTTTTGAACCTTGTGTGGAGAATAATTTCGTGGCCAGAGTGTTGGTGCGTCCGAGTGGTAGCACTCCTATCGGACATTGGGCACCATCGGCACGGCGTTTCATACCGGATACTGCTTCCGATAGGGTTCCATCTCCTCCAGCAACGACGAGAGCGTCTGGAAGAGCACTCAGCTCTTCTATGTACCGGCGCGCGTGTCCTTCGGAATCGGTTTTCACAACATCCACCTCAAAACCGGCCAGGTGCAGAATAGGCTCACAATACTCATGGAACTAAACGAAAAAAAAAACACCTTTAATGAACTGCTGGATTGGTTTGGTTAGCACTAACATCTTCCTCCGATGATTTGCGATTCGCTGCCGGGTTAAGCAGCACCAGTACTTTTGGAGGTCTTTGGTTTAATCCGATCTTTACATCTCCATACCGTGACGCCTCAGTGCAATAATGTCGCATCAGTTGTTTGATTCTACGAATAATAATTTGCTAAGTAATGGTACAAGTTTCAACACAATAAGTAGCGGAAACTTACTCATATTTTTCATTTGAGTACGACACGCCGTATGCAAGTGCACTAGCGAAGAATGTCGATTTCTTCCAGTTATTTCTCACGGCTTTTGCGAACCTTAGTACAAATGCCATTGTATAGAAATTAAATTATAATTAAACCACGTGAAAGGTCACTGTTCTGCCGGCAAACATATTATTCCAAGATACAATGGACCACCTCTTAGGATTTTTGAATCTGAGCCAAAAACAAGAACACTTTCATGCTGGGGTTGTGTAAGATGTAAACAAATTCTTTATTGTCAAAACCTCTCCCTTTAGAAACTTTCTTATTTTCATACTTTTTATCAAAACAATGCTGTGAGTTAAAGAATTTACAGAAGCTAAAATTGTAATTTTTCTAATATATTTAGATACTTTTGCATAATATATGGTAATGAGAATACCAAACATAATATACATAATTTGTATATATTGCGAAACATATGAGAGTATATCTGTTATATTTTCATCGTCGAAATGGAATTTTGACAGCATATGTAAACGACTGTCATACGGCTGCCATCGAGCTGTCAAATCACACTCGATTGTCCGACCTCGCTTAGTAACGCATGCTGTTTACCAAATGGTTGTCAAAATATGGTTGAATTCCGATGCGCTTGCACGTAGAAGCTAAAATTCCTGCTCGGTTAAAAGTGAAGTGCGCAACGTTAATCGTGAACAGCTTCGACGTAACGTAATCGATATCGATTTCCGCGAGTTTCGTGAAACAGTGCGCACGGTAAACCGGATTCTCCGTGATCGAACACACGGCTTCGCAACCTCGCGGAAGAAGAAAAAGAAGAACGAAGTGGAAATGTAATTCAAGGCGACAGAGTGCGGTTAAAAATCTCGGTAGCAGAACAAAAAACATCCATACGCGATCGTTCGCAGTAGGTAAGGAGAAAAATCGTTCTTGCGTCGTTGTGGCGTGTAGCGTTTAGTGACTGTTTCCATGCGGATTCCAAGAACTCCAGTGCTCAGTTTGTTATTATTATCCAGCCTAGATAATTCCGCTTTTTATCGCGTTATCGAGTTGCCTCCTGTTTTGTTCCCTCAACGCGCTGCCGACGCCCCACTCGTGCCTTCATAGTTCACCCGTCGTGACACACAATACGCGGTTCCATTTGGGCATCGTTTTGCGTTGGCCCCGAGCTTATCAGAGTGCTTCCATTGCGTTTCATCCTGCTCGGCAAGTGCGGGAATTAGCTGCATCGATCGACGAGCGAGACACTGGAAAAAGGACACACACACACACGGAGAGGAGCGTGAATCTATGCCGTTTTGTGCCTTTGTGACTGCTTTGTATGTGCTTTTGCGTATGCGACAAGCTAGGGAGGGAACATAAACGATTGATAAAAGCGAACCCGCGCTGATGTTGTTGACGGTGACAATTTGTAAATAATATATGCATGAATCAACAGCGCACTAGTTACAGGTCTTGCGAATTGCGTTGCACCATATCACGGCCCGCTTTGTAATCTTGGAGCAAAAAGGACAATCGAGATCAATCGACCAGCGTGCGGTGTCAGACGCGTACGGCGGAAGTAAGATTAGCAGATAGGACGAGATCATCGCGCAAGCACAAATCACGGTTCCCCCGATTAACGATGATGGGCGTAGACGTTGAAGGCACTTGGTACTAGGTAGGAATAACTCAGACCCATGAGCATGAGCATAAAGCAATCATAATAATGATTGCGGACGGCAGACGGAGCGGAGAAACGATCGATCGCTGATGGTGGTCCATTAGAACGGACTTCCGAAACCCCAACACCGGATGTTGCTAGGTCGCGTAGTTTAAGAGTCTAGAAGGGCGAGCAGAAGAGCGAAAAAACGACCACAGGGCAGTAAGCAAAGTAGCGAATTTCGTTGACAAATGCGCATTATTGGCAATAGCAGTAAAAGAGTGACACGGTCGCGTACAACAGGACCGCACGAAGGACCTTAGAAGCTGCGTGAATTCCTGAACGCCGTCTCACTACGAAAGTAACATCGAACGAAACGAAATCCGCGAGTGCTAGTGGAACGAGAGAACGAAACCTGAGGCGACCAGATGGCCACGAATAAAGAAGTCTACCACGAAGGATGGCTCATCAAATCGCCACCGACGAAGCGAATCTGGCGTGCGGTGAGTCACAACACACATTTTCTTATTATATTCACTGTGTATTCTTTCCCAGCAACACCCGCTGGTTTTGTTTTTTGGGGGGGGTGATGCAGAATCCATGGTATGGTCGGGTGAGAAACACCCACCTACGGGTTGCGTTGAGGGAACCGTTCCCCGACCTTGACCGCGAAGGAGGCAGTGGTTGCTAAGCAATTTCACCCCGGTGTTGCGGAAAAGCAGTCACTGTGGGATGAACCGTAACACACAATCTAGTAGGCGGAGATTTAGCGCCATTCAAGAGTTGTTGCAGCCGGGCCTCGGGTGGGTTAAGGCATTCTGGGAATTGTTATTTTGCACCGGAGAGTTAAATTCGTAGAAGGCGATGATTCAATATGCCTGGTTGTGATCGAGGAACAAGGCGGTTGATTTAGATAACGACGACACGTTGGCGATTTGAATACTAGAGATAGCTCTGCGCTCGCGTAGCAACATAAGTTGCTTACTGTTGTCGGATACTATATATTATTCGAGATTGTTTTATTAAGTTCTTCGGCTAACCGCTTCGGGGTTGTCCCAAGGGTGAACAAATTTCCGTCGATCGATGGGAAAAATGGGAAATTTTTTGGGAGAAATTCTCCACCCAGCATTACTCCCGGTGGAGGTTCCGCTCTTCTTGGCTCTTCTCTTCCCCGCCAATCGCCATCAACTGCTTTACGTTACGAGTTGGACCTGCAGCTCTTCTAATTAGATACCCATCATAATGTTCGTGTATTAAAGAACGCAACCGCGCGCGTGTGTGTGTGCAACAGATGCGCGAGAACTAGGAGGAAGGGGGGATGAAGTTGTCGAAGTACGAGAAACGATCGTCTCGTTTGCTTTCCACCCCGCTTCTCACGCGGCTTTTTCACCCTGTGATCTTTGCGGACCTCCGAGAGATGATCGCCTCGGCCTTTCATCCAGCATCCCCGATCTGAGGGTGTTTCTGAGGGGGTGCCCGGAAGGGAGATGGAGGGCGGAAGAGAAACCACCATCAACAACCGGCCCACCCAGGTGGATGTGCGTGCGTGCGTTTGAAAGAGCAAGAGAGAGAGAGAGATCCGATCAGATCAGGGCAGATCAAAAGACCTTGGGTGTGAGCTAAGCAATCGTGCGTATTTCGCATTTGGTGGTCATCCCTCCTGGCCGGATGCTGCTAGTTTGTTCCTGTCCATTCTTCCGCATCGGACGTAATTTTGATCATCACCCCGTTTCTTACGAGATTAGCTAGCTATTTTACTATGGCTGGATTTGACGGCACCTGCTTGTGTTCTGATGAAATCCTCTCGTTGATCGGTGGAAACATGTCGGAGATGACTTGATCTTCTCGATCATCTCCCCCGGACACGGGTCCAACCGAGTGGAACGCGTTAGTCGAACGTAGTAACAGAATCCCAACGCAACGGGATCGGATTTGTGGAGCTATCCAATGTTAACGATCTCCTGTGTGGGGTGCATGCATGCATACGATAATCCGCTAGTGCCCTCGATGGTGTGACAAAGACCTGGTCCCAAGATGCGGGAAGATGTGCTGATACCAGCGAATGTTCATTTTGCGCCTTTCGGCCATAATTCCAGACACAATAAGAATCTAGCAAGTGGTTTGTCCGTCCTTTCGTCCGCCTGGTTTCAGAATTGCTCGGTTGGTTCTCGAAACGATTCTAAAATGCCGTTTGTTGCGGCTGGCTATGGCCATATCAGCACCACTGCCGCCATCTCTGGGGATGCGTATCGTTGATGATATGGGCCGCCCCCATCCAGACGCCGATGATCATGATGATGATGATGATGATGGTTGTGCCGATGCTATCGTCCCGCCAATTGGTACGCGCGAGGGTTGGAACGCGATAACGTGCCGGGGGTCGTTCAATGAAACTGACGCTCATGACCGGACGTGTGTGGTGGAGAGAGCATAAAGGCATGAAGGGTTCCAGCTTCATCGGGCAGTGTGGCCGCGAGTGTGCCCTTCCCTCTCTTTCTCTCTCTCTCCTTGAATCGAAAAGATATAGCATGATGGCATGGGAAACTGGCCAGGGGATGATAGATTAAATGATGCTGAAAGGCGAACGAGAGCTGATGTGGCGGTGTGGGGGTGGGGTTTTGAGAGGAGAGAACCGACGGCTAACATTCTCCCACCCAGCTTCTGCTGGTGATGGTCAAATAAACAGTTCGAGTTCGTTCGAGATGGGCTCATCTGCAACGTGATGCGTTGCAAAGTCAGCGCTTTTTGAAATGCACGCAATTCCGCGATGACCTTTGGGCGTGTTACCCTACCCACCGAGGTTGGGAGGTGTTTTTGTTTGCCTTCCAACGTCTCTGGCCATAAATCTAGATTAGCTTGATTTTTATGTAATTTTTGACAGCACCCTAGAGTCTGTAAGGCGCATTATATTAAGTTGTCGTTGCCTTGTACCGTTTTTTTATCGCGCTTGTTAATTTTCCGAACATCACAGCTCGTTGCGAACATTAATGAGAATGGGAGGGCTATGAGAAAACGCCTGTGGCGAAACAGTTAGTCGCGTGTGTATTCATCGAGCAGTGTCCAAATCGAACCATCATTTTAACGTCTCCGTCCGCTTCGTTTGGGATCGAGCGAACGTCAGCCTTAATTAGTGGCCTCTTTTCATCGCAGGACGGCCTAATTTAATCGCCACACTCTCTCGACTTTAGCCTCATCCGATCAGCTCTTATCTTGCGTTCTCGATCGTCTGCCGTTGATCCGCTCAATTGCGCCCTGGTTTGAAATGTGTGCTCACTGCACTAAATGATGATGATGATGATGGTGATGGTCTGCCAAGTGCGAGAAGCGGGCCCGATTCATTGACCGATTTGTTTACAAGATCCGGCGTCCGCCGTTGCAGTCGCCTTCTGATGCGGGATCGATCATCATACGGGTGTCGTGTGTGTTGGGTTTGTTTTATGTTGCGAATGTTGCAGCCGCTTCCCCGAATCGAAGGAGAAAAAATAAACGAACCCCACCCCTACGATGACGATCACCCGAAAAAAGGGAGAGAGATGAAGCGAGATGTCGTCTAAAAATAGTCATCCCCCCTCTCATTAACAAAATGCGACCAATAAAGGGGGGGACATTTTTTTTGGCGCGACAACAGCCACGAAGACAAGCGGTACTGAGAAGGTGGAGTAGTCTCCGTTTAGTTTTAATCACCGACCACTGGCGAACGGTCAGCCGATGGGGTGTGTGTCGCGTCAGTCCATTCACTTTTCAAATTCTTTTTATTTTTGCTTACTTGCGTGCGCGCTGCCCTGCTGATGAAAGGCATTTTTCGCGGTTCATTCAACGGTTAACGGCGTCGTATCAATCTTGCCCTGCCCAGCAGTTTAGCAGTGGGAGCTGTTGGGGTGGGGAGAGAGCGTGTGAGAGAGGGAGAGAGAGAGTGCGTTTAGCGGTGAATACGTACGCGTTGTAGCGTGGTGACGCCTATGTGCCTTCGATAGCTCAGTTGGTAGAGCGGTGGACTGTAGAAGAGAGCGTTGTGTGCTGTGTTTCAGTAGGTAGATAACAACCTGCGCTCTACGGCGACGACGAAAAGAGTATAGTAATCCATAGGTCACTGGTTCAAATCCGGTTCGAAGGAGAATGACGATCGAAACTTTTTTTTTCTCGCTCTCCTTCGTTCGCCTAGGTTGACCACCATCTCTAGCGTGCTTTTCCGTTGTTCTATTTGTGTTTCTTTTTTTTTTTTGCTATCCGGATCGTCTATGATCGCGAACGATCAAAAAGATGGCACAAGAGGAGAGAACAACTTCCTGTGGGGTGCTACAAGATCGGTTAAACGGGAGAGGGCGCGTGGATGTTGGAGGATCACGTGTTCTTCGGGGCTTTTGTTTTTTTTTTGTTTTCACCCCAAACCTCAGCAAAACACACTACCAACTCGCAAACAGGGGGTTGGGTTTCCGGAAGCTAAACACCCGTGGTTTTGTTGAGTTGGTCGGCGGCGGTCCGTGCAATAAACTTTGGCGTGGTTCGCCACGAAACCGGGATGAGTCATTTAAAATTCTGCTCACACAAAAACACGCTGCTGGTGTGGTGGGGCTGTGCAACAAACTGTGAGAATGTTTATCGATTTCCAATGAAGGCGTTCCCCGCTTTTCCCGCGCACACACCAGCAGCAGCAGCAGCAGCAGCGAGCCTGTTGTTTCTGAAAGCTAAAAGCGGCAGAAATTATGTCATCACGTTGGATTCTCCAGCACAAACACACACACACACACACGCGCGCGCCCAGTGAGGTTCCGTTGCATTTTCCATAAAAGGCCCATGGGGGTTGACGGGAGGACATATACGTGCCTCCCCCCTAACGAAGAAAGTCTATTCGTCTCGCTTTTTCCTGCTGTTCGTATGGAGAAAAATTCGCGCCCTTCTAATCTTCTATCCTCCCACACTGGTTTTTCGTTCCTCTTCGTCCTCCCCCTCCCCCTCCTCCTCGTCCCCCTCTAACAGCGATGGCGAAGGCGTTGGTTCACGCTGAAGCAGGGCGAACTGCCCGGTCAGTTCTTCCTCGAGTACTACACCGACCGCAAATGCCGTAAGCTGAAGGGCATCATCGATCTGGACCAGTGCGAACAGGTGGACGCCGGTTTGCGGCTCGATCGGCAGAAGGAAAAGTACGCGCACATGTTCGACGTGAAGACCCCAACCCGTACCTACTATCTGGCCGCTGACACCGAGGAGGACATGCGTGGGTGGGTGAATTGCATCTGTCAGGTGTGCAGCCTGCAGGAGACGCAAACCGTGGACGATCGGCCGTGTAAGTGTGCGTTTGCCGGAGGTTGTGTGGGTGGCTGGCTGGTTGGCTTTTCCCTGACACGCTTCCTTGTGGTTCTTTTTTTTTCCTTCTTCTCTCGGGCTGTAGATTATAACATCGGTGCGATCAATATGGCCGATGCGATCAACATGGCGGATACGGTTGTGGAGACGAGACCTCCGGTGCGTTCGATACCTGGGATTGGGGGGGCCACGGAAACGGACGTTTCGAATGAAACGGAAACGACCATCTTGAACCACTCGATGGCCACGGGTGATGTGGCCACCGGTGGGAATGATCTGCAGCAACAGCAGCAACAACAACAGCAGTCGCAAAAGCGTACTCCTTCGGCGTACAACCCATACGGCACGTATCAGAACGAAGAAATGATGGGTTTCCGTTCGGCGGATTACACCAACCGGGAGACGATCATATGTGAGGCGAAACTGCCTGTTCCGCACGCGGAAGCCTACTCAAACCTCGACGTCATCATCGAGCGATCGCAATCCCTGCGTGGCAAACCAACGTCCAAAAGCGGGGAACCATCCGGTGGTTCGGGTTCCGCAAACGGAACTGCCGTGGGAGCTGGTGGTCCTATGGTGCATCACATGCGCACACAATCGCTCAACATCGAGCAATCGCACCAGCAGCAGCAGCAGCAGCAGCAGCAGCGTGGTGGAAAGAAGATCCCAGAAAATCTGAAGCTTTCCGATCGGTCCCCTTCGACGAGCGCATTCGACAGTGGTCCGGAACAACCGTCACCGGCTCTTAGCACCTCATCGGGACCGTACATACCGATCAGTGAGTGCTACTCGGGTAGTCCGGTGACACCGCTTAATTCGCTCGATCCACGGTTCTACGAAACACCACGCAGCCACACCAACATCGGCTTTAATCTCGTGAACAACGAGCAACCGTACTCACCAAAGAGAAGCAATGTCGGTGGAGCGCTTACACCGGCCGGTAGCAACGGCGGAGGTCCTTCGGCACTCGCACTGTCGAGGGGTTCCGGTGGTGGGTTGGCAGCTGGTACGGCAGGAGGACTGCCGTGTAGTGGCAAATCGAGTCCATCGGATTCGGAGAGCGTGTTTACGGATGACGAGTGGACGGGTTCACCTGGGAATGGCGATGGAAAGGGTGGCTCGTCGGCAGGTCCTAAACACGGAGGAGGGCAAGGTGTGTCCATTCGCGGAGGAGGCACGGGTGTGTCCGCGGGAGGTACGATCGATCGAAACGCCCGGCCATCGGATAGTTCGATCGAAAACGATGCCGTCGGGTGGACGTACGTGCAGCGATTCTCGAAAGTCCCGAATGCCGTGGAACAGCCGCAGCAACCGTCCACTTCCGGTGCTGGGGTTAGTGGAAATGCACCCGGGGCTCCTCCACGGCCACCGAAGCGAACGAGCCTCAATCTGGAGGGTGTGGAAAAGTGAGTAGAAGATCGCTTGTCGGTGGGGGAGGGGGAGAAAGGACCCGCTGATCGAACGTTCGTACGGTTTTGTTCACAGGAGCAGAGAGCTGATATCCTCCGACACGGAGAACGTCTCACCAGCCATCGGACCGAAGGAAGCCAGCTCGGTAAGATCACTCTGCTGTCGATCGATCGGTTACAGATTCGGTCCCTTCATGCTCGCGCGTGTTCTATCTCTCCGTAGCACATCGAACAGTTCTACGATATTCCGCGATCGCATCAGCATCCGTACACTTCGGGAAGTAGTATGCATCTTCCGGATGGGGATTTGTTGTCCCCATTGAGCCATTGCGATCTGGTTGCGTCAAGCACACCGAACCTGATCGGTGAGTTCGGTTCGGGTAGTCAGTGTGGTACGCTTGGGCGATCGCGTCCACATTGCTACACAAATGCCGCCCCTACGAAGGTGGAGGGCAACGTGTTCCGGTTCGATTTCAACGAGCAGGTAGGGCGCGTCGTTACCACGGGCGAACATTGAATGATAAGGCTAATACGCGTGTTCCTCTCAAACAGCCTGATTCCTCGGCACCGGCCATCAACCGAGGGTTGAAGCCACGTTCGTCCTTCGACATCACCAAGTCTATTGAGTCCGTCACGCACAGCGTAAAGCAGCAGGTTTCGTTGGGTGGTGCTGGAGCGCCAGGGTCTGCTACAGTGGCCAACGGTGGTCAGCAGTCTGCCAAAAGTCCACCGACGGTTGATCGTACGCGCAAACCGGCAACTCCAAAGGTATGGCGAACGTGTGGCGTCCACGAGAGCGTAAGGACGTGAGTTAAAACGGAGGTTTGCTTTTTTAACGTTCGTTGTAGATCGGGACGAATTCTCTGCGTCGGAAGGGTGGACCGGTTTCGTTGAACCTCGCCTCGAACCAGGCGACCGAGAGCACGTACGGCAACACGCAGGACGCGAATATTTCATTGGTAGATACCGTCGTAGTTTTAGTAGCTCTACACGATCGTCCTTTCGTTGGTATTAATCTCGATCACACGTTCTCTTCCGCTCAGCTATCGGTTGTGTCGCCACGGGCACCGGGTAAGAGTGAGGATCGGCTTCAGTATCTCGATCTGGATCACTCGAACAGTCCGCAGAAGTCGAACCAGCAAAACGTACCGGTCCATTCGGGACCGAGCAGCATCGGTGGTGTCAGTGGTGGAAGTAACTCTACGAATCATCACCATCAGCACCACGCGGTGGCCAGTGGGTCGTTGTCGCACGATGGTAACGTTGCCGGTTCGTCACGGCACCATCACCACCGGGATGGAGAATCGGGTGGTAGCACGAAACAGGCCGTACAAACTAGCCGCACTCCGTACACGACGGTGGATTTCGTTAAAACGGATGCCTTTAATCGGGTGCGCGCAGATTCGGAGCTAACGCGGGCACAGTCCCGGTTGAAGGATCAAACATCCTAGAAGGAACCGACTAACATCGGGGTGGTCACATCGAACCATTGGGAATGCTCAAAAGCTTCCACTTACACACATAGCCTAATGGGGGGAACGATTGCGTCTTCTGCTGAGAATGTGTCTTCCGCGTTTTCATTGATTTTGGGACTAATAGGGCGTTCATCCGCCGTTTACGTCCTTGCACTAACGTTTTGTTCCAAAGATAAAAAGGGAAGAAAGGAATGCAAACGGTTGACTGAAGTTGGCGAACGATCGCCGGAAGCGTATGTTAAGAACTGTGGGACACGGCGCAAAACACCTAATCGAATCGTATAGTTAAGTGCAATTAATGCAAAACGCTCTGCCTTATCCGTTTTCTACATCGTAAGCGCGACAGCCAAGCCTGCAAAATGGCAATGGTGGACATGTTTTTGATTTTCCTAACATTTTAAGTCTTATTTTTCATCGTATGCCTTATGCATTCTTCCCTTGCCCGGTTTCTGATGCGGGTTAACCGGGGGGAGTAAAAAGCAACAAAAAACATTCAACGCTTTTACAAAAGAAATTAAAACAAACAAACCCCAGCAGGAGCATTCTTGTTGAAACGATGCACATACCAGCCGACTGTGATTTCGGAAGCGGAAATGAACGCTAGAAAAAGGGGTGTAGCAAAACAACCCGCTTAGTAGGAAAACGAACTGGAAAGTAGCTCACGGTGGCAGCGCATATTAATATAACGCCTGCCAGCGGAGCGAACGAACGAAAGTATTTTACAGCACAGCATGAAACTAAGAGCATTTACATCCAGGAGCACATTTATCTTGTTGCTTCTTTTATGAGCGTTAATTGAACAAAAAAAACGATAATATTCTAGTAACACGTTACACGGTAAACAAAGAGCATGATATTCATATATACATATATGTATTAGGATAATTGATAGCGAGTACCCGGCACAAAGAAATTTGGCATCATCGCATAACTTTAGGGAGGGGTAAAGGATGTGATCAAAGGACGACTGAGAGGAGCAGAGCCGTTTGTGCTTGGATCTACTTGTGAAGTAGTGTGAAGGGCCCCCTGAAATGGGAGAAGAAAATCCCATTTTGCCCGACAATGCGACGTTGCTTTTAACGCCTTTATCTAATGCATGCGAACAAATTGTTTCTTTAAGGTAATTTTCTAACAATTTTACAATCTTTTGATACACTCGTGATCCATATTTGGTTTTGTTCGCGTTCTTCCTTTCGCCAAACACACGCGCCTTTGCGAACGCAGCTAGGAATAAGAATGTTTACCTTTATTTTTGTACGACGAGAATAAAACGATGGACAAAAAAAACAGAAGAAGATCGGGACGACGTCATCAATGAGCTGGTTTTTGGGGGGGTTTAAATTTTTTGTTCGTTTATTTCGTCACAAAACGCCCATTCATGGTTTAGATTCCGAAGGTTACGACAAAAAATCAAACCGAGGACAAAGCGGGGCTCTACAGAGACTGGCAGAATATATGGCGTTAGCGTTCTAGTACACGGTTTAGTCGCGGGTTGTCTCTACACATTCGATCGCGGGATGATTTGGGGATTTTTCGCTAGCGAGAGTTTGCCTAATGTTGTTACACTATTACGCCCTAAACGAAAAGGATTAAATATTGTTCCCGATCGCACGTAGACGCTACTGGTTTGCTGCTTTGGTTAAGATTTGTGTTGTACCATTGAAACGATCGCGATCAGGTGATCACGCGTGATCATATCCTTTTCCGCTTTGCGAGCGGAAGTTGCGCGCTTTCTTTCTCTCTCTGCGGGTAACTCCTTTATTTTCACCTTGCTACGGAACTTTTCCACTCTCCCTCGTTCTCTCTTCAGTTCTTATCCTTCTTCGGTATCCTCTCGGTGCGCTTACAAGCTAATAGATGTGTATGATTTCAGGTTCGAGGGCTTTCACCCTTCGCTCAAGATGGTGTTCATATGTGCGGGGGCCTTTCGTGCTTTCTCCTTTTCACCTCAGTGTAAAATGTAATCCTTCAAGAAGTCCTGCTGTACATTGCTGCAACGAAGAACAATCCAGCCCACCGTGGGGGGAGTCAGACAAACGTAAACAATAGAAAACCAAACGAAACCAAGCGCGTAAAACCTAAACAACGGGTGGGGGACGTTGTTCCGATTAACAAACACCTCGAAAGGGTGAGCAAACGATACCGGAAACGGAAGCTCTCAACCAACCACACGCGTGTATGTGTGTGTGTGTGCGCTCCGGGAGCAACACACAACTAAAAATCAACCAACAAACAAACAAAACGAACGTGTACAAACTCAACAACATTACGGTACGGTTTAACACACGGTTCAACGCGGGGAAGTACTACTGCATGATCTTCTCCAGATAGATCTCACACACCGGCCCTCTTTTTGCCTTTCTTTCTTTCGCTCCGCTAACTACGCTCGCTCGTCCGTTCACACATTTTACCACAGTTTGTTGTGGTAAAACTTAAGATCGAAGTGACCACCGGCCGCACCGGGTTGGCTGCCATTCGAGTGCACCGACTCGGTGTCATCTCCGCGCGATCCTCCACCACCCGCCTTGCCGATCGGTCGATTGATCTTCACCGAACCGAAGCCCTCGTTTTCCTCCTGATCGAACTCCATCTTGCCGCTCGGCATAACGGCCGCCCCAACACCAAACGAGACGTTCTTCAGACCGGTATGCTGCTTGCTGAACCGCACCGGCTTCCGGCCAGGGATGCCGCCACCCATCGGGTGCTCGGGTGTGGCCTGCTGGCTGACGGATTGAGGCGATAAGGACTGCGCGTCTTCCGCCTCCAGCTCGAGATGGTGCGGATGGAAATCGTACGGATCCGGGTCGGGACCGGGCTCGGGCATGTCTTCGTACGCCAGCGTGTCAGGTTCATCCGCAAATGTCACCTCGTGTGCGTGTGCATGTGCGGTTTCGTCACCCGGTACGGGGGGTCCGTGCAGATCGACACGTCCTAGCTCATCGGCCAATCGGTGGCCATCGTCGTCAGCACCACCGTCTCCGTGGCCATCGATCGAATCCGCCTCGTACCGGTGCTGGTCGTCGTCGTCGTTGTCGTCGTGGTCGTGCTCGCTGCTGCTGTTGCCATTAGCTGCGTGCCCGTTAGCGCTCGTGTTAGTGGCGTTAGTGCTGCAAACAGACGCACCCGCGGGAAAATCGGGGGGGAAAAGCGAAAAAGGAACACCGTTGTTTTGCGCTCAACACTCTACGGCTTTTGTACGGCTGGGTGGGGGGGAATTGTGTGGGCGAAATGCATGCAAAAGCTGCTAAGCGAAAACTGAACAAATTGAAGGGAAAACAAAAGAAACACCCGGTGATCTACGGAAACGCATGCACTACACCAGTACGAGGAAAATGGAGCGAAATGGAGACCGTGATCGAGAAACGGCGTTTCGGGAACGAAAAACGAAACAACACACAGATAAACGATCGCGAACGGTGCGTGATTTTTACTTTATTTTGTGTGTGTGTGTGTGCATCTCTTATCGAATGCCTTTTGCCAATTTAAACTATAAACGTAATAAAAACAGAGGGCGAGAAAGGGCGTGTGCGGGATTATGAAAAAACGCTCATAAACCAAACTTAACAAACAACCCCGGTTCAGACCGAACGGAACAAACTTCATGTAATGTACACATTGCACATGCTTTCGAGTGGCGGGAAGGGTAGTTTTAATAAATAACTCAAAGCGGAAATGGGCCCTTTCGAGAGTGGCTCAGGTGGGTGGTGAGCTGGCAAGCACTGGCTGGGCATTCGAGGGTCCTTAAAGGAGAGTTTCTTAAACAATGTTTTACGCGTCTAATCCCGTTCTCCAACAGCCAATGGTTTCCAATTTTTCCGATCGATGGATTTCCGACGACAAATTTTAAATACACGAACAAAGATCCCACTCTTGGGATGAGTGAGCGAAATAAGATGGGATGGTGGGGGATGGATGTTAACTATAACTAGCGACTTTCATGATTTGTAGAACCACCGAAATAATACCACAGGTACGTACATCGCTCTACGTAAAATTCCTGCAAATAAAGGAAGCAAAACGAAAGTGTCGAACGTAACATAAGGTCAAATAAAGGATGACATGACACGAAGCGTAATAAATTAAACAAACAGCGTATGAAGCAGACTCAGGCGGCGTCCTGTTGCCACGAACTAAGCCTCAAAATGGCTATCTTCTAAGGCTACGAACACGTTAATCACGTAGAGTGAATGGAAAGATAGACAGGGGAAGCTTCTGGTTACCTGTTCGGTTCCGTCGATACTGTCGTGGGGCTGTTGTGAATTATCTGCAAGATAAAAGGAACGACATTATTAAGCTGAAGAAAACGCGGAATAGCTGTGATAAAAGAACACAGAAACAGAGTTGCAAGCCCCATGGAGGCGCCTAATGGTTCATTAGAATCGGTATTAAGGAAGGAATCAATCCTTCGAAGCGAAATGATAATCCCCATTTCCACGGCTCGTTCGAATAGCTGTGTAAAAGCGTTTGCATGTAGGGTTATTAATTCAGTCAACCATTTTACACTCACTCACTAGTCCTTGCATACTAGCCTACCCCAGAGCACGCCAACGTGACATTGCAATCGAGAACGAGTGAGGAAAAGAACAGGATTCGCCTCACATTCACCATCGCGACCTGGATACCGTGTGGCACAAGTGAAAGTGGCCCACATTCAGCAGAATCATCGTGCTTAGAGAACGCTTCGAAACATCCCCATTGCACATTCGTTCCCTTTTTCAATGTCCAGAGCTTTGCGTGTCGGCATTGGCGAAACTAGGTACGTCCTCAACTTCACGAAAAAAAGCCACAGAAAACAGGCCATCCACTTTAAAATGGCCATTGTAAAATGACCAACTGGCCGATTGCATGATCAGTGGCACTTTTCTCCCACCCAAATGAGGACCGCCGCCGTGGCAGCTTCGTGTAAGGTGGTGGTTTATCGGTTCGGAAAATTGGTCTCGAAAAGGAAAAGTGCACCAAACCGAAACCATTTGGAGAGCCGGCCAATGGAGCAGTCAAACAAGGCGGACCTCGCGAAACAACCGTACACACCACACCGTACGTGTTCATTAAGCGTCCGAGCGTGGTGTAATGTTTCCCACCTTCAAACTCATCGCATCGTACCGTGTGTACCGGGTGTGTTGCATCCTCGAAGCCCCAATGCTATCGGACTTTCCTTCCGTTTTTCCTGATTTATTCACGCCTTCACTCGCTAGCGTCCAAGTAACTTTTCTAAGGAAGATTTCTCGGTTTCCAGGACGCGATTAACGCTCGTTTCTCGTGCTGCCGGAAGCTAATCGGATGCACGTTAAATCGCGGTTCCTTTCAGGGGGGATTCGCTCGTGGGCGGAATTTAATTGAAACGGAACAACGCGGATATCCCCCCGTCGGAAGGCCATCGGTGTAATCGATTTCGCGCCTTACCCGGTGCATCGCGATGAAGAGATTACGGGGTTTGCGTTTACGAAACCGAGGCCTTGCGTTTGCGGTATTAAAACAGGGTGAAATTCCACAAAGCGGAAACCCCTAAGTAAACTTTTTAACACCAACTCGGGGGGAGGGATGGATTTTGAATCCAACACAAAGAAAAAAACGAGGTCAAACACAGTAAAACGTCACCGGTCTCGTGGAAAGCGAGACTTTTGTAAAACTATTTCCGTGGCGTGGAAGTTTTGCAAATAATTTATTTAAATTAACCCACCCCAATACCTGCTTGGGAAGGCGTGTAGCGTGCGCACGAACGGTTACCAGGTTCTTTCTTTTTTCATCACCCCCAGAAGGGGAGGATAAAACTATGACAGTAATGGCACCACCCAGCTATTACACGCGTTGCAACCGGGTTATTTCGCGGCTCACAACATCAACAAAGGCGTGCGAGACAAGAATACCAGCCCTTACGGGAGTCAAAGGTAAAGTTTCCCTGGGAAAACGGATTGCATGATTTGCATCTTCCCACACCCAAAAGCCCCACCTGCATGGATTAGTGTCACTGAGTAAAGAAGCAAAAAGAAATGACGGGTTAAGGATGTCCTGAACAGATGGTTTACCTGTGCCATGCTGCAGGTTGGTCGCTTGGCCGCGTACCGACCGACGGGTGGTTGGGCGATGGTCGGCATCGGACCGGCACTGGCCCGGGTCTGCGAGGTGGACCTGCGCCGCTCCTCAGCGCTCGTTGTCGTGAACGTCGGCCCGAACAGGTTCGTGTTAGGACTACGGAGGCCCCAAATCCGTCCCCCGGTTCAGTGGATCAGTGGAGTGTGAGAAAGTGCACGCACGTGTTTGTGTGATTATCGAAGTGGTTAGGGACAAGGGATAAAGCGAGTTTAAAAAGAGAGAGAGAGAGAGGCAATTAGTTAACACTTAGTGGGCTTGATGTTAGACGGACGATCACCTCTACCAATGGGTCGGTCGGTTAGGAATGTCTTCTTGCTGCGTTACGAAAGGATGTCCTTTTTCTGACGAGGACGAAAGACTCACCTAGCAGTGATGTGCATGCGGCGACCATCGATGTCGGTCGAGTTTTGGGCCTTGCTGGCGAAGAAACCCTCATACACGACGAAGTTGTTCATCTGTGGGATCTTCTTCGAAAGTCCTGCAAATTGGTGCCCGGAGGAAAAAAAAACGAATGCAAACGAAAAGCATGATTACAATCGGTACCCTTCTAAGCACATCACGCTAAATTCCGGGGATCAATTTGCTCGCATGTTTCCGTCTTCCTTCCGCCAGCACTAGGCTTACGATCGTTATCCTGAGGTGAGGCGATTTTTTTCTCCTTCTTTTTGCAAGGAGAAGGTTTGCGACACGACCCCAGAAACTTCTCCCACAGGTCGCGGGATATTTACGGTGGGATATTTATTCGTTTTCGCAGTGGTTTTTCTTTTCGCGTGCGCCACGTGTAGCGCAGTGCAGTGCACGGGGTTCGCGTGATTTAACGTTCGCTCCATCACCGTCACAGACCCGTCGTGTTAGGCTGGCGCGGAGGTCGAATAATAAATCAGAAACATGCGAACGAAACCCGCCCGGCATGTGCAGAAGAACCACCCGTACCGTAGTGTTTCTGCAGGAACCCGAGCAGCTTCTCGGACGGCCGGTCGATGGCCAACTCGTCCGGGTGGATGTTTTCCTCCTGCAGCATGTGCTCGAACAGCTCGCGGCCAAGTCCGCCGCGTTGGCGCGATTCGTGCACGTAAAAGTCGAGCACGCACGGTGCCGTCACGTTTACCGTCTCACCGGACGGGTCAAACACGTACAGAGACTTGCGACCCACCTTCAGGATGCCCACGACGAGTCCACTGGAAAAACAAACGGATAGAACGAGGAGGAAAATTAGCTGCTTGAAGAGCCGTAAAAAGCTCTGGAAGGACATACTTTTTGTCATCCGATTCGAACATCAAGTAGATGTGGTGGTCCGAGTTGCGCAGCTTTTGGGCCGTCGTGACTGGAACCGAGAGTCCTTGGGCTTGGGCCGACAGTGACCCAACCGTGTTGATAATCTCCGATATCTGTGCGGTGGCATCTCTGTGAAGAAATCAAGAAAACAGCAGGAGGATGGCATTAGAGCAAACGCGATTCACTGACGTGCCAAATCCTGAGGAAAAACTGGGTAATAATCGAATTTTGATCGCCTTTCGGCACCATACCACAACAGGGGGTAGTTTGGAACAGTAACACCATCCGCAAGCGCTCACTTCCGGTGGCCATAAATCATTCCGCACGTTTCGGGGGTGCGGTCAAATATTCGTACACCTGCAATCGACGATCGCGATCTACTGCTGCACGCGTGGAATCGCCAATCGCATGCTAATGCGTCCCGGTTGGAGGTTTGCCACTTCCTATCAACCGCTGGCGCGATGGCGGACGAGCCCGCTAGCTTTGATTAATGATGGCCGCTAATTGTGGGGTGGGAGTTGGGTCACCCGAAAAGGCGAGCTAACATGCGTTAAATTTGCTACGCCGGGTCCATTAGCAAACGGACGGCAGGCTGTTTTAAGCACAGCCCCAAAAACGGGAATGGGGATCGTACGTGGCATCAGTTTGGCATTTAATTAACTTTGACCATATCATAGGGGAATGAGGAAAGAGATATTCCACCCACGGCCTTTAAAGTTTTCCAACTGAGTGAGTTGAAATTTTGCTTGAATTTCATCGGCAACACAGCTGTGTGTGTGTTGCGAAGAGAACGGTATTATTTCGTAGCCATTTTTCTCGTGCCCTTTTTTGCGATAGAACATACAATCACCGGGGGCAGCTCGAGATAGGGCAACAATAGAGCAATAAATTTCGACAAAAAACGAAATTGGAAACGGGAACGTCCGACCCTAATGGCTCATAATTTGACCAATTTCTGCAACCAGCCCACAGAGGAATACGAATCGGAAAAAAACAGTAAATATGCCATTGAAACAAACAAAACCCTCGCATACCAATTGTCGGCCATTGAGTGGCGCTAGAAGGTGGGTGGGATCGTGAATGGATTACCCGGGGATAAAAAGGAAACATCGACGGCGTCGGTTTCTACTCCCACGAATCGGTATCAAGCTTTCGCATTCCGGTCCACTAATAGCTGGTGCCCTCTAATAAGTAGACAAAAAGGGGAGCTCAGAAAAAACTAAATAAATTAACAATTATTTGCCGAAAAAAACGGGAAGTATGCCAAATACCTAAAATGTCTGGAAAGTTTCGGAAAACGTGGGAAACGCCAATACTTACAGTGCTACACGGCGCGATTGTGCAACGAAGCCGGTCGGTAGCAGGGAATTATTTATCCGGACGATCCGCGACCGGAACAGGGGATGTAAGTTGAAGCGAAACTCCATGGTTGCTGGGGAATGTTTTGAGTCAAGCACGAAATCACCTTTTTATATATGTTTCACTGACGAATTTCACTGACACGATCAGCTGCTGGGTGCTGGGTTCGATTTTATATTACGCGCACACCTTCACTTGCACTCACTTTTCGGTTGGTTCCGTAATAAATAAGTTAAAAATTAATTTAATATCACAATGATTGCACTCTGCCACCAAACGGTCAAACTGTATCAGACGAGAATGCGCCGATAAACCACAACGATTCGGCGAATGCAACTCGGTTCGTTTTTCCTTGAAGCTGAAATGGAAGCGAATGGGCAAATGATTAAAAACACCGCCCATAAAACCGTAAACGCGCCCGTCGGTGAAAAGAAAGCCCGAGAAACGATTGAAAACAAACGTGTTACTAAAAGCTAGAGGAAATAAAAGCGGGTTTTCTTCGGTCCCGCTTCCCCATCGCCAAAGGAAGGCCTTTTCCACCGAACGCGGGTTGCCGGCGTGTTACGTTTCGCGTACGAAGGAAAGCTCCCGAAACGCCAAGCGCGTTACTATAGCCAAGGAAGGAAAACTCGCTCCACTCACGGAAGCGTAGGAAAAGCGACTAACCGCTGTAGGCGCTGTAGGCCCCGTACATTGACCCGAATTTTCTCTCCCTCGTGCGTCGCCCCGAAAAATGACGACGACGACGACATTCATGAATATTTAAGCCATCCGGCTCAAACGCCAAACCCCCGGCAACCTTTCCAACAGTCATTCCTGCTTATTACTCGCCGTGGTTAAACAAAAAAAAAACACACACGCCGCCTAGAGAGACAATCATCGCTTCCGTGCGGTGGAGGAAGAAGACAAACATTCATAATTCGCTCCACGTGGGTTCGGTTGCGCGCGGTGGGTTTAATTTTGCAGTTCCACCTTCACCCGGGGATGATGAACCCATTCCCGGGGTGGAAAAGCCCCGGGGAGGATGGGATAGAGCGTCAAAGCGAGCGATTGATTGCGCTTAAATAAAGCAAAAATCGCTGAATATTGCATTCGCGCCCCTTCGCGATCCCAGCTGACGCTCAATCGAAAGGTGGTGAAAAAAAAGGGAAAGTTTAGTGCTGTGGAAAAACCGGCCACTTGCCGCCATCGTGCTCGTGCTCGAGAGGAAGAAGTGAAAAAGGCAGCAAAAAAAAGGTAAAGCTAAAACCAACGTGAAATGATGCAACGGAAACGAAGCCGTTGCGGGTGGCAGCACCAACCGAGACGTGATAGCGATGAGTGATGTGCGCCGGTCGAGAAAGGAAGTTTGATTAGCTTGCGATCGAATTTTAAATTGAAACTAAATCATTAACATCGTCAGCTCACGCTCCACGGGACAAACGCCAGTCCCGCACGGTAGCCATGCGGCCATCGATTTTTTTCCCCAACAACCACAACCGTTCATGGGACAAAATCAAGTTGAAGGAACCCGAAAGTTCCAAGGAGTCGTCCCCTCATTTACGCTACACTTCCCGCCGCTCTCGTACTGATTTAACCTCCTCATTCTCCCGGTAAGGGTCCACGCTATTTTACTGTTTCCTTAATCGATCTCCCGCCCCAGGTCGCTTTGAGAAGTATTTGTTCTTACCACGAGCTCCCACAGCGATCGATAGGACTGTGGGACCTCGTGTGTGTTTGGTGACGATGAACGGTGGAAAAAGTGAAGAAAAAAACCACCCCCGTCTAACAAACGGCCGAACGGACTAAGGACCCAAGCACAAACGATTGCGACGATCGATGGTGATGGATATATGTTAATTAGTGGCGCTTGGTTAAGGAGAAATTAAATCACGTCCAAATAGGTTCCCGCTCGTTCGCTCGTTGGAGTGAAAAATAAAAAAAAAGTAGTGGCCAAGAATGGCAACGAGTGAGAGGGCCATAAAGGGCATCGGGGTTGGCGCTGCTAGTGCGCATTCCCCGGCGCATCCGATGTATCATATTCCTGCGTTGCCGTGTGTCATCGAAAGAAGGGCGCGTTTCGTTCCGGTTGGTGTTCTGAAGCACCACAAAATAAGAGAGAGCACAAAAAAACGGGGTCATGTTGCGCTGCAAAAGCACCAAGTTCAACCGTCAGGAGATACCTGACGCCAACCGAGACAGGTGCCCCGATTGGCGGCGTGTTTGGAGCTGCATTGAACCCCAAGAATTCAGGACATCATCGGGTGGGTTTTTGAGGTTGACGTTTGGCTTCATTTTCCGGCTTGAACGTTTGGGGTGGAAAGGCGGAATCAACCCAACACGCCGGGGGTGGTGATTGGAGCTCCGGAATCGACCGATCGATCGACCTCTCGAAGTTGTCTTTTTGTAGCACCCCCTTCAACGATCTCTGGGGGTTTGCGTTTGCTCACCGATCTGGAACCGCCTTTGGGGCGTTCGGCTTGGCTGGAGAGACAACCGCAACCTGTCGTCTTCTTGCGGTGTATTTACTCGCCCAAGCGAAGACCTGTCGTCGACGGGCCTTTCCTTTTAAGGTCGATTTCGTTCCGCGTGGCCGCACGCTTGCTGGGATTGTTGTACGTGTGGTTTATTAGCCGGGTTCGTTTAACACGTGAGTCGAACTGGGAGTCTGGCACTTGTCTTGGGTTGGTTCCGACATCCGGAAACTGTCGATCGCGCCAGCTTGAGTTAGTGTTATCTTAAGTGATGATCCGGGTTCCTGCAATGTTCTGGCCACTTGTGTGATCGCTTACTGAACTGCATTGCAGGGTGGGTATGATGCATGATGCAATGCCGACACTTCAGCCAACTCAAATGCAACGGTCCAGGGTTACACAAAAAGAGATGAATTGGCTCTACTTTTTCCATCCATTCACGATAGCATTTGCACAATCGATAAGTTGGGTTTTGGGTTTGGCAAAGGCTTTTATCTCAGGTATTTCCACCGATTGGAAAGGCGCCTCTAGCCTAAACCTTTACCCAACAATTCAACACCTTCAACAGCGGGGCCCGTGGAAAACCGGAAGGAACTGTATGGCCTTTTTCCCGAGTGCAACCAAGACGTATGCCAGTCTCAATCTTAATTACATCCAACGGTACGCCGGAGAAGACGCTATACCGTAGCCCAATAACGGGCTGGCATTGGGTTGGGTATGGGAGATTTTCCCTTCTCTTTCTCGCTATTTCTTGCTCTCATTCTCGCACGTTCGTTCGCCCGCTCAGCAAGGGGTGGCAACGGTAAAAAGGAGAGAAAAAAAAGATGGACTCCCTACGAGCCAAAGAAAGGCCCCCCTTTGGGGCCAGGTAGACGGGCGCGGTCTAACCCCTCCTCTCTACTCCCTTCCTGCTCACCCCTCACAACACTACCCCGTGCGTCATGATAGGCACGAAATTCCACCACGAGATAACGATGGCCGCCGGTTGGCGGTTTGTTTATCGTAGAATCATCTGTTTTTTCGCGTGCCCTATTCGGTGTTTTGTGGGGGGAAATATAAAACCTCTTTTTGCGCCATTACCACCGGGTGGCTCGCGATTGCGTCTGTGGCAAATGGATTTTACAGCGAATGTGAAACCACCAGAGTATGTCGTGCCTTGGGGGCAAATAGCATATCTCTGGGTTCCAGCAGGTTCGCGAGTCGCATAAATCGTGCCACAATCGTTCGAAGGCTCGTTAGGAAGGCGCTGGTTTCCCGCGGGGTGGAGATGGTTTTTTTTGCTGCCCCTTTTTGCCCCGAGCAATTTACCCATCCACATGAATCACCCCTCTCGAAGAGTGGTGTGTTTGTTTGATCCAACTTGCGACTCCTTGGGCGCGCATGACTCATACCGTTCCGTGGGTCCGTTTCGTGTCTTTTACTTTCCGCCACCCCCACAAAAAGGCTTGCAGTAGAGAGGGTCCGTTTCTGGGTGGAAACCCGATACACGGTGGGGACGGCGTCGCTGGCAGCATAACAACAAACCCACCCATTCTACCCATTCCTTCGCTCTGCCGGCATTACGAGCCAATATTACGAGTGGGTGGCGATGGGAGGAAAAAAAACACGCAACGACACATAATTCGAGCGGTACCCGGCACAAAATTCCGAACACATAAAAATTCGAACCAACCACACGACAGACGAGAGGGTGTCTGGAAGGGGAATGCCAAGGGAAAAGAACTGCGCCGATTTTCCCTCACTCGCGACTTTCGCGGGTCCCTTCTTCGCGCTTGTTGTAGCAACAAGAAATCCGTCAGTCCCCTCCCAAACGAACACCACACAATCTTACTCGCACGCACACACAAACACACCACACCACCGGGGGAAACGGGCGTTCGTTCGTCGCGGGCAATTATGGGGTTTTAGTGCGCTCTTGGATCCACTTCCACTGCCCCAGGGCTATTTGATCGTTCGCGACAACACACAAAACTGTCCGTGGGCTTGCAAATGGCGCCAATGAAACCGAAAACAATCGCTGCCAGTTGGTGTCGGTTTGCTGCGATTGGTTTTCAAAGCCATCGGGACAAAAAAACGTCACTTTGAGATGCCTAACGCACGTCGATTGTAAAAAAAACACCAAAGAAAACACCTCCGGGAGCCGCGTGAATTACTAACCTGCCCGCTGGACGTTCGAGTACACGAATAGTGTCCGTGGCCACACGCGAAACACACCGCGGCCACGTTCCACAGACTCGCGGAGAGCACGACTGAGCGAGAGAGAGAGCCTGAAAGGTGACGAAAATGAGAGAGAGAGCGAGAGCGACACTCTCGATGCGTTTGATCCACGGAGAGAAGTAGGCGAACAATCATATGACTGCATTTCTATCATTTTCTAACGGCACAGGGTCTCTTTCTCTCTCTTTCGTTACTCACTTTTCTCGTTTTCTCTCTCGCACCCTGGTAGGCTCCATTGTTTGGAGAGTGACTAATTTAACCGCAAAATGCGGCTCCAAAGCGCCACACGGGGAAACAACGCATCACGGTGTGCTCTCTCTCTCTCCTCGCTGGGAAATGGAGAGAGACAAAACGGAGAGCGAGAACGCGAAGCGCACCTTTTTCTCATCCACAGCATCCGCAGATTATCATCTCATGTCAGGTAAGCTGTTCTCTCGCTCTCTCTCTCTCTCTCTTTCGCTAGCTGACTCTTGATGTCATCTGGTAATTTCAGCTGATTTTGATCCCCATCCAATGGATGCTGGATGATGATGACTCTTTCAACTCCTCAAATCAGTAGTGTGACTGTTAAAAGGCGACCCATGCTCACTTAATTTGTCGTAACGACGAAAAAGGATCTAATTGATGATTTGTCTGATAATTTGGACCAGCTGTTTCGTTTACAGCTCTTCTTTCTGCAAACCGAACTAGCCCAACTCAAATCGAGAGGGCGCATTTTGGCAACTCGATTGTGGTAGCCGCAGTCCACCAAACCGGTATCGGGTTAAACGATCGCTGATTGGGTGCGAAGGTTGCACTTACGTCATCATTCCTTCGTTTACGCGCGCATTTACGTGCCCACGTCTTCCGCTGGGTGTGCGGGGAGTTGTTTGGGGAGGCCACCGATGCAACTCATCGACCGGTTTTGGGATCCGCTTGTTGGACACTTCGGTCACGATCGTGCGCCGGTGGAGAAAAGACCGGAAGGTGTATGCCATTGGAGTGACCGACGACGCTTCAAAACAGGCCAAGGACACTAGATCCACGAGCCCTCACTCCCTCGAGAGTAAAGTCTAGTGATCGGACGGCTTGTGAAGGATCGCAAAGGGTCAGCAATCGGCCAAATATGGTACGCAAATCGCAGATCGGTCGACTCTCGTGGGTTGCTCGTCGTTCGATCGATGGCGCGTCGATGGAAATTAATTCATCAACCCCCCACTGCTTGGGGTGGGATTAATATCGCCGTGGGCCGGGAAAATGCGTCGCGTGTTTGAATCATCCCCGGGCACGCGAGCTAATATGTTTCGCCAGGCAACTCCGCCGACCTACACGAGAGGACAAAAACAGACCAAAAACGCATCGTGAATGCGTAAACAGGGGACGTGACGAATCCGAAAATGGCCATTCACGACGAAGTGGCGCGCTATTCGGTTCGTTGGCTATAAATTAGAAGCTTTATCTAGCAAGGAGGGTCGTGTATAAGGCGTAAAGCAGAGATAGCCGTTTTAGGAGTATAAGGCGAAAACATTGCTTAATGTAGGCAAATTTTCAACCCACCCATCAACGATGAACAACGATGATGGAATATATAAATGAGTCAAATGTGACGCATTAAAATGAACCCTTTTTGGGGAGCAAGATGAGAAAATATTCACGGTTGTACCAACTTTAGAGTCATATTTGTGTCTGCGATAGGGGAAAATATGTTTTCACCCCATTTTGAATATTTCCGACGAGCATGATCTACGATTTCCTACGATCATATGAAGCCTTATATATTCATATAACATAAATTGTTGATACTTCCAATAGAATGCTATTGGATCAGGAATCGTCCGGTTTGCTGGATGTTTCTCCCACTCGAAACATTTCTGATCAAGAGAAAAACGTTGTAAACAACTTTAATCACCCCAGCTGCCGGTGAAGCTGTTCCGTTTCCGTCCAGCCATCCGGCTTTGGATCGCTTCGGAGAAAATACCACTGGCCTGTGGCTTGTCCAAGGGACGTCGTGCGGTTTCAAGAGCAACCGCTCAGCCGTATTTGGCAAGTCGAAGGTTCGCGGAAGAAACCTGATCGCGTGCGACTCGCGCGAGTTCTCGCGTTGGCGAATCGTTTGGTCTATTCGGCCTAACATGGTGTTTTGCTGGGGCAGATTGTTTGAAGAAAATTCTAGTACATTTAGTCGAGGTTGCGTCGGAAGTTGCTATAACGAGGCTGGGGCATGTGATTGGATTTGTGTATCTGTGGCGAATGAAAATCGCACTTGCATTCCTATTCACAAGCCTGCTTTTCGCCACAATATTTTTTTGCCCTTCGTCCAGACGGAGCGGAAAAATCAATACGTGCTGCGAGCCTCCAGCCACCTTAAGCCGGCAAGCCGGGAGAGAACTTCCGGACCTGTCTGCTTTGTTGTCTTCCCGAGGAGCTTTTCCTCGCAGCATCCAAGTAGGCTGGGGAAAAATCGAACATGGCCGCCTCTTCCCAGTCTGGCGTTTTACTCACAGCACAATGACCTCAGCAGTTTAGGGTCGAAAAAAAAGGAAGAAAAAACAGTACGAGACGGAAAACTCCCGGTTCCGTCATCGTTCGAGCGTTCGAGCCTTTCCACGGTAAAAATATCCCCTCCGGCGGATCACCGACGGCTGACGATGCACATTCCTGATGATTGATCAAAATTTACTCACAAATTCCACGCGTTCTAACACGACTTGACGATGGGGTTGAGATTCGCAGTACAAAAGGAGAACCGCTTCGATCGGAATGATTTAGTAGTGCTTTAGAGCAAACACTCGCCAGGAAAAGCCTTATTTTTACGACCAACGACTTCACCAACTTGTCCACTAGCGCACTTTATCTTCGACACAGCCTACTCTGCAGCCTGAACGATATCGTCCACGGCGATGATGTCACAGAGCATCGGAGAGAGTGAGAGAGACCGAGAGCGAAAGGCAAACGGACAAAGAGCGAGAGACAAAGGCGATCGCTGGTGTCAGAATGGGTTTTTCACGCCCCACGCGCTCAAACGGATTTCCCTTTCACCTTTCACTGCTGGAAAAGCGCTCCGTTCACTAACACTCTCACCACGCGCCGGGGGTTGGCAGAACAATCCTCGTGGTGCCTCGTTAGGGAGTTGGTTTATTTTGGCCCGGTTTTTGGGGTGGAACGAATCACGTTACACGTCCGCTCGGTTCACGGGACACGGAAGCATAAGAACCGTTTGGACGCATGGTATAGGAAGGAATTTTTGGGGAGGCCTGGCCTTAGCTGGGTGGGAGAGAAAACTGCGACAAAGAGAGCGAAGAGAGCGCGATTGCGCTGCAGAAAGTAGAGAGTGAGCAGTGAAGCGCCAAAAGACCAACTGAAGCATTTTCTTGCATGCATTTTTACCGTTCAACGGGGTTGTAAGTAGCGTTTTTTTTTCGAATGTTAGTCTGTTTTGTTTAAAACAATGGACATAATACAGTTTATCAGACAGATGGTTCAATACGAAGAACTAGTGGGAAATGATTGTTTGAAACCCATTTAAACAGGATATGTTACATGAAGGTGAATACTGAAGATGCTTTATTTTGTTCTTGATTTGGATATTTTCTATTTTATGCTAACTTTATTCCTGTTTGAAAATTTGTATTTTAAAAAACAGTGTGGCGCAAATGGATAACGATAAAGGATGTCGTATATTGCATAAAATGTGTGATGCATGTTGCATAGCGCAACAGCACGATATCGACCTCATCGCATTTGGTTAAATATGTCGACCATGCCGACTTAGGCGCTGGTCTCTATAGTGCTCATAAAAAACGATAGTTCGCTTCTCGCGACTTTGTTCCGTGCTTGTTGCAATTGATCTTTCTTCATGAATAGCAAGGTTCGTATATCCAACAAATTTATCGTCATCAAAAGAAACAAAATAAAACCCAACACACATTCTACGTAAGTGACGTAAAGTAGATGTTTTTATTGCTCACGTTAAAATAAAGCTACAAACTAGGTATTTCCGCTTTTCTACCCTCTGCTCTGTGTGATATTTACGCTGCTGCAACGTTCGCGCGATGCAAAATTTCTTTTTGCACCTTGTGTTGGCTTTGCCTTCTCGACGAACAAACCACAAAAAAAAACAAACAAACAAACGAGAAAAAAGTAAGCACAAAAGAACAACGCACCGAGCGGGGTTAGAGGCGGGCCTGACGGAAGAATATTCGCTTCCTGTCGACATGCCTCTAAAGATAATGAACGCTCTTTTGAACGTGTTCCTAGCTTTTGTAAGGGAACCGCCAAGTTTTGCCTTGCCCCTGCTAGTTTTCCATTAAATGCTGCTTCCTATTTGCACTGCAAATTTGCTCTTGACTTTTAAATATCCTCGCATGGAGCATCGAAACGAACGCACTCACTAACTTTCGCCTAAATGCAAAACTGACGACGGTTCCAGAAGATGCCGCGTGTGTCTTTAGCCACTAGTAGCCAAAGTAGCTACGCACGCACGTTGTACAAATTTTGCATTGATCCGCATGCAATCGATCTCTTGGAGCGTAACAAGAACAAAAAGAAGAAGAAAAAACAATGAAACAAAAAAAACAACGTAACAAAAATCTGAACACTCGGTTCGTAAGGCTGTTTTCCCTCCATTTTCCCTGTTAAGCAGCGTATTCTGCAAGTGGAGATGCCCTATACGTTTGATTACATCCCTTTTTTTCTGTGTTCCCTGTCGGTTACGCACTCACTAGGGGAACTTCTGAAAATGTCTCCCCGCTGTGTATTTGATCATCCTTTAGAAGCTCGCTTTGAACGGGAAGTGGGCACCGCCGCGATCCTCACTCGTGGCACGATGGCACGAACCGGAAGGTTTTGAACGCGCCGGAACAGTTTACTGCTGCTCCTGTTGCTTCAAGTACGCGGCAATGGCATCGAGATCACGCCGCATCCAGTCAGCATTCAGCCGGATCGTTTCGATCGACTGCGATACGGTTCGCTCGGTACCAGGGAACTCGTGCTCGCGGAAGAACCGCTCCACCTCGAGCGCTCGCTCCTCCGTCGAGAAGTTCTCCGTCAGGTACTTGATTAGGCGAGCGAGCAGAAAACCACCCTCGTACTGGTGCAGCAACACCTCCCATCGCCCGCAGAAGTACTCCCACGCCATATCGCGGCCTTTCGGATTGAGCGCGACCGATACGATCACGAACACTGCGTCCTGGGCGCGGACTTCTTCCGACATCGCGAAGTCGATCACCTTGCGTAGGATGTCAACGTTACCGATCGAGCCGAGGGCGCGCGAGATACGATCCTTTTCCTCGTGTAGGTCGGTCGCTCGGTACAGCCGTAGCATCTCGTTGTATGTCGCGAGATCGCCGTTTTGCAGTACGGCTCGGTAGCAGGTGCTACGGAGATCAGCCGGCAGGACACGTTTGTTTTGCGCGTGTTCCTCGAACCTGTGGAGGGTGGTACAAGGGATCATGATTAGAAAATGCTGCCTTATCCATGCTGTCACGTTGCCGTTGCCCTCTTACCTTCGTTTGCCTTCCGCTACCGTTTTTGGACAACCGAAAGACACCAACCGACCGAGGACGAGCGAGCGCAGCAGCGTGTCCAGATGGCTCTCGCCAGGTTTCACATCCCATCCGAGTTTTTCCGCGACCGGTTGGTACAATCGCACGCCGTACGCCGCGAATTGAGCCTCGACGGGCGTGTGAGCAAGCAGAAGCTGCAATTTCGCCAGGCAATTTGTGATCGAAGACCAAACGGTGTAGTTGCTCTCGTTCCGGTAAGCATCGATCACTTTCAGGGCCTAAAAAAGGGGTGTTCAAATCAAGCAAAAATCTCAGTGACATGATTCTAAACGCAATCTCCTGCACACTTACATCTACGGTGGCACTTTTGCCTGCTTGCACCAACGCGAACAGATCGTCGATCAGCCCAAGCCGATCGAGCGGTGGCAACGTCATGTCCTTGATCGCTGGCAGGAACTGCTCCAGCATCTCAGCCGGGTATTGCGTGCGATAATACCCGATTGTACCGGGGTTGATCTTAACCCAGTCCTTCTCTCCAACACCTTCCACCGTTATTTCGGCCGAATCCGCTTCCAACACAGTGGAGACAGCATAAGCCGCACCCGGCGTTGACACGTTGATCGGGATAAGCCACCGGAACGGTTTAGCCGGTTGACACCCATCGGCACAGAACTTCTCCTGTGCGATCCGCAACAACCGCCGGTTGCCTTCGAGCGGTTTCGAGGACAACACACGCACCACCGGGAAACCCATCTGCTTGATCCAGGTCGACATCACCGCCCCAACCGGCTTACTGCTCGCTTCCTGCAGCGCATGCCACAGATCCTCCGTGCTCGTGTTGCGGTACTGATGTCGCGTCAGGTACACGTGCATGCCCTTCTTGAAGTCCTCGTCCCCGATGTAATGGTGCAGCATCCGGATCACACTCGCACCCTTGTTGTAGCTGATCTCGTCAAAGATCTCATCGATCTCGGACGGGTGACCAACTGGCACCTCGATCGGATGCGAATTCCGCAAGCAATCGAGCTCAAGCGCACGCGTGTACATATCCGTCACGAACTGCGTCCAGATGTCGTAGTCCGGGAACAGGTGATCAACGCACAGGAACTCCACAAACGACGCGTAACCCTCGTTCAGCCACAGATGCGTCCACCACTCCATCGTGACGAGATTCCCGAACCACTGATGGGCGATCTCGTGTCCCACCGTCAACGCGATCGATTGCTTTCGGATGAGGGAAGTATTCTCCGGATCAACCAGCACGAACGTCTCGCGGTACGTGATCAGTCCCCAGTTCTCCATGGCACCAGCCGAGAAGTCCGAAATGGCGATCAGATCCATCTTCGGCAGCGGGTAAGCGATGTTGAAGTAATCCTTGTAATACGGCAGCACCTTCGTCGCGACATCCAGCGCAAATCGACCCTGCTCGCGCTTCCCAACCGGTGTGTACACCCTCACCAGCACCCCATCGGTGGACTTATCCTCCACGTAGTCGTACTCACCGACCACCACCGCGACCAGGTACGTCGACATGACGGGTGTTCGGTCAAAGTGCAACACACGCAGCGTTTCGTCCGCTTCGGCGGGTTTTTCCTCACGCACCGGCATGTTCGAAAGTGCCACACGGTCCTTCGGTACGACCAGCGTGATATCGAAGGTGGCCTTTATGGCCGGTTCGTCCCAACACGGGAAGCATCGGCGAGCGTCCGTCGCTTCGAACTGCGTCACACCCGCGTATCGTTCTTCACCGCTCGCCGAGAAGTACTTGCTGCGGTAGAAACCCTTCATCTTGTCGTTCAGTTCGCCGGTGAACTCCACCGCTAGGGACGCTTTCCCGGGTGGGATCTCCGTTTCGAACACGAAACATGCCGTCTCCTGGCCCGCATCGAACTGTATGTCCTTGGAGGTGAGCGTTCGATCGCTGAACGATACCGTCGCTTTGCCGATCTTCAGGTCTAGAGCGTTCAGGGTAATGCGATCCGTTGCCGAGTTGATCTGTGGAACAGAGTGTAGCATGGGAAGGATATTAGCTTTTCGTCCTTTTTTGAAGTTAGATCTCATTCATCTACCCACTCGGAATGTCCTCTAGCCATAGGCTCAAGCAGATAAGGCGAGTAGTCACCTTCACCTTCTTGAAGGTGCCTTGCAGGGTCATAATCTCCAAGTTGTGCAACAACAACAAAAAATCCCCCCAAACGGAGGGTCGCGCGTAAGCACACAACGGTACATGCCGTAAACAGCGGAAAGGTCGACGCTTTTCCTTCCCGCGTGGAAACAGACACGACCATCACGCTTGACTCCCTCCCAAAAGACCCGTTGGTTTTTAACCCCCCCAAAATGAGGGCGCCCCACGCCAAATGCGCGCAATCCACAATTTATTTTTGTACGAAGCATTTTTTGAGGAGGTGGGAAGCCCGGTTTTCACCACCCTCTTTTCTTCTTTTCTTATGCACCGGTCAGTTGTTTGCCGTTGAAACAAGGCAAGGTCATTTACCCTTGCAGAATGGCCTCCCCGTTCGTTCAGCGAGCGTCAACAAACAACCGATCGAGCGAAAATGCACCGCAAACGGGTGGGAAAACGCATGTTACGAAGTACGCCGGGTCAGTTCAACGGCACGGACGGTGAAAAGACAACACAATGTTCGTCATTGGGCGTCTCGAGATAGCATTTATGGCAGGCGATTTGCATCAGCAGGAGCTCGAGCAGAAGGATCAAGTGATCGAGCTCCTTATTAAGGCTCTCCTTGAATAGGATCTTCAACACAAAAATCCAAAAATCGTACCAAAGTGTGTCTAAACGACTGTAAAAGAGTGCTCACTTTTAGTACAACCCAATCCTCATCAACGCTTCTGCCGTTGCGGACTTTTGCTTTCGTTTCATTCATTCGCCGGCTCGTGCTTTTTGGCTTCTTGAGAGCTTGGCGTTCTTGGCCGCGTTTCGCGTTTCTCTCCCCCATCCGCCATCATCCACTGGCCGGTCATTCCGGTTTTGGGGAAGGGGCGAATATTTTCTGAATTTGCAGCAATCGCGCACAACAACAGCGTCGTCCTTCCGCGACATTCAGCCACCAAGGAACACCCGTCGTCGTATTACTCCCGTTCCTTCACGCACCGAGCGCATTCGGCATTGTCCGGATCGGTCTGGACAATCGACTTGGAGCTCCGAACTTTTGAAACCTGTTTTTTGGAACTCAGCCACAGCCGTTGTTCACCCTCTCGACCTGACCGAACCCGTGCGCGATTCGTGGGAACTGGCCGCGTTTCGTTAGGTGTCGCGATCGCGCGTGGGTCGGCGAATCCTTTTTTTTGGTTTGGGTTTGGAAACGTGCGTCGCTTCAGAGACTTCGAGCTTGGTCGTTTCATTGATCATCTGGCGGATTGGTTGTGTGGCTAGAAACAAAAAAAAAACGAACGAGCCATAAAAGGCTCACGGTGGCTTCGAGCACGTTTGGTGCTAAATTATGGCACAGAAGTGTCATAAGAATGCCTGCAAGGCGTTTTTATTTCCTCCTGGAAAGTGTCTAATCTTTGGTCTTTGTTTCACAAACCGCACTCATTAATAAACCTTCCTCAGTGAGCGAATCCGTGGGAAAGCGATAAAAAGGCTTTCTGACAGCACAAAAAGGATGCTAATTTTCTCACGAACCAGCCACGAACCGATCCTCCAGGACGATCACGCAGATAAGCGGACTGTTTATGATTAGTACAACCGCGTACGGTAAATGAGCGGCGGGTCCAATTTGTGCGCCCACCAACCTGTGACTGGCGACTGGCAGTGAAAGTAAAAGAACCATTAGAAAGGCTCCCGGTAAGCAGGTAAGCAGGAAGTAATCTTTACCACCGTACCAGCGAATGCCACCGCGGTCGCGTTACAGCCGCAGGCACGCGGACGATAAATTCCAACGAGAATCCTGTCCTCCCTCAACCGGGTTTCTTGCCTGGAAAACCACACACCGCAATCGGAAAAAAGGTGGGGGTTGGCGATTCGTGCGCTTTTGCATGAGCCCTTTCCCTTTTATCTTCGGCTCATAATCGGTGGTGCGCTGCGGTAAATCATTGCACAAAATGGGCCATAAATTGTGCGGCTAGTGATCGGAATCGGTAACGTATATTTGTGACCTTTCCCGACCGATCGGTGCCGTAGAGCAGGGCAAAAGGCTTTCGAGCACGGCTCGATGTCTGTACATCGAGGTGAACATCGAGACCTTTTAAAAGGAAGGCGTTAAACGATTGTTAGGATTTTTCTTTAATGAACTACAACCATATCCTGCGTGTTCTATCGAGAATTAGGTGTTTGTTTTTTTTTCGACGTACATTAGTAAACAAATTGGAAAGGGTTCCTCTTAGATTAATCAAGATTTTTCTCTCGTCCCTAGGACCGAGCTCGTTAACATCACCGATCAAATGGACAACGCTTGGACGAAGGAGAAAGCACACAACGCAAAAAAAAAGCCAAAACAGGTGAGAATGTGAAACCCGAGCCCGTTTAAGCTGAAGGGACCGCAAATTTAGGACCTATCCATTTCCGTCCGCTTTGGGATCCGGATCCGCCCCATACCTTTTTGAGGCTCATTTGCGTTCGTCCCGTGGCTGGCAGATCCATTCGAGGGATCCGCCATACACACATAATACATACATAAACCTAACAGATGATTATCATTAGCGATCCAAGCCGATGGTATGAAGGGGGATTGGGATGGCCAATTTGTTGAAAAAAATAGAGTCTAACAGCAACAAAAAAGGCGATCCTCTCGACTGGATGCGGCTCAAAATTAATGCGGCACTGGGGCTAGGACACATCGCACATCGTTATCTGCGGAACCTGACGGGTGTTTAGAGGGTCGTTTGTTCCACTCCAAACCACCATCAACAAAAAAACACACACACGCAGACATGCGCCATATATTTGGGATTTAAATTGCGGCGAGATTCACCGAAACGCAACATGGTCCCCCGATGGAGGATTGCAAATTATTATACCCTGACCCTTTGAGAGGCAACAAGGAAGGGAAAAAAAAGCATAATTTATTTTCCAGGAAAATCTAATGATCCCCCTTCTAAAAAGCCTCTGGTTTGGTCTCTGGTTAATTGCATTCCGTCCGGGTTGTGTCCTTCCGCAAACGGGACGGACCCCCATGTGGCAATTAGTTTCCATCGCTACCGGGCACGTTTTCGCCATGGTCACGCGTGGGTGGCGTTTGAAAATGAACCTCCCAGAACGCCCCCGCTCTGGTAACCGTGACAGCTGACGAACGCGAAGGAACTCCCGGCGTGTGGTGCCACCGTGTCGTTGTTGATTTATGCTATGGCACCGATTCCAATTCGCACGGCCAATTTCTCAACCCACGGAAGGCGAAAGGCCTCCACACACCTTCAAGCGGCGCGCCACAAAGAAACAATATTAAAAAAAGCCGCCTGTCCCTCGCATTGTACCACCGCGGTGGAACCGGTCCTGGCACGCTGCTCCACGTGACACGAGGGCGTACACGTATTGGGGGTGGATTAGCAAAAAGCACGCCAGAAATGGGGGGGTGGAAAACGATCCCAACGTACGTAAGAATCGTATGTAAGATCGAAACGTATGTAAGAAGTCATTTGATTGGTAAAACATTTTGAAACAAATCGTAAAATAGTCTTCATACCATGCCCAGAGACCCCTTCAATCGCGACAATTTCTCCCTAATAATTCCAACTGATCGTGAACAATGTTAACACAGTGCTGCGCAGTTCGTTTCCCTTTCAGCTGCAACGATGCATTCGCTGTTCCAGAGCGGAGCACTGTTATGTTGCACCAGCGGGAAGCAATTGCTCGAGTGGCGGTTGAAGCATCCGCCGTTTAAATGTCACTTGCAACAGTGTGGCCAATGTGGGTTGGTCTATAGAGAAAAAAAGCACGCCCACATCCAGCACCCCCCATTAATCGAATGTGCCAGCATTCCCCCCCCAGCGGCTAATATACCCTACGGCAGGCCACAGCCAACACGCGGGTACTTGAAACGTTGCATCACCACCCTGTGGCCCTTTCTCAGGCCCCTGTGGCCCAACCGGACCATCAGCAGCAGCATAGCATCTGTTTCGCTATGCTAATTCGATTCGATCCTTCCCGGCAGCCGGTACCGTTATGTTGTTTTATTTACCACCATTTACCGGTTGAATGTCAACGCAACCGCGGGGAGGAGTAGAATACACTGCAGGTGGGGGTTTTGTGTGTATTATTACCATCCATCCAACCCCCATAAAACTTCCATCCTCTTTCGCTTTGATTCCATAATGCGCATGGGTTTTCATGATCGCCAATACACGCGCGTATGCGATCGTGGGGGTTGTTTTGGTGGTGTATTTGTTTGTTTTTCGCAACCCCCGCAGTGATCGTGCGTGGGTAGAAGGGACATTACCTCACCGAAGAGGCTATTCCAGGAAGGATGCAACCCAACATCAACATACACGATGTTTTGCCGATCAACATGCATTTATTGCACCGCGATCGATTGGGTAGTTTTTATTGTGTTTTGTTTAAGGATTAGATCACGATTCCACTGGGTGTTTTTGGGAAAGGAAGCAAGGAACATAATTGCTTTTCAAACCGCACAACTTTTACGATCAAACGGTTGCTAAATTCCCACCATAAACGCACGCCGTAAAACATAAAGACGGCTTCCCCATCGGGTCCCGTTGCAAAACGAATTTTACGATCACGTGTCGATCGTCACCTCCCTTCCACACCGTAGTTGGCTTCATTTCTTTTCTCTCTCTCTCTCTCTCCCACCTTCCCACAGAGGAAGTGTTGTGGAATTTAACAACCACCGCTAAAACGTGGCGCTTTTTGGGGGCTCGCGTTTCGCCACGCGGCAGACACCCTAGCGCCACTTGACCGCGGTCTGAAGTGAAAGTGGGTGCCTGGCTTTTTGTTGTTGTGCTTGGGGCTTCGTTTTTTTTTTTGCTTCGCTTGGCCCGTTCGCGCCTTTTGGTCGGTTGTTGCTCGCAATTCACAAGCATTCCGCGTACAAATTGTTGCCAGTCTCGCCGTTGGTTGGGTGGGAGCAGCAAGAAAAGAAGCAAAGGGTTGACGACTCACGCTACGAAGGAATCAAAGGCACACCCCCGGCGTGGGTGTTTTTCGCACTGAATCTACAGTGGGTTGGGTTGGGTGGGTGGTTATTGCCAAAGGGTTCACCACCACCGTTGCTTTCCCCCAACTGCCGGGAACGTGCTTTTTTTCGATCGATTTGGTGGCATGAAAAACTGCAGGACGAAGCGTGTTTGTGTGTGCTCTCTGGGACCAATAAAAAAGGATTGCTGCATTGCGGCGACGGAAGAGCTGGTTCGTGGGGGGATACACGGGAAAAGGTCGATGAACTCTGCTATCGGATGAGTTTCGAAGGGTTTTTTACTCGTTCTTTGAGCAAAATTATTAGTTCGCTTATAGCGAACAAAACCAAAAAGGCATTTCCAAACATACACACCCTGTGGCAAAAGCGTTTGACAGCTGTCTACTACAAAACAAAGAGAAAACAGCCTACTAAGCCAACGTAATCGTGACAGTCGAACCAATCCAAGGCAACAGTGCACGCTTCGTTCGAGCTGAAAACCTGAACCGCCCGGTGTATCTTATCTCTCAGAAGGGGAACTTTCCTTCAAAAGGCTGTTTATCTAAGTGTAATTATTCCCGCGGGTGCCGCGTTTACAGTGTTTGCCATTTGACACGTACTACGACAAATAGTGCACACGGCCAATCCCACCGGCTGCAGCCCTGTTAGTGCTCTCTTTCTCTCTCACATACCCACACCCACACAAAGATACTTGTGCTCTCGGAATCTGCGCGGACTTTTTGTGTTATCTCAAACGGGCGTTAAATCAACAAAACGTGTTGCCCCGAAACGCGCTCGGCCGGTCTAAGACCCCCTCAAAATGGCGCGCCCCAAAAAAGTGCCCTTAGTTATTCTTTCTTTCTTCCTTTCTTCTTTTACTTACTTTCAGCTGGACGGTGGTGTTGCCCTCGAACGTGAGCGCGGTCAGATTCGGTTTCAACGTCAGCTCATAGTGCTCCGGAAGCACGTTCGTCGGTAGCCGCTGGAATTCGGGCTTGCCGGCAGATGCGGCACTGGCAGATGGCGACATTTTGGGTTCACTCGACACGACGGACACGTCACAGCCACCGGATGATGATGTGATGGTGCGTCGATGACGCTTATCGACCGTAGCAGCAGCAGTGGCCGATTGCAGAAACCACCGTGGCTTATCGCACACACCAGCACCGATGTGGATGGAACGCGATGGATTGGTGACCACCGGGAATGGACCACAAACAGCCGAACCGCCGATCACCGCGGTCACCGACGAGTGTGCGTTTCGTTGCCACGCCGACGACGACGACGACGACACGGCTCGTGGTCGTGGTGACGTGACGATCGACCGATGATGGGCCGCCACACGACGCACTTGGACGCAGCAGCAGCAACGGCAGCGGCAGCAAATTCGATAAACGACGTTCGCGGTGGATCCGACACACCGACGGAACGGGACACACACTACGGCCGGTGATGCTGGTGCTGTTGCTGTGGGGCGATATTTGACGGATTTACCGCAATTGCGTGAGCAGTAGACAACCAATGGTGCGGGAGTGTACACACGCGCGCGCGTGCGTGCGTTTGCGGAAACGCGAAAAAAAACCTAGGCGCGGTTAAAAGCCTCTAATGGCTGGCGATGTGTGAGGATAGGACCTGGGCGTATAACAGGAAAATTTGGGAGGGAAGAAACAGAGGACCGTAGAAGAAACCTAACCGACGTCAACGAGGACGGCGACGACGACGACCCAAAAAAACTCGCTGCGTTTGCGAACTGGCCAACCGCACTCACGCGCTGTCAAACTTTGTCTGAGAGAGCAAGCGCGCGCGGAAATCCGCGAAAACCCAGAGCATTCCAAAAAAAGTTAGGGCTCCCCTTTCAAGCCGTTCTCTTTCTCTCTCTCACAAACGCGCTCTCATTTTCCTTTTCTCTCTCTCTCTCTCTCTCGCGATACGCACAGTGGCATTCGAATGTTCACTGCGATCGATCGAAAACATGTGCTTGCATTTTTGTCCGATTGCATCACATGCACGGTAGTAGTAATTCGGTTATCGGCAGCTTAAAAAGTCCACTAAGTTTCAGTAGATTTTATTCTGTTGCACTGCCTTTCAAACACTAGACAAATAACGGCAAATTTTACGCGCAATGTTTATGTAAACAGTTTGTGTTTTGTTACAAACGATACCGTAAATCAAAATACGCCCGCCTGTGATCCCGTTGTACGAGAAAAAGGTTGTGAAATTGAGCAAAAACAAGAGAAAGGAGAGAGCGAGAGAGAGAGAGAGAGCGCATGCTTGTGCAATTCGATTGAGCGAAGTTACGTACGTACACTCTCAAGCAGGGAATGAATGTTTATATGCTCTACGCTCATGTAGGTGAAAGTTATGGAAGGTTCTGAGAAAACAGAGAGTGTGCGGCTCGTGTTAAGTTGGGAATAAGGAATAGAAATAACTATCGAAACGTAATTGCGGATTGATCATGATTGCAGAAATCAATAACAAGACGGTCGATTGTAATTTACACACGATACATTTGATATCACGCTACGTACCTATGGCGAAGCGACGAGAAAGCGTAGAAACAAGAGAAGATTGCACGCGAAAAACAAGGCTTTTTGTGAACATAATCGACATCAAGCGAACACTGCCATGTTACATAATAATTAAGACGGAATTCTTGCTTGTTAATGAGCAAAAAGTAGCGTTTAGAAGACGAAATACGGATATTTCTCGCGATTTTCCAACACCCGGCGGAATAAGGAAATGTCAAACGTGTGCTATAATATTAGATTGAACGTCAAAACCGTGATACAATTGTAAAACGCTTAAAAAGAGGTTAGGTAAACAGAGCAACGAAAAATGATTGTTATACGAGCAGCAAACGGACGCAATTGCTTTATTATTTTAACATTCATACGGAAAAGAAGATTTTTTGCGGTTAAAAATGCGTTAAAAATATGTAACACTTTGTAAAAAAAAATAACTGAATAAAGATTATAAGTGTGCCAATTGAAATGAATCGTGTTTTAAATTATTGAGAAATACGCGCAAACTCGTTTAAAAGGTAATTATTAGGGGCCTTTTTAAAGACCAAACCAATAAAATAATGATGAAAAAATATTACCTTTGAAATTGTTAAATTTTTTAAAATCCTTATATTTATTAAAAATTAAATTTAAAAAAAAAATTAAAAAGTAGAACACCCCCTTAAAAAAATAAAAAGTAGAATGCCCCCTTAAAAAAATAAAAAGTAGAATGCCCCCTTAAAAAATAAAAAGTAGAATGCCCCCTTAAAAAAATCAAAAGTAGAATGCCCCCTTAAAATATTGTCGCAGTAGAGCACCCCCTTAATTTGGGCCCTGGGCGGTTACCTACCTGGCTCCTGCGCTCCTGTTACTTGTGCTGCGAAAAAGTCCGATTTTGGGGCCGATTTTGGGACCAAAATTTGGACTTTTTCGCAGCGCAAGTAACAGGAGCGCAGGAGCCAGGTAGGTAACCGCCCGGGGCCCAAATTAAGGGGGTGCTCTACTGCGACCAAACCTTAAGGGGGTATTCGACCCGGATTTTTTTTTAAATTTTATTTTTTTTTTAAAAATTTATTTTTTTTAATAATTTAAAAAATTTTAAAAATTTTCAAGTTTTTTATAATTTTGAAAAAAAACTTTTTTTTTCACATCTTTTGACCTGCCGTGCGCTTTGAGCATATTTTGGCCGGGATTTTTTTCAACCTTTTTTGCATCGTTTTTTTCTCTCATTTGCCGTGTTTTGCCCTGAAGGCGAGAACGAGGTGAAAAGCGGACGAAAATTTTCGGAAAATTCGTAAAAAAAATGCGAAACACCAAGATTACAGTTCACTGAATTGTTTGTATTTATTCATTTAATTATTTAGTTACTCCACCGCCGCTCCTTCCTGCTTTTCCATGTCCCGTGCGACGACGGGACGCTTCCCTGCCCACATCCCAAGTGGATCTCTGGCCGTCTTATACCATTTTTTTGTGTTTGTTTGTTTGTTATTTATTTAAAGTTTAATAAATAAACAATATTTGCCTGTTTTGTTTCCTTCCTTCTTTCCCTACCACCGCGCGCGCCTGCCCTACGCTTGCTATCATCATTATCATTTCCTGTTTCCGCTTTTGCGCTTGCGCGTACGCGTTCCGATCGCATTCCCGCGGCTCGCGTATCCCTCGCATCCCCACGCAACCAGTTGTGTTGTTTTAAAAACTATTTACAAAAATATGAAAGATTTAAACGCGTTTCGCGCCTCGTACGCGTTCGGAGCCTGCTGGCTCCTGCTTTCTTTTATTCTCCGTGCCCGCCGGTTTCAGCATGCGTTTCTCGTTTGCGTAGTCCCGTTCGACGGTAGCCGCATGCGCGCGTATCCTTTCCAAGTTCCCACGCGTTCGCCATTCGCTTCGATAGATTGGCCACAAACACAAATAGCGATGCGTGCTGGCGATCAAAAGCTGGAGGAAAATCTGCATATTGGCTGCTCGCGCTCTCTCTCTCTCTCTCTCTTTCTTATCAGCTAGCGGGAAAGGCTGGTGACTCGTTTTCCTTCTACCTTTCTTTCTCCCAGGGATGTCCAGTGGCCGCTTCACCTTAACCGCGGTTCTAACCTCCGGCTCTAGCTGCCCTCACGCCTCGAGTCACCTGTGAGTTTTTATTCCTTAACCTTTTTTTTCTCTTTGTTATTGTTGTCAGTAAAACTATGGACGAAATTTGTGGGATGGGAGCGTGCATACTTGTGCGTTTGCGTGTGTGTGTGTGTTTGTGCGCGTGTTTGCGTTAAAAAATCGTGCCGTAACCTGAGCGCGCTGAGCTTTTCCTAATTTTTCCTCGCCTGCACCACGAACCTAATCCTGAATCCTTTCTCTACTTCTCTCTCTCTCTCTGTCTTGTTGTAGGCAAAAAAGAAAGCTCGTCACGATGAAAATTATGAGCAACGTGTGGGAAGAGATGCAAGCGATGCGATCGCTCCTAACGATCCCTTTATTTGCTTCTTCCGGGGACGGTATTGAGAAATGCTAGTGGGGGGGTGTAATGTGTGCATCACGTGTGGGGGTGGAAATAAATTTACCTTTGATGGCGTCTGATACCTAAACGTGCAAGTCAAGGATTAACGCGAAAGAAAACGATCAACCGATCCTCTCTCACATGCTTTAACGATCATTGGGGCCTTGTCCTGTTTTCAGCTAGATTTCTTTACGATTGGTTCGATTAAACCGCAAGGAATGTCAGTCGAATGTGTCGCTACTAAAGATTGAATTATGCTTCTACGCTAAACGGCGGTTGCCCGATAAGTTACCCCCATGGTGTAAAGGATGGTTTAGTTTAGAGCTTGCCCTACAGAACGACCTGTGACCTATTGTGGGATGGCAAATCCGACGAAAACTGGATAATGCTCCATAGTTTAACGGTTGGTTTTTGGCTTTTGCTTGCGCCTACTTCAAAAACCACCTTCTGGCCTACTAGATCGGAATGCTAACGCGTAACTGTTATATTTTTTTCTTTTCTTTCTTTCGTTCTTCTGACTACGACTATCTGCTAGTATGTTACGGAACGCGATAGAAGGTGCGCTTTTACTTTCAAGGAACGAAACGAACAAAACGGGGGACAACACCGGCAACAAGGGTACCACTGGTGGCCCCGTTGTGTTTGCTACACCTGCGTGAGTGTGTTTTTTCTAAGAGCTAATCTATCCTTGCTTGTGGCGTGTTTGGAGCCGACGCTAGAAATTCCATGCACCTAGGACTGCGGCGGTTAATAAACGCGCACCGAGCGGTCTCTGAAACGTAACCAAACACGAACGAAGTGCTAACAGATCCATTTCCTTGGATAGTACCGAGCTTTTCCCCTCGCTTATTTGCAACAAATTCCTTTCATTTTCTACGCACTTTCGAATCAGGATTAAAAACCACCTGCGCTGCTTGTGGAGTTGTTACGAGAAGAAAAAAAAAACGATTTGCCTATCAGTTTCTTATCGTTTTGTCGCTGTTTGTTTGCGGTTTTTTCCCCCCTCCTATGCTTGCTCAAGATTGTTACACTACATTATATGCTAGAGTTGTGTTCTTGCGTAGGTTAAGAAAAAACGTTGCGCACGTGTGCTTAAAGTCACAACTGCGATGACTGCGGTCAGTACATCCTTACATCCTCGCATACGTTACACACACCAAACAAACAAAAAAAATGTATCCATAAACAGCACACTTCTTTCTCGCGCGCGGCGCCAAAAAGGTCGGAAAAATACAAAGAGTTCACAGAGCGCGCCGAACCGTTTTTCGTGTTTGTTTTGCTACTACCGTGTTTACATTGCTAGACGATTGCCCGCTTTCCTGTTACAATTTGTTCGTATCGTAAATACTTATAAACATGTCCGTGCGTTTTGCTTCAATTAGGTTACCTTATGCTTAGATACTCAAAACACCATTCCATCATTCCGGCTCGCTATTCCGTGGTTTTCTGTTTTTTGGTTTGCTTTCGCTCGCCTTATCTCTCCTCAACTCCTTCGCGCCTCAATATCACATTTACGTCAGAACCAAATCGATCTTATTAAACTATCAAAAATTCAAACATTCATACATCTAAAGTCGGGTTTAGTTCTGTAATGTAATTAGTCGCCCTCTCGTGCAGTGGTATGCTTTGTGGGTGTTTGCCATTCGTTCGCCCTCTAGGGTTGGGTACGCACTACAGAACGAGGTTTGTGCCTTAGCCTGTTCAACACAACTAGTCGCTCGGTTTTAAACCGGCTTTTGTAGATTTTAATTTGTTTTAATACCTCAAAACGACGACGACGACGACTGCTATTGATTCCTACTGTGTCTTTTCTATCTGTAATTTCCACCGCTGTAGGGCGGGGTTTTTTTTCCTTCACTACGACGCTAAGTATATTAGTAGGTTTATTTTCCTCCCCCAGGTCTGGCCTACGTCTAGTGGTCTCGTCCCCGGCGGTGGACGAGTACGAACATTAGTTTTTGTTTTGTTTTGTGTTTGTTGAATGTGCAAGCAACGTTTACGCGTTAGTTAGAGAGAAACATAAACCGATCGCACGTGGGCGAAAAACATGCCTAGTGCAAAAACTGCCTGTTCATCAATTGAATTGTTGAAGTTTATAACACGACGGCCTGGCAGGAGACACAGGGATATTCTGTTTGTTGCGTGCGGCTTGTGTTTTTTTTTGTTTTCACTAGAAAAAAGATGCTGCTGCTGGCAACCTACGCCAGCCTACCTAATTTTATGATCAGAATTTTCTTTTAGAAGATTGCTTTATCGAGCTGTCCCTACTAATGTTGCAACTATTCTGCGCCTCGTGCGCGTGTGTGGGTGTTGTGTGAGAGAGTTTGTTCGTCGGCTAACGACCAGTCCGTAATTATTATTCTAAACTACTACCTTTTATCTACTTTTAAAGTATCTGCTTTATGCATTAATTTACGTTTTGCTTAACTTTCGCTCGTTCGCAACTGGTTTGAAATTTGATTTGCGTTTATTGTTTTAGAAGTTCCTCTTTGCGGCTCAATCAATCAAGTTTTGCTACGTTCGACTTTTTGCTCTCTCTCCCCCCTCTTCTTGTTTAACTGTGTACGCGTGAATGCTTGTATTATTATACTGTTGCACACTACCTTAACAAACGGCTCAAAACCTCGTACGCAAATAGAACAACAACCCAAAAAAAAACGTTTAATACTATCACCGAACGGCTTGCGACGGCTTTCTATCTGCTGGATCAGGCGCCCGATGGGGCAAATGCATTCCTGTGTTATGTGTAATTTTGGTGGCGTGGACGCAGCAGCTTCCTACACAAGATCCATCATTGCTTTTCAAACCCACGACCGGGTACATTTGTTCTGCGTGGTATGGTTTTGGAGAATTTGCTTCTCTAAAGCGATTTTCTTTTACTGCTTTTGATTATCTATCTCGATTGCTGTGAGCAGCGGGCATCCGGGGGTGCGCTTTGTGATCGTGTGCGCCTGTGAATATGTCCGTTTAACCGTTTGATCCCTGAGAGGAAACGAACAATTTGCGAGCAGTTGCATCCTTTTGGTGACGTTAACCAGTTAACGGGCTCAATAGTAGTTGCAGGGTCGTCGAAAAATGAAATAAAAAGAAAAAGAAGAGAAATAAATTAAAAAAAAAACATAATGAAATGATAAACTACTACCTAAACGTAGAACAAAACAACCGATAATAAAACAAACGTGTACGCTACTTTGAAGATTGTTTATTTGTTTTGCCTTTTTGCTGTTCCGAACCCTCGTAAAGTGCACGTGGGTTTCGAGGCTCAGTTGTAGAGTCAACATTTGCTTGCTGCTAAAGGTACAACTGAGGATCATAAAACACAAAATTTACCTATGCTTTATATCAATACTTTACCGATCGTGTGTTCGTCCTGCCCTACCACCCACGATCAACAATTTAAGGGGAGTGTGAAATGTGTGAAAAGGCTAGACCATATAGTCTATATATATACGATACGATCACCACGGGGAAAACATGTGTGCCCGGAATAACAGCGGTGATCGAATGAGGCGCTCACTAATCGAAACGAACGAATGGGTATAATAGATGCGAGTAGCAGGGATGAAGCGAAACTAAAACTATGTACTTTTCAATCGAAAAGAGTATGTGTATAATATTCACCAGCGTTTAAAATTATAGAACCGTACTGCCGTGGGATTGCGCCCTACTAAAGGACCTTCCGTGGGGAGGACTCGCCGATTAATCGTAGCGGGTTTATTCCGGATATTTACTAGCGCCCTACCATGCGTGACGCAGGCGGGGGTAATGTTTTCCACTAAATGCATCAAGATGTGTTGTTAATGTGTGTGTGTGTGTATGTGTTTCGGTTTTAACTTATGGAAACATTGCCGTCAGACTGTATGCACCGGCGGGTGAGCTTTACATTAATTGCATTTTAGGCCCATGTTCTCCTTTTTTTCCGGTTCCTTCCGTTACGATGCGTTTCGGTTCGTGTGCACCGCAAAGAGGGACACAACCAAAAACCAAACTAGTATACCGACATAACACATGGCGATACCGTATGCATGCCGGACTCACAGCCTGCGGAAGCGCAGAACAACTTAAAAGTATGCTGCTCTTCTTCTCTCACTCGTCTCGTGGCGTTCGTTCGGTTTCGTTTTTACGCTGAAACAAACGCCGAAGAAGAAGCTCTTCTAATCTCTGCCCCAGAGGTTATGAGCTGAGGGTGTTTTTTTTTCTCGATAAAGCACTAGAAGAAATACTCTAAAACTCATAAGCGAAACAATCAAGAAAACGGGAACTCCGTGCTTTTGTTGCTCACACACGGGGCCTGCGTTGCCACAGCTAGACCTCGCTGTCGAAAACACAACCGAAAGGACAAAAGTTTAAAATAATAAACGAACGAGAAAAAAAAAATCAATACTATACGAATCGGTAAAAGAATCTGTGGCTAGTGTACAGCTAATATCGCGATAATCGCTGCCATTCCCGATACCTTGGGTTACTTTCAGTAGAGCTTTCTTGTTTTGTACATTGTGTAAGGCAAAATAAATCTGATAAAAAAAAGTACGTATAATCTAAACATCGTTTCGCAAAGCGCATCTTGCTCCGAACAACTCAACCGCATCTTTTTCTCTCCTTCCATTTCACTGCAGCACAGGGACGGGGATGTGATTTGTGAACCGATAATATGCGCTTTGGCAAATGTGAAAATTCCAACAGATAGCTGAAAACGTTCCACGTGGCCAGGGAGTGTGTGATTGTGTCCGACGGTATGTGCATATGTGTATGAATTGATCACATTCTTTAGCTTCACTTTGGTTCCCGTGGATAGCATCTGCTGCGTGGCCGTTTGATTAATTTTTCGTTTTGCTCTAATTCTGTTTCAGACGGACTTTAGGACTCGTGCGGTGCGGTGTTCTTATCTGTTCCAGATCCAGAGCCCACATTACTGAAAGGAGGCAAGAACAATTGAGGGACTAATGTCTGGATCTAAGAGGCCCGTAGTGGCCGTTTGATTATTGAACGGACTTTTGTTTACTTTGCTTTGTTTTGGTTGGCCAAACAGTGGGAGATTCTCCCGCTGCTACCGTTTGTTTTTTTTTCTGGCTCTGCACCTATCCGCAATGAGAGAACTTGAGGATATCTACTTTTGATTTCGTTTCCGCTATTCTGGCATGGCATCTTTACGCTTTTGCTTTTCAACTTTCTCTCTCCCATTTTGCGCCTATTTTCTACTAGACCTACGATGCGGTGTGTGAGGTGTAGCTGCATTTCAATATCCCATTTTGCTAAGACCTTCCACGATCTGCTGCTTGCTTCATCCTAAACGCTCACTTGGAACAAGCGGGACGTAAGACCCAACAGAGAACGATTGAACGGGATGGAAGGGTGTTTAATCTTGCACCCTTAATTGTTGCTGCTGCTGCTGCTGCTGATCAACGCCAAGCGCACACACACACTCGGCGGGGTGTGCTCTGTATGCGGGGGGGTTGTAAATCATCATCTTCCACTGCGTCTTCTGCTAACCAGCAACGCAGGTAATCACATTAACTACTAACAATAATAACGTATTGCATCTAGGGTTTTACTTTGTCTTAACTCTCATGCACGGTGCCCATGGTGGCGGTTCGGTTCCGGATGCAAGTAAATACCTTCCACCGTGAAGATGGAGAGCTCTGCAAGGATAGACAGACGCAAAAAAGTGTGTTAGTATGGGGAAAAAAACTCCTGTTTGACGAAGACACCAGCACACCACTCACCATCCGGCAGTTCGTATAGCTTTTTTGGCAACGACGCAAAGTACCGATGGCGTAGCGCCTCGTCCGCGCTTATCCGATTGTCCGGATTGAGCTGCAGGAACGAGGTGGCCATCGTTTCGCCCTCGTTGATGTCGTACAACCGGGGGAAGCTCAGTCCGAGCTTGCGGGGTTTGAAGAAGCCTGTGGCGAAAAGAGAATGATCAGTAAAAAAAAGAAAAGCCTTCAAAAAGGGAGAAAAAGGACACCCTCCTTCGATACGTACCTAACATTTGCAGCTTGTATCCCGGTAGGTGCGTTACCCCGGGCCACGAATCCTCCGTCGGTGTGCCGAGGATTTTGAAGATCTTATCCAGCTGATCGTACGTGTCGCGTATGCCCGGGAACGTCGGCATGCCGGTGATCATCTCCACGAAGATGCACCCGACGCCCCAGATGTCGAGCGAGGTGGAATACTCCGTGCTACCGAGCAGCACATCTGCGTAGGGTGAAGGAAAGAAAGTTAGTCTACAAGTTCGGGTTTAGCGTGATAGGCTAGGAACAGGGAACACTTACCCGGTGGTCGGTACCACAGCGTGACGACCTCGTGCGAGTACGTGTGGCTTGGAACACTCTTGGCCCGGGCCAATCCAAAATCGGCCAGCTTCAGCTCGCCCATCTCGCTGATGAGCAGGTTCTGCGGTTTCACGTCCCGATGCAGCACCCGCCGCTTATGGCAATAGGAGAGCCCTCGCAGCAGCTGGAAGAGAAACAGCCGCACGTTCCGGTGATCGAGCCCGCCTGGGTGCCGCTCCATGTACTGCGACAGGTCCGTGTTCTGGAAGGAGGCCGCACGACGCATGTGAACATGAGAAAGCTTGTAGTACACGAGAAAGCAACGAGAGCAACCGTTTTCTCCCGCCGCGGTGTAGTAACTACTAATTAGCATCAATAATTAAAACGAAACCTAATGCGCTTGAATTACAATGAGCATACACACACACCCACCCACCCGCTCCGATCCTTTTACCGGCTTGTCCCAGGATGCTCCAGGACGAGGCGAACACGATCGAGAACGGGACGGTATGTGAGGCTCGAAGCCATAAATTACAGTTTCCATCGAGAGGGTGTACGCGCGCATTCGACTTTCCCACCAACCAGGCAAGCCCACAGAGAAGGTGGGTGTGTGGAATGCCTCGGAATGCCTGCCTGCTGCCTAATTAATAATTTAATTCAATAAATTGCCATTGCTGCCGGCACCGGGAACAACGACGGTCGCTCGGCACATCCCAGTAGGCAGTGTTCGCGTTGGGATAGCAACGCGGCATGGCTTCTATGGTTCCAAATTTTGTATCAATTTCCCTCCACCACTAAAAGACCGGCTGTTGCTTTGCGGGGAAGGAACTTGATCAAACCAGGAAGTTACAACGTGTATCCTTTGTGCTTGGGATACGTTCGAATCAATATGGATCCCGGAACCGAGCCGGAAGAATACAGGTGCGTGATAAATGGCGTATGCCAGGCACGAGGTTGAGAATGAGGGAACTTTCCTGTTGCAAGGATCTGTGGGGTGGCCGTTCCATCGATGATAGCTAGAAGCCACCCAGGGATGGCACACAGTCCACAGGGAACGGAGAAGAAAAGCTCGATGCAATCGAGGCCGCTTGCTCCTTTTCTTTGTCGGTCGGGTTGCTTTGTTTCGGTGTGCAATTGTTCGGTCACGGAACCAAGCGGAGAGGCTGTTGTAATTTATGTACTCGTTTTGCCACCGTTACACAAGAGACACCGTCTGCCTCGTCGATAGCTTCATCCGAGGTCGAACAAGACGCTCGTGTTCTTTTAGCTCCATTGTTTTTGTTCTCCCCGGGAAGGTTCATCGTACGGTGGGCGTTTGGCGTTGCTTTTGGGAGCTCCATCCTCCGGCAGGAGCCAGCAGCGCGCCAAGGCACAGGCACAATGATGAATTATGGGCGGGCAGCAGCGGACGCATCAAAAAAAGGGGGATTTCGTACCTAAAACCGATAAACATAGCACGGTGCATGGAACGTAGGAACGGCACACCATGTGGCGTAAACAATTTATGCTTATTTTCCTTCCGCAAGCAAGCCCGGCCGAGCGCGTTGGTTGATTTACGGCGGGAAGGCAAACAAACCAATCTGTCAACCGCAGGAATTGGGGCGCGCAATCGTTGTCGCAATGATCGGGCAATGGGAGTGAAATTTGTTAATGGTTTTGCAATGGCGCCGGAAAGGGAGCGATTTGAGTGGTTTAAATACGAATTAGGGGGTCAATTGAAAAGAAATCATCCAGCGACCCCCATCCGCAGGCCCCATCCAGTCCATTTTTGGTTCCCTCCTGCAATGACGAATGATCCTTGGGAGTTTTTAATCGTCTTCCAAAACGAGTTTCGTAGACGTAACGTGTTGCCCTGGAGGGAATGCATCTCAATCAGCTCCGTTTCACCACTGCGTTGGTGCAATTATGGTGCTTAAAGGACGATTAAAGCTCGGGACAAAAAAAAACAAAACAAAACACCGCCACCGAGTGGCATTTGTTAGCGATCCCCAAGTGGTACGACAGAGCCGCCTGGCATGTCATTTTCCCTCCAGGCTCCAACGGGGATACCGGGTACGGTCGTCACCGGGACCACCACCACGCTATGGCACGCAGGAGATAATAAATCACACCGGAAGGAGAGGAAAATTGATGCCTGTGCTGCGAGGAAAAACCCCAACCCGATGGGTGAGACTCGCTGGGGTGTAGTACGTGCTTAGAAATTCATGACGAATTCCCATCCCGGAGACCTGGCGTGGCAGCTGTCCGTGGAGGGTTGTCCCGCGTGTCCGTGTCTAACCGTCCCACGTCGGCAGCAATAAATAAAATGCGCTGATCGGACCCAACTGGAAACACGCAGCCCAGACCCAGCCGGTGGTGGTGAGCGAAGCTTTGGTCCGGTGAAACGAATGACTTCAACAACTAATAAAAGGCAATAAATAAGTACTAAAGCGGGGGAGCTTGGAAAATGATCAAATAATTCCGCACTACATTCTTAAAGGGGGCCCTCCTTCCGGTTACTTACCACAAACTCGAAGACGAACGTGAGCGTTTCGCGCGTGTGCACGATGTCGTGCAGGGTCACGATGTTCGAATGTTTCAGTTCCTTCAGCAGGGATGCCTCGCGTATGGCTGTGAACGGTGCACCTTCCTCTTCCTGTAACCGGATTTCCTTTAACGCTACCACTTGATTTGTTAAACTGAAACGAATAGAAGCGAAAGGTGCGAAGGTGAGAGTAAACGCCAGCCATTGTCGATGCTCGTATTTGGAGCAGTGTAGGGTTTTTGGAAGAGATGGGTTTGAAGATGAATTAGTGTTCCGTACTGCGCGGGGTGAACTCGTAAGTTATGTTCTGGCAGTTCAGGGAGCAAGCAAAAAAAAAGGCAAATCCTCGAATCAACCCCGACCATGACGGGGTGCGCGTGAGTTGTCGTTATCCTTTACCCGGCTCCAGCAAATTCGATTAGAGCCGCTTCAAGATTGATAGCAGCCGGTTCGGAGATAAATGACGGCTGCTTCGTTTTGCGATGGGTATGATATTTCGCCGTTTGCCGCTCCATTTGGGAAAGCGCTTGATAATCTTCTTGTTTGGTGCAAACAAGAAACATGAAATGACATCAGACAAGCAGCGTTCTTCTTGTGAATGGTTAAAATTTCATCCTTTTTTTTGTTTTTGTTTGCCTCCCTTTTGAATTTGATTCCCACCGGGGAACGCTGGCAAACTGGCTGCGGGGAAATTGTTTGCTCATATTTGGTTCCCCGTTTGCAGTTGCCGGTCGGCGTTACTTGTGTCTCTTTTTAAGTGGTACCGAAACTTTAGACAGAAACGTCGCCCTCGGTGTGACGATCTTGCGAGCGCACGGAGGAGAAAAAAGTTTGTTTCCACCCACCACAAGAAAAATGCTCAACAATTCGTGTGTCTCCCGCCACTGAAGAAACCTTGCCAACGCGCGCGGGTGGTTAAAGTTCGTTCGAGCGAAGATTATATCGTCCAAAAAGCGTCCCCAAACTGGCGCAACAAAACACCCCACTCAAAAAAAAAAAAAAAAGGCGCACGTACGCACAAACACGAACGAAACAGAAAACACCACAACCTCCCCCCCTCCGAGAGCCTGTTGAACGAGGGCGGAAATAAAGACGAAGAAAAACGCACCCCCCTAAAAGAGCAGAGCAAGAGGAGTAGGAAAAAGAATGGACAAAAAAGCCGCACAAAGGCAAGCCGCCCCCGAACGCGAAACAGCATACCCTGGGAAAGCCCGGAATAAAACTTCGATCGATTTTCACGCAACCTCCAACGGAAGGTCGGAACTGGTGGCGAAAGTATGCCGGTGGAGGTGAAAACAATTTCTCGAAATGGTGCCCGGGAAAAGTCTGATGACTAGGGAACAGGGAGATCGAGAAGGAGAGACGAAAAATAAAGGGATTATGGCATGGTCCGAGGGTGCAGTTGGTGCCACCGTCTGCCGTACGTATTTCGATGACAGCGCGATAGCTGGCGTTGGGGGAGACCGAAAGTTTGGTGAAGGAATCCCGAAGTGTGTCATTCGAGTTCGCTTGACACACCGGGGCCGCCATCGTGTGCGTTTGGTCTCGAGGACGAACATTCCGCTGAAATACCAAACTCGACCAACGGCTAGGAAGGAATACGGGGTTGGCACATTGGGCAGCTTGAAATAGGAAATGGCCGGTCAGTCTCGCTCTCTCTCTCTCTCTTTCCCTCTCTCGGGTGATTCAACCCGAAAGGGTCGCCCGGCCAGGACATTTGTTTCGGTGGCATAAGCAGTATTTGGGTATAGCGATTTGCCGGGCAAAAGTAGGTCACTGGGGATGCCATCGATGGGGGTTTGGTCCAGTACTGCCAAGAATTCATCGAAAAGCGTATGAATAATCAAAGGAATATTTTATGACAAGCATTTGAAGCCAAAATAAAGACTATTCTCATAGCAGCTGAGAAAAGGACGAGCATTTCGTATTGATTCCATGGAGCATGTCCTTTGATCACATTCGCTAGCCTTCTTGGTAGCCCGGGTTGAAAGGAGGAACACAGTAAACCAGAACAATAAATAAACCCCACAATTCTAACGAAGCTCATAATCATCTCATTACCCTTGGCTACCGATATTCACACGCGTATAAGCCGTGGGATTTATTCTCGTACGTGCTCGTGCTGCTGGTATCCAATTAGCATCTTCCACGGTTTGATTGGGAAATCATCGTAAACGCTCACACACGCCTCCAACAGGTGAGAAAATGCGATTAGTGTGCTCTTGCGGGGATTGCCGATGCACACCAAACTCATTTACTATCCCTAATCTCTTAATATTCTGCGCCTTCGATTTCCATTAATCTCGCAGGGCTCCTCCCGAGGGGTCTTAACTGGAATAATTCACCAAACGGCTTGGCCACCGACACCCGCACGTGATGGACGAGATCGGCAGACTGGTGGCAATAATGAAACGCACCGAAGAAGCCACAACCAATTGGTCGGTCGCCTGGAGGCTTCATAAAACAACACCGACGCTAAGGCGAAAGTTTTCACGCGAAAACAACCGACGGAAGACCCATCATCATGTCACTGTGGATTCTTCGAAAAGCCGCCCTCGAGTCGGATGCTGGCCCAATGCGAAAGCCAGGCGAATGTCAATTGAGGATTAAGCGAATTATTGTGTTGCTTCTGTGTGCCCTTGCGGGTGCTAAAGCCCGAGTTATCGAAGAACGCCGGTCGGGGTTTGTGTCTCACTCGACCATTCTTTATGACGTTCGACCTAATCCTGTGGCGGCGGTCCATTCGAAGGGCACGGGGACTTAGCGGCGAGCTTTCACACTGTGCCCCGGGGCAGTTTCACTGCATCCGTAATCGGGTTTGTGGAAGTAATCAACAGGAACTTCTTCTTCGTCTGTCCCTTTGAGGCAAGTAAGCAACCGGTCGGTGGTGACGAGGCGCACGTGCTTATCAATGGAGCGACGGCGTGCCTGGCGTTATCTTAGGGCGAAGGATTTCCCAAAGTATCCCACCGCCGGTGCGCCATCGATGGAGGAGTCGACAAGTCATTATCGTTCAACCGTAACGAGCCGGGACTCGTCTAGTGGGGGGGTGGTTTCCGCTCGATCGGAAAGATGCTCCCATGGTCGGTAAAAGGCACGATTCCAGCTGGGTGAATCTGTTCTCGCTTTTGTCTTGACCACCAACAACCTGTCACAAAACCACCATGCAAGAAGCAAGGCGGAAAAACACGTAACGAAGGAAACGAAATTAATTTCAGCCATTTTGGCACCATCGTGCGCGCGTTCGGCATTTCCGTTGTTGTTCTATTGTTGTTCGGTGTTGATTACAGTGTGCCGGGGCTGGCGTAGATTCGAAGTCCACCAACGTCGCCTTTGCGAATGGAGGACGAAAAAAAAAATCAAGCCCACTGGACTCAAACTGTGCTGTTGTTCTGCGTTTCATTTTATCACAAATCATCTCGAAAAATCTCAAGACGAACAATACCCAGCGACGTGCCGATATATGAGCTTATTGTTTAAACGCATAATTGGCCCCACCGCGAGCCCGTAAAGCGGATGTGAAGCCAAACACGTTGCTGTGTGCTACCGAGTAGAGCGGAGAATAGATTCATCACGGCTTCGAATGACGCTGATGGGCATGGGGGTATTCGAACCGAAACGGCTTGCCCATTTATTTTGCGAATTTTCGCCCTCGAAAAGGTTTGTCCTTGAGCGACAAATGGGTGGTCTATGCGTTCGCTCCAGTTTGGTTTTTTTTTGTTTTTCATTTTGCCACACCAACACCAAACGTTCGTTACTACCTCGATCGGGAAGCAAGCCAATGGTGACCATAGACGGCTCCGAAGCGACGCTAAATTCGGTCGTAACTGTCACCCATCGTGCGAAGGACGATGCCGCCATTAATATCTTTTCGACGGAGCGTGGCATTATAGGATCGGTTTCGTGGAACGATTGCCGTTGGTCGCATTGGCGAACGTCATTGCTCGAGCGCCGGCAGACACCGTGGCGCAGAAGAACTGCTTTAGCGATAAGTATAGTTACGGAGAATGGAACAAACGCCTAACGATTACTGTCATCGGATTGGTTTGGGGGAAAGATTTTCTCGTCTCGGATCGAATGTCGCCAAAAAGGCGACCTAATGACTTGATGCCGTACCGGTGTAGTCGGCAGAGCTTTACAACGAAAGAAACCGGCTAACGATGTCCTCGCGTTGGCAGGAAAATTTAATTCAGTAGCAATCGAGAGCGAGGATTGTTTAAGGCCTGTTTTTTTATGACTTTCTGAATTAATGGCTTTGAATTGGTTTTAACATATCGAGCACTTTTGGGAAGCAAATTTCGCTAAATCAAAGCCCGTAAATACATGCACCCTTTTAAGAGGCACACTTCTTTACGCATCTAATTCCGCTGGTCAAAACGATGGCGCAGATTTATGTGCACCATATAATCGAACAAAAAGGCGCACTATAAAACCGAAACGTTTATCTGTCTGCCCGGCGACTGGCGAGACGGCAACAGCAAACCCCGTTTTTCGTTCGTCAGTGCACGATCGAATGTTTGATGAGAGACGTAGAGAAAGAAAACCCTCCGTTCAATAAAACCAACCCTACTCGTCGCGTAAACGAAGCCGTGTATTAGCCAGTTCTTCCAGCTGCTCTCCGAGTCGTGTGATCGAGAAAAGCAGAATCTTGATTGTAAAGTTCTAGGACAGTATTTTTCGCTATTTCCTTTCGCTTCCTTTAAACACAATAAAGTTTATCGCCCGAAAAAAAAACGGGCACCACCCGTGCTCCGGCGCTGAAGGGGTAGACTCTTGTGAATGGAGAAAGAATGGACGGAGTAGGGGCCCCGGCAAGAAAAGCCAATTTCACCATTATGCGGTTTGTTGCAGCAAAGTTTTGCAGCTTTTCGCCCTGATTGTGTTCCGCTCGCCCGAAAAATCGAGCCCGGCCGTCTGTGCTGCGGGTGGGTGGTTGAGGGTCTGCCTAAACAAAAAAAGGATAAAAAACGCTGGCGAACAATCTCAGATCACCGAGCAAGGGCGACGACGACGAAAGAACGACGACGAGCTAGGAATGCAGAATGTCACCAGATGGAAACGAGTGACGTCGTTGTTCGTCGTCCTTGAAAGAGAGGGGTACAACAACGCGAGCGCGCGCGCGTGTATTGTGTGATTGGGAAATTTATTTTACAGGCTTCGGAGCCACAACAAAAGGCAAACTTTTTGGGGCACGCAAAGAGCGCAAAGGTCACTGCAGTTTTTGGGTAGGGTAGGTGTGCGCGCGTAAAAAAGCAAAATAAGGGAAAACAATTTCCCGCTTTTCCCTTCGAACGTTTAAAACGCTCTCGCCCGTAAAACTAGACGCACGTCATTCGAATATCGGACGGACGTGCTTCTGCCGCTGCAAAGAGCGCACAATATTTATCCGTCCACCGTGGATCGTGTCACTGGTTATGTGGGTCGTTGGTAACGCAAATTTGCCGCTTTTATAGATCTTTACGCTCAATCGAAATCGAGTGGTTGATTTTAGGAGTGCTCGTCATTATGACATCGCCGTTAAGCACGTTACGAAATAATTGTCCCTTAAATCAAGCGAATAAAATTGCCAGCACTTCGATGGCAGCGCAATAGGTCGCGGAAGTCCGTCTAATATACGCAACGGCGGTGGAGCATCGTTTACCGTGCGATCGGCTTCAAATTTATATCGCCGTCGGGGAAGATTTATAGTTCCGGTTTCCCTTCGCCCAGTTCGCGCAAACGCACTACTACAAAGCGGAGGCGCGAAAAACAAACCATTACTCCACTATGAAGCAATTTCCTTTTTGTTTCACCCGCACGGATCAGCCACTGCTGCAAAGGGATAGTAGTAACGGAATGGCACTCGTGGGATTGGGGAGAGAAAAAAAAGATAAACGAAACGCAAAAGTGATAGAGTAGTCTAAGCGCAGCACATAATTTATGATGTTTTCTGCGAGGAAATTGCACTCGTCCGACGATCAAATGTACGGACCAAAGGAAAAGGGGCAATAGGCGAACAGAGGAAGGAATGGAATCGTACATTTCAATTGTGTTGCAGAGGACGCATTCGAGAGAGTTGATAAGAAACGATAGGGCGTATCTAACTAGGACAAAATATTCCACTTCTGTCGTCAACAAGGCAAACATGTTTTCAAAAATACTGCCTCCACCCATTAACCGGCCGTGGCAGAAAAATCAACAGCAAGATTCCTTCCAATCGCTATGTACTGACAACCATGAAAACAACGAGGAAAGAACAAAGCAAAACGAAAAAAAAATCTCATCGAATTCGTATTGACAAACGCGTACCGGTCGAGCCAACCCGGTAACGACCGGTCCTCGCTGCTACCCATTTTATGGAGGTCGATTTTCATAAATAATGCAATAAAATTTAAATTTCTTTATGGCCACTTTCACCGTTCCCTTTCGGATGCGGCGATCGGCGCACGGTGTCGCCCCTTTTTTATGCCCTCAATTGCCCTAACCAAACACCCCTGGGGAGCATCACGCCCGGTGGACAAATACCGATGGCAAATTGTCCCGGATTAGGCGACAATACGTGCCCGTGTGGCCGTCCGAGCGTGCGATGTTGCGTATAGCGATAAAGCCGTACGCATGAGATGAAGCCCTCGAAAGGAGCGGGATGCGAATAACACAAAGAAAAAAATGCCCAGCATTGTTTTTCTGTGTAGGTTTTTAGAACACTGCCATTCGAACGGGGAGACACAGAAAGAACAAGCACCACTGGACCGCGGGTAAGGTGTAATTGATTTTCCATTAAATAGAATCGCCACGGGAATGCACCCAGAATGTGAGTGAGTGGTGCAAGAATAAGCGTAAAATGATCGTAAAAATGGTAGCGTACTTACTTGCTATAACCCTTAAATACCGTTGCGTAGGATCCTTCACCGAGTTGCTCTAGTTTAATGTAAGCTTCTGATTTGCCGAATGGCGAGTCACCCTGGAAAGATAGCAACGAAAAAAGCGAACATAAATAAAATACATTCAAAAAAATATGTTAGTAATTTTAGATACAATGTTTCGCACTGACAGCAAATAATGTATTCAATGGAGACGCCTGGTTTTTCACGATCTCGTGTAATGTTTTCAGCATAAATCACCATTTTTAGCATCCCAATAAAAGCATTAAAAAAGTTGAGTTTATTTAGCTGGGAAAGTTTGCACGTAAAAAGTTATAATAAACAGGCTTTATGCTCATGAAAGCTAAACTAACTGTCAAGACGAAATAGCGCAACCGTCAACCATTAAAGTTTTCGAGGTTTTCCCGCAATATTTTACCCTTTTTATGATACTGCACAAAAAAGGGGATAAAAATAGACACCAGCAACGTGGTCATCAGCAGAGACATGAAAAATGTAACGTTGAATATCCACCGGAGCGTGCCCTGGTGAAACTTTTAACACCATAGTTTCGCGCAAGGAACGCTCAAGACGGAAGCGATTACGACAAGGCGGAACATCACGAACATCGCCGTTTAGCATGGGTGAACAGGCAGAGTCCCTTTCTATTTCTGCTGACCCAACGAACGATACGGTTGGGTGGATTACCGAAAGCTCACCGGTGGCCACCGAGTATCGCAAGAGTTTCGAGTGAGAAGATAAATTCTTTAAAGCCCCAAACTTTCAACATACTCGGGCGCAAAGACGGAAAGACCATATCAAAAACTAAGCCGAACACACCTTTCTTTCCTGGTGTATTTTTTTTTTCGCTCAGTTTCGTACAACCTGCCAGTTACAACACTGATGCGAAATAGTGAGACCTGTCGAGAAGAAATACCTTCATCACACGCTTAAGCATCGTCGAACCGTGAAGAAACCGTGAGGCAAAGATTTGTTTCTTTTTTTTAACAAAAAGAGGCAAACACCTTTTCGTTGATTGCTGTCGGTACAACATCTAACCACCCGTAGGAAAATGTTTACAGGGACAAAACCAACGCTTTTAATTTGCACTTGCTGCTGAATTTTCGTTCTCGCTCTTTATGCCCAATCACATCTCTAACCGAACCAACATTGGTTTGCCCGCTGATTGCACTCGTCGGAGAAAGAGAGTACACAAGCATCAGCTTTCGAGCGCTGGCTTGTTGATAACAACGAAAAAGTAGTTTTTCGTTCCAACACTTTCAGAGCGACGAATAAAGAATGCACATAACAAATTCCGTTCCCGTACGTTTTTATGCATCCATCCCAACGCGGGGTGTAAAAGATTTGCTCGACAAAGGTTATCGCTGGTCGGTGAAAATACGCGATAGTGCGGCAGCGAAATGCATAAATTCTGTTTGGAAAACCCCTCCACCTGAAGCAGGAAAACTCCGGCGAAAATAAGCGGTCCACCTCTGTCGTATATAGCTGGCACTTTCCAGCGCTACGGGGGCTTTCCGGCACTGCTACTTTGTTGCAACGGAATTACTTCCGCTTCCGGGTGGCTGAGTAAGCATAACGGGGTGAATGGAAAACCACCGAAACCAACCCAGTGACCTAAGAGTGTGCTCTACGCTACCAAAGTGAGTGGTATGGAAGCATCTCGGAACAAAGTCGCAGTCACAACACTTTCCCGATTTAGGGATGAAGAGAGAGAGAGAGCGAGCGAGAGAACGTGCAGCGTTTCCTGAGGGGATCATGATCAGACCGTCACCGAAAGAGGACCCTTCCGTGGTGGCTATCGGGGAACGACAGCAGAACACGCTAATGCACCCGGGACAGGGGATCACGGGAACCACGAGAGCTGTAAGCTGGAATCCGTAAGCTCGAAAGGGAACCGACGGACCGTCGTTCACGCGACGGAAATGCACCGTGACGTAAAATAAACATCAAAAGCTGCTGCTTGAAAGCAATCCACATACTTTCCGTGCCCGTGACAAATGCACGGGAAAATGTCGATTCTTGCAGCTCTGGAACTGAAAAATAAGATGCTAGAACATTGTAACGATCACACGAATGTCGTAACCAGCGTTTGTGGAATTGACGAAGGGCAAATATGATATTTACATCATATTACTACCGTGTGTTATTACTACTATCCGTTGTGATTAGTTACCTGCATTAGTGCAATTTACCGTCTCTCTAAAATGACTCAAAAATTGACAAACGGATGCTGCTTTTCCACAACACGCTATGTATTACGTCATGCCAAATATTTACTTTTCGGAGCTTTCCGGATCCCGAACGATGGTTAGCGTGATTCAGTGCTCGTCTGTAATAACACTGACCTCTTGATACGGTATCCGTTTTCAAAAGGACACTCGTATCGGAGTAGGAATCGACCTTACCCCTGCAGTCAGTCACTCTGGATTGTGGCGCGATCGGTAAATATTTAAGTTGTAAAACTTATTCCGTTTCTCGACCGTAAATTTCCGCATCGTTGGGAAGCCCGCATCACACGCCAGCCTCGGGTGGAACTTCCGAAGGGTCAGTGTTGCAGTGGTGGCAGCGAAAGAAAATATATATATACACTTCGTTACCATAGTCGGGCGCGCACAAGCAGAGTGGAAAAATGTTTTCATTGCCGCACCCGTGAGCGCTGGGAGTGGCGGCATAAAGCCGTTGCCTTTTAGCGATAAGCCATTGGTGGAGCTTCTCGGGACGCTTGAGGGTACGGGAACATTTTGTTTAGCGACCGGAAATACTGGCAACTGCATCCGGTGCAGCAAACCTGCTGCTGTTGCCGCTACAAAGCGCGGGCCTCGTAAGGGATCACGACCAGAACGGCCACGGACGGATAGAGATCTCCAGGCGGCAATATCTTTCTTCGGAGATAAATTTCCACCAGACACGCTCTGCTCCTGTTCGAGTCCTCGGCCCTGGTGTTTTTCCTCTGCTCACTTGTACAGCACAATGTAATACGCTGCCGGTGACAATATGTGCTGACAATCGTGCTGGTGTTCTGGGTGGTTTTGCCGTTGTTTGCTGTGATATTAACGCCCCAGGGCCAGAAGGGCTCAGCATACGTGCCAAGGGAGCAACCGAACCACAGCATCAAGCGCTACAGCTTGACGAAGAACGGTGCAATGTTTGGTCAGTAAATTCCGTCCAACTAAGCACGCTTTCTGTGGGTGTACGGAAAGGATTGGTTTTGGACAGGGCTTTCATGGTACGCCGTCATATAGGAAGCGGAAATAATACCACATGATTATAGCATCTGTATTGATTGGGAAAGGTAGAGAGCCACCTTTGTTAATTTAGGCGTAGGACTGGTATTACTCAACAAACCCGTCTGAAGCGACGGCGATTGTGAGTATACTTGAGTAAAGAAAATTCCGAAATATGAAATAAGACGGCCTAAAGCGTCCTGTACAAAGCTAGCCAGAACATCGTAGATGTTGGCTTCATTTTCTATGCTTTCTTAGCTTGCGAACGATCCTAACGAGCAGCACTTTACTCCATACGATTTCTCATTTTATGATTCCACAAGTTCCTCCCATTGGTCTCTGGTCCCATGGGTCTCAGACACAGTGTGTCTAACAAAAGCGTTCCAAAAGAGGATTGCTTCATCGAGTATCATCAGTCTCGTCGAGCCACTCTCCGGTTCCACCATCCGTTCCAGAAACAGTTACGAAAGTTATGTAAACTGATATTACACTCGTTGGCGAATCCTTGCACATTACATTTGCTGTCCGTCCAGCGATGGAGTGAGTTTTCCACAGCACCGAATACCCCACCAAACTCGGAACGAGTGTCCGAGAGCAAATGATTTTCCCATTTCCATTTTCCACTCGTTAGGGTGCGGAAGAACCGTTTTTTCATCGTTCCGCTCACGTAAAAAAAGGGCCACTCCCAACGGCGCCTAGGGCAAGGTGAAGCACTAGAGTGCCAATAATGGTAGCTAAAATTAGCAACAAAATGGAACGGTAATGAATATGCTAATGTCATGCTCCTGCTGCTGCTGCCGGTGGGGCTACACTTTTGAGATTAATTTCATCACCGAGTCACTGTACCTGTGTAATAATAACGGTTTTTAGTGAAGTTTTGTGGCTCGATAGCGTCCGACTTCTCGAAAGCAGCCAACGCGAAACGATCGGCGAAATTGAGTTTTGGTGCGAATAATTGATTTATTGATTACCGATTGAATATCGCACTGCCACGGGAATAAAGCTTCCTTCAATTATTATTTGCAACGAAGCAAATGCAATCAATTCTCCCCAGACACGGCGAGCTAGCTGCTTTCCCGTTTCCAAGCTAGCTTTGCCAAGCCACACCCGGGAGGATTTGACCTATTTCGAGACCTGGCGAAATTTTGAAACGGAGATTCATTAGCCGCTAGCACGCTTGCAATAATCAGTACATGTTTTCCTGACTGTGCAGGGGGCCACAAATGCAGCAACATAGTATGTTGCGGTGGCACCTGTGCTTGCAAGCGGCCACAACCACAAATTGCACCAATGAGACTCTGCTTTCTTTCTCATTCGCTCTCTTTTCGCAAAGAGCACACTTAATTTAGTGGAAAGGAATTAAATCACCCGTCGGGCTTTCCGAGCTCGAATGCACACGCAAAAGGGCGCCATCTAATACGCGTGTGAATCACGGGGCCATCACTCGCAAAAGGGGCCCGCCACCGTTTGCGGTTGGAAAAACCTGTGTTTCATATCGTTTTAATGGAACGTCAGCACCGTCGACAAGCCGATCGAGCTGCTATAGCGGTGGAAATTCGTCAGCGACAGATGGAACTGCCAGTTTGATTTCGTCCGTGAATGCGAGCTCGTGAGCTGCCGGGACAAGCCATGGCAAAGTTTGTTTTCATCAGCAGCACCAGCATCATCAGCACCGGGAGGGAAATTTAATTTACCACTGCTTCAACCTGACGGTGCTAGCTACCGGTGGTGCCCAATCGTTGGGGCATAGCCACAGCACTCCCGAAAGGACACGCTAGGCCCCGTTAAGTTCCGCTTTCGCTTGAAGTGTGACTTCTGTGTGTGCTGGGAGTAGGCTTACCGTGTGTGCGTGTATGGATAAATCGCCCACTTAAGCGCCTCGAAATAGGTCACGAGCTCTCACTTCGCCTAGGAGAGGGCTTTGATTGAAAATGATGCGGTTTGGTCCCTGGGGGGGACAGAACCCACTCAACCACCTCGGTTTATGGCGCACCCGGCAGCTTGAAGAGCCGGGCTGGCTGATTGTGGCCCATGCTCATTTGAGGACGACCCCGGCAGCCCGCGGAACGCATAAAATTATGCATAAAACGAGCATTACCCTCCGCCGACACTATTATCATTATTCAAGGGATCTGTTTTGACAAGTGTAACCTTCGGGGCGGGCCTGTCGGAAACGGGACGCCGGCTCCGGGGCTCTCCGGGATTGTGTATGGTGAATGGTTTTTGCAACCGTGGTTCTCCCTCGGGCGATCAAAACTTTCTCATCGTCGGCTGTCGAAATGTTTCCGCTCGGGCACCATCGACCGTCAGGCGAGTGTCGGGAGCTTTATGAAGTGTTCCAATTATGTGTCGAGCGTTACGAATCGGAAAGACAGATGGAAACCGCGGGAACGCAGAGCCGCCCGATTTATGTGCCACAAAACCAGCTAAAACACACATTTGAGGGAAATTGTGTTGTTCGTGATGCCGAGCTGATAATTAAACCTGGATGTTGATGAGATATGGTAATAATGGTGATTTTATTATTAAAGAAACACCCATTCAAATGAGATGGCGTATAATGAACATAAATTAGCACTACGCTCAACAACATACTTATGCCGACCGGTATATGCGTGTGACGAAAGTCACAAAGAGCGCTATCATGTGCGATAGATGACGTTTTTTTTTGAGAATATATTTTAACCATTGATAATGGAAACCATCGCCTATCAACAGGAAATCCATTTTAAATGACAATCAATGCCAAGTAAATTTGCTTTCCATCAAACACTGGGCGCCTCCATTTGCTATGGGGAGAAAAAAAATGCCTGACGATGGGGGAAAACAATCCGAATTGTTTTTGCGATCGTTATTTGAAAGCCAAGCAGTTCTGTTTACTTAACCACCGACTGAATTTTTCCTAACGATGGTGTTTCCCGTTCAAATTGGAAACAGCTTTGCAATCAACTTTCCCGCAAAGCACTTGGCTTCGCGATGAAAAAGCACTCAGTCGCACACGCGGAACAACAGGCAGGTGGTGCGGGTTGGGCAATGAAATTCAATTTTTCCCATGCCGTGGATAAATTTTGATTGCAAAGCGTATTCAAATATTTTTACCACTATCCCATCTTGCGGGATTGCATAGTCGGACAATTTTTTTTTCTTCTTTTACCCACACGGAAGGGATTTATTCAGCGCAGGGTATATATTCCGAAGCCAAGCACGAAACAGACGTAGGGAATATTTGGTTGAAGTTGGGATGAGAAAATATGCACGAAAATCATCACATTCCACCGGAGCTCTATTGAGAAAGTAACGATAGAGTTTCCCTTTGGGAAGCTTTTACTTGAAGCCCGTTTGATATAGACATTTTTTTTCGCAAAGAACAGAAAGCATTTACTTTTGCTTTCCAGAACTCTTACTTTGACGTAGTGATGTTTTCGTCCGGAAACGTTTCCACGAAGCAATGGTGTAAAGAAGTGCGAGAAATCCCCCATCATCAACGTTGGGGATCGAGTAACTTTCCAACGCTTGAATAGGTATTGTCGATGGAAGGAAAACAGCTCCAGAATGTGTAGAAAAGGAAACAAACCAAAGGGAAGTGCTTCACGCAAAAAGCTCGAACTTCGAACGGAAGAGGTAAACGAAATGGAAAACTTTTCAACTACTCAACCGCTTCAAGTAAACGTGCAAAAAGTTGAGCCATTCTATGCTGACTGCAATTCAACATTACCTTCCACACACGCCCAACCATAAGGCTGCGTGTTTGCAATTGTGCTTGATTGAACTGTTTGCTCGTGAATAGATGATGTGTGGGTGAAGTTACCGTTGCCGCGGCGAAAATGGTTTGATGAACCTCTTTGAAAAACTTCATTCAGGCTTTGATGGAGCCGTTTATTGAAACTGCAGACGCCTTTCAATGGGAGGTAATACATTCGTTTATGTACGGGCCTCGGCATTATTAAAGCCAAACGAAACCCATCAAAAGCCAAGTCCAATAAGCTTTAAGCGTCACGAGCCAAAAAAATACTAACGTTCAAAACGATCAAACATGGATTTGGCCTGTAAAGGATTGGCTGTAGTGGCCGCATATTGATAAAAGGTATAATGCTCCACGCAATGATTTCTTATTTCTGCGAAATTTATGAGCATGTAGGAAGGTTACACCCTACGATGGAGAACATAACTTTCACTAAACTACACCAACCGCCGGATCGGGATGAACGTGGGGGCTTGGTGCGAAAGCAAAGGCGCACACACAGATAACACCATCCGATCCAGGGAACGCCGTTATGCATCATTTATGAGGCAGCCATCGTGTGCCCATGCATAACTACCTCCGTCGTTCTCATTTCGGGAGGGTTGAAATGTGTGTATAGTTTCTTTTATTCTCGCCTCTTCCACCGACTTCTGTTGGGATGAATCTCGAGATTTTCATAGTTTATGGTGATTTCCCCCTCGAATGTGCCACGGTGTTATGAATTGTGTGTTTCGTAAGGGCGTGCCTTATGCATTTATTATGCAACAGTCTTTCATTTGGAGTGTTTGGAAGAAAAGTGTGGGTTTTTTCATTCCCGGAGCAAAGCTTACTACACTACGCAATCACCGAACAATATGGAAGACGATAAACGGTTTGCCAAAGCGAGCTCTGGGATTAAATAAATGTGGGGTACACAATCAATATCCCAGTTTGATTTAAACCCTAAATGAAGAGATTTTTTCAGCAGTGCAATGCGTGTGCTTCTTGATAGCCAGCCCATGTAGACAATTTTGTATGTGCCTAGATTTCCTACAGATGACCCATTTTAACGTAATCTTCTAACCCCCAAACATTTTGCGTTTGGGCTGTTGGTCAACCAAAATCTCCTTCCATCAACTTAGTGGGTAGTAATTTTTTAAATAGAACAAAAAAAAAATGGAACCATGAAATGACAGTCACCAGCAGACGACAGACAGCCGACGCGGGTACGGGACGGCTTTCATATGCAAATGAACGAAGCAGACAGACGTAAAAATGAATGAGTGAGATTTTTCACCATTTTCTGTCATCCCAGCTGGGGCCCCGCTCCGTCAGCACACCAACAAAGGGAGGTGTGGAAGCTTTTATGGGTCGAAAAGGTCATCATTTGTCGACCGGTATCATTTTCCAACCGGCTCGCATGAAGGAGGGAGTTTAAAAAAACCAGGGGAAAAATGGGGTATAAATTTATCACTCCCGAAAGCAAGCGGGAGAAGAAAAAGGAAAGGGGAGCATCCTTTTACTTTTTTTTTTCCGCATACTCGCCGCAAACTCATCCGCAGTGGAAAACTTTCTTCCACTGATATGATGCGAGTTGGAAGGTGAATTTCACTCCGCTACAGGCACTCGTCCTGTGGAAGGACGAATCTGGTCAACCCGCATGTCCGGACACTTTTCCCAACGTCCACAATATTTCAAAACATTTCCCTAACATTCTCACAGCCTGTCAAAAAGTTGCTCCCTCAAGGCGAACACACGCCGATGATTGATAGTGCATGCGCCAAACGCTCTGCAGCACGCTGCGGAACAGGCTAGTGATGACGGGAAAGTTTTATTCCCTTCAAAAAGGGTATCTTGCTTAGATGTACTCGTCTCGAGCAGATTTGTGCACCTTTCCACCGTTTTAGAGTATGGGGATACGGGTTACATTAATTCACGACACACTTACCCCGAATGCACTAAACCGTTTCCTTCTCGGGTGCGGGTCGTGCTTGTTCAAGAACACTTCGGATTTCGGCCGAGGTGGCTTCTTAGGTCGCATTATCACACGTGTTTCCTCCCGGATGTCGTCGTCCAGCAGTTTGCTGTCGGACGACACTGAAAGCTGCCGATGGACTCGCTCGTGGTCGCCTACTCTGTTCCAGTCTGTAAGTAAACGGTAGGTAAAAGAAAAAACAAATACATTATTCACGAATCAAATATTATTCACCACCAGCAGTAGTCGAATGATTCATGACACGGCGATGATAAGGATTAAATTGTAGTTCAAATTGTGATTGATGTGTTCTCTACTCTGCATTGAATGTCGTTCAGACAGAGTTTGCGAATCAACGATGCCCGTCGATGAAACTTTCATTCGAACCCGGTATCGCTTTCCGAAGAACGGAGAGGCGATTTGATTACATCATCAATTTCAAACTTCGATACCCGGGCTCATAGCAAACAGAAGCTCGCTACATCCGGACGGAACAACTTTCCCGCGGGCTTATTTACTGTACCCTGGATGTTGCTGAGCTGTAAAGTACACGCAGTTAAACAATTTACCCATCTCGAATGAACTCCCCCCTCGGGTGCACTTTCGAGCATCGTTTCATCGCAATCGTTCGCAACTACCACCCGCAGCCAGTCGAGTACACGCCAGTAGTTCATCAAGAAACTACACTTACCGGGCGTATTTGCATCACGAACGGTTCAAATTTACTTCCTTCGCAGTGTCCCCCCAGCAGATGGGAACTGATGCGATATTGCAATGGGTTCGCTGCCGGCACATTCGTGGCCGGGACACGGTTCCCTCCACCAGCAGGGCAAATATTTATCTTACAATCTCGCAAGAAATTCACTCAACTTAATTTGTTTGCATTATCAACTACCGACGAGAATGGGGGCCGGGGAATGGTCTCGGTGGTTTCAATGTGGGTGCTAACTTCGCAAGACCCTGCGGGCGTGCGAGAGCTGGATTATAACAACATTTGCGTCGCTTCTGCCGCGCGTCACCGTCACCGAAAGCTCAAACATTCGAAAGCTCTCGGTGCGGAGCAGGAAATCCGTTCCCGCGACGGTATCGGGTGCACTTTTCCTTGCCAGATTGGCGCGGGAAAAGGGCGAGCTGTTTCGTGGCGCTGTGTGGAGAAGATTGTAACGGGAGCTAAATCTAATTCGCACTGTCGCCGGAAGTGATTTTTCTACCCCGACCCCACGAAACGGAAAGCAAGGAAATGTGTCAGCTGCCTCGCTCGATGATAGGGATTATGATATTCTACGTACAGCGTCGCTGGTGGCTATGGAAATTGAATCCAAGGCCCACCGCCCACACTGGATGGATACAGAGGCATCCGCTTCAGTTTGCGGGAGCTTTACTGGGAAGGAAAACGCTATTTTATATGCGCGTTAAGGTGAGGAAAAAAGGACCACGGAAAAGCCAAGCAAGGAAGTTTTAATTTTCACTTCGTAATTGAAACCGTTTCGGTGGAATTTGGAATGGTAAAGCGAAGAGTCGGTAAATTTACAAACCGGATCGAATATTTTTCATTCATTTGCACACGAATCATACCGGCTAAATGGAGAAAAAAATAATGATCAATTATACCACGTGCAACCGCACGGCGAATCTCAATTGAGTGTGAAATTAATCGATTCGTACCACGGCGGAACCCACAAATCGGTTTTCCGCCCGGAACATACCACCGCAACCATTCACGTCGTCCACCGGCGAGATCTAAACCACTGAATATCAAACCGCTAACGAACAACGGTCCCATAAATCACTAAGAAACACGGAAAATATGCCGAGCGATCGACCACACGCAGCAGACCAACACGGGGGCACGCACACAATCGCAGTCCATTTACAGTTGCATGGGGAGCTTACGCCGCGATGGCATAAGGAACGGGTGTATGGGAAGACGAGGCAAAAAATATATCTAAAATCCATCTTTCTCTCCGGAAAATCAATTTCATTGCCCATTTGGTTTCAAATATTCCGCGCGACCGCTCGGATTCGGTGCCGCGCGAGTTCTATTTGTGTACGGCGATCCGCAATAAATTTCCATTACCGTGGATTATTGATTAATTTTTAATGCTTCCCGCGAGCCGCAACCCAAGTGTATTGCCGGCGCTGCGTTCTAGCCGGCTCGCTCGATGTGGAAAAAGAAGCATGTAAGCTTCTTAGCGGGTCTCGGGTCCGCCACGGATCGAAGGCGAAATTGAAAATGGTACCAGAGTTTTGCATGAGTTATAATTTCCCCGCTCTTAAGAAACTTCAGTCCTCATTCGCGAGCGATAAATTATTTCGTCTATATTACTGGCCCACCAGCCGACCAGCCGAGAATTTGCCATGCGGAAGCGAAAATGAGACCCAAGAAAATGTAATTGAATTAAAAATCGTCGCTCCATTCGCTAAAGTGGCAGCCGATCGATAACGGCACGGTTATTTTGAAAGATCTGTCAAGCAGCACATTACGCTGCGTTCATTAAAAGCCCATAATAGGATGAGCGAATGAAAAACGAACGAAACGATGCGGATAAAACCGACAAGGTGGTTGCAAGCGGAGGAGGAAATTAAGAGACACGGATGGAATAAAAATTACAATTGATTCGCATGCGTCATGGGTGGGCGCTTTTTTTCTCCGACTTTGCTTGGAAGCAATCGGAAACGTGGACAGATTGTTGAGGATGCTGAGTTATTAGTTGCACCTAGCTCCGAACAAAATTGGCTCATTTCGGCCCAACTGAGGTGTTAATAGGCTAATACGAATGATTCCTCCAGCCGCAGGAGACTTCAGATCGAAATTAGCTTTTCCTGCTGGTTACAAAAGAATGCCCCTTCCCATTAAGGACGAGGGAGAGTCGACGGAGAAAGCCGGTGGCACTTAGTGAAGTGAAAATGTCCCTCCGAATGGTTCCAATAAAGCAAATGGGCCTCTATTTTCGGTACCTTAACGCGCATCCTCTTTCACTTTCGGATCAGGAGAGTAAGGTTTGCTTTCTGCGTTCTGTTTTTTTTGTCCTCAACAACGGCCAGGATAGGCGCATCTGGTTTGAAGTGGCACCAAGTGGAACTCGTCTTTGGTTCGTGTCTGTTTTATGAGATTTTTATTTCCATTTCAATTTTCCACAAAACCGCCCAGGAACGTTAAACAAAATGGAAACTTTTGACAATGACCGGGCGAAAGGACACACTTTAGTGCGAAGAGTTTGCTTTCAATGACAGTTTTAATGGAAACCCAGAACAATGGTAAATGTGATGCCGAAAAAGAATATGTTTCTTCACCTAAAATCACTGAAAATAAGGCCCAATTTAAGGAGTGTTTCGATCTACGTTTTGTTTCACAAAAAAGCAACAATTACGGAGATCAAAACCGAAAAAAGGTTTTCATTCTGTAAACGTTTTCCAATCGATCCTTACAACACCGAAAACAAAGAAATAACCCAACACCGAAGGATATCGTATCGTTTTGCTGCTTCAATTCGCGATTAACTCATCCACCAGGCCACGCGAATCGCTCTCTAATGCCAGCGGACAACGAGATGACGACGACCGTTAGCAAACGCGAACCAGATCATTTGGTCACAGATGACGGACGCTTTTGGCGAACCGTTTCTAAGCGACGACCAAAGGCTTTCCCTCGGGTAAAAGGCCACAAACCAGGACCGAGAACGAGAGCTATGAAGCGAGAGAAAGAGGCCATTTCCATTGGCTGGCATGTTGTTGTAAAAAATAATGGCCATTCTAAATGATCCTTCCGTTTCTTTTCTCTTAGCTCCGGAGTTTTTGTGTCCTTTCCGCTGCAAAGACGGCCGCCCCTTGAGCCAGGAGCGATTTCCGCTCGACAGGTTGGTGTGGAGTGAGTAGTGGGGCTCATTTCCACCATCTGCAGCAGGACGACGTCCATTGACCACGGTCGCCTGACGATTCGCACCGTTATGTGGTTTTTCTGTTCCGTCATCCGGGGGACAAGCGTGGTTCGGATGCGGACCTGTGGTTTCACTTTGTTTCCCCGCGTTCTATTGGATGGGCCTGACTATCATCTTCACACATCATTCTCGAATGGCCGGCAGCGAATGGCAGATCTGTGTGGCACCACCGAGGGACAAAATGCGATCGTTTCGCGCACCATTTTCTCATTTTACCATCGGGAAAAAAGGGGACGCCATCTGGAAACGCGCCGACAGTGGCGCAGCGAGCAAACACACTCCGGACACCGAATGACCGATGAACGGAATGATGACGATGCCAGCCGTAGACTAACCTTTGCTAGGAAGGGCAAGGAACCGACAGCCATCCGTCTGTGCGCTCGACCTCCATCATCATCATTTTCGGGGGGTTAAGGGCGTCCGCATATTGTTTGTCCCGAGCAGGAAAAAGGGACCTAAAAAGCAACACCGCACCGAGCCGAAAGTGGCAGCCATTTTCGTCATCCATCGCGGGGATCGTTTTTTTTTTCGACCGTGTCGCGCTGTTTTTGCACGCCCGTTCGATGTGTCCGGGCTGGTGGGAATAAAAGGGCTCGTTTTGGATGGTTGCGTTGCCTAACGAGGGGCGAAGACTGTGCCACTGGCGAAAAGAAACGTGTCCTTGTTATTGCAGTAGGGCATGCACGGTTCGTGTAGGTCGCATTTTTTGTGTGTGTTGTTCTCATAGTTCTCCGGACGCCTTAATTTCATACATCAAGTGAACCCCGATTCGCACTCGAAGAATACAACGAACGACGCAGAGGTTGGTGCATAATGGCAGGTCGGTAGCTATGACGCATCGTACGGTTGTAATATTATTTCTAGCGGTTTAAAGCCAACAATTTTGTTCTCAGATAACATGGCAGTAAATTACCGTCTTACAGGTGCAGGTGGACGTTTCACACAAAGTATCGTATACAATGAATTCACATGCCCTGTCGTCGATCGGTTACATGATGATGGAGAGCCGAGCCAGCGACGATGAATATTCCGATGCCAATTATGATGTTTATCGAAACAATGTTTCTCTACGCTGGTGCCATCGAGAAAACGTTCTTATACCAACCCATAGCAATTACAGTCGAGAAAGCTATTGGCTTGACTTGACTGCATCGTCTTGATTGTATCGAGGACGCAAACCGCTGGACGGTCCGTAATTGAACCAAAAGGGGGGGTGGGACGACAATAATTGCATTAATAATAAATCCCATCGAACGTGAGCTTTATCTTCCTGGGCTCGTTTTGAAAAATGAGTCCACTCCGTAAGGAAAGCTCGGTATTCAATCGGGCACAGTATGTGCGAATGAAATACGCCAACTCTAAACCATAAAATCTTCGCCTTCCCGCAGGATGAAGGTTTGGTGTTTCAATAATGGACCGCTTGTGTGAAGGTAGATGTGTACGTGAAAAGTGAAAATTTACTTCCAAAAGCGATCCGGCACAGGCCTAACCCGTGAGGAGAGTATACAATTTCCTTGCAGAATGATGGTACGAGAGGGTAAAAGTTTTCATTCCAGAGCCTCCTTAGTTGGATCGTTCAAGCAACGGGAAACTTTTACTCTGAAAGCTCGTGCACATACACACCAGCACACATGCATATTCCCGAGGATACGTTTATCAAATCTTCTTCCTTGAGAAAATCCTCGCAGCAACGATACACGGCAGCTAAGCTGGTCGACTTTCCACGATAAGAATTTGAATAAGGCGCAACATAATAAGGAAAATAACGAAATTTCCAACAGCTTTGCCGCATCAATGAAGAATATAGGCCAATGGATAACAAAAAAAAAACGAAAAGCTCACATACGCAGCCTCCTTTCGCGGCTCCACTAAAGAGCGCACAGCAGGTGCAGAATGATGCCCGGCACATAAAATGCGGCCCTTCGGAAACTCAATAATGTTTCCATTCGGGTGGATAGCTTCTGTACGCCCGTACCACGCGCTAAAGCCTGGCAGTTTAAGGTTCATAACGCGAAATGGGTATGATTTATTCATACAAATTGTTTCACCCCGAACAAGGAGTACGCGTTGGCACAGGGAAATCCTACTGGCACCGGTAGCGTGTATTCCGACCACCTTTGCTCTCCCGGTGCTAATGGGGAAACGTGTCTTTCACAGCGGAGCATGAGGTGAAGGATAAAATATTACAAATATACTCCAACGACGCGCTTCACTCAGGACGCACGGTTTGGATGAACGCCTGAGCCGCCAGAACATGATGCATGCGCCTTGTGCGTTCCAGAAACACAAAAACCCTACCGCGAGGAAGCTCCTTAACAGTGTCATGATTTATTTAATTTTTTATCTCCCCATTTTGGTGTGGCGTGTCGCGACCGGACGAGCAAATGTCTACGAAGCTAATTTGCATGGGAAATTCAACTCCCTAGGCGGTAGATCGGCCCGTAAGACACACAAAAAAAACGAGCAAACCGGCGTCGTAGGATGAAATTTCCGACCGGTACGAAATTGGGTCAGTGGAACTCCTGCTTCTGGGGTTCCATTATCCCGAACCGGTTAGTACCAAGTTGTGCCGCGTTCGAGCTACACGGCGTTTTATTTTTTCTAATTGTTTTGGGGCGGCTTTTTTCTTCTTTCCTTTGTACCGCGCGATGGGCAATGTGGTACACATTTTACGGGGCTTAACTTTGCCGGGATCGCGAATGGGTGTCACCCTTTCGGTGCGCACTAACGATATTCCATCCCCGAGAACGACGACTTCATCGGTGGGTCGTTTTTGTCGTTTTCCTACGCCCAGAAAGCCCACGCAGTTCGCTCGTTCCCCGTTGGCATAAAGTAAGGACATTTTATTGCACCAAAAACCCCCAGCAGAACATCCGAAGAGCGTGGTGCCGGTGTCGACCGGCACTGGTTTCACGCACGAGCCCGTCGGAATCCGGAAACAGTACCGGAGCGGAAGTGTCTGACTCGAGTGAGTGTGAGGCTTTTTTTCTGCCACCCATCCCCCGATAGCCCGATGGTTGTGGGCTGTTTTCTTTGCGTCGACGGCGAATGCACTGTAACAATGCAATTTCGCACAATGGATGGAAGGAAAGTGATGTCATTGCGCTCGTGGTGCGCCCACCGAGCATTTCACTCGCTTTTTCGCCCGGAAAGTGGGACAGTTTTTTTGTTGTTTTCACTAGAAGTGGTGGTTGGAACGACGACAAAGGGAAAACATAAACCCAGGAAAACTACGCCAACTGCACAGGACGATTTAACGTGCGCGCGACTACGAGTTCGTATTTTTTCCTCTTTTGTTGCGAAATGGCTGATAATAAAAGAGTTGTTTTATAAGCATGAAGATAGCCACGACTGGCGACCGAACGAGAACGGCAATTCCAGAACGCACGGGCAAATGATAAGTGTTTGAGGGAGTAGAAGTCGGTACGGAACAGTGACACGGTTCAAATTGGTGGTAGTTCTTTTCCTTACACCCTTAATGGGTGGTGCCAGTGCAAGGTTTGTTCAAGTCAAATTGAACCTTTGAACTACATTTACCTTCTCTTGAACTACATAAACACTAGCCCTTCTAGAAGCTTATCAGTTCACGAGCACGCTCAAGTGCAGCTTGTCGGATATCCGGCCACACGCTCGAAGGCGCACCAGGATAATGCGGCGCCGGTTTTAATTTCCACCGGTGCATCCGTCCCGAGACGATGCGGCTCGTAAAGTGGCTTGATGTACGATTGTTTCCCTTGCGAACGGCCACCCGTCGCGGCCCTTTCGCGCTCGGCAAAAATTGTATTTTATTAAACTTGGAGTAGTATCCTTTTTCCCTTCAGCTTCCAAGCGAACTAAGCGCTTTTTGTTTTCGCACAACCCTGGCTGAGTTGCGCCGTGGTGTCGTCCCGCGTAACGACGGTGAGATGTCGGTTACGGTGTTGACTTTATACGCGTTTGCTTCACCACCGGGACGGGCTGGCCTACTTTCGAGGCACGGTTACGAAATATTCCATTTTATATTGCTCGGTAATAAAAATCGTCTGTCGGGTTCCATTGCTCTAATAGAGACGTGGATCGTTCGCTATAAAGCATTTGTTTGCGATACTCGTTAAACAAACGAATTGAAATCCGTTCAATATACGCTGGAATGCATACTTCGTATCTGTGTGATTGAAAAATGGAGATTTTTTTTTTCGAACGAAACGAAAAGAAGAGATCCTGTTCGCATTAATACAAGGCAGTGAAACAACACCATTATCCGAGTGGTACAAAAAAAACATGAATAACCACTTTCGTTAGAAAAATCACTTATTCAAAGAGCACGTAAAAAAACTGCACAACATGCAACGTGAAATTATTCCACATCGCAATATCATCCCACCCTTGTTTACTGTCGACGGCAATTCTGACTCATTTCCGATAGAAAACACATCGATAAAATAAACTGTTGATGGCTTACGTAAGCACTCCAGCTACAACTAAGGCGTGCACGGCAGAAATTGAACCGAACCTCGAACGCGCGCGAAGGCAAAGCAATCTCATTTACATAAACATCTACGCAACAATCCAAAACATGAACCACTGCGTTGCGTTTGGTGATGGTGACACGCTAATAACAAATTATGATGAATATAAATTTATATCGATTGCCAGCTTTCAGCATCGCTGCCGTCTCCACCGGCGTTGACTTATCGGAAAATACAGAGCGAGAGAAAGCTGTCCCGGTACATTTACCCAAAACCCTCAACGACTTGCTCCACCAGACGCTCAAATCATCGTAAAAGTCAACGAATGCTATCGTGGAGCTACGACGTCCGTGCATGTGTGTGTTTGAGAAAAAGGAATTGGTATTAGGATCATTTCCAGACCTGTCGTGGATGAAAATCGATCGGCCAAACGGCGCCATCCACGCGCGCTCGGTCGTTCTTTTAATCGAGAATGTTCGAGCAGCGATTGGATATCATACGTCCCAATCTTAATGACACTGAGCGCGGGAGTGTCCCGGACACTCCTACGCGAAGGACGAACAACCCGAAGGAGACATGGGGCGTTCGCGAACAGAACGGATAATTTGAAACGAATGAAAATTTATATTATTGTAATTCATAAGCGTGTGCATGGTGCACGGTCGCTACTGTCTTCCTGTCGGTGAAACCCAGCCCGATCATTCTCGGGAGACTGTCGTGCGCTGATCCTTGGGAGGATTGGATGTGGCCAAGAGCACAAATAATGAGCGGATGAAGCCCACCATTCCCAGAGACTAACGATGGGGGGGCGTTATTATCGTTCGGTAAAGCATGGTCACGTTTCGACCGGTCGATGAAGACATCATCATAAAGTTCGCGGCGTCCCATAAGGGAGTATGGTGATGGCATGCCGTTATCATAAGCCGGCAGTACTTATTTCTCGATGCCCTTCGAGAGTATGCTGTTAAGATGCAACATCATAACGGTGCCCGGGTTCAGCGAGAGTCGAGTAGTTCGGGAAACGTTTCATCATAGTCGCCCAAGCCAGCTTTTGGAGCTAAAAATGGTCGAATTTTTACAACATTTATGCATGCTCCAAAAACCTCACAAACTGAAGCAAGTTAGTATGGATTAAATCCCAGAGTTTCGTTTCGATATCTGAGCAAGGAAACACCCCACAGAACAAACTACTAATCCTTTAACCGAAAATAGAAAGCCACCACTCTACCGTATCGAGTTGCCATCGATCAAACGGGTTCGAAGAGTGCCAAATTTCTTAGCCCACCCCCAGCTAGCGCAACAATAAGTGATTCCTTATTGATTGCGGGTGAATCGGAGACGGGCAACATTTCGCTGATTAGATTATGTACGACCGATGTAGAAACATGCAAACGCACGGAGCACCAAATCCTTGTTGAGCAGGAAGCGATATGCTTCTCCACCCACTTGCCCACGATAGTTGCATGCATCGAAAAGCCCAAAATCAATTCAATTGAGTGATCGATTCCCCTGTGGGAGCATCGCCGTATTTTGGGGGAAAGTTTGGCAAAATCACAAAACATAGACCCGCTTAGAGTAGAGAGCACCGGGAGAAAATTTATTTCCCATCCAATCAAGCCCTGGCCCGGATCAGATCGGGGTGGATGGTATGAAAATTCCTTCAGTGGATTTCTTTTGCAGCTTCGGCACACGCTTCCCCCCACACACACACAGGTAGTGTGGATTTTCGCGGAAACAAGTGAAAGAAAACCGTATCACTCCACCCGAGAGCCCCCACCGAAACTGTTGTCTCTCCGTGCTGGGGGATGGAATTGAATTTGAACAACCGAGCCTATCAGTCACACCCGCGTCGCGTCAATGGCGCGTGCGGAACGACCACTGGGAAAAATAGGCGCCCCGAAGAGCGTCCCCAGAGACACACGGCCGGTGGAAGCGAAGGAGATATATCGATTCACCGAAGGGCTGCAGCCGCTTTCGAATCGATTTTATTCGCCCCTTATGCCTTCTCACATCGGATCCCTTAGGCGGCAGAACCCCGGAACGAGCCACAGATTGCGTCTAGGCGGGGTTGGATGTAGGATACAAAGCAAACCGGCGTGTCTAGAGCATGCGAAGGGAACACGGTTGCTTCCGGACGTCGGCATTCAAAGCGGTTCCGCATCACGTGCCAAAGCCAATCACGGGCGTTGTCTTGTTCGCTTTCGCAAATCACGTGTCAAAAAGTGCGTATTAATAAAGATTGATCCGATGAATAATTGATGTGCGAGAGGTGGAGTCTATTCGACGCCGCGTGGGTTGAGACGAAGCATCGACGGGCAGTTGTGAAGGTGTTTCGTAATGCTTAGACGGTTTACAAAAAGTTTTCTCTACAGCAACATGTCGCTTGTGAAGAAATTAAATAGGATGCGTTACTAACTAATTAGCAACTCGATATCCTTTACATTTGCGTGGCGTTACGAATGTAGCACACGCTGCAAGACTATGTAGCACCCCAGAACTACATCGTAGACTCGCATAAAACTAGTTTTTGCAGAATGATAATCAAAATGATTCATGAATAATAAACCTTCGTGACGATTTAGCAACATGAAGCACAAGTTCTCAACAGCGCAGGAGTTAAGATAGTCCCCGGTCTCCATGGTCTTTGCCGTTCGGTAGCAGCACTGTAGCTAAGGATAAGTTTCACGCCGTACTTTCGTCGTTTGCGAGAGAGCGGAATATTCCCAGTCCCTATCCAAATCCACGCCGTGTTTCTCCCATAAACTAAACACCGATTGCGCTTATCTCAAGCACTCGTAGCGACTCGTTACGGCCAAAACCGGCACGAATTCGGGGGTTTCTTTGGCCGACACTAGCATCTTTCGTAGCGGCGTGCTTTACAAAATTAAACTTGGCACGCGCGTTTCTCGTGGGATAAGTTTTGCTTTCAAAATTTCACTCCGGCACCCGGGGATTACTTAGTACTTAGGCCATAACTTTTTCCACCGAGCACAAGGCAAAACAGCCCAGGCTTCGCTTCAGCAGCAGAGAAAGACCGAGACGGTTGCCACCACACACCAGAGTTTGTCAAGTGTCCTGCAGATCCTGAGACACTTCAAAAGCAGGTGGCTAAACGTCAAGTAGATGTCTAGGGATGGAACTGCTACGTTTTGGAGTGTCGAAAAGAGCAACTTTAATCAAACGGCGCAAGCTACAAACAGCCCCTTGATTTTCATTACAGGACAGCAACGAATTGCATCACAAACAGACCAGGAACGGGAAAAGGTCGTGATGGGTCGAAGCGCAAAGAAATGGAAGCCAACTTCATAACATAAAACCTGTCTAGACCGGTTTTATGCGCCTGTCCCCACGCTGGATAGGGAGCGGCGTATTTTTGGAGCACTCGTTTGAAGTGCTGCAACATTGCTCACTCACCGAAAGCCCGCACCTTTGATTCCACATCGTGTCCGACGACCATCGATGGCGAGAACATTTTCCCCAGCTCAGGTATTTTTCGATTTCTGGTTCGTTTCTATTTTTTTTTGTGTGTTGCTTCTGGCAAACAAGGAAAAATGTCTATTTAACGAGTTTGGGCACGAGCCTTCGTGGAATGGGCTATGTGCTTGGTGATTTTTTTTCCTTCCTCGCTCCTATTCCCAAACAGATGATCCTTTTTCCGCCACCATTTGGCACGGGTTGTTAGCCGCACAAGCGGGGCCTTTGATGCGATTAGGGCTTACATGAGCCCTCTGAAACTTCCCATTTCCCAGCCCTGTCGGAAGGGGCGGGCCAGTAGTGGCACCGTGTGGCGTGGAAAAAAGTTTTTTCTCCACCCAACGATCGCATGGGTAAACTTTTACGGCAAACTGAGTTGAATATCGTCCCAGACCCAAGGTGTGTGTGTCCGAATTCTAATTTGAAAATGGCTTCCAGCAATAACAACGCTATTATCACCACCAAAGCTTCGCGCGCCACTGAATGTGCTTACGCTGGAAGCGATGTTAGTTTTAATGGTCGATCGGTAACGAAAATAAATGTTGCACTAATGGAATGACTGCGCTCCGGCGGCGGATCGTAGCAGCAAACTTAGCGAGAATTAAAATTAATTATGCTGCACGTCGAATGTCAACCGAATGGTGCGACGTAAAATATTTGTAAATATATTTTTTGTGTGTGTTTTTTTCTCGTGCTCACGTTACACAATAGCACGAATGTGTAAAAACGAAACGTGCTTTGTATGAAAAGGTTTCCTATAGAAAAACTGCACTACGGTAAAATTTTTGGCAACTTGCTCAACCCACGGAATCAAAATCTCTCAGAAACGTGGAATAAAACTGCTCCAATCGTACGCGAATGCAATGGAGCTGGAATGAAACGAAAATTGAATGAAAACTTAATGAACACAAAGCATTACACGTGCTTCCAATTATATTGCACACCAGGTACCAGGCGCCTCCATTATTATTCATCCAATATCCACTTCAAGCGTGCTGGAGTTTCACAAACCCCGCACGTCGCCATCTCCCACTCTCGAATCCAATCGTTCCACAGGCAGCAAGTGATTAATTTAAATTAATGGAACGGGAAGCGAACATTTACTTAGAACCAAGAAGTTGCGTCATGCCGTACGTGACAACCAGCCGGGGACAAAACTAGCGCAAATAACGCCCCAAAAACCACCACCGACGGGGATGGATCTCGTTAAATCTCTCTCGGGACGGTCATCCGACGGGGTCAAATGCGTTCCCAACCGACAACGGATGGTTTGTGTAGTCAGGAGGAAAGCCTCTCGAAAGCGAGAACGCGGTTTAGCACGCTAGCGCGAAAAAGGGGATCAACTTTCGGTGTGGCAAATGAGGCGGGGGCCATTAAATCGTGCGGTTTCTAACTTGTTGAGTGTACCGAAACCAAACGTTTGGACGTTTGTACGAGCTTGCTCTCGAAAGTGCGACAAGGTGCGTGACGCTTACGCATACACCACGGAAATATGTTGGCAGACGGAAGGAAAACTCGAGGAACGCAACCTGGCGCCGTGAAAAGTTGTTCAAAACAACCATAAATAAAATTCCACCTAAACGACGCACCGTAAATCTGAGGACCAACTTCCCAGCCCCAACCACAGGTCGTCCTTCTAGCAGGGGTTTCTCACCGTTGGACACACAACTAGTAGAGCTTTACGCAAGGGAGCGAAGGTTACAGTTCACAGAAAATAAGGTACATTTTCACAACCGAACTACCGAAGCGAGCGACAACTATAAGGGATACTCTTGAAGCTCTCTCTCTCACCGTTCAAGCAAAGTTCGGTGTTTACAACCAGAAAGCCACCGCCTGAAAGCTGGTCGAAGCAAATAAAGCTATTTATTTTACATTCGGTGACAAAAAAAAATATTTAAAGCAGGAAGCGTTAAATACTTTATGCAAATAGTCATCCATTAAATGTTAACGACACTTTTTCAACTGCTTCATCGAAGCAACGCCAAGGCCGAAAATAGCTTTCTCGTAAAGATGCTTTTTTTTCTCACTTCCACGCACCAGCTTTACGAGCCACACAATAGCGGTCACCAGCGCCCAAGGATCGCATCAAAATTGCGTAGAAACGAAGCCGTGTTCTTTTCGTTTTGCGACGTAAGCTCGTTTGCACCCGAGGAGAGGTTTGCCTCCTGCCGGCGAGGTTTTGATAAACAGGGTTTAATTAATTCCATCCTAAACGTCGCCCGCTTTCCCATCCATTTCTTTCGCGTCGAGCGCGCCACAAAGAACAAAGTGCCAAAAACATAACTTTCAAAGGATCGCGGAGCAAGTGCGAAAGTGAAGCCCGATTAGATCGACCGCGCGGGGAGGCCCCATTCGTCGTAGCTGGGAAATGAAAGTTTACTACGTTCGTTTCCGGTGGGCGCATTGCTTTAATAATTCTCGCCACAGCAGCAAACCGTGGTTCGTGTTTGCGTTGAATTTCTACTCACGTAAGGTGTATCGTTTTGATAAAAATTGATTTGCAACAGTGAGAAGGTAATTCAATAAAACGAACGCCACTAAAACCACAGCAATGATTCACGTTTGGAGGGTGTAAAAAATCATGTGGTCGTCTACAATAAATACGCTTAACAATTATCAAGCATGTAATCAAATTATCAAAAGTAGCTTGTTCAGAATTAAGAAAATGTTCAGAGAAATAAATCATTCCACAAAATATGCAATGCAATAAAACAGTCATAGTAGTGGGCTGATTTGATCGATACCGCTACAAAACGCACAAACTGGATCAACACAAAAATGGTTGTGATGAAGAGCTTACAATTTCGTTATTAAATATGAATTCAACCCTGTGATCTGTTGTCAAAAGCCACAGAACCCACGGAGAGGCTCAATGACATAACAAACCGGGGATATATCGTCCACGCGAAGGAATGACGGGACCGCTAGACGCCAGTTATTTACTGGACCGTTGCGACATAGACCCCGGAGCCACATTCGCTGTTTGGTTGGCGATGAATGTCGCTCGGTGCGCGCGATGGCAAATCAAGATGAAATATTGTGCCCTTCCATTCACTTTCATTAGATTTAGTAACGGCCTCGTGTGCCATTCGCGTTCATTTCGTGTATCTGGGCTGAGCCAGCGGGAGCGAGAGTTAAACAAAAAAGACAGCGAAAAAGGATGAAGCATTTTCTCACTCTTTCGCTGTCGTGAAAACCCGAGAGTTTCGCCGCATTTCTTGGCTTCATATCAATAAAACCGATGCTAGAACCTTTCAGGCCACATCCTAGCATTTGGCGCACCAGGCTCTCGCTTGAAGCTCTCCCCAAAAGCCCTCAAACGGTACGGTGGGAATGTGCCTCGAAGGTTGGACCAGCGTCTCTGGGCCACCGTACCGTGTGTTTACGGTTTATATATGTTGGCGCTGTTACGATAAAGTTATGCGACTTGGACCATAATCATAAATTTATTTGCCAGGATAAAAATATCCCGGGTGTGCGCAGGGAACGTAGCGGAGCAGTTCTCCCAGTATTGGAGAGAAGAAAGCGAAAAAAAAATCACTCCAACTAGCTGCCGGTTGGTCGGGTTCCGGATCGATGTTCAATGCCGAACGGTCGGTCAAACGGGAGCTTCGCATCGCACCGGAATGGTACAACCAAGCGCCATGCATAATAGTTCCAAACGCATCGATCCACTCCCGAGCTGTGAGTGAGTACGATAATCAAAATACGGGCGCGCGCGCGCACGTTTGTGTGTGGTTTGGATAATGAAATAATTGCCAACGGAATGGATTTCAGTTTGATTCCAAATACGCATTGGTGCTCGTTTGGTGGTCGATTTCTAATTATGATCGGAGCGTATTAATTTACCAAAAACCACCGGACCGTACTGCGTCCCGCCGTTAGCGGCGTGATAATGAAATATTCATTGATTAAAATTATCTATGTTGATCTGGAGCTGTGACGATATGGTTCTAAATTATATAGACACTGACTAATGGGATGACTAATTGTGTATGCAATTTCGCAGCAAGCATTGAAAATATTGTATTTCAAAATAATATCCTGATAAATAGGAATAACTGAGTATAGAACTCAATTTTCGTCAATATGCTCTCCTCAAACAACGGAAGAATTTCCGTCGACAACATCTCATACGCTACATTCAGCAGAAGCAATGCAGTCTCCCTTATCGCCAGACAAACAAAAATCGATGAACAACGTCACTGCGACGAGGTCGACGATTTGGCGGCTTTTGTTCTTTCCTCACGCAATGGATTTAACAGACGAAACGGTTTTTCTCCAACAACAACAAGACAGACACGTGGCGACTTCCTCACAGTGCCACCTTCCCATTCATGATGATTGTATGGTTCTCCTTCAGCGTCTTTAGAAGAAGCCCCAAAAAAAAAAAGGCGCCTCGAGAGTCAAAGAACTCGCGGAGCGTACGATGAGAGCTTTTATTCCGTAATCGTGATTGTAATTTGTTTGTCCCACGGCGGGGATGAAAGCAGACGAGGGCACAAACAAAACCTACAATACAAAGAAAACCCCGGTGCATGTTCCAATCCACCTCGCGTGCGTGCGTGTGCCGCTTTTTTATGGAAGCGCCCTTAGGCAGCTAGCAAATTTTGGGCACAATTCCAAGGCGGCAATAGCCGTAGGAGAGAAGCAACAACAAAAAAAGTTGGAAAAACCATTAGCACTTCCTCCGCTACCGCGCACAGAGGCCAGCAGAAGCGCCAGTGCTGTCAGCGACGCGCTTTTCGCAGTTCCTATCGCAGTAACGATCCCCCGGACACACGACACCGCGGGAAAACTCTTCCCCGCGCACGGACAAAAACCACCGGTGCCGTGGTGATGATATTGGTGTATGCGAAAAGTTCTGCCCCGGTTCGGGAAATGGTTCGGCAAACAAAGCCGGTGTGTTTAAGCAGGAAAACAGATTAGTGCGACAGGGCATTTTTTTTTACCCGTACACCATCACCAGCGGACCGTGGAAAGTTTGCCCTACGGAATCGGAGCCCTGTAGGCATGACAGGCACGTTCGCCTTTTAAAAGGCAAGGGGAGTGCACTGTCTGATCGGTGGTGTGAGACTGTTAGATAGTCGAAAAGAAAAACAACACCTTCCAATACGGTCCGGTGAGATGCCGCGGATGATTAGAGGGTGAAAATCGTACACATAAAAAAAATTACTCTTCTCTTCCTGCGAAGAAACGGCCCCTCCTTTTTCTGGTGGCGAACCGGAAATGATTTTGACGACCCTGTGTAAGAAAGACACCTCGGATTACTTCCCGAGGTCTTGCAACCGCTTCCTTCCTTATGGATTTTAAAGCCCATTCTGTGGAATTGACGAGCTGTCAGATAGCTGTCAACAGACGAAGAACAAACCCTCCATTTCCAAGGAGTCGCAAGTCAGAGCTAGCAGAGTAGTAGTAACGCGGCACGCGAACGGATCGGTACTTACGTTTGCTGTAGGACTTATCGGCCGGGATGTTGCCGTTTGGTTCCAGTCGGTCGAGGTACTCCTCGGATGTGTAACCGTTGAAGGGCACTTTACCGCCACGATTGTGACCATGTCCGTGGTGATGGTGGTGATGATGCGGATGATGATGGTGGTTGTTCTGCTGCGTCGAGTCGTCGCTTTCCTCGCGCGATATCGCTGTGAATGGAGATGACAAGAAAAGAGAGAAGAAATGGAAAATTATTCAACCACATTCATCATCACGCAGATATTGGCTGCCATCTTCTGAAGATGGTCCAATGGGCCGTTGGGGAATAAATTACACTCTGCCCGTGGGGCATCGCGCTATTGTTTTATGTTTACTGAAATGAATGCAGCTCGACGACGAAACCGCCTACCTAATGGTTTCCCTCCTGTATATCGTACGCAATAAGCATGTATAATTTTGAAGTGTTTATAACGAATTCTAATACACTTTCTGGACAATGAAAAGTGAGCAATAGAAACAAACAAAAACCTTCATTGTTTTTTTGCAGCACTCTCGCTTGAAATGTAACCCTCTGACAGCGTTTCAATTACGACGAAGGGCAAGCAACATAATTAGCCACTCAGGGAAGCCACGCGGATTGTGTGCCCCCGGGCATACTCCATTGCGCGCATTCCAGAAGCATCAGCGCTGACGAAAGAACTCGTCTCGAGCGTAGTGACGAGTGTCATTGCGAGAAGCACCCACCGATTAGCCATTTAGCTGAGAGAAAACATTTCCAGTGCGCAACAGAGGAAAAAGTGCATAATTGTCACCAAGAGGCAACGCCACTACTGGTGGCGTAAAAAACCAAGCGCAAATAAAAACAGTGAAAAACGGCACACACAGCCACATTCATACAGATCCACTTGCCCATTGCCAGTACGCGAATCCTTCGTTCTTTCCCGCTTTATGCATCTCTCTCGAGAGATGAGCCACTTTTCACTTTACGCGTGAAAGACTTCATCAGCATTCATCAACGCGTGCCCGATGATCTCTTTCTCTTTCACTCTTTGCCAGCTAGTCACCACTCTGTTTCGCCGTTCGTGGGGAGGAGGGTTGCATGGATTTTCTGTCAACCCAACGCGGCAACGTAATGACGCGCTGCGAAGAAACGTTGATTAATGACACTTCCCTTTGGAGCGGTGGAAAAATAATGTCACCAACGGCGGCGCACCACCTGACCACTCTCTCGGAGGATCTGCTCTCGTCATTGTCGCTTGGCAAATTTTATGTTTTCTGTTTTGTTTGCCACTCTGTGTGAAAATTAAAGAAATCTCCCTGTTTTGGCACTTGGCTTGTGCTTGTTAGTTAATACTACCATTGATGCAGGGCCCCTTTTTAATGGATTTTTTTACATGAACCTTGGGTCTTGAGCGTTGATAATTTTTTACAGTGATAAATCTAATAGAAACACATCTTAAATGACAATTCTAAATAAATTCATCCGTTCGAAGTCTCTGCTTGTTCCATTTCTCCAACAAAATATTATCTACGATGAGTCTGATGAACTTTCAAAACTGTCCCTCAAAAGAAATGACAAGGGTAACCGGTAAAACTTCCATAGACTGACACGCTTCAATCGACAAATATCATAGCGACTCGTGATGCCAACCTGCAGCAACTCCGACAGACGCGGCGTGGGACGAATGAAATGTGACTTGATAAACTCTTGATTTGCACCTGCTCAAGGTGTGTGACTGTCGCAAGAAGAACAAGGAACGGAGAGAAAAAAAAAACAAACGCTAGGAAGCAAATCATACGCCATATGGCTCGTCCCCCAGGTGCACACAAACACTTGACCTTACGATGGGGACCTTTCTTCCATTTTACTACAGGAACTTTTCCTCACCAAAGTCCTTGGACATCATCCCGACCGAGGTCGCGACAAACTCGCCTGATGAATTCCGCACTAACGAGACGACGGCCGACGTCAAACATAAAGAATCCCACGCTTCGAGAAAAAGGACGAGAAAGTTCCTGCCTGGTGATCCGGGAAAAGTATCGTAGCGCTGCTCCTGGTTAAAGTCCACCACACCGTTACTGACAGAAAGAAGATACCGAGCACTGATGGCCGGAGACACGGTAGGGCAGAAATAGCTGAACCAGCGGGCAGCAGGTAGCGAAACAGAGTGCATGAATGAATAATCGTCTCCACGGGGCAATCGAGAATCGCGCTTTCATGGAGCGATGGCCGTGGGTCTCCATCGTTGAAGGAGGGAGAGAGCTGACTGAAGATGACAGCATGATACGGCAGGATCGAGTCAAATTGGCCTATCAGGGATTTCACGGGTTTCTGCAACACATCACACCCACGGGTGTGTCCTTGCGTACGTCCTGCGAACCTGCAGGACGCAACGCAGTGAAAAGGCACAGACCTGCGGCTCATCCTTGGGCGTGACCGAGCGGAAACCAAAAACTGGGTCAATTACCGGGACCGTATATGGGCCGACAAATGGGCGAGAGTTTGCGGAGTCATCAAACGCCTCCAAACCACCTCCGACTGGGAGTGCACAGCATACGGCAGTCAAAAGTGGGTACGTAATCCAGGGCAGCTGTTGGTGTGCTGTCGGGTATTAGGATGATGGAAATTTAAATTTAAATGGATTTACACCACATCCCCGTGGCGGTTGGTTCCGTGATCCGGCTTCGAACCGGTAGGTATGCGCCACTGTCACTGCCACTGCGCCCTGGTGCCCTTCCGGAGCATGGGAGGCTTACTAACTGATGCTGACGGCGACGACCGTTACCGAGTGCCAGGAGCCGTTTCCGGTGCTAACGATCGCCCGGGCAGTGAGCTTTCCCTTTTTCGTTCAACTTCCACCCGTACGGTGTCGGATGACGCAGCCATTCCCGGCTTGTATGCAGTTCATTTTCAACACTTCACCGGCCCTTGACACAGAAAGCGTGCGCCTTCTCTCGGAAAAGGCCACCAGGAAAGGGCTGGTGGGAGGAGTGTGGCCAACCGAACGATACACCAGCACAAGAATCCAGGGAGTGGTGCGCTGGCAAAAATAGGACGTGCACAGTTCCCGGACCGTTACAGGAAAATGCGAGTAAACATAGCCACACAAACACACACACACACCCACACACATGATATGCCGGTGCCGGTTAATATATCGAGCGGAGTTTGTGGAGCGAGAGGGCAACATCGGAGTCAGCATAGCGAACCTATGCAAACATGCAAACACGGTCAGCTTCGCTGCCAAGTGGACGCACCGATGGAAACTTTCCTGCAGGCGCTGCCGTACTCTGGCCTTTTTGGGTGGAACCGTATGAATTTATTCAGATGAGCTGTAGAAGAGCTCATCGTGTGTCCGGAGGAAGATTGCACAGGGCAAAAGGTTAGCCGGCGTTAACTCTGCACACGGTTGGCCTTTCGAGCATCCTGCATCCGGAATGGAGAAAAAAAAACGCAATAAAACCCAACTCTATTAGTTCCATTTCCGGGAATCCCCACGTGATCCAATATTTAGCTGCCATGCAGCCTGCTTTCGGAATGGGCACCCTAAAACAAGCAGCTCCTCTGATTGGGCAGCTGAATTGTAGCCATGTGTCGTCTCTGAATTTAGCGCAATATCTGCCGATTCTTGTGCATCTGTTGGGCCCCCTTTGATTAGCCACAGCATCCCCAACACGTGTGGCTTGCTAGCAGCTTCTTACGACACTCTGTTGAAGCCAAACGTTTGAAAGTGCCGCAAAAGAATTTCTTCGCCTTTCAATGTGATGAGGATGAGAAGTAAATCAAATTTGGGAGCGCCCATTTTATGGGCGTCCCAGAGCTCCCGAAACCAAAATCCATCACCTATCGACAACAATTCCGAGGAGTGGAGTGGCGCGCGCGTGCTTTATTGCCGTTGTTGTCCGAGCCTAAAGTTTTGCGCAGGCAACGATAAGCGAATCGTTGCGTTTATCTGTCACCGGAAGGAACGGAACGGAAGCTGGCCCGAAATCAAAGGGAATCGGTCTATTAAATTACTGCCGATTCCATTGATGTTTCTTCAGCCGGACTAATTTGACCGAGCCCCGTTCCGGTGGTTGTGCCTATTCTTCTGAGCATCCTTCCATAGCCACCTCCATCATATCCTGGAGGAGGAGCGTTCAGCGAAGGATAACGCATTGGGATGGGATGGGTGGCAGTGATTCATGAAAGAAATTGCACGTGGCAGCCGCACCCAAGGCGGAATAATGACGAAGTTCACTCGTTAAGGGGACTTTCATCTTAACGCTCCATGACAAACTTTATTGGAACTTTGGCGTTTCTTTCCTGACAACTTTAACCCCCGGCTGCTTCCGGTCGGATATCGGTTGACGGGTGGGCGTATTATTCTCTTCTCGCTCTTCTCTTACCCCTAATTATTTTTAATCCGTGCGTTATTTGCGAATAAATCATCCGCTTCGAACCGATTTGTGTTGTTCTAAAAATCAATCATGCGGGATCAAGAGCAATTTGGGTCCTTTTTTTCAAATGCTGTGTTATTTTTTTCTCTCTCTCTCTCGCTCTCAAACAACCTCAGATTTAATAAGCATAAGACGTTCGATAAGCTAAGAGAGTCACGTTTTCCCACTGGAAATACCAATATTGGTTAACATCAATTTCTGTCCTTCATTAATGGCGTCTTCGAACCGGCTCGTTTTGCACCGAGGAAAGAAAAACCCAGCACTCCGGGGGGGCCAGCTATTGCTGGTTTCCGTCTTCCGATCGAACGGGAAAAAGCCGGAGGCGAAGCGAGCAGTCGCTCTGCTGTCTGCTACGTGATCGAACGGACCTCGGTTGGAGGGCTGCAAGCAACAACAAAAAAAAAAGCGTAACTTGCGCTCTACAAATTACACTCAATTTGGCACTGCATGCCTTCCGGATTGACTCGTCCCTTGGCCATCCGCGTCGACCGAGTACCGGACCTAGGCACGTGAATATTTCGCTGTCCGCCTCGTTTGCAGGATCGCTCGGGAATGATCTCATTTCGGATTGAACCTGGGATGCTGCCGCAGGGGCTTTTGGGATGGGGCAGATCCTTACCATAAATAGCCACCGGTGATGGTGGTGGTGGTTGCCAGCCATTCGATTACATTTTGCGGTCGTCTGCTCCGCCTTTTGCTGGACACCTCTCTTTCTCTCGTGAAATGGTGGCCTCGAAGGCAAAGCTGGTGTGCTTTGTTTCCTGAGCGAAACGTGATCTAAATTGGCAACGAAGCCCGCGCATCTTCGTCATCATCGTTTTGTCCGCGTGCAATGAGCCTTTTCCTCTTCTCGCTCTGGCACATTGACTTTCGACGAATGACGGTAAACTCATCTGAATGGGTGGGGGGGAACCATTTCCCCCGTCAGACGGTGTGTATGTGTAGACAATGAATAAAACTCCACTGATTACGTTTGACGCAGCCGTGCAAACAACGTCTTCATAAATCACGCCATGCTACTCAACGGCCCTCAACGGCATGTTTTCGCTCGGTTTCGTCAAAGAAAACTCCGCCGCAAGGCAGTCGTTGGATTTACTAGCTTTGATTTTCTATTGCGCCACCCCGAAAAGCGGGAAATGTTTAATTGAAAAGTGGAAAATTAGCTCCACAAACTGCTGTCAAACCATTGTATTTTAATTAACCAGCCACTTGGAACGAGTTGCTAGAGTGCGAGACGCGCCTCAAACGGATCGTTTGCGGTTTGACATTTTCGGAAGTTTTAGGAAGCAGACGGTGGTCCAACGCCGATTTGCCCCTCAAGCAACAATACCAGTCTCACCCAGGCAAACGGATGAAGCGACGCGATGGTAGTACAGCCAGGCCATTACGAGCGCTTTGAGCGAACAACAACTCTTTCGGCGGTTTCCGTTCGCCGGTTTCGGCGCGGATCTATCCAAAGTGGCCGCGAAATGAAGGTACCATGTTTCGAAGATGTAATACTACTTAGCCCGGAAGTTTGTGGCGGCACTTAGCAGGGGGTCACGGGATGCGAAAGTTATTACACGAAGCCATCGTCTGCACCGTTCGTTGTCGTTATCAACCGTGGTTTTTCCCACAGCAAGACAAGGTACCCCAGAAGATGTGCAGCTACGACGGTGGTAGACAATTTTCCAGACGGAAAAATTCAATAACGCCCAAAACATGGCCGCGAAAGAGCTACCATTCCGGACCGGCACGTAAGGCGATAGTAAATGAAGCGCTTTCGCTGACAAACTTTGTCAATCAAGCTTAACGGCTGGGAATGGCAGCGGTGCGAGCGTGCACAAACGCTGAACAGCCGTTGTCACAAGATTACAATTATGGTTTACGGTCGGAGCATGGCACAGGTCATCATCATGAAAGTCAAATGGCAGGCGACGATTAGACGCGTTGTTCAATAAAACAGTCGACGGTTATGAAGAGCCACGGGATTCTTCTGGAATCCACATGACATATAAAGTGGTGTTTAAAAAACAAAGCAAAATAAGTAATATAACCCGAAAAATCAGTTAGCCTATCTCCTACTTAGCTGATACAAAAAAAAACCTTCGTAATGATTCCTTAAAAAATCATTTATCAAAATCGATTGGCCAATGAATGCGAATTGAAGCATCATTTCCTCCGTTAAGAGACATTCATTGTTTATAAGGCAATTGCGTGAAAGACGATGTTCTCTAAAACCTGTCCAAGGCCGTCGAGGAATAAAAACTTCATCAATCACTCGAATGGAAGATGACTTAATTCGCTAAGCCAGCTCTAAGCTACCCTCCTTTGTGCCAAAATTGAATCCGTGCCGCGCTTCATATGCAGGCGGGTATTTATTCAACAACGATTGAGCGCTAAACGATTTAAAATGCCACATCCCACCGGAGAGATACAAACGTTTCAATTCTAATCCCTGCCACCAGTTTCGCTGACTCATTTGTGCGCCACAAATGGATGCTTGCGCTATTGCCCACCAACCACCCGTCGGTGGAGCTTTTTGCAATTCGCGACGAGGCCACGGCGCTTCGTGTAACGTAATTGCAAAAAGTAATTAAACTAATTGCAATTAGTCTAATTGCTGTAAATCAATTTATTTATGTCACACGTCGGCAATGGCGACAAGGACCCTCGGCACGCCGTTTCCTTCCTTTGCATGCTTTCTCTAGTCCTCTCGATTTGTTTGCTTCGTTCGTCGGTAATCCCATGGAACAAACGTTCGATTACCGAGGAACTGTCGCGAGTGGTTTATCCATTGTTTCGGTGGCTGGACAGGCTGATATGTAAACGCCACCGTGCACAAACATGCACGACATGAAAACAAAGTTAATGAACTCGTCACTAAACCGCTGTCGAAGCATGTTGTGGTAGATTTAGCTCTGCATGACGTCTAAACTCGACGGGAATGGTTCTGCAAACACACAACCCGCGTCAGCTGAATACCCCGGTCAACTGATTCCTTTAACTGCTTGTCTAATATATTTTTTTATACAATTTCCAAATAATAGTAAGCAATGTGGCTGTATTAGACATATTCAAATACTATTATTCAATGTAAATCATCATAGTTCATTGGTAAAACTATTAAGGAGTATTGTTTTTGCATTATTTACTTTTGAAAAACAAAAATGCGTATGCTGGAAAAAGCAATTATTAAAACTTTGAGTGTCTAAATTCATCACAACGCTGTCGATCTCGACTCAATCTAATAACATTCCCTTCGACAAAAACCAAGCATAGTCGTTTGGAAATCTCTGACGCCACGAAAATGTCACCTCCATTTCGTCACAGGATTTATCCAACCCCTGACCGTTTGCCGTTCCAAACCATGCGCGTTGATTTGGGGATATTGATATGAGATTCCAGGGTGACATGAAATCTCTCACGCCCAGCAGCGACAAAGCGACGGCGGGTTCCATTGCGAAACATTCCGAACGCGGTGAAGCAAATTTTAATTAAAAGCCCCAACGTTGGCGTGTGCCAACCGCAATACCGGTGGCGCTGAGTTGCAGATTTATTTGACATTCCGCTCATCGCAACGGCAGCGGGTCTCTCTGCAACATTGTACGAACGACTGAAGGGACACGATCGTTTGCTCCCTCAGTTTCATGCAGAAGCGTTCAACAAAAATTAAAGGCGAGAAAATTTCGCATTCTACGGCAAACGACATCGGGTAATCAACTCAAGTCACCGCATCATATCTCACGGTGGCAACATTGGGCGGAGCTGACATTGGTTACATTGGTAGGGCTGACGTCGGGCTGTCTTTCGACGTGATTTGCATACGTATGAACTTTCAAATGAAATTTTCCGGTGTACATATTGCATTCTTTGAACTATTAAAAATTTGGATATCCTCAAAGGAGAAATAGATTCAAGTTAACATGAGATGAACATTTTTTAAATTTAGCGTGCCTTCGAACAATTTTTGTTTAAATGAAAAACACATTCAGTGTTGTGTAGCAATTTGTAACAGCTTTGTGTACAATGATTAATAATCATTTTCCGTCCCATTCGATCTCAAAACTGCGTACTAACGATCCGGTGTTTGTGGTCCAACAATAAACTGTCCTTGTGTATTTGACGCCAGTGAAACGGAACGGAGCAAAAAAAAAAGTCACGGCCCTTTGTGATTTATGATCACTGTACCTTATCGTGGCGTCATTTCATTAATAATTCCACCGTCGGGCGGTCCATCGAGTCCGGAACTTGGCCCGGAAGCCTTGTGACCTTCCACACAAACACACAGTTGGTTTTCCTTGCCTGGGGCTCACAATTTATGCGATGCTAATCCATCGAAAAGGGATACTAAGTAAAGAATCGTCGCCGTCACAAGTTGTCGCTCCAAGGCATTATTTGCTTTGCATTCTGTTCCTTTCCAAAACGACCGCTTTTCATGGCGGTGAGTGGCGTGAACTGTGGCGATAACTCTCCGCAACAGAAAACGATCGTATGTGAATAAAATACTAATAGGCGACGGTAGAACTAGCAATGACCCCACCTTTGACACGGCCGAAGGCTACGGAAATAAGTATTCGACGCACGCCTCTGCACCGTAGAAGCGATAGTATCGAAACACCAAACCAAACCCCGTTCAGGAGGGTTATGTTTCCGTTTAATTAGGATGATCAATTTGGTGGTCACTTCTGGTGGCTTTTAAAAAGGAAATTAATCGATATAAATCCTTCGCAGCCGTTAGACAGTGCGTGTTTGTGTATATGAAATCGAAAGCACAAATTTATGATCGAATTATTGATTGCATGCAGTGGTGCTTATACCGAGGAATACGATCGAACATAATTGAAATATGTGAATAATTTGCGAGGCGTATCATTATTCTATTTAAAAAAAAAAGCTGTCATTAAGTAATCAAATTGCCGCACATCGTGAGCAGCATTGAGGCACCGCAAAAACATTAATAAAATGAAGAACGCAATCATAAAGCGGACACATGCCACGGGATTGAAACAGATGCGGGATACACATAAATCCAACGACACTGCGCCAGCCCCACAGGCACGCTGTGCATCATTATGCCTTCGAATTATGTTTTAAATTAATTTAATTACTAACATCAAACAACTCATGCGGGTTGATATTAAATCAGCTTGTTAGCCCCCGCACTGCACTGACCCTTTTTAATGTGTGTGTGCTGCTATGCTGATGGCGCAGTGCAAACGAAAAATTTGATTGGATTTTTTGCTTGCTTTTATTTCTACACCCGCGTTTCGCCTAACGGCTCAAAGGACGTGTGCAACGCGTTTCGTCCAGTTAAATTGAGTGCAATGGGAAAATTGCGGTAGCGAACGGAAACTGCAGCAGCTGGGGAACTAGAGTGCCGCAGCGTCTCACGTTCAACATGACGCGGCTAAAATGCTGGCCAATTTAATCCGACGAACGTGGGAACGGTTTAGCTGATCCTCTTTAGCAGGCACACAAAAAACTGCCCTTTTCTGGCTTTCGAATTTCAGGGAAACAAAAACTAAAACACCCTGCACGCCTTATTTTCGATCGCTGTTTCGGGCTCAAGTTGTGTGCAAATGGGAACGAGGAAACGACATGGAAACACGCACCGGAACAACCATGCGCGCAGAACCGACAAAAGCCACAAGAGAGCTGGGAAAAAGGAAATGAATCGATCCCGAGCAAACTAATCAATCAATCAATGCGCGCGAGCCCCGTATGCTAAACGCCGTTTATGGGTGATTTAGTGGCAGGCGGACCCCAAAACCAACGACGAAAAGGACAAGGAGCTCCAGCTATCCCCGCCATTGCGCCATAGATCTTTCGCACCATCACCATGGCGAAGGCACTTCCACAAACTCTCGGGGAAACCATTTATTGACAGCTCACAAACATCGACGGTGGTCGGTGTGGTGTGGCGGTGAGATGACGCCGTGGGTGGCTTTCATATCTGCCAACGTCTTTTACCAGGATTCGGAAGGACACCACCCAGCTTCCCTCTGGCCGGTTGCCATACGGTGCGCCCCACGCGGAGGGTTTCCATCCGGCAACGGCACCCACCAGCAGATGTTCGTAATCGTTGCGCAAGCACATTTGCGTGGCCGTGTTGCGTCAAGAGGTTATGGCCGCCTCACGAAAATCAACGGAAACCAGGGAAACGCGGCGATGGGTTTTGGCGAACGAGCGGGGGGCAAGACGTGTTGAGCGATTCGTTGTCGTTTTCGTAACGACCACTGTTTGATTAGTCCAATCAATGTTTATTGAAACAGCTGCGGCCCCATTCGTGCAATGGTTGCGGGCGGCAATCTCTTTGATTCCGGTCCGGGAATGAAATTCTTAAAGATGCATGATTGCATGGTACTTCCTCTTTACCTTCTCTAGCAACCAACCGGGCAGTATGAATGGGGATCCGATTTAGCACAACAGCAATGCTTAGTTCCAACATACACGTCAATCAAAGCAAGCATGACATAATTGAATTCAAAAGTCCACGAACTCACAAATTAACTCAACATTAACTTGCTTAAAATTTGGGACAACGAATAACACATGTGAAGCTGTTGGAAGGTAAACAAAATATCTGGGTTGATAAAAATTCATCCTGCAGACCCTGCAGATGTTTTCCCGGTCTACCGTAAAAAAGCCGTCGCTTAAGGTGATGAAGAAAAGCAGAAACGGAATATAAAAGATGCAGGAGTGCGCGAATAGAAAAGACACACATATTAATTTAAACTAAATCACTTCCGATGGGTGACAGCGCCTGGAAAAGTTCGCAAGCAAATAGCTGAGCATTCGCATGATTTTACATCATCGCGCCAAAGACAGCACAAGCTGTCAGTCAACGGCTGCTGCGGAAAAGCGAGAAAACGAGGCTCTATTTAACGCCTTCCCAGAGCAAACCATCGCCCACGTACATACACACTTCTTCTTGCACGCTTACATTTTCCTGCCGTAGGCCACACGCAAACAGGTTGGGTTTCGTCCACCATTAACAGGCGGTGTCCCTCACAAGGTCACAAGCGTCACACGCGGAAGAAGAAAACCCACCCTCCTAACGCTGGAAAACATCACCCCAAAACTCGACCCAACCCCAAACGCTACAGCTTCGAGGATGTCACGAGGACGACGTGCACCCAAACACCCATTGCCGTGAAAAGAGCCAACGGTGGTCGGGGAAGACGTAGAAAACGGCGCACGGTAGCGGAAAAACGCCCCATTAATGCCGTAATCAAGTTCGCGAAACACAACCATCACCGTCCAAAGGCAGTGGGCTGGTGTGTTGTTTCTTCGTAGGTGTGGGGGTCTATTTTTTAGGCGCTCATATAAGGTAGGGAATAACAAAAAAAAACACACACAGAAGACAACGTTTTGTGAGCCTTGGTTTCTCGCTTGCGTGTGGGCATTACGCACGTGGAGAGCAGAATGTGCGTCAGAGAAGCGAAAACAAGTCATTATGGATTCTTCGCTTGACGCCAACCGAGGGGTGGCGCTTTCGTGCGTACTGGGAAGAGAACTCACCTAACGTGCGACAGTATTCGAAAGGCCTCTGTGAAGCAAGCTCCTCTAGGCGGAGGATTTTTTTTGTTGCTACCCGATGAGGAACTTGCAAGAATTGGGGGAAAACAACTGGCTTCCCGGGGCAAGTCCTTTCACACGTGGCGAGGGTTTTCACGAGTGGTACTTCCACATCAAAAGCCCGACGATTGGAAAGTGCCACACGTTTTCGTTTTCGCGTCAAATTTTCGCAACCGGCGGGGGAAGAAACCATCTGACTGACTTCGCACGAACCGGCAAGGTTCGTTTGCTGTTATTACTATTATGCTAATTTAACATAAGAACTCGAGTAACGCATTGTGCTCGACACACACCGTGTGGATTCGTTCTTTCCACGCCCAACTGCTACATTGTCGTGCGCTGTTTGTGACAGGCAAAAAATAGGGCATCCTTTACGCCCGCCAAGAGAGGGAGATTCACTGACGACGACAGCCCACATGCTCGTGAGGGGCCTTACGTTTCTAGCCTTTTTAACGGGAGCGAGTGTTTTATGTTTCATTTTTTCCCCTCGGTTGCTTTTTTCTTTCTCACTCCCCCGTCGAGAAGGAGGAGCTTTTGAGTAAATAAACCATCCGGGGTGCGAGAGGGTCGCATTTGGTGTAAAATCAACGCTCGCGAAGCGTGTTACAACTGCCGAAATGGCGTTGAAACGTGCTAAATTGAGGTTAATATGTTGGTGAGTTTTATTTCTTTGATCGTCGCTAGGGAACGGCATCATTCACGTGCCCTACACGAAATGCTACACAGAACGTAGGAACATGACTGAGCAAACAGAGCTAACTTTTTCTCTCTATTAATTAGATACGCGCTGGAAGAGTAATTCAGTTATCGAGTAGCAGGATAACGGCCGGCAAATGTTGCGATCAAATTTGCTTTGCCAATCGATGCCACAAAACTACAAATTTATTCACTGACTCATCTCCCCCGAGCGGGATGCATAAATTTTCCGAGCCACAAACAACAATTGAATTACGTCACTGGTAAAAGTTGGTCCGCAGCGCGCAAAAGAACCTCCCGTCGGCAACATAGCGCCACAACCGACCACCGGATGCCCTTCGGCATCTTTCAACACCCACCAAAACACTGGTAGCCATTCCATTCCTGTTCAGGCAGTTATTGGCAATGAAACAGTTTATTCGCCCTCTGGGGATGCTGTGTTCGAAGCCCAGCGATGTGAAACAAAAATGAAGGACGAAAGGATTTGCTTGATGATACTGGGAAAAAGAACGCCTCCGGTTACAGCTGGGTACCCTAGAGTGCTTCATTCCGCGGCTAGAAATTGGATTATCCTATCCGTGGATGATGAACGTATCGGATGGAGTGCACTCGAGCCAGCAGAAAAATCTCCATGTTTGATTATACTCAACAAAAATCATTTCCATAAATGTTTACCATAGTATAATAGTAGCACAAAGATTGGATAAAACCTCATACGCTGCACAAAAAATGGCAATTCAAGGAAACGCCGATAATCGCTTTCATAGAAAATCCGAACCACTTTGATTCCTTAATCTTATTTGGCGATATTGATCTTCAGCCAAGCGGCGGATAAAAAACAAACACCGTCTTATCGACGTTGAGCGGAAGTAAACCATTTAGCAAGCAAAAAAAAAACACTCTCCTATCGATACGATGAACCACTTCTCGGTAATCCCAACCGTCGGACTCGATAATAGGAATTGTCAGATCCGGTTATAGGGAGGAAACGAACAGGCTCCAAAAGCCTACAGCCCCGAGGATTGTTGGGAGTATATTTTGCTTCATTTCTTTTTTCTTTTTTATGAAATCTGCTTTACGGGTTTGCAAAAGTTCTTTCCAGGGCCTCTAATAGGCTGGTTCTCCGAGCTGTTGACGCATGCAACTGCTGGGAACGGAACGGGCATATTTATTCCCCCAATTGTATTGGGCGCACAGTTTCCAAGTGGAGCGAAAAGCCATTTCAACACAATTAAAATTCCATTAAAAGTTGCTCCTCGGTGCAACGGTGCAAGGGTGAAGCACTAGGAGCACCATCATTTCCGATGCGCTTTTCAACGTAGCTCGCTTGCACTTTCCGACACCTTCTATGCAATTTGTATCATTCGTGGCGTTTTGAGTGGTCGGTTGGTAAGCTGATTACTACGGGTTGAGCTGTTGCGGGTCAATTGTTTATTAAGTGATGTGCAAGTGAGAAACATGAACTCAAACACAATGTGTAAGAGTTTAAGTATAAAAATTTCTGAAAAATTGGTTGTAATTTCATTTTACTTTAATTAATAAACAATTTGAAAAACTATGGTACGCTCTCTAAATTTGTTACGCGAGCTAAAGTTCAGCACAAAATTATATCCCTTGGATTAGTTACTTTTACGCAAGCTAACCACCCATAATTATCCATCCAAATCCGAACGTCGTCAGCTTTGTAATCTCGTTTTCACAAGAATCCTGACACTGCTAGCCGCAGACCACTCAGCGAGAGCGATCAATTTTGACATTTTAATTACCACCCGGTTCAAGCCAACCGTTGCATAAACCTGTACCAGAATTGTGGGCTCTGCTCACACGATTTACTACGCCACGTAGGCTTCTCCGGGAACGTATTACGGTATCGGAAACGCTCTCGTGCCACCGTGATGGAAATTGCTAATTTCCATTCCAACACCGCAGCATTCGTTCGGGGCGTCACTGGGGACAGACATGAAACGCACTATCACACGCTAATCCATCCAAAGGGCGACCAAGCGCAGTGTAGTGTGATAATCTCGTATCCCCCAAATTCCATTCATACACATACGGGTGGTGTTCTAATCAACTCAAAACCCGAAACCAAAACCTCTCGAAATGAAGCTCGGATGTCCGGAGTTTTCCGTTCGAGGTTTCGATACACCTCCGTCCGAAAGTGCAAAGCCATGGAAAATCCAACGCACACGCACCTTCCACTGGCCTTCGGGCGAGCGAGCTGCTGTGCGATAAATAAATCAATTTCGCGCGACAAGGTTCTAATAAATTTTACACCGGATTAGACACCGTGTGCTAGGTGGGCTTTGGTTCATCACGCTGTGTGCGAGCGTTTTTGTCTGCTTCCGCTCGGTATCGATGGACATGTTCATACACTGCTGCAGCTACCCTCTCGAGGGTTTCTGATGGAGTTATGCTGCGAGGGAAACGGTACACAATTCCGGATCCAAGTTTTTCAGCGCAACGTTGGTTTGCCTATTCCCACTGACCATAAATCCGACGAGCCCGTTTCGTAACTGTTGCTTGGTGTGACAGCGGTACTCGCGAACAGTACCACCCGTACAGGAAGGGTTTGGCCACATCCACACCCACAGCAGGTGATCGTAAATTGATTCAATTCAAATTTATGCTAGACAGCCACCAACCAAACCTCCCCTCGGTGCTGAACTGGGATAGTCGGATACTGCACCACAAATGAACCACGGTAACGCCACTGACGACGATCCAGCGTTTCCTTCTGCATTTCTCGCCGGTTGAGTTACACAAGGGCTTGAAACACAGTGACACTACTCAGTGAACGAATTCATCTCTTGTGGGCGGCACTGGGGCGGTATTGTGGCGACTGGATCCCCCTTTTTCACGCACACACGTACACATACACACAGGTGGTTTTAGCATAAATTTTCCAATCAACCCTCCAGGAAGCTTCATCCGGAGAGCTCTCTTGCTGGCGGATGGTGCCGAAAGGGAGGGTGGTTTTTACTGTAACGCGAGACCCCCACCGTCTAAAATACATCGCACCGGGAGGTGAGCACACATAGAGCATCATAAATGCATGCACAACCCACCACCCATCGGGTCGCGATCGGCAACCAACAGGGGCATGATGGGTGGCTTCCCGTGTGTTGTGTTGGGCACACACAAAAAGCCGTCTAGTCATGCTGTCTAGTCCAGAGCACGGGACGAGTCTAGCCAAATGGCGTGTGGTGTGTGAGTGTGTGGTGGATTTATTTTCCTTCGCTCCTTCAGCGCCAATATGTTACCGTTTAACGAGCGAAACAATACACACCGCGCACCGGGTGGTAGAAGCATCGTAAATGTTGCATTTTGTGCAAAACGCTGGCAACCAAATGGTTCAGGCACACACACACACGCACACGTGAGAGCGCTGGTGGGGGTGCAATATCTCGTTGTGGTCATGTAAAAATTCAAATTCGTCTTTGAGTTATATCGTTCCAGTTTTTTTTTTGCGAAAGAGAAAGAGTAGCGTGCTTCAATGCTTTGGGAAAGAAACGCATTGAACCGAATTTAAAATGGGATCTACGAATGCAAATGAGCCCCTTTTGCATTATTCAACTCAATTTTTCGGATTGAACTATACTTGACAAAATTAAGAGAAAAAAAATTCATAAAATAAAATGTAACAATGATGAATTGCTGGGAGGAAGACATTAGTTTGGATTAGGAATTGTTCATTTAGAAATAGAATATTTGATAGGTCCAAATTAATTTACTTAACAGTTGAATGTAAAAATATTTAGTTTAATAGCCATTCCAAAGAATGCTTGCACCAACTTTTCATTTAGTTCCACGAAACAAAACAAATAGATCAGATCACCAGTAGACCTCAAGTTATCTTGAGAGCAAATATCTTCCGAGAAGCTTACTGAAATAGCCGCCGTCGTATAAACAACTGGCTTAGCTTCTAATTTGTCTTTCTCGCACGAGTTACTGGCTAGAGATACTATTTAGAGTATTAAGCCACCGCAATCAGTTCATGTCTTCCGCCATTCCAATTACTATTTTATTTACAGGAGCCGGAGCAAAGATAGGGTTAACGGTATTGAAAAGAGAAAAAAAAGGTAACAAACGGCTTCAGACAAAAAACCACTCGTGTAGCAACGAATGGCCACCAGACTCTTGTTCCGGTCTCTCGTTCGCCGATTAGGTAGGAAGAGAGTGTGCAATAAAATTTTAATTACCTGATAATTATGCCTTCCGAACAAAAAAAAACGAATAAAAAACACACACACCAGTTTCGGAGCACAGTTCTTAGCCAGCTTCCGAAATGAATGTTCATCCACTTCTTCGGAGTGCTTTAACATTCTCACTCTCTCGTTGTTAATGCACGCTCGTACCGGTGGATTTAAACCAAGGTAAACACAATGCTTCCACTATCACCACCATTAGCGTGGCGCAGAGTTCGCCAGCGGGCAAAGACACTCCCGGGACCTCCTGGCGGCGGTGGTAATGAAAGTAAAAAAAAATCACTTATCTGCTGCCCCCGAAAAGTATCCAAATGATGAGGAAATACTCCTCCCAGTCCGGCCTCTCGATATCTTCGAGCAAATCCTTCAGTTCACACCCGACTGCCGCCGAGGTGGCAACGCTGTTATGAAACCGAACCGTTCTTCCATAGCGTGGGCGGTGCTGAGTGGGATCGGCAAACAGATAGAGATCGGAAGCAGTGTTTAAATATGCAAATACCATCGGGTGGAGGCGGCGATTCTGGGGCGAGAAATGGACGCTGTTTGGAAATGGATTTTAATGAAATCTTAGCATCTTCACGGAAATGTGTATGTGCTAAACCGTGGCTAAACTGTGCTCTAAACGGACACGCAAACTGCCTGTCCTGGCGAGACCACTGCTGTCAGGTGTGTCGTATGGCGGCTTCTATGGATTGATAAGTAGCTGCAAATGGAAGGAAAATTCTAACTTTCCTTTGAATTAAAGCTTGGGAACAATCTAAAGGAAACGTTGCTTAAAACAAGGCAAAATTGTGGCGCTACGTTGCAGAAGCATATAAATGTTGAACAAGAATATGTTGTCAAGAAATTTCGGCAACAAAATTATCAACCTACACCTTCCAGAATCTCAAGCGGAAGAGCTCGATTGAATATTAAGCCGAAAGTGAATGGATCATTGGACGATCGTTCGATCACCATTTATCTGACTGCGGACATGACAGCGCTCTTAAATGTTCCCTCGAGGAACGTTCCAGGCGGAACATGAAAAACCTTTTCCCCCTCTCAACGAGGGGGTTGTTGGCCACGCGGGTTGGTCGATTTCTCGTCAAATTCAACCGGCCCACCTCCCATTGGCATTGAATCGCTAACCATAACGGTTCGCACAGCAGCTGCGATTCCACGGGCCGGAAAGTGTTTGCCAATGGCGAAAAATGATGTCCCATTAGGATGTCCTTTTTTTATCGACTCGAACACCACCGATGCGAGCGCGTAAAAACTTCCTATAATGTAACGACATCATAAATGGCGTGATGCGTAGGGACACACGACACTGTACAGTTTTAGTACACGAATGGGGGAGCAACTTTTGTACCGAGCTGCACATGGGAAAACCGACATCTCCGAGCATATGGTAAAACTCATGTCGCGTAAGAAGGGCGCGTGAGATCGGCTGAACGGTTGTGTACGCTTCGGAATAAATTGTACAATTGTTTTGTGGGTCGTAAGCAGCGCCGATGCTGATGATGATACCGATGACGGTGGTGCTGTAGATGATGTGGCCATGTATTGCTTTTTCGCAGGGAAATGATGTTATATTTTTGTTTACGTCCGTGGAACGAACGAACGCCAAAAACATCGCCGAACAACGGCGCATGTCGTCCTGCGACACACCGCAGAGATAAGTGAAGCTTGACCTACTTCTCGAGCGGCAAATCTAGCCGAAGGGCACCCCGATGCACGGTCGTATGAATAATTCAGCCGAGTGTTTCTGCTTTCCTTTCCGGTTCACGTGCACGATTGGCGAAACGAACCGCAATAGGGAAATGCGACCGTTTAGTCAAAGAGTATTGTTTGGCGTTTGGTGAAAGGTGCTGTACATGGAAATGGCGACATTACCATACCTAGTGGGGGAGAATAAAAATAATCCCCACGCGGAGAACACTCGCTAGAAGTGCTAGGCGAAACAAAGCGCAGCCGCGATTTAAGAATATCACTAAATTTGTTCGCCTGCTCGAAATGTCTTACCGGACTTTAATGTCCAATAGGCTTGTTGATTTTGGTATATAAATATGAATGAAACTAAAATCCTCAGCTCATTAAATTACAGCTCAATTAAAGCCCAGGAACAATTTGTTCGGTTTCGCGGTTGACCCTTTTTCTTATATTTGAACTGCTAACAGAGCAAGCTGTTATTTTTTAACAATTTGCATCTAATTCACGAAAGCTAAAAATCCTCCAAAATTACCCTTTCTATAGTCCTTCCATCAAAGCAGACAACGTAAAACAAAAGCAAGATAAAGGACGATCATTAAACAACTGGACAACTCGGCGAAGCGCAACGGAGGTCTCGAACGAAGTAAATCAAACATGATAAATGCGTTACGTGGATCATCAGGATCATTTTTCATGGGCAAGTGCTTTTTCCTTTCTGCTGCCGAGAGCAGCCATGCCAGGCGACTGAGAGGAGCATATAAAAGGGTATGACACTCTCCAGAGCACAATTTTTGCAATGACTTTTAATCCTTTGCACCAAACCGGTTGGCTTTCCATCTCCCGTGGGGAAAATCCTTGCGAGCGTCGCCTCGCAACAACACCAGCCACTGACGCAATTGGAGCGACCGGTCAAAGGTCCTTTTGGCCCACGGTTCTTTTCTCCCCTTGCGCTACAATGCACGAAAAGCGATTCATTTCGGCACCTCCGGCTTAAGTTCGGGTTTTGGTGACTGAAAAATGACTTTTTTATGATAATTACGCCCCTCCTTTGCTTGCCTACGGCCCGCCACTAATCACTGCCGGACAGCCGTACGCTTTGGAGGGAGCAACCGAAATGGCCGAAGGGAGGCTTTTCTAATCTCACCACAGGCCTATTTCCCACCGTTGCTGCCGTAAATCCTTCCGGTGGACGCGTTGATGCTGCTTACTGCGATTGCGTGTGAAAAGTTATTGAATGCGACAAAGGAAACAGGACACCATTTCGAAAGCCGAACAAAGTAATATAATTACAAAAGCAAATTTCCTTTCATTAAAAGTAAACAGATAATCACTGATTCATTTACTTTCATTTTACAACAAGTTTTCTAAACAGTTCATTGGAAAAATGACTATATAGCAGTTTAGAATCAAATTTATCAAAGTTATTGATTTTTAAAATGATTTCACAAACTTTTTATGTATTTCGAAAACGAGAAGCATCACTGAATGTTTTCTGTTCGTAAATATGTGTTTAAAAAAATGTTTCCGATGGCAGTAGACATCATAAAAAATGACACATAAGCCTCAGTAACAGCACACACAAAAAAAAGGAAACATTGAATATCTCCAAACACCCTTCTTCCATTGCAAATATTTGCTGAAAATAATAAATCGTGTAAGCTTTCCATTCGCAGAAAGACAAACAAGCGAAGGAGGAGAGTAATCTGCCCCCTCAATAACAAAACGCGCCTGTGCCTCGGTTCTTGATGAAATCTTCCCCAATCAACTAAACGCTCCGTTGATGGTTTAGAAGACGAATTTCCGCCGAGCTGCGTGTGGCGATGAAGCAAACAAGGAGGGGCGAAATATTTCATCGGATGGAGGTTTTCATCGATTTAAATCGCTCGCGATGTGGCGCTTGATCAGCCGGGGATAAGCGAAAACGATTTCCATTTTCATTTTCCCAATCATGGACCTACACGGGCCCCCTTACAACGAATATCAGCGGGTGAGTGGGTTTATGTAGGAGAAAAATGGCTCCTCTATGATGCGCGGGGATTATCATTTAATGAAGGGTAGTGAAAATCTCTTCTTCACCGTTGGGTTCCCCTGGCGCCTGGGAGCACTCAGTGCTGCCCTTAAACCTAGGGGGCGAATGAACAAACATCGGGCCAACGCGGTGTGGCGGCAATCGGGTTGACCGCGTGCAAGAATTCCCTCTTTCTCATAAACCATCCAGCGGCTGGGAGTGGGAACGCAACTTTTCATCGTTCGTGGGCGAACGACCGTCGAGGTGGCGCGCATGGGAAGATTTAGGGGTGGTTCCCTCCTATCAAGATCTCTGCTTTCACCCCATGCGAAGCTGACACGACTTCACGACAAGAGATAAAACCATTTATTACACGATTTTCATCGGATGTTTTCAATGTGCTGCTGCTGCTGCAGCCAGCCCGGCCCATCTCGTCGCGATGGAAGCTACTGTCAGGGGTGGACAAATGTTGCGCGAATGAAAATGTTTGTCCATTTCCCCAGGCTCAAGATGGTGGCTGCCACTTTCTTACGGGCCGAAGAAAATCGGAAGAATTTCAGGGCCTCCAAATGGGCCCGTTGCATGGGTGAGCAGACGCTGGGAAAGGATATAATCGGATCCATAAAAATGAGCAAATGGCGACGGTATAAGGATCTTCGTCCCTCTCGATGAAACGGTAAATGCTGCCCTTTATCAAACAGGCTATGATGCCATCAATCATTTTCAGCCGCTCGTTTCACCGCTGCTGTTTACGGAAAAATATTTAAATCCATCCCCGGTAGAGAGGATGTACAGGCTCTTAACACTTGTCGAGCACAAAATTGAACGTAACCATCGTTGCCCATATAAAAATAAACCATCTCTCTGCAACACGTATAATGCAATGCCCTAGTTCTTTGTGCAAAACACTGGCGAATAAAGAGAGAAAAATGTTACCCCGTGAAATGTTTTCCTTTTTTTTTTTCAAAACATATGCTTCTTGTCGGGAAGGATTAATCTTTGAGAGCTATATCGTTTATACGTTCTTTCATCTACCGTACATGCAGCAACAGCACAAAGATCCGTCTTCGTTAACCACATCCATCATTATTAAACCACATTTCGGCACATCAATCAGATTTCAGCACAGACAAAACCAACAGACCTTCCCGGTCACGTGCTATTCGCAGGCTTGCCCCATCACCATTTGTCTGCCGCAGCAGCCACACGTGCGTGCATTTGAGGACGCAACATAAAATGAGCGTGAAACCATTAACTCAAGACGACGGAAGTTAATTGTTTCAGCTGCTTCCTGTTTTTCCGCCATCTACCAATGGGTGGCACAACAACAATCTACAACGGCACAGCGACGGAGCGAACCCACACCATATCAACACGGCTCACGTTCTTGCTTTGCGGAAACAGTGTCCCTTATGTGACTCGCTGCTATCGTACGGGCTTGCGCCTTTTGTTTCAACACACCACAGGCAAACGTGATATGCTGCAAAATATAAATACTTCATTTTACAACATGCACACGACAACGGTACCGGTACAGCCCTTAGAAACTGATGCCTTCATTAGAGAACGCAGCGTACCGGTGCTCGGTTTTTATGGAGTAGCTGAACATAAACAGTAACATCCTTCGCCCATGCAGTAATGCTACCGAAGAGCCCTCTGAGGGTTTGAAGAACCTTTATTATATGATGCTTACGGCATTTATTCGCTATGGTGTTATTACCGCTCCAGCACTGCAGCGTATTAAAAATGCTAGTGCCTTTGTGAGCATTGACATGAGTGTTCCACGACTGTTGCTACCTATTTTTCAAATTATCAAAAGATCAAAGTAGAATGTTTAAAAATATCACATTGAGAACAATCATTAACATCGACTTTAAATTAAATTTCAATAATAATCTATGGTCGCCGCTTGAGCCACGCAATATGAACTCTTTTCATCAAAAGCATCTCCATCGTCTGTGTCACCTTTCGTAAACGCTACAATGCCGCTCTTGATACGAACAAAACATAATATGGAGAGAGAGCAACACATGTGCAACGATAATACTGCTTACAGCTTGCCCCTTTTTCGCCCGTTGAAGACGGCTGCGAATGACATTCATCATATGCCGACATAAAAGCAGCATTAAAACAGATTCCAGATGTGAGCTACTGAAAAGCGAGCTACTTTTGCCCCCTCGAGTGACAGGTTGACATGGAACGTATAAATGGTTGAATGAACGACTGAAAATGGCTTTAGTGTCGTCGCGTCGCTATGGAAATCGTCGTAAGTCACATATCAGAGACGATTTCGTCAGAAAACGACAGAATAATGCGCTAAAAATAGGTAAATAATGATGAGATGATACTCCGCAACTCAATTTTTATCTTAGCAATTCCAGCATTTTTGAAGCACAAGAAATGATTGCAATATACTGCACAAATTAAATGCAAGAAAGGTTCGTAAAACATGTAAATCAAATGTATGGTATTTGATAATAATAGGATAAGACAGAAAAAATAATTTAAATAAACGTTAAGAACAATCATTGACAATTAGCCTTCAATACCGAAACCACAAGAATTGATGAATCAAGAAAAAACGAGTGCTTTTTACATTTTATTGCTCATTTCATTTTGAGAAGGCAATATAATAGAACTGAGCAAACTTGCCAATTGCCAATCGACGGGTTTCGGTATTTGTGAAATTAGAAAAGTTTTTCGCTTCATCTTCTCGGACCATTGCATTGCACGAGAGAAGAAGCAGTCTAAATGATGGATCGGGAAGAACAGAATCGGAGAAAACTTTTGCTCCACAGTTGAAGCCAACGGGATGCAAAGTTTATCTGTGCCACTTCAATTCTGACAATGAGCATTCTGAATCTGTCGCACTACGAAAATCATTCATGTCCCATTTGATAAATATTGCTTTATAACTTTAAAAAAGGCAAACAAATATAAATTGGACTTCAGTGATAATCTTTACAATATTGAAGTCCTTTCAAAAATTGTATGTTGTGAAATAAATTTTAAATGTAAGGAAACACATGAGGCTAAGTTTTGTAAAAAGATTTACATGAAACAAATATACATTTTAAACATCTTTCCAATAAATGGTTTAGATAATGCAGTTTGTATACAAACGTGAGATGGATATCGGTGGCTTATCACGAATGTTACGGCTTGATCTTGGTTTACAGAGGTTGGTTGTACTCACCTGAAACAAAATAGAGAAATAAAAATATGATTAATAAAATATTCATGGAATATACATGGAAAAAGTATATAAACTAAACGCGATCTTTAAAAACAAATATATAACAGGAAGGATTCGGCTGAAGGAAACTAGCAAAAGTATCATCATCACCATTAGACGACAAAAATTTTACCAATGTGTCCCGACGATATTCGGATGATGAAGCTATAACTCAAGTGACTCAATAATGCCCTCAGCCACACGTTGCACTCGAATTGCAACCGTGCATGGTCGTGTGGATGCAGTTGCAGCGCACCACGTGTCTGCCCGTGGTGCCAAACAACAACCAGCCAATCGGGCAGGAAGTTGAGCAGCTGGTGTATAAGTATTTTTGACATTAAAATCACATTACGACCGCGTTTATCATCCACTTCCACGCGGCATAACGGTGGCGAGGATGGCCAGTAGACGATAACAAACTCTGACCTTTCCCGCTTCACGGCTCGCTGTTCGTGTTCATCGAACATTCTAGCGGAAAACGAGCTGACAACTGCTGTCATTTGCGGCGGCTGTCCAATAGCACCCTTGAGATTACGCGGGTGGTGGGGAAACGGATAAATACAGCAAAAAAAACTATAGAAGTTTTGTTCAAAAAATATTGAAAAAAAAAGCTATTGACAGATTTATTGACGCCTCATGAAGACCCGAACGAGAAAAATCATTGTTGACAGCTTAGGCGTCTCTGAACGGTATGCTTCATAATGAGCAGTCGTGATTGATTAATGAGCTTTGGAAGTGATAAGCTTGTGACACATTTGCACAGGTTTAAGGCAATGGCTTATTGATCATACATGAATAATCAGCATTGTTTGTAAACAATATTTAACATAATATATTCTTAAACTAAGCAAACAAGGCTAGGTTTCAAAACAAAAGATACACTATTGTTTGAAAGAAAAATGTCCTTTAGTTCGACAAGTTTTTCACAGTTTTTAAGCAATTATTGTGCCGTACAGAGGTTTGCCAAAAAATAATCAGCAACCTGATTTAATTTCGCAAATGCATGCAGAGTTTGTGCAGCGAAAAACCGAAAAGAGAAAATTCGTTTCTTCAACATTCTAACGTAACGTGCATCTGAAAGCTTCGAAAAACTGCCGAACCGATACTAATCCAATAAAATATGTTCTTCCGGCTATGTGGTTTCGCCTAGTTGGCTACCATGTTCGCATCAGTCCGTCCGGGGTGTTTTGGCAATAATTCTTGCTGCCAGCTGAGAAACTTGCCCACCAAACGACGGGACGCTGGTGCACGGCTTCCTTTTGGATGAATCTTGTCAAAACCGATTTGCTCAACCACCGATCACTGCCAAGTGCTCGAGGAAGCGAGTCCAGGAATATGCGAGCTATTTTCCTTGTCTTTTCCGTCCCACCAAAGCTTACGATCTTCCATAGCCGCGTACTTCCGATGCAAACAAGAAGCTCGTAGAAAGAAGGACATGGTTTTTGTTAGTTTCCGTGTACCATCCTATTCGGTCGGCGTGTTCGATTCGGTAAGATTTTGAGAGCAGAAAAAATATATTTCGTTCCGGTCTCGAATGGATGAAAATCGTTCGACAAGCTGTCATGAATAATTCAGGCTCACACGCAAACTTGCTCGGGGTCCTAGACCACTGACGCCATGGTTTTGAAAAGAAGAGACACTATCGAGAGAGAAAAAAAAATAAAATGGCAACCAACGGCAAGGACACAAAAGCGACCAAAATTTTCGTTGCAACTTACGGAAGTTGTTCTTGGGGATTTTATCTGGGCGCACACATTCACACAAACACCAGCCTCGCAAACTTTCGGGCGAGCGAGCTAATGTCATTAAAATCGAAATATTTGCACGGAACGAAAGCTGCCCATCGTAGCAAATGGATGACGACAGATAGTTGGGGAAACGAAATTAGCATGACAAAACCCATGAAGGACGGCGCGCATTGCGTAGAAAAGAATGGTAGCTTGAAAGTTGAATCCATTCTAGACATGCAAATTCACTCTCCAACAACTTTATGCCGCAGCATTTGCACGTGTCTGATACGATCGATTTTCTTTTTCAAATGTACGAGAGCCCTTTTCAATTCCACTTAATTTCAATTAGGAACAAAGCTAACACGAAATACCTTCACTCTTTGCGGGACAAAGAAAATTAAAAATCGATAACGTCAGCCATAAAACCGCAGCACGAAAAAAACACCCACAAACGAGAGATACCCGCCCACCGAAACCACTCAATCAATCGATCAATCAACCGCGCTCTCATCCTTCGGGAAAGTTCTGAAACACCTTCACCGAAGGTCGGCATAATTTTGCCCACGAGCCACAGGGCAGCAAAGGGGAGATTGGGTGGCAGCTTTATTGACATTGATCAACCGATACATGCCAAAGTCTGTGTGGATGGTGGCCTTGCATAAATGGCACTCTCCATGACTTATTTGCATACAGCTCAAGCTGAGCGGAGGGCCGGAGAGAGAAAGGAAGATTTATTTCTCTCCATTCTCAACTGACCCCTGGCTGTCAATGACCTCTCACTACGAGAAGGTGCAAAACACGAAAGCTTCATGTTTATAGGGTGCAAAATTTCACACGGTCAGTGGATGAGTTTTCACACGGGCGACCTCGGTCCCGGTCGGGAGGTGAATGGATTTTGATCGATTTTCCATCACGCTCACATGCACGGGAACTGCGCCCGTCACCGACGTAATGGACGTGTGTCGGACATGATATGCTGCTGCCCGTTTTCCGTCCGACCGCCGCTTTATGAAACTTGTTTGCAATTGAGAGTGTTTCCGGATGGTGGGGGGTCGAAAAAAAACTCCACCCGATCATATTTGCGTTGTGATTGCAGGTGACATAAAATATTCACAACATGTTGCAAAAGTTCGGCGTGCACCCGTGCCTTTCGTGGTTGGATGCAGCACCACGGGGATGGTAAATATTTGCCCACTGAAGTGTTCATAAATTTGGGGCGCATAATAAAGCAAGCGCAACGATATGACTCCTGAAATAATTATGAATTCATGCAAAGTGAGGAAACGTGTAAATTAAATGCACAAACACAGAAAAAAAGCTGTCATAATTAATTATTTTGATAAGGGTTCATAACACGTGTCATTCGACATGCATTGGCAATTGAAATTGAGGATTGAGTGTAAACCAATTTATATGCGAAAAATCGGTCGCGAGTGTAACTGCCACAATCAAGCCACAATAAGTTGAAACTATAACAAATTATAAACAAATAATGGAAACGAGTTTTCGATACACCCATAACGACGCGCTACCCATAGAGCTTGCAATAAATTAATCGAAAGAGACCCATTGATGTGAATGATAATTTTTTTGCTTCAACCCTATTTCAATTGGAATCAACAGTTTTGCCGACAAATAGCTTTACAACCCAACCAGTAAAAACCTTCCACTAGCCTCGGTTATTATCAATCGAATAGCCGCGGTTTGAATGCTATCTGCAACCGGAGCTCTAAGCGGTAAATTATAAAACAACAAAGACCTAGACCTAGTCACAATACCGGCCATTCATAATCCAGCTGACAGGAGCGGATTATATCAAGCGGTGTGTTTGCTGATACTAACTATCATTTCAGCAGCTACATGATCCATTTAAAACCACAATTACAGGGAAGCAACTTGCAACCCTGCCAGCAAACGGGAATTCTCTAAAACCGCGTGACATTAAAGTGGGGCCACTTAAGTCCTTAAAGTGTATCCACAAGCTCAACTCCGCGAACGTGAACAAAACTTGCGCTCCCTTAAAGCGCTCTACATGGCAATCTCAGGCACACACACGCTTCTTGACAGTCGATTATGTTGCCACGGTTCCGGTGCGGCCCAGGAGCATTCACACGCGGAAGCACCAAGCATAAAGCTGCTCTTCAATGCTTTCGCAATCAATATTTTATGATGGAGCATAATTTGAAGACACACATCAAAGGCATGCCCCGTCGTCAGCGATTCGTGCATACGTGGCCGGTTCGCGTGCTTAGGAAATTTCGTGAGGACGGTGGACGCAGGGTTGCGCGTGGTTTTGAATATTTTATCTAACCACCCCCGGGTTGGGCGCTGCTCCACCACCACCACTGCTGCTGCTGTGTAATAGAATTTAATGTCTCACATACGTGCGTTCGTCCGGGTTTGCTAAGCCACCGATAAGAAAAGGAAGGCACGCAGGATATTCTTGAGCGGATTGCTTAAAGGGGTTTTTTTTTTTCAAAACAAAAACGTTGAAAGCAGCGTAGGCAAACAATACAAATAATGCAGGAGCCAAAACATGCTCAACTCACATCACCACGATGATGAACAGAGCCTAACGGAAGGATTTAAGGAAAAGCTTGGCACAACACAACTCCCGCAGCATGCATCCATTTTCACAACGAGAGCGCATGTTTGTCTCAGGGGAGCTCGTGATTTCGTGCCCGAAAAACCACATCCAGGACACCCCCGATTAGCGTCAAGAGAAAAAGAGCCTCGAGAGCATCACACCTTCTGTTGCCACCTCGGCGGGGTGGACGAAGTTAGCTCAATTTACCGAAAACGCACTCCAACACGTTCTGCATACATCACCGCACGAAATACGTCACGCCACATACGCAATGCTCGACGCCGAACGCCACCGCACACCGTAATCACGCTGCTAACCGAACCGAAATCACGCATCTTCATCAAACATGGCCGTGTGGCGGACGATAAACATATCAAAACAGGGTGCTTCGAAGCGAAGATGGGGGTTCCCACTCGATAGCTGAAGCGGAGAAAGAATCACGTCCCTCTACAGACGGGCTCAAACGGTGGGTTTTATGTTCACCAGGCCAGGTAACGCGCGGTGCGCTTTCGTCCTTAAAGCTTCCGCATGAACGAGACCGGATCTGTCAGGAGCAGGCAGCTCGCTTGAGCCACGCTACGGAACGGCTACTGACGTAAAGGTGGCTTGCGAGAGGCGGGTCGACACATGTTTTCCCCCCAGCAGCGCACTCGATGAGTTGATGTCCGCAAAACGCGTCTAATAGAACACGATCGGGGAGGCTCCGTCTACCGGTGTTTCAGCAGATTTTACCGACCGGCGAACACAGCGGTTTTCTCGATGCAAAAGCACAAAAACACGGCACTCGAATAGCGCGCGTCCTGCAAACAACGACGGTGTATACACGGGCTCGCTTCACAAGGAAACGCAGATCGGTTATGTTCCGAGATTTTTTTTCTGCTGCTTCCTTTTCTCCACAAACAGAACCCGACCGGAAAAATGCCTGCAAGAGGAGTACAGAATTTTAAAGACCAATTGCAGCCCGGTCTCGAAAGGCGAACCAACAATGCTAGATAAATATGGCTCCACGGGCGGCTGCATCCTGCCACCCAGCCGGGCGGTTGTTTGCGCAATCTCCTTGTTCAACACACAAGTACCAACCTACCGGTGGCTCGAGTTTTGCTCCTCGTCAAAGTCGATTTTTATGCGGCGACACGCTTCTTTGAAAAATCATATTCCCTCGAAGCGTACCCTGCCTGCTACTAAACACCGTGCTTGCCGTAACGTGCTCCAACGGTACCACGTTCGACTTCTTTCTCACTGAAAATTACCATTTCCAAGAAGCTGCTAAAGTACCAGGGTACGGGTGAAAATACGTCAATTTTTCGGGTTGCAACTCGTCGGTGAGAAAGCCCTGGCCTGTTCTGGCGAAACCACCGGAACAAGTGATTCTGCTAAACTTGACAGGTACACATTCTTAACGCCCAATTAATTTTTGTGAGAGCGCAACGTAAAGAAGATTATTTTCCGGCTGAACGCAAGCATCCTTGATACCTGGTATTTTGAGGCGATACTGGCGAAAAGGGACGAAAATACTTGTACATGTTAGCTGCCGTTTGAAATTGATAAGGTCGTGTACAGGCTCCGGAAAACACCGTTCGGCTACGTAAGCAAACAAACAAGTAGAATAAATAGGATGAAAATACACGGTGCGGTAGAGGAAATTTCAAATTAACTGTACCATGTCGAATCAAGCTGGTTTCTTCGTTTATCAACAATATATTTGCCAATGCTTGTTTAGAGATTTAACCATTCAGTCTGCAGACGAATGATAGCACCGGTGAAGACACCGTTTGTGACATTTATGATCGTCTGCCAATCACAACGAAATCCAGACTACAAACGCTCCCCAATTCAGATAGGGAGAGTGCCTCGAAACGCTGCTGCGTAAAATCAAACGATGCTCTCAATATGTCCATTTCTCTAATCTCACGCCATCGATACACTGCCGATGCCGGTGGGCAACATCACCCCTGTATAGCGTAACGAAGACCTGTAATCCATATGCACTGTTCACTGGCCACTCACCAGGCCATGACGTGGTGTGCAAGAAGTTCCCCCGTTCGCACAACAAACAGTCCAGCGAGGGCATCTAAATGCAGTTTCCCTGCCACATCAGGGGCCAGCATCCAAACGCCACACTGAAGGACATCAAAGCGAACTCGTGCTTCCCCCCAAAAGCAGACCCGAAAAGGGAGCTCCCGGTTCCGACATGATGTGCACGAGATCAAATAGACCGATTTCTGCCGGATGCGAGAACACCGGGAGGGGGCTTGCATGGGGCTCTTTATGCACTGCACAGCTGCACTACTGCATTGCACTCTTGTTTTTCTCCTCCTCATGTGCATTTTCCACGTGCAGGTGTTTTCGTGTTCGTTGCGCTTTATGAATACTTTTAAACCCCACCGCCGACGTCGACGACGACGACGACGACAACGACGACATACAGTGCATGACCCTCTCGCTGCTCCAGCTTCCAGCCTACACGCCAGGGTGGGTGGGTTTCCATTTATCGGGAAAACTTCAGCCCACCCTCGTTGGTTACTCGTTCCCGTTTCAAGCGTCCGGAGCACGACAAACGTGTGCATACGCCGACATCATGCACAATTTATTACGTCCCGCTCTCGCTGGTTGGCTTTTTCCCCGTTCCTGGTGCATATATTTCATTAGGTCCATTTGTCCAAGGCACATGCATCCTTCCCTCGTCCAATGTCGCCTGAAAACGACCGGCGAGTGGTGGTGATAAAAAAGCGAGACAAGTGCCTGCCCACTGAAACGGGTGAGCGAACAGAACGAGAGGGAGCGAGAGTGAGTTCCGACGGTGGTGGAGGGGGGAAATAATTTACACAAATTTTGCCTCTGCGCTCATTTACTTACCGGCCAATTCGTATCGTCCGTGCAGTGCGCGGAACCAGGAGAGTCTGGTTCCACCCACGACGCCACATTCGCAGACATTCCCTATAGCAAAGCAATACATTTTCTACTTTACTAGCCTTCGTTTTGCCGTTGTGCTTTTTCCGCTTTCCACGCGATTCATTTTGTGACACGAGCCGTAAGGCCATAGCCACCTACAGCTACCTTTCGCACATACTTTTGTGCTATTTTGGCATGTTTTTTTGCTTTCTTTCTTTCTACCTTTTTTTTTGTTGAGAACATGTTTGCACAACTGTGTCCTCGCCTGTGTTTATCTCGCTGTTCTGCATATGCAAACGAGCCCCTATCGCCAGCCAGCATCATCACCATCATCGGCGTGCAGTAACACTACTTGCCGTGTTTTACCAGAAGTGCAAAGCGGCAGTTTGGCCGCACGTTGCACCGAATGACGCCCACGTGTCGGTGGCCAGAAAAGCGACACAAATACCAAGCGTCGTGATGCACGTGAAGCGAACAACCGTCGTGTTTTCGTCCGAGCACCACTTCAACATTTGGGATTGGTTGAATGTAATCGTTTTAAAAATTCAACTACTAAAACAGCGACATTAAAAGGCGTGCCTTATTCATTTCTATTACGGTGCTGAAATTAAATCGACAGTTGATGAAAGTTTTCCTTCCCGTACGTACACGCGACCTCGCTCCACACACGTGGAGATACATTTTAGCGCACTGCTACTTTCGGGCGCTTCCGAGCTAAAGTTTCCCGCCACGTTAAAAAGGCTCTCGGGGTTGGAGTAGCATGGATGGAGCTTTGCAACGTGTCGGGCAGCAAAAAGAACGGCAAATTGGGAGCATTCCGTTGGGTGGGGCTTGTTTTAATACAACTTTCCCAGCACGATAAAGGGAGCGGGCGCGATGGTGAGTGCAAGCGATGAAACGAAACTGTTCCATTCAAACAGCAATCGCTCGATGGTAACTTTGTGGTGGTGTGTTCGTGAGAGAGAGAGTGGGAAAAAAATTAAATGAAGCAAATATGTTGAAGTACAACTTTTAACCATCCCGATTATAATCAAGCGAAACGTCAGCGTGTTGTCTAACTGGGAACCATTTTACGTCTAACAAAAGCCCTTCCTGGACCTGCTGCTTGTAATTAATTTGTCACAAAGAATTGACAGAAAACACCTCATTCTAAAGGATCCTCTAATGAACACACCATGCATTCAAGAGAGCACCAAGGTTGGGTAGTAAAGCTAAGAAGCTTCTTTTCGTTATAATATCGCAATGAATCAGCCGTCCCAAAAAAAACGCCAACCGCTCGAATATCAACGGACCGTTCAACGGGCTGCTTCATCCGCTATGCGTATGACCTATCTCTAGTGCAGCTATCCGCTTCCTTCCGGTCAATTCGTGCAGCCGTCTCTACAATCACTTCCGCGCCGTTTCACAAGCGACTGATGAAAACGGAACCCAAACCGACGACGACGCCCCTGAAAAGCGACCGCCAAAAAGGGGTTATCGCGGCGTCGGTATCGCATTGCATGCGCATGAAACTGCACACACACACGGTTATCTCTCGAACGCGGTTGGGCACAGTTGCTCGCAACCGGAAACTGATCGTCGGTGCGGATATCTCGTGCCACCGAGCGCACCATGACTCTGGCGGTGAGTGGTGGAGTTCGGAAAATCTCTTGCGGTTTTCCTGCGAGCTTTCCCATGATGGAGCACGCCGTGTGGCCGCATGTCACGTTTTGCCATCCAGAAAAAAGCACACTGACCGGAGGGGATTTTTAACACAACGTTCCACTGAAACTAGACAAGCGTCAACTCACACCACCGACTCTCGTCCGGACGGTCAACGGCAACGCTACAAAATCAAATCCGAAGGCCCCGCCGTTCCGCCGTAACGCTGACGACGGACCACGCGCGAAAAGCTGTTTCGCGCTCCGGTGGAGATGATGTGCCACTTATCATTGCTACCGTGCTGATGCTGGCCCATTCGTTCCTTCCCGGCCCTGGCACGAGAGCGGCGTACACGGAATTTGCAAATGCTAAAAAATTTTGACGTCTAAAATGCAATTTCCACTTCCAGCTGAGTTCGAGCGGAAAACGGGAGAACACCCGCCTCCAACGTGATATCCGTGAAACGGATAAAGTTCAGTCATGCAACTAGCGACTTTGGCCGTGGCGCAACGAGAAACGTACGAAACGGCGAAACGGGAGCTCTGCTGCTAACGTCGATTTTGGTACGGTTTGAGCGTGCCGTGGCATAAATACGAGTCGGAATACAAAACTACCGCCTCGCCAAACAAAGTGAAACTAATTAAAAAGTAATTTGCAAACACAAGAGCGGAAAAGACACGCTTCCCCCGCACGGGCAGATAATAATTCACCATCCAGTGGGAAGGTGGGCGTGGGAAGGTTTTTGGGGACGAGTAGCGGATGTTGGAAATTGGGAGTTAAATAAACGCGAAAAACATCGTTCTTACATGTGTTGATTGGTGTTGGTGGTGCTATCGGTGCATGATTAATTGTTTCATTGATACGGAATACAAAAAAAAAACCGATGCAAACGGAGGAACTGCGCAAATAGTAAAATATTTATTTTGACGTTCATTTGGAGAACCATAGTCAATAGCCCAGATCGGTTGCCGCAGATGCATCCACACGACAATAATTGAACGTGAAGTTTCCGCATACACGCATTATTAAAGCAAGAAACAATATTAACATGATTTCTCATGCATCATGCAGCACGCTCAGTGGTTCAATACATTTCATAAATAGCACAATTGAGTTTATAAGCTCAATATCAGCTTAATAAAAGCATAGAAAATAAAAACTGCAATCAAAGGTTCAAAATAATGATGGTATGGATCATTTCTTTTAACGGAAACGACGAAACAATTTAACGTTAATTTTATTAAATCACAGCGTTGAAAAAAACAGGAAGATAAACGAATTTGTGCACACACCTACGAATGGATGACGCACAAGTAAATCAACATGCCGTTAACATCAACTCGGCAACGATGAAACACATTCGGTGCCGACGAGAACCATTTCCATCGTCGGTTGGGAAAGTCCAACAAATTACTGATCCCCGTCGACCGTTTTTCCCTCTTCCGGAATTCGCACCCGTGCGAGTGATTGTGTCATCGGTGCTGCGAACAGAATTTCTCGCCCAAAGAAATCAACAATCTCGATGTGTGAAAATTCGGCTTCTGTGAAACCTTTCCAGCATAATACACACGCTGTTCAAACATATAGATAAAAAAGTGCAGAGAAATCGCGTCCAATTTACCAACCGGTGTACGACGCTTAACTCTCATGAAAAAAGTAAACGTATTCTGAGCCACTTTCACGTTGCAATGCACGTTTAATAGCGTGCAAGTGCCAATGGACTTAACTGCAAAAAGCAGAAAAAAATATATATACGGCAGCAAAAACATACAAACGAACATAATTGGAAGTGGAGATGTGCAGCCATTTTTTTATTCACCATGCAACATGATCCTCACCATCATGATCAAGAGAACGAAACGAAGTACAGCAAGGGGTTGGAACACAAACACACCGGAAAAATCACTGCACCGCGTAATTGTACTTATACTGTCTGGTTCACGCAGAATTCGTTAGCTGCGCGAATTGGATTGGAGCGTTTTAATTGATTTATCCAAGTGCATGAGTATAAATGCGATTACATTCGTTTTAAATCGACGTAATAGCGCGCATTGTGCTAATATGAGCACAGACAAGTGGGGATGTAATATTGCGGAAGACACACAAAAAAAACGCAAATTAACTTATAGAAATGTGTTTCGCAAATGCTCAATACTTTAAGGTACGCTCAACTAATGAAAAAATGCTATGCAATACCCAAAACTGGAAAATGTTCAATCAAACCGATGTACAAGCTCATAAAAAGCCAAAAATAAACCGGTCAAAGTAAACTCCCCACGGGGAGCGGAAAGGAAAATAAACTAGCGTAACAAATGGCATCGCAGTGCTGGCTGAATACATTTGGAGATAAAAATATCTCCATTTTTCACCACTACTAAATCGCCGGTTCCATCATGCGCAGCACTTACGAAAATTGCATACGAAAACTGTAAACACGATCGGCCAGGCGCGGTCCCTTCGTATCGGGTTGAGGAGTAGGAGCTCGAGCTGGAACTGACCACCCGGGCCAATCAACCCATAAGTACAAATTTGGTAAATTTTTGCGCCAATTATGCGGTTTAGCGAATGGTACGTTTCAATGATATGAATACTTTGGCTATTGTAGATTGAATTACACCTTTATATGTGCGCGGAGAAAACCCACAATCTATTGATAGCATCTGAAGCAGTATTTTACCAGCACCAACCACTTTTATTGATTCAATTTTACCGCAAGGGTTTAGGATTTCAGCGTGATCGCTCGTCCCTTTCGCTCCAGTTTAGCTGTGTGAGGGAAAGTTTCGGTTAGGTTTCGCCCATCATTCCATACCAAGGGTCAAATTTCACACTCTCCACCAAAAGAATGCAGGCGAAAATGGGGAGCAACAGGGAAAACTTTCGAGAAAAACTAAATCGAGCGAATGTGTAGTGCTTCAGTACTTCACCCTATCGTACTCTGAGTTGGTTCATCATGTGAAGGAATTTACGACGATAAGCTGAAGCTCTCCCCCAGGGCTAAATGATGATGATGATGGTGGTGATGTGTTCTCGGTGGAAAATTTACACCCTACAAACACCCGCAGTACATTTTGGGGGCATAAAAATCGATCGGATGTGTACGTAAGGAATACATGGGTTTCTGTGCATGTGGCATTTAATACCAACACCGATTTCCGATCGCACTTTCGTTCGACTTTGATGACCCACTTTTCGATGGGGTTTGAGAAAATCTCGAAAAATCAGTACCAGACTAACGAGGACGTCAGCAAACTGTAAGTACACATGGGTACAGTATCGTTAACTAATTATAAAATAGTAGGAACGAAATGGAATGATTGGCAAAATTTCGAACCTAATTTAAACTTCCCAGTACTGCGCTTCGAACATTCAATCATGTTTTAAATTCAATCGCAGAACATTAAGCAATTAATCAATGGCATTAAAAGACCTACACAATTTTTCGTACAGCTGCAAAGTGTAAGAAATAAATGGATTAATTGTGCTACAATTTGTCTACTTACATAATCGGCCGAAGCTGTGCGATAATCGCTTTTTTATCTTCTGCAGAGCACCTCCTTTTTTCTCGCGCATGGTTACCCCTGGAAGGAAAATTAAGAAATTAAGAAAGAGTAAGCTCATTGTTGCCTCTAAAATATCATCATTGTACAAAGCGAAACCCCTTCATCATTAGCACTGATGCACGGAGTATAATTTTAAACAAAAACCACCACTTATGATAAACCAACATTGCGCATAAATTACATCAAAACGATTGCTTTAGGAAACCAAACGGAAGCAGCACCCTACTCATTGATTGGATTATGCTATTTATTGAACAAAATAAAATTCAATCATTTTAAATTTCCAACTCCTCGTATGCGCCGCTGAGAAAAGTGTTCCACCGTGCAGCGGGTAACGGTGCACCGGAAAATGAAACGAAAAAAAGCGGCAAATGAACAACACCCGTTGCAAAACCAGCCAAGTGTTGCGCAATTAGTAATCGTCTCTCATTTTCCACCAGCCAATGCAACAACCGGGTGAGATAAGCTTATTTGTTGAAACATGAAGAAAATAACATAATGAACGAAATACAAGCCGCTTGAAACATGAAAAAGTGATGACTTGAATGGGGGGCGTTCATAAAAAAAAACCACGAATCAAACGGCGTTCGGTCTGAATGGAGGGTTGTTTGATCGGGGGCGCCCAATTTGGAATCTCGGCGGATACAAAAGTTCACAAGCAATTCAAAACATAAAGCGGGCTACAAAATGGGTAGCAATACAGATATTAATGCTAATTGAAACTCAAGCTTTCTTTCTTCCCTCTAAATCAGGCGCCTCTTCTCTTCCAATCATAATTAATCGTGTGCCTGGAGCGGAAAAATTAAAGGGAACTATTGCTGCACTAGAGCTCGAATGACGAGGAGAAAATAACACACTGTTTGCACCCGCTGCTGGGGCGCCATCGTGCACTAATTTTCAAACAGACCAAACTCTTCTAAAGGCTGCGGTGCGGCTGTTCATCAGTCGTCGTGTCGGAGAACAGCGTTTCATTACCAACCATTCAACCACCTCAATTGAGTCACCTTTGATGGACAAAAAAAGCTCGCAACACCGTCTCACCATCTGAATCACTCCCCACTGTGGCACTGAGTGAATTGAAATGGACCACATATACACCTCCTCGGTCGGCCATGTGTACGCTACGCTGTTTGTTTTCCATCCACTGCTAATTATTGCGAAACGCGTCGTGAACTTGAACGCGGCGAAACAAACTCACACTCTACTGGCGAGGGCGCAATGCAACCTTTAGGCCAGCCTAAATCCGGAGGAGACACTGCAACGGAAATGGCGGGCGGGCGGGCGGTCGTGCGCCACACGAGAAGCTTCATTCAGCCAGGCGAAGTTCAACGGAACTCGATCGCACCTTACACGCACTCGTCAATGGTGTTGCACCTTACCCCACTCTAAAGCAGAGGCATTGAATGTGCAAACTGCAATCACGGCCCCGCGAACGAAACAGGCGTGAGCGCGCGCGATCCACGTAATTGTCATCAGCGTGACGCGTTGAATTAAAACGATTGCCGCAAAAAAGGAAGCAATTGTCGAGTTTCAATTTCAAATTCCAAACAGTGTGTGACCTCTCCCGCGGGGGCCGTTTCCGTCCGACGCCCCATCGCACCGCGGACGGTTTCCGATTCAACGTTTCCGTCCCGTGAGTGGATCCACTCTAACGTGCTAAAGGTTAGTTTGCAAGTCTGTTGAACCATTGTGGATTCACGCTGCTGGCAACATGGCAACGCATAGCAGTTGAGTTGAAGTACCTCTGTGCATAGCAGCATGATAACATAAACTTTGATATGGTGAGCAAAACATTTGCCTCACGGTTTTAATATTCAGTCCCATATAGGAAAAAAGGAAAATGGCATATTAAAAACGACAATACGAATATATGCACAACGATCGGAATATAAACATGATACAAGAACCGCCAAAGCATTAATTAATATATTATAAATGGTCGGCGAATTCCGAGAAACGGTACGAATTTATACATTAACGTGACACAAACAAAGAGCCATCGCCCTGGCCTGGGCACTTCTGAGAACGCGGAAATGCTACTGTTTATACGTTCACCCGCCGGTCAGATCCGAGCACGATCCATCGCCGATCATGTTTATAGTCCGGAAACCTAAACACATACCCAAATGGACACATTGCCGACGACGATCACAGCATCGCATCAACAACATGGAACATCATCAAGCATCCCTGCGGCGGTCGAGATGAAGGAGACGGTAAGGAGAGAATCAAAGAGCGATCGGGTCACAAACATAAATAGAAAACGGGGCTATCATATTGCACCGAGCGCAATAGCGGTTGGACTTGCACGAACTGCTCTCGTCTTTCCGCGAACGCACACGGACACAAACAGGCAGTATCAAAATACAACCGGCGGCAACTGGCGTTCGAATGCACCGGCGAAGGCGAAGGAAAACAGAAAGCCCTTGATCCGCACAGCAGGAGAAAATTGGCCCGTGCAATGACTCTCGGTAGCACACCCGGTGGAGCTGTTTAATTGGAAAATGCACACGCACACCACTCCCAAGAAACCCTTGGAGGGGGGAGAGAGAAAGAGAGATAGGGAAAAACTAAAACGATTTCACGCAATCGTGACGAACGCGAGAGAAAAAAAAACGCACGTTTCAGTTGCGGAAACGCTGCTGCTGGGGATGCTATGAAGCGCGCATCATCACCATCATCAGTGTCGGTTGGTTTGCGAGTTCGATTCGAAGTGAACGTCTCCGTTCTCGAAGGCGTTATCGGTCTAATTGAAGCTCGCAGACTATCACCGCTCCGGGAGGAAGGGGAAGAACGCTCGAAGGTTTACAAAAACTTCAATAAACTCGAGTCACTGAGCACCGGCGCACCCGAGGAGAGGACACGTTCTTGAACTCGCTTCAAGCATAACCTAGGTCAAAACCTCACTTCAACAAGCCATCAACGAGCTGCTAGAAGCGCGTCTTCCTGTTTGATCGACGATGGGACGGAGTGCAGATAGACTTGTTACAGTTTCTTCGCTCCTTCGATGCCACCGTTGGTGGTGGACAAGCGAAGTGATAATAAGTAGCTTGTTCTCGGCACCAGCCCTCACAGGCAGGCCACCAGCAGCATGTCACGCAGTCAGGATGCCTGAAGCACGCAATCATGGCGCGCGCGCGCGCTGGTAAGCTTCCCTTATCACATTCACCTTCCGCACGATCGTTTGTGCTTTTTCGCAGATAGCAAGTAAAGCCCGCCCTTGCGTCGTTGCGGAAGACGATTTGCGCACGATTACTTGTTGACAAGCAGACAATGTGACCGTACGGAACCGCACAGGACCTGCTGGCATCCGTCGGGCCGCAAGGTACCGGGACTGACGAGCTAGGGAAGAAGACGTGCTCTCCTCTCGCGACAGATATTACGGCAACGGCAATAGCAGGAACGTCAGCGATTGTGGGTAACTGGCTTTAATTAAATATGGCGCATCGTTTAGCGTGGATGGAGCACGAGACGGCGACAAATGAATTAAACGAACCTTCGCCAAGGACTGCCGATCTGCACGCTAGATGGGAAGATTTTTATCGTCCCGACAATTGTGAATATTTTGCTGCACACAGACATCACGGGTCACGCTGCTGGGCTCGTCTGTCAGCGAGAGCAATGGTACTACGTTCCGATAGAACAATGAAGCGGTCGCTGGACCGTTGTTATCCAGTGTCTATTACGGTCCCGGAGGTTTCAGCTGTAGAGGACGACATTATGGTCTTGCTTCGTAGACGAGCTGATTCATCGATAAGCCTCATATGCAAATAGCAAGGTGACGCAAACCCTCCATTACAAAGCTTGAGGAAATGCGCGAAGACGCTATGGACGACGGGTTGCTGCTCACAAAAAACGTGATTATTGACCACGTTTTTTTTTGCAAATGAAACTAGCCAATTGCGTCCCTGTGTGCAAAGCAAAAAAAAAGCATACACTTCCTTCTACGATCGCCGTAATTGATGGCTTAGCACAGTACCGCTGGTAGTTCGAACGTCGTGTGTTTGTTACATGACTGCAGTTAAGTGAAAATCGCTGTAAACTTTTACGTCCATTCAAATAGCGGTTTGACAGACGTATAAGCGTTATGGTGACCGTTTTTCCGCGCGTCTATTATCACACCCAACACACCGGCTATGGTGAACGGTGACAGATAAGCATTGAACGGGGTTATGATTCATTGCCGTTCGGCGAGGAATCAGTTAAGTGGTTCAGGAAATGAATCCAAAGGGCTTTCAACTCTTGTTGACCGCATCGAGCTCATCGAGTAGAAGTAGTCAAAGGTAGCTGATAAATGTACCCATTACTAATCGTACGTTGGGCAACATGCGAAATAAACAGTTGTTGCTCCAGCTGGTTATCGGTGAAAGATATTCATAAGTAAAAATAAACCATGACATGACCGTTGCAGCAAACAAAACACACTCGTGTTTTTGGTTGAAAATCGTTACATATTTTCAAACAAATTTTATCATCAACCTTTTGGAGGTGAAAAGCACCGAAACGGCTATTCCAAGCTTTCTAATTTTCCTCACAAACACTCCTCAACAAGACCAATCACTAACAAACCGTTAAGCCCGCCTAAAACCTTGTACATCATTCCCAGCATTATCATCACCACCGAAAATCCCGTTGACCTAATGGAGCTCCGAATCCCTAAAAGCTTGTGCCCTATTAAACCATCAAACCTCTCCTAATCGTGGTGGAAAAAAGGGCGACCTTATCCGGCAACGTTACGCAATCTCATATGGCGACCTTCTCACGTCCACTAAACACTTTCAATGCGCGGCAGAGTGCACTTTTGAGGCGATGGAAAGTGGGGTCACCATTTTTTTAAACAAAAAGAAACACATCAGCAAAAAAAAGAAGATAAACGCACCACCACGGCACCTCGGCTCGCGCGCGTTCCATGACACCTACCCTAAAACACGCGATTGTGATTGTGCCGCACGCACCGATCCAGCGACCGTTGAACAGATTGCACCGGCCACAGCTCCGAAACCACCGAAGCCGGCCAGTTACGCAACCAACCGAACGAACCACCGATTCGCCGGCCACCCGATGGGTCGAAAAAACAAAACAACCCACCTCTTTCACCAGCCGAACTGTACGCGCACAAAAGACACGTTTACCACGCACGCCATGAGCGCTGGGTGCATGGTTTGGTGCGGTCCGCAAGACCGGCTGATAAGTGCAGCCACTCAGGGGTTGCAAAACGATCCTCGCAAATCGGCGCGAACCCGCCGAAACAACGATGGAGCAAAAGGGCATTAGATTAGACGAACGGTTTTTATCGGTCGATGGGAAAACCGTGCTGCCACAGTTCCATATTTAAAGTAGGTCCCGGAGCAGTTGCGTCGACATTGCCACGGTGCGAGTGCTGCAAGAATAACTGTGACCGTGCGACGACCTTTCCTGGAACCGAACGATGAACCGCACGGGGAAAGGAAACCCGAGATGGCCATGCAGGTCCTGGATGGTGCTTGTGGTACTCGTTGGAATCACGGTCGGAACTGGCCAGACGGAGGCGAGTCCAACGAATCCTGTCTTCATTCAACGGGATCTTCCACCGGCACCACCGTACGCGTTCGGTTTGCAGGACTTTGACAGCTCCGAGGAGGTGACGATCGTAAAACGCTCTGGACAAACGGTACACCCGCAGGTGGCGTACTTGACGACACCTCCGCAACCAGACGCGACTCCATTGGCCAAAGCGCAACAGGTGCAGACGGCTTCAGTGCCTCAGCCTCTTCCAGTTCCTCTACCACTTCAGCAGCAGCAGCAACAGCAGCAGCAGCAATTGCCGGTAAAACCACCTAAGAAAGCTCCTTCACAGAAAGCCACAGCTGTGGCCAGTGGATTGGCTCCATCGAAAGCATCCATCGGTTCCGAAGGTGTTGGTGGGACGTTCGCCACGAAAGCCGTTCCCCAGATGGCTGACCAAGGTGGCGCCACTCCCGGGAAAACCTCCCTCATGGAGGTGGAACTGGAACCGGCACCACGACCGGAGGATTTACCCCAACCATCGGATCTCGAGAACACCATCCCACAGCACCAGAAGCGCAACGTGTACAATCGGTACGCGACGGAAGTTCAACCCAGTGCCTGTGGATGTGGTGGGTACGTTCTGGTCGAGAAGAAGATCTACGTGTGTGAACCGAAGGAAACGATCGTACGGCTGATGAAACGCAGCCACGATGATGTTTGTGCCGCCCAGGAAACGCAACACGTCGGTGTCATCCAGACGCCCGAGAACCCGGAGCAGATGTTCCAGCTGATACCGATGCCCGAGGGGATGGAACCGCGCTAGTGACGACCTTCAGCAACATTAGCAGTAAGCATTATTTATGATCTGTTATAATAGTATCGCTAGCCAATAAAGCTGTTGTACAATGACTCGCGGATTACCACCACGGGTTTGAGGGAGTGCGACTGTCTCGAACACAAAGACAAAACACACAAAAAAATTGCGCCACTTGTTCGGTCGCGTACACGATTTGCTTATGCAATTGCTTTCCAATGTACCTTCCATTCTGTTTTGGTTCGAACCTCGGCGGGGTAATGGTAAAAGGGAACTGTTACAGCGTGGCGTAGGGTTTCCATTTCCATTTTCGAATTTCGGCACCAACCAAGTAGGGCTTCACAGTGGGACAAACGGTGCACAAATGGATGGCCGCGAAAAGACTACGAGATGCACCTCGGTCGCGGCCTAATGATGATTATGAGCCATTACTGGACGAAATTGCGAATCGAAAAAAAAGGAGAAAGAGAGCAAAAGAAACTGACGAAGCCGCGAGGACGAAACGAGCCACGAACAAATGATGATGATGATGATGTGGATGATGACCCACCGAGTTCGGTTACGTCAGACCGAAATTTGCTCACGCCAAACGTGCTCACAGATAGAAGGCAGCACTCCTCTTTTCAACCCCGAAAACTGAACACACCACCACCAGATGCTGTTGCACAGGCAAACAACAGTTACACGGTCGGGAGGGTCACCGCCGCAGTAGCTCGGTAATTGATCATGATTCGCGATTCGCGTAGTTTCCGATGAGTTCGCGGTCGGTCGGTGGAGTTTTATCGCATCAGAACCCAACCCGATGATATGGTCGTTTGGGGAGCTACTTGTCGGAGCAGAGCGCAGCCACTTCCACAATTTCGCCGCACAACCGTACGGAAAGCTACTGCTGGTGCTGGTGCTGCTGCTGATGGTGAATGCAAACGACTGCCAGAAAAAGAAAACACCGAACCGAGAGGGAAGATTAAACCGAGAATATGATCAGTTCGCGAATAGTCACGAAATGAACGGCAAGTTAATCAACCGGCTGGTGGTGCGCTTCGAGAGAGCTTCGAAGCAGACGGTGAGCCTTTCGCAAGATGGTAGATAACAAAATGGCGTTCGCACGGAAGCCGGCACTGAGTTTTACACGAACGATGCCCCAATTTTCTTGCTCGGTCTAATATCGGACTACGTAGCCATTAAATTGATGGCTTTCTTCTGAGTGCGCAGTGTATCGCCCCCCTCAGCCAGATGTTAACCAGACCTCGGGAAAGTGGATCTTTTTTGGGGGGGTTTCAGTTAGCCCACCGACGGATAGATGTTGGTTGTTCCATTACGGAAGCCGAATGCACTTTCATTTTACGCTACCAAAATTTGCTAGCTTTAGGCATGGTTTCTCTCGCGGTCATATTTCTGTAATGCAACTCATCTACCCAACTACGAGTAGATTGGCAGGCTGATGACCAACTAAAAAAGGGGACCATTTTCAAAGCAGGAGGAAAAAAGCGCATATTCCATTTGACGCAACCCTTCCGGCACTGGATGCATGTTTCTGTGTACCCTCATTAACGCCGTTTGCGCTTAATTATCTCGTATTCTGAACGTGCTAAATGTACACTACCGTCCCACGACCGAAAGGCCCATGGCAAATGGGATGCAGCACACCGCACGCTCGCGGTCTGACGAAAATGATTAGCTTTAATTAGACGTTCAATTAGCACAAAGCCGAATGAGTCAGTATGAGGACGTAGATACATATGAACTGGAGGCAGCGAAAAAAAAGGAAACACTCTGCCTCATCAATGAATGCATCGCAAGCGCGAACAAAAAAGAAACAGAGCAGCCAATATGTACTAGGAGTTGCCTTCACCATTCATTAATCATATGAAAATGAATTGGGCCCGTTCTCGTGCGCTCCCATTCGCAACTGCTGTCGTCGGATGGAAACTTTATTTCGCACATTTTGCGGTCCATTTCTCATCTGGCTGGGCAAAAACCGACCGCTGGTGTGATCATCATTGGCGCTAGAAGTTGGCTACTCGAAACGGTGAACAAAAAAGTGGCGTGATATTCCGCGATAATTTTTTTTCCCTCCGCTTAATTTCACAAGGGAACTGAGACAGACACCCACGATCCCACCCCCAATAGCACATCGAAAGCTTGGGGTGTCGATGTCGAGAACGTTTCCCAGCTGGATGCAGCGTTATGATGCATTTGTTCCCACCGGTAGAGGGTACTTTTTGTCGGAATTTTCAACCGCTCCGAGTGAGCCAAAAAATTCATTTTGTGTACCATTATCATGCTTAATGCTCGCTCCCCGGGGAGCGACAAAAGCCACCCGATCGTTAATGGAGATGAACTTTAGCGGGTGGTTTCATGCGTCCGGATGCGCGGTTTGCTTTTATCACCGACGACGAAAAAAGGCGTAACAAGGCTGGGAACGAACCGGTGAGCGAGCGGACTGTGGCTTCAGCTCACTAAATGTGCATTCAGTTTAATAATTATTTCACGATTCCGCTTCGTGCGTCCGTTTGAATGATTTACGATCACCCGGCAGCAATAAATGTCCAACGCGATCGCCGCCAGGTCGCTCTCGGTCGCGGTCGCTCTTGTGCGACCGGAAAATGCACCAAATGGAACTGTGGCAAAAATATGTATATATAAAATTTACATTAGGTTTCTACCGGATGGACGTGCGAATTCTTGTGAAGGAAGAAAACATGCGCCCCAAAGCGTCATGACTCAACTTTCCGTGGCAAAAACATATCCACGCGCGTCTCAAAAAGCCCACCGGAAAGCACAAAGGAGCAACGGAAATGAAGCCACATAAAGCTGTACCGCGCGGTAATATTGGCTGAACCCCAACGGGAAGGCTTACCGACGAAGCTCGTCTTCTTATGCCATCTTTTATGGAACTCTCAGAATCGAATGCTAACACGCGGTGGTGCCGGCAATCGGTGACCAGAAGATCACGGACCCAGGTCATAGAACCTTCTCCTGTAGGGTCGTAAAGTTCGAAACAACGTAACCCGAAAGGTAGCACACTGTCGACTGCTGCTCTGCCGCCGACGGGAGTAATAAAATTATACGACTCGACGGAGATACAGCCATTGCAGCCGGTTTGCCTACATTTTTTTTTTCGAACCAAAAACGAGAAGCAAGACAAAAAAAAGCACTCCTTCCCAGCGGAACGGAATCACATGACAAAAAAGGTAAAACAAAAATGAGAGCCCTCCCAATCCCGAGACGATCAACGCCGCATAAATGATACAAATGCAGCTGCGCATAAAAAGAATGCTACTTTAACTGTCACTTTTCACACGGTATCCCTGCTCTCGACCGCTCCATCCGGTCCATTCTTTCACATTTCACACCCATTGCACGAACGACCGGGCGCGGGATCCCAACCTCTCCCAGCCCAAGACCCAGCTAAACATCCAGCCGGCAGTCTGCCGTGACGACATTGGGTCGCGGAACGGACGTCGTATAAACGCACATACACAGCAGCCAACCAAACCCATCGCACGTACGCGCCACCGCACGATTTTTATTATGCTGATGAGCTTTCGCCACCTGGCCGGTCGCCCGTCGTGGGGAAGGAACACACCCCCAAAGGTCTGGGGAGGGCCAAAGAACGAAGCGGTGTTGGTTCTTCATGGACACGAAACCTTGGGTCGAGGCCCAGCAACAGAGCGAACGGGCGTTTTGTTGGATGGCCTCGGCGCCCGGACCCGGCTAAGGTGAGCAAGGTTGAGTTCAATGTTCAACGACCCGCTCCAGGGCTACTGCAACGCTCAAACCTACCCTCTCGGTGTTGAATCTCCACCCCAAAAGTGCACAACAGGGAGAGCGAAGGAAAAAAAGAAAAACCAACCCACAAACTAAATACCCGAACCGAGCCGTCGCTGCACTTCTTCTGCACGCATTTCGCTTTGGGTGGCTGCAATTCTCGTGCAGAACTTGGCTCAGACAATAAAAAAAAACCGGTGCTGCATCTTTCCATCGGCATTCTCTCGCGGCTGGGCGCACCAACGTAACGGCATTGCAGCAGGCTCATTTACCGGCCAACAACCGCCTCACAGTGGAACACAAAACCCGAAACGCCGTCGCCTTCCAACACTAGCGAATTGTCCCTTCTTACATTCGGAGAACCGGAACGAATGGGCGCAACGCGTGAAATCGGACCCTGTTCTTGGTCGGGTTGCAGCAGCACCGAGAGAGCTTGGCTCTTGGGTTTGCAACAATGGAGGAAATTATCTGGTTTAATCGATGGTCGCCCCCCCACCAAGGGAGGCTGGTTTCTTCCTTCGCCCGAGTAGGAAGAAGTGTGGAATGTGCAATGGCGGTGTGGTGCTCGCAGACAGGTTGAGCAGATCGGACCGAAACGATTGCACGCCTGCCGGTGGTGTGGTGAACCCGGAAGACGTGTGCGAAGACCACGGAATTGGTGGCACCGTATGTGAATTATACGCCGTTCGACCTTCACGCGTTGAGACATGACGACGACGACGACGACGACGACGACGGCTGCGTTTAGTTCACCGGGAAGTCCCAACGGAAAGTTCAGTGGTCACATTTTTGGCGAAGATAACGATCACGAAAAGGTCTACAACCGGACTGAGCCGAGCCTTTGTCTTGTGGGACAAATTGGGCATACTTCAAAATAAAACTTTAACGTTAAATATGATACCGTCATTAGGCCTGTTTCTCATTAATGCATGGTTGGCTCGAAGCCTAAATATTTTAATACAGCACCTTTAAGGCGTGTAGTGAATAAATAATTAAAGAAGAAAGCCAGCAATTTTTCTCATCCCATATTGCTAATCGTGTACACGACCCCTACCCAACCGTACGCAAATGACTGTCTAGGTGGTTGGGTAAATAAAATCTAACCGAACCTCACCACCGAAAGCAATAATGCTGATGTACATGTTTAGAACATAAACAAGAGAAAGTGAAAAAAAACAACCTCCCAACGTACAACCACCCATTGCAGACATCTGTTTCACGCGCCAAGCCGATGAGGCGCTGGCTCCCGGTGGTTCAATTACGGGAAGAAAAATCGTCTGGTGCGAGATAGCGCCCTGGATCTAACTGGAACCACCGGGTTTTCATTTGGAACCCGCACACACACCCCCGCCGCAAGAGTAAACAGGGGCAGTTCGTGTTCCCTCTCCCACTCCGTAGCTTGGTTTTCCAGCCGGAATGTGAATATTCAAATCGAGAAACGCACATCCGGGTGGAAAAATGCGAGACGAAAGGATCCCCCTTCAGCGAACAAATTGTAAACAAATCCACCCTCTTTTTTAGCCAAGGCTTCCTCGCCCGGTCGATTACAGGAATTCTAATCTGTATCTGCATTCGAGATGGCCATCATCGGGAAAAAAAGGGGTAGGCATCTAAAGGGACGACTAGGCATCTCCATCGGTATGGCGGACATTCGACACGCGTTTTCCAGCGTTTTCCAAATGAACCGAGCGGTGGCGCGTAACCGAGGCCATTCCAGAGAGAATGGAACTGCATCCAGTGTTTAGCAACGCAACAAAAGGAGGAAAAAAACGTCAAACAAAAAAAAAGGAATTGAAACCCCCTTCCGCTCCAACAGCATCATCCCCCCGGCGTGCATACCTTCCTTTCGCGGGTCCTTCTTGATGTACATAGGCGGCTCAATTCTGGCGGATTATTCTGGACGGATCCGACAAATGGGGTGGGTGTATTTGGTATGGTAAAGCGAGGGGGGTCGATCGGCCACCCTCCTGCCACTTTCCCGTTGGACCGATTACACACACTACTACTACTACCGCTCTGCTCTGCTCTGCCGTCTTTCGTTTGCCGTCTGGCTGCACGCTCTTCTTCCACCGCACACAATCTCTTGCCTGCGTCAGTCGTGATAATGGTCTCGCAGTACGCGACCCCTTTTTTGTTTTGCTCTCAATCGGCCCCCGACGGATGCCGAGGGGAAAACCAATTTCCCTCAATCGAAAACCGCTCGCTCGCAAGGGGGTTGTGAATGGGTTGGGTGGGTTTTGAAAACTCGAACCACCACACAACAGAGCTGTGCGGGAGAACGAACCTGCACACTTCCCCTTGTGTTGGCCGTTGGTGGTGTCCCGGGGTTTTCCCGTGGAGGGAAATATTATGAAATCACGAACGAAATGGTTTCCGCTTTCGGCACTCGCAAGGATTATGATGCACACAGGACAGGACGCTCTGACACACGACGCACAGCACACGAACGGTTTCTCCTTACGCACTTGTCGCTTGGGAATGCCCGCACATACACACACACTCACACAAGCACCCTTGTGCGCGTACACCAACGTAACCGTACGCACGTTTTTTTTTGGGGGGAAAATGCAGACCGATTTTTTTTTGAGCACAATTCAAACGACACAAATCCCGCGATCGAAACCTGACGCCTCTTGAAGCCCTCGTCGAACGGAGCCTTTTAATTGCCTCACTCGCTCTCTCTCTCTCTCTCGTGTGGAATTTTTCGTGAGGAAAGGACGAAACAAAGGCTTTCACTGTTTGCTGTGTATAACTCGCTCCCACTCTCGCTAGGGGTTTAATAATTAATACCTTAATTTCGTTTAATCCCGCCCGAAGCCGTGGCACAAAGCACTAATCCAGAGCCTTCCACCAGGGAGAGCCTAATCGAAGCCGTCCGCACACCCAAAAACAGTTGTTGGTAGCTGCAGCACTTTCGCCACAGGCGAGTCGGTCTAGGTCAGGAATGACGCCAACGGCCTTACTGGCTCCGCGAGCGCTACTCGGCAAAACCAGGTTTTGGATTCGATTTCCGAACTCCAGCACCACGAGCCACCGCACTTGGATTGCGTAGGTGGGCCCTGCTCTTTCTGGACCAGATTCTAATTAATCACACCTTCTCCCCGTCGGTTCGGTTCCAGCAAAACCTCGCTCGATCGGCGTGGCGTGCCGGGTTGCGCGCGTTACCTCCAAAATGACGTAACTATCCCGTGTGCCACACACCACTTTGCTTTGCTGCGTGCCGAGAAGTCGTCCACGAGGAGTCGCTGTGCGTATAACGCAATGAATGTGGAATCCAAAAGCCAAGATCTCGTAGGCGCGACGCGTCGGCGACGGTTTGAGGGCCGCAAATGTGTCTCCCCACTTGCCCAATCAAGCGTTGATCAACAGTTTGCTGGGGGAAAGAACCCACTAGAAGAGCACTGGGCGCATTATTGTGCCGGATGCCGAACCGTAATGATGATCTCACGCGTGTCCAGGCGAGCGAGTTTTCTGTGGTTACGAAAACGCCACCTGGTTCGCTTCAGTACGTAGCTGTCAGCCAAAACCGAACGAAACACCTCAAAACACACATACACCTGACGCACGGGGGCGCGATGTTTTACACGCGATGTTTTGCACGAAAGGATACGCACGGGATTGAAAGCTTCGTCGCTGAAGGAAGACCACTTGGCCAGGGTGGTGAATGCGAAGCACTAGGCGCGATGTTCCGTAGCTGCGAAGACGCCTTGGCGAACTGATGGTTTTCCGGGGACGCGCTCGAAGTTGTCGAAAGACCAAACTGAACTGACTGCTGCTGACGACGACCGGGAGTCGTTGCCGTTCGCTCTCGGTATGCAGCAGCAGGCAAGCAGCAGGCCTACGACTCCTGTCCGCCGACGCGCGCGCCCACCAAAACCACATCAACACACACACACACACGTCCGCAACGTGCTCAAACACAAATGGCTCTCTGCTGGCCGCACGCTCTCTCTCTCTCTCGATTCGGGCGAGAAAATTCAAACGCCCGCAAGGGGTGGTGAATCGAAAGTAAGAGTGTGCGTTTTCCGCGTGCGAGAAGTGAATGGAAGGAAGCGAATAAAGCCCCTTTGGAATTTGTTCTCGGGTGGAAAGATGTCCTGTGGAAAAAGCCTAGCAAACGTGAGGATGCGATTTAGGAATGGTGCCTCGAATTTTATGATGGCAATTGATTGATCAAATTTTAAGGAATTACAATAAACGTTGCCCAACAATTCGTACTATTTGTTGGCCATTAATTTCCACCACCGAAACCCTACACGGGTCCCGCTTATTTGAGTAAACATTTGCCAAAGGGCTCAGGTTGCATCGGTGTACCCCTCGGTTTAGTTTTACTCTCTCTCACTCGCGCGCGCGCGCTCTCTCGCTCACACAGAGAGTACACGCTCTCCCACCGTATCGCCCACGCGATTGTTGTTACTAACAACAGCTACTAGGCGAGCGACTAGTGAGCGAGTAAAACCGACGCAGATAACAGTGGGTGCGAACTGCTCTCACGGGCGCCCCAAAGAAGCCGGAAAGAGAGCGAACACAACACGCGAACGCAGCACCACCACCCAACGGATGGGAGGCGGACACTCTCGTCTGGGGTGTTGGTGCGCGCCTGCAACAGCAGCAGCAGCAGCAGCAGCAGCACGAAGTTCAAGTAGGGCACAGGGCATATTATGAATCATCTCGGGCGAGATTCCCAGGCGAGGGTGATGCCGTGAACCTTTTTTCCAACCCCCTTGCGGGGTGCACCCCGACCGTTCACGTGTGTGAGTGTGGGCATTGGTACGGGAGATGGCAAACCCCTGGCCAACGTCATCGTGATGGCGCGCGAGTGTCCTTTTTACGCAACTAGGGGCCGGTACTCCTGTTTGTGTTCGTGTGTTGGTGCAACACTCGGAAGTGTGTAAGGACGAAAGGACGAACGGGGACGAGAAAAATCTGTGTAGGGCGTACACTGTTACGAAATTGAACCTTGTCCAGGGACCCGACCGGGGATAAGGAAGCCACGAACCTTCGCCAACACGCTGGAACGCGCGAATCCTGCGGGCGCTGCGGGAAAATAACAGTTGATCTCGCGTTCATTGCGAGCGATTCGCGCTCCCTCACTCGCGCTTAATTTTACGCGCGGCACGTTCTTGTCGGAGTTTCAGTCCTTTCGTCCTAGCTAGACACCACCTACGTCAGCGGACTAGACAATTCGCTACACATACACGCGCACAAACAGGGTGTACAGGATGTGAAATAAAACGGCCTCATCGTTGAGCCAGATCAAACCAAGGAGCTATTGCGCGGGCAGGTAAATAGCAACACACGTGCACCCTGGGAGATGAGAGCGCACCGCGTGTGTAGGGATTTTCCCCTATTCTACTGCACCTGCAGCCTCACATCAGAACTGATTTCGATGTGCATAAATTAGGACGGACGGAATGGCGATGAATTATGGAGGGTGATGGCGTACCTGCCACAGAATAATGGAACACACTTGAGGTGACGTTTTTTCTCCCGCAAGACCTAATAGGACGTTTTGTTTAATGATTAAAAAAATATAAACCTAAAGGGACGACAAAATTGGGAGTAAAATCGCCAAAATAAGGTAAATTATAGGAATAAGATAGAAAACTCCTAAAGCGACTTTAGAGGTATACCAAACATTTTAACATTTATCATATGCTATAAGATAGAAAATATTTTTTTTACTCGAATACATAAAAAAAGTGTGCAAATGACTTAAAAAGGATCACAAAACTTGAAGAATTCAACAAACACAGAGAAGGGGTGGGCAAGCAAAGTAACTAATATCCATTCATATTTAACGTTATATTACGTCCGTTAAAGCCCGCCAAAAAAAAAACGACCATCACGTAGTTGATTTACGGTGGAATGCAAAGCAAAAAAAACTTCCCCACAGTCACGACCTACTCTACGGGGTGTATCCGCTGCTGCTTGGACGCCGCCAAAACGACGAATCAAACGGCACACATAATAATCACAGCTGACACAAATTCGGTAGCCGTTTAAACGGCTCAAGCCACCGCGCTCGCGCACGCTTGTTTTGTTGCCCTGTTTTGTTTCGCAAACATTGCACATGTTTTGCCGACTTCCCAGTCACCACCTGCCCTTCGACATCCTCCCGCGGCTCGACACCCACCCGCCACTTGGGGGGACTCGTATTACTTTCCACGTCGTCCAATTTGGCGATGTTTTAAAAATAGTCACAAATTAAAAATAAACCTCCATCACACGACCCAATCGTCGCCGTTCATCGAACTGCTCTACCATCGTGTGGGAGCGCTCGAGAGTGAACCGTTGTTGGATTTGTGCGCGGAACACGTCCCTCCTTAGGACCAGGATATGTGCCACACGGGAGGTAAGGGCGTACAGCCCGGCACACGAAATATCGCCCGACATGCAAAGCAGCCCCGTGTGTCACTGGCCACCACACTGCAGCAAAACACACGGGGTACAGGATGTTATGTTTACGGCACGGTGCCAAAGGGCCAGAAAGGGGGCGCCCTATCTGCGGCCAGTGCGTGCATAAACCACGGAGTGCGGTGAGCAACATGAACCACGCCACGCGATGCATGATTTAATGTACCGCGATGAAATACACGCAAACGTACGTACGTATGTCGCGGTACTAAATCGTTCTGCATTGTCATCGTCGCTGTCGGTGGGCCAAATGGCACAGCATCCGATGGTGGACCGAGGCGTGGAAGCTGTCCCGGAAAACAGCGTGAACCGTGAGTAGCCATTTTCATCTGTAAGCTCGCCTTCTTGCTCCTCTTGGAAATCTGCCGCATCACCTGATCGGTGATCGGAAAGATATTGCTCGTCTCGGCGCCATCATCGCCACCCCGCAAATGGTGAGTAATTTGACCTGATTAACTTTAATCCTATCCCAAAAACGCTCACTGACGTTTGAGCGCATGATTCGACAGATATTTTAGGTAAATAGTTACAACAAACAGTTTGGCCAGGGCATGCCCCAATCAGCCTGATTCCGGGAAACAACATCATCAAGCATTGGTTAAATGCAACGCGTTGAATATGCACGATTACTAACAAGAAGAAAAAAAAGTAAAATCCACAAACAACACATCGCAGTCATACCCACCGATACAATCACTTTCATTCTTTATCCACACCGATGCTTGTGAGTGGGTGGCCACAATTGCGCCACCACTCGCTTGTCTGACATTTTGTAACCACCAAGCGGAGGGCAACAAAGTAACAGCAAAAACGACAGAGACCCCCTCTTCCACACCACAGGCTCCCCCGAACGCGAAGGGGGCTCAGGCTTTATTTTGAAAATGAAAAATGTGCTTCCAATAAAGCAACCGAATCCGATGCTGCTGCTGTCGGTGGGTTTTGTGCTGGAGCAAACAAATACACGAATAATACGCTGGTGCGGATTCTTGTCTCTTTTTTTCTTCGGTTTTCATCCTGCGTGTGAAAGCTTTAACGTTGTTCGTGACACACACACGTGGCTTAGATTAACTTGTTTGCGTTGTGTTCTACATGATGGTGGGTCGTTTTAAGCGCCCATTTGCCGAAAGGAGCGGGCGCGTGAGATTGATCGCGTAATAATTGGTGCTACATGTGCACTCAAAAGGCGATTGGTTGTGGGCAAACAGCGCGATGCATAACAGTTCAATTAGTGCGAGTTTTGTGGTTTAAACACGCAAAAAACCAGCAACGGGTGATATATTGCGCGTTTAAAGGGAACAACCAGCATCCATACATCCTCCCATAAATGCAGGAGGCAATAAAATATATCAAAAAAAAAATCAGTAAAGAGACAACAAAGATGCTTAAAATTCATAGAAATTCCCCGCGAGACTGGCATGTGGACACAGCTTCATTGCTATGCATCGAAAACAAAAATGTGCGTAAATAAAAAGATTGCATCTGCCGTTCACGAGCTGCAACAGATGGTGACCGGCGGGTGGATAGAACAAATAAGCTTACATTTTAAAAGAAATACGAAAAAAAACACACACACAATCGAAACACAGCCGGAACGTGAAGGATGCTGCCGCGAACAGAAGGCGCGCAGCAAAATTATCGGAACCGTCCTTTCTTTGCCGTTCTTTCTTGTCGGGAAATCTGCAGCAATCAATGCTGCACCAATCGACACATTCCAGCAGGTGGAGCCGCCGCATTGGCAACCGAGCTGGTGAGGTTTGCATATTAAATTACCGTATCTTTGGCAGCCTTCGTATCGTCGGTCCTTCGTTTGTTAGCGCGTTTGATCGTCTTCTACGTGCGAAAACACTGGACGCAGTTGTGCGGGAAAGGAAAACAACCCCCAACCTGCAAAAGACTGCGGGTTTGAATCAATGTCTTTCTCGTCTGCACATTGTGTGGCATTCGGTTGCGTTGTAAGGGTGGTCAAGAACTTATCAATACCCAACATCGACGGGTGAATGCCTTTAAGACTGCATCGTCTGTTTAACGCTAACGAGGGTTCATAGTTTCGAGCCGGATTTTCACCCAAAACCCTCAGTTTTGTTCACGATCAATCTGTAAGTAATTTTCCACATCTTCGAACAGCATAACACCGGCTGCCGGCTGTGACCGAAACGCAGCTACCTAACGAAGTGTGGTTTTATTTGAAGCGAAATGCTTGAGCAAAAAAAAACCTAACAGCAACCTCCCGATGACGATTCCATCCGGGGCGTGTGTATGGTGAGTGACACCGCCCCGGAAAACCGCACATACACACACGAGAGACACGGAAGGCGCACCACCATTTGCATGCGACATACTATTTACCATTTCCGTCTGAGTGCGCGCGTGCATGCAAATAGTTTCCCGTCGTGCGTCAGGAAGGCGCGAGAAGCCTCCTGCATGTGATTGAACCTGCGCGCCGTCGATGCAGAACAGTCGGCTTTCCTGTGCGCCGCCCTGTGTGTTTCCTTCCCACCCATCCCGGTCGCGATATTTGTCACAAAAATGTCTGCACCGCCGCTCGATTGGAAGTCCATTTGCGTAAATATCGAGGCCCTGGGATGGCTCCAGGGACCCGGGTATTCGCTGCGCGATGCGCGTGAGATGGTAATTGCCCCTCGCTTCCGTAAACGTCGATTGCCGTCGCCAGTCGGTTTGCGTAGGCAAATGGGAATACTCCAAGTAAAATATCATAACCACTCACCATCCGGTCCATCCACCGCTTCTGTTGCGGATAGTCTTCGCTTTTTTCCATTCCAATCCGCTCAACTACGCGCGTCCCATTGGGAGACGACCCCCGCGGTTGCTCACCAAATACCGCAACAGAGCAGTGGCTTTGCATTTCAAGGGTTGGTTTGTGTCGCGGTGAGATGACACTCGCGCCACACAATTCTATTCCAAGCAAAAAAAATGGCCCAAGGAATGGGAAAACAAACTCAATATCTTCTCTCGCACCTTGGCAGCCGATGAAACGGTTTCCGACGGGTGGCACTTTGCACGTGCAGTTGACGTGCGCGATGCGCCAAAGAAAATACTTTTCCCCTGACGTGTACCGATCGCGCAGACGGTGGTCGATACGCTGACAGTGCCAGAGAAAAATGCTCACTGTCAAGCAGAGGTATTCGATTTTTTTATTTACAAAAAAAAATCAGCTTGAATCATCATATATCGGCATTGAAAAGATAATAAATAGGCTATATTTGAAATCAGCGATAGTGAATAAATATTCCTACAGGCGTATAATTTCAATAAACCCTTTATCTTGTTTCGTTCTGATTGGTTCCATCAACAATGTCGTGTTTGCACAGCAGCACACTCACTCTTTTCAGAATCGAAATGATTCACGGGAAACGAACAGAACATTGCCAAAAATTGTGACCCTCGCTCAAAGGGATGCCCTCGAACGACTCATCGCTGAAGCTATTCACACGGTTGAATTGCGTTGGAAAGCGAACAAAACGTCAATCAGCTAATAATGACACATAAAATAACCCACCGCGCCCAAACGGTGGTGATATTTCGGCTCTATTTATTTTACTTCCCAAATGCCAATGAGCCAATGAAACATAGTTACAACCCAGCCCGGGGATGGCGTACCCCCCCGTTCGCCATTGTGCCAGATGTGGGGCCAAAAAGTTGACACTTTGTGTCTCACCCCCCGGGGGCTCTGGCACAGTAAGATGTAAATGGATCCAATTAGCGGCATGTCGCCAATAATTAAGCTATTAGAGGGCGAGTGCGCACGGGGCATCATAATGGATTCCCTTTTGGTACCTTTTCTAGCAGGTCTTTAGCGCGAGCAAGTGCTCGAAGTGTTGGCGCTAATTTCATTCCGCAAAAGTGCGATACCTCGTAATAAGCTGGGAAAGTAAGAAGCAGCAGCAACAGCAGCGGCAGCGGCAACGATCAGCAGTTTCAGCCCAACCAAGATATGCCCTAATGGCCATCGCATTTAATTGCTTATTGAATTTTTAGGACAGAACGCGCCTCAACAGGTTTAACGACACTAGCGTGTGCGTGCGTGCGATAGAGGCAGTAGCAAAAATTGCTTTTTTATCGTCCTTTTCCACCCATTAATGGGGACCCAATTTTTGCCCATTAAACGATTTGAATATTAATTTGTACAAAAAGTGTCGCTGCGCTTCATCAAGCATTCAAGGGTGCGAGAGAAAAAGCACAGCCGCTGAAAGAATGCAGCAATTATAGCCCAAGAAACGTGCTCTATGATTTCGCCCAAGCACATACACACGAGTACACACCAAAAAAAACCTCCCAATGGCCACAGAGATGTTAGCATCGTGTGCTAACGAAACAGGGCCATCCTTCGCCACAGCCTTATCGATTTCGTGTTCCGCTCACGATGGACCCAAACACGTAAACCCTATCGGTTGGTGCCAAAAACGTGACACGAAACGTGGGTGAAATGCTGCGCTGGCTGCATCGGCGGCACGTGATCACCTCGACCGACCGGTGGACATACTCGAGGAGCGTGCCACAAAAATGCTATTCTTTCTCGACATTCTAAAAGCAACATTGTCGGAAGCACACGAAGCCACTACCGCCACACGGTTAGAACAAGTTGAACGATTTGTTGCTGCACAAAGCGCACAATTATTTCGCTTTCAGTTCGGTTACGATCGTGTCGACAATTGTGGTCCTTTTGCCTGTGGCCATGGTTGCATGTTTGCAGGCATAGCGTGACATTATGTGCAGGATTTGACGGCGGACGTACGTATAATTAAACGAGCGAATGATTCCGATAATTAATGCATTACAGTGTTGCAATTCATAATGCCGACAGATGTAAAAGATACAATAGGTGAAGAATGTTTTTTTTTCTTTATTGGGAAGGACAAGCCGTATGGACAGGTGAAGAATGTATAAACAGATAAAATCCTATGTACACTATTCATTGGAAGATTCTAATCGTTACTTTTAAAATATCAAACATACTTTTAAAGATCCTTCCTGCCACAAAAAGATCCAAAAAATGGTTACTAAAACCACACCATAAATCATGCAGTGCGTTAACGAACTGGAAGCTTAATTTCACACCACATAATAACCCGAATCACGAGCGAACCGTTCGCAAAACGGTTCACATCTGAGCTCCATTTTCGTCCCTCATGAAAGAGCTTTTTCTCAATTACACCCAATGAAAGGGTTGAGTAGAGATATATTTTATCTCTAAAGCTTTTTTTTACACCGAGGTAGTCTGCTCTACCGCACCCATCATGCTAAAGGGAGAAGAATCATGACGCACCATCGAACGGATCCTTTTAGGAGCCATATCCCTACCCCACGCGTAAAAAGCACAATCCATCCTCTATCAGAAAAAGTATGTAATAAATCCCCCCCGGAAAAAAATGCTATGCTTTCTCTCTTCACACTGAGGAAAGAGAGCGTAAAATGAACGATGGCGGTTCGACATAGGCAACGAAAAATATTACGATGCCTGGAAAACATCTTCTAACCATCGGTCAGAATGAAAAGCGAAAAACGAGACCTCGACAATTTGATTCTAAAGTACCAGGAACTGCGGGAGGCAACTCCAAGTGTTTGGGCCACGATTTTTTTTCCTTCAAATCCTCCATCTTACACACCTACATCCTTCGAATCATCGTTCGTTTTTCTAATCCACAATACACCTTCTACCAAGAAGGATTTCGACGTTCTAGGCTCATCCCTGTTCCGGACGTGATTGGTTACCTGAAGCAAGTTGCCACACATTTGCTAACATTGTTTGCCCATGTTCTGGTATCTAAGGTACTGTAGGTGGGTCTGTACCTACGTTAAATGACGCATCCCAAGCTGCTCCAACGAGGCTCGAGGCTTCGAACTGAAGAGGAGAGATAAGCCCCTTTTGAAATAAAAACAACAAAAAACGTTGTCCCACCATGACGCCATTTAGCAGGACATTTTAAACATTCCCGTTTTCAACGGAGCTCGTTAAAATAATTTAGTTATCAGCCTCGGTACCGGTACGGCTACGATATGCTGCTGCGGTTCTCGTGTTTGCTTTGTCCGACGTTTCGATCCATAGATCTCGTGCCCGTTGGTTGGTTATCACGGGAGGCCAATGGTAACCAACGGGTTGTAGCAAAAATTATCCCCTATATTTTGCTTCGCCTAATTCGAATGGGTCGAGAGTCGCTTTTAAGCGTGGTTTTTTCGTTCGTTCATTTGCAAGAATAATTTAAACCCCCCCAGATACGCGCTTCCACGCCGATTGGTATCAGAGGTACGCTAGGAGGGTGGTGAAAAAAAAATGTCGGAACCCAATGATTGGCAAAGGAAGTAAGACAAAAAAAAAGCTTTTCGTCTACCTTAGCAATTCAACACACCGGCGAAACGACGCAAGGATTGGGATGCGCACCGGGCGGAAACAGGAAATCATTTACATCGTGGATAGCATTCATGTGATTACAAATTTCCATGAAATATTCATGCCATCCCTCCCCCCACGGACCAACGAGGCGAGCGGGTGGGAGGCTGGGTAGAAACCACCGGAAGGAAGGTGATGTAATTCCCCGCCCATATCCTCGACGGGGGGAGTGAGCATCGAGCGGTGAAGGGATCTCTTCCGTTCTGGCACAACTCATCAGCACCACCCCCTCATGGATCAGGCGGCCGGCTTCGGGCAAATGGATTATGCTAAATGTCATCGCATGCTGGCCAACGCGAACGGAGAGAAAACGTCACGCAAACGGCACCTTCTTCACTCGGCGACAGCGGGCATCGTAGTATCGTTTCCATTTACTGCCACCGGGGGAGAGTCGGTCATTTTTTTGTGTTTTTTTTTTTTGGTCCGTTTAAAACAGGAAAAACTTGCTGCAAAACGCCTCTCTGTGCGATCAGCCCTACGGTTTCCACCCTAGGGATGAGCGTATCCGGATCTCATGGGAAATAAAGTGGCAAATTAAATGGCTCGTTGTAATAGTTCCGCACAAGGGCCACCTGTCAGTATCGCAGAGTGATGGAGAAGAAACGCACCTCCTCCCATCCTCCCGTGGTGGGTGGGACCGAAAATGTAGCAGTTAGCGATTAGTTCGTAGTTTAGCATAAAACTGCTCCATAACCTTTACGGGCGCACACGCTTTAATGGACCTATTCCCGGTGTAGGGAATTATCCCGACCCGAAGACAGATCGCAGTGAGCGCTCTATTAAAATACCCATATCATAATCATAAACGGCGGGCCCATTTTTCAGCGAAGAAAGAGAGAGCAGACCAGCTTACTTAAATGCCTATTTTTCGGCTCGCAGCAATCTGGTCGGGTGGAAAAGCGATTCCCTGTCACCTGTCCGCTATCCATCTTTCGGTGGCCACCCGAGGAGGAAAAAGGGTTGCGAGAAGTTTCCCAAAAACTGTCAGAAGAGCTTCCCCCCACGGTCGGGTGGAAAATTTATGCTACTTCAATCTACCCTTTCTACCGTAAGTGGCCGCACAGGGCAACGATCGAGAAACCGAACGGCAGTGACGCATGGGGTACGAGTAAATAACATTATCCTGAACGATGCTTCTAATCGAGCCAAGCGGTCGTTACTGTCAAACAACAAGAAGTCGAAGTCGTAGAACTGCAATACTGGGTTTGGGTCTGTGGAAACGTTGCATAAACTGTTTGCATACCATAATTACGACAAACAGAAGTATCATCATTCTAAGCGATAATTGTTTCATGCATAGCTACCTTTAAGAGAGAAAAGGGCTCGTTTTCCCACGGAAAAGTTGTCTGTGATGTGTTATATTGGTACATTACCTGAAAAGATAGGATAAGGAATATTGTCAGTATAATAGCTTTAATGAAAACCGGATTTCTAGTGCAAGAAGGTTGTCAAATTCAATTTACGTCTTACAATGAGAATTCAATTAGGAACGTTTTCACCTACGCTGCTCTATTCGAGACAAAACATCGCCAACGAAAGCAGATTACAGCTAATGAACGTCCACCTCATAATTAGAAACATTCTCCGATCAGATACACGACATTATCGTGCACATTTGCCCCAACCGTCGCGAACGATATTGACTCGTAATTTGTTCAACCCCATGACCACCACCGGGTGGGAGCGATCGGGATTGGTAAATTGATTCCAAGCTCCGTCAAAGGAACACGAGCGCACACCTCCTTACGGCGCACACTTATGTAAAATGACTTTAAATACCAATCGGGCGCTCTAGCGCCAAACCGAAGGGTGGATAAATAATCCACCCTCCCATGCTCCCAGCACACCACACCATATGCCCGACAACCAACAGGTCAATGGGCAGCACAAACACCCGCCGAACCACGAATGGTTGGTATCGTTTTCATTGCCACAACTATTGCCATCGATATCGACTTGCTATATCAACACGCCGTACGTCCGGTACTCTCTCTCTCTCTCTGTGAGTATCAATACGAGCAGCAGGCAAACGTCAAGTTTGCTCAACTGCGGTCGAGATGTGGCCCCATCCCTCGTCGGGGTTTATTTTCAATACCGCATTCGGGTTGCGCTTATTCGCAGCGACTTTCTCAGCAATTGATCTGTGGAAAGGGGGCCGCATTTGGTAGGGAAATCGTCAGGACACCACAGCATCGTGAGGATGGCCACAGCAAAGATGGCTCTTCCTTGAGGTACAAAGCACCCACGATGATATCCCGTTCCGTTTTGCTGCGCTTGTTGAAAACGTTTACTCGACAAATGGCCACCCCAACGGAGCCGGGTGATCACTCGATTACGTATTTGCACAGACGCAATTTTCTCGACCCCGGCAGGGTTTATCTCGGTCGTATCTTGGCGGAAACGAGCGGACGGACAGCCAGGTCGCATCCGAGCCGGGCCGAGTCGAATGAAATCACTCTCGAAATGTCCTGCCGAGGGAAATTATGCCCGGTGTGTACCATCCTCGATCATCACCAGAGGGTATTTGAGCGCACAGCGTTAGAACCCGTGCTAGAACCGTTTGAAAGGTTCCAGGAACGCTTATCAGGCGCACTGCTATAAATCAATTCGTTTCCTCGATGAAAAGGTGGTTGATTTTCGTGTAAGGTAAAATGTTGCTAATTTTGAGTGGAAGAAATAAAGCTCTATTTAGATTCATTCTAGAACACTTTCAAGCAGTATTCAAACACACTCCGAGCACCTATAATGTGGCTCTGTTGTACCAGGGCGTTTATTTCTTAGCCGTTTCAACAACGATTTCTACGTCCAACAGAAAACTCGAAACCGCTTTGAAGCGATCCCAGCCAGCTTGCAGAGGAAGCTACGCGCGCTCTGTCCAATCTCGTTAGTGTTCGCAGATTCGTTCGAAGCTGCACGCTCCCAAGGGCCTACTCACGGGCCAGCATTTGAACGCCACACCGTTGGGATACGTTTTGCGATGTTCGGAAGTTAGAACACGAACGCACACCGGGTTTGTGGAATAACAGCCACAAAAACGAACCATAATTGAACGAATTGCCGCTCAAAGGTACTGCAGTGGCCCAATTGTGAACCAACGCGATTTCGAGCAGAGGATTCAAAATAGGTCATTTTTCGAAACACTCAACAGAGGGAGAAAAACGTACAAGGCTCATGTGATATGACAGATGCATTGTTATGCACTTTACGACATGAAACGCGATGTAGCGCGATCGATCGCAACGCTGCTGCATTATGAACTCAAGGTTCTGCCATTGCGAAGGATAAGCATGCTCGATTATGTAAACGATCCGTGGATAAGGCTTGCGACGAAATATCCCAAACAGGATAATGAAATTATATAACAACGATCGATACCATTGACATGGCTGAGAGTGCAATCGAATCGTAATGTCAAACTTCGTTCCACTGTGTTCGAGCACGTTGACAATTTCCCTAGAAATGGCAGCCCAACGACAAATAGCATACTCCGATTTTATTTTCCACACATTCATCTGTGTGTCAAAACTACGCTTCCAACTCGAACAGGTGTAGAAGGTAGGAAGGGCTTGTGCCCCAAGCAAACCCGAAAACAAAAATTCGATGCACTAAATTTTGAGAAATGCACACCATCTACTTTCTCTCTCTCTCGCACTGTCTCCCCTGTGCCACAACAAACTGCATCACGAACGGACCGAAACTGAACCGAAACCGACAAATTAATGATGACGTTAGTCAGAAGCAGCGGCAAAATAGAGTGGGTTATTTTTTCAAGCAACCGAACCCGCTGCTGACCCCAAACCCACCCGAATGCATCGGGTGAACAGCACATTTCCCTCTTTTCCGGGACCATGTTCGGCGTTCGCCGTTGTCGCGACAGATTGCATCGCCGGAATGTTCCAATGTTTCAATCAAAATACCAAAGCAAAACCACACCACCACCGGTCGGTGTTTATTTAGCAAACATTCGTTTCACAGCATCCAAAGTGGGCTGTCCCCACGTAACGGTTGAGCGTGATATACGGACGCGATAGAACGAGCAGATACTTTTGACCACGTGCGTGGTATTTTTTTAACTAATTCTGATATAAATTTAAAATACTTAACAAAACAAACTAGTTCGAATGTGCGAGCCATTCAATGTCAGAACCAAAAGCAGCTTTTAAAAATTGGGGATCAGGGGAAAAAAGCCTTTGTCAGATATTTAACAGTCGAATACTTCACCATCAAGGATAAAAGGAACCACTAATAATAGCTCAAGGAATGGCTGCAGCAAACCTGCCACCATCACAAACCGAATCTGATCTTCATTATTTACGCTACTTTCATTAAAAGAAGCACCAAAGTGCCGGCAAACGTAAATGAAGAAACTGCCCCGACAGCACTAATTAAGTGTATTGGTAAAATGGTATGCGAAGGAAGCTTAGACGGCAACAGCCGGGCCAGCCCCGGTGGTGCTGATGGCTCAGCCCGATATCGGACCATTCCGGCTGGATTCGCTTCAGTTGCCAAGTTCGGCGGAGAAGGGGGGAGCCTCTGACCCGGAATATCTAAAATTTGAACTTTGAAGGTGATGGTACACGTCCTTATCGCGTCATGTTCGACTGCCCTCGGAAACGACACCCACCAACGTGGTTGGTGGTGTTGTGACGTCAACGAAAGCTTCTCGTTCTCGTTGGTCGGATTTTCCAAGAGACGCACACGCCATGGGAGTAGCAGCAGCAGCCATTTTAGAATCCCCTTCTGCTAGCAAACTTTCACGGCGGGTTCAATTTGATTCTCTCGCCTGACCCCTTACAGGTTTGGTGGGTTGGAGAATTTTTCACAGGTATTTTCTGGCCACCCCGAGATGGATTCTAAAATGGAGCTTTTTCTCTCGGCCCAGGGATCTTGGGATAACGGTCCCCGAGGTGTAGCTCAGACGGATGGATGGATGTGAACGTTCCCCCGCTCTGCTAACCCGCACTCTCATATTAGATTATTCCATCCCGCTAGGCTCGCAAACATTTGATCCACGAAACGGCGAGCCCAAGGTTGGGTGCCGGGTTGTTGGTGGCTCATTGTTGGCATTTCCGGCAGCAGCAAAAACAACACCGGGTCCCCACCAACCTGGCCGGCGGAGTGGAAAAGTTTTTTTTTCACCTTTTTCCCCGGCCAGCGACCAGCCAGGGATGGTCAGAAAACTTTGCTGGCCCGCATTTTACAGCCACACCGGTGCAAGTTTCCCATTTTCCAGAAGGCGAGCTCCATCTCCCTGTCCCATTACGGAAACCGAAAAGGTCTTTCCGGTCGTGCGGACAACAATGCCGGATCGGTGATGGTGGAGCAAAATCAACGATGAAATGAATTTCAAACTTTGTTAGCAGCGAAATTACTTCATAAAACGGAGATTTTCGGTTGACGTCAATACTTCGGAAGGAAAGCATGATAAGCGGTTTGTCGGTGGCGCTGGGAACTGTGTTACTGTTCCCTCAAAAATGGCTATCTTTAAACGTAGTTCCAAAGAAATACGATGGTGAAAATTACCGACGAAAAATGCCCACAAACGACAGCAATTGAAATCATTTTCGAATAGGCATATAGGTCAACCCAAGCGCAACAGCCTCATATTACGCCTCTAGCATTTAAGCTTTGCTCCACCGACCACAGTCAGCCGAGCTCGAATTGATCGAGTGTCGTACCTACAAATGGGCACACAAATATACCCTCTCCCAGCTGCCACCAGCGCGTCAACAACACGCTCTCAGAGGGGGCGCGGAACCACTAAATTTCACCCACCTAGCAACACCGCCCACCGGACCGACCCGCCGTTCGGAAATAAGTAGGTTGATAATGGGATTATCAAATAGCGAGCGCGCTCGAGCGACCTTCCACTCGCACGGACCATTTAGCGCGAACGCGACCAATCGAACTTTGACAAATACATCGCATTTACATCGCACGGACAAGCAGCCGAGCCCTGGGCGCGCAGCGCGCTGCGGAAGAGCTCGGGGAAAATTGATCGATCGGTTCGAATTGAGCCGACAATCGGGGGTGGTGTTTCATTGCAAAACGGTGCGTACTGTTCTACAGCAGCTTCCGGGTAGGTGCGTGAACCATCTCCCCGTTCGTCTACATCGGCCATCAACTTTAAAGCCGATAAACGATCATCGGTTGCGGATTAAATGGAATTCTTCACGGTCTGCTGCGGAGTATCGTTCTAAATTGGAGTGCCCGTGGATGGAAATGGGATAGGCACTCAAATGGGCCCAGCTTGCGCATCAGGCGTACAACATAAAGCTTTAGCCTGTACAGACCATTGAGCAACGTTTATCAAAACTGTTAAATTGGATTTGAACAAAAACACGAGCGATTATAGCTAATCAAAACTAAGCCGTCTGCTTTGAACATGGGAAAATATGAATTTATCCACTTCAAACGGATAAACGTATTACACATTAAATTAATTTATCCACTTCCCTGTAGCAGAATACCAACAATCTCCATATCATGTCTAAGGGAAAATCGAACCAGATGTTTCGTTTCGTTTTTCTACGGACAACCTTTTTTGCCACAATAAAAGCATGATTGATGTCCAGGTGTAGAACAATCACAACTTAATCTCTTATCAAGCTAAAAAACAAAGACTTTCGCTGGCATTTTATAGTACGTATTTGATCAATTAAATGACAATTATCGTATCGATGAAAAACTTCCTAAGAAGGTGCAAGTTTTCGGTAGCTCTATGAACGATTTTGCGCTTCACATGCAGCTACAAATAGAACAGCGTCCTCGATTCGATACATCGCGATCGGATGTGGCGCTAGAATCGTGATCATCTACTCAGGTCTGCCAGGGCGTGAGCAACTAATATTTGAGGAATGTTGATTTTCTCCATCTCGAGCCGCGCTTTTTTATTTCTTCCCCAAGAGTCTTCCCGCAGCGAGAAGCAACAACCAAATACGTCAATTCGAAGCACGTGATACAGTTTTGCGTTGTTTGCCTTTTGTACGTACGACGATGCGCACACCGGGACAAAGCAATTCAGCGCGCTACTTTATCGTGTTCTGTTGAACTAATTAAATTCACTCGAGATTGGCTGACGGGCGCTAAGCTAAGGGCTACTATCAAAGGCCCAAACCTGTCTGCAAGCCCCAAACAATGTCACGCCGCATCTCTTAAATTAGGGAAAATACCATCGCTTGTGCCACCGCGCATAGCAATGAGTGAAATTATATCCCCAGTCACGTGGTCGCGTGATTAATGAGATTGCCCGACGCTCGATCCCCGAACGAAAAGCGTATCTGTTACAGGAATTTTCCATGCCCACGGCCGGTGGTACCCTTACTGAGCCAGTTTCTCAGGTGTGAAGCCGTGGAATCAGTGAACACCAAACCCCGAACGCAATTCGAAACACTCAACCACCCTCAAAGGATGCGGCACGGGGCGCGCGTGGCGTGTGTGCGTAAATTTTCCACCCGACAAAAATAAACCGTCTCCCGTTAATTCCGCACCAGGGAAAATTAGTACGTGTGGCCTAAGACGGTGGCGTGTGGACACACCAGTGCACACGCCTATAAATACTGTCCCTCCTTCCCAGACTACTGCCGCACTAGTGCAGCTCCAAACGCCACTGGGAAGGCGATCGAAAGAGCGTCGTCCTCTCACTTTGGAGACACGTTGCGGCGCGTTTCTTCTACGCCGGTTTGGGTGGGAAAAAGTGCAATGGAAAAGAAAACTCTACACCGTAGGTTCCTTAAATGTATAGAGAGAGACCGCCCCGATGGTGCCAGGGACAGGCAGAAACTGTTCCCGAACCGGAACCAACTCACCCAGCGAAAGATTTGCCGCAACACCGCGCACAAATGCCGTGTGCGAAGGAAAGTGAGTTGCATTCGGTCGCAAACCGACCAGCCCCCAAAAGAGCTTCCTCCGGTTTGGCCGGAATGCCGCACATTCCGCGGAGTTAATCTTGCATGGCACCGTCGCGTTGACGTGCATGGTGGTGCCACTAACGGAGGAAACTATTTTACCACGAACGTGTTATTTAAACACGTTTCAAGCGCAGCTAAAGCAAGCATGAAGTGTCCTAAAATGAGCTTTAATTGATGAACAACTGCTACATGAATAACCATGACATTTTCTAGTAATCTTCTAAGGGTTTCAAATTACACAACCACTACTTGAAATGAAGTAAGTAAACTATCTGCCAATTATCAAGCGTCCAAAGGACCCACCCTTTTGCCCGGCGAATGATAACGCAATTATCATTGATCTTCCTTCCTTCCATCCGGGATGGTGGTGGTAGGTTAGCACCACTAGAAAGGGCATCGGGTTGTAAGAAATGACACCGATAAATGGGCATCCAACGCTCGGACGCCATATCCGTGTGCCATGATGGAGCCAGTTACCCCTTCGGGAGCCTGACATATGGCATGCAAATTAGTCTGGATTAATTATGCCCCACTGGCGCTGTCCGTACGAGCGATAATTGATACTGAGTGTAATTGATTATAATCCTTAATTATCTTAGAAATCATATGCCGTCACAGGCGATCGCGAATGCCGTGCGCACATGGCGGTATGATGCAATCGCAAACCTCCAGCAAAAAGGGCAACCAAACCAAGGGCTTCATCTTCGCTAGGTGGCCCATTCGAACGGTGGTGTATATTGACTAGAAGCATCTTGCAACGATGGAAAAACACGGTGTAAACACCGCTAGGCTAATGAAGTGTGGTAAACGTAATGGCGAGTGGACAAACAGCTGCATTGGGGTATTTCTGACCCACTCGAGAGATGAATAGTTGCGGTCGGTCTGGGCGGTTTATCTACGCTCACATCTCCGGATTAATCATTTCAATTAATACGCTTGAAAACGCTAAATTCTACTTCCTCGAATGCACTTCTCGCTAGGCTCTGGTTAGGCCGACGAGCTCGTCAACTGCTGCGGTGGAACACATTTTCCGCAAAATGAATCAGATAACGATCACGGTGGAGCTTCCTCGTGTGGCGTTATGCGTACGTTCCTTCCGCTGCAGTTTTTTAATCGATTACGAGGGCAGTACGCGGCCTGGCATCGTTTGAACTGGAACTCGAGCACTCGCATTCATAAGCAGAATGCATTTGACGGCGTTCACAATTCCCATGGAGTGGAAAAAATGCATTCTCTTCGCAGCATTCTCAGCGAGTGGAGAGAAGTAACGCGAAAGAAACTAAAATAAAAAGCGCGCAGCAGTGAAGAGCCGCAATATGCCGGAAGTGAACCGGAAACTGGAACAATATAGAGAAGACGAGGACACGACAAAACGTGGACTCGATAAAGGATTGAAGGGCGAGTACAAAAAAAACTACAGCAAACCCATTCTTTGGGAAAAACGGCCATGAAATTGTGCCCATAAAACGAGAACTTTTTTTTAAATGAAAACTCTCCTCATCGCCAACGAGGAGAAGAATTTGATGGAAATAGTTATGGAATGGCACAACCCCGCGGTACGGGGGAAATAGTTCCTTCTTATTTATCGAAGTGGCGGTTTTTCCCGGGTTTCAATCTGCACAGATTAGCGCCTACAGTGCCGCAAGATAAGCGCGCGCTCGAGGTAGTGCACTTTAGTGCGCGCACAATAAACACGGTCGCTTTATATTGCGCTTGAAGGAAAACACCGCACATGGAAATTGAAAATAAAATTCCACGACCAGCGCAATGAAACGTCCAACGAACAACAACGCACGAGTTGCGCAAGAAGCGACGCTGGCGCAAGGTAATGGAGCCTTCATTTCACATTTATTCTTGTTTCTGAGCAAAAACGAGAAACCTTCCTTCCACATATGTGCACCGGAAGTGCGGCTTGCATTTGTATTCATTTGCGCGACACACCCGATGGGCGTTCAAATGGGGTGTGGAAATTTTTCTTATTTCTCGTACACGTATGTATGTATGCACACACGACAGCAGCTACTATGGGCTGAAGGATCGCCAAAAGAAAGGAAAGTGTCCTCATAAACGAGTGGCGATGCACAATCGCCGGCAAGTACTGCCAGGAACTAGAACGACAGGCGAAATAAAAACGAAAACACAAAATCGTTACGTTTTCTTTCACCGTCGTTTTTTTTTTTTGTGCAGTGCTTTAACGATTCCACCGCACATTCGCATGAATGGGTCTAGTTCCCATAAATACGTACACGTTTACGGCGAATTTACTACGAAAACGATTACGACTTTTCCAACCATTTCGATCCCCACGGGACGTGGTGATGGGCTGTACTTTTTTCTCACTTTTCTTACTCTCCCACTCGCTCTCTTTCTGATCAGATGCCGCCGGGGCTGCCGATCCAGAGTGCTGATGCAAGCATCGAGCAGAAAAGAGTTTTATTTTTGTCGCGCTGTCATGCGATTGTTTGAAAACAATTCGTTTTGCTGTTACGTGTGCTATCATCGGCTGTGTTTAAAGGACCACAGGCAACGGAGCACATAAAAAATCAATCGACTGTGTAGGAATGCCACACTTTCCGCCAACGACGTGTGGCTACACTTTTTCAAATGGCACCGTGACCTGTTAAGCTCTGCCTAGGGAAAAAATGCTCAGCGATGAAACAAATGATTTTGAGGTAAAGTTTTTAACAAAAATAAATTAAGATAATTAACGAAAAGCTTCCAAACAACAAGCCCGATCGCGTATCGTTTGTATTATAGCTATTCCATAAAAATAAAAAGGAAAGGAAATCTAAAAGGAATGATTTGACCAAAAATAAAATGACCTTAAGATTTTGCAAACATAAATCAATTTCGCTTATGTTCCACAAATCCCATCGCACGGCAAGCGAATGGAATTCACGGCAAAAAAAAACACATATAGAAAGAAACCTACGCCAGCCGCCGAGAACGGAGACGAGCTGCGTGGCCAAGAATGGTGCAATAATTATAGAAATTTCCGGTCCGTTTCAATTCTTCTTCCACTCCGCACCCGATTCCAAGACGAGTTCGCACTTTCGCATGGCCGCCGGCGTGCATGGTGTGCATAAACATTGGGCCTGCACCCAAGTGCTTCCCATCGAGGACACTTCTTTTTGCCTTACTCGACGGTTTTAGCTTCACCGCGGCTAGACGGAAGGAAGGAAGATCATGTTTCTGCCCAGTCAGCGATCGAAAGGATGGGAAACCGAAACGGAGAGGTCGTATAGCCGATCTTCTTCTCTTGTTGAAAGTGCTCTTTAGAGAGGAAAACAACAATATTTGTTTTATAATACAAAAACTTCCTTACACATGAGTTTGGATTGAAAAAAAAAACAAGAATAGCTATAGAAGCTATGATTGGTAGAATTCAAATGACGTATGACATCAACAAGCGCTGCTAAACATTCGATATCACAGAATGCAATCGAACACCTTGTATCGACGAGACACAACGGTCATTAAAAAAAGGCTCAACACCGTCTACGTCACATTGTGGCGATCGTTGGCCGGTTTGTCCGTTTGTGTCGAGACGAGGAACTGAAACCAGATTCCCGCATGTTCTCGCATGACTAAAACGCATGAACCCGTCTCGTCGCCGGGCGAAAAGATTCCATTGACTTTTGCCGTTTCTTCTGCAGACTCGAACGTGATCTTCGTTCCTCGACCACGGTTGTCGGGTCTAGCGCTGACAGGCACTGCACTCCTGCAGGTGGAAAATTAGCTTCGATGCAGAAGTCAAAATGACGAGGAATTGAAGAATATTCCTTCTCACAGAGTGCCACCAGTGTATGGGAATATTTAGGCACTCATGCAATTACAAGGACATAACTGCCAATTTCCATAGCAACACAATGTAGCAAAAAAGGTTGCTAATTATCTATTTCATCGAAGTATGCCATGCGGAAGCGTTCGTTCATCGTTACGCTGGGCATCACGTGACATTTTTTTTGATTCACCTCGTGCTCATTTATCGTATTATCCCGCAACCGCAGGTAAGTCCACAAAATCCGTACCCTTTTCGACACACACACACAAATACCTCGCGGTTAAGAAAACCGGCACCCTTTTGTTGCAGTTCTTATCGGCGGGCTGTTTAGGCCCAGATAAGCAGCAGGAAAAATGGGAACAGCCGTCTGTGAAAACAAGAAAGAAAACCCCGCGTGGCGTGGGTAAGATAAAGCATCGGTCGAATCCAATTTTGCTCTGAATTACGCGAAATAGGGCAAATATTTTTACAGCAAAGAAACACAACGCCACAATGCGAGCCGGTGTTCTTATCGGCGGGAGATGTTTGAAAATTTCCCCCAACACCGATACGCACGTAGGCGCAATTGATTGCGAGTTCGCAACGGCTTGGGGAACTTGCGTGTCAAAATCAACAACACAATGGATCGGGAAGCAAAATGCACTCCAAAATACCAAACTGAACCTTGGACGGACGAAGAAGGTGGCACACCCGTCGGGAGGCATTCGCACAGATTTGGCCTTAAAAAATCGAAAATTAAGCGAGAATGGACAGCAAAAAAAGGGGACCAAAGAGTTGGCCTCTATGTACGGTCCGTTGTCGTGTCGATGGACATCACCGGGCGCAACCTTGAATTGAGACGGTGGGCCACGGACAAATACTGCCTCGGATATTTATGGACAAAATTATAAAGCTGGTCCACCCACTCAACAGCTTCTCAACTGAAGAACCACCTTGTTGGTAGTAGAACTTCCCACGGACGAAATATTACACCACGAGCGCCGTTAAGGACGAGCGATTGGTATGTGCGACATTTCAGCTATGAGTCAGATGTTTGGCGTTACGGTCCAGTAACGCTTATCTAACGCTAAGGGACTAACCGTTACGTTTGTAAGAAGCCTGCGACCATCTTTCAGTCAGCTGATTTAGGGGCACCCTCCGCAACCTTAGACAGCACCGTAATAATTGATCCGGAAAAAAATCGTTACATCCACCCACCACTCCGCCCCCTCCCCCCTCCCTCACCCACACACACACACACACGTGGTGTGTTACATGGACAACTCCCGGCATGTAACTCGTTCGCTTCTTACCTTCTTTAGCGTTCTTCGTGTTGTTCGGTGGCACCGTGTTGCCGTTGCCGCTGCCAAACCCACCACTGCCTCCACCGCCTCCGCCACCGCCCACACTTCCGCTGCCACTTAATCCCACAACACCGCTCATCATCACGTTGCCGCCCACGCCACCGCCACCAATCGCATTGATGCCACCGACGACACCGGGAACACTAGCACTACCGGTCGAGGATTGATTTTTATCTACGTTGCAATACATTATATGACACGCCGTCGTTGTCGGCCGGCGGCCAGCGGGTGCACCACCACACCGCCACTACGCTTGTATCACGCACCACCGCAACGGTCGAGGATTAGGGGGACAGATGTGGAGCTGTGTTCACTGTGTGCTCTCTGCTGCAATCTCTGCTTTACACCGAAAAAGGGACACAAGGACACACCAGGCACTGAGGAGGGGGTGGGGGAGATGATTTAGAAGAGAAAAAAAAACACTCTTGCACAAACGCACACACGCACGCACACACGACACACGCACGTCACAGAGCCTCTTGGGGGTCACGAAAGCGAAAGCGTTTCGCGTGTACCGACTACACTCGTCCGGCGATTGAATGTAACTAAACGTTGGGTGAAATGGGAAAAGAAGTGATGTGGTGAAAAAAAGCCACAGGAGCGAAATTACGATGCCAGGATACGGATACGCGCACAACCCTAACCACACCAGCAGGCGGCATCGACCGAATTCCGGCACTGTGGGCTGCTGCTGCTGCTGCTGGCTGTTCACCACAACCGCGGTAAGAATGGCGATGACTCACGCGCTCGCCCAGAACGCTCGTAAAAAGGTAGGCCATGAAGAGATAGTGAGAGAGACAGAGACAGAAACAGAACAAGCAGGCAGGCCAGAGATACGGTGAGAGAAAATGAGAGAGAGAAAGAGAGAACGGAAGATCGTAAAAGGACTCGAAAAGGACGAACCAGCAGCAGCGAGGCCAGCAACAACTAGCACCAGCTCACCCGGATAGATCGCCCGCCAGCAGGCAACCTGACAGGTCCGGGTCCAGATCTCGCGGGGGCAACAAAACAAAACACGCCACACTATGCCGATGGGGTGAGAGTGAGAGAGAGACAGCACGCGAGAGCAAGCGAGACACGTTTTCGAGAGGATACGACCCTACACGGCACATACACACGCGCGAGGTGATTGATGGCAGCGCTTGCTGCGACGGTTTTCGATGCCCGATCTCGGTTCCACTTGTCACACGCGGGAAAAACTTCCTCCAAAAAAAATGTCACTTTTGCTGCGAGATGGGTTGCCTTTTTGTTGTTGTTGTTGGTTCTCGCACTTCATGTGGCCCTGCGGGTTTTCGTTCGTCGCAAAAACCCACAAACCCCGTGGCCTATGCTGTCAGAGGTTTACCGCGCGCCACACTACACCCAAGCCCTTCGCAAAAACTGCTCTATGGTGCGGTGCACTTTGCTATTTCTTTCGATTTTTTGTTTGTCGCCTCTTCCCACTCGCGTCGTCCGGTCTCTGTCACGCGCTGCGAACACTGGCCGACGGTCTCTTTCTGCCGCGGTGATCGAAAACTTGGCTTCCACCTTTCGCCAACACGTTAGCTTCGCTCTCTTTCGCGCGCACGGACGCACATACACGGCGCGCGGGTTGGCACACGGAGGATGACATTCAACCGAACCGAAGGCACACATAGCATCACTCTTCTTGTTGTGAGTTTCCTTGCGTTCTCTTCGCGTTTTCTTATGGAACTTGACAACGTCGGCTTGGTTGAAGCGTGGCCCCCGACCTGTGCGATGAGGGTCGCCCCATCTCTGTATTCTTGCACACGCACCGCAAGTGGCCGATGGTTTTCCATTGACCGTTCCAAAAATCTCCAGCAAGGATGCTTCTCCCGGTGGTAGCCTTCAGAAGCATGGCGCTATCACCGCGAGGCAGCTCGATCGATCACCTGACCCCGCACCGGTGTCACATCTGGCCTCCGGGGCGAAAACGGTGTGCAAAAAGTGCTGCACGAAGCGCCCTCAAATCGTTGACCCGGAGGGCGACACGTACGAGAGAGCGGCTCGATCGAACGATACACCGCGCGAACTATCTCGAGCGGTTTTCGCTCGTTTTGAGGGCAAATTTCCGGTTCCCTGTGCTGCTGGTGCACATTTTTACATCCACCGACGCGCGACCACACACCTCGGAAGCGAACCGCGCGCTGGGGTTGACAGGATTCGATCACCGGAGCACCAGATGACCCCTGGAATGCTCACTTGCACGACACAAAAAAAAGCTGCACACTTTGCTTTATGAGGATGCGTGGACCTCGCAGGGGGATCGGGCCTGCTGTAGGCGGACGCACCTTTACCGCACTGTGGTGTTTTTGCCGATCTAGGTTGTCCGGCGTCCTGGCGTCAGGATGACAGTGTTACCGAACAGTTCCCGAGTGCACTAACCGTTAACGCCGCGGGTATCGATGCGCAGCTTCTCGACGAGCGTATTTCTAAATGCTCGCTACGATTTTATCTACGATGTGTATGTTTTTATCACAAAAAAACTAAAAACTGCCTGACGTACCAACTGCAGGGGCTAGTGACACTGACAGCAAACGAAGCTGTCACAGCAGTATTACGGGCGCATTGCTCTGTGGATATACATGGTAATGTTTCGTTATAATAATGCTTGAAATATGTCAAATATTATAATGGCAAACACGTGTTTTAAAACAGTTTTGATTTACGAAGCTTACCTTTAACATATGATGATTGACCAAATGTTTTGCTGTGAGCTTGTTATCATCAATTCGCTGAGTGTAAAACACACTTTAGTGCGAAGATAAACGTCAAACTGAATTTAAGTGACAGCATTCGCTACGCTCTTGAGGAGCAATTCGTTATCCTCAGCCTAGGATGCTTTCCTATGAGATCAGGAGATTTCCCGATCAGGATGACCAAAATAACTTCTTGATCGAGCATATGGCTCCTTTCGGAAGTGGTCATCCACGCCGTAGATGACCACCGACAATATCAGAGACATATGAAATTGTACTAATGTATTTCAATATTTAAATTACGGTCAATGGAATTAAAGTGTCAAATCCAGTGTGGTGGGGTTGCTATCGCGACTGGAGCTATCCGCAGAACTCAGAGTTTCCTGCGTTTCATCCTTAACAACACGCACAAAGTTGGGATCCTTCTTTTCCTTGCTCTTTTCTCGCTCACGATCACCACGTTCTTTATCCTTGTCGCGATCTCGCTCTCGATCCTTATCCTTATTGTGCTTATGCTTGTGTTTGTGCTTATGTTTCTTTTTATCCTTCTTTTTCTTTTTCTGTAAAAAAGTACAAAACTTCAATTTAGCAGTTCGACTGAACAGCACCTTCCGAAACGCTCACCTTGCCACTGTCGGTCTTTGAGCTATTCGCATCTCCGGAAACAGACGGGTCATTGAGCACTGCTGCTTTGGTACCAGTTCCCGCACCAAACATACCCGGTTCGAATCCGGTCGGACCGGTGGCCTTCGAGCTGCCCATACTGATACCAGGCAGTGAAATGGAATTATCCGAATAAAATTCGGCCTTAATCTTTTTCGACGGGGGCTCCTTTTCGAACGCACTTGCAGGTGGCTCAACGTCATCCAGATCGATAACTTCGTCCTTCACGGAGGAGCTCGCCAATTTTTGACTCGCTTCACTGGCCTCCTTCTTGATGCTGGCCTCAACCGTCTCGATTATGCGCTGATTTTCACGCGCTACTCGTTCGTTGTCCTCCTGCCTGGCTCGATTCTCGGCTTCCGTAAAGGGAGAGATTTCTCGGCTCCTCGGTATCATGACCTGCGTGTCGCCAACCTCAATCATGTCGAACGATCGCTTAACATCGGTCGGTTCCGGTGTGACGGAGCGGTCCCGCTTCGGTATCGTATATGAACTGAGCGAAACTTCATCTCCCGTCGGTGAGCTACGTCTGCTGTTCCGGTTTGAAGACCCATCAACGTAATACCCCAGACCGAGCTTCTGAGGACGCAGAATAGATCCTAGTTCTTGGTTGGCCAAACAATGCGGCATGCGTACACCGTACAGCGTGTAATACAGATCGACCATATCACACCGGAGCCGAGTGTCATGAGATAGTTTTGAGCTAAAAAACCCGAGGGAATAAAATGTCGTTACCATCAACTCATCCGGTAATGTCTCGAGCATCCTTAATCATACTTCATATTGTCCCACACACGTAGCGCTAGTGCTTCCCGATCTAACCGGTGCCGGTTGGATTTATCGAATGGCAGTGCTTCGATCATGTACCGCCCGAGCTGATGCCTTGCCATCGGATCCGGATCTGTCTCTAACAGCTCCATCAGATGCTCGAGATCCTCCCAGCGACCGTCGATTTTTACGTAATCTACCAAACACTCCATCGCGGCGAGGCGCACATCTATGTATTGCCCGTAAGCGGCGTAGCTTCGATAAACCTTCGGATTCGTTGGCAGATGGCCGCACTTTTGCAGCTTTCTAATCACCTTCAGGCTCGCTATCGACACCGTGTATTTGTACGAAGGCAGGTGTTTTTCTAGGTTAAGGATACGTGTCACCTCCTCCAGTACCAATCTGCAGAAAATGGACAATATTAAAACATGATAACATGCGACCAATACACACTGGGAAAAGCGATGAAAACATACTTCGCGTCGGCTGACAAGCTTTCCGAAGACAGTGCCCGACCCTGGTGTACCACCGAGATTACGGGTGTGATCGTGTCCCCGAGCGCCTCAACCAAAGCCGCACGGTAGTAATTATCGGAGTAATGGTTCTTCGAATTGTCGTTGTACTTGAACAGATCGAGCAGAAAACGGATCACCTCCGGTGGACAGATACCATGTGCCGTCCGCAATCCGGCCATCGCTATCGGGATCGTCTTCTGCAGGAAGTAGTGCTGAAAGTTGGTGAAATTATTCTGCCGAATGATGTGCGGTGCGCTGAATGAACCGAAAAACTTCTTGAAGATCGTCAGCATGGCCGGTGGGCCCTGCCACGAGGTCACCATTGCATTCGCCACCTTCGTAAGGCAAAGCGCAGCCTGACACCGCACTACGTAGAACACGCGCTCACTTTCGATCGTGTCGGTAAGGGCGAGCCGCGTTTGCGGTGTTGCATACTTTTCCAACGCCTTGATAGCCTCCAGTTGCGCCGTTACATCGCGTTCGTGACGCAACTGGAATTGCCACTGAAAATCTGGCTGCTCGATGTTGACAGAACGCAGCAGTGTCATTTCCGGATCCAGACGAATCCAAAGAACAGGCGATTCACTGGAAAGACCGAGCTTATTATACAGTGCATGGGTGAAACCAATGCGTGGATAACTTACGCCATCGGGGAAAGATCCATGTCCACCTCCTCGCCGGTGCAGAGTGGAATTTTCTTCTTCTTGTTACGACGGCTTTTCGAGTGACACGTGATGTCCGATTTTACGATAATGTTCTCTATCTGTAGCGTGTGCTTGAACGTACCGTCGAGCTCCTGCAACTGAATCAGCAGCGGTCCGACGTACTTTCGCACACCACGCTGATTAACGCAATCCTGCCGGATCTCGAGCTCGATCGTGTTACGCTTCGAGTTAAACACGGAGGTCATGGTGAACTTGGCATGTCCACCGGTGCGCACCCATTGGTCGATAAAAACCTCCATATCCTTACCGGTCACGGTGAAGATTGCCTTCGTGAAAACGGTCGTGGAGATTAGCAGGTGACCCCAAAGCCCGCCACCAATCTTCGTCCCGGCAGCGTTTGAAGCCAACGCGAGCTGCTTGTTAAACACCTGCAACAGTAGCTCCTGTCCTATGCGATGCTCCAGCATGCGTATGACCAAGTGTGCCTTCTTGCGCATCATTTCGATGTACTTGGGCGAGAGGGTGTGCAGGTTTTTGATGGGAAAATAGAAAGGATTGTCGTTGTACGCCTTCATCGGAGCTGCCGGGGAACTGTTGATACTGGAAACGGCCGGTGGAGCCGGGGGCTGACTGCAATCGAGAATAATACCCCCGTACTTTTCTTCGTACCGTACCACCTCGTCCAGCTCGCCACGAATCCAGCTACGGTACGCATTGTTGCCGAAGCACTTCTTCGAATTCAGGCCACAAAGGTACTCGGCAATACCGCGCGCCAGCCACGCATCGGACCAGTTCTCCATCGTGATGAAGCACCCGAAGAACTGCTCCGCAATCGCTTTCGACATCACCTTGCGCGAATGAAACGTCTGATCGATGATGGCGATCGAGTGCAGCAGATGCGTCGAGAGGATAGTCATAGTGGCGTACGCGTTACACTCGTTGTCGATCTCGTCGACGAAGACTTGCTTGTAGCAGGAGAACGGATATCGCGTCGAAAGTGCTTCCTCGTAAAACTCGAACGCCTCGTGCAGGTAACGCACCGTATTCTTCAGCAACGGCAGCAACTGTGGTAGGCAGAAGTGTGTCACCTCGTGCATGTGCGGATCGACAAAAATCTCGAACGGCCCGACAGCCAGCGCGATATTGGGCGCGCACACCGGAACCGACACGGTGTAGTGATACGTTTTCCGCTGCAGATCGGGCGTCATTACAACCTCGACAAGCTCGCCACACGACACGGCGGTCATAGTTTTGTCTACGGTGAACTCGAGCTTCCAGGTGCACGGTTCCGAGTAGCTGTCGACGCACGGGAACCACATACGGGATGAATTTTCGTGCCCGTACGTGAACATGTGCGCCGCTCGTTCCTCCATCGTGCCCTCACCATCTGGAATAACAAAGTGAACACCACCGGGTGGGTCCTCGAGCGAGAACTCGATACCGATGCGCAAACCTCGTCCTTCGCAGATTAGAAACTTTGCCTCCTCCGGCACGACGATCACTAGCTCGCCCTTGTTTTGATCCGGATCCGTTTGCCTTGCGACATCGAGGTGACTTTTAGAGAAAAATTCCAGTGACTTGTTTTTTGTTTCGCCCTGACAGATATCCTGAAAAGGGTCAAAGTAGTGCATTCCCGCCTCATAGCTGTCGTCGATTATGATCCGGTAGATGCGACATTGGCGGCAGTTCAGCCGAATCACCGGCAGCCAATCGCTCGTTGGGACGATCGTGAGCTCAACGAAGCCGATTATGCTTTTCCGCTCGAAATTTATACCGGTCAAGCTGAGGATTTGGTGCGCTGTAATGGGAGAAATATCAAAACAATCACATATACACACACACACACACGCATTCGTCCAAATCAACAAACAGCCGGTCCAGGGCAAACTGTGTTTCAACTGGAAATACTTATAATTTGAAAGGGCGCGCAACCGGTTCTGTGGTTTCCTTCTTCATCCTGATGTGCTAGTCGAAGCCGAATGACTACGACCGACCGATTTGTGGTACGAGCACACCAAGTGAACTTGTCGGTATGTGGTTGATTAGACAACTCTTGCAGCTTGTATTACTTGCATTGTCGTATTTCGGATTAGCGTTTCGATCCCTACTGAACTAAAACAGTTTCACAGTGCTGTGAAGAGCGGAGGTGATAATAATAACTACCGAACCAATCCCCTACACCGAGAATCCAATAACAAGCCGCGAATTTTCACTAGATGCAGCTTTACCGCACTGTCACAAAATTGTTTGGATAAAGCACTCGCTATCGCTTTGACATATTTCGTTTGCTGTCAAGATAAATGACAGCATGAAACTTGTTATACGATGTAAACACAGCCTGTATAACAATGTGTAAAATATGATTATAACGAAATGTTTTGGTTTGATTTTTGAATCAAATATCGAAATAATTTAATTATTTCTTAGCAAATTTAAGCAAAACAATCTTTTACTGCATTTCCTTAGCATATGCTACAAATTTTACATTTAACAAGATTACAATTATTTGCCTTTTTCAAGGGAAGGTGAGAGATTTCGCCCAAGCACATTCTCTCTGTAAACTAGTTTTTCAACGTCAGTAGCTGCTTTTAACTTTTCATCTTCAGTAATACGTTCGGCTCGTTTCTCTTGAATGGAGGCTGTAATGAAATACGACAGATGATGAAATGTTTACTCCATCAATGATATGCACTAATATTCAAACTCGCACTTCAAAAGCTGTACAGATATTTGCAAGCTTACCGCTGTACGGTGTGTATTTATCCGACAGCAGACCTTCAATGTTGTATCCAATCACGCCAACTAACGTTGCTATCGGCAGCGTGATGTATGCGGCATTAGACCGGAGGAATTGCATAATCAGCGGCCACATGCTTGCTTTGTTTTGACAGGAAGCGCAATACTCGCACTACATAAACGGATGAACCGATGAACAATCGAAAAATCAGTACAAACTCAATTTAAACCACACTTACCTACGTCGCGATTGTTTAGGTTTTTGCGATTTGTTTTCAGTCAGGTTTTGCGTTTGTTTTGTTGACGTTTTGAAGCATGTTGTCGTTTTCGGTCGTGGGCGGCAGGAGAAATTTGTTTACTGACAATCAGCTGGTGGCTGTGGGCATCAGTTTAGAAACACTGGCTTCACTTCAATGCGCCCGTACAGCTTGTCGGTGCTAAGTTGTGTTGATATGGACTGGTCCCTCCGTCTAGAAAAATGCTAACATAATTAACTCACACGCAACAGCTGGTGAACTTGTTGAGTGTGGCTTGAAGCAATGAACTACCCAACCAGCCGCTGCAAACTCGCACGTAAACAGATACGAGAATGTGAAAAATTGCGATTGAAAACAATTTGCGCCCCATTGCGTTTTGCGTCTCCTTTGTTTCGTATTATCCAATCGTGCGAATTGCGTTACCATTACATTTCAGTCACCGATTTCAGCCAATATTGCTCTCCAAGTCACGGGGGTAAGTGTGTGGAGCTCCAAAGTGACCGCCTATTAATGCAAAGAGCTGTGTTCTGTACAATTGCAGTCGCACGATGGACGAATCGTCGTCGTCCGTCGAAACGAGCAATGTCGGCGGGGGTAGTGGTGAGGGCCAAACCACCACCATTCAATCACTTCCGACCGAGGTGCTGACGGCAATCTTCCACAACCTGCGAGTGCCTGACCTGGCCTCGGTGCGGCAAACGTGCACGCACTGGTACGAAATTGTGATCAACAACCGTGCGCTTATGAATCGCTTCGTCCTTTCGCTAAGGAACACCCGGATAGACAACACCTGCGAGCAGTGCTTGGTGCTGACGTACACACGCAGTACATTCGAAAAGGTGTGCCTGAAGTCTTGCTACATCAGCCCAGCGGCGCAGATGTGGCGCACCATCGGGAGCCACATAGTAGAGCTGACACTGAACGACTGCACAATTAGCACGGAAACGCTGATCGGACTGTTGCGAGGGACGCGAGAAAGCCTGCGAACGTTGACGATCAAATCGACCAAATTCAACGAACACCGGTTCTACAACGTGCCGCTAGACTTTCGCCTGGAGCGACTCCATTCGCTTACCATCCGGTCCTCGTTCGTGTTCGATACGTTATTTCAGCTGTTTAAACGCATCTGCCCAAACCTTAAAGCGATCAAGCTCACATTTTCGTCGTTCGAGCACTGGGGCGAACAGCTGGTGGATTTCGTGGCCACGCTGCGGCGCACCCTCGAGGCGATCACGCTCAGCTACACGAAGGCGAACAGTACCATACTCCACCATATCGGACGGATCGAGTATCTCCGGTTGCGGAAGGTTTCGCTAAAGTCGTGCTTCGATCTGAAGGAGAACGACATACTGTTGCTGGCGCGGCTACAGCCGACGATCGTGCACCTCAACCTGGACAACACCTTTTCAGCTAGCGAGCAGTTTCTGCAAGCCCTCAGTGCCTTTCTACCGCAGATGAAACGCATCAAGCTGCGTGTGGCCCGCATCATGAACCTGCACCGGTCGTTTCTGGTGAATATGCCGCAGCTGAACTACCTAAAGATCACCGACACGACGCGCGTGAAAGGCAACCTCGACCTGAGCTCGTACGAAAATCCGTCCCTCGAGAAGCTGTTCGTCTCGGCGGCCACGTTCTCGCGTAACACGTTGCCCCGCTTTTTCGAGCGTTGTCCAAACATCCGCAGTCTCACGCTGTACCAGTGCACGTATGAGAACATTCACGATCTGCAGCTCGCTTTCTCGCACCTGAAGGGGCTGGAGTACTTGAACCTGCAGCGTACGTTCGACATCGGCGACAGCTTCTTCAATCGGGACGTGTTCGACACGATCGTTATGCCATTCGAGCGTATTCGGTTCTACCCGATCGCGAACCTGCGGAAGTTATGCTACCTCAACTTAAGCCACTGCCGGGATCTGTCCGATCAGGCGCTGATGGCGCTTCGCTTTCCGCTGCTGAAGAAGATCGATCTCCGGGGGTTGTACATCACGGAAGCGGGTATCGCGACGCTCGTGCGCGATTGTCCGCAGCTCGAGTACGTGCTGGTGGACGCTTGCAAGCGGATCTGTGACGACGCCGTGATGTACCTGTGCCGGGACTTGCGGAATCTACGGTTGCTGAATCTCGAGAGCTGCAAGTCGATCACCGATCTGTCGGTGGAACATATCGAGCGGTACTGCCGCAGTCTGGTCTGGCTGAACGTGGTTAGTTGTCCGCAGCTCAGCGAGGATGCGAAAGGGCGGCTTAAACGTATACGCACGTTACGGTCACTGCACGTGTGAGTGCCGGATCCCGTGGCTGTCTCGAAGTGCATTCCGGTGCAGCCTCTAGGTGCAAGAACAATAATCAAAGCCGCCCCCTTGGGTACATTTCGAGGGCGCGCGGCATGAACGAGTGACTTTGGCAAACGAACAAAAAACCGCACACACTTTGGCTGTTGATTTTTGAACGTGTTACGTCACGAAATGGCTGCGAAAAAAGTGTAGCATCGAAGATAACGACAGAATGGTGTGCAAATCGATGAACTGGAACCTGGGATGGCTAGCAGAATTGACCCTTAGTCGTACTTTTAATAGTAGCTAATATTAAAGTAGATTTTTTTCTGAGATGTGTTCTAGGGAGGTGTTGTTTTTTCTACTGCGTGCAGCAAGTAATAAAGCAATAATGTTGGTTTTTTTATTTAACACACTTTGTTTGAATCCTGGCTAATGATGACCGTTGCATACTCTAAACGAATCTAGTATTTGGAATACACACTTGGTGAATAATTCAATGTGGTGCACTGCTTCTTTTCCGTTGACGAATCTCATCATGGAAATACAACACAGCTCTTCATCTCAATAGTTATTTCACAGTTCAGTGCAAATACCTACTCTCCGTTCTGTTTCCTATTATATTCTATCTCTCTCATTTAGTTCAAAAAGGTTCAAGCTATTGCTATGCAATTCCCAAAATCCCACAGCTTTGATGAAAAGTAAACTCTTTGCTTCCAAGGATTAGACGCTGTTTGTGCTTAGTAACGTACAACCATCGTGGAGTTTTGGTTGGGTTGTTTAACAATAGAAAGCAATTTTCACTTCCTCGAAGATGGATGCTTGATTAAAATATTAGGCTCGAAAGAAGTGATGGTGACTGATAAAACAACGAAAATGACTGAGCCAGCTGTACTAAAAACTTGGGGACTTTCAATCTAACGCTACGACGATACCGGTCTTACGATATCTACGACCCAAGGAATGTTTCATCCTGACGCCAAATACTTCAATAGCAAATCCCACACAACTGCAACACCAACCGGCCGCAATGAGGACAAACAATGGCACCAAATCGTCGAGTGTGAGCCAACCTTTCGAGAAAAAGTTGCGCTCCATGTGAACCACATCCGCTCGTTGTCCTTTAATGTACTGCTCCATCAGGCCACTCTCGTAGACCTGCAGCAGGAACAGTTCGAACGAGTTTTTGAACGCAAAATTACGCCCCAAGAGGTAGCTCATCGGGATCGTTTTGAGGTGTTCCGGCAGAATGTACAACTGCTTCCGGCCAAGCTGCACATCGAAGTACTTCACCATGCGGATGATATACTCCGCCCTCGGAAGCGTATGAATACGTGCGCAACAACTCACCGGCATTCGTTCTGCTTCCTGCGGACGTACGCGTTTGCCAACGAACTGATCGTATATGGCCGCATCAAACGACTGTACCAACGGGTCCATGTATTCCGGTATGACGATCGAGATGTCCGATCGAAAGAACTCATCCAACGTTTGCGGATCTGCCCTGAATCGGCAGTACAGCAGTAGCTCTGTGATTTTCGCGAGGTACGTCTCGATCAGCACGAAGGAAATAACCTCCACAGCAACGCCGGACATGCTGCCAAGTGAAAGACCCCAAGAACACAGCGTACGTCTTGATCCTTGTCGCCAACAATGGCGCTTGATGAAGGAGAGTAGCTTGAAGAATTGCTTCACCAACAAATAGCAAATCACCATCGACCACACCTCGATCGAAAACGGTTCCAGCATGATGTTGGTGAGATTGAGCTGATCGGATTTGGGTACCACCAGCACAAGGGATTCCCACTCGTATGCTCGGGCCACACTGAGCGCGGTGTCCTTGCGAGTATAATGTGCCCGTGGAATGTTGATATCGACCGTTCCCCGTTCCAGGTGCTTCTGTATCATCTCCATGCGGTGCAGAGCGTTGCTGCCGTCGAGATTCAAGCTAGCAGGACGCAAGCTGCACTTGAACCGGTGTACGAGCAGATACAGTATGAGGGCATCCATCCCATCCCATCGGGAGGCCAATTTGTACGCGTAAGGATAGTTGTCCGTGAGCAGCACCTTCAGCTGATGGCCTGCCAGCGTCCGAAGGATGGGCGGAAAAATGTTTTCCACGGGTGTATCGCCGTCGTACGTTAGCATGCGTTTTGAAACGGTGTCATACTTCGAAAGGACAACGGACGATTGGTCTAAGCCAACGATGGAGAAGTTAAGGACTCCTCGATAAAACATCGTCCCACTGAGCTGTTTAATGAATGACGCATCGTAATCACCAAAGTCAGCGATAACTATGAAGAGGATCTTTTCGGCATCCACAACGGATGCAAGGACACGGTCCAAAACGGATATTCTAGTGATCTGTGGAAAACGAGGCTTAATGTTTCGATAGACTATTGCTGACTTTTGGTTACTCACGCTAGAAATCCTCACGATAATAACGGCGTTTTCTAATTTCCACCCTTCTATATCCCACTCGTTCACGGTTATCTGCGGAATAGCGTCCTCATACACCTGTACTCTTTCACTAGGAACATCGACGGTGTAGATTTGTCGAACACTATAGAGCGGTGATTTGTAAGCCTCGCTTGCCAGCCGATAAGCCACTTCCAACAGAGCACGGGTATCAGGTTTCCCTGCAATGATATTGGGGAGCAAAATTGAAAGCAATACCGCTGTTGCGTTCATGATTCGCCTTTGCACGATTGAATGCACCTGGGATTGAGCACATTGTGGTGGAAATTGTTTTTTGGTGCCACAAAGAATAATTAAGCGTGAAGATAGGCTACCTGGTAAGCATATTTACTTTCACAGCATGTTATCATGGTGCTATCTTCAATGTCGATCATGCTTTAATGCCACAGAGCGCGCGAGAAAAACATACATTTGTACATGCTCGATTTGTGCGAAAGTTTCATTAACGATATTAGTTTTTTAATTGCCACGACTGTGAACCATGCCAGTGACACGGTATGCCTTGCTTCCGATGTCCCGAAGTCGGGGGAGGAAAAAGGATTGAAAGACCACCCACCCCCCTATAAAACAGGTGTCTCCCACGCCTCAAAGGCAAAGCAGACAGAATGTGAACGTGTTGGAGAAAAGTTGCACCCGATGTAAGGTGCCGAAGCGGTTCCGGATGCGATGGAATCGACGGTAAGTGGCCAATTCGGCACGAACTTTGGTCATATAGATAAAACTTTGTCTGCTCGGGAGCCCTCACCGGCGTTGCGTCCCCGATCGATTTGCAAGTGCGCAAAGGTGAGAAGTTGTGAAAATGTTGCCGAACCGAAAAGTTGTCGCCATTGACGGCCAAGCCAACGCTCGAGCAAACCCGGCAGAAGGTGCTCACGATGGTGTGGGCGTTTTTTTCCTTATTTCATTTCCTCGAGGCATCAATGCATGGCAGTGATGATGGACGGGAAAAATGATTGGAAAATTGAAGCTCGCCTCCTGAACGAGGAATTCCGAGGAATAGCGGGAGTTTATTTACATTTGAGTGCATTTTAAAGTACTTATTCACACTTGAGTGTACGTTTCGATTCGTTCATTGGCAACGGTTAGTATTTGGAATCGCGAAATCGTGTCAAAAATTGCGCTATTGGAGAATAACGTTAATCGATCCCTATTCATATCATTTGCAGTCCATAATCTAGCGGACGCAAGCGAACTACTCCACTAACTAGTCCGATCGTTGTTGACTAACTAACGGAAAGTGTTTGAAATCCCTTTAAGCCACCGTGCGATTCACATCGATTTTGTGCGGCGACCGAAAATACGCTTTGTCTGAAACTCGCCGCTGCATCGTTGCACCAAGTGTCTCGCCAAAACTCATAACAGTGTCTCTTCCGCGTTCTCCTTTTTTTGTTGTCGGTTATCATCCGTGCTTCGCAAAACGTGCGATCATTCTTTTTTCCGTCCTCCTTCACAGTGTGTACACTTCCGAAAGTGTTTCCGGTGGCATTTTTTATGCAAATATTTATCATACTTTTCTGTTTTTTTTTTTCGTTTTGTTGCCGTTCCCGCAGCGGTTTGTTTTTGCGTCTCGCCGCCAGCCTTCGGAAAAGGGAGGGAAGGTACAAAAAACTCCTGCCAAAACATCGCTCCTGCAACCGAAGCTTATCGCCCCGCCGTGGTGGTGGGCTTTGCTCGTTTCGTTGCGACCGATATCCGTTTTTTTGCCAGGATTCGGGCTGTTTCTTCCCTCATATTTGCGGCACCACGAGTCAACTATTTGTGACGTATCGGTGAGTATAATCTGTAGAGTATATTCGAACAGGCAGCCCGCGACTGGCAGCTTGCAGACGAGTTTTTAATGCATTTCAGAATGTATGCCATATCGGGATGCATCGTTTACAATCGTTTGGTAATTTTATATATATGTTTTTAGATCTAACTTTAGCTTTCCATCAGCTCAACAGTCCGTTTTAAATTTTGACAGGCATTTACCCTCAATGCTATGAAGCTCCTCAATCTAGTTCACTACTCGTTACCATAGCAGCGAACCCTTTAGACTCGTACCTATGCAGAAACCGTACACATCAACGTACCATAAAGGACGGTTCAGTGAAGATGGCGGCTTCTACGAAGATCCGTATCTGCCCGTCGCGGTACGAGTTCAACGATCCGCTCACCGAAAAGGACGAACGGTGCCGGATGCTGGACGATTTCGAGCGAAACATGGCCCACGCGCTCCGGCGTATTCCACTCCAACGGAAAATGGACCACACGCTACCACGCCGGCTCGGTGAACGAACTAAGTGCTGCATCGATGCGGTCCCGGTAAGGACGAAGCCACCCATCGAACCCATCACATGGCGCAAGCAAACCTCATCCCGAGAGAACCGGTCGCTCCTAGAGCGGCCCCAAGCCCTAGAGGTGACGATTGACCCGCGGACGAAACCACGCGCTCTTCCACCGAGGGTGGAAAATTGGATGGAAAACTTTCTCCGGAAACCGACCCGGCAGCGCGTCCGGTGGCGCTCGAAGCTGCACGACACGGAAGCTCGCCCGCAGGTTCCCGCCGAACGCATGGAGCAGCTGATCGACGTGGGGACGCAGGATTTCGTCGATTGGCTAAATGCGCTCGGTGCGGAACGGTCCAGTCTGACGACGGGCGTCGTGAAGGGACTGTTTTCGATTCAAACGGCCGACGAAACGTCCCGGGCACTTATCCTCGCCCCAAAGGAAGTCCGTGCGGTACCGAATCAGGTGGCAGCCGAATGGCAGCTGCCACAGCTGGCGTTAGAAAATCGCATTGCCCAGCTTCACGACCGCGACCGGAAGTTAGCCGCCGGTGGGGTGAAACGGACCGCTTTTGGCCGAGGGCTACCACGGGAGTTGCGCCGAGGGTGGATACCGGACGATTGCGAGATGGCCGCGGCTGACGTCGAGCGGCCAGACGTTCCGGACGATTTGATGAGTTTGAAGCGGTTGTTTCGCGACATCTGGCACCTGCGCTCGGTGAAGTATCTGGTGGATTATCTGACCGAGCGACCGGCTTTGCCAAAGCCACGGTTTTTGATCGAGAAGGGCCTGTTTCAACGGCAGGATGCTATTGAATCGGTTCCGTTCTATCGGAAGGTGCTCTCGCAGCAAGCCATCGCTGAGAGCATCAAGAAATAGGCTGCTGGGTGGGCTGATTGAAAAGTCTATGGCCACGGGCAAAATTTAAAGCGTTTAAATTTGTGATGCAAGTGTGAGCATCTTTGGCGAAATGTTAAAACAAAGGCAAGATTATTTGAAGAATATCTGCTTAATTATAGCTGAGTAAAATGGACCAATTCCCTTGCATGTGAAGCTTTGAATTAGAATTCTTTGACACGGTCTTGGTCTAGTAAACTTTCATACCCAATGACGACAGAATTTAATCATTTCCATTTTGTTATTCGATGGAGCTTTTTCTCAATATTATGGTCATTTCATTCCTTGATCGTTCCATGTCATGCTGCACACTGCAGAAGAAAGCATGATATGTAAATGAACCGGTGGCTTTGATGCTTTTCTTTAACATCACACACCGACTCAGGGAACCGAGTATCGTATGGTATGGTGGGTTTTCCTTAGTCCCTTGGGATCCGTCTAGTAAATCCCGGTAAATTTGCATGTAAACTGATACAAAACCCGGCACAAGGGAATCAATCCTTGCGAGCTGATGTTTTTACAGGTGTTCTAGATTGCTCTGGAACGGCCTACTACGACGACGATGTGACCGTCGGTATTAGCAGGCCTTGTGCTGGTAGAAATGTGCACTGGAATCTTCCCGTTGAAGCTGTAGCTGACGTAAGCTACGAAGAGCAAAGCACACGGAATAGATTAAAATACAATTTCATTATTCAAAGCATGTTTAAATTTGAAATTTTATTGTTTTAAGCACAAAATCAATATGCGTTCACAAGTCGCTGCACTGTTCGGAAAATTATACATTGCATCTCTTTGCCAACGCATTACCACTTTTCAGCTGCAATCAAACACCACAATGGCCCCCAGTAATTGAAGCCATTTATTTGTGAGCCTCAAAAGCTCATACCGGCCCCGATTCGTTCTCGTGTGCTGCCAGTGCCACCCAGAAGTGGAAAATGTGCAAGCAAAAACCACCCTTCTCTCTCTCTCACACACACACACACACACACACACAAAAGCCGATCGAAACATGCGGCCCAACGGTCTGCAACATTGCACATAATTTGAATATGAAACGGAACGCTCAGCAACGCTCGCCTATTTGCGTTTGGCAAACAAACGTTTTGGGGGTCCCACCCGGCATGCATCATCAGGTGGCTCGGGGACGAATTATGTCACCATTGCACAGAACGCCGCCGAGTGGAATCCGTTTTGCGCGCCTTAACCCTCTAAACACGTGGCGCTGGGGGACGAGTTGACTTTTCAGCAAAAAGGGATGCAACGAGTGAGCGTGGCCTGTGCACACATCACTCTCGCAGGTGGAACTCGCAGGGGTTTTAACCACATGCGGCATTTTAGATCAAACAAGCGCCGGTTTCCACCAAGCCCAAGGTACGCTGATTTGCATGATTTTCCTACACCGGCGTGCGGTTTCGCAAGCGATCGTTCAACGTGCCGATGTTTGGGCCGTTTATTTCCACACCCGTAAATGGAGGGGGATGGGCCCCGGATGTTGGAGCGATAATTCAACGGTTTTCCGATTGTCTTTTGTCAAGTGGTGCTCGTGTGGCACGGGAATGCCTTTGAGCATGCATGGCTGTAAGAGAAAACAATGAGTTTGTTACATTTTTTTCCCAGCAATTGTACATTCAGCAGTTCGTCCTTACATCGAGCAATCGATCGATCCCGATGGGATACGAGCATTATGTTGATAATGTTTGTGTTTTATTCCCACCGGCCTTTGTTTTTTTTTAAATCCCAACAAACACCAGCAAGGATTCAAATCGCGTTTGATTTGCTCAAAGAACGGGTCCCATTGCACGATAGAAAGCGTTCCCACTCACCAGCAGGATGTTGTGGTTGAAAGGTCTACTACTAATGGTAGTCCTTCTGCACTATCACCACCACCAGACATCTGCCCTGACGACCGGACAGTTTTTGGAGCGCATCATCGGCCAAATGTTCAGCCAAGTGGGTGTCGATACGCTCATCATCTGGGACGTGGTTGGTGCTACAACGGTCGGTGTAAAACATCTGCCCTACCCAAAAATCATATACGATCGCCGGATGGCATTGAGCCAAACCCTACGAGAAACCTGTCTCGTCGTGATGGAATTCAACGAAACACCAATCGTAAGTGGCGACCTGAGTGGTGATCGTGGTAACGAAGGAAACTTGATCGTCGCACGTGCCTGCATTTCAGAATGACATCAGTGCCCTGTTCGGGAAGGCGTTCACCGGCGCCAACAAACACTACCAGGCGAAGTATCTCGTCCTGCTCGATCACGACGCCAGCGGACTAAGCCGAAAGGTGTCGAGTGTCGATTACTTCTTCAAGGTACTACAAATCACGCAGTACGCGATCGCGATCCACTCCACCCAGCTGGACACGGTCGGGACGGTTGGCTACCCTGCGTCGGATGAGTTCGTCTACTACGAGCCAACGGACGATCTGGGGAATATTTTCGATGCTCGCCTGCGAGGTTTGCCATTCCGCGCCATCATCACCGAAAGCAAACCGTTCACGTTCATGGGACGCAATCGCGAGTACACCGGGCTGGACGTGGAGATAGCGAAGATCGTGACGCGTGCTCTCGGGTTGCGGTTGTTTTTCACGCGCATGCACACGACACAGGCAGATCGCATCCAGAACCTGCTGTACGATCGCAAAGTGGACGTGTACCTAACGCGGCGTGGTTGCAACACACAGATCAATCTCCCGGCCGTCCATCTACACCAGCGTACGGCGATGCGGCTTATGATGCCACGATCACTGAGGATCAACTTTAACCTGCAGTTTCTGAAGCCGTACAAATCCGAGGTGTGGTATCTGCTGTTGGGGCTGCTTCTTGCGATCTGCGTGCTCAACTGGCTGTTCCGGAACCGGCTCGGAAGCGTAAACGTGCTGATGATGATCATCTTCGGGCACAGCCGGGAAACGACCCGTCTGACGGCCCTGCTCGTGGTTGTGGTACAGTTCCTTAAGTTCATCCTGCTCGAAACGTACCTCGGTCAGGTGACGTCGTTCATGATCCAGCTACGCTACCAAGAGAACCCACAAACGCTGGAGCAGTTCTTCGAGTCGGGTGTGCTGTTGGCTATGCCTACGGAGATGAACCGGTTCCTGCTTCATTTGCCCGAGCGTTTGGCGCAACGGTTACGTCCGATATTGCGCGTGCAGCCGATGGACGACGATGATCACTGGACGTACGACCCGCGGTACGCGTACATGGTGTCGGAGTACGCGTCCGATACGCTTGAAGGCGAGTTCTCGGAGGAACTGAACTTTGACGCGTCTCAGTTCTACATCATGCGCGAACCACTGCACGAGATCGAGATGTGCTATCTGTTCGGTGTGTGGTCTCGCTTTGTGGTGGAGTACAAGAAGTACCTCGAGTGGTTGTATGCCAGCGGGATCATGCTTAAGCTTACGCGGGATGCCTGGCGCTTGGCTGGACAGTCTTTGCGCTCCTCCACGTCCACGGTGCTGCTGTTTACCGATCTCGTACCGGTATTTTTCTTCCTGTGCTACGGTTGGGCGCTTAGTCTGCTCATGTTCACGCTGGAGCACGTGACGAAGCACAGCAGGATGAGGTGTTGGGAGCGTTTTCCTCGCTGCCGGTTGCCTATCGTTAGGAAGCGGAACTGATTCATGTGTGTGTGGACGTGTTAGGACCCAACGTGCTCCATTCCGCACGTGTGCCATGTTCATTCGAGAAAAAGGGGTTCCAATAGTGGTTCGTTTTGGGACCGGCAGTTTGGACAGCTTTTCAAACTCCATCCCCCCATGGAGGTCCATTAGCAGCATAATTGCTTTCTACCACGGGTACCGATACACTTCCGCCTCTTCGGGACCCCGTGAAGGTGTGAAGTGAAAATTTCAATTTCATTTCACGACACAAAGCTACGGCACAAAACTTGGCTTGGTCCCCGTTTGGTGCAAGCGGGTTGCGGCACTCGCATCACCAAGCACCAACACGAGCTTTCGCCTGCGAGGTGCGGTGGGCCGGAAATTCGATAACACTCTTTTCCGAAAAAACAGGCATGTGTGGGTGAGTGGGAGCACGAGCGATTGTTTTCATCGTGTCAATCAATCTCCTCGGGTCGCTCGGGGTGCCGATGCAATCGTGCAGTGATGCCGCACCGGGTTGAAGACAACTCGTCCGTTGAAAGGCGACAACAAATGCACCCGTGCACAATTTTAGCATTGAAACGAAATCAATTTTACGCCTTTTCCCACTCCTAGTGCGGCTCGGTTTGCGACAGGAGCGCATTTGCCGAACGCACGCAACCGACACGCGTGGGTGAAGGCTTAAAGATATTGATTTCGGAGGTGTGCCACTGATAACACGCCGTTTGGCAACGACATAACGAAATAGTTTGCAGAACTCGCGATAGAAACGCGCTCAAAAGTGCGAAGAACACAAACGTGTGATGCTGCTTTTCCTACGTTCGCCAGTAGCGCAAGGAATATATATATATATATATATATATATATATATATATATATATATATATATATATATATATATATATATATATATATATATATATATATATAGTGTGGAAAACTCAACGAAAATCCTTCCACTTTTTTTCTTTCGCTGCTCGTCTCGATCAATCCTGGAAACGGTGCAGCCCCGTACAATAGTACGACCACAACTAGTTGATTAATCAATCAGGCTCCTTTCAAACGCAAATGCCAGCAAACGAGTCGATATCGATCATGGTAAGGCCAGGGCACGGGCACCGGCGTTACGAGCCGACGTTCTCAGACAAATTGCACCGATATAATGCACAATTTGTTGCCTCTATTGAATTACCGCGAACGCGAAGGTTCAACGCACCGGATACGGTGTATGTGTGTGTGTGTGTGTGCCCGCGTTTGGGAGATGAATTGACGTCACTAGACCCGTTCGATTGCGTCTTCTATCACCGTTGATTATCGGCTAAAGGTGATGCAGATTGAACGATAGAATAGAAAAAGTGAAAGGGTTTCACTTGCCTCTTTTATTCTCGTGTGGAAACGACTTTGTGCTATGCTTCATCACTTAGCAATATCAGTTTGGAAAGTGTATATATTCGTTTCGTCAAACAAAAGGTCTTAAAAATACACGCCTTCATGTAGCGTTTGGTGGAAAAAATATTCATTATAAATTTGCTCCGGTTTTCATACTCATGCTTCTCGCGTTCGGCTACGAATTCCCACATCGAACGGCTATATTCTGCCTTTATCCGTTTGGCCTCCACCGACAGGTTTTTTTTCCGACGTTTGCCCCCAATGTTTGGCGAACGCGATACTCGCCGGGCATTATCGATAGCGCATCGTGCGCTGCTCCGTCGGGCGACGAGGGAATTGAGGATATATTATAAAAATGTCTGCCGCGCTGTCTCAATTGAGGTTGATTTGTTTTCCAACCTAGACGCTGCGCTTCCCCATTTTCGTCCTTTTCGTCCTCGCGACCACCAACAGCTCGTCACACGGGATCCACGCCGATCCACATGAGGCAACCCCGCGTGTGGACTGAGTGGCGCAAAAAAAAAGAAATGGCACCTAGATAAGCATATTTTGCATCCTAACGACCGACCGACCGACCGGCGATGGAAACACCGAGCACCGTGGAGCAGTAATGTGCATGCGCCCAAGATTTATGGAGCATTCGTCCGTTCGCGGGTCGGTCTCATTGCTCAACGCGAACGAAGAGGACGATCTTGGCTGCCCGGGGTCGGCTAGCAGGAGGACGACACTGGAGAGGAGTGCATAAATTCAATTAGCCTATGCAGAAGAAGTCTTTTGCAGCACTCGGCGTGTGTCATCCTTTGCCGCGATAATGTTTCGGATCGTCGTTTTGCTGGGCGGAAGATGCCGCGTCGTTGCACACCCGGAAAGATGCACTAAATTTCAATCTACTCGACAGTTCTCGGCAGGGTGGAGCTGCAAGGATCGCATCGCCGCCGGAAGACGCTTAATTTAGGTCACTTTGCGCAGGCTGGAAGGATGGATGATACCTGCAATACGTACGATAAGGCGACTAATTATTGTACCGTTTTTTTTTTGGGTGCACAATAGGAAAAATAACACGTTCTGCTGCAAATATTCTTCAATTGGCTTCACGAGCACCCGTTGGAATGGTAAAATAACACACAAATTATCTTGTTTATCCCGTTGATCAAGGTTGGGAATGCTAGAACGGCGAATTCCTTAAGTGATAATGAGATTCTTTTTGCCAGCGGTGAGAAAAGGGGCTGGGGAACGGAATTCACAATATTTATTTCGGTTCACGAATGCTTTCGTTACCGTCCATGATGGGCAACATTCCGAATCAGACGTGAGGTAATGCTTTGATTCGCCACGTGATTGCATGCCGGTTTACCTTGAGTACCCCCTTGGCATTTGAAGCTGACATTTAATTTCACTTAATTTACTATCTAAATGAGGGATTTTTATGTTACTCTGGATAAAAATTATATCAGCTTACGAACTAACGATTTGTTTGAATTTACCCACACGCTAGTAGGAAAGAGAGGCATAAATAGATTGTTTTAAAATTAAATCCACCCCGTAATCAGCCGGATTTGAATACCACGGCTCATTGAATATTACGCGCATACAATTTATCATTTTAAAAATCGCTAACCGGAACCCGAGCAAACACACACGCGGCTGATCAACGTGCGAGCGTTGGAAAAAAAACACAGAATACACGGCCATCAAAATTATCATGCTTTGTCAATTATTTGAATCGCTGTCGCCAATCGCAATGATAAACGAGCTCGGCGCCGGGGATTGATCAAATATCGCCTCAATCGAAGCGTAAAATCAGCTCGTTAGCCTTCGTTGCGCCGGCCGGCGTTGCGATCCATAAATAATGCATAAAATTACTGCTCGCATGAATAGGCGAAATTTGCCCAGCCCGCTTGCGCCATCGTGTAAGTGGGCAAACACGCCGGAAAAAAGCCGGCGGAAATTGAAAATTCATTTTCGATAAAGGATTGCAAAAATAGAGCTTCTTTAGGGACAGCGTGAAGGGTGGAGGTGGGCAAATTTTTGGCCTAATACCCGAAATTAGCGATTCATAACTTTTGTTCATTTATGCATTAGAACCGGGAGGGCGAGTGGGCGACAGGAACCGGAATGGAAGTTCGCTGTTGTGCGTGGGATGTGATTTTGTACCAGATTTCCTTCATTAGCTCCGAAAAACGGGGAAACAATTTACCCCTCCGGTCCGGCCAGTTGCCAATGGCAACGGCGTTCTAGCCTTCCACGCCTGCTAATTGAAAGTTAACAGCTTTCAACAGTATCGAGAAACAGTCGAAACGTTTTAGCACGTCCCCCGGGGGGGGGGGAGGATTAGTTCCAAGAGTTCGCCCCCAACTACGCTCAGGCCACAAGCATTTTGCGCTTGACAAGGGTTGCGAATGCTGCACCCAAAACACCACCCACGCCAAAACCAAGCAATTCACCACGGGCGCCCGGGCGCCTTTGTCAGTGTCAGATGCGAGGTATTTCATTTTGCCTAATTTTACCTCCCAAGCGGGCCGGTTTGAGGTGTTTGCCTTCTGCCACCTGGTATGTGGTTTTCCGTTGCTCTTTACTCACCTACCGTACCGTCACCTTGGGCCTGGCAGCGGGGAAAACTGTTGTCCGATACATCGACGTACGTTCTGCACATTCCTTGTACTCATTACCTCATGTGCCTCCCCCCCACGGAATGGGGGCGGAATCCTAGTTCCACCCACGCATAGTAACCCCCGAGTGGCGAGAGTGTGTTCTAAGATCCGTTTGCGATCCTGTCCGCCCGTCAGCAATTTCCATAAATGCAAATGATTGATGGGAACACATTCCTGTCTCATCTCTGGACAGTTTAATAATTGTTCGGTGCATGGTTTTTTCCCTTCTTCTTCTTCTTCTTCTTCTTCTTCTTCTTCTTCTTCTTCCTTGTGTGTTGTTTGCTTTTTCCTTTGTTCTTCTCTGCTATCGACACTTCGAGCTCACTCGAACGGAAGGACGAAGTTTCAGTTGCGCTCTTCTGCGCTCGTTTTCGCCACTTTTATTGCATTCCTGCGTAAAAGCTCATCATCGTCGAAGGGAAGGTTATTGATTTTCTATTTTCCCATACATGCACACAAACATTAAACAAAAAATCAATTCCCCCCAGCAGCTCCTTAAAAGATGAACGGAGAGGCAAGCATCAGCAATAATGTACCGCACGCTTTATGACTTGCGATCTTGCTGCAAACTTTTCGCTGGTTCATCACGAACAAGGATGCCTAGCTTCAGTGGACAGGCGAAAACACTTCATACCATGAGCCGCTGCAGCCGAAAATCTGTAACAGACGTTTAAGCTTTGGCATTCGGTGCCACTCTGCCGCGAGCCAGTGCGCAAATGTCAGGCCACGGCCACGGACACCCTCATTAAATTAATGACCCGTTTCATAAAGCCATTTTCCGTGGTGAAGTAATAAAATTTTAAGTGTTTCCCGACCCGACCCATGGGCGGGGCTGGGTTTTTCTTGCGTTGGCTCCGAATTTTGGGGAAAAACTAATTGATCCGCTTGCTTGCGGTATCTTGCGATGTCATTTTATCGGGGTCGAGAAAGTGTGTCCTTTTCCCGGGGGCAAGCCCACTTTTGGGGGCAAAACTGCATCGCCATCGTCGCCCGACAGAAGCCGGTAAATTATGGTAGCGTTTGTGGTTATTGATACGGAAACAATTTCGCCTCGGCAATCACTTTCGATGGCCGTAATTTGATGCAAAATTGGAGGTTTGGGTTGGAATGGTGGGTGCTTTTTTTTTTAAATTTAATAACATTTTTATGACACCATATGAGAGCAATAAATATTTTCCGTCAGACTAATTGTAATACTCATGGTGCTATTCATGCGCCATTAGAAAGCAGTTCAAAGCCTGACAAATTTTGGAGAGGTTTTTTAAACAATTTGACCGTTTTTTGCAGCCTTGCGAATCATTTACTACATAATAGGACCACCATCATAATACTAATGACCATGAAGCAAAGACAAGTGATTTACGCAAGTCTGATTCGTCCTCGCCTGGCCCTAAAAGCGATTTCAGCAGCATCCCAACATTAGACAACAAATTATTCCGACTTTCATCCTATTTGTCAGCCGGTGGGTTCCGGCTTTTCCGGTTGGCAATAAAACGAACGTTTTTTTTCTCCCACTTCTCTCATCCATCCAACCCGGGAGATGGAAGGTTCTACATTGTAGCGCCTCCATTGGTGCTCCATCCCCACGCCAGCGATCGGATTGACTTTTTCCGCAGTGAAACAAACGCCTCACCGTGTGGGCTGGGGGTGGCAAATGGTGTGGCGAATAAAAGAAACAAACAAACAAACAAAAAAGAAGGAAGTACAAATGCCCCGAACCGCAATGAGCGAAGCAATCCGCACCGACCGGAAAAACAAACATTCAATCGGTCGGAATTGTAGACAGCGGAAGTGAGTGCGATAACACATGAGTAATTTATTTTCCTGTATTGAACTCCGGGGTCACCCGCTTGGTGGTGCAAAAAAACTTCCGTGACCGATCCCCGGGTGGGCGTGCTCCTGCGCGGGCTCGGACACTCGTTGGATGAAGATTTGTCTTAAACTCGGAAACCGGAAGTCCAGTACCGTGTATGTGACAGAATGGATATTAAATTCATTCCGTATCTAGGCGCTGGTGTGTTTATCTTCAATCGTCGTCGTCCTTGCAAAAGCAAAGTGAAAGAGAGCCAGCTCAGGAAAGCAGGTTGAGTTTTTTCCCTCTCTCCACAGCAAGGTTCGTTGCCAGCTGGCCCAACGGACATGTGCCACCCCGGGTGGAGTGAGTTCTTTTTTCACCTATTTTCCAACCCCCACGCGCGCTTCGTAAGCCAATATTGGCTAAAGGGACCCGGGACCCTCTCGCTTGCGGGTTTGCCGTTCGCTTTTCCGTTAAGAAAGAAACCGCTCGAGCTGGAAAAGACCGAACGGATGCAATGATACCAGACACCGGCGGCGGTTCGTGCGACGGAAGACGATAAGAAAGTGGAAAATACGGAAGCGAGCACGCGATCGCCAGCTAGAAGGGCGTCACAGTAGCGGGGAAGAAAAGCACTGCCATTTTTTTGTGTGTGTGCGACCCAAACGAAAAGCCGCCCAGTGAAAGAAACCAGTGCGCCATAGCAATTAATTTCACGGTTCGTGACATTTAAAAGCAAGCAGCAGCAGCACCAGAAGAAGCAGCATCGGGATTTATGCTAAATGAAAGGTGAAGGTGCTAACGCACCTAGCGAAAGGCAACCGACGACAAAGCAGGCGCCGGCAGGACTTTCTGGCGTGCGGTTTCTTCGGAGTAACCATGGCGACACGGATCGATCTTTTTTTTTTTGCTTCCTTTTGCAAAGCGATGTTTGAATACTTTGCCGTTTGGGATGGATTTTAGAATTTGAATAATTCGAAAGCATTCAATGCGAGTTGTGTACATAATTAAACTTTTTCCCATCCGTTGCCGGAGTATTTTTTGATTTCGGTTGCAGAAGGCATAATGACAGTTTGGGAAAGAGTTTTCGGGCAGAAATTATATTCATGAGTTTGCCAGGGAATGTCGCTTCAATGGCAGCTAGGCTAGGCATAATGTGGCCATCCTAGGCTGCACCACACCGGTATCGGGACCGAAAACACGAGAGCGGGTTTGCCTGTTTGTATGACAGAAATTTCCAAACAAATCACATTATCACCAGCCCGTCGGCCGGTTGTGAATTGTGTTTCGAATCTCGGCAAACCGGCACCCGGAAAGTGATTGAAACAATCTGTTGCGAAAAACTCCATTATTTCTGCGCGCCAGCTATTCACGTATTCAACCCTACCATCCGGCGGGCTTGCCTTAACGAGTAATGTGCACCGAACGAACCGGTCCCGTTTGGAAGCGAACGCTCGCCTTTCAATGTTTTGCCGGGGCACACAAAAAAGTAGTACTCAATTTTTCCTCCTTTTCCCGGCCTGTGCGACACATGTGCGCGCCATGTTGGCCCGTTTGGGTGAAGAAGACAGGAAGGGGGAGGCCGAAAAGTCACGTAAACCCGGGAAAATCCCCATCCCGGTAGGGTGGCGACACAAAGAGGGAGGGAGAGAGTCTGCCGCAATCGTTTGGGGAAAGTTTTTTTATGGGCTCATTTCCGTACCCTGGTGTCGTTTTTGGCGTCGCACCTCGACCGAGTTCCCACATGTAGGCTTTCCACCCGTTTTTCGGTTAAGCCTGTCCCCAGAACCGTATTTCCGGCAGATAAATTAAATTGATGCGTTCGGTAAATACTGACGGGTTTTTGGTGGAGGGGTGTAGATTAAGTGACAACTATTTGTTTCATTTACGGATAATGAACATTTTATGGCCCCACCAGTCGAACTAGTGGCGCTGTTGAAGGTGTGATTTTCAGCAGTTCTCGGTTGGTGTGGTTTTGACCTGCTTTTTGGGATGGTACACAACGCTAGTTTGCTCTGGAAGAGGTCTGTACTGGGCGTTGAACAAGAAGATCAAGAGCTCTCAGCTGCGATAGGTGACAAAGCTGCGAAATCTAGTAGGCCAACAAGGACACGCAGAATGTTCTTGTTGGTGGGACGTTTGACATTACAGGGTTACTCAACCCTGCGAACGGTTGTGACATTTCATTTATAATCGACGAGTAAGCACCAATAATGTTTACCATTGCACAAAAAAACTGCGGATTTTGAGGTCAATATACTTGCAGCTACCCAAAATTGCGTTTAATAATCTGAAGTTAATCGAGCAAACTCAATAACAAACCTTGATGCGAAAAGCAAGACACACTTTCTTACACACAGCTTCCAATGGAACCTGCCCGGGAGCTACGAAAGGAAACTTTCCCAATTTCCCGTGCCGGGGCAAAATATGTTTGACTTTTTCCCCTCCGCCATCCGTGCGGGAATCTACTTATACACCATCCACCCCGGCACTCGGATAATCAATCTGTCATCGACTCTCCAAAAGGACTCGCAGCCATCGATACGACATTTATTCCACACGCCCAGGCGCGTCGGATTGGTTCCCGTGTCCCTGTGTCCCGCAGGACGCGAAACCAAGTGCAACCACTTTTTCCCTGGTGCATCCAGAGCACGCCAGCGGACGCGCGTGCCTAGCCGACAACCGGCCCCCATCGGCATCGTTAGTGTTATGGTTGGGAGTTTATGCTTCGGCAACTTTTCCGGATGTCCCAGCTTCTTCCACCGTGGAAGATGTGTCCTCGTTTCCCGGGGTGCGACGGGTCAGTGGCCACACGAGAAGCGCACCCGGTGTGTGCACGGTTCGGTTCACCAGATGCGATAATCTTCTTACCGTGTTGCCGGAGCCTGATTTTCCTAGGGTGAGGAAAATCTTGAAGACTTTATATACATCCCCCCCCCAACCCTTCTTTTGTACGGTTCGTTGTGCCAGGGAACGACGTGCCTTGGGCTACGAATATCGTAACGATCTTCCGGCTGGCGGTCGCTGGTGGTGTGCCGTGTTTCGACGCTACCCGGACGAGCGCAACTGCACAGCTCTGCTCGAGTGCACTGCCCAGGTGCCATGGGACCCATCATCCGTTGGCCATTTGCCAGGATCATTCGCCCTGCGGGATGAACTGAAGAACTAATCAATTTATTATTAAATCTCACTTTTCTTCCCAGACGCGCACCGACCGGGCGCCTTTTGCATGCGAACGTTTCGCGTCGAGCTTAAGCTTTCGTCGTCGAGCGTTCGATCCACCGTGGTTGGGGAAACGCGGTTTGTCCGTGGTCGGGAACGGAGCACATGTTTTCGAGAAGACGCACCCGGCAAACGCGAAGCACAACAGCGCCCAGCGGCACCACAGAAATGATAAGTCGCACACACCGGTCGCATACCGGCCGAGGACAGATATGATAATCAACGTTAAACGGAATCGAACGCCTTCGGGTTTGGGTTGGGTGGGTTGGGTGGTGGACTGGCACCGAGGGATGCTCAACATGATTGGAAAAGAGATTATATGCGGTGATGTGTAATTGTGCCCCAGCCATCGGTGGCGATCGTGTGTGGTGTGGCGTAGCTCATCGGTGTTCGCTGGTGCTTGACTCGAATTCCCGCTCCTAACCGATCGACGGGGGGATTACGCTAGGCTCTAGTTCAAGCGGAGTTTAATTAGTTTTGGCCTGCTTTATGGTGGCACGCAGTGGGTGGGTCGGTGTGGCCGTTTGGATGATGGACCGGTTCTATACGCAGTCTGGAGGGCACAGGACAAGAAAGCACGTCGAGCGCGGGTGTGATTGGGTGGGCGGTATCGATAAGATTGGGAATTGATTCTATTGACTCAGACCGGCGTATTGTTGGGGTCTGAATTGCACCACCAAATGGGAGACGCATTCGCATGATTTCGGAGCAACGCGTTCGGAGGTGTTAACACATGAAACACATTATTATGTTATTTGAGTTTCGAAGGAAGTCGAATCAGGAAGTAAAGGAAGTTCTACGAGTTACGGTTTTTGGAACTTTGGGGCAACAAATATACCTAAGCCTCTTAACAAGCATATCAAACGGCACAAATGAAAGAGGAAAAAATCTACAATCCATCATAAGACGTGTTGAAGCAATCAAACAAACTATTTACAAATAGCCAACTGTCAGTCAAACGCCAAGATAGTCGATTTAACGCCTGCTTTGATGCGATTCGAGAAATTTAAAAAATATAATTTCCGGTCAGACGGAGAAAAAACCTGTCAAAAACCTATCAGAAATTAGGGTTTCTTAAAGATTCATGCCAACTAGCTATTTAATTTTGAGTACTTGAAGACATGGCGTTTATGTTTTAAGAAGTTGAAGGCGTGACGTATGCGAACTAAAGAATAAAGAAGCTTAAAATAGTTGCACATTGAAAATACTGTAACGTTTGAGTGATATCTAATAAAAATCTATTTAACATTAAACTTGAATACTCATGGTTCCTTATAAATTATCCTCTATCCTGTGTGCAAATATGCATGCATTAATTCCGCACACCATGTTCGAAAACATTCAAATCGTGGCTTTTTAGCGTCCCAAAACAAACAACTTCATCCTGCCTGATTTATCGCAGCTTTTGTTTGTGCTTGAATGCCACACGGTTAGCAGGAATGAAATGACACACTCAACAAAAAAAAAGTAGGAGATATTCCTCCCCGGCTTAGTGGACATGCCGACGGTGTCCCGTGCCGTACGTAACGGTTTGTCCGAGAGTGAATTAAAACTCCCACCCCGGTGCCAGTTTACCTTAACCTGCCGCTGGCGGTGCCGTGTTGTCTTTCGAGTGATTAAAACCACCCGAAAGGTCCGACGGAACCCGTTCGGGAATTGAAGGCGGAGTCGGTTGAAAAGGAAAAAGAGGCGAACAACAACAGCAGCAAAAAAAAAAAGCGTCAAGCGACCGGCCAAACAGGCACACAGGAAAGGATTCTTTACTTTCACCACCGCAATCCGGATTTGTTTGATTGATTTACGATTAATCTGGAGTTTGCAACATGGCCCCGTGTGTTCACCGTCGGTCGAGAAAAAGAGGAAGTTTGATTTAAAATTTATGGCCCAGTTCCTGCGGGAATTGAATTGTGTACGCTGAAAGCAAGGATTCAACCCGTTAAGTGAATTTTGATCGTTCGCGTTTCGTTCCCGGTTTCCATTACTTTGCTAGTCGGGAAAATACTTTCACTACAGGGTGTGACGATATTTACTTTAAAGGCTACTGAATGAGATAAAATAACAACAAAGCGTTACAAAATTAAAAAGAAATACTGCAACACAACATCATTGTGCACTGTTTTCGCACATTTATGGGCGCATCCGAACGACAATTTGTGGCTGCTGCTCGTTTCTATTAAGTCCCCGCGTATAATTACGCCCGCTACATGGCCGGATTATTTGCTAAGAATGCAGACAAATGGCCAGCCGCTTCATCAAATGCGGGAAGAATTATTTTGCTACTAACCTCCCACACCCATTTGCGCCCGTTAAGAGAGCTCATTCAAGTTTGGAGAGCTTCCGTTCCGTTTGCCATTACGCTTCATTGCGCCGAACATCTTACGTGACCGCCCGGGGGATGTTCTTAAGGCTACCGTACCAAAACCATTCACGGTATTCGGAAAATGCGTTCTTCGAGTGGTTGCGAGAGTCCTGCCAGCGAGCGAGAGTGAACGAGAGAGCGAGACAAAAGCCGATGAAAAATTATCTACAAACGGGAAAACACCCAGCCAGGCCGCTTCGCATTAGCATCCACGGCACGTACTGGGGATTGTTTACAAGTTAAAGAATCTCGTGACGCCCGCACCTAAGCTCCCAAGTTCTCTCCAGCTTCTCTGACGAGTCACCCAGGGGATCGTTCGTGATCACCGGCTAGACGTTTGTGTTTTTTTTTGCTTTCTTCTCCGTACGCAAGTACACCCTCCAGAACGGTCTAAGAAGGCCATGACGAAAAAAAAAAGCATCTTGGCGGGAGTTATTTGTATGACATCGAAAACGCGCCACAGTACCGTGGGAAGTTCCCACGGCGTCATACACACAGCCACGCGAGTGCAATATTTGTCGCGAATTATTCCATCATGCACTGCAGGAGCAGCTACCTTTCGCTCGGTTGGAAACTGTTTCAACGCGTCCGGAGTGTCCAAGCACGCTTTTGCGAAATTGGCCAACATGCTGGTTGAGTTCCGCCAAGTAACGACCAACAACAACCCTGTTGGTTGGGCACTTTTCAACCCCATCTCTCCGTTACACACGAGACACGGTCGTTGGGAAAAACGGGGCAACGTCGACGTGCCAACGTGTACGGTGAAACTTTCGACATATCTCACAGTCGAGTTGACTTCCGCCCGAACCCGAAGCCGGTGATTGTGGCATTGTGGAATGCTGTTTCCTCTCTTTTTATTTTGTGTGTGTGCTGATGTTATTTTGCAGTTGCCACTCGAATTGAACCCACTCGCCCCGCCAGGGTGGTGGTGGTCGGAAGTCATTTGAACGGAAGCGGTGGAGTTTTTGATTTGCATGATAGCGTTTAGCCGGTGACGTGAACGTAACTGGGGAGGTAAATTAAGCACCCAAAGACCACAGCGGGGCCGTTTCAATTTTAAATGCGAGATTTGCGAGTAAACTTCGTTTGGTAATTTTTCAATATTTATGTACAAAATTTAGAACCCTTCGTTTTGGGGTGCATTTAACTCCAACTGCTACGGAATTCAGCTAGCTGCTGGAACGCAGAAGGATGGATGCGAATGGACATTTGGCTCCGGCATGGGGCATTGTCAATGGGAATGGCATTGTGTACGGGATGCAACCTATTGTCTGCTGGCGTTGACGGGGGCGAAATATTGAACAAAACGCTCTAAGGTATTCTTTAGCAAATGGCGCAACCCGAAGCGGGAAGCATTTAGATCATTTCGAATCATTCCAGGCATGCACGGGTTTTCCAGCATTTTTTTCGTCATCATCTTCTTCTTCTGCACACATCGCAAAATGCCGCTAGATTCGCAACGGACGCCACCCACCGAATGTCGAGGATCTTCGGTCAAAAGTGGCTCTGTGCGCTCTGTGCGGAGAGTACTCCGGAATCGACCGTGTACACACCACCTGCTGGAGAGGTCCATTGTCAGGGCGCCCGGACTCCGCTTTCCATTTATCAACGGTTTTCTCGCATTCTCCAACCACCCACTCACCCACACCCGAAAAGGCACGAGCACACCTTGCTGCGGCGCTACCGGCAGATTCACGTCCCGGGATTCACGAATCATCGCCGTATAGCCGGAGTTCGGCCATGTTGTGGCGCATTTGGAATGAGACGCTATTGTTGGGTATTGTTTTGGTTCCTCCTCCTCCCAAACGGGGGGGGGGGGGGGGGGTTGAAGCAATTTTTTGCATCCTTTTTTTTTTTCCTATCGTTCATTTTCCGTTCATACGCAAGCAAGCACGGTTCGACGCGCGTGGGATCGCAAACACGCCGGCGAGTCGATTGAGCGTCAAAAGCAGAGGAAAAATGTGGGCTCGTCGGTGTGCTCTCATCGAGGCACACGGTTTGAAGGAGGCTACACCGGAAAAATGTATGTGCATCGTACGTGAAGCCAGTGTGGAGTGTTTTTACTCGAACGCGTGGTGTTAGATTGTGTTTCCAAACTCGATAAAATACTTAAGCTATGGGCACGGATTGCCGGTACATACCGGTAGGAAAGTATTTGCCAACAACAACAACAAAAAAAAACTCCCATTTCCAGTGGATCAAAGAGTGTGATGTTTTTTTTTGAAGAAAAAATCCATGCACAAAGCTTTCCGAACTATCCCACGTAGAGGGATTTGGCGCGGAACTAGGACCTCAGCAGCTCACTCCAGTTGTTGGAGCATCCACATAATAATAAATATCCCACCATGACGCTACAATTTAAATGGACCCATTATTCAATTACATTCGCTCGTGAAAAGTTGAATGAGTTCATTAAAATTCAATTTTTAATTAAGTTTGGTGGCAAGCGGGACGTTTGCGTATAAAGCGAAAACCGCGCGGCCGCACCCCAGAATGGAGTGGCTTCATTTTGACGACGGAAGTTGGTAACATCGGGAAGGGGGGCTTACACCGGAATTCATGTTTTTGTGTGTTTGCAAAGTGTATCGTTTGGCATGTGCGCCGTCGTGCCGTCGAAAATGCTGGTTTTAATATGCCAGCTCTTCCCCGTTGCTATGATACCGCGGTGCAGCGCATAGTAGGCGCATTTTTGTTGCTCCGTCTCGCTCTGTAATGGCATCATTACTATAGTCCGACCGCATGCAACAAATGGGATTGCATGTTCATTATATTTTGTGGCGCATCGGCCCACACTGCAGGTGGGAGGGATTCCAAAACGGCAAACCCTTTTTTTTTTAAATGGACCCATAAGCCCATGTGTGGCTGATTTAGCTTTCGTAAAAATAATATTACGCAAGGTGGCAAAAAAAACACAGCTTCTATGGAACTGCCTCTTTGCTGGTTTCACGATAAGCTTAACAAAAACTAGCGTTTTTTTTCTCCCGTGAATAGAGAAAACAAAAAAAAACCGTTTAGCCGGGCTTAATCTACTACAACTATTCCCGGAATGCAGTGTGACACTGGAGAGAAATAGAAGTAATTTCATTACCGGTCTGCGCCGGAGTTGTGTGATTTTTTCTTTTTATGTTTCTTCCTATTTTTTGGCGCACTAAACACAAATGAAACGAATTTCATAATTGAACATAATACGCCCGGCATTAGCTGGCATCTGGTCAAATTGCTACTATCTTAATTGTTGCGAGAACGCTCGCTGAATGGCGTGGGGGTGAGAAAAACACAGCAGCAAAAACGTACGGTGCGCGACGAAGTCGTAGGCGCACATTCGGAGTAGAATTGCGAAAGAATCATGCCCGGACATATGTTACCGTGTCCGTGCTGATAAAAATTGACCACCGGTGCTGCTGGTGGCTATTTTGCGGTTTTGCGAAGAAGTTGTCTGCTGCAGCACGGATGGAGAGACGATCGTTTCGCTTTTGTTCGGGTGCTCGAGTTTTTAGTTGTACCGTAGCACCGTAGACACCAGGTCGTGTGGAATATGAGTGAACAATTAAGGGATTAAAGAAGAAGCTGGAGCTTTTGTTTATCGCGATGTTTTAGGTCATTTCAGGCCAAGCGATGGAAAAAGGGTAATGAACGCTTCTGGATAAATGTTTTATTATTAATATTCTTACTGATGTGTGAAGAAAATTACCGAAATATTTTTCTCGGTTTAACTCTGTTTATAGGCCGACGTATCCTGCACATTGACATGGAAAATATTCTCAGATCCTGCCTTTTACAAACCCTAAGCATATTTTACAAATGCCCTTTCAAAACATTGATCGTGACTGCAGAATTATGACATTTTATGTGTCCATTAAACCATACGCAGCATAAATACATTGCTCGTCTGGGGCCACAAAATTGGCATATAAATTGATAAAAATGAATCGGCGACTGCATTGCGGATTTAATGCTCCATCTCCTTCGCTTGGCACTTTCTGTGCCGGGAAAGTTGTAAAAGTCCCACTGATTTAAACGCAAAAGGAAAATATATGTCTTGCGGTTATACGGGTGGGCTATGAAAAAAAAATTGCATTAATATACTTCGTTCGCAAACAAGATCGATCATTTTCCCGGGGCTGAAATGTACCCACCGATCAGCGGAAGCTTTCGCCTCAGGAAAAAGCGGAAATCGGTCAAACTTTTCAATCAATACAAGTCAACGGACGGGAATTTTTTTGTGTGTGCCTTCTCTGCTTTATGCTGGCGCATAAAAATCATGACCGTTACAGTCTCCTAATTCTGCGTTCGAAAATCGAAGCCCTGCTTCCCGCCAAGTCATGGTGGCCATTCGCGTTCATGCAAATGGTGCTGCTGCTGCCGCCGCATTTTGTTTCTGGTGGTGGTTTTTTGTGTGGATGCATTAGCTCGGGGGATGTCTTTCTCGTGATTTTGATAAAGCGTTTTATTGGTGCATTATTCTTTTTATCCGGCTGGGCGAGAGGCGGCGAAAAAGCAAAAGAGCTACGTCATTCACTCAGGCTGACGCCGCGCTGTAGCAAGCAAAGTGAAATGTATAAAGCGTTTTTATCGTTCTCGAAAAGGTCAAAGTTCTTGCCAAATGAACAATGACAGCTTGTGGTTTTATTTGCGTTTAGAGGTATTATTGAATTACAAAATTTTATAATGATTAAACAAAGATTTAGTACTACATTAACTAATAGATTGTTAAGGAAGGCTCAAATTAATACCTAGATTTTATTTGAACAAAATTTTTCTTATTGAAATCTTTATGCCCTAAAGAATTACCAGAAAAACATGCCAATATAATCGAAACAAGCACGTAAAAGTCAAACAAACGTCCCCAGGAAACAGCAACCCTCTTGCCTTTCACAATCTCAACCAACTAAAGTGCCATTTGCAAGAATTTAGATTCTTTTGCCCGTCACAAACGAACCAAAGACCGAACGCGCTCGTGCGAGTCTGCGCATTTCTAATGTCCGAAATTTTCCCCAACCAGCCAGTTCGGGGCTCCTTCCGACACCGGAGACTTGTTGAATTCTGGCTGCGGGTCGGGTTTTAGATCACTTTCGACTCAAGTGAAGGGGGGCGGGGGCCGGTCGTCGGCAAGTGTTTCATTTTCGTGCCATTTCCTTTCCCTTTGAAGTAGCTTAAGTAGTTTGTTGTGCGTTTTTAAGCAACTGCTGCAGCGTCAGAAGGAAGCGAAACAAGCGAGAAGTTTTCCCAAACGCGTCTCGTACTAACTCGCGTTACCATGGTAACGGTGACACGTGCCGCGCCGGCGAAATGGAAGACGCACACCGTAATAAGCGTAACTAATCCGTAATGAGATGGCGATATTAGTTTTGCGCTTGCAATAATTAGTTTCTTGAGACGTATTAATTTATTCAAATAGTCTTGTTTCGTTTCGTTGACGCACGTGTTGCTAAAAAAAACAAAACTTTCCCAAAGAACGCAGAAAATATTCCACATTCAACTAATTTCTCGTTTATACGCATATTTCGCGAAACCATTTATTCGAATATTCAAATGCAAGTATGCCTTCGGGCGAAGCGAATATGCTCCGGTCGCTATGGCAAGCAGGATAATCCACATCCTCGACGTGTAATAACTTCGTGCGTTCACTTTATTCCCGCCGCTCTTTAAATTGTAAGCCCACGGAAGCGCTTCATTTTCCATCATGTATCCAAACAAGCCGGCAGACCCCTCTGAATTGCTTACTCTCGCTCCCTCCTCGGGTGGTTTCGGTTTTTGCTGCTGCTACTCCACGCTCAACCTACTTGCCAACCCGCCTGTGCGTGGTGGCGTTCCAGCGCGGCGTTTTACATAAATTTAATGCTCACTTACAACGGCCAGAGTAAAGCGCACTTCCGAAAATCAATGGGTACGCCGTGTAAACATTCGGCCTAGCCTTATGCCGGGGGTCTGGTGTACCCTTGCGTCAGCCAAGAACCGACCACGGTACCATTCCTCGCACATCCTGGGCCCAGGGCTAGTGAGCGTGATAATTGGGTTGGCAGGATTCACCCTCGCTGCCCGTAAGGAGTATTCGAGGGAGATAGGCAGAGAGAGAGAGAGAGAGAGAGAGAGAAAGGAAACCAGGTGGATCATGCGATGAAAATTATCTTCCTTTTTAGCTCCTCCATACTGCCCTCCGTTGGTCCTTTTTGGCGTCGCCTAGTGCTGGCAGTTGAAGCTGCTTTTGCAGCATTATATTTTGGACGTGTTTACGTTAGTTCGAGAGATTCCTGTCGAAGATTGGTGCTCTATGCGTAACTAAATATTGGCGAAGGTTAAACAAGTCCCCAAAAAGCGGCATCTGCACTGCCCGGCTCGGCCTATCGATGACAAACTGCAGGCTACTCGAAATTCAAGTACGCGCTAAATGAATCATGTTACACGACGAACAGACATCTTAAGACTTGTGAACAATGTAGCTCCCTCGGATAGATATTCCCGTGCTTGCCCACGGGATGATTTTCTGCAGCAAAAATGCGCTCTTGTTTCCTACCATGCTTCAGCAGGGGGTTATTACTTCAAACCCATTAAAGCATTGCCCCCTAAAAATGAGCAAATGGATGTGTAAATATTTGATCTGATACGCCCAAAGCACACAGTAAAAATTGGCGAAAATTAAATGCCCCGAGCTGTGGTATTAACGCACAGTTTGCTCACATCCGAGACACAAAAATCCTCCAAATTGGAGTGAGAGTGAGTAACAACCGTCACCCATCGGCGAGTGGAGATTTATCACGCACCACAGATACCGGTGCACTACACACACCCTGGCCCTGGGCTGGTCGACCTTTTTGCCGTTTTCAACAACTCTGTCGCCCCTGCGACAGGATTTCTTCGCAACTGTGGCCGGTGGCAGCCCCCCCAGGCCAGTGCGTGCATGTTGAAAAATTCATGAATATTAATTGAAGGATATCAAAGAAAGATTATCGCACCGGAGGGATCAGTAATTATCGCAAACCGCCAATTTGAGGGTGAGTCTACATCAAATGGCACCACTCACCATGAGGCATGGGTTTGGGGGAGGGACAAACTCCCACACAAACTCACACGCACACGAAATACACTGCCCAAATCTAAACCACTCGCAAAGCGTGCACCATCTCTAGAGATATTCGTGACATTATGTGCCGCATGCGGCGTATTTGTGACTCCCCTTCGGTACAATTCATTTGGAGGATAGCTCATTTCGAGCGAGCGGTGATAAACAGTGAATGAGATATCCTGCGTGCGTGTGGAGGACAGATTTCTGCGTGAGATGGACCGTCGTGATACTACCTTAAGCACGTCTAAATTTCATTTACTCTGGACGGATATTTATTGGCGCGACTTTGCGCAACGTTGCATCGTGTTTATACTCGCTCTCGTTTTCTTTTTTCCCGCCCATAAATAAGTTCCCGTCAACAGCTTCATTTTGATATTTCATTCCCCATTTCGTTTACTGCACCCCTTTTATTCAAACTCGAAGGGAACTGTAGGGTGCGCGACATAATGGGCGGTGTTCGGATTGTGTTTGTTGTTGCTATTATAAGCTTGAAGAGTGGTGCCAACTTCCATCGTGCTACACCTTTTATAAACTCCATCGGAACAAGCGGCTTGCATGCTAATTTTATTCGTCTGCATCGTTGGTCGCAGGTCTCTCATTCACTCTCCCAATTCACTCTGCCAGCGCGCAAAAGCTACACTAAATTAAGCCATTAAAGTAATTTTCCAATTGGCCGTACCGAGCGGGCGTCCTTTACCCTAAAACACCGTCGCGACGCTTTTATGGAGCCACGTGTGGCCACCTGTCCCCGTCCAGCATAAAATAGCCGTTAGCGGGACAAAATTGGTCTAGCGAGCTTGTTCGTATTTCGTATTCCTCTTATTACTTTTTTTTGGGTCTCAACTTTGTCAACTCAATCGACGGCGCGTTAAACATGGCAATTAATCCTGCCGTTGGACCGATGGACCGTGACGAATTTCGTGCTGTACCACACCGGCTTCGGTGGGAGATTTCTTGCGTTCTGATAGTGCACAAGATTTGGCGTGTGTACCCATCGTTTGTGCTTCGATGATTAACACTCACCCGACACGGAATGCTCGAACGCGCTTCGAAACCAATAATTCAGCGTACAACATTGGCGCGACGATAATCGCACCGCGTGTCGATCGAGTTGCGTTCCTTCGCTAACGAGCTTGTCTGACCATGCTTTTTTATTCAATTTTTGCCCTTCAGGTACGCTTGCATGGGTGCAGAAACCGAACTAGGGTTCTTCCCACATGAAACCACGTGATAGTGCACCAGTTTTCTAATGCTCAAAATTTACGATCGATTTCTCATAACGCAAGCGAAAGATAAATGTGTGTGCCGTTGCTCGCGAGCGATAGCAAATGGTTCAAATAGTTAGTCAACTTTCTGTCCTTTTTTTTTTGTTTCGTCTACAAAACCCACGATCGACATTCCACGATTTTAGCCGGTCGTCTAGCGGCAGGATGCTGCCCGTTTGTGTGCTTTCGCGTGCCTAGAAGAAAGTTATCTCATTAAAAACAAACCCCCGAAACAGTCAAACAAACTGGCTGTTGTGTTGGCGCCGGAAGAATGAAAAGCAGCATGAGAAGAAAAAAATTGGCAAAGTATATATAAATGGTGTAGCTCCATATAATGGTGCGCCAAACGAAGGCGTTTGAATTTTTGCGCGCGCGCGCGCGCTCGCGTTTGTGTAGCATTATATTGTGCCCGATTGTTTGTTTCGAGTTTGTGAAACCCACCCAAACGCTGGGGATGAGATGGTCGGGGGAAAGAAAAGTTTCCGGGGTTTTTGGGCACCGTCGCTAGATAATGGCGGGAGGTTTTCCTAGCGGATTGATCGTTCCCAAATATTTGTGTTGGCGCGCTCAGCAGCCTGTCTGAAATCCGTTCCATAATGTGCTTCCTGTTTGATCAGCTATCTCCCGGAGCTTGCCCGGAGATGAGTTTCAACTAACGTCTAACAAACCTGTAGATTTGTTGTGGAAGTTGTTGACTGCTGTGGCAGCCATGCTTCGGTTGCAGGCTTTCCTGTTCCCATTCCCACTGGCAAACCGATGGCTTAAGCTAAAACTTAAACAACCAACCAGGCATGGTTTTAAATGTATTTATTTCTACATCGAACTGAAAAATTGTATTATTCAAAACGAAAAGAAAAAACCCGTACTTCATACTTCATAGCGTTTCCGCCGCTATAAGTTATCGAATCCTGCCTACTTTGCTGTGAAGACACTGTCCAAATTGAATCAAGGAATGCCAAAATACGAAGGGGAAACATGATACCAAACAAATACCACAGCAACGGCGTATCTCCTTTTTCACGGGTAGCGCCCCGCTCGCTTTGAAATGTGACAATGCGCAGAAACCTTCCCAGAACGTTATTACGTTTGCCATTATCCTAATCTTCGCAAATGTTGCAGCTATTATTGCGAAGGAAACGGCAGAGCAAAAGCCCGCGGAATATCCACTGGGAAACTGGATTGGCTATTTTCTGCCCTCCCCCCGGAACACGGACGGTGAAGTCGACCGAAAGTTTTCTGCGACTTTTCACTTCTTTTAAGTATCGATGGCAATCCAATTTCCTTCGTCCGTTCGAGAAAGCATGAACGAACGTAATCACCTCCCGCCCGCAAAAGCACAGGCGCCCAAGGATGGTACGGAGAAGTGTGATATGAGACTTCCGCCTGGCGATTCCCAAGCGTTTTGGGAAGGATTCCGAATGAAAAAAAAGGACACCATTTCGAGCATTGCTTTACAAGCGTTATGAAGCACGCAACAACATCGAACTAGCCGTGGTAATTTGCTATTGAATCTTTTATCCCCGGTTTTTGCGGAGGCATTGATCGAATCAGGGCTTTATTGGTTGCTGGAAAGCGTGAACGCTCACAAGGGGTTTTGGGGGGAATTGCTTTATGTGAAATTAAACCTTTTTTTTTCGTGCAGAAAGTTTCATTTATATCCTTAAGCATTGTACCACAGGTTTTGAGGAAATAAAACTCATTCTTTCATTACATCTGTAGCTGGAAAATTCAATACAAAAAAAACTTTAAACTGGGGGTTGCTTAAACCCGGTTTCCCTCTCTGGAGAGCAACGTTTATTATCTCGTCGTTGCGTCTCCGAAATTCCGGCGAGGAAAAATCACGTGCAACACAAACAATAACAGCGTGGAAAAGGACTCTATTTCTCGACTCGACGTTACGAGATTTTAGCGAGGTTTTACAGCAGCCTTGTCTGCTTTCTTCCAACAATAACAAAATCCAGCCAGGCAAGGAGATGCTTCTCACGAACACGCCAAACCGTTTTTACGTTTGAGTCTCACAAAAAAAACTCCCAAACACGCGCACTCCATCCGGAAGACAATCCTTTGCTCGTTTCCCGACGACGAGCCCCATTTTTGCTGCCTATTTGCTTCAACGACTGTCATTGCTGGTTATGAGAGCGGGTGGCAGAACACAAAAACAGGACTTCAACCAGCGAGCTTTTCACCCCTGGCTCGGGCTCAAAACGGGGTTTTCCGCATTGCGTGCCAAGCAGACGTTCCGAGGTCGAGATCCTCGTCGTCCACCCGAACGCGCCCTGAAGGTGACAAAATGAAACTTCAAACCAGCCGTGAGCCCAAACGAACGCAGACCCCCAATGTGGCCAATGTGGCTGCAAGGACGAACCGCAAGATGGCAAAAGGATCACACCCGACTAGACGTCCCAAAAACTGTCGAACGTCGAAACGTCACCCCGGTGTCTTCAAATTGGCCCACAAGGAGGCGGTATTGGCCAGGATGTTTATGGCAGCTCTCATTGATGATTAGAGAAATTTGATAAGCCAACTAAAGCTCCGCTAACAGAACCGATCGATGCGATCCGAACGCCTCCATCGGGGCCGCCTTATCTCGGGTGGTGAATCGATTGCCCGGGGGCGCAGAGTTTATGCGTTAGGCGTTGTCATTACTTGAATTAAGCTTCGGCTTAAGTTCGCGGGCTGGGGGGTTTGCTGGAAAGGGTTGTGTGCCGGTGTTGCTGGGACAATTTGCACGTCCATTGTGACGATGGGCGGATTAATTCGAAGCGTCAATGGAACGGCGTTTGTTTATTGTTAAAGTTTCTTGTTCGCCCCGCCTCGAAATGAACACCAACTTTATCTCCCTTCAGGCCCACTAGTTGGTTTAAAGTTAGCTCCGATTAACAAGCTAACACTCACTCTTAAAACAATTCTTCACCATTCGATTAAGGTATGAAAAAGTGTCATACCAAACGCATACTTTCAAGCAGCGTTTCATCTCCCAAAAAGCTTCATTCATAATTACACTTTCCCCGCAAAAAAACAAAAAAGAAAGCATAACTTCAGGGCGACTTTTCCGGCGACAAAACTTCCCTTCATTTCGCCCGCCGGAACCAAAACACCCCCCTATTTGCACCTGATTCGTTCCGCCCTCTGCTCGCTTATTGTCGGGTGGGCGTGTGTGGGTGGACGTGCTTATGGTTTCGAAACCAAACCGCACCTCGATTGGGAACCCTCTTCGCACAGCCCGCAGGACGAAAAGGGTTGCCGGTTGTCACCTTTCGGTGCCAAGCCGGATCTCCGGTAGCTTCCTCGGTTCCCCGGGCGTCGTACGGATTCTCATTTCCCAGAGCTGGTTTCCATTGTTTTCGCAAAAGGGAAGGGGACCCACGGACGGATGAAAAACTGTCTCCTCCCGTGGCTTTTCGCCACCTTTTTCCAAAAGCGTGAACCAAACCTCACTGATGGTGACGCTGAAAGGAGCTGCTGCCTGTTTCCATTTTCCCGTTTGTCGCTGGGACCTTTTTCGAGCGCCATAAACTCCCCCAACCAGCAGGTTGTGTTGTGTGGTTGAAGTGAGTTTCCTTCTGAAGCGGAGTGCCGTCGTCGTGAAAAATCCAAAATTAATGATGATCGTGCACATACACTCGTCCGAAAAACGCCAATCCAGCCACGTTTCGTCCGTCAATGCGTCCTTCGGCAGGCGGACGACGAGGACACGGAGGCGTAAATAGAACTTTTCGCACGTCGACCAGCGGACGAAAAGTTTAAATTTTGCCACCCCCCCAGTGCAAAAGTTTGTGCGCCTGACTAGAGCGAGGTGGGTGTCGCAAAAGTTTTCTAGAACGGTTCTCGGTCCGGAATCGGTTTCCGTCCGGAAAAATGTGAAAATTGGATCCCGATTCAAGCGGCGTTGCAACACGCCTTTTCCCGCCTACTTTGATTCGGGTTTCATTATGTTGACTCGCACCCGACCAACCAAATTATGCTTTGAATTTCGTGAATAAATACGAGGGCAGCAAAGTAGCAGAGCAACAAAAAAATAAAAAAAAGAGAGAGACATTAGTCCTTCAGCATGAAACAAATTGCGCTACTCAGGAGTGCGGCATTAGTGCTCACTCGAACACCCTTTCCGGGGACCGTTTGGGTGTGGGTGGGTGTGTTAGCGTAAATCTCTCCAGAAGTGTCACCTCTTTTTTTTCTGTGTGTGTGCTTCCGACAAGGTCCTCCTCCGCAGGTCGTTAGTATTTGCTGATAAACGCTAAAACCGAACACTGCAGTATCGCTCGCCCCGTTCCCGGTATCATGGGATCATTTTCCCATCCATTTTCCCACCCACCCACGCGGCTGCATTGCCCTCCCCCTTTCGGGGCACCCAACTCGAACTCGATCTCGCGCAAAGATAAAAAGCAACCCAAAGCCAGCAGGGGGTATGGTGTTGTGAAAAATGGCCGGTCTCGTCTTACGAACGCGACGAAGCGTCTCATTATTGTTATTAATTTTTAACTAACACCTCTGCCACCGGGGATGATATCGTACCCGGAGTCGCTCATTAAATTTATGTCGAAGCACGGGGGGAGAGAGTTCACCGGATCGTGATAATGGGGGCCGGAAATGTCGCCTAGCAAAACTGTCCCGTTTCTTGCGAATTTTCCACCTCTCGAGCGCTTCATTAAGGAAGTTTTCTTTTTATATATTTTTTTTATTCATAATGACGAGCGTTTTGGGCGCGTTGTTTCGTTTGTTAAGAGTTTGTGCTTCGGGCGGTTTTTTTATTCGAGCTATCCTCAGGCTACATCTTTTGAGTTCGGTTTTCCGTGAAATGTGCTTTACAACAATAGTACATCAAAGCAGGGGAGTTTGTATTTTCTCCGTAAACTTTAAGATGCTTACGAAACCGTACAAATGATGAGAAAAATCTGATCCACCAATGCGACATGAAACATGAACAGTTACGCAAAGCGCATCCTAGCGCGGGTGGTGGTTTCTTTTCACTTTCCCGTTTATTTATGGTCCAATAAACATGTAAATTATATCAGCGAAACATGAAATTACAGTTCCACCCAACCAACCCGGGCGATTAAATCCGCTGTAATAAACTCTAATCACATGGAGAAGGCTCGGCGCGAAACCAGGAAACGATCGTGAATAAGCCACCGTTCGCGTCTATGCCGCCGGCACACGCATGCTCGCCCCAAATCGTTCGCCGCTCAGGACATTTCAACGGCTTTCGAATCGGATGGCAAAAGGCGCCCTCACGCCAAACCCTGTCGTCACGATTGACACCAACCCCACTGGCCGCCGGGTCGGTTGTGCTTTATCTTCCCTCGAAGACAGTTCGCCAGTTCGGGTCGAACGCGCTTCGGGCAAACTTTTACCGAGGGGTGTAAATGGAAATTTCTTCTCTCTATTCAAATTGCTTAATTTTCAATTCGGCGACAAATTTCCGACACGCTCGTGATAGCGTATATATGCATACGGCGTTCGTGAAAGGTTTTCTGGCGAAAAAAGAAAGCATTTAAACGCTCGAGTGGTTGCTGCCGAAAGTTAGCTGTCAAATAACCGATGCGTGTTAGCAGAGATCGCAGTAGGCATTGCATCGAGGAGAAAAGCGGTATAAACTGGTTTTATCAGGCTTTTCTGGTAAATAACTGCGAATCAAGAGAATTAATTAGCGTAATACAAATAATTTTGCGTGGAATTAACTTATCTGCAATCTATCGAAAGAAAAAAATTGGAGTGGAATTGTATTTGTATTTGTTCAAATGACGGCTATTTAAAAATTCATTTTTCAAAATTAGGTAATGAATACCTGCGTAATAATGTTCATAAAAAAAACCTTAAATTATGTCACTCTTTTCCTGTTGATGAAAATTGATTACCGCCCTACACTCATTAGAGATTTGACGCATATAATTTGATAGACGAGCTGCCAGTGGAGTAATTAGGAGTTGAGAGTTATTAGAGAAATTATGCGCCAAGAGCAGCTGTGCGTTGGTGTAGTTTCCATCGAGCCAGTTTCCAAGTAGTGAAGCCATCAAGGACGAAATTAAATATTCAACTTCCTGCTCCACGGTGCAGAGGAACATTCCAACTCACGGCCTCAATATTCATTACACCCACGTCAAACGAGAGCACGCGCGCGCGCGCAATATAATAATAACTCAAAATATGTAACGACGATTAAGTGTCACAAACACGAGGGTGGTACACAAAGTAACGGGCATACTTTTTATGCTCTTTCCACAAAATGTTGCACCTGAATAGCATCCGAAAAAGCGGTAATTGGTCGGGTGTGTACATAGTTGCACCGGCATATTCCGCGGATGATAAACACTCGCTGCTGCCGTGGCGTGGCGTGATTCCCCATCTCGCTATCGAACGATATGCGTGGGTGGGTGGTGAATTTTCCAATCCCCTCTCGAAAAAGTAACCGATGTTTTGCACACACCGAGTGGGTGGGTTGGAGGTTAAGTCCGGACTTACTGGGGTGAAATTGTAGCGTTTCGGCCAACGCTCGTATGGCGTTGGGATGAACATTCCGCGGACGGGAGGTGGTTAAATAACAGAGAATTTTAACTGCTTGCGGAAGCGTTAGCAACCGATATGAATGCTAAAATGCTTCCCCGAACGTAAACTTCCAGTTGGGAGCATAACCGAGAGCGATGTAGAATATTAAATTAGATATACTTTTTTATAAGCAAATTGGCCTTATTATTCTCCACAGCTCGCTATTTTTGGCATATTTGCGCTAAAATGAAATGAAAAATTATAAATTTACCATGTTACAAAACAGACGCGAATTCATAATGAAACAATATTAATGATTTTCGACGGAACGAAAACTTTCCACACTGGTAGCTAGGGTTGCATGTCTCGGGTTTTACCCTCCTCTAACATTTCATCCCAGCGTTCTTTATGGATGCACGCAATAAACGATATCTACTCGCGCGTCGGTAGTACATTACAAAAAATACTGCGTTAAAATGCTGAACAAACGGCCGCTCGAAACCGCTGGGTTCAGGGGTATCGGCGGGAAGTTTAAAATCGCCCAACATGACCCAACAACCCTCGTCAGGACGAAAGCCCGATTGGCCCGGCGGCCACCGGATGCCAGCGAAAACCAAACTCGAACTCGAACGGACAGACGGCGTGTGTTTGTCGAGTGAAATGGACAGCTTACCTGAGTTAGGTGCAGATGAGACCGTAGTCCTGGGGATTTGGGACCGTCCGGCCGTGAGGATGGTGGAACTGACGCGAACGTCACAACATCGGTGAGGTGCAGTGACTAAAAAAAAGAAAAGCCAGCGTTGTCGTTACTTCCGATAGGGCGATTGAGGGTGAATGTTGCCTTTTCATTTTTTTTTGGAATATATTTCGCCCTTAAAGCGTGTATATATAAAAAGGTCGAATTCGGGGAAGGTATGATAGGTTCAATAATTAAATTTCATTAATTTGATTCACGAGATGAGTGACACGGGTGGCAGAAAATTATTTAAATTTACTCCTAGATCAATCCACTTTATTTCAAATTTGTGTTCCTAAAATAATATAGAAATTAAATGGAATACCTTTTATGCTAAACTAAACCATTGAATAAAGTTTTTCACCACTAGTCACTAAAATTTGTATAGGTATACTACCTTCTACATCACGAACAGCAGTGCTCATTCAAACTGCGTTCTCATATAGGTTTAGCAAGTTTTTCTGAACCCCCCATTGCGTATTAATTGAATTCCGCAATGTCCCCAAAATTAATTAAAAAACAACAAAGAAGGGTAATTGATTTCCGGCTAGGCCGGGCTGATAATCGCATTAAAACAACCGAAGTAGTGTACGGTTTAGGGCAACACAACGATCCAACGCCTGTCACGGGTGTCGGACTCATCGGAAGGTCACTTCACTTCCAATCAAACGGGAAGAGGAGAACAATCTCGACTTGGGCCCTCGTCGGATTCGACTGGGGTGCGTTTGATGCGATCGGTGTTAAAACACCAACGTACAAGCATCCAACAAGCACTGTGTCGTTGTATTTCGAGCGAGAGAAGAAGATTTTCGTTCGCAAAACACCTTTTTTCTTTTAAAGGTCTTTCAGCCCGCTGCAAGTATTTAGCGTAATCGTTGAACCACAATCAGAGTTATGAACCGAATGCGTACTCGAGGACTTTGGAAGGAGAGCAAATCAAGTAATGTCACCAGCATTGGTGCCATATTTTTGATATAGCTGATTCAGCGCACCGTCCATTTGGCGACCCTCGCAGTGCCCCACTAAGGCACGTAAAATAGAATGACAAACGACCCACGCGTTGGAATGTGACAGACCCCTCTAAGGGCTTGTCTCACCCGATTAAGTAACGCGACGTATGTGGCCACCCCGTGGCTGGGAGTGTGGGTCATTAGGGCGCAATGTGAGTAATTTCGGTGCCACAGTGCCATTTGTGAACGCGACTCCACGCGGTTCGCCTCCTCAGTTGTGCCATATTTCAGGCCACGTCTTATGAAACAGTGCGCTGGAAATTGCTCGTTGTTCCATAAACGATTCAATAAGTACTTTTTGATGCTATTATAGCAGAAAAGGATTTGGCACGGCAGCGCGAGATGATTTGCATGTTTCTCTGGCTTCCCTGCGTCGTGAGGAACGATTGAACTTTGGTACGATGCTTCTCATCGGTGGCGTTTGCCCTAGCGGAAGATAACAGCAACGCGAATGTCACGGATCGTGACACGCGACAAATGCGAACGTCCTTCCAGGCACCAGAACACCCGCGAGCAACCGGCTGCGAGTGGCAACAAGGGATGCTCCAAAGAACCTCAGGATGCTGCTGGATGGCCGCTTTTTGAATTCACGCGAGACATGCTGCGGTGATGCATCATGCATCCGGACGGGCGTATTTTCACGCAGATTTTGTCCCTACGCCGGAACCACCGAGTGCCTTCAAAATCACTGCACTCTCTCTCTCTTCTTCCCACAAACCCGGTTGGCTAGATTTTAGCACAACATCGATCGGTGCGCTTTGGCACCGTCTGGAACGCGTCGGTTTCGCGCAACGAGGCGCGATTTATTGCAGCAGGACACTTTGCACAGCACGGCACAGGTTCCACCGACAGGCGGACACACACGGTGTGCTATAAATTTTACCCCAACCGGGTTGACTCAAACTGATGAGCTTAAAATGAAGCTTCCCAGGCCGGTGGTGAGTGATGTACCTTGAAGATGGAGGTAATTTTGTGGTCCACGGCTAGACAGCGCATACATCTTTTGCTTGTTTATTAATTTCCCCGACGCGTGTAGCTACCACGTTTCACGATCTAACGTGGTAAACGAGCCGCTGGGAATGCGCGCTAAAAATCAAGGACGATCTTCGCTTTTTCTATTTTTGTTCCCCGCGGTCTCCTCGTTAATGGACCACAGCTTGATTTGCTACATGTCCGCCTCTTCCGCAACATCAAACATATGGTACGAAAAGGGGGACAAATAAAAAAAACACACACACGAAAAAAAAAGCTCCCAACTTCAATCGCGCGGCTGATTCCGGCGCCGCCAATTCATCCAATCAGGCAATGCAACCACCCACCCACCCTAAACCGCCCACCATGACGGTGAGCTTATCGTGGTGCCATCGTTTGTGCGGTGTAAGCTTTATAGCGGCACTAGACTGCTCCAGCTCCCGGTGGAAAACAGCTTGCCGTCGCGCGTAAACGCCACGTCAGCATCATTAACATCGTACGGGGTGGCTTGGGGGAACCTTTTCGCGTAAGCCAAAAAAAAAAACACCTCCCACCGAGTTGATCGAGATTTTTGCGTTACTTTCTTCTTCCTCCCTGTGTGTGTGTGTCTGTGTGTTTGTGGTTTTAGCCTTTTTTTGGGGGTTCTGCGCCCTCACGAGGAAAATGCATTAGGAGCGCACGAGAAAACGCCCCAAAGGTTAACCCACATTTCGGCATGGCGAATGGTGACTTTCATCTGCATCGTTGCCATGGCTTTCATGTTGCGTTTTCTCGCGACCATGGGTGGCTAGATCGAAGTGCACCGTCATGTGCCGTCATTAGGCGGGAAACCGATAGAAGCAAGAACGCACCCGAGAAAGCGGGAAAACCAATAGCTCCCGTTCCGTTTGCCATCGGGATTGCTCGCGAAAGGCACCGGGGCCTGGCTTGCGACCCAGTCCAACGATCGAAAGCCCGTTCCCGAGCACGGTTAATGTCCTTTCGCTGACGGATGGTGTGTCTGCGCGCCGGGTTTTATTGGAAAAGAAACCCACACTCCCGAGGCTGATGGGTTTCTGTGGTGGAATGTGCATGAAGCAAAGAAAAAAGAAAAAGACGAAGCTGTTACAACACTAAAGAATGTGGGGAATCTTTTTACAGCTGCCAGGCATTTCAGCGTGGTGTAGTTTGTTTGATTTTGATTTTTTCCTCTTGTTTTCACCCATAAATTCCGAACTGCCAAACTGGTTGATGATGACGCCGATGATGATGATGCCGTTGCTGAGAAACATCACATTGTACCACCGATCGAAGTAGCCTGTGAGTAGGAGCGTTCATGATGGCTGCCGTTCGAGATTGGTTCGAGGTGTCACAAGCAGATTCGAATAGAGAACGCCAAACAGCCAACGGTTAACGGTAGGCAAGCCGGCGGTACGTGCATTCCATTCCATTCCCGATTTTCCCGCTCATCGATCAAAGCGATCGATCGAACGCACGGTGAGCGAGAGAGCCGCGAGGAAAGCTGGCAATAATTGGCGAGATATATCTGCAAGCGGTGCGGTTCAGTGAGCCGCAACGGCATCAGTATCATTGCTGCAGCTGCAATTCGAAGACGGGCCACTCGTCGGTTGGTGCCTCCCGTGCGATGGCAGTAATATGCGGTATTATTGCACCGAAATCGACTAACCCCTAGCGTGGGAGGGACACAACCGTAAGGCAATAGATTACATTCCTTTCGAGCGCACACGATGATTATTCTGAAACGCAAGCTCCATGCGTCGTATCACGCAAACGGTGGAGTGAGAGATCGAATTGAAGATCACTCGGCTCTCGCTCTGTACGCGCTGTATTGGAATTGCCACTTTCCTATTATCCCTTTGATCGGGATGGGGGCTAGCTCCTCTGTGGCTGTATATTTATACACCCACCAGGCAACAAAAACACTCCCACCTCCCCCCGAGGGTGGGGATCATCTTCCGACGCGTTTCAGAAACGGCAATAAACAGCTACAACCCGCTTCGGAGGAAAAAAGCGCTCGAATCCTAATGCACATCCCATTACGTGTATCATAAACAGACAGAAAAACTACACTCACATGCTGCAAAATTCATGAGTAGTCATGATTCTAGCCATTGCTCCAAGTCTACCGCATTGGAATCTTACTCACACTTTCAATCCGTCTGAACGGTCGGCCATGCGAACATCATCGCCATCATCGCCCCGTATCGAACAATGGCGATGAAATTGCAAAAAAAAACCTCCCACATGGCGAATGGGGCGACATTTATTGCCGTAAACATGAACTTGAATAGAAAGTTCCTTACAGGGTAAAAGTTGTACTTATGCGTTTCTTGTCTGGCGGTTTCATTCCGCCGCTGCTATAATTCATAACGAGTGGCGGCGCCGATTTTTACGGTTATGACGGTGGACCGGTTCTAAGTCGGAAACTTTTGAGCCGGCAAAGTTTTGGTTTGGTATCGATTTATCTTCCTTTTTTTGTGCTTTTTCCCTGGCCCACCATTTCACGACGTTCATTAGCGGCTGCTTGCTGTAGCCTGGAGGCTTGTTTCCACTGGAGTCCTTTTTTGACAGGCCCTTGTTGTCTCGGTGGAGTGGAAAATGATCGCTTTCGATTGTAACGGGAACGGGAGCCATTTATTGGCTCACATTTTGCTGACCATTAGCCGGGGCATAAGCACTCGGTCTATCAAACATTATCCATAATACCTGTACGGGGGCGCGCGTGACTGCACATGCCAAGAAGAACACAACCCTAATTGAATACCGAACGAATAATAATTGACTTTTAATTACACCCGAGCGCATCGGCCATACATCGACCGCTCGATCCGGTGTTCTTTCGGAGAATGAACTACCGGAGTCAATGCGATGGAAGCCTGGTAATGGCCTGCCCCGTGTAGCTGGGAAAAACAACGAGCAACACGACGGCACCAGTACAAAACCCTTCCCAGATCCCGAGTACTAATGAAAGTTATATGAACCAGTGCCCAACGGATGGTGCTGAAGGTCAGGAACGATTGGTGTTTGCCGATGCCTCATTATGCATGTTGCAGGGGAGCAATCGAACCCGGATGTGGCGAGTTCCGATGGGAGGCACGTAAAAACATCGGCCCTCATCGGTGTTTCCGTTCCCGTAACAAAAGAGCCCGGTCGGTCAGCGCACATCTCCCCAAAGGATGAGCCGTCGCATTGCGATGGGTGGACACAAATAAAGAACAAAACAGTGGCAGTTGTCGGGGCTTGGATGGGTTTAGCGCATGGTTAAAAGAGACTCCCATGCGGATGAATGCGTCTGTGTACGAAGGAACTCGCTGTCCAGGCGGCCTCCCATACATAAATTATCCCAATTGCACATGATCAAACCTGGCAATGGGTGGTGAGTTTTCTATTGATTGAAGCGAAATCCACGCCTCCACGTGGCAGGAAAGCGACATCTTCCTGTTGCCGACCGGTACCCGGCGCATCCGACAAATCGGATCCCGTTTCCCGTGGCCAGAGCCTGGGGGCAATAAACTGAAGCGAAGTTGATTGTTTTCGGGACCTTTTAGGATGCGGCCGAGTACGTCCTGGGTCTGGTTGTGGTTATGGGTCCCGGTGATGTATCACTGTCTGCATCAACGTCCGGTTGTGGGAGCAGTGCGTGTAGTGCGATGCATTTAAAATTATTTCTACCCTCTTGTCGATGGACAGCTTCATCAGAGAACACAACGCACTCATCGAGTTTGCACAAACTGCTGCGTTGAGTGGTGTTTCAAAAATACTCGAAATGATGTTGATAATTGCAGTCGAAAATTGCCGACAAAATTGTCTAACTTTAACTCCCTTTGTTGTTGAATCAGTGTTGTTCAGTGTTCACAGCAAAAACCGCATATTCGCAAACGTGTTCCCCTTCGTGAGTGCACCACCGTAGGGATGCAATTATGGTACAAACCCTGTCAATAATTCAACCCTTCCACCCCACTGTCATGCAGTGATTGATTCCAGTGAAGTGGGAAAGCGCCCCATGCAATGCGGCACCAACTTAAAGATGTCACCTTTCATTTGTTGCCACTTTGCACCGGATGGCAGCCGGGATCGGGTTGTTCCCGGTTGTGAAAGCTGAGTGAGTGTTACAAATTAAATTTCCAATCGCTCCCGCCGTCGGGTGGGTAAAAGGGGTGAAGAAAAAAGGGAAAAACGAGCGAGAAGGGAACAGCACACCCAAAAAGGAGCGAGAGCAAAAGAGAGCGAAAAGCAGAATCGCTGAACAGCCGGCAGCACGCGCAGACTTTGTAACGCGATAACGAATTTCTTGCCAGTCTCGCTGTCACTCACGCGGGACAGGAGGAATGCTGCTTCATGTCTCTGCGCATCCCCGGTGGCGTGGTGCAAAACCTTCTACGGGGCTTTTCTTTTTTTCTTTTGCCTTTCCACTCGCTGTGTGTCACTCAAGTTTTCCAATTGATTGCCCCACCGCGACACCCCTTGGGGGGTCGTACCAGTAAAATGCATCCGTCGATGATACCTATCGCCGGGGATGAGTTGAATGGGCACCTTTTCTTTTAATAAAAAGTGGCGGAATAGCGGGAAAAATATACTCACTCAAATTGAAGTCGATAAAATTTTTTTCCCAGCAAAAAAAAAGCAGGTCATAAAACGCGCTTTTTAGCTTACTTCAGGAAACGTTTTTTGTTTCGGTCCTACTAATATTTTTTGTTATACTCGTTTATTTTCATGCTTCTACTACACCTTTTTAAACCACTGCTATCCCTTCTTTGCTATGTTTATCTTTTTTTAATATCTTTTATTTTTATCAAGCACACTTTCCGATTTCTCTGACTTATTCATTAGATTTCCAGCATCAAACGCTGAAAATCCTTAAGAGAAGCTCAAGCAGAAAGCGCACAATGTTGCCCCTGGTTGCTATGGATATAGCAGCAGCAGCAACAGCAGCAGCTTCCAGGTTGCCACGGAAATTTGTGGTTCATCGCAAGCAATCCAAACCAGAACCAGAAAGCACAAACGGCGCTCGTCGGTCAATTATCCAATGCCTACCTTGTTTCAGTGCCAATATTCGCCAATGGGGGTGGGAAATTTCCGTCTACGAATGGACTTTAATTGAAAACTAGAAACAAGCGAACCGAAAGGGAAAATCGGAGCCAAAAATTTTCCACCCGGTTGCCCCCGACCGGGCTGTCAATTGTCTATCGGGAATCGTTTTATTAACGTTCTGGAGCATTGCGATTCAACATTGTTGGGGAGCCAGCGAGCGGTGCTTAGTTAAGGAAATTGTTCGAATTGTTGGCTTCGTTGAGCGCCGTTTGCTAACGATCGATATTATATGCAGACAAATAGTAAAGCTACAATGATGCGCCTCGATACTTAGACACACTACTGTACGCCTGTGGTAGCTCTGTAAACAACCCAAGCTGATATCGTTCGTAATTCGCATAATTCCTTCTGGCATTAAACAGTTCGCTCGTTGTTTTGACAAAACTCTCGCTCCTCTCCCCCCATGCGCGAGCTATTAAGTATTTATGAATCTAGCGACAAAAGCCCGAAAATCGCCACCACCAAGCTTAACCCGCCGCAGTACGGAAATTAATCATTCAAACGAGACATCGGCACCGTAAGATATGGATGGTGTGCGAAAATTATGCAAACGATGCACTACCCAACGGGGGTAGAGTGCATTTCACCCGTCTAGACCAGGTCTGCGTGCGATTTTCGCCGCCAACGGCGCGTGTGTTGTTTGTGTCAAAAAAGGTGCTCGCGTGTGAAATTTGGCCGGGTACGGTGGAGTGTTTGCCAACGCACTCACGATAGTAAATCACGAGAGCTCGGTCGGGAGCTGCATTAGGCCGTGTTGGAAGCGCATTAAACACGTTAGCACGGTAAGCGACCCCGACGCTGGCTGGTGAAATACGATCGTTGGGCTCAGCACGGTGTAGAAAACTTTGCTTTGGCTAGCTTTCGGGACAAATGAAAATGGGCTGCCAGTCGGGCCACGGTCACAGAATGGTTTCACAGGTCTTCAAATGGCAAAAATGCTGGAGACGGTTATTTCTTTTTCTCTTTTGCGTTTGACGGCGCGGCATTCATTTTGGAGCCCATTTCATAAGCTTCCCCGAGAGCGCTGCAGCTATTTAGCATTCGGTGAACGCTTGCAGTTTGCATGCATTTCAACTCGCAACCGAAGCTGAGGATATACTAAAATAAAAACGACGAGATAGTCGCAAAACTGCATTTATACCAACACAAAACGGCCCACCCTCAAATGAACCCCTATCGGTGGGTGAAACTTTTTGAATAATGATTTATGAATCTTGACCCACTTTGTGTTGCCAAAAAAAAAATGCCAAATGCAAGTTTGTTTGGTCCTTTTATTATTATTTTTTTTCCTTTTCGTTATGTTTGTTCCCCTTGTCAAGCTATCAAATGCATTCGTGTCCATTTCATTCATCCTGCTGGCCGGTTTGTTGTTTTGTTTTCCACGCTGGGCGCAGAACTTTCCGGCTCATCCATCATCCGCAATCTGATTGGAATGCGCTTTTTTCCCGGGGGAAAACTTTTCCCAACACAAAAAAAAAACACCCCAAAACAACGGCAGGCTTTGAGGCTGCATGGTTGCACGGTGAACATGGGTTCATAAATTAAAACGATATTTATAATTCACTCTGCGTTTTTGGGGACCACAAGCTAAACAATTTACGCAGCACATTTTTTTTTGCTTCAAACAACCACCGAACACGACTTCTAGAATGCAAATGTTCGATCAAATCCCCCAGTTTCTAACACGCTGACACGCTGATCGATTTGATGTTAGCCGGTCGCCGATGCGTGTCCTTAGGAAATGCTAATTAACCTCAAATCCTTATCGTTAGCATTCTCAACCCTCACCTTCCCCCTTGCGTGCCGGCGGATGTGTCATCCCAGGCCAATTAAATGGCCCGATTGATTGCATCGATGCATGTTGACACCGGCGAGTTGGTAATCACGCGAAATGCGCACCTATTGCAATATGATTTATGCTAATGACTTTCCACGAACCGCGTGCGCTCTTAAAGCGAAATTGCGAGCTATCCCCAGCTAAAGCCAGCCTAATTGAATACCGTCAACTGGCATCGGACGACGTTTTGGTGAGCTTCAAGCGTTCTCGGGATGATGTGCATTGATTCGCACGATGGAAATGCAGCGCCTGATGGCCCCGGGCGGGTGGTAAATATTAGTTCAAAGCCATTATTGATGGGTGCTTTTTAATTGTGGCACAAAATCGAGTTGCTAGGCCATCGAACCGGCGCTTGAAATTCACCATCAGCAAATGGGGCACCACATGGTGGGCCAGCTAGAATGGGGCTTCTCCAACTAAACCCGACCATTGATCATGGTGTCGATTATTGCGGTCTCGGGGAACGTGTGTGTGTGTGTTTGAGTTGCCACTCGTACCGATCGATGATAAATGGCGTACGATTTGTAAACATCAACCGTATTAAATGTGCATCCGTGGTTGCGCGTCCTAACACCCGCGATAGTATCATGATTGATCATGTTCGCTTTTACATGCCCGGTATTTGACCCTAAAGCAGACACACAACCGAAACCGATGGCACAGGCAAAAGCATCGGCTATCGGTTTTTGATGTTGTTAGCTCAATTTTTGATCAAAATACTTCACTTTCCCGTTGCCCGGGGTGCTATATTGTTCCACCAGCTCCCCCAGCAACAGCCGAAGAAACGGTAGCGCATATTGCACGGTGCGTTAAATTTAATTACATCCCGTGCTCCATAATTTACTTTATTTAATTTCGTTCCTCCCCCCGCACGCTAAATAAAAAAAAAACTTTGCTGCATTAGGGCTCGCAACAGCAGCTCGGAAGCCCCTCATCGATGGGCCAGTTGGTAAATGTCGATTAAGCCCCGCTCGGCAAGCCCTTCCTCGTAGCTAATTAGAATTACTAAAAATACACCCCCGCTCTATTGAACGTCTCTTTCGTGTGCAATGAAAAAAAAGGACACCATAAGGTCAAATATTCCAGCGCTTTACATACCAAAAAGCGGCTCAAGAATGTGATAAATTCGAAGTAATCTTCCCAGCACCACCCGTGGGCGAGCGACCAACGTTTGGGTGAGGAAAGGCGAAGGCAAATACCACCCACCAGCCGGCGGTGTGAAAATAAAATTTAATAAATCTCTCCGCGCGACCTTCGCCTTTCGTGGAAATGAACCGGATAAAAACCGCATCGAAACGTGGCCCCGGTTCGCCCGGCCGACGCCCTTTATCTTTAATCTTTTCTCCACCGCGGGATGCCCGAAGGTTTTGCACGTCGTTTCCATTCCCACCCAAGCGGGGTTGGGCTGCCGATTTTTCAACTTGCGTTTTTTTTCCTTCTCTCCTCTCCACTGTGCTGTAAATGGATGCACCGAAAGGAGGTGGAACACAGCTGTAACCGTTTTGTTGAGTAATGTTTTTCATTAATTTTGGGAACGCGCCCTCAGAACGCGTGCGGAATGCTGGAAATTAAGTGCCAATTTTATTCAAACAGGCAAATGGCAATTCCCAAGCGTGCGCGATCGACCACATGGAGGCGCATTATTTTTTTCTTTTGGTGAGCGCGCAAAATGTATCATGTTTGTGAATAAATGTAACTGCGGAGTTTTTCTAGTTTTAGCATTATTTAAAAATTCCTCGTATGAATGGCAAAATATGCAACAGGACCTTATTTGTACATCGGTACTTTTCGATACACTAGCGCAGCATTATGCATGCAAGCTGCTCCTTTCTTTCCTTTTATGTCAGCCTCGCCACAACCTGCAGATGGCTTCTCGATTTTCCAAGCAAATCCCGCAAAACATCTGCCACTGACGAATGCCTTCATGCTGGGCGAAAGTGGGCAAAACTGGGCAAAACGGGTGCACAGCATCAACAACAACAACAACGACAAAAAAAGGGAAGTAAATTGATTTTCCACCCGCTGCACCGGATGGCGTCGTGTCGCTCCAGGTGGAGGCCACCGTACGAAAGGCCACCCGCCGGGTGGACTCGACTGGGTTTGCTGCTGGTGGCCACACACCATTTCTCACACCTGCGGCAAGCACCACCGGGAAAGCGGGAGGCAAAAACGCATCACGTTCGTGTCACGCGCAGACATTTCGATCTGGAGCGAGTAAGATTAAAACTTTAGCCCAGGGACCACCCACGGTGCGAAAGTGAAAGTTAATTCACGGGTTTTGTTGGAATAACGCCAGTCTTTAATCAAGAAACGATACAAATGTGCAGGAGAAATGCTGTGTGCTTTGTTCGGGTGGCTATGGATTTCAAGGAAAGGTTCTACAATAATCTAAAATAGATAAGCGATGAGAATATTAGAGCAACTCACAACTATTGCCCTATTTGTTATTTGTAGTGACATTATAAAACTGCTGTACTGATCTCTAAAGCCAGTATTAACATTATCATTCATATAAAAACTCATATGCTAGCAGTGCTGTACGGTAAAGCTGCATCATCACCCATTCTGGTTCGCATATAAGAACATCGAATCTGTGCCACCCACGCTGTAAGTCCTGCCATTGTGTTCCAATCTACTGCGCACACACACCGTAACCGTAGAACTGAACGCCACGGCGACCTGAGAACATAAAACTCAAGTATAACATCCCTTTCGATAACTCGGACAAACGCTTCGAACGCTTTTCCTGCTTTCCCGCCCTTCTGGCCGACAGTGCTTTTGTTGTGGGCAGGTTTTGTGATGCTGCCTGCATTTTACGATGCCATTCGAGTACAAGGACCAGTTTGGGTATGAGGAAAGAAAAAAAAAACAACCCACTATCAGCAAATAGAACCGGGTGACCAATCGTGATGCACTCGATGTGGATGATGATATGCCTCACCATATCCGGATGAATCGTTGGAAGCTTGGGGTGGCTAATAATTTTGACTAGGAGATGGCATTCACGGAAATGAAATATTGCTTGCAATATATGAAAAGGGCCTCGCCAGGACTGCTTCTGCTGGAATATGTTAAACGTTACCAAAAATTGTTACTGTTTTGTGAAACAAATGTTCTGATATTTTCCAATACATATCTAATTTCCAAGGTTTTAATAATATGTATCAATGCACTTCGTCCACAATTTACTCGCTACTCCTTCACCGTACATCATGTGCAGAAGAAACTCATCCGCCACGCCTACCACAGGCCGAACAAAACGCACAGGCTTTTCTTTATAGCGATCGAGCTTTAATATGCGACGGTCGTAAACATAAATTGTGTCAACCAGGAAAAAGAGCACCACTACAGGGTTAGAGCCATTCAGCGCAGAGCTGGCCACCGGTCCATATTTGCCTTTTCATCAGAATGGCCTTCTTGACCTGGCTCTTGGATGGCATCACAAAGCGCCTCTTACACGAGCATCTTGAGGCACCATGGTAACGTGAAGCTGCCACGTCAGCCTACTTGTAACATAAATATTTCGCTGCGATTGAATGGTTTTAATCAGGAACCTAGCATGAGGTGATAAAAAGGCAGGCAGTCTCTCTGGAACAGGTTGTACAACTGTTAATCAAACATGGGAATAGAAAAAAACCCAAAAGCAGTAACGAACAGCGATAATTTACTCGTAAAAATGTCGCTGATTTTTGTTGATATTTCGCTTAATGAATTCTGCCAATAAAGAGAAATCCAACCAAGGCCGGAGAGTTTCTTTTTCTAAATGTTTCAATTATGCGTATCCCAAAACTCCAACCACTCCAAATGTTACTTAATCGCTTCAGCATCTGTCGATGAGCCCGAGCAACTTCTCCGAACTCAATGCCGAAAGACAATCGTTTCCTGGTAAAACTTTTACCAAGTGAAAATGTTTGCTTTACACCCTTCTATACACCACCGTACGGTCTCTGTTTGAATCTGTTTAATCTCTTTTTATTGTTTGTTCAATCCTTCGCTCACATGGCAGGAAAATGTGCCGCTAAAGTCCAGTTATTAAATCATTAAAGTAAACACTTGGCGTGGCTTAAGAATCAGTAAAGTTTAAACACACACACACACTGCGAAATATAGCTCAGTCATATTTTGGGGTTAGCTAAAAAGTTTCGAAGCTTGGTTGGAGCTTTTGCAGCCTTGTGCAGCTGCTGTTATCTCTCTTTGATCATTGTAATAATGTCTGGTGAAGGTATTTTTTTGTAAATCCTACGAAGCACACTACAATATCAAATTCTGACCTATCCCTAACATTTACCGCCCTGTTTAGCTACTGCAGCTGTTAAACATCGCTGCATTATGGCTCATAAGCCGCGGCAACGCTACCCATCGCTGGAAGCACTCATAATTCATGACCTACGCTAATCCGAATTGTCCAGCGATTATTTGTAAACGGACACCCGACTGTGCATGGAGCGCATTCCCAGCAGCATAATGCGCACTGCGGTGCTTGTTTCAGTGCTTTGACTCCACGAATAGATTATGCTGATGTTGGTTCCAAAACTTGCCATTAAATATCACTGATACCTTTATGGTTTAGCATAGGACTCCTTCATATCTAAAAGAGTTGTTTTTTTGCGCAAAATATACTGACGGTATACTAACAGTTTGGTAATATAACCGCTTCATTTATATCTGCAAACCTTTCATCTCATTTCTTCATCTCGCTCCGCTTTCTAGGAATACTCTACACCCCGACATCAGACTCCATTTCCATTTCGTGCACATGTTTGTTCAGCCACTCAGACAGCGTTGGCTTCTTTTAACGTTTGATCCATTTCGCATTCCAGGGGAACAGAAAAATAACCAACCACCCATTCACCGGGAGCTGCCGAGCGATGGCTCATTTCGAAGGTAAACGGAATTAAAATTTCATGGAAAATTATTTCTAGTTCTCTCGATTACAGCTTCCCCCGGGCAACCATTACGTACAGGAGGGCGATATTGAGCATTTAGACGCCCAACTCGAAAAACCCCGGGCAGTGGAAATGTTAGACGCAGCTCGGTCTTATCAAAGCATCGCGCAAACAGACCCCCACACAAGCGTCGAGAACGTAACACCTCTCGTGGTGGTAAAAGTTTTGAGATAACGCCACCCCCGTTTGTCGAGCGTTCGTCGGTGTAGGGAGGCGTTATTTCCATGTCAAATGCAGCCCTTGCTGATCGAAATGATCGAACTGATGCGTGAAGTATAAAAGTTGTTGTAGCTCGAGAGGTGGTGGTTGAAGTAAAAAAAAAAATAATAATCAACCCATTTATGTTTCCAAAGTATGACGGTGTTGTTCATTTGATTAAACTCGCTTTAACTCCCGTTGGTATGGAATTTTAACAAGCCGTTTTCAAAACTCCCAACAGAACGGTCTTTTTAACGGATCGCATACGGATGGAAGCATCCGTTGCCATGGTGACGATGGTGATGATGATGATATGAAAGCGTGTTGTTCCCAATTTGCGCATCGTTCTCGGGGCGATTGGTGGTTCATCGCCATGGTAACCGGCTTACCATTTTGCAGTGAGAATTCGCTTCACTGGACCGTTTCGGCTGATAATTTCCGTGTCGTTATCGGATAATCGCAATGTCTGCCGGTGTAAACTGGCGTGCGTGTAAAATAGAGACCGACGCTTTCCCTGTTAATTAGAGTAGCAAAGTCAAGTCGCATAACTTTTGGGGTAAAATCAATACATGGGTGGCAAATTTTTGGACAAAATTTCCATCGTAAAACGCCCAAAAGCTGGTGATGGTGAAGCCATTCTTGCGCTGCAATGCAACGATAATTGTAACTACAACAGGCGCGATAGAAGCGATGTTTGCATCCACAGTCTTTTTCTTTTTGTTTTGGCTCTGTCGCTCCATTTTACACTCGCAAACCCGAGTCGGTCGGTTGGTACCACCGACCGCACCAGGCAATAGTAACCGAAACGCAATGAGCGAACCCCCCAACCACACCGACGTCGGGCTGCATAATTGTGTCGCTGATGAAATTTTGTATAAATTTTAATTGGATTCTACCCCAATCACGCGTCGAGTGGCGTGAGCGATGATGATGATGAATTTATTCATTCCAGCCAGAAACTTATCGCGAAACGGTGCGACACAGCGCATACACACACACACACACACACAGTTGGTACAAAAAAAGATGGTAAAATAACGCACCAACGCGAGAAAGAAGAAGCAGTGCGAACCACGGCCAGAACGCAGTGTTCGGAGTGTGCACTTCATAATGCGTTTCATAACACCGCCGGTGGCGTCGCTGGTGTCGCCTTTATCCACCGCCGGACCGGGGCCTCGAAGCAACAAATTAAAAGTGACACTCAAACCAATTGTTGGCCCGACTGTTTCGCGTTACCATGGCGACCGGAAGCTCGTGGACGCGCCCGCTTTGCGAAAGTTGCAACAAAAATCTTTTAACTTGTTAAAAAGTTACGCTTCCGTGGGAAAGGGAGACGATTCGACCGGTCGCTCGCGATTGCAGAGAGTAAAACGAACGCGGAACTTTGCACGATATGAAAAATGCATTACAACACAAAGCGAGCCCCGAAAGAGTCGGCCCTTTTTGGGGAAGGAAGCAGTTATTATAAATTCTATCGTAAATTTGTGAGAAACGAATCAATTTACGATACATTCGCAAAATGTACGCGCTATCTGCCCATACACTTACAGCAGCTTCTGTCTTGTGTATGCATGCACGTGTGTGCGAAATTTGCTCTAATGAACGTGCCATTTCGAAATCGAAATTCAATTGCAGCAAACAATTTCTCCGTGCGGCAGTAGTGAAAGTGCATTAACGAACCCAAGCCCAAGAGGCGCCTTGCGGGCATAGTCAAAAGGGACTTCGACCCTGAACGAGGCAGCCGTCAGCGGCAAAAGCCCGCCATTGGCCCCGAGGGCATTCGTACGCGTCCCCGACATGTGGCTTCAGGCGTTTTTCCCCCCTGCCAACGCACCGAAATGAAGACGAAATGAAGCAAAAAAAAAAAGAAAAACATCGGAAAATGCTCATCTCCCAGGAGCATTGATTTAAAATGAGCGTGCCATGTAAAGACGGCAACGGGCCAAATTATTGGTTTCCGTTCGGTGCTCGGTGTATTTACGCTTCGCAACATCTGATTGACGTGGGCCATCCAGCCAGCCAGCCAGCCGGGAATCGATTTGTCACCCTTCGTATGGCCCAGGACGCAGTTCCTCTGCTCGGCCAGGCTCTCACACCATTCGGAAAGGGATTTCCACCCTGAGGCTTTCCGTCCCGTGACCCCGTGGTGCGAAGGATTCGAACCTCATTTCGTGTCCTTATCCCCTATGCACCCAAGGTGCCGCGTAATGGAGTGCGACACGTGGTATTCGCAACACTTGTTATTACGCATGAGGCTATGGAAAGCTGCACTTTCTCGCCCATAATCCCATCCCGGTGGCGGACGGAGTGGGGGTGTCGGATTGCCCTGTCCCCGGGCGTCGTGCTAAATGCTTATCGATTTCCAGCACCCCGAGTTTTGTCACCCGTGTAACGGATTTGCTACGCTGGCCAACCAAGGGATTATTGACGCCAGCGTTGCTTGATTGCCCCAGCAGCTGGGCTCGACTGGACGGGCGGTGGATTTTGGGTGGAAGAATATTGCGTGGTTTTTATTCTCCCCTTTCAGGCGGTAAATCATGCTGGATGTTGTGCAAAAACCACGTGCGGGAGGATTTTGTTTATACCTGCCATATCAATCACGTGCACATTAATTATATTGATTGTACTCGTTGTGTTCCGGTCGTCGGCGGAGAGTTTCACAAATAGTCGGCTTTGAAGTGGGAAACATAACCTGTTGCCCTAAACGACCGTAAGAAGCAGAAGGAAATGTAGTGGGTGGTGGTGGAAACAAACGCCCCCACACTGTACGGTATGCGAAATCGGTTCTCGCATGGCCACGCAAGCAAGTGTTTTTTTTGCCGAAAACCGATTCCGGAACCGAAATCGACCCATTGTGGTAAAAATCCAACGGCAACCTCGAGCGGCAGCAGTACTTCTTTCGCCATCGAAGTTGGCATGAAGGCGGGCGGTTAAACGTTGCTAGGTTACAACAACGACCGAGACCGGCGTTTGATTCCGGCTCGTTGGCAAACGAGAGAGAGCGAGAGAGAGAGAGAGAGAGAGAGAGAGAGAGAAAAGGAGCGCGTTGGCACAGTGCACGACATTTAATTTGCAACGCTTAGTCAGCTTCCGATTGAAATTTAATAGCAATCCCCGGGTTTCCACGGATCGCGCGGAAAGCGAATGCGATGGAAATATAAAACCGTTGGCGAAATGAATTTCTCCGATCTCGTCTTCGCTGGGGTTTTCTTTTTTTTCTTCTCTCTCTCTCTTTCTCTCTTTTTCTCCTCGTTTGCAGGCACACGCTCGCTTTTCCCAGTTTTCCGTTTGTAGTACGCAAACAGGTGAAACTGTTTGATCTTTCCAGCTATCCGGAGCACCGGTGGCGCGTTTCGTGTTTCGTGAAGCACCACCATTGAGCCGAATCAAACGAACGAAATGAACCAAATAGAACACGTGACCTTTGTGACGCGCTGTGGTTGCGTTTGTGCCACGCGCGCCGCAAACACTTCTTTATATAAAGACCCAAGTAGCGTCTTTGATTTGTGGGCTGTATTTTATTTGCCTTGGCCGATGGCACAAAAAAAAGGCCAATATTTTCTTTCCGCTTTCAGGGAGAATGTATCACTTGCGTCCCATTCATGCGACTTCCCCCGACACGTTCCAGATCATTAAGGGAGTTGGTTTTGTTTTAACAAATAAACCATTAAACTTTTGTGCATAAAAACCAGTGAATGGGCTTTCTTCCTTCTCATTTGCACTCCTCACGCGTATAAAAACGCCCTGGCTCTGCCTATCGCTCGCAAGGCTGCCTACTGACCAACGCTACTTTATTCCGAATTGACTTCCGGGCAATTTACGGTTTGACAAGGGTACCGATCGGAAGTTACACAACGGCGCCATCGCAAAGAAAAAAAAGAAACCCAAACTGTCTCACGCAGGGCAGACCGACATGACGGGCTGGCCCGGGGTTTGGCTCGTGTCAACTTGTGCGCAAATGTATTTTATTGTGCCTATTTTCTCAGCTCACCGGGAGGGCCTTTTAGGCCGAAGTTTTCGTCGCTAACGTGAAGGATGTACTTTTTTTTTCGTTGCTGCCACTTTCATCGCCCTTTCACTCTCTCCCATCCCAGACACCGAAGAGAAGGGGGTGTCCTTTCGCCCTGCCGTATGCGTGGTATGGTTATTTGAGTAAAACCTCCCGAAAACACATGTCCGCTGTCAGGCGCAACGTTCTCCGACTCCGCTTTCCGCTCAATTGATTTTGTCGCCAATTTAAGTTAATGCGTGACCTCACAGGACGATCGACCACCAGGGGAAAGCAAGAGGCCAGCAATCCCTTTTACTTTTTGAGCATTCGGGAACGTAAAAAAAATCCCCACCCTCTTGGGGGGGACTGTGGAAGGATTAGTGAGATTGTATGGACAAAATGGAATAAAGGAATAACGAGAGAGAGAGAGAGAGTTCATATCGTTTTCCCCCAAAAAAAACCGGTGGCATAACGGAAAATATTAATCAACTCGTCCTCTTTAAGGGCTTCAGTTCGAAAGCTCTTCAAGCAATAAGCGAAAAGCACCGGCAAGAAAATCACTTATTAAATCTCCAACGACATGAAGATTCCCGCTCGAAACGGCACTCCATCAATAAGCAATAAATATCGTGCCTGGCCGCACTGCCGGCCGTCCGATCGCGGTCTCTTATCGTCGGTGACACTTTTCGGCTCCGTGACGGGAAAAAATTAATCAAAAGTCGAAACAACCCCAAACGGCCACTGCACACGCGAACCGGAGGTCGTGTGTTTTTGTTTTCGCTCGTCGTGTGCGAGCTGGAACTCAAACACTATGCGAAGTCGGTGGGGCTAGTGGCCTTTCGCGGGGTGTAAGATTAATAGTTAGGTTTATTTTCCTCGATTTTTTTTTGTGTGTTCTGCTTTGGATTTTGCCAATTCAGCCACCAGCCATGCCATGCAGGCACGGGGTACAATTTTAGGGTGTGTGCCTAGGGGCGAACTAGCGCCTAACAACTCATTTCATTATTGGACCCCCGCCCCAACACGTTGTTGACACGTCGCTGGGAGGTGTGCTCGTTGCACGAACGGGAGAGTAGAAAATGAAATTTCATGCATCGTGATTCGCCGTTAATAATTACTTTAATAACTCAATTAAAACGCTCCCCTGCTGGTGCACGGGATCGCGCACGGTTGCTGTTAATTTAAGCTTTTGAGCGGTTTGGAACAATAACGAAAGCGCGGGAAAACAAAATCACGCAACGATAGGAACAGTTTTACAAACAAGAAAAAAACATTCTAACACATTGAATGCGTGAAAAACTATCAAACAAAACTTAGTCCCCGCTATTTTGGAATGAACTGCGATACATTTCCAATGCAGACAGATTCCTTCCGGCATTGTTACCAATTCCAGGCAAAAAATCTCCATGCGGCGAATGCTTTGGCCTCACAAAACTATGCCGAACCGAGTGCAAAACTCCTCCTTTAGGCCCTGGAGTGGGATGTTATTCAAACACCCCCATTCCAGTGGTCGTCAGTCGGGAATAGAAAAACTTTTCGCCCCATCAAAGTCGTCATCCAAGCAGGCGGTGGAACCGTGCATTTTCTACACATATAGCCACATGTGTGTGTGGCAACGTGAGTGTGCGTGTGTACTTCTCACAAACGACTTGATAAGACATTTTCAATTCCTTCTACCTATGGGGTGAATGTTTCACTTTTAGCGCCGATCCGGAAGGAACCAGCCCGAACAGCATGAATGTACACATCTCATCGTGCGAGCTATTAGACGAAGTTAAATCGAGTGTAGGGGTTGGGTGGCCAGACTCTCGGTTTTTATCTCCAGTCTCCGGTTCTTTCTTCTCCCGGTTTAAATAGTGCCGGCCATAAAACGAAAATTCATTCCGTTATCATCCCACCGGACTGGAGTACTCCTTTCCTGCAGAAGGCAAAAGGGCCCCGACTGTGGCCATTGCGCGCAAGATACGAGAACTCCCCTTTTTCACCCGGGACAATCTCCCCTGAAACACTGGATTCTAGTGGTTTTGCGACGGGTAAGGCACGCGCGCGCCCTCGGCGGCGGTGGTGGTGCTGATAGGGACAAATTTGCCAATAAAAATGTAATTTATGGAATCCCTACTTGCGAGACGGTATCGGCTCCATGCATCAGAATATGAAGCGGATGGGAAGTTTTCTGAACGCTAGGAGTTAGCCGGTGCTCTTTCGATAGGGGGAAAAGTAAGAAAGAAAATTCCCGCATGCGGAAGCGGTCGTATCTTTGCGCGTTTTACGCGAGCGCTTGTAGAAGAGATGTGAGTTTTTGATGATGAAAAAAAATCCCCTTTTTACCATGCAATGAGAGGAAACAATTTAGGGCGCCGGATAAAACAAAGTTAATTATTATCCCTTCGGCAAAACTCCAATCTCCAAATCTTGATTTTAATGAAGCACAAAATCTATTCTAAAGCACTTAGCAATACCAGCTTACTAAAGCACTTAGCAACGATGCTGACTGTTTTGTCATTTGTTTGGCCGATGTATAAAAATGATATTTTAATGTTCACGTTTCAAAAAAAAAGGCCACCCACTTACCTGTCGCAGATTAATGCGGTTTTAATGCTGCAGTAATGGAACACTTTTCCACAGATCTCGCCCATCTGGAGGAAACCCATGGGATGGAAAATTCACCCATGCAAAAGCCCAATGGCCGCTGACGATTCGACGGTACAATGGAGGCCTTCAAAGCTCAATTTATTTCCCACCCAACTCGCATGATTGATGGAAACGAATTGAGGTACCGCCACTTCTATTGTGTGAATGTGTTTTTTTTCCGTTCGGCAAACCACCTCTCCTCCCCAATCAAATCCAATTGATCTTCCTCCCTGCGCGTTCGATGAAGCTCCGGCACGTCGTTTGCTACGACAGGTGCGTACCGGGGCGGAAGCATCCCGGCCGTAAATCATTTACGATTTCACAATAAATTTTAATTAATTGCGTGGCTTTACGCATGATATTGCGCATCTCGTGTTCTCGGGATGGGTGGCCAAGTGGCCATCACCCGCGCCAGTCCCCACTGCAAATAAATGTCAATCGATTTCGGTCGACCGACACGGACACGGATGGGTTTTGGGGGTAACGGCGAGAACACGGACACCACGCCCTACGGTGATTGAACACGCTAACGATCGCATTAACGTCGTCGTTGTTACATCGTTGGTGGTGGTGGTGGTGGGCCACTTTCCACCGGTGAACCGAATCGTGACCGAATTCATAACGAGATGATTTCATTCCATGTCATAATGCAACGAAACGAGTTCTTTGCAACGGAAGGATCACACGGAACGCTCGAAACAATCGCGCGCCCTTTCGATGGCCTTTTTGGTGTGCTTTCCCTTTCATCGATCGGATGGGGTGGGAAAGGAGAGAAAAAAAAAGACACCCACAGCCTTTATTAAGCTTTAAACCAATTAAAATGTAATTCAATTGTAACATGAACAACACGCAGTGTGATCCATGTTGCAGGTAAAGCCAAGGATAATTAATTTCGTTCGCATTATTCAAGGCTTAAAGGCGTTCATAATAATTTATGCTACTGTACACCTTCATAAGCAACGTTACTCATCGCAAGTGCTTTAAAATGAGAGGACACTTTCGCTGCAGTCGTGTAAAATACATCTTCTAAGCCTGCAGCCTTCCTCTTAGGTGGGCTATACCATCTTGCCATTCATCCAAACGATGATTCATCGACAAAGAACGCACCCTTGCGGATGGGATGAATTGCGGCGTCTTACGCCCGCAGGAGCAGATAATCGATCGATCGGTGGCAACGTGACACCCTTCACTCGGGGAGAGAGTAAATATCAACAACGAAAGAACGAAGGGATATGAAAGAAAAAAAAAAGCACGAACGAACCGAAAATGAAGTGCAAATCACATCAGCAACACAATAAAACACCCCTCGGTGATGGAAGATGGTCGATTCTATGGCCGCACACCTTCGCCATCGAAGGGACTGATGGCAACAGCAATATTAGTAGTAGTGGTAGCAAAAAAATGTGTCAAGTGCAACCCTCACATTTCGGTCGGAGACCGATAAATGGCTTCCGTGTTGACCTACGGGCGACTGCGCCTAGGAACCAACTCGGCAACCTATCCTAAACCTGGAGGCGCTTTCTGTGAGAATATACACGCACAAACCCTTGGTACGCCCGCGTTCCGGTGGCAACAATTATCATCTTCAGTTACGCCTCGTGCCGGCTGGCCAGTGGATTGTAGTGCGGAGACGAGGATTGCTGCCTTTTGTTGGGAATTGAACCGATCCCATGGTGATCGTCGCAAAATTGCGTACGAAATTATTTGCTAGCTTCGGTGGGTGGGCACTTCAAACCGGGGTTTGTACCGAAAATCACATTACAGCTCACTCCATGCACCGTCCACGGTCCAATGCCTAATGCTGAAGGTTTCTGCGGGGAGTGTGTATGTGTGAATAAAATCAACACACTTTACGTTGATAAATATAATTCACATCCAATAGAGAGAGAGAAGAAAAAAAAACCCCTGTACATTGCCGCTTAAGGATATCTATTTGCCATTCGGAGTTGCCGCTTTTTCACTTCCGTAGGCGCGCGCGTAATCGCATTTCTGGTTCACTAACCTCCCGAGCTGGCGGGCTTTCTACAAATATCCGACATCAATATCCATTCACGTGCAATATTTTACATCCATAATGCCGCTCCGCACTATTTCATGCGATGGGCCACGAACCGTGGACATATTTTTCCAATATGTGTGCCCGCGGAGTGGAGGAAACTTATCAAAAGATCCACTAGACACGCGTTGATCCCCCCGGTTGCGGCAAGAAATGTAGAGTAAAATTTCGAAACGATTTTTTACCCTTTTATTGTAGTCCCGGTTCCGGTTGCTCGGTGTTCCTCGAAAGCGCGGTGCCCCCAGCAGCCGGTCACATCAAAGTGCACCCGAGCGGGAAACCAATCTTTGATATTTGCCAAGTACGCACCCAAAGACGATTGTGCCCACCCCCGTAAGCGATTGTGGGCGCCGACACGGGATCGACACAGGCTAAGCAAATACCGCTCGCATTTGCTCGAACCACTCGAAGGGCAATCGTTGAATTGCCTCCCATTCAGAACACACACACACACGCACAGAGGCACATGCACACATACCACCCCCTCGAGGGCAGGACCGAAATTGCAAATCTCCAAAGTGGAAAACATCAAAATCCCGGTGCGTATTTTACGAGTGCGAAAGGCAGCTCGAACCTCGGATGGATGGATGGATGGGCGCGCAAACCCTTGTCGTAGGGTAGTTCCCTTTTCGATTGGGAACGACTCTTCCGACTTCCGGGTTTTTTGACCTCCCACCCTTCACTGGGTGGATTGATTGGCAGTTCCAGGGTAACAAAACCCCGAGCGCCGGGAATCGTTTACGCCGACAAAATAGACGCCAGCCGCCGTGACATTTGCCGACGACGCACGCGAGGTCAACCGATACCGGCCAGACCATCGGGCAGAATTTTCTCAGCTCATGCTCAGCTCCACCGTCCATTCGAATGCGATGCCACAAATGGAAAAAAAATGAAAGCCCACCATTGCACCGCGCTGGTGGTGGTAAATGCAAATAAATTTCACAACATTAAACTCCCATTCGCTTTTCCGGACTTTTCCCAAACGCCCCCAAACGGCGGGCGCATTTGTCAGGTATCGGTGTAAGCCCTCTCTCGGGAGTATCTGGAACCGTGGGGTGGATTGAGAACCGAAGTGCCGTAAAGCCTCCAAAGAGCAGCTGGCGACTAATCCAACCGCACGCACTCGACAAACCGCACATTACCGTAACATCGATGCTCGAGTGTACCACCGCAAGGCCGGTGAGATAAAATCGAATCACAGCAGAAAGTGTTGCCGAGTGCTTGGCTTACAGGAGCAAAAAAAAACAGGACAAAAATGGCATTTCAAAGGCACATTTGATTAACCTGCAGCAGCACGTGGCACGTGGCGAGTTTCCCTTGCGCAAGGACGCCTTATCATTACAGCCATTGGGTGTGCGTATTGAGCGTCGCTGTAGGTGTTAAGCGATGTTATCGCTTCTCGAGAGAATTGCGTCTACGTGCGCCAGGACACCGGTTTGCGTGCTTATTTCTGATGGGAGCGATATTTCACCGGATAAAGCGAAACTCATTTGCTGGCGGATGGAATGGGAACGTTCACAAATTGATCACATTTTGGTTGGCTACAGGACTAGGAGAAGGTTTAACTGAGGAGTTTAATTCATCACCTTCATACTCATGTTTGTTACCATAAACAATAAAATCATTTTGAAAGCTATTTAGCAGCACCTTTTCTTGCTCTAAACAACGATCATTACTGTATTTGATCTTGTGTAACACAATCCTTTCCAGTAATGCAATATCAGCAAAACCAGAACCAATAAACCCACTCAGCACCGATGTGCATACCATTCACCATGGCAACGATTGTCATCGTGCTGCGTCTCCAGAAACGGCTTGCTACGATGCGATACCAAGCCAATCCAGGTGGGGTTCAATTAAAGTGTTTTAAAATCGGTCGAGTGCACAAATGGACGGTAATTATCCTCTGCCCGCAATGATAATTAAAATCAATTCTGAGCTGCCCCGCACTTGACAATCGGGCCCCTTGATAATGACGACTCGGGGACGTGTGTGTGTGGGCGTCCTGTTTGAATAATTACACGAAAGGCTCGGTGCGGAGTACCGGTACGGCAAGATTTATTACTACCCAGGACGAATCGCATTCTAATCAACGATGTACGTAATGAAGTCGAGCACCAATCGAACGATCGGAACAAACTGCTTCTTTCCGCTTGTAGCTGCGTTGTTTTCCGAACATTCCGAAGCCAACGGTGCTTGCAAATGAATCGAGCCCCGGAGCGGATGGAACCCGACGCATCCTTGTGCATTGTGTTCACCTCGACGGGACCCCCCCCCCCCCCCCCCGGTCCGGGAGATTCATCATCCGAACCGAACAACAAAACGCCATTCGTATCGAATGAACGTCACTGATCAAACGTGAGGCCCGTGGCCCGTGAGGGTGTGGTGGTTTTTATGCGCTCGTAAACCTCCGTTCCGAAGCAAATTAGGTTTTTCGCACCAAAGAAGGTGCAGCCTGAAACAAAAGGGATCCTCGCACGCAGGGATGAAGGTGAGGATTTTATTAGCACGCCGTTCGTTAATTTGGAAAGTTTTTCTATTCGTCTTTCGGATGCGTTTTTTTTTGTTACGCATCAATTTTCGAGGTGTGCTCCAGCTGTTAGTGCGGCCTTTGTGGCCGTTGATTTGTGGGGGCGTATTGATGTCGGCGGGCAGCGCTTTCCATTTCCATTTCATTCCTATTTTCACAAAGCACACTATTCGCATCGAAATTCGCCCTTAAAACGCGCCACCAAAAAGCCACGCTACATAAAATAAGACATCAACTCGCTCGTTCATCCGGCGGTGAAATATACCAAAACGAAGGCCTGCCCAAATCAAAATGCTTTTCTCCCGTCGAACACACCAACACGGAACATAATGCGTACTTTAACCTGGGAAAACAATCGCTCTCTCTCTCTCTCGGCGATGGATGGATGTGTCTGGCCATCGCTGGGAGCAAGCCAAACGAAGCCGAAAAAAAAACGGAACAAAGCGAAAGACGGAAGAAAAAACACATTATGGATTTTGCTTCCCAATTTCCTCGCGCGCCAAAATCTTTCCCATCACGCGAAGGGCTGCGGTTCCACCCTAAGGATGCGCGTTTAGGCGGCCTGCTCCCAAAAACCGGCTTCCGGCCGTTACGTTCCATCCCACCCACGACGACGTATTTAGCTTGCCGCGTCGCTTGTGTCCCTTAACCAACAACCGATGCCAATTTCATCCCACCGGTGGTGGGTTTTTCCCTATTCATTTCCTGGGTTCGTATTTATTTTGGGCTCGCGGAAAATTTTTGATGAGCACAATTTCCAATTAGAGCGTGTTTTTGAGGGGGTGACGCGACTGGCACGACGGATACCAGCCACTGATTAGGTTGGGGGGCGCTGGAATCTACCCACTGGCAAAGGTAGATGAATTACCGGCGGCATTTGAACGGTTTTCTCCACCCCCCATTCAACGGTGATCAGTGATGTAGCCGTGGGTGAGTTGAAAAACCTTCACGCAAAAATGAGATGAATGCACGCAAATGTGGGAAAAAGAAGCGTGCTTTAATGTTAAACTTTGAGCAGAACTACAGAACTCAAACTAAACCGTTTAATCAATACTCTTCACGAGGTTGAGCAACACTCAAGCCGTCGGTGGGACAAAACGAGAGGGGCCCAAATTATATTTAATTCCGGGTGAAGCTCAGTAGCGGCTATAATGCTGTGGAGGAGAGCTTTGTTCTACTCGTATCTACAGCAAACCCATCGGCCATCCTGGCCAGTCGAAGCGAGCCCCCAGTTGGTACGAAATATCATCTGCCTACAAATTGCTACTTGATCTCGTTGACGGCCGGCGTAATATCTGAGGCCCCCTAGCTAGCCAGCCAGTCAGCCAGCCAGCCATATTAATTCCCTCTTCGGGAACCGGAAGTAACCTCACCGGCCGGCTAGGTATTTTTCCAAACGTGTCGGAGGGTGAAGCCCCAGAAGCCGCGTTCGACCGGACGGATATTGTTGTTTGCACCCTCAGCCATTCCCGAGATCTTGGAGTTTATCTTCAAAGAGATGAAATTCATTTCTTGTTTGTATTTCGATAACCGCCCGCAGCCGCCGGCAGCCGAAAACGCGAGGTTTTTGCTTCATCCGAGACCGTTTTCGGGTTTCGGCAAAGAAAAAGGCGACCACCTGGGGCTCGCAAAAGACGCAGAAGGCAGGCAGGGTTCTATTTCCAGCGTGCTGTAGCAGGTTTTTATATATTACGCAAGTTCTAATAACCAGCTCGCGCTTGCTTTCGCCTACGAGTGCGAGCGAGAGAACAGAAAACGAATGAAGGCTAATAATAAGAGGGCTAATAATAAAACGAGGCCCAAAATGGGAAGCAGTTTTGCGCCTTGGCAAAATCTCGCGCTTCTTTTAATCAAAAACTGTAATTAGATGCTCGCTGCATTCGAATGCCACTCAGCGTTCCGGGGAAGAACTGTTCGCGGAAACTGTCGCCCAATTGTTGGGGTTAGCAAAAAGGGGAAAAGACTTTCCCAAACCAGCCTCACATCGGGACAGTTTTTCCCTCCACTACGAGCCCAACCACCCCCATACACACAGAGTACACCCGTATGCATCATAATTTATGATCTTCTTACTTATGCCACACCAGTGGCGTGTGATTTTCGCTGAAACCTGGCGAGAACCGACGAAAGCAGCAGCCGCCATTTCACTCTACCAGCTTGCGGGAGAAATTTGACGGATGAAAGCTTAAGATACTTAAACGCCAACGAACGCATAACGGGGATGGAAGGATGATGGAAATTTTCCATCCCGCTGCATCTCGGCGCTATGAAGATTTATCTCCACGGAAATGGAGCGATAGTTCGCACGGGCGGAATCCCTAACCTGATTGCAGTGATGCACGTTGCAGTAGGTGCAACCCACGGGAACCTGAAAACCCCCATAGCGGGTTGTTTATTGCTCTTGTTTTTTTTTTTTGGTTTGCTTCAAGAATAACTTAACCATGCCCTACGGTAACAAAAAGCGTGTGAATTGTGGTGTGCTAATTTCAGCGATACAATTTCCCAAACACGGAATATTACCCAACACGGATCACCTGTAACCGACGGTAACGACGGTGCTGTGCATGCATTCCTTTTGCCAAACGCGCGTTGATGTATGCTTTCCTTTTTTTTTCTTTGCGGTTGATACGTCCCGAGTCGCGTATCATTTCGCGGAGCACCCGCGCCAAGCGAATATATAATATAATTATGCAAATTTGCTCCTCGGTTATTAGATTTCGTTTTTTTCTTTTGTTGCTTCCTCCTCTCCAGCATCATATCCGGGAATCGCACGCCATCGTTCGGCGTTGTGCACCGAATGCAACCTTGCAGCTGGTTCAAAACTCCTTTAAAGTCTCTCCTTCTCGCTCTCAAGAGCCTCATTGTTTTCAATATGTTTTATCTCACGCTCACGTGAGTGAGGATATAAACGAGGACCTGCCGGGGCAAACAGGGTAATTATTATTAAAGACCACACTCGGTCGCTTTTAGCATGCTGTAAATCGTTGAACGACGTGCAATATTGGATTCAAAAAAAAGGGCTGACAAAAAAGCTCATTTCTGTCATCCTCAAGAAGGCAGGATAAATGTACCACGCTTCGGGGGGTGGGATAGTTTTACACCCACCTGTCGGCAGAGTGAGAGTGCGTCTTTCTAAAGCGACTACAAGACTGCCGAGAGCCTTTGCAAACTTGCCTTCTCGAATAGTGCCCTTTTAGCTGGTCAGTGTTTTTGCGCGTCTAGACACGTTTCTTCGCTCGTTCGTTTGGTCACTCGCTACAGATGCAACGGTTCCCGGACCCGGAGCTAATTCAACGACGCACACCAAGGGCGTGCTCTATCGAGCGTTCTTGAGGCACCTTGTCGTGAATGGTGAAGGAGCTCGATTGTCCGGCTCCAGGCAGCAACTGGTAGGAGATGATGAAAATTTACTGGCCAACCATCCGGCGGCGGAACTCGTCCGACTCACGCTAAGGAAAACGGGGTTTCGAAAACCCCGTAAATTACATTCAGACGACACACACTCGAACTCCCGCCCCATGGGAGGCGTTCGTTCGATGATATGCTAAGCGCGCAACGGTTGTATTTATTCTCCTTCACGCTTCCTAATCCGGCGAGCCGAGCGTGTACCGACATCCTTCAACGTTTCATCGGGAATTAATGGCTTAAAATATTCATTATTCAGACGCTGATGCAAACACATGCGAGACCATCCACCCACAAGCGCGGGAGGCCCTCGTGGTAATGGCCCTCGTGTCACACGCACACATACAAGCGCGCATGGGCGCCGTTCCGATGACTGATGCTCAATTGATTGATGTTTTCCCGGCGCTGCAACGAGCCCGATAATAATGCTTCACCTCCGCCGGGGACGTGGGTGGCGCTGACAAATTTCAAACTATCGTTCGTATCACCGCGCGAGAAGGCGAAGGTTCGCGCACAAGGCAAGTTCACAGGCTGCGTCGGTCCCGGTTTCGGGACGAATTTGGCAGCTAATGTAATTAGTGATCCGAAACCCGGGGGGCTGGAAGCTGGAGCGAATGGTTCAATCGACCGGCTAAAATCAACCTCAGCTGGCAGATAATAAACGCCGCGTTTGATCTGAGCCTGCCCCGGGACGGAATGACACCATCGGGGAGCGAGGATCGGCAAGAATGAATCCTTTGTTCCGGTGGAGCATCATTTTTCAGGCTGACAGCGGTCCCAATGGGGACCACGGGCTGTAAGCGGGTGGTTTCTTGCTCTCCACCCAAAGAAAACCATCGACAGATAGACGATGGCGCTTGGAGTAATTTGTCTGCGGGTGAAATTTCCTAATCGAAATCATCGATTACACGCGTTGTGTGGTGGGTTGTGTTTTGTGAGTAAACGCGTCCGTTTTTCCAAATCAACGATGATCAACCACAAGACCGCAAGCAGTCCTTCGACCTTAAATCAGCCGAGGGCGCGTAATTTGAAACAAAACCGATCGGATCCATGGAGCAGCCAATGGGGCGTGGTAATGGATTAGAAAGCATAAACCACCTTTCGCTTTCTTTTTGGGTGGTTGCAAACATTCGACAGTATAGATCCAAATCGGTATCGGTGGACCGTTTGTTGTCCGCGTTGAAATGTAACAGGATCTCTCGGGGGCGATTGTTCCAACCATCGCGCGAATGTTTCAAATTCAAACCGGCCACTTGTCGGTGAAAACATGTCGGTAATATTTGCCGAATTCAACGATTAATCGCCCCCAGTCGCGGTGTAAGAATCACGGGAAAAGAGGATTCAAGTGTGCTCACTCCCCCTCGACGGAAGGCGCTTGATGGATCGAAAACGGGTGAACCCAGGCATCGCCCTGAAACCTGAGCGGCTTGCGCGAATGTTAAAAACCAATTATCACGCTCACTAGCACCACGTGGACCGAGTGAAAAGTGGGGGTGTAATCCAGCACGGAGGCAACCCCGAAATGTTTACCCTCTCGTCGTCGTCGTCGAGGTTGTCGAATTTCGGAAGTGTTATTCAAAAAGCACCACTCGGGCCGAAAGTAAGTGAGCATTAAATTTATGCTCAAGCACCCGGTGTTTGGGCGCAATCGTCCTCCCGACGGTGGGCGTCCTTTTTCGACCGTGCCCGCCCGCCTCGCGGAAAGATTGATGGATGGGATGGACGCACGGTGAATGGACCGATTGTAAGGGTGGTAGTGCTCGCTCAAGTGGCTGCTGGGTGGGATGGATGGAAAATTAGGGCCACGCTTCTCGGTTACCATAGGGAAAAATGATGAGAGCCGAAAGTGGCCGTCCGTCTATCAGCCCGCACACTAAATGGATGTAAGCCGGGAATTTGAGCTGAAAACAAAATGCTTTTACGGCCGACTAGCGAGAGGGTTAGGAAGAGTAAGTAAAAAAACGCTCGCACACACACACGCACGCGGATAGTTCGCGTATGCAGGGAATCTAGCAGCGAATGTTTGAGACGGATGACATACGCACGCACGCAACTGGAATATATGCATATTTTAAACCAAACTTCATCTCGTCGCCAATGGCTGAACAATTTGCACTTTCAAACATCGCCCTAAAGGTGTGGCTCTTGCCCTGTGGGAAACTTACCATCAGGATATATCGAAAGACAAGTTTTTCTGAGCTCCCACTCTTTGGATACATAATCTCAGAGTAGTGGTAGAACTTTAACGGCTGTGTGGAAAAATATTTCAACTATCAACTAAAACCAGGGGCGACTAAGCGTCTTACTAGTACCGGGATATGTGGCTAATTTTATTTAATTTGTATCGCAAGAAAAAATAACAGAACATAGGTACTAACAGTAGAGTATAGCACATTGCACAAAAACGCTATCGCTAGAAAAAATAACAGAAAATATATACTAACAGCAAAGTATAGCACATTGCCCAAAAATGCATAATATGTAGATATATTGTGCTTATAATAATAATCAGCAACAAAGGGTTTCATTATAAAATTACGTTACAAAAAATATCTAACCATCCGTATTAAATGCGAGTGCATTTTCCAAATATGTCCACAATTTTCAACTGCAATGGTAGCGTAAAAATAGCTACAAAAAAAACATCACCTCATTTCCTGCCCATCTTCACTGCAAACGCCCTCTCACAGCTCATAACGCCCCCGTACAAAGGGGTGTCGCAGCATACTTCCATGCTAATGTACCGCACACACCGGCGCATTCTCTAGAGTGCGATTTGCCATGCCGTTTTAACACCAAACCGAGCGAAATGCCGGAAACCTGACACGTGCTATTTTTTTTATTTTGTGTTTCGTGCCCACACCGGACGCAGAAGAATCCCGCGCGCGCTAGTGTACGCCAGCCAAAGCGCCGACCAAAGCGGGGCGCGAAGTAAATACGAACAATCCCGTGAGGAGCGTTACTGCACACCAAACGGATCTAATGCCGGAAGCGGTTGTACCGGTCGCCCGAAATGGCTCTAAAATTTTCCCCGCCACAGGGTTTGCTCGTGTTCGGGGGCCTCGAGATCAACAAGTTCTCGCCCTTACTTGCTACCCCCGCGAGGAAAACTCCCGGAACACATGCTGGGGAATGTATCGGGCATTCACGACGGTTTCGCACATGCGCCCGGAGTCACCCCGAGATGTCCTTCGCATCCTGGAGCGGTTCTAGGCTCGTGCGTTCGTCAGTTCTCGTACGACACCCGGTGGCGTTGGGTCACGCCGTTTGTCCAGCCGGGTTTGGCCGGTTTTTCCTACTCCTCCGGTAAGCAGCCAACTGCTTTCCAGTAACCGGTAGCAAATTTCACCCGGGCAGCTTGTTTTGGTGTTTTTCGCTTCCAAATTGAAACCGCGAGTGGTACGTTGGTGTCCTTGTGAGTGTGTGTGGGTGGGTTTGTTTAAGAAAGAAGCCGTTTGCCGGATTCCCCCGGAAAGGTGCGGCGTTCGAGAAAATCCCTAGCAGGCGCATGCATGTTTTCGTGTTACCCTAGCAACCGGTACAGAGCTCGTAGCAGCCGCAGATTACGCCTTTCTTTGCACGGAAAGCGCTCAATCCAAAGTGCGAACGAAGAGAAAAACAAACACTCGATTCGGGCACGAAACACACGGTTTTTGATCGAATTACACGTAAATTACTCATCATCTCATCGGCGTGTCGACTGGTTCGGCGGCATCCTCCCGTGGCATTAATATCTAATTGCGTACGCGTCGCGATTGATGCATTTTCGTTGCACCGTACTGCACCGAACTTGGTCGGAATACGCGACACCCTTCGCCGATGGGTGGGTGAAATTATTCATTCGGTGAAATTCGGTACCTCTCCCGGTTGGGTTGGAGGCACGTCGTGGAATGCACCCATGGACGATCCTGCCGACCAGCCAGGGATTATGTGCCCGTGCGAAATGATGGTAATTAAAATTTCAAAATTTTAATCCAATCGCGATGAATATTCATCACCACCGCGCACCGTGTGCGTAATTGCAAAACGCAAACGACCAAGCGCAACCGGAAGTGGTCTCCGCTGGCCAATAAGCGCACGCAGGTCGCCCGGTGTTTGGTGCCATTGTGCAGGAGAGGAAACTCCGGAGGCCGTGTGCGTGTGGGCTTTTGTGAAAACATAAGTGATCCCCTGTGCCGGTAATTAGTCGTCGCGAGCTGGCGATGAGATGTGAGGCAACGTGCCGATGGAAGAGCACGGAATCAGATTCCGGCTGGTGGTGCTCGCGAAAGCCATTTCAATAGCTTTATTTTATTATCTTCCCCAGAGAATGCGACAGCATACGACGCGGCAGTGTTATTACAGTTAATCATTCCCGAGTTCCGAGCGAGTGCAAGTGTTGTGCAGAGAGGTGCCAAAGTGGCCGTAAATTACAAAGATACTCAATCGCAACGTTCGCAAAAAGCCGTACCGGTGCAATAAATTCCTAGCGGCATGCAACGGGCCCCTACTACGAGTGACAAGTGATTCGATTTTCATCATGAAAAACGCATCCATCCGGTCGTCGTTGCTGGTCAAAGTGAACCCGTGTACTATCGAGCGTTATTTCCACGGATCTAGTTGGCCGCTTTCTTTCTGCTACCGGTGCGGCTGGTGATCGGGTTGCTATGGTTGCAGCCCAACGCGTGGGTTAGAATGTCAACGCAGTGAGTGGTGGTGCCGTTTCGTGTGCCTTTTTGCACATGCCAACAACCATGTCCTTTCAGCCGCTACCAAACGTCCTCGGATCGGCCATCGCCTGGCGGTTGCTCCTGGCGACGGCTCTGCTCTGTGGATTACCTCGACCGGTCGCCGGCTACTTCGATCTCTTCCTCAACCATTCCGAGATGATCAAACTGATGGGTAAGTGTATGTGTGTATGTGTGTATGTGTGTATGTGTGTATGTGTGTGTTCGAGTGCCCGAGGTCCTATGCAAATGCTGCAGTGCTTCGTTTATTTAAACCCACCCACCGTGCGGAGCAGCAACAATTGCATCAATTTGTGCAGGTCAGACTGTTAACCTTCGCCATTAACCCTTCGCCCTTTTTGGCCTTTTTGGCGAAACAATCAGCGAAATCGTTGGCAGAGGAGAATCCCGTCCCCCTCCCGGTCCCGGTCTGGTAATAAATCTTCTCTCTCCCTCCATCCGGCGTGGGTGAATGGAAATCAATCAAGCAAACGTACAACCATTTTCATAACTTTGATTTCCTGGCCCCACCTTTCGGTGTTTGGGTGTGTGTGTGTGTGTGCGAGTTACGACTGAGAAAGATGAAAGGGAAATTAATGCGAAGGGATCGGGATTCCGCAGACGATTTTAACCGGACAGTCAGTCAGATTGGCCTGCGTGGATTCCCCCGTCCCCGGCTGGCGGTTTTTCGGACGATCTGCCAACCCTGAACCGAAAGGGTTTCCGACCGGTTTGCGCCAGGTGGAAAGGGCAACCTTTAAGCACCCTTTAGGCAGTTAAAGCACCGAACCATCCATCCCCGGGACCGCATGACGTGAAAACAGCCGAACCGAACGATAAATCTTTTGTTGCGGATGAAGCTGTCCGCTTTCATCGGAATGTCGAGCGAACCCGCGTGGAATTCATTCCGGCCACAATCCGTGGAAGCGGTGAAATGGCCGGATCACTGACGCCGGAGGTTTGAGGGCAAACACGGATTTCGGTCAACCACAAACCGGGTGGGACTTTTTTTTATGTTTCTGTTGTAGAAAGATTCGATTTTGCTACATTCGATAAGCCTACAATTATGGTGAGATGCTAATAAAGCATTTTTTTCTAAAAACAGAATCTTTATGTATTCTCTCGTTCGTCCCCACGGCCCAATGAAAGTGTGTTAATGGGATGCACGTGAATCGTAAATATTTAGGGAAAGTCCTACCATCTTCGACGAACCTTGACCTAATCAAGATAGCACCACGCTAGCTGCTGATCCTCGCGTGTATTTAAATCCTGTCGTGGTTTTTTTTTGCGTTTCCATCCTCACCAAAAGAATGGTGAGCGGTTTTTTTTTTCAAGAAGCCTTAACGTACCTTCCCGGGGGCTCTCAACAAAGAGGACACTTGGCCAGAAATTTAACTTCACACTTAATAACTCGTTACGGGCGAGGAATTATTTATGGGACCCTCCGGACGTAAATGAATCGTTTGGTGAATAAATTATGCCCTAATCAATATTCATCAGTACCCGCCCAAGAGTGGAAATGGAGGGGATAGAGGACAGGGAGAGGGGGTCCTCGGCCAGTCTACGAGGATTTGTCGAGCACACGCCATCTGAACCGATTCCCATCATTATCGACGCTTTGGGTTCCTCCTCACCCACACCGAAGCTCGCGCCAGACTAACGATGCTAATAGCGTTCACCACAAACAACACCCACCACCACCCAGGTTTGAGCCGGTGCAAATGGGACGAAATTAAGCATTCGGAACCAAAAATCGGTACGCGAACCGCGGCTGTCCACATTAAGTGGACTGCCGCAAGCCCGCACAGGATAACATCACATTTACGCAGCCTAGTGTAGGGGACAGAAAGCAAAAAAAAAAACAAACGCACAAAACCGTCGCACGCTAAGTGCGTTTCTCGGCAAATCGAACAGATTAAAAGTACGATGGCTCTTTTTTTTTTGGTTTTTGTGGCTTTCGGGCAGGAGTGCACTTGTGGCGATTTTCGGAAATCAAGCGGCTTCGTTCGATGGTAAATCGAATGGCTAATGTGGGAGGACGATACGAGCTGATATGGCGATCATTGGACGGCAGTTTCCATGAATAGTCATTAGAACGGGCATTAGGTTTACTGAGAATGCTCTGAAGAGTGAAGGTTGGTGAGCTTACGTGCCTTAAGGCTTGCCAGACGTTCAAGAATAAAACCACAAGAAGCCTAATCAGGACGAACCACTGCCTTAAAGTACGATTCTCTCTCTCTCTTTCTGCCACAAAGTGATCACGAGTACCTAGCGAAGCTATTCATTTCTTCAGCAAAACGCCAACCGCGCTTCGTGATAATTTTATCGTCCAATTCCCATCGCCCAGGTGTTGACTGATACCATCTCGCGTTAATGATGCTCTCGAGCGGCATGAGAAATTTGCTCAAGTACCATTGAGGTCCCGCCTCAACGCTCGAGGCAATTCGCCAAACAGTTTCGAGTTTGGCATCTCTTAGGAATGTTTTTTGGGGGAAAATTGAAATGATAAGAAGGTGAGACCAGTTTCCCGTCGTCATGCAAAACGAAAGCGAGATGTTTGGTGGTGGTGGTGATGGTGAAAAACCAAACGATACCCACGATGCTTGACAGCCTATTGAAGCGATAATTATATACCCAACATTCCACGCTAATGCGGCTCGTTTGCGGCGACGAAACCATCGATTGGAATCGTTTCACCCAAGCGCTAGACAAATAACCGCGCAAAAACACGCCAAAAGCGCGCCACGCGCGATCAGCAAATGGGTCATCTCGCGTGCTGGTATCGTGCATTGAGGCGCCATAAATAAGCGTGAAAGCCGTGGCGACACGGACTGCATCGAAACGGCCCCATTATTAACAAATCCACCGCGTGGGGATTCGTGGTGGGCTCAATTTTCTTAAAAGCCCCACCACACACACACACACACGCCAATCGGCTTTATCGATTTGCCATAATGGCCACACGCGTCGCCATGTGTAACTAGCGTAAACACTTCCATATTTTACGGCCAGCGAATGGCCACAGCGGATGCGTGCAAAAAAGGGTGCGCCCCATTGATGCGTGAGCTGTTAACACAAATCTCGCCAGCCGTGCGTGGTGGCGTTTACATGGTTGCAGATCCGTAAACGAGCACCCAATCGGTTACGATTGTGCATTGCAGTGGTTCGAAGGAGGTGTGGTGCTAGCAAAACATGGTCACCAACTCAACGCATGTTAAATGCTGTGTCCCCAAACGAAAGAAACAAAAAATGCTGCTCTCACAAGCGATAGTGCTGACAAAAAAAGCAAGCTGATATTGAATTAAAGCTGCGTTTAATTGACAACACCACCACGAAGGATTAGAAGGATCTTTGGGGGCTCAAAAAAACGCTAAATACCGTTTAACATACGCCTGTTCGGTGGAGCTCTCACACAAAACGACTCCTCCGTAGCTCCGCGGAACGAACGCCACCAACTCCCACGGAACGGTTCCGTTATCCGAGCGATTTATCAATTTCACGGGCCATAAATTTTTTCCACGAGCTCATAATTTTATGATTGCTTTCGCTCGCCTCCCCCCTGGCTCGGGCGGACTCAATTGACCAGACGGCATGTGGTATTGTTTCGATCGGGACGGGAAGGGCGAAAAATCGAAGCCAAAGCAAAGAAGAAGCACACACTGCCAGAGCGATGCTGAAGGAATGCAACGACTCAATACCGTCGTCCGATACACACACGAAATTGACACGAACTGTTGGCTCGTGGCGCGTTGTGGCATCCGCAATCGATGCTACTTGTTTTTATGTTGCCGTAGGTTTCGCCGAACCGGGCAGTGGAGTTTCTTACGGGGTTTGTGTTTTTATCCGCTGGCCGAAAGCCCGGCACCGAAAAGAAACTTTGGTTTTGTTTCACGACGCGTGAGAGTTGAAATTGCGTTTCTCGGAAGTTGGTGGTCCATTTCAATTAGAGGGAAATTTGTCGCTCACGTAAGAGAATCCGCAAACGTTGACGAAAGACCCGCGTCGTCGTCGTCGTGCGATCAAGTGCGATTCAGCGATAATAATAAAAAAAAAACACTCCCCATTCCGGGAAAAGCCCCCGGAAGATGGAAAGCGAAGTAGGAAATGTTCCCTGAAGTTCCTGGGCCTGGGCGCTAGTGGACAGTTTTTGTGCGGCCACCATACATCTTATTTCGCCATAAATCGACATAAATGTCACTTGAAATCAATTTATTATCCTCCGATATTTATTGGTATTGGCGAAAATAGCGTCCCCATAAACCAAACGGGTCGGGTGGCCTCGGAAGGCCCGGGTTGCGAGGACAGCAAAAATCGATGTTAATACCCACCGACCACGGGAGCATCTTTTGTAAAGTTTTTCCTTCGATCGCGCCGACCCAGACATGGATGGTGCCGAACGAGGGAGGTCGAAGAAGAAAAAAAAACGCCAGGAATTACCTCCAAGGAAATTGATTCTTTTTGACGTGAGTTCATAGCATACGGTTCCGTTGGAGCCTCGTTTAGAGAGGGTGCACACACATACACACACGAGCACGCGTGGCATGATTTATAGGTCTGGTGCACACAACACCGCTTCCGTGGGAAATGTGCATCCATTAGAGGGAGAGCGTTAGGGTTAGGAAATTGCCTGCATACTTCCGGCTGTGGGGTTTAACATGGATAAGGAAATACGGCATCGTCTGCTCTATTTGCTGATAGTTTCGTTTAATAACGATCGCGCGCTTCATCACCGTCGGAGCAACAAAAAAAACAGTCCATTTTGGTGTCCTACTTTCGTGGAAAACCCACCCAAAACCTGCACAGGTTGAGCTTGTGCCCAAGAATATCCTAAATACCACCGTGTCATCATCATCATCTCAAAAATGTCACTGTGCTTGTGACACGCTATGCAAAGAGAGTGCACCGAGGCCGAACCGACGAGCGACATGTACCAAGGTCGAAAAGAGCCACCACTCGCGGCTACCTTAGAGAATGTCAGCATACATCTTTAAAGCTCGCCGATCACAAAAAGGCTCCCCGAGGGTCCTCGTGTATGTGTGCTCTTACAATCATGCTTCTTATTTCATTTCTCTCGTTCTGCCACTGAAAAACCCCTCCGGTGGGGCTCTTTTCAATCAACCCTCAGGCGGTGCTTCTAAACCGCCAGATGGGTTTGTAGGACGAAAGTTTGTTTAGGCGCACAGCCCCCATGTCATCGGTGTGCTAAAATCACAACGGATGTTTGTGCTGGAATGGCAGCAAAATTTATCTTGCACCATCGTGTGACAGTTCGTGAATTATGAAGCGGTCCGTTCGTCCGACCGACCGGGTGTTTTGTGTGGGTGTGCACTTGAATTAGAGGCCAGTGTCGTATAACAGATTCGAGATCACCTCGACGACGAGCTGCTGCCAGAGGGCCACCGTGTGTTAGTTATGCCGGTGGATGCACGTTCGACCAAGGGGAGAAAATGTTTGCATATAATTGACCACAGATTTAATAATTTCTCTGCGCTGGTGAGTTGTATCCTCGAAAGGGAGCAAGCGCCATATCACCATCATATCTCAGGTATAAATTCGAACCGACACCAATGGCGAGGGTGCGTTCATATCCGAACGAACGGACGGAGACTACCACATACATTAAACATAATGTCTATTCTTTTAACGGGACGCGCCGGTGGCATCCGAGTTCTTCCTGGCATGCAAATTTTGGCACGGCACGTTGCCAGCAAAAAGAGCTAGAAGAAGCTTTCGAGCCCAAACCACGCTTGCGTTCACGAGAATTATCCCCGCAAAAACTAAACCCTACTCGAGCGGGTCATACTCGATTTCACGAAGAAAAAAAAGGCAGACATCACATTCCTCGACTGCCGAATGAGTACATCAAAAACATGGCATGCCTTTTTCCAGCCAATGATTCCTACCGAACTGGGCGAAGATTCGCCACCTCCAGCGAGCGAGACAGCGCGCAAGCAAATGGGCGCCCCCATTAAACGTTATCTAAATGCAATTTATGAACGGGAACGATGAGCACGATAAAACTCCGAACCCGTCACCGAGAACGTCAGACGTGCGCAAGACAATCGTATGGACGAAAAAACTCCCAACTGCAACAACAACAACATATCCCTTCGAAATTTCTAGGAAAAAAACCGCCTCGCAAAAGACAGACGAAGACGTGGAAGCTGCGCCACTGCTCTGGGCTGTGAAGGAGCATACACACGGGGGATATAGAGCTGGGAACCAAACACACAGTGGAAAAAAAAACATGGCGGAAACCTTTTATGCAACGTTGAAATTTTATGAACTTTCCATTCATTCAACCCCTGCGTTTTGCGTGTGGTGGCCGCGCGACGGAGAAGAACTTTTTCGGCCGTGGCCAGGAGTTCGCCTTTGCCTTTATCTTTTTATTTTATGGGGGCGGGGAGGATTGCCACCCCGTGTAGAAAAAAAAAAACAAACCCCACGCCACGCCAAAGATTTCCGCCCGCGCTTCACGCATCATAAACGCAATCTGAATATTTCATGCAGTATTTTTTCTAACGTTTCGCTCGCACGGCGTTTGTTTTGTTGGCACTCGGGTTGGCTTTCGTGAGCCACGCGGTATATTTGCAAGAAACTTATGATTTGATAAGGGAAAAAGGAGACGGTGGTTGGGTGAATAAAAAAAAAAGCAACCAACACGAATCACAAAAATATGATCAAACGTAAATAAACGGTTTTTCCTCCGGCGCGAAAGAGGCGCTAGTAGAACCGCGGGTCACCGGAGTTTGGCTGGTTTGGCCACAGTCCTAGACAGAGAGAGAGAGAGAGAGAGAGAGAGAGAGAGAAAGATAGGCAGCTGGAAAAGCTTTGATGTCGCATCCATCCGAAGGTTGTGCAGCTGACAGCGCTCCGGCTTTATTTATGTTGCGAAACCGAAATCACTCCGCTTCAAATGCGCTCGAGACGACCTGGACGCCACCGATATCTGCCACTGCCATTGCCCCGTAGGACAATCCGTTAAAAGGCATGCGTTACGTTTCGGGTAACGTAATTATCCCTACTCTCCTCCTCAGGACAGGACAGGACGCACGCCATAAAGCGCACCATTAAACGAAACGGCATTGTGCTTAAGCTTGCGTTCCACCCACTGGGGGGGGGTGCTAGGAAAATTAAAACGATATCTTGTCACCATAGCAAAATGCGAGCGTGCGCGCGAGTTTAAACGCCCACACTTCTTCCGAGTTCCACCAAGGGCGAGGGAGGTTGCTTGAAATGTTTGCGTCGTTTGATAAGGAGCTAATTTTTCGGGCCTCCCGTTTTCTCGGTTAATTCCTTATTGCTTTCGAGTGCTGCGGGGGGGGGGGGGGGTGATTTTTGTCTTTTGAAAACTGTCTCCCCCCTATAAAATTCACGCAACCCTGCGTCGCTTTCGGGAAACTCCTTCCCAAACTGGAGCAGCGCGTAGGAGAACGCCGCCATTTCCATTTCCCAGACAAATAAAGAAGGTAAATCCTGCTTCCGTTCTACATGACTCACAATTTGACACACAAACACACACAGAGAAAAAAAGCGATACAAAAATAGGGTGGAAAAGAAACCGACGTGGGTGTGGGACGGGAGTGTCTTCCGTCCCCCCTTCAACCACCCACTCATCCTACGATTGCCCAATCTCGCTTCCAGGAGGCGGGTTTGAATCAAAGTTGCCGCTTTTGTAAAATTTTCACTCCGGCCTGCCCCAGCGAGGTTCTCATTTTTGGCTTTGTTTAATTTCAATCCAAAACCCACCCCCTCGCCCGGTGGGCCTCCCGGTTTGTGGCCCTCACGCGATAAGGCACTCCCGCCAAACGGTCTGCCCAATTTCCCACAGGAAACTCTCTCCCTGGGGGTTGCACCGGGTAGAGGGGGCACCGGGTAGCGGGCTGCGGATTGCTGATTCCATGAGTGGCTTCAATTCCGAGTGCGTGTGTAGTCGGTTGGAAATATTTCACCCCGGAGGGCGTCGTGCAAACCCTGCCAATACAGCGGGAAAGGATATCCTCACCATCGACGGTGCACACGAGACAAGCGCGAGACGCTGGAGATAAGTTTTTGTGGGATTTTGGTGCCGCAACCCTACAGTACAGGTTCTGGTCTTCTGGCAGGACGTCTGGCAGGGTGGTGGTTCCATCTTGACTGCGCCACACGTGCCGCAAAAGGAGCCTTACGATGATATCTGCTCGCCCCAAAAAGCGAGGGTCGAACTACCGGTGGGTGGGAAAAAGGGAAAAGGGTTCTGTATTCAATTTTCATGATAAATAAAATTGATAGTGATGGCGCCGGTGGTGGCCAACGGCGTCGACGGACGTCTTTCGACTGACGGAATCGCATCTCACGACTCACGCCCGGCAAGGGAACCACTTTAGGAGCCACGAGTGCGAGAATCCGGCGAAAGGCCACACTCTGTGCGGAAACTTTCTCCGGTCCCGAAGCAAGCGGCTGATAATTGCATTCCGGTGTGCATGTGCAATGTTTCGCAATTTTCGCACGTTGTACCACTCGCCACCACTCCGGGTTCGAACGCTAGCACCATCCGGCAAGCGAGCGGACGAGCGAGCACATTTTATCAATATGGTAATAGTTTGCACCGAAAGTTGGTCACTTAGCATAATTTCCAGCATATCGTCGCGCTCGCTTGCCCGCCGGGCGCTTTAGTGGCAGCGGGCGTAGAAGTTGTCCCAAGCGCCCACACATCACTTTGCTGATTCATTTTTGAGCTTTTGAGCCAGCCGTGTGGTTAGGCGAAACACCGGTGAAGGAATCTGAAATCCTTCGAATGCAAAGTTTTTGCACACGTTAGCCGCTCAGAATATACACCGGTAATGAACTAATGTCATTCTTTTTCGAAAAGAATTTGTATATGACATTAAATTTTATATCACTTCTTTTTCTACTTCGTATTCATTCAAACGAAAAACCATGGGTTACTATGATCCTGACAAATGAGGTTCATTACCTCGCATTCAGCGACATAACCTCACTTTATCGACTTCATCGGCATATCCTTACGGGTCTAGTGCTTGAAGCTTGGCTTGATTTTGACATCAATATTTTCCTAATGGATTTTTGAGAGTACATAAGTAATTCAAAATAAATCAATATTTCTTAACAAATACGATTGAATATGATATTTTTCTATTATTTGATTGTAATTAGTCGTCAAACAGAACTTTTCTTCACATTTTGGTTTAAGAACATAACTAATGAGAGTACATAACTAATTAAAAATAAATCAACATTTCTCAACAAATAGATTGAATATGATATTTTTCTGTTATTTGATTATAATTAGTCGTCAAATAGAAGTTTTATTCACATTTTGTGTAAGGATATGCACAGGAATTCTATTACTCACCTAATTCACGCAGCATTTGTTCGCTCACCCAGGAAGTGTCTGGAAATAAAAACAGAGAAAAAAAAAACGTATTATTTACATACGTTTCACCACAGAAATTCCGAAACGTACTCGAAGTCGAAGCTTAAATGATACAGCTCCACCTCGTGCAGGCGAGTGTGCCATTCAACGCACGCCTGCACAAAGAATTAATTTGGCGCTGAGTATATCATCCGATTTTAAGACCACTCCACCAGCCAACCTTTAGCTGCCAACTCCCGGCGGCCGTATGTAATGAACTTTTGCCAACTACAGCCCGACCGGCTCATAAGGAAATGAGAAATTTCGAGCCAAGATTCATCGCACTTCGGGCTACACCACACCCACACGCACGCCCGTTGGGCGCTAACCGTAGGCTAACCGGGGAAAAGCGACGGCGTGTGTTTCTCATTGTTGCTCCGAATTTCCGTCGTGCTAAATTACCACCACCCACCGGACCAGCGCCCCCCCACCATACCCCTATTAACGCAAGGCGCCCGCCGGAAAAGCGCCACAGTTCGCACGCCGTGTTGCTTAATCAAGTGAGACATGGTTCTGCTCGCTGCCACGTTCCCATACGTGCGCCGTTTGTCATTCTATTTTATGGTACCGATGTCGCCCTGTATGTAACTCGCATTTCCGACATCCGCTATAAAAGCCAGTTTCGCTGACTCGACCGAAATGTAAAGCGTCCCGGGTTCTCAGTTTGGGGTAGATGAGGTAGATCTTGGAGTAGATCGCATCTGGGAGAGCTTGTTGCTGTTGTGTCGCCGTTGCCGTCCCAAAGGTTTACCAGGAGCGAAAGCTTTGCAACAGAGTCAATCCTGGAGGCGTCTGCACAACGTACGTCCCTTCGTGACGCCATATATATATAGGAAGCTTGTGCTCGTGCTGCTGTTGCTTTCACCGAACCTCATTACTCGCTAACAAGGGGTTAGATATTTTATTTTAATTACGTACCAAAGAGAATACAGAACGCAGAACCCTTTGCCAAGCAGCAGCGCGGTTGGGTTGTGGTTCCTCCAGCCGGTAGTCAGTCCGTTACGGTTTTGTGGGGCACGTCTTACGCATGGTGCCATTCCATCAAATTGCATCCGTTTCCGGAAGCTGAAGCGCTTCATTTACCGCGCTCGTAAGACCGTTTCTTGTGGCACCTGCTTCTTTGTGTTTTCTTGGCGTGTTTTCATTACTTGTTCGCACACACACCTTTTACAATTGCAGTCTTTGAAAATGGGTGGTTTTCTCTTTCTCATCCCTCGCAGGAATCGAAGCGGACCTGTTTTACGTGCGCGACGGTGCCCTCAACGATTACGCCATGAGCTTCGTAGTGCCGATGAAGCCTGGCATCGAGTTCTTACGGTTTTCCTGGCAAAGCCGAACGGCCTACCCGGTAAGTATGGTGCAGTTTGCTGCTCCCCATAACTCTAGCAATAAACGTTGCGCGATTTCTTACGCGCACTTCAATTCGAATGCATGTCCAAAACCACCTTTCGCTCGAGTGCAGTCATCTGATCGTCATCCTTCACACTCCGATGGGGGTGAAATTTCCCAAGCTATCATACCCCCAATCGCCCGTGGTGCCGCATTCCTGCTTAAATTTCAACCGTGCGCATCATCACGTTTATGATGTCTGATCGGAATATGCGCTTTTATCCGCACTCGTTAGTTCTTTTGCTTAGTGCTGCTCCTGCGGTTTCCCAAGCTCTCCCAAAAGCTTCCCATTTAAGGAAAGCGCTCGAAAACCCTCGAAGGGATGCGACGCAAACACGCCGTGTACACAATGGCGTTTTGGGAAGGAGCGAAAGAGAAAGAGTGTACCAATTCCGCACCATTAAACACGGAATTGCATCCGACGGGCACTGGGCGCACGATAGCCATCGAACGGTCGAACACAGCGATCCTGCTGCTGTTGACGTTGATCCCGACAAACGTGGATTACTGTTCGCCTCTTAGATCGTCCTCGTTTCGGAAGATCCCATCCGTAAGGAAGCGTAACTCTGCATTACAATGAAGCGCCAAGGCAAGGCGCGAACAACGATGCGATAGATCGGACCACGAACCAGCCAGTTTATGATTCTGGGTAGTGGGCTTTTTTTCCTTCCCTTTTGCTCCACGTTCAAAAGCTTCCCAGAATGGCCAGACAGTCAGGCTAGCAGGCCATCATGTCTACCAAGGCCCCACTATCCGTTGCATGAGGATATTAGTGCGAATTTTTTTTCACGTATAGTTTTTTTTCTTCCTTTCCAACCACGAGACTTGTGTCGACGCGTCGTGCTAACACGCTTGTCAGCACACGCTAAAGCCCCCTTCCATAGGATCGTGTTCCGTGATCCGGTTTTCCCGGGGGTTTTTTTTTTTGTATGCGCCCTAAACGGCGGGCGGCCTTTTTCCACCCCCAAAATGGCTCAAGCCACGAAATTATTCCACCGTGCAGCAATGAAAGAAAAACGAAGCATTCTCCATTTTCCATACTTACTGAGCCAAGAAGAAGGAAAGTTAAAATTATCAAACTATCTCAATGTTTCTCAGCTGTTACACGCGGCCACGACGCCGCCCCGTGTGCGCTTTTGTCCTTGTGCACGGGTTCTCGTGGGGTGGGGGCGTACAAAAGACGGAAAAAAACGATCCCCGTCTTCATTTCCGGTGGAACTGGGTCAACTTCATTTGCGCCCGTAAGCCGTTCGGGAAGCAGTTTGAGTTAACAAAATAGACCATTATCGGGCCGAAGCACGAGGCGGGTGTTCGGGAGGGTTTGCTTAAAACACCGTGTCGTGGGAAGGCGGCGGACGCGACCCATGTCCCTCGCTCCCATTCCCCTTTTCTTTGTGGTGGAAAAGTGGCGAGTGAAAAACTTTTACTCCCTTCACAAGTCAGCCAACCAGCCAGCCAGTTCCTGGACAACGACGACGACGTTCCGTTCTTCTTCGCGCTCATTCCAGCGTTACTTCGTCGTCGTCTAATTTTACATGTTGATGGGAAATCGTCCAAAAGTTTCGCGCGGCCCTCGTCCTCGTCGTCGTCGTCGTCGTCCATCCTCCGGCAGAAAAAAAAACGAACGTGAAGTGGAATAAAAACTTAACGCCAAACCGCGCGGTCTGTGGGTTTGTGTGTGGGTGCGGTTCATTTCGGGAATGGTGTTTTGTTTTGCATTTGTTTGCCTTTTTTGCCGAACAAGGTGCTCGACAAGAGGGCGCACAAAAAATAAATAAATAAAGCGAGAGGCAAAGGCAAAGAAAGGCACTTCCTTTTTGGGAAGTAAGTTGTGTGGGAAAATCGTCTCCGCTGGTGCCCATTTTCCGGGGTTATGCAAATGCGCCGCGATGATGAAAGGGCTATTTGTTTTTTTTTATTCGCTTCCTTTCCGCGAAGGAGACATTCCGTTTGTTTGTCTAATATTGTTGCCAAATAAAGACCGGTTAAACACGGCAAAACACGCACAACACGTGTCCACGGGAGCTGTTGCTTCTCCTAAAGCTGAGCTCATTTTGTACGCACGATTCGGTTGATTTCGGGAAGAGGATTTTGCAGAAACAGCCGTGCCATAAGTAAGTGGAAAAATGTTCAACCCGAAAATATCGTCCATCGATTTCGCTCGTTCTTACGAGCGGTGGATTAATTTAAATCAAGAACCAATTCTTTACCGCACGGAAAGCGCTCCAAAAATAAGCGAGAAGAAAAAAATAAAACCCTTTCGATCGGGCGAACCGCCATAAATTTCAATTTCCACCGACACCGACACACATACGCGCGCTCGCTCGTTCCTCCCGAGTTCCGGTCAAGCGTGTGAAACCCCCCAGCGTGCGGTTTATTTGTTCGATTCTCGATCGAAAATGGGTGGTAAATGCGCACAACCGTAACCGCCAAGCCGGACCAGAACCGTGGCCATGTTTTGGGGGGTTTTTTTCGCCGACTCACGCGAAAATTCGAGCGGAAAACCCCGAAAACCCGTTCAACAGATACGCTATGGCGCGAGAACTGACGCCGGGTGCGATGGGGATGTGGAGGAGGTCTTCTCTTTTTTTCCCCCGAGGGAATTGAGAAGGGGTTTTCTTTATGCGCTTTCTCTCTCTTTCTCAGGGAAGCATTACCACCGCCGGTGGGTCGAATGAAATGAAAATTTATCTCCCGATGGCCAGCGTGCACATTCGTCAAATAACAGGGGAAAAAAAGGGAACCCCGCACGAAAGGATAAGAATGTGCTCGTTCCAGCAACGCTGGCCAGAAGAAGGATTAGTGACCGGGTCAGGCATTAGAACGGTTTAAAGCGCCCCATCAATACATCTTTGATCGAAGCCGGAGTGGTGTGTGGGTGGGTTATTCTATCGCCGCCCCCGATGGCTTTAAATCTCCTTCTCTGCTACTCAAACTAGCTCAGTCCTTTATGCGCGGTTTGGCTATTTTCAAATTCATACATTTTAAAACGCTCACCCCCGGGGGTGAGGGCATTATCCCTTTTTGACTTTTCCCTTGGGGGGTATGGAGCTGGGCCACATAGAACTCGCTTGGCGAATTATGCTCGGATCCGTAAATAAAAGCGCATCTTCATGCTTTTCGCCCGTAATGAAGTTACACGCAACGCCATTAGGCGCTGGGTAGAACTTTTGCCACGCGCTAATGGAACCCATCTGTGGCCGTTCCTTCGTTCCCGTTGGTCTGTCTTCCTTTTCCAAACTCACTTCGAACGGTGGTGGGTTTTCCTGTTGGGGAGGTGGGGGAACTCCAACGCGCGATCCGTAAACTGACGGAACTAATAAAGTTATGCAGAGTGGCTTGCGCGGATAGGCGTGTTGCTTTTTTGGCCGAACCTTTTTACCAAAAGCCCCACGACCACGCTCTCTCTCGCTCTCTCTCTCTCTCTCTCTCTCTCTCTCTCTCTCTCTCGCGCCGGCTTGCCCTTCGAGAAACGTCCCCACTCCGAAGGGGGAAAGGATCAGGAACGCGTCTTTCCCGCTCGGTCCCTTTAATGCAATCAAAAGCGTTGTCTCCGACCGTGTCCGTCGACATCTAGCCGGGAGAGGGTCGTGTCGTGTTGCGCCCAGTTTAAATCCGAACGAGCTCGGGAAACACACTTCCAGTTTCCCGCCCGGTTGAGTGATTTAATTTGTGAACCGAGCCCGACGACTTGAACTTTCCAAAACGTCCGGGTCGCCTAAATCTGGTGAAATAAACTCAATTAATCAGATCGCCGCGCTGCGCTGGGAAAACGTTCGTCTACGATCCTCCGTTGTCATTTGCATCGGCGAGCTCGGAATCAAAATTCAATCAAAAAATTTCGGGAAACACGCCCTGATTGCGACACGGGCAGTGTCTGGCGAGCGCGAGCGCGAAGGCGGAAGTAAAGAACAAAGCAGCGAAGTTGGTCGACTCCATCCACCATCGGTCAAAAGACTGTCCCTTCAAAAGACTGTCCCTTCAATCAATACCTTTTTATAATTAGATTTTTGCCACCGCGCTCGCCTCTCTCTCTCTCTCTCCTTCTCTCTCTCTCTCTCTTGGAACACAGACACAAAAAAGGTGAACTATTCGGTTCGCGCGAGAGTCGATATTGCTGCCATTATTTTCATTCCCACCCACCGGAAAACCGTTACACATCCCTTCTTCACATCCGGCCCACGGCACCATTGCATTGGACTACCGATGGCTATTTGTTGCTTGCGATTTTAATGCGATTACCGCCGGCGCAGACGGGAATCAATTAGTTCTCTTTGTTGTTTTTAATTAGATTGCGCAAGTGAGAGAGATGCGCGTGTCGGACACTCCCCGGTGATTGTTTTTTAGCAGTCGAAAGTTTGGTGGTGCTCTTGTGAACCGAAAACCCGGAAATGACACGACGAATGGGCCTCTGAATGTGAATAATTCATTTGTTTACACATCGACGATGTCGACATCCTTCCTCAGGACAGGGATTTAAGGTATCTGCCATTGGAACAAGCTGTTTAAGGCCCGTTACGGCGTTGTGTGATGGGTGTTGGTGATGAGCCTAATCCGAGCTAATGTGCTACGGTGTTCACGGGAATATTGGTTTCAATGCCTGATTGGATAGTTATTCGGTGGTGCTAGCATTTGCGGATGCAGCTACCGATAACGCCTGAACCACTCACGCCGTAACGCTATCCTTTTTCAACCAGTTATGGTAGTCCTGCAGGCGAATGCGCTACGAATTTGTGACTTGTCACACCTTTTCTGGTCGTAAAATTGATTGGAAAACCATACAACAGTTGCATTCTCACGTTAAAACATCCATTGGGATGATTTACGTAAACAAGTTTAAGACAAAAACTTGAAAACTTCAAGTGTTCTCTTCCAATAACATGCCTCACAACACGACAGCTAATTTGCACCAATTATGCTCCCAGTTATTCTCGGTTTAAGTTCAACAAAAAGAAACGAAAGAGCAGTTTTTGCTATTCGATCATTTTTATCACGGACAGTCACGGTTTTCAGGGACTCCCCTTTGCAAACTTTCGCCTGCCGAATAGAACAGACAGCAGTCTCATCCGACAGCAAAAAACCCCCAAAAACGCAAACAGATCCTTGCCCATCCTAGAATTGGTTCACTTCATTAGCGTCGGTGGCGTCACGGTGTTGCCAGGGCAAAACTGGCTTCAAAAACTCGCCCAACTCAACCCAACGCAATCGCACGCCCATGCAAAGATCAATCAACACAAACGGTCGGAGGTTGCGAAAGCGTGCCGGCAGGGCAAATTTTAATTAAAAGCATCGTTACATACTTTCTCTGACGGTCGCTTGACGGTACGGTAAAACTTTCCACCAACGCAACGCCACCCGTTGATTGCAGCCGAATGGTTCATTAACGATATCGAGCTGAACCCTCGGATGGATGGAGGTCATTATCAGCAAATTCATCCGCCGTTCGCCGCCGTGCTGATTCAATATTGAATATTAATTTATTCTTTCGAGCAGCACCAGCACACCGAATGATGAGCGGCGTGGCGTGGGCGTCGAGTCCATCGATTATCATCAATTAAGATGTCCCATTCAACGGCACCGGAATGCATGCAGCGAGCTTTCTTCGTCTTCTTCTGTCTGTATCTAATCAAACGTCTCTGCCGCTGGTTCGTTCGCAGCTTCCCTACACGATATCGGTGCACTACGACGGGAACGATGGTGCCCTGCAGCATCCCGAGCTCGACATCCCGACGAGCGGCATCATTCCGCGGACGGTCGAAAGCTTCACCGTGCATCTGGTGTGCTGGGGTAACGTCACGAAGGAGGTCGCAGTTGGTATTCACCTGCACGTCGAGGGACCCCCGAAGCACAACGACACGAAGCTGATCATTAAGCGGAACAAAATTTGCATCAAAGGTGAGTTTTGGTTGCGAGGCGTTTTTGCGTGAATTCTTAAAAAATGCACCTATTCGCTTTGAGGGCTTTGTTGCTTTTTTGGGCTTTGAGGAATCGCTTTCTTTTTAACCTGTTTCGCGGGGAATGCTTTATGTTCCGTAGTATTGATCTTTTGATTATGATTCTTCGCCTCCGACGTAAGTGTTTATCATCCGCCTGGGTGCTGCCAAAAAAAAACCTCTGTCCAACAATCGGCTTTGTTTAGAATTCATTCGCCCTTGCTTTCCCAATAATTCGATTAACAGCGTGCAAAACGAGAACCGAAGAATGCACGCAGATAAATGGAAAATATTTTATTGCCCACTGCCACCGATGGAAGGGTTTTCGCTTTCAGCTTCCCGGCCCGTTTCCTAGTGCCAGATGCCACTAGGTGAATTCAGCAGCAGAACTTCGACCTGACGGGTTGGAAACGAACCCGTCGGCGGTTTCACCACACCGGACAGACAGCACCCGACCCAAATCTATCGAACGTTGATTGCATCATATTCATTCGCCTATGCTTGCCTTTCTTTCGCATTTCTTTTCTGGCTGATATCGGCGTGCAAATCGATGCGGCATAAAATGCAAATTGATGTGTTCGATGATTTTGCTTTCGCCTTCCCCCAGCCAAAACGGTTGCGTGCGCCCCGGGATGGGTGGGTTTATTTTATTTTTACTGTTTTTTCTTTTTCGTATTGCTTTTTCATTTTCCCCTGAACCGATTTAGAACAGATTATTTGGGATAAAATATTCACACAATCGGGGCAAAAATGCGAGCTCCATTCGTGCACGCACGGGATGCCGTTGGCAGGAAACTAATTCATTTTGCAAATAAGAATGCGAATATCCTTTAAACAGCTGGCTTGGGAGGGACAATTTTGCTCCAAGCTAAGAACCATGTTAAATTAAATAGACTGCTTTCTTAAATCATCAAACAAAATATATATTAAAATGTGATCCCACTAAACAGTTATATCTATCGCTCGTGATCACTGCAAGATTTAGTCGTTTCAATTAAAAGGCCCGATAAATGCTACGAAAACGTGCCACTATGCGCGTTGGTTCGACTTAAGTAAACTTTCTCTCTTTCACCATTCCCAATTCCCTATCAAACTTCACTCTCCCACAAACGCGTTGGAATGCGATAAATTTCAATTAATTCCTCCCTCGAAACTGCTCCCTTACACCGAGCAAACAAAGACACCCCATTCGCAAAGGGGAAGTTAAGAACGTTAAGAAGCGAAGGCATATGGCCATCATTCCCTGCAGCCCACGCGACCGCAACCACGTGGGATTGGGGGCCGAATTAATCGAGGCTTTTCGCGAGTTTATTACGCCGAGAACATTCCTTAAGTCGAAAGCCCACGGCTTGTATCTATTGGCCAAAGGAAAAAGCAACAGCCAAAAAAACAAAAACCCCAGCGAAGTAATGTTTGTGTTTTTAGCCCACATCCGAAAACCCTCAAAAAGCCGGCGGTGGTTCGCAAATTTAATAGCAAAAATGTTCGCTTCCCACCCAGTAGCAGGTTTATGATTTTCGATTCTCGTTTCACGCGTCGCTTCAGGTATGCATCCGGCCCGGAATCGTCTGCCAGCCGCGGAAATAGCACCCCAGCAAGGACCGGCCCTACTGGGGGCGGCCGCGTGTGCCCTCGGACTCGTGCTGGTCGTGGGGCTTATCGCGAGCGCCATGTACGTGCGCGCCCGAAAACAGATTCGGCAGGACTCGCTGCAGTAAGTATGCGCTTAGATCGTGCCGGCCCTAATTAATGGCTAATCGCGTGGTAATCTCTTTAAAAAAATGGTTCGTACCCATCTTCTTGCGTTCAACCAATCATGGGGTGATTTTATTTTTAGGTTTTAATTTCAAATTAAAGACGCATTTTAATCCACCCGCCAGTGTACCTGGTGGAATGTAGTTCTCCCTCGGCCCGAAAAGGGATGAGCGCTCCAGCGCTCGGTTGTCGTAATCTTTTAACCAACAACGCCTGCACGTGTCTTACTTTCATAGCGTTGTTTGCAATCTCCACCCGACCAACGTGCTAATATCGGTCTTGTTCCTTCGAAAAGAACATGCACAACCGCTTGCAAACGTGTGCTGTCTCTCTCTCTCTCTCTCTCTCTCTCTCTCTCTCTCTATTCTTCGACGTCGACAACACGGGATGACGTGGACGGTAACACATGTCTGAACATGTTCATTTTAACCGAACTGTGGCGAGTGACGAGAAAATGTGCCTTGTCCTCGTCCGTGTGGCGCATCCTTTTTTTTTTTTTGCACCCACCCATCGATTTCCCACCCGGGGGATTTTTGAAGCGCAGGGACAAAACCGGACGCATCCCGGATAATCCCGACAGCTGCGATGGCCGGAATTTATGCTTCATCGATCTTGCTTGTGCAAGACGGTCACCCATCGCACTTGCATCGGCAATGAGCTCACTCTCCAAGCACGATCGGTTCCGATATGCTGTTTGAAAATACGTCGCTTGGCCCTTCGGAAGTGGGGGCGCTACTGACACCGATGTTCGTTGCATTATTAATGTCATGTGTGTGTATGTTTTTTTTCTCTCTCTCTCTCTATTTTCCCTCGCACCCCCGGTAGTACCAGCTTCACTACGGCGGCATACGGCAGCCATCAGAACGTATTCATCCGGCTCGATCCCCTGGGACGTCCGCCGAGTGCTAACAGCGGTTCCTACGCGACGATTGCGAGCCTCAACAAATACCCGATCAGCGAGTCGAAAAAGTCGTGTAAGTGTCACCTCCCCCATCCCTGGCTGACAAGTGATTTCATTACGACGTGTGTGTGTGTGGGTGTGGGTGTGTTTCTACTCCTATCACCTTTTTTTTTTGCTCCTTTTTGGTACCTACTCTTCCACAACCACTTCGCTGTTCGTCCGTGCTTTAAAAATGGCGGATCAAACGCTGCACACCCCCGTAGATGCGCTCGTTTTCCCAATTTGCTTTAATTAAATGTTTTCTCCATCCATCCGTCCGTCGAATTGATGCTCCCTGAAATCCAACCCAAACCCCATCCCTGGTAGCCTCGTTTTGGTTTGATATTTTTCCCCCCGAAAAATAACCTCTGGCACTACCTGCTGCTGGCTGTATGCTTCCTGTGGGTTTCCCAACCCACACGACAGCTCATCCTGAAACGTAAACACGAGCATCGTATCTAAAAAGGGAGTTCTCCCACCCACCCACCCACCCATGCGCCATCGATCGGCAACAACAATCGCACGCGCGTATATACCCATGGTGTTCGTTTCTCGAATCTCGTGCGCTTCCCGGCGCCGTTCATTTGCAGGGTTTCGCAGCACCCCTTCACCATCGCCGTACGCGACAGCCCTTCTGCCCTTAGGGCAACAGCAAACCGGGACGACGACGGGGACGGAATCGGTCTACGCCAAACCGGAATCGGTCTGCCCATCCCGGGTGTCCTACTACGCTTCGTCCCAGCTCACACAGGTAAGTGCTGTCTATATTTCGACTCGACAAACACCGGTTGGTACGGTCACGCGTGACCGAGGGTCACTTTCGCGGACCAATCCTGCCCTTTTGGGCATGTTGTCCCCCCCCACCAGTAGGGGCAGTATTTTTTATAATTTACTACCGCACGGGGTTGATATCGTTTATCGTGCTGGCGGCCATAAAGTGCGCGCGCGGATCGAATTTAAGAACCAACCACCGGGGACCCAGCTCCGGGGCTGTCTGGGACGCGCGTTGCTGCAAAGTTATCTTCTATTCCCGGGAGCCACATTCGCGCTGAAGTGCCTAGAGGATGGAGGTTTAATGAACGCCGGGTAATACTGCTTCACATAAATCACGCGCGTTACATCATAACGCCGGTTTTTTTTTGTTGCTGTAGAATATTGTTCTATTATTCTGCAAAACACGGCGAGTTCCTATACCTTTTGTGGAGGGTTTGAGATATTTTAAAGTGCTTTTCTAATGCATGTTTTAGATGTTTTTTTTTTATTCTTTAGAAGAGTATAAACCTCAAAAACATATTTATTACCTTTAAAAAAATCATCCTTCGTTGGTCAGGCACCGTTTTAAGGACGAAAAATTATCATTTCCCATCAATTTATTAGCATCGATTTACTTATGACTCAGCACCTCAGATCAAAGCACCGCCCGTAATAATGTACGCGCATTATTTCGCCATTGGAAGGAGGGCAAAAAAGAATGAATGAAAATCAATAATGACCGTGTCTCGTTATTCATGGCGGTAAAAAATAATCTCCAAACGGCACCTTCCCAACAAAGCCTGCCTCCTTCCCGCTGCACGCATTCGTTTCCTAGCGTACCGGAACCGAAGCAGATGAAAAGCGGCCACCGACCCGCTGGAGAAAGGAAAAACTCGCTCGTTTTTTTCCCCTGCTGCCACACGGGACCGTGGAAAACGGAAGAACAAGAAACGACCTGGGAAGACAAAATGCGCGGTCCCTCGAAACACGGTACGGTTGCGTCCACCTCAAGCGTGACACGTCAAAGCGTATCGAAAATTTGTCACCGAATTGAAAATTAAGCAATTTGAATAGAAAGTAGGAATTTCCATTTCCCAGCCACGGAGGAGCGTTTCGCCGGCGGAGAAAAAGGGAACTTTATCTCTGCTATCAATGGCCGACGAGCGCCACACCAGAAAGCGTCAATCGTGGCGCCGAGGGACCGGAAACGGATCTCGATGGGGGAAGTTGGAGCCTGCGAAGTGTCACCAAGGTGTCAGACACCGTTCGCCAGAACCGGCGCCGAATTTAAGCGCACGGTTTGAAGTTTGCCAATTGTTTGACAGCCCTTTTTAAGCGGCTGCCATTATTGAAGGGCGCGGTGTTGTGCTAGTTCAATGTGATTAAATTTTAACGCCATTCCGATGGCTGTAATCACATCAATCGGGGGTGGGAGCGCGAGATTTGCAGCTCCGGAACGTGACGAGCCTGTTTGGGACCTGTTTCAAACCCGGGATGGGAGGCTTTTAATTATGCGTCTTGTGGTTTCAGCTTCAACCGCGCTGGGCATGAAAATGTCTTTAATTCGACATGAATGCCATCAGCAGCACGGGGTTTATATTTCTTTTTATTTTCCTTAAAAATGATGCCAAAGGTATGCTGCTACAAGTATGCACCAGCTCGTAACAAAGCCCGGCATAACTGTCTCTGTGTGTCTGACAGATCCCACACAAAAGACAACCCACAAAATAAAGCCAAAAGCATCATAATTTGTGAAAAGTTCGCTTATAACGTGCCGGAGCAACAATGCTAGCGCTACCTCGAGGCAGTGCTTGTGGTAAACGAAAACAAAAAAAAATCCCCATCCTTCGGAAGGAACTCGCGCAGAAACGGGGCAACATCCTTCTTCACTCTTCGGCTCGTCCGCCTAGTGGTTGAGGTGTTAGTTAAAAATTAATAACAATAATGAGACTCTTTGTCGCACCGAAAGATGAGACCAGTCATTTTTCACAAGAAATCCTGCCTCTCCCGCATACACCACCAATCCGACCGCACGGTATCCTTTCGAGCCACCACAAGGACGAACGCACACACCGGGTAATGCATCCCCAGTGGGCAGGGGGAGACGCCAGCAGGAAATGGATGGGAAAATGATCCCTTGATACCGTAGCGGGTGTGGCGGTGCGCACTGCAGCGTTCGGTTTTTTAGCTTTTATCAGCAAATACTAACGACCACGGGTGCCTTCGAGCCACCGGCGCATGGGTAAAGAGCAGGTGGTCGCGGATGGAAAATACGTTGACACTTTTCGGGTTTCCCGGGCAGCCCTTTTGCGCAGCGAAGGGTTTGGGAAACCCCCCGGCCACCCGCAAACGTAAGCTCGAGCCACAATTTGTAACGCGATATGCCGCCATCGCCCACCCGATGGGGTTTCCTTTTTTTTCTCGTTGCGTTGCTTTTTTTAAGCCTTTTTGCTTTCTACTTTCTTTAGACAAAAACGCTGCACGGGTTAACCTCGGTGAAATAAAATCATGGCGCGTGACAGGAGGTGAGAAAATGATACATAATTCTCTCCCACCCGACCGGGTTGGCTAAGGGTTATGACATCGACCATTCCCTCCGACGCTTTCGACACCTAAATCAGTGGAGCTGCATCGTGAACGAAAGCCCGGTCCACCCTTAAAGCGGGCTCACGGGAAAAGCGTATCCGATTATGTTCATTAAATTTTAAGCCCACAAAGAAAAACTGTCTTGCCACACACACACACACACACATACTGTGGCCTACTACAATGGCACCGAGTAGGGTAGGTTGCGAAAACCTGGCATGGGAAAGTTTTTGGCGGTAGTGTTTTGACACCACACAACCATTAACCATAGCAGGCGCTGGAACGTAGTTCACTGTTCGCCCTAATGACAGCTGGGTGTGTTGCGCTAAAGGTGGAGAAGTTTTGCCAGTGAGAAGTGTCAACGGTGAAAGCGATATCTGTACAGTGACAAGTATAAAGTTTCCACCCGCACGGCCGGAGTTTATGAACACACCGGTGGGTGTGTGTGTGTGTGTGGCGTTTTAATGACGTTTTCATCATTAATTTTGAATCCTCGTACCGGACCTCGCTCGCCTGGCACACGGGAAAAACACGTCCCACCTTTATCCTCGGACGGTTTGAAACGCTTCGCAGCGAAAAAAGGGAACAAGGAACACACAAGACGGTGCGCAGCAGGAATTCAGCAGCTCCTTTCATCATTTTCAACACCCGCGTCCCCTTATCGGTTGACCGGCGTCAAAAACCCGAGCCCAACGGCGACGCAGGACACAACCCGGGTGCGACACAGTTTTCCACCGGCGGCGGCATCGTGTCCGAAACAAAGGACCAGATCCTGACTGGTGAGCACGGGAAATGAGATCCCGAGGAAGGATCTCCGGCCACGGAAGGTGACAACCCTTTTTCCTGCTCCGGCTGCAACCCAGCGGTGATGTTGGTGTGGTTCGTTGGCACCAAACCAGAAATATCTTCAACTACACACAACACCACCCACCACAGTGGCGGTTGCTGGCAGAAGCAGGTGCAAATGAATTCACGCCGTTGTCGGGGTGAGTGGGTGGCAAAATTTTCTGTGGTAAAAAACTCGCCCTACGCCACGAGCGCCACGATAAATTATGTACTTTAAAGTATGGCGCGTGTTCCCCTGCGTGGGTTGTAGGTGACCGACTGTGTGGGTGGGTTCATTAATAACTTTCTTCGGGAATATTTTTCTCGGAACCGGCACTCGGACCCAACACACACACACACACACACCCAGTGGGACACTTCAAAAGGCGCCATTATTCATAATTGATCAAACGTGCGCTAATGCGGGTACGGGAGCTGTTTGTTTTATTTTCTTTACCGTTTTATTCCTCCACAAACAGATAATTACTTAAGCAGAACATTTTCGCTATCCCGGTGCGAAATGTTTCTTGACGTACGGGTTTTATCGCCGCCGCGTGGCCCTGTCCGGTTTGTTTTATCCACCGTCGTGTAATTGATTACAGCGCTCGGAGGCCACGCTGCGCTCTATTGATGCAATTAATCATCGAGTTTCCATCGTTTACAGTTTCACCCACACGACCACGGCGAGCAAGCCCATTCGCTGCACTTACACTCCTCGCTCGAAAGTACATCTTTCATGTTGGCAAAGTGCCAAACGACCATGTTGGGACTTGTTGAGCAAGCGCGGCGGTGTGTGGTCAAGTAGCACCTCGACCGACCGGATGAATCGTAATCGTTGACGTTTTCACACGAAATCCTTCCACTCGGTGCCACTTTTAACGTTTGATCTGCTGCAGCACTAAGCAGCCAGCAGCACCACTGTTGCCATGGAAGCAGATGCTCACTTAGACCATTTATTTTCGATTTATTGTGCGCCCTTTGGTTGGCATGCTGCTGCTGCTGCTGCTGCTGCTGCTGTTGGGAAGGTTATATCGGTGCACTATCAGGATGTCTTTGGGATGTTATTTCGCTATTCAAATGCGTGCAGCAGCACAGCTACTTACACATCCTGCCGGTGCAAACTAACGATATAAAATAACCTTTTTCCCTCGTTGTCCACCGGATGTTTTGCTTTTACTTCTCTTTTTGCTCCGTCCCTCTATTCAAGTGGTTCCCGATCGCTCGATCCGTTCGCTGCAAGTGTATCGGCGAGACGGATTCTTGCCACTTGGAATAAAGCTCACCACCGGCAGGGAGTAAATTCCATCGCTGAAAGACCGCTTTTCTCTGCTACGTATGCCGAACGAGCGAGCAAAGCGACACCCCTAAACCATGCCAACCATGCTACATTGTATCAATCATACTCCGTGTCCTTCGCAGTAGGGCACAGGCCAGTGATGGTTCGTGGGCGGCCTGGCTGTGCTGGGACAATTTTGCTTCAGTGTCTTTCAACAGCTTCGTGGCACTCGCTCGCCCCGGTGCTTTGTTACGTTTCTTTTCGTCCTAGTTTTTGTTCCTTGCCGTGTGCTTCAGCTCGAAGTGGGACATACTCGTCCTGAAAGGGGTTTCGAAACAGCAATTCATTGGCGCACTTCGCGTGTGCGTTGGGTGAGTTGAAAAGTACATTTATAGTTCACTTGGAGTGTAATTCGTGAAATTGAATTTTAGGTGTACTAAAACCTAAATTACAAACAATCGTTTCAAGTTGATGAGTTCCCAACGATTAAATATTCATATCCTTTGCCTAAATAGAATTGTCACAAATAATGGCTCGAAAGCATAAGCCATTAGAGCGATAATTCACATCATCACCATGATATTATAACCCCGAATGTGTGTGAATAAATACTTTTGAATCCTCTGAAACCCTTTGCAATGCTACCTCATTGCTCGAGCCTCGATAGCTCATCGTTCGATCTTGTGAATAATTCAAGCAAATGGATGGCTGTTCAAACAAAGTGAAGATTTATTTCCATCAATCCGCACGCCGGCTCAGCGTACGTGCGGAACTTCTCCATCCGCCGGCGAAAAAGCTCGGATCCCTGCGCACAGGTTCTGGTGCTTCGGCCACGATAAGTGCAGGGTACAATTTTTCTCTCGCCGATTTTCAACGGCGCCCGGGTGTTGATGGATGGAAACCGGAGTTCAAGCTGACAATGGAGTTTTCCGGGCGCTCCTTCTATTCGGTGCATTCTTTTGACCAGCGGCTTCTGGCGTCCATTTATCAACGGCCCTCCTCCACGGCAACGACAGTGGCCGGCTGGCCGGCTGGCCGGTTTCGCGGAAGGATGCTGCCCCGTTGGTGGCCGGCTGTGAATGAATACCTCGCGATTCACCACCGAAGGTGGCATGTTTTATTCAGCAGCCACTCGCCATATCTTCGCAGTCCGATTCAATATTTGCGCCCGGCGAGAGTGCGCACCCTTCGAGAGTTGGGCCTGCGAGCGGCGCTAACGAACCACGATTTTTATACATGAGCAGCAAGAACCGGGAGGGGTTGTCCGTTTTTCTCGCCCGAAAGGCTTTAGCGCGCTGAAATCGCGCTGCCTCAAAGGGAAAACGCCGACAGACGACGGTGGAGTAGAGACAAAGCGATGAAAGAGAAAGAAAAAAAAGCCCAAGCGCCGTTTTATCATCGTCATCGCCCATTTTTCCGGGCAAAAGCTCTCAATTATCGAGATGCTATCGCTTCGAGTGATTAGTTAGCGTTGAAGGGAGAAGCACACGGACGAGCGTTCTCGCAGTTGTTGGCAAATGAATTGAACTCGAAATTGTATCCTTTCACGGGTCGGGACGAGCCTTCTTGCACCAGGGCAGGAACGAGAACGAATTAAGGTGTATTGTTGAAAAGCCCGTTTTCAAGAATTTCAAGATGCCCCGGGAAAAGGCCCCTACCGGAAACAGCGTTTCAAACATCTCCATACCGGGCGCTCAATGGTGTGGAATTGAATTGAATCTTTACGGATTGACGAACATCGCTATCGATACGCTTGGAATGAATCCCAGGAATTAGGGACCTGATGCTCTCAGAAGCAAACCCATTCCCAAGGTCCCCAATCGTCCGCAGGTCAATCCCGACCCGGGAGTAAAACTAATCCGAAGGCTTAACCGGAAACGTCCCGCGGTGAAACCGTCCACCAACAATCGATTGGCCAACGCAGATAAAGTGTCCTTTCCCTCGGTGCCTCCAAAAAGGGCCGATCACATCGATTCCGTTAGCGGAGCTTTAGTTGGCTTATCAAATTTCTCTAATCATCAATGAGATCCCATAAACATCCTGGCCAATCCCCAGGCCAAGACACCAACCAAACGTTCGTCCTGTGTCCTGTGATGCTTCCTTCACTCGTTCGTTCGTGTCCCAATCGGGCTTGAAATTTCATTTTCCCACCTTCAAGTCGCACTGTGCGTGGACAAGCGGAACGACACACAGAACACGAACTGCCTCCGACACGGAACTGGGCTTGTGTGCAAATGTCTTCTCGACACGCAACGTCCTGCAGGAGGCTCTTAGGGTCTGGCGTAAAAGCTCCCCCATTTTGGGCACCTCGCCCATAACCAGCAATGACGGTCGTTGAGGCAAATAGGCAGCAAAAATGGGGCTCACCGTCGAGCGAGCAAACGAGCAAAGGATTGTCTTCGCTTGGTGCGTCGTGGCCGTTGTGACCCGAACGTAAAAACGACTTGACGTGTTGGTAATTGCGAAAGCTTGCGGCCTAAGGGACGCGCGTCCCGGTAGGGATGCCCGGGAAAAACCCAAATCCCGGAACCGTCAATTCGGGGATAGATGTGAGGATCTCCGAGAGCTCTCTACCGCTCGATTCCCGCCGACCGGTGTTATTGTTCATTTGGTGGTGATTTTCCACAAATCCCAGCCCCAGCCGACCGGGAGTGGGTTTTCCATTCGCCACCGTAATGACGTTCGTGTGATCCTCTTTTTGCAGGTGTACAGCCTTTCCACGCCAGCACGGAGCATCCACAGCAACGGGTCGAACCCGAAGGACAAGCTGCGCCGGATCGCAGTCTCACCGGGTACCATCATCTGCCAGCAGCTCGTCCAGGAGGGCACGTACGGGCGGATCTACAGTGGTATCCTGCACCATCCGCTTGGTGAAACACGCGACGTGCTGATCAAAACCGTCGTCGGTAAGTAGCCGTTCGCCACAAAACCACAAACGGCAAATGGCCAAACCTCGATGGGGTTATAAGTCGGTGAAACAGGGCCTTAGTGTGTCGAAACACCGGGTTGGTTTAGAATATATCCTTAAATGTCCTTTTTGTAACAGCAGCAAAAAAAAGCGGTCATAATAATGTGTTACACGGTTTTACGATGGTTGACAATAGTTAAATTATTACGTGCCTTTTTGCGGATGTGAGAGAAAACTTTTCCTAATCCGATTCAAGAGTACTATCGCCGTTTTATTGAGTTATCATCAGCAGCCTGCAACAAAATCGAGTGAAAAAGCTCCCTTCTTGGCAACTTCCTTACCACAACCATTGCATGCAAGACGAAGAAGACAAGTTTTCTCACCAGAAACGCTACTCCATCTCTTTCCCAGACGGTGCCTCGCTGAGCCAGGTGGCTTATCTGCTGTCGGAGGGATCCACCCTGTGCGGGATTTCCCACCCAAACATCCTGTTCCCGGTGGCGGCGGTGACGGAACTATCGGGGCCACCGAAAGTCGCCTACCCACTGGCGGCCAAAGGCAACCTCAAACTGTAAGTAAACCCAACTCGCCGCTTCCAACCGTAACCGGAAGATTTATACACTCTCGCTCTCTCTCTCTCTCGAGCCGGGCAATGGTGGAAACTTTCACCTACTCCCTCCTCTGAGATGGTGGCAAGTTTTCACGAAGAAACAATACGAAGCTGGTGGTGATGGTCGCTGGTTTTTGGAGGGAACGATGCCACCACGAGTAAGGGTGCTGGCAGAAAACCAACAACTAGGATCAGTTCCTGAATAAACATTACATGAGCCGTGTTCGGCGCTCGTTCCAAAGAACCACGGCCTGGCTTCTTGGTTTTTGCCAAACTGATCGCGCACCAACCAACGGCAAGAAAGTCAACGTCAGCCGAATAGGAAGCCACCAGTTCGTTTGCAGCGCGTGTCGCGATGGCAAATAAAACCTCAACCCGGAACACGGGAACAGCCCGAGTTCGGGCGTTGTGGGCGAAAGGCGTGCGATGCAAAGCAACAAACAAAATGTCATCCCTTTTCAGTATGGTGGTTCGGTGACTTCCGGTGGGCATCCGGAGGGCAATGTTGAATGGTGGTTCAGTGTTTTTGGCTCTTTTTTTTTGTTTACATTCCCTGCTTTCTGTGCCTTTTACGGGAGGCAGGAGTCGCTTTTTATCGCTATACAAATGTAAGAAGTGCAATGGTAAGAAGCTCGAGGGTTTTTTCCTTCGAATTCATCGCTTGAACACAGCCCACGGTGGTTCGATCGGTGAACGGGTCAGCAGCATTTATCAAATAGACATTAGCAAAACCCACAACCGCCGTTTTGGGACAAGGGCTAGGCTCGCGCGTGTACGTGGCGTCCTGGGAGCCGGAATTTAGGGCACCTTTAGGAGCCCATTTTCTGAATCAGTGGAAAAATCGACAAAGCGGAGAGCCACCAGTATTTGGTCGGATTTTTCATCGAATTTTCCATTTTCTTGCTCCCCCATTGCAAGCATCACAAAACTTGATGATAATATTTCGATGTTTCTACATCTTTTTGGTGGGTTTTGAGGAATAGGTTTCTTTGCCTTCCGTTACCTTCCACGGAGTGAACGGGTTGTTTTGGGGACGAATTCCAACCCAAGATGCCCACGCGTTGACACAAATATGTCGATCCTATTCCCAAAGAATAGCCATTTTTTTCTGACCCACTACAAGGAGAAAACCCTTTTTGAGATATTTCTCCCGAGTTTCAAGAATAAGATCGATCGCTTATCAGGGTACTCGCACCCGCTGCCAAATCAATCGCTGTTTATGAGTGGACACGAGTGTACGAGTAACGGTAGGCATACGAATGAACGTCAATTACCCTCCAGACGGGTACGTTTGCTTCAGATGAAATTCCGGGAAAATATCCTCTATAGCTCGATTCAGCGCCATTCCAGTGCCTAGATGAGGGTGCTTTCGTTAAAAATCAACCAAAAACACACGCAATCTAAAAACAACCACCGAAACCAAGCCAAAGCCCTTCCTAAAGTTCCTTCGTCATCGCGACCGTGGAACGTGACATCCATCTGTTTTTGTGTCAATATTTAACCTCCCGTTTTTGGCTCCCTTCCGGGAATCCGTCGGCGGAACCGTTTGAGATTATCCCGCACAGCTGTACTTGGCACTTGGGTGAAACCAACCACACCACCCCACCCACCGAATCGTTTTGCGAACCGGCGAAAAACCTCAAAAGCAAATCACCATAAATTTAAAACCAATCTTCTGCCAATCTGCTGCCCACTGACTCTCCATTTCGTTCGTCGTTGCCGCCTAACAGATACCTGCAGAGCTGCCGGGAGATCGGAATTCAAAATTCGCAGCTCAGCACCCGCCAGCTGGTGGAGTTCGGTCTGCAAGTGGCCCGTGGCATCTCGCACCTACACTCGCTCGGTGTGCTGCACAAGGACATCGCCACCCGGAACTGTGTGTAAGTAGTGCGGGAGAGTTGTGGGGATGTGAAATTGACGAGATAGGCTCACTTAACGCGCCCGAAGGGCGGGTCGGGCCGGTCGGTCGGTCGGTTGGTCGGTGCCCATAAACATCACATCATCTGTAATGTGAAACGGAATCAAATCTAGCCCCCGGGGCAGGCGCTCGAGCCAGCAACAACAACAACAACCAACGACAAGATTTTCCATCGTCTCGTTATGCGACACAGGAGGCATTGCTTTTGCTGTACGTTGCCTAGCTGCTCCACCATCAGCGTGCTCGTGTTTATACCCTCCGGTTTGGTGGGTTGGTTTTCCCATATTTTTTTTTCAATAGTAAAAAACGAGCCTTCGCTCTTTTGCATCTACGCATCTAATTGTATTTTCTGCCGCATGTCGGGTTCGGAGCCGATGTCGCGTGGGGCATGTTTTTTTCGAGCTTTTTTTTTGGTTTTTAGATTTGCCCTTCAGGATGGTTAGCGGAAAAACGGCACACGCGGAGAGATAGGCCATCAAAACATGTTATTGTAGAGACAAAAAAGAAAGAATAAAAACCAATAGTACGTTTTCCAGCAGTTCGTAGAATGGCTTGGAGGAAATGGAGGCCTCGAATGCTCGTAGGATGATAGAACACCGGCTCTCCTTTCATTGTTCATTGCGGTACATTTATGAAGAACCAAAGTCCCTTCGTTTCTTGGTAGAGATGCTACCTGAACCTTGTTTTCTAGCAATTTTGTGGAACTAATTATACTTTCATTGCAATTCTTATTAATGTTTGTCTTTTTTTCATTCTTTACTGTTTTTTGGTGTTTTTCTATCGCCTATCAGAGGTTAAACGCCACGATTATCATAAGGTTTAAGGTTCATTTGCTTCTTTGATTCTTTATGAATTCAACATCCCCAACTTACGCATGGGTATAAAACAAAATATCCATTACTTTTGAAACTGGCTTTGAAAAAAAAAGCTTTCAAATAAAGTGCTAATCGCACATTAAATTGACCCTGCGAAGATACTTCCAAACAGGGCCACCAGATTTTTTACATTTAAGACACGAGTCACTTATTTTCCTCCTGGGAAAACACCCTCAAAATCTCTTATCGGTGTGCCTTTTCTTTTCTCACCCACAAACTGCACCACTGGGAGTTACGCGAACTCCTTAAAAAACAAAAAAAAACAAAACGTACCACAAAATCTCATCCTTTTAGCATTTTCTCTTCCTCATGCTTTCCCAATTTAACCACAGCCTGGACGTGGAGCTGAACGTTCGTGTTTGTGATAACGCACTGTCGCGTGACGTCTTCCCGAGCGACTACAACTGCCTCGGGGACAACGAGAACCGGCCTGTCAAGTGGATGGCGCTGGAAACGCTCGAGAAGAAGTTCTTCACCGCGTCCAGCGACATCTGGAGCCTCGGTGTGCTGCTCTGGGAGCTGGCCACGCTGGCCGCGATGCCGTTCGAGGTAAGTCCGGTGGGTCTCGTACCCCCATTATAGCATTACATCAATCACAATCACCCCGCATCGATGTGCGTGTGTGTGTGTTTGTTTGTGTTCGGATGGAGAGGCATTAAAATATTATATTTACTCGCTCGGTTCGGTACCGACCAACTACTGGGGGCGCACACTAATGGCGCAGGCTGGTGCTGTTTATTTATGATTTCGTCACTACCAACACAACGCCTAGGGCCCTCGACGGTGTCCCGGGTGCCCTCTTCACGGCACTCCACGTCTGCCACCCACACACACACACACACGCACATGGAACCGAACTTGAAGTCACTTCATGCCAGAGGCCTCCCACCCCCCAGCCCCATGCCATTAGTGATAATGGCGATGGTGTTGACCTATTTCCGATCGGCCACCGGACCAGACTGAACCTAAGGGTTTGTTAGGGGTCGTTTGTGGGGGGGAGGGGTGAGGGATGGCGTAATTTTGATGAAACGCGCCACATGCAAAAGGACGGACGGTCCAGTGGCCATTTGGTGCAATGTCCGAAATGACATCGTCCGGGGGCTCTTCGGTTCCGAAACCTGATAAACCCGGCCCCGCCATCCTGCCAGAACGGGCTGTCGTTCGGCCGCAAAATAAACACCACGTGTGGTTGAACGATAAATTTCCCGCCTCCACACACACACACACACACACACACCCACACAGACACCCGGAACGGGAATGCTGACTTCCTGGCAAACCAACACGCGGTCACACAAGCGCGGTGTTGTGGATGGTTTTCGTTTTGGGTATCATTTTTTCTCTTCCTTTTTTGACCATTTTCATCCCACCCATTTGCTGGACCGTTTCAGGCGGCATTAGGGGATTTTACCATTTATTCCCTCCCACAAGAAGGACCGCCGAAGGTGGCGGACCGCCCCACCGCACCATTACATTGATTATGAATTAATAATAAATAACAGTCAATTAATTAAATTGATTCTTTCGGCGGTTCTTCCGCCTCGGGGACATCCACACGCATCTCCGTTCGGTTCCGAAATCCTTCCCTTAAGTTGGGAGAATCTCGCGGGAATCCCGCGTGTAGGGGGATGGAGAGTTGGGCAGCAATAACACTTTAAGCGCAACAATAATCATAATCATTGCAGGCGCGCGCTCGCTCGCTCGCTGCCATTTCCGCCGGCATGATCATCGTGATTGCATTGTGTCTTGTGGGCAAGCAAGGAAGTGGCCCACACCCACGGTCCGTCCCCATAAATCTGCCTAATCGTTTTCAATTCTTCATGCACGTCGGGCCGGGAACCCGAAACACACGGTCGCGTCTGGCTCCTTTTCGCTGGCGTGCTGGCGATTTTATTTACTGCTCCCTCACGCCGAACCGCATCATATCCTTCCCGGGTGCTTCCCATTTGCCGTCGTGTGCCTTTTTCTCGTGTTGCTTGAGAAGGAGGAGGGTGGAAAACAAATTTTCAACAATCTCGCAATAAGACGCCGTCCTGATTCGGGGCCCTCCCTGGGCCTCAGTAAGGACGATTCCCTACATTACGCAGCTCATTACATGAAAGAATTCGTACCATCTTCGGGGCCTGCCTTCGGAAAATATTTAGGCCAGGCAATAACGGCCTCCTTTCTCTCCCAGCCCTCCCGGTTCAGTTCCTGTTCCCGTTGGCCATTACGAGCATCCTTCGTCCTTATTGCTTTGGTCCGTTCCGGCTCTCCGCTTCCTTCTTTTTTTGCTTCTGCCGCCTTTGCAACTCTCATTTATGGGGCCGTTTCCGGTCCTTCTTTCTCTCTCTCGCCTCGGCTAGCATAATTGCGAAACGGTCATCGTCGTCGTTGTCGTCACCCTTCCACCGTTGGTCACTCCTTTCTTTGATGATGGGCACCGATGGGGGGAGGAGAAAACGGGGGGCCACTCGAAAAACAAATGTGACGCGCGGCTCTTCCCCGTTCGCGTTCATCGCTTTGCGTTTTTCGCCTTCCTTCGGGAGGCTTTCGATATTAGAATTCTCCCCCCTATCTCCCCGGTCAGGTCAGCAGCGGCCATGTTTGCAGCTTCCCTTCGACCCATTTTTTTGCCCAACCCGGCCTCGGTCTTAGCGCCTTCCGGACTAAATTATTGCATTGTCTTTGATCCCTATGTGTACCGCCGTTCTGTCCCGACTCAACCCCTTCGTGTGCGCGAAAGCAGGGGCGAGTTTTATTTGCTTTTCACACTCACTTAACGCAACGCGCCCGTTATGGGTGAATTGTCCTTAATGGTTTCCCCCTTGGCTGTCTGCTTTTGCTTAAGCTCCTATCACCCCATTTGTGCTGCCCGTTCAGAGAGCCAACGTTCGTGCGTTTGTGTGGAATGGATTATGCTTAATGTCCGTGTGCCAAGGCTCACTCGTTTGACCGGTTGTCTTCTTTCTCTTCTCTCTCTCTCTCTCTCTCTTTTTCAGGAGGTGGATTGCTTCGAACTGTCGGCATACCTGCGGGATGGCTATCGGTTAGCGCAGCCGGTCAACTGCCCGGATGAATTGTAAGTATAACTGCACACCGTCAGTTGGGTCTGAGGGCCCTCTGGCTTATCACCACAGGGCTCAGTGGTCAGTGGAACGTTTTGGTGGAGGACGAATGGGGCGAAGTTCCGGTTCGGTCTGATTAAATTATGGCTCGCCAAATGACCTAGCACAACGCGCAACGTGGCGCATTAGCTACGTCTGGGTGATTTTGGGTTTTATCGAACGTGCATTTCATACGCACAATCGCTTCTTGCATGTGCTTTAAACTTAACCCTTTTTTTTTTGTACTTGCACGTTTTTGTGATTGAACCATAGTTCAACATGACGAATGTATCGAAACATGCCCATCACGTCTGACCAGCTAGACGAGCCTTTGAGGTGCTTTAATTTATGCTAAACACCTGCGTTAGGCATGCTATGCATGCCATGGTCATTTCAAAGCTACTTTATTGGTTGATACAATAAAATAAAGTATTTTTAAAGAATTTAAGGTGGATAACTTGGATGATGAGTATTAAATTTGTTGAAATATATCAACTTTTCACAAATAGAATCATCTTAGCTCAGAGTGACGTGTTTGGGTTGACATTTTTGGGCATTCATTTGTCTAAATCATCTAAATATTCCGGTAATAATATAAAAACCACCAACACAACGCGAGTGCTGAGCTGGCTTTCTGCTTTTATTGCCTTGCACACGGCCGCTTTGGTACCATTTTCCACCGTCCCCTAATTAGGACTGATTATTCATTCGCATTTCGTCGGCACGCTGGTGCAAATTGGCGGGCATCCTTGCTCCGAGGCATCCATCAGCACGCCCGGTTCCAACCAACGCAACGAGTTCTAGTGCTTTCGGTCGTAAAGAATTCAATACTCTTTTTTTCTTTTTTGTGGGCGGCCAGATCGTACACGTATACGACGCTCATCATTAAAATCTGCCAAAATTAATTCCGCTGCGCTCGTACGCATCTGTGGGGAGAGCAAAAAGCATATGCCGCCGTTTTCGCTAATAAAATCGCTAACAACACGTCGTAAAATGTTTATCCTTCATCATCGCGGTGAAAGCTTTTTCGTACGTTGCAGCGACACGCAGCGTTCATTTGTACGGGGAGAATGAAATTGGAAAATTTTAGTAAAAAAGAAAACAGAAAGCCAGTTCCCAGATCTCCCCTCCCTTGTGGATTCGTGCTCCAACGAGCTTTCATAATCGTGCGGCAGTTTGCATGCTTTGATCGCGATATCACTCGCGCGATACGTTTGCGCGCGCGAGCCATTTTTGGGTGGCCGAAATGGCTTTGCGAAAGCCAAAAGCCAAATATGGCCCACGGTGGGGTGGTAAAACATAAGTCGCACACACTCTCCCTCAGCAAAAACAAAAGACGAACGAAAAAAAAAAACACACACACCAAAAGCGCACCGAGACGGCAAAGGTGCAAATGATCAAATTGCCCGTCGTTAAGCACCAGCAAAGAGGCGTGTGAGGCGGCATCTCGAGGGTTCGTGCCCATCGCGGTCATTCGCACACACACACCCACACACACGGTGCGCCAGGACGAAAGATTCGCCAACAGCAAACGTTACATCGCCGCCCCGGTGCCTCGTAACGGTTGTAAAGTTGCACTTTATGTCCGATCCATAAAACGTCATAGCACGATCGTAAAAATGGCGCGCCTCCCTCTCACATACGCGGGTGGGAAGCCTAAGAGCCCCCTCTCGAGGTGTTTATGAATAAAATTACCACCCCCGGGCGGGTGTGCGAGATATTGCGCCTACCGTGCGCAAACATTTACCGTATTTTGGCCACCGATAAGGGGGCCATGTCGCTGATAGCAGCGTATGGTTTGCGTTTTTGGGTTGGGTGAATAAACAACCAACGGCACCGGCTACTTGGATGCATCCGACTCGACTTGCGTTTCGAGTCGTCGTGTTGAGGAGTTGAAGTTTTTAAATGCAGTGAACGTTGCATGTCGTATTTTATTTACGTTTTCTTTCTTCCGTTGCACTAAAATTTCACATTCAAATGGTTTTTTTAAAATCATTCAAAAAAAACCGGCCATCACGACTGTTATCATTTGCATTCCGCCGGTCCTTTGCATTCCCGGTTACTTGTCGACCAGCCTCTCTCTTGCCAGCTGTCAACATTGGTTGACTAAACATTTACCCTCAAAAACAATCGGTTCACCGCCGAAGGGAGCATCCTTTTCGGGGTATTATTATTATTATTATTACTACGAGTAGTACAGCCTCCAGCAATGTTCCAGCCCATCCCCACCCCCCTCCCCCCACCCACGCCTGTCTATCTCATTGTTGCTTTGTGATGCAAAAAATCATTTGCATACCGTTACGCCTCGCTAGTCGCGACGGTGAAACGAGCGGGCGCTAAAAATAAACGAGATCGCAGCGTCCTCGGGTGTCCTGTTGTTCTGTCCAAACATCCGGCATGGGCATGGGTTTTTCGCCGTTCACCCGACTCTCGCTGTTTTTGTGTAGACACAACAACTGCACCACTTCCCAGGCCATTACAGGGCATAGGCCCGACGTGCCCGCGGGTGGAGACACTATCGCCCGGCGCGGATCTGCCCCGTCTGCTGCAGCTGTCTATATTCTTATCTGGTTGCCGTCGTTTCACGCGGGCGCGCTACTAGACGCCAGCAAACTGCAACCCCGGGAAGGAACTGCATAACTGCACCGCTCCCACGCGTTTGCCAAGGCTCGGGGTCGAAAATTTAATGCTCATTTATTCCGTGCAGCTTCCGCCCATTAGCGGTACTTTACGCCCAACATTTCCAAAGGAACCGGCCCCATTTCCTTTCCAACGGGGCCCAATAACGCGGTGCGCTTTCTGGTTGTGGTATTTTTTTTAGTTTTGTCTTGGACCCGGCGGCACGACACGATTCCCAATGCTGACTTTGTCGCCCTCTTCAACGAGAAAGACAAACAACAAAAACAAAGCGACATCCCAACGCCAAACTGAAGCGCTATCGAGTGGAAGGCGAAAAAAGCAAACCCTCCAGGATTGGTTTTCCCTACGAAAGGAGCAGCAAAACGTACACCCATACACACTTACACAAAAAAGGCGAATTTACAAACCGACCCTTGCCAGACGGATTCGACGGTATGGAAATGGTTCTTGTTGTGCGGGCGAGCGTGCAACATGGTTCGCGATCCAGAACGGAATAAATCCCAGCATCACGCCAATGGGTGGTCGCGGGTCGGAGGGCGCACACTGCACCGGGCTAATGGCGTTGAATAATTCAACTTTTTAAATAAAGACACAACTACACACGAAGCAGTAAAGCGGAAAAAAAAGAGAGAGAAAGAGAGACAAAAACGAACGATGAACGTGGTCGCGGTTGTAACGGCCGCGCGTTGTATTCCAATCTTTATTTCCTTTCGCGATAGCGTAGAAACCCGGGGGCAGAAACGAAACCGACACGTCCAGCATTGCGACTCGTGGAAAAGTTTGTCCTCAAAGTGTCCTCTCGCCGACTCGATCATAAAGTGTGCCGGATGTGGAGGGGGACGCCAGGAATTTTGGCGAGCCTTGAAGCTAAAGTTTGGAAGGATTTTTTTCGTTTGTTTTGTTTCGTGTTTGTGGAACCGACTTTACGATCAGCCTTTGGAAGAAGATATTCGGTCACGCGGGCTTTGATGCGCTTGATGCTGTTGCTGATTTATTGACACCAACGGAACGGAACGCTTCCAAATATTCATTACCAAAGTTGAATGATAAAACCCCGGTGCGGTAGATTGGTTATTTGTTTTTTATCCTCTGAGGTGGGTTTTTTTTTGCTCGCTCTCCTTTTCCGGACCCGACGCATCAACGTGACATTTTAATGACCCCTCACACAAAAGGATGCTGCTGTGCTCTTGATCCTTGTTTTTGTTTTGCTCATGCTCAAGCAGCAGTAGAAGTAGTTGGAAAGTGTTTTAATCCACTAAACATTGCGAAGCAGTTTTGCGAACGACCAAAACAAAAAAATGTCAAGTCCTCTGGAATTACACCGCAAAATGTCGCAATGAGGAACGATGTGTACCATTTTCTCCGGAAACCAACGCGCGGGTCCGTGTCAACTTCACCAACGAGAACGACCGAAGGACAGCAGGGCACAATGAAAAGCCACCGAGATGCTAATGTGCGCTTCTCACTGTAACAAACCACGGTACAAATATGTAGCATAAAATTAACAAAAGTTTAAGCTACAATAATTCGCCTGCTTCGTCCACCCACTCCCATTGGTTTCTCGGTTTGTGCATGGACACGGAACGCAGCAGAAGCATCAGCAGATGCTTCACGCCAGTGATCTGGCAGCACGTCCAGTGCAAGTAGAAACAATGCCACCCGAAAACAAGAAAACTGACACATAAACAAAAAAAACACAGCGACGCCAAATTGCGCCATGGTAATCCTTTCTCCGCCCTACGTCCTACGAGGGTGGTTGTTTTCCATCGCTTTTCCACGCCCGAGAGAGCGGCACTCAAGTCCTCTTGACCATTGTTTATGCGGCTTTATGCAAAGCGGAGTCAACTGAATAATGAATGCTTAAGCGCAGGGCGTCATATTTTCGGAAGCCGTGGAAGGATGAGCCAAATGGCGCTCAAATTATAAGCCACTGACAACCCAGCCCTCGAGGAAGATCCGTGCCTCGAAGACAATCGAAGCAAAATATGAGCGTGCCTTCCTCTGGGGCACTTTGGGAGAAGGACAAATTTATCCTTCACTCGAGAGCTGATGTTGCGACAATGATTCAACCCCGCAGTGGGTGGGAAGGCCCGTTTCAGACCAGTGACTGCTGGGTCTGTTCTCTGTAAGTCGCAGATCATTTCGAGTCAATTGAACCGGATGAAGAATTATGCAGTCCTTCGTACCAGTCGCCGAAGCGGCTTCGCGTGGGCAAACCCGACCGAATAAATCTTCACGCTCTGCTGTAATAAAAAAAAAGGCCAGCTCCCACTTCAGACTGGAAGCCGGCACAATTTAAACGACCATTTCGTCGCCCGAACCACAAAACACAACCGGCGGCCGTGGCGCAGCAGGACGCGAGCTAATTGAAAGACAAATTAATCACTTTAGATTTATTAATTCAATTATCGAGCGCCTGAGCTCGGAGATGTGAACGAATTATGGACATATATTCGAGCTGACACGCCGACCGAAAATCGACTAGGCACGGAGGAAGATGCGGCCACAGTCCATTGGTTTGCCTCGCGGAAATGGTTATGGACGGAGCGCATAAAAGTGTCCCATCTGGCGAGAACACAACCAGACGATGGTGTCGTTTTGAAACGACAATTCAGCGCGGGCGGAGGTTTCATTCCGTTTGCATCTAAGCCGCGCTAAGTAATGGCCAGCGGGAAGTACTTTAACGAGGCTATTATACTGTTTGGAATGTTGATTTTTTCCCCCTTTTCGAAGGATCATTCAAGAATGAAAATTAGGAAGAGTAAATTGGGCGATAAAAATAATAAAGCGATGTCCGATCGTTTCCGCAATTTCGCAGCATTGAATCTTTGAGGATGCAGCACCATTTTGTAAGTCATTCTGATTCGAAGCAAGCCATGGAAATTACTGACAGTTTAGCTGTCAGTCGTGAGAAATAGCGGATGGCATTTTCAAACATCCGCAGGGTGGAAATTTTAAATTGTAACAACCTTTTTTGTTGGATACAACTCAACAGATACAACAGATAGTAGATGGACACAGCTCAACAGATTAGTTTTTATTGCTTTGACGATACTTTAACTCCAACAACCTATACAACAACCATAGGCAATTCAATTTTTTGCGCCACCTCGATCGTTAGTTGCGTTCCATACCTTCCGCAGTGCGCCTTCGGTGCGAAATTTATTCCAACACACCATTCTCAAACCCGAACGGCCACCATTTTGTCGGAATCGTCCTGCAAGCGGTGCAAAACCGTTTCTTTAATTGATTGTCAGGATTTCAGGATTGTCTCCACCCTTCTGCCGTGTGCTCTCGCTCTCTCTTCTTTTTTCTTTCTCATTTTATTCAGTTTAAATTTAGTTAAATGCGCTGTCCTCTCGGCAATATGCATTCAACACCTGAATAAATTATCCATCCGGCTGGTAACGAACCGAAAGAGAAAGAGAGAGAGTGTGTGTGTATGTGTGAATGAGCGTACACGATGCAAAAAAGCGTCCCAATGTCATTTCGTTATTAAATTGCATTACCTCACACCGTACCGTGGCCGATGTAGTATGCAAATTGCTCTTCGAAACTTAAAACATTTCCATTCATTTAGCGACCCGCGGGTGCCCCCTACCATCCCATTTCCGCTTCCGCCAATTGCGAAGGCGACACACGGGGAGAATCGATCAAGAAAATCTAACGACCGAGGCGAGTCCTTTTTTTTTCGTCCACATGCTCGCTCGCTCGGTCTCGCTTGCGTCCCTAATACCCACCCCCTAATGCTTGTCACCTTCCATCGTTTCAGCTACACCGTGATGTCCTGTTGCTGGCTGGCGGACTACAAGCAGCGGCCATCGTTCCCCCAGCTAATTGCCTATTTGCACGATTTTCATGACGACCTGGGCAAGTACATCTAGGGTGCGGCAGGTGGCACCCCACGTTGAGGACGTTTCAACCGGCCCCGGGTCCAATCCTACGGTGGCGTCGAAGAGGGTGAACGAGACTCGCAAACACGCACGCTGACAAAAAAAAGGAAAGGAAGGAAGGTACTAGAAACCGACGGACCCTAGTGCCCCGGAACTGTAGTGTTCGCCAATTTCCAACCAACCCGATGCATGCGACAGTTATTGGCAACCGGTGCGCTTCGGTGCGCTTTTTGCCTCGCTTCTGTCGTACCAAACTGAACCAAAAAAAAACAAATGGAATCTCCGAAACGTGACTAAATCGTGGCCATGATCGAAAACGCAACACGTCGGCATCGGTAACCCAACGAACCTCGGGATCTATGCGGGACAAATTGATGCAATATCGGAAAGTCTTGCCACAGACCGGGGCTGGTGAACGAAAGCGAAACAAAAACCCCCAAAAAATGAACCTGGGAACGAAAACTATCCCCAAAAAGTGCGCATCGGTGCAGATGCTCACCATTGGTGGGAATGCAAAATATGCGCTTGAAAATTGGTGGCAATGAAAGGAGAGCGATGGAAAACAACAGCACAAACTAGTACGAATGTTCCCGAGTGAAAAACCACGGCTAAAGGGGCTCCCAATTCTCTCAAAATGCGGAGAGGAAAAAATAAACGTCCAGGGAAATCTCACTCACGCGCGAATGTTTGAGTAGCTGCGTTCGGTGCGTGTGTATTTAGTGTACTCGACAAACGAGAAGTAAACGTAAAGTAAAAAGAAAACAATTTGAAAACAAACAAAAAAACATCTCAGTCGTTATACATGTCGTTACAATTAAGCAACATTTGCGGAGATATTGGGTGCAGTTGAAGCGTGCGAAAAGAAAATAGGGTAAAAATAAACAAAAAGGAAAAACAATTGAAAAAATCATCAAACGTGAGAGAGTGATCAAAACCACACCACATCGTAATAGGTGGTAGATAAAAAAACATAGCAAAACGAACAAACGAAGTGGGTGCGATCAATCAAAACAAGTAGAGTAGAGATACGGAAAGAAAAAACAAAACGGAGAAGCACAAACCGATGAGCAAAGCGCGTACGCGTATCGACAGAGCAGAAGCATCAAAATCAAAAAGGAAGGAAAACCGCAAAAAACGTAAAATAAAAACCCGGCAAAACCGCTGTGGATAACACTCAGAAAAAGGAAGAAGAGGAAAAAAAATCACGTTACAAACGAGTGGGCATGAGAAGCAAGCACACATTTATCAGGCAACCGAACGAAATATACACATGTTTATATATTTTGTTACGTAGTTACACTTTTTACAAAAAAAACGACGAGGAAAAAAGAGCAAACTTTAGTGATTTGCACGAGCCACGCGAATCGACGTGGCTCGGTTGCGCGCGAAAGGCGAAAGTTGATGCAACTAACTCAAAACAGTAGAAATTTACACACAGACGCGCAACGGTGAAACACGCAACTGCCACATGGTGGAAATTGTCATTTTCCAAGCGCTTTCCGTTGCTTTCGAGCGTTTAAAAACGGAATAAACGAAAACCACCCAAAACACGGTGTTGGAGGTCGAGCTCGTGCTTTCAGTTTCACGGGGAGAGACAAAAGTAGACGATCTTATGCCCCTTTCCTGAATCTTTCATTTGACCTGCTTGACGACTGCATCGCTTTCCCCGAGTGAATAGCAAAACCAAAAACAAAACAAAAAAACAAGAAAAAGTTGACCGAATCAGGTGACAAATGCATTGTGTCGGGTGCTTTTGCTGTTTCGACGAGCTTTTCAGCGCCACCATTTATCTTCCATGGCATGCTTTGGTTACACGCTGCGAGTTTTTCCAACCCGTCTGTTGCTGCCGCTGCAGCTGCGGCTACTACGATCGCGAGCGCTATTTTTACTTCCTTTTTTTTCGCCTATCCCACATTGAGGGTTTTCCCTCAGGCGTTGCATTTTATAGTGCAATTTATTTCCATCTTGCTTGCGAAAATGCCTTCATCTTGTCCGTTCACCTTTGCCCTCGTTCGAGCCCTCTTGCTGCTGCTCTTTAGCTTGTCTCCACCTTTCGCGAAGGATAGCGTGAATAAAAAAAACGCAATTCCGTTCCGCATCGGAAAACTATCGCTTTGGAAGGAGCAAAATTACAACGCAAATAAAACCGCACACACTTACGCTCTCTCTCTGTCTGTCTTTCTCTCTCGCTCGCTCGCTCGCTTGCTTGCTCTCCCTCTTCAAGATGAACCCATTTAGCTAATACCAGTGGCGTAAATAAACGCAATGGTGGACAACGTCGGTATAATTACGCGCCCGGGTGCGTCCTGCGCTACTTGCGCACCTCCGCTTCTTATACGCCGCTGGCACCCAAACAATTAAGCAAGCAAAAAGTTAAAACTTGCGTGGCGAGGAAAAAAATGCCATAAACCTATTGGAAGCAAACAGGGTAGTAGTTCTATAGGGCAAAAAAAGCCAGTTCTGTTTTCTAATCGTTTCTAATCGAATGTCGAGATGTTGTAAAGTCCTCCTGTACGTCCTAGCTCCATCGCTCTACTAAAAAAGAAGCGCAAAACTAAACACGTAACGTAACGTTTAAGCACTCACTCTCTACTCTTATCTATTGCTAGTCTATTACTTAGTGAACGTATAACAAGACAAAAAAAACGGTAAAAAATGGTACACACTTTTTCCGCTTCTCTAGATGTTACTATTTAATGCAAAAAGCCCCAACCAAGCGGCCGGGTGGTGGTGTGAGGATCGATACAGATCGTAGGAGAAGGCTCAGTCAGTGACCGTTCTGCAAGCGAAATGGCCGGGCACACCGCAAAAATTAAACCGAATTTAAAGACATTACATTTGTGGCTAGTTAATTTACGTGCATCTTTGTTCGGAGCTAATTTGCGGGGTTTTTTTTTCAATCGAACACAAAGGCCAATTGAAAAAGGGAGTCAATTAGAGGTTCAGTTGTATTTAGAGCGAACGTTTTCTTTCGCTTCTGTAGAGAAACGCCTTTCAGTATGCGTTATGTTATTGTGCGTTTTATGACTCTTTTTACGTGCTCAAAACTACCGACAAACAACCATTCGCCATTAACCGTAACCGAGAGCAGCAACTTATCCTTAAACGCAAATCGTAGTGTCTAATCACGTTTCTCCTTACATGTCTGCACACACTGATAAAAACTGAGGGCTCTCTCTCTCTGTCTCTCTCTCGCACACACCCGCATACTCCCCGAAAAACGCATCGCAAGGACGAAATTAGGAGAACAAAAAAAAGGGAAGAAATGACGCGCAAATGGGCCACCGCCATGCCAAACGTTGAAACGAAAATGTAATGCACTGCCAATGCGGGAGTAGAATTTTAAGGAAATAAAACCGTGGATTTAGGCGCGAAAGGATGATAACACAAAAACGGTGAAAATCTTGCAGGAAGGGTATATGAAACCGCGATACGATGTCCACGCGTAGGGCTGCGATCCTTTTAAACTATCTCAAAATAGATGTTCGTCGTGTTCCAACGTGCTCGGATCCCTATGTATCCTGAAGATTTCACTCACCCCCACGTTGGGTGGGTGTTTAGTGAATCACCTCCTTCCCTCCCATTCGCTACACGGGATCTAACCGTTCGTTCAGTCTCTGCACCCATCGATAATGAGAAGCAACACAGCTCGACCACATGGCGGTTGAAGATGCGCGGTAATCAAACAAAACCGTGCAAACAAACAGTTACCATCCGCAAGCATCCGTGCAATGGCGATGCGCAATGTTGGTGGGATATGATCGTAAACGAAACAAACAAACAAACAAACAAACAAACAAAACCAAACGTACCATGAAATGTGACGAATAAAACGAACTAAGTGTCAACTGTGCCACAGTTGATGAAATCATACATCTCCGTGTTCAATGGGCGATATTTGTTCGATCCGAAAAAATAAGCTCTTTGTGGCTGTGGTTGTCTCTTGAAACTTGAAGCTTGTTACTTGGTGTGAAGAAACAAATAAAAACTCTGTCCTGAAAAGCAGTTCAGATTTAGCCCTCTCCTATTCCGATTCAAAATTCTTCATTTTATGTGTCGCCATTTTAAAAATGTGCTTGGCATCGTCCATCTTTGTTTTCCACGAAAGCGTCATCTACCGTCTGATAGCGCAACACAATACCACTAGCATGAGGGTTTGTTTCGCTGAGACGATTTTGCCACCCCTATCGTTAGGGTATGTTAGTCTCGCATCATTTAGACTCATTTTTGCACTTGCGCTTACTCGCTCTAACGCATTCATGCGCTCGATCTTGTTTTGCATCCGTGACGTCATCAGTGTAAGGAAGAAAAGGGAAAATTTTCCGTGTAAGCTATGTAGTTTTTTCTTGTTTTTCACAAAAAAAAACTGCACTGTTCGGCTTTTGTGAGCGAGACAACAAATGAGTGTTTCTATTTCAGTCCAGCGTCACGAAGGTTGAGCGCGACGAATGAAGGAAAAACGTGAGAAATTGCTTAAATTAGTTCATTCCTGTGTATCTAGTTAAAACTGTATAAGCGAAACCAAATGTCTTGTAACACGATATAACTATCGTAACTACTTACATAGGAAAGCTTATATGATGTTTGACTCCGCATGAATTTCGTTATATTTTGTAAATTTACTATTTGAAATAACCTCTTGATTTTTTGCTATTAAAGTACTTTTTATCAAAACTAAAACAGAGCATACATTTCATAATAAATCCCAGGCGATGGAATTTTCTCTAAACGAATCATCGTTTGCGCTCTAAAAGAGGCTACAATGCTGCAGATGGTTAAGTACCGTCGAGTTCATACATTGGAACATGATGTGTGATGTAACAGAACTTTCAATGATAGGAAAAAACTCGTTTATCTTAATTTTTTGGCAATACAGCATCAATGCAATGGAACAGAAAAAGGCGTTTTAATCAAATGGATAACTTATTTCACTATAAACATTAATTTTCCTACAATACGAAACAATCCCTACTGCCATTGGTACTGTTATTGGTAAAAGTAATAAGCCTGAAGTGTAGATTAAAACCTTGAATAGTTGTTTGTAATTTTTCAAATAATTTATACTCATTTGCATGTGGTATCATATTTCCAATTTTATTTTCGTGAAACATAGCAATTTTAAATGGCAAGAATAATCTCCACATGCAGCAGACGTGCAGCGAGTTCCGCAGAGTTAGTTCATACAAACGTTTAATCGTTTTCTGAGAAAGCCTCATATGAAATCTATCAAAGATTTTATAATATTTATGCAGAAAATTGTGTACAGCAAACAGTTCACTAACATTTTTCCTAAATTATAATATTTATTGCATTTGAAAGCAACTAAAACAATTGATATGCTAATGATATTCGAACTGTATTCGAAGAGCACAAAATAATTAATTTAACAATACGAAATATCTCATCGGAACAGCATCTTACAACCCCATGTTGTAGTTTCAACATAAAAATGAAAATTCTATTAAAACATTTTCTTAATTGCATAGTCTTCTGAAACGGCCAAAAGCAAACCAATCGCCATGATAATCACGTTACAAATATGCAGTGAGAACTATCCAACCGAGAAAAATATTATCGCTGAACCTAAATAATACAATTTGATATATTCAAGAGCCAAGCGAAGCCAATCCTTGTTTATTCTTGAGTCATGCCTTAATCTGGTAAGGACAATACCGTATTTTCCCGTGTATACCTCTGTCGCATAAGATGAACCCTTAAATTTAGGTTTATAATTTTTCCTAAACGCTATTTTTAAAAAATTTAAAATAATTGTAAATAATTTACACATTTAAATTCAAAAATTTAAAATAAATTACACAATCTAAAGCTAGCTAGCTTCGTGTATCTTTATTGTTGTCATCAAATTCCTCTCCAATTTCCTATACTTTTCTCTTTTCCAGAATGTGAATAGTAGTTGTTTTTCATGTAACTGCAACTTAATTGGCTGTGCACTGAAGCATAATTTCACTTGTGTAAAAGATGCACCTTTTACAGGTCGAATGAACGTTACATCACCATATGGACTAATTTTAATTTAATAAAAGCAATTCAGAGTACTTAAATTATTAAAAATTAATAGTTTTTAGACATGAAAATTTTGATTTTTGATGGCGAATATAAATTTAGATGTTATTTGCTACTGCGCCGTATTGGTTATAACTTAAATAAATGTATAAAAAACTCTTTTTATATTTTATAATAAATTTTTGTAATAAACTGAATGTTTTATAGCAAAAAATTTTCGACGCACTCTTTCTAAGTAAGTGAAAAATATTTTGACAAGATAAAACACTGTTGTTTAGCATCAAGTAACATTTCTATTATTTTGCTTGTAATAAAATACAATAAAATACGAGTGAAAAACCACCTTACCTGTAATATAAAAAATAAATAACTATAGCTCGTATAACTCGTAATTTAAGTCGAGGCCAACATCAGCTTCCATCAACGCCTATTACATTTTATGAGTTCTGCGGAGTTCATACGCTTACGTGAAAAATGATGCGCACTGGAAAAATAGTAAAAAGAACATGTATTACAGTTATGTATCAAAAATTTGTTAGAATATATGTTGTTCTAGTATGTCGCCGCATAGTATACATTAAACATTCCAGCATGTTACAGTTTTATTTGTTCTAAGGTTAGAGAATAGTGAGTACCGAAAAGTTCATACCTATGCAACGTTATGGATGTTGGCAAATGCAGTCTATGCTTGCATTGTGAGCAATTTATGCTAAGGAGAGATGTACTGCATTTGTCCTAAATGCCTATCTTCCTGAAAGTTTTTCCTTGCATTTTTCGAGAAGAATAAAATTTCAATTGAAATCATAAAAATATCTCTCAGTCGAGGCCAACATAAAATCGGTCCAACCAACATAAATCCAGTGCAGTTCGAACTCTCTAAGCCGCGAATGCAAACGCATTCCAAAACCAAATGCACTTCTCACGAACACCAAACGGGCGATGCGTATGTGTATGTGTGCGCTTGAAGCGGAAAAAATGCATTAAGCCGTCCAAGCAAGCGTTGCAATCTTTATAAAAACGGGGCTAGAAATATTCTCAAAATTACGCCCTTGCACGTACTTTTCGGTGTTTCCAGTACTTGAATATTGTGCTTCCTTGCTCTGGGCAGCGAAAATGACTTACGCATGGCATTGAGGGCGATGGGAAGCGTACGAAAAATAACTTTTTCTTCCTCGATTGCGACGCGAAAACGCAAAGAAGCATTGACAACAATGCTCAGATTGCCATGGCAGCGGGCCAACGTAGCCAAGTGCTGCGTTGCTGTTGTCACACCTCACGGCTTTCAGCCCTCCGACAGATGTTCCTGATTGTTCGCTTTACCAATCGTTTCGACACCATTTTGGATAGGAAATGCGTCATCAAATTTAATTTTTCTAAAAGCGGATAACCGATTTTCTTCGGTAGTCGTGTATCACAATATTTAAACTTACTTTACAAATAACATATATTCAACAAGAACTGGTCGTTAGATAGATATAAAAAAACTATCATAAGCTACAAATAAAATAAGTGGCATTTTTTGAGCTAAACATTGTTTACATTAGGATTACAATTTTCATATGCGTACAAATATGAAGACAAAAGTATATGTGTCACCTAAACATCTAAAATTTTTGGTATGTTTTATTTATGCTGACAAAGATCCTGATATTTTCATAAAAAATTCATCCATTTTGCAGCGCTATATTATTGTACAGTTCAACACGATAAAATACCTATGACTTATCGATTCCATTTGGTCTAAAGAAAGCTGTTCATATATATTTTTTTCACTTAAAGACCTAACAAATAATAACAAGTATTTTGATTGTATAAGCTAAATAGTTTGTAGTGCAATGTGTTATTCTGACATGTTTTCAAACACTGTCTCAAAAATGCAAACTCAGAAATTAATTAAGAAAACGTTTTGTTTTTTTTTTGTGTAAATTATGAACTTATAACGCTCATTTAACGAAAAATTATTCCATTAAATATTTTAAACATTTTTCTAAACTATACATTTGACCAAGCGAATTCTGACTAAATTACATTTTTAAATATTATTATTTTACAGTTATAAAACATATGAAACCCCGGTAATCAAGAAGCAAAAATAAAGTATCACATGCAGTCATAGTAGGAAAAGTTCTACGTTAGTAATAGTTTGTATAATGACATAACAGTAAAAATTTTTGGATATTTTGCTGTCATTTGTCTGTAATAATGTCATTTGTGCTAGAGTGTTTCGAATTAAAGCTCATGTTATACTAAGTACAATGCTCCGCATACGATGTTCTGTAGGACATTGCATCATGCTTACATTATGTTAGGCATACAAGCGCATAGCCCATTTATACCATGTACACAGTACAACATACATACGTCATTCGATCATTAGAAAATATTTTTCATTAAATAGCACACCCATTTAACGATGTAATACCCATCGATGTTAAGGACCGCTGAGTTCATACGGCTAACAAAATATTCTTGTTCATTCTTAAAGACGTTCTGACTTGCAACACTAAATTATGAAAGCATAAGCCTGGGCATGTTCAATAAACATTTCTATCACAATTTCAAGTCTACAAAATAAAGAAAAATAAATGAGTTTTTATAATACGTTCCGCAGAGTTCATACCAAGCGCGAACATTAACGTATTTGAAGGGCGAAAATTTACAACGCATTGTATTTAAACATAGTGTCCTTATCGTCCCGCAATCATAGTTGCAAAAGAGTGAACTCTCACCTCATACATTTGTCAATAATTAGTGAACTGTTAAGTGAAACCTTGCAGTGCTCCTATTAATTGTGGTGCATACAAAATGCAACGACAAAACGCATCGGCAACAGAGCTCCGGCCCTGAGCCGCCCAATCGTGAACACGTATTTTTTTTACGCACGTTGCCACACCAACACAAACGCGCGCTTACAATCTCCTGCCTTTGTCTCTGCTCGACGGCTAGAGCGAATGGGTTTGTTTCTCGAACCATGATCACTGGCATTAGAAAGACGTCCTGTGGAGCTGAAGGCAACGACATTTGGAAGGCTTTCCCTGGAGATTACCGACACATTGAAGCCTTCTAATTTCACTCGCAAGGTGTGGATAAGCCGTTAAGCCCTTACACGTAATGTAATGAATTATGTTTCTCTGTGCTCCAAAGCCTACTTGGAAACGACCAAAGCACACCCGTCGAAACAGCCAGCCGAGCGTGTGGGGCGATGTCATCATCTCAAGGCGCGCGACTCGCTGTCGCCAAAGCGCGCTGCTTCCAACATAGCAAGCGTTGATATTTTGTTTACAACACCCATCGCATTCTGTCACGCATTGAGTCGCTCTCTCTCTCTCTCATTCACGCGTTTGTGCGCCTCGATGGCTCCCCACCCGAGACTCGGCCCCGTTTAATATTCGAAGGCCGCGTCGCGAGCACACGCGCTTTTTCGCTGATCAAGATCGAGCGCGAGCGCGCGCGCGCTCGATCAGATTGATGGATTCGCGCGTCTATACGCCGCTTTGGCGGAGGGAACTCGAAATCGTATTTTATTGCCCACTGGCTTCCCTGGCCGAGGTCAACGGGTGCGAGTCCGGGTTGTGAACGGGTGTGATGTGATTTATCCACCGCACAAAATTGAACAACGCGGTTCGTTTTGAGGAATGATTTTATACCCTGAAATCGGCAGTTCGTTTGGTAGATTATGTTTATTGTGGTCCTTAAGTCTTGAGATGCTGTGATTAACTGACGTAAAAAAAAACGGCAAGGTGCTTTCGATACTGGGGTATTTCTTGACATTTCAAGGAAATAATTTTGCATACCCGTCCGAAGCCGGTTACGTGGATTAGCGTTTTTGTAGAACCAGAATATAAATGGAAAGTCTTCCGCACATATTAAGCATGTAGATGAACAATTTTTCCATTGAAAAATAAATTAATAATTCCCAAAAGCTATGCTAATGTTATGCCCCCCAAAGGCAAGTACAGTTCAGCTGTAAGCATGGTTCAACAATTTAATTTCGTTGCTAATTTCCCTGAATCCACTTGGGCTCGTTGAGTGCTACATCGTACCGTTTAATCCCTTCGTTTTAGATTGATTGGCTGGGGCTACGGTGTGCTTGCGCGAGATAAAACTAAAAAGCCCCCGAAACGTGAGAACGTCCCCACGGACGTGTCGCGGGCGCCCCATTGGCGGATAGCATCGGAAAACTATTCCGAGTGCTCACACGGCAGACGGTGAACCAACAGCAAAAGATAAAAAGCCATACTCTCCAAGCCGCGGCCAGCAAACCACACGAACTTTCCTGGGAGGCTAACAACGATCAATTTTAATTTCACCTCAAAAACCTGCCGAGTCATTTAATTATTCCACGAGATGTGTTTTTTTTTGTGGTTCGTTCTTGCCTCTATTGTAGTCTCACCTTCATTTCCTTCATTTTTCCCGCCACTTCCACACGTACGAGGTGGGGTTTTACGATGCTTTCATAGCACCACGGCCGGGCAAACTGAAGCCACAGTGCTAGGTATGTTTTTCTTCTTTTCTTCTTTTATTTTTGCTACTGCCCCATCGTTATCGTCCGTTTTCAATTTCCTGCACTTTGGGCTGTGGTTATTTTCTTCTTCCAATTTCGAGCGTCTCCGCGTGCCGATAAGAAATAGGGACGGTCGGGTATGCACACGCTCTCCCCCCAAGGGCCCATAACGAAACTGTCATAAACTTTTCTCATTATCGAAACTGAGGACCCTTTTCGGTCGCAGATAAAAATGGATCTTGCACGGGCGGATCTCGTTGCAACAGAGTCTCGCTGCATGGCGACCAAAGCGAGCGCAAAACGATGAAAAATAGAACCTCGTCAGGATAATTAATATCCTTCTTCGGTCCGAGTCACGGAGCAAAAGTTTGCCTCGAAATGCGATGCCCGAGGGTGGCTGGTGGGTAGATTGTTGTCGTCACATTTAACACAAACAATGTTTTTTGATGGTTTTCCGACAATTCGCTCCGTTTGCCCAAAACCGTTGGTGGATGTTTCAGCGGACACGCAACTGACCAAAAGCGCGCTGACGTGTAATTAATCGGTTTTGGGACGAGCGAAAAAAAAACGAAACGAGAAGAAATAGTTTTCGCGGGATGAGTTTTTCTTGTGGTTGCAAGACTCAAAGGGAGAAATGAAAATAGAAAATCACTTCCACCTGGAACGAATGCGCCAATCGTTGATGGAAATCCGATCCGAAAACGAAGGGTAACTGATTGAAAGCGCACGGATCGGTTTCAATCGCTTCAGAAAATTCGCAAACCACAAACTCACCGGCCTGGGCCGGGCGGCACCAGCTACCTTGTTCTTCGGTGTGCGGTTTTCTCTTGCTTCTGTCTAGATTTCGCGTGCTCCCACCGTACGAGATTCGCCAAGAACCGAGACCAGTAATCGGAAACAGAAGCATCATCGTAACGGATTGGCGGATCTCGCGTGCTGTCAGTGTCAATGCTCGCGGCACATCCAAGCATGCGGTGCTACGCAACCGGTCACATGTACGGGCGCATCAAAGTAGGCGTACGTACGCCTGGGTAGTTTGACGTCTTCGTGCGCCCTTACGCGCGACACACGCGTACGCAAACTGGCGGCGTGCGTTGGCGATAATCGAAGCCACTTACTCTCTCTTACTCTTCGCAGCCCGGCGGGCATTGGGAAGTTTTCATGCCCACCGTACGTATTCTTTAGCATTCGAGATAGTATAGCAGTTTTTGTGCGCGAAATTTCGACACGTTCCGGGCGGTTTGAATCGGTTAACCCGCAACGATATTGAAAAACGAACCCCGGAAGCACCAATTTTGCGGACACCTTGCCCTTTACGAAGGCAAATGGGGCAATTAATTTACGACCGTAAAATCCCTTCCAAACACACCAAAACGTGGCGTTCAATAGCGCGAATGAAACGCGATCCCTTGAGTCATTCATCGCTAGACTGAGTTGGGTGTTGCTGATCCGAGGTCAACGTGCCCCATCCATGCAGTGGGGTGGTGCGTTAAATAAAATCCCATCGAACAATAAACCCCACACTGAGCTCATAGTTAAACATATTTTGCTCGCCTATCGCCGCACGGTGCGCGCCTTCGAGGCGCGTTACTTAAACAAAACGCCCGCGCTTTTCATCGCCTACACCAAACTCCGCGCGGTGGACTCCGCTTCGAAAATTGGCGTCGCGAAAAGTTCGCAAAATTACTTCCATCGGTCGGTTCCCGATCACAGCTTACACACACCCCACGTGGCATGGTTTATTGGCTCCTGGGGTTCATCCCACCGGCGCGCACTGGTGAAACAATGGCGCGTCTGGGCGCTCAGAGCCAGGCGCTTTTTATGCAAACTTTCGCTAACCCGATGAAATTTAGATTAATTCGCTTCCGTTTATTCAATTTATTATGCAGCTTGCGGACCGTTTCGCTTCCTTTCAGCGGTAAACCGAGGCTCTACTACCCTGCCCCGGTCAGTGCATCGATGGTGGCCACTCTAACGAACAATGATCTTAATCAAATACCCGCGGATGCACGCGGGATGGAATCGATGCTGCCGTGGAAGCTCTAATGGAGCACGAGCGCGAGTCAGGAGCCCGGAACGGAGGGAACTACATCTCGAACCGAACACGACGATCGAGAACCCAGGGAAGCTTGCAATAGGAAAGGAAGTAACAACAAAATCAATACCTTCGTGGGGCGGGATGCCGAGACCCGTTAGAGGAATATTAAACATTTTTGCAATACTTTGGTCTCGGGGCATTCCTTAGGGCGTGCTACCGTGTCCTTTTGGCGTGGGTTCTACGCGATGGCGAGATGGGGAGAGATAAATATAATAAAGAGTGAAAGGAAAAAAAACCGCTTCCACATTTGTGGGTCGCGTTGCAGCAAAGCCGGAGCATCCGAGTTGCCTAACGTCAGAAACGAACAAATAAAAAAAAGCAACCGCCCACCGATAACAAAGGGGGTACAACACAAAAAGGCGGTATTTTTTCCCATCGCATCCTGATCCTGGACGACTCCCTCCCACACGCCTCCACACATCCTCCTCCCAGTGTCATCACTTTATCCTTTTCGGTTGATCCTTTTTATATTGTTTTACGTTCTGTTTACTCCTCATAAATCTAGCTCACTGGCGCGACCGACCGCTCGCTGCTGCTTCTGCTGCTGCTGCTGCACCTCGTCTCATTTTCCGAGCACCACCCACACCTACCCTACCCCAATTCGAGGCATTGTCCACCACATCGTGCAGAGGTGCACATACACAAGCACACACATACACGTAAAGGGGGATTTCCGCAGCTATTCGTAGCTTTCGGGACTAGTTCACCGTGTTTTATTTGGTAGCGCTGTGTACATTTTTATTCTCTCGGACAGAAACAGCTTTGAGCTATCGCAGTGCAACGTGTCACGTTATTCTTGTCCTGAAACACACAGACACATGCACACACACACTTATAGATAGAGATAATGTTACATATGCAGACAGAAATACAAACAAGGATAAGGATAAGGATACATATACAAATCCAGTTACAGACACGGAAACAGATACAGAAAAGGACACAGGAACACATACAGAAACAAACACAGAAACAGATGTAGATACAGAAATACAGATGCAGATATAGAAGCAGATACAGATGCATAAGGACACACAGGTTCCGATGCCAATACAGAAATACATACATATAAAAATACAGGCACACAAAAGCAGACACAAACCTCAGAAACAGACGCAGATCGAGCTACAGATGCAGATGTAGACACAGCTACGTTTAAAGAAACAAATACAGGTACAACAACAAATACAGGCTCAGAAAAAACGCACATACTCAGGGACACACCGACACACGAAGCTACACATACTTGATTTATCCTTCAGCAAATGAATTCTTTCATATCCCTTGCCATCCTCCCATCCTTCATCCACACACACACAAATACTTTATTGCACCATAAACCGCCAACAAATGAATTCCTTCATAACACTCCCCCGCCATGCAACCCCCAAAAACGAACACAGCGCTTTTTCCACGCGGGGTTATCTTTTTTTTTTTTGACAAACCCCTTCCAAGATGGATCGATTCGTGGCCACCGATCGAACGGGATCCGGGCTGATTTTTCTTTTAATTTTCTCGACTCCTTGCGGTCTCCCCGCCATGAACCAGTAGACGAATCAACCGGTGGAGTGGCTGCGGTATGTCTCCATCGACGTATCGGACATAACCGAAAACCCACCTGGGAATGCTCCTGACCACGCACCACCCCACGCTGGCCACCATTACGCTAGGATTCCGTCCGGTCAGCGGTCGATCCTTTTTCTCCATAACCCCCTTTTTTCTTTTCTTTTCTTTTTTGTGGCTTTTGCCATTCACCGGTGAGGGTGGGATTTTCTTCGTGCGCTGGCCAGAACACGCCAGAAGGCAAGGATGCTGGATGCTGGATGCTGCAACAACGTTTCGCACAACACGGTGGCAGCAACATAAGGAACTGGCCTGGCGGCTGCGTGCGAGAAAGTGACGCGCGACTTGTGCGAGGGTTGTTTTGCGAAAGCGTCCACATGGTGGATGGAGCACGCGGCCGCAGGCGAAGCTGACGTTTTTTTTTCACCCTCTCTTTCTCTTAGAAGGGTGATGGGGCACATTGGGACACACCGTAAGTGGTGGTGACGGTCAGCGGTGGTCATTTACGACATTTAGCAGCCCGATAGTATAAATCACGGGATGGGTCGGGGACGACGTAAGAGACAGAGAGAGAAATCGAGACGATCTTTATTGCATTATTGATGCGATGGGCGATGGTCTTGAAAATTGTTTGGTCCATATTTTACAGATTTTTCTCCATTAAACTATCATCATGCGTGCTCGCCGGGAAATGGTGAACGTAAGGGAGATTACGGGACAGAGATTACCGAAGAGAAATGGACGGAAATTGGGGGCCTTTGCCCATCCCAGGGAGGGGTTTTTGCCAAACGAAAAGTGTACGAAGTGCCTTCGAGTTACATGACAGCTTAACTTTGTGTTCTACCTTTTCACGAGACTGCTTTTTTAGATGAATTTCGATCATTGAAAATAAGAGCCTTTAGGTGTAAAGAAAAACAACCAACGTTTGAGTTTGTGAGATCCTAACAAACCCGCCATCAAGCACATTAGCCGCTGTAAGTGGAAAGATAAGGGCGCTGGTGTAAAAATAAATCCATCCCCCACAAGCTGGCCGGCTTCACCGACGCGACTTTTGACCAAATGCAGGTTCGCGCGCATCCCGGTGTGGCAATTGTACGGTACCCTTAGCGCATTGCATTTGGTCCAACCGACGTCAGCAGTTTCTCGGTGTTTCGGGGCCTCGGGCGGCCAGCAAAAGAAGAAAACGGGCACAGAGGGTTGTGTTGTGCAAGTGCGAGAGTGATTGAATAATGTGTGTACCACCGTAAGCATCGTAATGTAGCGTTTCTGCTTTCTCACTCACTCAGGCTGCAATTTCAGGCGATGTTGTTTTATTTTCACATGTTTTTTTTTTTAGAGTTCTCCCCTGCTTTCTGCCAGCGACTTCAGCGTGATGTTGTGTACTTTTTGCTCTTCATTTTTCATGGCTCCCCAAACGAGGGCCCCCCAAACGACGACGTCGACGATGACAAGAACTCTGGAGTGCAGCAGCTTTTCGGTTTGTTAGCGTGGTCGAAGGTTGGGAAGTGGGCGAAAGCAAAAAAAACCTCCCATTATTTATTTTTTTACTGCTGCCTGCGCTAGTTCCGCTTGTAAGCTGCACATCTTTTTTTTTCTTTTTGAGTATTTTATTTTCCTCTCCACTAGGGCCATGAAATGCAAAGCAACAGCAGAAAAAAAAACACTCACAAAGATTGCGACGTTTTTTTTTCTTCTTCTCTTCACCCCACCGTAAGCAAATTCGTTGGGGATTATCTTGGATCATCAGCTCTCAGACGCGCGAGAGGGGCTCTGACTTCATTTGGCAGGTTCGCGTTATCACAGCCCGGGGACTAGTATGTCTTGGTTTGCTTCCCTTTTTTTTGTTCGCTCGCTTCTTTTCGGGTTTTCTACGTTACCTGCTACGACGCGGGAGCGTACGACCGAAAATCTTGCACCATAATGCATCATTAAGGGGGGGAAATTATGGGAAATTGCACGCTAAATTCGCCCCACCGGGTCTCTAGCGCCAAGCTTGCTTTGAAACCAGGATCGGCCGAAGCGAGGCAAACATTTTTGAAACGAATAAATGAATGCCCGCGAGAGGAGTTCCGGTTCCGGCTGACGTGAGATGAATAATATACCTCATTCGTTTTCGTGGCTTTTTTCAATCTCAATTTAATACCCATAAGCAATCTGCTGCACGCCTAATGAACTGGAGCTATTGATTGCTTCACGAAATCCTTCTTGCCCTCTCGAAAAGCTCTACTTATGCCAGTTCAGTTACGGCCCAACAAAAAAAAAGAGACCCCTCTGGAGTGTGGTCGCACCCAGAACGCTTCATTTTATTCAATTTCGGGCGGCTCCGCTCTATCACTTACGAAATTAATTTCCCCCTCCCACGCGTCCTTGTGCCCGGTTGGTTCCCACTGGCCACGAGGTAGCCCACGGTGCGCGTTTCAGTAGGAAAAAGTGCAAACGATGGAAACAGCAGCAGCAGCAGCAGCAGCAAAAAAATAAAAGCTGCCCCAACCAGTCCATGGGGAAGTGCTCGCGTACAGCAGTTAACACACACACGCACACAGAAAGCTAGACCACGTCAAAGGAAAACGTCACCGGAAGCCTCGAGGTGGAGAGCAAAAAAAGCCCCTTCTCATGCTCCAGAGTTTTCACCGAAACCGTCGTGCGGCAAAACGCAACGAAAACCTCACCCAAAGGGACGGTTGGACTTGTGATCTGCCGCCGTTTCAGCCCGTGTCAAACCCCTTATTACGAAGGGGGTCCGCCCTCTGGCACTCGCTCTCTCTCTCTCTCTCTCTCTCTTCCGAAGCCCCCGGTGCCACCCCCGAGGGACAGGAAATTACTTTTCGCGGCCCATTTTCCCCAGCTGTGCGTTTTACATCGTGCGGTTTGCAAGTTTCCATCAGACCGGGAGGCCCCGGCTTTCGGGTCCATTGCCATTCGCCATTAGATGTGTGTGTGTGTGTGTGGGTGTGTGTTCGAAGGATGTCCTTCTGCCTTTCCAATATTTCTCCCCCCATCCACCTTCGCCATCGCGATCGGACGGTGTGATGCTGGTTTTTTTATTTCGAGTCTGTGTGTTACCATTCACTTTCGGGCCCTTCGGCTACATTGATGCAGCTTCATCGGGGCACGGCCGCCGGTTAAGGAAACCGCCGGTACGGCGACACTACCAATGCTGCCCCAGCAGCCATCCCACGCAGGAAGTCTCTGGTGTATAGGTTTTGCGTTGCTTCCGGTTCCACCAGAAGGACGAATTCACTTCTATACCGATGACGACGGCGACGACGAAAACGGTGACGGTGATGGCAACAAAAAAAAAGTCGCCCCAAGCCTTCGTCCCCACAAGAGTGAGACGAGTTTGATGAAATTTTCCCACCCAAACTCCCTTAGCCCTCCCGGGTGAACGGCACCTCTCCGGTGTGGCATAGACCGAAAGAAGGTGGGGAAAACACGCTCGTTTTCCCAGCCAAACCTCGAACCGGTCGCAGAAGGTCCCCCCCCCCTTCATACACTCCTTGAAAACCTCAGCCCGGTGAACGGAAAACCTCAGGCCTCAGAAGTCAACCACCAAACGAGGCGAGCGCGGCAAGTGCAGAAAAAAAACGCAACCAAGCGCGAACGGAGAAGAAGAAGGCGCGGTATGCAAAAAAAAAAGGAAAAGGAGAAGAAAAAAACAGAACGGCCGAAGGGAAGGAAATAAATGACGATAAAAGTTGCGACCGAAGGACACCCGGGAACGGCATCGTAAAACACGCCAAGGACCTCCGTGGGGTGGGCACTCCGAGAGAAAAGGAGAGAGAGAGAGAGAGAGAGAGATTGAAAAAAACCTCCTTTAACCCGGCAACGATGACGTATAAACGCGCTGGAAACCCACCGACCGACCCAGCGCCTACCACAGGGTGGAGGATTTTTTTTTGCTCTTTCACACCAGTACAAACGTACCGCGCGAGCATCGCTTGCTTGGATCTGACGCCGAGAACGCGATGAGACGATGACGTGACACAGCGCGCAAGCGAAGGCCGTGCGGTTAGATCCGTCTCAGCTTAGAAGAACCCCCAGCCAGGCTGCTTTTGTTTGCGCCCGATGCCTCTGCTTTTCTTTTTGTCCCTTTCCCGGCGGTCACGGAAAGGCACGCCAGGCCAGAGGCAGGTTTGCCTTCCGACGGTTTCCCAAACGCACCCGGGGGTAGATGAACGATTCAATTATTATGTTGATGAGATGATTACTGCCCGGAGCCCCTGCACGCGTGCGCCCACCCCGACCATATGCGTGTACGCGAGACACATGAGCGAGCGAGAGAGAGAGCAAGCGAGCGAGAAGGGCCAGTGAAAGAACTAAGGAACACAGCACTCGGTTCCCTGCACCTCCAGGAGGTACTCGCGCGGGACTTAATCAGCGGCAGCGTTATGAGTGTGTGTTTACATTTTGTGTTTCTTTCTTTTTTTATTCTGTTCTCCTCCACATCTTGCCGGTTTTGTTTGGATGGCTTTCTGCTTGATTTCCTGCGACCGTACGCAGGAGACCTTCGCCCCATGCTGTCGGAAGAATCCTTCACAGCCGGTTCCCCAACTCGGGAGGAAGACGAACGAAAAAGAAAAGAGTGAAAAAAAAACCCACAGTCAGCTTCCGAACGACGCAGCATCCGCAGTACGTTAAATTTGACATGACGCGTATGGACTTCATTCGCTCGTTCTTGGGCACTTTGGGGAATCGCTAACGGCTTTCGAGTTTGGGGCTTCTTTTTTGTTGTTGTTTGTCGACGTTGTCGTTTGTTGCGGTGGGAGCGTTGTTGTTTTTTTCCTTTTTCATTTTCCCATCACCTCCTGGTCGCCTTCGCTGGGCCTTTACAATGTGGCCTGAAGAATTGAAACAGGCCGCATTTGGACGACCGCAAGGCAGCTAGAACGGACGGCCGATCACCGTCCCTCAGGTGGGTGGAATAGAATTTGAATATTATTGGCCTCGCACCCCGAGCGCGCTCTGATTGACTAGACTCGGTTACGCGCCTCTACAAATAAAGGCATGCGAGCATGCGAGGAAAGCACACACTACGGCAACGGAAGAACAAAAAATATGAAAAAGAACCTGAGAAAAACAACACACACGCGCTCGAGCAAGGCACACGCCCGTTCTAGCCACGGACGACGAGAACAAACATTTTGATTTGGATTATCACGGATTTTGATGTGTTCCGCGTTTCGGAGCCGCTCCGGCCTTTTGCGCCACTACCAGACCGCGATCGGAACCGACGGGCGATAGGCATTTGTTTTGATTTTTGGATTACCGCTGGTGCCGCAATTAAGGCGCGATTAGCCCGGGCGTCAAATGCAACCCCGGCGCGAGCAGCCTTGTGAAGTTGAATTAATAACAGGCTCTCTCTCTTTTTTTTTATCACCGGTAATGGGCGCGGGCTTAAATCATCCGTGCCACAGGGTCGCATGGATGGGAACGCACCGGAGCTGCGGTTAATCATGTTATACCGTTTGGAAAAGCATGAAACAAGCTCACGCTAATGCACGAACGCATGCACGTGCAAGGCGTGCAAACAAAATGTCTCTTTTTTAGATTTTAAATTGATATTCATGTTAATTAAAATGCGTTCCATGCGATTAACTTAATCCACCGCTAAATGTTGACTTTTCAATCATTTTTTTGTTATCAAAGCGATATGCCACTTTGATGATGGAATTTATCCGCATCCATCGACAAGGGAATTTAATTTTATAAGTTTGAAACACACCACCAGGTGAATGCTTACGGTGTTCCAAAACGAAACTAACTTTTTCAAAAGGAATGTAATAACCCTAAAAAAACCTTCGTCTGTCTACGAGCGAGAGGGCCAATGGCATTACCATCATAAACAACTTCTCGTGGTTCTCCCCTTTGCGATGTAAATAGCTTGTTTCATTTTTTTTTGCTATATTTACAAACCATCTAGATTACATTATACCTGCTCGCAGATCAAAGGCACGAGAGAGCGAGCGAACGTCTTCCGACATCCATGTCGCTTTTTCAAACATCTTGTCATCTTTTGGTCCCTGCTGCGGAAACTTGCTACTCAGCTCCTACTCCTTTTTCCGGCTCGTTTCTTAGCGCTTAAAGTTTTTTGATCCCCCAACCGGACAGGGGCCAATCGAAGCATCAACTATTTATGGGCACAATTTTAAACAGAATTTTGTAAGTTTCAACTTTGCAGGCTCGGCGATGGAACGCAAGTTATCACTTCTCGCCTCGTTCTCGCTACAATCAGCCTCACTGCTATCAAAAGCACCATTTAAAGCACCGAAAGCACGTTGCATTAAAGTTCCCGCACTAGTGCTTGCCCATCCGCAGCAACATGATCACTCGTTTATCGCTTCCTTATCGGTGAACGGGAGAGACATGCAATCGGGGACAACCTCCCGCACACGATCATTTTTGCTGGGTTTTGCAAACAAAACCGCCCATCTCCCCCGCCACCAAACGCACCGGCGTCCCCATCAATTTTGTTCTCAATAATGCATCGAACTGGAAACGACATCAAAAGTAAATAGATGCCGTGTGGCGACGACGACGGTGACGGCAGTGGTGCAGTTTTATGCCTCGCTGACCAAATGCGCCATCGCCAAAGCGACCCCGAAGCTCTCCCAGTACCACCCTACATGGCCCCAACCGGCGGGCATCCTTATCGCAACCGCAACGCATCCGTCGTGTGAATCATTTCATGCTGCCGTTGCTGCTGCTGCTACTGCTACTGCTGCTACTGCTGCCACACTTTGTACAGCCCAGCCCGGTGTGTCGCACAGAAAATTTGTTGTCACAATCAATCCCACCATCGCCGTCCCCGGGATGGGTCTTCGTTTCCTCCAGGGCCAGTGCGCCACCGAAAGGGCTTCTCCCATCTAGTTTGTAGCCCTTGTGCGGTGCGCGTCTCCGGACTAACACATTATCTGTTCTGCGACCGTGACGGTGCATGGGGAGGGGTGGAACTGCAAGCGGAGGGCCAACCGACATCGACATCGAGAGACAACCACAAGTTCAATTTGTACAATCCATCTCTCGTCCGGTTGTACGGCCGTTCGCTTCGGTTCGAGCGAACGAACTTCCTTTTTGCTAAGCGAATCCGGCAAATGGGAAGAAGCACCTCCGATGGACAAAGGCTCTCACAGGGATGGAAGGGGGGGGGATGCATGGGAGGAAAGGGAAGCGGGTGCATAAGGTGCCGGATCACAACCCGGACAAGATTTTCCTCCCATCATCCCGGGGTTCACCGGTTCCGTTCTTTAATGGGTAGACGAATGCATGCGCATTCGTTTGAGACAAAATGCAAACGAATTCAATCGAGCCGCCACCCGCAACAGCCCAACCCCACCGGTACAAATGCGTATTAATTTATCTTCCCGGTTCTAGGTTTGCTAGCAAGGGAGCAAGGGAGTGCGCTTTTTGCCGTCCCGGGTTCCAGCAGCAGCAGCAGCAGCACGTCCATGACGCCAGGCCTCGGACTCCCGCACTACGGGTGTATGATTATTTATTTTGCTAATTATTGTACATATATTATGCCGGTTCTAATTTTCCGAACCCGAGAAGCGACCAACCTGGCCAGCACACGCCGCTGAGAGTGTAATTTATTTTCAAGATCACCGCATTCTTAATTCAATTCAAAAGGCCATGCAGCAGCTCCCGAAGATGGAGCATTTAATTCATTCATATTTAATTTACCCACAGGCTGCTCCTTACGGCTGGCCACGCTTAAAGGACGCCATCGTTTGCCATCGTGCGGCTAACCAGATAGAAGACCACACCGCACGATAGCAGCTCTCACACACCCCCGGTGGCCGTGGTTTTGCTTCCTTTAAAAACACACTTCACAATATGAACTGCACGCGGCCACAGGCCACACACTGTTCCCTGGCCGTGGGAGGATAATTTATCAAAACGCCCGAAAACTCTAAGCATCACCATGATCGAAACATGACAGCAGCGCGGCCAAAAGAGCCCACTGTCAGAGAGGATGGGCGTTTTTCGGGAGTTTTGAAAAACGATCCCAGCCACATCGGACCGTTGAAGTGTGGCCGGATTTAGTGCGCCATCGGTTTGCCATCGAGCTCGACAACTATCACCCGGGAGGATGGCTGGGCGGCCAGTGGTGCTCGAGCGATAGTGATAAATGATACGCGTCCTTTAATTGATCACTCGTCAGCTCAGAGGCGCAATCATTAACTGGGAAAACCTGGGATGGATGGAGAGTGCTTTCATGGTTATACCGTGGGGGGATGAGTAGTTTAGAGTGGCCTCCCAGCCCAAAAAAAATAAAACAGCACACGATAGTTTCAGCTGTTGCGCGCGGGGTGTGAAATTAGAAAATAATGCTCTCCCTGAAGGGCATGAGTGAGTGTGGGAAAATCAAAAACGCACCACCAGGGGGTTCCAAAATGCTACAGGACATCGTTTTTATAGATGCAACCGTCGTAGTGGTGAACAGACTGCAGCAGTTTCCTCCCTTTCGGAAGGACATCGATATTTGGGAAACGGTACCAGCGTTGAGACGACTAAATTCATTTAAATAAGTCCACTCGGTCCTTGTTCGGTTCGGTTCGTTCGTTCACTCATCCATCGGGTGCATTGCGGGACCAATTTCGAGATCGCTTCCAACCAGCACCAGAATCGATAGCTTCATTTTGGAGTCGCCTGCGAGGAGTTGTGGAGTGCGAAAAAAAAGAAGCTAGATTGAAGAAGAAAGAAAAAACCACCCACACCTACTCAGACCGATCCACTCTCTAATTGCTTGATGGGAAAGAAAAGCATTCTCCTTCCGATGTTGCCTTTGCAAATCGAAAGCTTTCGTGTCTCGCTTTCGGGCGCAAACAGACAGGCACCTGGGCAAATGAAAAGCAAACAGCAGTACAGTCCAGCTCTCTTGTGCCACCTGGTGCTAGGAATGCATCTCACCGTCACCAGGTTCCTTAAAGGTGCCGAAAACACACACGCACACACAGCCTGGGAGAAGCAGAAAAAAGAAAGAGCGAAACGAAAATCTCGAATCTGAAAGCAAATTCTTCACTGCTGCTGGTGCTGCTGATGTTCGTTCGTTCATTCATTCAGCTAGAGGGGGAGATAAAATTGCATTTGGATAGTGCACGACTCAACGCATCATCAAATTGTCCGCATTAATTGAGTTACTACTGTCCGATGGATCGTGGTCCAATGGTGTCCTTCTTGCCTGGCAGGAAGGCAGGCTGGACAGGACAGGGTGCATTCGTCGTCCACCCCCGCTCCGTTCCGATGCTGATCGAGTTTGGTTTGGGTGTCCTCTATAACAGTGCTCAAATATTTTTCCATCCCATTAGGCGGCTCCCGTTCAACGGTTTCGAGTATTCGCCCCAAAATTTGCTTAATATCACATCGAACGCACGGCTACGAATGGGCGGTGGGTGGTTTGCGGTACACGGTGGGTGTACGTTTGTAATGGAATATTTTCATTGCTGAGGTCAACTCGGCTCGATGTCAGCGCGGCTCTGTGTATTTGCTCTAATCGGTCCGAATCGACATTTGCCATCCCCAAGCTCACCCAATCCATCGCCCTTTCCGGCGCCACTCGTACGAACACGACGCATAACAATAAAACCTTCAATCGATCGATTGCACCCGTGCCCCCGGAGTCCGAGATATTGATTGTGGTTTTCGGGGGAAAACCCATGCACACACATCGGGGGAGGTAAACACGTCATATCTCGCTTGCTCGTTGCAACTGACAGCAGCGTCGACCGCAGGGCCCAGTTTGCCGGCTTTTACTGCAGCTCCCGGGGGCTGCTGTTGCAGTGCATTCGACCCAAACGGCGCAGCCCCCGTACTGCACTGAAATATGCATCACATTTACATTCATTGTTCCGCGCGGGAAGGGAGAAAGGCCGATGGAGCCAATGGGGGAGTAAAGCGTGAGTGAGTAGTTCGGTTCGCGTCCCGGTGTTTGGATATGGAAATGAAGACCGTAACCGCACCATCTAGGACCTAGGTGAGTTCGGCTGGAAGCGAGATGCAAAGTGAGAGAGAGAGAGAGCGCGAGAGAGACACTCTGAATGAGACGGAAAGCCAAAGTACACCCCTGAGAGAAGGCTTCAAATTGTAGACCCACAAAACTGGGGGTCCTTCCTTGCACTAGACCCAACTATGGGCACATTAGGTGCTGCAATGACGTTGTGTGGTCCCCACGTGACGCTGTGTGGTCCCCAAGAGGTGTACGGCCAGGAAGCCTCGAACGTCGTCCGGGAGTGATTTATTCTCCGGAGTTTCCCCACAAAATGTGCCCAAAATGCTATGAATGAAACATAAACCCCAAGCTCTCGAGACCGCTCGATCGGGTGGAAGGCCTTTACCGGGAAAGGATGGCAGAAGGCAAATAGAGGCCGGGGTGACAGTTCCGAAAAGTTAGTTACCCCCCGTCCACCCATATCCCCCACCCCATCACGCCCGAGAGAAACACCCGCTGAGCGTTAGGCCGAATCCCAGGGTTCGGAAAGAAAACCGGTGTTCAATTTGTAATTCCATCTGCGCCCAAGTGCAACATGGCCCGCCACACGCGCGATGCCTGCGAAAATGGTGACACATCCTGCCCGGATCCTTTCCTGTCGGTGGCCACGGTGCCGCATCAGTGGCCTACGGCTCGCTGTCACGGTGCATCCCTCGGCTCGGCGGTAACTTATTTCGCTCATCCGGAGGCAACGTCAAGAATCGGTCAGCTGGAAACGATGGACTGGCTGTGCGGCTGGAGACATGCCAAAGCGTCCCATATCGTCTGCTCCCCCCACACATGCGGGGGAATTGGAATTAGCTCGGGAGACGGCACACGCCGGGTGGTGGAAAATATCTCTACCGAAAATTCAATAGACTACAATTTGGATATGAACAGATTAATGCCCACACCATCTCACCCACGGTGCCCGTGGGTTACCGGCCGGAAGTAGAAATGTCACAAACGACCCCGAACGAGGCCCTCTCGCGGGACGCGACATCGCAACAAGGTCGCTCGGATGTGACTCCTGCAAACCGGCGGGCGGTTGGTGTAAATGGCTCCCGCGGCTGGCCCTGGTGCCGGGAAAATCTGTCACAATATTCACGCCCTAGATTTTACTCCTTTTTTCCGGCTGCTCTTGGGGCACGTTGTCGCGGACCCAGATAGGACGCGGGAAGCGAAATATACATATTTAAATTACAAAACCGTCCGCTGGTCGCGGCGAGCACAAAAATGGGGAGGTGGGCCTAGCAAAAAAAGGGGTTTAAATTCTACCCCGTTTGGACGTTCGACACACGGTACACGGTGGCTTCCCAATGTGCCGTGCAGACGACGGTGGCGTTTGATGTGTGGCCGCACCACCGGCGGTACACAGTGCCGGTGCGTTTTTATCGGACGGTGTGGATCAATTTCTCTTATCAGGATTATCTTATGCACACGGCGCAAAGGGTAACGTTTGAAGCTGCCCTTCGCAGGTTGATCCAGCGAGTTATCGTGGCGGGATCTTCGGAACGGATTTATTTAATCGAGTGCCGTCGAACGGGCACATTAATTATTTATGTATGAATTTTTATTTCTTCTACGGTAATGGGCAAGCATAATTTCATCACGGCAAATGATGCAAGCTTTATATAGTGATGTAAATATGCTACAGCGCATAGAGCGAAATACGAAAAATCATTTTGACAGCTATTACTGTCACTTTCGATAGTTAACAAAGCAGATCTTAGCAGGCTGGTTTAGTTGTTGCTGTGAAATAAATGCACTTTTACTACAACAACAAAATCGCATATTTTCTTACGGATAGATGTAACTTTATCAGCTTCCATGTATTTTGTGCATAGCATTACCAGCCAGAAAAAATATCTATATATATATATATATATATATATATATATATATATATATATATATATATATATATATATATATATATATATATATATATATATATATATATATATATATATATATATATATATATATATATATATATATATATTATACTCGAATGCATTTGCACTCGAATTTACAGCAGTATATATGTTGACTAAAATGGGATCCTCCTGTAGGGAGGCCTTCAAAACCTCACCGAAGCACATTCAACCGCCGGTACAGACGGGTTTCGCGTTCGAAGTAATGGAAAACGGTACCACAAACCCGCGCCCCAAAAAAGCACGCACTGCAGCGCATTTTTGGCGAAGCATCGACAGAGAGAGAGAGAGAAAGAGGCTTACTTCACGGACCGTATCCAACGATAGGACCCCTTCTTTGCGTCCGATGTGGCACCACGGGCACGGGAAAACCAACAGCAGTACGCGAAAGCGTGGGAAAACGCAGCTCGACCACCGAGACTGGCTTCCACGAGACCGAAGTTAGCCACGGGTTGGCACGCACAGAAGGTACAGACACATTACTGTTGCATATTGGACCACCTCGATGGGGGCGAGGGTTTCATTAAACCCCCCCACAGACACACATAAAAAGCGTTCAAGCACGCACATGTCATGGGTTTGGGGGTTGGCAAAAATGTGGGGAGAAAAAAAAAGAGAGGAAAGAACCGAAAGTAAACCAGAAGTTACCGTTGCAAAATGGCGCATTGACGGCGCAACGGTTCTGGGCCCCGTTCAGGTACGCTCGATGGATGCAATCAACAAGTCGTTAAATATTCAAAACACCAGTTGAATTTGTACGGTTACACGGCACGGGGGTGGAAGGAAATACGGGAACAGACAGCAGGTAGGTTGCACTGTCAGGATGCATTACAGGACCCGCCCGACAGAGCGCTGAGCGGGGTCCTGTGTTTTGGTTAAAAATTAATCCGCAATCCCATTTCGGGAGTCGCTTGTGCGGTGCGGGAACCGACGCCAGAATCGGGGTGCAGTTTTGTGAGTAAACAGGCGCAAATACATGTGCCGTGCAGCACCCGCGCACACCCACACGCAAGGCGGCGCGGGTGTTTTGATATTTGGCTAGAAAATAAACCCGTATCGCAGAGCACGGGTTTCACTTTGTGTTTGATTACGCAAGGCGTGCCCGAGCTTACGCTAGTTTGGTGTTTGTCTTTGCAAATTGCTCGATGAATTTCGCCTCGTTTCGGGTGGCGTTTGCAGCGCAGTGGAGCGAAAACGCGGCAGGGATCTGTTTGGTCAAAGATTATTTTAGGTTGCATGCGTGTATGCAGAACGAATAAACGAATACATGAAAAAAATAACAGCAAACGTTTACTAGCTACAACCAGGAGAACACTTATCAAACACATGACTGTGAATCACTTGAAACATGAGTATTCTTTTTACCTGATGCAACAGTTTCAATTATCGACATCGACATGTCATACACCCAAATTATGGGCTGTTTTTAGCGTACATGTGCCCAGTAAAGAATAATCAATCGTTGATAACGTTAAACTTGGATATTCAATCATATCAACCTCGAAATATGCAGAAATGCCCATAGCTTGGAAACGTGTTTTCCATTGGTTGTTAATCACAGCCTACATCTGGCAATGATGATTCACCAATGTGGAAATTACGGGCCTAGGCTTAAAACGAGTATCACGCGATGATTCATCGGGCTGGCGCATAAAGCGCCCGAAACCAACAAACAACAGAATGTGCAGCACGTTGACGTCATTCACCGAAAATAGAAAGTTTCTCGAAATACGCACGCATGAGCGCAAACTCATACTAATAGAGCGCATACTCTAATCATTTGATTTACGAACGGTTTTGCTTGATCCACCAATTTGTTTGGCTTACACACTAGCCCTGTGAAATTTGAATGTTGGGTCCATCCTTCTTCGTTCCCAGGCCAGCTTGTTGTGAAACATAATAAAACGTAATATTACCCTGGTCCTGGTTTTGGCCCTCGCTGCGTTTCTTGCCAAATGATCGGCCACCTCACCTCGCGAAACTCATATCCACCAACGTGGCGGCTCAAGCCAGCTAGCCAGCTCGCCAGCCTATCGATCGCATTATCCCCGAAGACATCCGCAATCCCCGGAATATCGGTCGGAATCTTAATATTTACGGCTACGGTGATATTTCGCTGCGGATAGTCCTTCGACGGGGCCGTTTGCTGACGGCCCTCCGAGCCCATCCCGAGCGGCAATTCGACTGTCAGCCTAACGCAAATTATGGCCATCATAAATCAGGCCGACACAACAGTAAAAGATTAATATCACCCAGGCCCAACACCGCTAGATGGACGTCGATCGACGCGCTATCGCTATCGCAGCTTCTGGCGGGTGTTTTTAAAGAAAGACGAAAAAACGACAACCGAACACCCCGTGGAGCTTGACGGGGGAGCACGGGTGAAATGGAGAAGACGGATTTATGCTTTTCTTTTTACCAGCTCCACTTGCACGAAAGCCAAAATGGGCCAATAAAATTAGCACAAATCGTACGATCACTCACGCAGAATCGAACCCACCACCGTCGAATATGGCCCTCGAGGCGTAAAGAAGCTTATTTGCCTTGCAGACTTGCAGCCTCCCGAAAGTGGCTCCAGGCAAATGCAGCCCGTGTTCTGCAGGATATAAATTAAAACCCGATAATAAAACGTCACATACTCCAGGCGGGGGCTAATGCCGTGCTTCGTGCCACTAAATTGCAAAGGACGTTTACCGAGTGCGCGCTGCGGTGGGTATAATGGCTCCAATAACAATAATCCAATCCTTTCCTGTGGATCCTGTTGATCCGGACGGGTTTCAAAGCCGTCGCTTCTTCGAGACTTCGATTGGAGCCTCGTTCACTTACATGTATTTTTTTGTTTGCTCGCCTCTTCCACGTTTATGCGCCTCAAACGCCAGGACCGGCTTTCTGGCTTCGCCACACGCTCTGTGGCTTTGCGGCGATGTACGAGTGCGCGCTTGTGCGAGTGTTTGTGTGCGTTTGTAGGCTCTCGGATCATAAATAATCCCGGCGGCCGGTTATGTTGAATTTCCTCCCAAACCCGCCCAGCACACACCCAAGCGCTTTTCCGTGCACGCTTCTCCCATGATTCAACTCTCAGGGACACTCACTCGCACTGAGTGCCCCCACCTGCACTCAGTGCGCGAGATCGCCACGATTTGAGCTCCACTGGTGGGTATTTTTAATGTACAATTTTCCTCTATTTCTTTTACGTTTTCACTCCACGCTTTCTGCCCACACGCCACCCATCGAAACCGAAACGAGATGGAACACGTGACGATGATCATCTGTCGCGCTCACTCTCCCAGCACACAACGCAGACGCGCAACAGCGTTTCCCAAAAACCGGGCCTACTACAGGCAGTTTTGGCGCGTCTTTTTCTGAAGCTCGCCACTCACAGGGCCTACTTCGATCGGCGGGCATAAAAAACGAGCGCCCTATCGAAGAAATACGTGAGCGACCTACGGCTCAATCGGGGCACATAGCCAGCTATTTCTTCCTGCTTCGTTCCAAAACCAAAACACCCCTCTTCATTTATTTCCCAATCTCTGTTATCGAATGAAATTTGTGGCCCCCACCGCGTGGCAACTCGAGCGGTTTCCTTCGATTATGTATTTTTCTTCCGCTTTGGGTGAGAGTTTTCACCGCGTTTCCCCGCGTGGCTTCTTAGTTTCTCGCGTGCTCATTATCTTGATGATGATAGCCCGCGCCCTTTCTCGCACTCGCTCAGCCCGTCACGTTTCCGCGCGCGAGTACGCGCGTTCCCTTGAATCAAAGTAGGCCTACTGCCCACCGCCGGCTGCAAAGCGAATCCTTTGCAAAGGTCCTCCACGGGTACATTGTTGTTTCCTCCTGCGCCTACGGGGCCAGTTCCTGACCACCTCTTCCACTTCCCGGGGTTCCCACCGATCGCTTCTCCCTATCGCAGAGCAAAACAAGCAAAACTCGCGCGGAACGTGGAAAACGGAGGGAAAATGTGCGTGGCTGCGTATGTGTATGTGTGTGCACGTTATTATGCTCTCCGAAACCTCCGAGTTTGGTTGGTGTGCCGCACTTTCAACGGTAGCAACCCTGGAGCTCGAGGGGTGCGCTCCCATATGCCCGATTAATATCCCGTGTACCCCTTGGCTTGCAGCGGCTTATGTACTTCATTGCCGGTTGGTTCTGGGCAAGGGATGCAAGACGGACGAGGGTGAAACGCATATTCCGAGGCAAAATATAATTGGTATTTACGCCGCCACTGGCACGGTGGAGAAAACCAGAGCAAACCCAGCCTGTCAGCCCTTTGCTGAACGCGTGTGAGCGCCAGTGAAACGGGCCAGCAGCAGTGGTGGTGTGCGTGCGCCCAGTATGCTTGCGTACATAAGCGGCATTCAATCCGGCTCCCGCGGTGTGATGCGTTTGCAAAGTAAGCAACGAACCGGATGATGCTGATGATGATGCCGAGGCTGATGATGACGATGACGCTGCTGAGGCTGATGATGGTGATCGTGGCCCGCTAGCGAACGGCGCGCGGTCACTTTGCGCGCCTATAAAATGTACTCGAGCCCGCTGGCTCTCGCCGCTGCCAGCAGCTTTCTCCCTTTCACGTGTCTATCTCTCTTTCTCTCACCCATAGCATAGGCTTCTTTATCTCTCACTCGCAGCCAAGGGCTCGATTGTGCGTGCGGATGAGTGGGGATGTGACCGGGTTTTTGCCCGTTGCCCGACCTGTGCAACCGTTGCTTACACTTTTCGTACGAAGCCGTTTGAAAATTGCGGGATTTAGCAGCAGCAACAGCAGCAGCACCATCGGCAGCACTCTCGAAGAGCGGTCCTTTACTGCTCTTATGCATTGCGCGGAAGAGTATTGCAATTCATTCAAGGCAACGGCACGATGTAAGCATAACAGCATGTATGCTGATGACATATTTAGAGATTAGAGCGTTTTCTGTCGATGTTAGATAGTACCATTCCAGTAGTTTAATTTTATTTTGCATAAAAATAAATTGCAAATATATGAATAATAATTTAAATCCATTTGTTCAGTTTTGAATCATAAAAGTTTATAATAAATTGAAGAACAATCCTAAAACGCACAAATGATGATATCACAAATCTTTCCAATCTACTATAACACACTAATTACGATGCTTATGATTTCAGTAAACATTGGAAATTACAAAAAAAAAGCATCAACAAAGCTCAACATTGTTTATAATACGCTTTAAAAGGGCACAAAAATCTAGGAAAGAATATCCTCCAGTATGTACTCTAGGGGGATACGAGCGCTCTTGCGCTGGCAAGGCATTTGAATTTGTTGAAATATTTTCACTGGAACCCGGCTCCGTGATCGTCATATTATGCTATTTCAAGTATAGTGTGGTTCGTCCTGCGTGCGCCTTTATCTTCTTCCTTCTTCCAACCGTTCCGTATCCTGGCACACGGCTTACAAATATCGCTCCATCGCATTCCCTCGTGCACTCGGGCGCACACTTTACCATCCTGCTCGCTCTTGTGCGCACGTACACAGAGTTCCACGGCCCACGGCACCATAATAGCTTACAAATGCTCCGTGTTCAGCTGTTCGAGCTTCTCTCTCTATATCTCTTTCTCTCTCCAGCGAGTGCCCTCTTCCGCTTCCCTTTTTTTCTCGCCCATCCACCAGCCCTACACCCTTGTGCGCCCATAAACGTGCTTGCTGCTGTGAGACTTCAAATCATTATACGTTTTTTTTATTTCGCTACTCCTCTCATTCATCGCCCCGGATCCTTGGCAAAAGTTTTTTCCACCCCACCACCTCTCACTCCCAACTCCACCCTTCCAACCCATTTGATTTCACCATTCAAATGCGAGTTCCAAGCAATCGCCCGCTTCAACCCAACCTGGTGAAGCTAAAAGGATCGGTTGGGTGAAGAAGCACCATTAGTGCGACAGAGAACGAACGACTGCGAGAGCGAAAAAGAGTGTGTGTGTTTGTGTGTGTTTGTGTGTGTTGTGTGTATGCTTACCAGCAGCATGTAATGCTGGAAACCGTGCAACATAGAAGCCAGCAGCAGCAACTAAGCAGCTCACACACAGCACCACTCCGTTCACAGTTCATTTCGTTGCGCTTGCTTTTTTTTCTCATCTCTTTCTCTTTCGCACTCTCTTTCTGTCTCATTCTCACTTTCGTGTGCTTCTCACCTCTCACTAAATTTCCCGTGGTCACTCAATTATTTCGTTCCTGTTTAGGTGAACGCTCCGGCGAAAGAACTCAACGCGCGCGGCGAGTGCGCGACCCCTTTTTGTGCCTTTTTTATTTATTTTTCCCATTTTCTCTTGCATTTCCCCCAACCATCCAACCCCCTACCAATGGGACCAGACAACCCAAATGCTCCGTGAGTGCGCTGGATGAGTGCCATGAGCAAAAATGAGATCTCACTGGCAGCAGCGGCCCAGCTGGAAAACCGGCGTCACTCATCGCAGCAACACACGGGGTGGGTTTTGGGTATCGAAAAATTAAACAAAATCGTCGATGGTGAATTTATGCTGCAAACGGGAACACACGCTACACCGCGGTCGTTTGGTTCTGGTGGTGGTGAGTGCTCTTCGCTTGTCCTTTCGTCCTCCCGCACTCTTCCTTCTTCTCCTGCAGCACTCACGAAACGAGAATGTCTGTTTTATGTACTCGCAGAAGCCGGTTCGCCTTCAACCGGCGAAACTGCCGGACGGCACACATCAAAGCAAACATATGGACCCTCCGCCGGTCGACAGTTTCAGATGCGCCTTATCTCGGGCGGCCTTACACTCCTCTGGTCGGCTTCTGTTACGGGTCTTCCTCTCAAAATACACTCGCGAAGATGTGTATGTGAGAGAGAGAGAGAAAGAGACCCTTACGAAGGTTCACCCGGGATAGGGGCATTAAAAAACAGGCCGCCAAGCCCCCAGATTATGGGTCCTAGCGAATGAATATTTATTGCCAAGCGGCACACGAATCGAAAATGTGTCCGCACTTCCATATCACACACTTTCTGCAGCCGAACCTCGTCACCTTTGCGGGTGTGCATAACTAAATAAATACATAAAACGAAAAAAGGCGAGACAAACTTAATAGCAGGGTGTTGTGGGGGCGAAGAAGAAACGGAGATGATAAAAAAAACGATGGAAAGAAACCCCCGTGAAACCAAAATCTCCCCCTTTTTCTTCATCATTCGCGCGCTTGCAACGCAACGCGCCGGCAAATGGGTTTAGTTTTCGCGGTTCGCTCCTTATGTAAACGGTACCCCTCCACGTACATAGGGCACCACACCGTGTGGCCGAATACGGAAAACCTATCCATGGGGTGGCGTGTTTTTTTTTTGTATTTCTCTGCCCTTCTGTTGGGTGAATGTGTGTGTGTGAGTGTGTACGTGCGTTTCAGCGCAACCCAACACAGCACACACAGCTGGTTCGCCTTCCGCAACTGGTATTTAATTTCGGTGTAATGAATTCACCTCTGTGATTTGCGCACGCGGGAGGGCTGTGCTTATGATATGTCATTAATTTTTCCCACCAACCCCTCCCTCTCCGGAGAGTGTTGTGCGGGGGAGGTGGCTTACAATACAATACGCACCACCTCCATACTCACCTTCTCCATGCCGGCGGAGGGGTTTGCTTCAGCATTATCATATCATTACGCGAATGCGACACTCGGGTGGTTGCTCCATTTACTCGAGCAGCACGCGCGCGTTGCTTCTTTTCCATGATCCCCGGGAAAGATGAATCAGATGGCACACTCCACACACACACACACATACACCAATCGGGAACGGGGGCCAAGCGCGACGGGTGGTAGATGTCGGTCTATTCAAAGGACGCCTTGATTGAAACGCCAGTTGACAGATTCCTCAGCCGGTCGTCGTTTCGTCCTGGCCGTTACGGTGAACGAAGACGACGCCCAAACATGAAACGGAAGGAACGCTCTCCCACACACACACACACACACACACACAAACACCCACTCAGGGTGGGTGGGTGTCGTGTGCCGTTTCGCAGCCTCGGTTGGTCCTTGGTCCCGGAAAACCGCCAGGACCCACCGTCAGCGTCATGTTCGACATTCGAGAGGATCGGTACACACGGAACACAGCGAGCCATTTGCCAACCGGTTTCGAGCATCGAGGTTCGTAGTGTGCGGGTACCCGTGTGCTTCGGGAAAAAGAAAGAATACCAACCGTGGGGGGCATCATACACCCCCTTTAGTTCCCGTTGTCACTGAGGGTCTGAGAGCACACATATTTAGCAGCGCGCAGCATAAAGACCCGGCCAAGAACTAATAGTTGAAGTACCCACTCTCGGGCTTCCAGGCTAGCAAAAAAGACAGCCCCATCCACCCACACACCCACACACACACACACACTCGTGCCCGGTGAAGTACGTCCTACGCCGATCGCCGACGGACGGAGGACATGACCGACACCGGTTTTCTGGTTGTAGCAACCGCCCAGCACCACTGCTCGGTCGGTTGGTCCGGTATCTCGTGCTGGCTGCCTCCCCCCGATGTTCGGAACCCGCGCCACCGTACATAAATGTTGTATGTAAGGAACAATGCCATTTTCCCGGTGATAATGGAATCCGGGCAGCACGACGTTCCATCCAACCGGTTGGTGTCCGGGTTCGGTTGTGGAACGATTGAACGAAAAACCTCCCTCTCCAACACACTGTCCAGCAACAGACGCCGGTGTCCCAAGGAAGGAGTCACCATCCTTGTGTGTGTGTGTGCCTTTCATTCGAAGGTGTGGGGGTCAGAGGACACCGTGTGGCACAAATGAACCCATTCTTGTACCCGTCCCGTGGTTCTCGAAAGGAACGCATGGTCTTTCGGTTTCGCAGGGAACGGGCCACACACATGGCCAGGCCATCGCAGCGCAATCGTTACTGCCAATGATTGAATGTGTTTTAAGCAATTTCAAGCAATTATTTCGTCGAGGTAATTTTCAGACACCCACACAGAGAGAGAGAGCGAGACTAGAGTGGCCCCTTCCGTGTGCATGTGGGGGTATGGTTTTTCCGATTTTTTCTCTCCCCACTGGTGCCCACTGGGGTGGGGTGGTGAGTGGGGTCTACCGATTTAAATGTGTATTCATTTATATTCATATTGTACTATGTTTTCTGCTTGTTGACTTTCTGCATCATCCCCGAGAAGCATGACCGGGTGTAGATAACAAACCCACAGCACACAAATGTGCCTCCCAACCACCACGAGAGCCGTAGCCGGGCGAGTTCATTTTCAACTGGTTCCACAATTTTTCTTCCTCCTGCTTGGGTGCTTTTTCTGCAATCTTCCTCACCCATTAGGTGCGCGCTGTGTGCCATTAAATTGAAAGCAACGTACATAACTCCTAATCCACCACTGGCTCGAGTGCGCCTGGAAGGGTGGATCTGATTTAAATAAAATAATCCTGAATATTCATACAAGAAATCGAATCCAGAAGGCTGACGGTGGCTGAAACGAACAAATGGCGCCCATGTCGGAATGATGGCACCGGAGGCGGCAAACGAAAAGAAAAGTATTCGATTAAAAGATAAATTCAAAATAAAGTCCTCCATTAGTATCGTTCCGGGAACGGTTGCGAAAAGGCATATTATGTGTGTGTGTGCGTTTTTTGACGAGCAAAGGACGAGTGGAATCAAATAAACAGAAGAGCAGGAGATCGATCCCTCTGGACGAGCAGTTTGGGTCTGATGGTCTGATGTTATCTTTAAACTTGAAGAAACTGCGTAAGATGATATTTCATCCCGTAGATGCGCTACACAGCGCCCCCCATTCCAGCTGGGAATACGTGGAAATGTGCATATTTTTCTTCCGTAAAACTCCGCTCCGTTCGTACTCGATAAGTTTAGGTAGAGGGGACCGGAATAGACCGATTCTCTTGTCAAGAACACACCCAACCCACACGCAAAACTGAGCAAGAAAGAGCGGCATCTGGCAGCTTCTTTCATAACAATCTTGTTATATTTTTTTTCCTCGTTTTTCGCTTGGGGGAGCGCTTCGGAAGTTTGGAAAGTTAAGCCAGCTTTAAAGGAACCCAAAAAAAGGGCCAAGATTGCACGAAAACCGGACAACCACTAGAGCGAAATTCGTGCTCCACTCGGTTTCAATACTGTAATCATTATACCTTTTCTTCGCTTTCTTGACTTCCGTACTCCATTTTCTACACGCCTAATCCTCGACCGTCGCTCGCTTTACACCGCGTGGTTACACCCAATTCGTTTGGCACGATAATAAATAAGGAAAAGAAAGCACACAACCCGCACAGACGCAGATATTTTCAATTCACTTTACGCTTCCAAGCGCGGCGAAAAATGCGCCTCAAACACAACACATTCTTTTCCGCATGAAAAAATGCAATAAAGCCGAACGATTCATCAATGTTTACCCTCCCCGGGAGCTCGCGGTGGTGTGGATTGGGCTCGGTATGTGCTTCATATCCTTGCTGTTGGGTAGTAGGTTTTTGCAGGAAGTAGTGACAAAGAAAAAAAACCGGATCCTTTTGCTCACATGCACACCTTCCTCCTACTTCCCGTGATCCAAAGGTTCGTAATTATCGTATTCTTGCGTGTTGCAGAAAAAAAAACGTCAATAGCCAAAATTTGGCACCCATCAAGCGCCTGCTTCGATATCAATTTGTCAACCGTATAATTGCGCTTCCCCGTAGCACGGCGCATGGCCACCTTGGATGGCCCGTTTCTCCGATTTCGCGAAAGGGCAGCAACAGAAATGGAAAGAAAAAAAACCAGGACACGAAAAACATGCCAGAGCTTTCGCACGTGAGCCCGCACGGTTGCTTGGCTCGGCATCTTTTTCCCATTTTCCACGCCCTATTGAAGACGTGATCAATCGGCGTTCTCATCGAAAATCCGCCGACAACCGTGTACGGTGGCGGTGGTGGTGTGAGTTAGCGAACACACAAATCGTATCGTGAAGGTACGCAAATGCTTTTACCAGCAGCTGGAGCGCAAATACGAACCCACGATGGAATCAACGTGCGGAAAAACCTCCCTCCCACGCTCATACTTGTCTCGTGAGAGCGCAACAAGGACCAAAAGAGGAAAAAAAGTAGTTGCAAATTCACCCACTCCTAGCCTCGTGGGCGCGCGCTCTCGGGGTTTTGGCCGGAGATTAAAGTAACATAACAAGATATAACATTCCGTTGCGCTTCCCATTGCACTTCCGAAAGCACGCCAACAAAAAAAAAACACCCTCCGCTTCACTTTCTTCGCACGTTCGGGACGGTCCGGGAATCGATTTTCGCCAACCCGCCGACACGTCGATCGAGCGGATAGAAATGACGTCCCAGGAAGGATGGTCCGGGCCGCGCAGCATCAAAGTGCATCGGGATTGGCCCGGCTTCGAGGACAGCGCTGATGGTGACGCTGTCGAGCAGCGTCATATTTGTCGTGTGCAGCCGTGCGCGTTAGCGTTATAAAATAAAATAACTCCACCATCGGTCGCACTCTAAGGGGGTGTCGTTCCGTGTTTTGGGCGCAAGGACATTTAGAAAGTGCCCGGGAGCGGAAGGGTGTCAACAAAAAAAAACGAATGAAGCCACCAACGCGAATGACACCCACGCTCTGACGCACGTCAACATCAAAGTTGGCTTTAAAATCAAACTTTAACCGGTTCCCGACCGAGCTGCCGTCCTCCTGGATGGTTGGTTGATCCGGCTTCACTTGCGGGTGGGGTACAAATCCGCCCCATCCAAACGGGGGTGGCCACCCTTCTTACTTCGCGTGTCCTAGTCGGCATTCCCTCCGAGTCAACGACCAGTTCCCGAGGGGGGGATTTTCTAATTTCTATTTTTTCCACGGTTCTTCTTTGCACGCGCTCTCTCTCTCACTCCCGGGTCGTTATCGTCCACCTTTTATCTCCTCCGTGCAACCTGGCTGCTCTGTCCGGGCGGCTCGAACACCAATTTTTCATCGCATATTCTCGCTGCGACTCGGAGCGCTCTCCCGGACGCAGAAAGCCCAACCCTCACCCCATTGAGGTGGCGAGATGTGTACCACGACGTGCCCGTGCGGGCAATCACGGCTAGTGACATGTTAGATTTATCACCGGGAAAACGCTTTTTCCCGCAGACGAACCCAGACGAGCGGCGAGCGAGTGAGAAAGAAAGGAGCCAACAACAAAAAAAACATCCTGCCAGGACTCGAAGCTCGAAGCAAAATCTCCCTCGCTCACGCAAAAAGGATGCACGAGGCGCGGCATCGTACGCCTTTTGCCGAAATTCGCTTGCCCAATCTGTTCTTTTTACCCCCCCTTTTCTGGGTGCCCACTTTTCACTGTATCCCCGGCAAAACCACCGTGTACCGTACACGTCTGCCATACGCACACACACACAGCCCCGGGGCCAGGATTAAGTTGTAAAAAGGGAGGGAGGAATTTTTGATTCCGAGTGGGATTTTCTCGAGCGAACCCCCACACGTCCCGAAACTGCGAGCTGCAGCCGAGGGCTTGGTGTGCGGAATTCTAAGCCACACCACCGTGGGGCTTATGCGTGGAGAAACCGGAAGATGGCAGAGAGAGAGGGAGGGAGAGTGGAGCACCCCAGCCAAAAGCAGAGCCCGGAAGCGGAAAGAAAGAAGTCTGAATTCGAAGTTCCTCCAATCCATCGGATGGTTCGAACGGGCTGTGCCACCGGAACGGATCGCGACCGGGAACCAACTTTCCGTTTGGTGGGTAGAGTATCCTTCCGACGTACCCGTGGCGGCCAAAAACAGGGTGCATTAAAAGCACGAGAAAACCGTCGCTTTGCTGGCCAACGTGTGTGAGTGAATGTAGCCAAGAAGGAGCACACGGTTGTGCATTTTGCAAAATTTCACCACCAATGCAGCTCGCGTATGGTTCGAGTGTGTGTGTGAGCGATAGAGAGAGAGAGAGAGAGAGAGAGAGAGAGAGAGAGAGAGAGAAAGAAGAGTGTTATCACGTTCCAACCGCCAACATAAAGTTCTGGCCACCCGAGCCTCGATCGAAGTCCATCGAGGTTTCGAGCGCGAAAGGAAGCACGCGGAATGGAGCAAAAAAGAAATCATCCCATCGCTCGCCCAGAAATGCATGACCTCCTCATGTGGGAGCCCGGACGATGGCGATGATGGGGAACCGAGCGCAACCACTCGAAGGGAAGTACGCGCGCCGTGTGTTGTCATGTTGCCGGTGGCATCCATCTTCAAAAGCGCGCGCCTCTCCGGGCAAAGGACATCCCGGGGATGCCTAGGATGGGGCTTCCGGTTGGAGCTATTACTTTTCCGGTCGTTCCGGTTGCTCGATTTGCCTCGCGCCAACTCCACTCTCCAGCGGGTTTCGAGTGCCGTGGTGGAGGGTTTGATTGAAATTGATCGATTTCGCCCTCCGGGGAGAGAACCCGGGAACGGTCTTGTTCGTGCAAAACTAGAGCAAAAATGTGCAGAATAGAAAGAAAAAAAAACACACACACAACAACAAACCGGCTGACGGGAAAATCCATCCCCAATACAAAGTGGCAATGGGGGGATGGTACCCGGCACCAATTGGTATCCTTCACAAACGGGCGAAAAAGCAGCACCACCGGAACGGAATGTAACCGAAAGCCTCGTATCGAAAGCCGCATGAGAACCAAATTCCGATTTACGATGAAGGTACGGTCAGGCCAATGTGCACGTTCGTTTAAAATCCACACACAAAAAAAAGGACCAGCAAAATCAAACGGACCGAAATTTTTCCCATCAAACCACGGAGCCTGGAGGGAATCCCACACGCGAGAGTGCATGGGAAAGTAATAATTAAGACAAATCATTAAATCAAGGCTTGTGCTCTCGTGTTCGATTTGAGCCACGATTGGCACAACCACTTGTGTGTGTGTGTGTGTGTGTGTGTGTGTGTGTGTGTGTGTGTCGTGTTCGCGATTCAAGCGATGCTGCATGGAACCACGTCTTTTGGGCCGCCCGAGGGAGCGCAAAGATTTATTGCATTAGGAAGCGGGATTTATTTGCGTCGTTCCCTGCTAGCCTCCTTGGTACGACCGGGGCGTCGGTTTTCGCTATTTTTCATTTGATGTTTTCGTTCGATGAGTGTGTGTGTGTGTGTGTGGTTTTTTGTTGCAAAAACGGGAGTGTCTCTCGTTCGCCCGGTTCCACCGGCGTCAAAGGTGGCGCAAACGAGCGATGAAAGATGGCAAAGATCGATCGACAGCAGTCGGTTGTTGTGTACCGCGAATCGCCCTGGGAAGGTAATCATGAGTCAGTGGTGGCGAGTTCGCCTTTATGACTCCCGGGGTGGAAATTCCGGGAGCATCTTAATCACATCATCGTTGGTGTACCGTGTGGTAAGTGATTTTTTGCTGTTGCTGCTGCTATTTTGCTCTTTGCACAGAGAGCTTCACGGAAACAATGCAACTGCTGCTTCAATTCAGGAACCGGGCGCGATCTGTGATGATTGCTCGTGATTAATTACACCCATTCTGACAATGATGTTGCGCGTGCCAAGACGGATGATGTGCTTAATGAAATCGTTTGCTCTCCAGCATTTGGAACAAGGATGCATTTCGCCACAGGGAAGAAGCGTCATTTCATTAAAACGCCCCATCAGGAGAACGATGATGTCTTTTGATGGTGAAAAACAAATAGCTCCCAAAACCGCGGCCAATCATCGCAGTGAAACATATTTTCTTTTGCAATCCATCCAACGCATTCACGCGTCAAACCATCAACAGAAAAGCCCGCTTTTAATCCGCATCCCGTCACACACATGCTCAAAAGTTTCAACTTTCTGCAACCGTTTTTTTTTTGCTGCGTCAAGCGTCCGGGAAAGGGGAAAAGGCCCGCTGTAACACACAAGCTCGTGGTAAGCGTTGCACCGCTTAATCGTGGCGAAATTAAATTAAACCACATCAGCAATCACTCTGCAAAAATGTTGTCATCCGCAGCGCGGCCTGTACAAGGCGCACAAAGGCACGTCGGTTGGCACCCCGGGGGTGGTGTGTGGGCGTTCTTTTTTTTTGCCGCGCTCCCTCTCTCTCTCTCTCTGCAGTGCACTATTCACAAAAGGGATGTGCAAATTTGCAACAAGAACAAAAAACAAGGAAACGTGAGAGAAATGAGTATAGAAAATTGAAATATATCCATCCTGCATCACGGATTGCGATAAATGGGACGAAAAAAAAGGAGAGTGGAAACCCCACTCCGCCCCCCCACACACACACACGCGCGCGCTCGTGAGCGTTCTATAATGCTGTTCACAGAAGTTAATTAACTAGTTTGTCGGTAAAACACGTCACCGTCACTGGTGTGCAGGAATAAAAGCACCAGAACAAAAAGGGGAACCCCACTCGAGGGGTTGAAGCCACGCTACGCTTTTCCGCGGCTTACAACAGTCTGTTGGGGGGGGCGTAGTTCCCCTTGATTGGTGGTAGTGGTGGTGCGTAATTGCACGTTGGCGATGGTGGGCGAAAAAAGAGGGGCTAATGTGTCGTAACAACGGGGAAAAACTTTCGAGAACTCACCCCGCGACCCTCGCACCAAATTCGGTGGTATTCGTATCCGTATCCGAGGGGCGAAACTTTTCAATCACATTATTCCGTTCGATATTTCGTCGGTTGCACAGCGAAATGGTTGCTTGGATGGTTTCCACTGCTACTAAGGAAAAGTTCGACCCTAGCAACCCGGTTGAGAGGGGTTGAACAGGAGCGCCGAGTGCGCCTTGTGCCGTTGAACAACAGCGACCAGAAAAAAAAGAGGATCCAAGTCGGCGATGCGAACGGCAAAAAGGATCGGTTTTGGATGAAATGTGAAGGTTTTTTTTCGGCTTGACTCAGCGAGACACCGGGAAGGTGGGATTTGCCTGTTCAGAAGGTACGGGAAAAAATCCTCCCAACACAACACCGTGCTGGTGTGGGTGGTGTGTGTGTGTGTATGTGTTATCGAGAGGCGCGCGTTTGTGAAAAGCTTCACTTTTAACTGTATCCTTTATGCATTTTCCAACTTTTGCCGCGCGCGTAACAGCATTTCGAACCGCGGAAAAGCGTACACGATGGGCCCGCTTTTTTCCCATGGCCGCGCTTTTTTACGCCCGTTTCAACGCTCGCACGAAGTTGAAGTTCCGGCAGGCAACATGCTACACCATTTCACCCAAAAAAATATGAAAAACACCTAACAACACACCAAGAGCGGGCCACAGCTTCGTTTGTAACGCTGCGAAAAAAGCTAATTCTGGCGCCATGTTTCACGATGTAAGGGATTAAATGGCAGGTACAAGTTTGCCGGCGCTCTCATCGCAGTTCCGTTTGCGCTTCGTGGAACTTCACTTCCGGCGTGCGCCGCAGACGTTGCTACGCTCTTTTTTTTGCTTTGGTTTGCATCCTCTCCACCAAGCACGAAGCCAAACAAGCAAGAAAATCACATCAGGAAAAGCGGGTAGCAAACAAAAGTTTTAAGCTGATCGAGTTGTCGAGTGGTTTTTTCTTTGGCGGTGTTGGGAATAGTCAAAAATACGACGATCCCTGCTGCGGGTGTCGCTGCGCACAATGCAGCAGGTTAATGAAATTCAACAACATTACGCGCCAGCGAGAAGGAAAGATCAAACCACGCCACCAGTGGAGGCAGCAGTGCGACTTTTGTTATTTAGACGCAAACCAAACCCGAAACTGCTGAAAACAAGTGGCACCACCAACCATGTATGCGATAAATTGGGAGTTGAAATTGAAGTTTGATTGCTGCTCGTTAAAGGAGTTGATGAATTTTACCTTACCAGTTTCTATTGCAAAGAAAGCAATCTCTGCATTCTGCATGCTCAATCGCAATTCGAATATTTATGAGCTAATTAATTACGCCCTCAAGTTTCTGGCACGGCCGCACCACGAACAGCGTTAATATTCATCGCCAAAAGGCAAGCCACATTTTGCCAACCCAAAAGTTCGACGGCGCATCTATTTACACTAGAGCTTCATTTAAATTTCTATCGCATCAGCATGAGCCGAACTGGCAATATAGGGGGCAAACTTTGGCACTTTCCCCGCCCACAGTTTCCACCGGGAACCCAATCTTCCTTTCCACCATGAACTTCGTCGGAGTGACGGCTTTTATTTTTTTTTTGGGCGGAAAGAAAACCCCAAATAAAACAAACCTTTATCTGGACTGTTTGCCGCGGGCACACTTTGGCACATAATTTCTTACGCCTTATAACCCACGAGCCACGAGAACGGAACGGGTGCGGGCCCAAAAAATCGTAAAGCATGTCGCAAAGATTTGAACACCAGCAAAATTAATCCCTTTTACGCTGCCAGCATTCCGAACTGGCTGGCTGGCTGGCTGGCTAGTCGCTGGTGTGACTTGCGACCGGTCATCCTTGCCTCGGGGAGCGAGCAGGATGGCGAATTTCTTCGAGCAGAACTTTCTGGTTCCAGCTCGGGTAATTCTCTCCCAGCCGCTGCAGCGCACCCGTCTCGGCTCGGAAAAAAGGTCGTTCGAGGTTAGAAAGTTGCAAGGATGTTCATGTCCTTCAATCGTGCTCTCTTGCTTTCGCTCATCTCGCTCGTTCGTTCGCTCGCTCACGCTTTGTCCTGGCCGTCGTTCAGCCAAGGCGGCGGCGGCTACGGCGGTCGGTTTAACTGTGGGATGGCTTTAACGTTTGCACACCCGCTCGCTCCCTGGCCGGGTTCGTCGACATCGGAATGATCCCGAATGGTCCGTCTGGGGGTGGGTTGGAAGGAAAACCCAACCCCCCTACACTGCGAAAGGGCCTTTTCGGACGGTCGAGAAAAACTTCTCACCCAGCCACCCCCACACGGGCCGGATATGCCGGAAGCCTGTTGGAATTGAAACAGAACTTCGAACCGAAGTTGTGCCAGAGATTTACTACTCGCAGCCTTCATAACTCAATTAAGCGCGAGAAGCATACATTTTGCAGCCAACCAGCCAGCCAGCCAGCCAGCAACGCAGTTCCGCTACCACCTGGCACCGAATTTCCTTGCGTGCTGCAACCACCCTCGCCCCGGGAACCCAACGGATGCATCCGGTCCAGTTAATGGTGGCCTCAGAGGGGCACGGATTTCATGGACCTGGCATCCCGACAGTTCGCCAGATCCCACTGACGATGATGGACGGCGGACCGGTGAGAATGCAAGATGCTCGTTATGGCTGGTTCGGTGGCCACGCCTGGTAGAAACATAAATAAGGCGAACCCTGAGCCCTACTACCGTGGGCGATGGGGAATTTGGTTGTGTTTATGAAATTTATTACAGCCACTTGCGAGTGTCCTCGGGTGCACTCGGGCGATGGAGAAAGCCAAGACGGACCCCGCGAAAGCGCGCGCGGAAATTGTGGGAAAATTCAATTAACGAGCCACGAAATTTTGAATCCTTTTCGGTGTGTTTCTTTTTTTTTTTTGGTGTACGGCTTCAAGAGTCGACATTTATGTTCCGTGACGAGACGTTTTCCCGCCCCAGTTGGCAACGGGTATTATATCGCGAGGTTCCTAGGGAGTGGGTGACAACGCCGGCTTTGAATTTCCATAAAGCTGTGTTTCGTCAGCAAAGCCAATTAAATTTGCATGATAAAAGTTAGCGAACCAATTATCGCAAGATGAAACAAGCTAAGCCCTCTGCAGCGGGCTATTGAAATTGTTACGTCTGTGCGACAACAATTCTAACGCGCACAGTTTTTGCACACGAAAGGACACATTTTCTCTACGCAAAATCCTTTCTACTTTTTAGATCAAAGTCGGGGGTTTTTATATTCGTAAGCAAAATCACTCGCTCAATCTCGCTTAAAGCTGCAAAACGAATTTCGTATGGAAATTCGTCCAATTCCGCGCTATTTCGATCGTTCATCCTCCTCTCGTATGCATACAGAGCATTTTGTTTTACATAATTTGCTACATACCAGATGAGGTTCCTCCCATCCAGACATGGGATCTCCCTTGCCCCGAGCGTGACGTCGCGTGGTGTTAGTTTGCACCGGGAGCTGCTCTCATCCGGCGAAATAAAAATGCAATAAATCTTGAAAGCTTCGGCAAACACACACACACACACACACAGAGCTGCGAGATTAGGACCGGTGGCTAGTTCGTCCTTTTCCCGCCGGACGCTCTAATCGCACCGTAGTGTGGGCGGAAGCGTGGCTCGCTTCCTTTTGCTCGATTTATTATACGCGCTATTTTAGCGAGTTTGTGCGCTAATACAAACAAGCAAAAACGCACAAAAAATCAGCTCGGCCGTTGTACGAAATTTTACCGCGACTGGAGCACTAGAAATTTATATGATAAACGCGGGCGCACACACGCGCAGGTTTTCCGCCACGTGCATTTTGCAGCGGTTCTATTGCGGATTAAATTATTTAAAACCAACCACCAAACCGACCGGCCAGCACCGGCACACACCGGTACCCCGGTGTTCTCGGGGGAATTTTGCTCTCGAAACGAAAACAAAACCCAAAAGCGGGTCCCACCACGCGGGACCGAAATGGCGGCTGCTAAAAAGGCTCGCGCGTTGAAGCGAATGGAAACACGAAACCGAAACGAAAGAAGGGAGAGAAAAAAATCCACACATAAATCCCACCCGGGCAGCCAAGGGACGACACCACGGGCTGCCGCTGGGGCGGCTTCCGGTTGTCGATAATTTATATTGCATAAGATTCCGTATCTCGATTGAATTAGAATAACGAAATAGAAGGGGCCACCGAAATTAGAGTATTAGGCGGAGAGCGACCGGTGTGTGTGGCCAGCGCCGTAGCACATACATACATACACGCGCACACACATACAAACGTTTGGCAGCACACAACGTGTGGTGTCGAGTTACCGGGTCCGGTACGTGCGAGAAAGGGCTGCAAACGAGAAATAAAAAAAACAGCGCAGAATTGACCGCGGACAAGCGACTACAACACGATGCTGCCGTGCGGGAAGTCAATCGGGACATCCACGGGACCAACAGAGAAAAAGGGAGAAAGAGAAAGAGAGAGAGAGAGAGAGAGAGAGAGAGAGAGATAGAGAGAGAAAAACGAAGCGATCGACGTGCCAGAACGGGTCAAAACAAACACGTCCAGCGTCCAGCAGTGAAGCAGGAAGCTGCGAAGGCTGACGCGCGGACTCGCGACCGATCGGAATTGGATGATAAATTAATAAATGATGAGCTTTAATGGAATAAACACGCGCCGTTCGCACCCTTTCCGCTCCAGCCACCAGCCCTCGTCGGCGTGCATTTTGAGGTAACGCTCACATAACACTCGCGGTAACGCCAGATTGCCGCAAATGGTAACGCTTGGGACAAAACGGGTTCAAATTTCCACATGTCCATATGGAGGGAACAAAAAAACAAAGAACGGCAACCTCGAGTAAACATGCGCCAGCGGCACGCACCGAAAAGCCCACCGGCTGGATGCAGTTAAGCCTGCGTAAAGCTTCTGCCAAATGTGGATGCGGGACCGCAATGCCAGCGAAAAAAAAGCCATTAAAAACAGACAGCACCGGGCTCTGCAGCAGAAACAATCAATCCATGGAAACCGCGGCATTAACCGCATGGCATACGTTTGGCTGAGTGCGCTGTCGCGAGCGCCGATAACACGGCGGCGGTTGGAGTGGTGCCACATGGACGTTGTAGTTGAGCAGCTGAGCTTGCATCAACATATCGGTTGGCTCGATACTTCCAAGCCAGTTATATGCAAACAATGATGTTTAGCTTCGTCAACAAAATATTAAATGCTATGGAATAATTGCCAGGTGTCGGTTGAGAGCAATTTTTCTAGAAGGTATAGTGAAGTAGGTGGTTTTTGGTTTCGAATTCGAAATGCCGCATCAACTATTATGGCCATACGATCCACAAATCGATTCAACAAACGATTGGTTCAGTGAGTGTGCCATCTGAACGTTTCTAATTAAAGACATGCGCTCCGGTCTACAAATACACGTTGGATCTGAAACTATTTTGTTTGACGAAAAGTCCCACCCTACTTGTAAACAAAATTTATTTATTTGACATGCAGGTTCAGCGGACCACCACCTAAATGAACCGCTATTTAATATTCTACATTATTATGCCAACCAAACAATAAACCCGTTTTAGTATCTTACGTGCTTACCTTACTTACTTAACTTACTAGGATGGCTCGATATCCGAAGCGTTAGCGTTATCAAACTGTTTGCAGTATCGATTGAGTTAACTCTTTAGTATCTTAAGAATGAACAATGCTTACACGGCATGGTGGATAAAGGATATAAAAGAGAAACAGCTGAAGCCCTAGCAACGAATAGCAACCTTGTTTGAGCATTTTTTTAGATGTTCCTGTGGTTCAGATCATTTGAACTTCATTTCCGTGAAACAGGTACACCTAAATTTTCCATACTTCATTTTGATGGCATATTTCTAACATCTACATTCGTAAGTGGCAATATTCCTTCCTAGAAAAAAAAGAAAAAAAAACGAAAACAGAATGTTAAAGCATCGCCTGTGATTTGCAATTTTGAAGATGAAGGTACGCAACACTTCATAGCGCCCGATGTAACTCCGCGCCGTATACGTCCAAAAGAAAGTGCTAGCAAAGCGAGCGTTTTTTAAGCCTTGTACCAGTAAAAATACATCAAACATTGACAGTTTAATCTCCCGGCTTCTGTTGGTTGTCTAATGGTACACGAAACGCAGCGGTTCTTCCATAAAAGCCAACTGGCGTGGTCCTCCGCGGTACGTTGTTTGCGGAGGAAAGGAACTTTCACAACAAAACCCATTTCTATTTCCTGTTCGCAACACTCGGATGAAAATTCGAGCACCAATTAGGCGAGCAAAAACCCCGGCCACTCGCTGTCACAGCAGCACCAGCGTTCGAAGGGAAACTCGATCCACCTGGTGGCATCTCACGATTCCGATTGTCATGGGTAACCTGGCAACCCGCACCGGGCTAGGTGATGGGAAAAGCGAGAACGAGAGAAAGAGAGTGGCGACACCGAAACCGAAAAATAGAAATAAAATATACAACAGTTGAATTACTTGCTTGCAACCGATGCCGATGCGATGGAGATGGCGGAGATCGCGTGTTCGGAGATGGTTTTGTCGGTGACAAATTCGCTGTTGAAACCGGCTTATGCAAAAGGTTTGCGCAACAGTTAGATGATACTGCCATGCGGAAAATAATGAAAACGAAAAACGAACACCGAATCGAACAACGAACGGCACACCGGCGTAACAGCAAAAAAAACCCACCCCAACCAAACCTGGCGGGCTGTCACATTTCGCAGACCACATGTGCGGCGACGCCTCCTCTTAATTAGTACGGGAATTCGAAAACCATTTGCACGTTTTCGATCCCGGTGTGGCGGTGCCGGTGGCGTTTTTTGTCGCTTCCGTGGCTCTAACATTTATTAGGCCGCTCGCATGATTGAGTCGCGCGTTTCGCTTGTAAGCTCGACCGACAACCGAGGATCCAGGCAAATGATAGAGCAACATGTTGAAATTCAAATCAACCACCACCACCAGCAGCAGCAGCAGCAGCAGCAGCATCATCGCTGATCAGTCAGTCGGGCTGCCATGCCAGCGAATCATCAATCAAACGCACCCGCCACCGTCCAACTACGGAGGAAGGAAAAAAGGGAATTAAACGTTCGTCCCACGAACGCACACACACAACCCCGTGGCCACGGCTGTGCACGCTGGCAGCGGGAGACTAACGCACACTCCATTTACATACAATCAATTTATGTATTCAATCAATTGATTTCGCATCAAACCCGGTTAGCTTTCCCGAAGCGTGCACACACGGTCCCGGGGAACTCAAATGCTGTTGCATTTGCGTGTGCTATCCTCTGCGTGTGCAAAGCGTGCTCTAAATGCGCTTTGGTTCTAAATCCGTGCCCGTTTTCTCTCCCTTCTTCCGCGCATTTTATTAAAACTTTCATTCATGATTTAGCCGAGGATTGCATTTAAATTAAACCAAACGGGATCTGTCCCACCCACCCAGCCATCGATCCTACGCGGCGCTCGAACTAGATGGATGCCTTTTGATGCCACGTTTCGCTTTGCCACGGGGGTGCGCTTTTTGTTTACCGCGAACGTGGCTCGATATACAGTTTTTTTGCGGCTTTAAATAGACGCTCTTTTAGCAACCGAAGCGAGAAGCACGCAGTAAAGTAGCTGCTGTGTTGTTTTGAATTTTTAAAGCTCGTTATTTTTCACCCACATCCCGGGGGGCGCCTTTGTACACGCTTCGAACGAATGCTCTTTCTTCTTTTTCCTCATCCCCCAACGAATACATCACAGGCATTTCCCGGTTCCATGCCATCCCAAAAACACAAACCGAAAACAAACCTATTAAAGTACTCCCCCCAAAAGTGGCAGTTCCTCCGCGAAGCCCCGGGAATGAAATGAAATTTCTGCAACCCAAAACTAATTGTGCTGAGTGGCGCACGTACGCCGGCATCCCTCCGAGGGATACTTACGGCTTGTTTTCGGCCGTGCGTTGTGCAATTTAAATTCCACTTTCCTTAAAGCATACACCCGGGCGCCGGTGGGTGGGGCAATTTATTACCACCTCGGCCGGAAATGCATGCGTAAGCTCGGCCCAGAAGCTTAGGCAACGCCACCCACCCGAGAGCAAATCCTTTGATGCGGTTTTAAACAGTCTTGCCGGGTTTATCCTTTAATACCGGTGAGGGGGTGGCTACCCTACGGGCCCCATTCGGGCAAACTGGGTCTACCGAGGGGCAGTTTGCCTACAATGTTGTAGCTCAGGGAGTCCTTCGAAACGACATAAACTTTAAGAAACTGAACGTACGGTACATACACACACGCATACAGGCATCGTATTCCCAAAAAAGCAATCTCATTTCTTCCCGTTCAAAGCTTCCCAAAAAAGGGGGAATACTCATTTTTGTTTTGCCCCTTTATTATGGGGAAATGGGCAAGGTTTCGGGGGCTGAGGGATGAAAACAAAGCGGTGCTGCAAGTGTTCACATCCCTTCGTCCCGTATTCAAAGGTGACAAAAGTTAGTTACAATGAGGAGTTTTTGGGCATTCGCTTCTCCGACCTGAAAGCTCGCACTTTGTGTCCCCCCGGAGGTGTGGTGGAAGTGTTGCGTGGATGCACGTGGGGGTTTTTGCCAACATGCATGCATGTGGTTTTATGCATTTGTGTCGCCACCTAGGCATAAGGTGCACACGGTGGCTCGGTTCCCAGCACTGCCGCATTGCGCCGTTCAGGAAAGCTTGACACATCTTTCGAACAGATGCGAACAGAACAACCATCTTGTGCTTCAGCCAACGGAACGGAATGGGACGGAATCGATGCCGATGCCATAACGATGTAAAGGACCTTGCAGGACGGAGTGAGAGGAGCCCTAATGCGACGAGCTGGTGTTCGGGTGGGGTGCCATGAATAAATAAATTGCGTTGCATGCATGTTGACACAGCCGCCAAGGTGTCAAAGCAGCATGCCGAGAAGCATCACCGGCCTTATTAAGCCAGTTACTTAAGGCGGGCCTCGGGCAAGTTAATTTAATTACTCCACACTCCGGTGGCAGTCCTCCCACCAACAGCAGCAACAACAAATGGCCGTCTGCATTAATCGGAAGTGAAAAGTCACCCGCCAGAGACGGAGATTTTGTGGCCAGCCCTGGCATCCCTAATCAACTCGCTCGCGGGGGGATGCTTTCTTGGGCCCGGCACAAGGATAAGTGAGGTTGGAGTGATTTTCTACCCTAAGCGGTTTGGGGGTGGCACACGTCAGCTTAGTGAGCTGGTTGGTGGAGATAAATTTTCTGCCCCAAATCGCCGACATTCCCGAGCTGGCACAGCACGCCCCACCCGATGGGCGAATTCGATTCGAACACGTGGGAAACGTCTCAGCAGCGAGGCGTGTGTCCTTTCGATGGAGAGACGGGACACGGTGGTTGGTTGGAGAAGAGCGGGAAAGAAATAAATGAAAACAGATTAAAACAAACAAACGCGACAACAACGGCGAGGACACTTGGGCTCGGGCAATCGAAGAGACAGCACCAACCGATCGAACCCGGGGCGTGATGTCTAATGAAATTAATTAATTTAATCGAACAACATAAATTGGGTTGGATTCAAACCTCCCCCACCGTCCCGCGTCGGGGATGGACGTCGGAGCAAAAGGACCAACGGAGAGGTCCAGTGAGGGGGTGGCTTTCAACGCGCTGATGATGTCCAGACGGAGAGCAACATAAATTTAACATCGTCAAAGCCATTTTACGGCTTCGCTTGACTTTGTACGCGTGCACGCGTGCAGTTCAGTCCGTGCAGTTGAGAGGCGTTGCGTGTTCGCTCGCGCGAGGACTACAGCGGATGGTTAATGCGTACTTTTTTTGTCCTTTTCAGCTGTTACCCATAAAACAACACTCCCTCTTTACCGTCCGCTGGACACTTAACGAAGTGTCCGTTCAGGAGGGGTCATCGTTGTTTTTGTTTTATGCTTTCGGATGCCTGAACCATGTTTCAATTAATAATTTTTTTTTTGAGTAATTAAAAAAGCAGCATGGGCTGATTAATGTTTTGTTTGAACGGTGGAGTGTAATATTCGAAATTGATGGTAATAAAACTTCCATTTGGAAAGAAGAAAATTAAAATCAGATAGCTTGCCGGTAGCTATTTGATTTGAAATGCATGAAAAATTCGTGAAACACCAACGATACGTGAAAACAAGCAAAAAGTACAAAGAAATCCTGCAAGCTCCGGAAACAAAAGCTTTCCTCTATGCTGTTGGCTTCGTGATACGAGCACTACAAATGGGGTGCTTTGTATCGAAAGCATAGCGAAACGTTTTGCAAAGCGACGATAAGCATCTATCGTCGATATGCACTCCCTAAAACGGATCCTAATGCCGGATCGGCGTAAGTTCCGTGTCAAACAACGCTTTTCAGAGCGATGCTGGAAAGCGTTTTTCCCCCGACCGATACAGCTTACAACGTTTTCGGTATAATCCGGCTTTTTACAAGCTTGTTGCTTGCTTTCACGTGGAAACGGCTCCCTTATCACACAATAAACCCTCATCATACGGCAATATCTCTATGGCGTTCTCGCCATGGATCTAACACACACGTCAGTGACAGCGCGAACGACCGAAAAAGCGCTCCTTTATCGATGCGTTCTAAATAACGCTCATCACAAGCCCATCCGCTTCCACCCAGCCAGCCACAGCCCGGTAATGCATGATTTATCGAGCCAAAAAGTTTAGCGCAAAAGTCAAAATCATGATTTATAAATTGGCCCTGCTCTCTCTCTCTCTCTTTCTCGCTCTCTCTCTAGCTCACTCATTCACGCTTACCAAAGGATAGATGTAATCGTGTCACGCCGACCATGAACCACGGAACGTCCGCTCCGGATGGACGCTTGTGAAGAAAGCTCGTCGAACTAAAAACTCCCCTCACTCGCACTCCAGTGCAACGCGCGTTTCGATTGTGCGGAACTTCGGCCTCGTGTACGGGGGCATCCTCTTCCGGTCCGGCAACTTTCAGTCCGTCAGCCGTGAGTGCAACTTTTCGAAGGCTTCGGAAACAACCGCTCTTCCGTGTCGCCGGTGCTGGAAGCGCTTGTTTTCCGAGCACCCGGAGAAGATCCTTTTCGGGTGTGTCTTTGGAAAACTTCCCCACACGGGCGGCCCCGGCTCTCATCGGCTGCCTGGGACACACGGTCACGCCCGGCCGGGGGCCTGATACGTGGTGATGGTGGTGGCCGCATTAGCCGTATGATGAACGCAACCCGGCAAGTTTCGTCCACCCACCCAAGGCCACCCCACCCTAACGGCGGGGGCGGAAAATCGTGCCCCGGATATTGCAGCAGCCGGAAGGAAGCAAAGTTTTTATCTGTTAAACATACATTTGCGGTCGAGACGTGGATTAAGGCGACGGGCAATCCCGGTACGGGCTTAAAATGTTTTAAACCACCACCCAGCACGCCTGCACCCGCGCATCCGTCGCTCGCACAGATCCTGCGGTGTCCAAAAGCGGCAAGTATTTTGCATTCTGCCGGAGCGTGTGCCGGCCAATATTTTAGAACACCACACACCCGGGCTTGTGTGCAGCGTTTAACGTATTTAGAGGTTTTTTGGTGTCGGTCGAACGATTGCCAGCGTTTTTATCCAACAATATGTAATCCTTGCGCTCGGTCAATGGCGCGGGAGGGGCCGCGTGTCGTGTGCAAACTTTTCCACCACCACTGGGACCGAAAATGGTTTCCAAACTGACCCAAGAATTTAGAAGTTGGCCAACAGCAGTGCCTGAACACCGAGAGATGCACAATTTTGTTTTCTTTTCCCCCTGACTAACGATCTTGGGGGTGCGGCAAAAAGCCCAGAAGCAAATGAGCATTTTTATATCCGCTACGTTAAAGAGGGTACACCCGTCACAACAATGCCGTTTGCCGGCAAATTGGAACAGGAATTTCCGACCTAGTGGAGCGTAATTTCTCTCAATTACCTAAAATTAAAACTTTCAGCTTGAAGCGTGCCACACCCACCCTCGGTAGCTGGACGCCATTCCGACCGGAATGTTTACTTAGCCGCGGGCCGTTTTGAGGGAGATTAATTGGACGTAGAATTTCGCTTGATCCTTCATCATTAAATTTCCGGTCATTTTTTGGTAGTGGTGGTGGGTGGTAGTTTCATGATCTGCTTCTCGCACGGCTGATAACGGAATTAATTCGCATGACTCAGCAACGGAAAACTGCCTAGCCATCGGCATGGGCTTCTGCGATTCTACACACTCATAACTAAGATGGTGACGTCCACATTCATTAGTCTGCTGAAACACGATTGACGTTTCACATAAATGTCACTATTTTGGCTAAGCATGCCATGACTCCACGTATATTGCACGAACTCTGAAGTAGAAATCCGTGTTTGAACGCGATAAAAATCACACATCACAACCCTCCCAGCACCACTATCGCTAGCGGCAGTAGAGCAAAAATCAATGCGTCTGTTGCTGGTTCCCGATTTGATTACTTTCCGTTTTTGCTCTGGATCGCCAGCAGCGATCGAGCTACCACACGAACAAACACACAGACACCTACCTCGCCAATCGGTAATGTCACGGCAATTGTTGCTCGGGACGGTTGCCAATTCGATTGCAAAGGTTTACAATCGAGTTTGTTATCCGGCCGGTTGGAATAACAGTGGGTACCATACAAAAAATACAAAAAAAAACGTCACGCCACTCGCCAACTAAAAACCCACCACCGCGCGCTGGAACGAAATAGTGTTCTGACCAAGTGCCGTAAATAGTACGCCTTGCCTTGCTGCTATTCCATTCGCCGGTAACTGCTGCCGGCGGTATTATTCCGGGGTGGTATGGTACACACAATTTACATATTCCCGCCCGACGCTCGACCGTCCGCGAACGACCCGGGTGGCAAGGGACGTTTTAGAATTTAAATCCACGTGCCGCGCGCAACGAGACAGCAGCGATGGCTCCCGCCATTTAATTGAATCAGGAATGCACTTTGTTGCCGGTGAGGATACCCGCCAGGGATGCGTCCCGGTCTGGTCGTTGGGATGAACCCCCACCAGGCTGGAGGTTGGTTGGGCAGCATTAGTCCCGGAGAATGCATTTTCAAATCGCAAAACTAGAAAAAGGACACGAGAATGGCAGCAACAACCAACAAAAAAGACAGCACATCCCCAATCCTTTCTAGTGCGCCGCGTACAGCGAGGACCTGGCCTGGAAATGTTTGTAAAATAATAACGACATTTTTATGACCCACACATACACACATCCAAGCGCAAGCTACATTTCGGGAAAATGGTCTAGCGGAAAAGCTTCCCCTGGGGTTGCGAATGTACCGGGGATTTTGCTGGAAGCTTAGATGCCACCTACCCATGCTACCCGGAGCGTGTTCGGAGTCCAGCCAGATTCATTTCCGTTGGAATTTGTTATCTTTCCCACCGATTGCCGCTTTTCAGTCCACGGCTCCACCACCCAGTGGGGCGAATATATGTTTCGGATGGATCATTTTCACAAGGACAAACAAAAACTCATCCCCAAATCCGCCGAAACGAGAACCGAAACAGGGCAAAAAGTGACCGAAGCCAGGCATGCTCTTACCCAGATACGTAGAAGCGCAAAAAAATTCGTAAAGTAAATTAATATTATTCAATGACCGTTTGCACGAAATTTCGTCCCGTTGATTTTTTTTTTATTTTCGAGGACCCCGAAACAAGAGAGAAGTGGGAGATTTTTCCGCCGGTACGGAGGAGCATAATTTCCCGAGGATGTCCGCAAGGAAAAGCCGCCTCGAAGCGGCAAGAAAAACGCTCGTTCCGGAAAGAAGTGTTACTCTCGACGTGACAGTATCACCGGACCGGACCCGGGTCCCCGGGATGACGGCATTCCGGGCCGGTTCCACTGATGAAGCCCGGCCGGACGCGCTTGGCGACCATTCGAAACGTGTACGGAATGTGTAATGCCGTTCCGGGAGCCATATCCTACCCGGGGCAGGGAATAAGTTCTCTCTCAAAGAATGGGGAGCCCACGGGCAGGTCTCGGTCGGTGCTGCTGCTGGTGCGGAATATCTATATGAGGGATGTACTTTTTCATTCTTTCGTTTGTTATTATTATGGTAATCACTCGCTCAAATACATATTCCTGGCCAACGAGAGGAGAGCAAAAAAAAAGGGCCTCACTGTAACGCAACCGGACCGCAGGATGAAACTGGATAAGGGTGTTTGGTGGAAAGAAAAAAAAAAGAAGGGACAACATAGAACCCGCTCGGTGGCATTTAGAATTCCAATGATCGTTATATTTTTTTAGCTCTTTACCACCATGCGGGATGCGGGCCACCGCGAGCCCTTTTCACTAGCTCGCTTTCTCGCTTCCGCTAAGGGTGAATTTGAAAATTGAATAAAATAATTGATTCAATTGATATTTGATTGAACCCGCCCGCTCGATTTGATATCGATTCGAGTGGACCTACCCTCCGTCCCGCATGGTGCTGGCCGGTTTTATTTTCACTCCAAGCAGCAGATTTTGATTCACTGCCCTTCGGTCGGGCGGTGAATTTTGTTTGTTTGTGTAAAACCCGAACCGAAAACAAAATGGAGCGTAATTGGAAGTGGACTCCATTTGAGTGCCCATCTGTTGCTGGATTTTCAGCGGCGGAAGCACTCGCAAAAAAAAAAAACATCGGCACATCCTGTGACACGTATGCACGATCACTGCAGCAACAATTAGCGGCGACAGACGAGAAAGTAATCGATTCGCCGCCGATCGATTCCATTAACGTCCGGTATCAAGCTTTTTAGCACTTTTTTTTTTCAAACGATGATGTTTCGAGAGCTGCTCTATGGGTTTTGAATAGAAATGCCTTTCATCAGCACTGCGCAAGGATAATCAACTGAACCGATGGGAACAAAATGTATCAAATTTTTGTAGATTTATCTGCTTCATTACCAGACACTATCATCGTCAAGCATCACGCCATTTTCTTTTTCTTACAGCATAGAATCATCCTTGATGTCCGCTAAACAGCGCGAAACGATCCCTTCATTTTCCGTGCGATTGAGATCGCTTAATTACCTTTAACTGTTTGCCGAAGCGGGAGCAACAACAGCAACCGAAACGGAACAACGGTCGGTAAGAAAAAAAAAGCACCCACCACCCCCGCTGATGAACTCGTTAAAGCTCACATTTAGGATCATTAAGACCAAGTTCAACATAGTCCATTTTCATCCCGCTTTCGCGCAGACCAGACCCACCAGCAACGGGAAACGTCTGGCAGTGCGATTCTATTGCCCATTCCCTTCGCTGTTCGCGTTGTTTCGCTTAAAAAGCCCTTTCTTGTCTCCCGCTGAGACTGTGCACGCCTGTGTGTGTGTGTGTGTGTGTGTGTGTGTGTGTGTGTGTGTGTTTTTGTGCGCAAACTTTTTAAATTGTTCCTTTTTGGTTTCGGTTTTACCGGAGCATTTCCTGCTTGCCACTATTTCAGGCCAAAGCTGGTGCGGCTCAAATTCGCGTGGCGTGGGTTTTATTTTCCACTTTTGGCTCTCGATTTATTTGTCTCCGACAGTTTTTGGGACGCTTTCGGTCACACGGGCTAACACCGGGAAAGGGCATAGCGCAGAACGAAGCCACACCAAAGCCGAAACGCTAATGGCAACCGAAAGCTAGACACGCTGGCTAAGGCAACAAACAAACAGACAAAAGGTAAACAAACAAACAAACAAGTAAACGGAACGTATAAATAAACCCGGTACAGCGGCAGTTGAGAGGAGCCAAATGCAAATTAGCCCGCGGTGTAGAGACCTCGCCTCGGGGGGAGTTTTGGTGAATTCTTGGGGCCCGTGTCTCGCGGAAGTGTCTCGCGTAAGGTGAGCGTGAACATTATGTGTGTATGCTAGACACCGACCGCCGTTAGCCTTCGCCCTTTTGACCTCTCCTCCCAGGGTTGGTTCTAATGAAATTGGATGCCACGTGAGACGCTTTGTGTTGTGCTTTTATGCTTACGATGAGGAGACCGGTGTAATTTGGTGAAGAAAAAGGTTTTGTTGCATGTTTCTTTTCGCCACAGTGGGGCAAAGGTTCATCGGGATGGGAAAGGACACCCGGCAGCATCAAATGGCAGTTGTTTAAGAAGAAATAGACCCGTAGGAATGGAGAGAAGAGAAAAAAGAACCTCCAGCACCTGCAATTCTGCAGCTTCATCACCTTTGCAGACGGATTCGACCGCAATGAGCACAACCACGCGGCGATTACAGCTACCGGTTCTCCAGCGGCACTTACCCACCCGGTCAGGAGGGCTTAAGACTCCTTGAACGGGCTCACGGACTCGGCTCGGGGAGCGGGCTTCATAATGGGATAAGTTTTAATACGATAGAGAGACGGTAGTTTTTCTATTACCTGCACACCAGCACCGCCAGAAAACACGAAGGACACGCAACGCGATTCAACCGGAGCCTGATCGTTTTGGGGGCCTGCAAACTCCGCACTCTCAGGGACCACCTAAACAGCTTCTCTTCAGGCAGCTTTGCTGGTTCCACGGAGCCGTGGAGTGGTTCATAGCCAGTTTGCAATTAAAACTGCTCACAATCACTTCTCACTCCCGGTGCAGGACGCGAACGAAGTGTTTCGTTATCACTTTGCAAGTGGCAAGCACCATCAAGCACCGGTCCAACCTGAGCAGCGCGATTCGTTGATGCAGTCTCTACAGCGGGCATTCGTGGGATGCATTAGAAACGCAGCGAACACGTCGCAGTGGAGCTGCTGGCTCTTTGCGAGCGGAAAATGCGAACGAGGGAATGGATGGGAAAATTCAATTAAAATAAATGATGAGTCTAGCCAGAGCTACGAGAGCGGGAAATGAGAGAGCGCGGAAGAGACAGCAAAGGGTGTGGAAAAATTGAAGGACAAACCGTTTGAGGGAAGCTACCCGTACGCCAGGATCTATCGGATGCGATATGTCGTTGGAAGTAATTACGCATTCATCCAGCTGAACCCTCTGCTTCTAAACGCCACCAACGGGCCTCGGTCTCGCTCGGAACGATCGTGAAATCATTATCAGCCGCGAACGAACGAGTTGATAATCATTTCGCGATCTTGCCCTGCCCGGAGACTCCGGTTGGGTAATGGGAAAATAATTGACAGCGATTGCCCTAGGGAAGCCCAAAGCTCATACAACAGCCGTTGAAAAGCGTTCGGTGAAGATGGTTCTTTGATATCGGTATTCAATAGCCAATTGAAACAGTTTCACAGGACCTCGAAGAGATTGAAACGTAATTTTCCATCAGGCATGGTGCAGAAACTATTGCTAATGGATAGTCTAACATTAAAACGCGGCGTAAAATCGAGGAAAAATTTTTATGTTATTATATTTATACTGTTGAACCAAAAAGTCATGCGATAAAACCCTCTAACGCGAACCACCCAAACCATGAGGAAAAGCAAAAATTCATATAAATACCTATGCGGCCATAATTAATCATTACCGCAAGGACTTCTGCTCGAGGGGAAAGAAGGTTTAAAATATATTCCAAAAATGTGCAAAATGCACTTCAACTGCACGGTCGCGCTAATGAATTGAGAAAAGAAAAATCGCTGGCAATCCTTTCCTCCGAGCAAGCCCCATCACATACCGCCTGTTCAATTTGGGTCTCATTTCATTAACCCGTGACGACCACCGGTCGTTCCATATTTCCGGCGCGTCAAGAAAATCAGTGCCTGCCGGCAGACCTGCACTGGAAGCCCCGGTAGGTGCCGGGTGCAGTGATTGATGCAATAAAGAAAGCTAATCCAATTTGTTTCCCATTTTTCGCACTTCCATTTTAGCTTTCACCGAGCAGCTTTTCCTCGCGCCAAGGCCGCTGCCGCAACCGAGGTTCTCGCATCGAACTGAACCGCCTGACCGGACACGGTTCCACTTAAGAATTCCAGACACCGTCGACGACGACGGTGCGAGTTTTTTCTTGGCTCGCATTACGTGAAAAGGAGCCAAATGGGGGGACGGCCAAAAAAAGGCAGGGAAGTAAAAAAAACACACACAAGTGTGCACTGGCGCGCCATTGGCGTCAGAGTTTAATTGAAATTAACCCAACGAAGGAAGAAGAGAATAAAAAAAAACATCACCGCCCAGCCAAGAGCCAAAAAACTGCATCTGAGTGGCGCCGTTCGCTTCCGGTTGGTTTATCGATGCATTCCGTTGGACTTCAATTTTAATTACTGGAATTATTATTCCACTCTCGCATTCATCAAGCGCGGGCCGCCAATGGCGCAAGGAAGGCTTAAAATAATAATAACAATAATTGAATGCGAGTGCCGGAATGGAATGGAGCTGACTGACGCCTCGGGCAAGCTGCTTGCTGCCGGCGGAATTTCGCTCCGTTCGCGTGTTGAGAAAAAGATGTTCAAGGGCCGCGACTGCGAGCTGGTGATGGCGGTCGGTGCGTGGATTACACGAAGCATCCCAAAAGAGCGAAGCGAGTTGAGTGCAAAATAATCCCTTAAAGTATGCGCCGTCGGTTGGCCGGAAGGAGCAAACAGTGGTCCCAGTCCCCTGGGCACTAGACAAAGGGTGAAAATTATTAAAGGAAAAACGTGCAATGAGCAAGCAGACAAACAGAAAAAGTGAAGCATTTCTGCGCTTTAAAAAGGACCTAAGATTAATTTTTCTGTTGCTTTCCTTTGTTAACTTTTCCACTGAAGCACCACAAGCCGGGACAAAAAGCATGTTCGAAGGCAGAAAGCAAAAAAAAAACCACAAACATAAAAATGGTTCGTTGCACGTTAGGATTAATCAGTCCACAGGCAATGAGAGCTCAAAGCACTTGCTCAACCCCTGGAGGCATCCAGCCCACAGCAAGAACCACACTCGTAAAGATATGTGCGCGCTCATTTCAAAAGCATAACAAACGCACACATAAAAATCACCGCCGACAAGTTTCGAGGATTTTAAAAACTTTTTCCCATAAAAAAATGAACCATGACGACGTTCTCTAATCCCGCATCCGTGAACATCGTGCAACTCGCATGCAGCGAATGATGCGTGGTTGAAGAATTGGTAATGTTTGAATCGAAAACTCTGATGCCAGAGCGAAGCGCGTCCGGTAGTAAAATCGTGCCCAAAAAAAAACATAATAAAAAAATACGAACATAAAAATGTTGCTTCGAACTCGCCGGAGCGATTTTACGATCATGCCCAGCCATAAATCGTGTTCGTCGTTCCAATTTCTTATTGCTCGCTCCCCTGGAATGTCAAGGACCCGCTGCGCGGAAAGGCTACATCGCACCCGATAGAAGCGGGTGTCATTTATTGAATTACCACCAAACCCCCATTTGCGGAACCGGCTTGGGATGGAAAGTTAAATCGTTGATTTGCATCCACTGAGCGGCTGATAATGCGATATAATTCTTAAAAAAATTATTTTTGAAACTCGATTACCTCGACCATCGGCCAGTTCAAACATTGGCGCCGAATAGTTTGCTGGAGAGTGCCACTTTCTGGAGAAGCGGTAACCGATGAGAAAGCAAAACCTCCCCCATTAATGCGATCCGGCGCGTGTTGGGACGCACTTATATGTGCCTTCATCACCCCAGTGCGTGTGTGTGTGTGTGTGGTGAGGTTTTGAAAGCCCCCATAAAACTGGCTCGATGGGAACAACTGAAAAAGCGGCGAAGGGCGAACAATAAAATGCCGGGGCTCATGCACCAGCAATAGCTGGTGGTCCCGGGAGTTGTGTGCGAGTATCTTTTGCCTGATGGCACGCACATGGCTCTGGTGCACTGTTGGCAGGTCTTTCTTCGACGGTTGCGAACGTTCCCATCTGAAGGACCTGTTTTATACGCGTGAAAATTGAACTCAACTCGCTGCGCCATGTGAGCAGTGCTTGAGGGTTGCGCTTTTCACTCGATAGCACTACGCCGCCTCCAATGCACGCCGTAAAAGATCAAGCAGCCGCCAGAAAAGCTTAGCAAGTTTTTTATTTTTTATCACCGCATCTTTGCCTTTCTTAGGATTCTCGATTCCGCATCCAACCGGCAAAAATGGGCCAACACGATAAGATACGCGAATAAAGACGCCCGAAGACGTGCAGCGAATGGCGCGCCATGGATCGAACGGCAAAGTTTGGGGCGCGATTTCGGATGCAAATTTGCGAAAAGAATCGTAAACCAATGCCCTCCACATCCTATGCGAAACTTCCGTTAGCTGAACTTTGCCCCAAGGATATCATCGCCCCGCGTGGGTTACGGCTTGGCGCCGTCGGTTGGAATATTTTCGTGCTGACGGGCCACATAAAGAACGAATAACGCGCGCAGAAGTGTCGGCTAGGGAAGAGAAGAAAAAGAACGCAATCTCCCCGAGCCCGAGGATGGGACATATTTTCGTCCTTTCGACATCGCCCGTTAATGTGCATGTGGTGAAAGGCTTCCTCCCTTATTCGTCGGATGGGCGAAAGGATCCAAACCCCAGGCCGGAGAGGTTGCATAGATTTGTTGTCGGCAAAGTTTTCCCAGCAACAAATTAATTCCAACTATTTCGGTTTAGCGCGTCTGGTTTCGTCTCCTTCATTTTATTGTTTTTTTTATGGCAGGACAGTTGTCGATTTATCGCGTACGGGTGTCGGGGGATCCTTATCTGGGCCTGTCCTGTCTCCCAGGGCGACGTAGAAAACTTTTCTCTAGTTGGATGCATTGTTTTTATCGAAAGACTTAATTTAAAATCAGTTTAACGAACAATGCTAGTCTAATTGATATTTTTATTCCGTTGCGAAAACGGAAGAACACCAAAGTTATGGTCTTATTATGATATCTCCTAACACAGCTTGGACATTTTTAATCGTACTCATTTGTTGCCCAATTGTACCCTATTTTAGCTACATTTACAAGCTTGGATCTATTTTGTCAATCAAATTTCCACCTCGTGACAAAATGCTGTAAGAACATTCGGTTATCTTGGCTAAATGATGAGAATGTTATTCAACTCTGCAGCACTTTGCACGTAGGCTGCGCATATGTTTACATCTGTGATCATGTTTCATTTCTTGTGTGCATCCAATGTGCGTCCCTTTATCCGCCGAAAGGGAATAATGAGCTCTTTGTTCAGACCTCGTTCACAATGTTTACGATCAAGGCTGTTCGTGCCCGTTCCTCTACGTTAGATCATGTTGCTCAGAGAGCACATAGGCATGGTTATTTGTTTTAGGGACGGAAATTGCATTGAGTGTGTCTCCATTGATGGAATAAATTGTTCCTCGCGTTATGGATACGTTTTAATGGGGTGTTTTCTTTTCTTTTTCCAACGCTTCTTATCATTTCCGAAACGAAAGTGATGCTATCGACTTATCGCAACATACAATTTTCATTCAATTTAGCGTGCCGCTTTCCATTTCCAAAGCTCGTTATCGCGCGCTCTTGTTATCTTCCCATTGCTGGTGAAACACGACAACGTCCCAGGTGTTTAATAGACCACATCCGCCTTCGTAACCGACGACACGATATTAGCGAATAAATCGCCTCACGCTCATTTGTCTGACGCCTTTTTGGTGGCGATGGGAAGAGTATGTAAGCCTTTCGGGTACACCAATTTACCTCGAGTGTGCCGTCGAACATAAATATTCAAACTCTATGGCCCCATTGATAGATGGCAGCGCGTCTCACGCGAAGTCTCCACTCTCCTTCGTCGAAAGAAAACCCCATTACGCGCTATCTCGCTGGTCGGCAGTTAACGCACCAAAATCGAGCATTTCTCGGCCCGTTTCCACGTCCTTCGCGGTGGCGTGGAGAGCCGTAATTACTGCCCCGAAGCGTGCCCTACGCGTTCCGACGACAAACAAACGCCCGCAATATAGCGTCCTCCCGTGGCCTGGCGGTCTCGGCAAACGAACTATTTCTCGTTTGATTTATTTTTCATTAATCTGAAAGCACTTTCGGGGGATAGCGGACGGCTATCGCTTGCTAGCTGCTGGAGGAAAATTCTCGCCTCGTCGTACACGTCGACGACCCTAAACGTACCCCCCCACGACAAACGAGGCACAACAAAGCAACACAACAACGCGGAATTGAAGCCAGATCGACACAAAGAGAAGAAGGGAAAAAAAAGAGAGAGAGAGAGATCGAGATGAAGAGAACGGGAAAAAAGGAATCAACATCGCACATAACCGGCAACCTTCAGTTTCTCCTATTGGTGGCTCTCGTCCGTGCGGTTAAACCCTCTCCGAGGCGAATCCAAGCAAGCCAGGCCGCCACGTACGGTTCTCCTGCGTTTCCTTGGCAGCACGTCGTCGTGGTCGTTGCCGTTGTGTGTGCGTACCGCGTGCCGAGCAAGACTTCCTTCAATGCGTCGCGCCTAACAACGCGGCGACAACGCAAACGCAAACGCAACACAACCCGCCAGCGCGCATAAACCTTGATAGCGTGGCGGATCTGGGGTCGAATATCAACGCCGGACCATACCGGTGACATTGTTATGTGCCATGCTCTGCCCCTGCTTGGGCTGGTGTGGCGGCACGGCACGTAAGCTGGGTCGAAGAAAAAGAAGGCAAAGTACGGTGGGATTTCGCCGTCGTTTCGATTCCTTCTCACTGTGAGGGGTGTGTGTATGTGTGTGTGTGTGTGTGTTTGTGCGCGAATATGTGCCCCGTCAGCCAGCCAGGCAATGCACTGTTAATGTACATATCGCACTGAACGTACAGTGCGTCTCGCAAAGAATGATGTGTTTCGATTTCATACAAATTTCGAGAAAATGTATCAACCCATGAAGGAAAGAGAACATTATTAACGAAAACTTAGAAATGCATTTTGTTTATCTTTCTACTGTTCGATTGGTGTAAATATACCCCCACTATAAAACCCAATTTCATGCATCTATTTATGAACAATTCATCAATTGAAATATTGTACAGCTCCTCACAACAAAAAGGAAAAATTGATTTGCTTTTCTTATTTCACCCTCCCATAACAACGAATGGCATATGACATGATATCTTTTGTGTCAACGACTGTACGCGATAGAAGCATCGTTTCTCACAGAGCGACAGCACTAGGAGCACATTCCCTGGAAAGAAATCCCGAACTTCTGCACACCCAGCACCCAAATTTCCATTACCCAACTTCCCCCAGTCCCCCATCACGCTCTCCTTTCGCCCATCCACAAGGCGCCACCCTTTGTCTTGCCACTTGCGCTCAGACACACAAACACACGCACATCCATTTGGCGTCGAGCGCAACGAGACGGTTCGTTAAAAGAAGGTAATTCGATACGCATGCATGTTTCAGCACCCCCGCGTGTACCGCCCCAAAACCATCACCACCAGTCCTTTAGGTGCATCGCGAGTGAGCAGCGTCAGTGAACCGCGAGCGAGCAATCGGCCGCGCATTATTTCTTCCGATTTACGAGACTCTCACCAACCAAGCTCACAACGGACGGTTCGTCTCACGCTCACTCGGGCGCATCACCGGCTGAATGAATGGCGATGGCTGCTGGGACCGGCAGAGCGCGATTTATAATGATTTAACGTGCCACACCTCCGGACGTGATCGGTATCCTTTTGTGCTTTCGGTTTTTTCTTTTCGTTTTTTTTTTGCAACCCTTCGCTCGGAGATCATTCGCGCAATCACGCACGCAATCTTGCCATCAACGCCCCGCGTGAGCTCGCGCCCGAAATCCGAGAAGATCGTTGCCCATCATCAGGTGCACGGCATGACATGGTTCGGCGAGAAAAAGGAGCACCATGCCAACGACAAGCTGATGCTCGTTTACTTAAAGATTGCCATTGTTATCGCCACGCGTGGCGTTGGCACGGCGAAGCGAAAAAGACACACGTCAACAGAGTGCACAGGGGCAGAAAAATAGCACGAAAAAGACAACAGCCGCAGCCGGATGTTCCCTGGGAATCGCGAAAAGAATCCGGCATCGAAAGTCAGATCCGCGAGCTCGTTCGGAAGGGGTTATTTTGCAAGCCTTGGGATGCAACGGTGAAAAATCGGTACTCAGAATGCGATTACACGCGCGAAACCGTCGACTTACCCCACCCGTCGGTTTGAGTTCTTTTGGGCGGAATTTCCCACCCACAAAACCCGACCGGAATGCGAAATGAAACCCTATGTGTGTGTGCGTGTGTGTGATCGGAAAACTGCGACGTGTGCCAACGGTGGCGGGCGGTGATTAGATTTCGTTCGAGTGGAAAATGTGAACATGCATCCAGTGCGCGAATTGGAATGCCGCACGGCACCACAATAGCTGTTTATCCAATTAAAGTGGGTTGGGGCAAAACTTGGTGCGGTGCAAAACGGATAAGGACTATCTTGGGAGGGAACCCGTCCTACGTTCGCTACGTGCTCGAGAGATGCCGCTCGTGCAGCCCGCAGTTTCGAGATGTTGAAATTGAATTCTTCTGCATCACACCTATCCATTCAAGCAGTGACAGCGCGGTGACAGACGGGTCCTGACGGTTAATTATTACCCGTTTGTTCGGGCGCTCGTAGCAGGCGGTGATTGTCACAGGAGCGATTCGTTCCCAGCGTTAGAATCGAAGTAGCCAATCTGCTCCTTCTGTGTCCTTAAGCGTTATTACGATGGTAATAATGACATCAACAAAAACATTGGTTCTAGATGATTGGATAATGCTGATTTGCTCGAATATAAAAAAAAGGCTCTCTGGGGCTGATCACACTTTATCACACTCTGCACGTTATTAGTTGTAGCATAATGACGCGCCGATTAAATGGCTTGAAATTGCGGGCTATCGGGCACTAAAGGGGCGTTCAGACATCCCTATAGAACGGTCGGAGGGCTCAAGTGAACGTGTCCGTTGGCAAATGTTCAAATGCAGACATGCAGAGCATGGAGCTACCTCGTAAAGTGTCCCAAACAACATCATTTCAATGCCTACAAATTGCTAATGTGATGTGGAAAAAGGCGATAGAAAAAATAAAGGTACAAAAAAAAACACACCCCCTTTATCTGCGTTCTCCCTTGGGCAAAATACTATTCGACGAGAAAAGTATGAGAAAAAAAATTATAGTCTTTCCAAAATCATTTTGTTCCGGCATCATCCGAAAGTAGATTAGTTTCCTTCCGACGCCCGCACGTTCGCAGGCACACTTTCGCCCAAAGAAGCACGTCCACTTTGCTCGAATATTGCTAAAGTTTTCAGCCAAAATGCAGATCCCCCACCCCCCTCCCATGCCAACCCACACAGACACGCAGCTGGCGAGAGAGAGAGAGAGAGAGAGAGAGAGAGAGAGGAAAGATTTATCCGTCCCCATTATGTGGGAAGAAGTACACCCATATGCTGCCAGGATGACGAAAATTGCCGATACCAATAACGATAACCGTACGAGCATGGGGTAGTTATTTTTATCACTATGTCCCTACCCCAGCCGAGAAGGGAAGGGTGGTGGAGTGGCAGAGGGAAGCGATGGAAGGGGGTGGACACCGGACGCTCGCCGCCATTGCGTGGGTTTGAGCATCATTATTTTCACCATAATTTCATTAATTTCCATTTCAACCACACGCCCAAATGGGGGTTGTAGTGCGGCCCCCCTGTGTCCAACCCATTCCACCCTCGTGTTCGCGACCCAACGGCGCCTTTTAATCGTTCTCGGGGACCCACCAGGACATGCTCTCTGCCCGGGCGTTTCGGGGGTGGTTTTATTGGAACGGGTTCTATAGATTGGATTAGAGACCGTTCCGAGGCTCCCGAGCTTGGGAGAATTTTCCGTTCAGCTTGATTATGGAAGCGGCCATTGCAGGGCATTATTGGCTAGCGAGGAGCGCCGAGGTGGGTGTGTTGTTGGTAAAAAATCAACACGATAATCTTGATTTCATTTAAGGTTTCCGGTATTCCGTATCGCAACGGGGATAAGCCAACCAACGCAACTGTGACAAGCCTTTTTGGCCACTAATTAACTGTATCGTTACCGAAGCGGGGAGGGTTTCTGTGTGGCAACCAACCACTCCCGGAGGGACATCCTTTTACAGCCAGGAGTGGTATTTGAGCCTTTCGAGTCGTCGTAGCGATTGACGACAATTTGCAACCATCCCAGGCCCGATCTGGGGAGCTGGGACTGCGCCAATTGGCCCAAACTCGGCAGCCGATTTAAATTCATTTGAATAAACACCGAAATTGAAGATATATATTTTATTGCAACACGCCCGGGGGAAAAAGCACATCCCTACAATGCCGTAAGCGAGCTCTGGAAGGCGAATCCCCAAACTTTTAACCCCTTTCCGAGTCTGTTTCCCAGTGCCACCAGCCGATACTTGGGGCGAGCCAGCTTCCAGCTTCGGGGAGCTTGCCGTCGTGTGGCCGTGGCGTAAATTTGCATGAATAATTTTCATCCATTTGCGGGCCTTTTTTGGGGAGTGCCGAGCCGGAGAAAACTGTCGAAAAGTCGCCCGGCCGAGCACCGGACGACGGCTTGGGACCGGCCAAAACGAACGGACGCGGCGAGAGCTGAGAGCTCTCATGGGCCAAACGCACGGTGCCTTTGGAGATGCGCTGAGCTGCGCGCCATCGAGCCCCGGCAGGGACTTTGGTTTTTAAAAGGAAGACCACTCGGGCGGTCTCATCGGTCGAATTGGAACGCTGGCTAAAAGGCCAGCAGTGCAGAGCCGTGTGGTGGTTTTTACTGCAGTCATAAACCATGGCCGAAAGTCCTGCTCCTTTTGCCGTATTAGCCCGTGCAGGTCCCGACGCGACCGCCTAAGGGCTGGCGAGGACAGGATGGAGTCAAATATTTGACACAGCTTCTAACCAGCCCGGGATCTCTCCCGGGAGCGGTTGTTTAGCCCTCGACAACGACAACGACGACGACGACGACGACGGCGACGGTGGCTGGTTCTATCTGACCGGACGCAGACGTTTCAGCCACGCCGCCGGCCGAGAGGATTCCTTCGGTGAAGCGATTTTTTGCTCCCCGTTTTCCGTTTCGGTTGCTGCCTTTGTTTTGTTGCCTGCCCGGGAATTGCAGCGCAGGTGCAAACGTGCGGACGTTGTGGACGAATGGACACAATTTTGAATAAGAGTTTGCCCGCCCCGGTAACCGGGAAGCCATCACACCAGGCGAACCATAATCGTTATTTTTAATGAAACGGTGTAGCAGAACCGCATGCTGTAACAGGACACCGGGTTGGTAGATGGAAATTAGCTCAGCTTTGATTACGGGGATTTTTTTAATGTCTTCACGATGCCGCATGTTTAAGGGAGACTTTAAAAAACGGTGATTGTTTAAAATAACGAGAGCTAAAAATCAAAGCACTCGAGCGAGACGAATCATATAAGCATACGAACAAAAAAAAAACAGATCGATCAACTATCAGCCTAGCCAGCAGAAAACCACTCAAATTCCGAAACGAATAAAAGCAAATGACACCGTCACCGATACGGTGTTAAATTTAGCTCCAATCCGAGCACATTTGTCCAGTCGAGCCGGTGTCCCAACTGTGTGAATCCGGTGGCCGGTAGCGGAAGAAATGCTTGCATCCCGACAGGACGAGACCACCTCCAACCCACGCCAGCCCAAGGTTTAGCTTTAACGGCACTTCAAAGAGGAACAACTCCCAGTTTTCACCACCCGAAAAAGGTCCTTGCCCTGCAAAACCTGGTGACGCGGGAATTCGGACCCAGCCCGGTCAAGCCAGCTAGCTCCGGATCCCAGAACAGGACGATGGGACAAGAAAATTGCTGCTAAAAATTTCCGCCCAACAAAAAGCGACTAAACAAACGGCCAAAAACGACGGTTTGGGGACGCGACGGTGACGACGACGACGACGCAAAAGGGCGCTGGCCAAACGCGTTAACGGGCCAACAACTGGTCCCTGGTTGTCATTTGCATGCCTTCATCTCGGTTCCGATTGGCCGCTCCCGGCGGTGGGATTACACGTGGCGAAGGATTTGCCGCAGATTCCCAAACGCAGAAGGTCATTCCGGGGAACGGCGAAGGAATGAATCTGGTCGTCTCTCACGAGAAGGGAAAATAAAATTCACTCCCCCACCTCCGTCCACCTCTCACTCCTGGCCGGATGTGTGTCCGTGCGCGTGTGCGTGTGTGTGTGTGCTGATCCCAGAGTTGGGGACCAGCGTTCCCTTGGCTGCGTGTCGGTTTTTGGTCGGTCCGGTGTGGCGTCTGCGGGCAAACGCCGAATGTCCGATATCGGGGTACTGCTGTTGCCCAGCGCTGCCGTGAGTTATGGCCTGTGGAATCCGGAACCGGGGAACCGGGAAAGACGACCGTCCCGAAGGGCTTTCGCCGTGTGGTGCCCGTATTGCGTGCCCGGGCCACCCAGTGGTAGAGTGGCCAGTGTGTGCATGTGAGAACGCATAAAAATAACGAGCATCACTTTACCACTTAGCCTGCCAAGCGCCATGGCACGCAGCGCGTGGGAGTGGCTGGGAAGGAAGGAGAAGGGCCTGGCAAGTGGGGATGGATTTTTCCTTCCGAGCAGAAAATGAAAAATTATTCGCCCATCCGCCCCAGGGGCCGGGCGCAGCAGATTGAAGTGAAAGGCGCGCGTGTTGGTGGTGGCGTGGGTGGGATTCACTGTCGGATTTTTTTTTGTGTGTTGTGTTTGTTCGTTAGGTCATTTCGACAACGTACGCACCAGGGCCGGATAGTTTGCTTTTTTTTGCTGTTGTTGTTATTTCATCCCTCCCTAAGGGAGCAGATGTGCTTTAACTTTTTTACGCGCTTCCACACCACGCAAGCGGTGCTGCTGGTGTTGTTTTATCACTTGTGTATGGTTTTCTTGTAGCGTTTTTTTTCCCTCGCTGCTGGGAGTTAATTGTTTAAAGCGCTGCAGGAACGCAAGAACTATCGAGGCCCGTTTCCGAGCTTGTGTGTGATTTATACGTGAAGGCAATCAATGGAAGTGTTTTTTTTCTTTCGTGTTCATTATGGGGTGGAAAAAAAATGGTACATAAAACCGCATAAAATGATAAATATTTTCTAAATGTAAGACGCCCAACATTCATTCAAGCATATTGTTTGGTATTAAAGCACACTCACCGGTTGGTGTCGGTTCATTGTTGCCTCGTCATCGTCCATTTTGAGAAATCACCTGACGCACCACATTTCACTGATACACCCACGCCAACACCTTGATACTAGCTATCACTTTACACCAGGTTTACACTTTACTTGCACTACTGATATCAATTTTGTTTAACTTATCACCATTTCACAACATTTCTAGACATAATTTCATCTTCAAGCACATCACGACGTCACCAACCACACACTTGTATCGCTGCCATTCTATTTGCCGGGTACCGTTAACCTACACACGACCGGAAGCCAATTTCGGATCAATGAACCCGATATCGCACGGGTTTTTACATGACGGTGCGAATAAATCTATCCGCTTGTTAATGTAATTCAATTACGCTTCTTTCCGCCGGTCTTTTTTCACTTCAGTAGAACATTACAGCACTTTTGCACACTCGAATATTGTAAGAAAAAGTCACTACATGATAGCGTCACAAACACTTCACACTGACGCGCGTCGCTACCGACGCCATTACGACTTGTGCAAAAACGTACGCAAAAACGTACGCAAAAAAAAGAGCCTACTAGATTGCTGGCACTGACTGTCACCGACCGGAACTATGCTGCGTTCGATTACTATTTCAGAATTCACATTTTGTACCGTTTTGCACTTATTTATCAAAACTATTACTTAATTTATCCCACAATTAGACAACCGCACTCGAGCTCGTTAATCTGACTGACGCTTACGCCCTCGCTATCTGTCGGTGTAAATAACGGTACTTTCGTGATGATCGATTCGACAAACGATTTCGAGTCGATGTTGACGTGAATTTGAACGATCAGCTGACAGCTCCCCTTTATGACATTCGAAATTGACGGTGACAATATTCAAAAGTGCGCGCTTCAATAATTCCACTGATAATTCCTTCACAGATCGCTCGTTTTGTGTAATTTAAGCGATTTAAGCCGTCTGAAACATCCATTTGAAAATCGGGCAAGTTTTGACAAGCTCCTTTTAAACTCGCTTACGAGAGTCGGAGTGCAACAAGCTCATGGAGAGCATGAATGAAATCCAACCCGAAAGTGACAATTTGCTTGGATAAAGAAAAGGCGCTAAAAAGCAACGACATACAAAAAAGTCTTTCCCCCCACCGTGGCAGCAAGTGTGAAAGTGTTCGTTCGAAATGGAACAAGAGGGAAACGCGCGCAATCAGCGACGAAGATACCGCGATGCCGAAAAGGATGAAGAGTAAAAAACATCCCCCCCCCCACACACACACACACAGGCAGGGAATCCAACCCGCCAGGACACAAAGGGACGAGCATAACGAGAGCGTGCTGGGCGGCGGGTGGAACTCAGCCGAGCGGAAGTGCAACATTGACACAAAACTTTCGGGCTGCCGGAAAACATGGCTCCCGCACCCGGTTTTCGCTATCGATTTCGGGGCCATTTTCCTCGGGCCTCGGGATGGTTGGTTCTCCCCATCAGCGGACGCGGTCCGGCTGTCCGGTGCCGGTAGCAAAAATGTTTAATGATCAAAAAATTCAAATAACTTTTTTCGACCCTCGCCATCCCGCTGCCTGTGACAATTCTGTCGATTCTGGCCCACACGCGGTACGATTCCTGACCAAAAAGAGGCAGCAAAGGGCCGAGAAGTGATATTATTATGTATTTGTTTTACGCGCCGGGAATATGTAGCAAATAATGGCACTACTGGCACGGGCACATAAACCGACGCGCCACCATACGGTAGCACATGCAAACGGTCGCGTCTCGTCTGCGTATGTCCGGCTGCGTGGAGCATGTCCTGCGTGTGGCGTATATCCTTGGCCATTTCGCAGCCCGGCGACGTCCTGTGGGCCCCGTGGCGCTGTGTACCGGACGACCGGAGAACACCGGCATGCTCGTGGTATTGATCTTTGAGCCGGAACCGGAACCGAAGCGGAGCGCAAGCGGGCGAATTTCGGTAAAACTTTTGCCTCCAAAACGGCACTTTTGGGAGTGAGCTGGGAAATCGAGGGAGAAAATAGAGCGCTGGTGGTTCGCCTCACACTTTTCGTCCCCAGTAAGCCGAGAGGAGTGGGGTTTTCTCTGGCAAGGGTAGCCCCGTTTGTGGGTTGGTTCACCCGGGATCGGGTTCGGGAAAGTGCCTCAAACTCTGGCTGGTCCACCGAGTGTCGAATAGAATTTTGATTCACACCCAGCGCCCGAAGGAACCAAGACAAGGACGAAACTGATGGGGTTTTCCGACGGGGAGCGAGGTTTAAATCGATTTTTATCGAACATCGAGCTGTCTGAAGGTGTGTGGGAGTTGGCTCCTTTGGGGTGGCGAGAACCCGGGAGCGAATGGTCGGGTTGGGTGTCAAATAATAATGAGGAATTTTTCCTTCACACGCCCTGGAGGAGGTGTGTTTTGGAGCATAAAATTCGAAACATGTTTCCTGCTTATCATCGCGCCGTGAAAGGGAGCGGCTCGAAATTCCGTTTAAAGGGGGGTTAATGCTCTCTCTTGAGCCTGCGCTACCCCAAATTTTCAAGGTTCACATTTTGGGAAATGAAATTGGAAATTTATCGCAAGCGTCAAAGAGTAAGCGGGTAGCAAAGCGTGAGCGGCACAGGGCTTGGAACTGGACGATTATTGGTCCCCTTTCGGAGGTCCTTTGACCTAACGATGTATGCCCGGGCACCTGTTTCATCGTCCAGGCAAACCAGCTTTCGAAAGATTAAAGAGGGCTTGTGAAGTAGTGTTCGATCGAGTACAAAAAATCTCAATATAAACCTCTCCAAATCCTCGCCAAGGAGGATTTCACTTTAAACCGTAAAATACTCCTTATCTCGCTATTACTCCCGCTAACTGAGAGAGAGAGACAGTACACTCAATTCAGCCCGACAAAGTCCGCCAGGAAACCCAGGCACTGGGGGCACACGCTGACGATGATGATGTTGTTCCAAAAAGCATCCTTACCCAACCGAGCACGCGTAACGAAGAACGAGTCCACCCTCCCGTGGGGCGTATTTTCTTTTTTCCGGTTTGCTAAAGTTCGAAAGAAATCCCACCCACGCGGTTTCGAAACCGTGCAACCGCTCGGACAACCCCTTACGAATGTGCGGCAAATTTGCGGGGCAAAAAAAAAATGTTGCAGTAGAGGAAAGAAGAAGGAAAAAAAACATACTTTAAGCGCACAAACTTTAATATTAAAAAAGTATATCTAGCTCACCCCACGCAGCGTTGGCAGGATATCGAGTTGGGGAACATAGAAACGCGCAACATCGAAGCCTTGAAGACACCTTCTTCCACCGCAAACTGCGGAAGAACCGCAGCAAACGGGCGCAAGAAAAAAAACACCCTCCGGAAACCTAGAAAACAACCCCCCGGACAAGCCCGACAAGAAGACGCGGGTAAAGTTCATTTTTCATACTACAAAAGGGAAGCCCTCGAAGGACGCACTGAAGGCGGGGGAGAATACAGGGGCTTTTCTTTTCCAACTCCCCCGCCGATCGGGGTTCTTATTCCCCTTCGAGGGAGTACCTTTCGAATCGGCTCCCCCACGTTTTAGATGGCTCCAATCCATTACGGATGGTCACCGTAAACAATATTCCAACATTATTTGCCCCCCTTCAGATGGCGTACGAATGCGTCAAGTGGCCACCCCCGGGTGAGGGTGAGATTTGCAGGTAATCACCGGTACACACTGATTACGGTGCTGTGGCCCGCATGTCTAACGCGAATCAATCGCGCAAAAGAAACCGACCGACGCGACCAAAGAGCCTGGGACCGCCTCGAGTTCATTCGTTTATTCCGACCGCGACCTCCTGTTCTGTGGGTGTCCCGGTGGCGGTGTGGGTGGTTGGATGGTCGTCCTTTCCTTCGGACGTACCGAGAACATCAAAAGCTTTCATGCGGATGCGAGAAACCCTGAAACGAAAGAATTATTAAACCAAGCAGTGGCAAAAAGATTGAGAGAGAACGAGAAGAAGGCATTAAGCATAAATGATGCTGCTGCTGCTGCTGCTGCTGCATGATGATGATGATGATGCTGGAACGAATGCACCACCACCCGGTGAAAAGCTGGCGCGAAAATACCCGCAGCTGACCCCGGGCAATGGAAATGGAAACCCGTTATTTGCTCGGTTTCGTACCGCCGTGGGTCACGGGTGGCGAAAAAGCGGTGACACGAGCCCTACACACCCGGTCGGTACCCCACTGCCTAAGGGATTTACTTTCTTTTTTCCTTTTCTTCCTTTGCATGCAACCGTAGCAAAGTAGGCGAGATGAACGAGAACGTTAATATGCGAGAGAAAAAGAAAAAAAAATAACCCAACTAAACCCGTCCCAAGCTCGACAACCACTGCATTCCAAAAAGGGGTCCCTTTTCTGCGACGGCAATTAAACGCGTCCACTTTTACCTGTGCTCCGGCGCGAAGGGCAGTTCCGCAGACAACCGACAGAAGGACACCCCTTTTTTTAAACCTTCGTCTCGGTTCCATCACGGGCCAATCCTTCCTAAAAACCTGGCATCATTCCCGGTGTCGTTTCCCGGTTTTCTTTCGTCCTTGATTTCGGTGTAACATGCGCTCGAGAGGGAGAGAGAGCGAGAGAGCGAAAATGAAAGTACGAGAAGAGTTGTGTTCGTTTTATAATGTTCAAAATAATATGTGCATTTATTTCTGACTGACGCTCGCGGTGTCGTTGTGGCGTTGGGAGGCGATTTCTTACGATTAGGTAGACATATTTACACAAAAAAAGGACACATTTACTCTTAGAACTTAGAGCATTAACGAAACGTTGTGTTTTTTTAAGGGAGGCCAAGGGAACCTAGGGTAGGTGATGGGCGCTCGCCAACGCAGTTGATTAAGATAGATAACACACACACACAAACGTACACACACACAGGTAGACATACACATTGTCGTGTCTTAAACGTAATAGTATACAGAAATATATTTATAAATTTAAGGATATAGCTTTTCCGGAGCGCACATCCCGTCGACTAATTCCAGCTAGTAGTCTGAGGATAAGGGGTCGACTTGTTCTTTTTTTTTTACCTTAAATTTTGCCCACCCACAAAACACCCTTCTACTGACCTCACCTCAAAAAAGGGGCAAAATTTCATTCGTATCAAAAAACAGCTTCCTCCATAAACCGCTTTTCGCGATTAATACCCATTTTTTTTTGCGCGCTCGTGTGTAAGCGATAGTAATAATAATGACACGCCTGGACCTAAGAGAGGATGCTTTTAAATTACGCCCACACACCCACACCCTCGGTGCCAGCATCCAGTGACTCTGCTCGCTTAAACATTACATTACAGGTATTACAGGTAGGTAGCTAGGTAGATAGGTGGTGGCTGGGATACAAAACAAAGAAATGGAGAGCAAAAGCATAATAGAAAAGCAAAAAAATAAGCCCACTTCCCCGTTCTGCTGATAACGCACTCTACAGCATGTGAATGAAGGAAAAACGTAACAAAACATGAAATTTTAATGCACTTGAGGGGCATTCACACACTTCACTGAAAGCTGCTACATTTGTAATTCTCGGAAATGTAATTCTCTGGTGCGTTTTCGCTACACCCTAGTCTAGTTAAGCCGTACTCGTACGGCGATTGTGTAAATGTTACGAGGGTGGTAGTGTGTTAGATAAATATGAAACAAGGATACGACATAATAGTAGAAAAAATTGTAACAAAGTAAGAGCAATAATAACTACGCGCATACTACAGCTAGGCGCAAACGTACCCCACACCTCAGGAACTCTGCGATATCTTCTTTGATTGTTCTTCTTTAGTTCACATCTCCATCCACAACTCATCGTTTCCCCATTATTAACCATGTTGATTCTCCTCTCTTTCTTCATCGTTTTGTTCGTTTGTTTTTTACTTTCTCCTGTTACGGGAGTACTTTCGTTAATTCGTTTTGTGTTCAACTTTTTACCATTTTAACCGTAACGTCTTACCGTCTAATTGTGATCCTTACTCTCTATCTTACCGTAACTATTTTCGTATGCGTGCGAGCGCTATTGTTTCGTCTATTCTTTCTTCTACGAACATTTGTGCTCGTAGTTTTTTTCATTTCGCACTCCACCTTTAAGTGTATAAAATAGGGTAGAGTTTGCGTTCCGCCTTGTCGGGAATGATTCAAACTCGCTCCATCACTACCGCGACCGTTCGCCTTATTGCTTATGTACCAAATTTAGTCTTAGCCGTTCCCGTGCGGTGCGGTAAAGGACACCAGAGCTCTCCTGCGATTGACCGTGGTGGTGGTGGCGATACGCACACGCGATATGATTGAACGCACCATCGTCTTTTTTGTTGTTCTTTTTACAAAAGGGTGCGTGTTACTTTCTCTCTTTCTCTTTCTCTCTCTCTCTCTATCTCTTTCATAGACACTAATATCCTAGCCATTTTTCATCGTTACCATTCAACACGTACAGTTAAAATTCACAAAGTACAAAATGGGAAAAACGGGCATACAGTAACAGGTCAATACGACGCTACGACGATTTTAGCAGGGAGGACTCGCTAATGATTGAAATAATTCGAAACATACGCCTCTCCCTCCCCAGTGGCATCGTTCCCTCCGTTTTTTTTTTCTTCCGGAGGGAAACTAAACTCTTAAGAACAACGCGCGTGTATCGTAGAAGCTAATCTAACGTGGCTTAGGAACGTCGTGTGCGCAATAAAAGCATGAAAAAACGACATCAATTAGTAGGGTGTGGGAGACCCATTAGTGGTTTCCCTCCGTTGGGGGGGAGGGGTTTCACCCCCCCCCCCCAAACAACCCCCGCAGAAGCTTGTCTTCGTCAGCAGCTATGCCGGATGTTTTTGCTTAAATTTCTAAGGGTGCATCAATCAATTTACATTATAAAAAAACCCACATCCATAACATTCAACAACGGCAACTGTACATATGGATAAGGGGGGTGACGACGTTCGTTCAAACCCTTTCCAAAAAGTCTGCCCTGGGTGTCTGGTTTGCTTTTTCGACACGCTAGCGTTCTCTCGCTGGCCTTATGTGGCTCATTCTAATCTCGCCTCTAGCATAGCAGCCCTTTACATACGATAACAAAAAAAAAAATGAAGAAACAATGACACACTGGTTTTGTTCCGTGGCTGTACGGCTTGTGTTACTCAGGTTACGACAAACAGGCAGAGAGGGAGAAGGGATCAAGGATCAAGGATCAAACAGGAACCCCTCCCTCCCTCTCCCTCTCTCTGTTTCCCGGCTCGCCTATCCACAAGCACTCTACAGCTCGATCAGCATTACTCAGGAGGCGTTGTTGCGGGATGTCGCCGGATTGAGACCTGCACTGCCGGCTCCACCGGAACGTGGCCCACCCGGACCACTCACGTTAGGACCGGCCGCACCACCCACTCGACCGGAAGCACCCGCCCTCGACGTGCCGGGCGGAATCGCGGTAACCGTGAGCGAGTTCTGCGACACGCTGTTCCGCCCGGTGCCTATAGACGACGCGGTGATCGTCACGGAATCCGGTCCAATACCGCCGGCAGCGGCACGCTGCATGTACTGCTGCATGATCACCGGGTACAGATGGCTGAGACTGTTCTGCGCTAACTGACGGCTAAAGTAATCATCGTTCACCAAATTCAACGAGTAGTTTTGGTTCTGGTACGACGAGGCAGCCGCCGAAACCGAGGCCGAAATCGGGGCCGAAACTGAGGCCGCAACTGCGGCCGATTGTTGGGTGTGGCGTGTGGTTGACCCTTGCGGGTGAAGCGTGATGAAATCGGCGTAACTAGCGCCCAACTGTCCCTTCGGCCCGCTGGCGGTTGATACGGACGACGGCGACGGTGACGGTGATGGTGATGACGGCGATGACGACGCGGCCGCCGCTGCCACGGCCGCTGCAATCACTGCAGCGGCTGTTATCTTCGGAGCTGGGGTAGGTTTAACCAGTGGCACCAGCGAGGCGCTGTTGTTGGTCGGGGCATACTTGCGCCGAGGAACCGTTCCCAGCGATCCCACGGAAGATCCACTGCCCGTTGTAGACGACACCGGGCAGGTTTTCTTGGTGGGTGTGCCACCAACAGCACCACTAGTGGCCGCGATCGCGTCCGATTTCATCTGAATGTCGAACATCGGACCCATGCTCGCCATCGAGGGCATGTGCGTCGTGGACGCTGGCGAGGATGCCGGCGATGTGGTCGTTTTCGCTTTGCCCAAGGAACTCGCGCTGTGGGTGGGAGCCGATGGGCGATTGATCGGTTGCGAAGGACCTGTCATACGGCCGTTGATTGCGATCGGTCGTGAAGTGATCGGCACCGAAGACGCGGATGGGGACGTGGTCGACGGGACCTTCGTTGAGGGAGTCTGCGGAGGCAACATCCGGTTCTGTGTCGCTGCACCGATGGCCGGAACCGGGGCCGGTTTCTGCGAGTGGATGTTCTTCAGGATGAGATCTACCTCGCGGTAGTTGTTCAGCTTAATCGAACCATCCTCGCGGACGGTCGCATTCGGGAGCTTAAACTTGGAGTTTGTTGGCGTGGCCGCGGTCGAAGCATTAGCAGCCGTAGGTGCTTTCGTCGTGGAGACCCTCGAAACGACCGGTGGCTTGATCGGTTGCTGCTTACCGGTGGTGGTCGGGGTTGGGGTTTTAGTTTCCATCGATTTATCCACCATCGCCTCCATGTACTTGCGCTGGAACGTGCCAGTGGCGGCGTTCGTAGACACCGGGAGACTGGCAGGTGCTTTTGACGAGGGCACGGATGCTCCAACACCCGATGGACCTCTTCCACCGATTGCGCTGGTGACAGAGGCCGTGGAGAGTGGAGCCGTCGCTGGTTTTCCACCCAACTGCTGCTGCTGCTGCTGCTGCTGGCCAGTGGACATCGTGACGCCACCCGAAAGTGCCGAAGTGACCTTCATCGCCATTGAAGACCTGCGATCCTGCGGTGAGGACGACGCCGAACCAGCGCTCGCGATCGTCGTCGTGACGCTGTTGGAAGTCGTCGGTGGCATCACGGACAGTGTCACCTTCACCTCGGTGATTGGCACTTCCGGCAGCTTTAAGATCTCGATGAAGTTGTTCTTGGGATCGATTTCGTGGCGTTTGCGTGCGATCTGTCGCGCCATGTCTTCTTCCGCCGTCGACAAGGACACTGTCAGGGCGGACGGGATCTTCGACATGATCTGGGGATCCTGGATCTGTTGGAGTAGGGCGGCAGCTTTCTCGGCCGGTGGTTGCGATTCCGGGGACTTTGGACCGTCCGGGCTGAGTGCGGACGCGGGTCGTTTGCGAGCCAGCGCGGGTGCTGCTGGCGGGGACACCGATTGTTGTGGGGGTGATGGAGAGGAAACGGGTATGGTGGTGATGGTGGACGTTGGTGGCGATGGTGGACCGGTCTTCCGGTCGTTCAGCATGTTCTGCAGGTGGCTGTTGTAGGCGAGCGGGTTAGCGTACTTGAACGGTTTCGAGCCGATGTTCGAGAGGTTCGGACTGTACTGGGGCGAGTCGGGCGAGTAGCTCGGGGAACTGGAGGATGTCGAGTACGACGGAATCGGTGTCCGGGAGCCGGCTGCGGCCGCCTTAGTGTTGAAAATCGCGTAGTTCAGGTAGTTAACCGGACGTGCCTTTACACCTTGAACCGTCGCAGAACCACCGGTGGTGGGTTTCGTCGGTGCAGATCCCGTGCCTGTGGTGGCCACCGCCGTCGACGACGATTTCGGAGCCATCTTCTGTGGAACGGCAAAGCTAATTCCATCTGGTTTGCCTGAGCCGGGCTTTGAAGATTGCTGCTGTTCGACAACAGACGCCACCGACGTTGGCGGTCCGTAAACCTTCACATTCTTCTTGAGATCCTCCGGACGCAGCTTACTGATCTCGGTGTCATGCACCAAAATGCTCGTCGGAATCGATGCCGGTGGGGACGTAGCTGGCGGGGGCAGTATGTTGATCGACGGGTTGCTTTGAGCGGACTTCAGTTCCAACGGCTTCTGGAGTCTGTTTAACCCACCACCAGCCGGTACGCTGTGTGTGGTTGCACCGGAACCACCGTTGAGCTGCACCTGGGAACTGTTGGTCGACGACGTCGGCAACTTTGACGGTGCCGTGGGTCGTCGAACTGGACCTGCCACCGATTGGGCAACGGTTGGTGGTGATGGTCGTGGTTTAGGTGACGCTCCGGCTGGCGCTGGCTGAGATGCTACGATCGGTTTCTGAGGGATAGGTGCCGGAAGGACCTGCTGCGAGGGTTTGACCGCAGGGATGTTGCTGGCACTCACAATCGGTGGTGGTGGTGGTGGTGGTGCTGGAGGTGCCGGTGTCTTGAACGCGAACGGTCGCGGGGAATCACGATTCGGATAGGACACTGGCGGAGATGGCACGGATGGAGGGTTTGGATTGCCCTGCAGCGGTGGTGATAACTGTCGACCACCGGCAGGACCTGCTCCGGAAGGTGTAATGGTGGCATTGCCCGTTGGTGGCACCTTCGGTATGATGAACATTGGTGGCGCGAGGTGCTCCGATGGAGAGCGAATGTTTTCGGCGACCTTCTTCTCGACGATCGCTTTCATTTCGTCGTCCGAAAGCTTGGGTTTTTTCGATGCCGAACGCGACGTGCCACCGGCTGTGTCCTTCGCTTTGCGCTTCATCTGTCCACCGCTGGTTGGTGAGGGTGCCACCGTCGTCGTTGTTGGCGGTGTTGATGGAGGCGTTGACGAATGTGCTGTCGTTGTCGTCGTCGTTGTTGTCGGCGTTGTTGTCGGCGTTGTCATAGCAACCCACGTGTTCGTGATCGTCAACGTATCAACCGCTGCCAGTGTCGTTGATGAGGTGACACTGGCCAATTCGCTGGTGTTTGGTGCCGCAGCAGAAGGAGAAGGAATCGGAGGTGTAGTGGACACTTTCACTTCCTTATTGTCCTCTACAGACACCTTAGACGGGCTCACGGTTCCACTCGGTGGAGAATTTCGATCCTGCCGACTGGCTTCTTCAGACGACACCTCGGTTTTGATAGGCGCCAGATCGAACGAGTTCAGGAACATCGATTTTTCGTCCGTGAACTTCTTCACCTCCGCTGGTGCTGCCGGTGGCGATGGTGGCAACGGTGGCGGAGTCGAGCTCTTGTCCACCACCGCCGGTTTTCGTGGCATTCCGAACTTGAGCGTCGACGTTGCCATATCCGGACTGCGTTGGTCGATCTTCAGCACGATCGGGTGCTTGACATCTTCCGGGCTGCTGGTGCCACCACTGCTGTTGCTGCTTTTACCGCTCTTCGGAGATTTCACCTTCACCTTGCCCGAGGACGGCGTGGACGACGAACCCTTCGAGGATCCGTGCAGACGCTTCGAATCGCGTTCGTGATCCTGCGACGATTCTCTGACGCCAGGACTCAGCTCAACCTTGTACGGAGCACCACCGGTGGCTGCGGATGCCGCTGCCGCCGCCATTGCCAGCTGGTGTTGCTTCTTCGCATTCTTCGCTTCCCGCTTGCTCATGCTGCTGCTTACCAGCCCGACATCCTTGATCTTCTCGATCTTGATCTTGAGCTGGCGCGGGTTTCCTTCAATCTGATGCAAGGCACCACCGGCGGCTGCTGCGGCGGCTGCTGCTAGCGCACGTTTGCGTTTCGCTTTCTGGGATTTATGCGGTCGTCCGACGCCCGGTGATGCCGTTGCACCCGCATTACTCGGGACGTCCGATTGCGGACTCGCCAGGATGCTGACGTACTTGTTCTTGTTCAATCCGATCTTTAGCTTGATCGATTCGTTTTTGCGCGCTGGAGTGGCAGGCGATACTGCCAGCGTGTCCTGTGGCAGCGATTTAGTGGCCACTTCCGCCGGTTGTGTCTCTTCCAGACGACGCCGGTTTGTGGTGCTACTGCTGCAGCAGCTGCTGCTGCTGCTCGTGTTGCCGTCACTTTCGCTAGGTAAAGTAACCACTTCCGATCCCACACGCGCGAGATCACGCACGTTCTCTTTATCGTCCTCCTCGTCTTCGTCCGTGGTCGAACGTTGCTTGCCCGTTGTTACGAGACTCGGCGAACGACGCAACGGAACTTCCGGCAGCTCGACCGGGTTCGATTCCGTCGTGCGGATGCGATAGTAGAACTTCATTGGTGCGTCCTGATTCAGGAAGATAGGCGAGAAAAGAAAAAAACATCGAATCCAAAATGATGCAAAACCGCATGACAAAATGCAACCAACGACCGGTGAGATCGGTACACCAGGTTTTCAAACTTACCCGCTTCCAGGTGTAGATGTAAGCGACGTCCATCAGCGTGTAGTAATCCGGCAGAGTGATCGTCTTCACCTTGTACATGATCTCGACGCAAAACTGCCGCTCGGAGATGCCGTACTTGTAGATGATGAACTTCTTTAGCAGCGCGATCGAGAACACGGCCGGGCAGAGCAGGTACTTTGCCTTCAGCAGCTCTTCGCTTTCCTCCGCCAGTTCCCTAGTGGGTGGGTGGATGAAAGAAAAGGTAAACGATTAGAACAGAGGACCCTTTTTTTCCCCCGCTGTCATTTTTCCGCTTGGACAGGCTCCGCACACTCGAGAGCAAACGCAATTATTGGGGAATTTGCGGACAATTTTCTCAAGCGGGCGAGTTTAACGAAGCACGGAAACACGCCACGGTTGGGGAATACACACACACACACACACACGAAGCGGGGGTGGAGAACGAGCACTCTAATGAAGAAGAACCCCCGTTTTTAGGTGGGTGGGCGAGTGATGACGATGGTGGCCCCCTCGCAGCAGGAAGTCGAGAAAGCTGACGATATAAATTATCGACGGCAATAATTTTCGCGTTTCCCAGACACTTTTCCCTCGACCGGAACCGGAAGCCGGAGCCTTGGGAGTGCTTCAAGAAGAAAGGAAATCACCGTGCGCAAACGGTTACCGGACACAATTCGCACGTACTCTCGCACAGCCGGGATATTCCTCCTTTCGCGCCACTATGCGCACACGGCCGGGCGTGTGGAAATTTTCGGTAAATTTTCATTCCGGAAGGTTTATCTTCGGACGCTGGTGGTGGTTTCCGAGACATAAGTGAAAAGTGGAAGGATGGCGCACCGCACTCTGGCGGGGGTTGGGCTAATAGTTATTGTCGATCCGAAATAGCTCGCACGCCCGACGAGTGAGCAAACAGAGTGAGAGAGAGAGAGAGCGAGAAAGGAGAAAGGAACGACCAGAAGCAAGAACCTGGGTTTTCCAACCGAGACGACGACGTTGGGGGCCGCCGGCCTGTGAAAACCCGAGGGTGATTCATTGGTATTTACCGAACGTGAAGAGGAAACTCAAATTAAGGAAAATACCGTGTTGAAGACACGTCCGTCTGGGGAGGCAAAAGACTCGTGTGTCTTTCCTGCTTGGGCGGTTGGTTGGTGTGTTTGAACCAACCGGACCCGGCACCGTGCGAAATCGTCTTCGCTGGCTGGTTGGACCATCGACACCAGGCATCAGGGAAGTTTGTTTGATTGTGCGTCCTTCCGCTGGGCCCGAGAATGCCATCCTTTCTTCGACTCGGTCGCGCCAGGACCAAAATCGGGCTCTCAAATATCGATCCTAGCACATTGAACGAAGGATGAGAGCTGTACGGGATGGAAAGGAGCACATCCAACCAAAAAGGTAACAAAAAAAAACGATACACTTCCCCACTGGGAAGAGGATTGGCGCGATATGAGGAGCCAACCTGGAGCCATCAGCTTCCTATCGCGAGGAATTCCATGTCGCCGTGATCGCGCTCTCAATTGCGATATAATCAAAATAATCAAACCTCCTCCCCTCTCTCTCTCAACATTCCCACCCACGTCCACGTCCCTTTTGCATCCCTCCCGAGCAGCGCACGTCTTCGAATGGGACAGTCAGCAGATTCGCCGCTGATTCCCGGGGTGCCAATAAGAGAAGATCGCACAAAATCGCTCATGAATTATTCGTCCACGCGAATTTCGCGGATTTCGGTCCTTTTTGGTGGGGGATTTGCGGGTGGGGCGAATAAAATATACAATTACGCCGGCGATGAACCCCCGGCGCGCGAGTGTAATCGTATCCCATCATCCGCGTTGCCTTATTAGCACAATCGGTGGTGGGTGGTAGGATCTCTCGAGGGTGGATTTCCCTCCCCCCAAAACTCTCTCCATCTCCATCATTAAGGGATTACGGTTTTCTCTATTGCAAGCGGGAGAAAGGACACCAAAGATCAATATATTATTTCGGCAATTTGGTGCGATCCGGCGGTGAGAGAAATCCGTCATCAGAAGGAACCTCCAACCGGAACGGGGAACAGGGACACTTCGCAGGCAGCGATGAGTTCGAACACACCCACACAGAACAGGAAACGCAAGTGTCAGCAGAGTTACGGTGGCGGAGCAGGCCCGAAGGCGGTTTTGCACAAACACAAAAATTAATGAGATGAAAATTGATTCTCGAACGAACTCTGGGTCCGGGTGGAGAAAATGCGATCGAGAGCGTGAAGGAGAGAGCGAGAGAGTGAGAAAGAAGAGCACAATTTTACTTACTTTTCCGCGTACTCCAGCGAAAGCGATATCTTCTCGCTCGGGCTAAAGATGAGATACTCGGTGTTTTCGCCGCGCTGTTCCGGTGTCGCGAAGGCGGCCATTTCCGGGTGCAGCCGGTAGAAGGCCCGCCGCTGGAGCAGCTCGTTCTCGTACAGACCCGGCACCAGCTTGTACACGATCGCCTGCAGCGTTGCATCCGGTCTGGAATGGCACGAAGAAGAAGAAGAAAAAAAATTGTTGGTGAATGAATGTCGAGAGAAGAGGCGTTTCTTTGCTTATTTGGGTTCAGGGTGACACAACCCGAGGGCCGTCGTCAGGATGGACGACAGATGCCGGCAACCGTTTTCAATCTCAGTGCTTCTAACGGGGCTGGTGGACCTCTGATGGTGATGATGATGATGATCCTCTTCGCTCTTTAATAACCCGACTCCTAACCCGAGAAGCAGCCACAGACCTCTTGTCAGACCCGAAACTGCCACCACCGGGGTGGTGGTGGTGTTGTGTGCCAAACGGAACGGAACGGAAACGGATTTATCCGACGGGCGCCGACGAAAAGCGCTATCACAGATAAATGAGACCCAAACCTGATCTGATCTCTTTAGCTCGCTCACACCCACTATGACGGGGTGCTCTGCTGATGCAATTTTCCTTTCCCGTTCCCACACGGAGGCGAGCAAACGGAAGGAACGAAATTAAGAAGTTTTTCCCAGTGCCATTTTCACCCGGAATGTGTCTCTTCCAGGACGAGTCGGTGGACTCGCGAGGAGCTTCTGCCCAGACCGCGCTTGGGCGTCTGGGCGTGTAGTAAGCCTTTCTCGCCGACGTGAAGCTCCTGATCATCAGAGTGAAGAGAGCCAGAGCAGCATATCCTTGAGAGGAGCGAAGCTCACCGAGGCGTAGAAGATTGAGCCAAACCCGAGGAAACTAATTACAGTAGTGCAATAATGAGACTGCGGGGAGCAGTAAAAACCCATCCCAACAGTGCGCCGTCAACATCTTCTCGCTCCGGTTGGATTTTTGGGACCTTTTTTTTTCTCTTCAGTTGCCTGGTTTAAAGTGTGCCGAGATTGCAAGCGGGAGAAGAGTGGTGTCTTTGCCCGAAAATTGCACCACATTAAAACAGAACCTCATAAAACACGGGGTTTCATGTCGGGTTTGGGTCGAAGTTTTTTGACAAATTAAATATCGCACTTCGGCTTTCGCGCGACGTCAGTTGGCGACAGTTGCAGCGAGAGAGAGAGACAGATAGAAAGGGTTTTTTTTGGCGCAAGTCAAAAAGTTGCACCTTCAAAGGCAGGAGAAAAGGAGTGCGAAGAAAGGATACAATAGCCCTTCTCTTGAAAGAAAGAAAAAATGAATGGTTGTAGACAAACATAAAGTGAGCAAGTTGATGACGGTTCAAGCACAGAGAAGCACCTTTTGCTTCCTTCGCTCGGGGTTGAGCGAGATTGGAGATTGATAGTTTGAAGCCGCGAACTCCTCCCGATCAAGCGACTCATGCAAGCTTTGTGTGACCGTGGGTGGGTGGGTGGGGGTGGTTTTGATTTCGGTTTTATAAGCCATGTAGAACCATCGCCAGCAGCTAGAAGATGGCCAAAAAAAGACGAGATCCCAAACGACCTCTCCGTCAGCTCAAATCGAGAAAAAGAGAGAGACTTTCCGTCCGTACATGGGGCGGATGATAACGAGGACGCCTGCCAGCGGACGTTCCAATTAAAAATTCATCCACGTCACACACCCACGCACGCATACGCGACGGAAAACCGCGCGACACACGCACGCAGACGAAACTCATCCATCATCGGGGAATACTCACACTCCCTTTGTCCGGGGGTTTTGTACGACGTCACTCTCTCTCTTCCCGAAAGGATTTGTGTGTGTCCCCTCTCTCTAAACCGTCACGCTGTTCCATCATTGTCATTACTCGTAAAATGAGAATAAAAAAGAAGGATGTGGGGGTAGGTAGTTGATTTATCAGGACCAGCCTCAGCTGTATTCGATGCACGACCCTTTCAAGGGACCGATCGAGCGACTCGCTGTCGTCAGGCATGGTGGTGTCTCCAATTCGGCTTCCAAAATGGTTGATAAGTTGCGCTCACACGTACGTGCTCTTCTCAACCCCTTTCGTGACAATGGCCCCCGAAACTGCGACGGTGGGGGGGAGAATGCTCGCGATTAATCCACGCCCGGGATGATGAGTTCCGCCATGTCACGATGACGACGATGGCCACTCGGGAAGGAACCGTCGGTTCGCGAAAAAAGGACGTCACCGCTTTCCCAAGGGAGTGGAGCGATTTTTCCACGTTTTACTCGCACGTATTTTTAATTTTCTTTTGTCCTCCGCTCCCCACGAAGGTCCTTTTGCGAAAGGACGAACCGTGGGGCATGCTATCACGGGCGCGAATCGAGCACTCGCCTCGGGTCACATCCAATTATGATCGCGTGTGTGTGTCTCCACCCGTGGCAAGCAGCATCAGAGCAGGAATTACTGCGGGTGCTTCCTTTCTTCTTTTTTTCTGCTGCTCCCAACTCCATTTTCGCTTTGTCTCTTGTCCTTCCAACCAGGGAAGGAGCATAAGAAAAAAAAAGCATCACCCCACGAGCTCGCGGAAAGATATTCTTTGCTTCTTTCTCTGCTCACCGGGTGATAGTGTTTTTCATGTGTTCGTTTTCCGCGGAATTTATGGCTCACCCCCAACGTGTGTCCTCTTCCACCAAGCGCTTGACTCTGTATAGTGTGGACTGTTGGGGAAGCAAAGTAAAGCCAAAAGGAGACAAAAAAAAACACACTCACACTCAGTGCCACGAGACAGCGAGGCGACCAGTGTGATAACAACAAAGGCACTTTTCCTCAACGGCAAAACGGCGCGAGTCAATAAAAAAAGGACGTGTCGCGTGGCGGTGAATAGTGTCGTCCCGTCCCTAGCCCCGACGACGAGTTTCTAACCCGCACACACACACCGGGTGAAGACGGGAAAGTGTCGCCGAGACTCCGGTCCTGAGGAGTCCCGAGTCCCGAGTCCCGGTTGTCCTCCGTCGGTTAGAGACGGTATTCTCGTCCTTTTTCGGAGACACATTTTCATCTTCTCCCCCAGACGGGGGAACACTCGGGATTTTCTCGTTTGGTGGTTTCATTTTTTTTTTCTCTCTCCTTTTTCAAAATGTTAATTATAAAAAACGGTACTTTCACCGGCACTTCCGACAACCTTCTCCAAACCGGGCATGAAGAGCAATGGGTTTGGAACCAGAGGCGCACACACAACCGGGCTTTTATCGCGAATTTGTTCCATCCGGTGGAAAATATTAATCTAATGCGCGGCAGTAGCCGTTGCACAGTGTCAGCCCAGAAAAAAAGAAAGAAAGAAAGAAAGAATGGAGCCGAGATCTCACTGAAGCTGGCTTGGAAGCTCGGCAGATTCGGTCAGGACGACGAGCGAGCTTCCGTGACATAATGCGATGTGTCTCGCGACAATTAGCGCCCCTCCCAAGGGGTGGCGGTTGGGTGGCTTTAAGAAGACAAAGTGGGGGTGGTGGTGTGCAACAGCAGCGCACAATGGGATGACGGATCGTGGAGACGATCCGGCCCCCGCTTGGGGATTTTTTTTGTCCGTGCATCGTGAAAAAGCCACCACCTGAAAACGCCGGCTGGGTTTTCCCATTGAAGGGGGGGATCTAGTTTCGAGAGGGGGTTTATTGTTTTTATGTTGCTTTTCTTTTTTGTTAAAACGTTTAAAACCCCTGACGCAAAGGATCCAATTTGCATGGAAATGAGTGAAAAGCACTAGCGCGGTGGTGGTGGTGGTGGGCGCTATCATCGCACGCTCGGACACACAAACTCACGGTGGATATCCCGTTCTTTTTGCACCGCGAACATCATAATGCCCCTCTTTGTGCAAATAATTTATGTTGCCCTTCGTAATGGGGATGGCACGCATTAGGGATCGGGAAGCTCGGGCGATTATTTCACAACGATTAACTGGCGACGGGCGGTTTGAATCGGTGCTAAAATTTGTCGCAGTTATTCGCAAAATAATCCCACCCAGCATTCGCGCAAGGGCCCTCCTCACGCCCTAAAAATATTTATATAATAAAGCGAATAACAAAATAAACGGGTTGCTCATTTGCGCATTCCCGATTGAGGTTTTGCGAGGATGGACAGAGCGAAAAGCAAGAGTGTGAGAGAGAGAGAGAGAGTGTGAGAGAGAGAGAGAGAGAGAGAGAGAGAGAGAGACAGAGAAAAACCCGATCCAAGTGACCTTTTCCCAGCTGCCCGGGGACTAGGCAGCTCTTGGGCAATAAAACGCCCGATCCGCACGTAAATCATTTCTTGCCTTTTGCCTAGGCCCACCAGCCACACCAAGCCAATTTAAATACCCGTAGAGTTGGTCATCTCCTTTTCCATTCTCTCCCTCTCTCTCCCTCTCTCTGTCCACCCCCAACTACTTTTATGACTCGTCACGTCGCCCACCGTCGTTCGTCCCAATGGGCGGCTGTGGGTTCAGACCGTGGTGTAAGGTTTTGGTTCACCAAATTTAACTCGACACCGCAAAAGCCTAAAGGATGCTTAATCGTGCGCGCTCGTCCTGTAAAGCCCGGCCGTTCGTTGTCCTCTCGTTTTGGGGCAGTGGTTTTTTTTTATTCTGCTTCTTCAGTGCTTCTTCTCTTTTATTGCCTGTTTTTTTTTTTCGTTTTGGGACATTCAAACTTCCCACTGGCGGGTATTCTCTCTCCTCTAAAGTGTACACATAATCCCGGGGCATATTTTTTCTCCTTTCTCTGTTGGTGTGTGGAATGCACCACGTTTTCTGTTTCTTTAACACGAAACTGAACCGGTGCGGATGGATGAGTTTATTGCACCACCGGATTGCCGTTTATTGCCTGTCGTCTTTTCGGTGGAATGGTCGTGTCAAAAATGAAAACCAAAAAAAAAAAACCTAACCCCACAGGCGTCCGAACAGCGTGCCATATATTTTCGGGCCATCCGGTTCGGGGTCCAGCTTCGCTTCACGGTGTCCTTGTACCATGGAAACCATCCTGGAGGATGATGTTCACGCGCGCGCTCGTGATCGTCAAAATAGGGATCCTTCCAGCGAATAACGCAAACCATGACTGACCACGTGCACGCGCGCGCGCGCGTAAGAAATAGAAACAACCAAAAACCGCACAGAAGATCAACGAGGAGCGAAGGAAAATGTTGCAAATAAAATGCAAACAAATAAACCATACGGTGAATGATGGCGATGACGACGGAGCATCATCTCGCCGCCTTGGCCCTTATGGCGAACTCAGATGGAAGGCTCCAATCGTCGTCATCGTCGTCGACGTCAGGATTGACCCCAGGCTTGGAGTGGGCCGCTTTCTATATTCGCTCCCAGCCCGTTTTTTTTCCAAGTGCCCTCTTTTCGAATGACACCACCACCCTGCGCCGCCGTTCATCGCCGAGTTTTATTGATTCCTTTTTTTTTGCTTTGTTTCACCGGATCGGAGTCTACTGTTTGGCTTCGCCAGTTCGAGGCCGTTTCGAGTGAGCGCCGCCGTCGGTCGCGAAAAGGGCTGGCGCGCGCCAGTTTAACCATAAAATGCAATTGTGCATTGCCGCGCTCATCTCTCTATCTCTGTCTCGCAGACGGAGCAAAAATGTACAAAAATAGCATAGACACCAAACCGGCGTGAAGGCGAAAGATTGAGACTCGAGGAATCGAGGCCGTCACCGAGTGAAAGAGAGAGAGAGAGAGAGAGCGAGAGAGAGTAAAAGGCAGATATACACATGGCTAAAGCCCCACTCATAGAGACACAGGGCCCCAGATGCAGTTGCAGTGGGGATGAGAAGAGTCTGAGGGGTATGAAGAAAAAAAAAACCAACGAAACGAAGAAAAAAAAGCCAAAACAACAACAGGAAACGACTCCGGATTGAGCTCCGGCGATTCGTTTTTGTCGGGGTGTTTTATGCGAGTGGCGAGGACTGTTTTGACTCTGTGCTTATCCTTTTCGCTTGCTTTTTTTTTCGCCGTATCTGTGTGCTTGTATGTGTGTGCAAGCGCGTTCTTTTCTCGCTGTTATTTGGATGTTCTTTCCTGTCTCTCCCTTTTTTTTATTATTTTTCCTGTGCTGTTATTCGGCCCACCTCGCGCACCATCCCTCATGCTCGATGGGTTGTTTTATTCTCGCAACATAGAGCCACCAACCTGCCACCCAACACAAGCTGGAAAACCCAAAAAATCCCTCCCCACCCAGCGCTAGGTGGGGATCCGGCGGATTTTCGATTCCGGCCGATGGCCTGCAATTGGACCGATGAAGCCGAAACTTGAACAAGGACATCATGCAGGCAGACTGGGTGGGATCAGGGGAGTAGGTAGATGAAGGTAATCCCGCCGCACACCGTGGCGAGAACGCCCCCATAGGGGAATCGGAATCGTATTGCGGGCGCAATTGAAACATGATTATGCTCTCCGGGACCTCCGGTTTGGTGGTGAACGGCCACTCGCTCGTTGGTCGCTGGTGCTGCAGCAGCGCGCGCTCTCCCACCCCGATTACCCGATACTGATGGCCATTACCAAACCCCTCCTTTACCCCCACGCACACACACACACACACACACATGACTCTCTACGGCCCTTTTGCTGGCGTTTTTTTTTTCTGTTGTTATCCTGCGAAGCCTGGGGGAATGAGCGCGCAATTCACATCCACAAAACTCACTCCGCCGGTGTGACGATTGGTGAAAGAGCCACACACACACACACACATACACCGCGGCTAGGTATTTCGATGTTATTTTTTCCTTCCCACCCACCCACTCACCCACCCGGGCGAGTGCGCGCGCGTGAGTGTGGGTGAATGTGTTGTACGTTTCGAGCGCATCCGATCCGGATGGATGTGCGATTTCCGATGCGATTAAAGTGCAAGTGGGATAACAACAACCGGGTGACCGGTAAGAGAGTGGGTGGGGGGTGGACAGGTGGAGGCTTTCAATGAATGGACACACGGAAAAACTGAAAGCGGTCCCCTCCGGGCCGGGAAAGTGGATTCCGGGTCCGTAGCTCGGGCAGCCTGAGCCTGAGTCCATTGGCAGGACGATTCTCGCTCAACCAATCAGCTCTCCACCCGCTCTCCACCCCGGGGGGGGGGGCGCATTATCCTCGGTGCGGCTTGATAGGATTTCAGGATATTTCCCGTACGGTGTGGGGGGGTGGGAGGATTTTTTCCTCCCACCTTTCCTGCTCATCTCCTGCATGATATCTTCTGTTTTGAGCTTTGGTTTCAGCGCAACCGGGGGCAACAGCAAAAGCAAAAAAAAAAAACGTTCGCTAAATAGTACAAAAAGGAAAAGAAATTTGTGGATGAAATTTACGTGCCGGGGGATGCGAAAGAAAAAACCTTTTCCATCACTCAACGGTTTTGGAACGCGCAACAAGGCCATTTTTAAATCCCGGACGGATTGGGGATGCGCGAGATGAGCGAGAAAAGAACGGCGATGATGAGGAGGTGGAAATCAAAAGGAACTAACAAAAATCAAACATAATACTCGCAAGCAGCAGACAAAAACAAAAAAAGAGGCACTCCCGGGGCATGGGCACCTCGATTATTTTTTGGGAATGTTGTTCCTGTTTTTTTTCGTTTTTTGCGGGCCACTATTTATATTCATCATAACAGGGAATATTTCAGCAGGATATTAATAATTGAAGGAGCTGCGTACGAACACGCATCACTGTTTCATTATGATTACGGTTCTTCGTTTTGGTTGCGTTTTGTCCCTCCAACACCGAGATCGATGGATGTAAAGGGACCGCGCGAACGGAACGGTGTGTCTTGGGGTCCCGGCGGTCCCTTCTCTCACTTCCAGCCCATCCCCCGAAAACAACGCGATGGGGCGTAATTTTTCATAGCCAAATTTCTCGCGCACCGTCAAAAAGCGAACCGAAAACCTGAACCACTTTCAATCAATTGAAGTTTTTTTTGTGTGTGTTACGTGTGTCCCGGGAAACCCGCAGCAAATTGGAGAGGGAGAAACCCGTCGAAAGAAGAAAAAAAAACAAACTGCAGTAGAAAAGGAAAACTTTATCCCACGGCGCACAGTTTTTTGGGTGCGACCGTTTGAACGCATTCGAGCGAAAAACGGGCTTATTTTAGCGGAATCCGCTGAAGGATCATGATTAATGCATGATTGACTGAGTTGTCAACTTGTGGACCTTCGGAGTTTTATTTTCGTCCTGTCTTTTTCGTTCCCTTTTTTTTTGAGGTTCCTTTTTGTTTCACTCCTGTTACCGTGAGCTCGTTTTCCATTCGGCAGTTCTGGCACAGTGAGCGAAGGAAATGGAAGCCGCCTCTCTTGGGTTTGCTGCTTATGTTTGCTCGAAGGGTAGCACATGAAATTTCAGCTTGAAATTAAGGTGACGGTTTCGTGTGCCTTACGTGCAGTAGTCTCGAGGTCAACTAAGAAACAGATGAGCAGAAAGCACACAAGGACGAAGGCATTTCACCGCTGGAGACCCCGTTCGGTACGATCTCGATTCAATGAGACCGAAGAAACAACACACAAGACCCTATCCCGCCAAGAAGCAAGCGTTGTTTTTCTTTCATTTAACCAAACATGGTGCTTGCTTGCTTGCAAAAGAAACCAGCCTAAGCTAACGCACGCGAACCCAAGCACCATATGTGGGGGTTGTTCTTCACGCGGCAGCAAAACAACGTGTGCCACGCGAACAGTGTATTATTTTTTCCACAAGCTCCATCTGTGTACTTGGCGGTTTTCCTTTCCCACTACCTTAAGGAAACACACTTCCGCCAAGGGGTCTGGGTTTTCTTTTTTAAGTGATTTTTGTTGGAGAAAAATATACGCCAAAAACACTCGCAAACAAGCGGCGACACCTCGTGATCGTGTGATCGATGCAGACGGTTAAGAAAGCAACCACCGAAAGACGCCAGAGCGCAACCAAGCAGGCGGTGAAACACAAAAAAAAATCACAAACACATGCAACGAAAGATGTGCACACTATTTCCACCGCAACAGCAACAACCAGTAGGGGTCGCAAACGGTCCACAGATCGAGCGATTTTCATCCCTACGTCTCTGCCGTGTTTTACTGCTCGCTGTGAGCCGCATTTTCTTCGTGTGCGAGATGTTTTCACGCGGCTACCGAACAACGCGAAACGCGGCTACTGGGCGCGCGTGATCGCCGCCTGCTGTGTTGTCGTCGGGGCTGTTTTTCGCGCGCACGTTCTTGCCGTTGTTGGGTGGGTTTGGTTGCTTAACTGATCGCTTTTAGCAACGCTCGCTGGCTAACCAACCCGATCGCTGTTGGGTGATGTGAAGGATGAAAGAAGGATGAAAAAAAAAAGCCCCAGACGGGAAATGGGTGTCATCGTGCCATATGTACGTATTGCCGCCGCTTTACGGACACATTTTCATTACGGACTCCTCGCTTTTCTCCTTTGAACTTTCTTTCGATTTCGGTTTTACAGTTCTTTCCCTGCCCCCACGGGAACATAAATAAGACGTGACGTTTCCAGCACTATTGTCCCGCGTGTAAAAGAATGTACCCATCCATCCCCTTTTCCGACAGCCCTCTGCGCGGCTGTGACTAATATCGTGAAATGCTAAACGCGCACATGTTGTTAATGTTGCTCTCACCACCGACCGCGTAGAGGAGGATTATGCTCCCTTATGCTCCTGAACGCATACGCATACGCATGCACAGCTCACCTCACCCTTATGGTTGGCGTCGTCCCTCCGGTGCGTTTACGCGTGTCTGCGTGCAGCATAGTTTGGTTTGGTGTGTAGAGGTCGGATGCTTTTGTCGGTCCCTAAATTACCACATCCAGGGGGCCGCCAGAGAGGATATGATGGAGGTTTTTGTGGTGTTGCCGTTTGCCCGGAACAAAATATTTGTTCTCTCCTCTCCCGAGGCTTAGAGAGGAGGCTTATGTTCTTGCTTCTTGTGTTCTTTTTTTTTTCGTTGGCCTTCTGCAGCGCCTACATTACCCATCTCGTTCCGCTTCCTTATGCTATCCGCTCGCTCCCAAAGGGACCAAAGGCGGCGAGAGCGGAAAGCTGACACTGTGCGGGGAAATAATAGCAAATGATAATGACGATGCACACACAAGCGCACGCACACGCAGCCTATGTAGTAACAAAGTTTTGGACACGTGATTGAAGGGAAGGGCCGCTATCTCCATGGCGCCCTTTTTCTTTCCGGCCCATCGTCGTGGGTATATATACAAAAAAAAACCGGAATATTTTCGCAATTTGTGCCGGCTACACGCAGCAGTTGTGTGGTGGTTGATATTTTCTCGCCCTACTTCCCCGCCCGAGTGAAGGGAGGAATTTGCTCATCCCCACGTGTCCTTGTGCTTGGATGTACGTGTGTTTGTGCGAACCATTTCTAGTGTATTGGGAGAAATCCATCGCAAGGACCAAGGCCAAAAAGGCACCGGAGAGGCGTTATTAACCAGCGGTGAGTTGAGGGAATCCTGCTTTTGACAGTTTACGCTTACGTTTGCGCTAGCGCTGACAACGAAGCCCTTTTGCGGAAAAGATTCCGACAGGCAGAATGTTGTGTGTGGCTGTGCGTTGTTGTTCTGCCCCCTACTAGGGCTCCTCTCTTCCACCGGAAGGAACTCTTCGAACTAACGCACCCCCCTTTTCGGGTTTGTAAGGGTCCAAAATTCAGCCCCATCTCAACGGTTGTTCCCGTTGAAGGTTACTCGCAACCAACGCGCGAAAGAAAAAGGACCCTCTTGTGCCGGTGGTTGCCTTCCAAACATTCCAAATCTTCCACCACTTCCGAGGTCGTGTCTGGCACTCGTTTCACCGTTCGCCGGGCAAAGAAAGAAATGTGCAAACAAATCCAAAACCAGCGAGTAGTTGGGAGACGAAATAAAGCCCTCCGTAACGATGCCAGTGCCAAACTCTTCGCGGAAACAGGAAATGGACGCAACGGACAAGCAGGAGGGTCGCCACGCTGTGCAAAGAAGTACCTTTCTTGTCCCCAAACCACTCCCAACACCCAGAGGATGAGGTCCTCTGCGTGAAGAAAACCAGGAAAGAAGGGAAGTCGCTTGGTTGGTTCCGCACGCGCGTTATCCTTTCGCCGTTGCCGTGGCTTAAGGACGTGAGTCACGCCGATTCGAGACGGGTGTGGCCGCTGGCCAAGGCTTCTCATGGGTGCGCGCACATGTTTAACCACCCACCCGTGGGTGGGTGGCAGTGGGGTGAGAAGGGAAGCCACACAGACGAGAACGAGAGACATCGCGAGAGTGAGAAAGTGGGGCTTTGCTTGCGAAGGATGAAGCAGAGGCCAATCGTTCCAGTCGGCGTTTGAGGAGTTAAGCCCCCGGAAAGTGAGCAACGCGATGCAATGAGATGTCTTCTTGCCAGGATCGTCGTCGTAACCCACCTCTCCGCAAGGTCTTTCCTCCTTCCTCCTGGCCATCCTTTTTATTTCCACCCCACCGGACTGTCGAGTGGGATTAGATAAGTCCTGTGCTTCGGAACCAGGCGACCGTTGGACAACCAGACGGAAACTCAACCAACACGACCAGAAAGCACGACGGGACCATAAGACCAAACACACACACACACACGCAGGCACGCCGACACGTACAAGGATCACGGTTGTGGCCTTCTGATTGGAAAAGAACACAAGGAGTAAAATAAACGCCACCAAAAAGGAAGACCAAGGCAAGGTCTTTCCTCCCCACCAAAACACGTCAGGAAGCAGATTGGGAGTTTGGGGCGGAAAAAGCAGTAAAAAGGAAATAATACACGGTTGGGAATCGCAGAAGCGTCAATGGAACGACCAGAAACAGGAGCAAAGGAAATCGAAATATTTGACCGGACCCGCCAAACCGTGGGACAGAGAGAAGGGGGGGAGAGAGAGAAAAAAAACAAGACCGACAAGAAGAAACGCACGACTTCTTCCCTGCCGGGACGTCGCCGCCGCCACCGGTCTCGTGTGTGAAACAAGAGGCAGGGAAACCCAAAATTGGGCTCGTAAAGAATGATGAAGTATTGTAATACGGGAAAGGAACGAGGAAAGAAAGAAAAAACGGTACAATATTTCCTCGTTCCATTCCATCCTGCGGCACGATATAGTAGCCACTATATGCACGGTGCGGTCAGATCCTTGTGCCTTGTATGTGTGTGTCGTTATTCGCTTCCCAGAAATCAAGTAAGAATAGTACGCGTGGTGGGGCGAAAACATCCAACCAGCCTTCTGAACTTTTTGGGGTATTTAAGGGATATTTTTATGCCGCCGCTTTTTTTTCGGCCGAAGCAAAAATGACTAAATCCTTGACGGAATTCGGCCAACGCCAAAACGAACGAACAATAAAAAAAAAGCAGGGCCCGCAACATTCGTGACTTTTAACGCCCATCTCTCGTCTCTGCCATAGGCGCTACCGTTCCGTGGAGTTCGCATTCTTTCTTCATCTTTTTTTTTTTCGTTCCCGTTGCGGCAACGGTGGCTCTTTAGGCTGGAAAATAAGCGCCAGCGAGAAAGCGAAAGAAAAAGGATAATCTTCTCAATCACCACCACCACCACCACCACTACACCATTCACCCACAGAGGAAACGCCACCGCCTAACGCAAGAGCGGAAAACGTGGCGGTTCTTTTGCGCGGGATTATTAGGGGGTGCAATATTTTTAGATTAATTCCTAACCGGCTGAAAATACACTTTAAATTGCATTTTAACGTGAGCTATGGGGAGCGTGGGAGGAGAGAGAGAGAGATAGGTTAATAAATATAAAGCTCCCTGCTGGAGAAGCCTTTCGAAGGATGAACGTGCAGGAGCGAGATCCTTGAAGCGATTGACCGCGTGGCGCGAGTTAACGCCAGCGGTTAAAAAGTTAAAAACCTGGCTCTCACGATCAAATTTCGAAACCCACACACACCCAACCGGGAGGAGGAACAAATTGATATATAATTAGCTTAGATGAAAATGGCAAATTGTGACCTGGGGCCCCAGGTGGGTTTTTTCTTTTTCTACCAGAAGAGCAAGGCTGCCTACACGAACGACTGCACTACTGTGTGTCTCTGAGTGATAATGCAGAGAACAGTGTATTAGACGCGCGCCTGGTTCTCTTACAACGGGGGCAGGCATCCAAATCGAACTCCTACTCCTACATTTCCTAGAAAAACCCGGGGAGTGGGACAAACTTTTCCACCCTTTGGGAGATAGCCAGAGGTTTGGGAAGCTTGAAACTAACCCTTTGGGGGGGTGTGCCCCCCATCGAAACGCTGCTGGAATCTCTGGAAAAACCCCGCAACACTGCTCTAACTATACCCGTCCTAAGGGCCGAGCTGTAAGTTGGCGCAACACAGAATGAAAATGAATTGTTCCGCAGTTTTGGAAAAACTCAAGTGCCAGCACCAGAAGCACCAGTCGTCCTTTTTCTGGGTGGTGCGGCGGCAGTGGTGTTATTAATTGCTGCATGCTTTAGGTGCCGCATACACACATACACATACATACACCGCCCCCTCAAAAACTCTAGCAATAGCAACCTCCCACCAGCAGCAGCAGCAGCAGGCAGCTGGAAAGGATGAGAAAAGTTTGCGTATATTTTTTCTCTGTGTTTTTCATTCATTTTGGAGGGAAAATTACGACACTACACACAGCTCTTTGCAAGCCGCGCTGGCAGCTGTACGAGCACAAAAAGGTGTGTGTGTGTTTTTTTTTCCTCTCGCTAGGTCGCCCGGTTCCGTTTTCCTGCAGCAGATAGGAGCAGCAGCAGCATTTAGCCGACAAATTTTGCAAATGACTGAGAGTGTAAGAGCACGAAAGGAATGGAAGAGAACGAGAACGCCCAGGGTGGTTGGTTAAATTCGAAATCATTCCCATCTCCACACAAAAGCCTCTCGAATGAATGCAAGGTGGGTGGGTGAATTTTCCCATTTTCCACCCATCTGTGAAGGTAGGGCGCCATGTTGGCAGAAAAGGGCCCAGTAAAACGGGGGGGAACCGCGACCGGATAGACAAGTTTGGCAACAGTTATCATCACTCTCCTCGCACCCACCCTCTCACCGGCAGGCAGGCACCACATTCCGGAGCCGCGAGCACACAAAATAACCTTATCGATTACTGCGCGGGCCCCGAGGGGGGTTTGCGTTTTTCGGTTGACGGAAAAACCACCCTTGGCCGGCCCGGGAATAACGGTACGGATACAAAAGGTGCGGATAATTAAGCCCGCGCGTGGGGATGTCGATTCCGAAGCGCGCATCGAGTGCTTCACGGTGGTGTGACTGACAAAAACTCTCGCCCCAACCTCGGCTGGCCAGCATTTCCCCGGGAAAAGAGGAACCGGGCACATTTTCCCGGGTAAAAAAGGGCCACCATGAGGGGTGGAAATGTGGCCAGGAATGTACTCCCGCGCGCGTCAATGTCGAACGCGATCGATGGAAGCCAGAAGTAAGCACCCCCTGATGTGTGCTGATGACGATGATGATGATGATGATGATCGGATCGAGCCGATGATGGGAAGGGAGGAGGAGGCCTTCGGCGGATCGATGAAATGTTTTTGAAACGAAATTTTCTCGCGGATGATAAGTGGGGTGGGGGCGAAATTATGAGCCGGTGTGTGGTGTACATTTTTCCGTGTTGCTCGTTTTCAACATCATCTGCTCCATTATTAATTCTTAATTAAGTGCTTAAACTCCATCCCCCCACCCAATCCACCCAGGCACCGGGATGTCGTAACCATTCGCGCACAATGGGTTGTTTCCAATGACGTGCCGTTTTGTCGAGCATTTTTATCCATCAAGCAGTGCACAAATTGTTTCCAGTTAATTTAAGTTGGAGGCCAAAAAAGCTACTTCTTTTTGTGAAAATCCAGCTAAAGAACTTAATCATTTCATCAAGATTGGAGGTATCCAAATTAACGCTAAGGTGGTGTTAAACGTGATTCATGAAATTTATCGTGTCATAATTCGGCAACACGACGCAACACCACTGTGCCATTTTTCCCCAGGTCACAATGCTGCAGCGGCCCGGAAAAGCAGCAGCTCAAGGCCTTGCGCGCGCCAATTATGGCGCACAATTGTTGGGGCTTTAAATTTAAATCGTATCGTGAAATTGTATTATTATTTAATTCAATTGTGCGCGATTGATGAAGGGAGAGCGAAGGGCGCAAAGGGACCCCAACAACACACGCCAAATGGAGAAACCACAAACGAAAACAGCGCGGCGAACGGGGATGTTTATTCATTTTGATTTTTTTTTTCTCCTTCGATTTCTCCCATCCATCCACCCACATTGGTATGCGCTGGTATAAGATTGTTCTCAATGCGCACACGAATCGATTACAAATCATAATAACGCTTCACATTTTATAAGGCCTCTCTTCTCTGCGTCGTCAATGCTCGTTTTTGTTCACCCAAAACCCCGCCATTTCTTCCCGTTGTGCCACCTTCTGTTAATATTTCGTTTGAATTTCCCATATTCCGAGCCCACTTTAGTGCCGACCGCGTTCCGCACTCTGCGTGAATTATACAGCCACTATCAAACGACTTCATCCCTCGAGCTGCAGCATCTCAGCCTCTGGGCGTCCCAAATTGAACGATCTCCCGCGTTCGCGCGGCCACATGTGTGTGACGGCGGTGGCGGTTGACACGAGGGTGGTTGGTGTTGGATTCCATCGCTCGCTCGCTCTTCTATGCAGCCCATAAAACGCAGCCTTCGACTGGCTCGTAAAATCCCTCGCACCCACCGACCTTCTTCTTGAGCGCTTCTCCAAAAACCGACCGCCAAAAATTACCACTCGAGGCGCGGCTGCGCCCGGTGGTGCCGCGGCTTTGTGAGCCTCGCGAGAGCCATCGAATCAGACACCGCCGCGACCCGTCTCGAAACGTGTTCGAAGTCCGGGACCGCCGCCACCGTGAAGTCGTAAAAGTGGTACCAAAAACGCAAAGGAACCAGGCAAAGCAGACAAGCGATTATGGGGGGGAATGAGACGAAGAAGAAAAAAAACCGAGCCAAGAAAAGTCACACGTTCCCAACAAGCTCGAAAAGTAACACTCTCGAGTGTGTGTGTGCGTGTACCTTCCTTGCCGTGGTGACACAACTAAACCGAGGGAAAACCAAACGGAAGGAAATACAGGGCAAAAGCGTGCGACAGTTTCCCGTTGCTGGCAGGCCGAAGAAAATTGGGAAAAACCTCGTCCGAAACAACAGCCGATTGTGGGTGGGGTGAGAGATCATCCAACAGGACTCTACCAGTCAAGGCTTGGGAAGGCGAACAGAAGCGACGCAAAGGGAACGACTTCAGAATGGAACAAAGGTACGGAGAGCCTAACGACCGGGGACCCGTGATTTCGAAAAGGGACATCACCGGGAGCAAAATGAGTAGCAGCAGCAGCTGTAAAATGCCTCGAAACAGCGTTGCATAATGGCGAGGTTTTTGTTTGTTTCTTCGGCACTTCGTTTGCGGACCGAGACCCTCTAAGATTTCGGACCCGCTCTAATATAAGGGGCTTTGTTTTAAGATATGCCATCGTCGCTGGTCCTTGGGCTTTTCAACACACCGCCACCGTAGTTCGTCGGGAGGTAAAAGGCAATATATTTTCTTCGGCAGTTCGAAAGAGTTCTTTTGTTTTTTCGCCATTAATTTGAACTGAATCCCATCAGCGGGCGGGTCGATCGCGTTATTTGAAAGCATTCGAACCCCAACAAAACTGTCGTCGTAGTCGGTGAGCCCCACCCCAAGAGCTGTAAGAATTGAGCGACGTGGGTTTAAACGCACCTCATTTGGCCTCACGTTCGAACGGATTGTCATGGCAACACACGTTCTCTGCGTTCACGGCTGTCACTTTGATCTTTCCGCGCGCACACACGTCGAGGAAAAATTTGAACTCGCCCCCCAACGGCGCGCGGCTAATGAATTAAAATATAATGAAAACTCTCCAAAAACTCGCCCGTAATTAACGCCCTCTGCCGCACGAAGAAAGAATTACCGCGCACACGGGGGTGGATTTTCGTGAAAACTCCATGAGGCACGAGCGAGCGGCGTCGCGTTCGGTCGAACGAATTGATTGGAACTGATTATTATGCTTGCCAATCATCATCTTGCCGGCCCGTCAGCATCGTCATTATTATCACTCGGCTGGGGAGGGGAGAGGGGGGGTTTTTCTCTATCGTCGCGCGAAAATGAAACGCTCAAATTTAATCAACACCGCGTACGTGTGCTTCTAAAACGCTGACACGTCGTTCACGGGAAAATTATTTAACACAATGGGGAGAGAGAGAGAGAGAGTGGCAAAATGAGCCAGAAAAATTGCAAGCTACATAAATAAATAGACATTGGCGGCACCGGCCGGGAAATATACTCACTTGATATTAGGCTTCGCTTTGTTGATCATCATTTCGCACTGGGGGCAGTACTGTTCGGTGCGCAAGTGCTTCATGATGCAGCTGTGGCAAACTGCACTCGCAGTTGGGTTTATTTCCAGCCGGCGAAATTATCGAACCCACGTTCCGGTGGACCACAAGAGCGCGCGCGGGGTTGAACGCATTCCAAGGCATGTGGAAAATGGGATAGAAAGAGGGAGAGAGAGAGAGAGAGAGAGAGAGAGAGAGAGAGAGCGAAAGAAGAAACATTTGATTAGTGTTTGCGCGGGAAGCTTCGAAAGAAAAACAGAAATAATACGCAGCACTTCCCGCGAGCGATTTTGTAAACATTAATAACGCTAGTTTATTTTGCTAGTTGCTCGCATACACACACACACACACAGCCACATTGAGAGACACACCACATCTCAGTTGGCGCCTCATCGCTCGTCTCGTTGGTATGTTGTTGCCCCGGGCACCACCCGCCCCGAGGAGGGTTTTCTACGTCATCATAATTACGAACCGTACCGTTCCCAGGAGGGAATTTGCCACGGAGCATGATGGGGTGAGAATGGGGGGGCCAAAGCCCCATTATTTCGCCCCCCACCAATTCGATACGTCACGGTTGTGAGTGCTTGATGACGAGGCATTGGGTGCGGTTTGGTGGAACGACGAGTGTATCATCATAATACTCTATCATCATCATTCGCCAACCAGCTGTCATCCGAAAAATGTGTCATATCTAGCAGGCGTAGGGTTCGCGCGCTGGTAGCGTTTGCTTGTTAGAGAGCGAGAGAGCGAGAGCGAGAGAGCAATCGAGACTGTGTGGGACAGTTTTCACTGTGCCGCTCTCTGTCACTCTGCGTGTCACTTTTTCGACTATCGCTCGCTCTGATGGAGGTTTTTCGGTTACAGGGTTTGCTTGCGGCTGTCAGTGGGGGTGATGGGAAACCGATGCTCTCGTGCAAAAGTATTGCACCCCTTTCACCGGCAGCATGAGAGAGGATAGTGTTTTAGTTTTGTGGTCACCCCGCACCTTCAGCAGCCCTCACGTGGCACGTCCTGATGTTTAGTTTGTTTTCATGCTTCTTTGTTGCGGTACGCTAGGCGAGTGACATGCGGGCCATTGAACGTGCACGTGTAAACGGACGTATCACCGGCGTGTTTCGGTCCAAGCGAGATGGTACCACACCACGGGGGTGATGGTTTGTGCCATTTCGATCTCCCACTCCAACACGCTCGCATGTAAACAAAAGGCACCGGCTCAACTGTCATCGGGCGACCGAATCGCGTCTGATGGCGTGACAGCACGCGGATACGCGCGCGTTTGGTACGTTTGCGCGCCAGCTGATAACAAATCGAATCTCGTTCAAGCGTGCCTAATTGGAAGATGAAAAAACCATGGTACTTACACGAATGCAAACACTCGACGATCGTAGTCGCATCGATCAGGTAGCCCTTGCAGAGGTTGCACGTGATGCAGGGATAAACGGACTCGAGGGTGACCCGACTTGGCCGGTACGGTGACAGCGGACCTCCTGCGCTAAGCATCGACGCCGCGGTTCCGGCGCTGACGTCACTGACCGTCAGTGGCGTCGTCGTCGTCGCCGTGGCGACGATACTGATCATTGGCGGCTTCGTCTCGAGTGTCATTGAGGGCGGTGGCACGGGAACCTTTAACGGTGGTGTGCCTTCGGTGGTGATTTCCGTGTTCACGGATAGGGCACCACCACCCCGCAGGACGTCGGTTGTCGGGGGAAGGAGAACCATTTTGTTTGTGAAGGGGGGGGGAAAAAGGGAAATAGGTCGGGTGTGTGTTCGTCGATGGAACACGCGACGAATAACCCCCCTTGCGAAACTCTCGAGAGTTGGCACGAGGTAAGGGCGATATTGCTTTTTAATCCTTTCGAAATTGGCGACCGGCGTTGATGGTCGCCTGCAGCATGTTGACGTTGGTCGAATCAGGAGCTCCTGGTGGTTTTTTTTTATTTAATCCAGAACCGGGCGACAATCGACGACACCGATTATGCCCGTTGTAGAAGGGACACTTAGGCACAGGGCAAAGGGTCGTCTACACCCCCACTACACTGGTGCCCACACTCTTAATGCACAATTTTATTCACTTGTGCGCGATGTTGAAGCAATTTATTTGTCGCGCTTGTGTGCGCGCTGTTGGATGCACTTTTCTTCAGAGGCGTTTTAACAATGCTCTCGCCGCTCCTTTCGGCCCATTTCCATAAATTTCTTCGCTTTACACCACGCACTCTTCACTTTGCCTTCTCACTCTCTCTCTCTCTCTCTCTCTCTCTCTCTCTCTCTCTCTCTCTCTTAATAATCAACACGCACAGCTACGCGAAGAACAATGCGCTCCTTTGTTATTTTTGTACACTGCCACTCCGCGGCACATTCACTTACACGAGAAATGCAATCTAGTCGGCTGCACCACAAAGCACACTAGCGCCCTCGTGCGGTACCACGGGCAAGCAAAAATCAAAACCCAAGGCCACAACTATCAGCTTGCGCGCGGGCACACAAACGCACACACACTTGCGCCTCACAGGGCACTCTCTACATGTCGCTGTGCGCCGAGCTCGACGCTTGCTTCGATCACCGGCGCGCGCGCACAGTGCACACTACTTTCCACCAACACACAACTGGCTTAACACCTCACACGGGTGTCACTTTTGATGATTGATTTTAGCTTGCTTCTCACTGCACACATACACCTCAAACACACGCGCGTCGGCTTCCGTTTGGCATTTTGGCCTAGCGGCTATTATGTTTGAGCAAGCCGTTTACGCGCGCGCTTTTGTCACAATACTGCGCGCTGTCACGCACTCGACTTAACAATAGCACGGTGTGTGCGCGCGCGCGCGCGAATCAACAGTAACCACACGAAAGGGCTGAACAGCACACGCACACACTCTCACTTGAAGTGCGCCAGCAGCTCGCGAAAGCAGCACCGTTTGACAAACAAGCCCATCAAGGGTCTGCGCTCCCGTCACTGATGGCGATGGTGCCGCTGGAAACGGACGATGCACACACACACACACGCGCGCGAGCCAAAGCCGGGAGTGTGCTACACCAACACACGTCGCGCGTACGAGAAAACGCAAAGGAAGCACTACAGGCGCGAAACTCAGCTGACAAAACTCCGGAGCGGACGCGTCCGAACTCGATGGCGTTCGAATGCAGAATAACTAAGTGTGCGGCTGACTGCGACTTGTTGTACGCCGTTGTACCTGCGAGAGCGCCCGCTGCTAAAGTACATAAGCAGCATCCACTCTTTGGGAGTCGCTCACCGGTTATATACCGAGCTCCCGGAGTGCCGGATAGGTGGAAACTCACAGCAGCTGTTCAAACGATGGTGAGCGTCCAGATGCGTGCCGTTTTCTTCCTCGCACTTAGCGGTGAATTGCAACGACGCAACAAGAGGCACTACGCACTACTGTGGTGATGGAAATAAAAATGCTCAAAGAGTGCGTACTGACGGTGCCAAGGTGACCTGCGTTGTCTCTCTAGTGACCTGCACACAACACCAAAACGTTATCTAACAGCTCGTTATCGGTCGACGGTTCCGTACACGTGACCGGTACGGTTGAAGTTTTGGTCAAAACTGAACAGGAAGTCGATTCGAGGTACACGGCTTGCGCTATGTACCACGAAAACGCACGCTACCTGAAGAAACACACACACGCGCGCGCACGCACGCACACACAGCTCACACCAAAGCAAGCCGTTTCAAGCAGGGTTTGCTCGCACTCGCCAGCTGCATGTCGTCATCGTTTTTACCAATCGTTCGCTCTCTTTTTCTCTCTCATCTTGTCGCTCTCACTCCTTCTCACTCTCTCACGTCTCTGCAAGCGAAGCGTTCATTTATTATTCCATTGGCAGTACAGTCCGCACGTTAAATAGACGGGCTGTTGCGAGCCCTTCTCTCGCTTCAAGCTTCAAGCTTGTATATAATGAGAAGACATCCACGCGCGAATAAGTGCTCTCCTGGGAGCTCACCGTGCACTCACGATCCTCGCTCGTTCTCACACTTCCATCTCACTCGCACGCTCGCTGTAAACGCATATCTCGCTCTCACCACACGGATTGTACCATTAAATAGAGAGCCGCGTATGCTTATGTACCGCGCTCACAACCGTTATATACACGCCCGTAAGCACTCACCGCGGCAACACGGGTAAATATATGTGCCACAGGCTGAAAGGCTGCCTTTTCTTTGCGTTTTCGATGCGCGCTTGTCCGGGAAGGGGGAAGCATTATAATAAATTAGAAACAGTTGGAGCGGCGTGCTTCTTTTCCTTCTTTCGCCTTTTTGTGTTTCAGCTTGCAAAGCATCTGACGTAGCTCACCGCGCGGTGTGTCATCGAAAACGGTCGTGAGTGACGGAGCCGGTTTTTATGCTGAACCCACGGGTTTGCGAATGCCACGGGGGACAATGGTGCAGGGTAAAATGTGCGATTGTGTGCGATTTTTAATGACGAGAGTTCTCCCGCTGCGTGCTACTTTCCGCTGACGACGACGGCGGTGGTGGTGGTGGTGGTGGGTATTTTGTGTTCCAGGTTTAAACTCACGTGCCACAAATCTTTGATATTTTATTTGTACTCTTTTGTTGCCATTTCCCTCGAAAAGCCATCACCGGAGAGGGGATCGGCTTATATACGGCTCCGTGAATGCGATGCTACAATGTAAAGAAGCACTACCTCGCACGCTACCGAATGCAATGTGCACAGAGCAGATAACAACCAATCCCACCCTCCTAATTGGTGTAATTTGATTCGTTCGCTCATTAGCAACGAGCGCACAGTTGGTTGGATTCGATAAATTAATCAACATAGTATTGAGAGGCTCGATGCACGTTAACCAACACCACCAGCAGTAGCATCAGCAGCACTATCATCAACATTGCTGTCAGCAACATCATTGCACCACCACCACCACCACCATCGCTACCACCGGTTCTCCAGCCCTAGAGGCCACGCGGGCCACAGCTGCTCCGTGTTTCCGTGTTGTTTGCCTTTCATCTTCCCTTATTTTTGTGCTGCGCTCCTTATTATGTTGCACACTACAAATCAGACACGTACAGCGAGGGAAGTGCTTTACATAACCAGTCATCCGTGGCCAGCTGCACCGCACCACCACCACACATCCACACACTCCAGCTGAGTGCCCAGGCGTTCGGCGAATGCATTGGTAAATGGTTCCCAATGGCATATCGGGATGGCTTTTGGCGCCCTATTAACGCGCGAACGCTTCCCTCGGGCGTGCTGCCGTGAATGGATTTATGCGTAAAAAAATCTCCCCACAAACGATAAAAAGCACCCCCTCGCTCCCCCACCGGGATTGCAGCCGTTGCCTGTTTTGTAGCAAAAGCAATCTTCCTCCTCGTTTGGTTGCGTGAATGTGTGTATGCGCGCTGGCTTCCAGAAAACCGCCTATACATAACACCATACCGGCCTCGGGGCCTCAATCATCGGTTCATTTTTTATGGTGTTTTTTTTTTTTTTATTTCCCTTCGCCCATTTGTTTATCGATGCAAAGGGAATGAAGCACAAAAGAAGAGAGCGAGAGAGGGAGAGGAACTGGCACTAGTGGTGTAAGTGGGAAAGAAAAAAAAACGACACACACCAAAGCCACGCGGACTGCCTGTAAATGAAGTGCAAGGAAACCGAACAAAAGTGCTGCCCATGGCACTCACGGTGGCACTCTGGTGAATTTGTGACCTACGTGGGTAGCTCTCGCAGCGTCAAATTCACCACTACTGGTTTTGAGTGCGCGCGAGAGCTTCCAAGGAGCGAGGGATAACGTGAGAGCCTCCGGGTATGTTATGTACGAGGGTGAAAAAAATGCAGAAAAATCTCCCCATCCCAGCGAAAGATACCAAGCGCGCGTGGGATCTCATACTCGCTCTCTCTCTCTCTCACACACACGCTGGTGTCACTTCTCTCTCGCTTTCTTTTTCGCTCTCTCTCCAACCAGGGAGACATTCACTCACACGTCATGCTGGTGAGTGACGGCCTCGATTCCCTTCCCTAAGCCCTTGCGCTTATATAAAAATAGCTCGTGTACAATTTAATGTGAGTTCTGGTTGCTGGCACTGCCAGAAATTGCCAGCGTGCTCTCAAGCCGCTCCACGGGGTGGTTTCAAATTTCATTCCGAGAACGTGCGCCTGTGTGTATGTGTTCCCGCTCGATGGAAAGTAAATAAGCGGAAGTGGGAAGAAAACAGCACAAAAAAAAAACCAACACACATATCCACAGTTCCTACCAAATGCACCCCGTTTCGTGCTGGGGGCCGGGGACACCAGAAAACTCCCGAATTTGGTCCACAAAACGGGTGCGCACCTTTAAGGAAAGCCCACGGAAGCCCGTGTTCCGTGGTATGCCGGAAGGAAAACGGGTCATCCGATGATGACCGCGTTTCTCCGTCAGCGCGTCCGTTGCACCGCGTCAGCAGCAATTGCATCGGTACCGATTGTCAAATGGCACTTTGCAACCGACGCACGCACACACACACACACACAGACACCAAACGCACCAACGCATGTTAGAAAAAGGGGCTTCGATTTCTCGAGGGGTTCAATACCCGCCAGCCGTGCCGTATGCGTCTTCCGTGCCGTATGCGTTTTGCCCTTCGCCTAAACAAAACCTTCTAACTCGCACATACACACACGCACCGCACTTCAAGCGCCGGATGTGAAATTCCACGAGCTGTCAAACGCAACGGCTGGCTCGGGGCCACGGGGTGAAGGCTTTGGAAGGGCCGGAAGGGACGCGAAAAAAAATGGTTATTTGAACGGTCGACGAAGCAACCATCGCAGCATGCGTAGGCCCGGGTGTTTTCTACAGCATTTTTTTCGCGCTCTCTTTCTCTCTCTCTTTCACTCTCGCTGTGTTGTTGTTGTTCCTTTTTCCCACTTCCCGAGGAATCCCGGCACGACAAAACGTCAACGGGTTTTGGGTGATCGAGTTTTAGGGATTTGCTCTTTTAATTTAATTTATTTCATTGGATAGAAAGTTTTTCCCGGTCCCGTTAACGTTTCTTTTTTGCTTTATCGCCTCCCGCCACAGTGGAAATGTGCATTTTTGGGGACCGGAAAGGAAACGGCCGCTTTTGCGAACGCAAGCAAACAAAAAACAAACCCCGCCGAAAGGGAGACCAACAAAAAGAAATACAAAAACCACCAGAAAAAGGAAACAGATTGAGAGGTGCCGTAAAGTGCTTTCCGCTTAGAGACGAATAATAAAACGCACACCGCACGCTCTGGAAAAACCCCCCGTCCGGGGGCTATCGGAAAACGGACCCTCTTCACTCTCGCTCCCCTCCCCCTCCGCCACCCACCCACACGAAAGGGTGAAAGTCATTCCGAGCACGGACGGGTGTACGCGTCCGGGTCTCGCGCGAAAAACCACGCGCGAAAATGCCACGCATACGGCCAGGCCGCGCCGATTGGGTTCTCTTCTCACCGATGACATGTTTTATGGGCGAGCCTGGCGGCGTGGGTCAGCACCGTGGCCTCGGAAGTCCTGGCGCCCCCTCTCAAAAATGTCCCCTCGCTCCGTGGCAAAAAACTAACCCGGGGTTAGCCGGCAGCCAGGGCTAAACGGTGCGGAAACATGTCTAAATCTATTCACGAGCCCGCGTGCGCGCACCCAAACCACAAATGTCCGGTACCGGCCCGGGGTTTTGGCAGCCACCGGTCGCGCCAGCTAATGCCATTTCGAGCGAAAGGTTGAATAACGGCCACCACGGTGGGTTGGGTTGGCCTCCAAAACAGGGCCTCCACCAAAAACCCGGGTCCGCCAAACGCGAGGGAGACAGCAAAAACAAAAAAAAAGAAGGAAAACCACCCCGTCAGAAAACACGAAAAACAGTCCCACGTTCCCAAACAGCACAGCCCCGGTGATCCCGGGGACATAACCTCGACCGAAAACGTCCCCACGATGCACGCGAGCAATTGTTTCGCGACGCACGGGAACGTGATGCACTTTGCACCGGGACCGATGCACCTGACGCCTCGCGAAAGGAACCGTCCAGCCGCGGGAGCCGATGGATCGATTGCGGCCATCGTTCCGGTGCTATCCCGAAGGCACGTAGCGGCTATCATGATCGCCGTCCAGTTCGAGGTTCCTTTCGGTGCTCGCGGGCCATGGTGTCGCCTGGCTCCGGCCTTGGTTAGCTTTTGTGTCAATTTTGCGCCGGACTGCACTGCAGGTGTTTAACAATGGCAATCCAAGCGTCACCGGTGGAGGGAAAATCCCCGTCCCAGGAACGCAGCAGGACGACGTCGATGGCGATGATAAAGACCGTTTCGCTCGGTACGACTCATTCGCTGCGGTACGCGTATCGATGCGGTTCGCGAAGCCGTGAGCCGGAAGGATCGGTGGCCCGAAAATGGGTTCCCTTTTTGGCGGGAGAGCTTGCTTTTCCTACCCCCCCCCTTTTTTTTGTTTGGTTTTTGATGAAGTGCCTCCACCTCACGGGCCGCCCTAGGCCTTAGGGTGCTCGCCTATTCGAGCTTCGCCTATTATTTTGAAAGCAAATTGACTGAAGAGCTTATCGTGGGACGTGGGCGAGTTTTTGACGTTGACGATCGACCCCGGGCAGGGCTAGCGTGTCCCTTTTTTCGATTCTTGTCAGCGGACGGACAAACGGGAGTGGTTCTCACCAACCGGAAGCAGATCATGGAAGCAGCGCTGTTCGGTTAATGCAGGAAGGTGCCCTTAAGTGACTTCATTAGCGGACCGGTCGCGACCGGTTGATGTTCCGGATCGGTGTGTCTTTGCTTTCGCGTCAAGGGTGGATTAATTATGAAAGTGTAAGCAACAAGCTGGTTTGACATATCCGTTTGCTTAAGGCTCGCTTCCGTCGCGGGACGAGCTCGCGGATTTGTTCGTGGCCGTGGTAAAGGAGCAGCATATCGTATGCCATGAAACGCACCCACAAACTGTTGACGTTTGGCGAAGTCTCGCTGTCAGATTGAACGGTTTCGGGCTCACGCTGTGTTGGTTGTCGAGCATTTCGTATTCTTTGCTCCACTCAATTTGGAGGCTTGTTTTTCGCAACGATGAAAATTCAAGAGTTCAACGTGCCACACACTTGAGAGATTTGGGGATGCCAACGGTTTCCACGTGGTGGAATTGTACGCACGAGCACATTCCTTCGAAGACGAAGCACCTCTAAGAAGCTGAAACCTGATATGAACGCCGGCGGTTGGAGTATTCCGTTTTTTTCTGTTTACCATACCTTATTTCAAACACCCCAAATGGGAATTGTTTTCACTTTGAGAATTCCCTGCAGCCCTGAAACATCGAAGAAGACGAACGCTTTCATTGATGCTGTTGTTTTTTCGTTTTCGTCAAGAAGATACTGAAAACACTCGCACTCGGTTGATATTTGACACGTCGCATTCGTCTGCAGATTTGCGTTTTGAATCGCCTACAATGCGGTGTTTATTTTACGGTACAACGTGGTATTTTCGAAGCGATTTGCCACGGGGATCAAAACATGGGGCTCCAAAATTCTACCAATCTCGTCCCCACGCCTGTAACTGTACGCTCCTCAAGCCACCGACACCGGCAGCTGTCAACGCAGTGCTGTCAAATCCTAGCAGGCCGTTTTCGAATAATCAAGATAGTCAAACCCGGGCTCTTCCCGGGTGCGTAAGCATCCCCGCATGTTCATAGCCTACTGAGCTTGCCTGCCGGATGCTCGAGGTTTCCCGATTGATTGTTCCCCGTTCTCGTTTGCATTGCCATTTCCCACCCACAGAGCGGTCGTAAAGCGAACTGCTCGCCCATTTAGAATGTACATCACATTTACGGTCACGGGGGAACTACAAAACCTGCCGTCACGAACTCCGTCCTGGTCGGGGCGGGGGGCCAGGTCCTGAGACGCAGCACACAGCGCGAAACTTTTGGAGCAATATAATTTAATTTATTTCCCAAATCTTCCGCACGCTCCGGTGGGCCCACCGCGCAAAACAGCCTCGTGCAGGGTGGAAAACGGAAAACTTTACACCACCCTCCCCCCGTGAAGCCACGCTACCCCCCATATCACCGTTCCGTCTTGGAGCGTTTCGGAGGGTTTCCACTTTGCAAAACTATTCCTATTTGTACCGCACCCTCTACAATGTTGCGCGCTGAGGGTGCGTGTTGTGGGGGTTGCGGAGAGGGAACCGGTCGTTAGGATGCTTTTGGCCAACGTCGATTTAAATGGCACTGGGTAGCGATGCAAGTAATGATATACGCCAACAACGCGCCACGTCCTTTTGCGTGAGCAAATGCTTCCCATCCATCGCACGCAGGACGTCACGCAGCGCAAACGGCGCCAAGACGCTAGGACGAAAGCGAAGCCGAAAGACGCGGAAGCTCATTAGTCAAACTGGCGTTTGTGTAGGTGTGTGTTTCCTCCCACAACCAGTGCGTTTAGAGTTTCCCGGTTTCTCGCTGGCCATTCAATCACCAGTAGTATTGCTCCTGCGGCATCCTCTAACCTTTATGTAGCGCTCGGGTGAGTTCTGCAATTTTGCTCGTTAATTACATACCGAAAACCCGGCGGAAGCTGGAACGCCGCGTGGCTGGGTGGGTGGGTGTGTGATGTTTATGTACTCGCCCACCTGGGAGGCGTGAGTTGTATACTGGCATCAACAACCGGTAGCATCAATTGAACGGGGATGCCTAGCGTTCGTCCATCCGTTAGTTGCCTTTGTAATGAAACCACCACCACACACCCACACACCCACACCCACACGGTTACTTGCTCTAAAATGATTAGCTTCCGGTTAATGGCACATAATTCTACCGCCGAAAGCGACCACCGGCGAACCGGACCCATTCGGGAACAGCAGTACATTGTCAGCTTGTCAGATTTAACTGCTGCGCTAGAAATCAAACACTGCCGTCCAGGCGCCCGAGGCCACCTTTCTCTGTTGCGGTGGAGTCGAGTGGAGATCCTTGAAATTCCCATGGGGATCGTACTTGCCTCTCGTGGGTCGACCGAGAAGCCATCATATTTGCATATGCCACTGAGGTAATAGAATAGAAAAGCTGCCTTAAAACGCCTTTCCCCGGGAACGGTTCGCCACCAGCCGTGCAGAGCAGCTGTAGCTCGATTTCTTCATCGAGTTTGCTCCGTGCAGCCCTTTGGAGGAAAGATTATTTGTGCGCTCTGTTGCTTTCCCACACCAGCGCTTAAGAAGGCAGATTACAGACGTATCCATTTCAGGGCCACAAAACGTCTTCATCGCAACGGGTTCGCCCGGTCTCGTTTCCGACGGTTCTCGTGAACGAACAAGCACAGACATGTCACTTGCCAAGAGAGAGAGAGAGTGCTCCAGCAGCTCGTGCCCGTGTTTTGGCCAAGACAACCGCCCCCTCCTGGCTGCTGGGTGGCGAAACCGGAAGAAGACGCCATGCTTGAATGCCTTTTCTTGGCCCCTTCCCGGGGGTTTACCCGAGGGAAAACGTGTCGTTGCCCGTGTGTCGCTTTTGCACCTTTTGCCGTGCCGATTGCCGCCATCTCCTTTGCCGCCCGATGACGGATGCCCCTTTCGGATGCAGTTCCGAGCGATGGTGCACTGCTGGTGTTGCTCGGTGCTCGTTTAAAGTATCAAACCCACCCACCCAAACCCACGTGCACATGCATCGTTTTTGCCGTTGCCGTAATTTCATTGTTTAATTATTCTCGTCTAGTTTAACCGATCGAATGTCGCCACCCCCGGGTGCAGGGTTGCCACAAAGGGGAGGGTTTTGCACAAAACGCATCCGGTTTTGGGTGCACGTGCGCAGGATTAAACCCCATTCGTTTTGAGTTACGATTGCTTGCCCCCATTGCATAAAGAATCTGCCTGCAATTAAGAGGTGCTTATGGGTGTTATCCTGTTTGTCCCCGGGCTCCACGAAACACATCACACCGTCGGCCATGAGTGTTGTCACAGAGCAGATTAATTCATTCATTCAGCCTGGCGATATTTCTTTATTCCATCAGCTTTGTGGTGGATGAAGAAAAATCAAACGAAATGAAACCAGACTTATGAAACGTTGCAACAAGTGCCCCGTTCGTTACCATGGCCATCGAGCATGGCCTGCTGGGGTTCGCTTCAAATGAGCTGCGAATGTTCTCCATATCCGCGTCTTCAAGTCTTCAAGGTTCATTGACGCTGCTCTCCTTGGTTATTATCCCATCCCAATCCCGTCGGCCACCCAAACCAGGTACGTCTGGAAAGGGGTTTTCCCAGCTGCCATCGATGCAACCTAATCCATCGTCCACCCGGTATGGTATGTCCACATGCCCTCAATATCAGCAACCGAACCTCGCAAGCACTTCATTTGCGCGCCCACCCACCCACACACGCCCGGTGATCCTGCTTCTATTAGCAAATTCTCCATAAATCAACGAAGATATTAATTTTGCGCTCCAGCATCCCAGACTGACGATCCATCAACGGAACCAGCCAGACGACGGCTGGCCAGCCCCACCAGGAAGTGCTGTTGCTGTTTCCGCTCGGGTCAAACGGAGACGAGCAACTTCTTCTTCGTCGTCTACGGTGAGCCCGTGAGCCGATGGCACGGCACGTGGTAGTGAGTGAAAAACATTCCACAGCGTCTTCCCGCCCGGGATGGGTCGAGTGCGAATGAGCGGCCCGGTCTTGGCCGGAAAATCCAATAAATAACGGGCACGGTAACGAGACCAAAGTCCCGCTGCCCTTGCAGTCGCTCGTTCTTTCACTGCGAGAGCGAGTGTTTGCGGTTGACCAGTTCCGCCCGGATCGTTTTTAAGCACTTTGCAGAACGGTCCAGAACGTCGTGGGGTTGGAGGTGGCAAAAAAAAAAACACTCCCTACCATACACAGAGAGGGTGGGCAGCAAAACTTCATCGTTTGTCTATAAATCATCGCGCTTCGTTCGGTGGGGCAATCATCTTCGTCATACGGGCGTCATCGTTTGCCACCTGTCACACACCGTCACGTGGTTGTCCTGGCGAAAACCGATTTTCACACAGGTGGAGGGCAGGATTGCGAGGAACGAAGCCAAACCAACAAGGACGGGAAGTGAAAAGCAAAAAAAAACCGTTCACCCAACCACCCCCAGCCAATGAAAGTTTGGTCGATGATTTATGGCACATCGTCACCGAGCCTGGCCAAGCCAATGTGCCCCAGGGGCACAATAGATGGGACCCAGGCCTGCCCAACCAGTCCAATCTGGGCTGGGCTGGTGTTGGCGTAAGTGTGGGTCCATAAATTTTGCCTCCCGACGACCCTTTCAACCGTGGTGGGGACGGAGAAGAATGAAAATCCACCCGCCAACTCCGGTTGGTCGTTCAAGAATCACGAAACTTTCCACCGGAGTCGAACTCTCACAGAACGCGCGCGAGAGAGAGAGCGAGAGTGAGCGAGTAGGTGTTAGTCCCCTTTTCTCGGGGACTCTAAAGTGCTCCGAGGACACGGCCACGGTACACGGCGGCAAAGCGAATCGACATTTTCGGGTTCGGTTTCAGGCCCTTGGAAAATAAATTTTCCTTCGCTCGAATGGGCCCGCGGTTTTCGCACCAACCGAGTAATTGAATAATGCTACCGGGCGCGCGTGGAAATTAAATTCCTGCCCTGTCGGGCCGTGGTGGTGCACGGGTCATCCTGTAAGCCATCGGAAGGTCGTCCTAAGCCCCCGTCCAGCAGCGAAAAAGGACTCGCTCGCGGTTGGCTGTCCGATTGTTGGGGTGGCGTAACTTAAGCGAATGGGGCTTGGTGTGAACGCGAGTCCGTGTGGAAAGAATGTACCCAAGTGCGTCATAAGAAGGAGGAGGAAGAGGTCCTTTTTCCCCGGGAAGAATGCCAACAAAGCCGCGGTTCCTCGCGCGCGCGCTCGCACTGGGGAAAGTTATGAGTTTTAATATGGTAGCGAAAAGTTTCCCTTAACCTTCTGTTCGCCCAAAACGCTCAGTTCTTTTGAGCGTGTGGGTACAAAGTCAGCTGGCTCCATTCTCCCGAAGCTTCGAACGATGAAAATGGGATAAGAAAGGCATCCTTCAGCGCACGGGTAGGCAGCTTTTCCACTAGAAAACGGAGCTGCCAACGAATTCCCTGACGTCAGCTGTCCTCCGTGCAGCAACCCTCGAACCTCACACGCTCTCTCCGGACCGGGGGAGGTTTTGTGGTTTTTGAGCCACAAAAATGTGCTTTCATAAAATCATTTTCCCAACCGAACCCAGCCGAACGTGGTTGAACGAGGCGGGGTGGCGTGCAGATTCCTGCTCGTGATTCGACAAATCACTCCCACCAAAAACCCCCGGTCGGGAAAACCCGGGTAACTGATGAGGGAAAAAATTCTACCCACTCCCACACCTTCCAGCGTTTCTGCATGCATACCAGTCAAAGCCAAACCGGATACATTAGATCCATAAAGCAAATGTTGGCAAATAATCCGGCGCTCGGCGAGGTGAATAATTGAGCACTTCCGTTGCCGCTACTGATGCCGGTGCTCCTGCCCGTCCGGGGGGTTTTTTTCCCTCTCCCCGTTCATCGCAACGTTTGGTTTCCATTTGGTTCCGTTCGCTTTCTCGTTCTTTTTTTTTCATTCGTTTCTTCCTCTTTTTCGTGGCTGTTTTGTTCGCGCTTTTGTTCCAACGCCACCCACCCCCTGCAATTGCAATCAAATTTTATGAACTGCATTAGCCGGAGCTGGTTTTATCTTTTTTGTTTTGTTTTGTTTTTTTTTTCCTCCCAATGCCGGTGTGGGAATCGGTCGGATTCCAGATCGGGAGTACTTGTTTTTTTGTTGTTGCTGTTGCCTCCTCTCGAGCACAATTTATTATTGATGCGACACACAGCATCCCGCTCGCTTTTCCCGCGCGGGTGGAAATGGGATTTATTTGTATTTATTATAATGCCCCAGCTAACTGCTAATGCTCGTTTCACTTACCGGTGGCGGCGTTGTTTGTTCTCGCAATCCAACGTACGCCACTCGAGCCTGCTGCTGGATTGCCGGTGTTTAAGATGATTGTTACACATTGCTTTTTTTTTCTTCTTTTTCCCTCCCCCGTTGTTGTTTATTTTGCTTCGGATTCCATACTAGGGTTTCATTTTTATCGGGGTTTGATTGCGTGAAATTCATCCGAGCGGAAGGTGCCGAAAATGTGCCGCGTTTGCGAATTAATGCGCGAGGCGCGGTGAATATTTAAATTGGTTTCGAGGGGTACAAAAAAAAAATAACCATACGCACCATAAATTCGGGCTCGCAACGTGGAGGAATGTTTCCCGAACGCTTACGAGCGTTCGATGGTTTATGGAGCTCTTTAATTTATATTAAATCTATTAAATGTTTTACACTCGGGAGTAATGTCAAAAAAGAGGTAACATAAATTTGAAACCTTTCGTTGCGACTGGGGACTGTAAACACGATCAAAGTTACCACATCGCTACGGGACCGTTTAACCGGCACGTCGCGAAGAGTTTCCCATCGTAGTGTGCCATGACCGGAAGGTTGAAAATTGACATTTAAGTTTAAAACGCCCGTTTTACATACGGCGAATGGAGGCGATGGTAAAAAAACCGGCCATCAAAATAGTGGCCAGACGCGTTCGTAGCCTTTTGGGCGACCCGTTTTTATGGGGGCGAACTTTCGCAAACCACGTTCTGATGGCGATTAAATATTCATCTCAAAACCCGATAAAAAAGAAGCCCTCAATCCCATAGCCAAGCCCTCCAGTGGAGCGTAAACGCCAGGCCAAATGCAAAATCAATAATGCACCGCCGCCTTCTAGTCTGGGGTGCGCATAAACACGCCACCGGCGTGACGCGTAGCGTCTTGCCAGATTTCCCGGTGTGAAAAGTTTTCCCATTTTTGCATGTCGCATAATTAGGACGGGGGCTCGGCTCCGTCCATCACGCTCGTCCAGGCAGCCGGAAACCGCCAGCGGGAACAACTATCAACCACCAAATAGACACGTCATAATTGTGCTCAAACAAAACTTTCCACTCTCGGCCAGGCATCAGGCGTCCGGAACCGGGGCCGGAGCTATTCCACCCACCATTCATCCACCCCATGCTCGACAGGAAACCACAGTATCATACCGATACAAACGCACACGCACGTGGCACATGTCTACTCGGCGGGAACCGGAGTGATCCGGGCGCAAAGTTGCAAATGGCCCCGCAATCCGGGTTGCGCGTTGCAAATGACGGAATGTGGCAGCAAAAGTTTTAATATATTCCCGGCGTACGGGGAAAAACAACGTTCGCTCTCTCTCCCTTGGCCCTGGGAAAGGCACGAACGGGGTTTCCTTGCACAGGAGGGGATTGGCATTTTCGGGCACTTTCTCCACCCCACCCTGGAGCCCTGGTGTTAGGGGACGTCTAAGCATGTCCCGGGAACAGAGGAGAGCCAAATTTGTGATCTACAACCCCCGGAGCAGCTGGTGCAGAAGCTTGAAGTTTTGGGCTGAAAGCGTTCCAGCTTAGCGTGTCAGCCCCCCCCCCCCACAGGGGCCGGGGGTTTATGCGTTCGTTCACGAAATTCACGAAATGACACCAACCCAGAACGAAAAGGATCCGTCGTTTGGAGGGAGCGAAAAAACAACACGCTAAAAGCGACACACCCGGGGCACCGGAAATGCGCCGCTGGGAGAGGTCTGGCAAAAGAACTTCTTGGTGTGCTTACTTGCAGCTTGTTTTAACGGTGAGTGCTTGTTTTTTATTCCCCCTTTTGCTTTCCAGCCCGGGTCGGTGGGTAAACTTATTTCTTCCCCAGCAAGGAATAAAAAAAAGCGCCCACGCAGGGAAGCGAAAAAACGAACACCCGATGTTTTATCTCTCTCGTCAGGAGACAAATGCAAAGGAAAGCAAACACATCCGCCCAGCAAAGAGGAAGGAAACCGGCAGGTGACAATGGGGGTGTATTTCAAAATTTGCCACCCAAAAAACCATCCGCCCTAGAGAAGGCGCACATCTACGCCTTAAAACGTTCGAGCCCGGCACTCCGATGACATTTTGTCGGACGCCATTTGCCGGAGGGAAAAGGTGTAACGGCCAACGAGACTTTCCCCGGGGGTTGCTCCAACAAACAAAGGGGCAAGAAAAATGCAAAGAAAAACCTTCAAAACAAACGTGCAAACGGAAGCTCCCCGCGGAAAACAAACGCGATTCATCCGCAGGGATGAAGCGGGCGCAAATAAGGCAAACACGAAAAACCGTAAAGAAGAGATAACGGCGAGGAAATATCCCGGCAAAAACAGCTAGCGCCCAAGCACGGAGTGGTGCGATTTTGGGGACAAGAAACTTCATCCCCCACTCGGGGAAAAGGACACTCGGGAGCGGTAGCTTTTGGTGCACTTTTCGGCCCGCTGCATAAGCTCTCTCTCTCTCTCTCTCGCCGCCGTTTGATCCTTCAATCCGGTCCCAACACGGCACAACCACAACCACCGGGACCGTGGTGCTGTTTACCATCCGGCCCTGTCCACGGGGTGCGGCTTTTTGTACCCTTCGGCGTTGTCTCTTGTCTTCCTTTTTTTGTGTTTTAGTGACCGTTTGTTCTTTTTTTCCCCGCGTTCCGAGGGTTGCGAAAGGCATTTGTCCACCCACGGCGCGTATGGTGCCACCGACGGGTGGCAGCAAAGTTTGTTAAAAGAAAAGCACAGCACCAAAAGTCCCGCGTCGGTGGTCCTGCAAAGAAAAAACAAAACCACGTTACGAGCGCCATTTTCCACCAAAAGGCTTGGCCACCGCGCGGATAGTGGCTTATGAATAATGAATTCGTGATCGCTCGGGAAAACGCGGACCGACCGGCGTCCGTGGTGACAGTTTGTCCGGACGAAAAAAAACGCGCGCGAAACAAATGCCCACTCCCGCCCGAAAAATAGCCGCGTGGGTGGATGGGTGGGTGGGTGTGCAGTTGACAGGTCGTGCGTTAATTTGAGTCATAACTATGTTTACATTGTAGCAGCAGCGGGCGCACTATTTCATGTCGCGTGCGCGCGGATAACAGCAGCAGCAGCAGGACGAAAGAGAAAGAAAAAAAAACGAAAAAGAAAACAGCGCCCACAAGGACCAAGGGACACAATGCGAAAAAAAGACACACACACACACGCAACGAGGGTCAGAAGCGCAAGGACGCAGCGTGAGTGATGATGCGTAAAGTGAACAAATGGAAAACGACCAAAACAAACTGTGCTGCAATCGGCGAAAGGGGTTGAAGGTTGATGGGTGGAAGGATGCGGAGAAGGAGCAGCAGGAATCAACACTTGGTGCATTTCGAATCTGCCACAAACACACACACACACACACACACACACACACACACACACGCATACGCGAGTGTGGCAGGAGCATATTTGAATTTTCTGTAATTTTCCACATTCTCATCCACACGGTCTGCGCACTCGCTCACTCCTGTAGCCTCGTGTTTTCCTTCTCACTCACTCACTCTGTTAAGCAGCCGACAATAACCACCCTTAGCAACGCGCTGGTAACGTGGTGTGAGTTGGTTTGCTCAGTAGGCATAAGCGAGACAGCACGCACGCCGAACGAAAGGACGAAAAACATAAGAAGGCAAAATTGTTTTTATCTGTTTGGATGGATTTATCTCCTTCGGCGGCCGAATCCGGCGTGCCAAACAAGCGCATCACAACGTGTACCATGGGCACGGTCCGCTGTGTGTGCTCTGGCCCATCCCAGCCGTATCGGCAGCGGCCACGCGGTGCCCGCAAGATACGGCGAGCGAGATAGGGAATTAATATTCCATAAACTAAATCTTCATCCTGCGTGCGTGCCCCGGGTTCCCGTGGCCGTTTGTCCCGCGCGCAAGTCCCGCTGTGCGATAGTGGCACAGGGTGGTGCGCCCGAAGGACACGGTGAAATAAATTGCACATAAATAATTCATCAATTAAAACTTCTTGCTGTTTGCGCGCGATACAGCGCTTCTCTGCTTCGGTGTATCGTTCGCTTTGCGTGTGCTGTCGGTCTCTCTGTCACTCTCGGTTCGATTGACCGTTGTCTCTCCTGCTCTTGCCCACGAGAACCGACAGCATAAAGCATAAAGAAGCGAGGAGCAAGAGAAAAACAAAATGCTTAAAGTACCGGCGAATGAAGTTTGCGCGAGTTTCGAGCGGCATTGCGGACTAACTTGTTTCCGATCTTGCCATCGGCCGTCTGGGGGTCATGGTTGGCAAATGTTGCCGATGCAATCAATCGGATGCGCAAGAGGCGGCAAATTTGCTGGGTGTTATGCTACAGAGTTGGCCCCGCAACCGAAGCGGACAGGTGATTTTTAACGAACTTTATTGTTGGTTTTTCTTCGGCGTGCTACCGGCAACCTTGTTTCGGTTGCGCTACATTTCAGTGAATATTTTAAAGGATAATTTAGTGTTTAGAGCGTCAGGTGTTTTCGGTTTTATGTAATGGCATGAGATGGTTTAATTTATTTACGGTTTTCTCAGCGATAAGCTCAGGTATAGTTTTGAAAACAATACTTTCATTGCTTAAATGTAAACAAACCCATGCACCAAAACAAAAACTAAATATTTCCCCGAAACTGGTACAATCCAAGGAGCCCACGTTTCAGGTACACCCTGTGCGAACGCGCAGCCTACTGCAAACAGGACGTCAATTTCGGTCTCGAACCCCTCGCTGCTGGCGACCGAATTTCCTGCACACCCCTTGGGTTGGGTCCCTTTTTCCTTTTTTTTTTCTCTTTCCTCCAGGCCCAGTGTAAACATCCTTCACCAGCGCACCGGCAAACGCGCCCGGAATGAATCCTGCTGCCTTGCTCTACTTTGTACCAGCACAGTCCATCCTCTTGCTCACTCTTCACTCAAGCTCGTCCGGTTGCAAGGTTCACTATCGTTCGCCCTACGGTGTTACACACTTCCTGCTCCGGGTATCCGGCAAGGGCGCAGCATAACGCAAGGACACGGGTTCCATACATAGGGCCCGCGGCATTTCAGCCACCCGAAATCGGTTCTTCGCGGTGCGTTCTCGCTCGCACGCGGGTTGAACATTCGCCTACTTCGCTTCGCTTGCTTTTTTTAACCATCCTTTTTTTTTCACCACTCACTATTCCCATCTCATTCGCACTCGTGCTTCAGAACCCTTCAGCAGGATGTTCGTGCCTTCTCGCTCACTACCGTGCGCGCGGTTGCGGTGGGTTTTTGGTGCCTTTTTTTCCCTCCCCGTTTGATCGTAATTACATTACATATTAAATGAAGCACCCTCTCGCGAGGGTGAGAGTGTTGCCGACAACATGTGCACTGCTGTGAACTGTGCCCGCTAGCTGTTGGCTTCCTCGAGGGCCTCGAAGGTCCTGAAGGTCCTGAGATCTCGACGGCTGATAGTGTGTGCTCGTTGACGCGCGCTTGTGACCGTGTGGGTGTGTGTGCACCTGATCCACACGGCACCGCGTAGGTGGAGCATAAATGGAGAGCTTTTTGGCGGCTAAAAACGACCCCTTAACAAATGATGATAAGCGAGGAGTCGGGGGCAGATTGGCAGTCGGCCGACGGTTGCTGGTGGGTGGAAGAAATGGTGTTCGGCAAATGTTAATATTTTATTGCCGGTACGGGGGGAGGGGGTAGGGACCGCTCGAAGCGGGGGATTGATAACAATTTGGTAGATTGAAAATTAGGCAGATTTGCCGGCGGTGTTTGAAAGGCGACGGGTGTTGGCGTTCGGTTGCAGACAATTGCATTTTATCGTTTAGATAAAGTTTTCCGACCATCGTACCCTCACACTGATCGGTTAGAGGGGAGAAAGCGCGCGTGGGTGGGTGTGTAAGGGGAGAGAGAACAGCGTGTGGGCAAAACGAATTTACGGCCAAGTTTGCCAAGCTGCCTGCCAAGGGGAAGATATGAGGCCACACACATGCCCACGCTGGAATAGGGGATCCAAGTTCCAGACAATTCAATTCAGCTTCGTTCAACCGTGCTTCATGCTGCTGGGTGGGATGAAGCTCGCCTTTTTGAGTGTAGGAGTTTTCCCACTCTCTCTCTCTCTCTCTTACAGGTCGTTTTTCTTAAATCACTGTCAGGAATTTTATCCCGCACACGGTCTACGTATTACGAGGCTTTTGGGGGAAACTTTTCACACGCGTGTACGGGCGGTTTTGCGCCTTTACGTTATGGCGCTTTAAGATTAAACCGAACACGCGTAAGCTTAACTTATTGTACTATCGCGGCTTAATTAGTCGCTTCACCTGATTTAACGCGCTTGCGAGGGCGGGTTTAATGGTTTCCAAATTAATTATCTTCATATTTCATATGCCCCATGGCGCGTGTTGCTGGAAAAGTGGCGCTAAAATCTTCATCTTCACCTTCACCGAGTGCCGCCGTAGGAAGGAGTCGTAAATTTTAATTAAGTTCGATCACATAAACACCTCACCGCCGTCAGCAGTTGATACGCTTTTATTTACCAGCCCCGTCCCCGATTGTGAGCCTTTTGCAAAATGAGAGCCCAATCTGGCCGTACACTGGTTCCCCATTTCGTTGGTGCGCTTCCGAGCCGGGCCAGTTCATAACTTCGACCACAATTACGAGGTTTTCCCGTGCCGTGGACGCCCTCCAGCGTCACCGGAACCGCAACAAAAGGCCCCATTTGGAATGGCCCGTGATGGATGATCGTCATTTCGACAGGTTCACGATTTCACCGTTCCCAGTTCGCCTGCCCGCCACGCGATGCATTAGTGATGAAGGCGCACATGTGTACGCGTATCGATTCGTTCCACCCGCCCAAGGACGACGGATATCCTTGCGTTAAAGTAGCAGATGGCGCACCAATGGTTCGTGTGCTTCTTACCGCCGTCACGCAGAACGTCGGGTTGCATTCCACGGCTGGTAGGGCGGCGGTTTATGATTAAATTGTGGCGTGCATTTATGAGCAAGATACGGCTCCACAATCCAGCCGGGAGGCCCATTGTCGATGATAAATGGCAGTATCTGTTTTGCATAATTATTAATCTGCAATGCATGCATTATTTTAATTGCCTCCGCACACCGGGATGCCTCCGATGCGTTTCGGGAGGCTGCGAGAGTGGTGCGTTTCTGGGATTTAATGTGCGCCAAGAATCCGTACACGGAGAACACACTGTCGTCACATTCCATTCGTGGCAGAAGTGGGATTTTCGCTACCGCTTAAAGCAACCGCACTCGGGGAAATTGAAAAAACCTCCCCTGGTGGTGGGTGGATAACACATAATACCGTGCGATTGTGAAGCGCATAAAAGAATGCCGCTTTCACCGGTGAGGTTCCTTTTTTTTCGAGGTGCTTAGCTAATGGTTATTGTAATTCTTCGCTGCGGAAATGGGTGCTTCTAAAGCCCATCAGCCACTCACGGGAGAATGAAGCTCTGCTACTGTTTCTCGTCACCCCGTGGTTGGTGAGGGAATTTGCGACACGAGTTATCCATTTGCTTCGCCAATGGAGCCCACAAAAATGGCCCATTTCAGGGGAGCTCACCTTGCACTTTGCAACATGTATCTTTCCGTCACAAACCGTCACAATCACGGTTCACATCATCTCAAGAGCCGGTCCAGAGGAAGCGCGAGACATAGTTGCAGGCTCACAAATGGAACTTCGGGACGGCGTTGGGAAACTGAAACCACCCCGGGGTCATCAGCGAGGATTAGCGCCCCTAAGCGGTTCGCCATTTCGCGACCGATTGCATCCTATTCGGCGGACTTGGATTCGTGTACCTCACAAATCCCATCGCCGCCCAAATCGAGCGGAAAGCGAAGCGTATTTTGTTCCCAGGACCCCGTCGAGGTTGGAACGTTCGACTCCATTAATGAAGTTTTAAACTGCCACCACCTCGCACGGTATGCAATTACGTCTCCCAAAATGTGCGACCGAGCGCGCTCAAGAAGTCTCTCGACCGAAGGAACACGACACGGCGAACCGGCGGTTCCGTTCGAGGGACAAATTTCTCATGTCCGTGTCGCGATGATTCGATCGTTGGTCGATTTCCTCTGGGGGGATCCTTTCGTTGGGGGGATACGGTCCGGTCGGGTGCGTGGGAAGTAATGTTTCCGGTTGGTCGCATTTCGCGATTCCTGAGCGTTTTCCATCGTTCAGTCGTTGAAAGACGACGCGATGGATGGAAGATTATCTAGTGTCTGAGTGTCGGCAGAAGGGTAAAGTGGGAGGTGCATGGGTGGGGAGGGACGGGCGGGTGCTTCATTTCCATTCAATGCAATCCACATCTGACGTTCGAGAGACGTTCGTTTGCGACGTGGACCCACTGCCGTTGGGTTCGATTGGGATCGCTTTCGGATCGCTGGAAAGCGCCCGAAAACGGATGGAGCAGGGCATGAAGTACACGGCAGGGTGGGTGTGATTGAAAAGAATAAGAAGCTTACGGTTGCCAATGATTGCCAATGCTCGGGACCCGGACGGTCGATGAACGAAAGGAGTAAGAAAAAAAACAGGAAAGAAACATCCCACCATGGTGAGAAGCGAGCTAGTGAGCAGGACGCTCGTGAGATGAATCGCTCACGCGTGAGAAGTCGAGAACGTGCCGACGCGAAGTGGGTATTGATAATTTATGCGAAACGCGATAAAAGAGCTGGGCTGCAGACTCGCGCGGTTGTTGAAAAAAGGAAACGGAAAAAAAACCATGAAAAAAGGACGGACCTTGGGACCGATGTGGCGGAATTGCAGCACGCGAGAGTTCGTTGCATCGTCGTTTTATGAGCTGAGGTTTTTCCTGTGCTTTTTTTGTTGTTGTTTTCTTTTGCTGCTTATGCTACGTCTCAGGTCGGACGACGACGTGGCCGTTGAAGGGTAATTGCGGACGATGACGAATATTATTCGCTCCAGCAGCGAACCGTACACGTACGTGTCCGTGCATGACGAAGCACAACATACACGCCAGTCCGCCAGTCATTCCTGCCTTCTGCGCTGGGTGGATTTAAAGCCACCCCCCCTCCCCCGGGAAGCGTGGGGGTCAAACCACACACCCCCCCCCCCCTCTCAACGGTTCGTTCGAGTGGTTTTGGCGAGCGGATTTAGTATGCAGTATTATTGCATTAGCGAGATTTACATCTCGGTCGCTTCCGATCGCGTGGTTCCGCAACCGCTTCCGGATTCGCGTTCACCGGTTGGACTCCCACCACTTCCACCCACCCAAAAAAGGACCTCCTAAACACGCTCGCTCGCTCTCTCTCTCTCCTCCCACGCCGCCCTGGTGCCATGGAGTGCGCACAAAGAGCCGTTTGTCAATGGGGCATGATTTTCCCGGTTCTGACCACACACACACCGGATGCGACTCGGGAGCTGGAGTGTAGGATATGCGCGCCCGGTCAACGGTCTGTCGTGCAAAACCACACTGTAAATATTTATTCGGCTCAACTCCACCCAACGGCGATTTGTGCATGTGCATTGGCGGACCCCCCTTCAAGTTTGTTGCATTCATTTCTCGGCTGCAGTCGAGAACGAGCGGACGGAAATATCCGGATGATATGTGCCCGGTGTGATGAGCCGCTTCCCGGGCTCCCGGTATCCCGCATGAATTTGCGCATAATAAAATGAAGAATAGAAATAGATATCCGCCGGCGTGGACGGACTGGCACACGTGCGTGTATGTGTGCTCGAGTAGAGAGAGAGAGTAGGCATATCGGGGAAATTATTTCCTCACACGGTCCACTCGCAACCGTGTTAGTTCGCTGGTGGAGCGGTTTGAAAATTGCTTTTCCGCTTTCCATAAGTTTGCGCTTTCTCCCCGCTTGAACTGGGGATTCATCGGACGGTTTCTCGAAGAAATTTAATCATCCACCAAAATCCAATTCGCATTCACACACAAACACACTCATTTTATCGTGCGTTCTGAGGCATTGATTAAAGGTATTTATTCATCTCGCTTCTCTTGGGCTTTAAAAAAAGAAACGAAACTCTTAAGCGCTATAACACCCCCATTTAAACCGCTATCTTTAATTACACTTGCGGACTTTAAGGCGCTGTGACGCGCTGGAAAACCCAATACAAACGTGTGCAAAGCATTTAAGTGGTGCTTTGGCTTCCGTTCGTTCTCGGTAGGGGGAGAAGATTTCTTTTTTTTTTACCATCTCTATGCCATCCACCGCCCCCGTTCCGGTTCAAACATAAGCTCGAACAAAGTGTCCGCCTCGAAACATAAAATCGAACCCCGGGAATCAAACCATCACCCACAATGCGAGGGATTGGGGCCACTTTTCACCGTGCGACTAATTATCGTATCATTATCAGCGGCAATTAAAGCACCAACCGGCGGTAATTAACGCTATACATATATCCGCTTTTGTCTGGCACGCCGGTGGGAGGATACCCCATACCCTTAAGGATCCCTTTTCCCATCTCGGTTCCGTTGGACGTGTGATTCTTTCAGCCAAACGCTCTCAACCCATTTGACCCGACGATATCGAATCGAACCAGCGACATCTCGCGAGCAAGAAAGCGTGAAAAGCCGGCGGTACAGCAAAACGACGAAACCCAGACACCACCGTAAAGTTGGCAACAGAGAGAAGGAAGACACAAAAAAGCCAGCAGTAAAGTAAAGCAAAACGACACAAGAGCAGCGCAGTACGCCTCTGCAATTTAAATGCAACTGTGCAACGGGCGCGTGGAGCGAGGGATTGTTGGAATACAACAAAAAAAAAAGCGGTCCACTTTTGTCCGTGGCTTCGGTGCTTTCGGGGGTTTCGAGTTTCGAGCCGTGCGGGAGGCTGAACTGGAACAAGAAGGGAAAAAGGTCGGCTACAGCAAAAGGGTAGCGAAACGCGCGAAAGAAGCGGCACAGAGAAGCGAAAAGAACGAGCAAAAAAACAAAAAAAAACGGGTACATCAGCAAATGATACGAAAAACGAGCACGACAAGACAAAACAATACACATACACACACTTCTTCTTCTTCTTCTTCTGGGGGGGTTGCTGCTGCTCCACCATCCGATGGTGGGTGGTGGGTGGCGTTGGGGACCGGAAGGAAGCATGCCTTTCTCGCTCTCTCTCTCTCTTTCACCCTCTCATGGGTTTGGCAAGGGGTGACTTTCTGCTTGGCAAAGTGGCGCGCTTGGCACGTGTGTATGGAGCAGGCCTTTGTAGGGGCAGAAATCTTCAACGATTTTCTCGTGGTTTGAGGGCCGATAAACGGGGGGGGGGGGGTGATGGTGAGAAAGGGGCTTCAAAAAAAAAAAGGCCACAAGCATCACAATGCCCGCAAGGCCAGGGAGGAAGATGAAGAAAGCAAACCACCACCAGAGAGAGAGAGAGAGAGTGAGAGAGAGATTGCGAGAAAAACGACCCCAACGAATGCTCCAAGCCACACATACACAATAGCCCTCTCGCTGGAATGGGAATGCGAGAACGTGCGATTAACATTTCACATTATATTCAAATGGGAACACACGTACGTAATTACTCTTTTCACTTATTATCGTCGGGCGACGTTATCGAGCAGTGGAGCCCGCGCGCGTGCTGTGGGTGTTTGATATTTTTTTTTTTTTAGTGCGAGCAAAAACATGAAGAAGCAAGGAAAAAAATTGCAACACAATCCGTCGTAGCCGGCGCTGGAATCCCGTTGCCATGGGAAACGGGGTTGATTTTTCGCCACGCTCGCCGCCGTTCAGCCCGTGCTGCTTGGATGCAGTGAACACAAACGACTGTTGCAAATTTGGTGCATTTTAAGGGCCCAAGTCACGTCCAGGACGTCACCGCGTTGCATTTCGGTGCATTCCGCGGGCGTCGTGTGCATTGCACTGGGTCGGTTTGCGGCTGGGTGTCAAAATCGTGGCGTGGATGAGATGCGGTTTTTTTGACACCTCGCGCGCCATTGGATACAAGCGGGCGCAGGAAAATTGACACTCACCCGATTATGGGTGGGTGCATTTGAGTGCTTCGAGGGTCTTTATGCTAATGAGCACGCGCCCGTGGAGAAAACGATCCACCCGTTACGACGGTGGCGATGTAAAACGATTTGTAAACGATTTCGCTTTATATTGGTGAAGGGCGGTTTTTTTTTTCACAATCGCCGTTTGTTACAATGATTGAGCCCTTTTCTTTTGGAGGAAGGACAACCGAAACCAAGACACCCCAGGGCAAACATTTCGAAGGGAAAAGTAACATCACTTAGGGGTTGACGCGGAGAGAAGAAAATGGAAATTAATCTAAAGTTTTAATTACAATGTAACCGATTTCGAGCTGCAACTCAAGCTCAAGGATGACTCGGACAACGGGTTTGCCAATGTCCTTGCCGCCGATTGCCTGATCCCCTGATAAACACCCCCACTCACACACACACATACAACCGCTCTTCACGCTGTGCAAAGATTGGCCACCCTTGGGAAGGGGAGTTTTGGTTCGATTTTAGATCAATCGAACGGACCCGAACTAAATTTGCCTGAGTAAATATTCATCGGCGTAGTTAATGCTCCTGGGGAAAACAACCCCTTGTTAAATATTGATCGTCGAAGAGAGTGAACGAGAGAGAGAGAGAGAACGAGAGAATGAGTTGGGAAAATTACCGCAAGCAGCTTAACTAACCCACCCGAAGAAGCGTATTGATTTCGCAGCAACAAAGGCCCCATTTTCTTCCGTTCGATGTCCTCCCCCGACACAACGAATGGCCGGCGTTGGCGTTGAGCTTCACCAAGCAGAAGGGCTTTAAATTTCGTCCATAGCCGACGCGTTGTTAAAGGGCACACAGGATTCACCGGGATTCCGAGCGGGTTGTTTAGCTAAAAAAATTTCCATTCCCAGCGGCATTCGAGCGGCAGCTTTCGGTCTGCTATCACCGGTTTGCCGCATTCGGTATGCTAATAAAGTGAGAAACTATTTGCTCAAGAATGCCCTCCCCCCAACCTCCCACGCAGTTCTCTCCTCATTTGGTAATGAGATCGTTCGGCAAATAAGGAATGCTGGTGCGGTACCTGCCGCACGCAATACGCGGGTGTCAAATTTGAATGAAAACTCAAATCGATCTCGTAAACATCGCACGAAAACTAAAGCCACCTTTCGCCTGGTGGGTGGCTTTCTTTCCCCTTCTTCGCCGCTTAGTTAGCATGCCGAAACGTGCCGACAAAGTTTGCGCGTTTTCGATCTCGCGATGGCGCCGATTTAATTGAATAAATTGACAGATCTACAATCTGCGCCTGGTGGGTTGTCGCCCACGATGGTTTTCCCCACGAGAAGTGATGATAACATAGGAACGTGTGGGTGGGTGGGGGTGGAAAACCTACCCCATCCTCCAGCGTTTTGTGATGAGGGAGTTTTCCCAGCTTGTTCGCTCGTGTCGAATGGTAAGGAAAACTTAAACTTTAACTAGCTAGCGCACTAATTTGCTCGGTTTTCGGGGACAAACAAAACTACGAACACATGACACATGTCCCCGCTCCTGCCTCCTGTGCCTCGTGTTGTCCTTCAGGACACACGCCGTGACACGGTGAGATGGCATTAACGAGATTAAGTTTTCCAAACCCCGGGGGCTTGTTGGCGTTTTCCCAAAGCGAGGAGCCTCGGCAGCCCAAGCCCAGCGGGAGAACAAGCTCGAGCATCGATTTTTGCCCCATGGGGTGGGCCACCCGTTTTTCATCCCCCCACACCCAGAACACCGGGCAGAAATTGGAAATTATTCCATCACTGCGCTGCCGAAATGAGTGGCGGCAGGAAAACTTTTGAAGTACGACCAAAAACCTTAGCTCGTGTACCGAGAACGGGGCCCACGGGCGGATGAAATGTTTGATGAAAAATCGTTCCCGAAAAGTTTTCCACCGCCCCCGCCACGTTTCCCATTAATTTTCCTCCCGAGACCTACCCTCTCTCTCTCTCTCTCTCATCACAACGCCACTGATGATGATGGTGATGATGATGATGATGATGACGATGGTCATGCGATTCATTTCAGCCCAGCTCAACCTGATTGAACCGGCAGCCCGTCGCGGCCCACCGACGGCACTCTGCTTGCATTATCACGATGGTCACGATGCGGGTGGGAGTGGTTCTCCCCACCTTCTCCCCATTCCACCACCACGCAACCGAGTGCCTGGTACGAAAGCATAAAACCAACCCAACCGTAACCATCACCGGGAGCAGCATGAAATATCGTCAACATTTCATTCTAATTAATACTAATGCCAGTTGACGACTGGAACCCCCCCGCACTCTGGTCTTTTTCCCAATCCCTTCCGGGGAACCCAACCGGGAAAGAATGCTCCCGTGAGGGTTCTCGAAGGGCTACGTGAAGAGAAGAAGGGAGAGAGAGAGAGAGTGAGAGCGAGAGTTCGAGAGATGTCTCAAGAATGGGCGCGATTTAACGCTGAGTTGCACACGACAGTGCCGGTTATATTTCATCGGGCGTGGGAGGGTTTTGATTGCGGCGTAAGATGAAGCGGGCCTTATTTGGGTGGGGGCGCACCCGTGCTGGAGGTTTTTCGAGGACGATTTTGATTCATTTCATCTCGCATTTTCCGCCTGCCGAGTTCGTGCTCATTTGTCTCCGCTCTGCTACATCATCCTGTTACGGGTGAGCGTAATTCGAGTGATTGCTTCTCACCACAGCCTACTATGTTTTGGCGCGGTCATTAGGACGTGCCATTTCCTTGAGGTAATAAAATAAGCTGTTACTTTTACGGTGGCAAAATTTGCACCCCACTGTACACCGGCCTGTACACTGGGTGCAGCACTGTCACCATGGTAACGCGATGGAATCTGGTACTTTGATGGTTTGATTTCGATACGCCCTTTAAAAAAAGCCCTTCCGTTTGGTTAGTTCGAGCGTGACACTTGTTTTCCGACACGGTGCGAGTTGCAACCGAGGCGTCAAGCCCTGGGAAGTGGCCATGTGACGATTTGCGTTTGCCCGCCGGACGAGCAGCCAAGTTTGCGCGGCTAATTAGCACCTTCTCTCCGTGGCGGAAGAAGCAGGGCTTTTTTGGGCTGTTTGCGTTTGTGCTGCTGAGTTTAGGAGTTCCTTCCTTCCGAATGGGAGGCTGTTTGTACTGGCCTCAAAACGGGCATTCCATTTCAATGAGGCTCCAAACAATTTGTAAACGCAAAACCAAATAGATGCGCAGGGGATTGGAAGGGTTTATTTTTTTAAATTTCGTAACGTTCGTAATTCCTGGCACGTTTTGTGAAAACACTCCCTTGCTCCGGTAGGAAGTGAAAGTATTGTTGTTTCCTTCGAATTTATGGCGTCTTTGGGCTAATTTATATCGCGCAAAGCGGAAGCGGAATTTTGAATCCTCTTTTAATTGGTTTTTGAAATGCGCCTTTTGCAGCAGTTTTACGTAGCTGGAAGCAAATCGTTTCGTGCCTTAGTTTACGAGAGCAATCAATTAGCATCCCTCCCCTCCAGCTCATTTTACGACCCGTTTTAACCCGTAACTCTGACTCACCATCCCTTGTAGATGGACAGATTAGAGGGAGAGACGCTTTTTTTTTATTCTTCTCTCTCTCTCTCTCTCTCTCTCTCGAAAAGAATTCACATTATTTCCTCGACAACATTATTTGCTCGGCACTCTCCACCATCATCTAATCGAGGTTGCTGTAATATAATAAAAAAAAATGGCTCTAACATTCAAATGAGCAACGCCACAGCTGCCCGCTTGTCTCGGGGCTCAACCCGCCCTTTTTGTGCCGATTAAAGCCGCTCCCTCTACTCGGCTGACGTGCCGTCCCGGAAGTCGAAAGCTCAATTGCCGCCACTTGTTGCAAAACCGATCGTTAATGCGGGGATCAATAGTGTGTCGTCCATCGATGACGATGATGCTGGGGTGCCACCACCGTCTACGACGACGACGACGACGATGCTGCTGGTGCTGCTGGTGATGGTGGTGGTGCGAAAGTGTCCATCATACCGGCGGACTGCATTCGTGATGCTAATGGACGGCAACTTAGCACTTAGCACTCGGCAACCGACCTGACCGACCCTGTTCCTGCCTGCCAGACCCCTTTTCGGTTCGCGCGACGGAAGACAGATTTTCCACATCATTGCCACTCGAACGACATGTCCTCATTTGGAGGGTGGGGAGGAGAATGGGGGTGGGCATTTGTTTGAGGAGCCTCCCGCACTCGTGCGGGGATGAAGCAGCGACGAACAGTGTTTAAAATGCACTTCGTTTCACCAGAATGGGAAGTGAGTAAAAATGAACGGAGCAAGAAAAGCAAAATCTAGTAACCCAGGACGGTGAGGGAGGTGTGGGTGGGGAAAAAAGGCCACAACAACTCCCCCACAAACGGCGGGGGTGATGTTGCATTAGCATCACCCTTTCGTGTATCGTGAAAAGCGAGAGAGAGAGAGAGAGAGAGAGAGAGAGAGCCCCATCCCTTGCGTACTATCGATAGAACAGAGAAAATCACTCTTCTCTCTTTCTCTCTCTCTACATCTCTCTCTCTCTCTCTCCCTTTGCCCGATGCAGTAAATGCGTGCCGGGGCTAATGTTTCACTTATGTTACGGTTATGCTCAAAGTCCCTGGGGGCGATGTCTTTATGGCGACGTTGCCTTCCGTTCGCCCGGCGCATGCATGGGGAGCCTTACTGGGGAGCTTTTTTTTTTTTATTACCTTTCTTCTCGACATTCCGTCCGAGCGAAACGGGGGTGCACTTCGTGGACGGTGGATGGCGTCTCCAGACGCCCGAGGGTTGGGAGCGAAAGAATAAAACCCCATAAATATGTTATAATCAGCATCGGAAAACCGGCTGGGAGGTTGGTTGCCGGTTCGCTTCCGGAGTTCATCTTTTAACTTTATTGTGCTCCCTGCTCTCTCGCGTGGTGGTGTAATTTTCGCGTTCCGATGCCAAAATGACACCCAGTACCCCGCTGTAGACGAAAAAGGAAAGTAATTGGTACCCTCCGGGAGAGGTGGTTGAAATAGAACGCACCTGCTCCTGGTGTGGAAAAGAACTGCTTCCGGTTCGTTTCGACGGCGATGCCATTATCGCGATGATCAGATAATTTGTCTCCACCGTCTTCGTAAAGATTTCCTAGCGACCCATTTTTTTTTTTCGGGCACTAATGCGCGGGTGGTGGCGCAAGGGCACGCAAGGGTGAATAAAGTAGGATTTGACGGCAGAAAATAACAACATCACTGCCCGATTTGCTGGTGCGAGCATATTGTGGTGGCAAGGGCGTGATGGCGTGGCACAGTGGGAGAAAACTAAAATGAAGCGAGATGAGAAGGCGTTGTGATTACTGAGAAAACAAGTACAGAGATCACGAAAGTAGACGGCGCGCGAAAGGGCCGTCCCTAGGATGGGTTGAAAAGTGCCGGGAAGTGACGGTTCATTTTTTTTTACTACCCAAGGGAATGGTATGAAACAGCTAACTTGGATCGGAGTCAAGATGTATTTTGACAATTCCAAGCTTTGCTCAACGTAGTAGGCCATGCAATCGGTATTATGATATATACAAACTTTGAGCTATTCAGGGTTGTGAAATAAATTTAAAAAAATCTACTTTATATCCCAAACATAAACCAGATATAACGAACGCAATATTTGATATTTTTTCCACTTCCACTCGCTCTCAAGAAACGCACCACATCTTTCGGTCACTTATCAACCGCCTGAAGAATGCTGATGATAAATAAACAACACGAGTTGCATGCCGGCTTGACGGAGCTGCCAATGATGATGTTGGATGTTGGCTGCTGTTGCTGCTGCTGCTGTTTCCTCACCAAACGGTCGCCCTTTCAGGCCTGTGCTGAGCCGAGGGTGAACGAGAAAGACGTGAACCCAACGGAACGCACCATTTCAACCACCCTTTGCCTCAACGGGAACCCCGCGAGAAGCGAGAAAGATCAACACGCAACGGGGAAGATGAAAAAGTGTTGAAAATCGTAGACACTCTCCTTCGCCTTGGCTGAGCGATTACTTTCGAATTAGGCAAGGCAAGAAGCCACCCCCGTGTGTGTGTGGGTGTTTACACAGCCTCGGGAAGGCAGATGGGAAACAATAATACCGGCCAGGCTGGCCAGGGGGGCCTTCGGAAATACAAAGGAAAAATCTACGCGTTGTTTCACACTACAACTCGAACCCGCCGAACTGCGCCGTGGTTGGAGAACCGCGTTTGGCGTTGTAAGGATGGGGAGAAAAAAGGGAAACTCCACAGGGTTGGAGGGGGAATTCAGAAGGGCTTCGTTTGCATCAAAGTTTCGGGCCGCCGGGATCCGCCGGGCTAGGCGTCACAAAAGGCCATAAAGCACGGTTTTATGAATCCGCTTTCTTCGACGATGGATCAAACCCCACGATCGGCGCACGGTGCCCGCGGGCCGTGGGTGTTGAAGGTTTTTGGTTGAGGGATTCAAAGCCTAGGCAACACGCCGAAGGACGGAGCTCGTAAAAAGTTAAGTCGCGGTTCGGCACAATGTGTGGCCTTCGAGGCGGCGATGAAGCCGTGTGTGCTAGGGTGTGCGGTTGATTTCATTGATTTATTGCCGTTGCTGATGAAGCTGATGAGCTGTGCTCTGGGGAGATGAGTTTTTTTTCTTGTGTGTGTGTCTTGTCTTTATACGCTTCTGGCTCAAATGTCTCGCAGGTACTAAACTTCCTCATGGGAGAAGGAAAAATAAACCCTCGGGAAGGCGTTTGTGGTAAGCTTTTTTTTTTTAAAGCCGGAATAAAGAAGCATACGCAACGCTATGCAGATTTGAATGTATATATTTGTGTTGACCCAAAAAGTTTATTTATCTCACTTTTAGAAACCAAAAATAAAAAGGTGTTTCAAAGAACTTTTATTTAGAAGTAAACTTTACTTGTGAAAGCGAGTCATTTGTATGCTTTTGGCTTTGAAATCAGCTCATATGCCGCCTAAAGTATAACTAAAAAGCTTTACTTGAAGCATTCGAAAGATTATTCGTGAAAGAATGCCCACTAAAACCCCCTTACAAACGTGATTAGAATTCTTTTTGTTTAGATGTGATATGCTCGTTATATATCCTTATCTGTAACAGCTTCAATCCACTCGGTTGTATGCCTTTATAAAAGTTGTTTCGCCTCAGATTCATAGCTCAACAGCATTTATTTTAGGTTCAAAACTCCCCCACGATTCGTTAGCTTCTTCCGAAACATTTCACAACATCCAACCGAATCTTCGGCACAAAAATCCGCAAACGCTTTCTTGACAAATGCGGCAGCTTATTCAATATCAAACTTTGCCACGGCGCCCGAGCCCATAATTGAGCATCCATCATACGGTTTAATATGCGCCTTGGCGTCACCGACGAAACGCGTCCACACCATAAAAATCGACCTCAGTCCGGACCTGGTGGCTGGAGCATAAATGTTCGTACATATTTCTCACCAGTCATTCGATGTCGTCGGCTCCGGTGGTTATCCCATCCGGCACTGGTGGACGATTTCGCAATTCGCCGCGCACAGTGCAACGTGACGGAACGGAGCCCACCCAAAGATAAGCGACCCAAGCGCTCTGGGATGGGAAGGTGAAAGCCAAAACCAAACCAAACCAAAAAAAAAAACATACATATATACAGGGGCTGCCACGGTGGACCCAAAATCGGGGCTGAGCTGTCGCACATGGTTTTTATGGAGCGCCACCGAGCGACGGATAATAAACTGGAACCCATTCCGGTTCCCGGGAAACCAACCTCCGGCGATTCGTACAAAGAAGCGATTCGAGCGGGCATTCGGAAGAAAAAAAACACACGTTTTCGTCCAACTTTTCGTCCCGAAGCCTGCCACTGCTGCTGCTACTGCTGCGTCATGATTTATAATGTCCGCCTTTTCTTTGCACGGCCCAGCCGAACCATCAATTTCGATTGGATTATCTGTGTTTAAGGATGGAACAAAATGACGCACCCCGGGTCGCAGGGGTTCCTGCTGATGCTGGTGGATTTTGTCTCCCTTGTGGCTCCGTTGTGTTTTGCCAGTCGCGCTTCAAGCCTTCAATCACGTCGTGCCTCGATGGCCAGTGGATAAGTTTTGGTCGGTATTTTTCGGACACGATTTTTCCTCGTGGGGCGGAACGGCTACCGTGATTTATCGGAGTGACTCTGCTGCTGCCCACCTTTTTTTTTTTGGCCAGCGAGGTTTGACAGACGAAAGCTCTCCCGCGCGTGGGAGGATGATGTGTTAATAAGAGCCCGAGAGAAGAAATTACTCCCACAGCACGGGCAGCGGTCCGAGTGGGGCGTAAGTGCCATCCGAGGGTTGTTGGCGTAATGAACGCAATAAAATAAACAATTAATTGAGTTGGGGCTTTCCGTGGTGACGTGTGCGAAAAGCCCGATGGATTGTTACGTGCGGGTGTCACTTCGATGGGTGTCGTTACTTTAGTTGGAAAGATTGAACCACTTGAGGGAACTGGCATGGAGACAATCGTTGGAGATGCAGTGGATTAGTTCCGGGGACATTCACCACAAAATGGAGTCCTGATGTGATGGAAAAATGCTCCATTGTGGGGTTTAGGATACGCTACATGTTTATCATTCTCGAGCACTGGAAGGCTATTGGAAACATTCATGGAAGTCTTACCATTATGCAAGAAAAAAAAAAGGTTTAAATATCGACTTCAAAAAGAGTGCTATTATCTGTTTTTTCTGGAATGTAAAAATTAGCTTTGCTTCAATCTACTCGAACAGTTGCTAGACCTCAGACATAATGTCAGTGTTATGAAATTTCATCTGAAAATTAAGCTACCAAGCGATTACTTTCACCTTCCGAAGTTGGGTTGAAATCCTTATAAACTCAAGTAAATGCGAAACGTTGGGGAATAAAAATCAAAAACTTCAGCGCGTTTTCGTCAATCTTTCGAGCTTCCGAGAGTCCCTCAAAATCCCATTCCCATTCCAGAACACTGCCGGAACAAAACCCAGCCATTACGCTTAAATCGGGCTCGTCAGCAACCTCGCGCACCCCTGCTTGGAACGCTTGGAACAGGAGCTCGTTTGCATCCGTATTGGCCGTTTGCTCCCCCCAACCCCCACCCAAAAGTCAAACCACCCCCCTCCCCACCCACCCAAATGCGGGTGATGTCTGCTATATATATTTTAAAATGTTTACTCAGTCCTTTCACCGGGTGGACCGACCGTGTCGGTCGCTCGAGAGCAAATAAGAAAAATCGATCCCCGATCCGATTGTCCGTTCGCCGGTTGTTCCGCATCCTGGGAAAACGAATCCCACCCCTTCCTTTTTTCCACCCAGATCTCCAGAAGAGGGTGGGTGGGATGCACCACGTCCTCGTGCCGGACCCGCGTGACCGGTGGCATTCGGCATTCCGGGCACGTTTTGTTTTGTTTATGCGAAACGTAAAACGTCCTCACCCACGACGTCTAACATCGGCTAAACGACGACGACGACGACGACGGCGTGGGTTCCGTGCCACCCTGGAAGGATGGCACGACCCTATAATGGCTCGCCACTTATAAGGGAACGTCCAACGGAGGCCGATTCGCTTGTTTTGTCAATCTTCGCAAAGCTTCCCGGGTACCCCGGGCTTTCGAGGACTCCCTTGGTCTCTCTCTCTCTCTCTCTCTCTCTCTCTTGGTCTGATTTTGCTGCTCCTGGTACCCCTTTTTCGTACCGAAAAACCCCCACCGACCGGGATGTGCACCTGGGATGTCGGTGAAATCCCTCATCAAACACGTTCCCGTATCGATCGTGGCCGTGGCCCAGGATGTCGTTAACCTTCGTTTAGCTTCTGCGGCAGCCAAAGTCAAAGTGTCAGTGAGAGTCCCGGGTTGTGCTAAAGGGATGAATGGGAGGGGGATTAAGGCTGCAAGGATAAAGACCCGCCGCCTGATGGTTTAACCCGTCCCGTGCCGTGTCGTGATGGGGGTGAGACCCCATCAGCAGTTTTGGATGGGACTTGACGCCATTCGAAGGGCAAGACATTGTTAGCGATTTTTTGTGTTGAAATATTTATTCTACTCGATTCGCTTGCATTTGGGGACCGGGGATTTTTCTTTTGCATTCTTTTTTTTTTGGCATTTTCTCCACAATATTCGAGACAATCTGGTAAGATTGTCTTCAAAAGGGCGCTCGTTTCGTTGTCACGATTTAGCAGCCCAAAACGAGCGATGAATAGTATCGGTTTTACTCCGCTGACAAAAGCAAAACCAATTAAAAGTAAATGACCCATTCACGAGAGAGAGAGAGAGAGAGAGAGAGAGAGAGAGAGCGCGAACAAAGCGAATGATTCATGCAGCGTGCATCAAACGCACCAAACGTACTTCACGGCTCATTGCGTCATTTGCAGGTCGCGCGGGCTTTATTAAAAAAAACCGCCTTTCGCTCGTGAATGGTGGGTGAATAATTCCATTTCAACCACCGGCTATCCGAGCCACGACAAAACGCCGTCATTGGCGATTCGTCATTAAGCATGTGGACGGTTTTGAGGGCCGATATTTAAACCATCGTAAAATTGACGACCCTTCGATTCACCCACCCTGGGGTGGGAATTTCCCCAGTGTTTAATCCATTCGACCCCAGCTCGACGGTCAATAAATCGGTTGGAACACCCCCAAAAGGTTGAGAACTTGCGGGAGGGTGAGCATTTATTTTACGAGCCCATTCACACGGCGGTGGCGGTTTGGAGCTGGTGATGGGTAATTTTTATATCACTTTGTCACGTAACGCCACATCCAGTTTCCGGTGCAGCGTGGTGGCGTAATTTTCGAACACCACCAGCCAACCGAGGGAAGTAAGATGTTACCCAGAGGGTGATGTCGTAAGCGCGTTGTTTCATCAATCGTTACGTGTGCACAACCAAAAAGCTAGCAAAAGCAAAAAAAAAAAGGGCCACACAAAACACCCAGCAAGTGGACAAGCGCGAAGTGTTGTTTCTCCAGGCCAGGGAATCATGTTTGAATTCCAATTGAACCGAATGGCTCCGGCTGATCTGGTCCGGTGGTAATGTGCACCATAAACTGCGGCCTACATGCACCGTCTCGGCTGGATCGGTTCGAATGCGCTGGTGCTGCGCAATTAGTCGCACGTTTTTGGCGTGTCGAATCTCGCAACTTGCACTTGCACTCTACGCGCGGAGAGCTATTTTTATCACCCAACGGGGGCGCAATTTTGCGCCCGTTGCTAATTCCGCTGCGAATAGCGTCGGGATTATTCAATTTCGCTCAAGGTGAACGGTGCCAGCATGAATGCATACGTCGATAGGCTGGCGGTGAATTTTATGCCCTTTCGTATAGCTTGTCGTACAGGGCAGTGTGGGAATGCATTCACACCTTTCCCATTGGATTCTCGGAGGCTTATCGGTGTGGAGTGTGGGGTTGAAAAAAATCACCCAACAAAGCGTCAGAGGCTCACGTGTGACCTCGAGACGGCGTGCAAAACCCATTCGCCGATGCTTACGTGGCGTTTTCGTGAGCAGTGAGCAGCTTGTTTGATGAGCTGTCACTCACCTTGCTCACTACTGAGCGTGGTGAGAAAATTGGTGTGCGAGTGAGATGCAAGATTTTCATCTCGCTGGGGAAGCATAAACTCAAAAAAACCCTTTGGGCTTGAAAACGCGAATTGAAAACAGGCTGTTCAAGCGTGGCAAATACTTGCGTTCGGTTTCTAGCGGATAAAGAAATAACCCTCGACGAGGGTGAAAAAAAAACTTCCTGGAAGAAAATGGTAAGGAAGCACACGAAGGAGAAAAAATCGTACCAAAATGCTTCCACGTGAACGCTGCTTCCTTTTTTTCACACTACATTCGCTACCAATCCAACCCAAAAGTGTGGTGTAATTTCTTCCCATCCTCGCTGCCAGAGGGGTTGCGCTCGAGCGGAACCCTTTGGGAATGTTTTTGCGCGTAAAACAACGCCACGGCCGGGTTTATTTTTTTTCTTCTCTCATCTTTTTCCTCCCAGCAGCAGCGGATAGCGTGGTTTGTTCTCCACGTTGTCATTTTCAATTTATTTGTGATCGACCGAACCCGGGCAGCCACGAGATTCCCCGTGACAAGGGACGGATAAAGCTGTCAGGGAAGGCTTCCCTTCATTCTTTTTTTATACACGGTCTTGTTTTCCCTCCATCCCCCGAGAACAGGCACGACAGCGGAATCTCGGCCGTCAATCGGTGGAATCTTGTGCGGTGTCTCCGGCGGTGCCCAAGCAAATAAGGCTTTACTTCAGCACGCTCCGGAAGGTGCGCTGGGTTTTCGCAAACCGTGCGCCGGCCAAAAAGGTGATAAAGGTGATTCGGGCCACTAAAAGGGTTTGCGTTTTGGATGTTGATCCCAAAGTTGTGCCTGATCGCAGAGAAAGGATTGCGTCAGCGATCAAGTGGCAACGAAATAATGCCCTGGCAGGTATTAGTGCTGAGCCTCCGAGTGAGATATTGAATCCGTGGCCTGACAAATCAGGATTCATCGAAGCTTTATAAGGGCTTGGCCGGCGGCGTGATTTAGGGTGGCTGAAGCTTATTAATTCAATCCGTATTAATTGCGGCCAGGATTGTGAACAAAATTGATTGATTCGATTGCTTGATAGAATGCGAAGCAAGCTATCCCTTGGGAAGAAATGGCTTGTTCTTTATATGCTCACCAACCAAAAAAAAACGAAAACCAGGGTCCATCAATAACATCTCACGAAACGAAACACCATGTCCAGACCAGATGTGCCGGATCGGGTTCGCTTCCGTTTCCTCGCCACTGTCCGCACAATTGATGATTGAATCGAACGACTAAAAACGTTTGCCGGGAAAATTCCCGCACGCGAGTCGAACGGAAAGGCGACGGCTAAACATTTCCACCAACTCGCGACGGAGCGCTGGTACGTGTCATTAATTTCCTGCTCGGAATTTACCCCCCATCCACCCACGCGCGGGAAGGGAAGGTGGCCATTTCTTTATCCCCTGCACGCGTGCACACGGCAAGAACAAAGCGCCACCACCGCTCCACAAGTCGTTCACTATCTTTTCGCCCGACTGCACTCCGACAATCGATACGCTTTGTTCGATCATGGTGCAGCCACTGGTTTTTGAAGGGTGGAAAACGAGGGAAAACTGGGTGTTTTTTTGCAAGGCATCCTTATCCAAATTGGACGCCAGCTTCCGGTGTACGCTCCGGTGGAGCACATCATTTATCAGCCGAGCTGAAATGAGGGAGAAATGGCGACTGAAATGGGATTAGATGCACCCATTACGTTCGGTTGATTGAATTTCACTTAAACTGGGATTCTTTTGCTCGTGGTGAGAAAGAAAATTCATCCGTTCGTGGCGTAATGATTGTCTCAAACGGCACAAATCTTTGTGAGGAAAATATAATTCCGCGCGTCCCTGGTTTCAATTTCTTGCCATGCGGTTCGCGGATAGATGAGCACCGGAAAAAGACATTCATTCCAACCAGCCACCCATTTCAAGCTGCAAGTGATACAAATTGCTTCATCGTCCTGCCATTGCTCCATTAAGACCCACGCAAGACACACGTGCGGACCGAAAAAAGGGCAAAACGTCACCCTCCCGCCTGAGGGCAAAAGCGTCTCATTTCTTTACGATTACGATCGCATTAATTCTTTCGCGTGTTCGTAAAACTTTGCCGTCCTCGAGGCGCTCCTTTTACACACAAGCACACACACACGTGGCGTGGTATGTGCGAAATTTTGCTCATTTGCAATTGCTAATTGTACGTGCGCAAAACCCTTGCATTCCGTGCGAAACCCCGAGCTCCGAACCGTCTCGCTGCCTAATTTATGAAGCCACGAGTTCGCGTAATGGGTTCGCGTAAAATGCTTGACTTTATTTCGCTTCTTCTCCCGCGTCGTGCGGTGACACTTAATTTGCGGCGGGGTGGGTTGTGGATTTTTCTTCTTCACCTTCGCACAAGGGCGAACGCGCGATACAAGCGTGCAAGATGCGCTTCAGGCCACGAGCAAGTGTGTGCGAGCATGGGTTTTATTATTATTATCACTTGTCCGGACAGGGGCTTTTCCCGCGGGACATGGGGCGCTTCTTTTATACTGCAATTTTAAGCGTCTTTCTTCGATGGTGTAGACGCTCGAGAGCGTGTAGGTGTGGAAATATGTGTTCCCGAGTGAATTTAATTACATGTAAAATGGTTTATTCAATTACGGTTACGCGCTTTGTGGATGATGCGATTTTTATTCTTGATTTAGTAGGGGTCTTTTAAGGGAATGTGTGGGAATCTGTGAAGAAAGCTAAACATATTGGAGCTTATATTTTCCAAGATAAAATGTGCCATTCAGCCATGGAAAGCAATTTCGATCGGAATACGTGTGTGAAGATTGAAACTTCAGTATGGAGGTATATTCAGGATGCTGAAGCTAGAAATAGCTAATGCAAGATAAGAGAATAGAGCTAAAATTGTCATCAATCTAGGGCTTTTTATCTCTCAGTGGATGCAAAAAAATAGTGCATGCAAAATAAAGCCAAAAATTAAGTTAATTAAGGGATGCAATCGTCATCCCAAAAAACACTTTTGCAAATCCGAGAACGAAAACGTCCACCCTCACGTTTAGCTCTCCTTGCTTCGGAATCCGAAGATCGACTGAATTTTCCAGCTCGCTCGGGAAAATTCCGCACTTCGAGCACGCGCTTCGGATCGCGGAAAAATCCCGAACTTTCCCCGAAGAAAATCCTCACCATTCGGGGTGTATTCGGCTCGCACTCGGCTCACGCTCGGGTCACTGGCCGCAAGTGGGGGGAAAATTTCGCTAACCCACAAAACCCCAATCATCCCCCCACATCTTCCACGGGTTCGGAAAACTCGGAAAAACACCCGTCCCAAAGCAGCGAGTTCGGGTGAGCTGGAAAAATCGTCCCCATCCTTCCGAACGCTTCGTGCTGGAAACGAACTGAACCAACCGAATCGTACATTCGCGCTGGAAAAAAGGAAGGAAAATCAACCCCTTTAAACCCAAGCCCGTAAAGAGCGCGCGTTTCGTTCGCTCCCTTCCGAACGCTGTGTGTTTTCTCTCTCTCGCTCTCTAGCTCTCACTCACTCTTGCTCGCTCGCAGCCTCCACAGCTCACCGTGCGAGCGCACGCGAGAGAGAAAGAGAGAGAGAGAGAGCGCATGCACGCCGGTTTATGTCCGTTGCCGCGAGAGGGTGCGTGTGGTGAACAAAATGGATTTCCACCACCACCGGACCGCAGCATAAAAACCCGAACCACCCGAACTCGGGTCGCGTTCGCCGAAAAAGGAGGCGGTGCGGCCCACATCACAAGGCGGGGTTGATGTTGAGCGGTTGGCCCTTTGCTTTGTTTGCGCTCTGCTCGTTTCGCCTGGTCGGTTCGATGATGCCGCCGCCGCCGCCGTCGATGATGACGGCGACGTTGATGATGATGCTGCTGCTGCTGCTGCTGCTGTTGGGGCTGCTGGGGTTGGGGTTGATAAAACCGAACATCGTCGCGAATGGGCCCGAACAGCCCCCACAACAGTTGAGCAGCGATTGTCGGTTGGATCGGACCGCCGGGGACACGTTCGGGTTGTGACAAGTTTTTTTTTTCTTGTTTTCTCACCTCCACGTTCATTTTCTTCACCCCCAAACGCAGAGCAGCCGAGAGATGCATGCTCACGTTCACGCTCACTCTCTCTCTCTCTCTCTCACACACACACTCTCTCTCTCTCTCTTTTGATTGCGTCGACTAAGGTTCACGATTTGGTTGCGTGGCGTTTAGTGGCCCGCGAGTCGCCGTACGGAATTGCGTCGCGAGTTTAGTACACGATCGAGAGTTGCGTGATTTTGGTTTTTCGCTTGTCAAACAAACCCCAACCGCCCAGCGCGGCAGGTAAGCTTATCCCTTTGTACGCAATTATCACTTAAGCTTTATCATCGCTAAAACTCACAACCATCCTCCGCACGCTGGCAAAAATCCAAGTTGGCCCTTGCGACCAACCGTTCGTGAAAACAACTTTCACAGCCTACTTACGGTGGTTGCGTCTTTTCTTCTCCCACGTTTTTCGAATCGTTTCCTTTCGTTTGCGTGATTTTCGAGATCGATCTCGCGCGCGCGTTCACGCTCTCGCGTCGATCAGTTTTCTCGCGGGGCCAGCTAAAAACCCGAACGTGGCAAAAGTGGCCGTGCTCGTGAAGCTGGTGGCGTGAAATTTTCTACTCACGCCAGCGTCCCCCGTTCAACGCCCCCCCCCCCCCCTCTGGCGTTGCGCATCCCCACAACGCTTCGGTTCGTGTTCGGCCACCCCCTGGGGGTGGTTTTGGGTGGCATCTTTTTCTCTCTCTTGGGGTGGTGCTTCTCGGCCTTCTCGCGAGGGCCACCCGAGCGTTCGGGTTTTTCGTCGACTTTGGCTTCGCGCCTGTGTTCGGGTGCAAAATGATGTAAGAAAAAGGCGTAGCAGCAGAAGAAGAAGGAGAAGAAAAAAAAAACCCGCGCTTTCGAAACGCACGGTGAGGTGGAAAGGCCCCTACCGCAGGTGAAAGGGACGCGGTAGGGCACTTCGCGGCCACCTAGACTCGCGGCCGATGGATGATAGAGCCGCTGCCGCTGGGTACGGTAAAATGCGCGTGCCTACGTGCTGCTTCCTCACTCAAACCACCCAACCTCCCCTAACTTAACGCTCACCCCCTACTCCCACCTCCCACCCACTAAACGGTTTCGATACAGCCAGAGCGGCAGTTGCCACGTTGTTGCTTTTTTAGCGCAGAAACAACATCAGTCGTAATGAAATGAGTTTATTTTGCTTTTGCGCGCCAGAACCGCGGCTTACGCGAGCGCCCGAGCGCGGTTTTCAATTTTGACGATAAAAGCGAAGACGCTACGGCAGCAATTTTTGGAATAGAAAATTACGACATCCTCCCCCCCCCCATCCCCCAGCGTGCACACACACACACACACATAAACGCAATGGCGTACGCGCGTGCAAATAGCAACCGTATGTTTAGCAGCGGCTAGGTTTGAAAAAAATTATTCCTCCAGACTGGAAGGTTATTTTTGTTTCACGCGGTTTTCTACCGCACGCGCGTGGTAATTGCACGCGCGTGGAATGTTGCCCGCGCGCACATTGCTACCCCGGCTGTCAAAATTAGCAACTTCCACAGTCGCGCCTGCTGCGATCGTCATCCATCGTCACCATGCCGCTGTCAATGCGATGGAGTGAGGGACTTCCACAGTTTTTTTTTGGCCTTCTCCTCTACGCACGCTGGTGTCGGTTTTTCTATTGCCACTTTTCTAAAGCCTCGTTCCCCCCCCCCCCCTCCGACGCACGCCAAAAAAAAAGATGCCTTTCATTTCCGTGCTATTATTCCGCCCTTGGCGTTGGTGGGACGATCACAATAAACTAGGGGCATCCCTCCAGCGAGCGCGTTCTGTTTGTTCTTCGAATTTTGGCCCTCCCTCCCTCCCCACGCCAGCGAACGCCGCTTCCGCAATGCGGAATGTTTCTCATTTCGGATTTTCGGGGTTTGTTTGTTATTTCGACAGCCGTTTGGAACCGCGAAGCTATACACACAAAAAGAGATACCTGGTGCGCGCATACTTGGGGCGTTGCGTGACTTGATTTTACGATGCCATCGATATGTTGGGATCGTTTCCGTGGTGGATTTTGTGCGTGAGGATCGCCAACGGTGGCCTTCAGCGATGCCAAACGAAATACACTTTTGGTTTTTAACCTGAAAGCTGAACCCTTTGTTTTTTTCGCTTATCGGACGTTTTTGCTTCTCTTTCCACTCGATGGTGCAGAAAAAATCGCCATTTTTTTTGTGGTTTCGCGGGTAAGTCCGGGCACGCACCATCTTGCTATCGGTAGGAACCGCATTCCGGAGGGTTCAATCGCGAGGGCACAGTTGATAAGGCTATCGGTAAGTGACTGCCTCACATGGAGAGGTCCAAATGGGTGAAGTCAGCGAAATGGTGGCTGGTAAAAGAAACAATGCTGGTTATCGTGGTTAGCTTTCTGTATAACATTGCTAACGAAGCGTATTGGTTTTCCCGCAAAGAGTCTTCAAAAGCGCGAGTAATACTGATAGACTCACAATGTAACACAATTTACTGCCACTTTATTAAAGCTTTATAGCATTCATCGCTCAATTCGACGATGTCACAGCGAATGCCAATTTCACCCGCATTCACACCCAATTTTGCAAGCTCCATTAGGCAAAGCGTCCCGTAATCGAATTATTGATCCTGATTGTGACTGCTGCTGTTCATGATGATGGCGATGATGATTCTGATGAAAAATGATTGATTTTCCCGTTCCCGGTTCCATTCCAACACGGCACGAGAATTAGCCCACACAAGCGTGAACCATTTGCATACGTTACGGTTCAGAGGCGCTATCGTTTTCCAAACGCGCGTTGGCTCCAAATACCGCCAAATCATGTTCCCACACATGGTACGGGCACGCCAGATAACCCACCACATCGTCGTTCTCCGATCGGTTGGGTTTTGGGTTGGGCGGAATCGAATCTCTGCCAACTTCGGTCTCGTCCGCACGGGTCTGGGGGGAAAAACGCACGAAAATGCTGATGCATTTCTTCCTCCCATCTGCCACGCTGCCACGTGGAGTGTTTATCCCTGCTGGCTTACGGAGCAAATCCAACCCATCACGGGAGCCCACCCCAAACCCGTCGATGATGATTTCAATCTGTTGCCGCACTAAGCCACTTGAGATGGTGGGTGATTTTCTCTTCCGAGCAAGGCAGGGCGCACACGAAAGGATATTTTTCTTCCTTTTTTATTGCCCGACGAGCCCCCGGTAGCGTGCGTGGGATGAAGAAGCCACGTTTTGGGAAATTATTAATCCACCGAATGGAAAGCAGCTCGACGTTTGGCATGAACACGCGTGGGGAAGGAAAAACCGCGAGCGCTTTACGCCGCCAGGTTTATAGGACGCGACTTTTATTTCCCCACTTTATTGCGGGAGTGAATTTTATTGCGCCCCGTCTGTTTCACCGCCGCTCATCTCTTACTGCAAATGTATATTTCATTAGTCAGCGGGTTGCCTGTTCGGTGGGTGGAGGGGTTTGGCAGCAAAATCCTTCCCCAAATTTACATGTCCCATGTTGTGTTGCGGCTCCCGAGAAAAAAAAAGTAATGTGGGAAGCATTTTATTAGCGTTTCCGAATCCTCCTTTTTTTTCTCTGGTTCACCGAGCGTGTGTAGGTGAGTGAGTGCGTGGGGTGAATATTTCCCTCTGTTTTTTTTTTTGGTGTTGTTACACCGTAGATGGTAGAACTGGCAATGGGAAGCCAACAAACAAACACACAGCTTACGCCGGTTAGTCTCGGAATTGCGCCGTCTGCAGAACCGACATGATCCGCCCGGATCATAGCAGGCGTTGAGGGGTTTTTTTTTCTCTCCCGCAAGCCACAGAACTGCCATGACATTTCACACGAAATGAGCCCGCGTGGCAAAAGGATCCAAGCAGCCATGGAATCTGCTCTACACGATGGAGAGCGAAAATAAGGGGATTAGAGAAATCACGGCACCTGCGCTTCGTTAGGACGTTAGAAGACGACGACGTGCTCGAAGATCCTTCCGTGGCCTGGGGTGGCCCAAAATTGACACTCTCAGTGGTTTTTTTTATGTCCGTATGTGTGGCGTGTGCGTGTGTGGGCGATGCGACGGTTCGCTGGCAGCACTGGCAGCAACGCTAAAGGACACGATTGACACGGGCATGTCACCGGGAAAAAAAACCGTCATCAGGCGGAAAAGTCAAGTGCCCTTTTGCGAAGGGTGGTGCTCGAGCGACACGCAACAGTCGAGAGAGAGCGAGCGAGTAAAACACACACAAAAAAATAGAAGCATCCAAAACAAACAAATAACAAGCGGGCAAACATGCGAACGTCGACGAGTCCCGGAAACTAACATATGCTGTATGCTACTTCTGCCAGTTGGCGTCCTTTGGCGTCGATTTCAGGCACTGAACGGTCGGATTGATACCGAACAGGTGGCAAGCAGTGCCGTTTCGCTCGTGGAAAACCCGTGCCACCGGAAGCTACCCATACACACACGTTCAACTCTGGGTTGTCCTTGTGGATCGGTGGAGTGGGCTGGGTTCCCGAGAAGGCTGTCGTCAGCACGTTGTTGCGTGCCACAGGCTTCTGGTGGTTTGTGAAACGATGTGACAGTGTGACTGACAACAGTATCTAGTTCGGGTGGTTCGTCCTTAAAACGGCACGCAATGGGGTCGAACGAATACCTCGATGCTTGAGAAAGTGATGACGAGGAAATCGACTAGGAAATGCTGCGAAATATTTAACTGCTATCGCTAGGCAAAATTTTGAATCTCTCTGACAGCTCGATGATGGAAATTTGGGACGTTTTTGGAGTGTCGGAATCGAGCGTAGGCTAGATTTTTATCTTCAAAACGCTGTTCGAAAGATTGACATGCTTAGTCAGTTGGAAAGGTTTTGAAATTTGAAACACATTGACGATTTTTGTGGCATTTCAAGCTGGTGATGCTGAATGGTGACTTATTCAAATCAATCCCAAGAAAAAAGGACAAATAGAAATGCTCTAGAAATTAGTTTTCTAGCAAAGTTTTTCTAATATCATTGCTGTGAACGAAACAACTGCCTACACGGCGCACGGAAGAAATAGAATAGATAATTTGTTATTTATTGCAGGTTTCCCAAATATTTTTTCCATCGTTTTGTGAGAATTTATTGCCTGTTTATTGATAGGGAGAAAATGTACTGTTCAGATCGTTTTCAAATCCATCAAGGACGCTTTCTAACGGAAATGTACCCTCCAGAAGCAAAATAACGTTCAACAATGTACAGCCAAAGAAGCCCAAGGCACACATTCTGAGCTTAATTTAATGATTGAACGACCAGCAGGACCGTATTTTCGATTTCTCCGGCGTTTGACTATCCAAAAACGCTTCCAGACACTCCCCGTTGAATTTGTATGAGGACACGGTAAATGACGATCATTTCTCAACGGTCCCCGTATCGGGCACTCCGGGCGGCAGCACGCTGGCATTGTTGCCTCACGAATGGCAGCGAGGCCATTCGCCATCGAAAGTGGTCCACGGGTAAAGCAAAAAAAAGGCAGTTAGTCGGCACGTGCCGGCAATTCCCAACGCCGGTAGGTGCGCTATCGGGCAACAGCGCCCAACTCTGGGAAAACTGGTAAGAAGACGCACAAAAACCTACGGCACGTAATGATCCACGTGGCGTTTATTGACATTGCCGTCCCGTGCGCCATCACTATCAAGGACCCGTTGCGTTGAGGCTGGTGAACGTTAATGAGTCCGTACCGTGGATTGCCTCGTAATTTATGAAGCCTAAACCTTCATGACCGAATGGGTGGTTCTTCACCACCACGGCTTCAGAAAAGCGACACAATTAATACAAACCGCTGTGCGTTGTGCTGCTGCTGGTGGTGCTGTAATAGACTATTTCGGGCGTTAATTTATCGCTTGGCAAATTGCGAGAAAGCGTCTCACAAACTGCACCGGTACGTTCGACGCGAAAGCTTTGTTTTAATAATAAAAAATTCCATCAAAGCCGTAAGGGATTTATCCTGTTCCCCGGAAGCGCCACCGAGCGTCCCTTATATGTTCCGCCAAGTGGGTTTTTCGTCCCGAGAGAGTTGGATAACTGGAAAAGTTTTACGCCATAAAATAGGCGCGTTCGTTTGGTGCGTTCGTGAGTGGGTTTATGGCTTTTACTTCTTTTTTTTTTTTTAACGAACCCGAGTTCCGGAAGGGAAACGAAAGGCTTTGTATCGTGCCACGCAAAAACCGGGGGCTTCTATTCATAACCCCACCATCGGAAGGGCGTCGCATCGGAAAACCCTTACGAAAAACGGGTGTGGGGGTGGGCTCAGGCGGTGATGCCTCTCTGTTTTTATGGGCTCCAGGCGCCTTCACCCGGTGGTGGGATGCGTGCTGAAAAGCCCCTTTTTTACACGCTCGGTTTCGAAAATTTGTCTCTATCATTTTGCTCCCGCTGCTGACTGCTCGTCGAGCCGACGTGGGGGGGTTATATTTATGTGCAGACAAATATTGCTCGAAAAAGGAAATCTATATATATATTCCGGGACAGGATGTGCCGAAAACGGGCGCGCGAGTGTGTGGGCGCGAGACGTGAGTGACGTCAAGCTGGGAAGCTTGAAGAAAAACGGACATTTTTTCTTTATGAAAGCCCGGGCTTGGTCGAGTAGCAACGGAAGGGCCAAGCAAATGCCAGGGCCTTGAGAAAACGAAGCGCCTTAGTTGAAGCTAAAAAGGATCGCGCGCGAGAGAGAGAGAAAGTGAAAAGAAACTAAGCGGGAAAACTCGTGAGAAGAAAAAAGAGAGAGCATATACGAAAGAGAGAGAGAGCAAGAGCGAGATGGGAAGCAAAATTGATGGTGGAACGTTTTCGTTTCCTGCCCGACGTGGAGGTGCGATTGCTGCGGAATTTTTGAAGAGCCTTTCAGCGGAAGGTCCTCTCATCCCATCCGATTGCCGGAACAGGGAACCCTTCTTGCGTGTGGAAATTGGCCGTTGGGGGTTTTTTTTTTTCTGTTCGGTTTCGAGTTCGCTCGTTCGCTTCTTTTTTATCGCTTCCGCAGCAGCGATACACCGCGGGCATGTGGGTGGTGGTGTGTGTGGGTGTGTGTGTGCGGGTGGGTGAAATAAAGGAGTGGGCCCCGAACAGTGCCTACCGAGACTGACGGAACGGCCGGGAAATTGTTTGTTACGATTGTTACGCAATACCGCGTGCGCTATGCGGAAGCAACCATAATGAACGAAGCGCCATAATGCGAGCCACCATCAAAAGTCACCTTCCCCCATCGGTATCGATCGCGGCGGTGCCGCACAAATTGCGTCACGCACTGTACCATCGTCCTGGCGGCGGTTCTCGCAAATGGTACTTGTTTGTCTTTCCGCTGAGCACTCGAAAACTCAACCCCCCGCGCGCATCCTTGTGCAGGAATGGCACATGAAGCGGCATCCGGTCCTTCGCCTCCCCCACACCACCCACTTAAACACACCCACACCCGCACGAACGCCCGCCGTAGGCCCGGGTATTCACTCGAGGCCAATTTCGCCCTTCGCACGCGTTCCGTACCGGTGCGGTGTGGGGGGTGTGTGAAAAGGACATGCGCTCGTCCTCGGTGTGTTTTTGCGCTCGCTCTCGCGCAAGGACAGGCCGCCAACCATGGGTTCGTCCTTTGCCACCACCAAAACGGGGGGGTTTTCGAACGGCGTGGTTATGGGCGCATGGAGGGGCTCATTTTATGCCCCGAGGCGGATCGGATTGAAATTTTTATAAAATTTATGATGATGACACGACGGTTCGCCACCCACCCACCCTTCGCGCGTGGTGTTTGTCCTTGCGTCGGTGTAGTGTGTGTGTATGTGTGTGTGTGTGCGGTTTTCTACCCACTCCTGTTAGTGGTGGGGGGGGAGGATGCCTTTTAAACCATCCTTTCCCAGCCCACCGGAAATGGGAAGGAAAATCCGGCACTCGCTTGTGCGGCGGTTTTTGAGTTTCAATCGGATGTACGCGAATGGATCGCACTAAATCACGCCAAACACACGCACGCACACACGCGCCGTGCACGATAAGCGTGATAATTATCGCCGCGCATTTTTCGATGGGGGGAAAAACAATTTAACACCCACCTTCGGTTCCCCCCGAACGCAGAAAATGGCCCCCGCCAGCGCATCTCGTGATGGCATATTTTGCTGTCGCGCCCTTTAATTGTCCTGTAAACGAGCGAACCACCTACGGGCGAGCCCCAAGAGCGGTGGTTGGAAGGCTAATTAATTAACATTACACACCTGGGTGACGGTGTTTGGGTTCGTTCCCGCGCGATGTGCAATGGGATGCGCATCCTTTCGCATTACCTCCAACCACCAACGGTGTGTGGGGGGGGGTTCGTTTTTCGCTGGTGACACTAATTAATGCTGCCAACCCTTTTTGTTCCCGGGCCGACCCCAGCCAGCGAGTGGCCAGCGAGAGGAAAACGCTACCCAGGTGCATTTATTTACGTTCGAGCTGGGGGGGGGGGTTTTTTTCTTCTTGTGTTTGAACGCACCGTGGCCACGCCAGGTGTGACCCGTGGGTTTTATGTGTCGTTGTTCCATTCCCATCCAGGGACATGAATTATGTATCGCCCACTTCAACTTGTTGCGGCGAATCCCACCCGAGTGGTGTGGTTTCCCAAAAATGAAACCTTCAGCGAGATGATGGTTGGGAAAACCACCGAACCACCTCGCTTGCGTTGGGTTTTAATCTAAATATTTGACTATCCGTCGCGTGCGCAGGAGAACCCGAATGTGGGTGGGACAGCCCCCCCCCAGGCGGGTCACCCGGTACGAGAACGTGATGAAGTGTAGTAATGATGCATAATTAAGCTGAGCATGATTATGATTTATTGGTTAGTGTCAAGCCGTGATTAGTGGCGCCAAAGTGAGGGATTGGCCCCGGCAAATCATGTGCGCTTAGGCGCCTGATCCTCCGACTGGATGTGGGGATGGGACTGGCGTTTTTTGCTGCAGGGCCAAACGACCCACACGCCCACCGGAGAGCCAGCGAAGGGGGAGCGAATGTTTGTTTTTTAGTGGTTGCGGAACTCAAACAAACAGAGCGCGCCTTGTTTTTGGTGCAGCGATTTCGAACGGGGCACCCGATTTGGTTGCGTGATAATTATTGTGTGTGTGTGTTGTTTTGGGCTTCGAAGAAAAAGACGGGCTTGTTTTGAGCATGTGTTGATAAGGGGTTTCGTTTCATAAATTACACCAATAGAGCTGTTACGCTTGTGCTGGATGGATGGTGAGCTCCCATGTGCCGAGATATTTGCACAATCTATGAGAAGATTTCCATGCTGAGGGCCTTCCTCTGTACGTTCTCGGTGAGTTCACAAAATCAACATGCTTAACCAGCCTCGATCGCTTGATATCATGCATATTTGAGCGGAAAATCTAACGAAACGCAATGGCATCTTAATTGAGGGAAATTGAAATAGATTATCGGAGCAAAGGGGGTCGCGTAAAAAGCTGACTTTCTCCATCCGAGCCCTCCGTTACGCGCTCAAAAGCCACTCGCAAAAAAAAAAACCTTTCCGTACCTTTTCGGGGCCTCTTGTTTTTTCTCTCTCTCTCTCTCTCTCTTGCTTTCCACTCCCAATCGGACAGCAATCACTAATTCTTTTACCTCCACGGCCGTCGTAATCGTAATTAGTGAAGCCTTCCATTTTCCATTGCTCGCAAGTGTACTTAAGTGTCCAGTAATTTTACACTCCATTAAAACTCAAACGGTCCACGAAAGGGTGGGTGGGTGGTCTTCCATCCTTTTTGCCACCCCCAGCGTAGTCGTCCGGGACTTGTTGATGAATATTAATTTCCGTGCATACCTCCGGTCGTCGACGGGTGGGGTTTGTGCGGCCAGCGAAATGGCACAACCCCCCCGGAGGAACGGTTGTCACCGGCGGAGATGGTACAAAAAAGCAACACAAAAAAAAAAAAGACAAAATCCCTCCACTTCGCCGACAGGATGAGAAAAATAATTCTATTACCGTGCCGACGGTTTTCAACCCACCCCCATCCTGGGCGCTGAATGCCACCCATTGGGGAGGCGGCTGCCGAGATTGCTCCCGTTGGCGAGAGCCGGAAATTCCATTTTGTCTCTCATTTTTTACACCCACCTCAGCCAGCTTCTTCAATCCAAGCCTGGGACCCCGGTTTCGTGTTGGCATCCGCTTCCTGGCGAGGCTTTCCACCGGGAGGATGTGAATTTTCCACCCAGCGATGGAGTCTGCGTGCGTTGGGTTGTGAAAAAGGGAAACGAACAAAACAAAAGAAAAAGATTCGAATTCCAGACGACGGAACTACGGGGGCCAAAAAGCTAGCATCCTGGGCCAGTTCTCTTGGGGTGAGGTTTTTCTTTTCTTCTTCCCATTTTTTTTCTTGGTTTGTTTCCCCTTAGCTGCACGCCTTGGCCCCGGGATTCCACCCGGAATGTCCCCGTGGGACAGGTGGGACATAAATCAGAGCATGAATATTAATTGAGTTTAAAATTAGTTCCCTCGTCGGGCGTCGGCGGGAAACTCTCGCGCCCCATTTGCTTGCACTATTTCCGGGCGTAGTTTTTCTTCCGGACGCCCGGTGGGTGGTGGGCCAACAGTCGGAAGACACAAATAATATCTCACCGGTGGCTAGCAGCCACCCGAGAGAGAGAGAGAGAGAGAGAGAGAGAGAGCTTGGGTTGGCTTTTTTGGACGCGTTTCGGTTGGTTGGCAAAAGTTTCTCACAAAATTAGCGGATGCATTTCCCTTCCGGTGAAGGGGGTGTTGCAAAAGTTTTCCACTCCGTCACGCCAGCAGAACCATGGAGAGGAGGAAGAAAACTACTGTTCACCTTCCCATCCAGCTCGAGGTATCCCAGAGAGAGTGGGGCTTGATTTATTTCATTCGATTACAAGGACGAACTCCGGGATGAACCGAGAAACCGACCTGACCGCACAGGTTTCGAAGCGTGTTTTCCTACTCCGGGGGTCACCACTTTTGCGGACAAATGCTTGAGCCGTACTGTGGAAGGATAATTCACTTCGGCTTGCGATGGTTTTTCTCCACTGCCAGTGGGTGGTGGTTTGGCTCGCGTGACAACAAAAAAAAAAGAGAAACGGGCCGATAATTATGCAGATCGAGCCAAATTAGGACCCTGCGGTGATTGGGAGCTTTCCAAGCACAAGCGATTCCAGCCCGGTCGGGTGGAGAGGTGACAATCTTTCGGGCCAGGGGTTTTCTTTTTCGGTCGTTTGTCTTTGTGGTTTCTTTTGGGGGATAATTATTCCCCGGGTGCGGTGGGTGTAAATTTGCTGCAATTTGATGAGCTATGGTTTCGATTACGGTGGGCAGAAATGGATATGAAGTGTAAATTCATCTATCAAAACGGTGCATGTAATTGAACAAGATGTGGAAAGACAAGTTATCGCATTGAAAAGGTTTATGAAACATAAACATAAAAGATGCGAAAACCTTATCACTATTCTATTGCAAAAATATCATAAAAATACAGTAAAATATACCTCTAAATACATCGTTTATTTGTTATAATAGTTTCTGTTAGGAAACAACGCGAATGTCCGTCCGGTACTTCGGATTTGCGTAAGTAAAGAGTTTTGTTAACATTGTTATAGCGTTTCAAAAACGCTCTTTATTTCGCCGATATTATTTCTGAACTGGTGATCTTCCTCCGATCCTACCTACATATATTCCTTTCGCCAGGGAGCGCTGCACTCCTTGTCAATTTCAGTACTTTTATTTAACACGGTGTTTGTACCTTACAAACCGCTAGCATAAGAAGAAAAGTAAAAGCAATCGTTTTCCAATTCTCTTCACCTGCTCCACCAGCAACATAGATTAGAAAGGACTGCTGCCGCTGATATAATGCCACAGGTTTTGTGCTTCAAAAAAGGGCACACCTAATGAGGGGCGCCACCAACCGAGACCGGAGGCTCAGTCACGGAGGGCTCATTACGCCCGTCCTCCCCATGCGCCAATAATAGCCCCACGCGAGTGCGAGTCGCATCCTTCCGAACACCGCCAATCGCGAAACCGGGTCTTCCACGGTCAACTAGTTCCCAGCGTAATGACGTCGAGTTTCCCCGCTGGGCTGCGGCTCACAGGGACTAGCCAAGCTCATGCCACGCAAAAAGGTACGCTCATTAAAATAGTGAACCAGCCTGCGCGAGTTCCTGCACCGTTTCCGCGAAGTCGCGCGTACGATGGACGCAGATTTCGGTACCTTCGCCGTCGTAGTTGCCCTCGGTTTGATGGGTATGATTTATTCCCCCCCAGCGACAGCAACGGCCTGATGGGTCGGTGTCGGTCGTCGGTGGCCACCCAAACCACCCTTTCCCTGTTGGGTGTGGGATACTCTGGGGAATGACCGAACGCAGAGCGACGATAACGAGCGGGTCCAGTTCTCCTTGTACGGAGGGCCACCGTTTCTTGTGGAAAGTCGCGTTTCTGCTCCACCGGGGACGAAAGGGATGCGTCGATTTTCTCCCCCGACGACGGAAACATTGCTACAGAACCATTGCTACATATTTCTTGCGTCTCTTGCGCGGTAAACGATATAAATAATACAATTTGCATAAGCCCCATCGGTGACGCCGAGGCGCCCGGAATCGAAAGGTCAACCGCTCGTGCCGGCAGAAATCGGCAAGAAATGAAATTAAAACCTTCTAGCCAACGTGCCCTGTTACATCCCGCGGCTGTGCTCCACGCCGGCCTGAATTCAATTACACCCCACCGGTTCCCGGTGGGTTTGCCCTTCCGAAAGGGCCTTTGTTTCACGAAGTAGCAACAGGGAAACGCGGTTAAAAAAAAGTACTACCACCAAAGCATCGAACGACGAGAGACCCATTTAAAGCGAGGCTTATCGATGGTTTAGCATCAATTCTGAAACCCCCACCCGCGTTCGGTGTAGCGCTTTCCGCGCGCGAACCGATCGAAAGGGAATAAGGGTTGCCTGGGCGACTGCAAAATCAATGCCTTCTTCGATGGGTGTCGTGTGACGTGCACCGCGCTATCGCCCCGATCGGGTTTGCTCCTTCGGGTTCGCTAATGAAACTGTTTCTGTTCCCGTTGCAGAAGGGTTTGCGCAAATCGATGAACCCAATTGTGTGGATTGTGGCGTGAAGCCGTGCCATCGATCACCGGGGGTTGTTGGCGTCGCGGATCCTTGCTGGGATCGGTAATGGCCATGGTAAAGCGCGCCCATGAATAAATCATTGCCGAGTGGGGAAGGATTTTGCTCGCCAAAACCACAAACGAGCTGGTTAATCGAACGCTAGACAATCGGCATTCGTGAACGCTATAAATTCGGTGTTACTTTATGTATGAACTTTTGTCCTTGCGTTTGAAGCCCCTAGAAAGGGGTTTCCTTCTACGATCGAAAAATGTGAAGACAACTCCAAACGGACACCTCTTTGTTTGGGCTATGCAAATGGGCCTTCAAGATTTTGTTCGTTTTCTATCGAAAGAAGGGCCTGTATTCTCAGGTAGGTTGTATTTATTCTTGCCAGCACAAAATGGAGCTTCACGGGACGTTTGTTTCTCCATTTCTCGGGACGCGTATCAGAATATAACATCATCTTTTGTTTCGCAAGTTGTATGTAATGAATGCACATTACACGCAAGTGAGACTTTCGTAACAGAATGTGAATGTTTCAGAAATCTTTCAACCAAAAACACCTCTTCAGAGGGCCTTAAACAGCTGCTTTCATTCATTGTTAGTATGAAAAGCATATGCCCTTTTGCAGGATAACATTTTAAAGGTTACTTTTATTCACATTCCTTGCGTATAAAATGTGAAGATTGCCTTCCTTTGCTCCATTTCATCTGAACCTAAAGCATATCCCATTAATGCGGCACGTTAGTGATGCAGCTTTTTGCCGGTGTGGATGTTAAAATCATCCTTTCGAATCTCTCCCGGCACATTCGACGGGTCGAAATCTCTACCAAGGGAACAACTACGAACGGTCGTCTTACTTTACGATAGCATCAAACAGGGAATTATGTATAGCGCATTGCATCCACCACCAGCGACCAACCGGTGCTAGTGCGAAACTAGTTTTGCTTTCCGAAACCATCCCCGGGGTGCGCCTTATCGCCATGTATCGACGAAACGGCACCGATAAGACAGACAGAACACAATCTCCGGTCTCGCTTCTAACCGAGATGCTGCCGGACGTTTCCATGCACTTGCAGCGTTGCAGCTTCTTATCGGGGTTTGTGGTGGCCCGTCGGGGTTTGTGGCCTCAATCGTCCCGCCGTTACCCGATTTTCGACACCACTGACCATAAAGTATGAGCTCCGCAAACGAGTTGATACGTCCACAGCACACATACGCTCAGCCGGCGCTCATTCGGTACGGAAACGCTACGATACGGGGCGAGATATCGGAACACTTGCCATGGGTTTCCTGGGGTGCATTACGGCAACTCGATTCTTTGCCCCATCGTCGGAGGAGTACAGCTCCGGAGGAGTGCATTCTCGGTGCACGATTCAAACTGCTGCTAGGACCAGCCGGACTTCTCTCACTCTCGGCCGGGTGGGTGGTAAATTTGATTAAATTTCGGAACTAGCGTGTGCTCGAGATGCTTTCGGGCAGCAGGTTGCAGTTGCGGTATTGCAGAAGCGCCCGGAACGAGTAGCCCTCCAGTGGGGTTTGGTTCTTTGTTGGTGTTGTTTCAACGAAAAGAAGGAGCAAGAAAGCGATCGGGAGGACACGACGATCTAAGGAATGGGGTGGTATTGTTTCGCCGGTTCGATGCAATGATTCAGTAAACACTTTACCTTTCGCTTTATGAAGCCCACACCGCGCGGATGGGTTGGCGTTCCTGGACGGGCGTCGACTTTGGAAGACGCCCCAGGCGGGATGGTTCGTAATAAAGCGATGCGAAATCTTTACCGTCTCAACGAGAAGATATTGGCAGACGGGGTACGAGCGAGCGATCGAGCTGAGTGGAAGATAAAAATGAACTTGCTCGAGCGTTACAAGGATGTTGCTCGGGTTGTTCGGCACTTCAAACGGAGATTGAGCGAGGCTATTGGGGGCAGCAGAATGGGGCTATTCCCGATAATCGGAAGGTTTCACACAGGTTGGTTGTTGAATTTACGTACCGTACAGGCTATTTTACCGCACGATGTGTGGTTCGGTTTCAGTTCCTATCGAGTAATATTGACCTTAACCGGTTCAAATAAAATGGCGAACACCAAGGTAGCGTTTTGATGTAGCTCTCCTAAACAAATGATTCCAAAATAGACGTGTTTCATACAGCTCAGCTATTGAAAACACGTTTGTACAGTAGATGTATTTTTTGTGGGAAATATTTTCACTAATATATGGTTAAACATTACATCATAATATCAGAATACACCCATCCAAATGATTGTGATAAGTGAAATGAACTGAAATCAGTTATTCAATTACCTTGTGTGGTGTTGAAAGCTCACTTTCTCGCTCCTCAAATCGGTTCCGCTAAGTATTTCAACAGCCACCAAAGCTGTTGGTTTAATTGAGCACACTCGAGGGGACACAAGCAAAAAAAAACCTCAAATTTTAGAGCATTCACTCTACACCCCGCTACGCTAGAACCTCTTCCAAACATTTCGTGCCCCAACGCCGCAAGTGTCACCGCGCAAGACGGCCCCAGGCTCGAGCTCGTGTGCGCGAGTGCGATAAATTACCGGTCTGTCAAATGCAATCCATTCCGGGGTGGGCTATAAATCGCCACCGCATCCGCACCACCGAGTTGCCGAGGCCGAAAAGGGGTGTTGCATGGGTGCGGGAGACGTAGGGAAATTTCTAGAGCTTCAAATAGCAGCAAAAAAAAAGCAGAGAGACATGAAGTGGCTGTGAGTGAGTTTTTCGGCTCCCGGTCGTGCAAGTTGAATCAATAAAAGCACCGTTCGGGCGCGGCCTTATCGGTCGGCCCTGTTGCACCGAGCTGTGCTGCGCCTCATTCCACCTCCCACCACCCACACCCCACCACCCAAAGCACTTGCTCATCATGGTGACAGTGTCTGTTTGGGCCAGGAAAACGGCCTTGCAACGACAAATTGAGCTATCGAACGCGAACGCGAGAGGCACGAGCGCAAAATGGAATTACGAAAAAGAAAAGAAAGAAAAACACAAAAACTGGAAACCCCACACCAGTAGCACAATGCCCGCTCGTATCGCCACCGGAATGCAATTGCATGCTGCAGTGCTGCATCGGCGTGTTTCGCTTCGCGCTGTTTGAGCAGTTGCTGCGTTCCCGATGCACCGTGTGTGTCACCTTGCAGTGAACGTCCGGAAGGTGGCGAGTGCATCGTGTGGTGCATTCGAGTAGGAAGAAGAAGCAGAAGAAAAAACACACACGCACACGCACACATAGGCAGCAAACTGCATCGTACTGCGCAGGCGGAAGCGTCTGGTTCGGTGCCGGGCCGGGTCTGCTCATTTGAATTGGCTCTTTGTGGCTGTCGTCGCGGTCTCAGCCACCACCCGTGCCGATAAGTCACGACACGCTCACGAAGATGCATTGTTCCGGCGGGACGTGGCCCCAACCCAAACGCGGGCCTGCAACGCGTCTCGGATGCAAAACCGATGTGACGAGTGTTTTTCGTTGCCGTTCCGTGTCCCAAAGGCGTCATCAATAGAGCGTCGTGTGAGGGGCCTCGTGTTTTTTTTTTTCTGTTGCGTTGTTGGAGTTTTTTTTTTGTTTTTGAGAGCAGATTTTGTGTTTTTTTTTCTTGCTCGCTTCTCGGAGCTATTTCGTTGTTACTAGCAACGGCTCGTGACGTGTGCGAGAGATGAATTTACAGATCTCCAAACAGCGTAGTAGGCGCCTTTTTAGATCGATGACGCAAAAGCGATCTCGTGCAGGTTTCCAGCGCGTGTGTGCTTTTTTTTGTTTTGCTATCGAACGACAAGTCAATTAAATGCAGAAACATTCTGCATGTTGAGTGGCGTTCGTAGGAAAGATAGACGCTGCGAAGAAAAGAGCACGTACAAATGACGTTTGCTTCCGCGAAGGTGTTACGGAAGAGACAAAACAGTTCAATCAATCCTTAAAATTCATGTACGATCAGTACTGGCTTACGACAATATGTTGCCTACTCATGTAAGGTGTTTCTTTTACTATCTTTTTCATCAAACATTGTTCATGTAAACACTACCAACAGGATATGGACATTTAATTTCATTCCTTTGCGTAGTTTGATATGTTCTCCATTCGTTGTTTGTAGAAGCAATAAAAGACACCCAATAAATGTACTCAATTCAATGTTTTTTTGTGTGATTACAACTGCCAACTTTGTGCTTGGATGCAAAGTGCTTACAAACGGCCAGCTTTATCACGACATGTTCTTTAGGGCTTTAATGGCTTTTAATGCTTTATGGAGTCTACGCAACAACACTACCGTCAGCAGAAATAATGACTCATTCAAACACCGCAATTAAACAGCTGCCAACAAATTACGCATCATTAAATTACCCGTCGCATAAAGTTACAGGTTCCAACTGCGTTTTACTTTCGGTGGCAAAGGTTATAGGAGTCGATTCCGATTTATAGCGATTTAAGCTGTTCTCGTATTCAGAGAGATATGTACCCAGTAAACAAGTTACTTTAACGTCAATGCAGTGGTTTTCTGCCGGCGCGAAACAAGATTCGCCATAAATTGTTGTGAATAATTGCATGAAAATATGCGTTTGCAGGCCTGAAAGATCATGCGGTGCATTTTACAGAGCTGTTAATTATTGTCGTTTGCAATTCAAACCGATTATAGGGAGCTGCTATTCAAAACATGCTTGAACAAAGCTGGTTGTTTTCAGCGCAGAAATTCTATCTGCTTGCCAATGGGTTATCTTTTTCCGAGCTTTTCGCCCGTCAGACCACCTGGAAACAATATTCCTAAAACCCGTCAATCAAGGGTTGACCTGAAATTGATCCTATCGCCCCATAATGGCTACCCTTGCAAAAAACGATTTTGTTCCAAGAATCGTCCCAAAACCGATTGACGCTTGATGCGGGATAATTCCCCTTTTTTTTCCGCCGAATCTCATTTTGTTCCCAAGCGTCCACCATCGCCATCAAAGCTTGGGCATTCTCGCAGGAAGCAAAAAAAAAAATGGCGTCCTGTGCGTGCACATCAAAGCTTCGAGTGCCGAAACTTAGCGCGACCCGACCCCGTCATGAAGCTTGCCGTTTCTTCCAAGCTTTTCCGCTCGGATTCGAACCGAACCGTTCGCTTCCCCCGTATTCCACATTTTCCCGGTTTTCCACCCCACCAGCGGTTTCCTAGGGTGAATATTAATCGACCCTCTAGCAGGCGAGGTTCGGGTTTTGCGCTGTGCCGTCGAGGTTTTCGTTCGCTTCCTTGCGTTGGCAAAAGGTGCCGTCCGTTTTTCCGGCTGCCTGTGCGTATACGCATGTGTGCGCGTGTGGCGTGCGTGGGCTTCCATCGAGGGCCAGATCAGACCGAAGGCCTCTCACAAACACACCCGGCAAAGCCAAGCGGAAATGGATTTTCCTGACGACCCGGGTCGAAAATTTGTCACCCTCCCGCCAGGATGGCGTCTTTTCTTCGCGCTGACAGCTCGAACGTGGCCACGCAGTAGGCCTTGCTGGATGACATGTTTTTCTTTCTTTTCCACCGGTTCGTCCCCAACGGCGTAGTAGGCTTAGATTTTCCAAAACCTCTCCAACCGTTGCTGGCTCACATTACGGTCTTTTCCTGGCCGCCGATGCCAGACGCTTGCTTCACGAGGAAAATTGATGCGGGCCGATTTTCGTGACGATTTTCACGAAAAACACGATTTTCCAGCAACCCGAACCGCCCGAGCACGCTTCGGGTTTATCGATTTTTCCACAACAAACCCACCCGACCGCCGACGGTCTCTTTCGTGAACCGCCCTTGCGCGCGTGGGGTGGAAAATTTTCCCCGAAACCCAAAGTGGCCATCCCTTCGGGGCCCTTCAGCGCGCCACTCTGTGGGCCACCATTTGCTGGCGGGGGTTGCGAAGGGCCTTCCCACCCCCCCCCCCCACAGCATGGTAAATTCTCCCTCACGGTCCACCCTCCGGATGGGAGGCTCGTGTGTCGATTGGATTGATTTTCCCGTGGCGCTGTCTCGCTCGCTCGCTGGCTCGTCGTCTCGTTCCGGTGCCCGGATGCATATCTGGAAACGGCGTTGGCCGCGCCGGCGCAATGACGCTGGGACCCGCGTGCTCTCGCATACGGCGAGGTCTCCGCTGGTGCTGGAGGTGGCCACGATTCGGGCCCCGTTATCGCGCGTTCGGGTGCCCGCTCGGGTTTCCCGAGTGCGCTCGCGAACGATCTCGCGCCATCATCCGAGCCGCGGTCGCGTTCTCGCGTCAGTCTCGTGTTGGCAAGCGTGCAAGCGCGTAGGTTAGCTGGGAACAAACCCGCAACGCCATTTCGTCTGAACAAACCCCCGGGGGGTCGTTCACGCTCCGTCACATCCAACCCTGCCAGCGGGTGGGTGGATGGGTGCACTCGCGAGGGGTGAATCAAGTGTGTTTCAGTGTGTGTGTGTTGCCGCGCGCTCGTAAGGTCGCATTGGCGCGAGTGAAAGGACCAAACATCACAACCCTCCGGTGAGTCTCGCTCTTTCGTGAGGGCGCGCGCGCGCTCTCACTCTCCATCTCGCTTGCGCTCGATCGCACCCCGTGATTGCGTGTGTCTCGCTCACGCAGAGGTAGGAAAAATCTCGCTATGTTGCCCGTAGCCGCGAGCTAAAAGGGAGCTTGATCACAAGGGTGCGCACACTCGCGTGTGTGTGTGTGTGTGCCACCGAACGCAGCGTTTCCCTTCGTGTGCACACGTGCGCACGCGAGAGTGTGCGTGGGGGTTGAAAGGTTGTTTTTTTTTTCTTTTGTTGAAACGTGCCTCACAAGGAGGCGCCCGGTGGTTCAAGCGAGATCACGTGCGTTGCGCTTTCTCTCTCTCGCGCGCGCCGCGTGTGTGTTTCTCTCGCAAGGGCCAAAGAGTGCAGTAGAGAACCCCCTAGCACGCTGCAATCCACACCGTGCTGCATCGCAATGCAGCAGTCAGCAGAGTAGGCCGGTGTGCATACACTCTCAGCATGCCGTGGACCAGGCTGGGTGCTACTTTATTTTTTCTCTCCTCTTGCGCTGGTATTGGTGCCGGCATCATTGCCTAGCGGCGGCTCCAACGTTTTGGTCCGTGGCCCACCCACCGGATTTCGATCGGCTTTCCATACGGCCGCGACTCCCAAGGGCTCCCATGCTTTCTCGCGGGGGTTGGTGGGCAACCCTCTTCTCTTCGCGTACGTCAAGGGCGGTAGCGATGCCGCGGTGGATAAATTATCTCGCATTATGAGTGCGAATCGAATTTTCAGCACAACCCAAAACGGCACCCTTTTTGGCAGGGATGAGGCGGCGTTGGAAGCGGGAAAAATATGCGTACGGCGTAGTAGGCTATGGGGCGAGATTGAGAAGGCATGATATTGAGATTGAGAGCTAATAAGCAGGAGAGAGAGAGAGAGTGAGACAAAAAGACAGAGAGAGAGAGAGAGCGCGCACACCAGCGCGGTAGATGGGACTTTCTCTTTGCATAGTTTTGCGGGCCTTATTTTTGATTGACACTCTCTCTCTATTGCTCTTGACACGGAACGGATTGTTTTTTCTTTATTGTTGCTTCTAGAGATGGTACGTTTTCACTCGTTGTTTACGTCGGATGAACACGTGTTTGTCTGCGGGCCTTTTTGCCGGTGTGTGGATGATGATGGCGTGTCTGTTTTCATGTCAGTTTTCACATCCATTCTCTTCTTCGTTGCCATCGTTATTTGTTTTATACCGTTTTTCCTACTCTTTGTTCCACTCCACATACGCGAATCGTTTACTTTTGTTGTAGTTTTGATAAACTTTCATTTAATATTTATAACATTTTTCCATTTTCACGTTTTTCTTCATTCTAAAGTCTAATTAGCAAATGTCTTCCCAATTGTGTGTTTCCCATTTTCACAGAATGCAGTATACGATGAACCAATAATCGAATTCCAGTGCACAGATAACCCTCACTCCGGTGTATTACTCTACCATTTCGGTTGAACGAATGTGCTCATAAATTGAACAAGGGATTGACAAGGGAAACAACGTGTGTTTGTGAGTTTGTCAGAGTTTATGTGTCCATTGCCCATTGCCGCACCGTAGTGCAATTCCAGCGCACCATACCAAACACCCCAAGGAATAGCAAGGATTACACAAAGCGCAAAAAGGATTACGAAACCCGCCCCCTATCGGTGTACCACGCGCGTGACGCACCCTAGGGCTAGGGCACCCCGAGCAGGGGTGAGCAAGGACATCACGGCAACGAAACCCCGGAAAATGACAAGCGCCGCGGCCATGCTGAGTAGTGGCGGTGGCGCAGGTGGTGCAACCGAGCGCGGCACCCCAACTCGTCTCACCATGAAGGACGACTCTGGGACGAACCTTGTGCCCACACCGGACGCCGGCAGTATTGGGCGCGGCGTTACGCGATCACCCTCGTCCTCGTCGGCCTTGTCCACCTCACCGGCGCTTCCGATGGCCGGGCTGATGATGCACGAACCGGAACGCATCCGAATGCGCACACCGGCCGCGGGTAGCAGCCGGCGGCACGTCAAGGACTTCAACGACAGCATAACTTGCACCCTCTGCAATGGGTACCTGGTCGAGGCCACCACCGTCAACGATTGTCTGCATGCATGTGAGTACCGCGGGGTGTCTTGTTTTCTCATTAAAACATACTTCCGGGGAACGTGTGTGTGGAAGTTTTAGCGGATTAATCAAGGATTTTGCTGCCCGGATCATTTGCATGCCCGGTTTTGAGGGGTTTTTAATTTTGAATTTGATGCGCAGTCTGGCACGCCTCTGATAACCCTATGCATCTATTTTCAATTGCTCTATTGATATGTATTGAATTTAACCCCCCACTAATCTGTGTTAGAAGATTGCATGAAATAAACAAAAGTGGAAGTTTTCGAAACCATTCATAGTCACTTGCATGAAATAATAGAAAAATATGAAGCTTGAAAATTAACACATTAATCTATTCACATAAAAAAAAGGCTCTCGTTAGTCATTAAGCATTATTTGTACACTTAGCTTAGTTTGTTTATTTTGTCTGACGAATTTCCGTTAAACCCCTCTTATGTAAATATTGGCACATGACCCTATCTGCGTGTAGTAGAGCACTGTAGCATATAAGTCACTGTTCACAGACGCTATCAAGCGATCCACGAACGTCCGTACGAAAACATTTAAATATTATTCACCATTTGATTTCCTGTGAAATCGCTTCCATTCGCTCCGGCGAATAAAACCGTACGCGTGCATTGCAAACTCGCCCGCAACAATTTCATGTGGAACAATTTCGACGAGAGATTTTTATTGTCCACCCTATCCGTATCCCTCAACCTCGACAAATCTCTTCCGTATCCTCGCGCGCGCGCGTGTGTGTGTGCAAATGATCGCGCAGGAGCATAAACAGGTTGGTGGCCACATCGCGGTGGCCGGTGGGATGGTACACGAATGACCACTTTTATGATTTTGCATAACCGGAAAACCAATAAAGTATCGATTGCGGCGGCACCGACACGAGACTGGTCAGCCGGTGGAATGGCGGTCGATCCTCTGGCGAGACCAACTCGAAAGGTTCGTTTAACTCGCCGCACTGAGGCCCACCCTCTGGCCCCCGTGGAGGACGAATGGGGCCGCAGTCAGTGGCTGAATAATTGATAAAGACGAATTCGAACACGAAACCAATTCATTCCCGTCTCGTCCGAGTTCGTTGACACCGTGCGGTGCGTTTCCTTGTGGTGTTGAGGTTTAGGAGGGGGGGGCGGTGTGTGTGTGTGTTCGGCGTTTTAAATGGCGGCCAATTCCACGCGGGTCCCCCCAAATTTGTATCCCCAATTTGTTAGCATAGCACGAGCCTCACAGCCCGAAGTGGCAGTTTAACGTTTGTGAGCGGGAATAATTTTGGAATGTTTGAAAACAATTCGAGCAAACCCTCGCGCTATTTGGGAGGGTAAAACCCTCCCGAAAGAGGGCCAGCCGAGTAGCCGATGCCTGAAGCTAATTTTAATGGTGCAGAAAGCAAACGATCGTACCCCGGCACAGTGGGCACTCCCATACAAATACCGGGATAAAAGTCTAGCAGCTTTATTGACTAGAAAATTTGATTGAAACGTACAATTCAGTATTACTGAAAACGATATATGATCAGTTTTTGGCAATTCATGCCCTTTTTCATATTAAAAATCCTTAAAAAAGTTTTTTCATGTATTATAACGCCTGTATGTATGCAATTGCTGAACGTTTCGTTATATTTAAACGAACTGAACGGGTAAATATTATCATTTTTGATGAATGCATAGTCACAAAATAATTTAAATAGTATAGTAGCAAGAAAATTCAAACACATAAACTGAAAATAACATCAGCTTGCGATACAAATAAGAATCTAGGTGCGATTATGTCATTGCATCTCTATAAGTGTCTGATAATATTATAATATGTTTCAAAACTTATGCTGCAATTTCCTAGAAATGATTAAAAATCGTTACAACTTACTCTTGTACTCGATCCATTTGAAAATATAACTTGTTTGACAAGATATTTATCTCCGATTCAGCTTATTGTCCGAGGCTATAACTATTGCTAATGTTATATCACATACAAAAATGACACTGATATTACAAAGATGTATAGTTTGTTTCTTTGCTTTCAAATGCTTATCACGTGAAAACGTACTCAAATAAGGGCCTATATAATAAAAACATTTCTCATGATCGTTGGGCGTTGCAACAAAAAAGCAAAAATTTATCATAGAAAGAGTATTTGTTATACAAACCCACAACTCATAATATAAGTCAAAATGTAAAAATAATTATTTACATTTACATATTTTACATATGCCGGTTTCATTCAATTAAACTTTCATTTAAAGAAAGGTAGGTAGATATGCCTCAATTTACTGATCTGTTTGCAAAATTCTTTCTTTTACCTCTATTCCAAACACGATTCCAGTTAAATTAAAAAAGTTGGTGCTTTGACAAAAGATTTGATGGAAAAGTTGGTGAATTCGGCGATGGAAAATCTTCATGGTGCATAAAATCCCTACTTGATCCATCAAAACACACTCTTATGTTATCTTACTAGTGTTGTTTTTAAATAAACTTTGTCAAAAAGGTCCATATTCAAAGTAATTTTGCTTAAATTACCGTCAGAAGTATTATTGCTTTTGTCACACCATAACCTCAAAAACGGGTGATTTTGGTCGTTGAACCACGATACAGGGTTCAGAAAAAATTGATTATTTTGTGGTGTGGCACATAGTGGCAGCAGATTTTGTATTGAAATGAAAGATAAGCTGTTCTACTACAACCTGTATAATGTTTTAGCTTGAAGACTTTTGAAGCTTTATAAAAAAAATCGTCTTTTATAAAAATAATCATGATTTTACATGGGTTTTTTCATACTTTCACAGTTTTTTTATTATTATATTATATTTTCTCAAAAACATTGAAAACATTTAATTTTATAACAATAACAATAAAATAAGCTTTCCGAAATGGTAAATTTTTTTAACTTAGGTAGTTTAGTTTAAGAGAAAAAAATTATTAAAGACAGCATAAAAAATTTGAAAATTTTAAAATTTTTTCTCACAATTTTGACTTTGACAGGCTGTTACTCCGAGAATATAGCACTTAGACCCATAATATTTTGGTGTTAACTAAGTTTAACCCTCTATTTTAAGAAAATAATTACAATTTTTCAAAAATCTAAAATTTTTTTTTGGACTTTTATCCCGGCAGTTGCCCAACGTGCCCGGGCGGCGAGCTCGCCGAGCTCGCGATGCGATGGTTAATGTTTCCAGACCGAGGGTCCCTAACTGGTTGTTGACATTAAGCTGACATGTGCAGCACAGATGAGTGAGCGTGCGGATGTGGAATGTCTGGGGTCTTCTCGAACGGCGAGCATTTGATTAAAAAGCCGAACACAAGCCAAAAACCGCCGTCCAACCGGGTGGTGTGGGAATCAATATTTTCACTTGGAAGGGCGCCACAACGGGCTCCCAAGCGAAGATCAATACGATCGGTACGATGAGTAATGAATGCAGCTGCCGGCAATCGCCACAGAGCGTCCTAATTGTCCCGTTTTCGAAGTCACGCGTGTTCTGTGTGCGTGGGTGAGGAAAGCTAGATCGATCGTTCCGCGGGTTCCGCGAAATGCTGTCAAAACATAATCCCCCATTTGAAGATTTTACTACTAGCGAGCGAGCGTGAAGAAACCGAGTTTTATTTGCTGTTTTTTTCTTCTCTCTCTCTCTCTCTCTCGTCTGACTCCTTCAAACTCTTGTGGTCGAATCGGCCCGAGCAGCGTGGTCACGATCCCGACGCAAATGTGGTCTTATGCTGCTGGTTCTTTTGTTTTTTTGTGCGCACTAAAAATGAGCGATAGAACGACGCTCAAGCGTGCGATAAATCATAGCCGGGATGTGAGATAAACATTAGCCAGCTCTCGCTTGTCTTCGTCATTTTGGGGTTTCGTTTTCGGCTCGTTTTTTTTGCCACTGCTGAAATAGCAATGCCCGGAGCTCTGGCGGTTCCCGGTCCAAGTGATAACAGGAACAACCTCCGTGTGGTGGCTATTTTTATGAGGTTTAAATTTAGCGACCGAACGACCGATCCTAGTTGAGTGTGTTGCCTTTTTGCTAGTGTGTGTTTCGGTCGTCTTTTTATACTTCTTCTCTTTTCTATCACGGATTTTGTTTTTACAAAAACCCTCTGGCATTGTTGGAATTTTACAATCCTGCCGTCCTTGGGCCAGCCGCATTTATGACCTTTTGAAAAGTGAATCTATTACGCACGCGTATTATCACACGCATCTTCGCCTCGTGAAGCGAGCCTGCGTGGCAAGGGATTAAATTCATCTTTTCGTCTCTCCAGCGCGTTACAACACATTTTTATGGTTTCGTTCGCCGCGAGGTCCTTTCGAAGGTGCCCAGAACACACGAGAATGGGCCACTCGGGGGCCAATAAATGAATACCGATGGCTGCATGGTAAGCAATTTAGCACCGATTCCCGTACGCATGTGGGTGCCCTGTGTGTTTGGCTGCCGAACGACAACAACACTGGAAGGTGAAACGAAACCCATAAACATCACCCGATGGTTGGCTTTTACGAGCATATCATGACCGGCGGTGGTTCCCACCCCGGGGGGGGGGGGGGGGGGGGGTTGGTGATCGGGAAGGCTCCGAAAGGCGTCCCGAAATTCCCGGCGATAAATCCTTGCTTCGGTCGAAATCACCCCAGCTCAGATTGAGTTTTGCTTTTATTATCTACAACAGCTTTTATCGGAGATCTATTTCGTGCTTCGTTTTCCTTTCTTTTTATCACACACACTCTTTCTCTCTCTCTCTCTGTCTGTCTCTCTCTCTTTTGCTCTCTTTCTCGCACGCGCGTGATCTCGTTGTGTGGTTAACGAGCAGATCTAATATACATAATTCGGTTTGAATGATGCTCGAGGGCAGCGTGGAAGTGGCATATATTAAAATGAATTTTGACATAAACGTGCTCACAAAAAACCCCACATTAGCCGATTGGTTCTGATTGTGTGATGAAACGAAAAAAGAAGCCCGCTAAGCATGCTTCTAACAAACGTAAAACCCGTTCATTATGAGCCAGTTGTAATGGCAAACTCAAACAGCAACAAATGACGGAAGAAGAGCAAAAGGAAATCCCAAGCCCAGAGCTGGTCACAAACGAAGGAAAACACGCAGGGATGCGGTTGAAAGTGTTGAGTCAACAAACCATAAAACATTGAAATTGAATTCACCATCCTCCCTGGCAGGCGAAGGTGCGAACTGTCCACACGACACGACTGACCCAAACACACATCCCTTCGATGATAAACCCATCTTCCCGGGCGCGTCGTAATTCGTTTTCTTTATCGCCCACTCTTACGCGGGTGGGCCCAGTGTTTTGATCGGGTGGGTTAGTAAAAGGGAGCATACGAGAGGGAGAGAAAAAAAACCGAACCATCGGGAACCACCCAGGAAATCCACCCCTTCGCAAAGGACGATGATCCGCAACCCATCGGGGGATGGTCAACAGCCCGCCACGGAAGGACACGATGGTTAGCGGATCGAATTGCACACTGATTTTCGATTTCTAAGCATTTATCTTGCGTAACCCGGTGGTGGGCCTTTGCGCTCGCGCCATTTCTCGCACATTTGCGCCAACAGCAAAAGAAAAAACCCTCGGTAGAAGAAACGAGAGGGTAAAAAGGAGAAAAAAAGAGGCGCCCAAAAACAGCACTCCCTTGAGGCGAATAGAGCAGCGCGGGTTGTGGTCCGCACGGGGCAATCATATATATATCTTTAATAGATTTGATCTAATAAAGTGCGCCCTGCGGGCCCCGAAAACGAGAGGGCTATAGGCTTCTGTCGCGGCACATCCTGCCGATAAGGGATGCCCGGTGCCACGTGGTAAATCTCGGCGTTTACGGTCGGTACGGCTCGAAGGTGCTCGTCCTTTCGATCGACCAGCAAGGGGAACGAGAAAATTTGCACTCCGAGGGTTTCGGCAGCTTCCTTAGGCCTTAGGATGGGTAACCCCTCGCGTAAGCGCGCGTAATGCCGTATTTGTAGATCCTTCGTCCTTTTGGGTGTGTGTGTGTGTGTGGGTTTGGACGCACCGAAGGATGAAGGACTGAAAGCCGTACAAAGGGAGGGCAATATTTCAACGCAATAAGATGCCAGCTTTCAGCAGCCAGCTGGCCGAACCGCCCGTACCATCTTGGTCTGTGTTTTCGTTGCCGTGTGCGTGCGAGCGAGTGCGTTTTCCAGCGGATTGTTTGATTGAGATTTTGACACCCGCGGCTTAACCGGGGAAAAATGGAGATGTCGCCTTTAGCAAAGGTGACACTACGCCGGCACCAAACGGGATGTGGTGGAATGTTGCTTTATCGACGTGGACTTTAGGGTTTGGGCTGGATCGTCCATCCACCAGTCATCAGGAGGTGCGTCCCTTTTGGGGGTGGATAACTTACGGGGGCTTACGATTTTGTTGTTCATCCGCTTCCCACGTGGTGTTTGTGCTTGTTATCAGCAGGCTAGTGGGATTTCGGTTCACGTTCTTCCACCCACCGACGATCGTCATAATCATTTGTCCAAACATACAAACGCGAGGAAACCGTCGGTCACGAGTGTCGAGCCCGCGATTCGGAGGGATTTTCGTGCCGCTGAACCCAACGAACTTCCCCTTGTCGGGAACGCGGCCGGAGAATGACGGCGGGTAAGGACGGAAATTAGAATAATAGAATAATAGAGGCTCTCGGGCAGGCCTCTGCTCAAGAAATCACTCAACCGGTTTGGCCGCGTTACGCCACGGTGACTCGGAACTTCGATGTGTGGGGAATGTGCGTGGCCTCGAAGGGGCACACCCGGAACCGAAACCGGCTGCCGGAAGGAACCGGCTGATGTACGGGCACAAACTTTAAAGCCGTGTCACGCTGCTGCTTCAGCGGCTGCTCGGGAAAGGAAAGCACGTCTTTCCATTCTAATGAGAATGGAGCTAGGGAGCGGATGAACTGACGCCAAGGAGGAGGTTTTGATTTTTGCGCGGCACAATCGGTGGCATCTTCTCGGCAGAAGCCAAGAACATGTGAGACGGGTGGCCCGTTTCCGTTGCCCTACTTCTCGATGATGCCCTTTTTTCGTACTTGTCGAGAGTTCTATTGAATGTTGGAATAAATTTTGAGGCAACAAAAAGTACCAACCACAGCGAAGAAGGTACGTGTGGAGTACCTCTTCGTGATGCAGAAGAAAGTATCTGGTGCATGAAGGCACCAGCTGTGTGCAATCTGCCTCATTCGACCATTTGCAATTCGCTTTGCGCAGTTTCTTCGGCGTGTAGGTCTAGTGCTGACGTCGCTCGAAGCGTGGTAAATTATTGGTTCTTGCTTGACGGTCCGTGCCGTTTATCACCACACAAAAGAGATAAAAAGGGATTATGATTGGGATATCATTATTAAAACACCACACAACAAACAAATGCCGGGACTGCGAGACAGGCGGAACCAAAACAAACAGCCCGATGAGAAAGTGAATAAAAGAGAGCGAGAGAGAGACACACACACTCAGGGAAATTAAAACAAAGCAACATTCTCGAAAAGGTACCGCGAAGACGATAAAGCCCACCTTTCCCGCTCGTAGAACAATAGAAGCTTAAGGCGCGTATGGAAGAGGACCACGAGGTCCGGGAGGAACACACTGATAAAACGCGGACGTAAACACGAGAAAAACACAAATTTCCTTTTCTTCCGAAATTACGGCTCTGGCCATAAAAACGCCCCGTAACAGCCGGCGGGAAAAGCGAAGGGAAGCACCAACAGCAACAAGAACAAACGAAAACACACACACAAAAAACGCAACTAAGCAAGAGAAAAACAGCACCCCAAAAAGTTGCTAATGGAAGAAGACGACAAAAGTGTGTGTGTGAGAGAGAGAGAGAGAGCAAAGAAAAGAGCGAAATGTAAGAGGAAAACTGATCGATCGAGGCAGGCTGGGTAGAAGAATGGCTCGGGGAAGGAATCCTTAGGCCGCGCTTTTTTTTGTTTTTCGTTGTTGTGAGTTGAGTTCTCGTTCTGTTTTGATCCCATCCCCTTATTGCGGACCGCACCTGTCCTCTCGGCGTAGCGTCCACCGAACTAGAGGGGTGAATATAAATGAGAGCAACTGAAGCAGTTGCCCCGGTCACTTGATATGCTCTCTCTCTCTCTGTCACACATGGCGCACCCAGATAGGGCGTCTCGCTTCCGGTACCGGTTGGTGCTTTTCTTTTTTTTTTTGCTCGTTCCGCCGGTCGCGGTCCACCCGAGAAAAGTCTCTCGACAAGTTCCCCCCCCCCCCACCCCCCCGGCAAGTCGAAACCGACGAAAAACTGCGAAGAGTCATCAAAGTGCGTTATTTTTCATGTTTCCGCGTAGTCTCGCTTTATGTGTTCCGTTCTTTTCTTCGTGTCTCGTCCGGTGGTGGACTGGTGTGGATTTGTCTAATTTTCCGTGCGGTTGTTTTATTCCATTCCACCCATACGGCTGGCGATGGGTTTTTGTTTTTCCTTTTTCTTTCTTCTTCTTCTTCTTCTTGTGCCGCCCTTCGAGAGAGAGAGAGAGAGAGAGAGTTCTCAGCGCATTTTCTTCCCGCGCCAACCATCCACTTGTCCGCTTGGGTTTGGGAAGCAGCCCCTTGCGGCTGCGGAAATTGCTCCACCATCAACCCGGGTCCCCGGGTCGTGGTGACCGAAACCGCCGTTAGCTTCGTTCGCTCGCTTTTTTCTAATGTTTCTGCCTTATTTTTTTCTCCCATTCTTTCTTCCGCTTCCCACCGATTACCGTGCCTGGCGGAGAATTGGGAGCCGTCTTTTCGTGTCGCTGTTGCAGCGCGATGTCAGTGCTCCAGGCAAAAGCCCCACCGGATCCCGGATGCTAACGGTGACCGGTTTCCGTTGGAGTAGCCGTGTGAGTGTGTGTTTGGAAGCTTCCAAGCTTTCGTTAATGGGCGCATTAAATCAGCTTCCGATCCACTCCCACGGTGAATATCCTTGAAAAGGACACCAGCGCACGCACAGCGATCGCAAAGAGAGCGGCCATTTCCTTAAGCCGTTAGAAACGACACAAGCAAATCCTCTTATCCCCCCTGCGCAGTATCTTATCACACCTATCGGATGGCTCATGCAAATCTCAATCTAATCGCACCGTCATGTCCACAGGCCTCACTCACCTATCGCGGTCGTGATGGATGGTTATGATTCGCGACGGCGACGGTTATTGCCACGATCCCGTGGGTAGCTTTCGTAACTCAGCCGCTGGGCATTCCTGTCGCAATGTGATCGAAACATGCCGTCACCATCGCCCAACAAAACCCCGTCAAATCAGGCCGATTGGGAATGGAATTGGGCGGAAGAAGAAGAGGAAAAAAAATGATCATAAATTTATTGAGTTAATCCCAAATTTATGCTCTCACGGCGACCGCGCTGAGGTCCACCGGGGCTGACGAAACGCTTGGGAAACGAGACACATACACACACAAAAAAAGCACGTCCCCGGTGGGCACAGGCGGAAATCAGCACCGGTGACCGTTGGCTGGTCAATAAGCCGGGCCCGAGGAGGGGCAAATAAATAAATATACCGATTACCGGAGGCTTTTCGACCTTTCGGAAGTTTGGCCACGGTTGGTGCCCTTGTAGCGATCTCGCCTTTGGCAGCATGAAAGCCATCGAGGTTCAATTGTGCTTGATTTCATGCGCCGGTTGCAGTCGGCTGAAGAAAATAGATTGAATTTTGCGACTCACTTTCCATGTGTTCATTGTTCCTTTCAGCTCTTACTTGCTTCACCTTCATTTAATGCCATTTTCTTCTATAATATCAATTATCTTTTTGGTACGCGTTTTTACACACCTTTTTTGTATGTTTTTTCATTTGTTTGAGCATGTTTTTAACATGTTTATTAACGTGTCTAATGTTTTGCTTCGATTGGTTCCTAATTATCTCGTTCGATTTGCGTCATTCTATCTGCTGTCTGTTGCCGCTCAAATTGGCTGCTTCACGGCCCCCGCTGCTCCCGATCGTTATCGAATTACGCGATTTTAATTATTCAAATCAAAGTTCGTTCACCAAAACCGTAATGGAACGCCGTGCTAATAAATTGGCCCATTGGCGGGAGTGGTTTTTAATTCGTGCTTCAAACACGAATTACACCAACTCAAATTTCGGGTGCCCCCAGCCGATGTACCTATTTGTTCGCGCGCATATGTTTCCATTTTTTCGTTTTGTTTTAATCAGCATGTGGATCGCCTTCTTCTATCGTCTTTTTTGTCTTCTTCTCTTAATCCCATCTCCGATGCCCTTTTTTCCCAAACTTCACGTTACGCGCGCTTACTCAATCCTAGCCCTCCGGCTTCAGCAAACGGCTTTTATTGGTCCGAAGCTGGCGATTAATTAATGAGCGGCCCAACGGCTCTCATCACCGTCCCACCGGACAGGGTAGAAGACAGAGAAAAAAAAGCGACGCCCGTTTGGGTCCGTTACGAAACGAACACCCTGAGGCACCCGCGGGTGGTTCGATCGCAACATCGAAAACCCAGAAGCTCGCCTGGGCGCCGATCGTCGAGTTTCGGTTTCCTTCATCTAATTTAAACAAATTTATGGTTACCGCCACTCGCGAGACGCAGGTTTCGTGAATCGTGCATTTGCGTTCGTTTTGTTGCCTTTTTTTTTTGTTTGGAGTGCGCGTTTTTTTTTGTTGCTTTCTTCATTGCTCTCTCGTATGTCCAGGCTCCCAAAAAATTCAACATCACCCAGGTGATGTTCTCGTTCGATCGCGCAGCTGGTGAATTTGACGGGTGAGAACACGATCGCATCACCTAGCGCAAGGAGGAGGCAACAAGCATTAAGTACCCTTTCGCATATGCTCCCACCAAACTCGGGTGGTGTGCCAAATGTGTGTGTGTGTGTGTTTCCCAGGGCGGCCAACCGTCCGGATCGGTCGGAATGTTTGCCCACCCTCCCTCTGTTTACACAAGCGTTAGTTTCGTTTTGTTTGGCTCTTGATAAACGCCAAACCGAGCGGGAGCTGTGGATGGAGCAGCTCCACTTAGCGAGCAGCAGAGCGAGTTTTTCTTTATCGCGTTGTGTAAACACATAATTTTAATCCACAAGCTTCTCCTCGCACGCCCGATGCATCATCGATGAGTCATAGTTCATCTTCGAGAGCACTTTAAACCGCGGGGCTCACGGGCGAGGGACCGTTTTCGGTTCCGAACGATGGGGGAAAGCATGGGGAAAACTCGAATTTAATTACGCAACCTGCACTTACCTCTCGATTCGATCTGCTTTGCTTTTGGGTGGAGAAAAAGTACACAAAACGCCATGGTCTCACGAAGACGCGGGGTGATTTGACTTTTAAGCATTAAGATGTTGTGATTAACATTCCAGTTCAAAATTACGCCGGTAAGGATCCTTAAAATTAATAGCTTTTAATTACGCTCACACGTTGGTGCGTTTCATTCATGCCGTTTATATCCTGTTCCGTTCAGTGGAAACTGCTCGCAGCCATCGCCTGCTTGGGTGGATTGTATTTCTGCGCTTGCTGTGTTTGCTCGGTATGAATTTTCTACCCACTTTTTCCACTGCTGACAAAAAAAACGGGAAAAAAGAAGCTCAACCGAAACCGCAGCCAGCAGGAAAAAGTTTCCCAACCTGCCACGATGCCATGCTAGCGTTCCGTTTTGCCATTTGCACGGGAATCGGTGCGTCGATGGACGATAAAGGTTAACTATGCATGGCTGTGCAGGACAAGGCTAAGAAAAGGAGAGAAAAAAAAAACACCACTACACCAGAAAGAACACTCGCGCACTTCCGGTGGCAAACAAACGCACCGAACCCCTTGGGTGACCGGTAATGGGACAATTATTTAGTCATTTTGAGATGGAACGTGAACGCCACGGCTCGCCGCGACAGAGGACCTGCGGAATAGAAACCATTGTACTTGCACACGAAAGATCTTGGCAGCATTCGCCGACTGAATTTGGCACGGGTTTAGTCTAGCCGGCGGGTTGCGTACGTTTTTATGTACCACGTGGCCCTTTGCATACGCGGTTTCTAGCCGTGTTACCTTCGACTTTGTTCAGCCCCACACACACTCAAATAAAAAGAATAATCAAATGTCGCTTCGCATTCGCGCCCTTGATCTTTCCGCTCTATTAACCACCCGTCAGAGGGGATTCTCCATTTTGGAAACTGTTCCACAGCGTGGACCGCATCCCACACGGACTCAAATCGGGAGGGCACCATTTATGGCGTTTGGTTTTACGAGCGCTTTTTTGGGGGTGAAGTCTGACCAAAACGCTAAAGAAGCACCCCAAAAAAAAGCTTCGTTTTGTGCTCGTACTTGTGGTACCAAACCCAAGCCCCAGTTGGTTGGTTTGCAGTAAGTTCACGATAAACCTGATTACGCGGCTACGAGCAGTTGTTAATCTTCTGCCTCGCTCGTTGCGCCCGGTGCGCCTTACCACATCTCCCACGGAAAGACACAAAAAGTTCTGCCCCGGCAGTGTGCGAAATCTGCTGCGGACAGCTTTTCACGGCTTCCCCCCTTTTTGCGAGCGGCGAAAGCGATTTTATACGCAAGCGAGATGGCTGCACGCGAGAAAAACAGTTGTGGTGAGAAAAAAGGGCAAAAGCCCGAGCGAGCAGCCCGGGGGGAGGTGGCTTTTGAGAGTGGCGTGAAAAGGCAAGAAGCAGTAAGCGTTGGGCGAAAATAAAAAAGCACGCGCTTTTCGCATGAAAACTTTGCCAGAGCGGGAACACACCGGTCGAGTGCGTCGATACGGGTGGAGGAACTACGGAACGGAGCTTGCGTTGGGAGGTTGCCCAGAACTTTTCACCCGACATCAAAGAAGCTGGAGAACCGGCGGGGCACCGGTACAACTCGTTCGCGAAATGAAATGCTGGCTTTGTCGTGCGAATTTTTAGTTCAAATGAAACCCGGGGGGTGTTTTTGAGAGTCGGAGAGGTTTCCGAACACCGGAAAAGCGAACCTTCGGGAGGCTTCCAAGGGCCACAAGCTGTACGGGGTTTAAAGCCTTCTCAAATCCAAACCATCGTTCCACTGAAGTATCGATTGGTGCGCGCCAACGAACGAATTAAACCGATCGGGGAATGAGGAATTAAAAGCCAACCGACCGGCGACATAAATTAGCTCCCACACGAGCACCCGTCGCAGGAACGGGCCGCGACAAAGCGCGAATATATTGTCCACTCGCGGCGGGCGCAACATCTGACGGAGATTAACGCCAGCAACGCCGGGGTGATTATTATCACACCTTGCCGTTGATCGGTTTTGACAGGCCGACCAGTTTTGAGGGCGCGTGCAACAACAAGCAGAGACGGTTCGTGTTCGCGATTCAAAACAAAAGCACAAGCGACGTGAAACAAAAGCCAGGCAAGGTTTCAATCGCGAGAGATGCGAGAGCTAAGGTTGCTTAGATCTAAGCGGACAAAACGAAGCGACAACATGCGATGTGACGTTTGCAAGCGCGTCTGTCACTTTCTGTCATGCCCGTGTTGATGCTGCTGCTGCTGCTGCGGTGCGGTTTTCTGTGCTGTGCGCGTTTTGGGATGCTGAGGCGATGTTCGCTTGATTGGTGACGCTCGTGGCAGCAAGCGATGATTGAGAACAGTTCGTAGCTGTCACAACAAAACGCCGCACGAGACGGATTGTGGGCGAGAAGGTATGCGCTAAAGAAGGAAATGGGAAACTGCCGCACCGAGAAAAAGCAAAAACGCTCAGCAAAAAAAAAAAAAAACCGAACCTCACAGGCGACGATGATTGACTATCGCTGATGATTCGGTGCGTGTGTGTGTTTTTTTGCATCACACGCAATCCAAAACCTCTGGCCGTGTGATAAAAAGGTGACGAATAGGAGGAAACTACCCATCGTTACGGGAGGGGATGACTCCGAAGGAATGTCGAGGTGAATGATTACCGGGTGCTTCTGAATGAGAACTGGGCCTTCCATTCACCACGGTGTTGCCATTTTCTTTTGCCAGCTGATAGACGGTTTGCTGTTGATTGTGTGGCCCCTCGCGTAGCCAGGGATCCGAAACGAAAGTCGCTTACGCGGTAGCGTTTACTGATAACACAGCCGGCTTTTGTTTGGGTTTCGTTGCGTGCTTAGATGGTTGTTAAACGTATTGATGACGCAGGCCACATGCCGGCAAAGGAACATGACTAACAACAACGGTCGTATGGTTGCATTACTGTCAGACAATTTTGTAATAAGAAACACATTTCATAAGATAAAGCATCGTTGAACACATGAAAGCTTTTTAAACACTCTGTTCAAGTGATAAAAGTGAGTTCATTTTTAAAAGCAAGAATGCATCAAAAAGAAACTCTCATTAGTAGATGACTGTTTTATTACCATTTTTTTTCAGCAATGCTTGACATTTCACTTGATGCATATTAAAACTCACCATTCCATTCCAGCCGTTTTATAGCCACCACCACTACGAGCTTCCCCATTCTGTGCACCCGCACGAAACAATGCACACTTAAATCTGCTCTTTCCCCCACCGTTCACCGGTTTTCATTTTCTTCTTTCTTGTTCTCTTCTCTCCCACCTTTTCAATTGCAGTTTGCCGATCGTGCATCGTGAAATACCTCGACTCGAACAAGTACTGTCCCAGATGCAAGTCGTACAACAGCAAACCGATTACGGTCGCTAATTTAAGGTAATTACGGGGGTCCGCCGCAGCTAAAGCGGGGCAGGGGTCTTATCTTATGCTTTGCCCTCGAACCATGGGCCATGGGTGCGTTTTATGGGACGACACATATTTCACGCAAAATATCTGTCCCCCATAAAGTTTACCATTCCTCCTCCGTCAAAATGCCATTTCGCCCGGCTGATTAGTTTATCAAATCGCCCAAACGGTTCTTTCGCGAACGCAAAAGGTTGCAGCAAATTTCTTCATCCCAACACAAGCGTCATCCGTCTGGTAGCGAATTGGCTGGCTGGCATGGCCCTGCGCAGACGCCATTGCACCTTTTTTTCTTTGTGTGTCTTGTTTCGTTCGCCTCCTTTCTCGTGTGGGTGGAATACGGTCCGTTTTCGAAACAGGTTGCCACACCGTATTACATCGACCCGTGTTTTGTTGGCGTTTGTAAACCCACCCGCCCGAATGGGGTGTTTATAATTACGTTTCTGGTGAAAAGTTTCTAATGACACTCGACTTTCGCACCACAGGCCCGATCGAACGCTCCGTGCGCTTGTCTACAAGATGGTGCCGAGCCTGCACAAATCGGAAAACCAAAGAATGGTGCAGTTTTACGCGTCGATTTCGAGCACCATCGTCTCGTCCGAGGACGACCCGTCCGGGCAGGAAGGCATTTTCCAGCTGCTCGACGATCAGAACTTCTTCTCTCCGGACGAACCAATCAGGTAAGCATCCAGCGTCCCAACGGCGTCCTTTTCCATCGAAATCGATCTGTTTTTTTGGATGTGATTTATTTGGGGCAATCCTCCTCTTTGTTCTACTCTGCGTCCCACTCATTAGCCTGTCACTCGAGTACCTCTATGAGACGCTGGCCGAGGACCAGAAGCTGCCGATCACCTACCTACAGTGCCCGGCCGCCGTCACTATGCACCATCTGTACAAGTTCATCCTCACCAAGAACGGGCTGGTGGTCGGCTCGGACACCATCCGGGTGGAGATAATCTACGAGGAGGAGATCCTGCCGCACGACTTCACGCTAATGGATGTGGCCTATTGCTTCGACTACAAGCGGGTGAGTACACGCTGCAACGCTTTTCACTCAGGGACATTGAATTGGGCAAAGCAAAAGCCCAAAATTTAAAGCTCACACGGAACGAATCAAGCTGTATGTGGTTTCATTGATGCACGCTTTGTGGCCAAATTACGGGCTCTCAAGAGCTGGCAGAAGAAGCCTTCGCTTTTTTTTTTGTCCACAAAGCAGCATCTCCACCGGTAGCGAGATTCGAAGAATAATCGAAACAGCTAACGAAACAAAAAGGAAAAAGAATCCCCAAACAAATTGTTCCGAAAATATTGGCGCCCGCGAAAAGGTCCCAAAGCGAACGAAGGCACGACGGCACACACAAACACATTTGGCGGGTGAAATGAGGGAAAAAAACGAGCCCCAAAATGCTTCACTCCTTGCGAAGAAGAGCGGCTTCTGCGTTCGGGTCGTTCGGCCACGCACCTTCTGCCGCTTCTCGTCACGTGGCAAGGACAGCCACGGCCCTGTGGCAAACGAAGGAAATAAATGCGATTTGGTTCGCATGAATGCCAGGTTTCGCCACGGCCCGGGCGATAAGAACTCCGGTGGAACAAGGGATGGTTGGGTTTGCTTTTCCACCAGGCACCGGACCGGTGTGTGTAAGGAAAAGAAGCGGAAGCGAGAGAATAATCATCAAAAGAAGAAGAAAAAAAGAAAGCAAACATAAAGCACCTTCCAGTGCGCGGAAACGGGAGAGAAGACCCTCGATAGCCCTGGCGAAGGGAGTCCGTGCTGAAGGACTTCGAGTGGCGAATCACAAGAACGTGCGCGATTCGATGAGATGAGCAAACCGCGGAAGGACACCGCACTGCCTGCCGAAGCAGCGCAAGAGAGAAGGCCAAATTCCAGTTCCCGGCGTGTAGCTGATGATGCTGCAATCCCCCGGACGACACCGCGTACAGTGCCCGACCGATGGGTCGCCTCTAAAGGGGGCTACCGAAAATGCCGTGATTGAAATCAATTTGCACTCAATCAGACAATCGTTTTAATTCCACTTTCTATTGCGCTCAGCGTGCTTTTCACGTTGTTTCCGTCAGAGACACCGGCTGAGGGTGGTGTCGCGTACAAACCGTCACGCACTGTAGATCCGTGCGCGATGGAAACGCTATCCCCGGAGTGCGTAAGTGCAAGTGCGAAAAAAAAAACCCCACGGCCGGGAATGAATGGCCGTACGCTTCTCGTCCTCGCTGGCGGCCGTGGAAGGCGCACGAAACGAAAATAATTAATAGTAATTATGCTGCGCGATTGTGCGCCTCGCGATAGCATACGCGCTGCTCTCGAGATTTGCTCGTCGTGGCGGGTGTTGTCTGGGCGCTAGTCGCCTGGTCGCCGCGCGCTAGTTGATAATCATAACGATGGGCGATGATGGGGATCAGCAGGAGATGTGCGCCTTTTTCTGTACGAGAAGTGGCGTTTTGCCGGGCAATCGTTCCTCGGAGCGTGGGGCGTTCGTTTCGCGTGGACCACGGTTTGCACCGGGAAGGAACCGTCAAGGACGTCGGGAATTACCGTGTGTGTGTGTGTGCGCTCGTTGTTGAACGGTGTTGAACGATGGCGTAATTAAAATGGCTTCATGAATCGTTAAGCGCATCCGTTGTAACACCTGATACGATGGTCAGGGAAAGATCGTCAAAAAGCAAATGTTGAACACGATCTAGTAGGCCGTTTTTGGACATCCTTCAATGTTTTAACCACAATCAAGTAGGCGTTGTGTAGTGGCCAATATGTCTTTCGATTCAATATTACCCCCATTTTTCCCCTTCCGAGTGAGGTGAAATTTTTTATTCTACCTTTTTAAAGACATTACAGGTTCATCTAATCGAAGTCCTTTTTCCCTTTTCTCTTTCTCTCTCTCTTTTTCTCTTCCCGTTGACTCATTAAAACCCGAACGCCTAACCTTGGCGTGACGTGCGCAATAACAGATAGCACCGATGCGGTTTTTCTATCGCATTCTCATACAACCGACCGCGAAGTTGGCACCGACCGCGAGCGCATGCCACCGCGTCGAGGGCCAGGACAAAAATAGCACCCCCACGAGTGCGTCTCCCACTACACCGGTGGCCTCTGTCTCCCAGACCCCACCAACAGCCAAAAGTTCGACTGGCAGTGCAAATGTGCCGGCAACTGCCACCAACAATCAGAAGCAGACAAAAACCGGCCAACAGCAGCAGCAGCAGGAAGGGATCAGCAAGGGTCCGGCAGAGATCGCCACCCCTAAGAGTAGCCCTGCGGCCGTCGTGAATGGGCAGCATCGTATGAGCAAACCGATGGTGGCGCCCTCTAGCGAAGGAACACGCGTCGGCAAGGCACCATCCGGGAACTTGAAGCTGGTACTGGTTCCACCGAAGGGTAAACCCGAGCCCTGTGAACCCAAACGAAGTCCACCTCCTTTGAAGGCGATCCAGCCGGCACCCGTGGTGGAACAAGTTCCTGCGAAAAAACCAGCGGAAAGTGACTCTAAACCTCCACCAGGGACCATCCTGAAGTGTTACGTAAACCTGAAGAAGCAAACCGTCGCCGAAGGACCTTCGGGAAAGTCAACGCAGGAGGAGATCCCCCGGTTGAAGATCGATTTGCCGCGATTGAAGACGAAATTGAGTGTACCGCGTGGCCCAGGAGAACCGTCGACGGGACCGAGTCCTCCAGGTAGCAGCAGTTCGTCAGCGGCCACCTCACCATCCTCGGGAAGCAGCTCAACGGCCGGGAAAAGCCCCGTGTGGCCAATGGGCAAGGAGGAGTACGCCAAAACGATCGGGTTGAAACCGGTGTACGCTGGATGTGCGGAACCACTGGCCACCGACACAAAAACTGCTTCGTCCTCGCACCGCAAGCGCAAAAAGGGCAAACACTCGAAGGAAACCGGAAGTAGCGGGAAACGCCGGAAGCTGCACGCTGAGATTTCCTCCCAACACGATGACGCCAGTCTCAAGATGAAGGTGAAGCTGACCGAGAAACCACCCAAACACGAGCGATTGCGATCATCCGGAAATGAGGAGGAAACTGCTCCACAACCGAAGTCCCCACCGGCGATCGTTCCACCTCCAGAACCCGCCAAGATCCCGGTGAAGGTCCCACCAAAGGTTCCAGCGAAGGTGATCGATATTACGCGGGATGACGATGAAGTGAAATTCGTCCACAGCGAGCGTCGACAACAACCGGCACCGGTTGCCCCTGAACCCAAGCGTCCTGAGAAGCGTCCTGAAGAAGTTAAGACCCGTGACGTGACCCCAGCACCTGCGGCACCACCATCACCTCTACCACCATCTCCATCGGCGGTCTCATCGAAGGACAAACTGAACGAAATGCGCAACGTGCGCCACAAACCGATGGTTTACATCCCGAATCTCGATCGCAGCCTATCCGCCGATGCACCTGGAGCTAGTTCTTCGATCAATTCGCTGCTGGAGAGTGTTGGAGCGAAGGTACCGCTGCTCAAACCAACGCCAGCCCTCATTCCCACCTCGGTGGCAACGTCACTAAGCGGAAAATCGCAACTACGCCATCCAATGTTGGCGCGTCCTATGCAAACGTGTCCTCCGTTGGCGTATCCCCTCGCGGCCAGTTCCACCGTAGTGTCCTCGGCAGCTCGTTCGATGCCAGCTCCGGCCGCAATCAAGCGCTCGATGAGCACGGATGGTGGGGCGAACGTCAAAGTGCCCCGACTCGAACCACCCTCACTCGTGGCACCGGCCTCACTGTTGCCTCCGAAGCAGCCCATTCATGCGCCAATGTTCAACTTCGCGAAGGGAGCTAATCGTGCGAAAGCCGCCCAACAAGCGGCCAACGTTGCACCACCAACTCAACCGGAACCCGTGCCCTATCGATCACCGATCAGTGCGTCCTACACGAAAGAGATTCCGCCGGTGAAGAAACCCATCCCGAACCTACAGCTTCCACCGGTTTCCATCAGCGTGACGAAGATGTCTGACCCCACGTCATCTCCGGTGTCCTCATCGACGTCGTCGTCTGTATCGTCGTCCTTATCGGCCTCCTCGTCCGCGTCGGGTGTGTCACCAGCGACCTCCAAGAACCTACTCGACAATGGCCGGCCAGCTCTGGAGATTCTTCGCATCGCACCGAATGCTCCTGTCGCCGATAAGCCCTCGCTTGCGCCTTTCGTAACGCCAAAAGTGGCCCCGAAAACCACCCGACCACCACCGGCTACGATCCCGCTTATCAAGATCAAAAAGCCCACCCCGGTGGGTAATGGCGGCGGTGCAGATTCCGTGACGTCATCGACCATGCGGCCTAAGATGGCGGGAAGCGGGATGCGATCGCACACCGATCTCACTACCGCCAGTGCGGCCATTCTGGATCTGTCCGGTGGCACTCCGAGGAGGCTCTCGGACGATGTGATCATTCTCGATCATAGTCCTACCAAGGGGACGGCTGATTCAACCAATCGACCGAAGGTGCTCTCGGAGAGTGTGGTTCGTCCTGGGAAACCTTCGGTGCCGGTACTGAAGCGTCCACCGGACATGATCAGCTTGGCAACTGGTGGTGGACAAAGCGTCCCAAGAACGCTGGCTCCTCTTCCAAAGCTAACGGAGATCCACCGCGCTAACCGGGGTCTTTCAGTGCGGCAACCAAACGCGTCCATTCGCAGCATTCCCAACCCATCGGCGTTGGCTTTCCGTGGAGCTCCAGCTGTCTCGAGTTCCTCTAGCATGCCCCAAGCCAGCTCCCAATCCTCGGTGGCACTAATGGCGACGTTTTCGAGCACTTCCGTACCGACGAGTAACGGTGGCCGTCCATTCGGTAACGCCACTAACGCTCCAAGCGTTGCTAAGCCATCCACCAACACGTCGCTTAGCAACGGTTCCGCTGTGAAACAACCGACGTTGGGAGCTGCCGTGAAGGGTCCTGGTGTCCTTGCTAATGGTGCGAGGCCACCTACCACCAATGGCGTGAGCAGCAGTTCACCGAACAACACCTTCAACAACAATAACAACAGCAAAATTGCCAACGCCAACACACCGGCCGTGCCAGCAAAGAAAACCATCGAGAACGTTGCTGCGGAGTTGAAGGCGGTTGCTGCGACGGCTGACACCACCCACCGGCAACCCACCACCACGGCTTCGTCCTCTTCAGCGTCCTCCAGCGTGACAGCATCTGCGGCATCATCGACGTCGGTCGGGAACCGTGAGGATCCTTCGCGAAAGCCAACCGCCAATCAAGGATCACCGACGGCGGTAAGTTCACCGGCGGTGACTGCAGCGATTGTCGGTGCCGTTGGTGTGCCGTTGCCCGTGACAACGGGTACAGTGAACCGTGCCAATAGTAGTAGCATCGTTACTAGCGTTACGGCAACCACGATGGCGGCGACCGTTACGAACGGTAGCTCACGTTCCAGCCCGGCAAGTACGGTGAAGGTCGGTTAAAATGCACCCTTATATCGAGGATCGAAGGTTTATTTAGCGCTGAGGCACGATTTAGTCCGCTCTATCGCAACTCTTCTCACCACATTGATATTGATAGTGAACTGAAACACTTTCCAAGGAGCTCATCCTCCATCCTTATCCTTAGTAGTGCATTATTATGATTATTATTAGTCACACAATTATTCGTACCAAGTGAACGTTTCCCTCTGTTCCCGCTAACAACCCGATGCTGTAGTGGTCCATTATGCCCGGAAGGGCAGCAATATACCTGTATAGAAATCATAAAGAAGTACCATAAAAACAAAGGCTATGTATTAGAGTAGTGACGTATATGCTATGTATGACATACGATATTTATTTCCCAGCTCCCATAAGCGAGCATTATAATGCGGACCGGCGCGAAGGTATGTCCGCACCTAATAGTCAGTACGTGAGTGTGTGCGTGTATGTGTGCATGTATGCTGATGTACGTGTGCTAGGCAAAAACAAATGGAAAAAAAGATATTCCGTGTGTAGCGTTTCGTAGCGTAGAAAAAGGGTAAAACAAAACTTCATTTAAAATGATACTGGCGTGCACGAGCGCACATACATTGCGCTGGGGGAGGTAAATCCACCCAGTGGCGGGAAGAGCAAAATGAAAGGATAAATGCATACAGGAGACAATGGGGCGCATGATGCATGGAGGTGGACACGTAAGTAGGTGATGTATAATTTTTGCCACCCAGGTTCCGTGCGCACCACCTCCGGACCGGGTGGACATTGGTGGGTGGCAAATTTTGTTTTTGCTCCCGTCAGCCCGGGGAAAAAATGTACATACACATGCATACATACACAAAGCCAGACAAAGCGGCCAACAACTCTCAGGAAGGAACGGGGCATCATACAATGTATATTTGCAGCTCGTAAACGTCTCGCATCATTGCATAAAACAGAGAGAGAGAGAGAGAGAGAAATAGAGAGACAGAGAGAGAAAGCACAGAAGCAAATGCAGATGTGAAAACGATTTTATCAGTTCGAGCGGCGCTTCCTTCGCAACGCCCGCAGCGACGACTCATTCGCCTGCTGCACTTTTTAAAGGGGGTCAAAACCGGGCGGGTTTTTCATAAAACCCAGCAAACGAAATCGATCACATCCGATCAGGGGTTGGGCGAGCCAATGCGCGTTTGAACGTTGGCATGCCACATGGTGGCATGAAAATGCGAGAAAACTTCAATCGGCAAGAGGTTGAAGATCAACCGAAAGGTTCGCATTTCCCCGCACGAACGGCGGGTAGTTGATTGGGATGGGAAGGTTTTACTTTTGTTGTTAAATTCAAACCCCCCCCCATCACACGAACGTGCACGGGAAATCACGGCAACGAAGGGGACGACCCGCGAGACGGTGCGGATGCACCCGAGGATGGATTGATAATTGAAGCAAATGGAAAAATTATTAGTCGTCAGCTCAGCCGACCCGAGGCGCGAGAGGGAGCAATTTCATTTATAGAACGCAGGCCGCAGGCGGGCTTGTGTCTGGTGGGTGGAAAAGCACCCATCCCCATCCCGGTTTGATTGGATCTTCGTGGACGTGCGTGGTCCGTTCCGGGAGCGCTGGCAAGCAAAAGCGCGGTGTCGTCGGTGTTATCTTTTGGTACGGATTCGCGTTCGCTGGGTTGGAACGGGTTTTGAAACGGTTGCTAGCGAGGTGGCTCAGAATAGAGAAGCCTTCCCGGCAACTTGAGACCGGTGCGATGCGTTGAAAAGATTTCCACAGGGAAGAAAAACCCCGGGAGCGGCGAAAAGGAGGCTTAAACTTAACCGCAAACACGCGCGTCGTTTATGCAAGCCGATTCGATGCTCCACTTGTGGTAAAAACTTTCCTATCTTCTAGTGAGGCGTTTTTTTTGTTCTCGTTTCGTTGGCATGATCCTGACGCGTGAGGCTTCTGAATGGCGTTCAACGTGTGTGTGTGGGTATGTGTATGTTTTATAGTGCAATAGCTTAGCGGAATGGACCCCAAAAAGGGGGAACAGATCGAAAGGCCACACTGAGGCATTTAAACGATATATTATGATATACCACTCAGGGTTCGGCGGGAAGCCGGTTTACGAAGCCAGCATAATCGGGTGGGCAGGCATAATTGATTGATGCGAATGGGTCGAATGATTGGGCGAATGAAACGGGATAAATTTCGTCGCTGCGCGAGTTTCATTGCCGTACGATCGGTTTTGTTTTGTACATTTGTGCCGAACGATATGGGTGGGAAATGGGTGAACGTGTGTGTGTGTGAGAGAGAGAGAGAATGAGAGAAAGATGTGTAGGCAAAGAAGCGCATAGAACCGTAAGAACGTAAACGTAAATGGATGTAGAGAAATACAAATAAGCGCATGGAAGCTAGCGCAGTCGTAGCGAAACAATGTAACCCAGACAAATTATACAAGCAGTAGCCCCAAACACGGCCGGTAATTGTGTATGCCAGTGTAAAATGTAATCTGACCACAAACACCCCCCCACACACACACATACCTACATAACCCCTCATGCAACCCCCCTCTTCCCTTCAAACACAAGCCGCCAGGATGCAACCGCGTACACGTATTCATGTATGGATAATAAACATCAAAAGGAAAATACGATAATCAATATTTGAACACCTCGAGTACTGGAGTGGTTTATTGTGTTGTCCCTGGAACGTGGAATATCACAATCATTACAATGTCAAGCACACACACGAGTCAGACCAAAAACAGGGGTGGGGGTTGGATACGCCGAGGCCAAGCCCTGCAAGGACGCCACCCATCAGGGGCGAGCGTGTGTGTGTGTGTGTGTGTAAACTGAAGCTCGCCCACTTCACATCCCATCGCGGGATGGCAAAAGGGCAACAGGTAACGAGAGATCCACACGCTGGTACTGAAAGAAAGCGACAGAAAGTGAGAAAGAGAGAGAGAGAAACAAAGACTACGAAGAGGAAAGGTAAGAAAGGTGATCTGTTGCACAACAAAGTCGCAGGACGAATCGGACGCTCATCCATTCCGGTGTGGATGGGGTTTTTATCCGAAGGGCGTTGGGTGCCCTTTCAAGGAGCTGCACGAAATGCCAATGCAACGTTAACAGAGAAGCTTGAAGTTGATGTCTTCTTTTCACTAAAATGTAGTCTATTCGAATGGACGAATGCATACAAGGATGCGAGCGGCTTGTTTTCCACTAAAAGGCGACTTAAATTTGAATGTAATAATAAAAAAATGAGCTCTTTTCAGATATTACATTGTTTTAGACGTTGTTTTATATTTCACAACATGTTACATCCCTGTGAAAGTACGCTACAAGTACGCAATTACGCCTACAAAGTAGTAAAGCAATAAACAAGGCGCAAAACCTCAGACCTGATAATGATGTACAATGAAAGGGGAAGGCTATGAGAATATTTAATGAATGGTTTCGGATATTTTTTTTCTCCAATGTGTGTATGTACCATTATTACGGTAAGTTTATCGACGCCCCCGGCAATATCCGTTGTGCAGGCTATCGATTTATATGGGCTGTTGAAGAGCCTCATAAACCTCCTCGGTGAAAGCTAATTGCAGAATTGCACAAGCAGCTTAGTGTGCGGGGGTTTTATTTTTTGCCTTCTGCTAGAACTCGCGCGTAATCCAACGACAAGAAGAAAAAAAAGGAAAAACGACAGCAGCACCAGCTTACCAGCTCCCGCTTAATACATGCTACTTTACACGTTTACAACCCCAAAGGGCAATCCCGAGCGAAGAGCACGTTTCTTCTTCGTTCCTGCGATAATCTCCGTCACAAAACGGCACACCCGGCAAAAGTCAATCTCCACTTCTTCGCTTGTCCGCGTCCGCTACCGTAAAAAGGTAGGGAAAATCCGAGACGCGCGAAATCCCTTTCGCACACGGCAAAAAACGCCATTTTCCTGCCGGCAATAATGGGCACGGGCGCTTCCTTATTGCCCCCCTTTCGGTGGGTGGTTTTGCTTTGCTAAGTCTCTACTTTCGCCCTCCGGACAGACCCCGGATCGGCGTCATAATCGTCGACAGAGGAAGAAACATGAGCCTCATTACATTTGGCGTGCATCAGGGCCACTGAGCCCACCAGAGGGCTGCCTAAATGCCTTCACCTTCCTGTAATCGGATGCACCTCGCGGACGCGTTTTATCGCGCAAGGCTGATAATTACTTCGTGACTACTCGTCATGCGGAAAAATGATTACTCCCCCATGGTCCGGTGTGGCGATCTCCAGCGAGAGAAACTGCGTTCCACGGCGGTGGTTTCGTGTGGAAGTGATTTATCGCAAGCTCTAGTGTAAACTGGCACGTCGGTTGGTGGAGTAAATCATACGCGTGTGCCCTCGGAAAAATACGGCTCAGGTGCCGGCATTCGAGCGATCTCGAAGGGTGTATGTGTTGGCGCTTGATTGGAAGGCAATTTTCACCTTTAATCGTTCTCGATCTCGGGGTTAACTCTTCGATGATTAAGCCATATTAGACACCACGCAGGGTTATGGTTGTGTCTGCCTGGATATGAGCTCCAGCTGACTCGTTTAAGGTCCCCTGTAATTACTTTTATTGCTCATTCCATTGCAGAGCAATAAAGTTTGAAATTTTCTTCAAGAAGTAAGCAATACCTCTGGCATCCAACTTTCGCCATTTTTTATTTCCATTTTCTACTCTTTGACCATTCCTGCGCATGTTGAGTGTTTCATCACGTGTCGGAAAAACCGGCAGTTCCATTCCGAACATTTGGTTTAATCATTGCCACACTCATTGCCATCACCACCACCCGGCGGATAGTTCCCAGAAACCAATCCCCATTTTGTCCGGGGTTTTTTTTCAGTTCCAGCCCCAAAGTTCCGTGAAAGATTACTTCCCCCGAGCCGTTAATTATGATGTTACTCGAATTGGCTCATCTCTCGCGCGGGTCTATAAAACAACAACAAAAAAACATAACACCCCACCGTAGTTCCTGAGCCCTTAGCCCTGATCCAGCAGAGATCAAAGCTGGCTCGATCCCGTCGATGCCGTCGCCAGTTTTGATTGATTTATGCCGCCTCCGGGAGAAGAGGACCACCACACGAGATCAGACCGGAGATGGATCGTCCGTGTGTTGGTACCCGATGGGTCTGTGTTTGACCGTGCGAGCCGACCGAACCAGTGAAAGAGGACGACCCGAAATTGCGTGACCAATGGCCATAAAATGTATGAGAAACTGCGCCGCGGTGGCCGCCCCGACGCACGTTCGTCGGCAATCGACAAATGTCGCAAGTCTCCTTGGGGGCCAGCATTGGGGGGTGGGTGAGCGCGAAGGGCACGTGGATGGACGGTGGGGTGGTTTGATAACGAAATGAACGATGTGATGGTGCGGACGGTGATCGGTGGAAAAAAGGCCACACGAAGGGGCGTTGTTTATGATGATGTTACTTTAAATTAGCTAGTGGATTTATAGCTTTTTTTTTGTGTGTAACTATGCTTACGTTTCGTTACGTTACTTCAAAATTAATTAATTAATTTTGAATGAATAATTATTGTGCGCTTATGTTCGAAATGAATTTGTCAAAATATCATGTTGTTTTGCATCAAAATATTGTTGAAGTTTAGCTCATCTAGTTGACCTTATCTTCTGATTTCAAAAAATGTGAAAATTGCCGCTCCATCTGCATCCATTTTTCTACAAGCTTCGTTCCAGCACCAACCGAGAACGGCAACAATTCCGTCCACCACTGTACCGCGATGTGGAGCTCGACCACCCCACGCAGTATCGGTGCGACAGGGAACGATGCGACGAGGGCAAAGCCTGCGCAAAACCGCCACCGAATGGTGAACTCGCGGCAACCAGAGCGAGATGCCCGGTCCGGGCTAGACACAAGGCTAGACACACATCCACCAACGGGGCAGCCGCGGGAAAAAGGCACCCCCCCCCACCCACGGTGGGGTGGGAAGAAAAACAAAAAAGGTAAAAATAAACGCACACACAAACCGCGGCAAACGCCGCGCCGTTTCGTAACGAACGCCGGGCCCTCGCCTGGGTGTTGTATTTTACGTGACGTTTAAGCACCGCCACCTCACGCTTTGGAGCACGGTCGCATGGCATGCTTGGGTTTGGCGAGAAACAACCCCCATGGTAGCGGTAGTGGTAGTAGTAGTGTGCCGTGCATATTCGGCACTCGGCGGCACGGCTTACTACGTCGTCAATCATCCGTGGCACTGCGCTCTAACTAAACTGTCTGTCCGAAAACAGTGCGGCTCGTAAAAAAACGCGTGTTACAAGGGGCGTTACGAGCGTTATTTAGTGGTGTGCTACAGGAGTATGGCGCTTTTCTTTCGAGTTGAGGGATTTTGCAGCCAATTTCAGTTGGCGTTGTGTTCCATTTTGCAAGGACGCCCAACGCAACGTCGTTCTGAATTTGTTCCAACACACGTTTTGAAAAACAATCCACGTTCTGCAACGCTCTCAATATGGCACTGTTTTTTTTTTCGAAGCTATTTGCATAGCCATCTTTCGGTAGCTCCGAGAAGGAGGAGGTAGTGGCCCCCAGGTGGGAAAATGCACACAAAAAAAACAGCGTGGAAAGAAAAGAAAGTAAATAACAACCGAACGTTCGCTCTTCCAACGAGTCATGAGGACGACGAGGCCACGACACAAATAGACACGTATCTGCTGTTTTTTTATTTCCTCTGCCTAGGTAGAAGAATATAGCTGCAGGTCGAGAGAGAGAGAGAAAGCGTGTGCCAAAAATGACCACCGCAGCGCATGAGCGAAAGTAGGAAAAAGAAGGAATCCTGATCGAAAGGAGAATCGCAATATGTTGAAGATGCTTTTTTTGGGAAACTATTCATGACAAGAGCCCGTTCTTCGTTTGAATGTCCTCCAGAAGTCCACTAACTTTCATATAAGATCCAAAAAACCTTCAAACAACGCTAGTGATCCCAACGTTTGTCTACTTTTCATGCAGTCCAACGCCGACCTTATCGTGTCTGCTGCTCGCAACGTGACCGTACCCGCTTCGAAATGCTCTCTCACACGAAAGGTCAATTTCAACTGCTGCAACTCGAGCTCAATGCACCACCAGAGGCCGACCATTGAGGTTGCTGCCCGTGCGCGGTGTCCTCGGACGACTCTGTCGCAACTCGCGAATCCCGCAGCCCCCCAAGGGAGTTAGTTTTCTACGGTTTTATTTTGCTTTCTGTCTCCAAATTCATGCTGAACCAACGCTATCGAATGCTAAGCCACCGAGCCGTATCAAGTGTCCCTCGCGCCCCCCCCCCCCCTCCCACCATCCTCACGACTCCCCACCCCACCCACCCGTAACCTTGCCGTCATCGTCGAATGACACCGAAACCGACCACAGGCTGGTAATGGATTTTGTTTTCCACGAGGCCCCACGAAGCCTAGCCCGATCACTGCTCGTGTTTGCTCTCTTTGCCCCTTTTCCCCACCCACTGGTGGGACCCTCCCACCCACCCACCTACCCACCTGGATCGCATCGTCATCGGCGCACACGCTAATGAATATTTAATACGACAATTGTCGTGTTACCAAATCGTACCCACCCATGAAAGCTGTCGATTTCGCGGTTTTTGAATTGCCCATTGCTACGCTCCGTGGTGAGTGAGGGATGGCAAAAAGGAAACACAGGGGAGGGGGTGGGGGGCATCCGCAAATACGCAAGTAACGATTGGTGCGCATACGCATCGAGGCCGCTTCGTGCGCTGGCGGGAGCTTGAAAATGTGTGAAGCCACCAAGCGAACTGGAGGGAAAAACGAAGAAAAAAAAAACACCCTGGAAACGGATTGCACCCCTCCGAAATGGGGAGTTTTGTTTCCCTCATAAAATCAACAAAAAAAACACCTGATCAAAACTGAAGCACGGTGCGCTTCGTGTACGTGTGTACGTGTCGTCCTGCCTGCCTGAGTGGGGTGGCGTCCACACTTTCTGGCCCCCGGGGTGGCCACGGCAACGACAGGATGGGGTTTTCTTTCGTATTGTTTTTCGGCAGACAGAGAGCCCCTTTTTGGTATGCTTGCCTCGAAGAGGCACGGCCCTTGTTTGTTGAGTGAGTGGGTTTCGATAAAAAAAAAACCCCCCACACCCTCACATATGCCCAGGCTGGAAGGAGCGAGGTCCATTTTGAACGAGCGAATGGGAAGAAAATTTTGGCACATTAATTGGAGGACCTTCGGCGGGCCGCCATGTTCGTTTTGCTTACACGCACTAGCTTCGGCCTGGGGAGTGCTTAGAGCACGTGTTTACGAAGCCTTGGGAAAGGAAGGTACAAAGGTCTGAATGTGGCATGTTTGGTTGATTGTACACAATCACAAACAATGGTGGAAGCCTTGGGGTGGTTCCAATGATAACAGATCACCATCAATGAAGGTTGCTTGGGTGGATCGAGTTTCGCTGATTTCTGAGACGTGCCGAAGGTTTCTAAGTTGCTTTATAGGAAACCTGTTTACTAACGTCTCAAAATGCGTACGGTTTGGCAGGAGACACAAGCAACTTGTTTGGGCAATCATCCTATCCCCAAAAATAGCCTGAAATATGAAACATTTCGCTTTTGGGGGTTGTGAAAAAGCAATTTAGCTTCTTATCGCTTTTGTTAGACTCCATTCAATGATCATCAGTTAATGAGGGCATTTCATACCCTTCTAATGATTTTTCATTATTTTTCGAAGGCTCTGATTGAGCTTCAAGGGGGCTTTTTGTATAAATGTAGTAAAGAAACCCAAAATGTCTGTGATACAGCTTCGTTATTTGAAAATTATTCACATGCATTTCGACTTTCTGAGATTTGATTGTACAACTCCCCTAGCAATTTAAACCGGATGTAATCGACGGACCTCGATCGAGAAATCTCGATGTCCAATTATTTTATTAACTCATGCACCTTTCGTGTCTGTGTACTCCCCCACGCCAATCCACCCACGAAACAATCCCTGAACGCAATCGCGCGCATTGGAGTGAACGATGAAAGCTCAATCAAAAACTAACACGCCGCCTCTGCCATTTCACGCGTCACTGTCAGCTGCACGGCAGAAGCATGCCGGAACGCATCACGTTGCAAACTACACACGCCAAAGTCCTCAAAATCCGCCAAACCGAAAAGCAATAGCAGCAGCAGCAGAAAAAAAAATAAAAACAGCCTAGCAAAACCTCAACTGCACGACGCACGCGGTGACGGTTGCAGCAGCGCGTGCATGTTTAACATTTTAGCATAATTAACAGCTACGAGCGGGCGAGAAGCGAAATGATAAATTTCCCGCCCGAACAGGGCCAGCCTCTCCCCGGTCGTTGTCGAGCTTCATTACCACCGTCGTCCCGGGGCAGATGCGGACAGGCTCTAATTGCTGTAATCGCTCCGTGGGTAATGTGCCGCAAACATCAGCAACAACAACGAAAAGAAAAGCGCACGAGCTCATCCATGTCCGGTAGTTATCTGGGGGTCCCGAGCGCATTATCGTGATGCAATTTGCAGCCTCTACGCCGTCGGATGGACGCCGACCGAGATTGATAGTTGGGCTTCAGTGAGCTTCAGGGGAGGAAAAACGGTTCGATTTATCACCGACAGTGTCGAGTTCCGGACGCTTTCGATATATGGAAACCGTTGAGAATTATGAGCATACTGCAGTGAACGCTAAATTAGCAGAACCAAACGATATTAGGGCGTGTTAATGTGTTCTTTGCTTTGTCAGGCTTGATGAGTTGAACACGGAATAATATACGCACTTGGGACGCGAATGAAATGCATCAATTTATGAGCAATGTTCAATTGCTTGGCACATTTCGCAGCAGATATTTTAGTGTAGTTTTTGCTGGAAAACGATCGAAAGAGCTAAAGTGGATTATCAGAAGGAATTTGAAGCACGGCACTTATATCATTCTAAACAGCACTAACAACGTTCGTTCAACCTTTAAGCTCCACACCATTCATTAAATAGTGCTTAAAAATAGTGTCCAAAGAGCTGTGATATAATACGCTTCATGAAAATCGTGATCAATTCGTCATTTAAAGCGATTGCTCGGGGAGTTATTCGCATCGCACATTTCTCCAATGGGTCCGTATAACAACAAACTCAACCAGTTTGTGCAACATGCAAACAACTGTGCGCTCTTCACGTACCGACTCAACCGACGTTCGGTTGGATATAATTACCGAGTCCAAAATTCCACCCGTTCCGTGCCGTCCCGGCGCAACACGGGCTGCTCGTGACACGAGTTCCCCAGACTGCATTCTGCACCAGTTGGCAGGGTTGCGTAAAAACGCACGGCCACGCCACGCTACGTTTGGGGCCAGCCACCAGCAAACGGGGATCCGTTCCATCCTGGCCGCTTCGAGCCGCGTGCGGGTCGTCGAACGAGTCAATCGCATATGCGCAAGTGCGATCACGTTGGGCAACCAATTAGCGACGAGTGACGAAGACAACGACTCCTGGGGGCGACTCCGTGGAACACAAGGGTGAATGCAGGGTGAACCAGCCCCGGGGGTGCTCGGGAAAATCTACCGTGTCCCCGTGAAATCGATCCCGAGCGGGTTCAAGCGCCCGTTTGGCGATGGAACTGGTGGCCACTACGGGGGAGGGGGGGGGGGAGGGGACTGGCCCGCAATTTGCACTGATTTGTAGTGCGAGGTATTTTTAGCGCGAGCCAGTTTCACCACCTCGACCGCCGCGAGGAGAAAGGGTACCGCCGGAGAAAGGGCCGGTTGCCAAATCGGGTGGCGCGTAATCGGTGAGGGTGCCTGGGTACCTCGCAACGATACCGGATTTGAGCGAGCTGTGTGGTTAAACAAAATGTTTTGATAAATGGACCGTGTGGCCGGCTTTTCGCTTTGAAGGAAATGCAATTCACATTAGTGCGTGGTTTGGTAACACCGTTCAGCAGAATTATTCAGCAGAATTAGCAATAGCTCGGCTTTATTCGTTTTAAACCTTTTAATAATATCCTGCGTCACTATAAAGCTGTTTTCCGATACGCGATATTAACCTTAAATGGGTTTATGGCTTCTTGAAATTATCTACTAATATATAGATAATATATTGTTGTTATTGTTATTCATTTAAGAACGGGCTGGCCGTTATTTAGATTTGATAATTATTTGTGAGCTGAAAGGCATTTCCTCCCAACAGCCGCCGAGAGCCTTATCCCGGGCTGACTCGGTTAATACAGATAATGTATACAAAACAAACATTATGGCGTCGCGAAATGACATCACCGACTGCTACTTCTGTTTCTATAGCAACCGTAATTTGACGACATTTTGATCAGACTATATTATTTATATTTGCAATCCTTCAAACTTTCGGGAGAGGAATTTATTATACAATGCTGGAATAGACAATTTACTAGCTGATAATCAGACACATAATCTTTTTGACCCTCGATTTCCATTTCTTAATTTTATTTAATCAATTAAAAGAAACGCAACGTGACAATTGAACCAAGCTTGAAGCAAGTGAGCAATGGCTAGTGCAATGATTAAAGCATAAGAATCAATATAACCTGTTTTTAGTCACATTCTCAATTAAATATCACGTTTTGGATGGTATTCAAATGAATATACCGCATCCTTTACCTGTCATTATATCATTATGCCGTTAATATTCCTCCTGCTTTATTCATCTTCAGCCGATTACGAGCCAGATCAATAAGAACTATCATGGCGTATTCATGGCAGCATAATGAAATGAATGAGAATTTACAGCCTGCGATGAAAGTAGCAACGTATGGCTGTTTTATAACGCAAAGAACGCTTCCGCAAGAAAACAAACAATCAACCTTCGTTAATCTATTCATGGGGCATCGCAAGCGGCAAGACTTGCGGGAAACCGATTAAAAATTGCAACAGCACAAACCCTGGAAAAAAGCCGTCCTCCCTTCGAACATCGACATCGGTTGAGAAGGGTTTTTCGTCGGGAAAAGTTTGAAATTCTATTGCAACCCTATCTCCAGCCCAAAGAACGCCACTTCCAAACCAAATCAAACCAAATTTTCTGTTGCGAAACCGCGTCTCGTTGCGTTTTCCCCGAATCACTTTCGACAGCGGGCAAAACCTGGCTCGTCCTTCAGGCGTCAGCAAAAATTGCTCGCCCCAAAAACTTTTACCCCCGGCGAGCATCCAGCAGCAGCATATCCTGCTCGGTAATGGAAACGAAACCACCCGCACATACCACATACCGTCCGCTCCCTTTGGCCACCGGGCCACCCACCCCAAAGGCCAAAAAACCAATTGGATTAGAGGAAAATGTATGCGCATTTAGATGGGCCGTATTAACTTCTCGGACGAGATTCGTTCCCTTCGCTTTTCTACAGGCCAGCTCGGCGTGGTTTTATTTTTTTCATTTCATCTTTTCCCTGCATCGGTCGGAAGATATTTTTGTTTGTTTCCGTTCTCTCGTATTATAATTCGCGGGGCATTTCGGGCTCGGTTTTTTCGGTGCCCCTCTTTTTTCGTTCGACATTTTTGGGCACTTATGGCGCGTGGCGCGTCTGTCGGCGGCGTTGTCCTCTCCGGCGAGACCGCTTTTTTTGTTGTTGTTGGATGTGCGTGCGTGCGTGTGTGTGCTCGGATGCTCCTTATTTGTTCGTTTTGTTGCGTGTGTGTTGTTCGTTCTCCACCCTCCGCCAAGGTCCTGCGGGAAGATGGCACCGTTTGCTGCGGCTGCGTTGCTCTGTCGGATGCTGCCGCAGGGAGTCCGTAGCGAGTCCCTTTGTCTGACGCGCAAGGGTACAATTAATGGCCCGTCGGTGAAGAGGAAGGACCTTTTGGCCCCTCGCATTTCGGGCTCGTAATCTTCCATTTTTGCTCTTTTCTTTCTCACCTCACCGCTGGCTGGTGTATCCTGCGGAACATGAGCTGCCCTCAGAAACCTACGCTTAATCCAATCCAGGAGGAGCAGCATCAACACTCGAACGCCCACATCCACATGGCTCGGGGAGGGTCCCAAACAATGGAAAGTTTTCGAACTGAGCCAGTCCTAAAGCTTCGCTACGTTTGTGCTGTTTATTAAATGAAAAAAGCAGGCAGAGAGCTTCGTTAAAGTGCGCTCACACGAAGCCTCGAGGCACAACGAAACGAGGCACAATCCGGTCGATTCTGTGTGGACTACCTTCATAAAAACCGATAAAATGCAGAAAGAATGCCCAAGCCGGTGTCAAGTCGTGGCCGGTTTCTAACAACTCTTCGCCCACTCGCACCACCCACCGGGAAGTGGAATTAGAAGCCGGAAGCCGGAACCTCGTTCAATCGTCCCTGTGGACGCTGCTGTCGACGTTTTGGCGATGGCAGCAGGATTCGCCAGGGTTCGGTGGGTGAATATGTCCGGTACAGTGGTGCGGTACGATGGTGGACTTAGGCAAGAGTTTTCCGTTCTCGCAAAAACCACCCTCCTCCCTAGGGAGAATATGTCGGGTCCAGGGATTGCCCCGTTGAGGGCTCTGTCGAGGAAGTTCATAAAATGGAATAACTGCCCGGGGGAGAAAGTTGCTACCGGGTTAGCGAAGTGGAAGCGAAATGCCACCTACAAGACGAGGTGGGCTTAAGAGACCTTGCACCGAATACCTATCAACCAAAGGTTTGGAATGATTCAAAATGCACGAACTGTGTTATGAATTATTGCCATCGAATGGTACGCAGTGGTTTTCGTTTACATCGAGCATGAAAATATCAGATTTAATGTTGGTTTTGGCGACTAGTAGAATATTTCATGACTATTTTATAGCAAACTATGGGGGTATCGAGAAAATAGGCATAACTTTAGTGATTCAAATTACGTAAAACTGCACTAAGATTAACTGCTGAAGAATATACGATCAATTCTCCAACAATACGCGCTATTTGTATCGCATAGAATGCATTATATTCTTTACTCTCTGATTTATAATGCATGTTATTATTCCGCAATGGTTCAGAAACGAATAATAGAGCTTCAAATCATGAACTACCACAACGCTAACCCTCTAGAATAGCTCATCTCACAGCATGGGGCAAAATGGCCGCATAGAACTTTGCAAGAAAACCATAAAAGTTGGCTGGGGTAACTTATCGTTGGCTTTTCATCTCGAGGTATTGTTTTGTTGAAACACAACAGAGGAGATATTGGATTTTCACATTCTCGGTTTCAATCGTGCATAATCAAACGTTATATAAGGTACAAGGATATCGATTGTAGAATATGTTTGCAAAGTGTAGAATTTATAGAGATGATTGTGTGCTCATTGATGGGGCGACTTTTCACTAAACATAAAACTGTGCAGCGAGAAATGAAGAAAATTTAAAAGAACATGTTCCCTTCTTTCAGATGTTGCTATACTGTATTTATTGATTTCCTTACATTATAACGTAAAAGAATATCTAGGAAAATAAACCAACCCTACAACAGTTTTCCAATGAAATTCCAACTCCAAAAACGGTGTTCATGAATAAATGCAAATGGCGCATCAGAATAAAATATGAATCTGAATCGCTTTTCGAATTGTTCCGAGAACAGGAGAGTTTTCCATGTTCCGAACAAAAGAGAGTCTCATAGGCATTATAACTCGTAACGTTTTGTGATTTAGCGATATCATTTCTAATGTTTTATACCTTCTATAACAAACATAAATGTCGTTCATACTTCTACAACTACGAAACTCCTGTCTAGTTGGCTTGAAGAAACTTTTCCCCAACGCATTTTCTAACATTTCTCTCAATGAAAATTAAGTATCAACATATCTACAAAAAGGCGATTATGTACCACATGCCCGCAAACAGTATTTATGTTTACGATTTAATCCCAAAATTAAGCGCTATGTTTTCAACGCGCAATATTTCGCTTTCCGGCGGGGAAAACGCTTCCATTCAACATTATTTTTTACTGCGAAAACATTGTGTTGTGCTCTAAAATAATAATGAATTTTTCCATACCCTGGCACGATGCTATTTTCAAACAGATTCCTGTGTCGTCCTCAATGTTAGTTATGAGAAAAGTTTGCATTAACGAACTCAAAGCACATGGCGCACAAATTGTCATTCCCATCACGGTGCCGTGTTTTCCGTTTTTGTTCGGGAAAGGATACACGGCCTTAATTAAAAACGACATCCCAGCCCTCCCCATTTCATTGGAGGCTGGCAAATGTGAGTACACGAAAGCGTGCTTGCCTCCCCACACTCCAGTTTAATAAAGCCGATCGTCACACAAGCCCCACAAGGCGTTGGCAGATATTTGGAGCGAACCGACGGAAAACGCCGACGCCGAGAATCAGGCCTTGAGTGAATTCCGCCCGGTGAAAATAGCAGTTAAAGCGAGTTTGTTCGTAGTAGGCCTTGCTCAACGACGGCTTTAGGCTTTCACCGCGCTCGGCGAGGCTTGCTTTGATTGTGTCGTGACGTTTCGTGTCGTTTCTACATTTTTGAAGTCAACCGACGACGCATCGTAGAAATCCCGTGGTCACGGTATCAGCAATCACCGTTGAATTAAGACGCCGGCTTTCATCTTTTGCCGTTTGCTTCCGTTTTAAAACAGCCCCTGCGCTCTCTCTCTCTCTCTCTCTCTATCCCTTAATCACCCATCTAAGTCGTGTTCGTCAACTTTCGAGGTAACGAATATCATCTCCGCCGGCCTAAGCATTATGCTGTCGGGTATGTTTTCCCCTTTTTGCTAGCTTCCTTTTGCGCGCTATATACTTTTGAGCGAGCGCGCGTTCGTTTCTCAGCGAAGCGCTGTTTTATGCTGCGCTTGAATATTTGCCGAGCATTCAAAGCGAACCACACCAGCGTGTGTACGTACGTGTGCGGGCGCGTTCCAGGCGTGGAATTATTGCTTCGCTTTACTTTTCACGCGAGCGCTTCCAACCGCCCCGTGAACCACCCAGCGTAACATAGCATAGCATGCTTCCGAGCATCGGTTATGCTCGCCCTGCGGGCCCACTACGCGCTGGTGGTAGTGCGTTCTCTAATGTTGCCCGACAAACTTACACACCAACACACTGGTGGTGGGTTTTCAGGCTGCAGCTCAACATCGAGGCCGTAGAGCAAAAACCCAGGGAAATAGCGGCCCGTTTATGCTCGGCGCTTTTGCTCACGGTCTTGGTTCCGTCGTAGACATGTTTCCCGTCGGTGTCGTCGGAACGAGCGGAATATCGTTCCGCATCGTCCGAGGTTGCCGGCATGCTGAAGGTTCAGGGAACTAAAAGGGCCACCAAGGGCCCTCGCATACACGCTTGCCGTATAAAAAAGAAGGAATGTACGATACATAGGCGTCGTCGTCGTCGTCGTCGTCATCGTCGTTGTATTGTGCTGATGATGATGGGCTTGGAAAGGGGGCGTCCGGGTGGGCTGGCGGACTGGAAGGGAAAATTAATTAACAGAATTCCATCGGGTTGGTTGGGAGCATGATTTTCCTCTTGGCAAGCGCGAGAGCCCAACCGACCGAGCTGGAACCGAAGCCGACGCTCGAACGCGCGCGGTGGAAGCGAAAACTTCGGAATCGTGTCTTTTCATTCCGCTGTGCGCTTTTCTGCTGGAGTCCAATTGCGGGTCGGTGTTTGCGCGACGCTTGTCGAGAAAAAAGGCCACGTGAGAGGATTTATTTTCGAAAAGAAAAAACGCCAAAGTGTTGCTAGGGTGGGGACCGATCGCAGTAGGCACCTTTTTTTTTGAAAAAATGTCAGCGGTTCGTTTACACTGCCCGAAGCAAACCGCAAACTACACACTGTTTGTGGTGCTATCTTTAATACAATGTTTTAATGTAGTCTTGCACAATTCTAGCTAAGAAATAAGCATCCGCCACTTCCAGGGAACCCATTGTGTTATCAATCAAATAATAATGTTGTCATAAATAAAAACAATAAATCATGAGAGCCTTCAAAGTTAGCATAAGTTTTTTTTTCATTACAACCATCAAGAATAAACATATTTGAAAACCACATAAGCTATATGTTGATACTGATCATTCAAAACAAGCAACACACAACACACGCTAAAAGAGAAAGAAACCAAAGTTATTTCCTGCAAATGTTATCCAATTTGATATCCTCATAAAAAGTTGTCCTTTGCTTAACTCAATTAATGGTCTAATGCACTCCCTAAATCGCTCCGGTCATTGCAATTGATACGCTCCCGAACATTCCCCAAACATCGTTAATCGCCTTTTCCGGGCTTAATTACCTCGCGACAGAATCGATAACATCGTCCTGGCGCTCGTTTAGATCCTGTCGCCTCCCAGCGGGACGTGGTCAGTGCGACTAGGGTTGGTGTGTAATTTTTTTTTTAATATCATTTACGCTTCCACTCGCAGTGCCAGTCCGGCTCATAGCTCACTAAACGCTGAGCTCTGTGGTTAAATTACACTTGACATGATATCTCCATCAGACGTCGATTGCGGTCAATCTTCTTAGGGAAAGTCGGTTCAAAGTCTCTGGTGGATTCGCTGGCGTTCTAATCGGATTGCAGCTTAATCCATCTTTCACCACCCGACCCCCGGGAAATGGTCACCATCTTGAATTTGGTGTCCAAAAGGCGCTTTCGTTTTTGCCGAGGCTTTCATTTCGGTAAGACAAACGAACGGGCATTCGCGTTAGGGGTCATGAAGTTTGCTAAAACTCTTCCACCCGTTAGCTTCAAGTGATGTTTCATGCCGCTTGAAGATGGAACACGGTAGAGTGTTTTTGCTTGTTTAACCTCTTGATGGACGTGTGGCAGGATGGCAAAATCGATATCAGAGGGGGTTTTGAAAGGAACGATTTTTCGACTTCAAATACCCACAAATACACACAACGGCACGATAAAGAACACATGTTTGGTTTTTGTTCAAAGAGGAGTAGTTAAGAACTTCAGCAAACCCAGTAGAATAATAACTCGTAGAAAATCAACATACTCGTAGCGAAAGTTCCCTGACGCAAGGCAAAATCAAACCCTATTACCCAACATCATGGTTTGAATTGTGTTATAAAACGCAATGTTAAAATTCTAGATCATGTTTTAAATGCTGCTAAAAGTCTGCAAAAATGTACGACAAAGGCATATATGCTGGATTTCACCAAAATGGCGACCCGAATGAGAAAAAAATTGTTGTCTTTCCAATAAACAATAGTCATTTGATGCTTGAAAAACTATTATCATTATTCCAAGACATTCTAAGCTCATTTCTTCAGGAATGTTGTTCATTATATTTCATAAATAACACACAAAAATCACTGATTTATGAGATGAGATTCGCTAAAAATGAGAGCTTTGATTTCCCCAGCTGTTCTCAGGTTGTTGAGTGTATATCGAAACGTTTCATCAAACATTGTGAGAATAGATAGTGGATTGTGTGAGAGACTAATCAAGTCCCAACAATGAGGTCAATCAAATCTTGAATAATAGTTTAATCAAGTGTAATCTAAAAAACGATTCTCTTTTGAATGAAATCATCGCCTTGCTGTATAATATTTCAAATCTAAGGGCTTTTTTTCTTATGTGTCCTAACAAAAACAAAATGGTGTTGAAAAACTAAACCTCTGTAACGTTTAGACTGCATTTGCCTGAATCGCATAAGGTTAGTGCTTTATTTAATGAATCTAACGACAACGGCCAATTCCCACTAAATACAACGACTTCTTTCAATCCGACACGCCATACCGAACGTGCAGAAAATCAGCACAACCGCACAATTAGACATCTGACAAACAAATTGATTCTCGAGCACCAATTATTCCATCATTGCGTTACTTTTGCAACGGTCCCGCAGACGCGACTCGCACTCAATTGACCCGTCGCCTCCCGAAGTGCGTTTTTGCAAATCCTCCACCGACGGACCAAGGCCGGCGAACAATCCAACCACACATTCAGCCATTTAGCAGTGGGCCACTGAGAGAGCCAATAATTCCCAATAATGAACATCTCAATCGTGGCATCGTGCGTAGCAAATAATACGATCTCGCAAAAAAGAAAGAATCTCGCCCGCCCCACCCGAAGCGTTATGCGTGCGTTGTTGCACTCGAGCTGCATTTGCATCGTTCGGTGCACAGCCGCCCACCATAACCCACCTCAACCCACCCCGTTGTCCCATCCAGCCTCGAGACAGTTTGATTGCTATAATTGATGTCACTTTTATGTAATGCCAGCGCGGAGCTTCGCCTGAAGGCCCGTGCCGGTCGGGAAACCGGAGTGCATCCGAAACCGCATCGCGCCCTGCACTTCGAGGCAAACCTGATTTTCTTGTCACTTCGGTGTCGTCGCCTGTCCGCCTGGGAGGGGGGTGGGTGGCAAGTGCAATCTGAGCTGCATCCGCATCGTCCCAATCCCCCCGCTGGATGGCTTTAGCTTGTCGTCTCGATATCGGAGCGACGTCTTTGGGCGGGTTTCGAGTTTGCTCTGGGGGATGGGATCGGAAACTGAAACCGTGCGAAAAGTGTCATCGAGCTGGCGGTGCATCGCAGGCGCTGCGTTTGCGCTTGACGGCACGCTCGAGAACGCTGCAATGTCGCGCCGGGTGCATCTTGAGACAGTACGCTGTTTGGGATGTTGGTTTTGGGGACACCGAACACAAAGTGTCGCGCGAAAACCGACCAACCTGCTTGGCCCACCGCCGCTCAAGGGTGAAGTGGTTTGGTGTCGCCGTTTGGAATGATGTGCGCTTGAAGTGTTACAACTATTCCGCATCGTTTCGCAACGGAGCGAATGAAGCGAAGACGTGCGCGTTGACATTGCAAGGTGCAATCTGTGCGGAAAACCGTGGCTGAGTGGTTCGCTTAACGGCGGACAGTTCGTTATTTGGGATCCATTTGATCGAAACGGAAGTAAAGCGCCCTTTGAACGATGTCATGGTTTGTATCATCGCAAGGAAGTCGAATAATCTCATCCAACCAGTTCAAATCGTTGCATTTTGTTTAGCATTCAAATCAATAGAATCGAATACTTCTGTGATGTGGAGAAATTCAGATGATTCCGCATTCCTGAACCGCATTCGAGGCTACATTTGTCTAAGCCTTGGACCTCTTACAACAAAGTCGTGTCTGGAGAAAATCTTTGGAGCATTTATTTATACATTTTATAAGTAGCCGAGCTTAGTACAAGTACTTTAGAACATTATAAGCGTTTAATTGACTTAACTTCTATGCAGTATTGTTTTATCAACTCAACCAACACGAATATTGTGGATTGAATGTGTAAATCAGAGCTCTTAAAACTTTTTTTTGGCATTTTCGAGACAGTTTAAGACATTTTCAGTTACATATTTCAGAGCCACACATCATGAATATTTGATTCAATATACATTTACTTAAACGAATGATCACTTGTGTATGTGATTTATTTCGAATGAATTGACAAATGATTCTACATGCAAAAAAAGACACATAAACGTATATCAATTTAAGCTACAGAGCTCCATAATTAAAAAATCTCAGAATGGTTCACATTTTATCATATCTTATTAAACTAAGAGTCTATGTAAACTAAGAGATGAAAAAGTAAGGCATCAAAGCTACGTGCAACGGATGAAAGGGAACATTCTTGTCGCGAAGAATTATGTTTTCTTCGACTGGATTCGAATGGGAATGATTGTACACTCGATTTGCACCTCAACCAGTAGCCGCTTCTTTCAATTCAAGAGATATTTTTCACATTTTTCCATAAGATCGGCAGCATTCCATTTGCGCCGTCTGCCCGCTTCAGACAGCGTACTTATTACGGTAATGTTGAGCAGATTCCGCCTACTACGCTTCACTGCATGCGCGCATCGAGGAAAACGGAAAACCGCAAGCTTTGACACGAGCGAACAAGATCCAAGGCTACACAGATTTCGAGCCTTCCGAGCCGTTACAATCGCAAGGGAATCACAAAACCACAAGCTGTCAAAGTGCAGCTCAACTCCTGAAGCATGACGCGCGTTGTGTTTGTGGTTTTTTTGTTTTCTCTACAGAAACGCGTGTAGCATCGTGAAGGCAACGCTTTATTCCATTTGAGCACACATTCTAAGAGCGTTGTTTAATGATGTGAAGCCGTGAGAACGCTCCCAAAACCACGGTAGCCCACAAAACTGTAACTAAATTCGTTATTTCGATTAGATGACACCTTCGCAGCGGAGAACGGTTGATGACAAAATGGAGGACTTCACCACGCACGGGCAGGCTTTCTTTTCGGATCTTTTCCTCAGCCACACAAAACCCGTATGTGACAGTGCATTGAGGGACAGGTTCCAAATAGATATGTTTCTTACCTTTTTTTGCTATTGACTGGCCCTGTTTTTCTCTCTACTTTCAGTTAAACACGCTTCACAGAGGGAATGCGGGGGAATTCTTTTACTCTGATTTTTTCAATGAACCATTTTCAACCTAATGGTTCTTGCTGCATTGATGTTGGGCGTATTTTAAATATCTAACAAGTCATGTATCACGTATATTGTAATAATCAATTAATAGTTTTGCGCCAAATTAAAATGAGGAAATTTCCGTTGCTTCTAATACAAACGCTCGACTGTGAGATTCAGAAATGGGTTTTGAGTTGTAACGTTCATCTATAAAATGGCAGCGAGAATGCGTACATTCAAGTGAAACTATCGTTGAGCAGACATCCGTCGTGTTATTGATGTCGAGCCCAAAAGATGTCGAAAAATCAAACATTGTTTGAAAAAAAATACCTCCACAGAATGATATGCAGGTAATGCATGAACATACTAAATAATTTTTTTTTTGTATTTGTATTTGCAAAGCTGTACTGTTTGTGAAGAACATATTTTCTTGGAAGTTTTGTAGATCTTTAAGATAGTATGTTATGCTTCTTGCATCAAAATTCTCGCTCCACCAACAAGGAGATCGATAAAGCAAATTAATCGAAGAAATATGCCATTCTTTTATTGAAATCTTATGGCAATGTTTGCTCGCAACCACCAGACTTTGGTTATTGAACTAAAAAAAGGGAATTGTACGCGCTCGTGTCTGATAAATGGCGCACCAGATGCGATGATTTAGTGGTCTCGTAAAAATGGGAAAAAAAAACCGACTGGGCCACAAAACGTAATATCCTCTCCCGGACGGTCGAGAACGAACGGAAGCTCGCAGTATCCGGAACCGGATGCACCAGATCAAAGCCGGCCATCAAAGAAAAGCAATTCGAAGTCGCCACCGCCTCGGTCCGGACGTCATCGAACCGAATCTCGAACTCGCCCGAACTCCCGAACACGACAAACGGAAGGAATCGAAGAAACGTCGAGGAACACATCTCGTTCCCGGGTTTTTTTTTAGGATCTGGCAGAGTCCTGCACCAGCACCAGCAGTAGCAACGGCAGAAAAATGATCTCCCCATTCCGTCCATCCACCTACCCACCACCCACCACACCACAGGATAGTCAGGAATCGTTCCGACCACCTCCAGAAACAACCCACCACCCCACCGCGACCTCACCGACAAGCTGCAGGGTCCCAGCACGCCAAACAACGCCAAGCGTCGGCTCCATGGGCATAAAACTTTTATTACGGCAATTTTCATTAATAATGATGCTCCACAACTGGCTCGCGATCAATAATGCTCTACTGCAACTGCGCAAAGGGTCGCTCGGTCTCACTCGCACCTCTCGTAGTCATCGCGGTTCACCTTCTCACTCGCACTCACGTGGCCACGACGCGAGTGCCCGCTTCAAGCGTGTTGTTTTTCAACAGCAAAACCTTCGCTAAAGCTAACGCTGAAGTAAAGGGAAAACAAGAGCGCGTGGTGAAGCGGTGCCCGGAGCGATTGCTCTTCTCTCACGCACGTTCGCATGTCGCTCTCACTCGCTCACACCTCACCAACGCTCGACGTGTAACGACGGGCAAGCAAACAAAACAACCCAACCGTACCAGCATCGTCTCACGGGTGAGATTGGTGAGCGTGAGAAGCCGCCTTCAAGTGAGCAAACAGGCACAACCTCATCACTCGCTCGTTCACCATCGTCAACATCCACTTTTGGGCGCGTCTTTTTGAGGGCTTGGAGCCCGCGGAGCATAAAAGGGCACCAAGGGGATTATTTTCACAATCTAGCTCCAACTCGCATACAGCCAAGCGAGAGCGCTAGTGTTAGTACCAGGGTGCGCGTCTCACGGGCTGCAGTAATCGTGATGACGCGACGCTGTTGTTTTAGCTTCGATCGGCTTTTTCTCTCTCTCTCTCTCTCGCGCGCGCTCTCACTCACTCTCGCGCTCTCTCTCACACGTTGGCCTGCACGCATCCAAGGCAGCCGTGAACCCTCGCCATCGCTTCTCCGGCCTTTCTTCTCCTACTCCCTCGCTCCCCGTACGCCTTCCACAAACTCGTTGCGCTCGTTCGTGAGAGAGCAACGCACTTTAAAATCGTTCGACTCGAGCCAGCATTTTGGTTTTGGGGCCAGCCCGGCTGTAGGGTGTTGGACGGGTGGTGGGTGGGTGGGTGAGTGAACGAGGCCAATAAAAGACGACGGTGGATGGGAGCGGGTGATCAGTGTGGGGGATGAAAATCGATTTATTTACGGCACGAAAGTTTCACGAATCCCAATTTCTCGTAGCGCTCTCTCGCTCTCGCTCTCTGTCTCTCGCTATGTGGCTAACTGGAAAGCCTTCTCTTTCTCATTCAGCCCCTGTACGTGTGCCGTGTGTACGTGTGAACGTTTTCGCCCCATCGAGACGGTTTCGTCGTCCGATCGGGTGAAATTTCGTCTCCAACACGAACCTGTGGGGCCAATTTATTCACCCAATGGATGCTGTTCGACGCCGACGATGATGATGCTGCTGGTGATGATGATCATGATGATGATGATGGTGACGTTATTCACCTCTAGCGTTGGAGGCAGCAGAAAGAGAGTACGAAAAAAACGTCTCTTACGAATTGGGGATAACGAACCGGGTGAAGGATTCGAGCTGGGATCGAATTCACCCGAGTCGGTCACTTCCAAAATGGCTAATGGACGAGCCATCGCAGGCTACGAGCCCCAAAAACGACGCCTTTTGAACGCCCCACTAGCCGCCAATAAATGTCTCACTCGCGAACAAGAATGGAAATTCCCCCCTTTTTTTTGCAAGACGCACCGTCGAGTTTGATTTCAGAGGGAACCGAGAACCGAACTCCCCAAGCCGCCCCTTTGTGCCCTCAACCACGAGGTCCGTCAAATTTGGCCGGCGGCCTTTATTGCTTTGGTTTTGGTCTCTCCGGTTCACTCCGGGCGGTCTCGATTTAGTGCGAGGCCGGATTGTTAATTAATTAATGCCTTCGAAAAAGGCCACAACCAGCCGACGCGATCGTGTACCGCCGGTAGCGAGCCGACTTTTCGTATTTCATCGCTTTTCCACCACCCAACCCACCCACTCAACCCAACCCCAATGGGCGGCAATGCGCATTGCACATGCACCGCACGTCGTGCGACCCAACGTGCGACGGTTCGAGTTTTTAATTGCCAGCACCGCCAGGATTGCCATTCTCGGCCAAGGATCGGTGGGGACAGATAACGCACAAAAAAAAGGTTGACGTGGAGATATTGCGCGCCTTCCTCCTCCGTCCTCGGTCAGTTGTTTCACTTCGTCACCGTAATGGTATGGTGTTGTCGGTCGAACTAATACAATATCGAGAGAAATGTGCCCGTTCTATGGAGCGAGTAAGCTGGACAAACTTTTACAGCCGCCGTTCTCTAAATCACGCTATCGGAAGTCGAAGAATTGCTTTTTATAAGGTAATGCAATTTTTTCTAGAATGTGTTCATCTGTCAAACAGCGAAAGAATCTTGGGTGAGTTGCAATCTAACAGTTTGCAGTCAACGAAACAGTTTGATGCTCAAGTACGCAAAGTAAATAGTTTCAAAAGTTTAAGAGTCAGAAATACGACGCAAAATAAATAGTTTCAAAAGAACATATCGTCAGAACATTGCTTGTGTAGATGCGTTTTCCATTGTAAAACATAACAATAAAACAACAGCATATACTGCGAATATTTTAAGAGCCTAAATCTTTAATCAACATACAGGGTATAAGATATTTGCGTTAAACAGTTCGATTGACCTCGGGTTCGTTAAACCCTAATGAGAATGTGAAAGTACCGCTCAAATGTCTCCTCTTCATACATATCTAACACCTCTAGCACATCTAAAAAGCAGAGAAGTTTGACGATAACGTAAACAATTTTATGAAACCGATACAAAATTCTTTGCTACAACAATAAAAACGAATCAGAATCGTTGGTTTTGAAGTCTTTCCAGGGATCGATTGTATTATCAAAGCATACCGTTTTATCTAACCAATCATACAATTGAATAAAAATAAGTAACATTTCAATACGGCTTTTTAAAATATCATATATTTTAATTTAAGCACTGGAATTGCTATACCAGTGAATGAAAATCCGCTGGCACGATTTATGTCAAACAGTCTTGTTGCATTTCTTTCATGAAATTAAATTATTGCTCAACTCAACCGTAGATAGAGAATATGCTAGTATTATAATACAATTTGGAGTTCAATTATTTGCTAAGAAAATGCCAACATTATAAGCCCACGCTGTTCTTCTACAATTAGACCTTCAGCATATAATATTCTACGACTTTATTACTGCGCAGTTCGAATGTTCTCAAGTAGGAAGGAATAAATCGGTTCCATTCCCTCACAGTGAGGTGATTTAAACAAGCTACGATCGAAACCAAAAATGACTACAAGTGGTTCGAAGTGAATTCTCATTGCACCCACAGACCGTTGCTGTTAAACACTCGTCCGCCTATTACTTCGCGCGTTACTTTCTTTGTTCGGAGTATTTTCGAAACCTTACCAGCTTGCTCCCAACTGCGCATGATCGTGTCTTTTTTTTTCTACTCCAACGTTCTTGCTCTAGCGTAGGAGCCGAACTAGGGGCTAGCTGGCCGAGCTAGTGAAAAATTTTGCTCCTGCAGCATTGCAGCAGAACCCCGCAAAAGGTTGAGCTAAATACGAACGATGCTTTAGCGCTTGGCGATTGAGTAAAATGCCACCAGGCACCGGGAAAATGCGTATGCCTCGCTAGTACGATTGTAACTGCGTCTTTTCTAACCCATGCGCATTCTCCCATCGGATTGTGGAAACCCTGGTAAGCGTCGTTTCGCGTTCACGTACGTTCTACGGCTGGTAAAACGTGTTTGATTCGGCTGCCATTTTGGGATGGCATGAAAAGTAGATATTCTTCCGTGGTTTTCCTTCTTTTGAGGTCAATATTTTTACACAATTTTTTTTATTAGCTATTTTTGTATGTATATTCTAGGGGAATACTTATTTGAAAATATTTTGTAATAGCTGCTTGGGTAGGATATATATTTGATTTTGATTAAAATATGGTACTGATATCACCAGAAATCCAATTCGTTATAGATGTTTTTTTGACGTTATAGAAAATTTCTTACATTATTATATTGATAAATTTTTACACTCAACAAAAACATTCCAAACTCGATAAATTTCGGCACCATGACAGCTGCTTTAGTAAAATTCCGGCCGTATGAACTTTGCAGTTCTTGCCAGCACGTATGGAAAACTGTTTTCTTCGCCTATTGTAAAGCTACAAAACTCCAGCACCATTTAATAACATGCAATGTGTTCAACGACTCTTTGTTAAATACAAATTTTACATTACTTTAGTGTACGGCTCTCTATTTGTGATAGTTTTCCTGCTAGCTTTTCCTCTCGCGTTCATAGCGAAGCAAGCATAGCGTATGTACTCTTCAGAACGCGACGATTTGACTAACATATTATTTTTTTCTATGGGTTCAAGGGTTTTTATACATCTAATTTACATTTGATCAGCTCATCGTTCACCCATTTATATAACAACATTAAATAAATAAATGTAACAAATATCAGTAGTACCTTTATCAAAAATAGATATGACTAAATGCATGGTACGCATGCGGGTATACCGTTATTTTATAAAATCATTATTAGCTTTCTGAATGTTAGTGGATGTTTAGAATTGGTTTAGATAACATTGATATGATGAAAATAAATTCATGTCCTGAACATTTTTGCTCAAACGTTCACCAATAAAATGCCAGGCGGCGTTATGACTTTTCAGTCCTACAGCTTGCACATGGCGATTCTAGAAATTACCCAAACCAATTTTACGACAAGCTAATCGATTAACAGGTGTATGAATTCATCGGTACTTTACCCTCATTCACGATGATACAACAGTACCAGGACCGGTTCTAAGAACGCTTCGAAATATTCTTAACCAAAGTCCATCAACGACTCACTGGCCGCAGATAATTGCCGCTCTAATACTGCGTTCAAATTGCCTGCCACCTCACATTACACATCGTTACGACATTTTCGCCTGCGTAAGCAGAAATTTTCCCAAAAAGTACAGTACCGTAAAAAGCGATGCACCGGAAGTGCGCATGTGCCGACGAGCAGCACGGTGAAAACCCATCGGAATAGAAGGCATCCTTCGCGTGTGACGCCACAACGCTTGGCGATTACGTAGCCGGGGTTGGAAAAATAATCGTCGTTAGGTTTCGTTTGGAGCCAAAAATTTGCTCCAGCACGAAACTTCGTTTATCACGGGAAAATCTCTCGTGAATCCTTCAGGAACACGAATCCAGTGGTAGCCGAGTAGACAGCTTTTCCGATGTGAGCGTTTTGGGCATCACGGGATTGCTGCTTGGTTTTCCTCCACCCATTTTATTGATCGGTGTAGCACGAGCAGCATTTCGAGCAGTTGGACGCCCAAGAGCTCGATTGGGTGCGATTATCACGAGTGTCCTTGAACAGGATTGCTCGTCGGCATTTCCAGCAGATTGTAGCAGAGCGTGACTCGCTATTTTTTTTGTTTTATTGCTGGTTTTGCAGAAGAGAACATTTTATAGTGAATATAAAATATAATCACGAGAATTAGAGAGAGACAATCAAATAGAGAAAGAATCAAATAGAGCGAAAGAGTAAGAATGAATTTCTATAAGTCGTTACTCTAGTGTCCTTTCGCAGGGTTTATAATAGCCAGGATTTATGATTGCAAATGGTTGTTTGATCGTAGTCGACTGAACTTTGCGGAACTCGTGTCGTATTTGCAAGGGGCAGACGTAATGTGTAGAAAGTAAAGGCTTTGAACCTTTATATTTAACGTAATATAAAATCAAAATTAGTAGACAATTTGCAAATTCCCTAATTGATTGAATGAAAGCTCATTACTTTATGATATATAAAACCAAGGATGCTAGCTAAATATGTAACAGCAATCATATATTTCAGTAATTTATTATTAATTGAAATTTGTCCAAGTACAGATTCTTTTCGTTATGCTTAATCATATTACCTTAGATGCATATCAAAACAATTATGAAAGTAAATAGTATTTTTTTTTAAAAAAAGGTCCTTTTCCAACTGATTCTAGGACCTCACGCTAATGACATACAAAATAACCTGGTAGTTTAAATTCAATTTAAACACCATTTTTACAGTTACATTTTCACTAAGATCTGGTCACAACATATTTTTGTGGAAAAGTTGATTAAATGATGTAAAAAAAGGGGTTGAAAATTGCCTCCAACAACCATTTTACAACTCCCTTTTCCTATTGGCTGCAGCGGAAGCCCTTAGCTCCGCCTTTTGTACCTTCGTGTCGACCCGAACAGAAAAGAGACAGCAGAGGTGACCTCATTCCATCTCTATCTTTTACCCGAATTCTTGTATTTTACCCCTTTCGAGGCCGTTTTTAATAAAGTTTGTGAACAATTATAAAACTTACTCGTTTTCGAGGTGCTTTTAAATATAAGATAAACATTAGCTTCTAATCGTATGTAGTATTTAGATTAGAAGCTAGCATTACTCATATAGCGTGAACATTTCTGGTCAACATTAATCTATTTATAAAAAAAAAGACACTTAAAACACTTAACTTCATTCGTACACAAGTCGTTATACTTTATATCCATACTAAAGTTATGCTGCTCGAAACACAATCGACAAGATATAATCGTGTCCGGATGGAATACGATCCCAACGTTAATTGGACATGCTAAAGAAACGTATAAAATTTTCCCACATGCAACGAATAACAGGGAGCCGCCCGATCGTCCCAACGTTGAAGGGGTGGTTTTGGTTTCCAACCGAACGAAAAAGAAGCATCCCCCTTTTCGTGATGGTGATTCCTTCCGTGGCCGTTCGGTCGCAGTTTCCAACCGTTTGAAGCTTTCAACCCTGAGGGCCGATGCAATCATCCACCCAGATCGCTCCCCAGCTCCCCACGAGCGGTGGTGAAGGGATGGCTCAGGGCGAGTTCGAGCGGAGTTCGAGAGAAACAAGTTTTCGAGGTGAAACAGCCAGCCCTGCGTGGAGCTTCGACGAACGGCTGACGAGGTCGAGCTGAGCTGAGGGCGAACGAGCCCGAAAACTGGTTTTGCGTTATGCAAATGCAGAAGGTACGCGTGATTTCGAAACCGAGGCCGAACTTTGCCCGGACCTCGGAAGGCGAGTGAATGTGCGGTTTCAGCGTTCACAGCGTGGCCTTTTTTTGGTTTGCTTTTTACGGTCACTTAATAGATGATGCCCTCACGTTTCACCCGTGGCTCACCGGTGGGTTTACGGCTTGCTGAAGCATTTAGGGTGGAATTGAAGCCTATAAAACCATAAGCTACGCACACAGTGCCTTATATCTGAAATGCCATCAATGGTTTACGAAGGCGCATTAAGTGATTGATTAATCGATTAGAAAACCGTCACTGCTCTACGGTCGAAGGTGGTTGTGATATAATAAACGCTTTTGCGTCTCTAGATGAACGTATAAAACTGGCTAATATGCAACGATCTACTGTGCGTTAAATAGTTAACATTAAGCATGATAATTCATAGTGTTGTCATAAGCTACGTAGCTATAAATATTAATAAAGGAAGCTACGAATAGACAATTCCACATAGCGATAAGCATTCGGAACCAAGAATACAATTTCAGGGGTTACTTTGATGGATAATTTTTAAGAGCTTTAAGGATTATTTTAGATAGCTCGCTCAAAAATTTATTGATTGAGTAACAATTGATGATTTATTGAATTAACCCGCATTATTTTTAATTAAAATTCAAATGTCAAGAGCAACAGCTACTGTTTTCAATTTTATGATGTCTCATCTTGGTACCAAAGCGTCAATTTCAAAGCAATTCGTCTGAAAATGATGTTGAGAAACTCAAAAATGTTAGCCTAATTTCCCAAGAAAATAAGAAATTCCCCCATAGCATTGAGCCCATGCTAAGATGCACAATGTAAATGTTGCTCAAAAAATTAAATTTATTTCGTAAACCAGCTCAAGTTACTACCGTCTATTTGTCGCCAATTTCCCAGTGTCTTGAACTTTTCTATCCGTAACTCCGATTTCAGTAAAAGTGGATGCTTCGGTCTCATAAACGAGGCGTGCGCAATCAACGCCCTCGGTCCTTATCATTAACTCCGGTGGGCTGCGAGGCCCTACGCTATAATCCATCGCATTCCAAGGCTCGCAGCAATCAGGGTCGTGGCCGAAAAGAGGACCATCGTGGCCGCACCATCACACGCCCCATCCATACATGACGCAAAGGCAATCGTATGCGCCACGAAGTGTTGCTCGTAGCCTCCGGACAACATAAACGCCCACGGACCTGCTGCGTACACGCTGGCATCCTCGCCACCATCAACACCTTCCGATAGTGGGACCACAGCCGGGCAGGTCCTTTCGATCTCGTTTCCCATCCCCAGCAAGACGGCCAGCGGATCAAGCCGACCCGTTCCTACCCGATAGAAGCTGGAATGAGCAGGTCCGGTGGCGTAAGATAGCCCGAGATAAGGCAGATTGTCGGCGTCACTGATGCCGGCAGGGGTGGCCAAAGGATCAGTCGCCCGAGCAGGATATCCGGGCAGGGTGAGCGTACTGCCGACGTCGTTCATCGAGATGAAGAGAGTGTCCAGTTCGTTGGCCATCATTTTGGCCATGCCGAATGCGTCGGCGTAGTGGCGCACCTGTTCGAACGCCTTTCGGGGTTTGTTCTGTCCGTTCGCTCGGCGGATGTTGCCGTCCTCGACGAACAAAAGGAAGCCGTTGGTGTGGGTCGGCTTTTGTAGCATCTCGAGCGCGTAGTGCACCAGTCGGACGAGTGGTGGAGTCGCGCTTTCGTTCGCGATGTCCGCGCTAAAGGGTAGGTGGTCGTAATCGAACAGTCCGAGAAGATAGTCGAGCTTCGACGTGTCCAGGTTAGTCAGTTCTTGCTGTGGGAGTGAAGTGAAACACTTTGAACTTTTAAACTACTGTAATACGTTTTCCAGTAAATGCAATCGCAAGTGGTCCTTTTGCGGGATATTCAATGCTCCTTTATTCCACAAAATTTCCTTTCAGCAAACAAAGCGTCATCTCAACTGTTAGCTATTCTTTTTTAGACAATTTGTTCGACATTTATCAAATGTGGCTTCCTTGCGTCAACACCGAACGGCGAAAGAAACGAACGAACCACGCCAACTCAGGGACGCATTCCCTTCCAATATCGGTAGAAAAAAAAACCCCTTTCCGATGCCGCTGCTAAATGGGATTGCAAATCGAATCAAATAATCGCGAGGGTGAACGAAAAACCGAATTTCCCATCCCATTCAGGGGGTGTCCCTACGGCCGTATGTTGCCACCACACGGTGCAGACGAGACAGCATCTCACCAAACAGCAGCCAGTGTGATGTGTCCTTAGCTGGCTAGAGGGAATGGAACAAGCACGCAGGATATTTCACCGAACGAGGGGACGACGGAATAGCGGAACGCAGCGCGAGGGGCACAATTTAATAAATATTTAAAATACTGATTAACATTCGACGGGACCCTCGACGTTCGGGGACGGGAAAAAATCACGCGGGGTTCACTTTGGAATAATCGCGTAAGTGGATATTGTGTGAGGGCAGCTAGCGCGCACAAGTCAACTTGACAGCGGTGTGTCGCGGACGTAGCAGGCGTTATTTTGCTAAACCCTAGTAACCTAGGCGATTCATCCTAGCTGGCGGGAAAGGGTTTTACATTAGATTGAGCAGGGTTATTCGCAGCGACTGGAATATGCCCATTTATATCGGCGGAGATTAATTTACGACTCGCAAACTTGTAATAACATTACAAATTAGGAACACCATTGAGAGGAGTGTATGAGTTTTATAAAATGCGATTCAAGGAATGAACGAGAAAATGCGCTATTCGTTTCGCCGTCAAACCATTGAGAAGATTCTCTTTATGAAGGATTAATTCACAAGCTTTCTGTTTATCAATTTATCCAGTGGTTTACATCCAACACCAAGCAGAAGGTTCTGCTTTCCATATGCACGATATACACCACACCTCTGCCATTACAATTAACCATTCCGTTGTATCGCCTCAATAAAACCCCCGAAAGAACCACTTTCCGTTTGGTGTCTAATCAGGCATTATGAGCCCACAACATCGTTCGAAGCTGGCCGCAACCGATTCCATTTAATCGAAAAGCTTCCTCAAACGCACTATAACCACCTTCCCTTGGTTGGCGAATTCAACTTCAAACGGGTCACTCCTACCGATTCGCTCTGTACGGGGTTTCCAAGACGGGGCAGGATTAGAACCACACTCTTATCCTGTGTGCAAACAGTTGCCTTTAATTGGTTTTTCCTCTCCGAGACGACCAAACCGAACGTGCTGGCACAATATGTGCCACATCGAGTGGAGAATCGCAAGCTCCCGTCCCCGGACAGCCCTATACCACAAAAACGCAAAATAAAACCACCCAAAACCCGAACCAAAACGGAACGGCAGGATACGTACCGGGGTGGGGATATTTTATGTCTCAATAAAAGCTGCGGTGCTTCGCCTGCTGGCGAGCGGCGAACGAACACACGGTCATCGCATTTATGCCGCTAATTAATGGCAATGATCAAATTTAATGAATTTCTCCACCAAGCCGGCCCGCTCAATACAACCGCCCCAAGATAGAGGAAGCTGCGAAAGATCAGGGGCGTTGGAGGTGGACATTTATTTTGATTCTTATTAAGGAAAAAAAAGTCCAGTATGTTGGAGCTTAAACTCGACCGTAAAAGAGAGCTTAACAATGACTACATTCTTCCTTTATGGTGGGGATATCGAGGGGTGTGCAGAAAATGCACGCAATAATATTCGTATTAGCATAACTCACGTGCCGCCGGACAAAACCCCCAGCAGGGAATACACGAAACCACGGTCAGCAAACGAGAGAGTGAGAGAAGAAACACAAACACACAAAAAAGGAGTAAGAACTTCAATCGTAAAAAAAACCTCCCGGTCCCGGCAAACGCTGCAAACTGCATATAAATTCTGCCCAGGCCGGAATTGCAATGTCCACAAACTGATAACAATCAGTCGCGCGCGGGTCGATCCATGATTGACAACGGCGCGAAGCACAAAGTCGGCGCAAGATCGCGTTGGGAATGTATGTGACCAGGGCGCGTCGTTTGGGGGCTAAGGAGACCATTGATTTCTTCGGTGGTGGTGGTGGTGGCGTTGGTATGCAACGGGGGCGATAAAAAACACTCGGGCGGCAAGAAAGTTGGAGCTGGCGTGTTTGGGGGAGGCTTGCGAATCGAATTTGCGCTCGATCGCGCGGTTTTGCACACGCGGGGCACGTTTGGTGAATTCGCGCCATACCCAAAAGGGACCGACGGTGGCACACGGTGGGCTAGCGTGGGGTCGGTTGGTGGGCAAAATTGGTACAATTCTTTTTTCTCCCCAATTTTGCAGTAAAAGAGCGAGAATTGTGTGTAAAAATGGAACCAATGACTATCGAGGATTGCGTCGGTATATATATATTTACACACCTAACAAGCGTACAATAAGTATTTCCTCGTGTAATATATCGAAAAAAGACAGACTCACTTATAATAAAATATATCAAACAATCTTAAATCGCCAAAAGGCCCATTTAAAAAGCATTAAAAGTGTTTCTATCCTCGCTCACACCTGTTCACGTTCGTCCCAAAAAAAAAACTCAACAAAAACATGCCATATTTGGCAATGTGCAGCATGTGTTTAACCAAACGGAGTCCACAATTCGGTGTCGTTCCACACGCACCATAAAACGAACCGACGGAAGTTGTCCCCAATTTTGGTCCCTGCGTGGCGGCAAGCTTCCACCTCATTCCTGCTTTCGTCGTTTGCATTCTTCCCGCAAGCAGAGGGAGGAAAGAAAAAAACTAACCAAACACATACACGGACACACGAAAATGCATCGGCCCTCGGGAGTGCATCGCGCACCGATCACGCCGGGACCGCGTTTGTTGCGCCTGAGCCAGTGGCGGCCGGAATTGACGTGCCGGATGATTTATATCAGCCATTTTACACCGAGACCCGCGTCGCACACACGGCACCGATAAATCAAACCGATCCCCGCGTGCTTCTCCCACGTCCGGGACATCCTCGTTCTAAAAGGGCCCCAACTCAGCTCAGGTTCGGTCGATCGACGGTTGGAATATGCTTCGATTCCGTGTGTTTTGCTCCCGTCCCATTGGCGCCTTGATTTTTATTTTTTGTGAGGCCCGAGACGGAACAGATCAAGCGATAAATAAGCGGGCGATTGGGGAAGCCACCCCGCTCAATAAAGGGGGGTTAATTTCAACGATTTAGCACACCACGGCGACACATGCGTTCCGGGCGGACACTCGCTTTGGTTCGGGGTATGTATCCTGCCAGGTTGTACTCGTGTATAAATCGAGCTTCTCGATTTGATTTCAACCATTCGGAAGGGGGAGTTTTATAACCTCAAATGAATGCAGCAAGAGGAAAACAGGAACTGCTCATATCGTGCAGCTATTTGCGTACAGCATTGATTTTGCCCTTTCATATAAATGTGAAACAAGTAATGACCACAAGGGGGTTATTGCAATCTTTCTTGCACCACTTGCAGCTGATGTCTTTATATTATGCCCGTAATCAGTTGAAACCCGTCACAATCGAAGTTAAAAAATATTAATACATAAGGATTCAATTACGCCAACGAACAACGCCCCAACGCTCTCTCCAGTGCACGTCCCACACGTCTGGCTGCCAAGTTGAGCGCGAATTTTAAAAGCGAATCAGCCACGGGAAGCCTCCAGCGTTTCCTTCATTTCTCCACCGAGGCCCATAAATCATTGCGGATTTTATCGCTGGCTCGTCTTGCCGCGGTCGACGCTGCCAAAGTCCAAAACCGGATCATGTCTTTATTAGCAACAACTCGCGCGCGCTCGCTGCATTCGCCGACGATCGAGCGCCCGGAATGATAAATTGATAAACGCCGCGTCATAATCTCGGCCCAAAATCGCTCGCGCTTGTTACGGCCACGAGATTAAGGAACCGGAAACACACACTGGTGGTGCGCACGGACGGTAGAGCCGGGGTGTTTCCGTTTGCTGACGCGTTCGAGCGTTCGAGAGTTTTCTCTTGCGTGGTTCTAAAAATACCACCCAAAATGCGCCCACGAAACGTGCCGTGAACGTGAAGCGGTTGCAGAAATGAGAATAAAACGCACGAGCTGGATGGATGGGGGAGAAAATTGGTGGTGGTTTTTGTTTCGTGCTGGATGGATGGAAAACTTGTTTACCGAACACTGAGTCCGCCAGGGGGTGTTGTGGTTTTCTTAGCTGCTGCTAGTGGTGGTAATTAATGGACTTTTCAACTCGAAAACGCAATCACAAAAAAAGCGCTTTTCCCGCACGAAGGAGGCCATGAAAAAACACCCCAGTTGGCCCAAGGTTTGTACAGTCCAAGGTTCGTACTTACCGCCGTTGCGATGTAGGTTGCGTTCATGTTCTGCTTCGATTGTTGCCACTCCTGGATAAGGTGCTTGCTGTCGGTTCGCCTTCCGTACAGGCCGGACTCGTCCGGTTGGAAAGTGGGGATGAAATTCTTTCGCCCTCCACCGAAAATGACCTGTGAACGGACGGGAAATGTGCACATGAGACCGTGGGCATCGGGAGTTTCTTACGGCAGACCTTGAAGTGTTTGCCGATGTCACCGTGGACGAGCTGATGGGCAATGTCCGGGTTGGTGGCCACGTTGCAACCGGCCTCGGTAACGTCGACGTCCGCTTCCCAGCGGCTGTCCGGGCTGTTGGCGTACAGGGCCGCGTTCGAGCCGGACGTTACGCGTGACGTCGTTACGAGACCTGTGGAGCGCAGAAAAGAGATCATTTTGCAGCTGTAATATTTTATTTTTAACGCAAACACTTTGCCGACTGGTTTAGACAAAATAAATTATCAAAAAAGGGAAAGCATTGTTCCCATACCGGGAATCGAACCCGGGCCTTCCGGGTGAGAGCCGGATATCCTAACCACTAGACAATATGGGAGTTGTTGGGAGGAGAGAGATGGCTTGAGATTTTCCCAGCTCGATCGTAAAATCGCTTAGGGGAAAATCCCAACAAGATCGCGAAACACTGATCGTGAGCAAGTAAAAGAAAACATGTTTATTTTAAGACAGTACACTACTGCCGCTTTAGCGTATCTGAACGAAAGAAGAAAAGTTGTGCAAGAACGTTCATATAGAAGCGAACAGTTGCATTTCCTCTAAATCATCATTAGCAAGAAATTCGCTAGACCATATTTTTCACCCATCGTTCGTTAGGTTTCGAAAACGCTGTGATAAAAACTAATTGAACCAAAGCGGTGCGATTGAAACGTGATAAATCACACCGTTGTCGTGCGTTTCGGTGCAGCTGGTCCTCGTTTTCCAATTGCACAATTCGGATCCTGCCATCCATCTTTTTCCTCTTTCTCACTCTCTCTCTTTCGTTCTGGTTATATCCGTTTCCCTATTGTCCCTCGTAGAAGTAAAAAGTACAAATATTGTGCACCGAAAAAAGCACTTACCGACCGCTTTGCCCGCCTCGAGGGCCCACTTCGCGATGGAGCTGAGTTTTTTCGCCGAATCCGTCGTGCATTCGCCCTGTTGGACGGTCGGATCCATGGCCACGGTGCCGAAGTTTGACTTCACACCCGTCAGGAAGGCCGTCCCGGCGCAGGCACTGTCCGGCACTCGGCTATCCACGCAGTACGTCTGATCGAACCGGGTCCCGCGGCGTGGCGAAAGTAGAAATAAAGGACAGGTCAGAAGCTTCGGCTACACCGGAATGGATAAATATTATCCCACCAACCCGAAGGGCAAAGCTAAACGAAAAACAAATCCATCCATCCCCATTAGGCCCGGGAAAGCCCATCAACACCGGCAACGGGAGTGCCCGCCCGCGACTAAGTGGCCAATTTATTACACCCTCCTTGCTATATAGCTTTCCACCGTGAAAATCGCTCGGAAAATCGCCCTCCACACACGGCAATTTCCACTCACGAGCCGAGAATGATGCTACAAATCATGCCCTGCTGTTTTCCATTCCAAAGGCTCCCCCCTAAACCGTTTTCCCACTGCGCCCTGTCCGGACAATGTGTTTCCAATCAATAACCGGAAAAATAGAATAGAACTCGGGTGGTGGGTTTTCCCGGCTCCCACTCCGTTTGCTCGTTGAATTGAGTTTCCCCGGCGTTCGGTGGGAGCCGGTTGCCGCACGCTTCGAACGCACGGAACCGTTTCTCATCGATTTAGCCACACGCCGATTCGGGGGGAACGATTCTCATGCAATTTTCCCACCCACGCCACACGCACGAGGCGTTGTCCGCTTGCCATCACCGACTGCAAGGCAGCAAGTGGTAATCATGTTGTGCGCTTTTTCCGGTCAAACAAAACGAACTGACTGGCTGGAGTGCGTAGTTCCCGCAGGAGCTTCATTGGGTCTGTCGTGGACTCTGTAAAGCAAGACACTAGTTTTCCCCCATCCTTTGGGAATAGGAAATTCCCCATTGCGTTTTTGTTTTTACATGGACTTTTGTTTAAGCAGCATTAGAAGAAAAAAAGGAATGTTCTGTAACAATGTGCGCTGTTGCAGCAATGTTCCATTAGTCAAAAGTTGCTCGTTTCAGAATTGCAAGCATGGTAAAACAAAGAGATAAAAACAATCCTTTTACAAAAAAAAATACAATAATCATAGTCCTGTGTGTTGGTTTCATACTGCTCAGGCATAAAAAATTCACGCTCAGAAATACGCTCAATAACATAACCATGTAAGCGAAAGAAAACCCCCCGTCAGAAGTGTTATTGAGCATTTTCCGGTCCCGATATAACCATATCCATAACCGCGCAATCGTGCCCACGATGTCGTACCTTCAGCACAATCGAAGCATGCCGATTTGCGGAACGACATCACGTATCCCTTTACGGTGCAATCGGTGCAACCGCTCCAATCGTAGTTGGCCGTGCACGGGGAGAGCGTTTCGCCGCCTAAACGACACACAACACGACCGGAACCCGGACTCGGTTTTGCCTGCCCAAAAAGACCTTTGGGAGATAAAATGCGCGTATTTATCCCGCAACTTACCCGTGCGTTTCCGCTCCACTTCAGCCGCTCGAAGGCAAACGTTTCATTATCGCCCCCGTTGTAGAACCGGGCGGCCGTCACCGTCGCCTGGGACATGCCGGCCCCGACGAACACCATGATGTTTTTGGCTATGTTCTATGTAGCGCCGAATAACCTCCCCCCGGGTGGATGGTCGTGGTCCGATGGAGCGAATCGGGCGAACGTGTGCCGCAGGCGAACACGGCAAGCGGGCAAGATAAAGGGAACAAAATACAAATGGGGAGAAAAAAAGGGAATTGAAACATTCGGCGGATGTGTTGGGGCACATTAGATGAATATGCGAAATGCTGTTTGAAGTTGTGAAACATTCTAGATGTGGAACCATTTGGCAACATTTAAAGATAAAGATGACACACTCGAGGACATTGATAAGATGTTGATAGAGAAACTGGTTTTAGGTACTCTTTGGCTAAAGATGAACCAGTCTTCGAATGAAAGAATGATAAATATGTTAACTTTCAAGCAGGTTCGATGAATAATGAATAACTATAATGCTACCCACTTCAAAAGCCTATACATAGCGATAATTTCTCTTCTATCAGCACTTATCGCTGTTTAAAGTGTTACACTTAATTCAACGATAACTCATTCCATAAGCAGTGGGATTCACTTCAATCCCACGATAAGGCGCGATGGTAGCAAAAAAAAGGCCATTTCATAGGCGCACAAATAGCCTCGAGATTGAATTGGTGGTTGTTAAAATTGGTGCAATGGCCATTGCTTCATCCGTGCCGCAGTTCGAAGGTTGTGCTGGTGTGCAAGGTGGTGTTTGATAACATATCTGCATGCCTGGCAACCGCACCTGTAAGCGTCTTATCACAGGCCATTGCGAGGTATATAATTGTGTTCGAATACTACTCATTCATGAACTTCAGAGACCTGTTAGCCTAATTAAGATGCCACCGGAAATTAGCACATTTTTTCGTTCACAACACACACACACACAAACACATCGTAAAATCACAGTACAATCCACCACCAAAAGACGCTGGTTAACGACGCACAGCCACTGAAATTCTCGCCGGACGCCCGGCAATCGATAATTACTATCTTCTGCATCGTGTAATCCTTCTTCTCGTACAGCAGCTCGTGCGCCATATGCTTCCAGTAGTGTGCGTCCTGTTCACCGTGGCCTTCGACCTGTCTGCCACCGGAACATGCCCCAAGGAGCAACAGTGGGCTTACGAGAGCCACCCAGACGGCGAAACGGTTCATCGTCGTTGGTTCTGCGTTGAGTCGTTTCTCACACCAGCACCGGTCAGGCAGCGTGGTTTCGTACTAACAGCTCCCGAATGCGACAGCGGGTCGTTATATAGCCATCTGATAAGGTAGCTGGGAACAGATTGCCGGACAGTCCACTCTTCAGTGCCCCTCGTTTTTAAACTCCCTCCGGGGGGAGGGCCTGTTTGATATCAACTCCAATCGAGGGTGAGGGAATGTTTAATATCCTTGGATTGGAATATGATTATGAAATCGGAAACAATGTGCTGGATGAGGGATGCAATACTGTTTATATTAGCATTTCATTCGCAACCACCCTTTTGTTTCACGAAATATCAACATAAATCTGCCTTTATCTATTGACTGTTGGATTTTTTTCTTGTGTTTGACTACGAAAAGCTAGATACATTCTCTGTTTACAATAACATCCAACTGTCTTCGAGTACAACTAGAGGTATATTTTAATTTCATCGTTATCAACGTTTGCTTATCTGACCACCGGAAGCGTGATTCGTGGGAGTTTAAAAAGATTGTTTTGGTGATAGATTAGGTTTGGATGCATTCGATTGTCAAAGAAGCCCCAAACCTATCAGCTTGCAATAAAACCACACTGAACAATGGAATATACCGCCAGGGCGCTAGGGCACGCGTTGAATCAATCCGCACGCGAGATAGCACAAATCCCGCTTGCGCAAAAGCACAAAGCACGGGCTGCTTTGTTTTCAGTAATGAGATTTCAGTAACCGGGCGAGAAAAGTAAACAAAAACGCATAAAAATAGACCGCACATAGTAGGCGAACGGTGCGAGATAGAAAACCTTCCACGAAGCACGATAAGAAGCGGCTGAATCGCGGTGATTGTGCCATTCATGTTTTTTATTGACCGCTCAAATTAGACTCGATAATTTCGGGGCGTTCGATGCGGGCAGATTCTATCGCTAGCGGGGCTAGCATTAGAATGGAATCTGTTCTTTTTGTGTGTCGTAAAGAAGCCTACGACCTCGGTGCTTCGTTGTCTCTGCGTTACGGTCTACGTGGCTTCACGCGTCGCAGAAGTTTACAGGCACAGAAAACGTCGGCACAAGACGCCACAGAAACGTATAATGAACTATTCATGCCTCGCCGAGCCCGTCGGCGCTTAGAAAGAACCCTTTGCGAGAATTCACCGACATCCGGTCGTTCTGTGGGCCGTCCGGAGACAGGACGGTCTGTTTTCAAAACGTCGCTCCCCCTTTTTTTTGTGTGTGCTGAAAAGTTCACTAGCAATCACTCAAGAAACCGGCACGTATCTCGCCCGATGGAACCAATTATTTCCGCCTACAAAAGCGGCCTCGAAACCCCACTCGAACCGTCCGCCAACGGGACCCTTTTTCGATCCGACCTCGGACGGGGAAACCTTCCGTCTCGAAGCTCGAATTTCCCCCGAGCCGAGGGAAAATGACGGACCCCGCGGTCTCACCGGCGGTACCTTCTCCCCCATCAGCTCCCGTTCGGGTTTTGGTTTTGTGCGGGAAAAGTTTTCTATTTAACTTGAGCCGCCCGGAGTGCTTTGGAGGCTTGCGTGCCTACGTGTAAGGGTGGAAAAAAGGCCCATGACGGGTGGGGTGGGGCCATTGGATGGGAAGAAGCACCCACCCACCCACCTACCCACTCTGCGTTCCCCACGATGCCGTTCAGCCAACGGGAAGAGAAACCGCGGCTTCTTGCTTTCTTGCAGCATAACAGCCTCATCATCATCATCATCATCATCGTCGTTGTCGTCATTGGCATTTTCTTAGCACCGTGAGAGAGAGATTGGAGGGATTCGTTACGGAAGCGCTGCTTTCTATTGGAACGTCGCGCCGTCTCTCCGCTTCTCAATGCCCACCCCCGCTCTAGGGGCCTTTTTCTAGTGCAAGCCAGCAGATAGGCAATCTTCCGCGGCAACAATCATCAACACCGTCATCGAACGTAGTAGGCCTCGGCTTGCAGGAACGTTTTTCCCGCTGCTGTGCTTCGACCGTTTGCTGGCATTCATTGCGCAAGTCATGCTCTCGCTCGATCCCGTTCGGTGTTCACTCTCGCTCTCTCTCTCTCACTCTCTCTCTCTCTCTCTCGGTCCCTTCGCCGTTTGCCCTACGGACGTGCTCTCGGGCGCTGTTGCCGCAATTCAGGGGCCGCGTTGGGAAAAATGCGCTGGCGTCTTTTTTCACTTCGGCGTCGCGCTCAGTTCCGCTGCTCGACCTGGTTTTTCCTTTTTTGTTTCGCCCAACTCTTCTGCTTCTGCTCTCCCAACCACCCGCCCTTCCCCCCCTCTTCCCGCCCTCTATCTTTCCATCAGTAACATTGAACGAACCGAAAATTAATGAATGGTCCCGGCCCCCACGCACCTTCTCTGTGTTATTCTTGCTCGATCTCTCTCTCTGTCTCTATGCCATCCAATTTGTGATTATGTCGCTCCGTCGTTGCGTGCTTCCTTCCTTCTTTTCATCGACGCTTTATAGCGATTACGCCAGCGATTGCTGCTGCTGCTGATGATGATGATGATGATGATGATGACGATGATGATGATGTTGATGGAAGAGAAACGCGCCAGCAATCGCCACGAATCCGTCGTGATGTCGCGCGGTTTTTCGGGCCCACATGAATCGGAACCAACGTCGAAGCGGAAGAGACAGAGACTGCCAGAGTTAGAGAGAAAGAGAAAGAGAGAGAGAGCAAGCATGCCAGAGAGCATAAGTTCATACAAAAAGTTCCCACTAAGGAAGGCATGTCGATGAACCTTTTTCCTTTCGGCGACTGGCAGTCGTGTTTCGGAAATTTCCAAGCTAAAGTTTAAAACATTTCAAGCTACAACTCCTGTGCGTATAAGGATGCTACCGAGCTGGAACTGATTGCTGATTGTTTGTAATCTCTTAGTAAAACTTTCTCTTAGTAAACTTGCAAATCAAACACGTGTGAAGAAAGTAGATTGTTAAAGCATGATTTTCCCATCAACTTTAATATTATTATATAACTTGCATGATCTTTTATCATCGTCGCGAATTGTGTTCAACATTAAAACTTCTCAAACATGTTCAATAACCAAATAAAGTTAATGGTTGTTTAAACCCCCGATTCCCACTATGCAATACTAGCATATTCCTTCTCTCTCTCTATCATTCTCTCCTTCTCCATCTTTCTCTCTCTCTCTCTCTCTCTCTATCTCTCTCTCTCTCTCTCTCTCGCTGTCTACCAGACAATCTTTTTCAATCAGCTCTTCAATTCAATCAGCACGTAAAAACTCTATTTCAACACTACTAACGCCCTCTAGCGGCAGGTACCAGCGCATACAAGATCGATACGCAGCACGCAAGATTGCATGAATAGGAACAAAAATGGAGTAAATGAAATAAAATCATGTTACAAAGCATTCATACACGCCAAGAGTGGAGTCACAATAATAACTTATTTAACGACAATATGTTTCCCCCGCGAATGCAAGCCACTGAAAAGGAAGTCCCTTTAATCCTGAGGCCTTTTGGTCCTGTTGCACATGCAACAATGCAACCGCCACTCGTGTGCACTCGGTGTGAAGAATTGGATGCACTTTCAGCAGCCCGCTTTAATCTCCAATCAAGAACTCATTACATCCCCGAATTATCAACAAAGCTCAGCTCCCAGACCCAGGCCCTATGTTTACCGGTCCGATTAGCTACCTACTCTACCATAATTGGCTCTTAACTATCCGGCTCATCGCCAGCATAGCCCGCTGTAATCACGGCCTACTACGGCGTCAAAACGCTTGCCAATTCACCCCAACACACTCACGTGTGCCATGAATTTTCCCACTGACGTCACAACGGCGACCGAGATGGGGCATCGATACGCGTCCTTACCACCGTCCGGCATGTGTGCGGTTTCCCAGCGTCAAGTGAAAGTTGGCCGCGAACGACCGGATAATTGTTCTGTTTACATTGGCGCTGGTCACGAATATTCAATTTTCCACCCACCCGAAGGGTAGGAAACGCTCCAGTCGGCGAGTCAGCCTTTTGTGTTTCTGATCCTAGCGATCCCGGTCAGTCCGGTGGTGACAGGCACGTGATTCACTGGCTGCCATTGTGTTTGACCATTCGGTGGCTCGGTTTTATCGGTGCTTCTGGTAGGCAAACTCACACCAGCAATGACACCTCCAGAGGTGACGCCCGTCAAGCGGGTTTTGGTGCCACCTCCTCCATCAACTCCCTCGACGGCTCCGGTACAGGAAAAGGACGACATTGCTCCCGGGATGTTGGCCACCCCGGGACGAGACGATAGCACGCACGAAGCTCTGGCAGCGGTCATCTTCATGGGACAGCTGTTCTCGCTAATGCCCATCGCCGGGTACACCACGGATGACCCACGTGACGTCCGGATGCGCTTCCGTTCGGTGCGGTTCCTGTACGCGTGTCTCACGCTGGTCCTGATGCTGTCGCTCATCGTGATGTTGTGTGTGCATACGACGCATGAGGGTTCGTTCGGTGTCCAGCAAGCTTGTAAGTCCACGTGCCCCTTCAAGTAGTGATGGAGTTCGTTTCGACGGCTCACGTTCGGCTTTTCATTCCCCTGCAATACAGCGTCCCTTGCGTACTACGGTGTGATCGTGTTCTTCATGGTGGAGCTAATGCTGCTGGCACGCCACTGGCCCCGGATTATGGGCCGTTGGTTCGCGGATGAGCAACCCTTTCGGAGTGATCCTTACCGACCGCCAGCGGAAACGCTACCACTGCGACGTAAGATGCACCTGATCGCGTTCGGTGTGATGTGTTTCGCGTTTCTCGAGGACACGCTTAACTTTCTTTCCGCGTACCGGTTGAACGAGCTGCACATTCGGTACTGCCCGCATCGGAGCGGGTTCTGGAAGAACTTCTTCCATCGCGAGCATCCGTACGTGTTGCGAGCGATTCCGTACCATCCGGTGGTTGGGTGGACGATCGAGCTGACGATGCGTGTTGGCAAGTTCACCTGGCACTACGTGGACGTGTTTATCATCTGTCTTAGTCTGGGGCTTCAACGACGGTTTGTGCAGTTTAACGAGCGGCTTGAGCGACTCGACGGACAACCACAACCACAGGCCGTGTGGCGTCGATTGAGGTTAGATTTTGTGCGACTCACCGAACTGGTCGCGTACGTGGACGCTCGCTTCTCTAAGCTGATCCTGCTGTGTTGCGCCAATGACATGTTCTTCATCACCGTGCAGCTATTCAACAGCTTCGAGTAATGCATAGCTTTCTAGTGAAAGCCCTCGAGATGGTGCGTGCGTCTTAACGAGCTTTCAATTCATGTTCCCTTCACAGCCTGAAGCCGACCACGATGACGACGGTGTACTTCTGGTACTCGCTTGTGTTCCTGATGTGTCGGTGTTTTTTGATGCTGTTCGTTGTGTCGTCGGTGAGTCGAGCCTCGGAACGTCCACTGGAGACGTTAAGACGGTTCCCGAGCTCCAACTGGAATCTGGATCTACGTCGGCTCTGTGATGTGGCAGCCACGGCCGAGAACGCTCTATCCGGCAAGCGGTTTTTCTTCGTCCGGCGGCCTCTCATACTCGCGGTAGGACGGCCATTTGATGGATTTGACGTGCCAATTTGAGGTTCCAATGCGAATTTTGATGTCCCATTCACAGATGGCCGGTACGATCATCACGTACGAGCTGGTGCTGCTCGATCAGGTGAAGAAGGTTCCGGATAACACGCGCGATTGCACATTTTAGGAGCGATTCCGGAACGTCGACCGTTCTCGAAGTCAAAAGATCCGCTTTCTTTTATCGCCGGCATCACTGGAACGCTGCACTCTCGGTGTTCGCTTCATAATCATCTCGTGTTTGTAGCTATGAGCAAATAAAACTAAGCTAACACAGCTTCAGTTTGTAACCCCAGCTAGTGCGATCGTTGATTTGTGCGTGATTTCTGCGTCAGCTATACGTGAGATTTGTGTACCTTTTGGCAAGACACAGTTTGAACTGCTCCATAGATTGTGATCTACGTGTGTTCGCACAAGATGTTTACATATGACGAAAGTTTAACTTCGTCAAGTAAATGTTCGCAAGGGTTTATACATGAAACATACAGCTGTTTGTTGCCGCATCACGCAAAAATACTGTCAATCGCATACATTCTTAAGCACTCACATAATGCCAGCCAGTGCAATCCACGGTTTTTGCGTCCCGGCGGACAATTTTGCTAGTGTCCCTTTCGCGATATGAGAAATTTCTGGAGGATTTCGTTCCTGAACGGGACCAAATAGAGGTAGAAACCCGCTTAAGGAAGTTTGAACGGTTATGAAAAAGATCTTGAAGATATTCAGCAAGGGTTGGAACATTCCTCTTCCACCGCTGAAGAAATATCGCAAAATGCTGCGTTGAGGGAGAATTTCGAAAATTGAACACATTCAGGTGCAATCGAAACTGCAGGCGCAATTACGGTTAGGGCAAGCATCTAATGCCCAAACGATCGAATCCGCTCATACGGGTATTAAACTTCCCACGATTGCACTACATGAATTTGCAGGAGATTATATGCAATGGTTGACATTCCGCGATACGTTTTAATGCTTCGTACATGCAAACGAAGACTTACCGGCGATACAAAAATTCCACTATTTGCGCGCCGCCGTGAATGGAGAAGCGGCTCATGTAATAGAGTCAATCATTATAAGCGCGGCTAACGACGACTTACCGTGGAACACATTAACCGAGCGATACTCGAATGAAGATCTGCTTAAAAAATGCCATTTACAAGCCATGTTTGTCATTCCTGCTGCAAGGAAGGAAAGCGTAGCATCACTGCACCATCTTGTTTGGTGAATTTGAACGGCACAAAAATATTATTTGCAGCACTTAGGAAAAGAAACGGGCACTTGGGGGTAGCATTCTGGAACATCTACTTTACACCAAGCTTCCAATAATTACATTACAATAATCGGAGTACAAATGCCGTTACTGTAACGCTGCACACCCCACACGAAACTGCACTTCACACACAATAATACAAGTTACACTGCACCACCCACACGATGTCACTAGCGATCACAGGGCCACAAACAACACACAACGCACTTTTGCAGCAGCACTGCAGCAAGCATCCAAGCAGGTCTTACTCCAAACTGCGTTTATAAATATAGTTCACGAGTTCGGAATCGTTCATCCTGCGCGATCGACTCGCTCGTCGACTGCACTTGAAGAAACGAAAAGTGAACTTTACTATCGTTGGGGCAGGCCAATCTACGAAAACCGTACGGGAATCTGTGCATTTCCCAGATTATCTCAACGATCCAGTTCGTTCGCAGTGAACACCGATTTGTTGATAGGTGACACAACACAAGACACAAGAAGACACGTACACAACAGTCAACACAATTTACCCCTGCCGCATTGTTTATGTTTATGGAAACGATCACTCATGTTTATGGAAACTGCTAAAATCTTACTATGTAAACTGGCGCAGCAAGAAGAATTCACATCGGAGATCCGACTACTGGCAAAGGGGAGAAGCCGTGGAAAAACATTCACCTCTACGGCAATTGAATCCTTTTGTTCGACGAAAAGGGAATAGTGGGAGTAGGAGGGCGGTTGAAGCTTGCACAGCTTCCTTATCAATTTAAACATCCCATCGTGCTCCCCAAAAACCATAAGCTAGCCCATCTCGTCGCGCGCTGCACTTTCATGAAAAGCTTATGCATATGGCGGAGGAAGACTATCACTTTCCCAGATTCGAGAAAAATATTGGCCACTCGATGAGCGACGTTTGGTGAAGAGAATAGTACGGTATTGCTTTCGCTGCATACGGCAGGACCCGCTGGTGATGCAACAACAAACTGGTCAACTTCCATATGAACGCATCACACTCCAAGCCGGCCGTTTTCGATATGCGGAGTCGATTACGCAGGCCCATTTTATCTTAAACCAACTCACAAGAGAGCTTCTGCCGCTAAATGCTACTTGTGAGTGTGTTTGTTCGTATGTTTTGCAAACAAGGCAGTTCATCTGGAGCTTGTTGGCGATCTCACCACTGCCGGATTTTTAGCCGCATTACATCGTTTCTCATGCCGTCGCGGATTAAAGTTGCTGCAAACGAACTTAATGAACTGTTTAAAATGTTTCAGAACGAGCAACAACAAAACACAATTACATCTCACTGCACCGACATGGGAATAACTTGGCACTTTACACTTTACACCAGAGGCCCCACATTTCGGTGGATTATGTGGGCAGCAGCAGTGAAGACTGCCAACACGACACACCTCTACATGCAGTTAGGCAGTTCTAGGCTTTCTTACGAAGGTAACAGCACCATTCTGCAGCAGATAGAAGCGGCAATGAACACGCGTCCTTTATTGCCGCTAACGGATGACGCCAATGACCACAATGGCGGCGTTTACACCTGCACACTGCTCAATCGGCACATCAATGCATGCTGTTCCCATCCCTGAATACACTCGCTTGAATGGCATACACTTTGGACGAATTACAGAGCTTGCAAATTACTTGTTTAACGCTTCTGGAAGCATTGGGCAACCGAGTATCTGCAGGAAATGCAGAGAGAAAACAGTACCTGGCAGAATGGTCATCCTTGTGGACGATTCGCTTCCCATCACCAAATGGTCACTTGGTCGCGCTTCATCGATATACACTCTTTACAGGATCATCTTACGCGTGTGGTAAAATTAACAACGGCAAAATGGAATAGTGACCCGTCCAATTATCAAAATATGTTTACTTCCCTGCACGAAGGCATCAGCTTAGTAGCACGTGGGGTTTTATTTGATGACGTTCTGTCATGGGGGGTAGTATGTTTGCACAAGATGTCACATTTGACAAAAGTTTAGCTTCGTCAAGTAAATGTTTGCAAGTGTTTATACTTGATGAACATTCAGTTTCGTCAGGTAAATGTTGAGTTACCTCTCGCGTGAGTGGCACCCACGACTTATGCATAAATGAGAGATAATTAAAGAGACTCAACCCTCTTGCCTTTCTGAATGCAAGCAGCGATATTGGTAACTATTTTAAATTGATCCGAAATTTACCGCGATTGTGTTCAACGTGCGCTTCAAGAGAGGCACTAATGCACCGATGTAGGCGGTTCTTTCCGCTAGAAGCCACTCAAGCAAACCTAACACTAGCAGCACCACATTGAGTGGTGCTTGATGATGTTGCACCATTGCACATCGGGAAAGTACCGCACCTTGCTGAGGTCTTATCGGTGCCTATCGCAACCGTGAGTCAACAGAACAAAAGACAATTTAAATCATTACCGTCCGCGCTATCGGTGATAGCCTGTTACTGATAGCCAACATGTAGGAAAGGTTTGTTCACGCGTGGGGCCATTCAAGTTCCTGATCAATGGTAATGGTTGAGCATGCCATGGAATGCTTCTGATTTATACGCCCGGGTTATTTACTTTGAAAAAGTCGACTCGATGAGGAAGGTTCCCGGCAAAATACCTAAAGTAAAAAAAACGAAGGGCTCCAGCTCCAAAGACACGTGTCTGTGTATTTCTATTCATCATTTACTTGTCACGTTTTCTAGCTCGATTCCCTACAAATTTATTCGATTCTTCAGTACGGCGCCATTCCAGGGCCAGTCGCTCCGTGCTCAACCAGCACCTCGTAGTTTTTGAACGGAATCTCGCTACCACCGTACGAGATGTACAGCGACTGGTGGCTCGGGTGAATCTTTCCCGGTGTCAAGCTACCCATATGGTGTGTCCGACCGATGTAAAGCACCTCACCGGACGACGTGCGCCCACCAAGCACCGCATTTGGTGGTACACTTCCGAACCCAGACGGCATCCAGGACACGTTGCCACCGCACAACACCTCGTACGAGTGTTTCGGAATCTCCTGGCCGTTGAAGCAGATGTAGGCAACCTGCTGGCTGGGCAGGACCTTAGCTGGCAACTGTTCGCCCTCGTGGAACGCCCGACCAACGTAGATAGGCGAGCTGTCGGAATCATGCCCAGCTAGGATGGCTCCCGCCGGCATCGGAGCATGTGCCGTGCAGTGTTGCCAGTTGGCTGAAAATCGAATCCGGGACACTTAGAAGACCTTTAGAAAGGAGATATACGAGGGATGGTACTTACAGCGCTGCGGACCTACGAGCACCTCGTACTGCAGGTAGCTCTGTTCTGCTCCAGCGAACGGAATATAGAGACATCCGTGTTCGCGATGAACTTTACCCGGCGTCAAACTGCTCAGGTGATGAGCTCGTCCAACGTACAGTGGGGAACCCGAGACCGTGTTGCCAGCCGGTACAGCTCCCGCTGGGACGTGTCCATTGCTGCTGCCGACCCAGGTGAATCCTGTGCCCGTGAGGACCTGTTGACGAGCGGAATAATCCGTTATAAGGACACCCAGGTAAAAAAGGTGCTGGATGCTCTCCAACAAAGGGCCTCATACCTCGAAATTGGACTTGAAGATCTCCAAGCCGTTGTGCGAAACGTACGCGGCCTGTTTGGTGGGAAGGACCTTCGCCGGCAAATTATCACCATCGTGATACGCGCGACCGACGTAAATCGGAGAGCCGTCCTGGTCGTTACCGGCGTGCACCGCCATCGGCGGGATGCCTTGGTGGCTGGTACATGGAATCCACGTAAAACCTACATAATCGGTTACCGATAAGAAAGCCAATCTGTAAATCCATGCGCATAAAGGTGACTCCAAAGGGTGGATCGATTTACGGTGTTACCAGCTGCACCGTCATTTATTGCTGATAAAGTGAATCGAAAAATGGCAACGGAAATGACGATTCGCGATAGGTGTGATCATCATCACGAAGATAGCACGAAAGGTTGCTTTTTTACAACGGCATTTTGTTGGTTTGAAACGGGCACCGAGATTTTGATACAAAAAAAACGTCCCAATGCATTGTTATGCGCCTGACTAGCTTTTCCATGTAGCACAATGGATTGTAGATGAGCTGAGTGTAGATCTATTTCGCCCTGGCAAAGGCATCCCGCCACGATCGGCAAATATTTTCTCACCTGAGTTCATGTTGTCGATGAGGGTTAAACAAAAAATGTAAACAGCTGTTATGGCACTCTGATATCACTTGCACAACCGGTTCCGGGAGCGTTTCGTGCGTTACTAACCGTTTCAGGCGACGTGCGGCCAGCTAATGGTATAAATGCCGCGAGCTGATAAGTGCGAACCGATATCAGGCACAGCTACTAGTACAATATTGGGGCGGAAATACGCTTACAACCATGTACAGAAACTGTTACCACCAACCTCACCATGCGGAATCCACCCCGGAGGAGGCAGCTGTGCAAGCTGTTGTTTGTACCAGGTCGGCCAGTTATCTTTTTTCTGGCGGGATGTGAATCACGCGGATTGAAAGAATCATGCGGCTGCAAAGCCTGCCGTGCGGGGGAATGATTCATTTCACACAAATTTGTGTGTTGTTGCAGAACAGCTACAACTACATTTTCAGACATCGAATTTATCACGCATTACGACGGTTAAATTGCAAATATTCCACTCCAAGGTACCTGATGGCTGGGTGACCGATAAGAGGAAGGAGTTGTAGCATGATAGTGATAACAGGATGGATGGCCTTACAACGAGCACTCATCATGAGTGTTCTTATTGCGCATGAAGCCATTTCTATATTTTGAATGTGTTTTTTTTTATTCTCATAATAGGATGATAACAACAAGAGGTGGATAAGTGAAGTGTTTTCATTTGCAACGTTGCATAAAATGCATTTTATTTCAGACTTGCATAACATTTCACGCTGTGAATAAGAGTCATGTACCCTTCGGATAACTAGCGTGCTTCAATAATTACAATCAAATAGTGAAAGAATCTTGCGCTTATTAATGTAATAAATTAATTTTAGCAAAACATACTTATTGCCTTACTACCACGGAAACTTTTCAAATCATCCTCCCGAACAGCAAGCACGTGTTTGTTCGGCTTCTCATGTGCACGATCGGCTCCCCCCAAACAAAAGTCGGTTTGGAGCTGCATTGCTGGCGTACAAGTTTGCATGCAACTTGCATTGTTTAAATGCATTTGAAAAGTTGGTGCTAAATTGAAGGAGCTGTGTAGTAGATATGTTGCTAAATGACCATTGGTCAAATACTTATGTTCCTACCTTAATCGCGCCTTAACTGGTTTTAAAATATTTATTAAAAATTTGTTTAAAATGATCACTAAGTACCCTTAATCATGACCAATAATTATAGTTATTAGGAAAGCATTATCTATGCGCTCGATGATGCGAATTTCAAATTAATTGATTCATTTTATAAATCCATTGATTGATAGTGCAATATTTAATATGCATACATTACGGTCATGTGCCACTGATTGAAGGTCTTTTTATTTGCAACATAAAAAAAAACTAATCTATTTTTAGCTATTCGCATTTGATCACTTGTCAAAGATGGATAAAAATATCACAAAAAGTAGGAAAACCCCCTACACTCTATGCAAAACAAATACGGTAAGGTCAGCACCGAAAAGAACATTCTTGATGCAGTTGCTTCAATGCCAACGTATGCCTTTCTCTCACGCCAAGGCCTTCCAACACCGAAAGCCCCTTTTTCAACGAGCAAACGATCTTCAATTACGATCCGATCTCGAAAGAAGCCACTGCCACTTTGAATAACTGTTCTGCTCACCCAAATCTCCGGTAGCTCCGGTTTCACACACGCACTCTTTCTCTGTCTCTATCTCTCTCTCTCTCTCTCTCTCTCTCTCTCTCGTTTACTCACGGCTTCCAATTTTAATATCCTTTTAAAAGCCCGTGATCGAACCCACCGAAGCTCGATCGATCAATTACTCGCGATCGCACCAGCTCATTGGTAGGCAGTGGCATGCGTTGGCTCATGTGTAAACATTTTAATTTACCTCCGCGTGACGACGTGACGCCTCATCGGACCACTTCCGGGGGGCGCGGGCCGGAGGCAAGATCGCACGGGTGTGTACAATTAGTGTAATTTTATCCCCTCTCTCAGCACGGTTGCATCCCTCGATCGCCATCGTTGATACATCGTATCATCTGCTCACCTGCTTCCCTGCCCTGGGTACTACACCATCGCCACCCCTAAAGCATCCCTCGAAAGCCTGTGAACCGCGAACAAGCCTCGTGGGCACGATCTCGCGCGATCACAGCCACCCGAGCCTAGGCGAGGCCGGAAAGAGAAGAATGCGGCTCAGAACCACCCTACCCGAGCAGCACCGTGTCCCGGTTGGGCTGTAGTATATGAAGCGCCCACCGCCGGTTCAACATCAGCATTCTGTTCTCGATCGTCGCCGGTGACAGTGTCTCGCAAGGTGAGCTCAGTAGTTACCGAACCACGAGGCATCGACAGTTAGCGTCTAGACACAAGCGCTTAAAACAAACAACCAATGTGTATGCACACACGTACCATCCGCCGATGGTGGCATTTTTTCGGGCTTGAGTGAGCTTTCCGAGCGGCCGTGTTTAAGTGTCCGGTCAAAATAGTACACCAACTGCGAGCGATCGCGAAGTGACGATACAAGTGCTAGACAGAACAGGACAAGAATCGCACAAACAGATAAACTGTGTCGTTAGCGCAGCAAGTGGACTGTTTTAGAGGATCGCTTCTTTTTTTTTAACGGTGTGATTCGCGTAATTAATTGTTGAGAACTCCTTTTTTCTTATTCCTTGTTGCAGCCGTGCGACCGTGCAGTTCGTTAAAGTGACGGTGAATTTATTAGCTCCATTAGTGTCCGGAGCGCGTAGAATTGAAAAACTCCAGTTCAACCAGTCACAGGTAAGGAATGTGGGGAGGTCTATGAGTCTCACTAGTGCCCTGTTACGAAATTTGAAGAAGATAAAATAAAATCCGAGCGTCCGTAGCGAATATGAAGGTAGCTGTAAATTGAGCAGAAGTAAATATAAGCGTCCAAACATGTAAAAAAAAACAGATCCCCATTCGAGAATCGACATTTTTCTAAACTCGATTCATCATTCTTTTCATCGCATACCCAAAATCAGAACAAATCTATTGTGCTCCCCCACGCGGTCAGACATCTTCAAGGTCTTTTTAATCGAGCTCCCACCGAACGGCGTGTCTGCAAATAGCTTTTTAAAAAGCTCGATCAAGTACTATTCATTATCACCACGCTTAGTACGCGCACAGAGTGGAGGTTCTTGAACCACCTCTGTGGTCTGCTCATACCTGAACTCCATAAATCAGCCTCATATCTTCGATACAGACCGCATGTCAACGGGGATAGCTTTTTTTTTCGCGCACGCAAATGCTCGCGGAAACAACATTGTTTCGCATAGCACAACGTTTGACGTGGGTTGGACGGCGGTTGAACGCAATTGTCATGTCTAAATCAACGCCAAAGGCCGGTTTTGGGTCGCCGAACAAAGAATTCCTTCAAGCCTTCACCGGCTCGAGGCACTTGACGAGTAGTTTTGCACAAATCGTCACGACAAACGGTCGAGGGCGCGCAATTCGCGTACAAACTTCAAACCCCGCTGCCCAATTCCGAAATAATCTTTCGGCACGGCGTCGGTAATTAATATTTCATCTGTCAGGAATTAGCGCCCACATGTATGCGGCATTCTCGAAAAGCGCAAAACCGCTAGAGAACTGGCCAGTCATCCGAACCTGACGCCAGCTGTTTGCCGATGCCGGATGCCGGTTTGAAGTGCAAATAAAACGCTTGTCTGAAGTAGGGGAATCAAACAAACCAACCAACCGAAAAAAGTGACTGTTCACCCGAAAATGAGATGCTAAATTTGGGCTTCTGGTGGTCGCCACTCTTCGACACTCGGTCTCGAGAGGTCCTCAAGAAATCGCGAGTCCTGCCGGGTTGCTGCGAAGAACACGCACACAGTAGTCCCAAAGAATACTCTCCTAATCCTGAAGAAATCACTACAGGAACTTCGTGGAGGTGCTGAGATGCCACTTAAAACTGTGTCTCTTCACACACGCACACGGTACTTCCGCGTTTCGGTACACGTCCGGTGACGGATCATCCGCTACCGCTGGAGGGACGTTTCTGCTGATAAAGCAAACAAGTTCAAGGGCTCGTTACCACCGTGAACTCGACGAGCCTGACGTTCGAAGCTGACATGTTTTCGGTGAGTCGCACCGTTGGTGACATTGCCGGTCGGTCAATGCTCGTTAAAACGGGCGTGCATTTCCCACCCAAAAACCCCCACCACTATTGTGAACAGGTTTTTATTGGTGTCGGTTTAAGGGTCGTATTTCGGACCGCCAACGTTTCGCTTTACACTCCGGGCCCCAGGTGACAGCTTCTATGCCTACTTGGATCCTCGCTCTGCGTTAGTAACGAGAGCTTAGTAGCCAGGTCGCGCAGGTAGGTAGGGCCTGCAATTAAAAGTGCCCTCCACCTGGGTCGATTGGCCGAGAGTTGATTAAACTACGCGCGCACACACAGGCTCGATTAATGAGCGTACCTCTCGCGAGGCGAAAGGTTACGCAGTGTATTTAAACAAAGCGTTACGCGATCACGATCCACCGGCTACAATGTACGAAGCGAGTCTCTTCGCTCGTCACCCAAACGAGCTGCTTAGGTGACGTTAAAAGGGTGGAAAGATCACTATCGCAGCGAGATTGAAATGGATGAGATAGAACGGTTGATTCTTGTCTTCTAAAAATGACAGTTGCTTTCGTGGTGCTCGAGCGTGGAATGTCACGACGATCATCTGCGGGGATGAGTTTGAATAATTCATGCCTAATGCATGCTCACCCGCTCAATAGAACGATATCCGTTATTACTACACTGCTTCATTTTGAGCTTGCTTGTTCGCCGTGTGACCAGCGTGGCCACATTTCGCACGTGCGTGCTAATATGTCCCGTCAACCAGGCTCGTACGTATTTCCGCATTCGAGGGAAAAGACGCAAAAAAAAGTATCCCATCCGTACCGCACCTAGCGCTCAATTACTCACCTCGTCAAACCGGCCAGAAAGACGTGTGGGGGGGTCAAATATAATTTTTGGCAAACAAAGCGAACTCCAGTTATCCGGTCGCACAAAACAAACCCACCATCGGATATTACTTTCACCTTGACCGTGACCATGCGGCATGGTGATTTTTTCGGCGGGCCCCATTGTCGGACCGGTGTAATTGACGGAGTGGTGTTTCGCTCGTTACGCTCTGCATCGGGTACGATGATTGATGCGAGTGATTCGGACGTCATGCTGAGATAAGTGCAGGCAACCACCGGAAGCTGAATGCGTAGACCTGATCTGCGCACTTGCACTTTGTCGATCAGATCGCAACAAGGAAGATGGAGCCAGCATCGATCACTGATCGATCACTGATCAAGGTCCCGAACGTGCAGGGAAGCGCCAGTAAAATATTCACAAACTATCGGAGTGGATTCGTTTTTACAGTGGTTAGAACTAAATCGAATGCCAACCCTAACGATGCGGTGCTTCTTCCGCGTTCGACATAGGAAAAGTCTCCAGCCGCTCGTTCGAAGGTCGACTGATCGACTGATCGATCAATAGGCGAAATAATTTCCCAACCTTCAGCTGGCCAGCCGTAATGTGCCGTAATGTCGTAAAGCGTAATGTCGTCAGGCTGCATACCGATGCTTATCTCGCACCATGGAGGCGCACCGGACGGATTTACGCCACCGTTTAACGGAAGCATCAGGCGAGAAGTAATTATTCTCCGGTTTGCCTTCTTCTCGCAAGCGCCTTCAAGCCGGAGGTGTGATGAACGGGTGCATCCCGTGGTCCGAAGATGCACCGAGGGTCGTGCCAGGAATAGCTGTACTGGTAAGAATTCACACGCGAGCTAATTATGTGTTGCTCTTCGCTCACCGTTTAACCGTTCACGGTCAAGGTCGTTAAACAGTGGACTACTATGGACGAGCGCGAAGAAAGCCGTTCCGAGCGTTGAACTAAACCAATTCAGCGTGGCTAGAAAATATGAGGCCTATTTGCATAAATATGATTATATAAACCTAATAAGGCGTCTTAGCGATCGACCAGGAGAACAAGCGGAATGATAATTTTGGGCAATAATATTCCATTCCAACGGGTTTCGAAGCCCAGCTTTTCAGTTCTCCCCCAACGCGAGTATCCCTTTGATTTGACGTCAATATCGACGATTGCATTCCACGCTTGCGTCAAAAGGCAGCCCCAATCGATGGTATCTCGCGAGAACGTGTTCTAACTGCTGTGAGGACGTTTTTAAAATTCGTGGATATTTATAACGTAGGGCCACCGGCCGATGGGAAGACGATGCCACGAGAACCTGTTTGAATTTGGGCGCTTGTTACAAAACCCATCGAATGCGTTGATTCGTAGCCGTGGGCTATGGAAGCTCTATTGGGTGAATTGGGATAGATCATATCTGTTACCTCAGTATATAGGAATTCCATTTGTCAAACGAATGTTCTAGCCTGCAGGTTTGCTAGGTGAAAAAAAAACAAATAGCAGCAATCAGATTCGTTCCTGTCGTCAGCTCGCTTGATGTCGGAATGCTACATTTGCTAAACTCCTCTGTTTTTTGTTTGCGAAAATCAAAACCCCCATTCGCCCATTTGCCCAAACCACACGATTGACGCACTCCCGGGCTCGTTCGATGGCTTGTTTGCGTTGAAACAATCCCAAAAGCCTGAGTGCAAAAACCCTCTCTCTCTCTCATTTCCTCAACACAAAACCATCCCGAATTCGGTCACCAACCGAGTGGTGACGCTTAGTCCGGATTATCAGCACCACTTGGGCGTTGTGAGCGGGATTTTGCTGCGACTAATTCCCAAACCATCCGAACCAGCGCTAGTTCGTCACGGTTATCCGGCTCTTGCCTCAACGTTTCGGGGAGTTTTGTCGGGCTGCTTGTCCCAACGACCGATGAGAGGGTGATAAATTTTTCATCACTCCCCCAGGAGGGATGCTACGGCACGCACAACAGCACGACGCGGTGCCGCATGATTTATGGAAGGGATGCGAGCTGAGTTGAGAACGAGAGCCGTTTAACATGCACCGAATGGCGACGTCGGCGACGGCGGCAAAATCCCACCGAGATCAATCGGCCATCGTTGACAGAGCTTCCGGTAGCGGTAGCGTGTCGCAGCCTAGCCGCGAGATCCTGCTCGTCGACGCCATTCAACCGAGGACCTCCAGCCGGGGACAATTTATGGTTCCAGCATGTTCGAAAACGAAAGCGAACCTAGCGTCATCTGCTTGCGAACGGAAGTGCGCGTGAAAAGTGCATGCGTACGGAGGGGTTGTAAACAAAACCCAGCCCAACCTTGACCACACACACGCTCCGGTTGGCAGGTTGCGAGGTGCATCGGGCCATCCATCCATCGACACACACCCCGTACACCTTGACTGGGTGCGCTTGGGCCGGTTTTGCGCTCGATATGGGTTGGAGCGGAGAATGTGGAGCACAGGTAGAACGAATTGATAAGCTCGTGGAACTGGCGGTTTTTGAATGTCGGAGGTCACAGCACGCCTTAGGTTGGTTTTGGTTCATGAAAGGGCACAGCGTGCAATTCCGGACGGTTAAGGAAGCTACAAATGGACAATTTGAATGACACTGTGCATTTTAATCATGGTAAATTATTGCTGTTTAACATGAGCCAAGCCAACTAAATGATGTAAAATCTGCAATGAGAAATGCCGTCTACATGGAACGAACAACATATCAAGCGATGTTTCTATGGGCTCCTTAAAACCCTGGCACGGTTTCTAACAATTGCCCGCCAATGCTAAACCGGTGTCACACACGCCTGCACTTGTCCTTCGATCGGTTCCTTCTGTGTCTACCGATCGCGGGCTACAATTACTATTAGGCCGTGATCTTGCCATATATCTCTCTCTCTCGGCGCATGCAGGCGCGCGCGTTAAAGAATGCCGGCAAACGCTTGTGTGTAATGGATCCTGCTGAACTGTAGCCAAATGGCTAGGGTGCGTCATTCTCTCAAGCAAAAAGCTTACTCGATTGAGCAAACAGCGCCAGAGTGATCCTCAAGTTAATACAGAAAAAGAATAGAACCGAGCTCTCCAGTCGGAAGCATCAATTATACTCGACGCATCGGGTGTGATAAGTTATCAAATATTTATCTTGTAATTGTCCACCTAAAGGGGAAGTCATTAAGGAACGCCTTACAGCGCTAATTGAGTGGCTCATTGGGGGAGTAAGAAAACGCGTGCCGCGTGCAATCAATTTATCATACAACGAACATCGAGGCTCGTGCCCGGGCGTGCTCACATTACAATGCTCAACCATCTTAATCTGCAAGGCACACGATCGGGAGGGCGCAGAGAAATGGCAACACCGTCGGCATTACAATTGCAGTCACACTACGATTACCTCAAGGTTTCATTGGTGCTATTAGCGCCCAACGATCTGCGGCGCAGTTTCCTTACCGAGCGGGGGTTGTTTTCCCTTCGAGACGGTTCTGATCGCACCATAAGGTGAATAATGATGCTAGTTTATCCGACGAGAGTAACGAACCGTACCGGTGCTGGAGGTGAGATAGAGAAGACGCAAAAAAGCGCATGATCAAGCACACTACCGGAAGCATTTCTTTCCCTCATCCGACGAAATGATAATCCGACGCTGGGGTTGTGACATGTTCTTGTGTTCACGCTTTCTGGAACCGACAGCAGGGCCAGGTTGTTGCCTTGTTCGGTCAATGCTTTCCAGTACGAGGGTCGATAAGGATGAGCAAGATGGCTAGGTGAGGTCCGAGGGTCAAAGTACCGTGATGAGCCTTGACTAGTGACATCGGAAGTTCTCAATTTCATTGACTGCGTGAACTGGAATTCAATAAACTTTTGTGTAACTATAGATTTGCCTTACGCTATACGGTGCATAGAAATCATAACAAGAAGCACAGCCGGAGCATAATCAATTTAAGCCCCATAAAACCAACAACCAACCGCCAATGATGGATGATCACCGTTCCGTTGAAAATGGCGCATCGCCGTAAAGCTGGGGCTGCCGTATTATTCCAATAAAAGCATCGGCACGGAAACAAACAAACCAAAACAAACTACCCGCAGCCGTCCAGTGGTCGTCCTTGAAGGTCGTCATACAACAGTTATCCCAAGAATCCGGTCCGGACAGGATGCGCTGCTCCCGGGCGCTTTCCTTTCATTTCTCTTGCGCCCTGTTCCATCGCAGCATCCCTTTGATACCTTGGCCAGTTCGCTACACGCGACGTCATGCCCTTACGCGCATTTATCACTCGCGTTGCGTGAGGCACACCGGCTCAAGATCGAATAAAATTTTATCGCCACGGTTCGAAGATCGAAGAAATTGGCCGCAATGTCTCGCGCCGGACAGCTCACAGGTCACGCGGTTGCGAGGGGAATTTCCAGCGAAAATGACCCTTTGTGGCATTGAACTTTAGTGTAACCATCATTCAAGGATTCGAGTGCGAACGTTGCCGGTTGGAATTTGGAGATTCCATGCCCACGGAATGATGGCAGATAAAGCACCCGCAATGAGACCCCGCAAACAGTGCTAGAAAAGCCGATAGGACACACCCAGCCGTTGTGGGCTCGTTGTTTGATTTATCGCATTAACCATTCCGTTGGAGTAGATTGTTTGATCGGCGGCATGTTGGGAATTAATTTCTGGCCCGCACTAGCAAGCAATCGAAAACAGGGGCAGGGCAGTAACGTGTCTTTGGTAAACCCAAGAGTGGTAGGCTCCAACGGTTGCGTACGGGCTTAACGGACATTAGGCGTTTGAGTGGACGTGCACGTCAAGTGGGCACGGGTTCGGGAAACGTGTCACAAAACTTCAGAGAGGCTTCAGCATCGCAAGAATACACGCAAGCCGCTTCAAGGCAAATTCAAATGGGCACGCTTCGCCTCGATAGCTGAGATCGTTGATGCTTTTTGACGCAGTTCTAGCCGCTAATCAGGTACCGGAGTCCGCATCAAGTTCCTCAATCGGACGATCACGTTCACGAGAAGAAACGAACTTTAAATTAGTTTTATGATGCTGTGTCAGAGCGGTACAACGGGCAACGGCAACGACAACTATTACCAACACTCCAGCACTAACGGACATCACACTTTAAACTGGTTCTCTCGATCTAGGCGCCAAGGATCCGTTTCCTTCGTTTGGATTGCATCGCACCATACGACCAGCGACCCAACCGTTTCGTTCTGACCGATATTCTTTTCCGTTATGGTTTGCCTGTTTTATTTTTTTGTTGGTGATGCAGTATCTCAAGGTCAAAGATCAGGTTGTTGGGTTTCGTTTGCGTGCCGTTAATGTACGCATATATATTTTTTTTGCTTTCACGACGTATTAACACATCGTCGCACATCAACCCAAACGAAGCCGTCGTCCGAAAAGGCGCTTATTATGCTAATTTATGCAAGATCAAATTCACAGTTGATCGTCGGACGAATTGCTTGCGTTTTGCAGATTTATGGGTGGGCTTTTGCTAGGCGTTACTCTGCCGGAAAAAAAAAAACAAACAATCCATTACGCTAAACGCATCTTTTACTGTCAATTAAAGGGATTTCATGAGCGTTATTTTAAAAATAAGTCTCCACCAAAACGATCGTTTAATTAAGTATCTCGTGCTACCGCTTTGCCGTACCGGTCGAATTTACCTTCGATAATCTTAATCTTAAACACCACAGCACCCTGCAACGATTACACAGCACCCAAAACACACACAGGCACGCAACTGCACCATCATGGCACCGGTGTGCGCAAGGACACTCACGCTTTCACTCTGCGGCACCACGCTTCTGCTGGTAGGTTTGCTAATGGCCACGATCCCGCGTGGCAGTGGGCAGGCGCTTATAACACCGCTCGATTCGCCACTGCTCTCGAGCAAGTACCGCGGGCTGCGCGAGGTAATGTTCAACTTCATCGGCCAGACGGGCAACAACAAGAATAAGTTTCTCGTAAACCTCAAGAAGGGCGTAAGTATACTCTCAGGGCCAGCAGCTACTCTTCTGGCACAATGTCCTGATGGCGTGTCCTTTCGTTGTTGGTGCACCAACTCTCCGTGGTGTGGTTTTACAGAAAGTTCAAAAACAGTTCGGTCCGGATGAACCGTTCTTCTGCAATACGACCGGTATGCGCAGTGAGACGGTTCCGACATCGGTGGATCGGTTACGGCCTGGCGATATCGATATTGTTGGCGCGATCGGTGATTCGCTGACGGCTGGAAACGGTGCGATGGCGACCAACATCCTGGAGGTGTTGATCGAGAACAAGGGCTTGTCGTGGAGCATTGGTGGCCAGGGAACGTGGCGTGAGTTTCTCACGCTGCCAAACATCCTGAAGGAGTACAACCCGAAGCTGTACGGGTACCCGACGAAGGATGGACTTTCGTCCCGGAAGTCATCGCTGTAAGTAAAGCTTGTGAAGGAGAGGAATATTGAAAACGATCGTGTCGGATTAATGGTTTACACTTGCTTGTACTCACCCGCCGTAGGTTTAACGCCGCCGAGGGTGGTGCCATGTCGCAGGACATTCCCTATCAAGCGCGGAACCTCGTCAAACGGATGCTCTCCGATCACAAAGTCGACATTGCGAACCACTGGAAGATGATCACGCTCATGATCGGCGGGAATGACTTTTGCGCTGAGATCTGCTATATGGCCACGCCGGAAAAGATCCTGCTGTACCACGAGAAGAACATCGTCAGCGCGTTGCGGACTTTCCGGGACTATCTCCCGAGGACGTTCGTTAATCTGGCCGCAAGTCCCAGTGAGTATGCACCGCCTAGGCGCACCATTACAGCGATTAACTGACGTTTTATCCCAATTCCAGAGGTCGACATTCTGGCACAATTCAAGAACAAACCCCAGGAGTGCGTATCGATGCACGTGATCGAGTGCCCGTGCCTGCTAGCGACACGATTCCGCCGACAGCGCCAACGCTTCGTCAAGCTGATCGAGGACTGGAACATGCTGCAGATGGAGATTGCCGCTCGGCCAGAGTTTCACAGCAAACCCGACTTCACCGTCGTGTATCAGCCGTTCACCATGAACCTTACGTTCCCGGAGACGCCCAGCGGTGGGACAGATTTCACTTACATGTCGCTGGATTGCTTCCACCTCAGCCAGAAAGGGTACGCACTGGCCTCGAACGCACTGTGGAATAACATGCTTGAACCGGTTGGGGCCAAATCCATGAACTGGGAAAGGGAATTCACACTGTTCAAGTGTCCCAGCGTGGAAATGCCATTCCTGCGTACGCCCGGGAACAGTTAGGATGCGTCGGCGTGATTGGGCCACGCGTGCTTGAGCGAAATGTGATATTAATCTTACCGAATGGGGGGGTGGTCTTGGGCACCCGGTCGAGGATTGTACGCCCACCATTCACGTCAACTCACGTGCAATTTAACTAAGCGAAGGTGATAGGGTTAAAAGCTCATCTTACATCTCATTGTGTTCATTGGTATGCATAAAGGATAACGGGTTCCAACATCAGCACTGCCACCGTAACTACTCATGACGGTGTTCTGCCGTACCTCTGCATCTTGTGTGTGTGATTTTTAAATGTTTCAAACATTCATTAGAAGTTATTTTTGTAACAAAATTTGTTGGTGTTTGGCTATGCGTTGATAGTTGCATCCGAAAAAGCAAAAAACTGCTACTGCTTTCGTACGTGAAAAGAAACAAAGAACTTTGTGAGGCAGTTACTGTGGCCATAAACGACGCACGCTGAGGACACATTTCGTTTTTCCTTGTTGCCGTCAGGTTCACGAACGGGCGGAGAATAAAAATCCGGTGCCGATAGCAACTGATTCCAGACGCCGTCCGTCTGTTAAGGCAAAGCATCACGGATCGTAAAGTGAAACGTGACGGCGTGAATTACAACACGTGGGGTAAAGTTTGATTCGTTTTCAATCCATTCAAAATCCAGTGATCCCAAAAAGGCCGGAGGTGTCAGTTAACTAGTTAAACTATTTATTTCATTCAAAGTAAGTAGAAAAACAGCAAGACAAATTAAATGGCGATAAAGGATAATTCATATAATGATAATTAGGATTGCTTTTCATACAGTAACTCATCGACAAAAGCAAAGAAAAACATGGATTTTGGAACTATATTTTTTACGCTAGTACTTGCCCTGGCAAATACCTTTTGTACATCTGCTCAACCAGAAATGACCTTCCTCGATGCTCCCATATTTAGAGGGATTTATCGTAACCTGCACGATCTGCTTTTCAATACTGTTGGTCCTAACAGTGAAAATCCAGCGCGGTTAAAGCAGGCTCGTTTACAAGGGGTAGGCACTATTCCATAAGACACGCGGTTTGGCTAGAGTGCCATCTGAGAACTTTCCCCTCCTTCTTTCTGTAGAAAATACAATCTCCTATCTCGATGGCACAAGATTTTCCGTGTGCAACGGAGGGTATGCGTAGTCCGCAGGTTCCAACATCCGTGCACAAACTGCGCCCTGGTGATATCGATGTGATAGCGGCACTCGGCGATTCGCTCACCGCCGGAACGGGAGTGCTCGCTACCGGCATCCTGGATCTAGCTATCGAGAACCGTGGTCTAGCGTGGAGCATTGGAGGGCAAGGTACCTGGCGCCAGTACCTAACTGTTCCGAATATTCTGAGAGAGTTTAATCCTAACCTTAACGGATACGTCGTCGCCGACAGTCTGTCGACGGATAAGGCCTCGAGGTAACGCGAAAGCTCTGCTTCATTACATTCCGAGCATATTTGAACGTGCACGTGTACTTTCTGCGGACAGGTTTGATGTGGCTGAAATCGCGGCAATGAGCCAGGACCTGCCGCACCAGGCGAGAAATCTCATCAAGCGCATGCAGGCTGATACGAATGTCGACATAAAGAACCACTGGAAGCTGATTACCATTCTAATCGGGCACAATGATTTCTGTAGCCGTGTCTGTTACCTACCGAGCCCGGAAAAGGCACTCTACCTGCACGAACAAAACCTAGTCCAAACGCTGCGCATACTTCGCAAGTACCTGCCTAGAACTATGATTAACATTGTAGCAACAATAAGTAAGTGAACGCCAAAACTTATACCTATAGTAACCTAACTTCGTTGGATGATGTATTTCCGCAACCGTTGTAACCGTCCTCACAGATGTTAGCATTTTGAGGACGTTCAATCCTCGTCCCGCACAGTGTGTAAGTACGCATTCGCTCGAGTGCCCGTGCGTGTTTGGTTTGCGGTTCCAAGGCATGCAAGCGCGTCTTGACCGAATCATGCAGCAGTGGAACCACATCCAGGAAGCCGTTGCCAACCGGGACGAGTTCCAGAACGTGACCGACTTCACCGTCAACTACCAGTCGTTCCCGGAGCGGTTGACGTTGCCAACGCTGGCGAACGGGGACACGGATGCAGGCGTCGCATCAGTCGATTGCTTTCATTTCAGCCAGCGCGGCCACGCGATCGCTGCCAACAGCTACTGGAACAACATGATCGATCAGGTCGGCAACAAATCGGGTTTGGTACAAAGAGAGTTTGAACGGTTCAGTTGTCCAACGAAAAGGAGACCGTATCTTGCGACGCAGCAAAATGCGGATTATGTTATCTAGAACGGGAATGGTAGGTAAAGGTGGTTAAATCAATTGTTTCACCTTTTATATAGACCCAGATATATTTCTACTTACAAGAGAAGAATTAAAGTGTTAATGGGTACAAAAAAGATTTATGATTGTTTTTCAAATATATCGCGAAATTTTTCGGAACGATCATCTCCACCATCTTGAATTCCTGTTGAGAAATAAACACGTCGTTAGTCACAAGCCCTCAGACATTTTTTTAGCAGCCACCCTATCGCTATCGAAAGTCTATCATTAAGTAGCTTACGTTGCACAGCGCGCGCCCAGCTTCGATAAGGCAATCGGAAACAAAACATTCGTGTACTAGCTATCCGCTTAACGGCTGACACAATGTGAGTGAAACACGTGGCGGAATGTGGGGTGAACATACGACACCATCTTTTCCATGTCAGCAAATAACCCACAGGAAACCCGCAACGATATAAACATATTGATATGAATACTTCAGTGGCAGATTAGAGGAAACGATCAAGTTCGGGATGAAATTCCGAATGAAAGCGTTTGTTCAAAGGAAGAACCAACTTAAGGAACCACACGATTCATTTGTTTTGCTCAACACGAAACTGCTACGTGAGAGCTTGCGCGTATGTAAAACGTTCGTTCTCAACGAGTATGCGTCAAAACCGGAAGAAAGTGCTCATGTTTTAGAGCAGTGCGTCAAACAAAAGAAAGGAAACGTCTAGTTAAGTTGGAACTTGAAAAAAAAAGACGTGCTAATGTAAAACTAAACCTTATCCTTTGCGTTGTTTCCTACTAGATTCTATACTTTTACTGTACCAGCAGCATTTGGTCTTATATGTTACAATATGACTTACCTTATACTGTGGATGAAAGTACATCAATCTCATTTGCCGTTGACGAATCTTCAGGATCCGACACTGGTTCATACACAGGAGATTCTGAGCGACTTGTATCGGCAGAAGCGTTGGATAAATGGTGAACAGCCAAATTAAGCGGAGTGGGAATTTGAATCGGTGCGACTGAAATCACAGGCATTGGAGGTCTCTGCGAAACAATGCGAGGCGTAAAAACGGAAACACGAGATGAACTTTGCTGAATTTCTGTAGTTGTAGGGAATCTGACGGGTCTTGGGAACTGATTGGCTACACCAACTGAACGACAATGGAGGCGAGCGTATGGAAATAGCATGCAATGACCATCATTCTTGAAAACTGCAACGTTCGTCCGAGTAGGACCGGCTCCTGGGCTAATTGAGGGAGCAGTAGGGCGACACTGCGCAGCAGATGTGGTTACACATGGACGTCCTGCAGGTGAATAGTTTGGCTGTTGCTCTATTGTCCGCGGTAGCTGCAATACGATACCGATGCCTTCTGGACGTGGTTGATGATGCTGTCCAGTCAAGTAATACACCCAACCGCTTTCTCGGGGAGGAAGCGATTCTTGATGACGAAATCTTGATGGAGGACTTGGAGAATAAAAATCACCACCCAGACGGGACAGAGAGAGCAAATTTTGAATGGCAAGCCCCGTCAACATTTGCGCCATTCTTTCATCGCCATTCGCTCGTAGTTGAGCAATGTGTGTAATCAAACGTTGGTTGTCTTCCAGAGTATCTTGTACATCTGACGCTGATAAACGAAGATTATTTCCGGCCATGGTCTCTGTCTACCACTTATTCGAGGCTCGATGTTAGCTACACTTTCATTACATGCCACACTTTAACTAATTGAACAAAGTTATCGGACTTGTTCAAATGTCCACAGCAAAACACAAAACTTATATAGAGAAGGAACTAGTTCTGACGGTGCTAAATTCGTTGATCGTCGGTTTGGTCGGAAGTCACTGCTCAACTTTTCACACCGGAACCGCAGATAGCGAATGTCTGGTGTTTCGCGCTAGCGTATTAATTCGAATTTTTCGAACATCCTGCACTATGGTCGGAAGCTGTCACTCGTTGTCAAAAACAAAACAATTACCCTCTGACGTTTGCGCTATGTCAACAAACAAACCGGAATGCATCAGCAACGTCAACAAATAGGCTTGCAATCAATCCGCTTGAAAATCGATTGAACCGGTTAATCGTTCTAACCGTTCTAGCCGTATAAAAATTATGTTCTAAAGTGCCAACACTTCTTGCCCCGTTTGTTAATAAGTTAATCAAAGACATGTTTTCCCTTCTGAGTACCGCAACCATGCTAGGGGCTTTTACAGCCCTTTTCGCCATCGTCTTTCAAGCCTATTTAGCTTCGAACGAATTGGTTAGGTTGACAATAATTCTGCAACATTTACGTGATCTAGAAGTAGAATTCCTAGTCCGTGGTCCACGCGTAGCAATTGGGTATGGATCTTGCAGTGATCTGCACGTTAGGGCGACAGATTTTCTCGAATACAACGAAAACATCGGGCTTGCTTTAAATGCGTCCGAGTACAGCTTTGACGACATTGAAAACGAGGAGGAGTTTCTGCTTAATTTTGCATACTACTTTCAACGCGGAGCAGCTGCGGAGTAAGTTCAATTGTGCTTAAAACTACACTAGATGTTATAAAATAGCTTTGTTTTTTTTTTTTCAGACGTTTCACTGCCAATCGAGAAATGTTCTTGAGTCTAGTTCAGCGAGCCAAGAAGTCGGCAACGATTGTGCACCATTGGGCGTTAGGCGGCAATGCGCCGGTCATAGGAACACGAATGGCGATCGAAGGGGCAAATGTTCTTCTCGGTGCTAAAATGTCTTCCAAGTAAGTGCAAGCAAAGCGATACCAATGAAAATCCGCTAACTTGTCTTCACCAATGTTTGGGGGGATCGATAGGTTGAAAACTCATCTACGACCTGAAGTGCGCCTCACAGGGAGCCTTATCGACGACGACGATATTCATCTGATTCTAGAGTACAATACCGGAGACAGCTGGGGTGATTTAGTGTCGCCTCGCGCCAATCGTTACATTCTGCACAATGATCACCATAATCCGTACCTAACTTCGTTGGAGGAGTTCAACTCCGCGTTGGTCGGATTTGCACCGGATTTGTTTGTCGTAAGTGGACTCCAGATGATGGACAACTACGTCTACCCGGATGGGGTTCGAGAACAGCTGCTGGATAGGGTACACCAGCAGATGCAAGCACAATCGCGCACAAAAACGCTCGTTCACTTCGAAATGGCCAGCTTTGTGGAGTTGGAATTGCTTCAGCTGCTCTTGCGAAAGGTAATTCCGTACAGTGACTCAATCGGCATGAACGAGCAAGAACTGGACAACCTGCAGCAAGTGTTGGAAACCGGACGGATAAGCCTGGTCGCCGATTGTAATCCCCGGTTGGCACATTCACTTGATCAGGCGCGCGCCGTGTTTCGTAAGTTGAACGAAGAACAACCCGCCAAATTATCCACTTCCACGGACGATGCGCTTCGTCGCCCGCTGTCTCGAATTCATCTACATACGCTAGCCTATCAGGCTTTCATCGTAACCAAGGATAGCCGGTGGATGCATACGAAGAATGCGGCCGCTAAAGCGTCGCTGACCGCACACCGGCACGTGTGTGCGAGCACGATCGTCAACCCAGACGCCGCCTATCTGCAGATGGACGAAAGCTTTGCCGTGTCGACGAAACCTGGTGCTAAGCGCGTGCACTTCAACAATCATGATCCGGTGTCTTGTTGGGAGGAATCGATTCCTCTGGAGGGATCCCGTTCCATTACTGTGGATATTTGCGTCGCACCGGTGTTGATATGCAAACACGCCAAGCAAACGGTCGGGGCAGGCGATAACATTTCCGGCGCGGGATTAGTATTGCAGATATAAGCCACGTTCTAGTGAAAAAACGAAGAAAAAAAAACATTCAACGTAAGACTGCTTATCTAGTGTTCACATCGAGTGATGGTTCCCATCGGTTACCATAAATGAACCTTAATATTTTAAACCATATTGAACCCCTGCTGACAGGCTCCTAACGTAAGGACCTTTTAACATCGCTGTAATTTGTTTGGACGAAAACATTCCATTTTTAGCTCTTTGAATTTATGGGCACTCTTAGTTAACATCTACAATGTTGGCTTTCCTCTAGCCATTCTTGCGTTTGGTTAGACAGTTTTAAATAAAACAAATTAAAGACAATCTCACGTGGCTGAGGTTGCTTCGAAAATTAAATCTTTATTATTTGATTAGTTGCGAACAAAAAGCACATAAAAACTAAACAGACTCAATTGATCGATTATCTACTACATGCAACAAATGGTTGTTATAAAATTACACTTTAAAAAATTCCCTTTCTCGAAGCTGTCCCATTCTCGATAGGATTTCGCTCCATAAGAAACGATATCGCTCCATCTTCTCGAGGAGCTTTAGCAGCAACTTTTTAAAATATCGCTAATGCAATTCCTGCATTCGGTGATCTCTGGCCAATCGGCCGCCATTCCGGACAGCTTTTGCTGAAGTCGGGTTACCCGTTTCGTGCCCAGTGCCAGGGCTCCGTGCTTCAGGGCACAGTTTGCATGGTGAGACAGCAGCTTGAAACAATACCGACGTGTGGCATTGTGGCGATCATTTTCGTAGACGGGAGTTTCGCGCACGTGCGTCCACGCCATCAACACGTAATCGAGCAGGGCGTCCCAATGCCGAGAGATACACAGGCTTTGGGATTGGTTGAACACGGTTTGCTTGAACGTGGCCAGATGGGTGGCGGCACGCAGGAACCCGTGACCGTCAGTTCTGTTGTAAATCTTTTGGTTCGGTACGCTGGCATAGATGTTTTTCTTAATTCGTCCCAGCTCGGCGTCAAGCGGTCCAATGTCGGGCAGTGACAATTCGCTTCGTATGGCACCTTCGAGCTTTTCGTCTCTGGCCACCATGGACTCGATTATGGCAATCAGCTGATCCCGACCGTAACCCTGGAGAATTGTGCCAAGCGGGATGGCATCGTTCTGGCTGTTCATAGCTGACTCATGTACCCTTGACTTCTTCGAACTGGAAGCTGGTGATTCCGCAAGACTTCGTTTCAATGGTGAGGAGAGTCCGGTCAATTTTGTCACCTCGGAAAATTCCTGCATGAGCGAACGCTTCCGTGGGCTGCTACGCAGAGTCATTACGGTGCTGGCTTTCGTGGGAGTTTTTGCGGGCGATGAATGTTGCGTTCTACCGTTGCCGTCTGGAGACCATATGACTTGCCGGCGGCGGCGTCCACGTTGGCGTATGATCATTTCCTCAGGCGAAACCGTCGGCGTGAGTATGTGGTCCAGGATGTTAGCCATCGGGCTATCGACGAGCCGAGGCGTTAAAGCATTCCGCTGGGTAGGCGTTCCAATAACCGTGCCATTCTGTTGCGGTGACACACCCTGCCTGACTGGGAGTTCACCCAAAGGCGTGCGGTTCCGTGGAGAGCCCGGTAGATCCATCTGTGGGGTCGAAATTATGCTCCAAAAAAATCAATCAAACCCGAATGATCAACTGATTATGCTTCGGAACTGTAGCGATGGGCCCTGCGCACAGAACAACGTTTGAAAGCTATATTTTGGTGATATTCAAAACACTTTCACTGGATTGGGGAACGGGACAAAAACGAGGACAATCTAGGACGATACTGGTGGTAACGAAAATAATGAAAACGAGGAAAAACTGCTAATAAATAGGACTACAACATAGAACACGACTATGACGAGATGTCACAGGGGGACGTTTGTGATGCTGAACTGCATTTTCCCGCCCGAACGAAATTTTCCGTTGGCAGTGCACCGTGGCACGGAGTCGGACAAAAAGGTTATATATTAACCATCGCAAATTGCACCATTGAACAACACAGAATGCACCATTGAACTATAAACATATTTACTAAAAAAAATGTAGAAAAAAAATAATTTATAAAAAATCTAAATATTAATACATAAATTATCATATTTACAACTGTAAATGTTTGTTTTTGTTTCGGTATTTTTTTGTAAAAACATGTAAAGTTTTTTATTTGATTTGCACAAAAATGATTGATAAAGTAATGCATTGCTATAACTTTAAATCAAATAGAATGATAAAAAATGAGTTGAGGTAATGTGCAATATCGTCTCTTAAATTTACAAAAAAAAGCAATTGACAAGTTTTACAATTGATGAGAATTTGGTTCAACAGGATTAAAATACCTATTGCTACGCAAAATTTGAGTCATAGTCAAGTAAAACACAACTTATATTTAACATATTTCCATCCAACCATTTGCAGCCGACGATATCACATGCTATTGTTTTCATAACATAATTTGTGAGGGAAGTCGCTGGGTATTCGACATATTTGATTAGAAATGCTCAAAAATCGCTTGAAATGTATTTTAAAAAATCTGAGAAGTAATTCTAATTGTTTTTTGATAAACATTTTTAAATACTCAAATCATTATAAATACTTAAAAAATCCTAATGCGACCTGCGGCTGGATCAACATTAGCTAATGATGAACTTATGAGGTTAATCTTTCCATTTTCATGTTTTCATGGGCGTATTCGGCTGAACTTTAAAGTAGACTCATAGAAATCTGTAGATATTGGAAAATCCCATCGATAATTCTTATGTCCGCGGTTTGTTCCGTGCTGCCAAATGGGGCAGTTCGGGAATTTCATTTTCTTGACATTCCAATGCCCTTTTGTCAAAGGGCTATAAACAACATACAAAACCACCGTATCGTGTTCAGTACGATCGTTGCGGACTTTTTCCGATGGAAACACCAAAAACACACAGTAAGCTTGTATTTTGGGACTTTTTGGGCGTCCAAGTTTTAACTGATATCCATTACAGATGACCATGAAGTCACGGGCGTATCGCGAAGTGGACGCGTCTGTAAAAAGCCTTCCAAACTGATGGACTTCCAGTCACCGGATGATATAGATCCGAAGCAGAAGAAACCGCCAGCATCCCATCGTAACGCTGCCAAGCTCTCTACCTCTCAAGTACACACTTTCCGGCCAACCTAACGATGCGAATTTTTAATGACACGTGTTATCGTATTTGCAGGACGACTTGCTTTCCCCTCACGATGATATGCACACCGAATCTGACGAAGATTCCCACTCGAATGCGTCCAGCGGAAGCGAATCTTTCAGCAGCGATGACGACGCTATGGATCTGGAAGAAGCGGGCTTGGACGATGCTAACAGAAGTGAAGGAGAACTTATGATTGACTCTCCTTCGAAAAAGGTAACACCAGCCGCGAGATGGGGAAAGATGGCACAAGATTTTATTTCGCTTATCGTGTGTCTTTAGCACGCAGCAAAAAGGAAACCCGACAAACGGAGACGTTCTGGCAAAGGTTCCAAATCCAGTCCCAGATCCGGAACGAAGCGTAAGACTACTAAGAAACGTACCAAATCAAGCTCGCTCTCGCAGAAGAAGAAGGAAAAATCTACTCCATCGAAACCACCAGGTTGTCTACCGACGGACGTAGCAGCCCACCTCAGCCTATTGGGAGACAGTCTGACCATCATAGGAGCACGATTGAAGGAGCATGAGGTAAGTCCTTCGTTGGTTTGCACCATGAGTTTGCCAAAAGATCCCAGTTAAAAAATCTTGCTAAATTATGATCTTACAGGGACAAATCACTGTCTCTGGAAGTTTGTCCGTACTCCTAGACAGCCTTATCTGCTCTCTGGGGCCTCTTATGTGCTTGACGCTTCAAATCCCAGGTTTGGATAGAAATTCGGACCATTTGAAGGATCTCTTCCGTAACACTTTGGATAACATTGCCTACGTAATGCCGGGTCTGTAGCCGACGAGCGATAGCGGACATTTTATTTTCAACTGTGAATTTTCTAGCTTTAATGTAATGCTTATATTACTATTTAGTTCATAGTCGTAACGGATGGACAAATAAACAACAATGAATTTGTTCTCTTTATTCTCATCGGTTTATTTCGTTAGTATGGTTCATGATCACAATTATTCACACCTTTCGGTTTTACACACTGACTCCAAGCGTGGACATTATGCTGCCTTGAAGTAGCTATTAAGGATAATGATAAAAATATATATATAATTTAACGATGTGCAACACTGAATTGGACCCGAAGAACATCCGGTTCCTCACATCCTTTGGGAAACAATCTAAAATGACTGAATAAGCAGCATGAGCTCTTCCTTCAGAAAGTCCGTCAAGCTCCTAGACTCGTTTTCGTAACAAAAGTTAAAGACCACAGTCGGCACCATCCGAAGATCGTATAGCGACTTGTCTAGCTCGTCCTGTTCATCGAGTTTCTGGCCACTGGGCGAAACGAGCGCAAACTCGGCAGATTCGTGCATCAGGCATGACTGTACAAACTCGTACACCTGGTTCATCTTTTCGTACACGTTGAACGTGCCCTGCAGATACACGCCGTTCGGGAATCGCACGCGAACCAGCGAAAACTTGTACCGGTTGATCGTGCGCATTTCGTCCTTCTCGCGCATGGCTTTTGTTTTGAGAATTTGCGCCTGCTCAAGTGCTTCGGTGCGTAGCTGCTGCTCGCGCTTTACTTCTTCGGGCGATATTCGGAAGAAGTCCGGTGGCAAGTTGCTCCGTTTCACCTGCGATGGCAGCAGCACCTGTAGGTTGCGGTCGAGCTCTACCTGGATTGGTTCGGCCGCCTTCAACGCTTCCAGCAGCACCTCGAGCGAGCAGTCCGGGTCGATGTTATCCTCCGACCAAATCAGATGTGGCTCACCATCCAGCTCGATCTCGGCGAATCCGGCGGCATGAAGGAAATCCAGCGCACCCTCGCACACCTTAATTTTGTCGCAAAACATCCGGTTGGTCATACGGATCTTTTTGTACTTCTCCTCGTTCGGATTGTTCGCAATGTTTTCCACGCACTTGGTCAGCGTTTCGATGCACACTTCCGCCTTGTCTTTGGGGTTGCAGTTGTAGATGATTAAGCAAGCCGTCAGGCCCCTATCCGCCGCGAGTTGCTCGTACAGAAATTCCTTTATTTTGCCCTTCCACTCCTTGTACGGGAGCACCTCGTCACCGATCATCGGGCAGCGGAAGAATACACCTTGCACTGCAAATCCTTTGCGTGTCTCGGCCTCTGCCGCGCTTTGTTCCTCCTGTTCAGACGATTGTCCCGCTTCTTTGGCTTTCTTCTCGGCTTCCAGCTCCTTACGAACCTGCGCTCGGATTGCCGCTAGGGACGTGTTGAATTCATTCGTATCCTTTCCTTCGAAGCGCGCCAATGCAGCGTTAGCCGCGGCTTTCGCTTCCGCCGAAAGTTCGTTGCGCTTGGGCGGAACGTAGGCATCCTTCTGCTTCGAGGAACTCGCCGAAGACGACGGTCGTGGGGCGTCTGAATTAAGCTTCCTGCCCGGTCCGTGCACACCGAGTTTCAGCTTTGCTTCGGCTGTCTTTTTCAGGAAAAAGTTCTTAATTTTACTCGGCATTTTGAGTGGGTTAGCTGCAGCAACCAAACCAAACCAAAACCGAAAGGCACGACCGCACGGCTGGATAAGCAGATGTATCTAGATCCGAGGCGTGTGTTCCTTCGGCAAGTTCAACCGTGCCACCGAGAGTTTCAGCTCTTCGATTTCTTTTGCAGTACCTACAAAATGCATGCAATAAATAAAAAAAACAATAAGCAATCATATTCAGCCCGAATATGCTGTATGAAACATAAGTCACTTGGGAAATGACTCATCGATCGATACGTACTCGGGCGAATAAAGCGATTAGTAATCCGGTTTCCGTACTTTCGCCAAGATAACGCAATCAACACCAGCAGTGTCAGAAGCGTGGAGGCAAAAATCTGCAATAATACTAGCTGAAAATCGGTGAAATCAAGCCACTGCTTACCGCTTCCGAGCGCAAGCTTCGCGAGCTGCAACGTTTCACTAACAAAGCACCAACCGGTGGTTAGAATATTGAGCTCGTACGGCACCACCGACTCGCCGACACTTTCACCAGCCTCGTCAGTATGGCCAGCTGTCGATGAGGTCGAAGAGAAGGATGCAGGCGAGAACTGCCTGCGCACGGTGCTGCTCACGATGAGCAGATAGTCCGATAGCACCTTCGTTATGTTTAGTGACGAGAGCGCATTGAAAAACATTGAACCAGCACAAATAATGAGAATGATGCAAGTGTAAAAAAATAAAACACGACTCGCGAAATTTCACGGCTCCGACAATGACGATGTTCGATATTTACGTTTCGTTGTTTTGCTGTCAGACAATGGAGCAGCTGGACGTGTTTACAACTGAACGCTGAGGTCGTGTTACGATTCCGAACGCAGTAGGTTTATGCTCTTCCATTGGATACATGCGTAGCATTTTCACCAGGCGGTAATCTGTCACATGACCCCTTTTGACGTTCGGATGAAAAAATAATAAAAAGTTAGTCTTGTGATCAGCGAAGTGCCCCAGGTTGAGAAGATAAATTTTCGGGCAGGCGTATTTGCTCTTCGCTTTCTTGCACCAACCCACCAGTATTGAAACCGACCGAAAATGCCCGTCTGCGGACCGAAACTTTCCCTGTGCGGGTTGATTATCTCCGTCTGGGGCATAATCCAGCTGGTAAGGACACGATTCCTTTAAAAGGCCTCGGTTTGTTTATGATCCGAGCGAAGGTATGAGTAATCGATAATCGGGCTCATTTGGGGGAAAAATTCTTGTTTTCATCTTGCAGTTGCTGATGGGAGTGTTCTACTACATCAATAGTGTGGCTCTGATTGAAGATCTGCCGCTGGAGGAGCACTACAAAACACCCCAGGAATTTTACGCCGCCGCTGACGTCGCGTACAGTCAGGTGATTACAATCGGCGCCGTCTCTCCGAACTGAATGATGTACAGTGGCTAGCAGATGGCGAATAACGCACAATTGTTTTTTAACCCCTTTTTAGAATGCTTACAACTGCTGGATTGCTGCCTGTATCTACGTCCTGACGCTGGTTATCTCCGTCCAGCAGTTCCACGCGAACAGTCGCTCAACGGTGGCTTAATTCTGCCGGAGAACACCATCACAAGATCCAAGAGCGATGTAGCAAAGAGCATTGTTGCATGTGTAAACGAAAGCTCTTCCTATCCCTGCGATGTAAATATGTGTTTGCCCCTAAAAACAATTTGTTTCCCTTCCGAGCACTCTCCGCACAACATTCCACCATCGTTGGAGCAGAACGTTATCATCGATGATCACCACGTTCGATCCCAAACTTGTTTGTTTTATATCCTGTTAACCCTGGTGTTTAGAGTGAACGTAAAAAAGGAATTTAACTTCCCTGCAGTAAGGCAAACCATCGCCAAGAACCAAACGTGAACAGCTGGTCAACATGTACACCTATTAACGCTTCAACGATCTGGTTCGCCGGGAAATGGCATCGGTTTTTCTTCTATCTATGCAAACGTACACTTGTTAGGAGTGATATGTATAATGAGCCGATAAATAAATTCGTAAAGTTCAAACTTCGCAGTGTTATTTTGATCAAAAACCACCTGGCCCGTGCTACGATTACATAGCGATACATAGCTGATATCAGTTGATTATTAATGTAATAAACAATAGTAAATATATAATTCGTCTAATCTTTTTTTATAGTTTCATGAATAGGTTGGTCGTGTTAATGTTTTCTTTCATAGATCGTTACAAAACATGTACCAATAAACCAGAAACCAGCTGTTCTTGTATTTTGAATTCTTTGATTTGGAGAAGCTGAACTACAACCTCAATTAATGTAACGAATCGTACACAGGGTTCAGGAAATAAAGTACATGGGAATTGTATTAGATGATAAATTAAATTTTAAACATATGTATTTGGCTAGCACAAAAACAATTTAAAAAATAACGGATTGCGACCACACAGGGGAGCTGAGAAATTCGAAATTGAGTTTCCTTTCCGTTTGTTCGAAGGATAGGTATAAAGGACCTTGTATACCTTGTATCTAATCAAATAAATTAGATCAATACTTGCTTTTATCTTTAGTAAGGCTTCAATACCCTTTCGTATGTTACTAAATTTAAGTCATCAAATTAGATAACATCGTGTCAATCTTATGCAGAGGTAATCGATGAAATTATTATGGTTATCATTACCGGTCCGTTTATACAATAAATAAATGTTAAAGATCGATAAATTGATACTCAGGGGAGCATTTTTAGTTTTCCAATTAATTCCAGTTTTTGTAAATTTAATATAACATCCAGTGGGAATTTCAATGGTACATCGATTTGATCGATCCTCACGTTGATCGACTAAAAAGACAGCGTGTCAGACATCTTACCCACGAACGTCATATCCTTGTCACTATGCGCGCGAAACCATTGCATTTTGTTGTGTTTAAGCATTGTGCAGTTGGTGCTGTGGGTGTTTTTGTAATTCAAATAAATATACGCTGATAAAATGTTGAACACCAGACAAAACTACCTCAACGCAAAGCGCTTCTCTGCGGAATTGGCACTGGAGCACATTATACCGCATAATGTGTGTTTTTATCTGATTCCACCAATCGTCGATCTATCGATCGACGAGTTTGAAAAGCTAGCAATGGAACGCCTGAAAATGTTGCGAATGCTCGAGCAGGTTACGGCCAAGGTACCGAAGGTTATGTCAGACGCCTGGAAAGAAGCGGCCCTCGCCGAAATTAACCACGAAGGCCATCGAACGTTTGCTAAATTGTGCCGCGGAAACCTAAATGACGACGTCACCAAAGTGGCCCGTAGGAGGGATTATCTGTCGCATTTTATTCTGCGCTTTGCGTACTGTCGATCGGAAGAATTGCGGCGCTGGTTCGTTACTCGTGAGATGGAGCTATTCCGGTTGAAGTTCAGTGCGCTATCGATGCGCGATATTAAGGAATTCCTAGAGGTGTACGAGTTGGACTACAAACCGCTAACGGACGAGGAGAAGGCAGAAATATCGGAGCAGTTGTGCGCCAGTACGGCCTTCCTGACGAGGCTAAAGGTCGAATCAAACGACTTCTATGCGGTACACTTCACGGAGGTGCTGAACCTGGTGCGCGAGCGCAAGTGCTTTTTGAAGGGTGGCACTGCGTACATACCGCCGGAGCACTTTCAGTACGTGATCGGTAAAAAACACGAAAAGTTGATCGAGGACGGCCTGAAGGCGCATCTCCGCATGTTGCCCACATTGGAAAATGACGAGCGGTTCTCAATGCTGCTCAAATCCATTCACACATCCTACACGGGAAAGAATTATTCGGTCGCCAAGGTGGGCTGCGTACCCGTTGAAAGCATCGAACAGTTGTCGAAGAAATCGTTCCCACTCTGCATGCGCCACACTCACGATACACTTCGAGTAACGCACCATTTGAAGCACTGGGGTCGCATGCAGTACACCCTATTTTTGAAGGCAATCGGCGTCACGATGGAAGATGCGTTGCGCTTCTGGCGCGATGAGCTTACCCGCGGTAAGGTGCCGATCGAGAAGTTCGAGAAGGAGTATGCGTACAACATTCGCCATCATTACGGCAAGGAGGGTTCGCGCGTGAATTACTTGCCTTTTTCCTGCATGAAGATCATCTCAGCACCCATTGGGCAGGGCGAAACGCACGGTTGTCCGTTTAAGAACTTTGATGCGAGTTCACTCAAAACCCGGCTCACCGGGTATGGGTTGAGCATGATCGATGCGGACGAGGTGGCTGGCTATGCGGCGAAAGGACACTACCATGTCGCTTGCGGAAGGTATTTCGAGGTCTTGCACGGGACGAAGCTCGAGGAACCCATCACCCATCCGAACCAGTACTTCGAGATCAGCCAAATATCGATGGAGGGTAAAGCGGCCGCGCGACCACGGCAATTAACGAGCCAACAACCAGGACGATGGAATCACAGCCAAGTGAACAGCCAGTCGACGCAGGATAGCTCGGTAACGTTGCTGAACCATTCGAGTACCCTACAAGGCACCGATGACGATCTGGAGTTGTGGGATATCATGGAATCTAAAGAAAAAGCAGAAAATGATGAGGAACACGAGAAAACAGTCACACCTGAGACACCTGAAGCTACGGAACAATTACCTTCTAAGCCAGGGACTGCGCAATGGGATGATGATGATTTCGATCTGCTGGAGTTGAACTAACTAATGTAATCGGGTAGTTTTTATTTATTAGTAAAGCAAGATCGCTTTTTCGCAGTTTTATGTAATTATGAATGTTTTATGTATTGGAAGCGATTTGTTGAACAGACGAAATGTTCGAAATTAGAGTTGGTTTTTAATCGACGGCTTGGCACAATCTATAGAAAAGACAAATCAAACGTATATTGCGGAATGTAAAAATATAGTAAATTTTCCTTGAGCCGGAAAATGAAGAACGTTTTCTAGTATAAAAAAAACAGCCAAATGATGTACAATAAACCTTAAATCGTTCTTTCTATCACTAATGCCAAATATACGCCTGAAAGTATGCATTTTTCAAAGAAACGTAGTTTTCATTCACGTGACCCACAAAAGAATAAAAATATACAACTCGAATACTGAGGTTGAAAATGAAAACAGAATCATTTATCTATATATTTTATTCACAAAAGATGACATCTCCGCTGTATTGCCCAAGAATCGCATGTCGTTTCAATACAGTTTTATTCAACACATGTGTTTTCTCTACACTGGGTGTGTCCCGTTTGGATGTCTACATCAGATTGCACGGTGCACGTTCCGTCCTATGGTACCTACGTAAAATGTATGTGCTATGTTTGATTGTAAAATAATATTTCCAATATTACATTTAGCAACGAAACGCGCCAGACCATTTGCTAATATACTCTCGCATTTAGCACTCGTACCAATACCTTCAAATTCATCCCGTTTCGACTTCATCGAGCGAGCGAAGGTCAACAACTCCACAACTGAACGCTTAAAGAGGCCGCCAGCGCGCGGGTGACGTAATTCTGCTTCAACGAAGCGCAGCATCGCTGAACAGTACCGAATCTGAATGGTGTCGCAGACAGTATTGCACTTTCAATATTTCTGTGTCAAAGGCGGAAGCTGAACACGTTCTTAGTGAAAATAATCACTAGATAGTACAATAAATGGACATGGACATTTTTATGTATTGCGAAAATAATATTATTCATTTTATTTGTGAATATCTTTGAAATTAAAATAGAAAACGAAATCAAAACGCTTACAAATAAATACGCTCAATGACTGTCTCTCTCTCTATAGCACATGGTGCTTCGTACAAGCTAATAGGTAATCGAAATTGCATTCTGCATATACTAAATTAGTATATCTTTCCCGTTCCGTTCCACGTGTCCACCTACATCGACTGGCACTGGCACTCTTCTGTCTTTACATCCTTACATTTATATACATTGCACGCCTATATAAATGGTACGCTAAAAAAGTGTGACAGCCAGCATCTTTCTCATGTGGAAGGGGTTTGTGTTTGCCAAACTGTCTGCCCTATTGCTATCCAAATATCCCCCGATTGGGATAGTTCCTTCCACTATGGCAAATCTATTACTAACATTCCGATCTCCGATAAAAATGCTAAGCTGGAGATGGCGAACAAATAGCTTAAACGTTTGAAAATATTCACATCCAACAAAGCTAGCATTAGTTTGATTGAAACTCAAATGGCTATGAAAAAAAAGCATGTTTTACACTGGCTTATTGTTCTATTCTGTACGATGCTTCAAAATGAACAACTGGAGACTGGGGAGGGTGCGACTGGCATCGTCGGTAATGGGTAGAATAGGTAGCTTAAAAAGCAGAATCGAAACAGTACCTAGGAAGCAAAGGTCACCCGGAGACGTTAACGATAACTAAAAACACGTAATAACTAACATATGACACTAGCATTGCATACGCACAGCGGCGCTTTCGCGCAACGGAATCGAACGAGTAACCACTTAAGAGAAAAGCTCAACCCAACGACTAGAAGCACTTGTTTCTATCGAATTTTAGCATCAAAAATTCGTCCTACGCTTTTGTTTAAAAAATATGTACCTTAACAGTTTCTCGCAGCTGAGACAAATGAGACACGAGTTTGTTCATGGAAAGTAATACAAACATAGAAACTGCTAAACACTAGAATTATCCACCATTTGGTTGCATTTGTCTCTTTCTTCCGCAACGCAACACGCTCCTAAAGACTATCAATTACAATACGATAAGGCATTTCTGTGTCTCACAATGGCAATAAGCTTTGTTGTTTGTCGCACGTGCGTGGTATCTGTTTCTTTAATTTCCAAACTACCCTCCTACTGTCCTAATAGCACTGCGCGTTGCGTATCTCAAAATTCTCGATCGCCATAAGATGGCGAGTGCACTATTCGTTCCGTAACACTTAAACAGCAGTAAAAGCAGAAGATTTTTTACAACAAGTCCACCATTCTCCATTCGAACGATGACAAACGTTTGGAAGGTCACCAAACAAGGAAAGCAATCCGCCAACAACATACACCGAAACCCGTCCAGGTGCAGCGATCAGAAGGACCTTTCAAAACTTGCCCACCAACGTTATCGTGCAGCCGGAGTTGTGATGCTCGATCACCTGCTGCTTCAGCTGGAATATGTGCTGCTTTAGGTTGCACACCATGCTGCCAAGCTCGGAGTTTTGCGTTTTCAGTTCCTTCACGCGATCCTCCAGCTTCGAGATGCGTTCCAGCTTCCGCCGCCGGCACTTTGAGGCGGCCACCCGGTTCCGTAGGCGCTTCCGTTCCAGCTTGATGCGTTCCTGAGACTCCATGTCGATCGGGCTGACCGGGGGCGACTGATTGCTAGAGGTGGCCTGTGGTTCTTCCTTCACCACACCGGGATAGTCTGTTGATGGAGAGCACGAGAATGCAGCCGTGGTTAGTAAACGAAATTTGCAACACGGAAACGCGTCCACACTTACCAAGGTTCGTGTACGTGATTTCTCCCCCACTCATGCCGTTACCATGGCCAGTGGAAATGACTGTGCTGCCCAATCCTGTCGAAGCCACCGAAACCACCGTCGTTCCCGTCGTCTGACATAGCTGTTCCGTCACCGTACCAACAAGGTTGCTATTGTTGTTGTTACTCGTGCTGTTGTTGTTGTTAATAATCGGGATCAGCTTGCTGCTGGTGTCCTTCTTGTGGATGGACAGCAGCGCATCCTCGAAGCCCTTGGCGAACTGCTGTTGCTCCGAGGTGGCCGATGGCGGGAAAATGATCGCACTCGGTGTTGGCGTAGGCAGAGTGGCATTGGTACTGATAATTTTCTCCAGTTCCGGGGACACGAGCTTTAGCATTTGCATATCCGGTGAAGGCAGCACCGATGGCATAGTGACGGAGGCGTTAAAGCGCGTTTTGCGTGCTTTCGCAGCGCCAAGGTTGAGCTCGAGTGTTGCAGGCCGCTTTAGACCGTTGCCATTTCCCGCGGACGCACCGTTGCTGTTCCCGCTAGCACCGGTCGCGGATGGTACGAACTGAGCGTTGTTGTCCTCGTAGAACGACTCCATGGTGTTGTTGTTGTTGTTGGTGTGTTTGCTGCCCATCACGTTGTTTCTCATCCTGCGGCCGATCGTTCCAGGATGCAAGTAAGATTAAGGATTACAGGATAACAAGCAGATCGTACACCACAACGACAGAAGGAAAACTACAAGGAAAGCCAATAGTGTTGTTTTGGCACGACAACGAAACGTCAAATTGCTTGCGTAAAGGAAAACAAAGCCCTTTCCCTTAGGGGTTGAGAAAAATGCGCTGACACTTGTTTGTTTTCACGATTCCCACACCACGCACACACGCTCACGAGCGAAGGGATGTTTTGCTTTTCCGGGGGTAAGGTCACTTATTTGTTCCGTCTCCGTCGTCGTTGTTCTTTATGAGGTGTTTCCGCGTTTTTTTTTGTCTCCGCTCAAGATTTTATGCTAAACGTACGGCTTTGCAGCGCTAGCGCGTTCAGCGTGACGATCGTTTTATCGGTCCTTCCTGTGGCTGCGACTGAGTCGAGGGTACCGCCGGCACGCACACACACGCAGCAGCACCACGAACGCGAAGACCGCGCAATAATAAATGAAAATGTCTCCCGCAACCCCCGGGGGTGGAACAAAGTACGCACCGCGAACGCACAAAGTATGCGTTTCGCGTATGCACGCGTCGACAGAACGCCACACACAGTCGCGTGTTCGCTTGCGGGGCGAATAAATAAAACACCGATTTCGCAACGGAGAGGGGCTACGCCTTAAAAATCCACTCCCTTGGGCGGCAGAGACACTGTGTCACAATTCGTTGTAGATTTTCTCGCATTCACGCTGCGTGGCGACGTGTCGCTTGATTGGTTGCTGCACACAAAATGCACTCCCGGGCGCAGGGTTCAGCACGGAAAAGCACCAATTCGCGGGACGTAGAAGCGCGTGGACATTCCGAGTGTCGGAGCAACACGGACGGACAACAACCGCACACGGCAAAGATGTGGAAACGAATGGGAAAAATGGATGGAAACGGAATGAAAGCTTCGCCCGCGTAGTTGTACGTTCGGGTGAAACATATGATTCATGGTGCTAAAAATAGCCCGTGAGTCGTCATGGGCAAGCCCTGCCATTGGCTACCTGCGCCAAGGGTACGCAACGTGGCAGGGCTCGTTACACCCTGTCGGGGGTTTGTAGCATTTTCTTCAACCCCTATAAACTTATCCCACAGGCTAGCGCTACGATACAGGTGCATTTGAACTGTCAATGCTTATTGCATATTCTTAATTGCACGCTGGCTGCATTCACCATTGGACACAAACCCTGCAGCGTTCGCTCGTGTCCGATCTTGTTGTTGGGTGGTGGTTGGATTTTTGCCCGTCCGCTGTTGGGGGTTGTTCAAAACCACCCCTTATGCTGGCGGAATGCTGTACGGGGTACACAATTTTAAACGCATACCGCCAAACCACGGTGCAGGCGGCTGTGTGTGTGTGTGGATCGATCCGCGAGAATTGAAAGCTGACCGTACCAAAACCGGCATGGTAGACAGTGCTGGATGATTTTTTAAACACCCTTTGGGCAATGCTTTATGCTTGTAACATAATCGCACGATCGAGTAGTTGAGAATGATTTAAATAATCTTGCCCTTCATTTGCATGCATCCTGCCACGTGGTTTTGATTCGAAACGCACCCACGCAGGAACACGTGGTTGAAGCCAACAAATGGAGGCGCACTGTACCGCATGTTTTTCGCGCCCCCACGCGAACGATCGTTGGCAATGTTTATTACCCGCGTCGCGTCGCTCGTGGAGCTTTTGCAAGGCGCGTTTGGCGGCTGGTAGAGATTCGCCCCCGTAGAATCCGGTTCCGGTTCAGCGTCGGCCGTGCATTCGTTGACAGTTTACGCTAGAATTGACGACGCGTAAGCATCACGGGAAGCGTGAAACATGAAGAAATCGGCGACAAAGCCAATAACAATAACAATAATTTCCGATTCTCGGGTGTGCTTTTAGCGAATGCCCCCCCATTTTCGGTGGACAATTTGTCGAGAAACGTATGGCGCAAGTTTGTTGACCTCCAGACCTCATTTTATTGTCCGTTTTCTTGCGAATTGCAACGCAGTTTTTATCCGATTGAGTAGATGGCGCAATGAATGAAAATATGTCTTTAAAAGTAAACGACATTTTTTTGTTTATTTAAGCTGAATGTGAGGCAAATAGTAGCACAAAACAGCATATCCTCCCAAGGCTAACCCTCATGCTATCAACTTCATGCCGGGCTTATCGCTTCCCTAGCATAAATTTGCTGCCCGTTGAAGAACTTATGCACAACGGGTATGAAAAAGGCTCGTTGTACGGAATCGAATTCGTATGTAATTCCTTATCACTAACGCATTTGCTAGGGATTGGATTTTTTTTATCTTTCGCTTTGCTTTTCACTTTCGAGTATTCCTCGTAGGCTTAGCGAAGAAGGCGCATATCGCAATCATCATCGAGGCCCCTTTTTCGATAGCACGAGACCCGGATACGGGTCGAATTCCAGCACCACAACGACGAACGCAGAACAAATGAAGGACGAGAAATCCCTCCCGACCGGCGAAGGCGCGTCTATCGCCAGCCGTGCTTCTGAGTGGTCAATTGCGTCGAGGCCAGCTCGGGATGCAACGGAATGTGCAAGCATCAGCAGCATGGCTGCATACGGCCAGAGGCAATGCACGAGAACGAGACGCCAGGCTGAAGATAAGCAAAAACATGTCGCAGCACGAACGAGAGCACCGAGATCTGTTCTCCCGCATTGTGCCTGAGATCACGGTCACCTTGGTGTTCCTTTACGCTCCCTCGTTGGCCCTTTGGAGGAGCGTTTAGAGATTTGTTTTATCGTTTGCCTTCTCGGATGTTTCATACTCGTACGCCATCCTGCCGGGTTGGTTTGAACGGAGGCTGGCAAATGCACTTGACGTTCTCTCGTGAGAGCGGCCGGTTGCGCGTCGTCTCGAAGAAACACGCAAGTCACGGCACGCAGAGCGAATGCAGGCCAAGCAGCGGAGCGATGAGTCATCGGACAACTATTTACCATCCCACTCCGCCCGGTGTCTGCGCCTTCCTTTGCCCTGCGGGTGTGATCATGTTCCGTCTTTGGTTGCTCCGATCGGGTTTTTTTTGCTCAGGCAAAGTCTTCTTCTTGCCACCCCTGCACACTGAAGAAGTACAGTGGCGAACGCACGTTTGTCATGCGTGGCACGCAGTAGCGCATATGCCATGGAGTACAGTGAGTAAGTTCACGAAATACATTTATTTTAAAGCTTTTAGGCTGTTAAAAAACCTTATAGAGGCAATTTTTTCCATCAAGTGACAAACAGATAAAATTTAAATATTGATTAATTTTTTTAAAAATACGCAACACAATTTTTGTAGCCAATGATTGATATGTTTATTTTTCGTGGAATATATATTTAAAAAAAGATAATTCTTAATGCCTGCAAAAAAATAAGCATACTGTTCGCCCATTGCCTCATAGCTTAGCAACGTTTGTTGTCGTTTTTTTGTTATTTTTCAAATTGTGTTCGACATGTGCCCTTCGACATGTGCGCCCGCGTGCACGTTTCACACACGGCCGTTTGATGTGCGTAAAAACACGCGCGCTGTGGGGACGGCTAGAAGAAGATAAAAAAAACTATCCTTCATGGACCAGTTTGTACAGCCTATCTTGTGATTTTTTATTTATCATTCGAGAAAAACACCATCGCTAGGCCTATGAGGTTGTGGAAAAGAGCAGCATATTTTACTTTTTTTTTAAACTGAAAATTCCTCGTTTTGTTGCGTATCGACACCATTTGATGGTTAAGGGTTTAATGGAAACGAAATCGCTTTACAGGCTCGTTTTCAGGCCGGGATTTGCTCGTTTTGTTGCGACAAGGCGAACGGCCGGACAGGTTTTTTCTTTCTCATTTATTTTTTCATTGCGCCATGCTCAAACAAACGAAGAAAAATTGGCGGGGGAATCTCCACATAACACTGCTCTCTTCCCTGCCCAGACCTGTTCCGTGTTCTCCGACAGCGATTTTGCGTTTAAGCACTTGCTCACCACAAGGCATGCTTTGGTTGGCATGTTCCTGGAATTATGAATGACTCGTGAGAGTAGGACCGTAGCGTTCGTGCCGGGGCGTGCATGGGGAATTCCCAACCGAACCAGCGGAATTTATAGCCCCCCAGCACTGAATGGTCAAGTTGATGCGACTAGAGGTGCGGTAATGCATGGCGTCTGTGGTGAGCGAGATACAGCACTTGACGTCATTGTTGTAGCCATTTTCAGATCCCGGAACTGATCACGTGCGAACTGTGTTCCAATCCAATTCATAGAGTGGATTGTTGCTTGCATAATTGCAAGATGCATATGAGATCAGTTTATTTAAAAGCTTATTGATAAGGTATTGTTCTAGCTTTTAACAACTTTTCATATTATTTTCCATTGTACTTAACTTTTCCTCCATTTTTATCATTACATTTGAAATGCTATTTAAATTTTTTTCTCACTCTCATCTCACTTCTCACTTCGATTTAACTTTCTTTTCGTTTCTCACCCTGTCTTTACTCACCACTCACGAGCTTCCCATTTATTTTGTTTTCCCTCTCCTTAAAACTCACATAAATGGAAAGCATCCCTAATATTTCAATATAAGGTTGTTAAATAAATTCTTCAACAATTCGGTTACGTTAATAATATACAAAAAACAGTAAATGATTCCGATTCAGCATCGCAGCATAGCATCGCATGAACATAAGCTTTTGCTGACTGGTCGAAAAAAGCTTATGCATGAAAGCTTCGAAAGCACCTCAAAAGCTGCGATTAAGACTACCTGCGGTCGTTTTTTTGAGTAGCAAAGCGAAAAAGAAATAAATAAGCAAATCATTTATTCGTTTAATCGTTAAGCAAGAGATTCAATCATTTATTTAAATAATATGTAATACATAATAAATGAAAGAATATTCTACATTTTTTCGTTGTGTTGAATTTGCTGGAAACGTGTTCAATTATTTGCACGATGTAGGGATACGTAAAGTAAACGATAGTAAGCTAAAAGCGCCAGAACAAGCCTGCGCGCATGGTTTTGATTTGGAAAAGAGTCGATCACCTAAAGCACATGCTGGTGAAGCCTGTTTGAGTCGTTTGTTTGTTTGGAACCATGTTCAACATCAGCTGATCAGCTGATGGACAATGCGGTAGCCCTGACCTTACCGCTGATTGATTTAGAGATAAAAGGCAATGAAATTTTATGCCCATAAAGCCCACCGCAGTGGGTGACGGCACTTGACGAGGGCCCGCCGAGAAGGTGGATCATATTTTTGCTTACCCTTAACCCTTACGCCAGCCAGCGATACCGGCATGTGCGTAGGAACAGGCATTGAAGCAGTGCCTCCACGTTCACCCAGGGAGCATAATTTGCCAATAAAATAATTCAACCGATTGCCCAGCCTTTGGTTATTTATCGCACGGGGCGTTCATGTCGGGTGATCTTGAACTCATCCCCCGCGAATCGCCAGGGTAGTGCAATCGATTGAGGGATTCGAGGCTCAAGCCTCGCCCGGCGGCTTAGGTAACCGGGTGTTTGTGACACATAGCATAAAACAGGCTAACATGCTTCGGAGCTCGCGATCGTGCTGTCACGTATGTCGGGTGGAAGCGCTCGCGAGCCAGCCACAGTGCGTGAGGTCAACATCGCCGACTGTTGACATCATTGGTGCCGCCTGTAACGGGCATCCCAAAACGCCTAGACGAGACGCCACTACCGCCGGTTCGGACCTGGGTCCGCCTCAGCAGCGATGTATGCTGTCTATCTAATTTTTCTTGATTATCGTTGCCGTCATTTGCATATCGCTGGTACCCCCGGTGGTGTCTGCGAGTCGATCGAAGGCGATCGTATCGATCGAAACGGGGCCCTTCAAGCGAGGCGACTTCGCACGGTCACTCCATTCAACTCCCGCGGTTTTTGTGGCACCGGTTGCGAACGGCATATCAGATGTCGCGTCCCTGCGTGCTGAAGATTCAGTTGCTGCCTGGTAGGATTCTGCCGTCTGCCCGATCGCATGCGGTGTCACACGTGTTGTTGGATCCGTTTTTGGACCTCGCTCTCGAGTGGAGCAAGTTTTCGCCGTGCCGGGACGGAGGGGAATTATTTTGGAAGCTCATCGCTGTAATAAATACTACAAATTATGAAGCGCACGGTTTCGCTTCGTGGCGCCATTCAAAAATGTATCATTTTTTTTTCGGCTCTCATTCTCTCCGAAATCCTTCGCCTAGCCATCCATTGCCGGTAGCAGAGCCGCGTGACAGTTTTGACAGTTAGTGCAGGATTTGGTTTACTTTTTGTTCCATCATCGGTACGCATAAATTAAGCGCAAACATCGGCAACAAATTGGAGCGATAAAAAACCGCTCCGAATTGGCGGTGGCGGAGCAATTTCATCCACCCACGAGCTCGCTGGTTGGCCGCATACCAACGTGAGCTTTGGGCGTTCGCTCGCTTAAGCTCCACGAAGACCGCGAAGAATTGTGCCCTAAAACTGGCCGGTTGGTTTGGCGATGAAGCAATGGGATGCTCCATACCGAGATGGTCGAGTGGTTTGAACCAATCTGTCCCATTACGGGGTTGAGCTGATTAGTAAACAGCCGCTTTGTTTACACCCGCCCGAAGCCGGATTGCGATCGGCTTAAGCAGTTCGTTGGCGCCGCACTTGCGATTTCGATCTGCCTCGATGGGATGAGGTTTTGTTGGGTTTTTTGTCACACCCGCTGGCAGAGACAACAACAAAAAACAAACTAACAACTGCCGCTGGTGCTACCCGTGTTCGTGAGCCAAATAGAAACATCAACCCGGCGGTTGCTGGAGCGGCTCGCTTAGCTCGTAGCTCGTCGCCCGCGGCCTGCCGAAGGTGTCGAAGGCTGATAAGCCCATTAACGAGCGATCGGGGCGTTTCCTAATCACACCGATCGTGGCCCACTCCACCGTACGGGGCGGGCATTAGTTTTTATTTTCAATCTGTCGCCCGTCAGCCGGTATATGCTAATCGCACGCCGAAAACATCGTGTTGCACTTGGGCAGCATAAACGCAGCGCTGCGAGGCATCTAATGGAGGTCCATATTTTGTCGCTGATTCATGCCCCTGGAGCGGTGTGCGATACCAACGAGATGTGCGTGGGCCCGAGAGCGTCTTAATGGCTTCTGACAGCGTTTGGTCGCAACAATGTAATTATGTGAGATAACGTGGCCACGTTTGAACGTTCGAGCATGTGATCCTAACGTGGAAACCTACGAATGAATTGTCGATTATTTGGTGTTAAAAGATAACGAGCCAATGGGTGTATGCTGCAGCAAATACAAAGCGAGCTGTTCGGGTTGATGATGAGAAACAGTAATAGATTGTAGTAATTTTAAACTGCCTTTAGATCGGGCTTTTTAATCGTTTTATTATAATTTATGTCGATTCGGTTCTTTGGCTTCGCTGAGATGTGCATCCTACTGTGAGGGGTCCCAAATGTCCCGCATAAGGATAAAATATGCGAATTCGAAACTAATTGACGCGCGTCCATCACGGTGTTGCGAAATTTCGAAAATGCGCGACGCGATCGCGACTGATCGGTCATCATCTGGCGAGGAATTTCGTCGCTGGCCGCACATTGGTTTATTTGCATTTACGGCGCAGCAAACAGCACCGGGTAAAACCGGAAGGCTCCGCCGAAAATGACGCCCATCAACGCTCAACGGTGGCTGTTTGCCGTTCTAGCTGGCTGTTGGTTTTTTGGTCTGCCACTTCCCCCAGGCTGGTCTGCGGAATTTGCAAATTGAGTACAAATAAGCCGGGTGGTAGTTCCACCGGTTTGCTTGGTTGGCAGAAAACAAAGCCCCAAGCCGGCCAGCATGCGTGTTCCACAGTCTCCGAGCCAAAATTAGAATCGTCGCCACGGTTGCTTGAGATCGAATGCGGACTGCTTATCTAATTACATGGAATTCTTGTGTCACAGCGTCTCTAGAAAAAGCGTCAAATAGGCGCCCGCGGATGCATTAAAATAGAATGTTTTCTGGCACTCCAGACTGTTTGCGGTGGCGTTGAGTTCTCGCTGAACCGATCAGCGATCGCTTAGCCAGGGAACAGGGAGGCTTTGGAGTCGAACATCCGGCTCGGGAGGCCAAGAACGCAGACCACAGGTGACAAACTGGTCGCATCAACGGCAGATCGCGGTGGTGGTGGCATCAGGATTAGCTAAATGAGTTGGGCCAGTAATTTATGGCCGTTCATCGGGCGGATAGTTTTCTCCAATCAAGCCGAGTCACTCGGTAATGTGTGGAGACGCCTGGTTGCGTCAGAAGAAATGTTCCTTAATGAGCTTGCGCAATTTAGCATATTTTTGGAAATGACAGAGTATAGATGGATGGGCTACCTGTGGCCATACGTGTGCCGTTTGGATCGCTTTCATTCGTCAAGAAGCACCTTTTTAATGCAGCCATTTCTCGTAACATTATCGCGCCGTTATGACAGGGGACGATTTCAAAATTTCAAATCGAATTCTATCCGTAGGTAGGTAGCACAATTGGCTGATATGGCATGATTTCGAAAGAATGTTTATATGATTAGTTGGACTTTTGATAATGTCATCATACTTGATAAGTTTTTTATGTATGAGATTTTGGTTAAGAAAAAAGCATACGAAAAATTTAATGATAATAATAAATGATGTGTAAAATATTCTTTACTAATCTAGAACATTTATAAAGACAGAATTTTACATAATTATTGGGCACACAATAAATGTTCTTATAAAAGCTTCTCGATTTTTTGTTAGACAACTTCGCAATCCATCTCAACCTTCTGCAACACGTGAAGCTGGCGTTGGCGGAGTCAGCATTAGAAGCCGCGTCTTGCTTTACATGATTTGTCATCCAAAAACAGCCATCGCCCTCCGGATCGGTGGCGTCGTCTTCACCGATCTCACCACGATCGCGCTACGCCGGACGAATATCGCGGATGTCATCGGGTGTCGCCCGTTCGTTCGCGGGATCTTCCCCAAAAAAGCCCAAAGCTCTTATCGTTACACCATCAGTCGGTCGCGACGATTCGAGCGGTACGCACCGAAGCGAACGTACCTCCAGCCCGGAAACTGTGACGATCACCGATCGAACGAGGTGTGTCGCTAGTGCGTTCTTTGAGGCGTGCGTGAGTGAACAATGTGAGTGAAATTTGTTGATTAAGCGGCTTGAGAAAGCTTGCGTTGGTGTTAACAAACTCGAGAAAATTCTGCAATATTTCAACGAATTGATCGGCATAAAGACTTCTCAAATAGAAACTTGCTCAATTTTCCCCTCGTTTAACGAACACAGTGCGATCTAGTTTTCACTTTCGGTCTTAGGTTTCTAGTGAATTCTATATGCTTTCCTGAGCAACGTAATAGCAAACCGTTCGTTACGAGAGGCGTGAAATATTTCATGCAACCCCAAAAGTTCAAACGGCGACCAAACAGATAGGTTAACACGAAAATCCACGGCTCATGAGTGTAGTGATTCACGGTAAGGTACGGTCTCCGTTGCAGTCCCCATTAAAAGCCCCCCCGAAGAACGAAAAGCCACAGCGAAAGGGCGATGGTATAAGTCACGCGGGTACGCTGTTTCGACCGCAAATCTTACCATCCATCTTCCATCTAACGCCCGGGGGCTCGGAACACCCAGTTTTGGCGCTTTTATGTTCATTCGTTTCTCTTTTTTCTCGCTGCAAGAAGAATCCGTACCGTACCGTGGCTTGTAGGTGAAGTTGTAAAACATCTGCAGAAGCATAACTCCACCCGAGGAAAACGAAACGAATCCCGCTCCCTAGTATCGTTCGCTGCAGCTCGAAATCCACCTTCCGTGCATGCACTAGCCACGGAAAGGAAACGAAAAGGAGCTCTGCAGTAGCCAGAAGAAAAAAAAAACGAAGTAATACTGCCAAGAACTAACTCGCAGATCAAACCAACCTCCTGAAGCAACGTTCTTGCCTCGAGCAGCCTCAAGCGAACGGTTTCTCGGACGGCGGGAAAAAGCCACCCCCTACTACGCTAACGGCGCTCTCGCGTACCGATGTGAAAATCGCGCCCCACAGCCGCGGAGAGTACGCCGGCAGAAGGGCACCAACCGGGTGAAATTAGATTTATGGATTTTTAAGTGCTTTATTGTATAAAAGATTTCACCGAGCGCGCACGTCGCGAGGATTTGGTGCGATTTTTCCGGTTCGTTTGAAATATTTCGTCTCCCGCAACCCGGGTTTCGTGCGGCCACGCGGTTTCGCGCGCGTGAACGTGCGCAAGAGAGACAGTACAGCGCGTTCGAAAGAGAGAGAGAGAGAGAGAGAGAGAAGGCAAACTGCCGGCAGAAAAGTGCAAGCGCTCATCCGGTGCAAGTGTATCCTCCGCAGGACGAAAAACTCACGGTTTGCGGATGCTCGAGTGCGCCGGAAGTTTAAGGGTTCGATTTTCTTTTCTCCATCCAACAGCCTCACGAAACCGCCCGTCGCGTTGGGGTGGGGGAGGACGATTTCGCATTTCAGCACCCAGACAGAACTCGACCGGTAGCGGAGGCAGAAAGAAAAAGATGGCGCACCGTACGCTGAAATGTAAGTACGCAAAAGGGATCCCGAAAGTAAGATGCTCGTGAAATTAGCATAACGCAACCGCGAGCTGGTAAGGTATTGATGGTAACGCCATCCGTCGACCGCCTTCTGTTTGGGTGGTCGAGAGAAGATTGTCCTGCAAGGGGGTGGTAGTTGGGTGGTTGAGTGTGCCTGTCCGTCACCACCTTTGCACCTTTGGTTCACCCCGTTCAGGGGGTTGATGGCTCATTTTTCATGCTTTCATTCTCTACCGGTGGTTTGCTTGCAGTTCTGTTGCCGTTTTCACCCCCAGCAGCTTATCTCGGGATGGGTACACACACCCCCCTTCGCGAAGGGATGATGTTGCGGTTTCCGGTACTATCCTGCACCCAAATGCGACCTTCGCTCTTCGCCGAGAGCACCGGGTTTTTGGTGCAAATAATGTTTTATTTATTTTGTTGTTGTTGATGCTTCTGCTTCACCTTGAAGCCCACGGAAAGCGCACGGTTGCAGTGCTTGCTCCGGGTGCAAGTACGGGTGAGCTTAAATCACCGGCAGATTACGGTGTTTTGCTGTGAGCAAAAGCACAAAGTTGTGCCCTTGAAGGCAAAAAGGGAGCAGCAAGCAGCTTGTTGTTGTGGCTCGAGATTTCTTTCAACCCGGGGGCAGGGATCTAATGGATGATGAAATGGAAGCGGCAGCTTGTTTCCGTCGTTTAAACGACCGGATTGACATGTTGCAATTGACTGGGAAAAACCGTCAGCTCGCTTGTCCCGACCGTCAGCAGTTTGAAGTGGTTTACGAAGCGCACCGAGCTAGTGGGAATAATGTATTTAAATAGCTCAGGTCGTGCTAGTGCGACGCAGATGGACTAAAGCTTAAGCAAAAGCGTTCCATTTTTTTTGCGATTTGGTTGAAAGCGTCAAAAGCCTGTTAGCGACAAATGTGCTTCAAAATTAGCCACAAATTGTTTTACCCCCACGAATAGATACCACCCCGAATGTGATGCGCGATAAGCGATAGGGCGTTTTGTTGGTTTCTTTCGTCACAAATTCCTGCTTCAAACGGTGCCGCACGCACATTGCTAATGGGCCACCGTTACAGCGGTATGCGCAAAGTTTTTTAGTTTTTGATCGCCGCCGAAGCCAGAGTGAAAGGGAAAACTCATCCCTCCCGGATGGGTTCGGGATCTCGTAATGGACTTAGTTGATATTCCATTTTGCCAAAATCGATGGAAACACACGCATTCGATTAACGGGCGACAGGTGCTGCCGGATATGATACGTCGGGGAATCGTCGCTAGAACCGGACTAGCACACATACGCACACACACGGGCGTGTCCTAGGCGACACCTGGGCCTCCAAGCCTGGCCCGAGTGGAGTGGTCGTTAAATGGAGCTTTAAGGGGTTTTCACTCTCTACTCGCACCACTGAGAATTCAGGTGTCTGTGAAACCTATGAGGAAAAAAAAAAACAGCCAAGAAAACCGGACTGGAATCCAGCTCGATGCTCGAGCCGGTGAGTGTCGGTTTTATGCGTTTACTACAAAACCTGGTTAGCGGTGAGAAATACGACCGAACGCGTTCAGTCCGGACCGGGAAAGGAATCGAACGGCTGTTATGATGATGGTTCTTTTTTTTTTTGCTTTCTCGTTTGAATGCGACTCGAATTAATTTGGCTCCACGCGGAGTTTCTACTGCTGATTGTTCGTTTTGTTGGGCCCGATTTCACGGCCCGGATAGCCGAACGCTAGAACAAGCGTCCGTTTAATCGGTTTCGGTTATCTTTACCGATCTACGGGCGGACATCCTACGGGGTTTGATTAATTAATAAACGCAAAGCGAAATTATCGTACGCCATTTTTGCTCCTCGCGTACCGTGCCAAACGATCGGCAGTAGCTGCCTTTAACTGCCGGTTGACAAAGCGCCACCATTAATGTCTCTATCATTCAACCGTAAGGCGAATGCGAAAAATGGATGCATTCGCGGAAAGCAGCACCTTCTAATGGTGATCGACACTCGTCTTGAATGAATTGCGGTTTTTTGTTCCCTGAGAAAAAAATCCCGCCATCAGAAGAAGATTCAATGAACCGGACACCGGGTGGTCGTCGTTATCGCACACATTTATCTGCCCCATGTCCATCGCACTGTATATGTGTGTGTGTGGGTGTGTGTGCCTCTTTTTTTCTTTCTTTCATTCCAGCCAGCAATGCTTTTCCCAACGCCAACGAGTCGATTGGCGCTTCCCGTCGCCAGGGGGTGCGTAATTTATGCTAAGCCACGAGCTTTTAGTGCCGGGACGATCGATCCGCGCGTTTATGGATGCGGCTTATCATTGGGCTTCGTTCGGTTTTGCTCGCGTCCGTGTGGCCCATTGTGCCCGGCGCGTTTTGTCGAACGATCGCATATGCGTGCGCGCGAACAATGCGGTTTCGTTGAGTTTGTGATCGACGCCGTTTGTTATCCGCGTGGAACCGTCGATCGATCGGCTCGCCACCCAGTATCGGCATCAATCAAATCGCCCGGTGGTTCCGCGAAGAATCCGGTTGACATTCTGGCGTGCTGAAGGACACCCATACGCGAGATCGCCCAAAGGGTGGGCTGGTAGAATTTATAGTTCACGCTTCTGACGGACGGGTGGGCTTCCTTAAAAGCTTCCACCCGCGATCGAAGGCGGATGGGCGCAGAACGGTTGAATTTCACCCGCGTGCTGGAGGCGCCAATTCCACCCGACGCCTTCACGTGTGTGAAGATCCGGTTCGGGTCCGGAGATGAGGACGGTGATGGTTGAAGAATAAAACAAAAAAAAGATGCCTCCACAATGGGCGAAAAGGAAGACTTAAACGAAACCACCATGCCGTTGGCGCTTAGACGAACCAGCGATCAGGTTCGCGGCGTCACGATCAAGCTGGAAAGCATATGTCACCGGGACCGAACCGGGCAGGGACTCAATTCTCCGTCCCGGCGAGGCCGCATTATGCTTGTTCCCGTGTCTGCGCCCTCCTGCCTCGCACCCGGCCGCACAAGTAATTATGATAAATATAAAAATTTAAATGAGCATATTTTAATGTTTACGACCCTTTTGGGACGTCGTAAAGATGGCTGACAAATGTGTGTCAACATGTTTGTTTATTGAGTTGTACCGTGTGTGGTAGTGCCTTTGGTTCGGGGCCATCGCAAACCTGCCCGCTGGCGTCCTATCCCGTAGGGAATTGGGCGTTTGATTTCTTCTGCTTTTTTTACTCTTCTCTGCTCAACCGAAGGAAGATTCTCCTTAACAAACACACAGAACGAACGGTCCTAAAAATGCGATCGTGATTTATTTTACGAAGTTTGGCGCGCTCTTTGGCAAACTGAACTACTACTACTACTACGGCGGCGTCAAAACACGAACCCCGGGTTAGTAATAACTTACGTAGCATAAAATTTTATCACTATTTTCAAGCCCACTCAAAATCACTTTCCATGTTCTTCCGCCCGGGTTTGCGAGGATCGCCCAAAAGGAAAACCGGGGGCACAGACAAACGCTGGGTTATGTAATCGAACCGAAGGAAGCCGAGCTTGCTATTGGGGCTGATTTATGGTGTTGAACTGGCCGAACGATGAGCTGTGACGGCTGGACATAATTAGAATGGTAAATACGACCCGGGGCCCCGGCACTTGGCACGTAGTGCGTATAAATCTTTTTTTCCCATCCGATCGAGCATGGCTTTTTGGACGTTCGTTTATCGCCGAGTGGTGGCTGTTTTTTTCTTTTCGAGCAGATAACAGCGTCGGTTTTTGAAGTTATGCTTTGCGTTTCATCAGTAGTTTATCTGTTATAGCGCGCTCACTGACATTCGTATCGGTTTCTTGCATAATGGCTTCGTGATATATATATATGTATTTTTAACCGCCATGGCGCTCTTTCAAACTCGGCGTGAGGTTCTTTGTGGCTTTGCCATTCGAGTAGCAGCGTCCAGTAGGGTAACGGACGAATGAAAAACCATTTTCCCATCCACCCAGCGCCAGTTAAAAGTGCGAATAACTTTCGCCTCCCCCCCCACCCGAATAGTGCGGCGTTAAAAGCAATAATCCCACATCGAGCCGTTAAAATTCGGTCCCCAAGCATTCCCTAGCAGCTTCCTCTTAAGTACGCAAGATTTTATTGCCCCACTCGTCCGGGTGGCGTCGTGTCGCGTCGCGTGGTGTTATCTCTGCCCGGCTGCCGGTCGCCGGAGAAGCTGAAGGAACCGGCAACCGGCACATAATGAAAAACTGTCCTTAAATTTCCGATTAACCGGCTAGGCTCTCCAAAAGGGCCACATCTGGTCTGGCGGACCAATTTCGAATGTTGTGTCAAACAAAAAGGGAAAAATCAATACCACCAGCACCGTTTTCGGACAACGCCGTTTTCTGGGGTAACCCATCTCTTTGCCAAGAACTGGGCCCCGGGCATCCGGCATTGCGATGTTATGGCCATTCCCACCCACCCGGGTGCCATTCTGCGTCCCTCTTTCCCTCCCCTTCGAATCGCCAACCTGTGTCGTCCCTTTTTGCCAATAATTTAATGTTCGATCCGAAACCTCCATCACTCATTTGCATAATTGATTTTATCTTGTTTGCTTCCCTCTCCCTCCCCCACGGCCGCCGGCGTGTAGGAGGGCCCCGACCGTCCTCTGGAATGGGGGGAATAGGGTGATTTTATCATACGTCTTCCGTTCCATCCGACGCCGGTTCGATTCGGGACCGCTTTATTTCTTCGCTCTGTCAACACTCGCGCGGCGACAGGCCCGCTGCTTTTTACGGGTCCGTCATCGGGTGTGCGCTTTGGCGAAAATCACAAATTGGGAAATTAAACGAGAATTTGTGGAATGTTCGTTCCCTCCACCCACACTCAGGGGGGGTGGGGCTGCCATTTTCTTTCCACCCGCTCCATCCGTTTTCCTTTCGCTTTCGTCTAGCAAACGGGCGACGCGGGAAAGAAGATTGCTTTCTTTCCAGTTCTTTTGCACCCCGTGGTGGGGTGCCGATCGACCGAAGAGGCCCCTTGATCCATTTCAGAACAAAAGCGAAAAAAAAAACGGTACAGGATGAGCGCTTTAGGTGGTTCCTCTTTCGTGGAGTCCCGCGCATCCAAATCCAACCCAGCAGCCGGGGACGGGGTTTCAAACTCGTTAATGCTCGTGTTGTAATGCTTTTACGAGCCTGCGGTGAAAATGGATGTAAAATGCCGGTTCCAAGGACAACCCTGGGTCCCGCCTGCCGTTGGTTCTAATTAGCTTTGGCTCGGGCCGAAAGGTCGCGATCCGGGTGGAGAAGATCCGGGTGTGGTGATGGCTTGTATGGGCGCGGCGTTTGGATCGCTGGTCGATCGTTTACGATCGCGATGGCGATGGTTCGATCGCGATCTCGGAGGTGCTCACGCACCGTGCGGAATGGCAGCGAAGATCTTCTTTTTTTGATAGGAAGAGCGATCGTAAAAATGTTCAATATTCTTGGCCAGAAGGCGCGCGTGTGCTATTTTTAACATACGAGCCTAGCGGGAGGAATTTATTAGAATGCCGTGAATCAGGGCGATCGCCTTCGCTAAGCATGTGGATTTGAAGAATTGCTGAAAATGCGTGAATTCGTGGGTCGCCGTTTGCGGTGGAAATAGTCGAATAAATTAATTTTTAAAACGCAATGGTCTTTGAAATGTGGGGATTAGAGATTATTTAAAAAAAAATCATCGCAAACACACAGTTTCATGTTCGAGAATGTATCGGAAGGAATTTGAGTGGAAATAAACAACTCGTAAAACCTTTCCAAAACTCCTTCAGAGCAGGAACGAAACATTCCTACCAAAAAAACCGGTTGGCGGAAATCCATTCGAAAAGCGCTTCAATTAAAGATCACAAACTGTTTTAATGCAAAAAGAAAAGCAACCAGAGCGCAGAAAGGCATTCTAATTGATCGATGTGGAAGCAACATTGCATTGCTCGTGCCATCGCACCGAACCGGTTGATGAAGCGCTTTCGATCGAACGCAAATCGACTGCTTATTGCAAGTGCAAAACTTATTCGCTCGTTTGCACTCCGTTGGTCGTGGGAACGAAGCACCAGAGTGAAAAATTCCTCAAACGGGAAATCGAGAGAGGCAAAAAAAAAGGCGCTTCTCGGAAAGGGTAGAAAAGAACATCTTTTTCGGGTTCTATCTTGCCCGCTTCTCGAGCGGCAGGATAATTTATCGTACGTTCCCCTTTTTCGGTTACGGCGCCAGCGAAGTTTGGCTTTTTGGGGAGCTCACCCAAGAAACGGCACCCCCCCCCCCCCGAAAACCGGGACTTCCGGTGGTTCAGCACCGTCATCAAAACACGACCGGAACATCGGAATCCTTCTGCCCGCGCATCCCACGGTGGCATGACACTGCGTAGTTTATTAGATTGTCACAGTTAGTTAGCCGCTTTACGCTTTCTTTTCCACCGCGCGGGATGGCCAATGTTTTTTTTTTCTCTCCTTCAAGCCACGGTATAAAAAGAAACCGAAACGTGCACATTCAGCGCTTTCGGTGTGGATCGCCGTGGAACCTTGACAGTGGGACGAAGGACGAGCAAAATTGCGCGAGCAGAAAACAGTGTTTGATTGAAATATGAACCTCAAAGTTCCGGTTGCTCCCCGGAAAACCGGGTCTCACGGAGCGATTCTTGATTCATTTCCATTTTTTGTGGGCCTTTCACTTCTTTTCCCCAGACCGGGCGTTTTTTACCACCGCCACCGCCAGTCTTCTGGTGCTGCTTTTGCTGCCCCTGGTGGCCGGTGACGTTCGCAGTTCACCAATCGGACCCCGGCCCGTCCGCACCGTCATGGACCTGATGGAGGTGATGCTGAACCAGGACATTCTCGGGATGCTGCAAAACGGTGGGTTTGACTTCCGGCAGCCGGCTCGCATCTTTCTTCCACCCAAGTTCTACTCCGTCGTCCCGCTCGATCAGGGCCACATGAGCCCGGAGGAGATCCTGCGGCTCACGGCAACGCCCGTCGACCTGTCGGCGGTGTCAATTGGCGGAAAAGCCGCCCACCAACGGCCATCTGCTGCGGACGGCAGCCGGATCAACTTGATTTCGTATTCCACCGGCAAAGCGACGACGACGACGGCTGAGGGGCGACCCACGGTGGCCAATAAAGGAAGCGAAACATTAGAGAAAAATGTCGGTACAAATGTGAATGCGAACGGGGCGGCTCTCTCGGGAACTGGCAGCAGCAGCAGCAGCAGCAGCAGCTCCAACACCAGGAGTAGAAGCGGGTCTGATACGGCTTCAGCAGCAAACGAGCAGCAGCCGGCTCTAACGACCTCGATAACGGATCAAACGGTGTCACAAAATGTCGGCCGCACACTTCCGACATCCGGCCCGAGCGGAAGGTGAGTTGTGGAAAGAGTCCAGCCCGGTTTTTCTCTCTCTCTCTCTCTCTCCCCGACAGGTGTCCGAAAAGGGGACGGTTTCATTTAAAGAGGTGAAAATAACACTCCCCCGAATGCGTCAGATGGAAATGAACCTCGGGGTCGGTCGTTTCGGTTTTTGGGACACCCTCCGGTGGGCGCAATCGAGCGCAAACTAATACATTTTCCTTTTCCGTTTCTTTGCGTTTTCCGCTTCCAGCTTCACCAGCACGACGGATCGGCTCCGGTTGGCGCTGCCCGGTGAGCCGGATGTCGATTATCCGATTTTGGGCAGCGTTCCGACGACGCAGTTCAGCTGCGAGAAGCGCCACCACGGTGAGTTCTGGGGGATGAGCATTTCGCGCTTAGTGGCTTTGCTCGTTGTGGGTTGTGCGGGGTGGTTAATCGATTCGTGCGGAAGTCAACCTTTACGGGTTTACGGGTGGAATTGGCAACGCATCATAAAAGGGTAATGAGCAAAGTTTAATCAAAAATTAATCGCATCACCGGGAGCATCATACGTGGTGGTGTAAGATGTTCCCGGCCGTTTCGAAGGTGTGAACCGAATCGAATGGGAGTCGTGCGGAAGATTTCGAGCATGCAAATGAGATAGCCGTGTTTGGAAATAGTTTTCGTATAATCAAAAGGGAGCCAAACTCGCCCGACAAATGCTACAAAACGTACAAAAAAAAAATGAGCCCCTTTTGACGATAATAATTATAGACACCGCGACGGCAGCTAAACAGCGGCCAGTTGCCAGATGGAACGTGTTCATCCGATGTTAAATCATCATTAATACTGCGTGCCAAAGCTCGTGAAGATAGATCACGCTTATCGAGATTCGAGGGCTCGAAATTAAAACCGAACCCGAGCCCGGAATTCATTAAGACACTCCGCGATCCGTTTTTCGAACCATTCCCTTTTGATGCCCGGGTATCGGTCCCTTTATAAATTATGCTCCCCTTTTCGGAACCGCTCACCTTGAGGGCCGGTTGGGTCTCGCTTTTGACACGCCTCGCGCCCCATCCATGCGACCCTGAACCCGTCGCTCTAAGGCCGATGTTGACCGCCGCCTCATAAATAAGATATCACCAACCGATGAACGGGCGATGTGCGCTGACATGATCGGTGTCTTTAGCATTGGAGGTGGGCCTCCAAAAAGAAAAAAAAACTCCATCTCAAAATGCACGGTGCGGCATGGTCGGAAGGTGGAAAACCCCCACCCCCAGCGGAGCGCCATATCGAGCACGCAATCGCGCGGCCCGCAAACGAGACGCCGTGATTTATTGGCCGTTCGTTTGTATCCGCGAGCCGCGTATCCGTGGGCCCGGTTTCGAGGGTGGCCCCCAGCAGATTAGATCGGTATCGGGGGAGGATGCGTGGGCTATCGAAATTGCTACTGCCTTGTGCGCGGGCCACCTTCGGCCGTCGTCATTTGCCATCATTTGGGCGGTAAAATGGTCTCCGCCCCGTTTTCGGTCACCGGGACACTCTTCGGTCGCTCGTTCATTTAGCTGGCTTCGAAAGAAAAAAAAAAACCCTCCACCCCGAACCGGTCGGTATCGAAAATTTGCATATGAAAAGGGCTCCGGGCGCCTTTCGCTCCGGATCGCGATTGGAACGGCTTTTATTATTATCGGGGATGCCTTTTTTTTTGTTATTCTCACCCATCCTCCCCAGAGCGCTTTAATCGTTTCACACCCGAGCTGTCGCTTTTATTAAAGCTCGTCGCGGCCGCGATGGCTTCTTCTTCTCCAACTTTTCGTCGTTTTTTTTTCGCGCAGGTTATTATGCCGACGTCGAGACGCGCTGCCAAGTGTTCCGGGTGTGCGCCAACACGGACTCGACCGGGCGCGGGTTTGCCTTCCTGTGCCCCAACGGGACGCTCTTCAACCAGCGCCATCTGGTGTGCGATTGGTACATGAACGTGCGGTGCGAGGAGAGTGAAAATTACTACCGTGTGAACGAGGACATCGGGCGGATGGCGGGTGGCCGATCGGTGGTGGGTGAAAACCGGCGCGACATGATGCAGATCGTCATGTCGATGGTGATGCATCCGATGCGCACGCTTATGCAGGCCATGCAAGGTGGGGCTGGAGAGCGAGCGCTGAGTGTGGGGGAGGTCCAGCCGGTGAAGAACTCGCTCAGTGGAGGAGCGACAAATGGCGTTTTTCCGACACCTGGAACAGGTCTGGAGCCTCCGTACGATCGCGAGCGAAGTCAACCGGAAGGTGTAAACGGAAACGCGCCTACCGGAAGTAGCTACGTCACGCAACCGGAAGTGAATGCAGTTGTTCAGCCACCATCGAACGCGGTGTACACACCCAACCTGAACGAGGTGTACGTGTCGAATCTTGGGACGCTGTCCACCGATCCTGATTCCGGGTTTGATCCTGTTCGATCGACGTTGCTGACTCGCACGGGAGCATCCGCGGTTCTGGAGTCACAGGACCAAAAGTACGAGGTTTTTCGGCAGGTGAGTAAATTGGGAATGTGGGGCATTAAGCTTAAGAGGTAACAAAACATAACATGCACGATCATGGTCAGTGATCTTTATTGGCTTTTAATAGCAGCGAGAGCGATGGCTGTCAAACCTGTCGCTGCAGATAATCGATTAAAAGCTCGCAAATCGTTTCCCTCCCCGGAAAACCAACATGTTTGTCGTTTCTACACCCCGAAACAGGGATAGAACCTGCTCTGCATTTCCACTCATGGTACGGGATCGTCCCGTTTTCGCTCGACATGAGTGTCCTTTTTAACGGTACGAAAAACCAGGGCCACTGGTTCGGTCCAACGAGAAGGGCTGCTCGAAACTAGAACCCGACGAATGGGTTTGTCACGGCGTGTGACGCCGGCGGTTCATTATGGCTCGCTGGAAGTTTAATTTATCACCCGGCGGAAGTTTTCGGAACAGTTTTAGTTTTCGGCACTTATTTGACTGGCAACGATCCGTATCAACGAAAGTTTTGCCAGCAAACGCGACAAGCGTCAACGGTCCCCGGGGACGGTCGGTCTGATAATCGACCGGGTTCGTCGGTTGGGAAAGGATGCGGATCCATTCGAGGGCGGTGGGTTGATAATGAGGTTGCGCTTTGCCGAAAAGGGCGCTAGCGTAAGCGTTTTTCACTTTCACTACGATAGTTGCCCATTGCAGAGGGGTTTTGGGGAGGAGGTTGATAAGGCGACCTGGCGGTGGTGGCTTTGGTGGGGGCGTTGAAATTAACGCTAGAGACTTTAGTGGAGAGTAGAAAAACGAAATCCAACCGTAAAGCATCATCGTGTGGGACGAGAGCGCTCCATTGGTGGTGCAGGATGTGTGCAAAAAGTAATAACGCCTGCCAGGGAAGCGCTGGTATTTGCAGGGATATTTTGCCACAGTTTTGCCAACTAATTCCGAACAATAGGACGATGCGGAAAGCAACCCATCCCGAAGGGGCATACCCCGTTACACGCCGTTATGATTGAAGCGTGATCGGGCGGACATTCGCAGCAGAACATCGTTTCACATCATCATCAACAAGCTACGGTACATTAGGAACAGGGGCAGCAGCAAAACTTTACTTAGGCGCTACTTAGCTGTGGCATGTTTCTGGAGAGTGCTTGAGGGCATATCGGATTACCAAGCCGCCTTGGAAAAAGCAAAACGGGGTTTGGAGTGGAGTGTAAAAATAGTTCCATTATGGTGTGAGATATGAGCAGAGGATGCATTCAGAGCAGGTTTTCGATGGGAAACTCCACGAACAATGAGTTCATGGTAGTCATGTTCAGGGAGTCATTTAATTTATGCTTTAGAATGATGCTTTAACATTTAGGTTAGATGTTGATGTGATGTCGCCGCTAAACGTCAGACGAACGATTGAACAGACCTTTTGGAAGGACTCCTTTGGTTTGGATTACGTACGGCTATACGTATGCTCGTCCTAAGCTTCTATTCAAAGGCTAATGAACGGTGTTTAATGCAAGTACTTTTCCTCTCTCTAGCCCCAGAAACAACTGAGCACACTCCCGAAGCTAGGAGGTCCCGGCATCCAGTTGATCACGGCCGATCTCGTGAAGTCTTGGAATGGACAGGCGAGTTTCCCATCTCAACCACCAACAAGCACAAGGATTACATCGTCTGTATCCCAGCAACAAGCTCGACCACCTTCACCACCATCAGCTGTCGCTTTCCGGCAAGGATCCATCCTTCCGCCTACCGGCGTTCTACCACCCTCCAGTCTAACCCGCACGGTCTCGATCGGGTCCGCTGGTCCTTCCATCGGTTCACCAGCCACCCATCGGTTCGCACCGGTGCACCGTGTACTCCCGATCCAGAAGGTGACCGTCGTACCGGAACGCTCGTACCAGCAGCCGGGAAACTTCGAGTACCCGAGGCAAACCACAGCACCGGTGGCCATAAGTAACGCACCGCGCGTGGAGGTGTACGAAAGTTTGCGAACTTCCCGCGTGGAAGCAACCGATTCCACACCCGCTCAGGGTGTTCCACAGATGTCGTACATTACGCCCGGTAACTTTCCACCGAAGGCGAGGTTTTCATACGCAACGCCAGCGCACGTCCCGGCACGGCCCTTCCAGCAGTACGTGCAGCAGCCGGCGAGATCAGCGCAACAGGTTTACGCCGTTAGCCCAGCCAACTACTGGCAAGGTGGCAGAAGTTCGCTACCGACCGCATCCCAACCGGTACCCTTTCTTCGACGAAATGATGGACCTCTAAGGACGGACTATCAGGCAGCGACGAGTCCTGGGAGAGTGAAAACGACCACCGTGCTGCAGGTGGTGCCTTCGCTTAGCTTCTACCTGAATGATGCGAAGGAAAAGCGCGCCTTTGACGAAGCCATTCGCCAGGGGTTGTTCGACGACCGAAGACGCAGGACTTTCTCGTCGTACGACGTGCCACTCGGGAGTGTTGGCCGGTTGGGGAACACGTTTCCCACGCGGGTCAAAGGCTGCAGAACATAGCTTGGGTCGGGTCCGCGGTACGCGAGTGTAATGTAATTTATTGCGGGCTTGCTTGATGGTGCGCCGGGTGGCCCACGATACTAGGTAGTAAGAAGGCCTCCCCATAACACGGGATGCGTACGGTAAACTGACTCGAGAGGACGAATATTCCGGCTCGGAGATTCTGATGAGATTACGGTAGCAATAAAGTGCGCAACGTACGCAAAACTAACGGGGATTGTTGTTTTTTTTTTCATTTCTACCAAAGTTGGACAATTTAAATGTGCAAAATAAAGATGGCAAAAAAAAAATCATCCGATTGCAGCATTCAACCATCAGCGATTGAGCTATGATTTATCTTGGGCTCGGAGCAGCGAATCGTAAATGAAGAGTAGCACAAAGTTGTGGAAACAGAAAAAGACGACAACTGAGTTAAATTAAATTGAATAATATTTTTTCCTGGGCGCATGTTGCACTCTACCCTCTATTGTGTTGCTTCCATCAAACCAATCTGCCCTTCCATTTTGAGCCGGATCGTGTTCCGTTCGTGTTGCACACTGCGTTCATCTGGCTGTTTTTTTTTCTTCGATTTATTCGATGGGAATTGATTCCCCGATTGAAGTGGAAATTTGATTCCTCTTGTTACTAGATTAAGCTGCCCACCGTAGCACCTGTCTGCGGTGATGCTTTTGTAAGAGTTTTACAACAGACAACAGGAGCGTCTGGAAAAGTGTTTCGTATGAATTTTCACTTATTATTTGTGAGAAATTTGAGCAGTATAAGGATGACTCTGAAGAATAAGGTATACCGATGCCGCATGCATGTACGCTGTTCCGAGAATCGCATGAATATGGTGCTTGTCGATCGACTGCAATGCTAGGAATTTCTGTTATCAGTGTGCCTGCAAGTGCTTCCTTGCAAGGCACGGAGATGGGTTTTATTCAATTATTTCAATTATTCGCCCAACGAGCTTTCACTCATTCCGAGAACTCTCTTTAGAAAACGAGCTCAGATGTTGATTGCTGTTCCGAATGGAAATTTTAAGTTTCTTTTATTTGCCAGCGTTAAAAATAATAGTAGAAAGTCTAGCATTGTACCAAAACACGAGAAGTTACTTGAAGATTGTGTACACGATGGTTCATCGTAGTGCATTTGATACACTATAATAAATCGTTTAGTGACAGTAAACGTTACAGCAGTTTCTTCAAATTACCATCGCATATATATAAACTCATACATACACTCCGATGCACCCGCTAAAGCATCCAATCGAGCCACTTTAGTGACACGTCGCGAGAGCTGCCCACTCGTTCGTCATTGCATCGTAAATCCGGTGCAGTGACGCGTGGTAAGCAAGCTGCAAGCTGCATAATCGGCCCGCTCACACCCAACTGGCGTCCAATTTCCCAATTCGAACCAGCGGGGCTTGAGACGGTGGTGGCACCCGACGACACACGAAACCGGCGCGCGTAGTACGTCCGTACGACACGCAGTACTACGGCTCACGGAAGGGTGGCTTTCATTAAAATGTGTACGAGCTTTGACGGGTTGGGATGATGCACCGAGCGGCTACCGCACAGACATGCACTAGGATGCAACGCGTAAAACCTTCCTGCTTTCGCCCCCCCATCCGCTGCCATGTCTGTCCGCCCTGTCCCTAAAGGGCCAGTGCCATTGATGGTTGAAATCGGACGGTTCCGCTCGCCATGACCCACGGGCTGTGGGTCGTTTCGTTGTCATTCGTTGCACCCGATGCAAAAACACACACACACACACACGCGATTGCAACCCGATCGAGTGCAGTGAGACATGCGCTTTGCTTTCCTGCTGAACGGTACACGGTGGCACGTTGCGTTGGCGAGCTTTGAATCGATTCGATAAAGCTGCATGCTGCACTTTCAACTCGCAACGGCTAACGGTTTTTTCGTACGGCGGTACAGCGAACGTTCTCTCATCGTTCACCATCAAGGTAGGCTTTGAGTGCGAGTGCTACCAACGAGTGAATGGTGCTATCTTGCTCACTCTCGCACACAGCCACACACCACGCCACACGAACGCTGGTGGCGGATCACGACACCGAATGCGCCCCGAACGAATGCTGCGAGCGCACGTTTCCGAACGTGAAAAGCTCCGGTTGGGTGGAAAAACTCTCCATCCCCCGGAAACCGGCGAACCGGCGTGTACCGGGAAGTCCCACTCAACGTGGAGGCAAAAAAACACCAGGGAAAACAAAACCGGGAAGCAAAAAAAAAATAACAAATAAAATAAAAGCTATCGCTTGCTGCGTATGATCGGTTGAAATCGGGCTCACGGGAGGGTTGTGTGTACCCTACTGGCGAAAGCCGAAGCTCTGTGGTAGCGGGAAAGAGACAAAAGATGTTTTTCTACCTACCCCTCACCGGTTTGAGTGATTTTGGGTGATTTTTCCCCGCCTGGCTGCACGAAGCGAACGAAATGGGCTAGATTTCTCCGCTTTGCACCTTCGCACCCTTGTGCGTGTGCATGTGTGCGGCTGCAAGCAGCGATTTTGGGTTTGTGTGCGCGTTTCTCCAAATTCTAAGTCCGGCCGATGCGTCGGCGAAGAGAACTTAGCAAATTTGTGGATTGAAGCAAACGGCGAAGAGTACGGGTAAGTTAAAGAGAAAACTCAAACTGCCAGTGTGCAAGTGCTGTTCTTGGAGAAAGGTCGCATCATTGCAGAGGAAGCGGTACCGTTGAGGTAGGTTAAAAATCATCCCAATTGGAGTTTGATCTGTTTTCTAATACTTTCATTATCTTATTTCATGTTTTCTGCTGCTTGACGAGGGAACTACTATGCAGGACAGGATGTTTGCTCCTGTTTGACGAGAAATTTTTGTCGCAGCATTTCACCACTGGAAATACTGCTGATAAACGTGAACTACGTGCAATTGGACGATACAGGCAAGCAGTGTTACTGGACGATGAAGGCGTTTATTCCCCGTACACGCAGCTGAAAGACGCCACCGCAAACAAAATATAATGAAATATAAAAAACGCAATAAAATGTACTGTATTCCCTCTTGTAGGTTCTTCCGTCTGCGCGTTTGTTCTGAAAGAGAGCGCAGCCGTAAGCGCGAGCGTAATTGCGCTCGAAGCTTGCGCTCGCGGCTTGCGTTCTCTCTACCTTGAAAGAAACTGAGCTGCAGAAATGAGAAATGTGAGCGAAGGGGAAAAGGGCCGAAGCATGCACGAGCGTTTCCGGCCGCGGTTTCATTTTTGACGACAAAACCGCAAATTTGAAGCCTTTTGAGAGCCTCGGTCGTGAGTTTCTTTTGAGTGATTCTTGGCAGTAGGGTAGCGCGCACTGTCAGGGCACAAAAGGGCATCGGCAGAGAGTGCGAAAAGCGAAATGCGAAAATCACGACTCGCAAAACCGACACCAACGAGGACGGTGCTCAGTGTTGGGCCTATCGCAGACGGTGATGCAACGTGCAGCGGGTTCGCTTGGTGGCTCGTAGGATGCACCGTAGGGAGGTAAGGTGCTGGTAGGGGGATGGGGAGGTGAAGAACTACCCAGATTGGGCACGTTTCGGGTGGCGCGGACGATAAACGAGCTACTTCTGGTCTGACAACGTGTCGATGATGCAGTGCGTTTGCATCCGTGCACTATCGGATCGATCGGCGAGCGTGAAGCATGCAGCCGTAGCTGTTATCACCGTTTGGGCACGAGTGACGATGGAACCGATGAATTGTTCTCAAAGTGCAGACGCTTGTGCAGAGTAGTGTGTGTCCAAAAACCGGTGATTGAAAAATGGTGCACTTTATCGGACGCTTCCATCTCCGATGGTTGGTTGGGAACGCATTTTTTTGTGTGCGTGTGTGTTTGATTTAATCGCACCTTTAATCGTACCTCGTAATTCGCATGAGTTTGTGTGTGAGATCGATCGAAGCAAGTACGAGTGACGGCTGCAGTGCGGTGCATCCCGTGCGCTGGTGTACGTGAACGGGCCTCGAGACGCGCAAAAATGTTCACCGGCCACTGGGCGCCTCCATCGGTTGGCCCCGGGCAGCAGTGGGTGATTTTTCTTCTCCACCGGGACTATGGGGAGGCCCTGCTTTTTTTTTTAATTAACACGACCGGTCGCCTGTCTGCGTGGTGACGATGGTTTCCGTTCTCGTGCGTGTGAGTGTGTTGGTGCGTGATGATTTTGTGCACACGCGGTACAAGGATTTGAGGAAATGCACCCGCGTTGTGAGCCCGACGTTATAAGCGAGTGAGATCGGGTAAACTTGAGCTTTATCTCTCTCTCTTTCTCTATTTCTTTCTCTCTCTCTCTCTCTTTGGGTTAGTTTTCCTTATTCAATTTGTGCTGCTCGTCCTTCTGCGGGGTGGTTTTTGCACATGCAATCTCATTGATGCTGGTTGCATTTATCGTGGATGGGGATGTTTGTGTGCGTCTCACGATTTCCCGCTACGTGTTAGTCGTGTTGGTGAGTTTGATGGTGTTTTGGGGCTGTTTTTTTTTTGCTCCACGACCGTCCCTTTTGTCGGCTCACGTGCTTCAACCGATTGCGCCCGATAAGAGAGAGAGCTATCCGGACGAACGAAAGCCACGTGCGTGTGGTGGTGTGCGCCATTTTTTTCATCCTTGTGCTTTACCGGTTTGCCGGCGAGGTGGTTGTGTTGGTGCGCTTATGTACGGTTGCACTTGAAGTGCAGTACCGTGATCGCGCGAGTGAGTGCGAGAAAAAGACTCAACTTAAGAGAGAGAGAGAGAGAGAGCGAGTGCAAACGAGCGAGAAAAAGAGAGAGATAAACGCAAGACCGAAAAATCTGTTAAACGTTCATCTTGTCTTTGAAAACGCTGCTACACGGCAAAAAAGGATATCACTCAACCGGGTGGAATGGTGAAGGATTACCCTTTGGCGTAACAGAAAAACGTCCTGGCTAGTGACAAAAAGTGAGATGGTACGAGGCAGAGCGCACACAAGCAGGTGAGACAAGAGCACTCGTGAGGTGGGTGGGAAAAAACCGAGTAGAAAAACGGAAGAAAAGCTCCGCGACGGTTGTGTCAAAAACGATGAAGCGCGCGAGGTGACAAAAAAAAAGGTAAAGTCACAAAATTGAAATCAATAGTCCGGAACGTGTGCCCGAAAGAAACGGAAGGATTTCCGCCTACATTCGAAACGCTCGCGTGATCATGATTGATGGTCGTGATGAAAAGATTTTGCATTTTCGCACGCCCGTACCGTTTTGGGGGATGATTTTATGGCTCCGCTGCCTTTGTGATTTCGTGCCTGAGGAATGAGTTTTCTTTCCGGCTGTTTGGAAGGTGGATGGGTACGAATTATGCTATCTTCTATCGCAACTCGTTGCTGGAAGAAGTTTCGTTTGTACTGGGCGTATTACAATGGAAGGGTTATTCACGTAAGCTGTGCTTGGTTTTACCGACAGATTTAACACAAAGTCATGGAAAAGCAACATAAAAGAATTCGAATATCAAATAATAAAAAACGAGCAAACGAAAACTATAAAATGCTCTTAAAGATTGCAGTGCTTTTCGAAGCAAAAGCAAACCTAAAGTGAGACCACCCGTTGACATTGGGTGAAGGTTGGCGAGATTAGCTCAAGTGGGACATCAGACATTCAACCAGACGGTTTTGTTGGCATTTGATAACAGCTTGCAACCGGCCGAGTGGTGTTTGAACTGGGCAGAGTTATGTTCACTTTCCATTGGCATGTTTTTTTGTTTTGCAGTCTCGTTTTCAATTGTCTACCACTCGCCACCGTCTGGTGTCTGGCGTGCAGACCGGACCCGGGGCCACGCTAATCATCAAAGGCGTAGCGAGCAGACGTCTGATGAACTTTTGCCGGAGCTCTGAAACGGAGCGGAACCGATCGCAAAACGCCATTGTTTCTGTTCGGGATAGTTTGCCGGTGTGCGGCGCACTGTGAAGCGGTACAATCAAGCCGGTCAGAATGATTGCGGCATGTCAATGACCTATCGGTGCGTGTTCTTTGAAGGTCCATCAAGTGGACAAGCGCTTGGATCGGAGAGGACGATTGCTCTGGCATTTCATGTTCCACTGGGCGCACCTTGAATATTAGTCTGGCTTCAGTACGCCTCGTGACTTTCACTGTATGTGCTCTTTCGTAATCAATAAGGTAGACGGGGAGAGATGAAAGTCATGCCATATAGCTGTTAATTAATTCTTTTTTGAGGAAAAATGGTCGATTCGAAAAGCATTGGTCTTGGGGTGAGTTAAATAAGTATGGCTTTGTTAATAGCAATTATTTCCTAAACATTTACGCACGATAATACAGCTCCATTTAAGTTTACTCAAGTTCAATAAAGTTTATTGAGTGTGTTTTTAGTTGCACAAACACAAATTTTCCGGCCTAGAGGAAACAAAGAAATACCGCAGAAGGATCAGTGCCGGCAGACAGATTTTCATCGCCGAACGTCGGGAGGCTGCGGTTTTTTTTTTCGTTCCCCCCAGTCCGGATGCCTGAACACCGGTCGATGCACAATAAGCCCTCCATTCAATAATGGACAAGAGCTTTTACCGAGCGGGTGTGTTTGTGCATGTGTATGTACTCCCACCTCCCGCATGAAAAGGTGCAGCCAGACCGTGGGGCGAGACCCACGAGAGGGCATTTAATTTTTCGTCTCGTTTAATTCCTGCTCACTCGCCGCAACTAACATGCCTCCTGTGCTTCTGATTGAACGTGTGTGTGAGCTTGTGTTTGTGCACCGGCAGGACATCACAACTGCGTCGGTAGTGGTGGTACTGGTAAGGCCGGAACGGCTGATTAACGGCCGGCAGTGAGTTGACCATTTTTGGGCAGTTCGGTTGCGTTCGTCGAAGCACTACTAGGATCGAAAAGGTGGCAGAAAAGGGGTGGAAGTCGGATGGCGAAGGCTGTGTGGGGAAGTGAATGGATCGTTGGAACCGGCCTCACTTCGGCCGCTAGCGTGTGTGGGTGTGTGAGGATCGAAAGGGTGCGTAGTAACCGGTAAGCACGAAGCCAGCACCGATGCGTTGCACACGCGTCGTAGTGCATGCGTGCTAGCGCACCGACAATGGCGTGCGTTCGGGTGCGTGCGGGATGCATTTTTTCGTCGCGCAACTACGCACTCTACGCAAGTTACGGTTACCGTACGCAAACGAAGTTGCCGTATGGCTCTCGTACACGCACACGCGTATCGCGCCGGTGCAGTTGCAAAGCGGGTGGTTTTTGCATCGATTGCTAGCGGTTGACCGGTGTGAGCAAGATAGCGTACCGGAAGGGATAATTGGCCCGTGGGAAAATCGAGTTTTCCACCCGAGAGCTCGCCGGAGTACACTGCGAGCAGTGGTGGTGATGCCGGTTGGGAGTAGGAATTCATTGATTTTTCGGCCATTTAGTGATAGAGCCATGAGTGTCTTCAGGCCGCCATGAGCAAGTGACGATCGTAGTGAAGCACACGCGACCAAGAATACAGCTCTGTTTTTTTTCCTGCGTTTTCGAAGCAAGGAAAAAGGCAATTTTCCACGCAAATACCAAGCCAAGCGCGTATGCAATCTAATTCCGTCCGCACAATCACGCTCCTTTGTCGCGCTGGCAGCGTTTGTGAAGTGTTTCGCAAACTCGATTAAAGACAACGCGCGCACGAACGGGCGGCTTCCGGTTGGGAGTGTTCACGCGCGGCAAAAGATGAGTGCCATATTTCCTGCGGCACACAAGGATCCGGAAGCCAGCGACACGTGAACGTGGCCCAGCAGTTTGGTAGTCTTGCGACTCCCGCACCCGACCGGGGTGGCATGAATGATCAGCTAGCACACCGGCGAGCTGTCTCGGACCCGTGGGTCGCGTGAGTTTTACCTTCGCACGTCACGCGAGGAAAGCCACCTGGCAAACGAAGCGCCGGAACGCTGTGACCGAATTGATGGGAAATGGAACGGTTTTTTTCTTCTGCTAGCTGTGTGTGTGTGTGTCCTCCATCTCCGATCTACCAGGTCCCGGTGAGGAAGGAAGTTCAATTTAAAGTTTGTTTAAAGTCGACATGCCATTAGCACGCGCCAATGCCCTAACGAACCCGCCCGGAATAGTGTCGGCACAGGAGTTCGAAGTCCACAAATTTTAGCGGACGTTCCGGCTTCTGGATCGACGTTCGGACCACGAACTGGACGAGCTGGCTGGGCACGGGCTTTTAATAAAGTTGATAGTGAAAACTTAGACAACTCGGAAGCGTGTGAGTTTGTGTGCGCGTGTGCGACTGTGTGGGAGTGATATTTTAGTGCATCTTGTCGCCTCAATCTGTCTGACAGTTGTAAATTGTTCTAATCGTTCCGGTGGCGGAAACTTTGCGCCCGGTTCCGGGTGAAAATGTTGATTAAGAATGAAATGAACGCGGTGCTGTATAAACTGCTGATAAATTGGTTCACGTTGTCTGCGCTGGAGCGAGTGAAAAAGAATAATAAAGAACGCGCCAACTTGTGAAACTTTTGTGCCAGACGATGGGTCGATTTCGTTTTGGCTGGTGTTATCGCTGGAATGTTTCTGTCGTTGGCATTAGCACGCAATTTGGAATGATCGTCTAGCCGGTGTGTTGTCACATGTGAATAACATTGTCTTATGAAATATTGGGATTTTGTTTGAAATATATTGTACGCTTTCGGTCGACCGTGTATAATGTGTGTCATCTCATCAACCATAAGAATTATTAACTCTCGTTTGATATGTTTCGACAAGGTGGGACAATATTCATCACGAGAATGTCACTGGCCTGGACTATTGCGCTACGCAAATATCTGTGAAAATTTTCGCTCAATACTTATACCACTTTTCTCGGTGGGCTTTATGTTACGACTAAGGATTTAGCCATCTTTTCGCGAGATCCTGAACAAACGTTGCATTCTTGCATGAAGATCCGCACGTCGGGATGCTTCTCTGCTATTGCCTTAGGCAGGTTGAAACTGCACAAGCAGTTGTGGTCGAGATGCAAAACGGATAGCTGTGGTGGGAAAAGAAGCATTTTACCGTACGAAATCGTGGCTATTTTGTTGAACCCCAGCTGCAGCTCGCGAAGATTCGAAAGGGTCGCAAAGTCCTCCATCGAGAGGCTGGAAATTTGGTTGCTACTCAGCGTTATTTTGGTGACGTTGGGCATTCGCTGCAGGCATTTCGGAGTCTCCTGGAGAAGGTTTAATGAGATGTCTACTTCACGCAACGCGCTCATGTTTTGCCATTCGCAAAACGATAGCCTTTGCAGGTTGTTCGAACGGAGCTCGAGTAGCTCCAGCTTTACGGAGCTTAAGCTACCGGACAGGAACTCGAGCGCGTTGTACGATAAGTCTAAGTGAAGCAGGTGCGGAAATGCCATGAAAATATCTAGATTGAGGGATTTAAGCAGATTACGCCGCAACAGCAAGGCACCCAGCGTGGAGTTACGTACTATGTTAGTATTATCGTTTATGGTCGCGACCTTGCTACTGGAGATCTCGAAATGTGTCAATCTGTTAAACTGGCGAAGCGTTGCAAGATCAAGAATCTCGATATTGGTGAAGCGATAGCGAAACTCAGCGATATTTTCTAGACGGAGCGCTGTGGGAGTAATCTCCTGTACCGGAGCGTGTTCGATCGTTATGTAACGTATATGAGAGTTGTTGCAGAAATGCAACATACGAAGGTTTGTCGAGTATAGGGTGATATTACGGAGCGTACAATTTGTTGGTACAGCCACCCAATATAGCAGCGAAGACCAGCTCACGTAAAGTTCGTCCACGGCAAAGTTGCTAAGGCTACCCAGCACTTGATCTTCCATATTGTCGGCTAAATAGTTATACATTGTTAACTTTTTGATCGTGGCATTTGCTTGCGGGAATACAGCCAACTCCTCTCGAACAGGGTTCCAGTTCTCTAGATAGCAGATGTCGGATGCATTGGGGCAGTGAAACTCGGCTTGCTCCGTTTGTGGTAGAAAAGATGCCACAAGTATGAGACTAAAACGAAGGAAAACGTTATCATGAAATATTTTAAACTGTAGCTCAAAACACTTTACAATTATTCATGACATTTTGAGTATTGCACGATGTATGGAATATAAATTTGATATTGCTGTCGTTGGGAACAAACATGCGAGCATTGTTAGAGCAGAAACAATATAACACTTGTTTGACACCCGAGAACATGCTGAACATCGTGCTGGAAACATTCTTCGATACCGCTTTTACTGCAAAAATTTAAAACTTGGTACCTTGCAACAAACGACACTAGACTACGCGTTGACATCGCACGACCAGATGAAATATCCCTCATAGAATGAGCTCTAATGCTTTTTTTCGTTGTCCATTTCCATAGATTTAAGCTGCTTAAAACTCGTTAAAAGCCGGAGCATTGTCAAATGGAATCAAATTTAATGCTAAAAAGATTGCTCGTAACTTTCAATTCTTCATTGCTCTTTTCCAGAAGCTATAAAAGATTCGAACGAAGTGTTTAATATCATATTACACATCGCTTTGTTCGCTCATCGCTCGTGTTAGAATATTGTATGGATTAACGATTATGGTACGCGTGCAGAAACTGGCACAAATGTGAAGTCGTTAATAATAGATTAAGTGAAAAGCGTCCAAATATAGGTGAGCACTTATGCAACTGGGCATGGTCAATTGGTCGGATTGTGATGCAATCTTTATCTAAGGATGGCATTGAAAAAAGGCAGGTGAAACTAGGGCTGTTGTAACAGCAGATTTAAAGCAAGCGTACTTCTGAAATGATAAATTCAGCTTCACTTATTGAAAATAGACGACTTCATCGATAATTTGACGACGACGCGGTTTTAATAGACGTCTTGTTAAGCCCGACTGCTAGTCTTAATTGAATTATGTAGTCACCTGATCACGCCGGCATCGAATGATCAAGCGAAACATCTAAATATAAACCAAGCTGTGTGAGAACCCGTGGGATCATTCCATCGAACACCAAAGCACCAATGTCAGCTGTGCTCGAGCTCATTACCGTACTTGTTATCGGTAAGCCGGAGCGCACTTGTAACATCGGCAGCATCATTTTCCGACAGCTGAGCAAAAGGTTTTTTACCCAACGTAGCCATTTTCCTGCACCCTTCGTTATCGATGGGCGTCATATTTTTTTTTATTTCACGTGGTTATATTTTTATTCCATTCAGTGTGCGTGTTTGAAGAAAAAAACCAAGCAAATAGGAAAAAAGGCAGGAAAAAACAACCTCGCGCTATTGAAATCAAGCGCAAGATAAAAGGAAACTCTGCGAGAGATAAAGGACAAACATAAATCCTGCAGCTGAAATGCGGCGAGAGGATGACGCCTGGGCGCTGGAAGGAAAACCCCCGAGTGAATAGGCAAGTGAAAATGTTATTTGATATTCGTTTGCCCCCGGTCGATAACAGCACTGTTGTTTGTTGTTCGGCGAGGCAGCGACTTTCACTGGAATGTTGCTCGCTTTTCATCATCGTGCGATTATTTTATAAGATTAGCTTGCTGGAATGAGACGGCAAAAAGAAAGAAAGTAGCGATCGGAGGCATGTTTATACACTGTTACAAAAAGGCGAATAAAGTACAGCAATGCGTGGAACAACATTCCAAAACCATCCACCGCTGAGTGGACAAAATCAACGTTATATCATGTTTGGGCTCAATTTCATGGAATTTTTCACGTGAAAACGGCGCGTGAAATGTTTGCTCAAAACACTTACCAATCATAACGCAAGGGCGACGGTAAAGCGAAGAACTATGATGACGTTTTGTGTTTCCCATCACTAGGAGGGTTTTAAGTTTTTTCTTCTCGCTCGCTTCTCGGTGCTTTTTGATCGAGCGTGTTGCCGAAAATGTGCGCTAATTGCTTAATCATTCCTAGCGTGGCGTTGCCGTTTTGCGTTCTACCCTAAAACCTGGTGTTTCACAACGGCACCGCTGGCCGGGTTCAAAGCGTGGAAGCGTGGAACACGCTTAAGTTCATTTGCGCACGGTGGAAAAGTAAAGTTTCCAAACTACCTTTCAACAATAATTAATTTCCTCAGAATTAGTGTCGTGGAAAACGATGTCAGGCTTGCCGGGGAGCCTGCTCGCTCGATGAAGCGCTCCATGCAATCCGGTTACCAGTACGGTGGAGATTTTTTGCTCTCCACCTCCGCGAGAAGTTCCGCTCAAACGCCGGGAAGCACTCGAGCACCCGGAGGTGACCGGTAAGGGATCGAGGGAGCGCAAACAAGCGCGAACCAATCGGAACCGTTTAGCACCGGATGGAATCGCATCCGGGAAGCACTTCCTGTTCCCGGTAACCACCGCCGTGGGTCGATCGTGGCGCTCTTCAACCCTCAAGAGCCGCATTTTGCGTGTCTTCGTCGAATCTGGTGGAACGAAATGGAAATTTACGCTCCCCAGTACGATCCGACCTTTTGCTCGTTGGCTCATCATGCTGGGCAGGTTTGGCTGAGCTAAGCGGATCCTGTGTGTGAGCGACCATATGCATCGACCGGGCGATGGATTTAAAATTTACATATTAATTAAAAAACCATTTTCCACCATCATCTTCACTTAATGTCAGTATCAATTGCAGCGCGTTTGATGGTACGGAAAATTCGTGACCCGCACGAACCACCGTTTAGGTGAACGAGGTGCAGAAAGGGACCAAGCAAAGGGACGGTGGATGATCGAAGCGTCCGCGTCGGGTGATGCGTACCCAGTGCTCGTCGAACCATGACCAGGCGCCTCCATCGGGGGGAGCGATCGCGGCTGTCATGCATGTTGGCAGGCACGGAATTTGTGCTGTGGCATGTGCGATTTTCCGAGCGAACCGGGCCGTGGAATGCGCATGGTTACAGAAGCTCAAGTGGTTGTTTTTTTTCTCTCTCTCTGCTTCTTCACTCTCGTCCATAATGCATGAAATTCCTGGGCTAGCTGTAAAATCACTCAAACTAAATTACGGGCAGTGGGGCATTTGTCGAAATTACCGTTGGAAGACATAATTTCTAAACCATTCGTGATGTTTAAGAGATGCAGTATGAGTAATCACAGACGGCTCTCAATTCGATTCGACAAGCTGGATAAATTTAGTTGACGAATTAAAAGTGATTTTATCCATAACAAAATTGAAAATTAAATTCATTTGGGTGGAACATTGTCATTCGGAGGCTGAAGCGAAAATAAAATTTTACACTTATTTTTAGCGAATACTTTTGAAACCGTGCTCTATCAAAATTAGCAACTTCCCACACAACACGACGATAAAATGGAGCACGAGTGGGCCACTGAATTTATTGCTCGTTTATTGCATGTCATCACAGCGGATGAAAGTAAAAATAAAACACGTACTCCTGCTATCCGCTTCCCGTTGAATGGTCGCATTGATTACACCTCGCTATGGTGCACATTCGCGACCGCGAAGGGACCACACTTCTCGGAAGAGCGCCCAAAAAGCAGCCCACTCTCGTTCCGTTGGTCGCCATCCCGGGCCGGTAATTGAGCGTTGTCAAAATAATTCAATTTTCCGTGCGCTCCCATGGGCTGTCCGATTTGGCTAATGACTTCTCTAAATACTTTGATCTGTTTCTTTGCCTTCGAATGCCCACGAGGAGCATCCCACGGGCAGGGCCTGGCGGATAAGCAAACTTCCAGCGTTTGTGCAGTGACGAGGAGGAAGAAAAGAAAAAAAAATCACAAGCAGCCATCAAGTCAACGCAGCTCTGATGGCACGATTTTTTGATTCTCTTCCGGCTGCGTTAAAGTGGATGGACACGAGGTCCGGACACGTGGGCCCTCGAGGGCAATGGACGGCAGCTTTAAAACGGAGCAACCGGAAATACCACAATGGCCGGGGCCGCGTTCGCCTCGCTAATGATGGCAGATAAAATCGGAATGAGCGTTATGTCGTGAATTTAAAGTTTTTTTCGTGTCTAGTTTAAAGTTCATGTTATTGTCGATTATGGCTTTAAATATCAGTTAATGATTTTTATTATTGTTGATTCATGAAAAAGAGAGAATGACACATTGTGTTATGAGGTTAGAACAATGTTGCAGGGCATAATCTGTGTTTAAATCATAATGCATGTTTCATTATGAATATTTATATCAATTAACTGCTGAAAATACCATGATGCCTAAGCGTTTGGCTTAAAATTTTGTGTTCCCTCCGTACAGTTGGAGGCATCCTCGCTGACTGTTGTGAAATGGTGTGTTTCGCTAATTTGATGTCACTCATACAGGTATTAAAGAGCCTTTTGTACTGCGAATAGCATTCATGTCATGGCCCCGGGGTTTGCAATAAAGATACGCATGTAATTATAATGAGCATCCGTTCTTTCTTGTAGAAAAGCGGTCCCCAAAACCCGGCACGTAGCATTAATTCTCGGTTAATAATACGCTGCAGCCACGTCCCCGCTGCTCTCCATTATTGGCGCGTGCATAATATTATCGCGCTCCCCTCCTGTTATTCGATGCAGGGCGAAACGAGCCTGTCATGTTGACGGGCCAACGTACGCGCAGTTTGTGGACGTTGCGAAATATTAAAGTGGTGTAAAAAAAATGAACCCCCCCTGCTCATGAGCACACGCGTACGTGGCCCTCGTTTCACGCGTGGCCTAATGAGCACATTTAAGATGACAGTAGTAGACCGTGGTGTTTTTGACGTTCCCTAAAAGAGGGTGAATTCGATTCCTGCATGCTGCTTATCGCACTTCTGATGCCGTACACCCGTGCCTGGTTGTATTTATGGTGTGGAAAATGGAGATGAAAAAACATGGTGACTGTCTGGAGAACTGTAGAGCATCGAAACGGGCCCGTGGTTTTTTAGCTGACCAAGTTAGGTCGTGGAAACGGGACTGTAGATTTTTCCCGCAAAAGAACCGATAAGCTTGGCGAGATGGATTTAAAGAGCACGAGTGTGCTGGCTGCAATCTTGTCGCTATTGTTCCCCCGGGGGCATTCAATCGGCGTCCTTTCCCGGCCAAGGCACTGTTGCATGCATTGCGGTCGGATACAAGAAACAGTGGGTGGAAAAGGAAGAGAGTAAAAACCCATTTTCGTTGCCTTCCTGCTGACGGCAAAAGGATGAAGTTTCTAGTCTCCTCGCAAATGAATCACCGCAGCAGGCTGTTAGCGGGTGAAGAAGCGAGTGAGAACGTGCGAGAAAGATGTGAGAGAGTGAGCGAGAAAGCGTGTGGACGCACGTGAGTGATTTAAAAGTAAGTACGACGACATCTCAAAGCAAAAAAAAAATATATATATATATACTACGGATGAGAGACTCATTTCATCTCTCGAGATTTCGTTAATTGAGCATTTTTGTCGGACGTTTTCTCACGCTTCTCGTGCTGGTGCAAGCTACGTGCAAGCGTTCTATTTTATTTAGTCGTACGTTTCTAAAGCCGTGGAAAGCTCACTGTATTTTGAATCTGTGAACGAAAAAACAAACATGGAAGTGTATTAATTTTTCGTCCACTATTTGCTCACCCCTCTCACGGGTACACGGCTTACTGCTGCTAATGATCACATAGCCTTGAGACTTTCTGGATCATTTGTTCCCGCATGGCGGGAGAGCAGTAAGCGAGAAAAAAATAAAACAAAAAGAGAGAGAGAGAGAGAGAGAGAGAACGAGTGCGAGAGAGACAGAGCGAGTGAGATGGAGACTGAACCTTTTCCGCTTTCGACTCTCCCACCAGCATGAGGTTTTCTCTGCGTTGTTGCCACCCCCGAGCGCGAAGGATGCTGCGCTTGGCCGAAGGTAGGTCGTGTTCGGGATGTGCCGATTTTTCCCAAACCCGTGTCCACCTCCCCCCTCTGGGAGGTAGCATCGGGTTTTTCCATCGGACAGCCGATCTCACGCGTGCCTCGTGGGCCACTCAGTCGTCTCACGGTGCGAAGACGAGACACGGATCTCGCCGCCACGTTCGTTCGGGCGTTCGCTACGGAATCCTGTTGCTGTCACGTTGGTTCTTTCTTGCGCTCATCTTCAGTTCGCATCTTGCGGTTCGTCGCGTCGGTTTTGCAACGAGCCGGAGAACGGCAACCAAACGGTCCTTTTGGTGGTTCCGCGTTCCGAGTACGGCGCCTGGCGCTTGACGTTCGAGTGTGTTTGTGCGAGTTTGAGTGCAGGTGATTTCTTGAGCATTCGCTGCTGTTAAAAGTGCCGGCCATGTGTCGAGTGTCTCCGCTGGTGGTATGCATATTCGCGCTAGCAAAATTATAGGCTGATCGGGTGTCCCGAGTGGAGAAGCACAGCAGGTAGGAGTGCCATCGATGTGAAGCTATTAATTTTCTGCGGATGCATCGAGCGAGTGGTGACGATGGACTCGTGACAAATGGGTCACTCTTAGGAAAGGGGGGTTTCCCATTTGTCGAGCCAGAAATATCGGTGTCTTCGCTTCCAAAAGGCTTCTTTGTTTCTCGATCGCATTTGCAAGGATAAATTTAAAGAAGGAGAAAATTGCACCAAATTAGCCGCCATAAATCCCATCGACGACGACGACAAGCAAGACTGCCCGAGCTTGTGAATGGCCAGGGACGGCTCAGTAGGCCGCGTCCTTGCCGTGCCGGAGGGTGGTCAGAAAAAACAAGGTTCCAAATTTATCAAATCTCGCCCAGGGCAAAGGACGCAGTTTTTTTGCCCGTTCTCGGCCACGCCGTTGACAAATCACGACCGGTTGAAAGACGATGCTACGTCGCGCCGCTGTCGTGTTCTATCAAATTTATGAACCACATCGGTCGGCGTAATTGAGCCGAAGTGCTCCAGTGCCACGCCACGGAGTGCGTGTTTCACCACCCCGAGGCAACATTGTCAACGGTAGCACCATCATCATCATCATCATCATAACCATCAGCAGTAGCAGCAGCAGCATCATCATTGTCATCATAGTCACCTTTGGTTTGGTCCTTTCGGGCTTCGGTCCGTTCAACTCTTTCTCGCGTGTGGTGGGCACGAGCGGGAAAAATTAAATAAATCATCCCTCTACCGTGACCGCAGCAATCGTCTTGTGGCTCTTTTGGCTCCTTTGGTTTGGAAAATGGAGACAGTATTAAGCAAAAAAAAAAAAATACACCCACCTACACACACACTCACGTCGACATAAAAAAAATGAACCTTTTCATCGTCCACGTCGCCCGCGAACAGGCCCGAAAGTGGTGATAATTTTTCCTTTTCAGATTCCGGTACAACCCACGTCTTGGCGTGAGTGGCGCACGCGATTGTGGGACACTTGTTTTTCTTTCGATTTTTGTTCCAATCACGCTTCTCGTGGCTTCGTCCCACCATTGTTAGGGGTTGTGTGAGGCGACCCTGGACCGCCTGGAACCGCGAAACCCGGGAGACGACACTTGAGCGAAAATTGGATTTCCTGCTCCATTGGGTGGCCCTGGTTGAGGGATGCGGCCTCGAAGGCACTGATTCGCGCCCGGTTTTCTCCTTTTCCGCACACGAACGTTCGGTTGTGCTTGTGTGTGTGTATTTTTTTTTTGGGGGGCCATTCCGAGCGCGTCCTTGCTGCCGGTTCGTCGTCGTGGCGGCTTTGCTTTATTATTTTCGGGCTGAGTTGTGGCACCGAGCCGAGAGACGGCGTTTATCGGATGAATTCATATCGCACTCGGGCGGGTTTGAAGTATTTTCGTTATTAATTTTCCCTTTCGCTTCCTCCGTTCCAGTTCCGTGGGTTGGTGCCCGAGGGTGGACGTTGGGAAGCGCAAGTTGAACTTGGCATTGTTAGTTCCTCACAATGGCATAGGCTTGGGGCTTGTTCGTCGTTTTGTTGAACATAAATTCGTGCCGAAGAATTTCAGGGCATTCGTAATTGTGGGAAGTTTGGGCTCCATTGTGGATCAATAGAATCGTCGTAGAATACCTCCATATCGCAAAAGCCGGCTGTTGTTTGTTTTTTAGACACACCCGATGAGAGATTGCACGAAAGATTATTCTTATCACCACACAAAAGCTAGCACAGTATCTTTGCTGTCAAGATTAAATAATTCGTTGACGATAACGCCCTGGTCGAGGCAAAGAAACTTGCAGCATTGTATCAAAAGCCAGTGTTGTGGTATCCGGTCATGCTTTCCGATATTCAACGCCGGAGGCTACAAGGTGCCAATCAACGTTGCAGCATTCCGTTGTCTGCAGATTCTGTAGGATGAATAAGTGATTGAGTTTCCGTTTAGCTCGGCGGCAGTCAATAATCAATATTGACCGCTCTTGTGACTGTTGAACGATGAGATTCAGGACGATCTGGAGCGTATAATTCTGAGAAAACGAATGATTTGCTAGGCTGGATGAATGCATGAGAAGGAAAATGCATGTTGGCTGTAGGTTGGGCTGAATAATCAGTAAAATACGTTCGGAAAATTGAGTTGAAAAGGAAATTATTGAAAAAAACCAAAATCAAAGATTACGCTCAATTTCGATCCTCTGCCGAGGCTTATCTCACGGAGCAAAAAAAAAATCTATCAGAAATCCATTGTGCAAGAAAAAAGGGTTTTCATTTAATTGACCAATTTCCGGAGCTTTACGACCGTACTTTACCACTGGAAAACCGTTTCTAGGGCTTTCTCTGCACGCTATGAGGAAGATTTCCCGCGCATGTTTTTCAATCCACGCAGTTTTTCCAGCAAAAAGTATTGCATTTTCAGACCAAAAAAAAAGGGAGAGAACATACGTACCTCGAACGCTGCAGCTTGGGAGTGGTGAAAAGAGAGAGAGAAAAAAAAATCAGAATAAAATGTGCCCCCCCGCGCTACAGCACACGCTGTCCTCGCGCACTCGATCGATACTCGGGATGGCTTATTAATTCCCCGATAACGAGCCAACGCAGCGTCCGGGACGGGCTCCGGAAGGGGTTACGGTGAAAGGGCCCCCAGCACGGGATGCTACTTATGCAGCGACCTGTGCACGGGAAGCTTTCATTGAAATTCCGTGCACCCGATTTAATCTGCAGCAGCACGAAGGCCCACTCCTATCTCGCAAGCCCTTCACGTATCCCGCGTTGGCATGGGATTTTCGATGTTACTCCCCGCGACTCACAACGCCCAAACGCCGGTAGAAGGTCCGACCAGACCGGTCCTGGCCACGGGAGAAAGCCTTTTGCGAAAGGGGCCAGCTGGCGCATATCTGTTCGCTCGAGCGCGTTGTAAGATGTGTAGCGGTCGATGCTCAGCCCATTCCGGTGGTGTGTAGCTTATCGCCAATGTATGGCTCTCGGTCTGGGCGATCTCCGCTTTTCCGCTTTGTTGCATTCACCCGTTTTGCAGCAGCTACAGCAGGTGAATCAGCATTACATAAATTTCCACTGCAAGAACCGACCACCGAACCGCTGGCTCGGGGTCTCGCAGAAAAAGGGCACAACCCGGAAGTGCATCGTTAGCAAGGGGCAAATTAAAAAAAAAAGGCCAGCATACAATTTATGGCGCAGGCATCGAACATCGATCCATTCCGGGCGCGGCGTGGTCAAGATCGTTGTGCCGGCGTGGTCCCGGTGCCTCGGCCCTTCGAGCGGCTAATCGGTGGCATCCTTCCGCGAGCGGAATGTGGCCCATTTCGAGAGTGCAAATCGTGGAGAGGTATGCCAGGGTTTTCAGGTCAGCACCAGTAGCTGTGGCAAACGGAGAGCGCGACGGCGAAAAAGGGGCTTAGAAATATCGATACATTTGAATCAATTCGACGACAGCTTTCGCAACGTCAGCGCTGCACGCGAAGTGCACCGAAGTGCATGGTTGCATTCCAAACCCGGCTGATAAAAATCGATTTCCCAAGTCATAGCGGCAATGGGTAAATGAGTCGGGAACGGACACGGGACTCCATTTGTGATGCTAAACTGCACTCTAAACTGTTGTTGGGATGCAGCGGCAATGGACCGTAACGGGGACGGTCCGGTCAACCGGGTTGCATGATAAATGGAGGGCACGATTTGGAGGCATCATTTTTGTTCCAGTTGCATAATTTATTCCCTCGGACATGGAAACTTTTCGCACGAGGATCTGCGCTTTTTTTTTCGTTTCGTTCTCTATGGAATGGTTAAATAACGTTGTTAGCCAAAAGTTTGCCTTCCCCCAGCGGGACGTGCTCTGTTTAATGCTTTTTGATAGCGAATGGCTCAAGTTAGCGGGAGTTTCGTGGATGGGTTTTAGCTGGAGCTATCATTAACTGCTTTAAATGAAAGCTGTGGTTTTTAAGGAGTTAATAAACCCCCTTAGGAAAGAGATTTGTTTGTGCATAAAATTTTGCTTAGCCAATAAAACTACCCATTCTAGTAGGTTTGTAAAACACGTTCTATCGTGCGGCAGTCACATAATATGGCGCAGCAACCGATCGAAGCAGATCCTTCTGCTCTTTACGCATCGATGAGCTGATAGTAGGCAGTTTCAACCCGGTTGAAGTGGTTTCAACCGCAAGCGTATATTGCCGCCCCCGATAGGAAGACGAAAGACGACACCATGACATTCGATTTTGCAGGGTTATGCAACATTGCCGCTTGAGCCGCTCTCAGGCCGCTGATAGCCGTTCAGGAAATATGGTCAATTTTTCCCCCGAGGCACCCCATCCGTTTGCCGATCGGTGGAACATTCCTTATCGATGTGTGCGCAGTGATCCGTGTGGCTGTGTAGCTGTTTGGCTGTGTGTGCATCTACTTCCTTTTGCTCCTTTCTTCCTGTCAACCAACGGGCGTTCTCTTCCCCCGAACTCGCCTTAGAAAACTGCATAAATTCATAGCGTTATAAATGTTTGAAACCCGTCTCCGGGACAAACGCGAAGAAGCGTGGGGGCACGTGCGATCGCACATTTGCCGGCATTATAAATTCATGCATGAAGCATCCTCGTCACACGGGTCCCAGCATGGTGGGAGGTGCTGACTGCCAACGGAAAAAGGGCAACGGAATAAAGAAGAAGCTCAAATGCACGGGCGAACAGATGTAGGGTGGGCGCTAGTTCATTCGTTTCATTCGCTCCACCCACGCTTGTTTCACTGAAGAACATTTTCATACACACACAAGGGTGAGCCAAAAAGTAACTGAAACCAGCGAGCGGCCGGTCATAAATGCTGCAAAACCGCAACGCGATCCAGCCCCATTGGTTCCAGGGCTTTGGATGTTTTTAACAAACATTTGCCAAACATTTGCGCCATTTTCGCTTTCGAACGGGCACCGGAATGAGTCGCCCCGTCACCCGGGTGCTCGAGGGTCAATCGTTGGATCGTTGGAAACTTTGACCGGGTCACCGTTCGCCTACGGTGTGGGACCCGGAAACCCCACTACTTGAGACCACCACGAACCGGAACGGGTAGAGATGCGCCAAGTTGTTGATCGGTTTCTATGCAAATATCCGCACTTGTGCGATTTATGGAAAATTCATTTCCCGTGTCCGTGTGCGGTGGTGGGAGGAGACGTCAGGGTGTTGAGAAAAATCTGTTCCCACCCAGGCTGCGCTGAGCACCGGCCAGGACCCGGGCAGTGGTAGTGCACCGAACCCCATTCCGGATGCGTCCATGAAGTTGGCGAACATATTTGCCGGGTTTTCGTGTGCTTGTTTGATTAACTTTTGCGGTTCATGAAAAACGGCGCACAAGGAGTGGGTGTGGGTGGGTGGCTGAGGGGGCGTATTTTGTTGCGGTTGTTGTGTTTTGGTTGCAATCCTTCTCCCGCTGGCTGGTGACACACCGGACGTGGGCGTTCGGTGCGAGTGCCTCGCAGTAAACCTTTTTGCGTGCGAGTTGGCGAAGGAAAGTTTCGCAAGCTCGTTTCCGTTGTTTTGCGGTGTTTATGAAGCATTTGAAGGGATAATGGGTTCGAGAAGGGCACAGCGATCTCCCTTCGGTGGTAGGAAAGTGAAGCAAAAAACGGCGAGCTTGCGACGGGGCCAAGGTTTGTGTCGATGACAGGCCGGGGATTTGGTTTGGTTGGTCGAGATTTGAGGAAGCTGTTTGCGAGTTGATCGTTCGTAGGAAGAAATTTCCGAAGTACAGCGTGATGGGTTTCGGATGTGCTCGGGATCGGAAGGATGAAGAATGTGACTGTTTGCAAAGTGAGTGTGGTAGTTTCCACTTACATGACCGCATGTAGATTAATACCGGGCATACATTTAACTGCTCTAAATATAATCAACACGTTCGAGCTTGGAACCTCCTATTCGGCAAAAGTGGTTGTTATTTCCAACAAATCGATCTCGTACGGAAATCGCAACGGTGTCTCGTTTTTTTTGAACTGCAGAGCGCTTGCTTCCGCGATGCTTTCCCTTTGCCAAAGCTCGAGCAAATTATCGCTTTTCAGCAATTTGCAAAGTTACCCAGGCCTTGATTCCATCGATCAGACGGCGGGTACCAACTACTTTGCACGGAATGCGCGCAACCTAGACGCTGTTGATGAAGCAATCGCTAAACTTTGCGTAATGCGATTGGCTTGCAATTTTCGGGGTAAATTTAATATAAACTTAGATTGAAAACTAAGCCGCTTGGTTTGCATCCTTCGCATGGTCGCGCCGGTGCGTTGGTTCCAGGATTGGCGAATGACGTAAATGCAAGGGTGAGTGGTTCTAGGGATAAGGAAGATGGAGTGTAGTAGTAGGATGAAGTAAATTAACTCCGCAACTCACATCCTGAAGGAAACGGATCGAAGGCCTTCGTTGTGATAGTTGATTCGATATTGAATTGAAGCGTCCCTTATCGTGAGGAATGTTTCCCATGAAATAAGATGGAAGTTATGTGTACTAGGATTAAAATTCCTATGAAAAGGACTTTGGTTGCGATACTGAACGTGTCACAAAACAGAAAAAAAATCCTTGAAATGTTCACGGATCATGCGGGGAAGAAAATGTATTTAAAATGCTCGAGAAGCTGGAAATGTTCCAACATCCACCCTGGGAAGCACTCGAAGAATCAGCACAAAGCAAGTGAATGCATCACACCGGCCGCAGCGACCAGCGTCTCATTACCGATCGGCTTCCGTTTTACCGTTCGCGTGTGCCAGGATCGTTCATTACGCGAGGCCCAGCTTCCGAGTCCCCCAGGAGGCAGCACGCGAACCTGGTGCGCTGTAACACGGGCGAAGTTGGTTCTTAATTTTCGCTCCAATTAGCTCACCAGGATCCGTGTGCCGTGAACTGTCAGGAGATTAATTTATTATATACACACGCACACACACACACACACACACACACACTCTTACATGCCCACCAACACATACACACATACGAAGTGGCGGGAGCACGCGAAACTTTAGACAGATTTATTATGCAGTTCCTGGTGCGACTCCTGGTGCGGGAGTCTGGGTTAGTTTGTGACTAACGAACGCGGTCTGTTTGCGAGGCCATCACGGTTGGCAGCAGTACATTTGGTGCTTGAGAAATCTGTGCCGCAGGCAAGACCGTCCTGGGTGGTTTGGTACAGGACGAATGGTTGATTTTGAGAAACGAGCCCCATCACCGATCACCGGTAGTGTTGTTTTACACACGAACAAATGTTTAACGTAATCTGTGGTTTAAACAAGCTCACTTTCAGTCACGTTTGGCGAAGTAAAGACTACAGTTTTCCATGGCTTGCTATTGGTTCTAGAAATGAATAAGGGATTCAAAGGATATGATTGTATGAACTTTAACGAATGTCGTCACATGTATTTCCCCAATAGCTCCTTAAAATTGTAAGTAAATATTTATCTAAAACGATTTCCCTCAATCGAGAGAGTACAAACTATTTTAAAATAGAGCCAAATAGAGTTAAAGAACATTCAAAAATTAACACTGATAGTTGTACAGGACGATCCATGGCCTCCTTTGTTTTTGTTCTTTGACGAAAGACGCCCTTTAGCTTCGCTGTTAAAAGGATTTCACACAGCATGCTTCCTTAATGAAGCCTAAACACAACCAAGTTAGCTCTCATTCGGTTTGAAGAAAGCGTAAACAGTCACCGGAATCTGCACGGGTTAAATTGATAAAAGCTCAACAAAAAAAAACTCACATCACTCGTCGACCCAATCCCGTTGCCAGGGGTAACGTTTGAGTTGATGCGACAATGGGTGACGAAAACACGATGAAGACATAGATCAATTTCCCATTTGTATCGTGTTTACTTATGCTCGTACCCGACTCGGGACCAAAGACGTTACAGTTGAAACGTGGCGTGCAGTAAAAAGGGAATCTGGGGTTGGGACCGGGATTCAGAGGGAAAAACACACAAGCACACATTCACCGAGTCCACAAGAAACATGCTACCGAGCGCCCGGGTGCCTGAGCTTCTTTTCAATTTCGTTCGGCAGCAGGTCTACTGCCAGGCTCTGCTCCTGACGGATCCCTCGTGCCATGGGGATGCAACCGTGCCGTTAAAAAGCTCCTTCAATCGTTCGGGCAGGCGAGGCCGATGGCGACGGATGGCTTGAGCTTAAAATCACGTTCCGCAAACAGGCGATGCCGAATGTTGCTTTGGGGAACATTTCCGCCAGTAATCCGTTTGACAAATAAAAGCACTTTGTCGTCTCTGCCGGTGCCACCGAAAAGGGGGCCGACGGCCTTCGAGGTTACATCCGGGTTGTGAGCTCGTGGTTGGTTTTTGCCAGGAAAAAGGGACGCATGGGTGCATGGGTATTATGATAAATCGAGTTGCACGTTTCTATTTCCAGCTGACTCCTTGCTTGGTTGATGAACCGAGCGAAAGAGATTTAAATGTGAAAGAAACTCAACTCCAGCTTCCCGAGCAGCGCTCTGCAGGCGTTCCGGGATGTGCGGTGGGCATAAAGTTGCATTGAAAAGACACCCCAAATTGTCTTCGCCGTGTTTCGTGGAAGTTTGTTTAATTATCGAAAGGCGTGCGCGTGCCCGATAAAAACCGGCCCAAATACGGGCCAGGTTGCCTGCAGCCGAATGCATATTAATGAGACGTTGGCATCTAGACATTCGCACCAGTTCGTCACTCGGTGTGGCGGAAGCTCGCACAAAATTCGGCAAAGTTGCATTCGCTGCTGTGCGGCCAACGGATGCGTCACAGCCTCGGTGAAGTTTTTTTTTGCATTCGTTCGTTCTTTCACTTTTTCTGCATAAGTAGGATTTATTCCGGGGAGGCGAAACTTCGTTAGCACGTCTTCAAGCCGGTGAGCTCGAAAGCAACGAGTTGCGTGTGACGCTCCTTTTTTTCTTTTCTCTCTCTCTCTCTCTCTCTCTCTCTCTCCCTGAACTCGTGCTGTTGCTTGTACGCTTTCAACGCGCCACCGGAATTAATACTTGCATCAAAATGCAAATGCCGCGCCCGCGAGCACCGTACGCCGGAAGGGATTTTCGAGGCGGTGGGAAGAATTTAGTTTTCCTTTTCCACCTCCGCACGGAGAACTTTTTAATTCCTTTCGAATTGGGCCAGGATGAGGGATTTCATCCGGCAAGCCACTTCTCGTTCGATTCGTTCCACTTTTCGGGGGAAACGGAGGCTTCCAGACTTTGCAGCTTCCCGGGGGGAGGGTGGCTTTTTTTTCGGCCTTTTTTGAGTTTTGTTTGTCGGATTCCGCACTCCGGAAACTCAAACATCGCCACTGTTTCGTTCCATTTAACTTCTGCCCACCGTAGTGGAAGACAAACGAAAGCTCGAGCTTGAAAACAAACACACCCACACACACCCACATCCGCATACACGGCCAGCGAGATGGATTCTATTCTTTTAACCCATTTCTTTTCTTTCTCTTTATTCTCTTTTTTCTTTTTTTGCAACAGCCGCAACCGAACCAAGCGATGTCGCTCGATCTCGCCGGAAGAAAGCTCCACTAGCCGGAGTTATTAGTGCGAGCTCGAGCTGGCCAGCCTGAAATGGACCGGTGTGAACGGAATCACGTGCCTCACCCGTTACCCGACCGATGGTGGTGGAAACTTTGACGGTGAAAACTCCAACATCCCCGCTGGGCACCAGACGAATCGTTCGAACCCGCTAAGCGAATGGTTTAACTTTTCGGGGTTCGATTTTTTGCTCTAATTGCGAAGCATTTCAGCTTTTCGACTGGCCGCATTGCGGGAGTGACCCTGCCGAGTGCATGTGTGTATGTGTGTCGGGATGTGTGTGCGCGTTGTCGATTTACCCGCCGATGTTGGTGATTTTGCTGTGCATTACTTCCCGCGCGAGTGAGTGATGGTGAAGAGCGAAACACAAAAGCAGCAAGAAACCAGCATAAAGTGCCAATCAGTCAGTGGCTGGATGCAGAGTCGCCCGTTTAGTGCTAGCAGCAGTGCAGACGTGAAGGAAAGTGCAGAAGGGCGAAGAAAAAACGAAGAAGAACGAACGAACGTGCCAACCGGGCCAGTTGAATAATTGATTTCACCGTAGAATAAAGCCCGACCGTGTGGTGGTGGGTGGTTGGTGTTGAAAAGCAGCAGCAGGAAATGCCTGAAGAAGCATGCCAGTGTTGCGCGAGCAAAGCACAATTGGCGTTTGCTCTAGCCGGTCGGGCTCGGTGGAAATCTTTCGCGTTCCGGCCAGCGATTGATAACATTTAAAATTCCATAAATAAACTAGCTGCTGCGAGGAGACACCCCGAGAGTGTGTGCGAGCAGAAAAGAAGCAGAATACGGTTGAAACATTGAGTGTGACCTCGCGGGCACTGGCACCGGGGGCCATGTCGTGTGAAGGTGATCGCCGTTCAGCGCCCTCCCGTTTGACGCGTGTTTGCCACCTGTGCCACCGACGCAACAATGCAAACGTGCACCCGTGAAGTGTAGCGACCTACGGCGAGCAGAGTAGTGCGAGTAGTTCACGACGTATTAAGGACGACAACCAGCGGGTGGCTTCAGGAAGTCCCAGCGTTGGGGAACTGGTGTGTGTGTGTGGGGCGGTTTTTGAAGGAGATTTTGCAACAGAACACCGGCTTTCGTCTATGCCGTTGGCGGGCGCATCTCAACAATAATGGATGTACGCGGGCTCGCCCAGGGCATCCTGCTGCTGCACATTCTGAAGGGTAAGTCAATTATCGTTCTTGCTGAAAATCGGTTCGTTGCTGGGATCCAGCAAGTGGGTACGGGATGATGGGAAGAAAATGGGAAATTTTTTTCCCCCCAGCTTCCGTTTGAAGTTCAACCAAAACGCCGTCGTGTTAGTGTGAGGTGGCGCTGAAGCTTCGAAAGAACCAACGATGCTCGGTAGCAATCGACTCCCCGTGGCTATCGGTGGAATTTTCGAATCAATCGTTTAATTAGTGTGCGAAAGAAAAATGCTACCCCTTTAGCTCGACGGGTTGGAGCCCATCGCCACTGGCGAACGGTTGTGGAACGTGCCGTGGTTGGCGTGGAAAAGAATTTAATGAAGAAATTCCTCCCCGGCAGCTGTTCATGCCGGCAAAAATGAAGATCGAATATTCCCCCCCACCAGTAAGGCGGATGGGAATCGAATGGAATTTTATCGATATCGGTGCGAAAGAATTGAATGCATCTTACCGTGGGAGTATGGGTGGGTGGTTAGTTTGAGCTTGGTTGACAGGAAAGAACGCGCCCACTGTTCGTTCGAACGTCAGATGCAGACCGCATGGCAAGAGCAGCTTTCGTAGCTCGTTTGCGTAGAAAACCGCAATGCAGAATGAGCTGTCTAATTTTCAAAGCACAGCCCCCAATAAGCATTGGAAAAGTGTGCAAACTTTTAAGCGTCCCCTGACGCGGGTTTTTGGTGAATTATTAATCCTTGGATCAGGCGGCTGCCATTTCGGGCCGTCAATTAGCATCGTCGCCATCGTGCTGATCACTGTGCCGTTCGCTCGCAAGCACACGATCCCGTCCAATTAGTCTCAGCGCTCGTGAACGGCTCGAAGCTAATGCAAATTTCAACCATGACAACGAATGGCCTAGCCGAGGGATTCCCCGGCGTTTCTCAATGGACGTTAATTCACTGCGATTTCAGCGCGTGGGCCCAGTAAAACTCTTTGCAAGTTGTCCCCGTACGGTTTGGCGAAATGTAATGTCAAATAAATTACCCAAAAGCCGAACCATCTTCCTGCATCGTCCTGTGTTGCGTATTTGCATGCGCCTTCCAAGACGACGGGTTTGCCAGCCTCATTTACATGGAAACCGTCGGTGTACGGAGACACAATTGAGTTAATTTTCGTCCCGCTTTCCGGGAGTGCCCCTCCCAAAGAATGGTGATATTTATTCGTCGAGGTGCGTTGGTCTTTTCATTTTCCCACTTCCCACTGCCTTTTTTTTCGTTCGAGAAGTGAACCACCAGGCGTCTCCATTCTGCTACCACCGAGGCGAAAAAGTTCAACCACCAGGCGTCTCCATTTCGGGCATTCTTTTTTTTCTTCTTTTTCGCGTGGCACCCGCAGTTGTTCCGGACATTTAGACGGCACCTTTGCTGTATCATGGTGCTTCGAATTTTTTTTTAACTTCTTCCTTTTTTTTTGCGTGTACTCTACCAAAAGTTCGTCTTCGCCAGGTTTTTGGTTGTTATAATTTACACGAAATAAAACCGACTCCAATCGCGCTTGTTTACGCAACGTCGTCGACCTGGGGCGGGGGTGTGCAAAAGTTAGCTTACCGCGTGCGCGGAATTTATTTGCTCACCGTCTCGGGAGAATCGCGATGGATGGAAACGTGAATGAGGCGGGTTGATTTATTCTTTCACCCAACAACAAATTGCTTCGTCAAATCCGTCATTCAACCCCGGGGTGGAACTGGCGCAACTGGCCACCTCGGGGTAGGATGAGACCGCATGATGGAAGTTAATGTGAGAAAAGTGACTCCCTTCTTCGGGGGGTTGGTACGAAGGGAGTGCAGTGGGATGAAAGAAAGATTGGTCGAGAACACCCGCGTGCGAATCAATGACACCCTGGGTGAACGATTTTCGCGTGTGAACCATTCGTATGCCAACCGATTTCGGGTGGGGGCGGCCGTCAAATCGGCGTTATTGAGGAAAACAGCAGGCAAAACAGCCTCGAGAGGCGATTCCGGTGATTCAAATCAACAGCTCGGCAACCCCACTCCCATACTTCCCACGCCATTTGCACCCGATTCGGGTTCGAGAAACGAGAAAATAATACCATCAATAGGGCGCACCGAAAGTGAAACAGCATCCCCTTCGACTGCACGGTAAAACCCCGTGAAACGTAGAGCATGGAACGGAGGGAGCCCCAGAATGGTTGAGAAATGTATGTGTGGTTGTGAAGAAAACCTCGTGGTGCTTTTGATTCCGGAAATCCAGACGGCAAAAGATTGTGTCATGAAGTTAACCGTCCCCGGCCACCAGAGCGGGAAACTTTTTTCATTTCAATCATTTCCGTTGGATTCTCTCGACGTTTCGCTTCGCTCGCCACCTTCCTGGGTTTCGCTCCCACCCACTACGATGGATTCGGTTGGTTTTGCGGATTTCGGTTTCACTCGTACGTCACCACCGCATCCTTTTGCGGGGTCCTCGGACTCGATCGTGGTCGCAAAGGGGAGCTAAAGGAGCAAAAAAAAAAACACACCGCACACGCATTAGAAATGAGAGAAAGTTCCTAATTTGACAGCGGGAAGCGACCGCTCACTTCCCGGTTCCGGTTCTTCCTCCCGGTCGAAACAGGGTGGTGGTTTCTGTGGGTAGAGTAAGTTCCGGGTGTATGTGTGTTGTGCGGGTACAAATTGGCAGGCACGGTCGGTTTTTGGGGTGGGTCGAGAGCCTCGGTTTTGCCAGAACTTTGCCCAACCGACACCTGAACGCTTGACAGTTCCGCCTGGGGTTTGTTGGTGGTGAACACGGAAAGCGTTTCAACATGTTCCGGTCCCGCTGCCCGGTGCCGTTTGTGCCGTTCGTGACGGATCTTGACGGAGTATTTAAAAAAGCAAAACGCGCTCAATACCGTCCGGTCGTTGTCGATGCCGGACCGACCCCAGAGAGCCGAGGATTTGGTGGGCGCGAATGGAAAAGTCGAAAACAGCCCCGTCATGCTGTTGCGAGGCCGAACAGGGAACGTCATAACGTCGGAAATTGTTTTGTGATTTCCGATTTCCGTTCTACCTGGCCATGGGTGGCTCTACCTGCAATCGTTTTGCCAGAGCTTTAGCATTCGATTCGTTCTCATGTGCTTTTGTTTTCAATGCAGAGTATTATCGTAGCTGTTCAAGGTTGCTAAATCATGCAAGCCTTTTTTTTTCGAGATCGATACGCTTCATGGTTCGATCCACGTGTGTTTCTCTATCGTATGGGAGAAAAAAGGTGAGTTTTTAATCTATTTCCGTAAACTGAAACACGCTTCAAGGGCACACCACGAGCGGGTATATTAAAACGCTCAATTGATGGTATTTAGCAACAGCGCCACCGACGTATCTCGGGCTTTGCCCCAAAAGATTAACTGGAAAGTTGGTCCTGGGTCTTTTATCTCACCAGCGCCTGAAGTATGTCGACAGCGATCGGTCTCCTTCCACCCGACCGAAAGGAATACCTTACGGTCGCTGGGTGTACCGTGGGGCCGGTTCCACCGGGCGGCTCCGTTCCCATGTGCGCTCGGAGTGAGATAAAGAAAATTGGATTTTCCATAAGCACAACCGCATTGGCAGCAGTACCGCGGCAGGCAACAGCGCCATCAGGTGGGAAGATGGATTGCCTTGCCGGCGTACCGCGAAAGTGGGCGTTGCGAGAGGCTGCTGCCAGGGCCGGAGCGAAGGATGAAGTTTAAAAACTTCGCAACGAAAATATGCGCCACCATGAGCCCCGGACCCGGGTCGGACGTCAGCAGTTTTTCTCCGCTGCTCCGCGTTCGAGTTGGTTGGTTTTTCTTCTGAACGCTTCTCCGGAGGTTGGAGCTACGATACTTGCTTCTTTTTTTCGCACCATCCATTCTTCTTCGCGGAATGAGCTGAGGAAGATTTAAAACTCAGAAAATACAGCAGCAGGTGGAAATCCTGCGGCTCGTTGGACGGGCCAATGCAGGACGAGCGGCTCCGGAGTTTTCCATATACACCGAGCAACTCTTTGCATCCCATCAGCGCACCCTGCTGGAAGAGATTACTTTATTTTAAATCAATTTTCTTATGCAACACCGGTAGCAGCACCGGTGCGGCGGGTGGGAGATTTATGCTACCGAATGTTGCTCTTATCCAACCCGACGCCCGGAGGGAAGCGAAATGAAGAACGAATAAGCTTATTCGCCGCCCCGGCAGCTTGAAGTGAATTGTTCTGACATAAACGGGTGTTAAGCATTTGAGCTGCATGTACGAAGTGATGCTAAAGATTTATGTTGCTGTTACATTTCAGCTACTATACTGGGCTTATTACAGCACATTTTATTTACTAAATATCTATTCTCTATCTTCTCTCAATACCGTCAATTTCGAACACGCATGAAAGCTCTCGGAATGTTACACGATTGCATAACCATCAGGCGCAGCTTTCTTGTGTGCTTTTGTGTACACGCAGTACGTCGTAACATGTTTGTTCACAAAAAAATCTATCTATATTTAGCATACGTTTTAAGTCCGCTTTTGTTTTGTGCCAAACAACCCGTCTCACACTCAATCTGCTTCTTGTTTGTTGACGTCCAACTCAGTCAATTGTAAATCCGGCTGCTACCGTCCGGAAGTTTGCAGGTTGCTGATCAACAAACTGACAAAAACTGCGAGATACGTTAACGGAAAATCTCCTCCTTGTCGATCCTTGCTCACCCACCCGCACTCTCTCGTGCTTCGTACCCACTCCCATCGTGACAGATGTGGGTCGGGACTAGGGCAAATATTGCTTTCTACGCCTTCGCCACACGTTCGGTTGATACAACCGATGATTAAACGCTGCAGGGAGTCTTAGAGCCGCTTTCTTCCGAAGGTGGCGTTCCTCGCGTGCGATGAGCCAAAACGGTTTTCCCCCAGCTGTTTGTAACACTCTGCACAAAGAGGGGTGCGTGAAGCCGTACGGTGGGATTTGTTGGGATATTTGTAACGGCAAATAAGGCAAAAGGCACTGGAAGCCGGTAGATTTTGTGGGTTTAGAAAACTTCCACCCTCCGGGTGAACCCGGCAAACGGTAGCGATGCCTGCGAATGGTTGCTCGCCTTTCAAATGCCTTCGATCGAACTTGCGAAGGCCGGCAGCAGCAACACGATACTTATTTTCCAGTTGACGTAGGAGGCAAGATTATAAAACAGAACGTGTCAGTTTATCTTGCGTTATTTATGAGTGAGCAACGAGCGGCCCGGTTCGATCTCGGTTCGGCCACCGGGAAAGTGATGCGGCTGTGACCTTTACATTTATGGATCAGCCGGTCGTAAATCCGAGTCCAGTCGAACTCGTCCGGGCAGGCAGGCCCAGGTTCGTCAGCATCGTCAGTGTTTGGGCCTGTGGGCTGCTGGACAAGGCGAAACGGACACAAACGAAACACACGGACGATGCTCGTGCACATAAGTACTCGGCCGGTGAGCTTTACACCCGTGTTTCGTTCTAATCGCACCAAAGCCTCACACTAGCCTGGGGTGGGCTGAGAATCTAGGATTTTTTTTGCACCATACGCTTCCCTGCCGTATGTGCAATGAATATTCATTACGTACGGTAGAGTATGTATTCTCGCTCTAGAGGCCTTGGAAGCCTGTCAGCTTATGTCGTTTTTATCGCTATCGATTCGGCCAGGATTTATGCAACGACGACGATCAACTGTACGCCGAGGCGGGCAGCATGCTGTGCCGGTACTCAGATTGCGCCCTGGAAGAAACGAATCAAACTGAATCGATTGGATTGGAGCAGAGAAATGCGCCTCATTATCGAAGGTGGAACTGATCTCCGGGCAAAGAGATTCATGTGCTATGCATTATCGATGGCAGGCGAGCAATATTACGTTGCATTTATCCGGATAGATGGCTGTACGATGATTGGATGTAGATCGACGGAAGACCGAAGGACGTGAAAGGATATTGCGTGTGTTTATCATCTCAAACTCATTTACTTATAGTAACACATTCACAACTACGAGGAAGCATATACAATGCAATGGAAGTACCAGTTTTAAATGAATATTTATTTCGTTTTTACTCAATGCTGCCTGAAACAGCAAGAGGATGTTTTCCCATCCATTTGAAAGTGCAATCTAATATCCTTTGTCGGGAATGCCGTTTCGAAAAGCATGCCGTTATCCTGAAACAAACCCTTCAGCGCCAGAAACACGCTCCAGAAATCTTCATTTCACGTTCGCAACGTGCATGTGCCAAGTTGCAAAAGTAATTTTCGAATAGCTCGAGTGCATTGCGAGTGCTTCACATTCAGTCCGCTGCAATTTTCCTGCAACGTGAGGCGCGCTCAATTGCAACCAAAATTCATTGTGCTTGCCATCGCTTGCTGGGTCGAGTTTGATTTTAATTCCGAATATCATTCGGAGCCACCCGTTCCCATTTCAGCTCGGTTGCGTTTGCGGTTGGAGATTTCTCAGATCTTGGCACGCCGGTGTTGGTGTTGCGTTCGCTTTGGTCTAAAAAAAAAACGGGTGGTAGAATTTTGCAAGCGCATCAGATCTCTTTTTGCGTTTGTGTATGTGTTCATGGTGCTTTTCGTAGAAGGACCATACGAGAATCTTGTTCATATCCTCCCACGGCAGGGTAGTGTTCGGAAAGGGTACAGCTCAGCGGTGAGTACGGTGTCTGTTTGTGACTGTGCGTAAATAATAAATTTTTGGGAATTTTATTCGCCCGGCTTGTTGCAGCTCACCTGCAACCGACAGGCCGGTTGAGATGGTGCTGGAATGGAATCCCAGGCAACCGGGCGGTCGGTTCTACAGCGAGCAAATATATTATAAATTCGTAATGCTCTCCGATTATGTATGGTTATTTACTTGCACGAGCTTTCCGTGAAGGGTGGCTTTCTCTGGACACCTTTAGTAGAGCAACTCGGAAAATAGCTTACTCGGAACGATTTTATGGAACGCTGCGTTACACGTTATTGTAAAAGGGCTGTTTGCTTTTCAAGTACGCGCCTTTGTCGGTCACTTTAAAACATAAATTAATAAAAGCCACAGTAAATAATACTTCTAGCAGTGCAGCCATTTCTTACCGTCACAAACTGACCACATGAAACGAACTGGGTGGCGTGCTACCGGAAGCAGACCAAGCAACGCAAGCTTACTGGTTAATCCCACCTCATTAGAGACTCCACCCGAGTCCGGTCATAATCACCACCGGGGCGTCCATTTCCCCTAGTGGTAGGGCTTTCGAAGCGCCCGACGGCAGCACGTTGGTCGTAAAATTGTCTTCTGATTTATGGTGAAATAAAAAACAAATTATGACGACGCTTATCAGCTTTTTCCGCTTCCCAAATTAACTGCCATTGTTGGATGGAATTGTCCGAACTGTTCCAAAGTCCATCAAAATGCCCATCAAAGTCCGAACTCACAAATTAGGAGGGACACTTTCTTTGCCGGCGACAGCGGGTGGGTAACGTAAAAAGCGAAAATATTGAACTGTTTTTTATTGTACCAGTTCCGAAAATAGCTATCGGATGGGCATTTTCACGACAAGCGCATTTCATCTGCCTTTAAAACGATGGAACATTAAGTGCGCTTTATATAAGCAAATTCGTATAGTTAGCTTAGGCTAGATTCTTGCGTTTACCTTATCGTACAAAGACCACGTGTTATCTAGTAAAACGGTGTCTTGTAATTCAAAAAGGGTAATTTTGGTTACATTATACAATGAGTTCCTTTTGTCCACTGATTGTAATAGATTTCCTTGTTTTTTTTTTAGAACGCATTAATAAAAAACTCCTATTGGAAACGCAGCGCATGGTGTTTCGGTCTTTTTTTAGCTGTTTTTTGGTGCGAAAGCACACACCGGTGCCCAAGGCAGCCACATAAGCAAAGCAAACATTAATTTGATGTAAGATAAATGAGAAAGATAAACGGGAAGTGCATATCCCGGGCCACCGGGCCGCATTTTGGCACGTGTCGTGTGCTGATATGTCACCGTGTGCCGGCGCACTATCAGCACTTCCAACATCTCATATCGTGCATCTTCAAGATAGAACTGGCGCGGCCCTTGACGTGGCCCGAAAGAGGTTGAGTGACTGCTGTGCCCTGTGTGCCGGTGGTACCGTGTATGCGATGAAGCCGTCTTTCAGACGCTCGTCGCATGGCTACGATCAGCTGCCATCGAAACACTTGGGCGCAACAGAGTACCATCCACGCGGTGACGGGTTTAAATATTCCGGTGAACCGCTTGTTACGGAGGGTGGTTTGTTTCGAGTGTTGGTTTTATTTTCAACAGGGGAAGAGTCCTTCCGTAGAATAAAAAGGAACAAAAAAATAAGGAAGTAACGTGCTTCATTCACGCGTTGACAGCTGACGTGTACTTCGCAAATTGCAGTGGGCCAGGTGGCATGAGCAGTTAGTCAAGCGGTGTGAGGAAATGCTGAAAAATCATCACCTGAAACGCAAACCATAATTAGTTGGATGTGTAAAGGAATAAACATAGTTGTTCGGATAAAAAAATCTGAGCAAAAACGAACGCAAATTGTGATAGCCCAATATATAAGGTAATAATATATATAGAGAAATATTGTAGTTGAACATAACTAAATTTGAAAAATTGTATGTGTAACATTTTAAAACAAACGCAATAATAGCTTTAAAAAAAATGTTAGGACTCCATGAAGAGCTCAATTTCTATATTTTTAAAGGAGCCGATTATACAATTTTCATTAAGCGATGAAAAAGAGAATAGAAATTTCCCGTTATACTGAAGCAAACTTCTGCGTAAGCTATCCAATCATGACTTCTGAATTCGTACAACACCCTGCAAACAAACGGCTTCCATTTGAAATATGCATGCACATTCCACAAACAAGCAGCAATTTTCGCCGCACAGTAAAACGATGAAGACATTGTAATGCAATTGTGCATACGCTCCTTCCTGTAAGTGCGCATAATTTAAGCTAATAAATTTCGTTCGACGAAACCCAATGCACGGGAAAGGACTCGGAGGGGAAAATATGAACCGTGTACCATCGGCCGTTAAATGATAAGTGTTCGTGTTTGCCCAACCGTAGCACAATGGGTCGTGTTGTACAATATCTCGACCCATTTGACCCTCCCCCGGTGCACGGATGTTTCTGCAATTTATTGCCGGCAGGCCGGTGCGAACGTAAGCGCTTTGCTATCGCTAGCATAATGCAGATATTTGCATTATAGATGCCCCGATCAATAAGACACACTAGCTCTGGCAGCGGGGGATAAATTAGAGCGGCTGTTCGCAAGGTTCGCCATCTTCGGCTCATCGGTTCATCACTCTTCTGCTCCGGTGGAAAAGGTTACACACAATCAATACATCGAGCCGGCAACGAGCATGGGTTTCTTTCGGAACATGACCCCACAATGAACCCGGGCAGCTTCCAACCGGGAGTGTGCGGAAATTTATGACTGCCGGTATCGCAATTCCCACACGAAATGGCTCCACTTCCAGAAATCAATTTGGAAGCCAACCAGAACACGAGCGCTTCCTTCCTGCGCTGAATTACATGAGCACGGGGACATGATTTTCCAATATTCTAAGGAGCTCGGTTTCGTTAATTATGCTAGCCGTTCTGCTCGGTGGAGGCTTCTCTTTCTCTCTCTCCTTCTCTCTTATTCCCATTTCCGGTGAAATGTCACTCAGCATTGATTGGATCGTGTCTCAAAAGGCTTTATCACGAGTGACAGATGTCAACGTTATTAACGTCACGCTTCGTAAGGAGGGAGCCTTGGTGGTCGATCGTTTTGCTACAATTAGGCACCAGCGGGCGGTGTTCTGTTCTAATGCAATTATTGTCTAAGACCTCAGCTTTGAGCCGATGACAGATTTTAAGCCGGAAAGTGCGCTCGCGGGACACATTGCGTAAGCTTTCGTTCGTTCGAAGCTACACAAACTGTGGCACAATTAAATAACCATTTTCCGCTGCCGGAAAACTTTCAAAATTACATCAATAAACAATGTCACCTGCGTATAACATAGAAAATAGAGATAAGGTTTTTTTTATTATTTTATGCACAAAACATACGCACGAGTGCACGAATGGAAGCACGGCAGTTGGAAAACATTTTATCTCTGGCTTTACTGGCTGCATTTGGTGGCGCAAAAATAAATATGAAAAAATAAACAGCTCACTTTTCCAGCTTTCCAGTGCTAAATAGATTAAGCGCTGATATACTGCGCACGTTGCCATGGCAGCGCGTGCATGCATAATGTGGTTGCCTGCCATTTTTGCTGCTCCGTTCGCAGGAGGCAGCATGAAAAAAATGTCAACCTTCCATTTCGTTGCGCGGAACTTATTGCATCGTTTGCATCGCGCTCTGTGGCATTTCTGGCGGTAGCAAAATATGCAGCAATACTCCGCCGGGAAGCTGTTTGGACGGGCGCTTGAGAAAATAGAAAATGCACCCAGTCACCGTGCAGTGCCAGGGCCAAAACGATCGCTACCTCACACGGGCCCACGCGAAATAAATAAAATCCAACGACGTATCAAAACTAGCCGGTCCACTTTGTGCCCGAGCCGGGAATGGGAAACTTTTTGCTCCCATTCGCGAATGTTTATGTCGCTCTCGGGGCGTTAATATTATTTTTCTCCAGTTGCCATCGCACCGGATGCCGGGCTGTGAAAATAAGGCCACATGCGAGGTAAAATGAAATAAAAATATCAACCCCACCGTACCCTCGTCGTGCGCAATCCATCAGATAATCACATTTCTGGCCCACTCGGTTGAGAGAAATAATTTCTTGCATAGCTTCCCTTTTTTGTTTGTTTGCAGCTGCATATTTATGTTTGCCCGTCACTACGGCGGTTGGCTGATTGTTATTTGTGTCGAAATAAAATAAACTCATACCCCTGAAAACTCAAAGCATATGCAACGTCGCAGCGCACTGTTTCGGCGGATCGGTGCTCATTTTTATTCCAATTTTTCTCGATATAAATATGTCATCATCTTCAACCCAACGAGTTCACCCCCAAGAGTAGCGAAGAAAACTCGTATCGTGCCGCACTAAGGCTCAATCTGTGCATTGCCGAGACGGCGCAGCCAGAAGATAGAAGAAGCAAGAAGGAAAAAATAAATCGACAGAACACATAATCATATTCAAATACAAGCAACACACTAGATGCAAATCGCAAATTAAACATCGAGCAACGATGTTCCCACCAGCTCCAAGCCAGCACGTGCCGGCGCAAATGTCGGTTTGATTTCGTACGTGCACTCGGCTGGAAACACTTCAAACGTTGTTCGCGTTTCTTTTTTTTTTACTCCATCTCTCGCAGGCCCGGCCCTATGATGGCTCGGGAAAAACAGTAATCCAAACATTATCATAATTTATAGTGAAAATTGTGTTTGGTCTTTTTCGTCCTCGTCCTTGCTGGTGCGCGGGAACGGGTGCCGAGCAAAAGTTGCCAACGAAAGGAAGGAGAAAAAAGAAATGGGAGCGAAAGGAAGGCAAAGTAAGTTCACGCTGTGTACATTGGAACGGCTCGGTATCATACGAGACGCGGGCCATAGAAAGCCGGGCGGAGAATTTACAAAAACAAGCGCTTCAAACTTAAACAGACTCGACGGAACGCAAACTTTCCTCTTACTTAGCTGGGAACGGTGAGGCGAAGCGCTTGCAAAAATGGAATAAAACACGCCGAATGCTCGGAAAATGCTGCCGAATGGCGGATGGACGTTTCGGTGCGGGAGTAGATGAATGTTTCATCGCCCACAACTTGCTCCTCTGCCGAGTGTGTCGCGCCGGCGTTCTCCGTGTGCTTGTGCCACGGAAAACTAGGCTCCCGAACTGAACACGGGAAGTATGCTCGCTAAATATGGTTATGTGGCTCACAGGCGAGCCATGGCCGGAAAAGCCACTGAAAAGCGGAGCATACGAAATGAAGTACGTACACACGGGCCGCTTCGTTCACTTTGAAAACAAGGATCTTTCGGCTGCCACAAGCGGATAAAGCGGAATGGCTTAGTGAATCGGGAAGCAGATGGTTTGTGTGATGTGCTCTTTTTTTCGGAAGGAGAGATGAAAAACAATCACCAACGAAAGATCGCATGACAGCGGTTCGGGTTGTGGAAAATGAGTAAATCCTTTGTGATGATTTTATTTGATTCGATAAAGGCAACGATATGAGAATGATATGCTGATTGTTTATTTTGAAACTGAAGCATGGCATACTAATTTATTATTCAGTGTAAAAATTATACAACAAGACACGATCGAATATTTTGATTGGCTTAGTTTGACTATTTTTCTTTTACATCAATAACACTTTTATTCTGAAAGATCCTCTTATCTCCGCTTGTTCAGCATCCATATACCATTGGCATGCTCAATTCAGATCGTTGCCAAGAAAGGTGTCCTCTACTACGCGATCGAGCGGAAAAACAAATCCATTCCCCGTTTTATAGCCACCCATTTCGCCCTTTCGGTCCACCCCATGTGTCCCGACCGGCCATGAGTTCTTCCTGGACCGATTTCGGTATATTACGTTTGATCAGATTGATTCGTTCCCCGTACCGGGCGGTCCCTGCGGTACGTTTCGCGAGTTTTCCGCCGGAGGATGCGCAAACTTTTCTGCTGACGCCGCCGTGGTGGTGCGGTGCTGTTTTGATGTGGGAAAACTTTTTCCACTGCGTATGCGATATTTATCTTTGCGACGCCACGCAGCATAAGTTTTTATCCCCACTCCCTCATTTCCACCCACTGCTAACGACGTCGTTGTGGTGGTTGTGGCCTCCGGAGGCGGCAGCTTTCCCGCAAGCATGCCGAAGCGAGATAAACGCGCTTCGCTGCATTCGGGAAGCGCTAGCGTGAGTGACAGTAAAAAAGTAGCTGTTGATATCATTATTAGCAAGTTTGCGATGAATGCGGGAGACGTTTTCCTTCTATTTTCCCTGCTTCGCCTAGCCGACGGATGCAACAACTGGCCCGGGTTGGTTATTACTCGTGCGCGGTTTATATATATGTATGTATGCGAGCTGTGCTATTTTGTGTTTTTTTGCCCTCGCATGAAGCGCCATAAGTGTCTCATTGGGGAGGGTTTGCATTGACAGTGCAAGGAAGCCACGCCGTACGTGAACGATAAACCCACCACGGTAAAGCCAATTTCCGTTCCACCCGGGCACGCCCGTGACGATCCGGTGCTCGTCCCGATGAAGGAAAGCTGTAGTGCGGCAAGAATGGCACAAGTTTGTGGTCGCTCGATCGCGATGGAAAACGACAAAACGGGTTTGCGATGCATAGCAAAAAAAACGGAAAAACTATTGTTATTTTCCCGCTCGTCGGTTGCCGAAATCTTTGCCCGCCGGTCGCCTTATCGAGTGCAATCCGAGCAAGTGGTGGATGGCTCGACGCAACGAGCTTGCGGTTTATGCGGCAGAGTTTGCTTCTTGCGCTGGTTGGCACACGGAGCCCACGGGGAGCCCGGCCATTTGGGTTTGAAATGCCACGAAAACGTGTTACCATTATCGGCTGGCGGGGTAACGCGCAGAACGGGGACGACTTTCGTATCCGCTCGAGCCCGGAATTGGCCGGGGATGAACGTTTTGATAACTTCATAAAATAAACAACCCGAAACTGAATTTCCATTCATTTGTTGTCGGTTTTTCATTCACTTTCCCAGGAGCCATGAGGGCGTTGAAGGCTGCAGTGGTCGGAGACAAGCATGCTTATTGCAACCAGAAGCATGATTTTGTATTTTCCTCCACCCCGCGTTTTTTTCACCAGTCCTCAGCTCATAGTAGTTTTTGAACGAGCTGTTTTTTGTTGCTCACTTTCTCCTGTAACTGCTTCCTGGCAGACGGGGCGAATATGCTTCCGACATGGTTCGCTCCCTTCGGGGCTCATTCCATTGGGCCCGAAAGGAGTACAAAAAAACTGCGGCATGTTGCGACCGGTGGATTATTTATGTTCCGTACCGTTGTACTTTTACCTATTTTTTTTGTCTCTTTCTTTCTCCGAGCGATCCTGTACTCGACGTGCAAGAAAAGCCGATGCACAATCGCTACAATGTAGCGGCAGCAGATGAAACACGAGGAATGCTGGCTACCCGTACGGGATGTCTCGATGGCCGTGGTGTAGAAAAGTCGTGTCCATGTTCCAGCCAACGTTCCGAAAACCCGTCGGTTCGCATGCTTGAGCCACCGCTCGGCTTTGGCGCCGTTCGGTGCGCTGTTGATAAAAATGTTCCGACCATTCCCTCCGGGAGCTAGGAACCGGGAAGTTTGACGTGTTTCATTTTGCCATTTTAAAGGATCTCCCCATCCTCCACGCTGGCATCACCGGCTGAAGAGCAATATCGTTTTCGACCGACTCAATTGAAGCAATTTGATGATTGGCGAACGAAGAACCCAAGTGGAGCAAAAGAAAGTGAACCAAAACCCCCTTGGACGCTCGGTGCGGCTGCCGTGTTTTTGCCGATCATTTCAACCTGCGTTTTTTTTTGTGTGCTGCCTGATTCCCAGCCCAGCGTCCGCGTGCTGGCACGAAACGGACCGATGTTTTAACAGATCAATCGTAGTCATTGTGACAGCAGCAAAACCAGAACACTCAGGTGTAATGCTTCGTGATGGTTCGTCGAAGCGAAACGGTGCGCGTCGGCAGACGACGGGAAATGACGACTTCGTGATAGGCTGTACTTTTTTTTTCTCTCTCATCCCTCCATCGTCCATGCCACCGTTGTATGTATTCATCTTGTGCTTGAGCCCCTAATAGGTGCTTCAGCCGTGCCAGTGGACCCGTGGTTCCGGGGCTTCATCCCCCTGGGGGGGCGCCTTCAAAGCTTCGAGCGTACTTCGAGGCGGAAGATTGCTCTGGCAATCACAATGATTTCTCCCGGGAGCAATAGTTGCGGGGACGTGGTTTTCGGTGACTTTGCCTGCGTTTATCTGCCGGTTTTTGCCGGTGTTGCATGAAACATGAGGGATGGGAAGGAATGTACCAAGCATTGTATATTTGATGGGTGTCGTTAGGTGTTTGCTGGTACAAGCTTTTGATAAAATTGCTTCCATAATGGGTTGGGGTGGAGCGTTGGGCTTGTTTTCGTCGTTCCTGGCAAAGCTACCCGTTGGTATTACATCACATATGGGTGTTGGCTTTGCAACTACTTGGCCTCCACCTGGGTATTTGTACGATTTTCTTAATTCCAATTAGGCTTTCTTGAGGCCGATCGAGTTAGCAAACTAATAGGATCATTCATTATTCCTATTGGTTTGAATGTATGGTAATCGGATTAGGATAACGTTATCCTTTCTTTTTTTAAACGTAACCCACGCTCCATTTTTCATCTCAAAAGCACTCTTCTATGCGAATGATGGAAATAAAGTTATGTAAATGGGGATGGAACTTGTGAAATAAAAATGGCATGTAAATCACAAACGTAATGCGCAGTGTAAACTCCAATGCTTATCACCTACCATTATTGAACAACAAAGTAACATTTATCCACGCGCGACACAAATGTATCACAAAGTGTTCGATTCCGTTACAAGCCGATATTTTTACCGGGTATCTCCGGTAAGCTTTTTGACTTACGTGCCCACGAATGGAGAGCAATATGTTGGCGTATCCATTGCAAACCCATGAAAGTGCTTTCCATTCCTTCCGAACCGTCAGGAGCGATTTTCGGGTTCATTTAACAGCACACGCCGCTCCGTTATCGTGGGGATCACTTGGTAGGAAAATCACACCCCGCACGTCTATTGGCACTATTTTCCGGGCCTTCGGTACCAAACCCAGCCCGTCGGTAAACACTGGCTCCACCCGCCCCGATACTGATTTGAATTGTCACGTACGACCCGGGGGCTGCGGGAATAATGGCATTTTCTATAAACCAAAAAGTCTACGCGATCTCGTAAGTACAACAATATATCGAATGGTATTGATGGTGCGCTACAGCCACCGCCTACGGATGGTCTTATTCGGCAGCACCGAATGCATCCCTCCGAAGGCTCGCTAGGTTCATCGTTCTCGTCCTGCCAACGAGCGAACGAATGCCGGTGCCGGGTCGGCAAAAAAAAGGACGACGCGGTGAGATAGTCCCCGGTGGGGACGTTCGTACGATACTCCCGGGGCAAGTAATATCCTCATTTTTATTCAATCGTCTTATCTCGGGCCCTGGTAATGGTCCGTGCTGATCCTCTCGCCTGCCCGCGAGGGTTTTTTTTGTCGAGCCGAGCGCACTCACACACGTGTGCGATGGGGGTGGTTTTTTTTCTCGCTACAGCTTACTTCGCCGCTGCGAATGTCGCCAGGTTCGATTTTCACTTCAACGGAGCCAGGCGTCGTTGTCGTGGAGAAGCTGCGCGTCCCAAATCATCCCAGAGCGGCCTTCTCGGTACAAAACGACAAGCACTAATACACGAGCTGGGACGAGGGAGTACAAAAAAAAAGCATGGTAGCAAAGCGATGAAACAAAAAAAGAACGATGAAACGGGATGAAAGAAAAAGAAGAGAGAAATCCCATAAGATGGCACATCGGCGGCTCAATGTGTGGGGAAGCAAACTGCGAGAAAAGCCACCACACAGCCGGAGACTCACGTAGCGTGGTAGGTTGTCCCCTGAAGCTCGAGTCCTGCCGCTCGAGGGCAGTGTCAAGTCGCTCGTCGCCGTCGCTAAGGCACACCGGACGCCCAACCGACACGGCCAGTCCGGGTGCCTTCCCGGAGGACCGAAACCGCCACAACTGCCACGGTGCCAAACACATAACGGCGTGTGAATGCGCGCGCTGAGGCGGGAGAATGTAAATAAAATAGCTGAAATTCTTCCACCACTTTAGCACGTCGCTTTCCACGCGCAGATGGGTGGAGGCGAAAATTCCATACCGTGGCAGCTAGTTTCCGATGGCGATCGGCCGACACGTGCCCTCGGCACCGGCGGAGTAGGCTATGACTATTTCTCACCGCGCAGCCCTGACCGTGTTTTCACCTGGCCCGTGTGGGGCTGATTTATTGCGAAATATATTTCATAACGTGGAATTTCCCTCGCCGACTGCTCCGTTGCCATGGGAGCGTGAGCTGCGCCCTGCGAAGTACGGATCATGGCGGTGGTTGCCAGGGGCTACTGTTGGGTGTGAAGATACGCTTTACAATTGATAGTGTCGCGGTTTCGGTGAGAAGTGCTTTCGTCGGAGATCCTGAGGAGGGAAAAAGTAGAGAACAAAAAAAAAGCACACTGAAGCTACGTAGCGAAAGGATACTTGAGCACGGGAAAACCAGCTCGTATGGCATCGGATTCTTCCCGGCGGCACCATGGAACGAGGGTGCGATGGGGTGAGATAAATTATTAATGACGCTCTATTGTTTTTCCTGGCGTAGTTCACCACCGCGTGTGCATGTGCTCGTGTGTGTGTGAGTGTGTTAGGAAGGCTAATGGAATTGCCGCTCAGGTGAACCGGGTGTTCTCTGGGCGTGTTTTTGTGATCGTTTTTCACCGGCTCCATCGCTTAGGCGAAGTTACTTTTCGTACAGTTTTTTTTGTTTGTGCAGAAGCGACGCTCATCGGGGGCGGGAAAACGATTTTCCAGATATGACCGCATTGCATAAAGACACCAATTTTTCTTCGCTCAACCTCCACCTCCCCTCCCCTCAAGGGAGGGCGTGTGGTTGCGACAAAAAAGCATCTTTTTAATATATATTTGCCAGCGTGACGCGTCGCGAAGTGGGTAATACCATTTGCAAATTGAACCATTACGTGAGGTGGCGCGTGGAAACTTTTCTTGCAGCTCGTTGGCATATTTCTCGTGGTTTGACATTTCGTTCGCTTCTCTTTCTCTCCCCCAGGCGTCATTCTGCTCGATCTCCAGGGACCAGTATTCCTGAGCGAACCGGCGTACAAGGTCGAGTTTTCCAACAACTCGGGTGGCCTCATCGACTGCACCGGCCATGGCAGCCCCCTACCGGACGTAAGTATTGCGAAACGCGCGTATCGAGTTCGGTCCACCTTCTGTTAGCTGCGGTCCTTGAGCCCTAGAGGCGTTGTCCTCTTTCCTTTGGGTTGCTTTCCTTGCGGTTTTCCTTCGCTCCCCGACGATCGATGATCCGCACAACGATATCACTTACGAGCGGTGCGGTTGATTTATGAATTCATTCGTTGCGATATTAAATCGTGTTACAATTGATTGGTGGCGGCGAGCAAACGAAACCGAGGCATCGAGCGCCCAGAAGGGGTTGTCCGTTACAGGCGGTTTTCCGAGAAACGTGCTGCTCGCACGTAAATGGAAACGATACCCTTTGATGTGCTCGAAGGGTTGGAGAATGTGCCTACGCGCTCGCGTGCAGCTACGTCTGATGTCATAGTGAAATGTTAGACGACATCAAATAAACGGCCCTAGCGAAAGGATATTTTCCGGCCGGGATGTTTGATTTTCAAGCCAACGCTTTTAGTGGCGGTGTGTTATACTGGGCGAAGAGTAGCAATAGAGCAAACGCAAATTAATGGAAACGTGTAGTAGCTTACCATCCTTAATAAATTCCACAAGGTATTGTGCAAATAAGTTGATATCTATGAACGAAAATCATGCGTCTCCATCAGCACTAACAGCTGCATCATGTGGTTGCGAAGTGGCTCTGGCTCTGAAGGAAAACGAATAGTAGAAAAAGAAAAAAAAAATGCCCAATCCAGCAGATTAAAACTTATTAAGTATTCCAATTAAAATGCACAAAAAGCGCCAACGCTTAAGCCACCCGCTCGGTCACCGAGCACGCGGCGCTGAGAAGGAAATAGTTCGAAAAAGGATTTTAGAAGAATGAAAAAGTCATGGCCAACTTTACGCCGGGATCTAATTTTCTCCCCATCCGGCGTGCGTAACGACGGTCGCAGGACAAAGAAAAAGCCCACCACCACCTCTCTTTGGCTCGATCACAACCGGACGTATTCGAGCCGCACCGTCGTACCGCGTGCCGGTGCTGGCGCTCTCGTAAGACACGTCAGTGCAAATGACTGCTGAGGGGTTGGGCATGGCCTGGGTGGTTGTTTGACGTGAGGAAAATCGCTTTTCTCCTGCCGACGTGGTTGGCAGGACGAAGCGGTGGAAGAAAAAAAAATCCCCGAGCCTGCACATCCTTTTAATCCTTCGATTGATTGACGACAATAATTTCCTATTAATTTTCTTCTCATCGTTTTCGCCGTACGTGCCGTACCCGTTGGTTCCGCTAGCGTCCTCTTTTTGCTCGCCTTCCCCTGAAGCCCTTCGTGAAGCTTGGGCTGTATGCGGCCGAATGAACGGAAGAAGAAGGAATGGGCTGGAATCGGGTGACTCGCTGCCTCTTGCTTTGCCGTTCCGTGATTTATTCTCGATGGGCACGAGCAGCAACACTTCCTGCACCCGGCACTCGTCGTCGTCGGCTGATGGAGCTGGAAGGAAATCGATTCCGGACCGGGGAGAGGCAACGCCAACCCCCTGACCGGGCCCGGAAGTGATGTAAGCGATGGAAAATGGTGCTTCTCGGGAGGCGACCGCAAGATGAAACCCCCGGCTGACGTTCATTGAAAGCCGGCTCGGTTGTACCAGCTTAAGGGCGAACCCGTTTGGGAGCGTGAAAGAGACGACGAGGGAAAACTTCCATTTTGCTTTCACGAGGCCGTGAGCTGGAAGCACAACGAGGGCCGGGCGTTGCGTAATTGTTGGAATGGAATTTCCCATCGTTTCCGTTCGTTTGTGCACGTTCTCATAACGTCGCGTCCGTTTTATAGCTGATAGGGAAAGGTTTCTTCTCGTTTTTTTTTGTTTGGTTTTTTTCTTCTCATTTCATTCCCACGAAATCTTCTCCTGGTGGCGAAGGATTATTTCATTTCATTCGGTCGAAGGGTTAAGACGATACGATACGCCGCGAAAACAACGACGTTGGATCAACGATGCAAGGATGTCCTCCTTCCGGGAGGTACCGTAGCGTGTAAATCTTCCGTTTCATCTCGTTTGCCCGCTCCACACACACACACACACACACACACACACACACACATGGCCTCGGGGGCGCAACATGTGCCGAAACGATTAAACGGACGCCCCGGGTTACGTGCAGCCGGGCAAACGGATTTCGGTCACGCAATCATGGCCCCCCACTCCCCTTTTTTGTGGCTGGCAACGCAAGGACGAAGTCGAATTCCGGTTCGCTTCCTCGAGATATCATCATAACCATAAACGATCATGTACGGTGGGGCTTCATGGTGGCTTCGAGAAGGTGGTGGGCAGGATTCGTTTTTTTGTTGTTGTTGCTTTCACCACCAAAACCGAGTCACGCCGAAAGTCCAACCGGCCGTAATGGGTTTCGGATCGCTTTCCATCCTTTTGCTCGGGACACGAGACGTTTCCACAAGGACGAACGGTGGGTGAAGAAAGGCCGAAAGGAAACCCGGCATTCCTGCCCGTTTTGCGGTGCTTCCCAAAGAGCGCGAAATACATACTCGAGACTCGGGGCGCTCGCGGGAGAGGCGGCCCATGTTGACGGCTTCGGTACAAGTTTGCCAACACGATTGGCAATTCTGATTAATCTTATTCGAAACGTGCCGGATTAGAAATCATTAGCGGCTGTCGTGGCGTCGTTAATGCGCCGGAAGGATCACCGAAATCGTCCCATCCCGTGCCGGGTGTTTCGTGCGGCGGCGCAATAATCGGCCCAATGAGAAGGGAATTAGAAATGGTTGCGCGTTCGAGCGTGACGTGCCGGAGAGTTTCGTTCGATCGCATGCGTTTCCGGTAAGGAAGCGGTTCGGGTAAATTAACGCTGGAGGTTTTGGCAGAATTTGGTAAAATGAAATTTAGCGGGTGGCGATATGAGGGTAGAGAATCTTTCATTTAGGAAAAGTAAATATTTCACACACTCATACGCTTGTGAGTTGTGAGTAAATAAGTATGAGCTTCAGTTCTTCAACATCGAAGCGAAGGGTGAAAAAGACTAGGAATAGGAATAAATTTTTAAATAAATAATTTGTAGCCTGCTAACATAGCATCTACGATTTCTATTTTGTACCACTTTCACTTTTCCAGCTTGGCGTCTGAAAGCGCCCTAATGTCTAGACGATCTCTCACCGGCCACTTCTGCATCAAAAGCAGCTTAAGCTGTTGTCTCCCACGTACAACAAATGGAAGGAAAATAAACGACACGCTCCATTTATGCCGCTATCAAATTCAGCTAATGCTTGTCTAGCCCCAGCAAAATAGCAAATGATAAATTTGAAAACGTTCGCCCCGTTGCCCACCGAAATTCGTTCGCTTTCTAATCCGCTTTTCCGGTGGCCACTCTCGAAGGCTCCAGCCCAGCTCCAAGCCAGCTGGTTGGGTGGGGCGATCAATTTTTCACTTTGCAGCTGACGAACTAACGGCAAACATTTTTCGCACATCCATTTTTTCTTTCCCATCCATTCCAGGTCGAGTGGTCGGTAGCGACCACCAACCACGAGCTGGTCTACACGCTACCGAACGGAAGTCTGATTTTTTACCCATTTTCTGCGGACAAATTTCGGCACGAAGTTCACTCCGCCGTGTATAGGTAAGTAGATGTGCGGCGTTTTCCATTTCGTTGGGGATTGTACTTTTTTTTTTCGTTCGCTTTGTTGTTCGGCTTCATTTCGTGTCTTTTGCTTGCTTTCAGTTTTCGTTTCATTGTGCAGTTTAGGCGACATTGAATCCACTCCAGGCGGAATCAGAGTCTCCCCACTCGTCGGCGTTATTTTACACCCGCTTTGTTTTCCACCTCCCCTTTTCGAGCCGGGTTTTCCGCCTTTGGAGGCTATTACAATTATGCTTTCGTGTTTTTTTTGTTTCTCTCTCTCTCTCTCTCTCTCTCTCTCTCTCTCTCTTTTTCTCTTTTGCATCCTCATTCCGGTTCAACGTTGGGTTTTGGGTGCCTTTATTTTCCCTTACGATCGCAATATGCAAATGTCAGCTGCATAAGACCAGCTTCCCTGGTACCAGCGGTTGCCATAGCGATGATGATGACGATGATGACAATGATGATAGCGATGGTATCGTGGACCGTCACAAAACGTGCCCATATTGTATGGGTTGACCCGGTCCCGGTGGCTATCGGGAGCGGAAACAGGGAAACCCTTAAAAAGGAGGCGCGTACTTCCTGTGGACTTGCTCCCGGTCATGGATTTCATGGAGCAATGGGCAAACAAAATGGGCACGAAATGAGATCGGAAAAGAAAACAGATGAAGAAGAAAGAAATACGCCAGCACAAGCGGTAAATGAAAAAAAGAATGCCATCGAAGCCCTCTTCAAAAGAATCCCGGGTGCGTCACCTGAAAATGACAATCCGAGAGTCATGGAGGGAAAGACGGTTTTCTTTGTTCCCTCCCCCCCCCATACGACCCCCATCCCCACCCACCACGAGCTGCCGTTGACTTTCCGCGGTCGTTCCGGTGCCCTTTCGGAGCACTGCATTCATGGTCGGACGGTTGGATTCTTTCGTAAATTCCTCTTGCTCAAGGATTTATGCGGTATTTCGCAGCCCAGCGGTTCACGCATACAATCGTACCGGTGCACCAACACTGGGCAAAAAATAAAGGCGGATTCCTTTGTCTGATTCGCCATCATTATCGTCATTTGTTATGTGTTTTTTTTTTGTGTGTGTTTGCTTCCTTCACTTCCAGCACGGGGCAAGGGCATTTACAGCCGTCCCGGTCGAAGGCTGTGTACACTGCGATATGTTTTTTTTTCTTTCTTTTTTTTTGTTCCTGCCTAATGCCACCCCGAGAGAGGCAGCGAAGAGATTTAGCAAATCCACAGATTTACGACGGGTCCACAGCGGCCCGCCAAAGCTCGCTGTGCGAAAGTAAAACAAAACAACCCAGCACTCCCCAAAACACAGCAGCTACAAGCTACAACTGTCGGTTGTAAATTGTTTCGCTGGATGCATTAAGGATTAGGGAAGGCTGCTAATGCTTTGCTAGTGATAAAGGCAACCATCGATACGGAATACAAATAGCACTGGTGAGATGGGGAGTACGATCGGCATTATAATCAATTCGAAGTACGGAACGGTTGGTCACCTTTGGTGCTGAAATATCTCGTGGAGGTTTGCGCAAGGAACCCCACCAAGGAGCAGACCGGCAAGAGTCGGAACGCCATCACGAAATCCACTTCAGACCTTTTTCGGTTGTTGAAGGCGCATTCGAAGATTCAGAGTAAGAAAAGCCACGGCAGGGATAAAAATGTTCCAAACCTCTGGAGGGGAGGGCTTTGTATGGCCGTTATGTAATTTTTAATTAAACGCCGTCCGGTTATTTATTGCACCACGTGACGTTATCTTCTGGCGAAATACCCCTGAAGGTAGGCAACCTGTTGTGAAAGCAGCCTCCTTGATCCTTATGCCGCCGCTGGGAAAGGAAGTTTAGACACGTTTTTATTTGCTGTTCGCTCAAAGCATCTCCACCGGAAGCGATGGTAGTGTTTGCAGTTTTCAATACATTTTGAAAAACATGTTCAAACTCCTCGCTGAAAGCCAAAACCGATGTTCATCGATAAAAAGGTGGCTTCTTTAGAAGCACAGAAATTCCTTCATCATATCTCGAAGCAAACAGACAGGCATTGTTCACACGGAAACGAACCGGCTTGAGTGTCTGAAGGGGAGCATGGGAACAATCGAGCATCTCCTGCCAGCCATTTCATCTTCCTGCTGGTCGCTTCACCTGCATGTACCGCATTGACCGACCGCATAAATAAAGCTGCAGAACTGGGAAGCATATTGTTAACCTTTTGCGGTTGGATCAAAGGAAAGCAAGAGCCAGCGAGAAAACCCACAGCCCACTGGACGGCCGTTGGCGGAAGATACTTTAAAGTTTTTAATTAAATTCCATCCGATCCGATAACTGATTGTACTTTTGTAGTTTTACATCTTGCTGCCAGAAGTTGTGCTGGTGTTTCGTTTTTTTTTTGGTCTTCTTTTCATTCTTTTCATACCGTTTGTTCGTACCTGCCGGAGAGCCTTCTTCTAGCCCCACACTGTTAACTGGAAGTAATCCATCTTCTGCCTGTTTCTCTCTTTCACAGATGTAAATTAAAAAACTTAGTCGGTACTATCTTGAGCCGGGAAGTGCACGTCAAAGGAGGTAAGTACAGGGACCACGGGTGACCGGGCAACGGAAGAATTATCGCTGTGGTTGTGCCACTTCATATCGTCGCGTGCAGTTGCAATGTAACAGCGCCATCGCTTTGCTGGAAACAAGCGCAAGGACTCTCAGGCATTGCACGGATCAACATTCGAGCGCATTTTTAGTAACGGTTCACTTCTGAACCGATGGCAGGATGTCGATATGGCAGCGTGACGGTGAATTACGAACATTTTTAACCTCGCAGGGCGCGGCTTCGGGCCTTTTTCGCTCACTGCGGACACTTTTGACGAGCTGATTTTCATCCGCGCTGTGTTTTATGTTCCTACTTTGGAGAGCGAGGGTTTTTTTGTGTGTCGGCTCGATGCAGCAAACTTTTACCTAATTAAGGGACGGCTTCATTAGCGCGGGCGAGTCGAGAGTTGGCAAACAATTTTCAGCGGCTAACTGTTTTTCTCCCTTCCGTTACGCTTTTCCGCGTCCCTTTCATTCACACCAAACCCACCGAATCGTTTTCGTTTCGTTACTTTGTCGGTTGTGGGTTTTTTGGAGAGCGATGTGTATTTTTTTGTTCATCGTTTCTGTCGAAAGTTTCCTCCTGCGAGGCACTCCGGCACTTTCCACTGACGTCTCGCTGTGCATAGTTTCGGTGAAGCATTGCTGCTGGCGAGCTGCGGGGGATTATTAGCAAAATTTATTACCATCCCGAAGAGGGGTAGGAACGAGAAGTACTCGGCTAGGGAGGGGGCCATCTGATGTCGGTGAACCGCTGCAAACAAAGAAGGGACACAATTTTCACGGAAACGGTTTCGTTTCGAGCGAACGGAGCTGGCCAACAGCACTCGTCGCTTATGCGATATGCTAATTGGATGGAAGTTTCGTTTGACGGGAGATCGTTGAGTGATTAACTTTCGAAAGTCCCTGTGCGGTGAGTATGTTTAAGGCTGAATTAAACCAAACCCGGGGAATAAAACGCGCACTACTCACGTACTCGTACAACGGAACATAATGGGAGTTGCCATGTAGCGGAACTTGTGGAGTAGTTTTTCAATCGTTGCGTCCCGGAAATGTATGCAGTACTCGTGAATGTTATTTTAAATTCAACCATTCAACTTTTCTCAATCCTCTCCGGGTTGATGATAAGGCTGTTGAAATCGTCATGAGAGGCTGATCCTATAGTGCTGATTTAAAAACGTGCAGCGGAAACTTTTCTAATAGCTTTTGAATGTGCCTTTCATTGGCAGAAGCTTTTACAGAAGAGATACATACGTGAACCATGTTTTTGTTTCGCGACTGGTTTTAAAAAACAACTTCAAACCCAACAAAGCATTAAATTCATTTGCTGTGCCTCACTCGTGAAGCTAAAGCGCACTAGTTTGCTTTGCGAAATTAATTATAGTTCGTTAAAACAAGCTTAAAAATACCACAAAAGCTGCACCAAAGTAACAAGCACGCGGTTGGCTTAAAAGCGTTATCCTCTTACGCGAAAATAATCGTCACAGAAACAACAGCGCGCAAATAATGCCCACCGCGTTCCGCCACCACTGCATCACCGGTCTGTGCAGTCGCGGACGAATCCGATTTCCGACCACCAACACTACCTTCTCCCCTTCCGCGTCCGTTGTGTCGGGGGAACCTAAAAAACGAAGCGTAATCCGTACGCCACAACATCGACGCTAACGAGCGCACTGGTCGAGCGATTGCGGGCAAATCCTTTTCTATCAGTTTCTTATTTAATTATCGTAACCAGTTCAGTCAGCGCGGGCGGTAAGAAACTTCGCCCCGAGCGTGCTCGAGCGTAGTGTCTGGTAGGGTGGGGCTGGGTGGCCCTAAAGGAAGTCGACGATGGTGCAAGGGCAGGAAACGAAATTGCGAAGGAAACATTCCCACGGTGCTGAATAATTCACGAGCCGGAGGTGCGGGCGTCCGCTGTGGATGAAAGGGAATGAATGAAAATTGCTATTCCACCGGCACCCGGCCGTGCTGGCCCATCGCGCGACAGGCACAGCAACAACAATGGTTGGAATAATAACAACACAACCAACAAAGCACAGCCCAAACACAGCTGTGCCACGCGTATTTTGCTGTGATAATCAGCTCGACCGAACAGCGAATCGTTGATGCGTTCATGCGGTGCGTTCATTTTCTGGCGGCAGTTCATTTCTGCGCATTCACTCGCAGTAGGCCATGAAGCGCTAGAAAAACGCATTTGTGAAATGGAATGAATAGATCCTGCGAACGGGAAGATATCTCACACCGGGAAGCGTCTTTTTAATGATGAAGCTGCATAAAAGCTGCCCCAGCTAAGCCCTTATCGGTTCGTGCGTGCGGTTAGACAGCAGAAGGTGAACATAATTGCACATCGCAAGCGGCCATTTCTCTGCAAGCACCACGGTTATCACTATGCGCGTCGACTCGAATGCTTTATTCCTTTCAGAATTTCCTTTTCTATTTTTAAACGCCGTCGAGGGCCGATTGTGGTACTTTTATGTGCACCCTTTATGTCGGTTTTACGTCCGAGTGTTGGGCGCTGGGCCCTTTCAAAGGGCTTTCGCGCTCAAAAGCGTTCCGATTATCGTAATTGCTGTTCATTATGCCCGAGAGCCTGCGTCTGCCTGCATTTGCCTGTACAGGCTCCGTCGGCTGGCGGAATGTGTTTACTTAAGCTGTAAAGCTGAAAAAGCTCCACATCCGTGTGGAGGCGTTTGGTGTGGACGGTTTCACACCCCCTACGCCTTCCCAACCACCCCACTTACGGGGAGTGGGGGGCACGTAAGAGAACGTGACAATGATGTGAATATATGTGCGGAACGTGCCTCGTTTTGTGCCGTTTCGGTTGCTTCGTCCACAAAACGACGCACCTGGGCACTGGGGCGAGATTTATGCTCACCAAAGCCCACGTCGGGCCAGCACAAAAGGCGTCCTCCGGTGGCAGGTGCGAAAGCACCCAAGTGCCATTTCCGCTCCGGTCGGTCGGTGTGTCCGCTTTCCGTCGGGAAAGCAACGCGAGAGAGAGAGAAAAAAAACTGGGGAAGTCGAATGGAATGGCAAAAGCATCGTAGGTCACCTAACTGCCCACCTTCTCGGCGGGAGAGCCGCAGAGTCGAGTAGGTGGAAAATTCACTTTCCAAACGCGACACACGCGAGGCGAAACTTTCCCTGAATGCTCCCTTGGACGCATTAAAATGTCCTCCCACACCGCTCGATGTCGGTGCCTTTGGTCCGGATCCAGGGCAATGTCCGTATCATATACTTTCCTCGCTACCGCTGGGTAGCGTAATTATTTTACACAGACCCGAGCCCCGAAGCAACCAAGCGCTCGCTTATCCGAGCCGAGTATGTGTGCGTAATATAATGGAAAATGTTTCTCTAATCTGTTGATGAAGATTAGCCCCGGTGGAGGTGGAAAAAGCAGCAGCGCACCTTATCGCGCAAAGAAAACAGTTTTCGCGGGACCAAATTGTCACGCCGTGTCCCCACGACGGTACGTGTGCAAAGTGCGCGTTTGGTGAGAGTATCTTAACGTCGGAACCTCGTTACCTGCCGTTGTGTTGGGGAAGCGGGAGTGAGAAAATTCGTTTTTACGAGCCCCATCGCTTCAGCTCTCATCGGCCTGAGACAACAGCCGTTTCGCTGAAACTACGGCAATTCTCATTCACGACCAAATACACCATTCAGCCCTTATCGGGAGTGCGTCGCGACCGTCCCGAAGGGCCGGTGGTTGATTTGACGATTCGATCCGGGTCGCTCTTCAATCCGGGCAGCGTACCGGCCCGGCTGGATGCGGGATGGATTGATAGGCTTCCATTAGGGCTAATGGCGACTAGTTACGGCACAGATGGAGGCCGGATTGTGTAACGAGCTGTCTAATGGGTTGCGCCACAGGCGGGACCGGTACACCGGGTACGGGCGAACTTGAAAGCAGGATAGTTGAAATCCATGTTCTACGATGTATCGATTTTTCATCTCGAGCTGTCGGCGACCGGAGTCCATGCGGGAAAGCGCACGGTTGAAGCAGGGCTGACCAATCGACGAGTGTGCTTAATTATCGCTGCTGTAGCTGAGTTGCCGCAATTCATGCACCCAAAAATAATTCGCTTGTTTTTGAAGGCTCTCAAAACGGGCCGTATGACCTTATTAACTCTTTCGGTGTGGTAAATCATTGTTGTGCATTGATTCAATGATTGCTTTCAAATGAATATCAAAACAGCTGCTTCATTAGGTTTTTGAAACATTTTACTTTTTCTCAAACACAAACAATCCTTCAAGCGTTTCTTCGTGTAATAACAAAACAAAAAGGAGGCAAGAGGTTTTTTTTTATTCTCCAAGCAAAAGCATCGAATTGCTCTTGGGCTGCAAATATTCAAAGCGTCCGTTCAATATCGCCAAACAAAGCGATAAAATTTGGGCTTTCGAAAAAGGGCGCAATCTTTCCGTCAAATAGCGTCGGGTTTGTTGATTCGGTTTTATCAAATCTACTTCGGCGTAAAGAATCCCTACGGTGCGTTTAAAAGGCCGGCATTGCTTTTCGGACGAGTTTCATCTTTTCTAAGCAGAGCAAGCAGAGCGGAGAGAAGAAAAAAAATACAAAACCCTTTTGTGCGTTTTCCAGGCATGTGGGAAACGCCTTAGCGGATGTTTTTTTTTTCGTTGAAACCCTACAGCACCACGAGTGTTAGGATGAGTTGGTGTGGAAATGAAATAACCAAAGGCAACCGGCTTCCGTTTGGTTCGCTGGCTGAAGCCACCAGCTTTCGACGGATGCTGGTGAAACTTTAAGGCTACCCGAAACTTCGCCATCATCATCGTCGCCCGCAGTGGCCACTGCGCCACGCCATCGGGTACATTTATTTCGTCGTCCCGTCCATTCCGCCTTAACTCCGGCCGCTAAATCCACGACCACTGCTAGCAGATCCGAAGTGTCCTCGGCAGGCGCCGAACCGGCAACGCTTGAAGCCCGGCAACCCCAGAGCAGCCGGGAGACGACGTGTAACGATTTTTTATGATAGCATTTCACCATAAATTATGCCTTTTTATGTGTTTATTATGGTTTACGTACTTTTAAAAGCATCGCATCGTGAAAGTGTGCCCGGTATCTGTAATGGTACTGCTGCTGCTGCTGCTGCTGGCAGCTGTATCGTGGCGAGCACGAAAGAAGAATTATACGGAGGAGGATAAAATAAACCCAAAGCCCGACAAAAGCGAAGTTAAACACTAACTCGAACCGCGCGCGCGCGCGCGTCAAGTCATACTCGCTCCACCCACCCGCAAACGCAAGACACAGCCACAAACGAACTCAAACAGAATGCTCGTATAATGCACAGCACACTAAAGTCAAGTTGACGAGAGTTGGCGAAGATGCTACAAAATGGCTACTCCGCCCGTTCGCGCCCCAGCACGCCGTGTAATGCAATACGGTCCACGAAGTACCGGGCGTCTCCATCGAGCTTTCGATTTAGTGCCCCACGTTGGCCCCGGGGCGGATTCTGAACCCCCTCGAGGGAGCGATGGTACGGAACCGTTCGCTATCGCGGTGCCGCTGGATGGCCATCGTTAGGCGACGCAAAACGCTCGGCCTCGAATGGCTGGCTGCCCGGCCGGGCCCGAGAAAAGAAGCCCACCCATTTTGTGCCGCTGGTTCGGACGCCGGAATTGACTTTTATTGTGAAAGTTCTCCAACACGGCGCGGTCACGATGCCAACGGTTGAAAGCGAAACTGAGTGCTTGGTGCAGAATGTCGGAGCGGCTGGATTTCATGCCGGTCGGATGACTTATTCGCTGGCCTGAGAACACCTCGATGCCAGAGGAGGCCAGCTGGTGGTAGTTCCGATGGTGGTTTATATTTATATGTCACCGGTGGGTGGGAGAACCGGAAGTGAAGCAAAGCGAGCACCAAAAAAAAAAATAGGGAACCAAACGAATGGCACTGGTCGAAATGGCTGTGACCGAATTCAAGCCGACCGGCTACGAGCGTGGGTGGTTTTGGTGCAGAGTGGCCTTGGAGGAGGCTTTTAAAAATTTTACACTCAAATTTCTTGCTCGTGAAGACTGAAGCTGCCGGATTATTGCTTTATCTTTTTTAGTGCCCACCACCGGGAAACAATGGGTGGGCAAGGATTCCACCCTGTCGGAGAAGTTGCTATCGGCATAAAAGCGAAATTTTAACGCCTTCCACCCACCGATGCTGGCTGTCGTCGGGACGAGAATTATGCAAATGCTTCGGAAGTTTCGAATTATGCTCGCTCTTCCGCGTGACAAGTAGCCCCAAAAGCCGCACGTGCACACGAATGCTGATGGGAGGCCAGTATCCTGCTGGCAAATGGGAGCTTTTTTTTCTCTGCTAGCAAGCTTAACACGAGCGGACGGACGGATGGATGGATGGACGTTAGCTGACGGAGCGATCAATCGAATTTTATTCTATGAAATTCGCCCCCCAAAACGCGCTCAACCGCTCGAGCACCGCTAGCGCTATGGCGTACATTTATTTTCCAATCACGGCGCGGATTTCATCGCGCTCTTGTCGAACCTTCCAGGCTTCGTCTCGTCGATGTATGCACCATTTCACGGTTGCGGCACCGAAGTCATCATCGTTTATTTGTCGTAATAAAGTAACGAACGACACCCGCGACTTCTACGCGACCTTTCCGGCCCCGCGAGCGGGCGGGAAGACGAGCGAAACCGGTGACACTTGTTTTGGTCATAAAAATTGCACACTTTATAAGTGCGCCAAACCATGGGGGCGGATGTTGCGAGCATATGTGTGGCAGGAGGGTGTGTGTGTGAAATAAAACCCCTCCTAACGCCGGGGAATGGGAACAAAAACCCGCCGGATCACTTCTAGCGTGGTCGTACGAATAAAACACGTACTTACGCGACGGAACCGAGATCTGACACGTTACCGGATGGGGTCGGATGAGTGCGGCGTCAGTAACCCTGCGAGCGCGCCGATCGCTGGCCATGTGGCGTTTTGATGCCGTCAGCAAATAAAGCGCGCGATAAAAGTGTCCGGGTGTTGGGTTGGGTTTGTGCTCACTTTTAGCACGCGGACACTCGGGCTCCGATGGCTAGAGACCATGAAATTGTCGGATCTGACGGGTGTGCATCTTCAAGAGCCGACGATTGATAAGAGGGTGGGCGTTGGTGTTTGTTTGCCATGCAGTTGTGAAACCTATCACCTCAGAAGATGAAGAAAAAACAAGCAAGTAAATTGCAATCAAACTTCTTCAAATTGCGGTCTCCAGCAATCGGCTTCTATTTGGATAAGCTATTGGCGATACATTGTCTTTGTTTTGTCCTTTTTTTTCGCGATCCAATGGATGTAAAACAGCTGATTGAACATGTTTTACAACTGTCTCAATCATTAGGAATTGATTATTTGAACGGAAAATCCCACCAATTCGATTTGTGATTGACTGCGTGCCCCCCCCCGACTCGCCTCGTAAGGATGTTACGCCAACGTAAACATGTACTGCTACGTAGTGCACGCAACGCTCACCAAACATCATCGTCCCGGCGGCAACACACCTGAATGAACGTTCCGTTCCGATGATAACACAAAAACAAAAAAAAAAACAAATGGAGGATGAATATCAAGATCAATCCTGCCATCGCCCTCCAACATGGGTGCGCCCTGATTGCTTCGGTTTGAACGAATTACAAGGCATCGTTCGGGGTCGAATTTCGAATGCCTGAGTCCTCTCGTGTCAGGTCGCACGGGAAGGAATATCAAAAGTGACGCTCCGGACAGGGCACGTTCGTTGAGATAACGAATTTCGCTTGGACACGTACGCTTCTTCGGCGAGTGGGTGGTGTTTTTTCTTCATTCGGGTGTGTTTTCATGAAACACAGCCACCCCGTAGCACACCGTGAGGATGATGAAAAACACTAAAAACACTTCGACGAGAGAAGGAAAGTAAAAAAAAACATTCGAATGAGCAGATCAGACGATCCGTAATTTACGGTGGTGCTAACGTTAACTAACGAGGAGGTTTGTTGGAGCAACGGACTTGATGCCGTGACGTGAACCTGCCCGGTTTTGGTGGTGAGAGATTGAAACCCTGATAGAAAACAAAACGGAATGTTTATGGAACGAGTGAGCAGAAAATGAGAGTGTTTGAAAACGTTTGTTCATTTAGATTTAATTTTCGAAAGGAAACGATCGTGTGAGCATAAAGCATGCTCAAATAATTCTGTTGTTCAGTTTATTTTAAAGTATTTGCTGTTGAGTAGGATTTAAAAACAATGCAGTCACTAAGGTAGCTTAATAATTTTATGTTTAATTTAAAATCAATAATAAATTGCAAGATGCATTAGATTAGATTCTCCAATATTCCTCTTTTTAAGATTGATTAAGATCAAAACAGTTTTCAGGTTCCACTACCAACCATTGTTTTAACAATTACGCACAACCGATGAGCTTGTAAAATAGAGTCTCATAGGTAGTACGAAGCTAATTTCAAGCCCAATTGAAGCAGCTTTTCCCACCGCATGATAGCAATCGTGTTTTGTATCACACCTTTTATACTCAAACTCGTACGTCAATTGCAGCGTGGAACATCAAAACGTCAACAGCAAATCTTTCGGCTTCGTCCTAATGAAGCTGATCTCGTTGGCAATTTGTTCCGGGAACTGCCCGAACCGGTTCGAGCAAAACATGCAGCTTAAACATAATCACCACTTCTATCTCTCCCTCGTGGCCCGCAATGTTCGGTGCAGCCTTTCGACAAGTTTGAAACGGTTGCGATGTTTCGGCGACGGAACTGAAAGGAATCTTCACCATCTTGCTCGCGCTCGTGCCCTTCCGGCCCACTTGTGGGTTTTCTTTGCCCGTTGTCGGCTGCGAGCAGGCTTTCTTTCCACGGCGGCAAACGATGCTGCAATATGCTAATGGTTTTTTGCGCGTGGTGACAAAATACATCGGTTGGGAGTTTTTTTTCTTTCGTTATTATTCTCTCCCATCCCGTTCGCTCTTGCGAGATATCACGCGGCCTGGTCGCTGTCAGTGCAGATGACAGCACATATTCCCTAACGAGCGGAAGGTTCACCCACCATCGTCCCGATTGTCGACGACGTTGACAGTGAAGAACCGGTCCGGACAGGGATTTGGGCGCCGGCCGCCACCCGCTATACCCGGTTCAGATCGTTTACGGTCTCAAAGAAGCGGAGAGAGTGGAGAAGCGCACGCGAAAGGCAAGCAAACAAAAAATGGCTGGAAAAACGGTCCACCTCCAGAAGGGAGGCTAGTTTTTGGTGATACATTTTACCACTCGCAATCGAGGCCTGGGGAAAATCGGTTTCACGCTTCGTAGAAGGCAAGTGTGCTTCCAATTTTTCCACGAAGCTGCAACCAGCGCTCGGTTGCGTCGTTTTCTTTTTGATATTTCTCGACCACTGTGCCGCATACGCCAGCGATATAGTGAGAGTCAGAATTTAATTAATTTTCGCACAACATTTCCTCCGTCAGTTGAATGCGACCGGCGGGGCTGTGGCAACAGCCGGCGTCGGCCAATGAATGTCAATTGTAACGGAGTAGGCTGCGGCACGCTAGGATGCGAACCATCTTCCAACAGGCGATGGTCACTAGATGAATGGGAATGGGCACTGGTCCGTTCGTCCTTGTAGCCCGGGTAGTTTTAGCCATCCGCAGCACCAAAATTCCGTTTTCCAATGTGACACACTCAACAATGGGTTCGTAGCGCTCGAGATGGCAATGGCGAAGCAGCGTTTTCGATTAGAACCCGATGGAGCCGTAGAAGGGCCCCCATTTTCACAACGGTTACATTTACTCGGCGTTTTGTGTGGCACACAATTCCAACCAGACCCACTTAACGCCGAGCGGTCGCACGAAAAAGACAGTCCGCATCGCTGTTATTAGCTCTTTTACTCCGCTTGCCGGTCGGTAAAAGATGGAGTCCCGTCTATCGCGAGGAAGCTTGGGCGGTTCGTGGAAATGTAGTGGAAAATGGGTAGGCGCAACGCGTTGGAACGCCGGCACACCCACAAACCACAGCGAAATTAACTCCACAGCTCCGACCGGGACGTGGGTAGGGCTGTTACGGGTTGCGAACGCCGCGTTACGCGGTGAGTGTGTGTGGTGGAAGGTTTGCCGCCATTTCACGCCACGTGGTGGTGGCAGATTTCAAGCAGCCACATCCGACTGGACGGGTTGACGCGGGGCACCATCATCGTTCTAATTAGCTTCACGATGAAGTTTGTTACGGGTGCGGGTGAAATGGGAATGTCACAGAAAGCGCCTCTACAAACACGCACAATAGATAACTCGCCCTGAGGCGTACCAAATTGGCATTTATTTTGGGTCCCTTTTTTTATAAAAGCACCCTCGACCCTTTTGCTCTGTTTAGGACGCATCCCGGGAACAGGAGGGTAAAATAAAGCAAGTGAATAAAGTACTTGAGTTAGGTACTTCTTCGGAACAACTTGACGCATGCATGTAGAATAGTAGTTTTAACTTTTTTTAATTTTCATTAGAGAATATTTCATTTCGATGGAGACGCATCGAATGATGGAAACGTATGGTCATTTGTACAAATCAGATAGAAATACATGCATGTGTTCATTATGATGGAGACGCATGGTCTTTTGTACAAATCGAATGCTTATGTTCATCACATGTTTATGTTCATCATGATGGAGGCGCATGGTCTTTTGTACAAGTAAGAGGGAAATATAATTAGTTTGTTCTTGAATACATTCTAAAATGTATACAAGCTAGAATAAACTCTTATTCAAACAATACCTGAAAATATACGACTTTGCTCGTTTCGGTACCACTTTCGGGATCATTATTTTACGCTTACCTGCCACGCGCGAGAGCATCAAGAGATTATCTTCGATAAAATATGCGCACCGGAACACGACAGTGCGAAAACTTTCCAGAGTATCTCATCCTCTTGCTCCCGTTTAGGCAGGTAGCAAAGAGCGGAGACAAACCGGAAAGAAAACTCTCCACATAAAGAAGCGTAAAATGTTACCATTTCGTTGAAATGGTGGTGAAAAAAAAAACAAGCCCCTTCCAAATGCACGGCGCAGGGCAACGCGTTCTTGTTTCGGCCCTATTTGCGGCGAATCCGTTGGGTGTGCGTTCCTGCTCACTTGTGTAAACGTGCATAATTTATTGTTTGGAATGTTTGACGACTAAATTTTACGCTTCAGCCAAAAGTTCTTCGGCGAAAAACGGTGAAACGAAGGAGAAGATAAGGAGAAAAAGGAAAAATTCGACAAAGAAATGAAAACTGTTCCTTTCTCTCTTGGGGGTGGCTCTTCATGGTGAACTTCATTCACTCTTCCCGGAACCCTAGTGTGTGTTTGAGCACGCGTGTGTCATTTGTAAATAACGTCTGAAAGTGCCTTTTTCCTTTGCTGACAGAATGGCACAAAAAGAGGACACAAAAATTGGCATAGAATCTGGGAATGAAAATAAGAACCGACGTTTCGTTCAATTTTTTGTTCCATTCGCTATTTTGTTGTTCCAGTCCCAGGGTTGCGCGCCGAAACCGAAACGGCTCCAGGTAAACTGCCGTATCTATGAAAGGTTGACAATATGTCTCTCTTCCTCGAGTTCCGTCCCTTCTGTCCTTGCTGGTTTTATGATCGACGAAACGCTCCGTTCCGGTCCCAGCGGCGGTAGGTTGATGCAAAACGGAAATCGGTCCCGGCCAGCGATGGGGATAGTAAAATCGTTCTTTTAAATTGAATTTGAGATCAGGTGCCGGCCTGCGTCGAATGGTAGCGTCGTCCTTTTGAAAGAAGCAAGCAAAAAACGTCCTACCGTGGTCTCGGAAGAAGCAAAAGGTTGCCGATGTAATGAACAACACCAAATAATGATGACCGGCGTAATTTTTTCTTGGCTTCGCTAGTCCTCCACCTTCCCCGAGTGGGAGGCAGAAAGTGCCTTTTTCGGGTATTACTTATCTGCGTTTCTTCACCCTCCATTACGGCAACGTGCGATGGGTTTGCGTGTTGCGGGCTGCCAAAATGCGACCGGGAAAGTCAAAATGATGGCCATCAAATGGCCATCAGGCGGCGAATGGAAAAGTGCCGAAGTTAATTAGCACAAATTGGTACTGAGTGGGGTTTGTGAGTCGTGCTAAATTCCATCGAAAATGGTCGACCCAAATCGTCGTTTGATTGAATTTTACACTCATTTTCATGACGCATAAAGTTTTGCGTGCGTGACGTACTGGATACTATGTCGGTTCCATCGTGACGATGCGTTAGTATCGATGGTAGTGAGCTTCGCTTATGGACTTTGCATTTCGATCGTACCGTTCTCGCTATGTTTAGGTGTCGAAATCCCAACAATCAACTTTGTGTGCGCTACATTGTGCGTCTAAATTAGGATCACATCGTTATTAGCTTTCGCTCCCGTCGGCGACATGACAAGTGTTGCAATTCGACCCTTGATGCTGAGACGCTAATGAACGCAGACCATACATACGGCATCCCATTCTGGTCATATCTCACCGGTGTGGTTCTGGTGGATTGCCCTTTAGCGGCCACGGCAGACGTCCGACCAATCGGTGGCTTTGTTGGTGCCCGAGCTTTGTCCTAATGCAGTAATTACCACCATTCGGTGGTGTCGTTTTTCTGGGCGATTGCGCCGCCCGTATCCTGTTGCATGTTTGGCGACCGAGCAGCACATGGTGTCAATGTTCGTTGGGATGATGTCCTCTTTGTTGTATATATCACTACTACTCTCTTTTTTTTCGGTGTGCAATAGTGTAAGCAATAATATATATATATATATATTATTAGACATAACATATTCTGAACACTTATTTGTGTTGTGATACTAATTTATGCTGCTTATGAGAAAAAAAAAGTAGTAACTTTTTATCAGTTAAGATAAAAAAAGAGCTATCAGTCTTAATTTTCGAACGATGAGATGAAAAATAGTTCTCAATCTTTACTTTCAAAACTAAGATCTTATAACGGACAGTTGGAAATTTGCTATCCTATCTGTTTCCATAATATTTAAACCACCAAAGTCAAGTTGTCTATGTGAATGTTTAACATTTTATATTGCTTTCAAAAAAGTACGTTTACAGCAAAAAAATCCAGTGTGCCAGAAAAATAACGACGTACAGTGTTTGTAGAAGCGTATGCAAATTTAATGCAAAAAAGCCGGTAATTAAAGCATTAATCACTTTGTGCGTGGTTTCGCAACGCACGATTTCTATTGCCATACCTGCCACTCAAGCGGAATCCTTCGCACACGTCCACAAGGGAGTTTCCTTCTGTGCGTCCTTCTCAGAACGTCGTGCCTTGAGCTTGGAAATGTTGCTAACCGCACGAACGTCTCCAGCTGTGTGCGTAAAGCCGCGTGATATTTCCTCCCTCCCAATCCAAGCCCACTCAATCCAAGAACTAATTACTTGCCACCGGTTCCCCTACAATCCACCGCGTAGCCAACCCAGAACCACCCATTCGACCCACGGACATGTTGCTGCGGCGCACGTTTTTGTAAGGCAATTAAAATTACGACAAGGCGAAAATTCGTTTCCAATTTGCGTCGGTTTTTCTATTACTGCCGTCTCCGCCCGAGCGGAAGCTCCAGCCGGGACCGGCTAAAACTATCGCTTAGTTATCGAATCGTCCAATAAAGTATCCCGTCTCCGGTCTCCCGTCGTCTCGGGCTGGCAGGGGCGTTTCACGTCCCTTCGGAAGCTAATTAAATGAAAATATTCATAAAATTAATTGGCTCACTGCACCCTGGTTCCCGGGTTGTGCGGTGCACACCGAGATCGAAGCAAGAAACGAAGCGGATGCCTTTGGTTCACCATTATCTACCCGGAGAATGCAATTCTCCGGTGCAATTTATTGCATCGCTTCCCGAGGCAGTGCTTCGGCCAGCCAACGAACGTCTCGGTTGGCTTTACGGGGGGGACGCATAAAACCACGTCAGCAGCGGCACTAACCGGCAGTTCCCGGTGTTTAATTTGTTATACTGTATTTAAAGAACGCTGTGCCTCTGTGGTGTCCCGCTTGTGCATAGGGGTGTGTCAGGGCGGTGAGTTTCGGGGAAATAAAACGGAATTATTTAGCAAGCCTTTTGCGACCGCACTTACGGCTCGTCTTCCGTGTCGTCGTGGCCACCGTGGCGTACGTGTGCGGGTTGGATTTTATTCACCGGATTTCACACGCAGCAACGGAATCGAGGGGTACCACGGTTGAGGCAAGGGATAACAGGACGGATTTCCTCGGCGTAATGAATTCGAATGCCGTGAGCTTGGCATTAAAATGCCACCGAACGACGACGGTGACGGCGACGTGAGCGCCCCGACCGGAAAGCTCCACCGCAACCAACGGCAAACAATCGGGGGTGGTCCGGGAAAAGCCTGGAGAGAATTATTCCGAAAAGAAGAAAACGAAAAAAATAGAGCTCACTAGAAAGAAATGGTCCACGGAAGACACGGAAACTGGGGCAAATGGACGCGGTGCGTTTCCCATCCGACCACAATCCGATCTGGGCGGCATTCCATTCCCTGCATTGGGCTGTATCGCACAAAAAGCGCGCCGGAACGATCCATTGCCTATTTGCGGGTACCCACCCACATACTAGCAAACCATTCCCGGGGAGAAAAAGCATCCGCAACCGGCGGGAAAAATTACCTCAAAGAAGAAATATAAAAGATCCGCTCGAGCGCGATTTCTTCTCCTTCGCTGGGCGCATTGAAGCGGATACTTGCACAATGGAATAATCTTTTACTTCCTTTTTTTCTTGCTGTGCTCTGGCCGGGATACCTCGGGATATAAAATAACCATCAAATGGTACAGACGATCGGCATTAGTTATTCCGCCAATGGTACTGGCCCACGAGGGCCGGGGATGGGAGGTTCCCGTCACGGGTTTGACTGCATTTGTAACTGCATTTTAAATTGCCATTTACGAGATATACGAAAATGATGTAACCACGGAAGGTGGAATTAAGACTGTATCTTCATTTTATCACGTTTTTTGCGATGGCTCGTACGCTTAACTTTGATGTAGTAAAAAATTTAATAAATTAAATGAACTTCTTGTTTTTTTCTGAAATAAGATTAAACCTTTTAAACAAAAATGATTGTGTTTATGCTTACCAACACAAGAAAGTATGGGAAAGGCTCTACTCTGTACGAAAAGAATCATCTTCACTTTCGAACAAAACAGCACGAGAATAAAAGGCCACTTGGATAACACAATCCAAATTTCGTCATCAAAGTGACCGGAAGAGCAAATACGTTTTACAACAGCAATTTGCGGTCAAATTACACGGTACTCTGCTCGATCGATGTCATCGCTATAGAGAACCACAACAGTTTCCATGCCAACGACCACGTCGGATTAAATTCCAAGCAGAACGGACTACGACTTGGATATAGGCAATGGAGCATTTTTTCGATAACGCACGACAAGATAAGCTTCGTCAGCGTTTTTCGCAGAATAATGCGATCCCCGATTTTTGGACGCCTTTATTGAATTGGACGCCTTTATTGAACCGATCCATACCGAGAATAAATACACGCGAGTAGGCGCACTAGTTGAAAAATGAACTTTATATCGAATTACCGCCAACCGTTCAGTGTAACATAAAACATCTGTGGTTGGGCACCCCCGTAATGCCTTCGAAATTAAACGTTTCCGCAGGAAATTTGAAAGACATAATTAGCTTAGCTTGGCTGCCGGTTCGGTCGGCAGGTAGCACAGGCTCCACATGCTCCAGCGGTGGAACGGAATGACCACATCCCGACCCTTCTCACCGAGCGCATAAATATTACCCCGAGCAACCCCGAGCTGGGGTCTGCGAAATATTTACTTTTATCATATTATTATGCTCTGGGATGGGCCCCCGAAATTGCCGCACACAGCCAGCCGTAGTGTGTCATAAATTTCAATCCCACTCCCTTCATATAAACCGCCATTCTTTATAGACGCGTGCGGCATGCCGTTGCCACGCGGGAATCCGTACGCCAGCGGCCAGACCCGGCGGCCATTGTGTGTCGTAAAGTTACAAAAAACGCAAACACCCCAGCCGGTTGACGTTGCAAGTGCGCCCCGTTTGACAGCTACTGGCTTCACCAGGCGTACGGCTTTATTCACGTCACTGGTTGGACGCAAAAAAAAGAGAAGCAGAAGAAAAAAATACGTGAGAAGAAAACTCCGCTGACATCTCGCGCCTTGACGATGACTTTCCGTGGGCACACACAGTTCCCGATTGATGTGCCGTGCTTTGGCGAACCGGGTTGCCTTGGCGGGTGTCCTGGAAATTTTCGCCCCATACACACCCCACACTCAAACAGCCACACCAATACAGCTGCCGGGAGCGATTGCGATCTTTGGCTTCGGTGCGGTTGAACGGTGCTGTTTGCGCTATTACGAGCGCGATTCGGTTCGGTGGCGATAAATACGCTCACAAAACCTCCTTGCAACAAAACGCCACCCACCCAGTGGGTTGCTCGTGGAAAGGAATGCACGACATGGAAGCAAAAAGGACCGCACCACGTGGTGACAGACGTGGCTCCCAAACGCCTCCAGATGACACCAAGCCCTCGCCAACAAATCGCAGCAACCTGCAGCACAAGAGTGAGGGCTGTTTTTTTTTTCTCTTCACTCGGTTGTATTATCAAAGAACAATTTTTTTTTCGCCGAAGTCTCAAGGCATCGGACGGTGAGGTTTCACTTTTGGGTGGGTTTTTTTTCTCTCACTCTCTTGGCTCGGGCCCGTTGATTTTTTCCATCCTCACGAGGATTGTGCTTTCACTCGTGCTTTCAAAAGGCGCACCGTTCGGATCGGTGGTTTGATTTGCGAGACACACCGTTACCTATGGCAACGCTGTGCTCGCTGTGCCGGATGTGGCTTGTCGCTGTCTGCACTGTTTGTGTCCGAAAACTAGCGAAAGAATAGCACCGAATCAGGGAAGCTCGTTCGCCAAGGATGATGAATATTTCACCAACCATCCTGCACAACGGGTGGACGACAGTGTACCGGGAGGTAGGATGGATGAGACACAAGTGACGGCAAATAATTGAAGCCAGCCAAGAATGGGCTTTCCCGAAGACATCCACAGTAGCCCGGACCGAGATTGGTGCGGAGCGAAAGCAACGAAACGCAGTGGAGATAAAAATACGCAGCCACCCGTCAGGGCGAAAGTCTGAAAGGATTTTCTTATCCTCGTGGCCGGATCTCGCTGGCGGTGACAATCCCTGCGCGCTTCCACTCCCACCCCATCAGGGCCACCCGATCCGGGCATTGTTTCGGTGAAAGCGGACGCAACCAAGCACGAATTCTCATCTCGCTGGAAGTTGTTTAATCATCGCCCCATTCATTCCCCAATAATGATCTCATTAGGCGCGAAAGAGTTGAGCGACCGCCTTTAGCAGCTCGGTTCGGACCGGCTCCCGGTGCTGCGGGAGTCCTTTGGTGGCTTCTGCTTTTTGGCGCCCTTTTGCCGGCACACTAGTGCTGCGGGTGGAGAGAGAGATCCGAATCGTAAGAAATCATTAGGGAGTTGTTAACGAATAGGGGGGGCAGGGAGAGTACAAAAACTATTATTTTGCATAAATAGACGGAAGGCGCGTGAAGTGCGCTGTGAGTTTTCACGATCCTTAACGCCCGTTTGGATTGGTATGGGGGTGGGTAAATTGTATAGCAAAAAAAAAACACACACACAACGAGTGCAATGAAATGAATATTTAAGCACGCATTTACCCATGACGAGTATGGTTTGATTATCGCGCGATGTTAAATCCATACTTCATTATCCCTGCATTTCCTGCTCTGGGTGGAAGTCAGCAGAAAGAAATCCATTTAGGACGTCACCAGCGCCCATTCTCCCAACCAGGATTGCACAATTGCGTAACTTTTCTCCGACTCCCGGCTCTAACGAGCGAGAGAAAGAGAGAGAAACCGAAAAGAAAAACGCATTGCCTTTGAAAGCGCGTTGCCATGGCGGTGCATTGTACTCTGCCGGCCGTCGCGAGTGTCGTTTTCTTCATGCAAAAGATCATTCATGGCACGCCTTGATGCACCGCCTAATTGCGATTTGCTTCACAACATTCGAGCTCCACCAGCTCGTGTGAGAAAGCTCAGCCAGGCGGTTCTATCATCACCCACAGGACAAACCATTACTGGGCGGGTGGTCTCTCCTTGATCGGGTGGTCTTTCTTTTTTTTTGTTCCTTCTTTTTTCCTCATCCCAGGACATCAACGGTGGAGTGGATGTGATGTCCGTTTCTGCATCGCATTGCAAGTGGGTCCGTGAAATATTTGCATGCTTTGCTGATGGCTGTTTCTGTGCCCGCTTTTGACGCTTCGTTTGCGAGTGCCTCGTTCACGAGACCGGTCATATGCTCTGCCATGGGCTCTTGCCGGTTTCTTTCGCTGGACAGTGTAAATACAGTGTCGGGGGCTTTTTTTTTTGAGTCTTTTTTTTTCGCTCTCCCTACGGTGGTTTATTTGTGCCCGTTGCACAACGACGACAAATGTCTGGCCACCGTACCGGGTGGTCCCCCGTGGCTAATGTTTCGTTCGTTTTTCAGCTCATCCAGCTGTCGCTACTTCTGTTGCTGCTGCTGCTGCTACTGCTGCTAGTGGCTGAGCCGGACAGCAGTGGTGCAACGGTGATCCTACAAGGACACACCCCGCAATGAGAAGCTCAAACAAAAAGACAGAGAAAATGAATTCCCACCGACAAGCGCATTCCCCGGAGGGGGTTGTTAATTTTCCAGCAAAATTGTTGCAGCCGTACACATTCGCTCCAGCTTTTAGCGCCAACTTTTTCCACTTTTGTTAGCATTACTGTCATCGGCCACGTGAACTACGGGACGAGCTGGAAGCAATCTCTACTGTAATTGATATTGTCGCTGCTTACGGGAGCGCAGCTGCCCAAAAGGGCACATTCGGGTGAAGTATGTGCTGAAAGAAGTTAACCTTACCGTGAGCGGATCGAAAAAGCGAGATTACGACGCCGGAACAAGAGTTGGGCTTCCGCAGAACCGTTTGCCGTATTTTTCGTCGTGTTTTTTCTTCTGCTCCCCATTATCATACCAACCCCGAATAGATGGTTCATTAATCCCGTGACAAGGCGGGTGCAATTACGGGGTGGCCCCCTGTACCATCGGTGGGTGAAAAATGGCGAATCATTTGTATCCTTTCTGCGACACCGTGCTATCGAACCGTGCGTCGAAACTGCCAATTCATTCCTGGTTTCTGCAGGAACCCCTCCACCAGCGGAACCGGAACCGTGGCGTTATCGAGAGCGGGTGCTTTTATGTTTTAATTCCAGTTCCGTTCCGAGATCGGGTCGAGTTTCGCTCACGCGATTACCACGGGTCGTGTTACGCGTGTAGCGACCATCCTGGGCTGGATGATTAATTAAAGCGCTTTGTGATTCCGCCTAAGTAATTTCGCTCGAATTACCTAACGAACTGTTTCGGTTTCGCTTTCCATCACCGTGGCCAGGAGGAAGAGGAAAAAATAACTGCTGAAAAAAAAAGACAGCACAAGGATCTGCACCCGGCCGCCTGTCCCGGTGACATTCAGTCGCCTGTCCACATTCATTTGCTTTTCCACCCGGCTTGGGAGGCGTCGGAAGTGCAGCGACCCCGAGGGACCGGTTGAGGAAGCGCTCTAACGGATCATTTGAGAAATGTTGCTGTCATCTCCGTTTTATTCTTGTGTCTCCACCACGCCGAACGCGGTACGGTGAGGGCTTTTCACGCCGGGGAATTTTCCCGCTCCGGGTCGGTTGGGCTTTGTTTTTCCCTGCAACAAAAAATATATATATATATCCTCAGCTCTGCAGCGTTTCTTCTGCACGCAGCTATGTTTGATCGAGTGGGATTATGGAGTTTTTGCGACAGCTACTGAAAACGATGGCGCAGCACGAGCGCCACAAAAAATAGCCGGGTAGCATTGTGCTTTGGCTTCCTTTAAAAATAACCCCTCGAGCGTTACGGGCTCGGTGGTGTGAACAATCTTTCCATCTGGCCCGCCGTGATGACTCGACCGGAAGACCTGCTTTCTTCTGGGAAACTCGTGGCTGCTGAGCAACTGCGAAAGCGCTCCCAAAAGCCCGTGATTAACGGCGGAAACGGCAACGAAACACGTCCCACTCTCAGCCGGTTGCTCTCGCGTGCGGTAGTCGGAAAAGCGGACCAATGCAGCGAACGAATAAATCACGTGCACGCCACCGTTCTCGTTCCGCCGTCGTGCGTGTTAAGCCACCCATCGATTAATTTAACCCCGGTGAACTCCCGTGGGAGATCTAATTTTCCTTCACGTGAGCACCCGCGGTGTGTTCCGGTCTCTGGGTGGATGTCTTTTTTGTTCCACTCTGCTTGCTTGACGTTAACAAATCAACAAGTTGACTAGTTCGATTGGTTGTCTTTGTGGAAGGGCGTTGAAAGATAACAACCATTACAGGTGAAAGGAGACAAATGGGAATAGGTTAGTGAAGCAATTGGCAAGTTTTTCTTCCACTGATTAGCAGCCGGTGTAGCAGCGTTTACACAGTAGCCATTGAAAAAGACCTTTTTGTTTATGCGCGCATGTCAATCCTAGTAAGCTAGGACCTCGACATTGGCCTGGTCACGTGGAGGACAAACACCACTTGAAAAAAGAGTCTCGTGGGGGGAATGAATGAGAGCTTTTATTGCTTAGAAATAAATTTAAAGCATCTTTTAATCCTCTTAACCTTTATGACGTATTCATTATAGAAAAAAAAAATACCACATCAGGTTCGTGGAGCTACTTAAAACAACTTTCCGCGCAACGGTGCGCAATGAGCCTCCATATCGCGAATTGAAAGCGCTGATGCTTCCCGGGGGTCCTTTAAAGCGCTTCCAGGTTCGGTCCAGCACCGACCGTAAAGTGCTGGAAATGGTATTTTGTTTGGCGCAGCTTTTTTTCTCTCTCTCCATCACGCCTGCACCTCATTTCCGGACACATTCTTGTGCCTGTAAGTTTGCGTTTTTTTTTTTCGGATCCATTCGCTTTTGCTGAGAAGGCAGCAAACACGTACAAAATATCCGCAGGAAACGAAATAACGAAACCCACCCCCACACACACACACACACGTTCCCAATTTAAACGAATGCCTCCAGCAGCGGAAGAGGGCGTGTGGTGTTTGGCCCGCGATGGTCGCCGAGAGCAGCGAAAGCGAGCTTTAAAAAGTGCCATTAGATGGTTTGTTTGGTGATCGTTTAAGGTTAGAAAGCACCTCGAAGGATCCAAGAGGCCGTGCCTTTCGGTCAGCTGGTGCCGCGTTTCCTCACACAAACCTCTAATGCGTACGTCAATTAAGGTCGGATAGGTCTGCAACAGCGACGTGGAGAAGCGATCTGCAGGCAGGACGTTGCAAAGTCAAACTTTGGGCATAAATGCTTGAGCTCGCACTTCAATACCCGACCCAGGAGGTCGTCTTTCGGCATCGATTTCTCGGAACAATTTGATAAACAAGATGCGACAACAGATTTTGGCGCGAATCAGGGCGCACGCCGCTGATTATCTCGGCGTTCGTTTGCCGCATAGCAGGAAGCGCTGAAGGAGGCAGATGAACAAAAAAAATCCATCGGCAACATCCCGTCAAATGGCCCGTAGATGTGGGAGCGTGAGATAAAAGTTTCGGGCGTTGAAAGTGGGTTGGGGATTTTTTTTCTCCGTTTTTTATTCCTAAACCTTCGCAGGCCTAGGGCGATGAGCCGTTGGATTTCGAGTGTGTAGAACCCTCGAAAGAGGTAGGTGTAAGCGGTTCCATTTTGGGGAAAATTCTTACCCACCGAAAGTTGTGTGTACGCAAACGCACACCCACAGCGTGCAACAGCGTTATTGGGCTTAAAGTGAAAGGGATAAACGGGGTGGGAAAAATCAGGCTGGAAAACAAACGTTCAAAATGAGTTTCATTGTTTCTCTGTTTGCATAAGCTCCCTTTCTCGGGATCCGTTTTCTCCAAGCCAGACCAGAGGAGACCAGGGGAGAGCTATTTGCGAGATGACAAACCACTCGTCTGATGCGCCGGAAAAGCGATCATAATGGGACCGGCGATCTTCCGGGAAAGTGAACCGGACGGCAAAACAAAACCCACCCACCGTCACTCGGTGTCCCGCGGTAAATAGACCGGAAACAGGTGCGTTTGCCGAAGGGTACGGAAGGATGATAAAGTATTCCGAAAAGGGTTCCAGGGTGTCAACTGTGGCCCCTCGGATAGGCAAGGCAAGCGGGAAAAGTATTCACGCACCCAGCGGCCGACCCACGCGCTGCGGCCTTGGGGCTTCTGGGGGAGGTTAATAAAGCTTTTTCCCGGAAGCTCGGCACGTGGTTGGGCTGGTCACCGGACAAAGTGTCACCGTGGGGATCAACAATACGTAACACCGGCTTCCGGTGGAGGTTTTTGGGAAAAAGGGAGGTTTTGGACAAACAAACAAACGAAAAAATAAAAGACCTCCAAACCGGGAACGGAAACCGAGGCGAAAGGATAAAAACAGATGATTAATGGTTCGCGCACGGCCAGGTACGGCCACGGCCGAGCGGTAAATCTCTCCTTTAGCGCCTGTCGTTAGTTGTGAAGTGTCGACCTGTCCCGGTGGCGTGGTTCGGGTCCGCGAGCATAATTGACGCATAATGTTTCCCTCGGGACGGGTGAATGGGAAAACTCCATCCACCCGCCGTTAGCACAACCGAACGGCGATAAAGAAATAAATGCTCCCAGCGCGAACGTGACGCAAACGTCTCTATAGCGTTCGTGCTGTTTTGCGTGTCTTTTCGCTTGCGCTTCATTAATTACGAATTCTCCAAAACACCTCTCTGCGCCAGGGCCAGTAAATTTAGATGGTTCTGCGAACGCATTAAACCATCGCAGCACGCCGGTGCGGCGCGTTCGAATGAAACGAAACAAAGTAGGCTTTGGATTAAAATCTTCTCAAAACTCAATCCCCCACTTCGCAGCAACCGGCGTATGCATATTAATGCTCCAGGGAGGCGAATGATGAATGATTATCTCAATAACCTCTTAGCAAGTTAATTACTTATGTACCTGTTTATGCTGGCTGTGGATTGCCTCCGTTTTGTGGTCATAAGCGGCGGGTATTTCCCCGAATTGGAGTGTAACCTTCCTAGCGCCATGAAGAAAATAAAATCAGCAGCTTAAGAATGCACCCCATATAGATAAGCTCGTTACACGCTAATAGCACCGCACTTCGTTTGTATTTATATCCTGAATGTAATTTTTTTCGATACAGAAAGAGATTCATCTTCCCCATTTAATAATTTTTAATTTTTGTACGAATTTTTGGCCTACTCTCTAGCTGAAAAGAGCAGATTGGATTCAAATGTGTGCGCAAAAAAAAACCATCTGTTACGCAACGGAACGGTTCAATTCGAGGACGAAACAGAACTTTATGCAAAGCGGCTGCTCTAAATTCCTAATCAACTGCTCGCATTTGGTGCACTAGGTGGTTCGTTCCCACCGAAAGTCGCCGGAGGCAATCGTATTGAGAGAGAACCAACAAAAAAAACCACCACCACCGAAAAGCGATGCCAATCCGGTCATATTGACCGTGAAATGGTCGTCCGAAATCATCCGGCTTCGTGCACGATTCCAGTCCGGCACCGAACGATTTCTTTTGAAATCGGAATGTTTGCGCCACCCCTCCCAAAAGGACACATCCACGGGGCTGAGCTGGCAGCGGGCCAGGGAAGCGCGTAAAATAAGTTCCTATTAGGATGCTGCAAACCGATCGCCGAGCGGCTGGGTCCCGGGCGGCTTAGCGTGAATCCGCGAAAAGTAGCGAAAGTAACGCAATTTGCTTCATGAATACATTATAAACAATTTACATATAAATTTTGCACCACCCAGCGAACCGATCCTAGTCCTGGGTGACGGTGTGGACCATCCTGGACGGTCGCCAGAGAGAAAGTTTTCCACGCCGAAGTCGAGGAGTCGAGGAGTTTGTTCTTGTGCTATTTTTTTTTTCATTCATTTGGCCTCTCCGCCCTGCATTCGTTTCAATGTCGTTGTCCGGCATCATCAAGTGACAAAATTCTACCACCGGCCGCCTCGGGGAGAACCGTTCTCGGGAGACAAAGGCGGGCCGGAAATTCGAGTGCCATCGTACCAGGCGCAGGGCGGAAGTTGTTTGAAGTTGATTGTTTGGTTTCGGTTATGGGCACAGCGGCCGGCCACAGTGGGATTAGAAGTGGGCGGCAAACAAGCTGCAGCCGGAGTAACGGAAAAATGTAACATACTGAAATTTTACATCTCATTGGGTGGATGGAAAAACCCAAGCCGAACCTTTTTTCGCTTGTTGTTGTTCCTCCCTCCGTACTTCGATGGCAGCTTTCCGATGGAATAGAGCGTTTCTTTCTGCTGCAAAGTGTCACCGTTTTAAGGGACAGTTAGCAGGAGGCAATAGCACGCGAGGAATACGGTGTGTCGTACACGGATTTTCCATTCATTAGCATTCGCAATAAGTTAAAAACTCGAGCTCGACGGACGCTCAGGTCCCGGTGCCGAACGACTGTGGGCGTGTGGACGATTTCCCAACGGCTTTCCCGCGGGAGGACGCTCTCTCGATGGTCCGGATTAAGCGCTCCGTCGTGCCGTCGTCAAACGTTGGCAGCCATCTTTCGGGGACTTTTCAGGCGTTGGTTGACGAAATGACGAATGCCCAAAACAAGGGACAGGGTGCGGAACATTAGCACTTTCGACAACTTCCCGCACTTCCAGGCAACTGTTAATCCCAGCCACGCTTTGAGCTTCGGAGCTTCGTGCAATCTACGGTAAAGCCCACCGTTGAAAGATGGCACAAGTTTGGTCCCGTTTGATGAAGTTGTTCAAGTTTTCTCACCGAAGCCCATAGTCCACGCGGTGGAGGCGGCAATATTAAGCCTAGCTCCCATAATCGTCTGCCGTAATCAAAGAGTTGCGATGGCAGATAAAAAGAGAGAGAGAAAGAGTGGTTGTCTCTTTGCTTCAGGCAGGGCCGTCAGCACCAGCATTGTAGAGCCTTCGGAGCAACGTCGAAGTTACGCCACCGATGTTCGCCACCGTGATTACGATGACAGCGTCGACCGGTGGCATGAGGATGTCCTGCGAAGGGGTGGCGATAGTCAAAATGGATAAAGTTTGTCATAGTTCCGTGGCTTCTCTGTCACTGGCAACATCCTCCGCTGACGGAGATGCTCGATCTGCGCGAAGGACGAGAAGAGCCCGGCAGACCTGAAGATGATGGTGTTGAAGATATTTACTCGAGTGCCCACCTCGCTTTCACCACGCTCCTGTGTCCTGTGTCTTATCTGCGTGTTTCGGTCTGGCTTAGCTACCACCAACACCACTTTCACACAGAGAGTTTGTTCAGAGCTAGATCAGAGGAACCCGTGTGAGGCTTCCTGTTTCGCCCATCGCAGCAACCACTGCACCCGGGAAATGCCCGTGTAAGGTTCCACCGACGTAACATTTGTAAGGTTCCGACCGCTACACGTGGGCAAGGACATATTTTATCCTTTCTCGTTGCTTTCCTCCACGTTGTCCTCGGTGTTTTCCCTCCGCAACACGCACACACACCGCCGTTTGCTCCTGGTTTCGAGATGGTGAAAGTTTGCACCGCCATTTTTCTCCTCTCTCTCTCTCACACACACACACCTTCTCGTCTGTCTTGCGGTCCTTCCTTTTCCCGGTCATGCCAAGGATACACCGGGGAAAGTTTACCGACGGCAAGAACTCCGCAGTATGGCTGCTCAGGCGGTCCCCGTTGGAGCTGAGCGAGCACTGGGCGATGTTACGCGGACCATAAATTTGCTCTGTAAAACTGAATAAACAAAGTGAAGTGAGTCTTTACGCTGGAACCGGACCGGTCGGTGCTTGGGTTTGATGTTTTATACGTCGCTCATACCCTTCTCCGAGATCTCCAATCTACCGTCGGTCCATCACCCTCTCACCCTGTGGTTGGAACTTATCTCCTCGGCCACCCCAGGCCAACAAACGTCGCTTCGAGAAAGCTGCCGATATAGCTGCCACTCGGTCGGCACCCACCAGCGCAAAGGGGGAAAGTTTTCTTCAAAGCTGTCGCCCTGCGTTTTACATGAGTTGAATAATTAAATTTTAATCCGGAAGTACAAATTCACCCTACAGCTCTCTCTCTCTCAAGCCGTCCAAAAACCCGGTACCGTTCCCAGGATGGGTGTCGCAGTGGGCCAACGCACCACTTGGCTGTGGGAGATGGCTGTTTGCACTTTGCGTCAACTGCTCGGGTGACAAACAGAGCCTCATGCGCGGGTGAAATCATCCCCGGAGCCTTCGCAGAGCCTTCGCAGATCGGTATCATTAGCCAGACGTCCGGAAACCGGCCGTTCGTGCTTGTGCGCCTTGTTGCACACAGCGGCCGGTTCGTTGGATCAGAATCCGAAACGAAGCTTGAGCTTGAATTTGTTTTCCTTCACGCGGTGGGACGGGGCACGAAAGAAAATGGAACGGAGTCGGGGACCAACCGGACCACACCCTAAGCGGGACGATCACCCGCAGGCCGTTTGCGCGGACGTACGGATTTGTTGGTCGTGCTACGTTTGAGTTTCGCATTCGGAGCCCAGCAGTCGGTCGTACAAACGCTTATCAGATTAAGGTTTGTTGACAAAGTGTTTGATGTAGAAAAACATGCACACACACACATGTGTATACACACGCGTACACCATTTGCAGACGACTGGTGAAAGGGTCCACCGATTCGGTAGTTCACCGTGGCTCATCCGCGTCTAGTAATGATGATGATCTAGTGGGCCGGTTTTCCCTCGGTTTTCCGATTATCTTTTCTATCTTTCTCGCTCGCCTGCTTCGGTTGGAATCCTTCCAAGTAGCCGGACTCACGTCCACTTGCTAGGATGTGCGATGGTGAAAAGGAAACAAAACAGAAAAGGCAACGAAAAAGATCCATCAGGCCGTTTCGGGGAAGGAAAGTTTTTTCCACGCTCGCCGCACCCGTAATCGGATAGGCATTAACCGTTTTTATTGATGGTATCTCTGATTAAGCGATAAACTAATTCATTTAAGACTCCCCTTCGGGCTTTCGTTGGTGACCCATGACCATCACTGGAGGCTGAGCGGAAGCTGACTAGTAGGATGGTTATAATTTGTAGCTCTTCTTCTATTGGTAGAGTATGGTTCGGGAAAAAGGGCACCACGTGGCTACCGATTTTCCCGACGCACCTGCCAGAGACGGAGAGCAGGATCCGGATGTACGGCGGCACTTTGTTGTTCCTGCTGATTGCATTCGCAGCGTTTGTTTAATCGTCGGCGAAAATAGCAGCTCGTCCTATGTGCGCTTTTCCGGAGGTCGCACAAACATGCTCCGGTTGGGACGTAATTGAACACGTGCAGGCGGAATTAAGTGGGCCGTTGAGTGGGAATGCTTTCGCGCCATTTGACGAGCGTTTGTATTCGAGTCGAGCAGATCCTAGAATAGGTAAAGAAATGGAAGAATTGGAGAAATGTTTCATGTTATAGAATTCACCTAAATTTTCATCGATCTTATAGGTGAAAACTAATAAAAACACTTTTTAAAAGGCATAAATAATCAAAAGAGTTTATAATTCCAACAAACGTATAAACGTATAAACGAAGAAAAACAGCTTCCATGGGGAAGTTCATTTATGAACCTGATAGTGAACTCGAAAGCTTAAGCACTTGTTATCCTGGCATCATCAAGGATCGTCTGAAAGGGTTCCCTTAAATATCCCATCACACCCGGCGTGCTCCCTCACTTCCATCAATTACTCTGCAGCCGTAGTAGTGCATAAAGCTCCACTGATTACACCGGACACCCTTGATACCGGATGAAAGGAAGACGCATCTCGGAGACACCATCCGTGCATGGGCTTAGTTTAAAGTTTTCGTGAATACGGCACCAATCAAAGGCAACGAACCGACGGCATAAATCGGTTCATTGCGGCTTACCATTGGGCTTACCATCGGCAACGTGGAAGTGGGACTTACGGATCCGGCCGCATACGCTTGTCGCTAGCTAACGGGTGCACCGTAAAGGGCAACAGAAGTTCCGGATGGAAAGTTTTCCGACCGATCGCCTCAGCGGAGGGTTGGTTTGGCATTCAAATGGCCAGCAGAAATGGCCGCTCTGTCTTGAACGTGCCGTTTCGAGTGTGTGCATCTAATGTTGATCCCACCGTTGAGCCCGTTACATTGTGCAGTGCGGTTCGAATGAAACCTCCCAGCTTTACGCTCGTTCATGGAACCGGCTGTGGCTAAGTGAATTGGATAACTTAGACTTCATAAAGTGCCAGCCAGGGCCCTGGTTTGAGTGCGCGTTGTCCTCTAGTAGTAGTGGGCGAAATTAAGCGCAGAAATTATTCTTTACGCTCAAACGCGCGCGCTATTGCACTTGATTTGCGTCAACCGGTCGTGGATCGGTCGAGTGGCAACTCCAAACAGTTTTCAAAAACGTCAAAAGGCGTATAATTTCACTCGCTCGAGCATGCAAATACCGTTACCATGGTGACGAGCTTTTGTTGCCACTTTGCACCATTCGTCCTTCGTTCAGTCATCGGCTGGCAAAATGCCTCGCGCTTAAAGGACTCGCTCGGCGCTGTAAGATGGGCAATTTTAAAATAGCTCCGAAGTTCGAGAGACCCGGCGAGTGAATTCGATGAAGTGATACACCATCGGCGCGCCGGCGTCTCGTGCAGGGATTGCTATTCCCTCGAGGGTCGTCCGTGAAGCGAGATAGCGCACGAGTGGCCGAACGGGTCACCCGGAGGTCCTCGAAAGCTCCTGGCTAGCCGAGCACGAACCGTTGCTGGGGAAAATTTAATTTCACACTCGATTTGAGTAGGTTAATGGTGTGATTTGTGTTTCGAAATAAAATTACGTTTACGTAGCGCGCCGGCGTGGTTACGAGCTCGGGTCAGGGAGTTCGGATCGTTTGAGCACATTCAACATAGCAGGCTGGGTGCACTTATTAGTCCCTGTGACCGTGCGATGGCGACCGACTCGGGTAGCAAATATTCTGCCACGTTTAATTGGCGGAAGTGTTAGCTTGAATTGAGTTGAGCCAACGGTTGTCGGTGCGTTGCAGCTTTGTCTACGTGCTTTCATGTATCCTTTAGAAGGCGAGTATCATTGCCAGATGGCACATTATCGTTACGTTCGCTTTGATGCGCTGTTACGCGAGGAAAATGGCACCAATTGCAGCGTGGGAAAATTGACCATAGAAGCTTTGGTTTTTATTTTTAAAACATATTTTCTACCTTCTCTCTACTCTCTTTCCGCAGTTGTGAACCAAAAATACAACGTACAGGTGCACGACGAGTATGTCATGTCGGGCAACACGGCCGTCCTGAAATGCCAGGTGAGTGTTCACAGCACGACAAATTGAACAAATTGAACGTTAACTTTTTGCTTCCGTCAAACAAATCGATTCGTCACTCTTTCTCTCCGGTATTCAATCACTTCGCTCCATCGTGGGCTGTGCAGCAAGCGTTAAAAAATACGATCTACGCTCGGTACATATTACAACTGCTGCCCGTTCGGCAGGTATTTGCCATCAAAGCTCCCCAGTTATGGTTCTGCCGCGGGCAGGTTGTTGAGTGCTTCCCCGAAGGAAGTCAATCGAATGCTGTGGGTGAGCGTGAAGTTTTTTTTTGTGAAAAATTAATAGCTTCGTAGAAGGCTCGATAAATTGCGGGTCGCCGGGGATAAATTACCAATTTGCTTCAATCTATTCCTTCTGCTCACTTCCGCAGATAATTTGATGAGGGGCCTTTACTAAATTAATGAAAAAAAAAACCATATTCTCACTTTGGCGCATAAAACTTCGTTATGCTATCAAAGCTACTCTGAGAAGCGGCGGCTAATTGAAAACGGATTCACAGGAATATCACAAATAGCGGAAGCAAATAAGGTTTCCACACAAACTTCTTACACTTTTGGACGCTTTGAGAACAGAGTTTCGTTGAAGTCGATTGACTGAAGATGGCCAACAACGGAATCAGGGCCATTTGGGATGGCCAATCGCGCCAGAAATGACCGATGACGACGAATATTGAGAAATAACTCACCGCGCCAGGAGGCACTTATTTATTGTAATTTATTTTTCAACATCCTCTAAGCAGTATTGCCACGTGGCAGCTTGCTGGAAGTCGTTCCGGAATCGCGCGGTCTCGATGGAGTTGATAATATTAATCAAAAACCCCGTTCGGCATCCGCTTCGTTACGGTGCTCGGGAAAACCCATCGATCGACGGACCGACAAGCCTACCAGGAAGCATATTTTTCATCGTCTAGTGGTTTTAATTTATTCTTCATCCCATGACAACTCTCAATATTTCTCGGAATATCAAGATCTTCCCGAACCGCGGCCATCCTCGCCAACTCCCGGAGGAAGCGGGCATGAAAAAAGGACCGAGCAGCAGAAATTAGCAACTTTCCAGTGGCTTTCCCATCCAGCTCGGCGAGCACTTTTCGGCGCGCTACACGACACGGACCTCCGCCACAGTTGCTAACGAGGGCCCCGAACTGGGCCGCGTTTACAGCTCCACGGGGAAATACGGCCGGCCGCTCGGAGTGCCGAATGTGTAGGAAATTGAATGAAAACTGAGAACCATTCATCATTTTCACCGTGCCCTTTCCGGCTCCCGGTGTCGGTGCGCGGCCGGCGTTGACGGGTTCCGAGTTCTGGAAAACCCGACCAACTTGCAGTCCTTCCCCGGGATGGACAGTGCGACAGTTTACGAAGTGTACGATGCGCGATGATTTATGGTGCGATCCGCACGTCTATCTCCCGCTCTCGGATGGTCGTAATGTCTTGGCGAAATAAATATTCATCGCCAGCAGCTGCCGGCCATCCATCCGACGAACCGGGGACAACCTGCCTGTCCGGTCGATCTCCGGGTTGCGCCTTTCCCAAAAACCCAACACACCGTTCGTTGTCATTCGACAGTCGAGGCCTTCCCCGGGTCCGTTTGACATTTGTTGTGACAAACTCCGCACTCTGGCACTCCGGGGGTTTGTTGCCAATCGTGTGAATCTGCAAGTTGTCGGACTCCACCACGGTCATCATGGGTGTTGCTGCTGCATCGGGTTTCGGCCCCAACACCGAAAACAAAAAGCTGCCAAGTTTATGAGTGACGTTTCGGAATGCGCCTCCTAGGACCTTGCAGGTTCTGTCACGGGTAGCGCAATTGGTGAGCATTTTTTGCTCCTTTTTCTAGCTTTTCTCTTGCTACTCCGTCGATCCAAACCGTCAGCACGTGCGCCCCGGTGCCCGGGTGTCACGTTTCATAATGCTGTAATTTACATAATTTCATCACGTGCCGAGATAGGTAATATAAATTTCATCACAAACCTGTCAACTGCCGGTTGGGGTGGAATTCCAGTGGACCAAGCACGCACCGGCCTCCTTTACCGTGCCGTCCAGGGGAAAATGAGAATCGTTTTGACACCACCCAGCGTCCATTTCGACCGGCGTAACTATGGCAACGAAAATGCCCCCATCAAAGAAGCCCGTAATGGGGCCCCGGTTTAGCAAATTAATTAATCGATTTGTGGGCAAATGCGGAACGTTATGTTTTTGCTGTTTAAATGGTGCGCGCCCCGAAAACGCAACGGTGTGCCCATCCATTTTCATAGGAAAGCGGTCTTAAACCAGAAAAACAGCTCAAACAATCTTCATTCGGCGTCGAAGACGATTATTATTAAGCGGACCGTTTTCCCCGCGGCACCCAACGGAGCGCAACCAAATTTACCCGGAATCCTTACTTTTCCGGTGAGGTCTAATTATTATTTCGACCACGACCATCCCCACCCACCATTGGGTTGCTTCATAAATTGTGAAAATGGCACATTCCGAACCGCGCGATAAGCCCGCCCGCCGACGAACGGAACCAATTGAATATTAAATTTCCAGCTCGCACCACGCTCGTGTGGCAAGATCGAATCGGCTCCTCGAAGCACCATCGCACCGCCACATTTTCCAGCGAAACCCCGTGGCAAAAGGTAGCGGCCATTAGCGGAGATTGATAGCGGCATGCCAATGATGGGGATGAATTATGGCTTCCGTGCCGTTTGCACTGGTTTTATCGTCCGCCCGGCGGTGGAATGCTACCGTTTGTGTCTTTCCTCGGTGTGGTGAGTTCGCAAGAAAAGGTTCGGCATTTTAAATTCACATCTAATTATCGATAATTGACGATTAAGCGGCCCATTGATAACGTGGGGATTGATTCGGCGAGCTTTCATCGAATTGTGTTCATATGAAATTCCGCGATTTCGTTTCATTTGCCGCAAAGCAATGCGCCCCATTCGCGTTTTTAGCGGTTTCAGTAGCACATCACCCTGTGTGTCATCGGCCCCTAAGGACTCGTCTGGCAGTCCACGCGACCGCGCGAATCGATTACCCCGAGCCAAAACCAGGGGTTGCGGTCGACACGAGTAATGGTCAACAGCGTGTGGAACATTGCTAGTTAGCTAGATGGGTCCGATTTTTGTCGCCCAACCCGTGACGACATTCCCATCAGCAGCCGGAAGTGACGCGCTCACCGCAAAATTGCTTCATAATTAAATTTCCCCCGAAACACGCTTTCGCAGCTGCAATGTTCATATACCACCCAGCCAGCAACAGCATCGGGCTGGTGCAGGATGCAGGTTAGCTCGATAGCACCGCCCACGGGTTCTCGGAACGCATCGATTTACTATCGAACACCCGGTCCGAGCTAGCGGCTTGGTTTGCGAGCGCGCCTCGTTGCACAGAAGCCCGGAAGCCCGCTCCAAGATGACCGCAAAACCCATTAAGGAGCGGTAAAATCTCGTGTTCGCGAAACGCAATTACAGCAATTATCCATTTTTCAACCCCCCTTCGGCAGTTGGTTTCGAGTTGGTGCGTTTTCGAGCGCGCCACGGAAACGGAGCGAATATCCTTCGACAGCTGGCACCAAGACCCGCAGGAGCCATGTTGAGGGCCACCACACGATCGAACCTTCGCTTGTCAACCCTTCAGTACCAAAAGGATGCTGTCTTTCAAGCTATGGTTTTTTTTGTTTGCTTTAGTAAAGCCCTTAGGTCCTTATTTAACTGCGTTTAAATTGTTTTATGGATCGGAATGAGCACCCATGAAAGTAATGAACTTTCTGCTTACACTGAAAACGCCGCGCTTCTTAAATTATCTAAACCCACCTGAAACCGGCAGCACACGAGCAAATCCCCACGGTATTAAGCGCAAAGCAACTCGAAGGGATAAAGAGGCCCACATTACACCTTTAACCGCAAAAGCCCGCACCACCGCCAGCTACGCAACAGCCTGCGACACGTGTTTGGGTGGAGTGCACGTTTTTCCCGGAAAAACACCATCCCCCACAGCGGCAGGTAAAACGTCTCGCACGCGTACGTGTCGCGGCAACTGCGCTGCGTTAGAAACGGGTGAACCGTTGCGTGATTGTTTTTGCCAGGGATAGGGAAATTAAGTTTTCTTCCATCTCCCTCAGCAATTCGCCATTTGCAATGTTTGCGCAGCGAATGAGCCCGGGTTTCGATCACACCGATTATGCTGAAGGAGTCGGTGAGCTGCGTGGCGAAGGACCTGTTTCGAGTACCTCGAAATGATGGATTGTAATGGTTAGAAACGGTGTGTCTATTTTGTTGTTCTGAAGGTGTTCGTTATTTAAGCTTATTACAAAACAATACCAAACGCATTTCATAAGAAAGAAACTCTGTTGAGTAGATTATTTTACATAAAAAAACGTTGTTGCTTGTTATGGTACGTATTTCCCCACTTTATGGGTAAACGTATCATCCTGTTTTATCCCTTATCGCGCTCCAACTTCCTACAAAAACGCATCATCTCTATTGCCCAAAGGCTAGCACGGAATGTGCCGCTTGCCATTAGTAATCGTCTCCAACCGGTGCGTTCGCCTCGAGCTCCACTTTTTTCATCCATTTCTGTTTTCGCTCCCCGGCTTTACTTCGATTTACAGGTGCCCAGCTACATACAGGACTACGTGGTGGTCACAGCATGGGTGCAGGACTCGGGCGTCCATCTCTACCCGAACGCGGACATCGGCGGCAAGTACATCGTCCTGTCGAACGGTGACCTGTACATCAACAACGCCGGTGCAAACGACGCGTACAAAACGTACTCATGCAGAACTGTAAATAGACTCACAGGTAGGTGAAATCGGGTTCGGTTGAGCGCTACAGCTCCGGTTTTCTCCGGATGCTGTTTGCTTAAATTAACTTCCCTGCCGACACCATCCCCAGCGTTCGCATTTGCAGGTTGTTTTTCACGCTAACTCACTTGAGCTTGTAATTGTCGCAAACTGCATTTCATACGAATGCCTCCGAAATTCCGTGCTTCAACGATCACCAGCAGCAGCAGTAGCAGCAGCGGGCAGTGGGTTTTGTTCATTTGTTTTCCCGTGGCCCCAACGCGAACCCTCCTGCCTTCTTTCGTAGAAGGATGCGTTTGCTTATTTGTTTCATAGCGCAAAAAAAGGGAACTCCGGTAATATCAAGCGTACACCCGTATTCATGCCACCGTCATCGGCATGAGTTTCGCAGAGGGGCAGCAGAAAATTTCGCAGAAATTAATTCCGTTGTTAACGCGGGAAATCCACACACGCGCCCGGTGCCGGAGCGCGTGCCTCCATGGTAACGCGTGTGAATTTCACTGAAACTTTCCGTTGCACCGCTTAACGGGCCAGTAGGTAAATATGCGTTGCCCGGTATTTCGGTTCGACGACAGCACGACAACGCGGCAGGACGAGTGCAGGAACAAAAAGAGCTAAAAAAAGGCACACATATCTCCCACACACACACGAGCAATAAAAGCACGATCGTATGCATGCATTCGTACGTTGCCAGCGTGCATGGAGATAAAAATATCTTATTTCTCGCGAAGGAATCCTTTGTCCCTTCGTCGTCCTCGCTAGTCCTCGCGACCACACCACCGCTGCTTGATATGCATAACTTGCACGTTTGCGTCCTTTTTTCCGAGCACGACTACTGCGGATGGTGGGCCGTTCGAGCATTGCAGTCACGTAGCGTCCATTACCGTGGCAGCAGTAATTACCGCCGCAAGCCAGGCAGAAATCGATCTGCGAAAAAGCCACTACGTATGGCCCCTCGTGTGGGAAGGAGCGGTGTGCAACAAACGGAACAATGTCCGCTCACTCGAACGCGGAGCGTCAGGACGCGTGCACAGAAGCACCCGCGAGCGGAATGGTGTGAAAGAAAAGCTTTTCCCCTAGTGCCATTCCCATTGCGAAAACAATATGGCGTAACGCGCATACTGTGCGGCAAGTGCTGAACCGAAGGGACCGGTTACTACAATCGCACAATCCTTTAAGATCTGCTCTCCTGCAAAGGGGGCTCTACAACGTGGTCTGGCTTGCGCGTAAACCCACGCGAGCGGTACTGGGTTATTTCTTTTTAAGCGCCATCCTGGCAAACGGCATTCCAGCGGTGGTACTGGCGAACCCGCAAGTGCCGAAGTGGTTGAATTGTTGCTTAAAAAGCAACGCGCAACCCAGCAACACTGCATCCTGAGTGGTAAATGGAATTTCATTTCCACGACGGGAATGTCCGTTGCGACGTGCAGCACGAGCTAGACTGGTGCCGGTGAAGGAGCCGGTTTAATCGTGGTGAAATTGCGTTTCAGCTTTAGTCGAGCAGTTTTTCGAGCAGCTCGCACGACGGACGGGTACGTGTGTGTTTGGATTAATTTAGAAGCAATTTACCTGGCGCTGGTGGCTGGTAGCTGGTTTGCCGTACGCTCTTCAAATGTTATTTCAATCTTCAATTAAAACTCCACGAGATGACACCGAAACGGTGCGCAAACATCAAAGCAAATTAAACACGCCCGGTAGTAACGCGCTAATTGCGCTCTCGTCCCGTCGTTCCACTAACCCGTGCCGGTTTGTTGCACTCTCTTTTTGCCCTGCCCACAGGTGAAATACAAATTTCCAAATATCCAGGTCGAGTGATAGTGACCGAACCGAAGGGGTTGGTACAGCCCCGGATCAACGTGGAGAAGCACTCGCTCAAGCACGTGGTAGTAAATGCGCCCGTTACGCTGCCATGTGTCGCCCAAGGTCACCCAGTGCCAACGTACCGGTGGTTTAAGGAAGTCAAGGATCAAATCATGCCGCTACCGCTGAACGAACGCGTCAGCATCGTATCGGCGGGTTTGCTGAAGATCGCGAAAGCTCGACTCGAAGACAGTGGGAAGTATCTGTGCTGGGTGAACAATACGGCTGGTGAGGAGACGATTCAGGTGTCGTTGACGGTGACGGCCCCTCTGACGGCTCATTTGCAGCCCCAGGTGCAGACGGTTGACGTTGGTAAGGATGCGCAGTTCCAGTGCATCATTTCTGGCTTTCCAGCGCACGAGGTCCTGTGGATGCACAACGGTAAGCCGATCGTGCGGGACAGTCGCATCGAGATTTACACCGACACGCCAAGGATCGTGATCAAGAGCGTGCAGAAGGAGGACCAGGGCATGTATCAGTGCTTTGTGGCGAACGCGTGGGAGCAGATCCAGTCGACGGCTGAGTTGCAGCTGGGTGGTAAGTGCATATGTGTAGCGTCCATTTTTGTTGCACGCCTACTACGGAAGGACACTAACGACTAAACTCACGTCACGACAGTACCGAATCATATCACTATAAACAGCCACCATAGAACAAGGCTACTGCGATGATAAAACAAGACATCCCTTCCGTCGGACGCTCACGTTTAAGGGTCCGCTTTCATCTTCCAACCGGAAGTGCTCTCTCGGGGCTTTTCTTGTTTCATCCGCTGTAGCATAACCGCAGCAAAAAGTGCACTACGGAAGCGAGTGTTCACCACGCAGCATCCATAATTGGGACGGGGTAAATTATTTCCACGCTTCCTTCTTGGTTGCGTCCTTTGCCTGTTCCTTTTCCACGACGACTCCTGCAATCCCTCAACTACCCACAAGACAGAAGCCCCGCACACACATACAACGGCCTCAGAAAACGGGGCATACACTAAATAGAGCAACAAAAGGACCGCGTTTGTTTGATGAGCGAAGCCGCCCGTTACAGCAAAAGTATGTTCTTCCCGTTTGCTTTCCACGCAAGCAGATGCAACACCGGAGCTGCTGTACTGGTTCTCGGAGCAAACGCTACAACCAGGCCCGACCGTGTCGCTGAAGTGCGTCGGTACCGGGAACCCTCCGCCGCAGTTCACTTGGAAGCTGGATGGCTTTCCGGTAAGTACACGCCGACCAGATTGTCGTGCTTGCGTAGCAAAAGGGCGTTTTAAATAGGGCCACAACCGGAACTAAAGCAAACACACACGCATCCATCGCGCTTTGCACCCACAGATCCCCGACAGCCCCCGGTTTGTCGTCGGCCAGTACGTCACCATCCACGACGACGTCATCAGTCACGTGAACATCTCGAACGTGAAGGAAGAGGATGGGGGCGAGTACATGTGCGTGGCACAGAACAGCATTGGGAAGTAAGTAGCAAACGCCCTGGGGGCCATGAATGATGAAAAATGCATTGCAATCAAATCGGCATGCTCCAATTGGACCGAACGGCTCGTTGTGCTCTTCTCAGGAGCTGTTCTTAGGAGATGCGTGGACACTAACAAGGATTACGGGGGCGCGTGACCCATTTTCCACGTGCCATTTGTCGCTTTCCCTGAGGCTAATACTGGGCGCCCTTTTTTCTCTTTCACACCCACTGTAGGGTTTCGCACAGTGCCAAAGTGAACATCTACGGGCTTCCATACATCCGCGAGATGCCAAAAATCACGGGCATCTCGGGGCACGATCTCATCATCAAGTGCCCAGTTGCGGGCTACCCGATCGACAAGATCCACTGGGAACGGGATGGCCAAACACTCCCCATCAATCGACGCCAGCGAGCGTACAACAACGGGACGCTAATCATCGAACAACTGCAACTTGCCGAAGACGCCGGCACGTACACCTGCATGGCGCAAAACAAGCAGAAGCAAACGGCCCGCCGGAACGTCGAGATTCAGGTGATCGTACCGCCCAAGATCATGCCCATCCAGGCGATGACGAACATGCTGCGTGAGGGCATGCGAGCGGCCATCTCCTGCCAGATCCTGGAAGGTGATTTACCAGTTAACTTCCGATGGGAACGCAACGGCAAACCGGTGCTCGGAACGGGCAATGAAGTGATCCGCCGATTGGACGAATACAGCACGAGTCTAGTGATCGAACACATCACGTCCGAGTACTCGGGGAACTACACATGCATTGCAAGCAATGTGGCCGGAAGCGAGAGCTTCACGGTACCACTGACGGTGAACGTCCCACCAAAATGGATCCTTGAACCGAAGGACTCGAGTGCCCAGGCTGGACAGGACGTAGCACTAAACTGCCAGGCTGGGGGGCATCCGCAACCGATCGTGACGTGGAAGAAAGCGATCGGTAACACACCCGGCGAGTACAAGGACTTCCTGTACGAGCCGAATGTGTCGCTGCATCCTAATGGCACGCTGCAGTTCCGCAAAATCGCCAAGGACTCGCAGGGTCATTTCCTGTGCGAAGCCAAGAACTCCATCGGGACGGGTGTTAGTAAGGTTATCTTCCTGAAAGTGAACGGTATGTGCACAAACTAGCCTCAAAGGATCATCGGTGTAGCTTTGCTGATGAAAGTCCTATTTTTTCTTTCCTCTCCCCAGTGCCAGCGCATTTTACAACGAAGAATAAACAAATCACATCACCACGCAACAAACAAATCCACATCCAGTGCAACGTGCAGGGTGACAACCCGATCGACATTAAGTGGAAGATGCAGAGCTCACAGCAGCACTTGGACGAATCGCTCGACAACCGGTATAACATCCGCGATCAGGTACTGGACGACGGTATGGTATCGGAGCTGGGCATCTCGCACACCTACCGGCAAGATACAGGTGTGTACGTCTGCCAGGCGTCAAACGCATTCGGACAGGACGAGATGTCGATCCACCTAGTGATCCAGGAGGTCCCGGAAGCGCCTAAAAACCTGCGCATCAACTCGCAGCAGTCTCGCACGCTGCAGCTTTCCTGGAGCCAACCATTCGCAGGTAACAGCCCGATCGAGAAGTACAACGTCGAGTACAAGCTGGTGACGGAACCGTGGCAGTCGGCAGAACATATTACCGTCGCTGGCACGCAGACGGTGATCACGTTGCAGAACCTCAAGCCGGCTAAGGCGTACCATTTGCGAATCTCAGCTGAGAACAAACTCGGTGCATCTGAGTATTCGGAGGTGATTCAAGTGACGACTCTGGAGGAAGTCCCATCAGGGCCACCACTCAACATCAAGGGTGAACCGAAAAGCTCAACCGAAATTTTCCTCTCCTGGGAGGCTCCCGATCGGGATCAGTGGAACGGAAACCTCCTGGGGTACTACGTCGGTTATCAGATAGCTGCGAGTGCGAACGAGCGTGAGATAAATCCAACGCAAGGATTCAACTTCAAAACGGTCGAGGTACGAAGCCATTTCGGGGGTGAAACGACGCTGCAAAACCTGAACAAGTGCACGACGTACAATATCGTGGTACAAGCGTACACGAGCCAGGGTAGTGGACCACCGAGTAAGGAGATCTCACTTGGAACGCTCGAGGACGTACCGTCTAGTGCCCCGGATAGCCCGAAGTGTGACGTGCTCAGTTCGACCTCGATCTATATCACCTGGTCGCCACCACCAGCGGATGGACAGAATGGCAAGATCCGTGGCTACAAAGTGTCGTACATCGAAATGGACGATCTCTACGGTGAGTATGGTGAGATTTTGATGGTTGATGGATCACTAACGTCGTTGCTTTGTGTCGAATCCACAGAAAAAGAACCATACACATCGAAAACCAACAACCAGTACCTCACACTCGAGAACCTGAAGAAATTTACCAACTACACGTTTTGGGTGTTGGCCTTCACCAAGGTTGGAGATGGCGTACGAACGAACCCGTTTCACTGTATCACCCAGGAAGACGGTAAGTTGAGCGGTGGTCACTAAAAACAGGGTACTAAAATTCCTGCTGCTGCTCCATCTTCTCTTCCAGTGCCGAGTGCGCCACGTGCCATGAAAGCGGTCCCATCATCCAGCACGAAGATCATCATATCCTGGCTACCACCGACGCACCGTAACGGACTCATCACTGGGTACACCTTCTACATGTCACTCGTGGATGGTGGCCGCGACGAAGGCACACACAAACGCTCACTCGTCCCGTACGCTGAGAGTCACGAAACGGTGCGGTTACAGGAACACGCCACCTACCAATTCTGGCTTACGGCCTCAACGAAGGTCGGTGAAGGCGAGAAGTCCGAAGTGATCACAGTTCCCCCAAACAACAAGGTACCAGCGAGGATCGTCTCCTTCAGCCAGGAGATCGTAACCCCGTGGAAGGAGACACTGGTGTTGCCTTGCCGGAAGGTGGGAGTTCCAGCTCCGGTAACGATCTGGCGTCAGGATGATCAGCCGATGGATACGGGCACACGCAAGCTGATCGCGAAGAACGGTACGCTCTACATCAAGGACTGTCAGCACGCGGATGCAGGCAACTACACGTGCAGTGTCGAGAACACCTGGGGTCGGGATGAGATCGTGTACAGAATCCGCATCCGTGTGCCACCTGATCCTCCGACGCTGACGATCGTGAACACGTACACCGACAGTCTGCTGCTCGAGTGGGCTGATAATCGTAATGGTGGTTCACCGGTGCTTGGGTACGTGATCAATTACAAGCGTGAGAACGGCGATTGGGAAGAGTTGCAGATCGACTCGAAGACGAACACGCACTTGCTGGTGAATCTGTGGTGTGGTACGCGCTACCAGCTGTACATCACAGCGTATAACAAGATCGGTACGGGGTTGCCTTGTGACATTGTACATTCGCACACGAAAGGTCTATCGCCAGTGCAACCGAAACACTCGCAGATGATCACGAATAACTCGACGAGTGTGACGTGTTGGCTTGATTCGTGGGGTGATGGTGGCTGTGGCATTCTGCACTTTGCGATCGAGAACAGGTTGTATGGGCGATCGCAGTGGAACATGGTTGCGAGCCACGTGGAGGCGACTGAACGGATCTTCACGGTGACGGATTTGCAACCCGCGACGAAGTATCAGCTACGTGTGACGGCGTACAACAACGCGGGTGCCACGATGGCGATCTACAACTATACCACGCTCACCACGCAAGGAGGTAAGAGCGATGTTATGCTAATGTTATGTGGTTACAAGACAGAGGTAAAGAACGAGGAACTTCCTTATGAAATGTATGCAGCCAGTACTGAGAAGCCAGTATAAAAAACAGAACTGAGAGCACTAGCAAAAATGGCTTCATTTTGATCTTTGTGATCCTTATTCGGTACCGGTTTCTTGTCAGCAATTAACCTTCGGCATACGATCTTATAGTGCTGGGCTGGTATTAAAACCGTACCTTTTCTTTCCAGTGATGGTATACCCAGAACTAGCGAACCCAGTGTCACCGCACATGGGCGAAAACCCATTCTATGCCAACTTTAAGGTCATCCTGCCGCTCTGTCTCTCGATTCTGATACTGTTCGCCCTGGTGGCCGCAGCACTGCTAATACGCAAACGAAGTAAGTTTGAAATGTGATCAACCACCGCGCGAGATCGGAGATTCTCAGAGATTACGTCTTTTCTATTCACTTTCCCAGAACTCAACAACCAGAACCGCATCCCGTCGACGTCGATGTCGGAGTCACCGTCGATCGCGAACATCCAGAACAAGCACAACCGGGATCAGCAGTACCTGGCCGTGCGGGCACAGCAGGCAAGCCGCAACAGCAACTCCGTAGACTCGGGCAGCTATAAAGCCGAGGGAAATGGTAATCGCTTTTCCGATCATTTCATCTTTATTGCTCCTTTTTATTCGTTCCACCCCATCGAGCCGCATGCGGTTTGGTTTAGCGCCAAAACACTGACCGCGTCCCTTATCGTTGCAGAGTATATTGAAGACATTTGCCCGTATGCAACCTTTCAGCTGAACAAGCAAACGTACAGCGAAAGTTCATACAGTGGAAATGTCTACAGTGGACCATATCACTCGGTAAGAGGATCATTTGTGTATCATGATGTTAAAACCGAAAGCTATCATGTAAGTTTAATTTCTATGCCATCTCTCTCTCTCTCTCTCTTCTAACTTATTTCTCATTTGAGGCGTGACAAAACGCCCCCTTTTTTCACCCATCCTAAACCAAATATTCCATCCACCCTCATCCGTCACCCCTTTCGCTCCATCCACCCCCACCCAGTGGGCGTATTCCGCCCACACCACCCACGTCATGTTTTTCCGTTACGCTCTGTCATTCATCTGTGTTCATTCTATCTTCTAGCCAGTTGTGCCATTGTTGTGTGTATCGTATCGCTACATCTATCTTTCACCCCTAGTGTGCACGATCGTCGCCATACACTCATGATCGTGCCACATCTTCACCAACATCGTCGTTGTTACATTTTCCTCCTGCGCTGGTTTTTCTTTGCCCACTAACGACACAGTTATCAATTAATTATGTTTAAAACGATCGTTCACATAAGTGATCTATCACAACCTGATCGATCTATACTAACCAAAGGGTGCCTTTTAAGGACATTCATAAAATCTTATCCTTATCGCTTGGAATGAAGCGATCATAGAACTCCTCCATGTCATCATTCCACCCCCAAATTGGTTCCATCGCATTCGCTGTGTCGCCATTTTTTGTTTTTCCTTTGTTTTCTCTGTCGCTCTCTCTCTCTCTCTCTATCTCGACAACCACCTCGTCATCTTCGATCATTCACAATCTAGCGATCAACTTTCGAGCCTCTCTAGCCTGTAGCATCGACTCGTTCACTTATCACGCCATGCGAGGAGCAAATCGTCGAAAAATAATACCGAAATTATCGCAATATCAATGTCCCAATGTTGTGTTTTTGTTCTTTTCTCTTTCTTTCTATCTCTCTTCTCTTCTCTTCTCTTTCTTTCTCTCTCTCTCTCTTTTTTCTCTATGATCGACCATGAAAAAAAAACTAAATGAACCAAAAATCGACCCCCTTCGAAAAACCCCCACGTCTCATGATCACATGACCATGTTGCTGTCGCGCCCGTTGATCCTGGCCCGTGTCCCGTGTTTGCCTTCTAACCGATCGCCTCCTGCGGTCGCGCTTGCGTTGCCTGACAAACCTGAAACTCGGTCCTTGCTGGACGCGAACCTGCGGTTTCCGCTCTGTCTCGTCTGCTGGCCTGAACCTGATCGACCGAAAACCAAACAAAATCAAATCCCGCGCCAACCAAAAACCAAACAAAAAAAAAACCGCCCTTACTTACGACAATTATGACACCAATAACAAAAAAAAATCAAACAAAAACCCGTAGAACAAAGAGCCCGAGTACACGAAGGTGCGCAGAAAGGGCGGATCTCGGCTCCGAGATCCGGCCACCTCGGAACCAATAGGTGAGTACGCTCGCACCGATAACCGTTTGATGTTTGCTCGCTGTCTTTCTCCATAAAGCCGACCATTTCTAGATATAAATCAATTTATAGAATCAGACAATCCCGGATCCACAGATTCCGAAGTTAGGAAGATACTAACACTTCATATACCGATTACAGAATATGATACACTCGGTTCCGAATCTGATAACGATATTGCCTCGCGCTCCAATCAGTCCAACTACCGTCACCATCGTGGTATGTATAGCAAGCTTGCACGGCCCCTTTTCATCTCTTTTGTTTGGTTTTGTTTTTTGTTTTCGTTTTAAGGTTTTGCTCAAAATTTTCTGGCGCGCGTGTTAGTCGCTTGTACTGCGCTTTTCGATTGGCCAAAGTATCCTTCGTGTTTTCTGTTTCTGAAAACGTTCCTTCCTTTTAGGACGAAAGTTTGGTTGATCAAGCAAACGGTTATCAGTTTCCTGAGTTTCAAATCCTTTACTAAATGTTTGATGTACGATATCGCGCAATCGTTTCATTTCTGCTTTTTACTCACACAAACACGCTCTCTCCCTCTCTCTCTCTCTCTCTCTCTCTCTCTTTCTCTTCTTCTCTTATTCTCTCTCTTTCTCTCCATATCTATCTCATAATATATTTTTTATCTCTTGGCTATATTTTTGATGATTTTATATAATTTTACGTTGACCTTCTCACTCATGTGTTTCTTTATATTATCCTTGACATTATGTTTGATTTGTTTTTGTTGTTCTTCTAATTTTTAATTTCTTTTCCATTTTACATTGACTTCCTCATGTTTACTCATGTGTGTCTTCATATTATTCTTTATCTTGTATTTGGTTTTTTGTTTTTATTGTTTTTCATCTTCCTTTTCTATCATCCTCCTGTTATTCTTTCTTCGTGGATGAAACAAAACAAAACCGAAACACAATCTATCCGCACAGACACGCAAGACGAAACGTCTTCGTCTTCCGAAAACTCTCCCTCGAGCATATCGAGAAAATCCAAACCACCCTATCCACCGAGAAAGTCTGCCAAAGCACAGTCGCAAAACCTACCGAAGCGGCATGTGCGTAGCTCTAGCGGGTACTCTAGCCACAACGAAGAAACTACATTCAGGTGAGTGAAGCACATCTCGATCACGGTCACCACGCCGGTTTAACCGCTCTGTTTTCTGCTCGTTTTCCGCTCAGCATATCGAACTATCCCAACTATTCCGATCACATAACACCGCCGGCCCGTTTTTCGGACCTACTCGGCCGGGACGCAACGCTCGCCGTATCCTCCGTTAATCCTTCCAGTCTGGGAAGCGCAACGGAGATCGGTAGCAACGTCGTGGGCAAGAAATCGAGCAACCATTCGCCTCGACCACGTGCCAATCAGAAACTGCAACGGGAAGCGTTTCAGATCAACGTGTAAGCCAGCGCATCGTCGCTTTGCTCTGGTCGCATTACAACGATCACCCCGATTAGATCCTCGATGATCCTCGAGCTGGGCAGCCAGTGGGGGCACTCTTCGATTCACCTTCCCCCTCGGCATCATCATTAGCATCATCATGGAGAGCAAATGTTTTATACGCGTATATTTTTATAGAGTACGAAGTTTGGCTTCACCACACCACTCAAAGTGCGCACAAACGCCACGGGCAAGGTTTTGCATTTCGCTTACAGACCACTCAAACTCAAAGCCAAACACTAACGATGAATACGAGAATTGAATATACACCGCGATAAGGAGATAGGTTAACTTAACGAAAAGAAAATAATCCAGGCAGCAAGGACTAGCGTTCGGACAGAGGGCCAAGAATTTGTTTTTGTTGGCGTTTAAATCGACCGTTGTGCTCGGGGCGGCTCGGGAAAGTCGATAGCGAACGTGAAATTAAAACATAAAAGACAAACCTCCTTATCATCATCCCCAGCCCCCCACCCCCCCCACTCCCACTAGATAGTACTGTTGGAAGAGCGGTAGCAGAAGTGTAAACAAATGGATTAGAAAATAGCACTCATTCTCATGTAAACTCTGTAAGAGACGTAGACTAGTGAAGAAATACAATGCCCCATCGGACGTGTTTTGACCCAAGTCGGTTCCCCCGTTTTGCCACGGGTAATCTAAAAGCGATCGTACTTGATCGTGGATCATGTAAACGTTTGCCCTTATTGTGTTTTTTTTCTTCTGGGAAGCCACAACCGTTTATAGTGTTACGTTTGATGAACTCTTCGAATAGTTTACTTCGAGTTTCTAGTGCATTTGAGTCTCCTTTCTCGGACTCCCTCATCCATTAAAAACTGGACCAAAAAACATAAAAGGAATAGTTTTACCCCAGCGTTGGTTAAACAAAAGAAAAGCCAACCGGCTGTCCTCAGAACGGAAGTGCTTAGAACCCAACCCAATCTGTTAGTTAAATGGTGATGGTTTAAAATTGTTTCCCCATGCTATTGGGTGTATCAATATGGGACACGCTTGTTATGAACAGCACTCGTTACGAATTGGAATTTAAGCCCACGTGCTCGCTCATTATCTCTCTCAAATTCAATCTAGCTACCGTACGAATGTAAAAAAAAATACTGTAAAATGAATTCGATTGCCATTCCATCTCGTTAAGCAGATGAAAGAGTATCATTACAAAATGGTTGCTGCTCGTAATTCATGACGATAAGGATGCAACAGAGCCTCTTGCAGCATTCCCTTATTGGTGGCTTATCTCAGTTTCAGCTCCCCAAACGGTTTTGCTTACACGTTTTTAGCAGTGCCTTGTAACACACAACCCACATACGCGCGCTGATTTGTATTCGAAAAAGAAAATGCTAGTTAAAACTGTCATTTCAATTCACAAACTCCTTTCTCTAAATTGCCGAATAAAATTCGATGCTAACATGAATTGTTTCCTTTGCACCGATGCGACAGGATCGAGGATCAATGTGACCCACTTTAGAGAATGTCCGGATGAAATCTGTTTAGAAATGAAAAAAAAAGAAACAAGGAAAACCCGAACTGAAGCTTCTAGACGTAGCTACACATGAACTACACCTTACACTCACGTTGTATCAGTCAAAAACACGAGAAAAACACTACCCAACTTCCAAAATTTACATATCCTTCTCTCTCTCTGATGTGTGGACAAGCACACAGTTGTGAAATAGATGCATTTAGAGTAAAAAGAAAAGGGATAACGAAAAACAATGTACATGTCGCGAAAAGCCACTTACCGGTAACAGCCAAATTTGATCGTTTCTTCCACACCCGGAACGGCATGTTTTCCAACACACAACCATTAGTTCTATTTTCTGTTTGTTCCCTTTTAAGGATAAACGCTGTAAATTCATTAATGTCACTCCGACACTTCCTTCCCGACACATCGCAGATCACAGATGGAAGGATCAAACTAGCGAAGCATAATAACCAACAACCTGAAATGAAACGTATAAATAGGCCAAAAGAAGAAGAAAAAAACCATGGTATCGTAATTTCTCAGCCTCCCAGGCACACACGCACACACTCATACACCTATGAAACCAAACTCAAGAGAACTGGGAGCCTGGGACGAAAAGGATCCTCGCTGATCCTGCTAGCATGTAAGCGATCGATTGGCGATGAACCGTGGGAAAGCTGAACGATCGAATGAGATTGAAATGCTAGCATCGGAAGGGCCAGGATCGCGACAACCTTAGGTTAAAACAATGAAAAATAAAACAATGAGACAATATCGAATGAACCCATGTGTAGCATAAACGATGAAACGAAGGATCGACTGTTTTGAACCATCTGTTCGTTGCGTTTGCTGAACATTTTCTTTTATATGACAATGAAAGACACATGTTATATTTGTATATACATATTTATTGAACGGGCAGGCTGGTAAGGGTAGATAAGATCAGGAAAATGGTTGGGAAAACCAAACGGTAGCATTAAACTGAAACATTCACGTACGTGAGTGAAGCGTGGTGGGGATTTGGTTTTTCCCTTTTTTCCACTGAATATCACTGAAGCCAAACCATGCAAGGGATACAGAAGAAAACGCGATTGCCAACCTCAAGGTGAGACTTCTACACCAAACTAATACAAAATGTAAAACGTGTGTAAAGGGGAAAACGAGTTAAAAGCTCTTACGATAAGCGTTACACGAACGTTACTCAACAGAAAACTGAATACTTTATTTGATTTACCATCAAACGCGCTCAAGTCTAACCCAAAAAAAAGAATGGCCACACCACATACGCATATCCCTTTGGGAAACTATTGGTACATGTGAGAAAACTCATCCTTTCCGGCATCACAGCTTGCATCAACATTAGAACGGAAAATCTCATTCAGAAGCTAAACAAACATACATTGTAACGCATCATTCCAAATGATCGAAAGATATCATATCTTTTACCGCATTAACTCAAATTTGATGCAGACCTGTGAAATGGAAGTCGATCAATCGGATGTGTTTGTTGATATCCTTTAAAAAAAAATCGCATAACAAAGTGCATGATCGAGGGGAGAGAATCGAAATCACGAGCCGTAAGCGTGGGACTTTGAATGCAGTATGACGATATGAAAGACAATTTTAAAGTATTATTGTGAAAGAAATATTAAAGAAGAAAAACAAACAAACCTACAAAGAAACAATAGAATGAATATCAATCTACAGAAAAGACGATAAAATAAAGCACGGTAAAACACATCGAAGAGCAAGCTTTCGTCTCGTCCTGTCGATGTGTCCGAAATAAAACTAAATGAACTTGGCATCTTTCATAACGAATGGGAAAAAATGAAGGAGAAAATAAATTTTCGCATGGACAAAACAGTGAAAATTTTAGCAAAAGTAACAGGAGTGCATACCAGCCAAGAGGAGGCAATTTTCTAAAATAAACTGCATCAATTTTAGAAAATTGAATAGGCGACACTACAATTTTCAAACGCTTGAAATATTTCATAGAATGAATCCGTCATACTTTTTGACTAAAAGATAGGCGTAATTACGTTGGGAAGTCAATTTCAACTCCAAACGATAAGAAAAATTTCGAAAATTATTTAAATTATTATTCGGTGATTTTCATCAACTCAAAGGAAATTTAAACTCCATATCTATCTATTGAATCTTATCATCCAAGCAACCACATCACTCGCCAACTTACCACCCTTTTCGTCTCGATTTATCATCAATTATCAACAAAAAAAAACAGAACACACAACATTCGGTCGATTGTAAACCAGATCTTTATATGCTGTTTATTTTATGAACCTATTTCCCTTAGCACACCTGTTTCGCTCACTGGAAGGAAGATCTACCGCGCTTTCAGAGGAGTAGACGACACCTCAATGGATTTTGATTTGTTAGCAGGAAGTATGAAATATTTCAACCACCATCAGCCCACCAACGTTTTCAGCTCATTCGTTCGATTGAAATGTTTCACTGTGAAAAAACATCGCGAAGACCTGGCTCCTGCGCTCGTCCGGTTCCGATGCCCGGTGTCCCTTCCGATTGCCCTATCCAGCTGCGTCTGCCTATTTTATCTGTCTCTGCTACCACGCCCGAGAAGCAGCCACGATATAACGAACCTCATGAAAGCCAGTTCCTATACAAATTCTTTTTTGATAACGAAACAAAAATCCGGCTATATATTCTCCCACACGTTGTGGTTTTCACTCGCACAAATAAACACCTTTGGTGGTGGCTATGCTTCACTACCCACTCTAAAACACGCGCGCATACGTTTTATTCGTTGCCGCACCTAACGACTCGCTCGTAGATATGTTCGACAGGTTTGCTAATAGGACTAACTCCTTCATTCATACGTTCCAGAGGCAATTCGCATTGCTTAAATATACAATTTATCTCTCCCTCTCTCTCTGCCTCCTTCCCTTTTCGAATCCTTGTAAAGCTGTACGGTTCAACATACCATACGGGTAGAAGGGGGTAAAAATATAATGCATGCGCGTTTATGTTTTTTTTGTATACATATATAACAACATCTAGATCGCTTACAGCTAAAACAAAATAAATCAAAAGCCTAACCTCCGACGTTTCTAATACATGATCGGTTTTGCTTTACATTGATCAACAACGTAGCCGGTGAAACGCTTAAGGAACTTTGGATATTCTTTCTTATAGATAGCGCGTAGCACGGTTGCAGGAGCCCAACCGCCGGGATTAACTGTGGCAGGAAAAAGAATACAAAAACAGAACATAAGCGAATCTACTTATGAAAGCGGCATTAGTAATGTTTACCAGTGGAGCAGTAGGTAATTTTACAGGTCAGATCGTCTCGGGTTGCGGTTTTGCTGTCCTTGCCCGGAGTCAGGTAGGTCTGGCAAACTAATATCACCGTCAGATAGATTCGTACACATTTGCCTTGGTTAGCGGGCTGGAAAACAAACGAAATCGATCGATTAAAAAAGCATCCTTAAACGTTTAAACAACAAGCGTAAAAAAGTAGAGTATTTTAAAACGTTATGCGGAAATTTAGTAACGTGTCGTAGACATATTATCAGCATTTTCTAATCACACAAGCACGTCGTTTTATACCACGCAATAATTAAGTGCACCCCACCACAAAGAGATCGCATCGTTCCATAATGCAGCGCGCGTAATAAGTATTGCTTTATATAAGAGGCTACGGATGTGCGACGATAAACCCAAAATTCACGGAAGAGTGCACAAGATACGCATGCCAGATAAGAAAAAAATGGCACCACCGTGTGTCGTGCCACGATGATCAGTGATCGACATGCAATGTGCCAATAAAAATGTGAGACAGCTAAAAATGACGATGTGTGCCAACATACCGGATACTCTTCGTTCTGATTGGAATGATTGCACACGACCCACACGTCGTTGGCGCCCGTGTCCACGTTGTCGGTGATCCGGCGCATGTGCGACCAGAACAGCGCATCCCGCTGGCTGGCGGGCCAAATGCGTTTGTACGTCTGCAGAAAGACCAGCGTGTCCGGTGCGACGTTGTCCACGATCTGCACGTCCTCGAGCGTCGTCTCCCAATCGTTCCGGTAGGCCGGATCGAAGAAATAATGGCACATTTCGCGGGCCGTGACGCCCTTCACCACGTGGCAGGATTTGAGCGGATCGATCACCATCCCGTCCACCTCTTCCTCGCGCCGGTACATCTTCATTTCGCCCTCGTCGGCGAACAGCTGCCAACCGTTACCGTCCTCACCGACGCCCTGACGTGCCTGCGTCAACTGCTCGGTGCAGATCCGGTCAATCTCTGGCCACAGCTTGTGGCTCTTGGCTTGCGCACCGGTACCGAAATCTTCCGCCAGCTGTGGAATTTCATCCTCCGCCTCCGGATTGGGGCTGTGCACGGAACCAGCATTGCTTATTTGCGACTGCACAAAGAAAAAGCTCCATTAGTATCAATTTTTCCATCTTATTCGAATGATGAAAGTGAGCGTGAGAACACGCTTCATTTTACCAGCTGCGATTGATATTTCAGCCTAACCCGTAGCTGGCGATCTTCCTCGATCTTATCCAGGCCCGTTTCGACGGCATCGAAGAATTCATCCTCCGGGATGGTTGAGTGGGGCCCTTCCTAAATGTGCGAATGGGAAAAGTACACACCTCATTAGTAAAGCGTGATGCGACAACCGTCTCCATTGTGCTTAAAAAATCACATTCCAAACAATGAACCGATCAATCGATCAGACTCATCCCTAATTTGTGAGCGCTAAAACAGAACTTAACGTCATGCAAGTGTAGGGAAGCGTGTCTCGATAATTAATCAAATCGTTGCAACTCCATTACATTACGAAAACCATGGCAAATCGAAGAAATGAAACCACGAGTTGGCATTCACAGCACACGCTCACGTTTGGCTGCTCAGCCGAGAGAAGAATGATTCCTGTTTTGTAAAATCGAAACTAAATTTCTTCTCCACCATCTTCGCCGCCTGAAACATCCTAAAAAAAAAGCAAAATGAAACCTAACTCAAACAAAAAGGTCCCCAAAGCCAGCCGCTTTCATAATCGCCGGTGACAGCATCGATTCCCGGGCGGTGGTGGCATTCGAACCATGCATGGGCAGGGTCGCGGACGCGTTCGCCATTAGCAAGTGAGGAACTTGCGCAGAATATTAATACTTAAGCGCACGCGCAAGCTCTCCAAAGGATTCCCTCCCTTGTGCGTGTGTTTGATGAGATATTCGAGTGATTACGGTGAGACAACAAATTATGAATTTGGACGTTTTGAAGCCATCATCTGGGAGATGAGAAATGACACAGCGATGTAGCGGCTTTTAGGGTGCGTATCACGTGCTCGAAGGTTTCCACTCCGTTAGCCACTCGATCGGTTCGTTATTCATCTAAGACTCTAAGCGCAGCTAAGCCTGCAATAAACTAGCGATCTAACCTTCGGGTCAAAATGCAAAGCGAACCTTCGTGAAGTTCACGTTTTTCGGCTGTTAATTAATCAACGCTTTCGCCCGATAGCCTTGTGCGGCCTCGCAGGGATGTCACGGATCTAAACCCCCCGCCTCGTTGAAGCGTTTCGAACGGAACGAGACCGCGTGTGTGCAAAAGATCGCTGGTCAAAGCCAAATGATGGCCTACGCGAAGATGGTGAAGGCGAAATCTTGGCTTTCCGGATGCGTTTCCGAGTGCGCTTGACTGGTTTCGATGTCGCACAGGAAAAGATCACATCTAGTTTCTATGCATACAGAAAAAAAGCCGAATGACCTTAGCCTTGGCTTGATTTTGCATAAGAGATGCGTTTTTGTTAGTTTCCTCTCGTTGGTGATAAGGATTTTTGCATATTTTTTTTCTTGACCTATTTTGAAGGATAAATTGTGATTCTAAGTTCTACAAAAAAAGAGGTATAATGGAATGAATTTTGAATGTTGTTCAAAAGTGATTTATACGAATAAAAAATAGATAAGAAAATACGCTGCATATTGAAACCGATTTCTAAACAGTTTTGTAACAACAAACTGACCTATTTTAATGGAAATTACATGTTAACACATAAGTTACGCTGATACCAAGAGCCCAACAAATGATTTACATTCATTACTCTTCATTAATTCCTCACCGAGCGCAGGAAAACCCGCCCGTTTGAAACCACTCTCAGGCGCCCCCCGATCGAAATTTACATTTCAACCGGCCAAATGTTCGCCTACGTAGAAAGCACCCAACAAACTTTGCTCCGTTATCGGAACACCCGGACCAAGCAGTGTGCCAATGGCACACGGCGAAATTGGCGCCCCCCAAAGCCAGCATAATGCACTTGATGATGGTTGGCAATGTGGAAAATGGTCCCCCACCGCCAAACCGGGTGAACTGGGCCAGGGTTACGCGGCTCAAACACACACACAACCGGGTGGCGTCGTCGTCGAAGGTGTCGAAATAATTGTTTACATTTTGCAAGGCATGCTTTTAATTCTGCACCCAACGCGGGAAGCTTTCCTGGCATCGGGCTGGGGAGCAAAGCAATGCAAGAGCAACGCAGAGCAACGTGTTTGCATAGAACATGTTTTTGGATCCATTTCGAACCACCATTTGTCATCACGGACGATGCACTTGGCATGCTGATGAAACAATATTAAGGGTGGCTTGTAAACAAAAATCGCAAAAAAAAACATGTTAACGTAAATACATGGAAAGCTCTTTCAAAAAAAAACACATTTTGCAGCTCGTGTGCTGATAAGACCAACTCGGTATGACACGGCATTAAACGATATTCGCACTGCAGTTGACGAACACTAACGCAAAAGTTGCACTTGATTCAAACACCTACTATTTCCTTCCGCAGAAGACCTTTAAAAAATCGGGCCGTCGTCAGCGAGGGCATGTTGCTAAATTGTCCTTTTCTTTTCGTTCACTCGTAAGATCACCAAACCGCTACACAGCCACACAATTAAACTTTTCTTGCTAAGATACACTCTCTTATTAGTGATGCTTCATTAGCTGCGGAAAACTGCACTCGTAGCCGCGTTCGGTGGAGGTTCGCTTTTCGGTAAAAGTTCTCCGACACGCGTGACCATGGAACGATGTCCTTGGATTGGGAAAGGGCCACGATAAACGGCGAGACAGAGGGCACACGGGAGTGACCGACTCTTTTTTTAAAACCCAGCGTCCGTGTTGCACTTCACGACGTGCCCACACACAGAGAGACACAAGTGGCAGTGGCCACAGAACACACAATCCAATTTGGATAACACCGTGTGCGCGGATAACGGACTGGAGAAGCGCGATCTGATCCGAACGACGGCACGACGGAAAGTGACAGTGGGCACCCAAGTGGGAGACCAAACCGATGCCTGGGCCTGTGTGCTTTACTGCGTCGAACAACGCCACCAGAGAGCGCGAGCTTTCGGGGGGTTTGTTCGCGAGATCGACGGCACAACAGGCTGGCCGTTTATTGTCGTCCCCGGTGCTTTGGAGGGTTTGGAGGCGTTGCTGCCGATTGCTTTTACGGACGTTATGTTGTAACGGCTGGTTACAAAAGTGCGTCACATCCGAGCAAACTCGCCGCCCGCTATTGATTTACGATTTCCAGCGCAAAATGCAATGGTGGAAAACAATTATTCACTCGCTCAAAGCGTTATGATCATGATCCATAATGCGGATCAAACGATCGATCGATTCCTCTTCATCACCTAATATTTTGTCGATTTGAAATATCAGAAGGACACGTGGACAGCTCTTCCTGCAAGAGCTATAACTTCTGCAAGTCGTAACATATCGTTGGTATAATTAATTTCAAATTTCATCGTACAATCTGTAGATCAAGTCTCGTACTGACACTCGCACTGGCACAAGAAAGGCATGGGTTTTGATAATTACATTTCCATTGCACATGCACCCGCTGCAACAGCATGATGCCGATGCAAAGGCAATTGTACACAATTCGATATGCATCTTACCAAATGGTCGGCTGGCTTCGCTTTCATTACAACGCTAACCTATACCAGCACCCCGACCAATTGGAATGGCCGCGGCGTAGAACGTGGGGTCATAAAGCAATTAGACTCGATCGTAGGAATTCCACCCGAGCCGGGTGCTGAGTTTTATGACAAAAATTTCAATCATAGCCACGAGTTTAATTAGATTTACGGCAGTTCGATGTACAGAAGGTACCGGCGTGTTGCTTGAATTCATCAGCCACGCTGTTATTGTTCCACCAAAATGCGCCTTTATCCACGTGTTCCTTTGGGAGTGGCGGCGTTTTCGAACCGAGCGAGTTCCATCTAGATGCAACAATAATTTTACGATACAATCTCGAACGCTCGAGCGCCAGTATGGCGTAGTTAATACTCTTCCGATTATGGCGGGTAGAAGCCGTGTTATTTGTATGCTCCTTTCAATCAGCGCCAACGAGTCGAATTTTACCGATCGACTTGGAATGAAACGAACGAACGGGGGGGATAAAAAGTAACATACGTTAATCGATACTTTTCCCAAAACTTCAACAGCACATTATTTACTCACTGTCACTAAAAAGTACTCTAATCTCTAAGCCTGATCTAAGCCGGCCTGTTCACAAACCGGAACATAGCTATCTTCCTCACCGAGAATGATATCATGAGCTATCTCAAGTGATCATGACATAACTCTTCACTAAACAGACAGACGATTACTTCGTCGAACGGGGAATGTTTTGAATAATTATTCAATAATACGTTACATACGCGACTTAAGAGTATTATAATGTTTCGAAATTTAAAAAAAGTGCGAATTTTGCCAAGGAATATATCAGCCATTACATCAATAAGCCCACACCGGATGAGAATGCTAATGAAGCTAGAACTTCATTTGCATTCGGTTACTCATAAAGCTTACAAAAGCTCATTTTAGTGGAGACATGATTCGCCCCTCCAAAAAACTGCCAACCACCCATTACTAACGTGCCGCGCAACCTCTTCCAAAAGCACATGCTTAAAATCCATCCATACTAACAAACCAAAGAAAAAAAAGAAGGTTCCAGCTGTTTCGGCGAATTTCGCCAAATATTACATAACAACTGTTTATAACCCGAACGCAGCAGAAACGAAATGTTTTCGTTCGAAAGTAGCGACCGCGCGAGGAATTGGGGGACTCGAGAAAAATGATGCTAAGAAAGGCGTCCGAAGTAGCATAGCATAGCCCATAGAGAAAAGAGGAACGAAGCGATCACACGACGCCAGAAAGAGATCCAAACAAAGGGGAATAATCAACAATGAGGCAAGCGGTGAGATAAATGAACTTCAGCTCAAATCTCGCTCAAGGTTGCATCAACATGTGGCCGTTGCAGAGACGGGAATATGCTGGATTTCCCCGTGAAACGAGTGTTGTATGTTGTTGGGAGCCAGCTGGACTGACCCTGGAAGATTCATTACAGACATGCTTTGTGGAAACATTGTTGAGTAGTTAAAAAATGGTAACGAAATTAAAAAAGAAGCATCCTTATTCTCATTTTCATGCCCTACATATTGTACGTAATGTTGACAGAGAATCACTACGATCGCCCAAATCGAGATCATTTCATTTTCATCCATTAGCATTGCGTGAATTTCGCCGAATAGTAAAACAAAATACGAAAATTATCCAACATCCCTGGGAGTTAACCTACTTCGTCGTGTGTCGTGCCGGCATCCTTTCACTTTGAATCACACAACAATCAGAGCGTTGGAGATGTAGGGACAGCCCTGCTTTATCGAATTGAACTCGTAAAATTTGCATTGCCTTTATTTGTACGCCTAGCTTATCGATTGCCTTTCGCTGAGCAACCGAAAATAAGAAAGATTTAATAAGACACGAACCCCTGACAGCGAAATCTGGTTCACCGGTCGTTGATCGGAAAACCTTTACATTATATTCTGTCCCACCCTCGTGGGATTGATCTCGTATTCGCTCCATCATTTACGTAACCCCTCAGACGACGCCTAGATTTACCCAGCGAAACCACCATAGCTCATCAACGGCAGCCAGGCGGTGAATGATGAAAAATTTCCAGGGTCTAGAATAGACCACAAGTGGCCCCACAAAAGCAAACGCATTAGCGTTTTCAAACCGAACGAACTGGATCGGGAGGGAACCGCCCATAAGCGGGACTGCGTGCGATTTCAACGGTAGTCCCACCGAAAGATCAGGTGCCAGTGACTTCACGAACCGGAGATGAACCAACCCCCAATCAACACAGACACCAGCGACACGCACGCCACTCTGATTACGCACAGACCCGGCCATGCGTGCGGCCATGCGTTCGATCGCGTACGCTGGAAAGCGAAACGAGGGTACGAGGAACGTTAAGTGAATTTAAAATTTGACGGTCATCGATCGTCGAACGATCGTACGATCGGTATGACACGAGCGGCCTATCATGGTCCGGAATCTCACACCGAAGAGACACGACCGTTAAACAAGTTTCGGCTTGGAAGAGAGTCGAACCTGCAGTCGGGGAAAATTCGGTGCGCTTGACTTGACCGCATGCTAGCATTCCAGTTCGTCATCATAACACCCGGCAGGACGGAGAGAGCATTATCGGGTTGTGAGAAATAGGAAAAAAAATGTTACCCAAACTGGGCCTTTCATTTGGCCAAAACAAAAAAAATCCCCCAAATCAGACATCCTATGCTTCGACGGGAACCATGACCTATAATCCTGGAACTGGTTTCCTTCGGTTGCGCGGGTCGACGAACAGTCCAGCGTTTGCTGCGTCTTACGTTGGCTCTCCCGACGCGTGCCATCGCCCTACGGTGCATACGAAGATGCCTCTCTAAATAATGCCCACCCCGACCGCAGTACCAACGGTCAAAAGTGTGTGTGTGTGTGTGTGTGTGTGTGTGTGTGTGTTTTTCCCCCTTCTCATGGGTGACAAAAGCTCAACTTGCGCAAAGCCCACCGCGCGTACACTTTAAGATTCAGTTTCCATCGCGATTGTTTGTTCACAAACAATTTTGGTAAGTCCCACGGTGAATCGCATGTGTATTTCATTCGGCTTTATCGCTTCGCTTTTGTGGCGCTGCCTTTTCGCTTATCGTGCGATGGGGGCCTGCTAAGCCGTAGCCGTGCAGTGTTCAGCAGCTTCTCCGCAAGGGCACGCCGCATGGTCAGCATGGTTGCGCCGAAGGGCATCGAAAAGGCGCGGGAAGTCCCAAAGGCGTTCGCAAGCACCGGTGTACCCAGTGACGGAGCACGTAAAAGTGGGTAAATTTATGCTAAAAAACGAAAACAATCCCGAGGTCGGAGGGACTGTTAACTACTGCTCGTGCTTTCCTTGGGGCGAGTGGCAAATGTAAGGTCAAGTCCAGCCATCGGAAGCGGTTCTTATCATCCCATCAACGGGGTTTTTCATAGAGCTAGAGGTTTTTGTAAGAAAGATTAGTTTGATTTGGTCGTAAAGCATTTTTTTCGTTCCCCGTGAGTGACGAACGACCACTGTTTATCTGGTACCTTGTTTATCTAGCTATTGAACTCCAATAATCGTTAACGATACATGCAACGAGGTGGTAGAACGGAGAACTCAAACGATGTGTTGTTTGCGACAAATGATATTGAAAATGCTTTACTTGCGTAAATGCACTCTTCAATAAGCTACTGTGTCGGAAGTACGCTTACACATCACAGAGAAACACATAAGATAGGGTTTCAAATGCTTTGTGGCGTGAAACCTCTATTACGTTGAAATAATAAATCACGTATATGTTCCTCGCACAGCTGTTTAAATAAAGCTCTCACAGTTTATATGATAAACTGATAAAAATTAAAACATATTGGAATATACAAAACTATCTCTGCCCGCAACAATCAATGGTATTCGTATAGGAGTTCAAATAAACGTAACACCAATGATAGCTGTAGAATTTCTCTAGAGATAACGAACATTACGCTCGAAAGTGTTTAACGACAAACAAACCATCATGCTCTAGTGCTACTTAAGATAGACATATGGCCAGATATCAACCGATAAGTTTTAAATCGATTAAATGGTATTTAATAGTCTACCTGGTTCATACGACAGGTACATTGTATTATCATCATAAGCCATTCGAATTCTTGGAAACAGTTTCATGCGTAATGTTATCCGTATCAGACTTACCTCCAAATCAGGCCCAGGGATTACAGAGTTCCGGTTCTTTGCCAGCTCATCTTTACAAATTCTACCGAACATAGCAAAGAGAAAAGGATACATAAGTACACTTACGGTTTAGAGGCAATTCGTTTCTCCAAACAGATACGAACCTGTACAGCTCTTCCGCTTTTCTTCGCCTTTCCTGCTCCTGATCGAGCTTTTTCTTGAAACTTTCCTCTTTTTGTGAGATGATATCCAGGCAGTGTTGCAGTGTGATGATAACACCGGCCGTCGTTTCACGGAACGTTATCGCTTCCCCTTTAAAGTCGATCGGATTCAACCCGTCGCCCAGATCCAGCGGCGGTTGGTCTTCGTTTCTGGCGTGTAGTGCGTCGAAATAGCTGTAAAATGGGCGTCAGTTGCATTATTCAGCTACCAGAGAGATTGGGCAGCGTAACCTTACCGCTGGAGCGTGTCGATTTGTCCGTATAGTATATCGCGAAACGTTTCTATTTCGTGCAGTTTTTCTCGCAATCCCCGACTGACCCGCTTCAGGCTGCTACCGCTCGCCGTCGATAGCGTGGTGGACTGGAGTGAAATGGTGCTCCCATGCCGGCGCAAGCTAACCGTTTCTGGGATGTCCGTTTTGTACGACTGCAGCACCTCGATCCAGTTCCGTTTGTCCTCGGGCGTTTCGGCACGCAGGTACCACACGTTCTGTCCGATCGCCACATCGAACCGGCATTCGTCGAATTCGTGCGACTGTTCGGAGTAAATTGAAAATGAAATAAACATAAATGAAGTAAGACAATGTGCGTCAATTCGTTGCATTCTCTAATACGGCCTGGAAATATGCAGCTGCCGCAGGACCATCACATGGCGCCAGGGTTAATGGTGTCAATTGCATCGGCTATAAATTTACTCTTCTGCGGGTAGCAAATGGAACGGAATTTCGACACATCACCACGCGCCTGAGAGCTTCACCGATAGCACTTATCATTGCCCGGGGGGTCGAGGTCGCAACGATCGTATGATTAATTGAACTTTGCCTAACCGGCGATTGGACTGGGCGCAAGGCTCACCTTTATCGTTGCCTTCTGCAGACTGATTGCTCCCCGGCATCCGAAATCGCTGTCCTGTTCGCTTTTATAGTACGATAGTGTGCCATCCTTCAGCACGATGAAGCGCGGCTGCCAACCGTGTATGTAGTTTGTCCACTTGCTCAGATATCCCTTCAACTCCGGGCTGCTCAGGTTGAGTTCTATCTCTGAGTCATCGCTGTTCGAATTGTTCTGCACGTAGTAATCGTCGGCCATTGCGCGTCCGAATCGAGGTGCCGCTGCTCTGTGGCGTTGGCACGGTGGCGAATTTGTTCGCGATTTGATTCACTCCCGGTCAACTGATGCTATCGCAACAACCATGCACACGCTTTCCCAAAACAACCGAATGAGCTTTCCACAACTTTCTCCCTGCGTTCAGCTATCAAAATGCACTTGTGTGCCGTCGCCACCGTCGCTGCTGATATGGTTGCGAGAGCAATTGTGGAAGCAAAACAAAAACCGATTCAGTCGAACCGTTCGACTGGGATGAGGCGCGCGTACGCGTACGCGAAGGGTCTATTTCTATCTCGGACGAAAATTCTCTTTTTTAGGCGCTCGAACACTACCAAACGTTTTGCCGCGCTGGCGAAGTCATCGGGAGTATTTTTCAAACAAGTGATTCACGGCCACGATTAGATTCTGCAGTATTATTATTGTTTAGTTGCTTCCTTCTCTCTCCGGCTTCTTATCACACCAAAACACATCTTCTGCTTCTTGGATGATGTGTTGCAACCTCCTAGGAACCCAATACAGGTACCATATTTGGATTACTCCTTTTTATTCTAATGCCTGTTGATAATTTCTAGCGATTTTTATACACAACTTAAGGGTTATAGTTTATTTAATATCAACAAATCACAAAATTCTTCACCAACTAAAATACCGACCAAAACAATCGTGCACAAACGCACACGCATGTCCATACCACAGAGGCAGGAGAGACGTCAATTTGACAGCTTCTTTTTTTTTTCAAATTCCGTCACCATCGTGTAAAAATCCGTTAAATTATTTTAATTTTAATATACACATCTGCTCATTACATGCACGGAAATCCACTCATTCTTTTTGTGTAAATTTTAAGAAAAGTTTTTGTTGAAAGCTACAAATCACATCGAGCTAGTTACGCAACGTGAAAAGATTATTCGTAGAACGAATATTTTCAATGTTCGTATTCAATCATTTATCCCTGAAACGAATCACAACTAAATAAAGACTTGACTTTATCATATTTACACGACTTAGTTTTATTTCTTTTCCAAGATAATACAAAACTATGAGCACTTTTTGCTGCGATTAGCTACAATGAATAAAAACAACCATCTCTGACCGTATTTTGCCGCGTAGCGGCAGAGAGATTGCAAACAAACGTAACACTTAACTTTAGCCAATGCAGTTTTGTGCTTAATACTAAAGAATAAATTACTAATCGTTCTATATATCGAAATGTCTACCCCTACGTTAAGCAACAAATAAACGATAACAAGTTCCCTTCACTATACCTCACAAAGATTTACAACAACCCTGTTCGATTATCGATCGAAACTACTAAATACCCAATCATTTGTCGGACTTTTACCATTCCATCCCTAGATTGATACAACGCTGCAGCATAAGCTACAAACCCCCGAGATTGTTGCCCACATGTTGGCTGAACTTCCTACATTGCCATCTCTGCCAGATCATGGTGATCTAGTTGCACGATCGTGTTTTCTTTGGTGTTACTGCTCCATGAGCTAGCGGCACGTGGCTCGCGCACTGCGAACTCAGCTTCGCCCGTATCTACTGGAATTTCATTCTCAAAATGGCGATCCTCGTCGAGGTTGCGATCTTCCGCTTCACTTCGGTGCTCCTGCTGTTCCCGATACATGTGCTGGAAGTTGTTTGACGATCGGAACAAACTCCTCGGGCAGTCTTTGTAATACGGGAAGCACTCGCCAGGACCATCCTGACCACGTCCGATCTTTTCTGCCGTGACGTACTCGTCTAAATGCTCGGAATATGGCGATAACGATGCTCTGCAATAAGGAGTAAACAAACGACAATCATTTCATGTCCTGTAGCCATACAAAACATCCAGTGATAGTGTGATCCTCACGTAAAGAACAGCTTCAACATTTCTCCGATCAGACCAAACTTTTCGATCGATTTCGAGTGGATCTCGCATATGGCACGAAGCATGCATGCTTTCCCATCCAGTCCAAAGTTTGCTATGAAATCCTCAACTACCACGTACAGTAATGCTCTGTGGGGACGAGAGTTGTGAGAATTCGCCCAAATACTTTCAAAATACGCATCGCATAAGCTCATCCTTACCGTTCTCCACCGTGGAACGCATGCTTATGCTCTGTCGGCAGCTGCGGCAGAGGTTTTTCCGTCTCATCCTCATCCAACCTGTTGGTGGTGATCTTGAAGTGATCGTTCGAGGCACTCGGTATGCTACGCTTGCGCCTCTGAAACCTCATATAGTCCGATACGTAGTCCGCCAGCACTGATCCGGCCGCCTGTCCCATGGATCGCGCGAATAGCGGCGGTAACACACCTAGCGGATTCTGGTTATCCGTAAGTCCCAGCTTATCGAAGTCAACTAAAAAGGGGGAGAAAAAACTCGTACATCGTACAAACGCCCATATCACGCAGGAGAAACCAGGATCCTGCTTCCGCCCAAGGGTACTCACTCGTTATGGGCAAGCTGATGGAAATGTTGGACAGAAAGCCGGTCGGTGGGTAACGCACAAACGGCAGCGCAATCGTCGGTGCGATCGTCAGTGACGTACCGGGTGGAAGCGCTAGCCGGCCATCATCCGTAACCCAGATCAGGCGCTTCTTTCTGCTGTGTGGTTCGTTGGATTTGGACGTTCCACTCGCTGGCTCCTCGCTGCCCTCGGCATCCACCGTCTGTCCGGCGTGTGGCATCGATTTTCGATAATCGTCTCCGGACACGTACTTTTTCCGGTACTTTTTGCCTTCCTTGCCCAGCAGGCGCTTCTTTACCGCGTGCGTGGCCGCCTCCGTTGGCTCACGCGCGATAATTAGCTCGTCTACTGATCGAGTGTGGCCGGAATCGGTTTGCGTGCCGCTTTCTAGCCCGATAGTGGTGCTCCGACTTCGATCGGACTCTGAGGCATTGTTTTCTATCTCCAGCAGCTGTTCTTTCGGTGACGCGTTAGAGATAGGGATGGCGACGAGGGCCAAAAGCAGAAATAATAGCGAATTTCGCGTCCACCGGATCTCCATGTTTGAGGATTGATGTCTGGTACAGTACCGGGTGGAGGACTGAGAAAAAAGGAATTTAAAAATAGATATAATGAACTATATCCAATGGCAAAAAAACAACCGTTGAAACATTCAAATATCCTAAACGTGATAAGGATCTTTTAGAGCTGCTCTGCAGCTAATGGAAACGAATTGAAGTCCCAACAAGGTCAACCGTTAATATAGTTATTTAAACGCAAATACACCCCCGGATTAGCGCTCCTTACATCAGCTTACATTGGGTTCACTTTCTATGGCCCATTCTCACGTATTCACGTAATAAACCGTAAATTATGAACCCTATTACCCTGCAAAGCTCACAGCTGTCCGCCCTCGAGCCGGCCCCAGCTCGTTGATCATGTACGGCGCTAACTATTGGCAGCTAACTAGCCCAGCCCTCCCGGACAGCTTAACTCCTTGCTACCGTGGTTGAATTCGCGCTGCAAACGTGCCCCGATACGATCAACCGTTTGGCAGCGGATGGTTTATGCGCCTCGACGCTGCAAAAACCCTCACACTCATTCAGCATCTTCAACGGGCCTCGTAGAACGGGTTGCGAAGGGTCACAAGAAAAGATGTGCGGGGACACGTCCGGGAAAACCAGTTTTCCAGTCACGATCGGCCGCTGATCGGTCGGCCAGAACCTACATTCCCGGGTCCACTGCACCGAGTACGGCACTGACCGAGTGAAGAAGAAACCGATAGCCTGTTGGCGTGTGTTCTTTTTCGTCTTTACCACGATCCGGGTTGGTGAAGTGAAGACGAAAGTTTCTTTTCCACCGCCCGGTGGAATGGTAAGGGCAGGAAAACATACCAAAACTCCGGTACTGGCGACGAATGGCGCTTTCATCTTCCAAAGACATCCCATATTCCCATCGGCGTGGGTCCTCTCGAGGCAAGTTTCCACGCTTCTGGCTTCGGTTCCAGTTCATGGGATCTATGACACCGTCGGTACTTTCGATTTCCGGGTCAAAGGGACGAACGGGGCGAGGGTCATTTTCTCGTGTACCTGTGAGCGCGTACATCGCTCATTGGTAGCGTTTAAAAAATTCCCAAAAATCCTCCCCAAAAGCGGACTTCTGGGGCAACCGAACCGGCTCCACCGGAAGAATTATCTCGCAGACGCGCTTGAACACATCCTGAAAGTGGCACACTTTCCGCAGGCTTCTCGAGGAAGGTGAAATTCGCAAATTTAGGACGAACCGTACGTTGCTATGACAACGATGACGACGAAGGCACCACAACGGGGTCGTCAATAACTCCTTGGATGACCTCCTTATTTTGGGTCTGCAATTTCACCTCTCTGCGGTGTCCCGAGCGAATAAAGTGCATATAACTGACTGCACGTTGCACTTGCATGCGGTACTTGACACACGAAGCAATAATCGACCAACGGTAATTCATTAACTCCATCAAAAACCTTCCTTTCAGTCACACACACACGTGCATCGACCTTGAACTTGAGTTGACAGAGAGGAAGGACAAAAGATTTGCCATATAGCAGTACTTGTCCTCTTCCGCGGTCTCGTCTCGAGCAATAATTATGCTGACAGGAAGATAATACTTTATTATAAAAAAAAACCGTGTACGAAAAGTAACCTACTTCCATGCACTTGCAGTTTCACCGTTGCTTGTTTTATTACGGTGCAATAAATTTCGTCCCGAACCCATGAATTACGGACAATTTGAGGTGCATTATAATCGAAAACAACACCTTCAGTTGGCCAGTGTTTTCAGACCTTCAGGCGTCTGGATGCAGCCCAGCACGTCCCCAAATCCATGTAGGGGAGGGCCCTCATCACACGAGTGAAGCCAAGGGGAAGGCAAAAAAAGAGAAACGCACATCCAGGGCGATATCAATTTAATCCGATTGAGCATGAAATGAGACGATAAATCGCGGAAGGCTCACGAAATCGCGTATACGTGGACGTGCATCAGGACGATGAATGGGCAAACAAAATATAACCGGAATTTAAAGAATGGGTTTGCTGTTGGTTTCCTTTTTCTTTTTGGACACACCGTTTTGTGGTCACGTTTTTATGTCAGAGTGGTTTTATGAGGCCTGCAAAATGAGGATGGTGTCTTCCCGGGGAATACATTTTTACTGTCTGTTGACGGTAAAATGCAATAAACACGTTGAATTGTTTTATGAGTATATAATAAAGACCGTTTTATCTAGCATATTGCACATTGCATTCAACTGCATCGTATCGTAAAAACATATGCAGCGGTAGCATGTTGGACATGGGTTTTCCCGCCACTTAAAGATGCTCAAATTGTCCCTTTTCTTTTTATCAAATGAATTTTTTTAGCAAGTGTTAGAAAGTGTCGCTTGCAGTAATGATTAATTTCACTTTTTAAAGATTTCCCATTCTCCTGATTAGTGTTGGTTTCGCGAGCTGTAGAAAAAAATGCATTCGCGAGTAACAATTCAAATCCATTCGACACGATTAAAACATTACACTGGTCATATTTTGCCTTTCGACAACGGTTTCTAACGACCATGCATATTTTCAATCGCCATAAACGGTGAATCACCTGCGCGAAATTGAGCATCACGTTTCGCTTGCAGCATAATATGACCGTTTGGACCATCCACCTGATTGCATCTCCTGAGGCGTCGGTCTCTTCCACGATCGCGCAGATCTGTGCGTGCAGATCTCCTAACCCCACACGTACGCTAATGAGACAAACATTAGCCCCAAATCGGGCGCAATGACCCGCGGAACGGGCACACGCATAATTTCCGAATGCAATTCGACTTCCCGAGAAGCACACTTTCACGCATTTACCCTCGCCCGGTCCCTGGCGTAACGTTTGGGTGCATCACGATCGAAGACGCTACGATCATCAGTCGATCGTTGCTTTACTGCATCCGTGGGGCAACTAACGCTGGAAGTCACCGGATCAACGGGCGGTCCAAAGTTGGGTCAAGGTTTTTGCGCCACCATTTACTCGAACCACTCGGCACGCTGCGAAGGAAAGTGACTAACGAGCCACCGGCCAGACGGAAACTGCCGGAAGCCGGAAGAGCTGCAGGAGTGCCGGAGGAAAACGGAGCCCGGTGGATGACCAATCGTGCAGCGGTCAGGACGCACTGGCGTGCGTTGCGTGTGTCTGCGTTCGGAATGGGGCGGAAACGAGTTTTCCAACCGATCGTGGCGTTTTTCTGCTGCGCTACGTTCCACTGCCCCATTGCACTTGCACTTGGGCCGGTTCGGGTGAGGTGGGAGAGAAACCTAGCGGCATGCTCGGTGTCTGCCAGGGAAGCCTGAGTCGGGGCTTGTTGCATCTTGATTTATTGCGTTCCGAAAAAAAAACACATACACACACATCTTTATATGAAAAAGAAAATTGTTCGCCAATCGAGCTTTTCCATGAAACTTGATAAGGGTTATCTGTCGTTTTAAAAGCAACCGATTTAAGTCGCGATAATAAGGGCAGGAAGGCATTTTGTTTCCAAGACACTTGCCCTATAATAGTCCCGTCAAAACCACGTCCATCAAACACGCATTGTCCGTTCAAGCCTGCATTCCGAAGGGCTCAAATTAAAATACCTCCACCGGGGGACAGATCGGAAACAAAACAGCAACAACCGGGGACAAATAAAGTCCTCCCCACACAATCTACCCCGTTCATTTTTCAATGCTCTCTGGCCCTAGCTCCCGCAAAACTATGTTGTCCATTTGGAACCGTTGCACATTGCACCGTCAAGCGATATGACCTAACGATATGCATGCGATTCTGTCCAGGTCCAAAGGTAGCCAAGTGCCAGCCCTGGCAGCCCGGCACCGGCGTGTTTTCACCGCCAGATGACAATCAAGCGAACGAAAGCGACACGAGAGGCGACTCGTCACTACGCGCCTGTTGGCCGACATCAGTTTTCACTCTCATCTCGTGCCGGATCCGGAGCACACGCCGGCCGAGGACCAGATTCTGCACCGTGCCTTGGTGGGCGCGTGTGGACAGGTGGAGGCGCGAAGATGAAGAAAAAGCCACTCTTGCGATTGCTCGCGCTATTCTACTTTTAATTTCATCTAATGGCGGAACAGGACCACATAGACTTACGGGTAGTGGACGCGTTTGGAATGTCTTGAGGGTTGGTGGGTTTGGAAAAGTCGTTTGGAGTTGGAAAAACCATCACTAGATCGAAACATGCGACAAATGTGGACCAAAAACCACGCGAACATGCCATCCTACAGCTGCGAGATAACCACCCCATGGATCATGTCCCCACGGAGCTGTCCAATGTCCCCAATGCAGGATGATAAGGAACCGCCAGTGGGCCGTCCTACGCTGCAAACACTTACACTTTCTTTCTCCCTGTTGGGTGGAAAATTATCGCCTTCCAGCCAGCCGATCGCAAGGGTAAGTTCAGATCAGGTTAAGCACACTTTTAGCCGCGTGTAATTAGTGTCGTTTGCTGCGATCGATCTGCGTTGGGTGGCTTTGGGTCGTATGTCTTTCTCTCTATCACTCCCGTTTTGCGCCTGCCCGAACTGGGTCACCCCTTTGAAACACTGACACTCGAGTCTCCAGAGATTCTCGTCACATCACAGCAGCTCAATAAACTACGTTCGCTGCCAAATTGTGTCACACTTCATCGAGCAACCGTTCCAGGATCGATCGATTTCACGCGGACACTAGCCAATTTGGCTCCATTTCAGGGCGAAAAACACTCCAGCTCCGGTAGCTCGCTGCAAACAAGCTCGTCCTACACCGAGCCCAACAATCGATCGTGCGCAACGGAGTGTTCAATTCGGTAGCACTTCCAATTGCTCAACTCCTTCGTCCCGACTGACGGAAGATGTGAGCGCGCCCGTGTACACACACACACAATACCCGGCAAAGGGGCGAAGAAAAAAAAATAAGCCAACCACAAAACTGTGCCGTCGAGTAACCGCGACTTGCGTTGCCACCGCTCTGTTGTGCGCACCGAGCTCGACTAAAGCGCGCCGCAGCGGGAAAAAAGAGTTTAAGTGGCTCCCGTACCACGGCAGGGAAACCACCCTACGCCCCGAGAGGGTGAGGATCAGCGAAGGGGGTGGCTTTTGGGGGTGGGGAAACCGGCAAACCGCCCCAACGGCAACGGCGGGAATGGCGTGCGATCGAACGAATGAACCGAGGCGACGAGTTGCGCCCCCGTTTGTGCCTCTCTCAACACGTGGTTCCCCGGTTCCACGGGGACGACCGGTTGAGCAGTGATGTAGCGCAGCATGTCACTGTCTTTGCGTACTTTCCGTGGCACCTGGCTTCGGTTGAAGATGCGTTGGGTGCATCTTCAACGGAACCGGACCCATGAGGAGGGCATGAGAGTTTGGCGATTCGAGTCCAGAATCCTTTCCTGTGGTGTGTGACGCTGTCGTATGGTTGTGGGTAGGACGAAAAGTGAAAGCAGCCGGTGAGGTTGAGAATTATGTGGATCATTTTACTCACAGAATTCGATTCTTTTCGGAATGTTTTAAAGGGTTTTTTTTTCAAAACAATTAATTGATAAAACGATGATATGCTTGCGAATTATTTTGAGTGGTTTATAACCATAGAACATGCATACTACAAGCCTGAATCACAGCAATTTCAACTCTAATTACTATTCCCAAACCGCATGGTGGATGTTTTGCACTCCGCCACACAAACAAGCAAGAATATCTTGCACCCGATCAGTGAACAGTTCGGGGAACACACGCAGATAAGATTCTACCAGATCGCAATCGTTGGCCTTCCTGCTCGTCAGTTCCTGGTCTGAGCGTCTCAGTATCATTTCAAAGTGAAGACAGGTGGGTTCGAAAACTAGACACCACAGCGAGAGAAGCAGAAAAGCATCAACATGAACCGTGGAATACGCAGCAGTCGGCTGATTTCCTACGATGACACCCCTCGAAGTCCACCGATGGCAATAACGGCACGAAATCGACATACAGATGGATCTTCTTCAAGGAACTCGTCCGATTTTAGCAAAAGGTTTGTGAAAAGCCGTTTACCTAACTAGTACGTTGTTTATCCAGAACGTTGTTTTACCTGCCCTCAGAGAGAACATATCCAAAAACATCGAACAACTGCTGATCTGTGAACTGTGTGAGCTTAGACTGAACGTTCCGAAGATGCTCAACTGCCAGCATACGTTCTGTCTGGAATGCCTGGAAGAGTGCCTCCAAAAGCAAACGGACAAGTGTGAGCCTTCCCAACCGATCGATGGTTTTATGCCTTTCTCATGGAGCTACAATCCTGCCGATCTTTTCAGCTTACATCGCGTGCATAACTTGCGGAACAAAGCAACTCCTCAAGGATCCGGATCTAACGTGCCTTCCGTCGAACCTGCACATCGATAACATGCTGCTGATGATGCATCCAACGCCATCAGCAGCATCATCGGTCCCGTGTTCGCCCAACATCGGCAGCTATCACCTGGAGAATGTAACGTATTTCTTCTGCGCTCTTATCGGTGACATTTAATTTTGGTCACTCCATTAATTGGCCACTTATCGCGTGCGGGGGCTTTTTGGAAATGGGCACACGTTCCGTGCGTTTCTTGTCGGTGCGGAACGATCTGTCGCGTTTTTGACCGTTGTTTTGCGGTGTATATTTCGTTTCCAGAATTTGGCCCCAACTCTGCAGTGCTCCAAGTGTCAAACCGTTTCCGAAACGCCGATGCACAAATGCGACCACTGCATGTCGGTAAGTTAAAGTGTATCTACTAGGATAGAATTATTACAAGGAGTATCTTATTAGGACGAACTATTAGAAGAAAAGTACTCTGCAGGGCTATCAATTATTTTTCGTTGGCATTGTGAATCGCAACAAAAAGTGAAAATGATAGAAAATTCCTTCCGTTCACGACAACCCATCGTATATGCGCGATTCTGCGTGTCATTTTGGTGATTAGCTTGATTTCACTACGCCGTTGTATGATTCCAAAATTGGATTTAAACCTGCGCTCCAACAAATATGGCATGGAATCAAGTTCTCGCGTGCAGAACAGAAGGAGGCCACCCGATCATTAGCCAAAATTAAAGCACACCATTTTCGATTTCGTTTGCAGATGCTCTGCGCGATCTGCTGGCTGGCCCACGTGGACGAGCTCTCCCGGCAGGTTGGTCAGCTGGAGGACCAGCTAAAGTCGGCCAATGAAAAAATGGACCATAAAATGATTGAATATAAGGTAAGTAAATTAACACACAAAACTCTCGCGGGGTGGAAAACACAAGCCGCCAACGGTCAGCGTAGGGAATTTCCTTCCAGGGCTACCACGCCCAACGGGTCCGGTTTGCTTCACCACGGGTTAATGCGCGGGTTTCCGTAGCCCGAAATTATATCGCCAACCATCAATGCACACGAGCCAATCAAAGGAGGCGCCGCCTTGTCCTGCTGACGGACGCCGCGCACCGGAAAAGAGGGCAAATTGGACGCGCGAATAACATAAAAAAAGGCAATCGGCAAAAGCGCGCACGAACCACGCCGGCACGCCATTCGTGCGATTGAGAGTGAAAATGAGGCCACGGTGGATGACAAAAATTGTCTTATCACTCGATCGTATCAAATCTCTGTCGGTGAACCGCCGCTGAAGATTATCATTCATCTTGCAACGAGTGCCATGAAAGTCACGCTGTCTTGGTCGGAGGATTTGCGTACTGGACGGCCTAACTCCTGCACTGATTAGTCCTTACTTCGACGTACGATGTTGCCTCGCTTTGGTTATTTTATGTACGAAATTAAATCGCCCGAATTTTTGGCTGCGGAGCAATGCCGGCTGCCAGTGGCTGCGTGCGTTTTTCAAATCCATTACTTGCCCGTTAGCCGCGCACGGAGCACGTGGTAGATTTAAATGAAAAGGTGCACGTGCTGCGCATCGCAATGCTGGTTAATCTGTTATTTTTTAATTTGCTTTTTGAAAGACAGAAAGCGGGCGCCCCCACCTAAACACCTTCCAAGCCCGAATACGGTGCTGGCTCATTGCGCATGCAAAGTACTGCCTGACTTCGGCCGCACGTCGTCGATAAGTAAAAGTTGCAAAACCAAAAATTTTTAGCCAAACGAAAGTCCCGTCCCGACCGATCGATTGTCACCGGTGAAATTGTTCGATCGCGCGCGAAGCGGATGCACTGCGATAGAATGCTAAAATTTTGGGCCAGTCTGGCAGTCGGATTGATAAATTGGGTTAGATTCGCGGTCGGGATCGAAATGTCGGAACATTGCTGAATTCAATCACGCATAATGTACTTTTTTTTAAGATTCAATAATGTGTTCACTATGCAGGATTGCTCTTAGAAAGGCTTCGTAGGTTATGCTTCCGTGTGCCTTTTCGTGCTCTAGTTAGGCCACTTTGCATAGACGTAAATTTATGGCACGTATTCAAACTGCTGGAATTTATCACCTCCTATTTGTATCGTATTTGTTTCCAGAGCCGCTTCACCGAGATCAATGACGAGATAAAGGCATGCTTTCTCGACAAAATGCACTGCCTTCAGCGACAACAAGCGGAGCTATTAGGTGAAATTGATTGAACTTTCTTTGCGAATTTTTTTCCCCCCATCCAGCGTGGCACATGTGCGGCTACCGGAATTCGATCGCTTTTGTCCACCGGAAAGCTGCACTTGCCAGCCCCCATTTGCATATGCTCGGCACGTTCTACTCTGCTTTTTAGCTTATTAGCATCCATTTTTCTGTTGCATTCTCGTTTCACGTGTCCACCCCGTGGCGTTGGCCGGAGCAACCGTCGCGCCAAACTGCACCAAATCCGTCGCATTGACATGTCCGGTGGGGCTACTGTTATGCCAACCTGCCATTAAAATGGACGCAACGCCTGCGAAGACTCCTCGCAAGGAATACTAAATGATGCGCTCTGTTCGCACGAACTGGTGAGGGAGAAAATCAACCAAATGCGGACGTTGATTGAACGTCCGATTGTGGGCTCGCTGGATCCGGTCCAACTGTACTTGAAACTGCACAAAGACACGTCGATCATCCTGGAGGAGGTGGCTCTGTGGGGCCGGGAGCGTATCCTGTTTAACCGGGTAAGAAATCTGGCGCCAAAGCATACAGATCGTACTGAGAGTCAGGATATTCTTCTAGGAAAAGCTAAAGGTTGAAACTGTCTTCGAAAAACGAGCTACATCAGTGGTCAAACGTAGTGCGAGTACTCAACACTTCCAGAAGCATCAGCTACATCCAAATTCATCCGAAACGTCGCTAGTACAATTTTACAAGTAAGAATGAGGCTTACAATTTTATTTGTCATTTTTAGTTGGGTTTTATTTCTCAACAGAAGTCACATCTACAAACCTAGGCTGCTCTGGAATCATTGCCAGCGTCCGACAGGCGTCGGGTTCGCACCCTGGAACCATGATAAGCTGGAAAAACCGCTCCTTTATGTTGCTGGATCTGAGTGTCGCATCGTTTTTGGTATCGATAAGTAGGTTTTTCCAGATTTTACTTATACGTGCGACTTATGGTATTGAATTGAAATTACAGAACGAACGGTGAGATAGTACAGAAAATAGCTCACGAGGAGCTTAGCTACCCGCAAGGAATTACGTTTGATCCTGAACGAAAGGAGCTGTTTGTAACAGACAAATGGAAGCACTGCATTTTTGTCTTCTCTCAGGAAGGAAAGTTATTGCGCAAGCTTTGCTCCAGAGGCGATCAAGCCGGTCAGCTGCGGTATGATAATTGGACAAAACTTTGCGAAATAGACGTCCTGTTATATTACAGTTTTTTCTTAGATCTCCAGAAGGAATAGCATTCTCGTCGGATGATTGTATTTTCGTGTGCGATACTGGTAACGATAGAATACAGGTAAGCAGCATGAACTTAAGGGACAGTTGATCATGCCCTCAAAACATCTCTTCTCCACTTGGTGCAGTGCATTAGTGCAAGCGATGGGAAGGTGCACTCCCAATTCGGACGCTTGACAAAGGATCAGCTGATTAAGGCGTCTCAAGCGAAAGTTTTGGCGCGTATCGTCGACCTCAAGAATCCCACCGACATCGCAGTCCAGAAGGACTCGTGCGTATTAGTGCTGGATGCTGGCAATCGGAGGGTGAAGATTTTCAACAAACACGGCGAGCAGCTGCTAGAATTTGGCCAAACCGGTACGATTAACGGACAATTCCAGTACCCGGAGGTTATTGGTGTGGATCCGGCCGGATTCATTCTCGTGGGCGATGGGGGAAATGCGAAGATTCTCGTCTACCGTCCCAATGGGCAGTTTGTGACGGCACTTGGTTCAAGAGGTGATTCGGCCGGTAAGTTCAACTGGATTTCAGGCATTTGCGTAAGCAAGGACTGGGAGATTGTCATCAGCGACTACAAAAACCACGCGGTACAACTTATCTTCTAGTAGAGCTGCTAGTACAACGCCTAAGTTGATGGTTCTCACAATGAAAACATTTTATTGCATGAAGGAGGTTAAAAATAGCATTTTATTTACATACACGATCGTTTAAAATAGCTCTAAGACTTCCTCAAACTAATAAATAGCTCGTATAAAATATTCCACATGTCATACTCTACGTATAGAGTCAACTCTTCACGCTCACTTGCTGAGCTTGTATGCAGCGTTCGAGTATCGAGTACGAGAAAATATTTTTGATTCGACAACTGTTAACACGGGACAGCCACTGTGCGGGTCTCCCATCAAGTTATAATTACTACAAATTAGTTAACACATGATTCCTTGGTACGAGTACCATTCCAATTATATACAGCTAAACCTCATCACGACATCCAATGTGTGACATGACATGAGATTAGTTTATCGCAATCGAGCACCTATGGCTTATTTACTATTGCAGCATTTCGCTGCAGAATTGCTTAGGAAAATGGCATGCACGGTCAGGAGGTGTTGTGTGTGTTGGTGATGAAAGAATAAGATACGGGTGTTTTAGAGTCTAAATCCTGGGAGGGATATCTTTGTCCGATTGGCTGGTTAATATGGTTCGCAATGGTCATTTGGCTTCAGCCAGGTATCAGTAGCTTTGTTCCGAAATTTGCACTTCTTCACGTCAAATTGCATAACGCGTTACAGGAATTGGTAGATAAGGTTTTACTCTGACCTAGCGTGATATTTTCCTCCTCTTCAGCTGCAGTTATTCCATCGTGTCGTCTCTACAAATGAAATAGCCCAAAATCAGTTATGAGCAGACGATTATCCATCATCGCAACAAACCTTCAGCTCGGTCGCAAGCGTCATAAACGCGTCCTCAATGAACCGATTGTCTTTGGCCGATGTTTCCATCACAAACATCACCTCGGGGATGTATTGGCATAAGCTTTGGGCCTCGGAGAATTCAACCTCCCGTACCGATTCGAGATCTGATTTGTTGCCTATCACGAATATCATCACGTTCGAGGCGGTGTACCTTCGTACCTCGTCGATCCATCGTTGGAGACTGAGAAACGACGACCGCTTGGTGATGTCGTACACTGGGAATACATAAAAGGAATTACAAATCAGTGACTTGAGATATCTTTTCGTTATCTACTGCGAATCTACGTGCTTGCAACCGATACCAACCGATTAGAACGCCATTTGCTGATCGATAGTAGCTTTGCGTAATGGTGCGGAATCGTTCCTGACCGGCAGTATCCCATATTTGCAACTGAAATACATTGAATAATGTTATCAGGACCGACAACTTGAAAGGCAACCGAGCTCTCGATCGCCTTTTAAACTTCCGGCATGCAGGAAGCACGTATGAATTAAGCATGGCAACATAGCTTACCTTAACGTTTTTCCCGTCGACGACCACCGCTTTCATGGAAAAATCCACACCGATCGTGTTTCCATGGCTTTCGATGAAGTTACCCGACTTAAACCGCTGTACGATGCATGTCTTTCCGGTGTCGCAGTCTCCGATCAGAACGATTTTAAATAGAAAATCGAACGACTCGTTTCCATGCGTCGCTATCAGCGACGTTGGTTGAGAGGCGGACATGTTAATTCTGCGGATCTGGCACTTGGTTTCTACGCGCACACGGAAGCACTTTTCTGCTACTTTCTGCCCTTTGTACAAGGGTTCTTTAGAAAGCAGCTAGGGTTATAAAATAAACGTCTCCAAAAACGCAAAGCTGTAAAAAGATTATTGTTTTCTTTGTCGTTTGCTGTCGGTGGTTGTTGTTGTTTTGAGACGCATTTTCCGAAGCATCGAATACACTGTCTTGTGTTTTGACACCTTATTTATATATCGGAATTAGCTGATATTGCAGGTTGGAAAAATGTTAAAAATGTGAAACATTTGCTTGAAATTTTTAAATTATGTTTTATAAACTTAAAATAATTGCTTTAGTTCATCAATTTTAAGTAGAAACAAAAGGACAATCCTGTGTGTCGCACCAATGAAGTGTAGAGCCAGCAGAAGCCTTCGTCGTGGATGACAACAGAAACTGTCACACAGGCAACACGAAGAACAACAAACATCCGTGGAATCTTCATCAAATCTTGCAATGAAGGAAATTAAGAAAGAAATTGTCTTGTCTTCAGGTCAGGAAGTAGCGAAATTTATCCACAACGTTCGTCTCGGGTAAGAAATGGAATCATGCATGCTGTGTTTGCATTAATATGCACTATTTTGCTGCAGGAATTTTTCCGAAGCACATAAGCTTTCATCGGCTACACTGCACCTGATGAAGAAGCTTGTGGAGAAGGAACCATGGAAGACGGCGAAGGAGCTATTGCTGTTTATTAGAAAACAGGGTCAATTCCTATCCGAAGCATTTCCGGATGGCATTGTTATTTTGAATGTCATCCGGCGAGTTATGAAAATAATACGCGAAGAATACGACTCAACGCGCGTGGTGCAGGTCGACGATGGACAAAGTATCCTTTCACTGCACAAGCTGATAACCCAGGGAGAGGAATCGGAACGGGACGATTACTCAAAATCATTGCCAACCCTGAAAAATTCGCTGCTGGACCACTTAACCGAGCTAGAAACTGAGCTCGAAACGACGATCGGAAGCATTTCTTCCCAGGCAGCGGAACATATCCACTCGGCGGAACTTATCATGACCATCGGGTACTCACGAAGCGTGGAAAGGTTCTTACTAAAAGCTGCCGAATCTCGACCCATTGAGGTGGTGGTGGTAGAATGTGCCCCCGAGTGTCGGGGCCAACAGTTGGCCGCCAACCTTGCAAATGCAAAGATTCAAACTACGCTCGTTTCGGATGCGGCTATCTTTGCGATAATGTCACGTATAAACAAGGTTATCATCGGAACGCATTCTGTTTTAGCAAACGGAGGATTGCAAGCGGTTTGCGGGGCGTATAGCTTGGCATTATCAGCGAAGCATTTTTCCGTCCCGGTCATTGTGCTGGCACCCACGTACAAGTTTGCACCCGTACATTTGTGCCATTACGATCAGGGTGATTTCAATATGCTGGGCAACACTGGATGCATACTGGAATCAAAGAAATTGGCCTCACGATTAACCAATGCTTATAATCCGTGCTTCGATTATGTGCCTCCAGAGCTGGTGACACTCTTCATCACAAATAAGTAAGCTAAACAGTCGGGTGACTATTGCACAGGAGTAGATGAATATTTGCTTAAATGGTTATTTCTTTTGCAGTGGTACAAATGCACCGTCCTACATTTACCGCCTGATAGGTGAACTATATCATCCAGATGATAACATGTTATGAAAATTGCAATCTAAATGGGAAGCCCAATGAAATAAAATGATTTACACTTCGATCATTACATGTTTGATTTGATGTATCCATATACAGGTTTTGAGAGTTAACATATCCGTTATATAAAACCGTTACAAATACAGCTTTTATTGTTTTAATCAATCCTTGATCAAGATATATAGCAGGAAAGGAAGCAGAAAGCCACGTGTTATTTTAGTGAAAAAAGTGCAATATAGAATTGCGAGAAAATACAACCGTTGGCGACGGACGGTATAGGAATTATGAAAAAAAATATCATGAGATTATCTAATGGTACAATCGAAATGTTCATGAAAGCAATCGCTTAACAAAATTGAGAAGCATGATGTCGTCAAGTAATATATAAATAACGAATGTAGTAACACGTGGAGTGACCGCAGTTTGAAATATTTTAATATAAAGACGCAATATTTGAAAAGAAACTGCGTGCTTAAGCATCCTCAATCCATTTTGAGAGGAATAAAAGACATTAAGGCTTCAATTTAATTTAAAAAGTACCCAAAAGCGATACATTCTTTACTGAAATATGTCAGAAATTCTTGCATGGTGCAGCATGGTTAGTCAGTTTGCAGATTTGTCTGAACGACTGTAAGCAAATTGGTGCCAACGACTATTATTTCAAATACAATTCTCCAAGCAATTTTTGTACAATATAAAAATAAAAATTTGTTAAATACATTTTTTACGACGCTGTGTTAAAGAGACGCTTAGTTGATGAAGGGTATGTTTTCGAAGATGGATTTCGAATAGTGCCTACAAACGTCAAATTATGCTCGAAATTTTGTCACACTTGTTTAGTATTGTTTAGAAATTGCTGTGTTTACCCACAGAACTATCGCATGATTTTAAAGTAAAAGTAAATATTAATAAACTCTTTCAAATAGTGGAACACACGGTTATCATACTTTCCGAATGTGCGATTGAATTGGTGGCGTTCCGATTGTAAAGAACCGCAACTCAATGTCCACCGGTACCAGCACTATAGGGAACCCTAGAAACCACGCGTTATAACCAGTTGCAGTTGTATCCTATAAAACATTTGTGGTCCAACGTTTCACAACCTACTGTCTAAGATGAGTTCCAAAAATTCTGCACTAGCTTCATTGACGGCCACTTACACGGATTCAGAAAATGAAGGGGGTCATCCATCGGACGATGATTCAGGCCAATCCGACGATGGAAGTTCCGTTTCACAGGTACTGTATTCCTTCACAACGAGTATCATACAGTCAGCGTAATTATTATGTATTCCATACGGTTCGTCTCAGATTCGTTCCCGTCAGCAAACACCTCTGCGCGATATGTCCGAGAGCTCAAGCACACCTATCACTCAAAGCAACAACACCAGCTTGCCACTGAAATCTGCAGAACCCAGCGGAGCCAGTGACAATGGAACGCCAGGCCCGGTTCGGAAAAAAGCTTTACGCCTAGTGAGCTACATCGACGACACCGTTGTTTCGGACGATGAAAATAATTCTCCAGCACACAATGAGAGCGTCTTGGTGGAGGAATCGGACGAAGAACCCGCCGCCGAGCGAAGTCCGTCCCCTCCGAAGCTAGACCGCTCGAAGCTGTACGGGTTTAGCTTGCCGCCGGAACCGAAAGGCAAGTGTTCGCAAGAACTGCAGGAAAAGATCGCTGCCTTGCACGAGCGTATGAAAAACTCAAACATGGACACCAACCGCATCATACAGGAGCGCAAAGAGTTCCGTAACCCGAGCATCTACGAAAAGCTGATCCATTTTTGCGACATTAACGAGCTGGGCACTAACTACCAGCCCGAGATATACGACCCGTTCCAGTGGGGTAAGGAATCGTACTACGAGGAGCTGGCCAAGTCACAGAAAATCGAAATGGAGAAGGTGGAAAAGGCGCGAAAGGAAGCGACGAAAACGGAAATCCAAACCGGCGTGAAGCGCACGGACCCAGAAGAGTCTAAGAAGCGGAAGTCAAAATGGGACCAACCGGGTGTATTAGGGGCGGCCCCCGGAATGCTGGGATCGGCCGCCGCTGTTGCCATGGCTAACGCTCTCAAACCTGCGAGTATAATTCAGCAGACCCTCACAACGACGGCCACCGGGACGAAGGGGACAGTCATATCGGCGTTTGGGTCGCTTCCAAAGAAGCCCAAGGTGTAATACTCACATAGCGAAACATAGGACAAATAAAATTAGACTAAGTTATTTTGGTACCATCGTCCGTTTTTGTCTTGATCTGCCAGAACCTAACCGATTTATGATATTATTTTTCCGTTTAATTGAAAAAACCCTTACACTTGTAATTAAAAACAGCATTTTATTCTTCTCTGTTACATAAAATCATCTATTACAGTCCATGAGTGGGAAATGATCTACGGTAAAACGCAATTTTGCTATCGTTATGCAACAAACAAAGAAAATGTAGTAGGAAAACTTATTCTGTGCTTTCGTTCGCTATCGAGTCAGTTCTGTACACAGCTCCAAGCACACGAAACGACGAAATAATGAGCAACTTCAGGTATTTTGCTATTTACGCTGCACGCAGGGAGTTGTAGGGAGCAATGCTCTATCCTTCCTCCTCCCAGGATTCGCTAACTAAACGGCGACTTAATTCTACAATGATAGCTAACATGCATCTTGAAGGAGTGTTGAAGATTACTTAACATTAAAATTGCATCGAATAAATCCGGCCTATGCCGTTGAATCCGTACCGTATACTAATAAACTTTCTATTTTTTTTTTCAATAATATTACCAACATTAGATGCTCGTGCTAAACAGCGGCAACACGCACCGGACGAGAAACAGATTTATGAACGAAAGGTAATTATAACCAATATAACCTAAATGAAACAAAAAAAATATCATACGAGAAAAAGGACATGGAAACAATTGAAATAAATATGTCTAGAAGCTAAACCTTACACTATCTATCTATCTATTATTCGCTACAGTTGTCTTGCGGAAAGTTAAACGCCCGGTATGGGGTGTTTTTCAGTTCCTTCCGAGCTTTTTTGCTATAGTTTTTTGGCAGGTACTTATGAAGCTAACGTCGCCTGAACGCAATAGTGTTCAGAGTAGAATGCGTTTCGGTTGCAAATGGAAGAACCGAAAGCAATGCTACTTTATGTAAAAAAATAAAAAAAAAAACAAACAACCATATAAAATCCTAAAAAGAACGGTTTTTAAAAATTACCCAACCGAACCACGGTGATTCCGTTTTGCTTACACTACATTGCATGCGATCATCGATCGCAGTTCGAATCGTTACAATAGCCAAAAGTGTGTGAGCCATTTTTGGTATTATAGCCGTGATTTAAGCTACAACTACCTCACCGAATCGTTAGCCGCTACGAGGTTACATTTAGAGGATTAAACATACAGTTTCTCTCCACGAATGGAGCCTTACGAATTAGCTTACTATTGCCACGGTCCACTCCTAACCTAGGGTAAAAACCTTAACTACGGATTGTTGTATTGTATTGCACATATCCGGCCTAGTTTTGTAATGTGGGGTTGGGCTACACCGTTGAGGGTTTGCCCGCCCCACCATTACGGAGAGGGAAGGTTCCCATCCTCCATTAAACCTACGTATCCTTACGCACCTAAGATTGCCAACTAATGCAAACGACGTGCTCGTCGCGTATCACATTCATCTGCTGTCGCACTACATTTTCGTATTTTCGATTGCACTGTAAATGCACTTTTAGAGCATCAGTAAAGATCGAAGGAATAATTTGAAAATATTTGTAAGAGTTGGTTCTTGACACACTCGAGAAAAAAGAACTGAAAACTATAACAGACTACACATAAAATCAAGGAAAATGACAAAAATATGAGAGAAAAATTATAAAAACGAAAAATAGCCACAAAAAACAAATGAGTGGATAATGCTAGCCAAATGTATAAAATGAATACTATGGGACGAGACATGTAGATACGACAGCTAAACTCAACAGAGAGGCACACAACACAGCATCCACGCAAAACACCATACATTCTCGTACATACAACCCCCCATTCGTTCACTCGATCACGCTCGATGTTGAAAAATAAATTATCTACCCTTTAACACCCCCACTCTAGTTCCCGTTCATTGCACGTGTTTCTCATCGTTCTAATTGCACAGTTGCCATTATTCCTTACGATCGCTAGCATATTCTAGAAGCTACACGAGAGCAACCCGGCAGCCTCGTCCTGGACATCGGACACAGGACGCGGCTAGGATCGCACTCAATACTTGTGGAGGTACAATAACTCAATAATCTCGTACGGTGTGCGCGTCCCCGCGGTTCGGGACGGGTGCGAATGTACAGCGGCGTAACCGAAACGTCCTAACAGCTAACAAGATTGCGATTTAACATTACCATTCTCCGGTATCCTACGCTAGTTATAGGGGATGCTACTAGGTGCATCCGAAAGGACGAAAAACTGACGAACCATGATCACGTGCACTAGTGCACTGCTGCCGCTATGGCCCGGTCGGTGTTCGGAACCACCGGTGTCAGGTGGGCCGGTTTACGGATGTTCTTGAAGAACACCGAGTGCGTCTCGACGCTTTCGGCACCCGATTCGGAGATGTCGTCCATGTGCGACTCAAGATCGTCCTCATCCGAGATGCAGGACATCGCGTCGTCGCTGCCGTTAAACTTCTCGTCATCGGAGGAGTACACCCGCACGCTGATGGCATCGGACGTGTTGAAGAAGACCCCATTTGTAGGGGTTCGAGCCGATCGGGCTTGCGAGGAACAACCTGCAGAACTCATTTGCGCTGTTTGAGCGATCGTCGTCAGGGACGTGGGTGGAGAAGAACTCGAGCAAGGTGCCGGTGGTGGTGGTGGCTTGGTGTGCGGTTTCTCGAGGACCTTCACGGGTCCGCCCGGGTTCGTGGGTCGCTTTTTCGTTGGAATTGTGGCCGTCGGTGGTGGAGGTGGCGGAGGATTTGGAGGTGGCAAAGGAGGCGGTGGTGATCGAGGACGTGTGATCGACTTTTCCGATCGTGATCCAGCTCCGGATGAAGATCCACCCGTCGATGAACCGCTTCGGGTCGTTCCGGTTGCGTCTGGTGTTCCTGGAGGCTCGTGAATGTTCCCACCGGAAGTACCGGACGGCGACTCCTGGATGGCGCAGATCTCGTACTTGTTCTCTTCCATGATCGTGCCATCCGGACCACCCTCGGGGGAATGCGAGCTGAAGTTGAAGCGTTCGTACAGCTTCTTGCCGTTCAGCTTCGACTCGCTCGAATCGGCGCTCATGTACCCACTATCCTGTTCCTTGGTGCTCGATCGCGAGTTACTCCTCACAATCGTGATATTGCGCGAAGTCGACGGTTTTTCGCCATCCTCAACTGACGGTGGTGAAGGTCGCTTGCGATGATGATGGTGGTGATGCCTTGGTTGGTAGTGCGAGCCGTACGCCCCACTGCCTGACGAGTCGTCGATCAACGACGATATGCCTTCGTCCTTCTCGAGGATGTCTGACGAGTCGGACGTCTTCTCGAGCTCAGGATCACCAGTCTTTCCGTTGAACTTGGACGTTGCGATGCCAATGAACTTCTTCCAAGCGTTCTTCAGGTCCTTTGATTTCTTCACGCGATCGCGCAAACCCATCGCGATCTGCATCCCGTTCGAGGACTGGTTCAGTTCCACTCGGAACACCTTCGTGGTGGTTGGTGGTGATCCTCCGGCAGTCGTCATCGGCATCGGTGCGCTGATGTCGTAGATGGACGGTTTCTCGTCCTCTCCGACATCCTTCGGATTGATCGACGGCCCATTCCTGTTGATCGGGTAGCTGTAATTCGACAGCGTTTTCGTTGACAGCACCTCGATCTTGTCGATGTCCTCGATGAATTTCGCCTTGCTAATCACCGGCGGTTGTGCGTGGCGCTGGCGCAAATCGTAGATCTTGCTGTCCACCTGCTGCAAGAGGTTCCTGCTGTTCAGCTCACCCAACGTCATGTAGCTCTCGAGAATCCCACCCGGTTCCTGACGATCCTCGATCCGTGCGTATTCGCCCAACTTCTCGCCAAGGTACACCGGCTGTTCTGTCGGCACCTTCTGGACATGGCTGTAGTTGGCCGGTTTGCCCACCGTAGGTCGACTTTTGCTGGTACTGTTGCTACCACCCGATCCTGCCCGATCGTTATCTGACACGCCCGTGAACTGCGTCGAGTCGCTATCCGCCGTCAGACTGTTGATCGACTCGTAGTTCTCACTACTTGTACAGAAGTTTGGCTTCGGTGCAGGACCTGTTGGAGGGTTTGACAGCTTCTCGCTATTGCTCCAACAGGCCAGGTTTTTCGTCGGCACACCACCATACTCGTCTGATGTCTTCTTTTGGCCCAACCGCGGGTGATCATACAGCGTACCAGATCGCGCATTCTCCGGCGGTATCAAGTCCGGAGGAACCAGCTTCGGTACTGGTAGGATCGCATCTCCGACGTTTGTGCGCTGGCGACGTGAATGGCGAGTCTCCAACGACAACAGCTTGCCCGATTTCACGTCCAACTCCGAGAGATTCCCCAAGGAACTGCGTACGGCCGTATTGCCGTTGCCGATTCCAGTCGTCTTCGGGTTTTTCGATTCATAGATCTCTCGCAGACTTCCGAAGCTCGTCTCATGTTTGAAGGACCCCGTGGACTTTAACACAAAATGGCTGTTCAAGTCGGCCGGTAGTGACGTGAGACTCGACTCGGCCGTACTGCACAGCCCACGGCTTCCCCGGGCGTCTCCATCCCACACATTACTCCGATGGCGGCTTACAGCGTTCGATTGGCCATTCGCCTTCTTCGGTTTCCGGTCGAGCGTGTCCGGCTCGAACTGATCGCTGTCCGTCGCCGATAGCTCGCAGTCATCCGGACTGTGTTCCACCTCGATCGTGATGCTCCCCTGAAAGGGCGTATCACACTTGATCTTCGGCACCTTCTTCTTTCTCTTCCCGGCACCCACCGGCTGCGGAACGTCTTCGTACTCATTGGACCGGATACTGACAGCTGCGCGTTCCGTCTTGATCGTGTCAGTATCCTTTCTAAAACCCTCCACCCGATCGTATATGGCGTTTCGGATTTCGACCTCCTCCTCGAGCGGCAAAGCCGTGCTGAGCGAAGGCGATGGTTGCGAACCAGGATCGCTGCTGTTCGTCGTTGACGTGCGGAAGCTCATCGGAGTCTTTGAGGTGGCCCGCTCAAGGCTGTCTGTTTCGTAGTCCACGATCAGGTAGTGCGGAGACTTGCGCGAATAGATCGGTGAGTCTGGCTGGTACCGGTTTGCGTGCTTTCCAGATCGATTCCCTAGCGTGTTGCATTCTTGGTCCGAGTTCAGAAAGTCGTGAAAGAACTTCTCGTTCCGGTAGCGCTCGTGTCGGTCGATACTGCTGAACCGGCTATCCGAGGAATCGATGTTGTACTCGGCCGGTTCCATTGGCAGCAGACGATCGGCGTGCCGCTCCGACCATGATCGTATCTTGCGTTGATCCATCGCAAGCGCCTCGAACACCATGTCCGGCATTTGGCTAATGTTGCGCATCTTCATCGGTTTCACGTTCGCATACTGATCATGCACCTCTGGGTGGCGCTTTCCCGCTGTCGAGGCTCCTGCAGTCGGATTGACGTGAGTCCTGTTTCCTCCATTCACGGGTGGTTTCTTACCGTGCGCATGGTGATGATGGTGGCTTCCATGAGTGCTGGCTGGCAGGTGTTTGTGAGGCAACACTGGTGAAGCCTCAAACTGCGGGTTGTTGTAGATCTCGCTGCCAGTGATGCTGTATAGATCGCGTTTGTCGTACACCTTGTTCGTGTCGAGGTTCGCCACCGAGTTGTTGGTGTTGCGCACGTACAAATCCTGATTGTGGCGACTCTCCTCGTAGATGAAGCTGCTGTTTTTCATCAACGCGCCGGCTCCATCTTGCAGCCCATACTTGGTAGCCTTACTCACCACGTCCGACTTGAGACTGTGCGACACGATCTTCGGAGCTGAGCTGGTGTCCGAACGGACAGACTTACTAGCGGATGGGATGCGCACTACGGCCGCTCGTTCCTTCACACTGTTGGCCACGATCGTTTCGTTATCCGAAGTGGACGAACTATCGCTGTTTGGGCTTCCGGCCTTACCCGGGCGATTTCCTTTCGGTTGTTTCTTGATGTCGGGTCGAATCCGAGCATCTTCTTGCGATGACTTCAGTGACTCCTGCTGAGCATCACCCGCGGCGAAAGCAACGTTCACGATGCCACCTTGAGTGTCCTTGCAGGCTGGCCCATCCGTCTCACTGGGACGTTCTTCTCCGGCGAGCAAGTTCGACTTGCTGTCGTACAGATCAGCTTCGGCGATCCCATCCCCGTGCGTCGACGAGACATCCTCGAGCCACTTGCGGATGCTGTTCTGCTTATCACCACAGTTGCGGCAGTTGCTGGACGGCACAAGGACTGAGTCGGCCTGTCCATGCTTCTTCTCGCATCCTGGACACCCCGAACAGGCGCTTTTCCGCGAGCTGTCCTTGCGCGAACTAATGAGGCTGCTCCGGCGACTGGCTGGAGCCGTTTGGACAGCTCCGTACGTCTCCGAACCAGCACTTGTCTGCTGCAACTCCTCCGGAATGATATTCAGCGAGGGCTGGAACCGTTTCGCGGACATCTTGTACTTTGCGATCGTGATCACCTCGCGGATTTTATTAAGAAATTCGATAGCTGCCGGTGGAGGTGACTGGTGAAAAAGAGCGAGAAAGAGATTTTGCAAAAAAGGTGATTAGGAAAGTGATACCCATCCACTAAACCTCTACACGGCTCCACAGTCTACTTACAACTAGAAGATGCGGTTCGAAGTAGGCCGGATTGAAGTACAGCTTCCGACGCATCGTACCGTTCACGATGGACTTCATGCTTTCGAGCTTTTCTTCGTTGTTCAGTTCTTCGACAATGGATACATTTTCCTCGGGCAGGCACTCCGTATCCTGGCCACCGGAATTCAGCGGATCCTGCGGGTGGTGATGGTGACCATGCTGCTGCTGCTGCTGCTGCTTCTGCAACTGATGGTGATGGTGAAGCAGCAGAGCCGACTGCTGGTGTTGCTGCTGCTGCTGCTGAAGGCGAAGTTCGCCATCCAGTTCGGTACGCCCTGAGAAGTTTTTTGGCTGATGTTTGCCGGTTTGCATCTACACCACAGAGAGTAGCAGGTGTTTGGTTAAAAATGCAATACTTATTGTCCGTTCATATTGGGTTCTCTCGTGGGAAAGCCCACGCAACCTACCTGCTTCTCAACGTCGGTCGTAATGTCGTCCTCAAACTCCGACACCGAATTGGAATTGTCACTGATGAAGCCCGAGTTGTCGCTCAGGTTCGGGAAGTGCTTCAGCAGCGGGTTGCTCTTCACGATGCCCATCTCCTCCGCGTGTAGGCCCACTCCACCCACGAGACCCCTGTGGGGACCCACAGCAGGACCTCCACCCTGTCTCTGGCTACCACCCAGAGCATTCCGTCCGATGAAACTTGCTCTCGCTTGTCCTCCAAATGGGCTGACAGCTGCCCCCATACCGACTCCGAATGTGACCTGATCGTTTTGCTGGTACGTCGAGTAGTCGTTCTTTAGGCCACTTCCATCGTCGTTCGAACCCGATCTACTCTTGCGTTTCTTCATGTGGATGTAGAGAAAAACCGATGCGATGTAGATGAGCCCGAGACACAAGCTGCAGACGGCGATCACGATGTATTCCTTCGTCGACAGACCAGACTGCTGCTCGACGTGCGTCTCGGAGGAAAACGTCACCTCGGTTACATCTGCGAAGGAACAGCGAATGATCACGTTAACGAACGCGCTAGGGGATAAGGGTTTTCATGCATTTTTATGCGCCCAATGTCAGGTTTTCTGTTTATCTCAAATCTCGAAGGGAAAGCAGTTCACTCGATATTACATTATGGCGTTCCACCTGTTGATCATCGGCCTGGCACCTTATGTCACTTCACGGCTCTATTCAGTGGGCCATTTCATCGCCCTCTAATGATAGGCCCTCGAAATTATTTTCCACTCATTAGCGGCCAATCGAGTCTACCATCGAGTCTACCACACTCAGGGGTTGCTTGGAAAACTCATTAAAAAATCGGTGCCGGAGCGATTGAAACGTACCTCTACCTTTACTGCCTTTACCGAAAATTGCGCCCACCCTTTTCTGGGGGAGGGTCGAAAGTGCGTGAGGGCTTCCGAGCGCGTAGGAGTTAATTCAATCAAAACATTCCACCTGCTCATGCCGTCTTTCAGACGCGTTTGCGGATAAGCGAAGCTTCCTTCATTACGAATGTTTCCCAAGCGGTCGGTCGCAAGTGACGAGGCGATAAATTGTGCTTTGAGGCACGAAAGCTTTTCCTTCCACTGAGGGGTGATTTGAGTGGTCAGAAAAATGGCTCACACCACCGTCACGGGTGCGTTGCATCATCCTCCGGCCACGTTGCAACTGGCCGGGGGTGCGATTATTCCATTACGACCCACCGTTGCACAGCCGGGCACTGATAACGGGCTGGGCTGCTTTTCGTTATCGCTTGCGGTTCGCCGGGCGCAAAGAAGTGAAAGTTCGACCCATACCGAATCGATCGGGCGGGTTTTCAACCACGCGGTGTGCACGGGTTGAGTAATAATATTCATAATTGTGTGATAATACCAAAGCACGCGGACCCCCTTCTGGGTGCATTTCCATCCGGTCAACGGGCGTCAACCAAGCAACACTTTCGCCTTCGCCCGTTTGACGACCTCGGCGATGGGTGTGCCCTGGTGGGAAAACACGATGAGCCCAGCCCAACAAAAGCCCTTTTTCCCGCAGTGTGAGCCGTTTAAACGCTCACACCGGGCCGGATCCGATGTCAACTGGGGTAGGAAAAACGGAGACATTTAGCCGGCCGGACGAGAAGAAGTCGACAGCAGCAACGCGTCCACCAAAGACGAAGCGCCAAACGAAAAACGGCACATTTTACGGTGCGTGATTTACGATCGCGAATCTCCCGTGGTCGGGCTCGGTTGACGATCGCTTTAGGCGCCCGGACGATGGACGCAGCAGGCCAACAAAGCGATCGTTTCACACAATTAGCATAATCTGTGATTTTAGCTCGCCGCCACCGTACACGGGGTGGTCTGTCGTACGAAAAATGACGCTGGCGCCTTCCTGGCAGGGAACACATCGTTGTCGGCATGAATTATGACACCGAGCGACCTCAGTGGCACGTTCGGTGAACGTTTTTTTTAGCACCGCACCTGGACACGTCCAGCCAAAAGGGTGGAAGGAAAACGATGCGTCTGGTCGAGGGCGACGGTTCACTTTTCACTCTTCGGTTGAAAGTGAAACCGTGGCCGTGTTCTTTTGGACTAGCCTGGCCGTATTACGGCGTGAGCTGCAGCTGGTGTCGTTTTCCCGCCAGTTTCGTTTCATTTAATGGTGAGAAAGGAAGGAAAATATGTGCATATCTTGCGGCCACAGCCGTGTGGGGATTTGATTTTTGGATGGTGTTTCTTTTGTTTTTCTCACCCCTCCTTCAAAACAACGCCCCACTTGCATACGGTTGTGGTAAATACCTGGTATTCAAAGCGGCTCTCACCGAATGCCAAACACGTCGATGAACCGCGAAAAAAACACTCCCAAAAACCCGGACGATCGCTTGCATCATTGGCATTTTCCGGGCGAGTCGTGATGTTGCGCAAGCGGTACACCAATTCCGCGAGATCCACATCGCTGGGGTGTCATAAGCGGAAATTATTCCAGCTCGATAATGGCTCGCGCTTGTTTATGCTGATGAGCTCTATGATCGTAGCCGACCCGGCCCATTAGCAAAACTGGATCAACACTGGCTGGGATGGGATTTGCTTTACAGCTCGGGCTCCGCTCTTAAAACGCAACTAATTAGCAGTTCGACAATCGATCGGAAATGGAAAATTTGCAAGAACAAGAGCCACATAAAAGCGCTACCATAAAAGAGAGAAAATTGTTCGACCGTGGCCTTGCGTGGGTCTACGACAACGCGTTGTAGCTGTAATAGGCAGGAACGCACGATCAACGATCACCCTTCGATCGTCAGGGATTCTCCCACAGCTCACAGCTCGCAGGAATGTTGTAAAGCAATGATTAAAATCCAAATCCGCGCTAATAAACAAATAAATCGGTCCCGTAATCGAGCGAGGACGTCGTGCCTGGAGCACCATAAAGCAGCCACATCGGCGCGTTCCTACATGCGCCCAACAATGTACGTTTTGGTGAAGGGATCAAGAATCACCACGATGCAGGGCCGTTTAATTTGGGCGATTCAAATGCAAATGCCGCTTTCAACCGGTTGCACCGGTGAAGCAGCTTCTGAGCGTTCATTCCAATCGCCGGAGAAAAACCTGACTCACGTGGAGCCAGAATATTATTAATTAAGACACAACCGAGCCAGGAGCGTTCTAGGGTGTGCACGCACCCGGAGTGCTTTATTTATAAACGATTTTATTGTTCTCGGTCCCGCAAGTTAAGCATGCGTAAAGTCCCTCGCCCGATAGCGTCTTACGCAGCCGAACGCATAATTGGCCGTCCCGCTCCTGACGAATTTATAGCACCCCTGCTACGGCGTTTGTTGTGGCGGGTCGTAAAACGGTGGCGTCCCTTCGTTGGTCGTAGGGTGGAACAAAAAGTAAATTTCCCCGCTGATCTAGATTCCCGACGTGTTGAAAAACGGGCCAGGAATTTATGGCGCCCGTGACGGATCCCGATTGGAACCAGTTCAGCGCAGGACAGGGATACGATATAGAAGAAGAAGAAGAGCTACAAAAACAAGCATGTTTACGACGCGCTTGTTTGCGGGACTCTAATGATCGATCTCCATAGGCCACTGGCAAGCGGAACGTCAGTCGTCACCAGTTGCAACTGTTAGATAGTGGAACTGAACATCATGTAGCCGATTGTGCGGCACTGTCGAAAGGAAGCAGGATGCAGGAGTGTTTTCCCCCATTTTTACGACTCTATCTAAGCAGGTGGTAGTTTACGCGATCGTTCGTGGAAATCAAGGTGGAAAGCTCAACCCCCGCGGAGATCGCGGCTGATGAGTGGTTGCAAATCGGCGCCATAAATTAATAGCGAAATTTATTGTGCATCTTTACGGCAGACGCACGACGGCACGTTCTTTTTTGCACTCTTGCCAGGAGGAGTCTAATTGGCGCCGCGATTGAGTGCTCAATAAATGGCCCGAGGAAGGCCAGGCCAACCGCATCGATCGATCGTTTTTACGGCCAATGTTGCACGTGGGATTGAGCCGATATTTTCCTTCACTCTGGCAACGTTTCATTGCCATGGGCAAGGGTTGCAAGGGTGCAATCAGCTCAGGTGTGAATGAAAGTACTCGTCCGAAACCCGTCCGCGGATGTAATGAGAAGCACTTAGTGCAAACGAACTCAATCCATCTGTAGATTGGACCAATTTAAGGTGTACTGTTACTGGCGCTTAGTGCAGACATAGTTTCTTTTCGACGTACTTTAATTTGGGGCGTTTTGTATCTCCAACCGAAAACGGGTAGCAGTTTGAGTTTAATTTCGTCACGCATAAGACGTCCGACTTCCAATGCTTCCCAATGTAATGTGAAAATTGCCACCTCGATTGGGATCTCACGGGTGAAATGGGTCCAGGGGGAAGAACCTAGAACGTGGCGAAACGAATCGGCCACCGATTGAGTAAGACGTCTCATAAAATCGCACTAATGGGACAATCAAGCAAACAAATCACCTTCACCGGTCGGGTTCGTCGCTTACCCGTTTGCCCAAGTCTCCGGGTCCGGAAGAGAACAAATGGTCAAAAAATAAACTCGCATTACAAAGCGACGCAAGGAAACGGTCCACAAACACCCGGACGATCGTCTGCCGAGCATTTGTCGCGATAGAATGGCGCTTTGGGGCAGTTTTATTGCCCACTCGCCTTTCCCACAATTCACCCTCGGTGTGCGGGTTCCGCCCCGGGTTGGCCTTACCGATTGTGTATTTGTGTAAATGATCTGCAATATTCATCGTACGTTCCCTCCGGATCGGCTTCAGGCGGGCCGTGAGAGTGCCGTACGATGGCACGACTTATTTAGTGGTGTCGTTTCATGAACCAAGTGCCTCGGTGGATGGAAATATGAATTCCACGACGAAAGGAAGCATTATGACCTCTCACGGATGGGGCTGGAAAAAGGGTTGGATCGGTGGGGATTCATAATTTATGGTAGCCCTAGCGGGTACTCTGCGAGTGGGCCCTCACCTCGATCATGCCATAATTCGTGTTTTCCCACTTTTTGTCCGCGGCAAAACACTTTTCATGCGACAAATGGTCCAACCTGCCGCACGCTTGTCCTCTTCCTATGTTTGAATGTTCCCAACGCTTCCGAGAAGAAGCTCTTTCGATCGATTTCAATCCCAACTGAAAGAAAGCTCTACTAAAGCTGTTTGGAAACGCCCTCAACTCCACTTTTGGCTCAGCACAGCAGGGCCACTTTCGCGTGTACTGAGCGGCTGGATTTTCTTCTTTTTCGGGGACGCTGTAAATCAAACGCAAGTGAAATTTGCTACGATTTCTAAACGATCGTCGCTTGATTCAAACGCATACGGAAAAAGTGCTGCCAAAACGGACCACCGGAGCAACTCCGTCTACCACATCCGTGTGTACGCATTGCGGCGAAGACACGGTAAGTAGTTCACCAGCCGGGACCGGGGCCGGAACGAAATATAAAAAAAAGCCCAACCCAAGTCCTGCCTAATTTAGCCGGCGCGTAATTACGTGCCCCCGTGGGGTTAATTGGGGCTTCGATTTTTATTTTTTCGCTTTCATTGCATCCCCTGGCGCAACTCGAGAAGCGCATCCTCTCCCGAAAGTGAACGCTAATGCGCGTGCACAGGCCCATCTAAGATGAAGCAGAGCCAACCATCTCGAAATGGGAAGGCAAAACCCACCCACCCAGGTCTGCGCCCTGGCGAGGAAGGATTTGCATACAATGTTATTAGTACCTACAAGCCTGCATTGGCTTTGCGCCTCGTTTCGTTCGCTCGTCTTGAGCGGCCCTCTGGCCTCGGTTCGTTCGGTAACCCTACCGAAAAACGCGCACGGTGGCGCTCGGGTAAAGCAAATATATCAATTACATGCCTCAGTAAGCGCGATGTGGAGGTGAGCATCTTGCGCTGGTGGCCACGCACCGAGGCGTCCGATGAACTTTTATGAATGATTATTATGTATTTTGTTTGGTTGTTTCATCGCGAGTTCGCTTTCTTTCGCCGGCGTACTTCATTCAACAGTCGCTCTCTCTCTCTGGTTGTTTTTATAACAGGAAGTGATTATTGCTTCGTTGGCGGGCGGTTGCTTTGGGGCCACGTGCAAACACACAGGGTGGTAATTTTGAAGTACGATTGCACCGAAGGCTTTCGCTTTCGGCATGGTGTATCTAGACACGCGTGATGCGAACGACGTACGGACTATTTTGTGGTTACTATTTGCATCACAAATAGATTCGAAAAGGCAAGGGAAAGAACCAATTTCAACCACTCGTACTCACTCGAAAAGGTTTACGAGCTACTCTTGCTTGATTGAATGCTGAACATAGTGTTTAACCTCTTCCGTTGTAAATAGTGATCGTTCGATCCGGCCACGACAGCGATCGCCGGTCGGGGACGTGAGTTGATCGTGGGATTTTCTCGGCCATCGTGAGATTAGTCATTTTCACCATTCAGGCGGAAAGAAATCGAAAGCATCAGCTCGATCATTAGCTAAGGAGAAGTAACAATAGAAATATACACTCTTCTGCAAGCAGTGCCAATTGGTTGTGTTTTCCCGCAACAAACAAACGAAACCAACCAATAAATTCGTGCAGCTACACATGCTACAAAAACAAAAATTGGCCACATAAATAAAACAAGTCTTCAGCGCTGTACGGGCAACAATCCATGAACGACGGGTGTAAATCAAAAATATGGCGCACCTTCCCTGTCAGCGGAAAAAGAAATGGGAGCAAAACAGAACCAACAAATGCAAACAAAAGACTTACTGGTGACGTATTTTATGGGTGTCCCAACGACGCGGAAGGCGATGCACGGAGTGAAGATGTTTTGGTTCGGCATCTGCATGTCATCTGGAAAAAGCGAAAAGAAGCGAAAAGCATAAGAGAAAGACATTAAATGGGAGGGGTGGAAAAGCCGTGGAATGGGAACGGCTGAAGTTGGGGGGGAATGAATTTATTACTACAACACCCCCAACAGACACCGAAGCGTTGGTGTTTTATTAATTGTGCTGCAGCTCGCTCAGTGGCCACACGACGTCGCAAGATCGTATCGATTCGTTTGCTTCTGATTTTTCGTTGTGCTCGCCAACTCGCTGGTTGCATCGTTCGCAGTGAAAAGAACAACACGGTGCAATAAAATGACCCTGCTCGCTTCTTGCGGGTGCTGCAATCAGCAGCACTTCGGATTCCGGTGGTCGAGATTTTTGGCCCACGATAGAACGCATAAATAATAATTTTCTTCATCGCCGTAATAAATTTCACTAATTTACCAGCTTCTCGGGTTCTTCCGCGATACAGTACGTGGGGGGGTTGGAAGTGAGAATATAAATTGAAATAAAACGCCCGCGATGGCTGCGTGCAAAATCCACGCGCGCAAGTAGCCCGCACAACTCGCACACGCAGAGAAAACTCACGATTTCACGATCGCTCGCTGGCCGCGGTATCGTTTCGGTATTGCAAATAATAAATCACTGATGGTTCGTGAAAAAAAAATAACGCCAACGACCCCCCAACCCACAGGGCGTGCAGATGGGCACAGGAAATGGCCTGCAGTCAGTAGACCTGGTGTCCGATTGAAGCATAAAACACAACCACCGAACCGCCGGCAGCGTGGAAGAAGACCTACACGAGCGATAATAAATAGAGCAAAATTAATATCGCCCTAACTAGGGGAGTCGTTTCGCGTTTATTACGCGCGCAAAACTGCGCTCCTCGCGTGCAGGTTCCCTGGCGAATGGTTCGCCGTGATTAGACCCTCGAGGAAGCCACCCATGGGGGTGTGCACCGATTGCACCGGGTGGGAGGCACATGTAATGCACAAAAAAGATAAAGAATTCCCGCCAGCCAGGCACACATGTGCACGAGGATGTAATGGGCCAGTAGTGAGCAATGGGAGGGAAAACGATACCATAAAGACCGCAAGCAGTCTGGAGAAGGAAAACCAACGCAGCCATTAACCGGCCGGAACCGATTGCATCGCCTCTAGTCATCGTTGGCCGCCTACGAGCCGAGAGCTGATCATGTTGCGATGCTTACATATTTGCATCTCGTGCAACCATGTGTGTGAGTTTAGGCTCGGAATCGGACGCGGTTGAGACGGATCTCCGGATGGTAGACGTGCGGATCCATAATGCGTCTCCGGCGGGCGGCGACTTAGTAGCGTGTCCCGGGGGAAAATCTGCGCCCGTAAATAACGCGCGCCGCTGATTACAAAATATCAACGGTGTCATCCGTTTTTATCGCACCATTTGTCCGCAAAGGGTCCCGGGTCGATTATGATGGTGCCTTTTTACTCTGCGCTCGAGGGCATTCGTTCGGCGAAAAATGGCGAGAAAAGGCGATGCGTAGGATTTTGTTGAGCGAAATGGATATTGCTCTAAGGAGCAGCTTGATGTATTTGTGTTTGTACAGTTATTGATTAAGTTGAACAAAGTATTTACTTTGAACAAGGACTTGGAAAGCTGCAAAAAAAATCGTTGCTAATCAAATTTCCTTAAATATGCATATGCTTGCAATTAAAAATGATGCCAGTAAATAAATTTAATTGATTCCACGCAGGCATGTGACGGATTCTCTTATCATGGAAATAAAAACAGCCAGCAAGTTTCACCACCCAATTATTACGCTTTATGAATACCGAAAAAAAAAAGTTCGTAAATTAGTCCCGATTCAATCTTGAATGAGATAAAGCCAAAACCAGATCTCCATAATCCGGTCTCCAATGCGGAATACAGAGCGCATGGGAAGGAGAAAAGCAAAACAAAAATGCCGAAGCATGCAGCAATTTTAATTGAACTCCTTATTTTGTGATTGGTCGCATTTTTGGAAAGGCCTTTCTTCGGAACCATCGTGTGAAAGAGGATCAAGCAGGAACTTGAAAAGCGGTCCATCGGTGTCCAGTTGGTGTGAAACCCCGTGGCCGTTGAAACTGAAAGTTGACTAACGAATTTACATCCTGTTAAAACCACTTTTAGTAACCAAATGTCGATGCTTTTGGGCAATCGCGCACATATTTCTTCCACAAAAAAACGTTCGTTCAATTAGGGTGCTTTAGGGGGAAGAAAAAGCCTGACCTCTTGGACCAATTCCGAAACGGAACGGTAACGTGTCAGATAGAACCGAACGGCACGTGAAAAGGCAATCTTTTCTCGAATCTTTTCACACATGCCGTAAGCAAGGGTTCGAAGGGCCGAAAGGTGATCTATTAACCTCGTCAGCGGTGTTCTACCACTTCCGGGATCGCATTGAAGCAGAAGATCACCGCGACCGGTAAGGTCACGTCAGTGAACTATTGTCCGTCAGGGCTGCCCGCGTTCAGATGGTTATCGCGCGTCCGGTCAAGTCCCAATGCAGCTACGGTACAGAACAATTACCAGGGCAGCCACAAAAAAGTGCCCTATTTTGGGGTTGATAGAGGTTTGAAGAAAAAACCCTCCAAAACCTCCGAACTCCCGCCGAACTCGCTCCTTATCGGTTTGGCGCAATCGAAGAATTATGATGGGGGGTAGTTTGAGTTCATTTTTTTGTTCTTCTACCTTTTCGTCTTCGCTTATCCATCGCAAGCCGACAATCAACGCCGCTTGAGGGCATACACACACAAAATCATACCCGATCCTGCCACTCTAACGGCTGGCGGCACGTGGAACTAAGCTACACCGGACGAGCAATAAATAAATAGACGTGCGATAAGCGTTCAACAATGATGAACAACGGGGGATGGAACGGAAAAAAAACCAACCCCAGTGGTTTGGTGAGGAAAATAGCGCGAAACAGCACCAGAATGGGGGAGGGAAAACAAATTCCCTCTCTCTCTCTCTCTCTCTCTCTCGTGCTCCCCGCGGGAGCCAAAGCCAACAAACTAATGAATTTACGGCGGGCCCCAAAATAAGCGAGCACTTTGGCCGAAATAATGGGTGCGCGCTGGTTGCTCGATCGCACGCAGGAGGCCAGACGATCGCGAGCGCGGTGATTCATCATAAATTTATCGCGCTTCGCTTTCCGCGCACCGTATGGGGTGGCAAAGAGGTGGTTTCGAACTCACCCCTCCATTGTCCAACGCCAAAAGAGATTTGACACGACTCACGGAGGGTGCGAGAAGCCAAGGAACGTAGGAAGATCACCACAAACCTGTGCGTCTTGCCGCCTGGTACACCTTGCTGACTGGCCACCCCACGGCCACGGTAAGTGGAAAATCAGCTAGCGGTTCTAATTATTCTTCCCCTTTCGAATCTCGCGCTGCTCGCGCAACCGTGCGATATTGTAACGCTGCGGGCACCAAAGCGCGGGCTTTAATGCGTTCGGGATGCAACGGCCCGGAACGCGGCACCGGGAACGCGCGAACACTGCGCTCTCAGTCGGTGGAATTGGAAGTTGTAGAATTAATAAAGCACGAGGCAAGAGCGCAGCGCGAGAAAAAGGGCGAGAACGTTGTGGCTGGAAAGAAAAAAAGAAACACGAGCGAAACATAGATACCGTACCGTGTTGAAGGGCGGCACGGCCATCGTCGAGAAGCAGACGCGGTGTCATGTCGCGGCACATCAGATGCACCAGTACGAGGCGGCCCTGCATGCGCTGGCGTAGCTCCGGTTCACCCAACCACTGCAGATAGATGCGGCCCTCGTCGCGGAACAACCGGAACGGGACGTCCGTGTCGATTGGGTTGCGCAGCTCGGCCCAACCGTTGATGGTGAGGTACTGGGCGGCTGAGACGGCACACATCGGCATCTTGACGCCTGCGAGGATCGGAACGGGAAGGATGAGAGAATTATTAATTGGTCTAATAAAGGTTTGGTTGGCTTGTTTGCGGGCTTTATAGCAGTGTGAAGGGCTTGTGCAGGAAAAAAAGGGCGAGAAAAGCATTAGTTTTCAAAGTTAGCATGCACAGGTAAGTGTATAGATATTAGTTTTTGATTATCGGTTTTTTTTAATTAAACAACGTTATGTAAATTAAACAATTGAATTAGGGGATAAAGATAACTACAGAAAATTAACAGATATAAGCTTAGTCGTGAAATGCAAGTGTAAAATGAAATGAAACATGGCTTCCCATAAACATGCCCCGATATTTGGGATAAGCCGTGTGCTAAATGGATAACTACCGGGCCTGTGAATGACGAAGAGCATCGCTTCTCTTGTTTCGCACTTTATTTCGCGATCGAAATGCTCGTATCGTATTTTGAAAGGGGGCTTGTTTCGTTTTGCAAACAGCCACACCGCCATCGTTAACGTTCTCGGTGCTTTATTGAGATGTAAATTGTTCTTTTCGCTTTTATTGAAACTTCTCCATCTCTTACCAATCGAAAGCACGGGAAAACAAAATGCCTTTTGATGGTGCCATTGCACCGGTGATTTTTGCAACGAACCACATGATCGCGGGGCAAAGTGAATTTAATGCCACTCTAAAGTCCGGCAACCATTATTCGGCAGCCACACTAACTCAAACGTTTCGCGATCTGAACCGATGATGGTCGCAGGCCAGTTTGTTGGTAGTAAAAATCGGTAAGTGTCCTTTGCGAAATAATCCCATGTGACACGAGATGTGTGAAAAGTACAGTGCACCCGATTGCGATCGCGGGATGGTGATTTGGTTCGATTCTTTATTTCCATTCCCCGGTAGTTCGTTCTGTAACTTTCATTTGAGTTCCGGATTGAACTGGAGGGGAGCAACCACCAACAAAAAATGATAATAATAAATTAGCATTTTTTTCCGCTTGAAAGGACTCAGACCCAATCTCAGGCAAGCTTTTTGGCATCGCCCAGTCGTTAAAAGAAACGGTCGCCCAAAACATGGACTGGCTTGCGTTCATTATCGATTTTACGAGCTCAATTTAATCCTGCACTGGCACTGGCCGCCTCTAAGTACGATGCCTTGAGGAATTAAGGTGAAAATTCATCCGCTTCGAACAGGTTCCCGAGGCCGAGAGCGAGTAATTTGGGGACAATTTTGGCACCACGGCATGGCAAGGCACGAACGATATCCTTAAACCCGTTCCTGCGATCAGACGTGCGCAGATGAGCTTTCGCTGGCCCACGCAAACTTTGGCGTGCTCGAAAGTCAAACCACACCGGTCCCGTTAAAGCGAATACCATCGGCTGGTGGAAGCTGACATCCCTCCTAACAGGTTGAAGTGAGCCACATAACCACTTCACACGGATCAAGGATCTTCGAGGTTCGATAGACCTCGTTTTCGCGTTGCTTCCCGGCTGGATTGAAGTCTCAATCTCGGAATGAGGCTCGCGCGAAGGGTCGTTAGTGAAAACAAGGGAGGTTTCAACCTTCGAGTGGGTCTCTTCACGCGCCATCCATTGTCAAGCGATAGGCGAACAATGGGTACGCAAAGCCGCGCAGTTCTTGAGGGAATTCCACCTGACGCACGCACTCCGGGTTCGGTTCCGCTGAAGAAGAACAAACAGCGCGTCTGGTTGAAGTTTTCATAGGCCATCTTCATGCGAAACGTTGACCGGACTGTCCGATTATCACCCAACCATACGGTATGATTATTGCCATTAAGGAATTACGGGTTTTGACGCGGGAGAGAGAAGCTTGTTATTATTTTATTAGTCGCTTCTCGGAGCGATCGTTCGAAACCCGTATGGCGTTCAGCTCGAAGAAGTCGTTTTTTTTTGTCCAAAGCGACTCGGAAAAATCCCGCAAATCTTTGAGCTTATTTGCATTCGATCTTCAAGCGATCCTCAGGCGCCATCACAAACCATGTAGCCGGCGTGGAATGGTGCGTTTGTATGTATGCACGCGAGATTGCGTTCTTGGGATCAGGTGCTGCGTACAACAGCCCTAGATCGAGGGCAATCGATATCCAAGAACCCGTTCGATGGGAACGTTGATTTTGCATTTCAAAAGCAGCGTCGATCGCGCTTGATCCGCCCCGTATTGTGATGTAAATTTAAATGCTCAAATCTGACAATGTTTGAAATGACGATATGGCCCGAATGCCTGGGCGATATTTGGTAGAGAACTCGTCAGCGCGTTTGCGTCCGTTTTGCGAATCAATTTTTGTGAATTTATAATGTCCGATCGAATGTGCACGGAATGAGAGCCTTCGCTTGCTTGTGGCAGGTGGAAATAAATCATGCAAACATTTTATGACCCACGATGTGTGCTCATCAGGCAAGCGGAGTAAAACCACAAAGGAACAGTACCGGTTTACCAGTAATCACACGTTTGATGTGTATTAGTGCCGGATTTTCCCGAAACATAAAAATGGGCTTTTGGTACGATTAACAGTCAAAATGAGATTTTAAGCTAGACAAAGCTAATATAATCGCAAAAATATCCCAGAAACACTCGTCAGCAGCTTGACTAGAAGAGAAAAACAGGTTTCTTTCGAAGATGTCGTTGGATACGATCACCTGTGCGGGTCCTTTTGATCCACCATTAGACCGGACCAAGCCGAGCGTGGAATTGAGCTCTTTTCCTCTCTTGAATGTTTTTATTGACCATGATCGTTTTATGGATCGGATCGATGCTAATATGCGGGAGAAAAACGCTCAACTGCTTCTTCGTTTTTGTTCGAATTTCGAGAGAAAGATATTTAATAATTCCGTTCGTGATAGCTACGGTGCGGTTTCATAACGGCTTTCCGGGTGTGATTCCGTGGATGCGCTTTAAATGTTACCTTCGCACGGTGCAACACTTTCGGCTGAGCTGATGGATGTGCCAATTTTGCCGGCGTTTAGGCAAAAATTTGCGAATTCAAATCCATTAGATGCAGCAAATTGGGCGCTATAAAATAGTCATTTTTTTATCATTCCTTTTCGGCAAAAATAACGCGCCGCATCGTTAGAGGGTTGCAACGGAATGGATTGCAATTTACATCCCCTTGCGATTTGAGCGTGAGCTTTGGGGAAGCGTTCTCTTATGTGCAAAATCGGGCTGCGTTTTTATTTTCTGTTCTCCCCACTAGCACTAACTTTTGCACACTGCAATTCACACAACGGGAGGTTAACGAAAGGTCGAACGCAGCTGGACGCGTGGATGTGTGAATTGCCACGTGATTAGAAAATAATCATGGATCAATTAGGAAACAAAAACATCTGCCTCATACGATCTGCCATCATTTGAGACGATGAGGAATGAAATTCCTGAATAAGGTGTAGAATTGAGAACAGGTATCATAAAATTGCAATACACACAGCTAATACAGATAGAAAGCCAATAAAGCTTCTCATTGTCAGATTTTGAAGTCGCAGTTACTTGTATGGTATGATTTGCCAATTTAAGTAAATTCAATTTGCTATGCAATTGTGCACGCTTTTGTGCATACACGCTACATGGAAAAGTAATTCGACGTCATTAACGACCGGTCGGAATTACTCTTTTTTTGTGATATCTGATGCTGTTCCATCCAACATCATATCTCTGCTTATTAGCATGGGCATGCTGTTTTGTCATCACACCACAAAAGAAAACATTAAACGGTGCGTAATGATGACCGATTCTCGTCCATCTCGTCCCGGTCATCTCGTTTCGGCAGCGTGTTCGCCTTGCGGGATGCTACTGCTGAGCAAGCCACGCTCCGCATGTTATGCACCGGCTGCATACGACACGTTACCGGCTACTGACCCGCCTAATGGGGTCGTTCCCGGTGGCTTCTACATTGTGTGCCGGTTATTCTACTGAGCCACCGGGCCAGCTCACTGTACAACAGAATGGAGGAAAATTTCAGAAGTGTCGAATTTGCCATACACGCATGCTTTTAATTGCTTGCTCTTCTGCGGTTCATTCTCGACGAGCTCTCGAGGGATGTTTTGCCTTTTTTTTTGCGCGACCATATACTCTGTTTGTCACGCGTCTCTCGAACCGTAAGCTTTCGTCCCCGTACAAGCATGTCCACAAGCGCGTAAGAGTGCAGCGAGGGTAATTTAAAGCCCTCCATCATGGGCTGGCAGAAAAGCATGGACTTTCTGGAAAAAAACAAAACAAAACTCTACACAACGCATAGGCCACACAGCGACACGCATTTGCACCGACAAATTGCGCCACTTGACAGGAGGTTAAAAGTTGTTCTCCCTCCGATGCAAAGATTGCCACCATGCAGCCTGCACTTCGCACCTTCGCAAGTGCGCGTGGAGAAACCGTGGCCATCGCCACTCCCCATTAGCAAATTTGTCTTTAGTCCTGAGGACGCATTGTACAGTAAGAGGTTAGGTCCAGTCGCGACCCTTTCTCGGCGCCGAGCTGAGGAACCTAAGCCACTGACAAATCTCTACTCATTTCTGAGTGGCACTGCGACGCAGGTCCATTTGTTGTCGATTCCTCCCGGAAGGGCCCTAGCCGGCCTGGTGAGGTGGTAATAATTGTTTGCTAAATTAAAGTCAAGTGCCGTTGTGCTGGTTCCTTCATAGATGCGCTGGTTTTTCATGCTTCTTTTTTTCACAACCTTATGTGCGATGATCGCAAGCGATCGCAGGCAGGGTTAAACAGCACAGGATGGTTCGAAGTTGAAGAAAAAAAGCAGACAAAAGCCACCGGAGATGGTGATCGGAAGGTTAGCAAGACTTACCGGGAAATCCAATCTCGCGGCTCGGATGCACGATTTGGCCACGGTGGGGCAGGAAGACGAACGGTATCTTTTCCGAGCTCGATCCACTGATGAACGGTGCTAGAGTGCATTCTGTGAACGGGAGAAGAAGGTGCAAACGCACGAAAAAAGGTCAATTGGGGCGTGCTGGAAGCGAAACTCACTTGCTCGTCTTTGATAAGACGGGGAGGAGCGAGTGAACAACAAAAAAAAGGCAGTTTGAACTGATTTAAAGAGCGATAAAGTGTGAAGCGAGTGGGGCCGAGAAGCCTACAAAGCCGAAATCATTATCATTATTTATAGGCAAACAAACTAAAAAATGCTGTGCAAACAAAATGGTGCCTCGACGCACTTACTCACGGGCGGTGCAGGCGCGCATTAATATGTATTTCTAGCGAAGAAACCATCTTGGTGGGGGATTAAATTCATGACACAAACATCGTTCCAACGGCGGGGCGAACGCCAGCTAACGAGGAAAAGTGAAGAATTTTCGGTGAAGGGAAGCGACGATTTGGACGGGATCTGATACAATAGTTCGTTCGTTGGGGACTTTCCATTTCACCGTCCATCGGGGCTGTCAAATCTAATATTGTCGCTTGAAAACACCCTCTCCCGTGGCAAAACAAGCGACGCCCTCTAGCGACAGAGAAGAAAGAGAAGGAAAACACAACCCGGAAGCAGGGAAATGGTCGCGATCTCGTTGGTTTTTTTTAGGCGCTTAATTCACCTCCACCGTTGGGCCATTTAATCAAATGAAATGTACATATTTTCGTCATTCTATTTGATTTCTCCTTTCTCCCCCTTCCATTCGACACAAACTAATGCTGCACGAATAGACTGTAGCCGGGTATGGGAGGAGAAAGAGCGAATAGAAGAGAAACACCACCACCCATCGGTACCTTACTGACCCACGCGCCCCGAGGGCTCGGCTACTGTGTGGGAACTAATTTTCCCACACAAATTTGTTGCACGGAACGCGGCGAAAGAACGGATGCTGTGATGGAGAAGGGGGTGGGGGATGGGGGAGACGGATCGGAGATGAGCGGGAACGATGAGTCTGTGTCTAAGTGTCATCGGTGGGAAATATGGAAAGAGGATGAAAGTGGAGCGAGTGGCACGGAGTAGCGAAAATCCACGGCGAAATGATGGGCAGAATTAAATTCCCAATGTAAACCCAACCACCCTTACGTGGGGGTGGCTCGGTTGGGGCGGGGATGAAGATCAACCCTGCCGATCAGTTCCGGACGGTTGCTGCTAACGCGAAGCAGATCGACCGGCAACCCGGTTCCCGGGTGTGCCGAAGAGGATTGAATTCCGGAGCCTCTTCTGCTTGATTTCCACACCGTCAGGTCGAGCGACGCCGCAAGCGGTGCAATTTCGATTCGGTTCACGGTGCATTGGGCCGCGGTACCGTGCACGGGTTTGGGAACCGGAAAGCTACCCCGGAATGGTGGGTTGGCGTGGTCGGTTGTTTGCATAGTACATTTGCATTGGCTGGGCGTCCAGACCGACCGAGGGAAGGTTGTTCAATCGAGCTGTTGCCCCTCAGGGGCGTCGAAACATCCCAAGCTAGACCACGGAACGGTAGCAAAGCTCGATCGTAGTAATTTTAAGCGAATCGGCGAGCTTTAATATGCTAGTGTATCGATTATGCTGGACGGTTGTGAAAGTGTCATTCCCTTGAATGAGAGTTCCGTTTTGCGAAAGTGTTGATTCGCATCTGCTACACGCGTTCGGTGCCATTTTCTGTGCTCAAGTACAAATAGATTGCCCAAATTGGGACTGGAGCTGAATAAGTTTGCTTGCCAGAGCAGAGGAGAGATTTTTTGTGTCATATGCAATTGATTTATTGCTTTCAAACGGTTGATTTAATTCTTTTGCGAGATAAAATACATGAAACCATTACAAAAACTAACCGAGTCAGCCCGGGATAAGGCTATCTGCGGCTGTTGGGAGGAAATGCCTTACAGCTTACAAAAAAATTAAATAAATAACAAAATACATGAAACATAAGCTTACTAGGGATACTACACTGTCAGTCACACAGATGTCACATGTCATATATGTTAATCTCAGCAACCTATGGCACTTCCATTTTCAAACAGCTTGATGGTCGAATTGCCTTTTAAATTTTTATTTTCCAAGTCATAACCCACCAACAGGGAAGCAAAATTAAATGCATCAAATAAATCACAGCCAATTATTGCAACTCATCCGCACCGTTTCTTCACATTATTTTCTTAAACAGCTTCCCCATTAAAAAACCTTTCCGTGAACTAGAAAAACGGGCCAACTGGGCGAAGAGATGGCGCAGAGTTTTCCTCTCATCTGTCACAGAAAAAAATCCACCGCCATGTTGACACCCGGGGGTCCGTAGAACTCGCAGAAAACGCCTCGCTTTCGTCAATTTACACTAATAAAACGCCGGCCCGTAACCTTCAACTTCAAACCGGTGGCTACCGTTGAGCGATCGCTTAAAGCTTTACGACCGCTGCCCCGCTCGAAAGCAGTGCGAAATGATTGGCATTAATTTCGTACCTCATAAACAATGCTCCTGTTGCAGCGCTCCCACTCGCCACCCCGTTTGCTGCGGCACGGGAATGAGATTTTTCTTCCGCACCAGGCCGGACCGAAAATGTACATTTGGACTAATCACCGAATCTAGGCAAAAGAAAGCGTAAATGCGAAGCGAAAATCTCATCTACGCTCTCTTGCCGGCTAGTTCAGCCTGCCCGTTTTGGGCTCGCTTTAATGAACATCGCGAAAGAACCGCTAGTCCGCGGCGCTAGGCTTGCAATGGACCCGAGGCGGCCCGTAGCAGACTCCGGGATCGGGAATTCCGAGCCAGGACTGGACCTTATGGACCACCGGATAGTGGTAGTCATGTAGAGAAGAAGCACCGTGCAAGGAAACGATGTACTACATGTGCCGAATTAACGCTTCTCTGCATAATTAAGCCGTTGCTGCGTTGAATCTTCACTGATGCTGGCGCACGGGCTCGGGCTGAAGCGTCTAACGAGGAAACGTGTTTTTCCTCGTTTTATTTCTAAGTCAATGGGCCGACCTATCGCTTCGGTGCCTTACATCAAACTACGCGTTTTGTAGCTCAGTTTTCGATATTTGGGCCGCATTCCACACATGAAAGGGCCTTGCCCATGCCACGGGAATAAATTGAATAAAAGCCCCATCGCCGCTGCAACAGGGCATGATGATCATGAGCCGGTAGTTTTCATTCCCCTTCGACTGCAATCACCATTTTTAAGCGTCAATTTTGGAAACCTCAACCCACTGGAACTCGGAGCGGGTACATAATGCTCACGCGACTACGATTGACCCAATTCTCCGGTGGTATTTCATTCTTTAAAACTGTTTGTCAAAACCACCCCGAAAATGGGCCGTGGTGCAGTTACCTGGGCGTGCATTCGATTGTCCCGCATAATCGATGCAAAATTGTGTCATTTCACGTTTCAAATCTACCGGTATGGTGTTTTTTTTGTGGTGCCATTGGACAGCACGAAAGCCCCGAAAACACCCGGAGACTTAAACGCTGGGCGTGGAGGGAACCCGTTTTTCTCGGGCAGCCGGGGGATTGCCTGTATTTTTATTTAATTTCATGCTTTCCCGCCCCGTCTGTGGAAAACGGTCCCAAACTCCGGTCGTGGAGTGTGTGCGTGGCCAAAATCGCAATAATCATTGAAAATTCACACCTTAAACGGTCCGGGCCACGGATAATAAATGTGTTTCCCATGATCTCACAGGGCGGTGCCAGAAGGAGTTGCCGGTTGGGTTGGATTTTCCCTGCCCATTTCGGAGAGCACTTGCTGCGATGAGCAGATTTTTTTGCTGGTCCTTTTCTTCGATCGACTAGACAGACACCACGCAAAAAGAGCCAAACGAAGCACCAGCGTATTAAATCACGAGCAGCTGGCAATCGCTAGTTCTGCCGGGTGGTGGTTCCATCTATCAACGTTCCAGTGCCAAAAATGGGGTGCAAAAAAAAAACGGCACAAGATAAGGGGCCGGGCAATCGCCTTTGTTCCCGATCCGCACAGCCCGATCCGCAAGTGGTAAAGGTACTCCAGAAGCAAGTGCCTGTCTGTTCGGGCGGCCAAACGCCAAATCACCTGTCGATTGGGATCGAACCTGTGCGCCAAGAACCCGGGCCGGATCCAAGGGTCGAATTAATAAACGTGTGAAACATGCCCCCATCCGTGGTTCTCGGCTAGTTTGGCGTTTCGAGCACGCACTCCTCCTAATGATCGTTGCTTCTTTTACGCGCGAGCTCAGAATCGAAGAAGCGCCTTCCGATTGCCGGTTTCGAACCCGGTCCCAGGGCCGTACAGGGTTAACAAGCCGAAGTGTAATTTGGGAAGGGCCGTTTCGACGGTCGTCCAGAAGTAATTGGAGCATATTGTCTCACATCATTAGAGGTGCCGCTGAGAACCGGGCGTACCTGAGCCCGCGTATTCAGCTCCCAGAAAGCTCGTGCGTCAAAATTGGAGAGCATTATCGAGTGTGGATTATTGTGCGCCTCCAAAACGAGCCAGGACGCGCTTGAACCTCGGAGTGGTGGTTGAGGCGCGAGTTCATAAACACCTGCCAAAAGCCCGACGGCGCCGACCATCGATCGGTTTTCGATCAAGTACCGGGCTGGTTGCGAGCGCCAAGAAGCAGGCGTTGATTTATTTGAACGGCCTGAACGGGCCTTTTTTTTTCTTCCATTCTGCCCCACCAGAGAACCCTAGGGGGGTTATTACGGTAGAGGGTTCTTTTTTTTCACCCCTTTCGTGTGGGGTTCGATCTTTTCGAGGAACGCACGTCTCATTTCTAATAAAATTATTTGTTGAGCATTTTGATACACTAATGAGCGTAACGGCACTCGAGGAAGTGCATGATGGTTGTTGAAAACGTAAGCAAGCATTCCCGATTCGCAGAGGGGCAGAAGCGGCCCTTTACAAGGTTCTGTTTTCTCGCTTGACCGTCGAAGAGCCCTCAGCGATGCGCATCGTCGAACGGTGGTTAATATCAGGCGTCCGTTTGCCCGCTGATTAATCCTCGCACGAGGGAATTCTCGCCCATTACCGACCGAATGAGGGGGCAAATGCGTCCTAAATGACGCACCCCGGGCTGCCATCGCCGTTGCATTAGCTCGTCTACCAGTCTGAGCATGCGTTCATGGTTGCATAATGTTGCTGTTCGACTCTACCCCCTGCTAAGCGCCCCATCACGCCGGCTTAACCGTGACCGTGAGACAAGCCACCCTAAGGTGAAGGTTCTGTCGCGCGCCCCAAGGGAAAGACTTTCGCCAAATTCCTCGCGAACACGCGCTCCACGGGCACGTCCTGTTGCACCATTTATCATGTGACGACGACTCGCACGCTGGACACACTCTCTGGAGGGCATTATTTGCATTAGATTCGTCTCATTTGCCGTTCCAGCCAAAGGAAGGTTAGCTCAGCGCCCTCTGTGCGCTGTAGAAATCAATTTTCCACTCGACCCAGAACACGTACCGCGATTGTGTTCGCCTTCGCCCGCTAGACCGTCGGCCCATTTCGCGGATTATTATGCGGATCGCAATGTAAACATGCACTCTCTCTCGCTGGTCCACTTCCCCATCCTGCAAGCGATGGCAGCCAGCTGTGCAGGCTGGCAGACTGAGCCTGAGTGCATTTATATGCAATTATGTGTGGCAAGGTCCCGGGGTCCAGCAGCACGATCAGCATCCGAGCGGTTTGCAGGGCCAGGGATGGACGGCACACTTCCTGGCACTTTCCGGGATTCGTGCTGATCGAACCCAACCAGATTAACACGTATGATCGGCCACGATCACGCCGTACATGATCACAAATCCCGCCGTCGGTTGCGATTTCAGGCCGATTATGCTAGCAAAACGCGGGCGCAACACAAGGACACGAGGACCGAGGAGCCTTGAAGGGCGCGCAAATAAAATAGCCATTTTACACGCATCATTTTCCAATAAACAACCCTTCGGGGAGCGCACGTGGAGGATATGGGGTTATGGGTGTAAAGAAAAGCGTCTTTTTTCTGCCGCAGCGAAACTTGACCGCCTCGTCGGTGCGATCATTGCAAAAACGTCACGGGCAATGGCAACATTTTAAGCGCCCTGGTATCGGTTCCCATTACCGCTGGGATAACGGCGTGGTCTCGGGCACCACGGGACGCTTGAAGTGACCACAGGGAGGTCGTTTACGATCGCATTAACGGCGTGAATCGATCCGCAAAACTGCCAACTCTGCGAGCGTGGGCCGAGACTAGAGCCCTTCCGTATCGCGCGATCAGGACCACCGGTTTGTCTAGCGGCTCGTCCCGAATAATGGCCCATTGGCATGCTAACCGAGCTGCCGCGTGTCATGTCGTTATGCAGAAGTCCGGGTCCGTGGTCCCGAGGGTGGATTAAATTTCAATGTCCAGACCGAGAAATGGTGCAGGTCGGATCTTGCGTAGGCTTCGCTAACGTCTTCTGGCCGTAAATGGGCAGCTGGAACATGTTGCGAAGGTCCTTCCAAGCCGAGTGATACACATTTAGCACATTAACCTGTGAAAGGGGGGTCTTATCCCGTGGGCGAATCGATGCAACACAATGCACACCGGGTGCACCGTAGGGCAGTGAGTAGCGGCTAATGAAAAAGCGCATTGAATAAATTTACATACAACGCAACCGGCTGCGATCGTTGACATAGAAACAAACAGGCTTAGGCAGCGCGGTCGGTACTAAACTACGATCGGGTTTAGTTCCTGGCAACGTTCACGCGGATAAGAAGCACCTCGAAACAAATAAACGATCAACCGATCGCGCACACCGGTCGGATGTAGCGAGCATACGTTACATAACCCACCGCTGATGGCTTCTCGCACCATCGCTCTACATTTTTCGGACAAATATTTAGCGTGCACTTTTCCCCGTGCTTGGCGTGGAAAAACAAACAAACGAAAACACAGGCCACAGGTACGAGGCAAAGCCACGAAATGGGTACGATCGATTACGCCGATCGCAGCCGTAGTGGTTCGTGAGGGCGTGTTGTTTGGATTTCATCCGCAAGCCGCGATGAACGCGAAGATGCGCGAAAAGCAAACAAAGCCATCTAGCGGCATGTAATTACACACTTCGAACCGCGAAAGGGGCGCGCGCGAAGAGTCACAACACCGAGCATGAACATAGATCGCCAAAGTGTGCCGCTTTCCACGTGAATCATCCCACCGAAGAAAATAAACCCGTTCCGGGTGCGCTGCTGACGTAGGGCGGCCCAGAAAAAAAACGCCTAATCAGGTGAGATTTATAAAATGACGCACCATTTTCCATAACGAGCTTATGATGCGACAAATTTCTGAGCCCAATTAATGGCAACTATTCTCATTACGTTAAATCGAGGGAAAACGTCGAGAGCGATCGCTTTTCTTTCTCTAATCAGGCTGTAGAAATATGTTTTAAACCGTTCAGACGCCAAAACCGATCGATCGGCAGGTGTTCTGTTATGCAGATCATCTTCTCGATCACGGGCTGGCTGTGTGGATAAGCCCGAAAAGGGCATCGAAAACAACAGTTAAGTGATGTCGCTCCATGTTAACAGGCCATGTTCCCTACTGGCTCGTAAAAACCGAAACCTCTCGAGCCATAAATTGCTGACCGCTGAGGCCACTTGTTTGCCCATTGTTCGCCCCGTTAACGGACCTCGGGACCTCTTTCTTCTCTTCCGAAAAGGGGTTCCACGTGCGCCTCGGGAAACGTTTGCTTCCTGGTTTTCGACAAAAGTGACACCTCAATCGACAGCCGGGCTCGTCCCTTGAACGTTTTTCCTCGTAATGGGTGACTCCAGCTCGCACATTAGTGAGAACTCGGCTGATGAAACAGAGGGATGTAACGCATTCCAAACGTCTCAATCTTTACCGCGTACGACTGTCCTCCACCCAGTGGCTGGTGTGTGGTTGAATGTTTCCGTTTTCAATCGTTTTTTAACGCCCAAATAACGCCTGGCTTCTAACGAGCACGCGTTCGTTTGATAAACGAGCTTTGGGCGGAGGCTCGAGCGCACACCTGGGCAGCGACATTTACCAGGTGTTTGACAAGCAACACGACCACGTGCCAGAGGTTGGTCTGATTTTGGATCAATTAAATATACATCAGGACCCTTGCGGATCGGTCCTTCGATCGAATGGGTTCGCCCGGGAAAATCAAGGTGGTTCGTGCTCTGCACTCGCAACGTATTATTAGTCAGTCATCCGTCGGTCAGCAGCTTCTGCGGTTAATTACCATAAGCAAACGCCGAACCCGGCCAGCCCAGGATGTTGATCGATTTCCGCACGCTTTCATTAGCGCCCGTGCGATGTTTGCTTCCGCGAGCTGCACTTCTGATTGATAGGAAGAGTGAAAGAGAGCCGGCGCCAAGGTTAATCGCAGATCACATCCAACAGGTGATTGGCAGCTAGGTGAGGGTTAATGGCAGTGTTTTACGAAAACCGCACCACCAGCGAGATGCAGATCCAGATTCCAGAGTCTAGGACGACCCACCCGACGCGAAACCAGGTCCGAGGCCCGTTTTCACCTAGCAGCAATTACATGCACGCGATCGTGCTTCTGGAGCGATCGATGCAAGGTTGAGCGCATAATGTAGTGATCTGCCCGCCTCAAACAAACACCGTTCCGGTTGACTTTGCCGGCGCTTCTAGAACACCATCTAGGGGTGAGCGTACGTGAGCGCGTCTAATTCGTGTGCTTTTTTATATCGCATCTGTTTGCGTTAATGCCCTGTTGGAAGCCATTCCTTCCCAGATCACCATGCTTAAGTACTGTGTTTACGCACCGCCACCACGTGCTGGTTGGAAAGATTTAATAAATTGCGTCCATTACAGACGCAGATGCGTGCCGGGAACGGAAACATCCATCCAAGCCACGATCGGTGAACGCTTCGGTGAACTCGTGTTAAGGCCACACTTCAACGCACTCACCACGGAACTTGCGCCAGGCTCGCAGAATACTGGCAAAGCTCAAGCCCAAGGGACTCCAACACGCCGGTCAGGGTCGTTCGATCCTTTGCGAAATGACACCGTACGATCGATTTCAGTTTCGGATGACGCCCAGCAGACCGACCTCCGCGTAACCGACACGTCGCATTTCGTTAGCTGCCCAATTATACGCCCCGAACCGGGCCGGATTTATCGAACCAGCACACTTATATCCGCCACCCGTTCAGCTGGCGCAATAGATGATTGTGCAAGAAATTGCGGGCGCGCCACCACGAGATGGCTGCGTCATCCTACGCCACCGGTCTTCATTCATGCGCGTAATACGCTCGCACTGTAAATAGAGCCATAAAGCGAGCCTTCGCATGTGGCGACCCACGCGAGCCTACAATTAAGCATTACGCTGCACACGCGCGCGCAACCGTGCGCCAGTTTGGGTGGGTTTTCCACGCCTTCGGATCTTCGTTTCGGGGGAAAATCTATCCACACTTAGCTGAAGATTGGGGAGGAAAAATTTATCACCCCCCCAATTGGTGGCGCTCGAAGTCAAGCCCGTTGGCTGAAAGGTGATCAATAAATCATGTCACAGTATAAAGCCATCAGGAAGTTCGCACACTTCCAGCGATAAGCGGTCGCCCACTCGCCTAGCGCGTGGTAATCCCAGCGTAGTCCAACAAATGTGCTTGCACACGTGAAAACCTGTGGGAGGGTTTGCCGAGGCCTATATCAACATCCATTTATCGGTTCTAACGCCCTGCCGGCGGGGATGAGTGGCACGTATAAATTCGCGATAAGAGCGTTTGCGTTTGCGCTCGGAAAAACAACAGCCCTTTCGGAAGGTTCGCTTAGGGATGTGGCTTAGGCTTAGGGCGAGATAGTGGTCCGTTGGTTGCGCTCTAACATAGACCCGCGCAAAGTGGAGGGCATCATAATTCATATTCCACTCTCTTCCATCCGCACGGTTTCGCTTCCCGGAGCTAACGGCTTCCAACGGGATCGCAAGCACCCACTCGATCAAGTCGCTTTACGCGTTGGGATGGAAGTGCGATCGGCCGTGAACGGTGTGTGGAAGGTCAATGGATGCGCATGGGCACTCGCTGGGTTGTGTATCATGCTTGTATATTATCTCAATTAATAAATTTCCCAGCACAAGTGACATGGGGGAATTTATAAAAGCTCCACAAACCGGCCCCCGGGGGCTCATAAAACCGAGGAAAGAATTGCGATCTTGTACGCTGAACAGCTGGTGCTTACGATCGCGCATCACCGTAGGCCGTTTGGGTTAGATCTGTTTCTGCCGGAAAGTACTCGGTGTGTCTGAATTGTACGCAGTAAACTCTATGACTCATTACCTGGAACACGGAGATAAGGTAAAAGGATCGGATGGCCTCAAATTGCAATCGATGGTGCGCAAAACCGTGGGATAAACACGCCCGCTGACGCACTGCCGATCATTGACAGGTCTTTAATTTATCGAAAGATTATCGAGTGTGCGTTAAAAGCGTACGTTTTGAACGGCTTTCGTATTTGAAAGCATAAGAATCATAAACATGCTAATATAATTAACCCAATCAGTGCTCTCATTGTTCGGCCGGTCCAACGATACAATCTTTCTTTTGTGAAACAACAAAAAAAAAACAAATGGCGTTGTTTGAACCTGCTCGACTGGAAAAGGGGCCAACGATAAGCGAGTGATCGCTTCCGAAAAAGGGTACCCCGTTTGGGAGGGATCCCCAAGCGTTTGGCATTTCAAGCGTTAATTACGACGCCACCGAGGAAGCCATTGTGGATCCGTGCGCCAGTTTTAAGATGCCGTGCCTAATCGTGGTCCAACCCAGCGTCCACGCGCGTTAATGTCTTATCGGGACCACACTTGGTTTGTTCTTTTTTTCCCCGGTGACTCGGCAGCTGCTCAGAATTACCTCCGGTTGAAAATTGGTTTGATTCGTGGCTTTATTCGATTAGCGGACGCCTCAGAATTACGGCGCCATTCTGAGTAATCCGTCATAGTTAAATTACCGTTTTGTGGGTTTTTCCTACTTTTTTCCAGCTGAGGCAGTGGCTTCCTTCTGGTTTTCTTGACTCGACCATTGTTCCGGTGGCCAATCGGACGGTGTAATGTGGCAATTAATGCCATTTAAGCCGGTACGGCACCGGTCCCGAACAATGGCCGCCCGAACGGCGTCTTTTGCGCAGCTGTGCGTATCGTCGCGTAGCTGTGAAGGGGGTTTGTTTTCGGTTGTGCGTACGCGGCTTAACGCGCTTAACGAACCGGATTTAACCGTCCGAAAAGGAACGTCCGCACTGTGAGGACGACGGGGACGCATTGTGCTCGCTTAACGGTGGCCGGTCAGCGAGTTTGCGAAAGGAATCGTTTCGTTCAGGTGGTATCGGAGTGACGAAAAGTTGCTTGGGACGGGGTTGAAATTAACATCTGAATCAGTGCTACTCGTTTTGGGGCATGCCTCGTTTTCCGGGACGTGCGAGCTGGTGAGAGTTGCTCAGTTTTAGAAGGATGAGCTTTTCCGTCGGTGCTTTAGAAAGTTTCTTGCTTCTACAGCACATCAGCATTAGGATTTATTATTAATGTACTCTACCATCACATCCGAAGTGAATGTTTGATATAAATAAATTGTCTTAAAATAACAGCTTTGAATCTGTTTTAATGACACGCATTCAGATCTGACGTAATCGATTCCGTAATCGAATCACTCCCGCTAATGATTCGCTAATGATTGCAAATGTGGCCATCATTACTTGGTCGCCAATTCCGTGCCGTTCTGTTCTGTGGAAGGAACTAAGCTAAATCGCACATAAAAATCACCCATCGACTGCATTCTCGCACCTGCATCGACCGGGAAGAGCATCAACCAGCCTCACCGCTGTAAATTGGAGCGAAATTACGACCGGGGCCCATTCAGCCCACTAGCGCAACACGCGTACGATCTCGCGTGAACAGTGGCGTATGGTCCACACGCGGCCGATTGCGTGCGGTAATGGATCGCGGCGTAATAGAGGGCGCACCGTGCATGATTCGATGCCCACTTGTCGGCACAGCAATGCAATCGCAAGTGCAGCGAGTTTCATCGTTCAGCGTGTACTTTTCCGAGCCCCAGTGTGCGCAGTTTTCCATGCAACACCCGTGGAGTAATGACCAGCTGGTGAACTTTGCGCAACCACGCTTGGGGGTTTCTGCCTGGTGGGTGGAAACAGCTGCAGCAAATCGATTTTAGAACTCCGGCCCGTTCTAGAGCGTTGCGCTCGGTAAACTTCGAATTGAAATGCGTACCGAGCGATCATAATCAACTGCACGGGGGCAACATACTCCATTCACGGGCGGAGAAAGGCCGCTTGATGGCCGGAACATCGGAATGCAGATGCATCGCGAGGGAAGCTGGAAACAATTATGCTTTCCGAGCGTTCGCTCGAGCGAGCACATTTGTCTACATTTCGTTATTTTTTTTTCTCTCTCCACCTTTCGGCCTTTTGTTGTTCTAAAAGCCCCTCCTCCACCTCGACCAAAGCGAATGATTATCGGCGAATGAATGAACGATGCGTTTCGAAAATGGATGGCCTTTTAATGGAGGGCTAATTGGTGCCCAGTCCAGAACCGGAACCAGAACTGCAACATGAACTCAACTCACCTCTAATATCGTCCACACAGATGCCCAAATCTTCCCGGTAAGTGCTCAGGTGTGGCAGGCACTGGCACTTGCACTCGATGCCGGCATCCGACGACATGTCTGTTTTTGGGAGGGAATAAAATTGGATGGTTAGAAAACTGTACACACCACCTCACCGGTGGCAAGACTCCCGTGTTTTTCCACCGCCTTCACCCAACATCCGACGCCTTCCTTTTGGGAAAAGAAAAACTGGAGCAAATAGATCACGCCTAACGGGTGGCGCAATCCGACACGCCGTCGACCACCGGGAGCTTAATTAAACTGTCATTTGCCGTGAAACTTACCGATCGCTTTGATGTGGTCCGTACTTCCGGGGATGCGGTGGGGTCCGGGCCCACTACCACCGGTCCCATCAACCCCGGACCGATCGCCACCGATCGATAGTTCCGCCGTGCCGCTCGACAGCCCCACGCAGGTATCTGTGTCACATTTTTCCGATTCTAAAAAGGGTTGCGAGAGAAACAGAGAGAAAAAATAAGTAAAATAAAACAGTTCCCTTTTTCGGGTGCTGCTGGCAGGTGTTATTAATTTAATTCGGGTGGTTCCGCTCGTCGGGTTTTTCGAAACGGAAACGCAACCAGCCGTTCGTTGCCACTTTTAAGGGTGAGATTTTATTTTTGGAAACAATCAATATTTGCCCCCCACTCGATCGTGGATCGAACGTTCTTTCGAAATTGTAATGTAATTAGGTCATCATCGGGGTGGGCCATATTTGCTAGAAGCCAACACCTCCGGCACAATGGCCCTTGAATGCCACCCAAATCGGGTCATCATTGCATAACCGCTGGCATTGCGTGTGGGGTTGGATTGCGTTTCGAGATAAATCAATTTATCTTTCTGCTCATTTTTTGCTCTTTTTTGCAGCTTCACGCACGCAACTAAAGACCAACGATTGGTGGCGATCGCTGGAGGATGAGATGACGATTGCGTGCCCGGATTGATGGCGCTCGCGTGCATCAGTAACAGGGTCGTCGTGGTGAATAAAATAACTAGCATACCCAAGCCAGCGCCAACCTCACCTCGGTGACAACATGATGGGTTTGGGGTCCACTTACCAAATGTGTAGAACAGATCACCACGATGCAGACGCGTCAGGTTCGAGATCCTGCCCGAGTCCGTGGCGAGCCCACTCATCCGCTTGAACATAGGCGGCCCGCGGCCATACCCGGCCGGTGGGTTCTTGACCGGGGTGGCCGCCGCCTCGCAGCAACACCTGATCGAGCAGTCGATCAGCAGCAGCACCAGCAGCAGCCACCGGCCAGATTGTCGGCCAATGTTCCCGACCGTCCGTGTCGGTAATGCGTCGTAATTATCACGTCCAGCCAGCGACGATCCAGCGGGACGTCCAGGTCTGGCCGGCGGCGGCGGCATCCTGGCAGGCACTTGGGTTGCGACCCGTCAGCAACCGTACGCTGCAGGCTGTAGCATGGTTCGCCGGATGCGGTCACGATCATTCATCAAGTCCGAGGGGCCGCATCAACGTCCTTTGAGGGGTCCAGAGGGCATGCCGTCGAGAAAGCTGAAAATACACCGGGAGCAGAAGAAACACAAAACTGATCAGCAATGAGATGGGACATGGACGTGAGCAGGACAGCATTTCAATGGCACAAAATTCGTTTCTCATAGGACCACATCTGACTTAATTCACGCAACCGACGCCACGGAACGAATAATTCGACCCAAGCGAGTCGCACAATAAGCCCGCTTACGCTAAAGACCGTTTGAGGAGATAATTTAGAGAGAACCCTGGACGGCTTCTGACCGTTTAGGGAGCGCGAGGATGCGACCGAAGGGCCAGCAGGTTCAACTGCATGTACCGTAGGTACGCGGGTTTGATTGATGAACGCACCCGACCCGACCTCCGGAGCTGCCTTACTCGTTCGTAATTAGCCCAATGAGTTGGCAAAACAGCGCGCTTCCGACGAAACAATCCCTTCGAACACACGTGAAACCGTTCCTAAAGGGCCTTCATCAATTTCCCGTCGAACACGGGTCCCGATCGGCACAAACGAACACCGATCGATCGTCGATTGGGTTGGCGCTCTAGGTTTTGGCTGATGAACTTGTAAGCTCGAAATGATGTTGAGCTTCCAAATGGACCCCAGAAGTGTCGCCGATCTGACGCCGATATCATCCTGTGTAGCGCTCATACACACACCCGTCTTCGAGGAGGCACATTAAATTGTCAAGTGGATTGAGACCCTGAACGTGGGCTACCATCGACACGGGATCTAGATCAATTAAGATTATGTAAATATTAAATTAGGACTCCCGAGGAAGTGATTAAGTCCAGCCGGTTGATTAATGAACGATGCCGGCGCAGGTTGATGAATCGTTCGCAACCGTCGTTGCGTTTTGCGCTTTGTTTCTGGGCAGGCTTTTTTTAGGTATGTCCGAACGAAATGTTACAAGGGATACAGTTAGCCTGGTTGGCGAGAAATACGAGCTCCGAAAAAACGGTGGCGCGATGTTTGACCACCGGTTGACAGTTGAACAGGAAACTATCGAGTGTGTGTGTCAATTTTCGCACTCGCTGTTGGCATTTTTGGCACGGGTGAGCATGCCAGCACGGTAAAAGCGGGTCAAATGCTGGGGATTAGAAGCGAAAAATATCTATCCATTTTGCAAATTTTCTTTTCGCGTCTTTTTGCGCCCAATTGGACAAGTTTCTCTTAAAACAAGATCCCCGATCATGGTGCTAGCGATCGAGAAGGTGATCGTACAACTTCCTGGTCCTCGTGCAAACTCTGATAATGTCAATAATGCCAATCACATGCCACGAAAAGTCAACCCCACAGGCAACGATCGCAGCGCAAGATGAAGAAATTTCGATAAATGTCAACAAAACGCTTACACGCTTTTCGGTGATTAAGATGTGATCGCGAGCAAGCCGAACATTTCGTCGACCGTATGAACACGATTTGTATCATGTGATAATTCCGCGTTTGCATAATTTCACCTCATCGGTGGTGGCCATTAATTGGACACAAATTTCATCCCGATAAGGACCCGGTTGCTAGGAAACGCAAATGAGCAGCTCGAGTCTGATAGGAGGGCTTTAAAATATGCCAAACCTCACACGAATCGGTGGCGGCTGCCGTCGAACGGGGATAACGCCTCGGGTCGTGATCTTGTCTGGTGATCAGTCGATTTTCGTGCATCACGCCATCATCCCGCGGGACGTCGCCGTGCTGACGATGACTTTACACGACCAGCTGCTTATCATCTCGCGCGATGCAGCGCCATCACCGCGGGGCAGATTTCACCTGTTTCCGAGGAGCCACTTGGGGAGGCATAATTAATTAGTATTCCTCGGCAGACCGCTCGGCAGTGATCATAATTTAAATTGGATCTCATCGGATTTGGACGCATTTTGGATGGTCGTTGCAGCCGAGCAAACGATTTACGACCCATCGCCGGTACTGATTAGCACCCAAACGGGCCCATGACGAGAACGGCGATGCAGAAAGTGTGAGAAATCGAAGGAAAATAAAATCCATCCGCTGGGAACCACGAGGAAGCATTATTCATTTCTTCACCAGGCGGACAAAGTGATTCCGAATCGACGCTCCATCCATCCGTTTCCATTTTTCAATAAATTCGTCCCGGCATCGTGGCGTCCATTTTGGACGGTAATGAATTCCACTGGCGCGATTCCCGTCCGATACGCGTTGGGTGTCGGCTTTGGACAGTGGAAGCTCCCGTTTGCCCTTCAAGAGCGAGCCGTTATCCTCGAGAGGCTGTTTGACTTCGATTACGCCACGCCATGTGCGTGTGCACCCTCGGGGCAGCCATTGGGCGCGGTCTGGCTCATGAGCATAAATCTGAATTATGATTATGTTTCGAGCGCCCACGGGTTCTCTGTGAACCAGATGAACCCGTCGAAGGGAGATAAATGAGGTGTTTTTCTTTCCTTTTTTTGCAATTAAGAACGACATAACATCCGTCATGACCACAACGTAACATTACAGAGTCGTTAATTTGTGTGTAGTACTATTGGGTACACTAAAAAAATATATGGCAAGCAAATAAAAGCACTGTGAACAATCTTTTCCAAACACTTGCAAGTGTTTAACACTGGTTTAACGGCAGTTATTATTGCGGATATAAACATTCAAGTAGAAATGTCTAGTCTAAAGCACGTAACTTTCCCCATTTAATAACGATTCAAAAGAGCAGTTTTTTGCGAGCACAAACATCGGCAGCAAACAAGTATAATGAATGTTCAGTTCCTGTCGCTTCCGGAGTAAAACCACAAAATAACATGAAAGAACCTGTTCTTCGTAAACAGTTAGAAAGCGAACGCCCGATTGGTCGTTAATTTAGTTATATCTTATTAAGCAATCATTAGGTGAAGCTGCTTGTCAGGGGTGTTACACTTCGGGCGCATAAAAGCGTTATCGACGATCGAACCAAAAATCTCCCATTAACTCGAGGCGTTGCTTACTGAGGGGAATTAAAATTTCCGAGCTGAATGAGATTGGTTTAAAAAAATATTAGGAGCGGATCGATGCTCAAAATACTTTAACCTTTTATGAGTCCGATGACTTCACGGATTCCCAGCTCCAGCTGCTCTAAAACAGACACAGGAGTTACACAGGCGTGAGTGAGATGTGTTTGAGATCGATTCCATTTCTCCCCGATAAAGCATTATTTTCCTTTTAAACCTACGTCAAGATAGGCATGATTGAGCTGCTACTGGGGCAGCACATCGAAGCCGCCCAACATTTGACAGCAACAATGCATAAATTTGTCCAGCAAGCGTCCGCGAGATGATCGCACCGCATTATGCTGTCACCGAACATGGCTCAGAATTGCATTCCCCTCGGTGTGCAGACGGACCCACTTCACCAAAGGAATGCGCGTGGTCTGTGCTTTGTGTGCTAAAATCGAGCGCTCTCTCTCTGTTCGGTGCTTGTTAGGATCGTATTCAATTGCCCACACGAAGGGTACGGCCAGGGCCAGGAAGCGACATCCTCTCGACATCGATAGCTGCGTCACATTAACACGATTTGTTATGCCGGTGGAATTGAATTCAGTGAAAATTGCCCACGTGCCGCCTCGTGCACCAGAACGGTGCTCGATCATCATAATCGCCAGGCACCGATAAACAGCAATTAAGTCGCGCTTCCCTATCCTGCCTACGAGATGCATATTTATGTGCCGCCCTCAAGGACACAACATATTGCAATGAGGTGGCTATCCGAGGCGATCCTTACGCATCGCCAGGAGCAGCTTTCTGGCTCAATTATGGAAAAATGTCTCGCATCGGCATGGGTCTAAGAGGCACGTGAAGTTCTTCGATACGAACGTACCCGGTAATGAGCGATATTGAAGACCAGTTTTGCATAATTAAGACACCCGCTCCGAGCGACATTCCACCGCCATCAATCTCGGCGCGCGCGCGCGCTCTGACTGGCCCAGAAGCATCTATTAGAGCGGCAGCACCGAGGGCAAGCAAGCTAATACATTTTCTCCATAACTGTTATTAAGTGCCGATGGTAGAGTAATAATAGAAATTACTTTTTAAGTTGCAAATAAATACACTCACCCATTAAAGTGGCATCAATCGGGAGTGCGTATTTGATGAACAGCGCGAGCGCAGCGTTTGCAAATCAAATTAATGAGATAAAATAATGGAAACAAAAACTAACTTGATCGCCTATAAATTCTTAACGAGCTCGGCTCACCGGAAGACGTATGGGTTTTCAATTGAAATCTGCTCTAGCCATCGATTCCCTTTTGTGGCATAACCAGCCGTTGGCATGCGGCGTTCATTTAAATTCTCCGAATCAATCCATCTATCTGCTGATTATTTGCAATGGAGCGGAAAAAGCGAAAAAAAAATCCACATACAACCCAGCACATAAGCTTCACGCGAGCCAGCCTCTTGTCAGCGCTCCGTCAAAGTTGATTATGCTCCAAACCAGAAGGGAGTTGCCGCATAGCGAGTGGGACAGGACGAGCTAGACGAACGAAAAACAAAGTCCAACCTTCTTGCGACATTGCCCATGCATGGAATGGGTCTTGTTTATCAAGACCTCTCCTTCTTGGAGTGTCTTGCCCCGACCACGCCAGATCCGCCCAGGTTGATCATCGTTTTATGTGCCGTTGAATAAAGTTAATTAGATCAATCGGGGACGCGTCGCTCGGAACAGGTTCGAACCTGGCCCCTTTCCCGTTGGCAGGTTCTTAGGGACAGGTTGGCGACTTGCTTGGTCTCGCCGTCGCCAACGTTTGGCTTCGATTTTCCGCTTGTGCCACTGATTGGCATTTTCTGAACGGTCCATCGTCGCAGGCCGGCCCCGAATCGACCGATGACAGCGTGAAGCCATCTCGTAAGCGATTGATTCCAACACATCACGAAGGAGCATCGGATCACGGCGGAAGCTCATCGTACCGTACCGGCTGTCGACCGAACGTGTGGCATGATCGTGGTCGGTTTTATTGCTTCTTTACCCAGCGATTATCCCGTTAGTGGTGGGGTTTGTCGTAATTAAAAGTAATTGTTATTAATTGTGAGCCATTCCTTTTGGGGTTGTAGCGACGCGTAGAGCCGATCGTGATCGATTTGCAATGGTGCGATCGCGAGGACCGCCAGAGAGGAATTCCGCTAGGATTAAGCATCTGAAGAACGGGCCTTTGAGGATTTGCCGGTTTCGGTTCAGTACGGTCTCATTGCAAAATTTACTGCATTGATTTTTTGTGCGGTTAGCGCATTTTAATTAAACACATTTGGTGTCTGTTGTTTTACGATTATGGTGAAAATTTGTTGGAATAGTTCGAATAAATAATTTTCTCTCTCTCTTCCTTTAGTGCAGCTTAAGCTCATTTTAAATCTCTTCTATTCTTACACTCCTTAAGCAATCATAGAATATATTTAGTACCCTTTCACAAAACTGCTTCGATCAGAAACCCCTTCTTAAACGATCCTTTCTAACCATCTCCGATGGGCGCATTTAAAGCGTCAGCACAAAGCTGGTCATAAACAACGCATCAACGGAGGCCCGCTTTTCCCGCTGATTGCATCGGTACGGCAGGAATTTACGACGTACGAATCGTGCGCCCCAGACCAACGGAAAGGCCTATGTTTATCTGCTTTATTGAAAGATTAAAATATTACATCGATAAGTGGCAGAACACGAGTGCCGGAACCGTACGCGCGCGACGGAGCCGGCCGCGGTGATAATAATCCGTCCCGCTGGCCTGAACGCCACGTAGAATATTGGAACGTTTTTATTCGCCCTGGCTTGCAGCCGATCTGTCGGCTCTCCAGGAGGCATCCTGCCTCGGACGGCTCCGGCAGGTCAATAATTATCCCGTACACGCGCGCACCATCTATCGAACTTTCCTAATCTCGAACAATTACCCCAGTGTGATATCATCGTACTAGCCCCCGGGAGAAGGAGCATCTTCGGCCGCCTCAAGCGGCGCGTAACAACTGCCGAACAGTACCTGTTCCTACATGCCGGGTCGGAGCAGGTTAGCCCCCACAGGTCCAGCTCCTTTTTTTCTCGCTCAATCCCTCACACACAGGTCCCATTTTTCTCGGTACCCTTGCGCGGGTTTCCTTATAATAGTGTTCTGTTTTTTTTTTTCTCTCCTTTTCATCTTTTTCCTATTCGATTTTCCATTCCCTGCGGCTCGCACAAACATTTCCGATCCGCGGGAGTCGCCCGCGGTGGGACGGGAATTCGTTTCCACCACGGTAGTGCCGTGGCCACCGGGGTTCGGGTTCTAGATTTACCGGTTTGCAAACTATTGCCACCGCATGGTGGCCTACAATCGACATTGCCGTCCTGGGCCCTGAAGCTGCCGGACGACACCACAACTGCAAGTGCCCACTTGAATGGGCACTTTATATATACTTTTTTTTTCTGCTACCTGCCTCTATGCTGGATCGGTCCAAAGAGTGCGGCAATGTTTTATCGAACTGCTAATGAAGATCCACTGGAGTTTGTAGCGATGGTACCGTTTTTCGATCTGGGATTCGTTTTTTTTCTCTCTCCAACCCATTTTCCGGAATGCAGCTCGAGCGACAAAAAAAAAAGAGAATTGCACTTGCTGCAGGAAGCCTCCAGCTTTAGAGCTGATGACGCGATAAGGTGTCGTGGTCGTCCTTTTCCAATCTTATAGAACCACGAAAAGCCCTACAACATCCTGCACGATCAGCTGCAGAAATGAAATAAATAGCTGTACGAATGAGCAAAAAAACGTTCTCTCGCCCATCCAGGGCATGATCTAGATCGTGTGCGTGTTCTCGGCGCACCGCAATCCCATTAAGCTAATTTGTAAATGTGCCGCTCACAGGCTGCCACCATTTTGGGCAGCGTCACGACCTGCATTATCAATTTGTACCGGCGTGGTTCACCAGGGCCGTGCCCCATATGCAAATGAGCAGCGTGAACCCTCCCTCGATCGCAAATTCCGCGTCCGATCGCGCAGGGAGAAGAGAAATAAAAATCGCCAAATGACCATTGGAATGCGTGAGCATGCCCACCCAATGCTAGCAAAATAGATTGTCCCGATCCCCAACGCCCAGGACAGGTCTTGTTTCCGCTCAAACCGAGACAACTCAAACAAACAACAGCCGGAGAAAGCAGAGACTCCCTTTTTCTCGGCCCATTGTTTACGAGGACAAGCTCCCTCCAAACACAAGTGACGCTGATTAGCGGTGGACCGAATAACGCGCGCGTGCACCTCCCTTGATTGGAAATGTGTCTTTCGTCGATTGACAGCGGCGGAAGATAATGTGACGGAAACGATGTCGAGAAGGCAACCCGAACAGATGTCAACCGGCACCAGCCATCACAAAGGGGAAGACAAATTTCGACCCTGGTACGGGCGTGATTCGGGCGCGATTCCACCGTGACGCGTATGCAGATGTGGACCACGGACTTTCCAATCTTAAGCGCTTGGGGCCGGCTGAGAAGTGAATGTGGGCTCAGCACGGTTATCGATGGAGAAACTCAATCCGCGCATCTTTTTGATATGATAATTCTGAATTGACTGCTGCTCAGACGAAACACAACTTGTTGCGGCTTGTTAAGCTTCTGGGAAATCCTGGGAACATCGTCTGTAGGCGATTACCATGTAGCACACTTCACCATGCTGAGCATGCTGAAGATGCTGCTCGGGAGGTTCTTGAGTGGGGCGTAAGTTTACGGGAATCCCTCTTCAAGGGTCAGTAGAATTTGTGTTCTGAAAAAAAAAACAAAAATTCCACAAACACTTTTTCCCTAATCGATTGTTAGCTGGGATGCATCTCGAAAGCCTCTTCCCTTTGCTGCAATAGTCATCTGGAGGCAAAAGTACGCACTGCATTCTCTGCTCGTACTTTGGGAGCTTGGTTCCCAGGCTTCCATGCCGTCGGTAAGCGATCTTCACGCGTACCGTAACAACCCTTGACCATTCGATGGAGTTTGAACTCGGAACCACCTGTGCTCTTCATTGACCCTCCGGAAGGTAAGAGCGCCCATCAACGGAATGGGTACTGATGAAGTTACAACACCTTCCAGACAGCTAATCGAGCGTATTGGCCGGTAAGCCAGCTCCCGGGTATGACTTTTGAGAGACAGCGCACTCCTGAAGTGGGCAATTGTACACGATTCTTAGCGTCTTAGTCGAATGCCGAATGATTATGAGACAGTATTTCGTAGTCTGGGGTATGATTATGACGAATAAATTGTAAGATTGGATTGGACCGTACGCCGCTTGGGACGATCGTCCAGACACAGATAGAGCTACAAAGCGATCGCAACCTTCACCGCAACGCCTAACGGGGCGCCTTGTTGTGGGCTTCTTGTCTGTCTCGCTTCCGTTTCGCCTTCACCGACGCCAAACAGCAAATTAGACGTTGTTGCCGGTTTACGATTATCGTCACCTTTCGCACGGGGCGGTGGTCGGTACCGGGCACCGGCGTAAGGTCCGGAGGGCTTTACACGTCTCGATCGTACACCCCAGTGGGTGCACTATTTGCCAAACGATAATCCTGACCCGGACCGCGAACGATCAGCCGGGCTGGACCTGTCGAGCGGTCTGTCGGCACCAAACCAGGAGCCCAGCCGGGACTACCGAACGGTGGTAATTTGAGCGATTCATTGAAAGGTATTGTTGGTAATTGTGTTGATTATCTAAATTCCGTATCGTTAGCGATCCGGTTGATGGGTCTTAAGCCGGCTCGGATCGCGGGAAGATTAGCCCCGGTGATGGTGTTCTTTCGCGAAGCCGGCAGCAGGTGCGCATCATGTTAGCGCTGCCAATACTGGATCGCCTTTCACCGGCGAAGGGGTTGCCATTTTAGCTTCTTTACGCCGATATGGTACGATAATCTGCCGGTGGTTCTAGCCGTTCGGCGATTCGGGAAGCGAAAGCCAGCGCGCGGGAAGGCCTATTAGAATTATTATTATTATTATGGAGTAGTTGATGATGCCAGTGCCCCCGTGTACCGTTTTGACGGGAGGTTTTTACGACGATGAGGACGGTCCCGGCGTCGACCGGTTTGGCTGGCCGATATCCAACCGATGCCAGAAGATGAGTAATATGTGGTGCAATAATAATAAATCACTCAATTTATGGATTAATCTATTAATTCGACTGCACCGATCACGATCACGTACGGCACGATCGTATCGGTTCGCGGATGCGCTAAAGTTGTTGAACTTTGTAACGCTTTGTAAGCCCGTGCGGAGGACCAAAGTATAGGGTTTCCTTCATTCCGATAGCTCTTCGATGATCGAGCTGTTGGTATCGGGAAAAACTTTCGCACTTTCTTTGCCGAAAGGCGCACGGGTACGTCCTTTCGAGCCACTCACCCAGCCGTTTATCGCGAGCCGTTTAAAAACGAAAGACTTGCGTGCTGCGGCGCGAAGCAAAAAAGTAAGCGACGAACCCGTTTTCTGTCCCAGCTCTAATCTCATCGACGCGTACTTCGCTTCACCCTGCGACCGCCCGGGAGCCATTTTTCGCTGCAAATTAAAAGCGAAGACCTGGTGAGGGCCTCCCAAGGGCTTTCGATGCCGGAGATGACCACCACGCAGCCCAGGAGACGCTTCTGCCTAATAAAAAAGCAGTTAAAGAAGCATTTTCTTTTAATGGTTGTCGCCATCTCGATCGGACCATTTCTTCATCGCAGTCGGCCCTGGATGCGGTCCGTGACGTGTGTCGCAACCCGAAACGATCCCTTCGGTGCATGGACACTGTACTTTTTTTATATTATTTTTTATTTGCCATTCCCGCTCGATCTGGCTAGCGGACGCAGTCCTACGCAATCCCTTTGGCCACGCAGGTCAGTGCCGCCCGATGCCCGATCCGGCATGCGATCGACGGCAAGTGCAACGAGTTTTGTGAAACAAGTTCCATCTCCAGCATGCAGGTAGACCCACATTGCCGCATCGAGGAGTTTGGATGGGGAACGCTAGATAACTGCGCGCAGCGCAATTGTTGCAAAGGTCCATCGGAAACCCGGTTTTTCTTTGCACCACGTACTTCGTCCAGCGCATCGCATCAGGCGAAACGGTGATGATAAAACCAGATTTGAAATTGGCAAGCTGCGGAGCAAGTTCAATGTTTGCTACATGCTTCCTTCACCCTGTGCTGGTCCGTTTCCACGTCGGCCGCCGTACCTGGGCTAAGGATGAGCTGGCTCACCGCCACATATAGACATCGCACGGCCGCGATCCTGTTACTGTTATCCTCCTACGACGGCGGACCAGATAACACCGCACCGGGCGTACAAATTATGTTGCCCCAGATCAATATTTCAATCGGGCTAACCAAGCCTGTGCCTGGGCGGATGAGACTGGCGCGAGGGTTTTCTCGCTTTATGCAACGCGACTCCCGCGACTCTAACGGGCGGAATTGTATCACCGTCCACCCGCGATCGAGCCCATTATGTAAATTAAATTATCTTCCCATTTCCCTCCCGGAACCGCATACACGGAGGGGGGAACGATCAGATTTCTGCAACGCCAGCCCTTTAGCCACGGCTTGTTGCCACGCAAAACGGCGCACTTAGCGAGATCCCACGGGACGATAAATCCGGTCCGGTTTCGAGGTCCCTGAGGTCCCTTGGTGGGGCATGCGCTCACGTCCTAGAACCTAGAGCCGATGACGCCCCGGCAAACCGAAGGCAAATCGAACCTGTCGCGCAGGCGAAGGTCATAATTTATGCATCGTTTACGATTTTATTGTCTCCGCTCCGGACGTCCTCCGGAAAAGGGGCGTTTGTGGCTGGGAAACAGGAAGCAGCCCAAGCCGTACCCTACAAAACGGATGGTTAATAACTTTTTCGCGTAGGGCAGCGATTGGATGGGGCAATTGATCGTCGATTGATCGCAAGGCAAGTCGAAGACGATCGCTACGAAAGGTTGACGAAAGCAAGGGAGTAGAAAGGTGGCGAATGCATAAATCCCTTCCCATTTAGCCTTGCACCATGCGATGCATCAATGCGCATTCCTTCCGGATGAGATGGATGGGCAGTGACCGTGATTGCGATCGGCATGTGAAGACCGGGAAGGATGCATCCACTTAAACTGGTTTCGTCTCTCGGCGATTAATGCTTGTTAATTGTCAACGGTTTGATGACAGTGGCATCGAACGATCGACAGCGGACGCTTCCGCCGACAGCTGGATCAGGATATGGAGAAATATTGCAAATATTCCCCTCAAGCCATCGGAATAATCGACATACTGGCGTGGTTGCGAGAGATCAGGTTTTCATCCATAAACGTGGTGATAATTTATGTCCTGTTTGTCATTATATTTCTAATTATTGTTATGCTTTGCTCATCAGCTTCTGAACCAAACCGTGCTTCTTCGAAACCGTGCGAGAAGAACACATCCGGAAGCACCGATCACGTTCTCAGTCGCTCGTGAATTCCAAAGGACCCGTTCTGTACCGGCACCGGAACAGGAACCTCATGCCGCACTAATTGCCGTTCGTGGTCGGCTTGTTTGTTTTATGCAAACCATCCATCTTGGGCGCTGTGCTCATACGCTTCTGGTACCGCTAGAGCATTAATGTCTTCTAAACGCGCCCCATTACCGAAGCCAACAGCCGGAAGCAATGCCCGTGGGTTTCATAGTGGCCTTCCTAACGGGGGCACATCCTCGGGCCGTAGTCCAAGGCAAGCCCGGTATACGATCAGCAAGCGCGCACAAATGAAGACGTTACCCAAAGGACTGCTCCCAAAACGGCCTCATAAAACTCGACCACGCGTGCAAGCCGCAGGGCTGATCCCGCGTGGAAGAATAAATTAAGAAATTAACGAACCATCTGACCACCAGGTCGGGGGAGTTCGCGGGTTCGAACTGAGTAGAAAAACACACACTAGCGTGGACGTTGAAGAACTCGCGGTTCGGACTTTATGGGACGGAAAGAACGGTTCGCGATTTTGCCCTTCGGTACCCTGGAGGGTGGCTTCCAGCGAGATAAAGCGCAACCCGCGTGCGTGCGTAATTGGAAAACAAATAAAACGCGTACGTTCCTGGCCGCGGGGTTGGAAAAACTGCGCGCTCGAACATGCGCGGACGCTCGTGAACCTGCCGGTGGAACAATAAATCAATTTTACTGCCGGACGCCTTCTGCCGCGGCCGTGGGATCGGGAAAAGCGCGGCCCGTTCCATCCCATATCGCTCCGGTTGGGCGAGACACGGAGGTGTCCCGTGAATGATCGGGGCCAAGGGGCATTTTCATGATGTTACTGCTATTTATTTTACCTACATACATCAACCCACAGGGTTAAGGAGGATCGGAGAGAGACCGAATCTTAATCCAATCGACCCAAAGGAGCTCAACCATGCCGTCCCGGCGATAGTTTCGCTTCGAGTTGTAGTTGATGTGATGTACCCGCAGAAACGCGCCATTCCAAGGCCAGTTTTTCCTGTTCGTACATGCACTCCGGCTGTCCGGGTAATTTACAGGATTTGCGGGTGAATTTTTCCACGCTCGCACAAGGGTGCACCCCACCAGGGAGTCCCAATGGGGCTCCGGGATCCGGACGTCCTCATCCTGGCGTACTCGGTCAAGCAAACCGATGGTGGCATCGTTTAACCGGATCGAAAGCGCAAAAGGTTGCGTGCCGGCACCCTGCAGGCGCATGAAATAGGATATGGCATTATTTGTTTGGCCAACATTAACACGCTAAGACAAACGGGTTGCCGAAGAACCTGGTGCGTTCTACGCGGTCTGACCTCAGTCTGTTTTCCTGAAGAGCCGCTTGGAATGCGGAACGAAACTTTGTCTAGTTTTCGATTGCGATGCAATTTTTCTTCCCATTGGATGTTCACTGCATGGAAGAGGTTTAATCAAATGACGCTGAATGCCAAGCTTTCCATTGCATTTTAGTATCGACCCGATCACGCATCGATGATGCATAGAGTGATTTTTCATCTCGCACCCAACGCTAATGGAGGAGAATGTTACAGCGTGTGTAGCATTACACATCACAATCCGAAAAGCTTACAAGAAAAAGGATAGAAAAAAAGGGGTTTTGAACCTCGCGAAGTGCGCCTTGATTGTTTCCTAGAAAACGATCATAACGGTATATTGTGGCCTGCAAAATTTGCGTTATTTAACGCTTATTTGTTTGCTGCGTTTTTGCATAAATTATTTTGATAATTGCCCTTTCAAATGATCACCAATGATTCGCAGAACTTTCACCCCACCTTGGCAACCTTGAAAGCTGACCGTTGATCGTGCTCCTTTTCATTGCCGACGATCTTCCCCGTCAATTGTGCATTGCAGATGCACCTCGCGTGCAGCCAGCCCACACAGCAGGATGCACTCGCGGTAGCCCATCGTCGGTTGCGTGCGGGGACGCAAATTAATAGCTCTTATCAATCATGAATATTTATGACCACCGCGGTCGCGATCTCCGATCACCTAGCTCCGGTCTGCGCAGCACCTTAACTAGGCAGAAATTGTCTATTTGTTTGTCCGGTTAGCGTCGGGATGGCTCCCGGTTTCGATCCAGGAATGGCAGTACGCAACGCACCATTAACGCACCTTGCCAGTGCCAATTCGCGTTGCAACGCGTTGGTGTCTTCCTTCCTGTGCATGCTACGCACGACCACGCCAGTTTGCTTCCCCTACGTAGCGCATTCTTCACGTTCGCCTAGATTCCGATTCCTGGTGTGATTTTTTTTCCGCTTAAATCTTGTCTTCAACCAACAACCCCTCCTTCGAGCGGGCGACACGAGCGCGCGCGTCATCAAGATTCCTATCTGGAGCGAAATGTAACTGTGCATTCTGGAGGACGTGCTGGCTCGAGAACATCCTGATTTGATCGCGAACGCGCACGGTTTCGCTGACAGATCGGTAACGAAATGCGGAGCCGATCTTCAATCCTTGGCCTATCGCTTACCTGCTTCCGTTAGAGCTCGTCTTCGAGCGTAGCTCCAGAGGGTTGACGTGTTGAGTGTTTTTTATTCTTCTTTTTGCTGCGTTCTCTCTCGCCCTCAATGAGTGTGTCTGTAAATGGAAAATTGAGGGAAAATAACGTGAAGTTAATCATCGTGCGCTGACAGTTGAATCGATGCGCGGAAGGGAAAAAACGGCACAAATGTCATCGACTGCAATGAGATAATTTCATAAAACGCAACCGATAAGATCGGGACCGCGTTCGTTAGCGACAAATCAACACCTTTATGCATAAACCATGAGGTAGTCTGCCATAGGGGTGAAATGCACACGATAATAAAAAGCACACAAATACTCAAACTGACGGTTCGTGAAGAATACTAAAATGGAAACATTTACCTCAAGGAAAGCAGCTCGAGATAAGCTGCACATATAAAACTTCCCCTTAAACATAGCTTTTGGCGCATTTTGTTGGTCCACTTTTATAAATGTACGCTTGCTTTTGATTTGCAGAAAATTTATATCCACCAAGGAAATGCATTGCGAGCCATTTCACTCGGAAAAAAGCCATTCATCAGCAGCTTAAGAAGATACGCGATTCAAGCTTAATTCATCTCGACACGCTTGAAATATTTCATCACTTTAAGCAAAGCCGTCTTACGGCTACCGTTCAAGCTGCAGGCCTATCCGCGTGCGATCTTCACAGCGAGCGATGGGTCGCTTTGTAGCATCAGTGACTTTTGCGCGATTTTTCACGCCTGCAAAAATTTTTCCAACCGATATCGGACCATCCTACTGCGCGCACGGCGCCGACTAAGCCGATGCTGTGCGGTCGGAGAAATATGAAGAAAAATGAACCACAGTGCAGGATCGACCATCGGCAAGGCGGGGGATGACAAATGGCCAATTAATATGCAGTTTCCTCGCACCACTCACATCGCCCGTTGAGAGTGAGGAACCAGGAAATTTGCCCGCGATGCACTTATAAATATTCATTTCCCTCCCTCGGTGGGCTCCGGTGGTGGAAAGCACGTATAATTATCATTAAAATATCATCTAGCCCTTGTGCGGTCGCTCGAGTGCCACTCGATTTTTTGCACGGAATGCACCGATCCCGTAGAGGTGGGATTGAACAAAAAACAAACGACCGAATCGCAACACCGAACGGGACACTGGCTCGGGTCCCGGTGCGGATCTGTACGCAAAAGAACTGCCCCCTCATTTCAAAGCATGTGTGTATGTGTGCACAAGTGATTTTTCCTCCAGCGTTTCCTTCAGCCGATAGGTAATCGCCCGAATGCATCCCCGGCTGCAAAGAGCACGGAGGTTCGATCCGTTAGGACCGGCGAGATTGCGGAATCTGGCACATGGCTTACGTAAGGACGTTGGAAGCTACCGATCAAGGTCGCTTTCTTGCGCAGGTATATCCCGAAGGCATGGATTGCATGCAGTCGGCAACCTCAAAACAGGCCCCAGGTTGCGATTACGGATGGCGAATGGGAGCTATTAACATTACTTAAACATTTGATATTTCTTAGGCCAACTGTTCACGAGTGGCCAGCGGGTGGACGATTGGCTTTTAATGGAGGATGGTTTTTCATGTGCATTCTTGAAGGATAGCTGAATGATGAGCATCCATCACCGAAGGCCATTTTTTAGTGGATGCGAATTAAGTAGCAGATAAGAAATTCTACGATAAGTGTTACAATGTTTCAGCTGTCGCTCGTAAGTGTTACAATGCTTTTCAATCAACGACTCGAATTGCAGGGCTTTTTTGAGCAGTACAAGCGTTTATTCAAAAAGAAGAAAATCAAAGCTTTTTTTAATTCAGATGAGAAGCTATGGGTTTTCCTTGACATAAACTTTCATTTTACATCGACAAGTACCTTGCCATCGAATTTGTCGAGAACAGAAAAGAAACTTACACCAACTTGCCCATTTGATTTACAGTGTTTGCAGAATCAATTTGTTTCATTGTTGCCCGGTAAATCAGCAAATTATCTCTCGAAACATGACACCAGCGCGCTCGGGCCATAAACTGGTGTTCTAACGCGTGCCAGAATTCAATCCTCCTAACCCTTGCGGGTCGTATAAATCCATCTTCGTAACGATTGTGCTCGCGAGCGGTCCAACTTTCGCGCCAAAACGATCAACTCGTCCTCGCGCTAACGATCCTGTCATTTATTTCCTGCACCAGGACGCAAACCGCCATTCTAAGGCTTACTTTATGGTTCTCCAGCGTGCATGCGCTCCTTCAAAACGGGACCCTACTATCCGGAGCAGAAACGCTGAACCAGCACCACCTGTCAGCTGCCCACAGGCTGATCCGGTTGCGTTAAAAGGCGGGCAAAGGATTGTAAAAACCCACCTACCTTCTCTTCTACCTCATAATTGTTGTAACAAATTCGTACCATTTATTAAACGGCCAAGCGGGCGAAAACGGCCGTCCCGTCGGCGCATCCCCAAGCGTACGGAGGTGAGCGCGGGATGCAAATGCAGAATGCGACCAGTTTTTCCGCTTTTCAACGCGCTGCCACCGAGCATAAATTCTCCCGCGCCCGAGCATAAATCAAAGGCCCCCGTCGTCGGGTGGTACGGCGTGTTTGCGCAACCCGAAGCCACATCCCGACGTTCCAGGGTGGAATGAGATCATTAGTCGACACGCCAGCACACTCTAGCAGGACCTTGCAGGCGCTCGATCGCACAGCATCAGTCCTGACGTGTGGTCGACGCGCGATTCCACGAAAGCCACCTCGGGCGGGATCGGACATGCATGGGTCCACTGCGCGCTCCCTAATCGCATGCAAACGAGGACTGCGTCGGGAAAATCTCGGGCACTCGAACGCGTGAGTAGAGGATAACGCGTGGACACGTCGGAACTGACGTGCCGGAAGACGATGGTACAACCGGAGGATGAACTGGCCCCTGGTGCGGTTAATTATGGCCCCTGCTGCACGCACGCTTGTCAGCTGACTCTGATCAAACGCTACGCGGTCATCTTCTACGCTGAGGCTTCATTGCTGTCATTAATAATCAGGTGACAGCCGTAAGGTGATGGCGATTCGGGTCCGTCCTGTTCGCGTAATGGGCGCGTCTAATTCGAACCTGGCTAACATCTACTTAAGAGGCTGTTGGTCAAAAGGAACAACTGCCTGGAATGTCGACCCAAAGCCTGTTGTGGCCACGGTACCGAACCGGACGTTAGAACAGAAGATCCATCCCGCTACCGTGCGGTGAGTTCCGTTCTAGATGACGATGGGCTCTCGTTGCGTCATTCCGGCGGGTTTATTCCTCTGTGCTTCCGTCCGTTTTGGTACTTCCGGCGGGGCGATTGAAAGTGTTTCCTTCCGCCGGGAACCGAACCGCGAGCCGTTAGCTTCGCTGCGGTTTTTCAACGATGCGCCACGCGATTGGACGTGGGCTTACGAGCCGCCAGAGTACGCCGTGCGGTAATAATGCTCTAATCGATTTCAATTAGTTCCGGTTGATTCACGCGAACGATTCATTTTTCCTTCTTTTTTTTCTCACCACGATCCGATCGAGCGGGCTCATCGACGCGTTGTGTTTTATGTGGTTGGTTTCGTAGTTTTTTTATTCATTTTCATTTGCTTCAATGCCCTGTCCACCCAAGCGTCTATAAATTAATAGTTTTTGGAAGATTTCATCAGAAAAAAAGCCCCAGTCAACGGTAGTGTAGCGGATGTGGGATCGCCGGTGGTGGTGCTGTTTGTTGGGACCAATCCAATAAAGATGATTATCAAAAATACGCTCCAATCGCTTTAATAATAAACGAGAGGATTAATCACTGCGCTTGCGAGAAGTGATAGGGTGTATTTAGCTATCCATAAATGAATTTATTGTAAAGCAATAAACACGTGAGGTAACTAAATACAATCGCTGGCAGTGGTTCAATTATTTGGGTTTCAAATCAAGTATGGGTTTCAAAAATATTATTTGTAAAAGTTAGATTCGTTGAATGCGATTTCTTGCCCTTGAAACGCAAAAAAGCACGCTAGTATTCGGATGCACTTATCTACCGTATGCAAAACCCACGCCAAATACCCGCTGGGTCCCATTCGACGGTACTTATAACAATTGCTTTTTAATTTTATGTGCTGCGAAAACTCGCTACCCACCGCAAAAGTCCACCGTCGATCGCCGATAAGAATGCACCAAGCGCACGCGCATCTCTCCAGGCGTATTCTCGGGATGTACCGTGAAAAGCGCACATCACAGGCGTACCGCCGTACCGAATCGCGAATCGATCGCCGCGTGGTAGGGAATTTTCCACGGAAGCTCCATGCATCGATCGACAAAATCGCCGGTTGAATGATGCGCCTCCGGTGCACGGGAGAGATGCACTATTATTTTACAGTATGCAAATAATGCGCTCCGGCATGCGTCGGCGGCTCTATTGTCTTCCCGCCGGTAGGGTTTTTGCGCCTCCGCATTGCGCGATTGCGATTGCGATCGCACACGGGATGGGAACCGTCCCTGGAATGGCGTACCAGCCTCCGGGCAGGAACCGATTAGCCTACGCATTTTCCACCCAACGGCTCATCGGTTCGTCCGTAAAATCTTTTCCCTTTTAGCGTGCCGTTGCGGTGCGGCGTTTGAGTGGAATCCCTCGGTCGGGGAATCGATCATCGGGCGCGATCGCATGAACCGGAAAGGAGTCAAATTATTCAGCTAGAAAACGCGCGCGCGCGCGGCTGCAAAACACATTCCCTCGGGGCCGATTCTGACCAGTACGTGCGTTCGTTGACCCGAACGAGCGAAAGGAAGAATTTTCAGTGCGCTTGCACAGGGTTGAAAGGAGGGTGAGTAGAAAAACACAACCCCTTCTCAACGCCCGGGCTCGGGATTCGGTATCGTTCGGTACTTAAAATCAATCCACAGAAATAGCAGACCGCCCGAGAGGATGAGCGATGCGCGGGCAGTTCAACGAACCGGTAGAATAATTCCGACCGAAACGCGTATTTCACGAGCAAAATCTAAACACTTCCGGCAGCGGCGGCTGGCTGGCTGAGCAGCCCGCGAAGACGTATGAAGGAAAGAAACGATCAAGTATAAATGTTGCCCGAAAGAAAATTTGAAACCCACCACCCATGGCAATGGGAAATAGACAGATGCACACACAAAAAAAAAGCGTTGCTTGAAATGAAAAACAACAACAGATGGTACGGGGCTTTGGGATCCGGAAAAAGGTGCGAAGGCGAAGGCACTCACGATCGATACATATTATCGGCCACACCAAAAAAAAAAATCGATACGTATTATCGATGATTGGGAAATTGTTTCAATTCATCCCGCAGCAAACGCAAAAGGTGCAATATCATAATAGCATTAGCTAGCCGTTTCTCGTGCATCCCTTCTTGTTGCGCAGCATGGGCAGAAGAAAATGCCTTACTCGATCGTCGCTGTGTAGCTGCTCCCTTTTCCGGCCATGCGGCGTGCCTGCATACGGTGGCTAATTAAAGGCTTGATTAAATTTAGACATAACCACCTCCCCGAGAAGGCGATGAGCGCGTCGGATTCCACATTCCTGCCGGGAGGAGGTTGCTGCGCGTTGCTGCGTGTTGCTCGCATAATCCCGACCCACCCTGCGCAAATGGGAAGCAAGTTGATCCCGTAACGATCATGCGATCCTTTCTTTCCCTTGACTCGCTGCTAAGTGACAGTTGCCGCTTTTTGCCGCTTTTTGCTCCTTCGCGATGCTTCGCTTATCCCGTCTATGTTCCTGGAAAATGTTCCACATCGGCGAAGCAGCAGCAGCACGACAGCTACGCGACGTTAAGCGCGTTAGCGTGGAAGAGCTAGCTTAGGCGAGAGAAGAAAAAAAACAGGAACCCGTTCAGGTTGGCCCTTATTTTTTTTTTTGCTTTATCGTCCGGCTCTTCATGCAGGGCTCGGATATCGGATGGTTTACAAGCGCCCGCCTGCCAACAAAGTGTTGTGTGCGAATGTGCCCGTGGGCACCGACGGGCAAGATTTTCCCGCAGATGCAGTGGAATAGAGAGAAAAAAAACCCTTCACTCAGAACCCACCTCTCGCGAGCGATTACTTACGCGCGATGGGTATTATTTCCCTGCAATCACCCGTCCATTCGATCGGTCCATTCCACTCGGCCAGCGGATTGGCAGCTTTATTGGTTTATTGAATGAAGCGCGCCCGCGCACGGGATCACTGAACGCTTTTAAATTGTATTAATTTGTTTGGCGCGGGTTCTGGGCAGCGTACCAGAACGCACCATTGCCGTTGACAGCGGCGCACCGATCCAGGGCCCCGTGGCTGGGCATTTGCATCGAAAGCCAGGGAAAAAGTGCACCCTTTCAGCGAGCGCGAGGAAAAACACGTACCTGTCCATTATTTATTTCTCGTCCGCTCGCCCCGAACCGAAGTACCGTTGGGTTTTTGCCAAATCTATCCCCTCCCAACCACCCACCCAGGTGGGGTGTGTAGCATCGGGTGATAAGCATCGCGTGAACTTCCGGTTTGTGCTTTTACAGTTAATAGTGCACCTTCTGGTGGGATGACTATAACTCCACCGAACCGTGGCCGCCCGTGTCCGAACGAACGGGAGCCCTTCGCGCGGGCCGTGGCGCGAACATAATCGCCTCCCGTGCCTCAACGGCCCTGCCCTGTTCCGAGCGAGCCGGAAAATCATCGATGCATCATTCGTCCCACGGGAGCGAGGGCGCGTGACCACCCGCCGGAACGTTCCCTGTTCGCCGTTCCCCCTGCAAGCGCACTTGTCTAGTTCGATCGATTATCGTTGACGAGTTCCGATTGCATAACAATGTTTTCTTTTTTTTTTTTGCTGCTGCCTCGCCGGTGGTGTCGTTGTCCTCCCCTTTGGCGAAAAATAGTATGACGGGACAAAAACGGGGAAACTCGGGTTGGGAAGGTGCCATGGAGCTGGGAAAGCGATACTCCGGGAAGAGAAAGGGGTAGATAGTTTAGAGTCCCACCTTCCCCGGGATCGCATGCAGGGAACTGAGGAGAGAGACAGCAACACACACACACACACACACACACAATGGGAGTCTGGGGTGGAGCCGGGAAAATCCCGTGGGTTGTTCCCGTACGGAGCGGGGTGCGCAATATGGTGAAATGGCGCTGCAGATGGTACGAGCGATCATTGACACCTGACTGCTGGGATGGAGAATGCGTTCCAAATGGATGAGCAACGGTAGGGGTTGTTTTGTGTATGTGTGCTTTGTGGGAGGGATGTGGTGTGCCTGTGCGAAGGTGCACGATGGCGTCCGAGGCGTCTAACACCGAGAGGGTGCTGAGCCGTGAGAGCTTAGATTGAAGATCTGGCGTACTAGATCGGTTCACTCGGTTTAACCGAGCACTAGGGCGCACGGTGGTCTTTGCTGGTGGACAGAATATGGCCTCCTGTACATTTTATCCTTCCCGGAAAATTATTAGAGTTTTCACACAAATGAAACATCAAGATCTTATGCAACCACGTCAGCTCAAATAGGAAATACATGCCGATGGATACTGTTAATTTAACAGTTTCAATTTCAGTTTGAAGATAAAGAAACGAGTCCAGTTGCGATTTTCGAAGGCTTTGGAAGCCATTGTTGCTAGTTTTTTGCAAATACCTGAAGGACTTCAGGAAACCAGCTGCTCTTGTAGCCATTTTACCGTTCAAATAACTGATGCTTCAATTCATCTGAAAAGCATCATTTGAAAGGTTTCAATTTGTATTGAATTCAATTGCTAGCTATGTTTCTACGTTACTATCCCCGCACATACATGGGGAGCAATTTATTCTACCTAAAAGCCCTCCAACGCCATCATGCTTCAGCTTCCCGCTTAATTGGACCTACCCGCACGAAGCTGGAAAGTAAAACCTAATCACTTGCGCTCGCTTGCGTCATACCATCAATCGGAACCGATCGGCTTATGCGTTTGTTTTTTTTCTTCTCGAAGCGCTCGCTAACACCAGCTTATAAATAAAACATTCGAAACGCGACCTAATGAGCGTGCTAACCGAGGCTCAGGCAGACCTCGGCCAGGAAGATGCGCTTCCACGAAACAAACACCACAAATGAGGCGCATTTTACATCTCTTGCGAAACCGAAAAGAAAAGCGGCCCGATCTTGGGCCCGGGTTCTATTATCGGGCGCAGTGGTGCATTTCACGCGATTTAAAAGCGATCCCGGCTAATGACGATTCGGTGGCGGCTTTTTTTTCTCTCTGTCGGCTTGCTGGTGCGATTTAAAGGGTCTGTGTGTTTGGCTTTTATGACTAAAAACGATCGCACACAGCGCCCACTGTCCGACCGGCGAAGCGCGAAACAGATGGCCACTGATCAGAAAGCGAAACACTCCGGAGTCACCGTAGCTGGAACCGCCACGGGATCGGACCCGGGTTGGAACAGTGGGGAGGCTATGCCGTACAGGTGAGCATGGAACAGCAGCAGGTAAAGATCAGCATTGTGTGAAATAATTCCCGCTTCGGCTCAAGTAAATAGAATAATAATCGGTGAAGGCGAAATAATAATTTCCAGCGGGGCTTAATGAACGATGCTCATGCGCAGCTACTTGCGGACGGGAGATAGCTTAGAATGAGGGTTTTTTTTATTACGAAAACATTCGAACGTGAGCCCCCGAGCCTGGATTAGATAGGTAAATAAAATGCTACAAAATCCAACAGGTGGCCTGCGGCTCGAGCGAATAGCAAGCCGAGAATAGAATGCAAATGAACGCGGCTTGATCGATCCGATCACGTACTGCGAATTTCCATTTTTTTTTCTTGTTCTCTTAGTTTTTGCAGCCGGCATCCGATGGAAAAGCACCCGACCGAGAATTAAAGTGAGGCTCCTCGGCAGGAGGGGTTGATGAGCTGAGCATGCCAGCCGCAAAGATCACTCCAGAAGGGGGCTTACGCTTATGCGCTTAGCGCGATACCGTAAGCCCGGTCGAGTGTGATTTGGGAATGTGATTTCGAAAAAGGCCAACGGGGTCTGATTATCGAGCCTCGACGGGTGTCGAACGGGTTCTTGGCGCGTCGAGTGATGAGTTTATCGCGTGTTCATCAATCATACGGTGAATGTGTGATTGGGCGAATATTTATTACCCTCTTTTATTGACAGCTGCATCCCGTGCAACCAACCATTCGGACGCTTTAGTTGTTTCAGGCTCGAGCATTTGATTGTCATTTTTGGAAAATGGGTTCCAGCAAAATGCTAGACCCCGTCAAATTGCTAATGCGATATTTCTTCATTCGCGTTTGTGGAGTAAATAGAGACATATTTCCACCGCGGGTTTCTTTCACCGCTCTCAGTGGGGCAGTGTGGAAAAACCCCCCTTCGGGCCACTCCCAAAACCGCGCCAAACAAACTCGTGGAAAGAACTCGGGAAAACTCGTTCGTCCCATCCCGGCCAGGGCGATCCACAGACTGCACCGTTGGTTCGCACTTACCTTTCCCTTATTTTCTCACGCATGCAATTAATTATGCATTTAATTTTCACTATCGTGACCCGCATCTTTCTTTCTCTCTCTCTCGGTCGTCCCGCGCTTGCGGCCCTGTCCCCATGGATCCCGCGGGCCCCGTCGCAGTAGCGCCACGGGAAAATTAGCACTTGAATTAAGCACGTGAAATACGGTTAAAACAAGAAAAGCACCACCGAAGCACCGCGCGGAGGCAGAATAAAAACACAAACCCTGGAGGGATCACGACCACTGTGGTGGGCCGCTGGTTGAGCGAAATTTTTCGAATTTTCCCCCAGAAAATCTGTTCCATTTTCAGCGCTCCGTTCGCGGGAACCAACGCGCAACCAACCAGAAGGTACGCCTGATGAAAGCGCCCCGAAAGCGCTCAGTCGGTCAGCAAAATCATCAGCGCTGTTTTGGGGAAGGCCTTTTAGCCTCGTTTTAAGTTTCGCCTTCTCGTATCGATTAAGATCTGGGTGCCGCACGGTTCCCTGGCCAAACTAGGCAACTAGGTGTTGGGTGTCGAGCGCGATCCAGACGCCCCGATAATTAGCCCTGGGAGGAGTTGCCTCTGGTTCCGCGGGTTGCGAGTCACTTTTCACGGTCAGCCTCCGAGGCTCGGGTAGCGTCGGTGTGGTCCATCCTAATTACTTCCGCCCACTCGGTTGATGCGCGGAAAACATAAAAAAATAACTAAGCATCCTAAAAAGCTGCCTGTTTTTGTGATCGTAATATCGCATGATTTATTTCACGCCTCTTCGACCCTTCCACGGCGGCCCCAGAAGAGGTCGATATAGTTGGCAGCTTTTTTTTGTTGTCTGTGCTTTATTAATCCATGTTTACTTTTGAACATGACCGTAGAACAAACCACGATCCATTTCGTTTTCCCGTTATCACCAGGCAGCGGGTTTTCCCGAGCCCTACCCGGGACCAATTAGTTTTAATTTAATATGCAATATTCCGGCACTCTATTACATCCGGAGCGCTGCGTTCTCGCGCAAGAAAGTGAATGCATTACATGGTGCCGGCGAAGGAAACGGGGCACGATCGCTTCGGCCTAGAACGCCCCCAAATCCCGCCGTAATTCATTTCGCAGTTCGTTAAATCGTTCGAGGGTTTCTTTCATTTTCGGCCACACTCTTCCGTGCGCCCCAGTGAGCGAGCGAGCTGTTTTTGAAGCAATTAATAATGGGAGGCCGGTGTGCGGTACCGGTTGGTGTGATTAGAAAATCACGAAACCTACCCCAGCAGAACGAAGCCTGCCGGCCCTCGGCCAGGGACGCGGTGACGCGGAGTTCTGGTGGCCGTCCATCCATAATTCATACCCGCGGCCCGCGACCAGCCGAGGTTAAGCGCTCGTTCCGCCCGGTTGCATTCCAGCGCCGGGATCATGTTTTAAACATGCATGCACCACGGTGAAATACACACGCCCTGGCCGGTGGAACGGTGATAATGTTCGTTCTTGCTCCGCGAGTGTGAGCATGGTTTCTTCCTTCGCCACTCTCAGGTGGCTGCATTTATACATTACTTTTCATTTATTTTTTTTACGACGCCGTCCATTCTGTCATGTTATGGTTTCCGAGCGCACCGTATGATGAACGCGCAACATGGAGCGGAAATTAATTAAAAAAGACCCCTTTCGCGGACTTGCCGTATGGTTCCGCTAGTGAACCCGCAAGCACGCGCCTTCTGGCGGGTGAAGAAATCGAGAAAGAAAAAACCAAACGGTCACTTCGTTCTGACCAAGCCAAAGCCCACCGCCGGTAACGGTATTGAGTGTATTAAATCAAAAGAGCACGAATTTATGTTCCCCAGTCTCATCAATTTAATCGTCACGATCAATCTGATTTTCTCCTCTTGGTTTCGATTTATGTTTTTTTTTCGTAGAGCCAAGTTGCGGCAAATTAACAACAACCAAATTTAAAACACCGCAACAAAACTGCAGAAATGCGCACCGCCTGCATTGCTGTGCACGCGCAAATTCCTCTTCACAATTGCCCGAGTATCGTAGCGTACTCTGGCTCGTGCAGCATCCCACCGTGGAAGATGGAAGGTGATTAAGATTGATGAGCCGTGAAAGCAATCTTTGCGGCGGGCGGTACCGAGATGGAAGCGATGGATGCAGCTGCACCACGGGTGCATCGCGAATGCAGTGCATATTAATTCCGATGGCACACGCTTTCAGATGCTCGCAGACAAAAGTGAAACTGATACCCGTTTATCGAAACTGTCACGCGATCGTGTCTCTGGGGACGAGCGAGAAAGAGAGAGAGAGAGAGAGAGCGCAACAGTAGAAGAAAATGCCAAGGGAGTGAAATTTTCTACCCATAATTCGCGTGCATTAATTGACGGAAAATTTCAATGCTCCCACCGGTGCGCAATATGGGCAATCACGACGGTAGCATCATCGATCAAGCTTCACAGCTGATTGGAAGTTGGAAATAAATTTCTCCCAAACTGTTCCACATTTTACGAGGGTTCCCCACCCAAGAGATCTCGTATGCAAATGTTTCTTTTTTTGATAAACGATCTGTGAAAACGGTTTGTCTCGCTGACTAGCTTCTTGTTTTGTATCTGTTCCCTCCCATCGAATAACACATGCTCCGGTAAAAGTTGAAGGATATCAAAACCCGTTTAACAAACCATTCCGACATGCGAGATTCGGTTCCTGGATGCCGCGAATACTTCTTTACGCACCGGAGACAAAGGCTCGCGCGGAATTGGGTCAAGCACAAGGTCCCTCCTCTTAATTTTGCTAAACCAGCGACTTAAGACGACGCACCAAACGATGATTGACAGGTGCTGTGATTAATTTAGGCTAATTTAGTTTTCTCTTTTTCTCTGACCTCGGTCCGAACAGGTTTTTTTCTAGGAAAGGGCACGGGTAAATATCGACTGGTTCTCAAAAGTCGCTCGAAACCCCGCATGAAGCTTATATTAGATTTGCGAGCGATCTTGAGCGATCATGGCACCCGCAAACGCACCGTGCTACAGCGTTGCGTGTGGTGTTTGGCATTCCTAGAATAAAATCAATCTTGTAACCCTTTTTTGGGGTCACGACTTGATAGGTTTAATCTCCATCTTGGTCGCGGCAAGACCAATCAATAAATAAACATTCCAGCCCAACGTTGGCGAGCTAAACGAAAGATACAATTCCTACTGCTGATATTCTACAGCCTTTCCAAAGTTTGGTGAGAAATGTATTGAAGCCTTTCTCCGACATATATCGATTGTTAAAAGAAAACTGGTTTAGAAATTGCCCTACGCACGTAACATGATAACACGTTTGTCGACCGCGTCACGCATCTTATTTGTCGAAGGACAAAATATTGACCCTTTCCGTTACAGCTGTGGCTGGATTTCAGTTACGATCCAGCTTAGGCACTGCAACCCACGGGCAAATGTTTGATCGATCGTCCCAATAGCTTGCTCCGCTACGTTCGTCTCTTACACACCCGTTGATGTCTAGAGATCAGTCACTAGCGCTTAAAATGCGTCGTTTGATTTGGGGTGACAATTAAAAAATGGTCGTGGTCACTTCCTATCTCAAGATAAAAGCCCACTAGTACGCCAACCCATTCTCGAGGCACGTGAAACTCTACACGCGGTCTAGCGAAAGAAAGCCACCCGATATGCCTCTCAACCTGTCCGCAGACATCAATGGCATAATTAAATGTATCGTGCTCGGTAAAACCTTACTGCCTTTCGTGTATATCTCTCACTCTCTCTCTTTCTCTCTTTCTGGCTCTTTTGTCCGTTCTCGATCGCACTAACTAGAAAGAATGCGTGTATAACTCATTTCCAGTTTGCCAAAGCAAAATAAAGCTCTTACTCGATCGCGGTTGCGGTGGCGGCGTATGGTCTTTGCGGTTCCTTCCTGGAACGTGCCCTTCCACGGCCACGACACACGCTAATCTCACGTAACCCCACGCGTGCCCGCTTGCTTTTTGGTCACGCCAGCGATAGGGCGACTAGAAAAATTAGATAATTCATATGCGCCATCTGATAATTGCAGAACGTTAAAGAGCTCCTCCCGTTTTAAATACTCTGCGTCGTTGTAATTACGATGGCCTGGATTTTCACCCCGTCAGCTCACGCCACACGTCGCCTGTTCTTAAGCCACCATCACCGCCATCGACACCGTTCGAGTGTCGTACGCCTTGACCGAAGCTTTTTCTTCTCTTCCCAATCACGCTCAGTAGGACAACGGCGATCCAATCGGGCACGGACACTTGCCGGTGTAGAAGGAACGGTGTTGAAAGGAGGCACAAAACATGACCATCCCTGACAACCTTTCAAACACCAAACTATAAACATACCGCATGGGGCCAAGGTTGGATCGGTAATAACGCGCCCCGCGCACGCGTTATTGTTGTGGCCGATCGGCGCTGAAATGCTTTGGAGATGTTTGCTCTCCGTTCCGGGAAGCGTTCGGGACAAAGGGCTTGAGTCAGCAGATTAAAAAAAAAGCACACCCTTACTGGACATCATGCCGACGGATGAACGGTGCGTAACCAATCGCTGGTCTGTGCGGGGGTCCCTTATCATCATCAGAGCATAATGGAGTTTTCAAATCACGTATGCAACCACACGAAACCACATCAACCCGCGGCGTATGAGTTTGTTTGGCATACGGGCCTTTTTGTACGTGTTTCCAGTTTCTTTGGGGCATAAAAGGAGCTGCCGAATAATAGCAACAGCAAACAAGCCACCTGGTGTTTGACACGGGAGCACAAGTCAACGCCAGCGGCACTATAACTGTACGTGGCGGACAGCAAAAATTACACCGAACCTCGTGATTAATTAAAGGAAAATGTGCGACAGCAAAACAAAAAAACAAGAACCCGATTCAAAGATTTACTTACGAATGCCTTACCAACGAAAGAACCAACGAACCGGTCGAGCAAAACCGAATGTCAATTACTTAATCTATCACCGTGCAGCGTCCGGGACGCAATCATGCGGTTCACATCGCCTCGAACGGTAGCGCACGAAAAAAGGCAATTCCAGAACAAATTCAATTAAGACCCACCGATCGGGAAGATCGTGTGGTGATTTGTGTTTTCAGTTTCGCTTCTTTTTCCCTCATGGCTCCAGCCGTATCTTTCAAACACGCTCGAACGATCGCACCGAACGAATTGCGAAACAAAGTCGACACCCTGGTGTCTCGGTTTGTGGCACCAGCGGACGACATTTGGGACCACCTTGTTCGAGTTGCTCGTTTTTCGCCCTCAAATAAAGCCATCAAACGGGGGTGGATAAGGTAATTACGTGCATCCAACCAACCCATACGAGTGCCGAACGCCAAGAACGCGCTCCATTCGCGGCATCACACCCATGGTTCCGCTCGGACCGATTCGATTGGAACAGTGTCCGGCCATGGAGCTCATTAAACGTCGTCCCACCACCGCGGTTGGGCCAAGAACGCTTGTCGCTAGATTAGAGCCGGGTTCGCATTCCTTCACGGTGCTTTCTTTACGAGCTGCTAATAGCCGCCGGCCACAGGACGATCCGTGCGGGATTTTCCGTCTCACCGTTCGCGCGCGTCTCTATTTGCCACTAATTGAATGGAGAAAATGAATTAACGCTACGGGACGCTTCACCGGCGGCACGGTACGCGTACTTTGGACGATGTTTAAGCTAATTTTGCCTTCTCGCCTTTTTTTGTTTTGTTTTACTTCATCCCTTTAAAATGTTTCTGCTTTCTGGGTGTCGGGTTCGCACTCGTCACCGGCAGCACTTTGGAACACGCGAGCAATTTTGCACAAGATGGTCCACCCCACAAGGTGGCAGCACAGAACGGAACGCCATTAGGATTGATCCTCGAGGCGTTTGCTCGTACTGTAGCGGGTCAAACGCGTCAATTAATTTCGTGGTATTAGCTATTGATTGTTATTTGTGGGATAAATTTAATATGTTTTAATCGTTTCAAGCTGAGCAACGGTAAAAAATCACCTTAAGGGATTCTAGCTAAGCACGGGTAAAAACACCCCTTCAAGGAATAAATTTCAAGCCACCAAGCGGTTAAGTTAATGCAAAGAATACAACATATTTTGAGAAATATTTCGCAATTAAGTCACGCAAAGCGTTTGCACATTCGTAACATTAAGTTTTACGCTCGGTTAAGCTATTGAAACCTATCTAATAAGGCTAATGACATCGTTTCCATTTTGTGGTTGGTTTCTCGTCTCCCAAGCATTGAACCTTTCCTGAGATAACAACAGTTTTATACACATAGCTTGAACAACACCTTGTCGGCCTCGTACAACCTCAAACACCCACACTATTTGTACCAATATTTACCGTCCAGCCCGAAATTTTTCGACGGCACTACGCAAACTCATCGCAAGTGCCCCGTTAATCCTGGCCTGCATTAAATTTCATCACGCGGTAGGCAAATTTGCTCGACCCGTTCGCGAAACCGTCCAGCCTTGCGTCACGGGGTCGCATTCTGGCACGCCCCAATCAGCGACCCGGCCGGGCATTATCGGGCACGCATCCGAAAGCTATTTCGCGACCTATTCCAATCCAGCCATTCCGGCTAATGGGTAGAAAAGCCATCCTAGCAAACAAAAACAGCAACTTCATCCACGCGATCGCAAAGAGGTACGCTTGGCGCCGAACGCAAGCAGCCAAGATCCATCCGGCGATCGGGCGCACGCGGTAATGATAAGCAAATAATTATTAAAATATAATGAAGTGATTTGCTACGCTCCAAATATTGCACAACCGCAGCGAGAGGCCACGAGGCGGACGTCGTCGGGTGGGCCGAAGATTAAAACCATTCCTTTCAGTCGCTCAGGCTCGTCCATTTTTTCGCGATCATGCGCGTTGAAGCTACGTTTTTTTGCGTAAAAACCCACCCGCAACAGCATGATCATCATCATCATCATCATCATGATTGTCTCGGGTTGGGGCCGTCGTTAGCCTATTGGTAAATTGCAATCGCCACGAGTTTTGAGTGTTGATGAGCCGCGCCAACCCACCACCAATCGGTTCAGTGCCTCGATCGGGCGGGTGGTTCGATTTCTACTTAAGCGATGAAGATGTTGCATGCAAAAAAAATGGAAACAATCGCCCCCCGGACGATCGATGCTTAAGCAGGCGATGAGTTTACAACGAGCCACACTTAAGGGGTACCCAAAGAGGGGGAAATGGACGATCGCAGTAAAAAAAATGGTGGCTAATGCTAGCACGAGACGGAAGCAACCCCCTTGGCACAGTGAGGTGTTACATGTTTGGTTCGCTTGGTTAGCAGCAGTACACGTACAGTGTCGATGCAGAACGAAGCCCGTGGGGTCGCGTTTATGAGCGAGTAACTTAAAGGAAGCTGAAAAGTGCATTTTTCGCATTCACGCATCATGCACGCGCAAGAACATTTTATTCTGCGCCGCGAACCCACCGACTAATCATATTCAGCGGGAGAAAGGTTTAATTGGAACTGCAGGAATGCAAACATCATTGTTAATGTTTTTTATGCATTTGCTTTGTTCCGAAGGGAAACATCGTTATGGTAATGAGCGTTCGGGAGAGCTTCGTAAGGTATCTTTCTGTTCCGAGCCACACAGGGGGCAACAAGCTCAGGGACCACATGAATCGCTGGTGAGTGCAATTAGGGTGCATGCAAAGAAAAAAAAGTGTATCATAAATTTTGCACCACTAAAACCAACATTGTGGTATGAATGGCTTCATTAAATGTGAAATATAAAAGGTGTTATTAATTGGCAGCATGCACAACGCATTGTCAAATTTTCTTTCATTTGCAGCGCAATAATCTTCATACAAAATGGCTCAATCAACTCATGTTTTGCATATTATGAAACCTCGACTTCATTTTGGTTTGTTTTTTTTCCACACCCAATGCAGTAAATCAAACATTCAAAATCTATGTATTATCTGCCGTTCCCTCAATGATCAGCCTTAAATCAATTACTTAGCCTCAACTCATAATTTATCTACAAATCCCTACCCCCATGACGTCCAATTTCACGCCTCACGAAGACGGTTAAACGTGAAGCTTACGACTGTGGCAGCCAACTCTCAGGCCAACACGCGAATCATCGCACCTTTCACAGCCACCGTACCGGAGACAGATCCGCCAGTCCCGGGCCGAGGATCGATCGAATCCATCGATCGATGCGAGCCAGGGGCCGTTAAGCGGACGGCGAACCCAACCGACGGTCCGGGTCCGGGCTTCGATGAGGTGAAAAGCAGCTCGAGCCCCGATCTCAAACCTAATTTATCTTGAACTTCCCATCGCCCGGGCGAGCTAATTGAAAGCTTGCTGACAGTGGAACGTTTACGTAGCTAATCTGTGGTCGATCACTTATTTACCGGACGCTTGCGCCGGTCGATGAGTTGAGTTGCTGACGATGAAGAAAATCAACGAAAGTGTCTTTTATACCGGATTTTGAGTGCAATTTTGAAAGGAAAAAAATGGCGAATAAGAAGAGATGGATCCTTTCGATTGGAACCTGAGCAAAACATTTAATAGTGAAAACACCAACACCAACAGTAACAGAAAATGTAACCAGAGCTATAAAAATAAATTGAATGGTGATTTTCAACAGATCCAGCTGCACGGTAATTAAAATTTGTCATTATTTAATTAAATGATTTTGATCGGATTATATTTATATCAATACCGAAATACAGCTAAACCTGTTCAACGTTTGAGCGCATTTCTTTAAACAGTGAATATGGTATGCATGTACATGGATACATTAGAGCCATAGTAATTAAACATGCAAAATAACGAAAATTGTAAAAAAAACTCTCGTTTGCTGTGATACGACGATCAATAAAACACTAACCATTAGCCAGTGGCGATATCCTGTTTTACAACACGATAGCCATCTGACCGAAAGAGCTTTCCAAACCATATACTATCGTTTAATTGCACCTCCAAAAACAATCGCTGGTTACGTCACGTTGGGCTTCGGGCACCCTCCAACCCAACCCTTAGCAGGGCTGATTGAATCGAATCCGTACAAACCTTTCCAAAAACTGCCCCCAAAAGAAAGCGAACGAACGGTACGTGAGAAAGAGATCAATTTCACGACAAACCGAACCCTGGGAGCTACAGCAAGGAATCCCTAGCACTGGCTGGGAGCGGCTTTCAATGCGTCACATTATTTTTCCAACCGTCTCCGAGCGATTGTGTCACCCTTTGCACCCTGAGACAGCTTGCCCATCAAACGGCATTGACGAACCAATCAAAATGCCACGCGATCTTGCACTGGAATCAGCTTTCACGTGAACGATACCTAATTTATGCATTAATTTTTATTTTCACCTCTCAACCGGGCAGTTCTATCGCAACCCCAGAGGCGCGTTCGATTCACACCTAATTTTACTCATCCGTTCGTGATCGCGCGGAGCATTTCTGCGCGCACTTTACACTGGTGGAAAAAGAAACGGCTTAAAGCCACGATCGACGGCACGATGATTTCGTGTAGGGCAACGAAATATGCATAAATCGTCACGATTCCGCCATAAGCCTCGCACGCGTCGACCATCGTGCGAGTGGAAAGTGAAAACCAACCACACCACCAAGGTGCGAATTTTCCTCCCAATTCCCACCTCTAGCGCTTCTTCCTTCCCGGGGATAGGGTGGTTCCGGTCGGCATTCGATGGAAATGCTCCCGCGCCTGCCCTATCAATGGGCGCCTCATAAGTCACGGTATGCGACACCGAACACCACCGGGGGCATAAGAACTGATCTCTACCCACATTCGTTCCCTTGCCTTGCCTTCAGTGCAACTCGAGTGCAGCGAAATGTCAGCCGCAGGTGTGGAAAAGGGCAACTCGAGTGAATAAAAACATAGGAGGCTTTTCCGATGGGAAGAATGCACCCGGCCAAGGTGATGAGAGCCGCCAGCCTATGCCATGATCGTTGCGATTTTTATTTCCCTTCGGGGTGGCGCTTCTTTTCCTTTTTCTCCCTCTCCCTAGTTTGAACACTCACCTCGCTCGGATGCCTCGGTGAACTAATTATTGCATTGTATTCTAAGTTCCCCAGCGACACATGCGACGGCACACGCACACACATTCGCGAACACTCACACACGCACGCGGGAAACTGCACTTTGTGGCTGTTCGCTAACTAGATCGCTACCAAGGCGACGCATGCAATGCTTCCTTTCGCTTTCTCCCACAAGCACACGGTGCCGCGATGGTGTAGATGTTCACTCCCTGCGATGGTGGTGACTTTTGTTTTCCTTCGTTTCGATTTGTTTCCCCTGAGGCGGGTTGTGTTTTGCTTCTCTATGCAATTCTTCAACAGGCGTTCTTCTGTCACCGAGGGGTTGTGGTGGAATTCCCTCGGTGCGAGGGTGAAGTCTTTAGAGTCGCTAGTCTTTAGCAGCACCGAGCGAGAAGATGCTGCTGCACTCTAGTGCCACCGCGAGAACACCGACGACAATGGTGCGTGTTGGAGCGATACGCTCGCGTATGGGGTGGGAAAATGCTTCCTTCCCGACCACGTCAAGTCCCGGGAAACTATGCACAGTCCAAGTGAAACCGAAACCGACGCTTCTCACGAGACTTCTGTTCTAGCTTGGGCCGTTGCACTTCACTTTTTACTCCCACTAACACGGGGGGCGCGTATTTTCACCATTCAGATACCGGCAGCTTTACGTTCGGTGGCTGTTTCGATTTCCGTAGCCAAACGTCCGTCGTTGGATTACGAACAGGAGAAATCCGCACCACACGTTTCACTTTCCGCATTCAAATTGGGTGCACGAATTAGCGACAAATTTGTTTATTTTTCTTCGATCGTTTCCAAACGTCTCCGGCTTCCTGCTGCACGATCGATAAATCACCCGAACGCGTGATGTGTTCCTTTCGGGGACGTAAAGCATAAAAAAAACACGGCTCACCTCCGGAGAAGGCACACGGAAAACGAAAACGAAAGGGCGACACCCGACAACTGCCCGTCCAAAATACCACACGCGGGAAGCACCAATTTAGGAAGGAAACCGGCACGGACCGCCGGTGACGGTATCCCGGTGGGGCTTCAACGCGACACTACCGGCGTATATCGGCTGGCTGGCCGCAAAGCAGCGCGATTCCCGCCGAGAAACGAGAAGGGGAAAAAGCAAAAAGTCCGTCAAGGCCGCTGGTCGAACGGCGAATGCAGACAGCGTGCCAAGACGATGCCGAAGAAGGTACCTCTGAAAGCGGTCGGTTTTCCCTCCCCATGGTGGGTTGCGGGCTCCAACCCCCCAGTGGGAGGGGGAGATGGGTGAAGGGAACAAGCCGGCGGATGAGATTTACAGGCGAAGTAGGCGCGAGAAGGAAAAGCTGCGATGATTTCTCATTTCACCGCACTTCTTTGCGCTTTGCTGGGTTCGTGCTTTTGCCGTCTTTCTTTTGCTCGCTCGTTCGCCTGAGTTCCGTCTGTCCTTTGGTGAGTGAACCGCGATTTTTTATTCATTTTTTTCTTCATCCAAGCTCACCGAAGTGTATTCGGGCACGAGCGTGATGCGTAGGGATCGAAAGACTTCAACGCCTCATTGATAAGCGACGAACCCTCGATGATGCAATAATTGATGCGTTTCTCGTGTTGATCCTTGAACGTATTGAAAAGTTGAGCTAAAAACATCTTAAAAATGCGGTTAAATGTAGCTTAGAACTATCACAGTTTACTACATAGCGTTTTAAGTGCAAAAAGTATGCTAACTTTTAAATTTATGACGCCAATTTTTTTCCAGCTGTTCCATGTTTAAAACAAATAAGACAATAGAGTACATTTTTGCAATGAATGAAACATGATCACTGAAAAGCCGGGTGAAGCTTTGAAGGTCCCAACGATCGCAACGAACCTCGTGAGTCCCCCGAGCATACTTGAGCTCCAAGAAAAGAAAGAGACCACCGTATGCCCCAACGCCGGAGGAGTCTCACGAGAGCCTCAATGGAGCGTGTTTCGTGCGAGAAGGAAAGCAATTTAAAATTATTTAATTTATCCCCCCTTATTACGCAACCTGATAACGACATAACACCTGCGTACGGTGCGTATCTCGGGTATGATGTGGTTGTCTTTCAAAGAATAGGTACAACTATACTAGTACGAAGGCATTTTAATCTGATGATTTTGCTAACAAATTGAATCAACACTTAACGAATATATTATTGTTTTTCAAATTTTCTACTCTTGATAATGTTATGCTAACTATATTTTCTGATGTTCAAATGCCTACTGTCATAAACACTTCGATTGAAGTCCATCGAAATTCGTTACAAACACTGGAATGCTCATTACTTTTTATTACTTCATCCCTCCCCAGGTCTATTGTTCGGGTACGAAATGGAATACATCGGTAAGTAGCACCTTATTTCGATGTGTAATAACATAAGCCGCACCGCCGTACGTTGATTACTTCCCTTCGGCTCGACACAAAGTGCGTAGTTGAGCATGATGGGTACCGGAATGAGTCCAGTACGTCAAGCCTAGGCAGCTCCCCATTTGGCGGGGCTGGAATCGTTTTCTCCAGACCCAACGTCCGGGTAGGGGTCGATGGTCTATTTTCGATAGGCTCCGACACCGGCAGAACAATACTAGACCTAACCCGGCCGCAATGCAAACTGCGAGCCTGAAATTCCACGGGCGGAAGAAGATTTTCGTTGCGAAATCACGCACCCAGCGGCTGATTACCCTTCGAGTGGTAGGGCAACGTGGTTTGCAACGGCATAATTTTGGCTCGATTCCAACAGGAAGCACTTAATGCATATGAGAGCCAATGAGGCACCCGTACGGAGGTACAATTAATAATTACTACGTTATGATTATTTTAAACACATTACTCTTGCCTCTACAACATATAAATAAACCGCCCAAACTATTTATTCCATCTTATTTCACATCATATTTTTTTAAGAAGCGCTTCTAAATGTTCTATTATTTGTAATTGATTCCATTCTTAGTTATTTTTTAAGGCTAGCTTAACTAGGCGGCACCTTAAATGACACCAATTGGTCACTTCCAACCACGCAGGGTTCTACACCGAACGGACAATTTCCACACAAACCGTCTCGGTACTGTTGCCCGCGTCGCGCCCAGCATCGCATTGGTCCACTTTTACAGGTACCGGTCTCTAATTATGTCATCATCAGTCGTCGTACACGCAACGACCCGCGTTCTGGCCAGCTCGAGCTGTTACCAAACCCGAAACCGACGCGTTTTTTAACGGGAAAAATCTAACGAAGGAAGAAAAATGACGCCCGCTCTCCCACTCGGTGTGCGATCGCGAGACAGGACGCCGGCAAGGCCGGACACAGCGGCCCTTTTGCACGGCATGCAAACCCCTATCGAAACCTGCCACACGTGAGCGTGTGTGCGTGGCCCACTAAAATGAAAACCGGAAACCTCACGGCCGGGAAAAATCGGTGCACAGCCCACCTGATGGTCCCGTCCGCTTCGCTCGCTCACTGACTCTGTTGATCCTGTTTGGTTGGATCCGGCCCGAGCCAATACCCAGCAGGCAAATTTATTTCATACAATCTCTTGTCTTTCCGATTTCCCCACGCTCGAGACTCGCGGGAAAGATGCCCCTCATCCACTAGCGCAATCTAAACCCGGGAAACTGGTTCCGGACGGCATTTTTCAGCAACTCCTGCTCTATCTTCATCCCAACGGCTTCGAAGTGGTGAACAGGGCAGGCAGGATGGATGCAAATATTAAACCTCACCATCTATTCGTTCCACAAAACCGTTATCCTTGCGTTAGATGTGCTTGAGAACAGTTGTAGCTGCAACATCCTTGTGAGGGTTGGTCACTGGACCGCCAATGAGAGAACACCGAATGGTGGTTCGAATGCATTTCGAAATTAATGATCCTCGTAAGGTGTTAGAGCCGGGCGCTTACAAGCTTTAGATGACATACGATGACATCGCTTGGAGAGGCTTACTCGGCGCTTGGGCTCGATCGTTTGACCTAGATGGATAGGATTTCCTTAGATGAAGTACGGTTGCATGCGAATGTCAGCTAAACACCGGTTATCATGTTAAATACTACATTTCTGGGTTAGAAATGTAGCTTACCGGTTCACGTTTCCTACTTGAAGCTGAAGTTCGGGTTTTCGTTGGGAAAACTGTCTCAACTAGGGGCTGTTTGTAGATAGCAACACTTCAAAGGACTGTTCCATTTTAAAACCTTCTTTTTTGACATATTTATTGATTGCCATCCTAGCTCGTTACTAAATGAGTTACGAGTCGTAAGTAAGATTTCAAATCAAAAAAAATTTAATTGGCTTCAAACCTATTTTTTTTTGAAGTTAAACCAAAAGAAAACCTATCTACAAATGAGAGTCGTGATTACGTTTCAATCAACTCAATACCTCGTCAGCGTCTTTCATTAAGCTTGAGGAAGAAGAAAAAGCTCAAGACACGTAGATGGCTCTTAAATGCCAATAAAAAACACGCCATCACGCCTTTGAGTCATCCGCCGGAGGCAGTCGAGCAATTTGATATTTTTATGCCTCATCACCCATCGGTAACTGGGGTGTTAAAACTTGCCCCTTTGCGCGGTATCGTGCAGCTGAGGGGTTTCGATTTTTACGATCACCACACGCCACCAACATCCGATCGGGTGATTAAACAACGGAAAAACGCACCCCAGCTCAGGCGCATTCCGTTGCAATGAAGATATCGCCGCTTGCCCTTCGCTCGGCTGTCACCGAGATCATTGTCCTACCGTGCGGCCTTATCGCGAGACGCGTAACCCATAAGTACGCTCACCGTTCGTAACACGTCCCTCGACCCTTTCACCTGTCGACGGGTGGCCATTTCGAAAGAAATGCAAAAGAAGGCCACCTCTCGCAACGCTCCGTTTATGTGGAAATGAGCGAAGGAAAAAGCGGTCCCGCGATGGTAACCCGTGGTGGAAAACCAACCCGAAAGGCACAGAAAACCGCCCTACGCCCCATAATGTACGCAAGGGCTCGGACAAACCGTAACCGGTTTCGGTTGCCTGTTAGACATCGGAGATCGTGGAGATGCCCACAAGACAAATCCGTTCCCGGGGCGTTCGGATGGACAATTGAAGAAATTGAAAACTTCATAAATATTTCATTAGAAGCGTTACCTATTTCAGCGTGCCCGTGGGGACATACCGAAAAAAGACCGACGCCCGGGAGGAAAAACCGTGTTGAATAAAAATGATTCCACCGACGACGACGATGCTCAAGACGCCGCGATTGCCAAGATTCGTCGTAATTCATGCCGCGCGCGCAATCAGGGTAATTTATTGCATCCCCTGGGAAAAAGTGCCGTCCGGTGACGCAGTCGAACCTCATGCGTAATGTCCTCCGGGAAGCGCCCATCACGGGCGGGAAGAGTTTATTTATGTGGCTTTTTGTGGAGGGAATTTTCCTTGGCGCGGTACAAAATGACAATCAATTTTCTAGCCATAGCCATGCTATAAATTGGTCGCGTTTGATCGTTCTCACAGTGCGCTTCTTTGGCGGGCTTTCGGAGCGATTGGAGTTCTAGTCAGGATAGATTTTCCGCTGGGAAACATCCGGAGGCATTACTCCCACTGTACGGCACGCCGGAAATGTGGAATATATACGAATCGATTCGTGAGATGGAACGTATTAAAATGACGTTACTTTAAAAGATTCGTTCATATGAAGATTTTTTAGCATTTATGTTTTAATCAAACCATCAATTAATCACAAACAAGTCTCACAGTATTTCCTTCGAGCTTCAGAATTTCTTCATTTTTCTTCTTAAAAGTATTCCTTAAAATGCTCCCAACATAGCCTCATTTTTACATACAATTTAATCAATGCGGCATATGTTGAACCATCCAACCGATAAGATATGAGTGAACAAACATTCAAAATCGAGAGCACATAAAATCTGCACGCTCGTTTTCCCGGCAAGCCTGGTGCACCTACGGTTGTTACACGAGCTAATTAAATGGGTCTTGTAAGGTGCACGTCCAGAGTGCCCCTAGATGATGCTTCCCGAACTCGAAGAGCCACTTGTCTGGCAAGAAAGCATATGCAAATAACGAGTACGGATGCTACCAGGGGTTTGAAAAGCGGACCCTACACGATCCGCGAACGTTTGGTTCGGTTTAGAGGTCGTGGTCCGAGTGGTTTTGAGCCTGCAGCTTGTTCACCTGTGCCAGATCCCATACTTCATCACTCCCAGGCGATGGCTGTAAACTCCGTACGATCGTTGCCGTCCTTCACCAACTCTTGCCCTCCTCCGGGAGCAGATAATCTTCGACGACAAGACCTTCGCAAGGATCGACCTACTCGGCCAAGTTTTCCACTTTTGGTCCGAACCCGTGGTTATTAAACACACATTACGCCCGTTTATGTTGTACCGCGTGGTGCGCGACGCGTTGATCATAATTTATTTGTTAACAGCCGTTGGGATGGTGGAAAACAACCCGCGTTGAATCCCGGTTCCGAGTGCGCGAGAGTGTCCAAACTTTTACATTCCTGATCGAAGAGCAGTCCGGCTAACGGAGATCGAACGGATTTGGATCCGGTTCTGCAGTGGCTACATGAAGGTTTATACGATGAGCGATTAGATTAGCGCAGGGGATCGCTCGCTACCTTTTGAGGTGTGTTTTACTTCATTGAATGTAGATAAGCGACGGTTGGGTTGTCAACATGCAGCGAACATGTGCCCATTTATCATTTTTAAATGGAAAAACTTCTCCTGGCAGCTATTCTACAACTCACTTTAAGAGGGCTTTCAAAGAAGCTTCAGCATATGATTTCCATTCAGCAAATTAATGAATCCTGAATATCTGATTTTCCCACCATGTCCAGCTCACTCGAAAACGCAAATTTATTCAAAAAGAGATGATCCATATTAATTTGGATTAGATTAATTGATATAGCTTCGTAAATAAGAAATAACCCAAGCAGCTACCTCAACTGCTCAATGCATAAATTATCTTCGTCGAGCTCATCGCGCCGTCATCAGTCGGGTGAAAATATCGATTAACCTTGGCTTCTGCGCCAACGCACCAGCCCCCGGAATCGAGTTCGCGAAACGATTCCGCGGGTCAAGCCCGCAGACCACCCGGGAAGCCAGAAACGGCCCCGCCCGTCGATATCGGCCGCACAATCGCAACGTTTACTCAGCGTAAAATCCCGTTTTTCATCGCGCAACCCGCGGGAGGATACGGGAACATTTGGGCCTGGGGGTTTCGAGGCACTGGCATCCGGCGTTTCCGGTCGGTGATGAGATTTTTTGTTCACCAGCCGCCACCAGCCTGGTTTGGTTTAGATTTTCCACCGCGTGGGTCCATGTGGTACATTTAACACCCCGCTCCGGTGATTGATGTTCCCGTTCCGGGTGATTGTTTCGCCCAAAACGCGGTTTTTAATGAACTATTTTGCCGGTATGCTTCATCGTCCTGAATCGTCGTTCAGCGTTGGGGAGCATCTCGCGTGAGTGTTAATTTATGGGATGCAATTTGGTAGCTGGGATGATCAGCAATGCGAGTTAGATTTGAGCAACAGTTTGCTCAAAGCTTCCGAAAGATACTTTCAGAAATGTTCGCTGGTAATTTATTCGCAAATAATATCAAAACGATTCTGTTTGATCTATCTACCATACATTCACTTAAAACTAGCACATCTCGGTTTTTTGATTGAGAAAATTCGAAAAATAGGTTATTAGATATGCCAAAATTTGTTGAAAATAGGAACGGATTTTTATGAATAATTTTTCTTTCAACAAAGAAACTATTCTAATGTAAAATACCATTATTCATTGTTTAGACTCAAGAGTGATTTTAAATCACGTAGAAAATGGATGCTTATCAGCATTGAACAAATCGCAATAAATGACTTGCGAAATGTAAAATTCTCCTACTACATATAGCAAGTGCCACTTACCGCGATCCTAGCCCACACTCACAGAAAGAAGCGCATTAAAAATCCTTTCCGCTCCGTATGACCTTCAGCCCGAATAGAGCCCTCCCGGAGGCCTATGAACTTCAAAATCCCCCATAAACCGCTTTAAAACTCCCTCAAAATGTGAAACTGATCAAATCCCTCTCGCGCAATTGTGTGCACATTCGACAACGCACGCCGGATTACCTCGGCTCCGAATAGTCGAGATCGTCGATAAAAGTTTGTTGACCATCAGAACAACCAGCCCCTGGTCGCTTATTTTCACGCGGTCCACATAAATCATTTCCGAGTTCAGGGTTCCATGGTGCAGCCAACCGCAGGCAGGCAGACTCCGGGGCTGGGAGTTTCGAAAAAGGGCGCAAAACTAAAACCCACCCGACCTGACGCTAGCTTCAAATGCAAATCAAATGCCGCTATTGTCGTATGCAGCAGGTGGGCTTAGAATTTTTGGTGCCACAACCGCGACGTTTTGTCACCAGCGTGTGTGTGTGTGAATGATCCCCACGTTGTGGTGACCTTCGCACCTGACTGCCCAGAAACAGACCACGACCGCCAGCCAAATGGATGCGACTCGGAATGGATGTGATCTCGAAATTACCACCAGAAAAGGTGACCCAGCGTGAAGGTGGACGCTGAAATGTAGCCAGCTCACCTCCCATTCGGTCGCGCAATTGATAGTGATCAATGCGTGAATCTAAACCGGGGGTGGGACAGTAGAGTGGCACGAAAAAAAAATGGCACCAACCATTCAATTGGCGGTCGGTGGCACATCCGTTCCAGCCAGGAGGTCTACGGTTGACCATCAGCACGCTCGTGGTGGCAGTTTCAATGCGCCGCCAAAAGTACCTGAATTTAGTCGCGGTGATCTTGCTCCACATTCGAAACACCAGCCCGACTCGAAGGCCTACAGTTTTAGCCCTTTTTTCCACCTAGAGCACTGATTTCCATCTCCCGAAGGGTCCAACAGAGGGGTGGATCGATGAAACCGAACTGCCCCGTTTCGAAATGCCATCGCGCGGCCTCGGATGCATTGGAGATCGAGTAAGTTATCAAGCTGTCAGGATCTGCGATCGCGGCCAACCAACAGTTGCAGCCGCATTGCATCCGCCCTCAGATCAATGACATGAAACCAGCCGTACATTCGTACCTGTTCAGTTAGAGGAGGGCTTGAAAACAGCCCGAGTTGCGATTACGGCACTCGGACGCTCACAAATGATTACCATCGGTGCATCGGTGACGGTGAACAGATTTATAGCCCGTGGCCGCAAACGACGGGACCAGAGCTCCCGATAGGGGAGAAGATCAAGCCCGAAACACAAACAAAGTAAAATCAAAGGAAAGTAGAAATCTCTTTTTCTCCACCAACCCACACGCTGGTTCGATTGATCCCTGCGCAATCGCAACGTGCAACGCGAATGCTAATTAAATTCCTCGCTGCCCGTTCGAGGCGTGTTGGGGAAACCGTGCTGATACAACGATGTTGCTTGCTCCTAGCACGCGTCCCGGTGAGCGCAGAACATGCAGAATTCAACCCTTAGGGGGCGCCTCTAGGGTCACCAGCAAACGGGATGCGTGAGCAGGTTTTGATTCGTAAACGCTAGCGCGAGAGCCCGTTAGCCTGCCAAGAACTAGGCGAATGCACTGCTTTTCCGACAGGCACACGTTGAACCTCCCCGATTTGTTTTAATACCCGGCCGCATCTTTTCCGGGCCTCCCGGTTAAAGATTCTGATCTCGAATGTTCGGAGAACGGGTGACCCATCTCGGACCAGCCTTGCGATAACTCATCATGTAATGATGTTTGTTTTATCTTTCCACGACTGGGTCTTGTGACACTGCAACGGAGCTGTAACGTGGAGAAGAGAAGACAGTTTGGCACGACTTGCTTACTTTTGAATGATGTTTGCATTGGATTGGTTTGGACTGACCGATCCTCCGGTCCTAGATATGGTGGAGATGTATATCTAAAAGATTGCTTCATACGACTTGTAACACTCCATCCGCTGGTTCGACATTGAATTTCATCGAGCGTTGATTAGAATATGTTAACATTAAATAAGTAATCAAAATTGAATGAACCGATTTACCCGAGTGACTGAAAACTGGGCAAGAAAATAGACACGATTAAAGTTAAGCATACAATAGGTGCGACTCTAAAACGACTCCAGCTATGTTATAATCAGCATTAAACATTCATAACGCAACTTGCAGATTTGTATGCTAGCGAGTTTAGACACCATCAAAATTGTAGCGAACAATCGTGAGCTTGTCACGAATTTAATAATTAGCTGTAGGCATTATTTTACATCTGAAAACGTTGCACCACATTGTGCATTTCAGGCTTCCAGGATGGCCCTAACCATCCTATTGCTAGGCGGCACGCTTTGGAAATCAAATTAAAATATTAATTACACAAAAATGATGCGCCCCTACGTTTGGATGCGTAATTTGCATGTGGCTTATTTAAATCGATGTTGCGTGGCTTTTGCACCATTTATGACATTGCTCAAAATGCGATGTAACGCGAAATTGGCAGCATTTGTTCGGTGCTGTGGCCTTCTCCGCCGATTCGTCATATTGGAAAATTCAAATAAAAACTCTGTCGCCAAGCCGTGCAGGGTTTTTGTTCATCGCGGGTGGACTTTTCTCGTCGGGTTGAAATGGGAAGGAAAAAGTGCTCGCTTATTCGTACCTACACGTTCACGTACGTACCATTCTACAAACGGTACCATCCACGAGTTTTCCACGCCATCTCTCTCGCACACAACGCTTTCCGGATGCGCACAACAAAAGAACTTCCGCTTTTCTGTCCAAGCGCGCACCACCCGGCCACCCTCACTCCAACCCCTGGACTCGAATGAAACTCACATTTCCATTTCATCACCTCCACATCTGGCTGCGCGGACCTTTTCGCAGGTGGCATGGAGTCATACGGGGACATGGCTAGTTCGGGTCAGCGAAGCGTTCAACCCGGCGCGATAGATCACAATTGATCATACTCATCTCGCGCCACACATACACGTACGATCGCGAATGCCACCCTATGGAAAATTGACCACCAGCGGTGGGTGGCAGGCGACAAAAAGGCAAGCAGTGCGTCACCATCCGCAGCATAAAGCTACCATGTTTTTTTTTGTACCTCGCTACTCTCTATCGTGCTCTTTCACTCGCTCTCTCCCCCGCCTTTATCGCGCGGGGTCAGAAGTTAATTAGCTTTCGGGAGGTTGGGAAAATGGGGACATTATAGGCAGAATATTCTGCAACGCGATATTCAGTAGTTTACGAGATCTCGCCGCGAGCGGTTACTTCGCACCGGAATCTGGATGAGAGCGGATTCCCGCGGTTTTGTGATCGATCAGTGCTGCAGCTTTGTTGCTTGATCATTTGCATAGCCATTATATCGACAAGTGCCAGCGTACCCACTGCCAGTAACGTGTCTGCAACGTATGTGCTCTAGTTCTGGCTGGAATTGTTCGTGGCGTTCAACACTCCCGATGCATGATGATTTTATTGACTGCGTAGGGAATTGTGGGACGAGAATATCTACAGTCTGTAGCTGTGTATTGTGAGTGAAATTGTGAAACTTTTACCAATCGCCAATATTCCAGATAACATAGTTGTGTGAAGTGCTTAGTGACTTTCGCTATAAATCTGTGGCACCAGTAGTGGCGTGTACATCATTTAACGGGTGAGATATATGTGTAATATTAAATTCATCTATACTAAGAACTAAAATTGTCTGCATGAGTTTGAAATGGCTAAACGGTTCAATCAAAAAGATGTAGCAATTTTTGTAACTTTTTTTACAAAGCAAAATTTTTGGTACTGATCTGAAACTAAATCAATTAACATAAATTAAAGTTAAATGGTTAAGTTTGAATATGCTTCACCGAATTTTAAATGAACAAAAATTCAAAAAAGATGCATAGCTTTACATACCCTTTTGAAAGCTTTCAATTATTACTTACAATAAAAAAACCAACGGAACATTACATTTTCAAAATTCCTATTTATCGCAACGAATAATTACTAATTAAGTCTCGATCATGCCATTCATTTAAAGCTCCTCTATTTTCAATAGAATGTCTGTTCAACAATGCCATAAAACAACTGCTCATGTCGTTTTAATAGCGCTGTTGAAACTTTCCATTCTGATTGCGTAGTCAAGCGCAGACAAACGCATCAAACACGTGTCAATTTTTTCCCTAACTTCCTCTAAAGAAGGGTCATTAGGCATAAGTGGCCAAAAGCACACCTCGCTACCAATTTTGTCACACTTTCAAATTACCTCGTCGATCGGTGGTCGAACCACCACAAAACACAACGTTCTGGGGTTCGCGCATGGGGGAATAAAATAGAAACCACACACGCGCCGTAACCGCGACAGGGTGTTAGGCCAAACCCATGGTACCCATCCGAACGGCACGGACGGCCATTTAACGCGGAAAACCTCCGGGAAATCGTCACACTCGAACTGGCCCGACGCTCGGGAGTGCTTTTGACCTCAATCGGTAGAAAATTGCCATCAGACCTTCGGGCTGTGGGTTCTCCTTCGGTTAAATCACGTCCCATGCTGATAACGAACGTGCTGGGGAAGCGAGAAGCCACCTGATGGCCACTGATACGTGGTTGGGTGTGAGAGCGAGAACGAGAACGAAAGCGAGCCACACGAACGTGCCCGGATGGACCAATTTCGAGTGATCACGCTCGAGTTAACCAGCCGGCAAAATTCTACCCAAAGCCCGTGTCCAACCACTTTTCGGGCCTTCGAAAGGGCTCGAACCTCGACCACAGCGAGCGAGAGCAATAATTACATTCCATTCGTGCCCTCGCGATCGCGCCCGCAATCCGAGGTCTGCTGCGCATTCTAGATTGTGTTCTCCTCTGCTTTTGGTCCTCCTCTTTTTTTTTTTTACAAAAATCATAAACCGTAACAAATCAACTGTTCCGATCAGCAGCGGAAGTTGGTTCCGGTTTTTCTGTTTTTTCCACCCCCTCACACTACGTGTGCATCTCTCGCTCTTTTTGTGTGTGCTCTTAACTATACTCTCACATACCATTCTTCGTAACGCACGCACCGACCGCAACCATTCAATGTGCGAGTCACTAGCCCAGGGCCATCAGTGTGCCGTTCCCCGGGTGCACTCTTCCCCCCCCCCCCCCCCTCTCCCAAAGCTCCCTTAATGATCCCTTTTGGTCGCCCGAGTGGCTTTTAGTGAGGGAGCTGCGGTAGAGCTGTACGAATAGAACTCTTCTAAGCGCACCCAAACGTTTGTGTGGCTGTGAAAAATTTCTCTCTTCGCACGCAAAATGTTTTGTTTGTCGTTGATTTTGTTGTGCAGAGCTTTTTTTTCCTCGTCACTCATACAAGCGTGGCAAAATTCACCTACGTAAATGAATTGGCTTTCCCATTTGGAACGAGGCGATCACTAATTTCGCACAAAATGGAGGTCATTGTACGGCAAACGATTAACCTAACCAAACATACATCAAGCCTTTGTTTGGAATGTTTGAGTAGGAATACAAAAACTGGGAAGGGGTTTTTATACGTTAGAAAATTAATAGCACGCAGATCGTGAAAAATAATTACTTATAGGTGATCTTCGAAAACCCCTGAAAATAGGCTATTTGCATGACACGACACGTGTTAATGTTTTTAAGGACGAAAAAGAAAATTCGAATAAAATTTATTCAAATATTTAAAATATAAATTTATGCGTGCTAATAAATGATCTAAGAAACCTCTAAGAAGTATATTTGTTCTACTGCTTCCAGATTGCTGAAAATAATGAAGTGGTGACATGCACGAAAGGTGCAAGAGATATTTTCTATTTAGGCCCACACCATCCAGAGACACCTAATAGATCTTTCTCCTCATTTGAACTCTCGATCTCGCTGTCCTTTTCCGGGCTTTATTCTATCTTTTCTTAAACCTCGGACGCTCATAATCACCATCCTACGCCTATTCGAGGACGCCGGTGTCGTTGGCAGCGCATGCTGCACGAGTTCGCTATGCGCAAAAAGCAAAAGCTCCTGCCGGGGCTCTCCGATCTTACCTTAGTGGTGCTTCTGGCCCGGTTCGCCCTGGTGTTTGGCCAGACGACGTGCAACAACGGGCAGGGTCGTGTGCTGTACGAGCGCCTCCCAAACCAACAGCTACAGGGCTTTGACGATGACGTCGTGCGTGATTCGGCTCCGCCGTTTCGGGTACTGGAAAAGTGCCAGGACCTGTGTCTACGGGACCGCACCGCATCGAACAACCTTGGAAGGGCTTGTACGAGCTTCGACTTCCAGCCCGGCAGCCGGATCGCGTCCTTCAGTGGCAGCGTCGAGTACGAGGAGTCCACGTGTTACTTGACGCGGGAACAGGCAGCTCCTGAGGGCATCGGAAATCTGATGCTCGTACCAAACAGTGTGCACTTCACGGAGGTTTGCGTCACCTGTAAGTAGAGTGGTTCTGATGCATCCATTGAATCCCGGGCAGTTTGTGAGTATTTAACACTCGTTTTTGCACCCTGCAGCCAGTAGACCTGATCGAGAATGTCCCAGTCGGCGGTACGTGTTTGAGCGGCATCCGCGAAAGAAGCTAAAGCTCCCGGTGTCTGACATCAAGGAAGTGACGGCTGCCAACCGTTCCGACTGCGAGGACAAATGCCTCAACGAGTTTTCCTTTGTATGTCGATCGGCCAACTACGACTCGACATTGCGCAGCTGCGCAATGAGCAGATTCACGCGCCGCACTCACCCGGAACTGCTTGAGGACGATCCGAACTCGGACTATCTAGAGAACACCTGCCTGAACGCGGAACGTCGTTGCGACGGGTTGATCGTTTACGTGAAGGAAGAGAACAAGCGTCTCGGTGGTCCGTTCGAGGTAGAGATCTTTAATAATATGACACTCGAGGAGTGCCAGTCGCTCTGCCTGCGAGCTGAAAAGTACTTCTGCCGGTCGATCGAGTTCGACGACCAAACGAAACAGTGCATCCTGTCGGAGGAGGACTCAGTCTCGCAGAAGGACGATCTAAGCATCAGCTCGAGCCCGACGCATCACTTCTACGATCTCGTCTGTCTGGACAACCGTAAGTACACCCAGCCCAGTGGGGATGGGTAAACCTTTTGCTTTGTGCTTCGCTTGCCTTAAACCGGGGACGCCACGTAGTTCCCTGAGGTACGGCTGTCCGGTGTTTTGCAGCTCATTGGATTCTCCCAACAGCAAAGGGTCAGCTTTGCGTTAGCGTGTCGGAAAAGTCTTGTCAGTACGAGTACGAGTTTGCAGCGGGATCGAAAAACAAACCAATCCGCACGCAATGAACCCGCGCATTTCGCATTATGTTAACCAGTCAGCAAAAGCTTCCCATGGCACGCTTGCAACGGTGGAATTCTACTCGAATTCGGCCCCCCTGCTTTTCCCAGTAGATCTAGTACGTCTTGCTCGACGCTCCCGTACGCCTCCCCAATTTTCCTATATCTATATCTTCCAAGCGAGCTTGAACTTTGAGTTCGAGCGTTCATTTATTCGGTTGGTGATCGTACATACTGATCGCATTCTTCCACCCTGCTGGTGGCTGCTGAGACGGCTTTTCCAATGGTCCGTTCGGGACACCGTTTGCTGAGCGTAGCCTGTCAGCGATTTCCTTCCCACGTCTGGAAACGGCGCCTACTTCGAGATTTCTTTCCGAAAAAACAAAATTTCCGCACATCTCTCAGACCATATTTCGCAAAGTTACCTAACCTCTTACTGTGCGTTCCTGACACTACGCGCATTCATTTTAACCGGTTGAGCCCATGTCTAACATCACTGACCCTTCAAGATGAGCGAGAAATAGAAAGATAATTAAAAGGACTGCTGCCCGATACTGAGGGGGAATCCAATGGGCTTCAAAACGTACGGTAATGGAAAACGTGCATGACAAAGCTGTCGTTCGTCGCGAAATTATGTCTCCCGAAAAATTGCAAAAAAAAAAACAAAAAGAAAAACCCTCACACCCCATTTTCCGATCCCAGAGCGCGGCTCCGAATACCCGGACAACTCCGTCACGTCTCACCTGTTCGCGAGCGGCCGCCGGCCCGATACCGCCTTCCAGCGCTATCGCAACTCGCGGTTGGGCGGCGAATTTCACTCGGAAATCACTGGCAGGTCGCTTAGCGAGTGTCTCGACGAATGCCTCCGGCAGACGAGCTTTCAATGCCGGTCCGCTGTTTATAGCGATCGGTTCCGGACCTGCCGTCTCAGCCGCTACAACCAGCGGGACGGAATGCGCATCATCTATGATGCCGATTACGATTACTATGAGAATTTGATGCGTGAGTATCTGCCGCTCGTTTTCTGATTGATTCCAACCCTCCCAGGGGCGCCCTTGTCGCCCTTTCCCAAACGCTTTGTACTCACCTTGCTCACCCCATCGGTTCCTAACCCTCTTCGCTTTTGCAAATGCCGTTTCTCATTGAAATCTTTCAAAGCGCACCTAGTCGGGGGCGATACGGACACCACGAATGGACGACCGGATCCAACCGACTGGCGACCACCGTACGGTGGAGGTAAGCAAACCGTCGATCGATTAGGGGCGGGATTTTTGTTTATTGACTTCTGCCCTTATGCCCTTCCACTGTAGATCGCGATCGAGATCGTGTGCCGGATGATAGGATGCCTCCGGGCCGGTATCCGCCAGGTGAGCGGTACCCGATGGGACAGCGACCGGATTATGGCGGTAAGACACGCAGACGTACTTTCTCACGTAGCCCGCATTCGTTGCACCTTGTCAATAATTCCCCGGCAAAGGAAACACCTTTGGGTCCTTTATTCTTTCACTCTATGGTACTCAGGGGTTGGGGATGGGACTAGGGAGTGGAGATATGATCGGGCCTGAGTGCTAGAACGATATCAAATCAGTATTAAATTTAAATTCCATCTTTTTCTCGCACTTTTGAGCTGTTTGAATCGAAGGCTTGAAATATTTCATCAACGACGATCGCCAAGGGCCATGAAACATTTCAACAATACAGCCAAAATTGGTCAAAAAATAAAAAATTTAAACTCAAACAAAAGTTTGCAAAAACGAAATAGCAGTATAATGCCCCTCGTTCACTGCTCAAGTTGTCAGATCTCTCCAAACCCTCGCTCACCACTAAAGGCACTATGAACCGTGCTGAAAAACCTACGGCCCTAAGCACACTTCCACACTTCCCATTCTTCCAGGTGAACCGTTCCCCGGGGGCTATCCACCGACGGATCGCTATCCCGGCTCCACAGACCGCTACCCAGGTGGTCCCGGCACCGACCGTTATCCTTCTGGAGGTGGAGATTACGACGGTCGCTATCCGCCCGTCTACGACAATCGTTTCCCCGGCGATCGGTACGGTCCAACTGATCGCTATCCTGATCGCGATCCTGATCCTATGTACCCGATGGGTCACGGAGGTCCGATGCGCTACCCCCCACCACTACCTCCTCCCGATTCCCGCTATCCTTCCGACTCACGTTACCCTCCACCGATGCCCGATTCACGTTATCCTCCTTCCATGCCTGATTCGCGCTACCCAATGGATCGCTATCCGCCTCCACCGGATTCGCGTTATCCTGCCGACTCTCGGTATCCTCCCGACGCACGTTATCCTCCCGATTCGCGTTATCCTTCCTCGCAACCGGACGGAGGCCGATATCCAGCAGGACCTGCACCGGATTCGCGCTATCCTGCTCATTCCGCGCAGCGTCCGGACTCCCGATACCCGATGATGGGTCCACCGGCCACACGTTATCCGCCACCGCAGTACATGCCACATATGTACGGTTCCGCCATATACCCGGTGTCACCGTCAAGGGCTCCACCGAACCGTGGGTACCCTCCGGATCCCTATCCGGCACCTGTACGCCCCATCGACAGCAATCGCTATCCATCGCCGGAAACGCGCTATCCTCTCGAGCCTGTCGGTGCTCAGGGTCGCTATCCACCACCGAGTTCACCGAATGTGTCACCGTTCCACAAGTACATGACCGGTCCTGGCCGGCCATCGGGTAAATATATGAGCACTTGACAGTTCCATGTTCCTCGTGCGCACCCTGTCGATAACAAAGTCATGAAACCGTTCGCCACGAAACGCACCGATCATGCAGCACGAAGGGACTTTTATCGCTAATGTCTCGCTTCCTGGTTCTAGGGTACGATCCGTACATGGTGTACGAACCACAGCGCGGTTACGGCGATGATCGTTACGCCGGATACTACCCCAGTGGCGGTGGAGGTCGAGGTCCTCCTGGACCAATGCCGGCTTTCCCAGATCGTGATCGAGGCTACCGAAGACCTCCGATGGGAATGGCACCAGATGGTGGTGGCTACCCGTTTGAGATCCCATACGGTCCCTCAGGAACGGGTTACGATAATACGCTCGGTGGAGGAGACGGCTTCGGTGGCTACGGACCCCAGCGACCGTATGAGACGCGTTGCGACAACGCGGACGTCTTCAAGCAGGTCGCAGCGAAGCGTAAAATGCGCAAGCAGTACATCAGGCGTGTCATCAACGCACCTTCGTTAGGCATCTGCCAGCAGGAGTGTGCCGGTGCGCGAGACTTCATGTGCCGGAGCTTCAACTATCGCGACAGCGCACCGTACGAAACTGAGGGCAATTGTGAGCTAAGCGATCGGGACTCGCGTGATCTCGAGGTTCCGAGTACGCAGATGTTCGAGAGTGACACGGCTGACTACTACGAGCGGACGCCTGGACGTGGAGGCCCACACGAAGAGTGTTTGGATGGTAAGAAAGTAACCATTTGGTACTAGCGAGGCTGGCAATAAAGGCAGGAATTGAACTTGTGCAATCACTCATGTGTGTTCGTTGCGTTTCGTTTTCGTGCAGTTGGGCAGGTCTGTAACGAGGACGGCATGGAGTTCACGCTGCGAACGCCGGAAGGGTTCGTAGGAAGGATCTACGCGTACGGGTTCTACGATCGGTGCTTCTTCCGTGGCAACGGCGGCACGGTGAACGTGTTGAGGATCAGTGGCCCTCAGGGTTACCCCGAGTGTGGCACGCAACGGGTAGGATCCTTTGGAAAAAAAAGGCTATGATCGATGGCACCTCAAATGTCCCGAGAGTAATCGAAAGTTTCCACTTTTCTGCGTTCGTTTTAGTACGGTGATACGATGACAAACATCATAGTGGTGCAGTTCTCGGACAATGTGCAAACGGGCCGTGACAAGCGCTTCAACCTGACGTGCATGTTCCGAGGTCCTGGAGAAGCCGTTGTCACTTCCGGTTACATTGGAGCAGGGTAAGCGATTCAAGTGTTTCGTTTAGCAGGCATGTAGTTTGAAATGAGAACAGCCAGTTGTAGAAGTGCATGTGCATGCCAAGGACCTTCGGATCTGTGTCTCCTGCATGAAATTCGAACGTTACTAGCCCTAAACTAGTTACTAACAGGGTGTTTGTGTGTCGTGGGTTGAGAAACCTTTGCTACGATCATGTTGCGTCCCGTGGCCTACCTAACATGAATCGCAGACAAAGGACGCATGTTCCATGGTTCTTAAGCACAGTGTCTCGCACATTCACAGATCCGGCAGTCCCATTCCGATCGAGTATTTGCCGGCAGAGAACTCGATGAGTAACAAGGTGCGACTCATGATCCTGTACCAGGGACGACCGACTACGACGATCGCCGTTGGGGATCCATTGACGTTCCGGTTGGAATCGCAGGATGGTTACAGTCATGCGACGGACATATTCGCGACCAATGTGGTCGCTCGCGATCCTTACTCCGGTCGAAGCGTACAGCTGATCGATAATTATGGGTGAGTTGTGCTCGCAAAAGAGCCATCTGAATCCTTTTTCTGATGCTAATCCTTTCTTTACTCGTTTTAGTTGTCCTGTGGATAACTTGGTGTTCCCGGAGCTGGGAAGATCTCGCGATAACGACGCTTTGGAGGCTCGCTTCAACGCGTTCAAGATACCTGAATCTAACTTCTTGGTGTTTGAAGCCACTGTGAGGACGTGTCGCGGTGGATGTCAACCTGTAAGAGTCTCCTTTGCAGAGCGTAATAGATTTAAGATTAATTGGAATCTTTTTTTTCATTCCCCCAGGCTTATTGCCCAGGACCAAGTGGTCGTTCGGAGCCATCATTTGGACGTCGCAAACGATCGATCGAGAACAGCACCGAAATTCTCGGTACCGCTGAGCCACTGGTCGGTGGAAACCAGGACACTCAGGAAGAGGACGAAGAGGTCTCCATCGTCAATGGGACGATGGTGAACGAAAACACGACCAGCGTGAAGGATAAAGACGCTTCCGCTACGACCACCGCCGAAGGAGAGGCCACCAGCAGCAGCGAAATGCCTGAGCAAGTGCGCGAGATGATTGAGGTATTGGGCAGGACACGAATGATGACGCGACACGTGAACGGTTTGCACAGTAATTCAAAGTCTCGTTCCTACCGTCCGCTGCAGGTGTTCCAATCGCGTGAGGAAATGCAACAGGATACGGTCGCCCGCAAGATGGTGGCTCCGATTGAGTCCGTCTGTCTGACGCACGCCGAGTACTACGGGTTGATCAGTGCGGTCATTCTACTGATCATCCTGCTGATCAGCATCACCTTTGCCGCTGGGATCGTGTATCGCAGCTACTGGAAGGTGTTCGTGAAGAACCGCACACTCGATCGCGGTTCACCGGTCAACTCGTTCAGCCCATCCGCTCTTCACAACGCCTCTGGCAGCCAGTTTGAAGCATCCGGTCGAACAACGCACTCTAGTGCCAGTCGGGGAGGACCTCATGTCCGCTCGCCAGGAGTGTCGCTTTTCGGAAGTGGCCTACAGAAGACATTCGCCACTGGGTAGGTGATGATGGACATCGATCGATCGAGCTCATGGCATTATTAATCGCATCTCTATCGCTTGCAGCAACCTGTCGCGCATGTGCCAGATACCGGTAATGAACCCGCTGTCCCGAAATGGTGCCAGCAAGAGCGAATTCGATGACCCCAGCGAGCCAATCTACACCGACCCGTCACTGTTTGAACGATCCAGGTATGGATCACATCAACTACCTCATCTGCTCACTTGCCATCCAATGTTTCGACTCAATGCACTTCATTCACACATCTCCCAGCTACTATCCTTCCTATCTGACGCGTTCTTTCTCTCTTTCGGCCTTTCTTGCAATTACAGAATATAAAACCCGTCCCTTTGAACCCCATTTCAGATCACTGCGCAGCATAGCCGTTGATCAGACGGAGGATGGTAATAACGTCTGAAATGGAACCGAATGGAACATCATCCGCTCATAGCCTGTCGACTAGCGTCCAACAGCAACGTCTGGCAGGCTGTGGTGGAAAAATAGCATAGAAGGATAGGAATTTTGTAGCACGCACCCCTAAAACCGAACAATGTGCGCATTTTTTAGCTTTTTTAGATACCGAACGCATGACGAGTTGTTTGCTTCAACACACGAAGGATTTGTGACTCATAGCCTCGGCGCATATATTTATTTGTTAGGTATACCGAAGCATGGCTCATACAGCACACATCCAAGTAGACTGGAAAATCAAATAAATTGTACCTTCCCCATCAGCTCGCCGTTTACGGGAGAAACAAGCCGACCTTTTCCAACAACCTTCTGGACTGCAAACGGCAGTTGGTGTACACACTTTCTTCGGTTTGCATGCATCGAGAACGGTACAGAACACGAAACAGCTTAACCAAACTGTAGCTCATAGCGTTAGGTACTGTGATTGAAGTAACATACCCAACATGTCTCAACCTAACATACAATTGAAGCGACGTCATCACATCGTTGCCCTGGTAACAGGAATTAGGTTTTATAAGTTAGAAGGCTGCAGCTAAGGCCTAATAGAGAAGCTCGCACTGCAAGCATAGAATGGCGCTGGAGCAGTAGTAGTAACATTAAGCATTCTATACGTATATAAATATTTCTTAAATCATGTATTCTCTAATATTTCCACTGGAGGGATACCGTATACAGGATGGGCGCATGCTTGCTCCATCACGCTTGGGTGTCCGGTGTATGATAGGGAGGGACTAAGGAACGCGCGCGATACTTGCTGTTCTATTTATTCGATTAATGAAACATTACTTATTCTCTTGTAGCTTTAGGCAGTTGTAACGCGGCAGCGCAAACGCGCCCGCCAGGAGCTAACCCATCTACTTAGCACCCTGTCTCTAACAGCTAGGCTTTTTATGAAGAAAATTTTAATAAATAAGCAAATCAGATTGCTCGCCTTGGCTTTATTTAATGCACATTCCAAAGAGAACGAGTTACTCCCCCGAAGGTCACAAATGATCGCAGATTGAGTGATTTAGCGATTGGCATCACGATTCGCGTTTGCTGAACGTGCATCGGAAAAACATCGTCTGCCCAGGGAAACGTGCTCCAGGGCGTTACAAAATCGTACAAAATTTTCCAGTTTTCGGAAAATCCATCCATCCAGCCAAGCACGGCACGATGTCGGTAAAACAAAAACAAACCCCAACGACGGTTTGTGCAGTTAACTCACAACATATCCGCACACCGATGACCCGGTGCATAGTTTTCGGAAAAGCTCATCCACGACCATCCGGCAGTTGTGTACGAGCGGTCGCAAATTGTGGTGTGGTTTTATTTTTACAGTGCTCTTGGATAGCCAGGCGTCGTAGTCGTAGATAAACTGAAACCGTTTTGTGCCATTATGTTGCTCGATTTGGGCTGCTTGTGCATTGTTATCCTGTTGGTAGGAACAGGAATTGCACAAGAAACGGCTAGTGACTCACCCGCAAACGAAACGAAGCTTTGCGAAACGGTAATTAATTTAATTCTTTATTATAACCAACCAATATAATAGCTATGAGTATGATGTTTTTATCTTATGGCTCTTCAAAACGAAGTAACTGAACATTTAATCCTTCCGTTATCCTTACTCCTGAACAGCGTACCTGTTCGAAGCTGGAATACTACGACAAATTGAAACAAAAGTGCCGCGATTTTCCTGGTGGAGGATTTCTTGTCATTATGGACCATGTGAGTAGCTAGAGCCTATGTGAGTAGTTAGTAGTGTTTTTTGTAACACACCCTATCCTTCAGTCCACGAAATGTGCACACGGTGATAGTGGCCTGCACACGTTCAGCAGGCGAGACTTTTACTACGTGTGCCATCCGGAAGGAGTCATGATTGGTCTTTGCCCCGATGATACGGTAAATTAGCTAGCATGACTCTCTCGAGTGTCGAAAGGAAAAACTCAATTGTGTTGTTTTGCAGGTTTTCAGTGATACGGAGAAGCGTTGCATTATGAAATCGATGAATCAATCCAGCACAATTAAGGTTCACGATGAGTCGCAGAATTGTAATATAATCGTCCCCGATTGCAGTGCAGTTGGTAGGCATTACATATGTTTAGAAACGAGCGCTTTTGATGAGTATGCAACCATTTCGCCCGTTTAGGTCTGTTTCCGATTCCTTCTAACTGCTCGTTCTACTTCAAATGCCAAGAGCATAATTACAACTTTCACCAATACGTCTATCAGTGCCCGAGGGGCACATTTTTCCATCCGGACCTTCAGAAATGTTCCTCTTCGAACAAATGCTATGAGGCTCATGTAAGCGAGAGCAAAAAAATACAGTGATCAGAAGAGTTTTGATTACAGAAAAATCTTCCAACTGTTCCAGGAGGACATTTTGCACAACTTTAGCAAAGACTATTTCCCGGAGTGTCACATTTATGGGCAGTTTCGCACGGCAAAGGATTGTACACTTTACTATCGTTGTGTTCCCAACATAGATGGTTCGTTCTATCAGATCCGTTATGAGTAAGTGAAGATTTGAGGCTACGAGTGAAATGGAAAAGATTGACCAACGTTTAGATTGACCATTATTTCTGCTCTAGGTGTCCTTATAAAATGTATTACCATATCGAGAAGGAGAGCTGCGTTCCAGAGCACTACCAATGCTGCGATTACATTCCGTACGAAAGGATCATAGAGGACTATAAGCGGCAGCATGAAGTCACCTGTAGCACGTTGAATCCGCAACCTACGACAGCCATAAGTGCCATCAACACGAAAATTACTTCCAGCTATCCGGCGTACTATGATTCTACTAAGCCCTTAGACATGAACGATGCACAATCACTGGTTAGTGATTTCAGTGTTGAAGTCATATATTCATCCTCTGAAACAACGCCGACATATGTAAAATCAGAGCCGAATTGCTATGACAATGATCTTCTGCATGAAGTTGATGAAAAAAGCAACACCAACGTGTATAATTATGGTGACGTTACGGAAAGTAATATCTACGATGTTAACTACGGTGAAGACGTTGTAACAACGGATCCCGTGCTATATTATTCCAATTCGCCAGAAATGTACTATGCTGAATCATCAACGTTGGAAACAGAGTCAATGGATGATACATATCCTGAAGGAACGGACCCTTCAGCGTACGCGACAGGATACGATATTACGACAGCTCCAACTTATGATACTAGCTCCGAGGTATCGAAGTACAAGTCCAGACCTAAAGGCTACGATGATATTGAATGGGATGAAAGTGCATGGGATGCTCCTGGCCGGAGAACTACTAAAAGCTCTTTAACAACACCTGCGCCGGCTCAAAATTGCTTTGACACAGGTGCACCAGTCGAGGATGCGTACGGCACTCCGAACTATTCAGGATGCCCAGACCATTATTCAATGGAATCTACTGCCGACGAAGGAATTAGTACGCAATACGCGGAACCGTACAAAGAGTTAGAGTGTGATTCACTCACGTATACTACTCGTGCATATGAACCAGACGAGCCTAAAAATATGACTGAATCTCCAGATACGGATATCGTTTCAGGATGTAACTGTGAGCAAGGCAATTCTACAGAATCAGGATATGAAGATGGTGCTTGCCCCTGCCAGTACGGTGCTTTGACGGATACGGAAAGGGAGGTTGCAATAAATTGCACCACAGATAAGGACGGAGAATTCGTGTGCAACGGTCAAAAGTTGAGCCAGCATGGTTACATGGAGCTGCTTGGTTATGTTTTCCGGTTTAACAAATGGCTGGAGCTACCAAATGACCATTCGAACAAACCAAAACTAACGTTGAATTTCCATTTTACAATTGAATATCCGTTCAACTACGAATTCAAAGCCCACGCAATAGAATATAGTACTCGATCAGTTGAACCATTGGAAGATACGGTCGACGGTGCCTATTAGCCTTCTGATTGAATACCATGCTATGCTCAAAATACCTGATAGTTGCGCAATAATTTCATACCCATTTTGTAATCATTTGTAAAATATATGGAAGGGAAATATAAATGTGGAATTAATATAAGTGTTGAGGTAGATTTTTTTCCGGATAAAAGGGGATGCTGCGAGCTGGATTTCAGGATCGTATCGTAAGCACATAGCCACACGAGCCTAGCATAATCTCACAAAGTGGAAGAGACGGAGGATGAGCAGGAAAAGGATCAGGAAATGGAGGAGGATGTGGAAAATGCCTTGAATGAGAAGGAGAAGGAGTAGGTGGTGGTGGAGTAAATAGAAGAAGTGAAGACGATGAAGATATGTAGAGGAATTAAAGAAGAAGAGTGAGTAAAAGGAGCAAGATTTTGATGAACAAGACGCAGCATCTGGAGAAGCAAAAATAAAATAAGATTTGTATGAGCTAATACTAGTTTTATTTTTCATAATTTAAAAATTCGACCCCCAGTTGTCAACCTGAAACAATATATAGCTGTCAGTTGTTTCGTTCACCAACCTGTCAGCATTGTATCATTGCGTTCCGAATGGGATGGTAATGTTGACGTTTCGAGCCGAAAATCAACCTGGTTTTTGGTTATTATCGTTATTAAACAGTTTATTAACCTGCAGAAACAATCCGCAATGGAACAGAAATTAAAGCTGTAAGTGTATTTTGATACGATAAAGCTATCGTTTGTGCTGCAACAGTACTAATTGCACTAATAAACTTGTCTCTTCCTCAGGCTTGTTTGCGGTGATGTTCGCGGTAAGCTGAAGTCGTTTTTCGCGCGCATTGAAAACGTAAACAAAAAGAGCGGCCCGTTCGATTTGGTATTGTGCGTGGGTGATTTTTTTGGCTCAAACTCCGAAATTGACGTCCTGCAAGAGTACAAAAGAAACGTTAAGACCGGTAAGTACCCCAGGTTGTTTTAACTGCTGGCTCTTTTGTAATAATTTGTGTTCTTGTGATTTCTTTGCAGTCGCTGCACCAGTGTACATTCTCGGTCCTACTGCAAAGCAGTTGACACAATACTACGAGGAAACACGGGATGGAGATATTTGTACAAATCTTAGTTACCTCGGGAAGCGTGGCGTTTATACGACAGCCGGTGGACTAAAAATTGCCTACCTTAGTGGTACCGCAAGCTCACAAAATTCTTCCGAAGCTGGCGAATGGACATACACTAAGGCAGATGCCATTGCGGTACGAGATTCCTGCCTAGCAAGTAAGGCAAACATGGGTGATTTCAGGGGTATCGATATCCTTCTTACCTCACAATGGCCTCTTGGCATGCGTGAGAACGTGAAAGACAGCTGCAAGTTAGTTTCGTGGCTGGCCGATGCCATTAAACCACGGTATCATTTCTGTGGGATAAATGACGAATTTTATGAATCGCCACCGTATCGGTAAGTACAGTAAAGCTCTTATGCAATGTTGCATACAATAGTGTTAGTTATATAATTGCGTTCAATATTATTTTGTTAATTATATAATTGCATGCAATATTGTTTTGCTTTGTTTATTATATAATTGCATTCAATATTGTTTTCCATATCGTTTCTCCTTCAGAAATCTTCCAGATAAAAACACTCAAATGGAACTGGCAACCCGCTTCGTAGGTTTAGCCAGTTTTGGGAATCCCGAAAAGAAAAAACACATCTACGCTCTGAGCATAACACCTGTGGAGAAGATGCGAGTGCTGGAGTTGATCCAAAAGACTACCGACGAGATTCAGTCGCCGTATCAAGAACTTTCCTTAAACATTATGGAAAGCGAAGGCAGAAGTGACCGCGAAAAGCCGGATGGCCAGTATTTTTACGACATGAATACGTACGATGACAATCGACGAAACAAACGCCGGAGTAACGAACCACACCAATGTCAAAAGCGACAGAGACCGACATTCGATCAGGAAACCTGTTGGTTTTGCCTTTCAGCGGGTAGCATTGAGAAACATCTCATTATATCGGTCGGTGATCATTTCTATCTAGCGCTCGCGAAAGGACCCATCAGCGAAACGCACATACTGATCCTCTCGATAACGCACATCCAGTGCGCAGCTTTACTTTCCGATGAGCAATGGGCAGAACTGGTGCGGTTCAAGCAAGCCCTGACCCAGTTTTACGCCGATCGCGAACAAAAGGTGTTCTTCTACGAGCGCAACTTCAAAACGGGCCATCTGCAAATAAATGCCATCGGTATCGACGACAACGTGGCATGGAAAATACAGCACGTGCTGGAGGATAAAGGCGAAGAGTACAGCGTTCAGCTTGAAAAGGTACCGAAATTAGGTTCACCAGCTGATCTCCCTGAACGAGGACCTTATTTTGTTGCTGAGCTGCCCGATGGAACGGTCATGCTAACGCGGCAGATGAAAGGCTTTCCGCTACACTTCGGACGAGAGATAATCTGCGCGGACAATTTGCTGAACTGTGAAGAAAAGGCGGACTGGCGGCAGTGTAACTGTTCCAAGGAGGAGGAAGACGAAATGGTAAAAAATTTTAGAGAAAATTTCAAGCCATACGATTTTACAGTATGAACTTTAGTGAAAAATAATGAAATCGTTCAAACAATTGCAGCTAACATATCCTATTCTATTTCTATTTGTTAAAAGAATCATTTACCAATGGTAAATTCGTAGTTAGCTGTAGTTTAAATTAATTCTATAAAAACTACCACAGATAGTGGATTCCGATTTTTTTCAAATGCAAAAGGCCTTTTTTACATCATATAAGCGTCTAACATGACTTCTTATCAACGTCGAACAATTTCTCAAATTGCTTTTGTTCGACGTTTTTCGTTGTCGAATAGCATTTGTTTACTTTAAAGATACGCTCTATTTATTTTTCAAGTTTCGATTTTGTGAAGTTAAAAAAAATCTTACGTTCATATGTATAAATTCAATACGCCATATGTACATTTAAAGCACTCATAGAAATGTAAATTATTTCGTTTGATTGCATATAAATCGGAATGTCAAACGAATTCTGCTTGCGCGTTGGGACAAACGTCAAACTGTCAAGCAAAGTGCTTTGACGTTGCATTGCATCGATAGCGCTGCTCGGAAGAGAACATTTTCGTGTGCGCGCAAGTGGAAACGATATTTCACGCGTGCGTACTATTCCGTTCGTTTGTGCCGTCAGTCCGCAGGCTTTCCGTGGAAAACGGTACGGTTTTCGCTGACGCGCTCCTTGCAGAAAGTGTCACATTTTCCACGGTGGTGAACGCGTGCAGTTTCCGCGTAGTGACAAGCAGGTTCGACAGGTACGGATCCTGCAGGTAGTTTTTACGTGTGAAATGTGCTGGGAATCTGGTGCCGCTGGTGTGAATTGAATAGATACATGAATCATTAGCGTTCTGGTGATGGGAAGGGAAAAAATAGATAATAGATAAAGTGCCAGAATGCTTGCTCTATCGAAGGAGCAGAGGATAAAGGAAGAGCAATTGTGTTTGTGCAAATCTAGCAGCGTGGGAGAGGGAAAGAGAAGGAAAGCGAGAAAGTGGGAGAATGGCTCTATCCTGCGTGTGTGCGTTTTGTACAGTGTGACTCATCTACAGCAATGAATTGTGTTGTTTTAGTTTACTTTTTGTTTTGCATGGCATTCTCTTTTCTGTCCCATGCGGTGTATGTTTTGATTTGCTATTCTCTCGTCGAATGCAGGTATTTGCCTCCTCCGGTGTTCCGTGGCTTCCGCACATCAACGGACCGTGCTGCTTTTGGCCTTAAATGCGTGTATTTTTCGTCTCGATATCCTACCGCAGTGAAGGCTCTCCCGAAGAAAGCCATTTAGTTTGTGCAACCTGACTACTCCTAAACACCACATCCTTGCGAAGTGAAGTGATGAAAAAACAAGAACAAGCCACAAACTTGTTTTATGTGAAAGTGTATTTTTTCACCCGGTGATACCTCCTGTTTCTATTGTGGTGTCATGCAAGTGCGTGAGTTTGTGACCTGCACGAAATGATTGTGTCTCAAAAGCTCCGAGATCTGGTCGACAGGTCCTCTTGGCCGTTTGTTCGACCGAGCCAGTGAAAGCCACCCGAACGTTTATCCCCTTCTATGGTGCACATCTTTTCAGGGTCTCTTTTCCCGTTAGAATGTACGCGAGGCCTATAACCCGCGTTCGAAACCAATCTCGAGCTTTACCTGCAGCAGCAGCCTCACCGTCTTGAGAAGGTGAGCCGGACCAGCAAAACCTGTTCTGCTCACGAGACGCAAGGCACCCGCGGACGTATCGAGCGAAATGCGCCACAGTTGCGAAACCCCAGCTTGCCCCGGGGCCGTGTAGTCTCACCAAACTGCGACTTAAGCACCATTTGTATTCATTGGATTAAAGTAACGCACCGCATACACGCAATAACACGCACGACACCTTCTGTGGGGTGCTCTAATCGTGCTAAAAATGTCTTTATTACCACGTTCACCGAGGGCCAAATCGACCGTCGGGGGGAAAACAAACAAACGAGAATTTTCACCCCCCCCCCCCCCCCCCCTAGTGTAAAAAAAACTCCGACACACAAAACAACACACTATTGTTAAACCTCCCTTGCGGTATGTCGAATTGACTCGTTCGGGCTGCGTTGCGGTGGAGACAACTTTCCACCCAGCAGTAAGCCATGAGGGAGACTCGTGCCAGAGTAAGAGAGCGCACATCCGTCATTTCGCCGTTTGACGTTTTCCGGCCGTGTCAAAATAAGAGATTAAAAGTATGGAATTTAATCCACCTGTGCATCCTGTGCGTGTCCGGTAGCGACTCTCCTCGCATCAATATCCCCATTCCGAGGATTCCGTTTTCCGCAGCAGCGACTTCATCACGACATTCCGCGAAGCTCACCGCTGTGCACCGGTGCGAAGGTGTGCGTGCGCATGAGGTTGCTCCTTCCGCGCTGAAGCGTAGATGTGTGCGAACCTTAGTCCTTCGAAAAGGATGCGTGCGATGACGGTGACGATGACGGTTATGGGGGTGTGTGAGTAACGCTGCTACTCGACGCACTGAGAAACGGTGTTACTTTGATGGCTGGTGTTGTTGTGCGTTGCATTACCGAGGTGCAGACGCAGCAGGAATCTCGTCCCCTGCATCATTCGCGTTCGATTGTGCGTTGGAACGAGGTGGCATCGACAATACAAAGGCAGCGCTCCTTTGATCGCGTCTCGTGTGTGATATTTCTCTAATAAAAATAGCACTTTCTTACGGTTTTCTCCTCTTTTTACAGAAGTTAAAAGCAGTGAGTTTTTTAATCGTGCTGTTGGTGTAATAGAAGTGTGCTAGTTCGCGTTTTGATTCGAAAAAAAATCCCCCTCAAGGCACCTCACAGTGTAAGGAGGTGGCCATTAGTTGCGACTGCCTCAAGGAGGATGGAGTGACGGTGTGTCGTTCCTCACCCGGTAGCATCCTAGTGCACGCGCGTGTGTGTGTGTGAGTGTATGTGTACGTGTCTAACCAATTAAGGGCCACGTCGTGAATAGTGTGCCGCTAAGGACGACTGTCGAACGAGACGAAACGTCGTGCCGTGTTCTTCTCCAGTGTGGTGTTGTTGCGAAACGCTTCCAGAAGAAAAGCTTCTGCTCCGGTGCGTGTGTACGAGTGTGTGGGAGTCGGTGCGCGCGTGTGTGTGTTGTGTGTACGAGAGAGTGCGCGGATTGAACACACAATGGTACCGGCGAAGGGATTCCTGCTGACGCTGCTGGTGCTGGTTGCCAGCAGCAGCTTCCACGGACACCATCAGGTGAAGGGCGAGAAGTACGAGGACGAGGACGATTACTACGATTCGAGAGGTAAGTACATAGGATAAGGAAGATTTTTCTCTGTTTCACCCTAAACAAACACACATACACACATATTCACACGATAAATGGGAACCGCGGTAAGGACTCGCTGGCCATCGTTAATGGATAGTACATGTTTCGTCCCGATGAGCAGAATTTTGCACAAATTGCTTCCAAGCTGCGCGCTTTCATTGCGATTCCCGATCCACGTTGCCGGGATATATAGTCATGGCAACGAAGTGGAGATGATCCTTCTATGACCTCTCTCAGCCCCACACTCACTACATAGCGGCCAGAGATTTGTTGTTTGCGAGGAGCTTAATACCGTAGTATGTTTAAATTTAGCAAATACCTTCCATATTGCGCAATTCCCAAGAGTTTCCCATTCCGAAGGCGAGGGCAAGCCGGATTTAAACAATCGCAATATAATCCTGTACTCCTTCATGATTGTGTGTATGTGTGTTTGTTTTTGGTGGGGAGAGGGGGGGGGGGGAGGACACAAAGAAACTTTTCAAACATTACCCGCTGTTCGTCGATAAAATTAAAACAAAACAAATGACTCCATCGAAATTAAGGAGCAGCATAAACCGCCTCATTAGTATGCCCGCTTGCGGTTATTCAAGCCAGTGATCGGCAACTTTGGATATTCAACGCATCGAATTACTGTTTTTACCAGTTGCATATAGTCATTGAAAGGTGGCAGAAATAAGTAACATATAAACTATAAAAGTGCATACCCTACCAATTTTATTATCATGTTTTTCTATATGAGAAAACATATCCTTATGTGGAACAATTTTTCATATTGATGAGAAACACCGGCCTCGGGGTGCTGTTTCCAATTTTCTACGTACTTTTATCGGTGAAATCAATTTTCAAGAATTTCAAGACGAGCTCCTTTCGAAAATGTTCTCAGATTTCCCAGCAGCACTGCAGTTTGGCGACCACTGGCGATGTTAAGGGTACTTATGGGCCATAAGCTTGCTGCCTGCGGGATTGCTCATTATGTTGTGGAGTTCGGCAAAAATTTGCATGCCCCCACCAAACCACCACACGCCAACCGGATTTTTGATGAGCTTTCGGCAGGGGCGTTCTGGGGATTATTTTTCGGACGCATTAAACCGGCACTCCAATTTAGCGCCGCAACGTGGACGCGACAAGATAACGCGATCGTTATAAAACAAAAAAGCAGCTCTTCTCCGTCTGTAGAATGGTGTTTCAATGGTCGAATGATAGCGGGTGGCTAAAAAAAAGGGAAACAAAAAAAACTCACGCCTTATCAGTGGGGCATCTTTGCCCCGTCGCAGGAGCTGGTTGCACAATATTTTACAGCTCGCCGAGTGTGCGAAAACTGCCGAGAGAATGGTTGGTTGATTTTTATTTCCCTCCCACATTAGGCCCCCCAACTCATGGTGTGGCAGCCGTTTGGATGACAGTTCCTTGACAGCTGGCCAGAGACAGTGGGGAAGCGCAGGAGTGGATCTGATTTTTGTCTGCATCTTTGTTACCTTTCTAGGACGCGCTAGTGGTGGCAGGAGAAAAAAAAAGGAGAACACTCCAAACGGGGGCTCGAATGTGGAAAAACAAATCCAAAACGAGCAAACATACATACTCCATTATAGTGTCACTCACACCGGTGCGGTGACACACTCGACGAGCCGACGTCGTGCTATTTATTCGCAATCTAAATTCAGTCAACCAAATTGAAATTCCACCCGTTCGTGGAGAAAGGCACAGGCCGGTTATCGAAATGTGTGGCGCTGTTAGCAGAAGCCACATAGCGAGAGACGAAGAGAGAGAGAGAAGGTGCGATATCCTTGAACAGATATCCAGGACTTGGTCCGACTATTCCTTCGCTCCTTGTAGCTTTTCTTCTTCGCCCACTTTGAACGCCGCGTTCGTAAAGTCCTCGTTTATGTCACCGTGTGCTTTTGTGCATTAGAAATAAAAGATTCCTTTCTGCTTGACGAAACAAAAGACAACGAGGACGACCAGCAGCGGGACATACCGGCGATGTTATGCTCCACCCCCGGTCCAGGTATGCTGCCTGGCAACGGCAGTCTCGTTCAGCTAGCAGTCAGTTGCTGGTACGTCTGGCGTTTGATGCGGAATAATATTTTCTTGGGCTCCAAATCGCCTTCAGACGTTCAAGACGACTCCCTACCAGAGTCCGAGTGTTTTGCGTGACCAACTCGTTGGTTTCGTGTACACAGGATTAACGATGGCGTGTAAGCCGTGTGCTCGAGCAGATCAGCGTTTCAGCACTGTTGCTAGCTTAATGCTGTAAATAATCAATCACCATGCTCGATAATTATGATATTCCCTCTGCGAGTAGCCTTTACCATCGTGCCGCGAAGGGTTTAACCTTTCGACAGTTACACCATAATACGTCTTATCGCTTGTGCTGGATTAGCGAAAAGCGACCCGACCCAATTTTGCGCCTCGCTAACCGCCACATCCGCCCACGCTGCTGGCGTCAAGAAAGGAAGCGTGTCGCAGGGGGAGGGGGGTCACGTCTCGAACGGGTCACGAAACCAGAAAAGGGCCAGGCGGTCGGCCATTATTAATCCGCTCAAGAAGCATAAATTGCGTCTATGCGAGCTGCGGTACACAACACAATGGCACTAACCGTAAGAAGGTGGATGGGCGCGCGATGTAAGGAAGGGGCGAGCCACCCTTAACAGAGTCAACTCAAACAATGGATCCTTAACTTACGCTTTTGTGTGATATCCCCGAGTCCCCTTTTCCCCGTGGGTAAGAGACTCCGCTGACTTGGTGGATCCCTTTCGATTTCTCGATTGATCGTATTGTGTGCGTGTATGGCAGTCGCGTCGCTTGCATCTCCCCCCCATTGACGATTTCGCCATCGTATGCTAAAAGTTCACTTCAACATCATCCCTGCGAGGGCGAAAGGGACAAAAAGACGGCGCGAAATCGACCGAACCCGGATGATGGCTCCATTCGAGCATGGGTCGCGTTTTCTGATTGCGATTGGTTGGTGGCACCGTGCGAAGAAGCGACCCACACGCCGTTGTTCGACGCAAAATCCTCGAGAGCGCGAGCTTTTGCCTTTGAACGCGTATTTGTTTCATCGACATAAGTGGCAAAGAAGCACAATTGGGTGCCCTCGAAGGCGGCATGGAAGGTGCGATGATGTTTGCGCGGGTTGGTAAATGTGTGCTTTATGGGTTTCCCGCTGCATGTAAAGTGTACACTCAAGCTCACAGCTCCTAAAAGACGAATGCCGCCATCCACTCACGCTCGTGAGTTGCACCAAGCTGCAGCGGCTTAGCTTGGCCACGAATGGACCGCTATTTGCATTCACCTCAGCGACGGCTGTATAAGGTAAGGTGCTACAAAATGCATGCTCGATGGCGGCTGAATCAGCGGAACAGCTTGAATCACACCGGCCCTAGGGGTGCGCTGCGCGATCTTTACGTGATCGGTGGTGGTGGCCAAACCACCTTCAAGGACACACCAAGCCCTCGATCGTGCCAGCTGGTGTACTGGCTGGTTCGCGAACGATAGGATTAGCTCATGTATGGCGTGATCTCATACTATATAATGACCGTTGCTGTCAGACGAATGTGAGTTTGTGTTGTGCGTTTAATTTGCAAACAAACTATAATTCCTGCATAAATTTCCATTCCCCTATGATGGCGTTCGCTCATCGAACATCAGGGGCTGATTGATGGCTCAGGGTGTGGGTTTGAAGATCATTTCGTTTATTTTCGCATTCCTTTCCGCATCGTGGCGGTTCGAAAGTTAATTTAAAATGGTATATGATAGCTATTTCGCATCGAAATGTAATATGAAAATCCCTGTCCAGATGGGCTTAAAAAACGATTCCAGCGTATGGTAATATTTAGAATTGCCGTGCTACGATAGCATCGGGCTGGCTGGAAATGAACCTAAAGAAACCGAAGCGGGATTAAAACCGCTTCTCGACCCTCCGATCTCTTTCGTTCTGTTTCTCCCGCCCTTGTGAAAGCAATAACTTTTCCGCGCTTATCTTAATGCGCTGAGAAAGGGAACAAACAAACAAACAAAAAATACTCGAATGCACACGTCCAACATTCCCTAAGTAGAACCATTTCAATGCAAGTGCATTTCGCACAAGATTGCTTCACTCTAAGCGTTTGGTAGGCAGTAGGTATGGGAGGAAGAAACCTAAAAAAAGCAACAAAAGGCTGAAATAAAAGGATATTGCAGTTCCCCGGACGGACGTGCAATAACAATGGTTACAGGATGTGGAAAGAAAAACTGGCACAAGGACGAAAGGGATGGATATAACACACACACACACAAAAAAACCCAAACAAATCGAGGCAGGATTAAGCCCCCGAAAGCCCGTTCCAACGTGGTTCGAACGTGCGGCTATGCTTCGTTACTTCTTTCCTCGAGTGTGCCACCTTTCTCGACTGGCGGACAAACGGCAGTACGAGGATTTTTTTTGTTTGGTCCTGTTTCACTTCAGCTTGTTTTGCCGCACACACTTATCTTTACGTGCATCGGCAGGCAAAGCGCACCACCTCGCGTGGGAGGGCTGTGCAGCAAAACGGTTCGAAATTATCAAATTGCACGAAACAACACCGGCTGTGGCGTCGCGGAATCTCCCCTGGGCGAGCTCGAAACACCCTAAAACTTAACACCGCCTTATTATGCTTTGTCGGTGCGGTTCTCGACCCTTACCTCCCACTTTGGAGCTTGGATTATGCTGCGTTTTTTTTGCCCCTTGATCATCTTCCCTTCTTTCGGTTTCTCTTTCTCGCACTCGAAATGATTTGCGCTTCGGGAGTCGTATTTCGCATCCTTTCGGGTGGCAAGGTTGGCTCACCGGAGTAAAAGCTTTCGAAGAAATCCACCGAACAAACATCACGCGGGTGTGCCGGAGGATTCTCGGCTCCCTGGAACAGCTGTGGGTCGCCTCCTCCGCCAACAGATGGCTGCTGAATATTCATGGACCTGCGAAAACAAAAAGAAACCTGCGAAAGGGCTGACTCACCCAAACCCCAACCACCGGTACCATCTGGCATCACGGTGGTGGTTCGATTCCTTGCCCGGGTATATTAAGTCTTCAGGGTTTTGCGGTCGGTGTCTCTCTCTCTCTCTCTCTCTCTCTCGTGGTAGAAGGGTAGTTTGGCGCGAAAAATGCAGGACTTGAACCCGTAAAATGAACCAGTGTACTTGCAAATCAGCCCCGTGGTGTGTTGCAGGTTTGCCCTGGGGTTTTTCGGTCAGCTTTCGGTCGGCCTTCAGTTTTCTGCCCCGTCCGCTCCCCGTGTGCTGCCTCGTTAAACTCAGAGTTATTGATTCGATAAAGATGATTTTCGTCGGTTCGCCCTAAGGCTTTTCGCCTAAGATCGAGAAATGAATCTCAATGTGGTTTCGGATGCTGTCTCGATGCGATGCAGCAGCAGCAGCTGGCCGAGATGGAAAGCCGACCCAATTGGTTGCGTGTATTTTGGAGAATCGGGTTTATTTTTTTTGGTCTTTTTTATTTTCTGCAGAAAATCCCCCACTGCGTGGCTCGTCCATTTTCATCATCTTCCGAGAATCCGACGGAACATGGTGCGCCGACCGTAGCTTAACCCAGGCGCGAGCTTAGTTTAAATCACCGGCTTTCCTAGCGAACGCGGTCGGCTCTTTTTGCGGAAGTCCGCAGCTGTTTATGGAAGGTTGACTCGCAGGACCATGAGGGCCGGATGGAATGGTGGTTCGGGCCATGTTTAGGAAGTCGAATCAGTCGCTTCAACCTACACCATTCGAGGGGCATCAAAAGTTTGGTATCGAATCCGGTCGAGCAGCCTGTCATTTCAAATGCTCGTATTATTTTTTAAGCCGTAGGCCATCATGGTGAAGTTGAATTATAGCGGCCAAGCTATGGCGCGGTCTGTGGGATGCAGTTTTTTTTCTCCTACTCACTTAACAAAAGATTTATTTTACGTTCAAACACTCTAAATGAAGAAGTGGCTATAAAACAGCATTTTGGGGGGATGAAGTGTAGATTTCGTAGAAATATCTCATGACGATATTTCTTGATTAAAATGTACACTCATAACCTGTGTGATTATGAGGATTTGTAATATTAAAGTATACCGAGTCAGCCCGGGATAAGGCTCTCAGCGGCTGTTGGGAGGAAATGCCCACAAATTACTATATAAACCGTCCTTATAAACGGCCGTCCTTAAATAAATAGTAATAATAATAATATTAAAGTACACTTTGACAGCAAAAATTGTGGTGCGTCCACCAAATTTGTAACTGGCTTAGGGAACTTCTCAATTCAAATCACATTTGAAGTTATTTTTGGCATTCTAGCTGTTAGTAAACTATGATAGTTTCTGTCAGTCACGGTTCAACGTTGCTTTACGCAACAGCAGCGGTTGCCTAGAAGGATGTGGTCGTTTAATGCAACCATACTATATCGCCAATGCTTCGGAAAGCTTCTTATGTACTCACCAGACCAATCACACCGTCTCGAATGTAGTGGTCTGCCTCGCACCATTGAGATCCGCACGATGGTATCACTTTGCACGCATACGCATCCTTTGAACTAAACCAGCGTTGCCAATCGCAATCAATCTACACAAACCACCTTTCGGGTTGCAGTAACACCACCACCGCACGATGCAATTCCCATCATCGACGTGCAACCATAGGGGGTGGTAATTATTCCTGCATTACCCGAAACCGTAACCAATTCTGAGCCGAATGGAAAATGCATCCTGATCGCCGTTTCCCCAAGGTTCGCTTCGAGGTTCTGGCACTCGGCTGATTCACATCAAGGCGCCTGGTTCTGGCACATCCTCGGCACGCGCCCAGAGGCCAAAGGTTGATCGATCCTTCTGCAGGAAGGATAACGGCAGACGCCTTGCAGCGAACATTGCGTACCCAGCCGCCAACGAATGTGTGCGGGCGTGTGGTGCTGGTGTTCTTCTGCGGCACAGATTAGTCACGTTCTGCCGACGAACGCCGGCCTGGAACGCCCGTTGCCGACGTCATTCTTGTGATTTTTTCCTCCCCCAAGCCTGTGCTGGAGGTTGTGTGAGAGAATGAAATAGAGCGAGAGAAAGAGCGCGCGCCTGAGGGTTACGTGAATCCTGTTAAAATGCAAAGCTGGCATCTCCTTCCTGGGCTCCCTCGGGCCGCACGGAAAGTCGGAAGTCCTTACCGATGATCGGGTGGCAGCTGTCTGAGGAGAGACGAGCGTTCACTCGCGCCCTCCAACGCAAGGTCACTGGGTGGGTATTTGGAAAATTTCTTCTCGTTTTTGTTTTTGCGCTGTTCGCGAATTGCTTGCCGTTGCGTTCCGAGGCTCGGTTTTCAACCGCTGCCGATGCGGAACTATGCGCTGGAAGCATCTCACTTAGCCCTTTGATACTTACTGCCGCTAACCCGCGCACTTGTGCTTTACCGAGAAGGACCCTCGAAGCTGCAATGGTGGTGGTGAGGAGAACGCTTTTATGAAATTGAAAAGCAATTTTCTCCATAACGTACAACCGAGCCGGTTTCGCGCGCACCAAACCAAACTTCCCTGGTTGGTGGATGGTAGTATTTTGGGCGAGATTCTTCAACCTCTCGGTTGTGTTGCTCTTCGCACCGGGGTCGCTTATTGACGTAATGATTGCAATTTTAATTACAAGCTGTTTCCCATGACCAATGGAAGCGACGTCGACGTCGTGCAAAAGGAGCCAAGCAAAAGAAACACCCTAGGGAGGACAAGTTTGGAGCTCGGTTGGTACTCGCGCGAAAAACCCATCCCAAAGTGGTACCGAAGTCAACTGGCAAGCAAAGAAAGGACTGAGCATTTGAAGGGTTTCTAAGGAACACAGCCAAACAATCCCTTTTCGTAGGAAGCAATGAGTCTTCTTGTTGGTGCTGGTGCACGATCATCTTTCCTGGTACACGACGAAACTTTCGATGGTGGTGTATGACGACGGCGATGATGATGGGATCCTTTTTCATTCCCTGTGCGCCAAGCGGCACTGTTCACCTTACCGTCAAAACCCCCATGGGGGTGGATATTCGAACCGAAGGATTCAAGCGAGGAGGGGGAGTTGATCAAAATTCAGCATCCAAGCGAAAGGCTGAAGTTTCCGCCGGATGAGCAGGATTTCGATAATTGCTGTCGTAAACAAGCGGCCGTGTCCCTCGAATCTCGCTTCCCGCTTTCTGACGCCCGAACCCCGAGCGACTCTCGCCTGCCCCATGGGACGTGATTTGATCCTTTCCCGTGCTTTGATGTCGTGAGTTTGGGCGGGCGATTGAGGCAAAGTTTCGCACTGCAACGCCATGCCGGCAGGATGGAGCACATTTGCATCATTTTCGCATTTTGCCCTCGCCCGTTGGTAAGCCGACGCCCACGAAAAATCGCTCGTTCCGTGTTGCTCACTTTTTTTTCTTCCTCGTGCTGCTGGTGTCTGCAAACTTGTAATAAACAGCATCATATTTAGATTGTGGGTGCGTTTTTCTCACTCTCTATCTCTCTCTTGATCGTTGGACACCATCCGCTGGAGGTGTTTCTTCATTAAAAATCGAATTGTGTCGAAGGGAGCCTTACGCAACATCACACAAACCTTCTCGCACACACGCACAAAATAACAGTTGCTAATTTGGGTAATAATAAAAGTTTCGCACTCCCGCCTCCACCGAACGAGGTGTGGGAACGATGGCGTGTTGGTGGGCTGCCAAGATGGGGCTTAAATTTGAAACAGACGTGAAAATTGATCCACCCAGGCCCCGGCGGTTGCGTTCAGGGCGGCGGGTACGTTCAAAGTTAGTCTCGAGCGTAATCTCGTGGCTGTGTGTAAATCCGCGGCCCATGAGATCGCATTCTTAATGGAGGACCCGCGGTCTCGTCGTAATGTTGTGCTAAATACTTTGCATGCCAACAAACGGAACAAGCTGAAGAACAGGAGTTCCACCTTCTGCAACAGTTGTTTGTCGTTTTTTGCTTGAGGGCACATTTTTCGGCACTCGTATTTTGCTGTTTTTGTTTTAGTTATGTATTTTTTTTCCTTTTACTCAACATCCTCCACACAGGAAATGGCACAACGGAGACAGATGTACAATCGGATGAGGAATCTGTAATGCAATTTTTTTTTTCTCGCTTGGAGAGGATGCGATTGCGAGTGTTTGGGCGGAAGTTGTTCTTCAGTTCGGTTCTAGAAGATTTCAATTTTCTTTCGTATTTATTTTGCGTTTTTGCTTGTACGCCCTCCTGGAGCAACTTCCGGGAAGTTTAGCCATCAGCGCTGCTCCATTCGCTCAGTTCTCTCGAAGCAGCGGAGAAAAGTTCGGCACAATCGGCGAAGTCCGAGCACGACTTTCTTGGGTGTTTTTTTTTTGATAAAGTAATAGAAAATTTAAACAGAATTTCTTGTACCATGTTTCCGCGATTCTTTAACGCTTGATCGCTTTCAGAAACGGAGAGCTGGAAGGATGAAATCCACTTAGCATTAAAATCATACGCTGCCCGATTCGGGAAGCGGACCAGAGTGACAACATCCGCGCGCCGCCTAAGGGCTGAAGCGGTAGTGGAAGTCTTATGTAACACTGAGGAAGAACGAAAAGCACACTGCCGGGAGGAATCAATTAGTGCGAAATGACGCCAGTGAAATGGAGCAAACTTTACCGGACACGAAACGCGTTGGGTGTGGCAGCAGGAGTCGCTTACACGGTGGAGGAATGCTGTCAAGACATGGCCAGAAACATCTCGGAACATTTCGGGGGTGTTGTGAGATGTTGGCGCGCGTGGGCTACCTTAATCCGCGCCGTGTTGTACACGGTCGCGTTAAAACCACTCTATGGTTCCGAGACGTTGTTTGCGAAAGGGGTGGCTTGAAAGGTAGCGCACAACACGCACGGCTTATGAAGAAACGAGATTGAAAAAAAGAGCAACCCCTTTAGCTGGCATCGAGACGAAATGGAGGTGGCGCGAGAAGAAAACACTTCCCACTCTGTGCCTGTGTATGGGTTGTCGTATCCACTTCAGAGTCCTGACGCTATCCTGAAGATTACTTTTTACTCCACACGAAATGGACCTCCCTCCACGGTGAGATACTCCTCTTTTATCCTGCCAGGATGCACATCCTCGTCGCCTATTGAACCGTACAAAGAAGCCATGCACACACTGCCCCGATACAAGGACCACTCTCTGGGGTCGCAAAAATTTCTACTTTCCGTCGCCTTTCCTGAAGACGGTTGTTGCACACTAAAGAAGTAGCAAAGAAGTGGTCGCTTTTTTTGCTTTCTGACACCGTTTTCTTCAGGACGTGCTGTGACCCCTTGCCCAGCGGTGAAAGTTAAATGGAAAGCGACAAGTTTTTCCCGGCACACAGGACACTCTCGCACGTGATCCGGGTAGAGGGTGGGCGATTTTTTTTGTTCGTAACCATTTTTGTCACATAGTTTTTGATGTGAGGTATCGTCGCGTGCGCCCGCGCCCTACACGCCCTTTGGTGGCCCCTAGAATAGCGCCTAGCAAGGGCGGCGGCCCCATTGATGTTCCCCATCATTGCCTTCGGGGAAACTCTTTTCTAACTCGCCGTCATCATCGTCGGGAGTGTTTCGTTGTCGTGGGCTGTTGGAAATTTGTCTCGAAATTACACTTTATAATGCAGTTTCCGAAGCATCGTTTTTGATGGTCCATTTTTTTTCTCCTTTCAGTTGGAGGGGTTTTAATTTTATCTGTTCGTTTAACGAAAAAAAAATGCTCAAGTACTTTTAGTACGAAAAACGGCTAACTCGACCTCTCGAACCGGGCGAGTCAATTTGGTTGGATATTCTTTTGCTCTCTTATCGTGTTTTTTTATTTTGCTTCTTTTTTTGATTGTTGCGATGTCCGCATTTTTGACCCTAGCTATCATTCCCCCACTCAGCTGAAGCTGGGTCGAGGGAGGGTAATTTAATTTGCTCTCTGTCTCTCTTTCGTCTTGGTGCTCCTGCTGTTGCGGCCCATTTGCTTCTCAGAGCCCGGGTTCAAACTCTGCGGCCGCGTAATAAATCGAAACCCGAGAACCAGGGTCTCGGGGATGGAAATAAATCATCCTCGAAGGCGGCGAAAAACGTGTAGCAAAAATGGCGAACGGGCTTCTGCCTGCGTGCTTATGCGTGTGTGTGTATGTACGTTTGTGGCTCCAGTGTCAGATCGCATCCTGCGGGAGATGCTCTAATAATGCTCTCTGCTGGCACACCCTTCGAACCTCGGAGCGCAAAGAGTTGGGCAAATGGGTTGCAATAAAAATTAAAAACGGCTCCGATAAGAGAACGAAAAGCCCCGGGAATGCCCTTTCCACACACACACCCAGGAGGATGCCCTGTTTTCGTTCTGCATGGCGATCCTCGTCGAGTACGCGTTTTCCGAGAACGGACGAACACACCTTCGCCTGGTGGGGGTATCTGAGATTAAATCAACACAACCGGCGGGCCTCGAGGATGGGATCGCATACTCACACACACCCGCGACGTGGATAAGGATGGGATGGGGCTTCTTTTTTTATTATTTGCCGCCCCACACAAAACCTTCCGCTATTAAATTCATGCATTCCGGCAGACAAAGAAAGGAGTTTTGTGCCGCTCGGGATCGCTCCATAATTCAATGTAAATCCTGCCGGCACGCCGAGGGTGTCCTGGTGCCCGAGTGCAACAGTTCGAGAGCGAGCGCGCTTTGTTTGAAAAGCTCTGATCCCCGGCGCAATTTGATGCATGGAACCAGGCGAGATTCCTTCGACATCCCGCTGATTCCGCAGGGTCTCGCTGCGGCGCTCTGTCTCTGTCCATCGCCCAATTGCCCACACTGTCTCGTCCTGGGCAGGCACACGACGGTACTGGCACGAGATAGAATGTGGAAGCTTGCGAGCGTCGAATCCTTTATATGGGGTTTGAAATTGGCTTCCAGGGAAGTCATTAAAACAGGAAACGTGTTCACCGAACGTGTTCAGTCAGCAGTTAGCCTGCTGCTGGCTGGCAGTGGAAGGTGAACCGGCAACGAATGACGCATTAGAATTTTCTCCACCGCCCTGGAGGACCTTTGGATTGGACTCGCTCTTAATCTCTCGGTCGTTTTTTCTTCTCCCGAGCAAGCTATGGCCTTCTCTTCTGCCGCAAATCCCACCGTTTTCTGCTGGCTTTTGTTTAAACGTACCTTTCACTATTTAATTTCGAACCGTAAGCCGCTCCTGGAGCCTTCCGTACGTTCAGTGGGGACGGAAAAAATCCCGCGAATGAAGTTTTAAGACGCATGCACGCAGTTCGAGGTGGATTCTGGGTCGCATTAACTTTTAAATCTGCTTTGCGGGATCGCTGGAGTATTTCTGCTGTTTCGCTTCTGCCCTCGAAATGCCGCCTCGCGCGCGGCTTGTCAGCTCCTCTGTCGCAATGCTTCAGGAGGCTGGTCGAGTCCGGGATAGCAGCGCTGCTGCAGAATTGGCCCGCTCGTAATGGGCCGCGAATGAAACCGGCCAGCGGCAGGTCCGGGGCATCGTTTTCCCATGTTTTTCTCCTTGCACTGATTTCTCTCGTAAATGGGTAGCGAATTCCTCCACCACGGGAACGGTTTTATTTCCTTTCCGTTCGCTCGTTCCGACAGCCCATCCTTGGTCTGGTGTTGCCCGCGTCGCTGGGGCATTTTTTATTATCGTGCGCTGTACTTCTTCGTTGCAGCGTTTTGCTGCTTTGGCAGCTTTTAATGCTATTTTTTTCTCCTTCCTTTACTTCTACTGAGCCTCTCGCGAGAGGACTCGAGAGCCCTTCGAGGTTGTTGCAGTGCAGTCGCTTTGAAGGTGGCCAACTGGCTTGCTCCCGTCCATGGGTCGACCTTATGGTTGGGCAGTTTTCGCGTCTCCGGTATGTGGGGATAAACGACGAACGGTGGTCTTTTGAACGAACCGAGCAAGTTTATGCTCTGCCAATGGTTGCAGAAAGCAGTTAGCAACTTGCCAAAGAATCCAGCCCATTTTAACGTACGACCGTAGAGTTAACTCAAGTTGTGTTTGAAGTACAACACGACAGAATGGCTCAACTGTTTCGGCTAAAGCTCATCAGCGCAATTTATGAGTCATTTCTGTTCTATTAAATTTATTCCTTTTCTATCATAAATTCCAAAAAGTCGTGAAAAATTGTTGTAATAATTTCATGAAGTTGCTAATATTCACGACGTTGCTGTAACCATTCGTTATAGAAAATATTTACTCTCTGCTCCCAGGATCCAATCACATGCATGCGGCAGGTTGTCTGGCGTCATTAAATTACCAGCTGAATATACCGATAGAACGCGCAGCACTTATCAATCCATCGCATCACCCCATTAGCATCCAGCTTTTCCTCCCGAGAACGAGCGGGCTGTGCGCTTGCGATGCGAACAACTATCGTCTGACATTTTCCTGCTCCGGTTCGGAGTATGAAGCCACCGTCATCACCACGATATCGGAGCTATGGGGAAGCCAAGACCAACCGGCTACTATCGTCAAGTAGGGCACAAGAAAAAGAGCTCAAACGATAAGCTTGAAAGAATGATCCATTCCCGCTTGTGGAGGAACACACGACTAGGTTTGGTCGAGGGGAAAATATATATATCTCGTTATTTTCGTATCAGATCCGAGCAATGGCCATCTCCGGGGTCACTGGAAAAACGGTACGGTTTTTCTTCAGACTTCGAGAAGACGAAGAAAAAGCGCCTGCAAACAACATTGAACACCGTTTCCCGGTGCCGGTGGCATGCGTGAAAATGTACCATATCGTCTTTCCGGGGTGCTTTCTTACACTGAACCTCGCGTGCTCGGGATTCTCGTTTCTTTTCAGCTCACTTACACCCAAGATGGCCGCAGCTTCTTCATCGAAGCTTTGGGCTTTCTCGAGTTCATCCTTATTTTTTCTTTCGCGTGCTCTTCCTAGTCACGAGCGTTTGGTTTCATGTTTTCTCTAGTGTCGTTACCACGGCAGATAACCAGCTCCCCGGACTCCGGTAGCACGTTGAGAAATTGTGTCGTGTGACGGCCGCATTAATCCACCAAACCTCCCGACCCCCCAAATAGAAGAAGAACGCGCGAATGGCTGAAATGGCAGCCCGCGAAAAACGAAAACCACACATTCCGCCGGGTGCGCTAAATGGCGAATGAAAAGGATCCCGACCCGAAGTCCGAACTTGTTGCTATGAGGGCAAAGTTAATTACTTTCAGCCACGATAAATGCTCACTTTGCGTCCGAACGGGCGAGTGAAGGAGATCTCCACCAAGGGACCTTATGTGGCGACTCTCGATAGCGATAAGAAGGGACCGGGCGTCTGTCGCACTAACGGTAGGCAATAACGCATGTAATACCGCGCCGTTTCGAGCGCGGGAAGGATCTGCCTGAGAGACAGCAACAAAAAAAACTCGAGGTTTTCTTGTGAAATGTCCAACCGAGTGAAAGAGAAAGGCAGCGAGAGAAGGCAACATTTACATGGTGACTGCAGCGTCGTCAACGCACTGGTGGGTCGTCCTAGGCGGATAGAGGACACTTTTGCTCATTTAGCACATTGTCAGGACTGCGAGCCAACGAGCACTCCCAGGACGACTAGATATGAAGCCACTTGGTTTTTTTTTACACCATCCGTTCCTGCTAATCTCTCTCTTTCTCCCTCGCAGTGCCTTATTCCTACGCCACGCAAGTTAGTGGTACAATTCCGACAAAAATTATGACCCTTCTAGGAAGGGAGTAAAGAGCAAAAGGGGCGCGCGCGCTTGTTGGCGCTCGGTTAAGCATTCAGTTATCTTTTTAATTAACTCCAAAGGATACATACGGAACTCGTCGCCGTCGTCATTGTGTAGCTTCACGTTCGCTGTGGTAGTGCGAAACCAACGAAACCCACCCGGTAGCAACCCTACTGTTGACGCTGATGATGATGATGATGATGATGAAGGCGATGATCCCGGTCCTAGTTCATCTCGCCAAGCAGCGCTTGCCTGTCGGTGGTTTGTACTATTTATGGCCGGCTCAGGTGTTGAACGGTGGGATTCACTCGCCCTTTTTCCCTTTAATTTTCCATTCTTCAATTAAAAAAAAGCTGTATACGAGGACGGCCACAGCTGTGCCACTGCCCGGGCTGTGGCCACTGCTGTATATCATCGCTTGGAGCGCCGCTCACACTTTTCTCCAGCCCGAAGTGGCTCGTGGAGGAAAACGGGCATGTACACTTTGTGCCTTAATTAATTTTATTGCGCCCTGAAAGCGAGCCCCTCGGGCGACTCCATCTCCGGGCGTGGGCGGTGGGTGTGCTTTGTTTGTTGACGAGTCGGTGTATGTGTGTTTTATGCGTCGCTACGAAGCAGGTAAGATGGTTCTCTATATTGCCGCTATCCCTCTTTTTTACGGTGGCACGAACTCGCCGTGTGGTGCTCGTAGTGAAAGGTCAATGTCGTAAATAAAAGTGGGGAAATCTTTTCACCCTTGTGTGGGGGGGATGGCAAATGGTTTCATTTTCTTTTATAAACCCATATCGCTACGCAGAAGCTGTAAATCTCGAAGTTAATAATGTTCGCGATCGTGATCTTACGGTTCACGTACCTATAAATCGTTTCGAGTGAAGTTGAATAATTGCATCGTTGCTGCTTTTAAAGCGTGCTTCATTTGCTTTGATATTCAGATGACACGTTTTAGATAAGCTTCTTAAGCGAGAGTGCGAAGAGTTCGAACCACTGGCATGATTCGTAAGCAACCCTTTTCGGCTGTGAGATATCGAACTGCCAAGACCACACACCGACCGAGTGCACCGATTTCTGTCACATCTGACAAGCGGTAAAGGACATAAGGGGCTGGGCAAACAACACCCATCGGCAGCTGCATGCGGTTTGTGAACCGGTCGGTTTGAACCGAGACATTTACATAACACCCAACCAAACCAGCTGGTGTGCGGCGAAAATTCCCAACCCACTGCTCGTGCTAATCAGCTACTTATTAGAGCGGACGAGTGACACCTTATTGCTAAACACGGGTCCACTAGTGCGCTTGTGGGAAACAGGGCGCGTCCTCAACCGAAAAGTCACGGAACGATCTAAAATAACTAACCACAACCGACGGGACCCGCCCGTGCGCTCTCATTAGTGCGCTTCCGTTAACTGCACAAATTTGTGGCCGCGCGGGAATGCTCGGGAATGTGGTTGGGAAATTCTTAGCTGCAGGAAAACATTGAGCACAGGCCGCGATTCGCTTCTCGAGTGGGGCATCGGTCGAGTGCTATCGCGAAATCGATTTACTGGAATTTTGTTTATCGTAAGGGATGGTTTTTTTTTTCTCGCCTGCTTTTGAAAAATCGATCCACTTTGCCACAAACAACCACTCGGTCGAATGGAGTCATTTTTCCCAAGGATGCAGGTCCGTTTTTCACCCGACCAACTCGACCGGTGGCTATTCGAAGCTAATTGGTGCTGGAGTTTCCCCCATCGCAGGAGCAGGTGACCTCGCCGCATCGCGTTTCGCTCTTCTCCCAACGGAGTGGTTTTAAAACTCGGAAAAAGGGCTCTCGGGTGGTTGGCTTTTTGTTCGATGCCGTTGCCGGGGAGTATTTTTTTTGCTCACTGTTCGGTTCCATGTCCGTTCAGCGAGTCATAGCGATAAAGAGAGAGAGAAGGATAGCACAACGTTTGGAACCTCAACGATTTGTGTCCGATTGCAGGATTCGCCGAACCGACCCTTCACGGTCCTGGTGGAGGTACATGGAAGACCGCTGCTGTTATGCAAAAAAAAATATATATATAAAAAGTAGGAAAAACAGGGTCAACCACATTTTCCCATCGCAAAACCTCGCTCCTGTTGGCCACTCTCTTCCCCATCCGAGTGTGGGTGGCGAGGTGCCATAAGTGCACTCCTGTTCTATCGATTCTATTATTTCCCCTTTTGTGAATCTCTGTTTTAGCCCTTCCGCCCTAAACGATGCACGACAAGGGGGAACGTGGTTTGATTGGGTGGCGGTTTGGCCGAAGGGTGGCTGACTTCTATATCAAACCTTTCGGTGCGAAACGACGAGAAGGACCTATGCCGTGTGCTATATTATGGTCTGCTTTCGATTTTATTTATGGCCATTGTGCTGCTCTCCTTCCAGGCACCCAGCCCTATCGGCGCCGCCCGATGGCATTTTGCGGCGAATGTTCACTTTTGCCCCATTTTTGTGCATCTCCTGATTCCTGCAGGCGGTCAGGACGAAACGGCATGGTGGCCCGAATCCAAGTTCTGTGCCAGGAGGCTCGAATATCCCTGTATCTCCCCGCCCATTGAGAGGTCAACCGGTTCCGGTTGTCTTTTGAGTCGGCCGGCTATCCCACTTGAATATTGGCTCGTGATCGAGTGGAAGTTCCGGCAACACCCGGCGGCAATCATTTGTGGTCGTGGCCCGGATGGGAGAGCAACGGACGAGAAGCGCTGGGTGCTCCATTCCCGAAATGGAACGGCGCCCCCGATGAGGCGAAAGAAAGGCGCCTGAGATATGTGTCCGGTGCAGCCGGTGTGCTGTCTTTCATGTTTGCTGGCCCGTTGACAGTGCGACACGAAACGAGGGCACTCGAGCTAAATGTTCTTCCCTGTGCTACCGGTTCGCCTCGGGGAGCTCATTCTCCAATTTCTCCACCGTGTCACGAAGATGTCACGGCTCAAAGAGAACAAAGAAGAAGATCAAAAAACGCGCAGAATACCACAATCGTTGACGGGTTCTTCCAGGAAGTTCCTTACGAGGAGTTGCAAAGGAACACTGCACACAATTCCTCATAAGCTCAGAATGTGTGCCCAAATACACGAACGGCTTTTAAAACTTTCCTCCCACTAAGGGAGAGCATGCGTTCGGGCGGGCATTTAGAGGAAAGGGAGCGTCGGGGGTTTTTATTGAATTTTTGAAAACCCCCATGATGACGATCGCTCCACGTCCTGGAGGTGAATGTTTACCAATCATAATAGCAGCGTACGGCGTTACCTTTTCCCAGCCTGTCTTGTCTGAAAATATCCCTAGAGAAGGAAAGGAAAAACAAACCCGAAGGAAATACCATCCCCAAAGACCCGAAACAGGAATTGGGAACAAAAAAAAGGGACACAGGTATACGGACGCGTCACCCCGTTTTTACGTGTGTGTGTGTGTGTGTGTGTGTGTGTGTGTGCGTGGACATCAGGACTACGGGAATTATGAACCACCGCCTGAATGTTTTGTCCTGGAATTGTTTTCGTTTGTGTGTGGGAGGACGCACCTCGGCTCGCTTCCTTACCACACTTCCCCTGTTGGATCGGCATCCAATTTGTGGATGTGCAAACACGACCCTGACCCTCCAATCTCGCCCCGCCCTCCGTAATAGGTGGGGGTGCATTTGTGTCGTCCACAGAACAGCCCGAGATAGTTAAGCCCTTACGACGTTGACGCCGCCTTACGTAACGGGTCGGTTCCAATAAAAAGCGGCTTGGAAAACGTACGCTCTCTTCGGAAGCTCGTCTCTCCAACCGTGTGCTCCCCTGACCGCAACTCTACAGTCTCACGGGACCGTTCAGAAAAGGGCACCCGGTTTTGGATCAGGACACAGGACGGGCGGGTTCAAGGGGGCACGGAAAATATATATATATATGTGTGTTCGTAAATCGTTAAAGGTCGAACCGAAGCACATTTTATCCCCCCTTTTCTGCTGGCATTCGAGATTCCTGGCGTGGTCTTTCGAATTCGAGAAGTTGCAGAAGCTCCGCGCAAGCCAGGATGATGATCAGGGTGAAAAGCCACCGAAAAGGTTGCGGGAAGGGGGTTGCCATTCGGACCCCTTGTTTCGGACCAATTAGAGGGCATAAAACCGGGTGGGCAGCAGTAATGCCAAACCGTGCCCATACCTTCTATGTTTTTATTGTTCTCCATCACGATTTCCCAACCGCGCGTGGCTGTGCCACCCCCTGCCAGCGGTCTTGAGAGGGAGATTGTTATGTATATATTCTTTGCTGGCCCCTTTTTTGGAGGCCAATTCATTTTCATCTGCTGCGCTTCCTCGAACGCGAGGCGATTTTATTTCGCCCATCCGTCCCCTTAGCGACGGTGATGATGTGGCCCCATCGCTCGAAAGGAGCGCCTCCAATGCAACGCCGGAGTCCGAGCTGCAATCTCTCGGTACAAATTCCAGTTTTACTACCAGCAATATAGCGGCGTGGGCGAGATGGACAGCCGCACATGGAACGTTTCAAAATCTCCGCCATGGAGTTTTGTGCCCTTATTTTTGCCACCACGCCAAAACGGATGCTTGCTTCCGAGCATATGTTGCTGCTCACTCGCACGGTGGTGGTTTCACGCTGGAATTGCGCTTTGCCGTCGAGCGTTGGGAAGGGTTTCGTGAAGTTATTGTTGTTGCTGTGGCTTATGAGCACACAGCAGCGCGCTTTCCAATAAGTGTTTCCTCGACGGGGCGGCATTGGGGGTGGGCAAATATTTGCCAAATCGTAACCACTTGCTGTGCCAGAGCGCGTTAGACGCACACAACTGACGTGCAACTGAGACGGACAGTGGCGCACGTTCATTCGAGGGTTGTACGCAACCCTTCCGGGGATGGAAAGCGAAGGGCTTGTGACCGACTTAAGGGAATTGTTGTTCGATTAATAACACGCGCCCCGAACTTTGTCCCAGGCGATGGTCAGAGTCGGGTATCGACAAGACGACAAGTGAGTGATGGAGTTATGGCGAAATATTGATAAGGATACCAGCGTTTGGAAAGCCAAGGGAAGAAGTATAAAAAAGCGCCCAACCGAACAGGGTCGATACTTCGATGGTTTGCTTTTTACCATTATCAATTCATCGGCCACTGCTATAACGGAAGCATCCCGATGAGGCTGATGGGACTTTGTGGTATCGACAAAAAAGGCGCCTTTCTGCGCTGATGTGTTTTTAGCTCGGTTGCGCCCCGGTTCTGCCTTATGTTCTTCGAGGAAAAGCTTGCGAAAGCTGTTTGACTCGGTGTGTTTAAGGATCGTTTTTTTTTCGCTTCCCCATTCGCCTTAAGATCGAACTCGTTCGAGGATGGCGCTCGTTAGCTGCCGCCGGGGGTTTGCCATTAGAAAAGAACGATAATCAAAAGTGCATTAGGGGTCACATGAATTGCCGTTAATGTGTGTTGATGATGGGAGTGTCGGATTGAGCGTTTTTTTGTGAGCGCTATTAAAGAGATTTGTAAACGTTAAGATCTACAGAATGGGCATTTTTTTCTTCTTGCGTTTGATTTTTCGACCCAACCCCAAGGGTCGTTGATCTTGCAGCGGCTTAAACGTTGATGAGGGATTTTATTCTACGCATGGGTTGGAGTATCAAAACCGTACGTGCTACTACACCAGAAGCACCGATGGCAAGCCCAAGAGCGATAATAATTTAGCCTATTTGCTCGTAATCCTTATTGGACGTGTTCAAAGCCGAACCATCGTGCTTGACGCAGTCAACGAGAGGTCCACCCTGAAGTTCACCATCGCCGCCCTTCGATTGTTGGTTGCTGTGACATTATGTCATCATAAGCGCATATTAATGTTTCAAGCTCGGCCCTGCCCCCCCGAACCCGACTGAATAGGTCGCTTAATTGTACCGGCAGCGTCATATTATCCGTTCCGGAGCGACCGAAACGAACGCGAACTCATCTAAATATTCTCCGCCTAACGTTTGAGCTCTGGCAGCTGCCAGTGGGAGCTGGTTCTACGGTGCCACGCGATAGCCCTAAACCGCTCGAAACTCAACTCAATTGACGGCCCTTTCCCTTGCGATGGCCTCTTCGCAAGCCACCTACAGTTGGCTGAAGCCGAACAGCAGCAGCAGCATAAACGGAAGCCCGTTTTTCCCGGGGCAATCAGGACACGGCATTGTTGTCGTGCAAAGTGTCGCGTCTCCAGGACTCCCACTACGGGCGAACCCTGCGTCCTGTTGGTCGCGCGTGCAAGGTGAGATAACGTATTGTGTAGAGCTCCCCTTTCGCTCCCCAAACACTGCCATACTCCTTCTCTCGCTCGCTCTAACTCGCATGTTCAGCAGTACGCGAGCGACCGGATCCGGCATTATCGGCACACTACGCTTCCAAAATGGGGAACGCTTTCGAAATGCGTTTTGAATTTTTGAACCCCCCGGGTGGTGCGCTTGCCGGCGGGATTCCTTAAAGAGACCCACCGGCAGATGCAGGGCGGACCTAATTCAATAATTTATGTCCGACAGGGCCCCCGTGCGCTGTTTTAGGTTAGTTGGCCATCGAATGCACTTCGCCCAAGCTGCAGGACACACGCTAGCGTGCAATCCCCCTTTAGGTCAGTGCTCGAGGCGAGAGGGTGGATTTGCAGTGACACTCCCAATACGGCAGCACGGTATCCCTACGCCCTTGTCGGAATGGTGTCCTGTGCCGTGTGTTTGCCACACTGCTCTTTCTGGCAGGAAACGGGACAAATTGACGCCGGCACGCAAACGTACACGCTGCACGCAATAAGCAAAGCGGCACATGCAAGCGTACTCGGCAGGCGCGCGCGCGTGTGTATGTGTGTGTCGGTTTGCCGTAAGGACTGCACGCCGTTCGTACCGGAAGTGCGGCCCAACCAGTAGAGAAGCCTCCTGCGCCGATGGAGATTCGTTTTCGCTTTTGCAAACGCCGGACTCGGGCAGGCATATTGCGAAATGCGGACTTCATCATGATTATGATCGTCTGCGAAAATTAGATAATCATGTCGGCGCCGTACGGCAGGGGGGGGGGGGGCTGTCCTTGAGAGGCTCGAGCCAGTCTGTGTCGAACACCGGGCTGACTAAGTGTAGCGCGTGTATCACCCGTTTCCGGTTGCAAAGAGTCTCGGGCGATTTCCGCTGCCTGATGGGCTGCAACATGAACCTAGGACAGCTTGCTTTCTCGCTTCCGGAAGCTTCGTTTTGCGTGTACTAGGTGCCTTTTTTTTCGTCCTTCCTTCCTCCCCTTTGCACTCCCACTCCGTTTCGCGCGCAGGTTTTGCAGGACGAAAGTTTTGCGCGTTAATTAGGCGAGTTCATTTCGCAAAGTGGTGAAGCGCGCGAAACATGCACTTTTGTGGTGGAAACTTTCTCCTCACGGGAAATGGTGGTGTGGATCGGGTGATGGGGAGTGGGAAGCGAGGAGCCGTACTCAACGGCCTCCAAAGTGCAAAGGTGGCAGACCGGGGATGATGCTGGTAATGATAATGTCGCAGCCAATAAAGCGAACCGCCAAGAGCTCAAAAGCCTATTGATTGTGCGATATCACCGTGCTTGGGTTTTGAGTTGAACTTTGATTTGAGTTTCGCGTCTAGCTGCGTAGGCAGGAAGAAAATGGTTGCGTGCTCGAGCATAATTCAGCTCAGACATGCTTGTAGCTTAAATGGCAATTGCGTATTGCCTGCCGAGGCGTAAAAGCAATTTATTCAAGCTTTACGGTGCTGTATCTTGCAGGGTTTGGATAAGATTTTTTAGGAAATATTTGGGTTCATTCTTGTTTGACTGGGTTTATGTTCATAAAGTTTATTAATTTTGTACTTCGTTAAATTGATCACCTTCCCGTTATTGTGTACTTTCCCTAACTGCATATGTCACGCCTTAAAATAGCAAATGGTCAAAAGTACCATCTCGTAACCTTCCACCATATCACCTTAATTGATGTTTGATATGTTCGGACGCCATGCCACCGTGTACGGCACCGGTGTGTACAGCGTTTTTCCCATTTCCCGCCCATTCATCACCAGCCCGACGAAGTGGGGCTCGAAAATTTTCTCATTTCATTTCGATTTGCGACCCATACGGCGTTGTCGCTTCCGTCGGATAGCGCCGTCCGTTCGAGACAAACGAGCAATCCTTTCCTTTGGCCGGAGCAATCACTTTTTCCGGATAATCACATTTCGAGCAACAACCCGTATCCGGTAAGGTTGCTTCTCGGGTTGTGTATCGGTCATTCGGTGTACGGTCGTACAAGATTGCGGGTCACTGTTTGGGTGAACGCGATGGCGTGTCACACCAGGGGGAAATCCATCGCACCCATCGCAAGCCAGAACAACTGGACCGGAAAAATCGTCCACATCCTGGTGACGTGAATGGGTCAACACGCCTGCCGAACAGTGGCGCGCTGGTTCCTGCACAAGCAAAGGTTGATGGCCGCCTGCATCGGTCGGTCACATACTGCCAGCTACTGGTTCTTGATGTCCTTTGTGAAGGGAAAATCAACACACGTCAGCAATCGTGCCCGAGAAGAGGCGACCGACCCTTAGGCGCTGGTTTATGGTGCATTGTGCTAAATCCTTAGCCAGACCAGAATTCGGGAGTGCAAAAATGTGTCCAAATGCCTTCGATGCCGAGGTCTGGGATGTCGCTTTTTTTTTGCGCACGCAACCTGCCCCAACTTATGGAGGTCGTCTCTTTTGGTGGAGTGATTTTTTTTATATTGAAATCACATTCCTCCGCAATCAACACCGCTTTTTGAGTGAAGATGGAGAGTTGTTGATTTGCGTTAGTGCGAAAACACTAATGTATGGATGATCGTGGGGATGGATCCTTTTTCTAAGGCTTTGCTCGTTGCACGGAGCTTGCGAAAAACTACTCTGCCACGTAAGTTGATGGAATCCAGGTTTTTCTTCATTGCTGTGCAAAACAATCCAACAATTTAGGACTTATTGACGTTCGCGAACATTCTCTCTTCGCAATTCGCTGGTGGAGTGAATCGTTTTATCGTAATAATCCCTGCCCAGCAGGAAACCGCGGAGGAACCACCATGCGCGACCTTCATTGGTCATACTCGCAAAACATTCCAACAATTGCGCTCCGAACGAACGCAATGCTTGCAACTTCCCACAGGGGTGTGTTGTATTTTTTTTTATTGCTATGTTTTTCCTTCCTGTGCTTTTTAACCCACCCGGGGTGCTGCTTCGAAAGCTGGAAAAGTATGTCAAAGAGCGCTTAGCCTTTGAACTTCGAATTCGGTTTTGTTCAGTACGTTTCCATTCGAATACCGCGCTGGGTTCGAGTGCGCCGCCGATGGCCATTCATCTATTCGCTGCACACCCGCACAGTGGCAAGATTGTTGCGCCCGCGTTCTGATGGACGGAAAAATGTGCCGATTTTCGCGTCGTTTTTGCTCCGCTTTTCAATAACGACAAAAACACTGATGCGCTGTTTTATGGAAATGGAAATTCTCCGAACGCCATTCCGAGCCGCGCGGCTGGCTCATAAATACATACTCGTCGCGCGTATCCTGTTTTCCAATCTCGTGTTTATTTGCTTCTTTCTAAACGGACGCGCCTGTGTCGGTTGCCTCCTGCTAGGAAGGCAACAAAAACGGTCGACAAAATGATTGCAAATCTATCCAGGGCTAGCGTACGAGCGCACACTCGCGGGTCAGGATGGATGATCGCGACGGACGACGAACACTCTTTGGTTGATTATTGTTTTTCAGATTTTTCCGGGCTTAGCCGAGGTTTCCCGCAAAACGTTTCACCCCCGTCGGGAGAGAGAGAGAGATGAATTTCGCACCACTTCACAGTCCGTGTTCCCATTTCCCGTGCCGAGTGTTTGGTTTGTTCGCTTTTGCTTTACCCTACCAGCGCCCAACATATCACCTTTGACCGGGCCAAAGTTGATTCCGGTTGCTGTCGATTGCCGTTGCGAACGGTCGGGAACGATGTGTGACGGTTAAAAACAAAAATAAAATATATGTGTGTGACAACTTTGACGCGTTTCTATGCCGTTAAAGGGCACGGGGTACCGAGAAGGACGAATGCGCGTTTTCCGTTTCTCCCTCACCCGGTCACGAACCTACACGTGCGCTGAAGTACATGCATATCGCGAATTTCGCGCTTTTCCCCCGGTGCGAAGAGCCATCACTTTTGCATGTTTCCACCGGGAAAAGCTTCCCCGTAGGTTCCTCTTCAGGCAGCACTGATTGATGGTGGTGGTGGTGGGTGGTGATGGTTTGCGGTGGGTAGAAAATGAAGTGTAAAAGCGGTACAACGTGCGTGTGTGGTGGAGGAATATTGTTTTTTTCCCTCTGTTTCCACGTATTGCCACCGCGCGCTCATGGGCCTCCGGGCGCAAGGATATCCTGCGGTATTCGCGGGCAATCAGGACGCTCACACGAGACGACGTCGCTTGGATGTTTGGTGTTCCAGTGGTAGGGCGCGCATGGGTGGCACCAGACGGGAAACATTTCAAATAACATAAAATGCAGATTTACGATTTTCATTTTTCCTCCGGGCGCGGTTTTGCCTTTCAATCTTTCGGTTTCTCTCTCTATCTCTCTCTTTCCCCCATACGATCGCGCTCGCATTTCGTCGGTTCGTTTGTCTTTTTTGTCGGTCTAGCTTTATTTTTTCGGCACTTTTCTTTGGCCACGCGCAGTCGAAAGCTCACCTGACACTTCGCCATCATCGCCGCAGTACGTCCGCGCAGGGGGTGCTTCAATTTGAAAACCTCATTTTTTTCCACCCCATCCGCCATCCGCCGGCCACCCCCTGAGTGCGGATAAGGATTTAGTACCTCAGCGACCAAGAACACCATGCGGGCGAACTGTGCTGGCATTTTTATTGCCCTCAACTCGCGCGCATTTCGCCACCGGCAGAAGTTCGCGGCGTAATTCGCGAATTGCGCGCTCAATAAAGGTCAACACCCGTTTTGGCGCAAGGATCGATTCCAGAACCGCCACCACCACCGAGTACGAGGATCGAGTGGAATGAAATACCAATTGTGAGCCGCACTGTGAAGTGGTTGGGAAGTTGAAGAGAGAGAGAGAGAGAGAGAGAGAGAGAGATCGAGAGAAGGGTCGGATTTCGCGACATAAAACCGTACTTAAGCACCTCTAAGGTGGTGGGTGTGCAGGTCGGCGGTGAATGGAAGGATAATTTCCTCGCGTTCCTATTTGTTTTTGCTCATTTGATTTCATTTTGTTTTTGCCTCTCCTTTCATCGCATGCCGACGAGCGTGTGCAACATAAAAGAAAAGATCTGGAAAAAGCAAGCAAGATGTGGCATTTGTATTTGTGCCTTGTGTGTCGAGTGGTTGAGACTTTTTTAATGAGACCGTCGGTAAGCGCGCTCCGTTTTTGGAGTTCGGAAATGAAGCGCTTCCGTTACCACAGCCAAGTAATGAAACTTTAGGATGGCGTCAGTCGCACAAAATGGCTCATAGATCGCCGTAGCCCCTGCTGCCATTACGTTTGCTCTCTCTCTCGCGTGCTATTAAAAGATATTTCCAACGCTTACGGGCACGATGATTAAGCTTTATCAGGATGTTTATTGTGGGTGGAACTTATTGGAACTTTTAGCAAGAATGTGCAATCGTCGAAATGGCCTTCCCTCTTCTTACGGTGGACCGTTATCCTGTCGTTCGTGCGGGATATATCTGGCATTTCGATTGCTTTCGCTTCCGGGGCAGGTATGCGGCCGGGAAAAAAAGCGAGTCCAATTCCAATTCAAAAACCGCCCTCTTCCCTCGTGAGAGGAACGTTTGTAATATCCGTTTTGTGCACACAGTCGCAAGCGGAAAAGCAGAAAATCTGTCGTCCACGGCAGTGTGATCGAATCCTCCCAGCGAGTCAAACATTCACTCACGTATTTTCCATTCCGAAAATCCATTCCACTCCCTAATGGTGGGATTTCTGTGCGACTCTTCCCAGAAAGTTCGATCCTAATGGAACTAGCCACTTCGGCTGGCCGGATTTTAACTTGGGAAGGTAGACGCCAATCGGAATAAGCGAGAGTTCTGAAATAGGATGCAAACCGACGGCAACTTTCTGGGGACTATTTTCATTAACCTCTCTTCATCGGCCATCCATTATCGACCACCGGAATGTGGCACAGTTTGGTTTCACGCAGACGTACGCCCGTCCTTCGGTGGCTGCAATTTTTGCTCACACATGTAGCACCTCAGCACTCGAAATCGTTCGTCCTCCATCGGAGCTGACACTGAAAATGTTCTGTTGCCACGGCTCGTATTGCAACATCCGGCGATGGGGGAGCCTATTTTTAGCGAACGTGTGTCACCTTCGGTCATGACGTGCGCTTGCGAGCGAATTTATGCAACGATGTTTTATTGACCCTGCCCCCTGGCCGCTTGCTCGATCTCTCTCTCTTTCTCTCTCTTTCTCTCTCTTTCTCTCTCTTTCATCCATCCCACCCGCATCGGCCTGCCATCGACCGCAGTGGCCGATTAAAATCGTTCGCAGCCGGGCAATCTCGGGCGTGCCGGTTTCTTTTTATGAGGTGGACATTTCTTCTGAAAATATGACGAGGTGCTCTCGCGTCAGCACACCTCCCATCCGCACGCGACGGTTTTATGCTACGTTTATTTATAACCACTCGCCTCACCCACCCAAAGCCCTTGGTCACCATTCCGTGCCGCTCGTACACCGGTTTAATGTGCGCTGTACTTTGATTCATTCTCTCGACTTCGCTTTTTTATGCTGCTTTCTCGCAGCAGCCTTTACGGCGGTGTGGTGTGTTTGCCGTGGCATAAAAGAATGCTGCATTGCGTTTGGTTGGCCTTTTGCGCCGCTGGCTTGCCACCAGGCCTCCTCTTTGCTGCTCATGTTTCGGGGCAATATCTTCCATATTTTCGATCCTGTTCGTCCATTCCTCGCGTCGTCGTGTTTTGCGGTTTTTAGCGGTGGCCATAAAGGAATTTATATCAATCCGCTGTACACCAGCGGCCAATGTTAAGGTTTCATATGCTAGCAAATTAAATTTATTGCCCGTTAAAACTTGCGGATTACTATGTGTTGTGCTTGTGCGTGTTGTCGAGCTTGCTTACACTCGGATGGATGCAGATCTGCTCATCACGCCCTTTCCCTTTTTTATCTGATTTTCGTTGTCCATTACCCAGGCTTCGCAGTTCTGGGATTTACCTCGTATCTGGTACAGTGTGTAAGATTTTTTTAGTATTTTTGAAAGCAGTCACAATTTGTGTTGTTTGACAGGTCAGAGTTCATTTTTTTGCTTCAATTTTAATGTTGCAGTGGCGCACTTCATCATGATCAATACGGCATGATATTTTATCATCCAGCTGCACAATATTGTAAGGGTCTTATTTTCCTGGCTGTTTTTTGGTGCTTCCGTTCCATCGCAATCCAACTCCCGATGTTTGTGCATGCTAATTAAACGCAGCAAAGCAAAGAGCAGAAGAGCAAAAGCTTTCTCCAGCAAGTACGGTTGTAGTTCTTGTCAGATAGTTCTTGATTCCCGCATCTTGGGTCGGTCTGAGTAGTAAGCCACACCGTGGACAGGATTACTGTTGTGGTAAAAATTTCATTTCCTTCACACGTCCAGAAGTTTCCCTTCAAAGCTTCCGAGAGGTGGACTTGAAAATGTTCCATTTCCTAGCCTGCACAAACTTTTAAAATTAACTTTCTCTCGCTCTCGTTATTCGTTACAATTTTGTCACGCTGGGAAGGGAGCTCGATGCAAACAATTTTTTTTCTCATTGCTACGTACCTCTCCAGCTGACTGAACCTGGCAAGCAGTTCCCAACAAAGTATCATGAGATGCGCCTGAATCGCTTTCTGAATCGCGGAACCGTATAGAAAGGGGTGGAGGCGTCATCTTCGTTGTGTTCCCTTCTTCATCGAAGACGGATAGGGCGTCGGGAAAATAGAGAAAAGCATCTTCCGCGTGGTTTCGGTTTCCGAGAGTTCTAGCGGGTTTATAACCCCGTGCAAATCGCACGACAAAAAAAAAGACAACGAAACCCACCCGCCAAAGAAGTTATAAATTATTGAAGCGATGAAAAGCCGACGGAAAACGGATTCTGTGTTTTCCTCTTTCCCTGCCTGGCGGTAGATGGTGCGGATGGCGAAGGAACGTTAATTATATATTCCTTCTCTTCAGCACAGTTGTGAGGATTGCGCGGGCGCAAGCGTAAGGATATTGTTTGCCTGAGCATCGTGTTCTGGTTTTCCTTTCTTTTGGGGAATTGTTGATGAAGTGTTTAAGGTGAAATAACCTAGCGGAACATAAAGTGTACCATTGGGTGTGCAGGAAAAATGTTTTTTTCTACACTTTTCTTTCTGAAAACATTCATTTTGGGAGAAAATTTTATCCTCCAGCTGCTGCAGCCGCCTTGTGGTTCCATCCTCGAATGCAACTTTCGGTTTTAATCGTTTCGCATAAAATTTGTTTCGAATTCACAAAACTATCGCTGCTTGTTGGAAACAAAATTTATACCATCCATCCGTCTAGTCTCCGGAGAAGCAACTCGCACATACTTTCCTTTGAAATAAAATAGTAAAAAGCTCATTTGCTGCATCAGTAGCAGCAGCATCCGTAAGACAGCCTTACAGTCCGGTATTTGGCGGAAACGAGCTGTACCACTTCCTCCCGGGTTGGTAAAGTTGTGCGCCGGTGTTACGAGGTCTGCACCCTTCCACGAATGTGTCGAGATACGGTGCTGATATTCCGGTGCCGCTGTTGCACTCGAGATCCGAATCCATCCGACCATGACTCTTTCGAGCCATTCGACCCATCCATCCGACTGCTTGGAGGGCTTCATTCGGAAAGTTTTGCATCGCAAAAATATGGCTTCCAATCCTCGCCTCGCACAAAAATGAGTGTATGTTTGTGTGAGCGCACGAGCGAACCTGAACCGGAGGGTGCATTGCTGAAAAGGAGCTTCTTTTGCTTGCCCCATTCGTACAATCGGAGTAGCAGTAGTAGGTTTTGAATGCCGAACAATCTCGGGGATAGGTAGTTGTTTTACCCTGTGAAGTTGTTTTTTTTTTCTGTTTAAAGGGAAGATATATTCCACCGACTGGACGGGGATAAATGTTTATTGTTTTTTATTCCTCTTCCTGCAGGTTCTGGTTCTGGTATTTTTATTCACCCGGTTATTACTGCTGAACTGTGTTATCCCATTTTTGTACTTGTTTTGGCAGTGAATGTGAATTTTGTGCTTTTTTACGCGCGTTACCGTCGCCTTCGGGCACATCGCAACTCACGGACAACCTCAACGGGCGGTACCCTACAGCTGATGAAAATTGCATTTTTTGTTTGTTTCGCGGCCCTCCCTGTTAAGCTTCCGTAGATGTGGATTTGAAAATGGGTGGCAAAAGTTTCCTCAAGCTCCACGGAAATTGAAGTGTTTGTGGACCGTGAAGGAACCGCTCCATGTGGTCGTCTCGCCGCTGATTGTGTCTGTGCAAGTGAGCTACCGTGAGGGGTATTCTAGAGGCAGGTTTTCGTCCCTCTGTGTTTTTTTTGGTTTATCTTAACCCAAACCAGCGCGTAAAAGTTGCTCCTTTTCGAATGCCCCCAAAATGATGGTGCGCGAAAAGCGCTCTTGTTCTCGGGCGCACGTATGAATGATTTTATTCGATGCGATGGCTTTTTTGTGACGAACGCTTGAACCATGGAGTGGAAGAGTGTTTTTGGTGGGAAAGAAATAGGCTCGGTCGGAGTCTCGTCTCTCACGCAGCTTGAGTGATTAATGAGTTTCGTGTCCCGGTTGCCCGCAGTACCGCTGGAAAGGATTGGTATCATTTTTATCCGCCTTTAATTTTCTTCCGGTGAACCCTTGTTCATTTTTTAAGAATAAAATAGGAGAAAAAAGCTGTATTCTTTTGAATAGGCGTTTTTCTGTGAAAGGATTTAATTTTTTATTGCTATTCAAAAAAATAGATTACCTTTTTTGCATTTTACATTCGCAATTTCAAATCCCTTTTGCGAGCTAACAATTGCCTTTCTTCTGCTAAAAGCCTCTACCACCGTGCTCGATCAAGAAAAACATCAACTCCGTAGTGAATTGAAAAACGTTCGTAATCGGGAGGGATTTTACTTGCCCCAAACGGTGCCCTTTCTTTACCATCCCACCCACAGCACGCTTCGTTCCTCCGACGTTGATTGATTGTCTGAAGCGCATTTATTGAAAGGTGTCAACCGATTGATGGAAGGCACGACGAGAAAATCTGCTCAACGATGCCGCCACCGTTGGTTCCGATTCGCCACGCGAGAAGCCATCTCGAGTGTGTGGCGTGTTGTAAATAATTTCCCCCGGTCAGAATGTCACGAGGTGCGCGGGTGAAAGCGCAATGGGTAAAACAAAGTAAAACGAACATGTACGGCTTTCGCGGCTTCCGGCCGTGTGACAATGGAAAAGCTCACCGAGACACATTTCCGAATGGCTTTTCCTTTCACCGTCCGCATTGTCATCGATCTCGGGAATGGCATTTGTATGTTCGTTTTTTATGTTCTGTGTCCGTTTGTTTTTGTTTTCCGCCTTCTTCGCCCTTTGGGCTTCTTCTTATCCGGATTGATGAATCTGGAGAACATCCTCTGGCAGTGAGGTGACACGTGAGTCTGTGTTTCTTCAGAGGGAGACCAGAATAAACCGAAACAGTAGAAAGAAGTGAAGAAAAAAAACCAAACAAACACCAATAATGCATGAGTTCAATCTCTGGCCGTTACCGCTGATCACGATGTGTTATTAAATCATGCCATGCCGTGTGCCACCACAAGCGGAAGCACGCAGCGAGGAAAATTGTTTCTTTTTCCCCAAACCATAAACCGTTGATTGACTGCCGGGCTCGCGTGGTGTGGTTTGGTTTTCGTTCGAAACGATTCCGTGTGCTGGCGGGAGCCATATCTTATTCCTGGTACATGCAGACGCGCCCTGCGTGCCCGGGATGAAAACATCACGCTGGAGTGAATCCTTTCGCTGGCATTTATCAGTGGGAATGATTGGAAAGCGATCGATTTTTCTATTAGGCTTCGAACTCAAATGGAATTCGTATGTTTTTTCTTCTCCAACGTAGACAAGCTCAATTAAAGCTGCTTTCAATGGTGGCACTCTCTCACATAGGGGCGTATGAACCGTGCGCAAATATGCTGGATCCTGTTAGGCAAGCAAATCAATTGCTAAACAGAGAGAGAGAGAGCAAGAAAGCCGCCCCAAATAACGCCACCACAGCTGCGTAGCGATCCATCTTCCGACCGAAAAGTTGTGACGTAATTTTGCCCACCGCTGCCATCATCAAACATCATTTTCGAAGCGGCGTTTGATGAACCGGACTCCGAATTTCCTTCCCATCCCGTCCGATGGGCGACCGGGCGGGGTTGGAAAATTGCTTTATTGATGCGCACCTATTTTCCACAAAGGACAACAACACTTCGCTTGAGCCCCGTACGACGACGACCCATCGCCTCGCCATACGGCTGCGTCAGCCGTGGAAAGGCTTTTCCCATTTAGGGCCGTGTGTTCGAGTGTTTGTGTCCGTGTGCAATAATCGGAGTGTGTACAATGGAGCGGCCATTTACCATACTACCGGTTCGAACCGTCGTTCGGGTGCTTCGGGAAAATGCTGTTCAGTAGCGGCGTGCGGTGTTTTGAGGCACCCACAGCGGGCGCTTTTGTTAGGAAGAGCACGAGACGACGGGCGACGGGTTGACGTCCTTCCGGTTTCGTCAAACATCCCGCGCACACCCGGGCAAAACCTACGAAAGAGTAGGATAAAATGATTCGCGCGTGCGATGAAACGAGGCAAGGACGAACGCGGGTGGAGGCTCATGACCTAATCCTAATGATTTGGATCGCGTTTGTTGTGCTGCTTCCCATTCAGCCGGCGAATCCTTTCAGCCCTTTTCAAACGCGGTTTAAGCCCTCCAAACCACTCCCGACGGTGGTTCTCCCCCCTCATCCGCGCTGGGGCTCGAGAAATCCTTCCTATATTGAGTTAAGTTGGTGCCGGAGCTTTTGGTGTGAGGTGTTTGTTGGAGGCAGCGATTGAGAAGAGGTTGGAAAAACGCTCCACTCTTATTACCACAAGTTAAAATGGAACGGGTTTTCACCTTCGCGCGTGTGAGCGTCAATAATAGAGCATTTTACCTCTCGCATTTTTCATCTCTCTCGCTCTCTCTTTCTCTCTCTTGGTAAGGTGTGGTGTGCCGGAAATAAGAAATTCTATGTTTCATTTCGCTGTGAAATTTTCCTCAACATATGCGGTTGGTTCATTGGCTTGCCTTCGGGCTGGAGAGAGATTTTGATGGACTGATGTACGCAGGAGCCTAATCATGGTGAAAAGCGTACGGAAATTGTTTTCTCTCTTACACAGGGATGGAAAAAGGATAATGGATCTGCTGCGGCTTATCAGTGAGTTAATTGCTATTTGCTCAAGAGCTGCGGTTTGGTAATGCCGTGGGTTTTTGTTTACTGAAAGGCAGGTTTTATTTTCCGCGTGTATCCAATCGTTGCAGCCCGCTAACATTACTTGATCTTCATGAGTTTGTTTGATGTTCTCATACGCTCGTGAAGCTACCGTATGCGGTTGTTACTCGCAAATCCATGAACGAAAATATAATCTGGTCGGATACGCTTTTATTGTTGCCTTTTGTCAATAAAGAAGACAAATTACTTAAAGCCAAGATTGGTAGGCTTCTCATAGCTGTTTGTCCAGATGATAAATGGACAATCAACTGCCCTCAGCCAGCGGAACAGTGCGCATTGCGGTTTTGCTTCTTTCGCTTCAAAAATCGCGCCAATCAAATCCGCACCGGCGGATAATCTTGTTTGCATGAATGCAGCGTTGCTGTTGATCATTGCTCGACACCCTAGCTTGCGGGTTTCGTTGCCCTTGCCAATGGTGTGGCTTTCTTTGTACGCCCTTTCATCCGGGCTGTGGGCGTGTGTGTACAGGCCCCCGACGTCTCCTTGGTCGCACATTCAATTAGGCGGAAGACGAATGCGTTGTGTATGTTGCTTCATTTGCTGCCCGGGTGCAGCTGTTTACCACTTCATTAGGCGAGACACCATGGCGACCAGCAGCACCGTATACTATACGCCGGTGGCTCTCGAGTGGTACGGGTTTGTTTTTCTCTTCTTGAGTTCCGGGGCTCGGTCAACGTTCCGGAGGTGTATTCCCTAGCCCGGGAAACGGTGCGGGTGGAACCGGGTGTGATGTAAGGAATGCAATTAAAATAAATAAACAACACTCCACCAGTGAGCACTAGCCGGGCAGGAAAAGGCCACACACTAGTGCCTCCGGTAGGTGTTCATCTCGCGTAGCCCACATTGCAAAGGAACTTGGTCAGGAAGCTGCTGTGGGAGAAACCCCGTTCCTAACAAGGATGATGCATCTAACAATATCCTTTGTGCCCTTGCCGTGTGAAGATCTAGCCACACTGTGTGTCCCGTTCGTTTCCCCGCAATCGCCACCGGATGCTGATTTTGTTTGCTCAGTATACCTATGCGGAGCAACCCACCAGTATGTAGGGCATCCTGTTTCCTGGTATCCTTTTATCGCAAATATGGACGATCAATAGTGTTGCACACGGGGATGGGTTATGGGACGGAAGGCGATGTAACAAATCCTAGCCTGCAAGTGTGCTGCTGCCACAGAGCGGATTATCATCTGCCACGAGAACAAGGGTTTCGCAATTTAAGTCGATTACTTCGAGACATCGTCCCTCTGGCACTCTGGCGATTAATTTCATGCGCCCTGCGACTCTTATTGAATTGCCACTTAAAAGCGTTGAAATGGTAGGGTTTTCCATTGAGGACTTTTGTGCCATACCACAATTGTTACCAAGGATGAAGCGCGCTCGTTTTAACGCGCACAGCCTATCGAACAGCATCACGTTTGCGCAACCTACCGCTTAATAAGTAATCCAATCGCTAAATGCTCATCCCAATTACCGGCTGTATAGGTGGCCGCCCGGTGTCAGCGCCCACCTGGAAAACGGAAGCCTCGATTTCAAAACAAACCGGCCCAAAGCGAGTGAAAATAATGGCATATTGTTTTTCATTTACTACCACCCACGCCCGATCCCAGCCGGGCATCCGGTGCTGCGAAATGCGGTGTATTATTTTTGCGCCAGCAATCGGAATGTAAATGGCAATTAAACATCAATTAATAACGTTTCCCTTTATCTCGTCCTTTCGCAGGTAAGCACTTGGGGCGCGTTTAGAACGGATGGAAAACCAGCGTCCCGGGACGGCAGCGCAGGATCTCACACCAAAAGGGCGAGTGGACACGTACAAACTCAGCGGAGCGAGAGTTATGGGCGCTAATTTCGACCGTACACCCCGCCCCCCGGCGAGCGATCCTGTTTTTGCTCCCGCTGGGGTTTACAGACGCGTGCACACGGCAACCACCGAAACACCTGTGGGCGGGAGAGATAGGACCGCGGGTATCGTTAAAAAAAAGGATATTGTAGATTTTAGCGCAGCGCCCGTTCCTTTGGACGTTCTGCGGATGCTGGTATCGCGCGTAAACCAAGGGTTCGCCCTTCCACCGAATGCGGCCACGGAGCAGAGGTTGCGAACTTCGCTTTTCCATTATGTGCCCTCAACGGTTCGGTTGGCGGGTGTCGAGTGCGAAAAAAAAAATGCCGCTTGGTCTTTATGCTCGTCCTCTCGCGCTGGCCCTGTTTTTAATTTCTGTTCATTTAATTTAATTTTCGGCTCACCCTTCGCCCGGGTAATTGTTTTTAATAGCGCGTGATGTCGAGTCGAATCCTTTGGTGTGTCCTTTCGTAAGGACTCCGTCTCACGGTCCTCGTCCGTCAGCAACAGCAGCGGCTGACGAGCGAACTGAGCTGAGCTGAGCGAGCGGAGAGGACCGTACGTCCGATTACGAAATATGCGTGCTGTCGGTTTTTGGGGGGTCGAACCGGAAAACCCACCGGCTGGGGCTCGTACGAGCCCTTCCTCGGTCGTTCGTTCGTTCTTTTGTGGTGCCACCCGCCGGTACCGGCACGGGTGAAATTGAATCGAAATATAATTCGATTTGCCCTCGCTCCCTTCACACACCAACCAGCCAGCGCCGGTGTCTCCCGCCGGGCAAGGTGCCATCGTATCGGGGCCGTGCGTAAAAAGCAAGCACCTGTAATTGGCTGTTACACTCCATCACACGCACCCACACACACACACCTGCTGATAGGAGGCAATTTTCTTGCTGCCACCGGGCGCGAGAGAAGTTCGAGATTTTTGGACGACGCTTGAGAACGTTTGAACCACGTGGGCTGAAGGAAAAAGGGCCCCTTGGCGAGCGGGGAATGATAATTATTGCCATCAGGCTTCGTTTTATCCTTCTGGGTCCCGAGAATTAATTCTAGCCTTTTGTGGTGCCGGTACCGCCTGGCAGCTGTGACGAGGCGGTGTTTGCTCGGGCCACCCGTGTGCCAATAAAATGGAATCGATAAATGTGGACCCCAGGTGTGTTCGGGAGAATTAATTGTAGAAGATCATTGACGGTGGCACTGCGCACGGAAACGAAATCTGTTCATTCGTGCGGTTAGCTGCAATTAGAATGTGTTTCTTATCATGCTTTTATTTTAATTCCATATCATCAGCATTCAGGGAGGTTACCTGCAGCAGCGCGGTAGCTTCATTTGGTATTTAGTTTACTGCTCCGTTATATCTATGTTTTATGTCTGGTAACATAAATAAGAAGGTTTGTTAATATAAAATGAGATAACAGTGCTCTAGTACAAACCCTTTTGCTGATTGTTCGTTATGGTGAAAGTAAGTTTAATAGCATTATCATGCTAGTTAGAATGGAGCTCGGCGAATATGATTGTGATTTTTATGACTCTCCGCATCCTTCGGGCGGTTATTCAAATTCTCCCAGCACCCTTCTCGGTGGCTTGTGTTTGTTTCGCTATCTTGTGGACGTTTTGCGGCCTGGCGGTACCTTTTGCGCTAAGACACATCATTTTCCGTACTTTCAGCCAAATCGATAAAAACGTGACCGCCCAAAGCAGAACGTCGGAGAGGCTAGAGCTGAATATGGACGAGTTGAACGAACACGAAACCCTTCGGGGAGAAAGACGGCAAACTAAATTGAAATAAACAGTAGCCGAAATATCCCCGTGGGTCCGGGGAAGTGTGGTTACGTATAAATGGTGAACAAAGGGAGGTTCTAGACGCTTCCCCTGGTTCCGTGCCGCAGCTGGGCCTCACCCCTTCAAGTTTGGCTCGGTGAACCGTCTTGCTTTGTGTCGCATTGTGAAATGTCCTTTTCGGTTGGAGTTTCGTCAGATTTTTTTTCCGGCCGGTCCAATAAAACTAAGACTTTCGCCGGGTCCGGATAAGGTGGCGTATCATAAAGAACTGAAATGAAACGTGTCATTTTATCGTTCGGAGTCGGGGCGTTCGGTCGTTAGGTTGAGTTAATTTTTATGAATCAATCATCGGTCCCGACGCGTGAGAGTTTTTCTTTTTCGTTACGGAGGGGCTATCAATTATTTGCTCCATTCCGCCAGCTGGTGTGCCACATCGTCAAAAGGTGCTACTTAACCTAGGACAAGTGGGTTGGACCGAGGAGATTCGAAGCTTCCCAACGCCTAGCGCGTGCGGTTAAGTCTCCGCTTCCGCCGGGGGCTGTTTGTGAACAGAAAATCAATACTTTTCCATGTACATAATCCCGGCTCGGCTAAGGTCGGCCACCGTAAACCAGAGCACAGTCGGCTCTCTAAGCCCGGCATTATTTCCCATTAGAAATGGACTGCGAGCTCCGGCCACTTATTGGGCTCTTCAGTGTTGACCTTGGGAAGAAAATGACCGGCCAACGGGGACCGTCCCAATGTTTTTAGGCTTAAGTCTGCTCACTGTTTTCCGACTTTTCCCTCCGGTCTTAGGGCGCCTGTTGGAGCGCCCCGACCGGGTTTCGAAGCTGGGACGGCTCGAGTAACTTGAGGCGTGCACGAAATGCCTTCAAATCATTCCAAGAACCCATGCTCCCACATGCTTCTCTTGGGCCCTTCTTGAGCGACCCTTCGGACGACCTTTGCGTGTGGCACTGCTGTTGTCGCAGAAAGTCTGAAATAATGATTACGTTACACATTGCTCCACCGCATTCTGTGCCATTTCGGTTCCAGTTTCGTCGTTCTTTCATTCAGCCGCGTTTCGTTTCACGGGGAAAATGTGTGGCCAGCTCTGATTTCGCTGTACATTTTCCACAGTCATTTCTCGGGTAACACGCCTCGCCAACTTTTGACGCAAATGTGAGACCTGAGTTTGTTTTTTTTTTATAGAAGCAAAATCATTACTCCGTCGGAGAGATGGAAAATGATTTATTTCGCCCATGGCCAGAACTAAAACAGCACATTTACAAAGCAGCAATTTCAGTGCACGATTTTCGATGTACGGTCAATGGCCGCACATGGATCGATTTTTATTTGCCCGCAGTTGCAGGGACTTTGTGGTGTGGGTACATAAATAAATTTCATCAATTTTTCTATGCTCGAACATAACCTTCCTTTCACACAACACGCCAACACACGCTTTCCCGCTAGCGAAATATGCGAGACTCTCAAGGGGAAAACGAACACCGGTGGGGAAAAGTCACATCCCATCCAGTGCGATCGAGAAATATTTGTTCGAGGTTTTTTGTTTGTATTCGTAATTAAATTACCGGCCGAACGGAGTTGTGGGACGTTAGTTCCATTCGGTAGCATGTCTGTTGCTTTAACGCCAAACCAAATCCATAATTTCTAACTTTTCCAAAGCGAGGGCTCTCTTTAAGGCATCTCTGAGACCTTTTGCTTTCCCATCTCACGTATCCCTCGCAATATCATATTGTACGCCCAAACGAAATGCGCCTGGGATTGAGGGAGCATGTTTATGTTGAATGTTCTTTCATTAGGAAAAGTGCATTCACGCTTTGAATCGTGCATGACCCGTCAAGGTGAAGGAAGAGGGCGATTTTGCTTTGTTTAACGCCCGACGGCTTGCTCGGGCCACAAGAGATCAAACCTTAACAGCAAAAAAAATAGCAAGAAATAAGAAAGGGTAGTCCATCATCCCGTATAAGGGTCGCCCTCGTGTCTGTGGCGATGCACTCTCCTGCGCAGAGCATTTATATTTTTAGTCCCTTTTGCTCCGCCTTGTTGCAGTTGCGAGGGATGTGTTTCAAAAACCGTTCAACGTTGCACCGGCCGGGATGCTTTCGGTGGCGCCGATAAGGAGCCCCGTGTCAGTGTGCTGAAATCACCGCTGTTTACATACTAAACTCATTTATCTTGCTCTTCTCCGGCGCCGTGGAGTGGGTGGTAGACCGCCCACACGGGTCTCTTTTCTCTTCGGTCGCGACATCGGCCATGATTTCAGTGTGTGTGTTTGATATTTTTTTTTTATTTCGAAGAAACCAAACACCCTGTTGCTTCACCCCACGATGGCTTCGTTCACGTCGGCTAATAGAGAAAGAGGGCAGGATGCGTGCGGGGTTTGGCAAAATATTGTCATCTCACCGGTATTTGTTTGTTTGTTCTATCGGTGTATGGTACGGTAATTGCAACCAAGCTTCCGGGACCAGCCGGTGCAGCGGCGCGCAGTTAGGGAGAGAATCCCCACGAAGGGTTTGATAAGCTTTGTGTTTGGTGGGAAAACAGAACGAGAAACGCTGCTGCAGCAAGTGGATTGCAACGGGGAACACTTTCAAGCTTGTGGCTCTCGGGGGCTCTGAACGTGATATCGTCGCAAACAACCACGTGAAATATTTCTCAAATATTTGTGGATTTATTCCGAGCCAAGAAAGTCGTTCCGATATGCATGCAATGCAATAAATAGCGACGGATGCGTGGGATTGCAAGCACGTGGTTCTTTTTCCAATTGTCGTCACTATCAAATATGTATAAAGGTTTCTGGTTGTGTCTTTTTTATGGACTTTTGATTTTATTTGATGCTTCTCAAATCGTGTCTTCAGTTTTGGGGTCGTGTTCTTTTTCTCATCCCCCACGTTGTTCCCGGCGAAAGCGGAAGCTAACCCGCCGAGATGTTATAAAAAACACCAATTTCATTTTAAAGGATTAAGAATAGAACATCGTCAAACAAATCTCATTACCGGGCGTGGAGCTTGTAGAGCACAAGACGTATAAGGAAAAGTTCCTGAATTTCCTCACCACACTCGCACGATTTCAGCCCCGGTATGGCTGGTTACCGGAATGTATTTGGCTAAAGGGCAGCAAAAGGAAAAAAACACGAGAAAAATCTCGACCCATTCGAGCGCGGAATATTTCTGCGCTTCGACGAGGAGACACCGAAAGGAAACTAGCCAAACCCCGGGCGGAGATGTAATTTAGGTCGGCAGGGTGCACCGCACACCATGACGCGCGGGAAACGAAAGCACGGCAAGGATATTGACATAATATAGAACATAATGTAATACAACCATTCCGTTTTATGTGTGCCCATTGGCGTTTGTGCTTGAACTTTTGCGACACTCCGCGGGTGGCTGCTGCTAACCCTTCGGAAAGGTTTGCGGAAGTGGTACAGGAAGCCCACGGGAAGGGTGTTCTTCTTCTAGTGGTACCAAATTCGGAGCCTAGCTATGTGCGGAACATCGGAAAGGGAACTGACTGGTACACGCTTTTATGCTTCCGTGTTCGCCATTTTTCTGGCATTGACAGCGGGAGCTCTGTATGAATAAAAAACGAACGAGTGAGATAACGCTAGCGGGGAGGGTTGAAGTATGCAAGCTCGTTTCGCTTTCGCAACCCAGCAAGGACATTTCGTTTGGGGGTTTGCTTCTTATTCCTCCGTTATGTGGCGGAAAATCTGCATCATTGTCATTGTAAAAGTGTTACAGGCCAAATTCCCGCAAGAAATATGAGAATAATATGCTACCATCAGACCCCGAAGTCCGTAGAAATGGAGCGAGAGAGTGATAGAATGTAAACGTGCTTTCCACTAGGTCGCCAATCGTGGCAACGGAGTTAGCTGACCGTGGCGTAACACGAAAGGAAAGGTCGCCCGGTTTGCCCGTTCGGCACCGAAAAATATTACAATAGCATGACGAAAATGTCAGATCCTTTAAAGTACAAAGGTTTTTCATTCAAAGCTACTGGGTTGAATTCGCCATAGGGAAGTACGCCGCTCCGCATCCGTGTTGGGGAAAGCACTAGCAGATGAGTCTTGCCGAAATGGATGCTGACACGGTGCTGTGCCATCCGAGGCATATTGGGGGAGGTTACTATTCCGACGAAAAGTGAACGAAACAAATGAAAAACGAACAAAGAGAAAATCACGAAAATCTCACAGCTTTTCGAGGCTTTTGCATGCCACATTAAGTTTCCTCAAAGGATGTGGTGAGTTACAACACACATTGCATATCAAATGAATGGGAAAACACATCAGTTGGAAAAATGAACATTACGCGTAATTGTAAAAGGGCACTCGAAAAGAACTGGGTCAAGATTGGGAGTGGCTTAAGGGGAATTAGGAATTCAACCTCGTTTGCAATTAAGAATTTGCTGAAAATATTGGATCTTTTACCACTTTGCTCCTATAGCTTGCTTGCTATTGACTATTGCTAGTCGTGTATAAGACTGTTTGTTTGCAGCAATTTTCTTTCGACCACCGACTGCTGCATTCATGCTGCAGAATGTTGCAAAGCTTCTGCAATATCGTCAGCCTGCACCAGATGGATCTCCGTAAACACACCAGAGATACGAGCGGGATCGCCGGGATCTGAAGTGATCCCAACGAGAACCCGCCGGTGGCGTTGCGAGATATATTGCCATTCTCGTGCATGTGTCTAGATATTGCGTTATTATTTTCCCCGGCCTGCGCGACCCGCACGATGGCGGAAACAGGGAAAAGCTCGCGAACCAACATCAACGGGCGATCCCGTCGGAAGGCACAATTTATGCATAGCATTAGACGCGGGATTATGTATGTAAAACGATTGTGTAAAGCTTCCGCAGTGTGGAGGTTGTGCGGCAAGACTACTGCTGCTGCTACTCCGCCGATTGCCGTTGTTCTATTTTGCCTTCTTTGCTGGCCTTGCTGCTGTATGGGACTCCTTGTGCCACTGTTGCAGCTCGCTCTGCCTTCGCACCAAAAGCAGCTTCAGCCAACCTTACACAATGAGGTGAAGTTTGTTTGCTGAGTGGATGTGGGTGCGACGCGAAAGAAACACAGGGAAAAAAACATGGTGGAAAATGATTTTTCACTACTCGAGCCAGTGTCTCCAGCTCTCGGCGCCAGGATGTGACGAAAAGACCCTTCGACGGTCGTTTCTCAAGCACCAAACGTGTGGTTGCCAGCCTCAAATGGGAAGGTCCTTATTTGCATAAACGCTTTAAGGCGCGAAAGAGATAGAGGACGAACGAGCCGCCGAGCTCTCCTAACACGTTTTAGCCACCACGAATGGCCCATCAAAGTCAACCCCATGAGCCTTTGGAAGGGACTCACTGCTGTCTCTCGTCGTTCGCTGTTGGCGCTGTCAGCGCAACAATTAGTCAATAGTCTATTGCAGGCGTGTTTTCTTTTCGCTGTTACTCCTTCTTTGCGCCGCGATGCAAGGCATAAAATTTACAATCCCACATCTCATCCCTTCCTGTGGCTTTCCCGGGTGGCGGTGAAGATGATTCAAGAGTCGAGAACCTGGCTCAGCAGAAGAAGATACGACGTAGAACAACACCATCATGCGCGCGCCCGGGATGTGTTTTATTATTCATCACCGCATCCCACACGGCGGTCGGGCTAATATGGGGTGCATCTCATTTGAATAAATGCAATCATGACTTTACCGCCGCGCCGTGGCTCGTTTCGCACGTTATCTTTCGTGTGGCGGTCCCGACGATGTCGTAAGAAAATTGGTTGTTATCTTCTTGTAAGCATCGTAACGAGAGTGATTTACTATTTTTTGTTCTCGTTGTGGCAATTTATTTATCTGTAGGTAATGAGATACTAGAAATTAAATCATGCCAGAGGTTTAACGAGTAGCGCGCGCTCTTTCACGCTTTGTTTTTTTTTTTTGAATAGATCGAATTTACCTTGCCTTCAAAATGTACCCCTTTTCTAAAGGAAGACTACAAATGACTACTAATTATACCCGACACTCTTTTTAAGCTCTAAAAGCATCCATCATCGAAGATTGGTTCGAAACCACGCCTTACGTTCTTCGACCTCAAGAGTCACAATCAGCTCACTGAAGCTATCCCCTGAGTCAACTTCTAATTTCGAACATTTACCGCCTCGGGGACATTGATTTATGTCCGCGCGCAAGAATAGGTGATTAATACTGACCCCAAAAAGAAATTCAATTCGGCTTCCTCTTTTCCGTTCGAGGTGGCAGAAAAGATGGTGGTGTCATTCGATTTTCTTCGAACCGGTTTCTCCCTGCGATGTCCCGTTTTCCTCCCGCTAAATCACCGTTTCTCGTACGCGCCCTTCCAACAACCGGGAAACCTTATCCCATCATGACGTCCATCCCCAACACTCCCTCCGTTTCGGCCAAATCCGGTTTCGTTCCGGTGAATTCATTTTTATCTCATCGCGCTCTACTCCCACGTGAACGCGCGCGCGATGTCCTCGCGAACGGCAAAGACGACGCCATGGGTGCAGTCATCACTTGTGGGGACCGAACTCTCGTCGGTTCGATGCGACGACCGCCAATCGAGCCAATGTTTGTTGCTTTTTTTTGTCTCCCCAGCACCACAACCCCCCACGGGTGGGTTGCTTCATTTATCTCAATTTTTTCTGTTACTTCTGGGCCGCTTCGTTAATGTATCGGTGGGTGGTGTTCCTGTGTTTTGGTGGCGTGCCGTCGTTATTTATTTTTGGGCACGCCAACGTTCCAACTGCCCGCGACGGTGTTGGGGACTTTCTTTTCATGTCGTCGCGCCGCTGCACCGCCAAAGCAAAAATGAGGGGAGGACTTGCATTCTCGTTCGGTTCCACGAGAACGGAAACAGACCACGGGTTCCGTGATGGGGTATTGGTTTTATGATTAGATTTTTGGCTTTTTTGTCTTTTTTTTAAACGCGGCCAGCTTGGAACGCCAATAATACCCTCGCAGTGGGACATTTTGGTCGAATTTTTCCGTGGAGTAACGGTATTGAAGCGACCATTCTGGCGACCAGCTTAATGGGACATATTTTTCATCGAATCTCTTGAATGAAGCTTTAAAATCTAGATGATTATTTTTTCATTGTTTTTTTTTCTGTATAAAAAAATACATTTGTTCGTTTAAAGGAATTAAATCCACAATTTGTCAAATGTCTTTAGTTTAAATGCAAACAAATTCGTACGTGTTTCGTTTTGCTAGTTTGAAGTCAATATTAACAATGTTTCTTACAAAACATAACAACTGTTTTCCTTAGTTCGGCATCATTTTCTTTTTGATGAATTGGCGTTTTTGGCCTCCTGCGATCGCCGAACGATAAACCTACTCGTAACCCAAGGGTTAACGAAATACGCTCACCCCACCTGCTCCGATTTCATTGCGACACAACCCAAAACAACAAATAAAACGAAACATTTCCCGAAACCTGGCCTGTCAGCGAAAGCAACACCGGCCGGCCGAGCAGCCGCATACGGAGAGGGGAACCGTTGACACTTTCCGTTTCGAGTTTTTCCCTGCTTGCAGCGGTGGAGCTCAGTTCCTTTTTTTTTCGTTCGACTTCTTTCAGCACTTTTACGGTTGCTGCGCTGCAGCCCTGAAGAGGCGTTCCAGCGTACGTCGACACCTTGCAGCTGGTCGAACGGAAAAGTCCACTATCGATCAGTGGCCGCGCCGGCGGGCGGTAAGAGTGTGTGTAGGGTTTCGGTTCGCACGGTTTGGTGCGCCGGGAAAATTGAGACTCCCCTACACTCCCGTGTGCCGCTTAAGAAGGTGCTAAGCTGGGGATTTTATTATACACCCGTGGGTGGATGTGTGTGTGTGTGTGCGCGCGCGCAACCGGAGGCGTGAAAATTGGAAGATATAAAGAAGATAGAAAAACTGGAAAACCATGGCAGCCGGAGCCAACCCCAGGGGCTGTGGTTTGACTATTTGTGCCATAGGGCACGTAATCTGTTTTAATTCTCGGCTAAAGTGCGACTCTTCAACCGCCGGTTGGCTGCATCTCTAGTTCTTGATTGTTTTTTGTCTCACCCGGCGCAATATTGGATCGAGTGTTTCAGGCAGTTTTCTTCTCCTGCTCAGTCAGAGCGTGTACATGGAGGTTGCTTGTTTATTTGTGTTGCAGTTGAAAAGGGCATCACCTCCGCTTCTAAGCATTGGATGCGATTTCGATTCGTCAAATCCGTGTTTAATAGCAACAGCTTGTGGTACCGGATCCTGGAAGCTGTGCAAGAATGAATGGACACGGAAGCAATTAAAATCTCACCATGCATTTTCTTTATCGGTCGTGAGAGGGAAAAAACAGGACTCTCGACATTGGCTTGTCTCGTCTGGTTGCCGCATCGTTCGCTGGTAATCACGAGCACAATAAAATGGGTGCCAATGTTGTTCTTTCCCTGTTTCCCTGAGCTTACGGCGGACATACTTGGAAAAACTTCGTCCGTCCAATCGTCGAATGCTTATCGTAACGCACGCTTCCACACACGTCTGGGCGATTTCAAGTCAAGCCGGTTCCAAGCATTGGCAATTTATTTCCTGCGATTTTCCCACTCTCTTGCATCCATCCGAGACCATGTCCGGGAATCGATAGCTCGATAAAATGGAGCTGGTGCGTTCCTAAGCTCAAACCGATAGGTAGGAGAAAAGACTGGCCGGATTGGAGAATTTGGACGAGATCCCTCCATGAAACCGTCACTGGTCGGTAAAATGCAAGTTAAGCTCCATTTTGTGGGGATTTATGTTACGTTCAGTTTGTTTGATTGATTTATTCGCTGGGGGGTTTACAATAAATCAAAAGAGATTTTTATGCTTCTGATAACTTCCCCTTGGTCGTTAGGGTGAATTCGTACAGGAGGCAATAGAAGAAATGTCTCTGAACAGTCTGGATAAGTAATTATTTTGTTTGCCTTCTGTGGCACAAATTTTAGTATAGCAGTTTAAATCAAATTTTGAGCGAAAATGTTATGCCAAAAATTTATCCATATTATCTGAATCCAAATTCGTGCAATACTCAAGCACTGAAACTTTACGTCTGATTCGTGGTTTCGAGTTTCAGATGCACCGATAATGATCACCACCGTGTTTGCCTTTCTCATACAAATAAATGTGTTGCACACACTGCACAAATAGGATCCTTTCGTTGAAAGGAACCCCGTTCCCGGTGGACGGTTTTACGCGCACTGCTGTTGGCACAGCGTGTCGTCCGGAGCGTTCTGTCGCAGCGTAACGTAAATTCCAACACTCACCGACTCCCAATTACAGTGGGAAAATATTTGTGGTTCCATAATGGATATCGATAGCCGGATCCGGCGTTCGTGCAAGCACGCGTGTTCCGGTGGTTTGTCCGACCACCAGAACGTCGAAATGAGGGTGCCGCTTCCGAGGTTGGCGTTTTTCGGTCGTAGAAAAGAGACCATCCGACCGTGGATGGATGGTTGCTCGCTGGAACGACTCGCGGAATTTGTGGGTGCATTCGGAAGTCCAGAAAATGCCTGCTAAATTCCGAACGTGCCTTCCGGTGTGTTACGCGGCGGTGTGCCGTGATGTCGTGTTTTATTTTTTGCCCAGTATTCATAGATTTGCTGTGTAATGTTCTCAATTTCGTAATTATAATGCGAGGAAAATGCGATACCTTGCGTCGTAACGAACTACAATTAATAATTCTGTTTTTGGAGCCGAACCGCGGCATGCAAAGAGGAGCTTGTTTGTCGACCCATGTCAAACGATGCTGATGGAAAACTAATCATCGAAACGATGCACCTCATTGCACCTTCATACAATGCAGTTCCGCAAACACGAAACTAGCCCAATCAGCTCGGGGAAGCTTTTAATGAGCTCAAAATTCACCCACATTATTTTACATCTGCATCGTTCCGCGAAAGCTTTGGCCTTTTCAATGTAATGGTGGCTTTATAAATGCTCGCGGAATAATGTTGTCCTTTAATTAGCTCTGCTTTTAATGCATTCTTATGAATAAAAAAGCTATAAACCTCTCAGGAAAACACCGCATTTATAATTTTTTGTTCAATGTATTTCAATGTATTCACTGTTTGTTTTTTCTTCTTTAAATTGCAGAGCGCGTGTTGGAAAACTCGTACCATGGGCTGATAAAGGAAAACGAAACATTCGTCGAGATAACGCCGTTGATCAAAGTCGACGAGTCCAAGATCTGCGGGTTTCACATAATCAAAAAGAGCAAGGAAATTCCCTTTCAGGTATGTATCATTTCTCCACGTCCTATCTAACAGTAAAATATAGCGTAGCATGAATGCTAAAAGTGATGGAATAGATAGTATACGCAAGCAAATTTTATCAATTGCACGAAATGTTGGGCTCCTTGCCGAACCGTACAGAATGAGCAAATTAATTTCGCGCGCATCCATTAGTACAAATCATTACTCTGATGGGTTTCGGAAACGACTGCCAAATGAAGTACGTTAGCAAAAATCGATCGATTTTCCATTCGTCCGTTGGCGTCAAAAGAACACGACACCCTCTAGTCGTCGGTATTGCGAACGCGTCCCATCGATAACGAAGTCGAAACACTCCGCGCACAGGTACACCCGGCAAAGTGGCACGATTTTGCGAAAAAGTCGCGCGTGTCGCCATTTGGTGTCCACTTCCCAGAAATGCCTTCGTCCAAGCGACTGGCCGACGTGCTTTCGGTGCATTTTCCGCGCGTCGGAGCTGCTTTATTCCTGGCTCACTTTCGGCCGACGCTCGACCGCCCTAGCGAAGAATGTAGCCCGTCTTATGGCCTTCATATATCAAGACTTTTCCACGGTTCTTTTCCCCAACCAGTGGTGCCTCGACGAGAATGGCCAATGTCCTTTTTGCCACACGGCATCGGACGTCAAACACACGGCAATGGAAATTGCTAGATTTCTCTTGTCTATTTTCACTCCACAGATACTTTCTTTTACGTTACTAGCCCCGCCATGATGCTGCTGGACAACGGATCATAGCTCCGTTTTGTCCAATCGGCGACGTCGTCGTCATCTTCAGCTTTTCGGCTGTCGAAAGCGTCGTAATCTCTTTTCTCGATTTTTTCCTCGCTCGAGCCCATCGCCGAAGATAAGAAACTTCATCCTTTTCATCTCGTTGGGTCCCGGCATAAGCAGCTCGATTATGTTCTTCAGTCGTTCGGCTCGCAGCGTCCTTCAACCCATCAGTCCTTCAGATACATCCGCCCAACCTATGGCCGGTTTTCGATGGGGTTTTGTTCGGTTCGTTTTTTTTGCTGTTGCTTTTTCCCCCTAAACGGTATCGTATTTACTGACGAATATCCACTTGAAATTGCTGCTAAGCTGCCGGATAAGGGCCACCACGACGGCTTGGAAGGGTCCCGCTTAGCCGTATGATTGGTGGGACGGGGATCTGTTTTATTTTCATCACACTGTATCTGAAATTTATGCAAACTCGCCTCCCTCGCGATCCACGCTGGCAAGGAGGATGTTGCACGGAGAAAAAAAGGCGAACATCCGCCGAAACGACCTGCCTTTCGCTAACGATGGTCGCCTCGTCCAGGGTTGGTCGTATGGACTATTGGGAGCTGGGCTTTGGAGCATCGAAATTAGATTCCTGGTACCAGTTCTCCATCTCCCAGTCTCCCCAAAACCCGTAGGCCCCTCCGGTAATTAGCGCAAATGATTATGCCTTGATGTCCGCCGTAATGAGGCCGTCCCAATCCAACGGCACATTTGCTTGCAGGTAGGACTGTTTGTTCGTGTTGCTTTTTTTCTATTATTGTTCGCTCCACTTTTCCATTCCAGTGAAGTCCAACCCCCACTAAGGGATCTTTCCTCGCGCTGGGTGTTGATTTAGAGCATGGGTTTTTAATGCTCGTACTACGGCCAGCCCTGCTTGAAGGACGTCTTGTTCGTTACTTTTTTCGCTCCTCGTTGTACCCGTCCCTGGCGCTTCTCGCGCCGTAATGTTATGTACTCGCAGGCAGGTAGTACACGTTTATTTACAATCATCTGCTCCTCGCGTGGAATAGAAGAGGCGGTGAAGCGAAGATTGATGCTGTCGTGTTGCTTTGTGCGAATGAGAAAGATAGAGAGCGAAAGAGAAAGAGGCTGGAGCTTTAACAACCAACACCCACCGAAAGCCGCCTGACTTGGTTCCATGGTCATTAGCATAAGTGTTGCTAGGTATTAGCGAAGGAATCGAAGGGACTGGAAGACTCCCCACTCTCAGCTTCGCGTTTCGAGCCCTCGCGCGAATGACGGATCGCTGACGAGCAGGGAAAGAAGATACGACCGTTGTGTTTCGATGGCGTTCGAATGGAAAACGCCTCTAGCTAGCTCGCTCCTCGAAGCCCAGGGAGCGCGCTGTCTGAAATCGTACCGCCGTTGGATTTTATTTCTCGTTCACAGGATTTTCTTTCCAATTCGGAAAAACACGTATTCAACTGCACAATATCGGCTGTGCGCGTGCGAAAAGAAACGGTTCCTCGAGTTCGAGAATAAAATTTGCTCTTTCGCGTTGGGGTGGCGATTGAAATCAATAATCAAAAGTCACCCTGGTCAAGAAGCCTGAAGCAAAGTAAAACTTCGGTACATAAGCTAACTTTTCCGTTCCTAAGCAACGGTGCGTTTCTTGTTTGAAAAGTTAGCTTAAGAAAAATGTGCCATCGCTCTTGTTTGAGCTCAGAGTAAAATGGCCCACGCGGGGGTCTATTAAAGCTGCCTTGTCAAAGATCATGTGCTACAAATGTTGAATGCGCACAATGTAGCAAATTTGCGAGCTAATCTAATGTTAGAAGAGGCCCATCAAGCAGGAAAAGATAAAGACAAAGTGCAACACATTATGATCATGTTTGAGCTGACTGAAATTAGTTCCACGCCATGCAACCGTGACGATAATGTACCACGAGAAAATGCCTTTGACCCACTTTCTACCACCTATCGTTCACGCCAACGACAGCATCTTCCGTCCGATATTTGCTTAAGGTATGAAAAATTATCCTCCGCCTTGGGTGCAGGCGTGGGTTTTGCGGACACGCGAGCCGAGAGACATGTTAGATAATTTATTATCCAAAACATTCTTCCCTTGTCGTCGCTTTGGCTTTGAACGACGGTGAAAGAGAACTATGGAGAGAAAAAAAGAACCACTCGCCCACCCACCATCGGGAAATGTGAAAACCGATTATGCACATGGCCGCCCAAGGCTCGGGCTCGGGATGACGTCCTGTTTTGCGGTTCTGCGGTGTTGCGTGATAGCACGCGGGATGGTCTTGCGGTTGCGGTGTCCTCAACGCGCATTATTGCACCCCCAGGCCAATGCACCGGAACATCCGGCTTTAACGAGCGAAATGCGATCCGACGTGCAGGTGTATGGCTCCCGTGTCGTTGCGCGCTCGGAGGAGCCTTCTTGCATTCGGTGGCAGAAGTATTATTGCATATAATGAACAATTAACGAACCTTGCCAACCCGGCAGCCTGGTGTTCACGTGGAGCTCACGTGTGGTGAGTTGGCAATGCCGAAGGCGTGCGAATATTGTCCACCGAATGCGCTCTGCAGAGGCGGTAGCAGCAGCTGGGTCAACCGAAGAAGCCCGCCATCGCACATTAGCAGCAGTTCTCTCAGCAGGAGGGACTAACCATACCACGCAAGGACAGGGTGGAACATTTTCCATTCGTTCTGACCTCCAACCGTGGTCCTGGAGTAGTATGAGCGGTAGATGGCGATAAGTTTCTGGCGATTAACGAATGGTGTACCCCACTGAACGATAAAACACATCCGTTGCACTTTTTATCATTTAATGTTGGTTGGTTAAAACCGCCACAAAGAACACGTAGAGAGGATGCACAGGAGCTGGTTGAGTGTCATAAAAAAATCATACAGCAAGCCGAAAAAAAATGATATCCAACCATCGCCACCTCTCCAGGGGGTGGTAAGAATTAATATCGCATCGCTTTTACCACCTATGGGGCGATTTAAACCTCCACTAAAGGTGATGACATCAGCTGAAAGCGTAGACACACTGGGGGGGTTTGTCATCAGCGCGTTTGTGTGTATGTGTGGCTTTGTACGCACGCCCCTTTTACTTTGAATATACGGTGAGCTAAAATTATTTTATGAAAATGTGAATTATGCAAGCGACAATTAATTAATTATACATTCGCTAGCTTTTCGGCGACGGAATGCCCCGACGCTTGGGGGAAATATATCCTGTTGCTGAACGAACTCGTGGCACAACGACGCCATGTTGCTCTACAATTCCAACACGTAGCGAGCATCTGGCGGAAACTACTTTGTCGCATGGTGGCAGAAATAGTTCACACCGTTTTTACGATTGTTCGGTGGCGCGATGTCGTCCCGAGATAGCAGAAGAATAATAGTGCAAGCAGATTGATTCGAAGCACAGCAGCTCGATCGATCCCTCTTAGAACGCTCTCCATTGTCAACCCGGCGGGCGAACACATTCAATTACCGTCTCCACTTTTGGGAAACTATTTCCGTTTAATTACTCTACAATCCAGACTCGTAGATGCAGGCTCGTAGCCTGAAATAGTACCGCCAGGGGCAAATGTGCCTTTCTTCGTGAAAGGCGTACAAATACGCTTACAGCCTGAGGTGGGCCAACCGCGCCATCGCCACCGTGGTGAACCGTCTAATCGCTGGCTGCCAATGTTCGTTTCGACGCTTCACCAAAGCAGACGACACCTTCGTGCGTTCTTTCACAAAAAGACACCCTGCACACCGAGTGCTGGTGATGAACCTCGACGTCACGTCTCTGCCCGTGGGCCACATCTCGGTGCTCGGGAAGGATGCTAGAGCGGGCGAGATAGAATATCAATTTATTTTTAATCGCCTTCGAATCATCCCGCTGCATGGCACCACCTGTCGTGACGTGAATCAAATAACTAAATGGATTTGTTTCGATGGTCCTGTGGGTTGGCCCCGTGGCTGGTAGAGGATGGCTGTGATTTTGGGAACACGCTTGTTGCCGCCTTCGCCCACCATTCGGGCTAACTTTGCTCGCACTGAAATAGGGCGAGTGAAAACAAATGCACCAGAATAACAGATTGCTCCGTGGGAGGGGAGAGATTGAGCAGGGAAAACGCCGTTTTCGGGCTGCGTCGGATTAGCATTTTGATGGAGGAACGTTAAATTCCGTGAACTCTTGTGTGCGCTCGTGTTCACCGTGCACTAACATTCGGTAACATGCTGCCGACCCCGGTGTCGAATACCAACGGGTGCCCATTCCGTCACAATGCTAGCCGACGACGGGCTGGATGACATTTTATGCTACAATTTCGAGTTTGATGACGATGTTTCGGCGAATGCACCCCTGTCTCGGTAGTTTAGAAGGTCTTCTTTGCATAAGCTTCTTCGATTTTCCCCACGTAGATGTGTTTAATGCAAAGACACAAAATCCATTGCTCAATTGTACTTGTTGTAGTACTCACGGATATAAGTCAATCAATTGTTTCTTATTTACGGTTTCTAATTATACAAGTATGTGAGAGATAAACAAGCTTATTTTCATTGTTTTCTCTATCTCCACTCGATTATTAGGCAACGCATAATTTTACACAAAAGCTCCGCAAAACTGCACATCATTGAACTACAGCCCCCGTTAGTTCCAGTTGTTTTCGATTGGATGTTTGGGAAATAAAAGCTCAACTTTATGCATAAATATACTTCGATACCACGGATCGGGAGAAATGCACCAACCTCTCTTTCCAAAAAACTTTCAACTCGCACCCGGTGGCGGTTTTCACGCATCGAGCATCGTTAGTCATGCTGCTTCATTTAGCCGCCCTCAGCCGGATGCTGATTCGTTTCCCCGTCCAGTGACGATGCCGAATTTTGCAATTATGCAAAATCGTATCCTCACTGTTGTCCTTTCCCGTACTGTACGATATTTAAATCCACTCTCTCCCGCGCTCCGCGAAAGTTGATTGGTTGTTTTGCACGCCCACCCGTTGTTGTTCTTGCCTTCGGCGCCATTGTGCGGAATAAAATAGCAGATACACCACCATTGTGGGTGGTGGGGATTCTCGAATGCCAGTTGTAAGCATAGTCAGCTGCATCGATCGAGTGCAAAAGTTGCGCTGTCCGTTTATGGTGCTTCCTTGCGATTTCCAATGGTAGAACTACCATAAAACATTAATAACACCGAGGACCGAACACAATGGGGGGAAAATATCTGCAATTAACAGATGGATGCACTCACTTTTTTCTGCGTTTGTCGCGAACCGGGAAATGAAGGAATAAATTTATGAATTTCCCGTAGGTATTATTGTCGTTTCAGTCGTTTGTTATTTCATCCTGTGTTGCGCAGAATAAAAACTATACAAGCACGTGAGAAAATTCGCGTACGCATCAAATTTACAACTGCACGAGATGAATGTGTTTGCACAGTGGTTGTATGTACTTTTTTTCATCACAATATTTAATGTTGAAACAATTGATCGATGCGTTTCCTCAGACCCAAATTGGGCGTCACGTTTTGGTCTTTTTGCATTGAAATATTTGCTCGATTTTTACAGATGCGCTTAATATAAAATTCGCATTTATGAACATTCAATAAATCATTAGCAGTCGTTACAGACATTATCGATATCGTTGATTCTACTTGAATTTGAATGAGCGCTATCTTATCATTCGATATTTAAATAATTTCTTTTTCTCCCATTTCATTTCCAGATTGAGCTTGTCAACGAGCTCGGCATTCTGAAAGCGAAAAAGACACTAAACTGTGAAAAGCGGAAAAACTACAAATTCGACATCACCGCCGTGTTTTGTGATGGATCGCACTCGAAGAGGTAAGTTGACTCGCGTTTTTGTAATTAAAAAAAGATATTTCGATCCTGCTTCATCCCAGATTACCACCTGCATCCTGTACGTATGCTATGGTTTATGCCAATAATACATTCCCATAATTTATGTTGCACTGATTCATTGCACTCTCGGGAGATACCGCCCCATTCGAACGGAATGAATTTAAATGTAACGCAATTTGCACCGTTCGACCTCCAGAGGCGGTACGGTGTTACAACGTTATCCTGGATCGGAGTGCGATTTTCACGTATGCTTCAGCTCAAATCTCCTGCTTTAACGTAATAAATGTAGCATTTTAAATTGCTCTACCGAAACGAAAAATTTGAATCGTTAACACAGAAAAGTATGTGTTCACTTTTCACACCGGCAATCGGTGTAATCAATTTGAGGTGAAAATTGTGCCGGAAAATAACGACACGAAAGGAGACCGGCGTTCTTTTTTTTTCTTTTCCTTCGTCGTATCTTCTCTTTCCTCAAACCTGCTTCAATCACTCGAGAAGGGCGAAAGCGAAAGTTAATCTGACAGGCGAAATATGGAGCCACTTTCCTGCTATCTCGTATTTTGTCTTCCCACGGCATCAGCGCCAACAACCTGCGCTTGCTTATCGTTCACCTCGCGGTGAAACCTCCGGCCAAAAAGAGAGTGTTTGCCTTCATCTGCCGATACCGCGCGCCGCCGCTGGTCGGCTGATTACGATTGCGATTTTCCTATCCTCATCAATGTTCTCGTTCTCTACCTTTCGTTCCAGCGCGAGCGTTCACATCTCCGTGATTGACATTAATGAATATTCGCCAACATTCCTGCAGCCTTCGTACGTCACAGAGGTAAGTCCCGAAGCGCTTGTATTCCTGGTTTTGGGACTATTTTTGCCATTTTTTCCTGGAGTGATTATCACATATTCTGTCCCCACTCCGGTGTATCTATGGCAACCGAGGTACGTACGTCAAACTCGTTGTGACACGGGCACGAACTCTGTGTGCAAAAGCCCAAGAAACCTGCCAGTAATTAGTGAGTGCTTCTTCGTACTCACTCCAAAAGTCACCGAACTAATAATCCGAACGCTGGTAATTTATTTCCCACCACCGACTCAGCGATACTCCGCGTCGGATATGTATGTGTGTGTGCGGATGCGTTGCGGAATTGGATTGGACGAGAATGGATGAAAGTTTCTTAATATTCATCATCCATCTTCCGTGGCGAATTAGTGCCGCTTCGGCTACCAGGCGCCTCCACTGTGGAGCATATCTGCTGCTTGTTGCCACAGCAAGGAAGGAGCTAGCAGAGCCCATCACTAGACGATGGCAACGTCCGTACAGCGAACACCGAAAAGGGGGGCCAAAGAAAATTGGGCACACTCAATGAATGTCCTTTTTTTGTGCCGTCGTAGCCCGCCATGGTGTGCCAGGAGTAACTCAATTTACTCGCTGCTGCATACATACCCGCTTGGAAAGGCCAACGGTAGGCCGCTGCGCGTTGTTACTGGCCTTCATTTCCACCGTACTTGCAACCGATCGGTAGCCCCGGCTGGCTCGTAATTAATTCAATGTGCTACTATTGATTTTTCGCTTGTAAAGAGATGGATAAAAATGGTCCAATTCAAGGGTCGGTTTCATCGATGTTGAAGGAGCCACCTTCCTGCGAACGCAGAAACCGTTCAGCGAACGGCGGCGCCGTAATTGAGGATGTGGATTTTAAAAGATAACATTACTGGGAACACTCTAGCGGTGAATAACGAACATGATGGCTCCAACCAAACGACACCGGTGTGAAGGTTGACAGAAACGAAATGTCGATTGGTTTCTCTAGGGAAAGAAGGCTGAACAGACGAGAAAATGATTTCTGCGTAATCGAATGTATTGAATAATTTGGCAAAATTCGTTGAATGTTTCGATCCGTTTCTGATAATCGGTTTTAAAACACGTTACGGGTCTACGGGAGACATACATTCAGGTCATCTTCTTCGGTTTCGATTCCGGAAAAAAAAAACTCGCAAAACCTAACGGAAAATGTTTTCAAACAAAAAAAATGTATAAATCCACTCAAATTTAACCCCCATTTCGCTCGGATCGAAATGATAGAATTAAATGTTTGATGAGCATTAATGTCAAGCGAACCACATCAATTCGGCTTCATTCTGTCGTATTATCGCTTCCACCCACCGGATCAACTCTGGCTTATTTCGGAAATCACCCATCATTCTGGTGGATGGTTGGAGCGAAAGGGGGACGCCAGTGTAAACGGGAATCTAATCGCTGGGAAAATCAATTAAAAATGTACAAAAGCGCTACTATCCGTCCATCAGCTGGAACCGCACGTTTCGAGTTCGTTACGTAGCGGGTCGATCGCGGGTTGCTTTTATTGTGAAACCGCGACCCGTCCGCGGTAACTCCTTGACGAAGAAAGATCCCAGCCCGGTGTGGACCAGCGCGAATTAGGAATTCATTTCAGTCGCCCAAAGTTGGATGGAAACTTTTCGGGTGATGGGGAAAAGTTCGCTGCGGATGCAAAGTACTTTCGACCGTCCGGACTTCAGGGAGTCACTGAAAAGTAATCATCCCGTCGACGGGGGAGCGGGAACGTGGTTGTGTTCTTAGATCAAATATAAATAAAATATTGTAACTTATTTTTCTTCTTCTCCTTCTACTGAAGCTTTTTGTATCTCTATACCATTTTTTGTCTGCGGAAAAAGTGGCTATAAATCAAGTTGGGTCAAATACACTCTCGAGACTGACCTACTCTCATATGGGTGCATGATATCATTCGGTGTCAAATATTCATCCCAAGCAAAAGAACCGCAAGCCTATTGTAGAAAAAAGCTGATGTTTCAAGCTTCGTCCTTCGAGGTGTATCCTGTCTATGCTTGCAGTGGACCACCACTCGGCCTAGCACGGTATTTAATACACCGCAGGCATGTTGCGTCCATAAAACAATGGCCGTTTTCGCGCCGAAATGCATCGTCGTGTTGCGGTCGCTCGCACTGATATGCCAAACGATAATCGATGGAACAAACAAACCGCTTTCCAGCCCTATCAGCACCCTGTTTCGTGGTGTTGCGATAAAAGTGGCGCTCGATTGCGGTACAAAACCCCCCCATACTAGAGCACCGGAACGCTTCTACGGGCTATTGTTTCCGGTTTCCGGTCCCGATACGGTTCCCGTTTGGGTGCCATACTTACAACAAGAACGAGAGGAGTACAACCGGAAGCGGAACGTAGAGTGCAAGCGTGTGCATGTGCAGAAACGATGCGAAGCTGGGTCCTTTACGATCGTTCGCCACTTGCGGGCGCCCAGTGTGGGTTTATAATAAAAGTAATATTAATTCCGCCACTGCATATCCTGGTGGCTCGTCGTGCAGGGTAAAGCATCCAGGGATGCGAGGCGTGAGTTAAGATAAAGTCGGCCTTGCTACCTGCAACTCTAGCACAACGTGCCCATGTGCATTAAAATGACGTTCCACCGCAAGCGAAGTTGGGTAAATGTGGAACTTCCCAACAAAACTGCTGCACGCGCGAGCGGTAACCAAGCGAAAACGCGAACCCAAGTATCCTGCAAAGAAGGGGCCGCTTGTATTTTCCACGCTACGTGTGTACCTAGGCGCATAATAAACGAGCTGCTAGGCCGTCCTTTCCCAATGCAGCTTGTGTCGTTCTTCACGTTTTTTTTCTTCTGTATTTTGCTTCCATACTCTCGCTCTCCTGTACAACGTCATACGTCATGGTGGAAAGTTTCGCGTTTCACGTAACGGAACCGTCTTCCAGGTTTTCGCGTTCGAAACCTGTCCAAGAGCCTAGTGGTAACTTTTCACGCTTTGGAACAACTAACAATTGCACCGTCGTTTTATTTTGTGCCTTTTTTCTTCTTTCCGTTCAGCAGTAAGTACTTTGCTAAGTAGAAATTAAAGAAGGAAAAACAATTTTTTCTTTATTGCATTTTCATTGCGTGTGCAAATGGGTGGAAAACGTGCCTGTACGATAGAAAAGTTGGTATGGATGAAAAGATATGTGGGGGAAAATAAAGGGACGTTTTTTCATACATTCGAAAAGCCACCTCACATCGCTTTGATGTGATAGTTTCAAATGCTGTATAGCTGGTATCACTCGCTAAAATAGGTCACCATTTTGTGTAACCAACCTTCGATGATAACGCCACGCTATCGTTTGGAAGAGGACATTTTCGTATCGATTTCCTAACGTTATCCCGCATCGTATTCGTGCTTATCAGTATAGTTCCCATAAATCGAGTTTGCGCTATAAGTGAGACGTAAAATCATAAAAGATTATGTAATTAATCGATTCTATAGCCAGCATTGTGATAAAGTGGATCATATTTATGATAAAGTGGATCAAGCGAATAATCCGTTCTTAGTATTGATAAGTAGCAAAGCACACATTATTTTTCGTTTTGAAACGTTTATTTAGGTAAACTGGAAAAGATTTATCACTACACATTGGTAACGCTCTCTTTCACGAATAATGTGCTGGCTGCTTGCATCGCGTGTAGAGATATGCGATGTTTTGCGGAATATTTTGGGGTTTAATCATAATTTAATAATGATGGACCAATTTAGGCAATTCATGGAGGCACCCTTCGGGTTTCGGTTTGGGACTGTAACCCTTCCGGGAAGTGTAAGACTAAGGACGCATTGTTCATCCTTCTGGCAGGCCCAAGGGACTTTGATTGTTTCCTTCATCTTTCGGCTTCAGCTTCAGACCGAATACAACAGAAGACTTGCACGACAACAACATCTCCTGGCAACGGCGCCTCGGAGAAAACGGACCAAGGACAAGAGTGTCCAGCGTGTAGGCCTTTTTTGGCACGAGTTGTTGTGATTGTTTCTAAATGTGTGCTTTTCCTACTACACCAACAAATCCTCCCTTCTCGCACGGATTCAAGGACAATCAGATCACTTCCAAGCCGCCGGAAGGTTTTCCCCTGATTCCAGCGAGAGCTTCAGAGAGGACGAATCCCGAAATCAACCGGCTAACGGGCGAAAGCAAAACAAATGTGTGAGTTAGCTACAGGGCTGGTTGGTTGGATGGTTGTAAAAACAATCGTAGTGTCGCAGGGAGGGTGGGGAAGATGACGGGAGGCTTATCATTAGACGCTTGCGAACAGAAAGATGGAAGGGTCGGCATCATTTCCCGTCGTCTTTCCAATCAGCTATCGACAGGACATTGCCATTATCTGCAATATCCAATGTCTTTGTGAGCCGTTTCGAGCCCGCAACACACGGACTTCGGAGCGAATGTTATTGTACGGAGAAAGCACAAAAAAAGGGATACATCGGTAAACCTTTTGATGATGTTCTTAATCATCCACTCAATTGCTCTGTATAAATTTCACCGCTCTTACTTCTGTGCGGGCTTCTGTAAACGAACGGAAGCCAGTGGAAGTGGCTTTCTTCTATTTTATGCTCGTCTTCTGCGGCTCGACAACTCGGCAGCTAGCTACCCTTAACGTTTTCTCGTATCGAGCACCGATCGATCGGTCCGCTTTCAACGGCTGGCTTCGAGGAGAACAACCAACCAACCCGACCCGAAATCATCCCTCATCCTTGTGCTTGGTCATCGGAAAAATAGGCAAAAGAGACTACTGCACTATCGCTACTACCGCGCACCGTCACTAGGATCATCATCGCAACCCTGATAATCCTGATCTCTGGGATCGGGATCAGTACACACACACACACACACTTTCCCACCTACACACCCACATAGGCTGGATCAGAAGGTCCTGGTGGAACGATACTCGATGGAAAAGGGGGACTCGACTAGTCGTTTCTTTTTCCACAAATTGCTCACAACACGTACTCTCGACCCCCGTTCGCAGCGTTCTGGTGAGAGAGGTCCTTTTCACAGGATCCCTGCCACACAACGCAGAATTGCAATGTCGGCGTCCACGTTCTCTTCTTCTATCCCACCCGCCCATCGCCCTCGCTATCCGGCCAGCGTGTAGCATATCGTGCTGGCAGGCGAAATAATAGTGGATCCTCGTATCCTTTTTTTATTATTTCCTTTCCCGCGACGCCTGCTTCCTCTCACGAAGGCTTTAAGCAAATCCCACCCGATGCATGGACCATCATTCGAGGAAAATGGAAACAGAGCGAGCCCCCTCTTCGCTTCTTGCTAGCCACCCACACTCCGTTACGTGTGATGGCGAAGAAAAGCGAAATTCTTTCGAGACGCGTGGCATCGAAGAAAGCGAACGAATAAAATGCCGCCTTTCCAGGTGGTTGTGTTGTGTGCGCCTGTGGCCCAGTGTGGCGGTGTGTGGTATGTGCCCGCGCGTTCAACTGCAAGACAACCGGGAACGATATTTGCAAAGCCGTCGCGAAAGCGCCCGTTGAGCTTTCCGGCAAATGCCAACGAAAGACGAGAGATCAGATAGACATAAGGGCAGAGACGAGGCGAAAGAGAAGCACCGAGGTAAGGGCTTGGCCACTCTCTCGTCCTTCCAGGACCACACCCTTCTCTCTGCGGTTCGAGCGACCGGTTTTGGAATTGAAAACGAGAAAAACTTCAAGCTACTATTTCCTGCGCCAGGAACTTGACTTTTCCTCGCTTCGGTTCGTCCCACCAAGATGCTTCCTGTGTTGCCGACGAGGGTGAGGCTATCTCCATCAGCCGCTTCGGCGCTTCCACCGTTAGCCCTCATCCTTGGGTGCACCTTGGACGTCTCGGCAATTTTCCTGCCCGCTAGCGACCGGGCGAGCAAATGTGCGAAAACCGGCGGCAAGGCAGAAAAGCCAAGCTCCCGTGCCTCGATACCGGGGCGCGAATCCGTTCCATTTCTCGCAAATGCCCCAGGCCGGTCTGTGCTGGGAGTTCCATCGGATCCTGTCGGCGAGACTCCTCGACGCGCCCTCTTACGTTTCGATTGTGGGATTCGCGCGTGAAAGAGCCGGACTCCACCGGCACAGGAAACGGTGGAATTACATTTCCCTGCCGTGGCGCAAGGACTCTCTTCTCGCCGCGTTCCTCGAAGCCAGCCAGCGCCGTCGTGCCCGTTGATTGCCGGTACCTATGGTGAACGGTTTCTACGGTTTCGCTCTGGGTTCGATCGGCGTATGAGCCCTTGGGGTACGAACCTCGAATCGAACAAGGCGACGTTTCATTCTACGAACCGCGCGCGCGGTTTGTCTTTTGCTCGGTTGCCCAACAAAAGCCCAGCCGTCCTTCCGATGATGGTTCTTCCCAATCCCAAGCAAATACCCGTGGCCCGAGGACCCGGTGACTCTTCTTAAGACGTGCACAATCGACTTCGGCTCTGGTTTTGATCTTCTTCCCATCCACTCCGCCCCAGCTAGCGTCTTCCCATCAGTGGAATGCGTCGAAAACCGCAGATATTTGTCATCGTTACCGGCGCTAGTCAGGCGTGAAAGGGGAAAAATCGTCACAGGTGTGCTCGCTGGGAAAGCGCACGGTGGAAAATGGGGGTGAGCAAACCTTCTCGTGTGGGAAAACCACAGACAAATGTGACGTGCAGCTCGGTGTGACGCCAAGCCGCTCCAAAAGGGGCTGTTAAAGAGCAAAAAAAAGGGCTTGGCTAGAAATATTGATCACTACTAGTGCTGGCATTGCCCGATTTCATTCGGTTCGAAGTCGTTTCTGGCTGTCCGATTTTAATGCTTGATTGTCATTAGTTTGCTTTTCAATATACCGGTGACACAAAACATCTCTTTCGCTATTCCATCCAACGCTCTTATCTGTGCTCTTATCAGTCCATACAAGTCACTTTATCTCCCACATTCCGTAAATAATCACTCTTTTCTGCGTTCAATCAATGTAGAGAGTTGTAATCACACTTGTCTTCGTTCAATCAGTGTATAAAATTGTATCATTTTTATGTTTAAGCAAGAACATGCTTCCCATTTTGGCTCTGACGCTGTCATCGACTTGCACCTTAGAGGGAAAACTCCATCCTACTGTTGTGTTTATCGTCACAAAGATCACTCATCCGGTGGTTGGTTTGACTCCAGCAGTCCAGGGCAACACGCCGGTAACACGAGCAAAAGATCAAATCGCAAAGGCTTCTGTGCCTGCCTACACATGTGCGACTTTCGACCAAAAACACCGGCATGCATGTGAAAATATTATCATCTCCCATCCATAGTACGCGTGCCATTCGCGGAAGAGTAACCTCCCGGCAAGGATCTTCTTTTCCAAAGCATGATGATAAAACCGACCTAGGTCTGAAACTTCTAGCTTCACCGAGGTGTGTGTTTGTGCTTCACCCGCCCCGCTAAAGGCTTTTCTTTTCTCCATTCCCTCCCTGAACGTGATCTTCCCAGCCTCCAAGATGGACGACATATTTATGAACCCCGATGGCGCGGTGGTGGCATGGTAGCAAAGTTACCGACGGGGGTTGTAGGTATGATAAGACACCAGGTCTCACACACACACACACGAGCCCCCCGCTTTACGCCCCCGAGGCTACGGGAAAAGGCAAGCGCATGCTTAATTGAATGTTAATCCTTAGAGGCAAGCGCCCTGGTTTTCCTGGAACAACCGCCACGCAGCTCAGGGACACCCGAACGCGCGGAAGGATAGGGCGAGAGATATGGCGAACTGTTTGCTGATCACGCCGCCGACGTTTGCTCTGGTGCGGGTGCTCATCAAAAGATAATGGATATTGAATCATGGCAGAAAAATAGACGATAACCCACCCACCCCGAAGCAGGGCTCCACGGGAATGTGAAGTGGGGCGTCATCTAAGGGGTGGGGTTGTGTGTGCTCCAGCACACGGATGTAGGTTTGTGTGTGTGTGTGTGTGTGTGTGTGTGTGTGTGTGTGTGTGTGTGTACAATTTCGCTTCAGGGGTAATATGAAATGTTTAAGTTTACAATGTACGACAAAGGCACGTGTTTTGCTCCCCATACGGAGGATTGGATAGTCGGTAGGGGGCTTTGCTGTACTCCTTCTTTCGTTTTTTTTTACTTTAATACCGTTTTGTTTCGCCATTAGAGCGTGCCGTAATTTTATTAAGATGGTTTTCATTTGCCACCGTGCCTGTTGTTAAGCCTCGTGGGGTATGGTTCTATCATGCCCCAGCGCGTGGTGCCGTTTAGTGCCGGTTACTGTACCGGGGATGTTTTGCGTTGTAACTACTGCGAAACGTTTATCAGAAATGGTCTGGGGTAACGTTTTGCTTGAACTGCGCTTCATATGCGGTTGTTTCGCGTGAAAAGAGGCGACATTCACAAATCGATACCGCCATTTTCTAGGCGATAGGCTCCCCGATTTTGACGCCAAACCGATCTTCATGAAGTGGGACCACCCCAGCAATGAAGTACTCTCGGTTACTCTCGTCTTCATGTTGCGTGCATGATGATGTGCGAGATTGCCTTCGAACAATTTTCGTTTGAAAACCGCGTCCAAATCTGCTCTCTCCTTTGTCGCGCTTTCGGTTACGCTGAACTTTTCCCTTTCCAGTGCAGTTGTAAAATTGTTTGTGGAAAGAAATTGAATTTCCATAGGCCCGCTCCGTTTTGTTGCTCGCTGCTGAGGTGTTCCGGTCGCACTGCTTTGATGTCAGCCCTTCGGAAACTTTTTGCTGAAAGATGCGTGTGTGTGTTTTCGGCATTCTTCACCCCGGTTATGTAGTCCTGTGTCTGTTGCTGGTGGTTTCGCTGCCGCAGGACGAAACTTTGCAGACACCCGTGAACCTATGGTATTTGCTCCTTTAGTGAAGCTGCGGGACAGCACTACTATCTCTTTTTCAACGCCGGTTTAACTAACCCTTTCCGATGGAAAAGGGTTTTTTTTCTTTTCGGTTCGTTCAGTTAATCTATTTTAGATTCACTTGACAGCAATTGCAAGTAATTTCGTTTTCGTTGGTTAGTATCGCTTTTTCGTGGTCCTATTTGAATGAGAAACGTTTCCAAATCCGAAGACCGGAAACAGTAGGATTGATTAAGGAAACAATCTACATCCAACATTTTCCACTACAATATCAGTGTACTCTGTCGTGAGGTTAACAAAATGTTAAACTCTCTCTCTCTCTCTCTCTCTCTCTCTTCGCGATATTAAAACCCTTACAAAATACTCCACTCTATCGTGCTTGCTTAATTTGATCGGCGATGCTTTTAATTTTCACCATGGTACAATCATTAACACCTTGATCCAATAAATAATCCATAATTTGCTGCCTGCCGCCCACGGCGCGAATAGAGCAGCGTTCGTACGGTTTCCTACGGTGGCCCACTTTACGGTGTTGATGGTTCCACCTTCCACCTGGTCTAGAGCAGAGCACGGGTTTTGTCGTGTCGTGGCCCTTTGGTTAAAACGAAATTTATGGGCTTCCCGAAACTCGCTCACTTCTGCGGGGTGCGAGAATTCGATTCGGAATTCATCAATGTGGCGCTAACGGAGCGGCATGATGTGATAGCTGGGGTTTTGTGAAAAGTTCGCCTCCCATCAGGTGAAACCACCACCCAGCGAGGAACTCGGGAGGGAGTTTCGGATACGCACCGCGAGCGCGGTTTTTCGGAAGCGCAGCAGGAAAACTCGGGCTCGGGTTTCCCAGCGGAGAACTAATGGCCGAAGATTGCCCGATGATTCGAGGTGTGCACCGTTTGGGGGACTGATGCCAGTTTCTATTGCAGACGGGGAGGGACGTGGGTGAGGTTCAATTTCCCATCAAACACCACCCACCGCGGTGGAAAACCCCCAATGGATGCCAGCGAGAGTACGCCATCGTTCTTCGTGTATCCGCGCTTGGAAGCCCTTTTTCGGCGAGCTAGCGGAGCTGTGTTGTGCAAGCGCGTGCTCGAAGGAACGAAACGAATCCTAGGGAACCTGAAGGTGGCAGGACCACAAGCGTGTCTTGCGCAACCCAACCCCCGCGAACTTGTCCTCCTATTCCCCACCCCTCACTTTGGAGGTCGATGCAACGGATGGTGTAGTTTTTGGTTGGTTTTTTGGCCCTTTTCTACACCTTGTCCGTGCATACGCAAACATCAATCATGTCAACAAAACGGCAATTTCGTGCAGGAAAGAAGGTGCGTCATCAAACAGGTTACACTGCAGGCCCGGCGGCGAAGGGCCACCTATTTCCACCACGTCCTTTCCGGCCGCGGTCGTTGCGTTTCGTTTCCGTTCGTTTGTCCACTTGTTTAACATCGACCATCACACGCGGTGACGGTAGCGAGAGTGGGCTCCTTTGGTTTAGGGTCAGTTTGGTGTTGTATTTTTTGCTACTTTCTCTTTCCTTCCTCCCCTCTCTCTCTCTCTCTCTCTCTCTCTCTCTCTTCCTCTTTATTTATCCTACTCTTGCGCTGTCCCATCGCGCTCGTTGCGGGTGACAAAATTGATCGGTTCAAATCGTGGCTCCCGTGGAAAAGGGCCAAAGTTTGCGTTTCATATTGACCCCCCGCTCCAAACTCGCAGGTTTCCAGCCCACAAACAAACACACCCGTAGGCGCCCTTCGATCTATCATATTTTTTTTCCTACACCCCAAACATCTTCCATCAGCCTGTTCGTGGTCCTTTTTTCCGGTCACTGACAGCGGCGTTCGCTGGTACTGGCTTCATCGCAATCGGTTCGTAAGTGAACCGATGCTGAACTGCGACACACTTACGCAAGCAAATCGAATTTCAATGTGGCAGCGAGCCGGTGTTGCCTCTCGTGCTTTTTTTCCAAACGCTCTCAATCGTTATCGAAACAAGTTGATCGGTTTAATATTACGTCGGTTATTTAATTATTCGATCACTGCGCGGTGGAGCCAATCCCCTTAGGTCAAGTGCACGAGGTGTACAGTAGTGAAGTATTTCTATTCGTTCGCACTGTTTCTGATCCTTTCTCTCAATCTCAGCATGCGGGGCGAATTGAATTGTATTTGAATTGCTTATTTTCATGCAGCTATTCATGGCATGTTTTGCTGGTATAAAAAAGTGTATATTTTCTTAAACCCAATTCGAGAGACCCAATCGAAATCGATTTATTCACCGGACTCACCCTTAACACACACTGCCCATTGGCCGTTCAGCTGTCAGACAATTTTTCCTATCGAACGACGTGTTGGTTGGTCCCCCGAGGGGGAAAAGCGAGAAGCGGGAAAAGCAACTCTCTGATGGGCATTGAGGCTCGGGCAAACGGCCATTTTGTTTGCCGCATTCTTTCTCTGCCCACTCTTTCCATCCGTGCGTCCACTCGGCCGGCCGGCTTTTCCGTGCACGTCAAAGGGAATAAATTTTCGGTAACGATTAGCATGGGAAAAACTAATTTTCACGCCGTCCATATCCCGGACTCGTCGTCGTACCGTTGTGCCGTTATCGGGAGGAGCGATACCAGCGTGCCTTTTTCCCATTCGCTCCCTCGTGTTTGAAGGCGTCAAAAGTTGTTATTTTTTCCCTCCCCCTCGGTTGGTCCTTAAGCGAGGAGAGGGAATCCTGGGCAGGTGGTCAAATCCTTGGAAAACCTTTCGAAACCATCGGGCAAAAATCGATATTAGAGCTAGAGAACGGCCTTCTTCGCCTTCGTAGTTTTTTTTTGTCCCTGGTGCGCTGGGTCATCAAATGTTGGCGAGGAATAAAGTGAGTTAAAAAATTGAGCCCCAACGAGCGCGCTGGGAAAATCGCCACATCTCTCCGGTGTGACCGAACGAAACAGCGCACTTTATTACGACGCCATCGGTATCGATGGCCACCTGGTGGGACGATGATTAGTCCGCTGTGAAGGAAAAGCTTAATCTTACCTTTTAATCTGTCCGCTCGGCATATTTTCACTGGCCTTTTGGAGCTGCGTGTGACGCATTCCCCGAGTTTTGTGCAGTACCGACACAAAACGAACCCCCTGCGTAACGACGACGGGGCGACGTCGTTAGGTAGAGGCTCCGTTTGCGTGTCTCCCCGGACTCATTGATTGCTAAACGGTGCTTTATTTCATGCTCCATTCCGAAAGCTATTTTTGGACGGCTTTTCCCCCTGGCCGGATTTCATCCGGTTCGGCAGGCTCTCTAATCGCATTCCCTCCAGCCCGTAGTTGATGTGAGGTAAATCGAAGGATATTTACCGATTTATTTATCGGAATGAGTTTGGAGAGAGAGAGAGGCCCGGGGTTCACAGGACGGTTTGCCTTGCATCTACTTCGCGGTGGCCTTATACAACACCGGCGGTTACGTTTTACCGGTGTAACGACCTTTTCCAGTACGAAACCGTATCGGTTCGGTTGGGTAATGTTGAGTTTCATTAGACGTTTTACGCCGGGACCGACCGACACTTACGCCGATGTGGTTGGAGCTGGTTTTGCCCCCCCTTAATCGGAGAAAATCTCGCTATAACAGGGTCGTTACTTTCATTCTACCGGATGGAGGTGACATTCAACACACAGAAAATGGAATTTCTAATTAGTTTGCTTACGTTGTAGTTACTCAGACGGCTTGCTTAACTGCTATACTGTTTCTAAACGGTTACACTGTTTTGTATGGGTTTACATTTTGTTTTTTACATATATCAACAATTTCATCCCGGTACCATACAATGTAAGCTATGTTTTTCTTTCACTAATAAGGGAAAAACCTAAATTGTTCGAGTTCAGGAAATTTGTTATCGCTTACTGTCAATGACGGGGCGAAATGTTTGCCATGATTTCTCCGAATGTCCTTTACAATACGCATAAATCACACTAAATTATGGCCTCATTCAATGTAACGATAATGAAGCTGTGTTGCAATACGCTTCGTCGCATTACAACCGATATTAACGAAATTATTTGCTCTTTCTTTCCCTCTCTTCCAGGTCGACGAGGGTCGCCTGTACCAGGAAATTATCCGCGTCGAAGCAACGGACAAGGACTGCACGCCCCTTTTCGGGGACGTGTGCAAGTACGAGATCCTCACGAACGACCAACCGTTCACCATCGACAATGAGGGCTCGATCCGCAACACGGAACCACTTTCGCACAAGATCTCGCACAACCACATCCTGTCGGTGGTGGCGTACGATTGCGCCATGAAGCAGTCCGCCCCGGTTATGGTGAACATTCGCGTCCGGCGTGTCTGCGAGGCGCACGTCATGGGAGTGGCCGAACGTATCGATTACATTGCCAACTCGATGGAAAGCGTGTCCTTGTTCCCGAAGATCCACCTGGAGTTGTGTGACATGCAGTGTAAGGGCGAGGACATGGTCATCCAGTCGTCGGTGTCGCTCAAGACGAAGCACATCTCGTTTGGATGTGACCGGGACGCAAGCCAGTGTCTGCGTCGTTTAAGCGAGTCTGGCCAGTCACAGCGCGATGGAAACGTAGATGCCACTGGGTTGGTTGACCTGCTGCAGAAGAACACCGACTGGACGAAGGATCTGACGTACGATGAGGGAGCAGAAGCGATCTTCCACTTCGATGGAAGTTCCGGTGCGATCGTTCCCAAGAATATCGTACAACCGCAGGACTTTGCCGCCCATCAGTTCAGCATCGTGACGATGTTCCGGCACCACAGCATCGCGAGCAACGACAAGCATACGAAGGAACACATCGTATGCAGCGCGGACGACCACAAAATGAACCGGCACCACATGGCGCTGTTCGTACGCAACTGTCGGTTGATTCTGCTGCTGCGTAAGGACTTCAACGATGGCGATCTGAACATCTTCAGCCCGGCCGAGTGGCGCTGGAAGATCCCGCAGGTTTGCGACAACGAGTGGCATCATTACACGGTCAACGTTGATCTGCCGAAGGTCGATCTGTACATCGATGGTATTCGCTTCGAGAGCAACGTCGAAGATCGGCATAGCAATCCGGAGGTGATTGATGACTGGCCACTACATGCGGCTCACGGTATCAACACAACGCTCGCCATCGGTGCGTGCTATCAGGGTTCCGAGAACAGGCTTAAGCATGGCTTTAGTGGCGATATTGCGGAGATTAAGCTGTCCACTCGGAAGGTGCTAACTGCCAACCAGATCCGCTGCGGTACGGATTGTGCTGAGAAGCTGTTACCACCGGCCGACCACTATCTGGAACCGGAACAGCAGATCCAATCGAACACACAGATGAACAAGATCATCATCGAGGGCAGCAACAAGACAAACATCGAGCAACTACTGCAGCAGATTCAGTACATCAACTCAAAGGAAAGCCCCACGATCGGACGCCGTAACATCCAGGTGATGACGACGGTCAGCTGCCCGAACAAGAAGGCCATCCGGCTACCGACGATCGACACGTACATCATGGTTAGCGCAGCTAACAACCTCTCGGGTGGTGTACTTTCCGCGGCGGTTTCGTCATCCTCATCCGGTCTGTACAACAAGATCTTGGTAGACAAACCACTGGCGACCGATCAGAAACCACAGATCGTTATCAGCGGCAATTCGAATCATCTTGTGTCGTATCCCGATATCAAGGAAGGCGTAAAGATCCTGGCACAGATCAACATCAGCGTGTACACGGGCAAGGACATCCGGCCAGAGTTGCAGAAGCTCGACTCGTGCAACGTGAACGTTTTCCCTAGCCTCAACCCGGACCACGAGGAAATCACCATCGACGACAAGGACGGTGCCGATGAGTCGCTGTTCAAGTTCGACATTAAGACCCAAATCAGCAAGGAAGGCGTCGAAATGATCGGTTACGATACGATCGAGAACTACCAGCATGTGCTGAAGTCGTTGGTGTACATCAACAAGAAACCGGCGTACTATCTGAACCGCGTGTTCAAGCTAACCTGCTCCCAGGTGGACGATCACTTCCGCAGTGCGGAGTACACGCTTACGCTGACCGTGTTGCACCCCAAGCAGCAACCAACTTCGTCCGCCTCCGCCGCAGCTCCCTCTTCGAATGTCCTGCTTGCAATCTCGACAGCTCCGTCGGAGCAACATGCGGCCGTTGCCGTTGATTCGCACGGTAAGGTGTACACATGGTGCTCCTATGCAGGAACAGGTTGTTTGATCGTTTTTCCTTTTTTTTCATTCTCCCTCCCTCTAGATAACACGAACCAGTACGCGCACGCGATGCTGCATTCGCATGACGTGCAGGAGTCGCAATCAAAGATTCGCAGCAGCTCGGGACTGCTTGGCCATGAGAAGCTCGCGTCGTCGCACTCGACCATGTTGATCGTGGTGATCTGTGCGTCGTTCGTTTTGCTCATCTGTGGCGTTGGTATCGCTCGTTTACGCAACAACAGCGCCGCAGCAGCTGGAGCTGGCCACGGTGGTCCGAGCGGGTTGGCCGGTGGGTATGTACGAAACGGAGCTGACAAGCATCTGCCGTGCCCGAAGGTGGCCCCGGACCAGCAGCTTGATTGGGATGATTCCGCGCTGACCATCACCATCAATCCGATGCAGCACGATACCCTGTCGGACGAGAGCTCCGAGTCGGACAACTCCGATTCCGAGGACGAGGAGGTGCTCAACGGGCGCTACAAAAACGTCAGCCAGCTGGAGTGGGACAACTCCACGATGTAAGTCGATGATGATGGTGTCGTTTGAAATGAAAATTAGAGACAGCATGCAAAAAATAAGGATTCAACAATCGGTATTCCCGCCTGGGGGCCAATACACGCTGGTGCACTGGGAATGACAATCCCAAGGGAAACAGAAACCATCGGTAAGCGCGAATCTTGCCGAATCGGGAAGGACACGAATTTGAGTTTCCGTGAAATCCCCATTGTTATTACTATTCAAATGGGTTTGCCTTTTCCGTCAGTGGGATTCGCTTTCCGGTGCTCGTGTCGGTGCTGAAACCGTTTCGAAACGAGATGGTGGGACGTGAAAGCTGTCGCCCCGAACTTTCAGGGGTCCTGGGTGCCGTACCGGAACAGTGGACCCTTGGTTCGGTACGAACGTTCGGTTCGATTGTCCCACGAAAAGCAATCCCGTTCGTAAAGCCACACACTTGCCACTGGAAGCTGGAAGAAGAGGACGCCTTTTTTTGTCGTAAAATTCGTAGCATGAACTACCGAAATCCGTCCCTTTGTCTGAGTTTAGCACGTGCATAGGGACCCTTAGGGCGGCCAGCATGTTTTTCTTGCCGCTGTCCGTCCTGGAATAATGAAGTCTCAATCACGTTCAAACGATCCGCGCGAACACAGCTTCGTCCATTTCAATGTGACGAATGTATGACGCTTACGGTGGTTCAAAAGCAGTGACTACAGACGAAACAGTGGGAGTAGTGTGTACGTCGTTCTTTGCACGAGTCCGGTTGACTAATGCAGTGGAGTCAGTCGAACCTTTTCTAGCACCGTTTGAGGTGAGGGTGGTTTTTCCAGCATCGCTCCCGGGACATTAGTAGCTGAACCACAGGTGCACGATGTAACGAATGTCCAGCAATGGTACCGTGCTGTCGCCGATGGCACAAGCCAAAATAGTTTATCCAAACGACCGACCGATACAGTGTACATCATCTGTACGGTAACGTTGGATTTTCCGCATATATGGACCAGCGACTTCATGAGAAAAGTATGCAAGTTGCACCTGGTCAAGGGAAGCCAGGTGGATATGACACACATGAATACAGCTGGATAATAATTTGTTTCCATTTCTTATTGTTACAAGTTGTACCACTTGTTTGAAAACCTTCGAAGAGTCCTTGAGTATCGTAGAGTTTTATGGGGATACGTACAAATTTTGTAATTATGTGATTTGGACGTTCGATTTGAAGTAAGACCAAATAATTATAGAAGCTATTCGAAGTAGTCAATTCATCATCTTGCCGCCTGTCGTTGCGAGCGAGAAGCTGTCGAAGACACCTCACCGAACTTCAAACAAAGCCGCGTGGCGTTCGCAATAACTTGCTCTTGCCAGCTGTGTTGGGAAACAAACAGTCGAAGAAAATATGCAGAGTAAGAAAAAAAAGTCCCCAAAAACGTAATTTAAACCAAACGAAAAATAAAAAAACGAGAGTAACGCGTGCCAAACGGAAACGAAACGGTCCAATCCAGCTGCGCCCGGGGGAGCTGTTCCGTGATTAATGGGCGAATTAATAATTCATGAAATGGAACTCCTTTCCGCATCACTTTGACAACAGTTGAATAATTTCTGACAGCGCACATTCTCGCTTACATCTTCGCGGCGTAACCAAGCAGGCGTTGCCGCACGAGGAAACCGTAGAAATATGGTGCCTTTATCTTTCTTCATTTCGTTTCCACGGCACATGGCAAGCGGAAAGCGAACTTGCGACAACTGGAATGGTGAACTTATCTATCAAAGTTTTTCGAACGTGCGAACAACCGAATAGCTGAAAATGGGTCCCGCCTCTGGGGCACACGCATCGTTTCCCTGCTCGATCAACTTCCCGTCTTGTTTCCGGATTCAAAGAAACCAAGTGGGGCGCGTATCCTGAATAAACCACCGTCGACTTACCCGAAACGAACTATTCGATTTGAGCAAATCTAAGTAACATCGAGGTGCCCAGATTCGTCATTTGCGTAACTGGCACCGAAATGCTGGAACCGGCTGGTGATGCTTGTGGCATTCGAAGAATTACTCCGAACATGCGCCATCTTCCAGGAACAGCTTGTGCCACCCAGCTGCCGTGTGCTCGGAGCCCAATCAACACATAGGATAGCATTGAAACCAGCTAGAAAATGGCTCCTAGTGTCTATGGAAAAGTTCGGGGAAATTAGGCACACTCGTGGTTTGCCGCTAAGTGCAGATGACAGAATTGATAGATACCTGTCCGGAAATTGGTTGAATGATTTTTATTAAATTTTCCCAAGAATGTATTTTCAAGAGTGTCACATTAAGAGTGACCATTCTTTCCTGAAAACTTTCCTGAAAAAAGTTTGATATAATTTTAGTAGAATTTGTCTGAATTAAAACTACACTGCATTGTTTGCTAATTATTTCAAATAAGCTAACAACTCAATCGGAACTGCAAATTAATTTCGGAATATTACGCACAATTTGTTGATTGAAGTGAACCATTCAATGTGGTGACTCATTCCTTGTCCAAACCATCAGTTGGGGTTCATATTTAGACATAAAGGTATTTACATCAATTCCCATAGCTTCCCCGAACAAATCCAGCCAACAATTAGCGATAATCGCGCTCAAACAAAACGAATCGCTAACCCTGATTAGCTTTTATGGAACCACGTTAATAGTGAACGGGAATCATATGCAAATAGCGCTGGCATTTTCGAATGGATAGCCGTGCCAACATCACCACAACGAGCTGCATCAGCAGCGGAAGATGATGGTGGAAGGCAAGTAAACAAAGCCTAATGATGATCAATAATAACATGATTGCGCATTAAATCATCTCATATTGGTTAGACATTACGCGAGCCGCCACGGGAATGGAATCGATGGTTGAATCCGAATTGTGCCAACATCATTCAACCCCACATACCGAGGGAATATGATGCCAATATTAGTGCTAATCCCACCTCTGACATACTGTCCCGATAAATTGTAATGAGTTCGATCGCTCTCGCTCTTCTCGTTTCAGCTAAATGAATATATCAAATATTTTAAAGTATGACAGATTTATTACAACAACGCCGCATTGAACACACACACACACACACATACACCTTTCGCTAATATCCCAACTTCTGCATTATCAAAACGACAACAGTAGCAGCCGATGCAGCGCAGAATCAGCAGCAAGCAGTGCAGCAGCCATTCATTTGAAACAATCGATTCCCCGGTATCATACAGGCTAGATACACCTCTACGTATACACGCATAAAAAATATATATAAATCTGAATATATATATATAAATTAAATCAGCAACTATACTCTCATGCATACAGAAACTACCCCCAGCAGAGCACACATCAGTATTGCGTGGAATTAAAAGAAAAAGTACGTGCTTAAAAAAGGATCCACGTTTTCCTTGTAACATTGTTCGAGTGCGAGACGCGCCTTAACCATTTGCTTTCATTTCAGGCACTTGCGTGTGGTTGAGGTTGAGTGAGTGGAAGGAATACACTCCCGAGCGGAGGAGCCTTGCAGCTGCGCGTGCGCGCGCAGGTTAGGTCTCATTTCCGACTCCCTCCCCTGCCTCGTTTTGTAGTCCTTTCAACCCCAGTGACAGAGCGCAGCAACCGCCAGAACGACAGAAGCCACCAGCAAACCAAGGATGATCACTCTCAGCTTTCCTGTTGGCCGCCAAGCAGGTGGCTACAGAAAAAACGAAGAAAGAAAAACAAAAACAAAATGGAAATCCATCGCAATGTACTTATGGCTACGAGTGTTTCTCAACAATGTGCATACCGGTAGATCATGTGTATGCAATTGGTGGCAGGGTCGGAAGCCGATGCGTCGACCCTTAGCATTCGTAGTCCAAAATGGTGGTAGGGAAGTAGAAGGAACCGTGCGTTCTTTTTGCTGTGTGCGGCAAGTGAGCTGAAGGGTTTGAAGTGGGGTGGGTGGGTGCACACACTTTCAAACACGGGGAGACTAGTGCTGTATGCTAGTGTGCACAGCCACAGAGTAACAAGCAAGCAAGAGCATTCATTAAAACTAGAAATCAGCTTAATAATATGAAGAAAAAAAAAACAAATGGATTCTATATTATTATTATAACAGAAAATCCACAGAGAAAGATAAATAGACAGATGAAGAGATAGAGAAATGTGGTAGGGGAGAGTAAAAGAAAGAAGGATAAAACGTAGCTATCTAACTGTGAACGGTGATGAGTAAGAGTAGAAAGGTTGAGGAAAAAGTAAGGAAAACGTAAACGTAAAACGTGTGTAATAGTGTGTGAGATGTATAAAATTGATTAAAAACAAACAAAAAAAACGACAACACGGATATGAAAATGAAGAAGCAAATCCAGAAGATGAAAAAAGGTCATTATGATGTAACAAAGTCCGTCTGCGTGTAATGTCGCTGCATGTACGCCCCAAGGCAGAAAGCGTACGCCGGTGGGGGCGCAACTGCACTAGCGTATATTTGTACGAGTAGCAAGAAGCAGAAGCAAATCACAAAACAGATCGTTTTTATGATAAGACGGTGTAACTATCACTAGTACTATCGCTATTACTTACTACTACCCCCTACTACCACTACACTAATACTACTGTGCAGCATGCTACCAGAGCTACTACGCACCGGGAAAAACAGGACACAGGAATCAATGCTATCTCTCCGGTGGGTAACTCTTGAAATCATTTGGAGCAGGTGAACATATGCACACGAGGCTGTTCACGACGGTGGTCGAGACGATGGGTTCGTTCAGCACGTCGATGCAACTCCACCACGCCTGAAAACGCAGCAGTGGACCCACGAAACAAGAGGTGAGGGCCAATGGGGACATCCTTGCGAACAATTTTGATCAACCACTTCAACACGCTGTTGATTCATTGGCTGCATTCAACTGCTTCCAGTACCATTCGATCTAACTGAGCTGCATGCACTAACGACCGTTTCTACTGCATCCATTCGTGTCTTTTTAGTGTCGCTTTTCTTCTGATCGAGATTGAACCACGCCATCACACCGCCTGCAGCAACGAATTCACCGTGAACCGTACCTTCACTGGCGCTTGGGCACGAGCTGAGAGCCGCCGTCAAGAGTATCTCCTGCAAAACCTGCCTACCCAAAGGGCAAACACGACGCACAATGACGCAACCGAACGTTAACCATCCCGATGCATTGTCGGGGCCGCCTCCGAGCGTGCTTGATAATTCTGAAGGGTCGGCGCTGAATGGCACTGATGGTTAGAACGCCAGTACTGGCTAATAAAAGCCCTTCGAAAGGCATAATGAATGGAAGCGCTGGCAGGATGGAATAATTAGCACGAGCCACTAGCAATCGACAGCTGGCGTGTGGGGTGGTGCCAGTGGTAGTGGTGATTTTCACCATCGGTTTGCTGCATCACTTGACCACCACCGAAGAAGGGCAGCTTTAAGATAATGGCGCACGTGTTCGTTCAATGCTTTAAAAAGGAGACGGGACTTGCGAGACAATTCTCGCCAAGTTCGTGCAGCTCACGTGGAAATGTGTTTAAAGGCTGATCCCAATCGTAATTTTGCCAAACACGATGCACAGGAACGTGGCTAACATCGTTTGTTAGCGTGTTTGATTCAATCTGTTTTTAGAGGAAATTGTTTTTTGATCGCTTGCAATATGAGCAGCTTGTTTTGTTTCAATTCAAAACCCCAAAATGGATGTAATTTTCACCGTGTCTCCTTCTTGAACGAGGGTAAATTACATCGAGAAGGAATTGAATTGCACAGAAAGTAATTTTCGGTGCATATTTTGCTGCGGTTTGCCTCCATCAACCGTGCTTTAGCTTGACCCAACCGTGCGTGGAAGACAGCTCGTGTGAGAAACTCGTGGCGTTTGAGCTGGAATTATGCTCAAGCGTTTGTAACTTTGAAAGCAAATGCCCTTTTCAAACAACTCACCCATCATTCCCTCACTAACAAAACACACACGCCATTCAAATGTTGAGCTAACGTAAAAGAAGGAAAAAAAACACCCACAAAACGCGCAAGTATTGTAAATGATTAAATGACCGAACGGTACCGTGGTAAAAAAAACGGTCCAGTGAAGGGAAACAGGAAGCATAAAGCCGGTGGGAAAACGGGGCAGTAATAAAAGAAAGGATGAAAAAAAAATGAATGAAAACGAAGCTTCGTGGCCATGTTGAATCCGAGAAACTAATGTCCCTGTTTACAGAACACACGAATGCGCGCGGATGGAATGAGCGGGCGGATAGTGATTAATGTGACGGCGGTCGGATCCCGGAATGTGTCTCGGATGATGGAAAGCTGACCGGGTGGAGACGAAACGGAAGCGGTGCATGGCGTACCGGTTTGTGGCGAGTGGGTGGGTAGTGGTAGTGGTTGTCCAGTATATCCCATTCCAAGAACTCCTTCCGTGGTCAATGGGCAAAGCAGTGCAGCCGCCGCCCTTCGTTATCCGTTATGCTTTTTATCCTTCTCCTTTCCCGGGACCTCTCCCTTGAAATACTAACACTGACATATCGTATTTGCGTAGGCTTACTTAGCGAAAATGTAAAACACAGCAGCTAAACAAATGAAATCAAGAAAAAAAATCTCTCTATGCAGATAATAAGTGTGTGAGTGTGTATAATAAGATTATACGTGCACCGGGAGAAGTAGGAAAGACGTAAAACAAACCCGGCATACATGGGAATGGCGGACGTATATAGTCCCGTCGAAGTAGAGCCTTCTAGTGTCGGTTCTTTGGTTGGCTTTTGATTTGGGGGCGAAGAACGTCCCGGCAGATTGATAATTGCGCAAGGCAGGATCAGTGTGCCGCGTTTGGGAGTTGCATGTTGCATCCCCGGAACACAGTGCGTGTTTCGTGTAATGTTTTCCCTGCTCTAACCTCTTGGCACGCCATAGCTTTCTTTGCTCGTTTGGAACGAACTCCGGGAGGTAGTTTTAACCTCAGCAAGCCACAAATAACCTAGCAAGCCATGCAAATAACAAAACGTGTACCTCTGCGATAGGAATTCCTAACTCGTATTTGTGTTTATCTTGCTTCAGGAACTACCTTAGGAACAGAGTGCTTGCATTACGTTATAGACTATTTTATTTTCAGTTTTGTCTACAGTTATCTCAGCTCGAAAACCGTCCAATCAAAGGGAAACGCGAAAGTAATGCACCGACGACCGCACAAAGCATGCACATTAAGTAGGCATTGAGTTCGGCATAGAAACCATCATCCCTTAGAAAACATCCCACGGCTAAATCGATTGAGTTATATCCCAGTTTTGCTTGAACTGCTCCCAGAAACCCAAAGAAGAACACTATGGAAAAGTGGTTTAAAATTAAAATTCCCCCGGTTTAAAATTCGTCGGCAATTGGAACAAAGAATAATGTTCGATAGAATGGTTTTAAGCAGCAGCAATGCAAAAACACACACACACACACAAAACACAGCGGGAGGCGGCATCACCAGCAAGAGAGAGAGAGGGTGCATTTGTGCGAGATTTTGTGTGCTTTGGGGGATAACTGCAGAGCATAACCGGAGCGCTATTGCAAAATATTGGCCAACCCCGTTCGAAACGGTCCCGCGGAAGGTGCGACACGAAATGCAGAGAACGGAAATGCACGGGCAGAAAAGACCTCTAACAGTAGCATAATGCACTAACAAGTAAACCTAAACAAACAACAAAATGTGTATATTAAAACAGAACACAAACAAAAAACCATGAGTAGTGACGCGTGTCGTGTATACTTTAAAAGGAAAAACAAACAAAAAATTATATATGTACTGTGTAGGCAGAGCTGCAGCAGGAGGCACAGCGCATTTAGCGACGCTTCCTTTCTGTTAGGAATGCTTGTGCAGCGTTGCATTTCATATGGGTTAGTATTTTTTCGTTTCTTTTTCTCCTTTTCTTTAGTTTGTTTCGTAGCAAAGCAGCCGGAACCAAAATTCCTCCCGCCCGGGACGGGAACGCGGCAAGGAAGCGATCGAAATGCAACGCCAGATCAGAGTGAACGAGAAGCGAAAGCTGCAAACTCCATGCAGGATGTGTTCCCGAAGGTTTGCAGCTCATCACGGTTGAAGAAAGGGATGCGTATCGTGTAGGCAGTGTCCAAAGGACAAGGGACAACGTTTTCTGAGCTAGCAAAGTGCGACATGGTGCGGAAATTCATGAAAATACGAGCAAGGAAATGTGTAAAAGGCAGTTTGTTGAGTTTTGAATCGAAGTGATGGGTAAATACCCACTAAGGAAAGACGCTTAGTGCGTGGTAGGAAATTAAAAGGAAGCGAGAGAGCACAGAGGCAACAAATAGTATATATATATACACGAAAACAAACATGCATGTATAATTAAATCTGTACAACAGGAACAGCGCGCGTTGTTCGGATAATAGTATTGCTTCGTTACGATTCGTTTGACGCTACTCCTTCATTATTGTTCTGTTGCCACAAAACTGACAATGTATGAAGCAAAAGCTCTGGCGTTGGCTAAATTTGCGTAGGGAAAATCATTTAACAAACGCTGGTGGACGTTTGGTAGCATATAAGAGAAAGAGAGTTCTTATGCGTTCAACAATTACTGCGCCTGCTTTCGAAAAGCATTTCAAACAATTTGGTTTACCCGCTGTTGACGCCAAGACGGCACAGGGCGAGGCTTGTAGGGAACAGACAACCAAAGCATCCAAGCGAATGGTTTCGATGCTAAAATGCTTCATTTATGAACTTCCGGAAGAAAATTCCTCACCACCCAAACGTTGCGACAATTGGCATAATAACGTGGATAGAATAAACTACTAGAACAGCTAGGAAACCCGAAAGAAACGCATTTTCAAACATCTCCTGCGAATTACGGTCATTAGAGAGGTCAAGGTCAAGCCAAGACGCGATAAACGGGCCAAAAATTGCCGTAAAAAGCGTGATGCGCACGAATAACAAGTGGTGTAGGCTCGCGGAAGATGTTTTTCCCCTCTGTAATAATGCCACAACGTAAGAAAACCTACCGTCACCGCCTGATTTTGTCGTTCCGTTCATTTTACCGGATAAAATTTACTTAATAAAACCAAGAACACAAAAAAAATAACATTCCCAGTCGTGTTGTTTGTTTTTCTTTCCACCCGGAATGGGATAAAGTGATGACATACGCACGCACGGCTCGTTTGCTCGCATGCTCCTCCGAATCGTAAAATATCGTCGCCGGATTGAACGCAAAAATCGACTCTGAAAACGAGCGCTAGTACCAGGAGAACATGCACGGAAGAGGTGGACTCATGAGCTGGTAAAAGCGCGCAACATTGCGCACAATATTGTGCACAAAAAATGTGTACAATTTTGCGTACAATATTGTGCACAAAAAATTGTGCTCAATATTGTGTACAATATTTTGCACAAAAATGTGTACAATATTGCGTACAATGTTGTGCATAAACTTGTGTACAACATTTGCACACAACATTGTGTGCAAGTTGGCGATCGACAAATTTCCGTCCCGCGCGAACTTCGGTACCAGGGTCGCATGCGAACAGGAGGTGGACCTACGGAACTGGTCGGACTATGGGATTTCGTCATTCGACCAAATGGTCAAAATTTTTTTTTTATTTTTTAAGCAAATAGACTATGGGATTTCGTCATTCGACCAAATGGTCAAAATTTTTTTTTTATTTTTTAAGGATAATAAAAATGAGAAAAATGGAATAAAAATCAACAAAAAATTAAAAAAAAACCATTTTTTTGCGAAAATTGGGCGAACTATGGAATTTCGTTATGCGAACAAAAGGTCAATTTTTTTTGTTTTTTTTAGCGAAATAACATAAAAAATCAACAAAAAATAAATAAAAAATCCGTTTGTGTTTTTTTAACTCTGGTTTGCTTTATTTCATCATACACAATAAGAAAACTTTAATATCCGTAGTGTCAACCAACACGCTCTTCCCAAATCGTTACGTTACGGCTCCATCAATTTCTACCAATGCTAAATTTCCTCAAGTAGTGCCCGTTCGCGCGCGCGACGGTTCCTGAACTTCTGGCCGGCTTCCATCGACTGCTCTTCGCGCATATAATATGCTCCGCCTTATCTTATCGCCTATCGATTGCTGATTATTGTTAGAGTACACATACCCGGAAGGGGAAGGCTGAGCGGGATTAGGTCACGCGTGTGTGTGTCTGTGTGTGTGTGTGTGTGTGTGTAAGCGCGTTTGTGTGACGGTGTGTATAAATTGCACTGGGTGAGGGGGGAGGTTTTAAGAATGCCCTCAGAACTTTCGCTATTCAATCGTATTGACCCACATGCCCAACCGTTCGTCTGCGTTGGAGAACGGCGGGATCGAGTCCAATTCCACCGGAAAGGGAGTGGGTCGTTGCACCTGTTTCTACCTTCGTCTGTATTGTCGCCATATGAGGCGCGCGCCCTCACACCCACACCCACACACACACATATACATATAAAAAAGGGAATGTATTCGACCGGAGCGTTGCAAGGCGTACACCCCACAGCAAAATGGCCAAAAATGCACCACCAACAGGCAACCAACACGGAGAGAAGCCCCGTGCGGTTGTTATGCGGTGCTGTTGTGGCCAATTGCGCGCGCTGTTGCTCCCATATCGACGATACTTTTCCTGATTATTATAGGGAGCAATTTTCTAAAAATCCTTCCCATCCTAATGTACTACAATTGAACGTTTCGCCTTCATTGTTTGCCCTTTGCCTACAACAACGGCCTGTACTAGAATACTAAACGAGAACACGCCGCCAGCAAGATTCGAATCATCTTCCAGGTAGTTGCCACGCATCCGCCCGGTGTTGTTTACGCTTCGCGCCGGTAGATCTTCTCCATTATCTTAAAGAACAGCTCGTGGGGCAGCCCGCGCGAGATCTGCTGGATGTGCGTCTTGATCATGTTGTACGATTCCTCCTCGTAGATGCTGTAGGTCGTCGGCAGGCCGAGCTGCTCGTACAGCTTCTTCACGCGCGCGATATCGTCCGGATCTGCGGGAGAGCGAGGAAGCAAACAAAACAGAAAAATAAACCATTAGTAAAAACCTCTCTGGTTCACGCGCCTTCCACGGCTATAACGAGAATACCCACCCTGGGAACCGTAGCACGCCTTCATGATGTCCTTCTGTTCCTCGGTGGCACGTTGCATCGCGACCACCGCCAACCAGCTGCACTTGCCCTCCGCAATGTCCGTACCGACCTTCCCGATGACGGCCGGGTCGCCGAAGCAGTCAAAGAAATCGTCCTGCGTCTGGTAGAACTGACCGATCTCGAGCAGGATCGTCCTCACCTGCCGGAACATCTCCGGATCCGTGTAGCTGTGGTGGGGAAAGAAAGCCATCGGTTAGTGCATCGTTCGCAACATCCGCACAAGGTCAAAAAACTTACCCCGTCAGGTGCATGGCGGCCGCAACCGGCAGGTAGAACGTGTAGTAGGAAGTCTTGTGGAACACGATCGACTTGTACAGATCCATCGTGTACTGGGTCACGTCCAGCTTGGCCGAGCGTAAGTCCAGCGATTGCCCGATCGACGTAATGAACTTCATGTCATTAAACAGCTCCAAAAGGCGCGGATAATACGGCTCGTTGCCGTACTGCTGCCGCACCAGGTGAGCAATGGCCGCTTCGATCATGATGCCATCATTGATGCCAGTCAGCTTCACCTCATCCAGCGTGTGCCAGCACGGTTGGCCCCGACGGTTCGTGCTGCCGTCCATCACATCGTCCATGATCAGGAACATCGAGTGGAGCTGTGGGAGGGCGAGAGAGAGAAAAAAAACATAAATAAAAAAGAAAGAAAAGTCAAAAACCACAACCGGTGTGAACGTCGTTATCACGCATCGCACGAGTGTTCGCGTCGTCCGATTTGTCTCGCCTGTCTCAAAGCCGCGGAGGTATATAGTTGATAAACCGAACGATGATAAACCCCGAGCCTGCGATTTACGTCACCGCTCGCAAGCAGCTTGGGGTCTTGGGGTCTCGCGGGGTCAGGACATTCACCACCCGATGTTGTCCAACAATCGACAGCGTGCGTTCAATTGCAATCGCAACCACACAAACAAAAAGGCTCCGACAACTCCACCAAAAAGGGAGAAACGCTACGCTTTTCGAGAGCATCGATTATGCACAGTATTTGCGAAGGGCTGGTGGCATCGTTCAATGGTTTGATTTTGCGGGCTGCAATCAACCACGCGCTTCTGGAACGTTCATGAGAATGTAAATCCCGATAATCGGTTGCTCTTGAAAAGCACAAAATGTCTCTTGCTTCAACGAACGATAACCATCATCTCATCGCGGGTCACAATGCCCGTTTTCTATTGACGTCTATTGACGTTGGAAACAAACGAATCGAGCTCAAATGGAATTTCAAGTAGGCATCAGCGCGCGCTATTCTTGGTTGACCAAACATTAGCATTCGAAACGTGATAACTGATAGCACGTAAGCAGCAGCCCTGGAGCACTTCAAAGTCAACTAACTTCCCCAAACGATCTTCGATCAACTGTGTGGTCTGGTCTGTCTCTCTAGCCCTGTAAGATCGCATCACAGCAGATTGTTAACAGGATGCTTACCATTTCAATGGCCCATCCGAGGTACTGCGCCCGTCGGATGTTCTCCGGCGTGAGGGCCTCCGATTTCTCCAACATCCGGTAGGCGAGGACACAGGCGAGCCCGCGGTTCTTTTTGCCCTGCGGCACGTTGTACTGGAGCGCCTTTACGAACCACTTGGTGGCGACGTTCTTGTCGTACTTGCTGGCGTACGTGGTCAGATCGCGTACGACATCCGGGAACACGGCCATGAAGTCGCGGCTTTCGCTTTTCGGTACCGCCGACAGGGCTCCCGTTTCCGGTACGGATGAGTTCAGCGTCGAGAGAGTCCTGGAAGGGTTGAGGGTGAGAAAAAGAAGAGAAGAATTGATGGATGGAATTAATACACCGCATGTTGAAGAAGGAGCTCCTCCGATTGCTTTTACAATTAACACACGAGGAGCTTTTTGTGATACTTTCGTGTGTAGGCTTAAAATAGCTCTATGGCTATAAATATTGTCCGCTCACGGTTTCCCAAAACACCTGTGATAACACAGGAGAGCAAAAAGAGCCCATTAGAGCCTCGCATTTGTCGTGAATCGGCTTCAAGATGTCGAATGGTGGTAAAAAAAATTTATAAATAAAAGCTAACGAAAAAATAAACAGGAGGATGCAATCAATTGGATTTCTTTTTTTTTTTTTTGTTCTCAGAAGTAGCTAAAGCTAAAGCGCGCCCGATTTCGCTCAACGCCACACTAATTGCACAAATTAGTGCCAACGGCGTGATAATTATCCATTAGCGAACTGACAAAAAAATGTCGCAATTAACTAAAGAACAGAAATAATCAAACAAAAAAAGGGCTCCGAGTTATGCTTCCTTTCTATCACAACCCCACGATATTCTGTCTATCAAGGGATGTATTTTGATTGCGGGATAATCTTATCAAAATCCGCCAAAAAGGCTATCCATCGTATCCGTGATTCAGCAGCTCGAATGCAACGAAAGTAACCTACGTCCCCCCTTCGTGGGGATTCCACTTCAAAACTGGGTTATCTCTTTCCTTTTATCGTTGACTAACGAAAATTGGCAAAAAATAAATTCACACACGTCATCAAAACGCACCATTGTCGCTTGGTTCCGTGGACGTTTAAAAGAACACATGTTCCGAAGAACGATAGAAAAAAAGATTCACACACGTTAATTAATGCCGAATAAGTCACCTGAGACTTATTGCAATGGCCACCAACATTCCGGCGTGTTACTGAGCCCAAACTAGCCCGCGATGCACAAATTACAGCATCTCGAAGACATCACACACACATCGGTTAGGGATGCTCTTATTTGCCCACCCGATTAGCATACCGAATGGAAAGATGTTAATTCAATGGTTAAAGTAACCGAAACCATCACCGGACTATGCGAACAGCACGCTGCTGTCGTCGAGAAACAACACGGAAACAATTGGCAACAAACAGCGCCATTTGAGACACCTCCAGGTTGTTAAACAGCTACGTCGTCGGGGTTCAAAACACCCACCGAGGGAGGTGAGAATAGAATAAATTTAGAAAACACACCTGCAACAGAGCAACCGTTAGTAGGTGTGGCTCTCTCAATCGCGTCCATCCGCGTTCTCGTCGCTGTTAGCAATCATGTTTGCATCTTGATTATAAGGAAACATGATGCTTGTTTGTTTAGGTCCTGGTTCTGATCACTCGCAGTGTCCTTATTTGCGCGATCGCCCTCGTTTCCGAATCAAGTTCGAATCAACAATAAACGTTCTCTTTCTCTCTCGCTCTTTCGAGTGTGTGTGTGTTTACTGTGCCCTTATCAATCGTACGACTGTTGATGGACGGCAATCCTACGGTCAAACATTACGCGAGCTTTCTCTCTAGCCCTTCCCATCGACAAACTCCATCATTCCGGTTTCCTTGTAATCATTATGCAATTCACAACACGGTTCTCGTAGGTTCGGTTTTCCCATTCTCTCCAGGAGACGCAGCACACACGCACAATGGCACCCGGCGCCATTCATTCTAAAACCAGAAACACACATTTTACGTCGCAATTCCTTCCAGCGAATGCAATCAGCAGCCCGAAGGGTGGTTAAGCGCTCCCTCGAGAAGGGCTGAAAGCGACGACAACAACAATAACAAAAAAGGGGTTGAGGAAAAAAGGGTGCACATTCCGCACGTAAACATGTTTCTATTTTTTTTCCTGTGTTCCTCATTCCACAGACCCACACATGGCTCCATCAGAAAGCCCCCGGCCGGCATTTTGACCTTGGGGTGTTCGCGTTTGCGAGCGATCGAAAGCCGCCAGTCCGCGTAGGGGAGAGACCAACCATTTGCATAGCGATCGCGATTACTAATCGCCTAGGAAAGGGGGGTTGACGATCGAATGTCGGACGTACAAGCTCAGCCGCTTGCCAGAGGGAACACATTTTCATTGCCGGAGGGCAAAATGGGGATTTAATCGGGCGCATTGCAAATCCTTGTGACGCGCTTTTCTCCACGAAAACATGAGCACACTCCCACAGGAGCTCTATTTTTTGAAAATTTTCAACTCAAAACCCAACCGCCACGCTTGCAAATGAAACGCGGGCAAAATATCGACGCCACGCTGGCGCTGGCGCTGGTGAACGAAAAACTGCGCAGTTAATATCGCGAACCTGAAACAAACCATACACACCACACAAAAAAAAAAACGCACAGTGACGGAAGAAAACAAACCCCGTTCCCTACGCGTATTCCCCCCCCCCCCCCCTTTTCCTATATCTCGCTATCTTTGGCTGGAGGAAAAACAACGCAAACATTGGGGCGCAAAGATACTGCGTACAAGGCGCCTTGGAGAGCTGCGTTCATTTTTCTTTTTTTTGGGGGAATGTGGCATTTTCTGCACGCACACACACACAGGCGGGTGCTCCAAAAATGTGTGGCTCCACCACACGAAACCGGTGTGCTGGGGAGAGAGCGAGAGTGAGGGGAATGTTTTGGCTATTTTTAGACAGAGCCGGTACAGAGTACTGTGCTTCTGGTGTGGTGTTGTGCCTTTTTGCCATGTTTTTCATCCCCGTTGGGGGGGGTTTGTTGGTGACGACGTCTCTCGTAAACCTGCTGCTCCATTCGCTGAATGATCGAGCTTTGCTGCCCTTTGATCAGTGTGTGGCAGCGCTGTAACAGCCAACACAACAAGCGTGTAACGTGTTGTTGCTGGTCACCGCCAACAAAAAGAAGCTTGCGAGAATATGAACGCTGCATATTTAATCTCGCATCAGCTTCGCACCCCCGCGCGCGTATCTCTGGAAAAACGAGTTTCTCCATGCGATCATTCGAGCTGCGGTTCCTCTTTATTCTTCCCTCAACAGGCGACAGGCGAACCTTCTCCTCCTGATGGGGCCTCTGTTCCTCTTCAGCTTCAGGTGCGAACGCATCACACGAACGTGACTTTCAGCGTGTGATGTGATTTCTCTCTACACACCCAAGGTTCACACTTTTGTTTCACCATTCGACGCGATTGGTCAAACAAAACGCACCTTTTTTCGGTTTGCCCCATCACCCATGGGGGCGCGTGTGTAAGGATTTGCGCAAGCTGCATGATTGATGCATCGTGAGGAGATTTTTCCTCTCTAAAAAAAGCCCTTTTTTACCCACTTTCGACACCCAAACGAGGTGCTCTGCTTTCATTTCATATGTCTCCTTCGAAAAAAAAAAAGCGGAGAACATTGTTTTGACGGGCAGCCATACGCATAAACCCGTGCGATAGTGCATAAGAATCCCAAGGGGCGTGTTTGTGTGCGTACGCGTGAGGAAGAAATGGGGTCTCCTTCCTGCAAGCAGAACGGCTGATTTTCCAGGCTTTCTTGCTTTCTGGCTGGCTGGCTGGGCCAACGTAAATAGGGCACACGCGAACGAGCAGGAATAAAAACAAACGAAGAACCGCTCAAGACCGCAAGCCGTTGTCTCTGTGAGCGTGTTGCAACGAACAACCTGTGGGAAAATGGATGCACTCGATGCGTTTTACCTACACACGGTTATGGATGGTGAGGGCTTCACACCATCAAAACACATCGCCGACGGACAGGAAGAGAGAGAGAGAGAGATAGAGAGAGAGAGAGAGAGAGAGAGAGAGAGAGAGAGAGCGAAAGAACTGGTTCTATATTTATCGCCCCCCAGCCCAGCGGGAACAAAAAAAAGGCTTTGCCGAGTCGCATCATGACTATATATCCAAAACACACGCGTACGCACACCACGCAACGTAGGGGATGATGATGATGATGATGATGCTGATGTGTGGTATGATATCGAATCGCGCGCGTCCGGGGGTGTGGTGCTCGTCTCTGACTAGATAAAGGTACCTACACACACCAGACCAAACCAGACCCACCCGGTGTGAACTTTGGACTTTTCCTTCCACCGACGGAGGAGATATCTCTCAGAAGCAACAACCTCCCCTAGCGAGCGATGGGGGGACCTATTCCGGTTTCGCTGGCCAGGAGGCGCTGGAGGGCTGGCTTTACGATGGAGCAAGAATTTAAGCAATTCGGGGGTGGGTGGTGTTTCATCCACCGGACACACCTACAACGGCTGTCGACGACGACGAGCATATAAAAACAACCCAAAACAAGGCTAGTGCGCCGGTGCGAATGCTGAGTTCATCTTCATTCACCACCTTCGTGGCGTGGAAAACGTGGAAATTGACTCACTTTTCCAGTTCATTTTTTTTTGTTTGTCTTGTTTCGTTCATTTTCCTCATCGCGTGGGGCCCAAACCCGGGTGGTTCGTGAGGGTTTGTTCACTCAACCACCAATAGGATACGGTGAATTCCGCAACACTTCCTTCTGCGTGCGTGCGTGCGTGTGCTCACGTAACGCAAGAAGGTTTTGTTAAAGACGCAGAAAAAAAAACATCAACCCAAACGTACAGTGGGAAACAAAATACCAGAGGAATCGAGCATAAACTCACCTGGACACCTTCTTCAGTCTTATCTGTTGCTTGCTGTCGCAGTTGCGGCTGCTGGACGCCGTCGTCTTCTGGTGATGGTTCGTCTGGTACTCGGACCGGATCGTCATGAAGTCAGAATTGTTCACCTCGCTGCTCTTTGAGATGCCACGGACCATCTGATACGCGAAACTGCTGCACTCCACACGTCGTCCAAACGCGGGCAATAGATTCGCTGCCGCCTTCATGGTGGGAATCATCGTGATGGTTTTTCTTTGGAATTGCGCGGAACAGAAATTTGCCTGTTTTTCACTCCGTCGTCAGTCGGACGCCAGGATTGCTGCTGCTGCTGCCGTGGGTGGTGGTGCCTTACTTGTGACCTGCACTGTATTTACGCACCGCACTCCGATAAAATGCAATACAGTTTGGCTTTCTTCTGTCCGTTGTTGCTACCGCGTGATTCCGTCGTCGTCGCCTGGGTAATCGATGACGATGACGATGATCGTGTCCGTGTGCGCTTCTTTCGCTTCCAGCTCGCGCTTCTCTTTTCCGTTGTGGCCACTTTCCTTTCCGCGGTATGCGGGCGCGCGCCGCTGACCGGTGGGGTTTTTGGCTTATTTTACGTTTCCTCGATTCCTCGGTTTCTCGATGTGTTTATTGACTTTCGGGCGTTCCACGTCCAACCGGGCGACGAGAGAGCCACACACACACAAACCGGTTGAATTGTTTTATCTGTCACTGTTGCGCGATTTTCGGTGACTAGCTCTCACTGTGTCCGCACATTCGCATCTATTTAACACTTCCACTGGGTGGGAAAGTGGACGTAAATGAAACGCACTGGGATACCGGGAATACGCACGCACGCGGAGAAAGAACGGGAGAGAGCGAGAGAGAGAGAGAGAGAGAATGGGACACGGAACAAAAACGGAACGAAAACACTGACCACGTACCACGCACAGGGGGGAGACCACACAGACGTCAGATGACGACGGAACACTCAACCGCGGCCTGCTTGGATGCAGCAATTTTCTTCGGCACTTTTTTCACTACTTTGACGATCGTCGTGAAGGATGTCATCCAACGGCGCTGCTCTAACCATGTCACACTATCCCGGATGGTTTTAGAAGCTGAATGAAGGGGGTGTTTTAGCTTTGAGAGATGCGTCGAACTGGCTGACTAAACAACAAATGTGACGTTTCGAAACGAGACAGCTCTTTTTATGGCGTCTTTTGCCAGGGTTGGCGGACCCTTTTGTACAGGTGCCTGAAATATTATCTTTGAAATGTGTAAAGAAGAAATGGATGGATTTGATAGGTAGTGAAAATAGTCACCATCCATAGTGAAAATAGTCAACATATTTCATTTCTTATATTTAATGCAATTGTGGATGCTTAACAGCAACCAACAGTTTGCTTTTGGGGAATGGAGCAATAAATTGAATGCAAGCTATATGTGGTATAAAAAGACATGTTATTAGATTTCAAACTAACGATTCTATCGAAAACATGCGAGTCGTACAATAAGCAACGAACGTAGTTCACAACTAACTACTTTGACATGCCTGCCGTTCGCGAATCAAAATAAAACGACGAAACTACGTCACTCTCGTCGATACGCATACTATAGCAGCTCCTTCATTTTGTCGGATGACATAAAACATTCGCGGATGCTGGTGCATTAAAAAGAACATTGCTTTTATGTTAACAGCACATGGCTTTGTTGCTCAGATAGAAGAGTGCGTTATTTGCACTAGAATGCGATCATTTTACGTTCAATTGCAGCTATGCTAGTTGCAAACAGCATGCATTTTATGATACGCATATCTTCATCCGCCGGTCGTGTTTGTGCGTGCATCATAAAACCTTTGCGCGGACTCCACGCACACAAACCGATGGTTCCGAGCCTCATCCTTATCCCCCCCTCTCCTTCTCTCTCTCTCTCTCTCTCTCTCTCTCCTCCAGCAACACCGAGTGTACGGACGGACGATCAGATTCACGGCGCAAAAAACATACGATGTTCTCTTTTGGAAAGTCTACCATTCCAGATAGGAATAAAAGGCCTTTTTTTTGCAAACCCAGCCAAATTTCTATGCATTTCCATCGAAGATATCGAAGGTATGGCGTTGGAGCCGTATTGGCTCAACGATTCGCTGGGAAATCATTCGATTGGGGTCTCCCCCAGTCCAGAGCCGTGTTTACAACACCCCGTAAACGTAAATAAACGCGATGCTTACGCACATCGCGTCTACCTCCGCCACAGACCTGTGGCAACAGTCGTCATCCGTAATTGTAAATCGCGAAAATGCACCGAAAAATGCAAAATAAATCGATTATCATCCACGGGCGATATCAATATTTCACCCGCTCGCCAATCACCCGAAGGTGGTGTTTAAATGTTTACCGAATCGAGATACCAACGGGGAACGGTGGCATCCCTCCTTTTGGGGGTACGACGATATTCCTGCCGTGTTTAAACGTTTAATTTACGGGTAGGTATAACATGTTTAAAGGTATGATTTTTTTTTACCCCTTCAAACAGGCAAAAGAAAATCACACCACCGTTCGCAATTGTACGACGAGCGGGAATACTTTCTTCTTTCTGGATTTCCCATGCACCCATCGTTGCGGAGGCTTCTTGGCAGACGTTCTCATTGCTATGCTGTTATGTAGTCACGTAGGCATTGCGTGGATGAACACCTTGTTGTTCCAGAAGGAACGGGCTATGGTCGAGAGGTGCATACTTTTATGCTGCGCGGTTGCACGCATACATGCTCCGCGCGGAGCATGATTTCGGCAGAGGGATGAATCGTTCGCCCCGTGTCCGTGCCAGCGGAGGGTTGTTTGTTATTTACCCGGGGTAGCAATGTTTGTGAAGCAAAATGAATCATTCCCCTCCCAGATGTTCACCCGCAAATCATATGTTCTGGAGGGTTGATGATGCTCACAGGTGAGCAAAATCATAACAACATAACAACACTGGCGCAGCATTATGTGCCTGATAAAAAAACTAACGTATTCTCTACAATCATGCAATGATATTTCGTATAAGATCCGCCTTTACAAAATACGTAGTTTAAAAAACCCACAAATCTTTGAGCCATGTTAAAGTCGAGTCAATCATCAATAAAAATTGAAATTGTTCCATAATTATATAGAAATAAATTTGAGGCTTTTGAATGTGATTGGAAATTTGAAACTAGTTGTTTTAGGAAAATAAAAAAATATAACATTCAATTCGTACAATTTTTTAAACAACAAGCTTTTAAGCGCATACACAGCACACCCAAGTCGCTATAGCAACCGACAGCGTTAATTCCTAGGGCGTTTTTAAACTCACGCCCTCAATCAACAGGTGCAATACGTAAACTGTACAATTGGGTCAAGTTTACCGCTCATCAAAATCAATAGTGCCAGAATGTGTTTGATCGATAGAAATTTTCTTCAGAAAATTCAGTACAACCGTACGGTCCATTCAGAACAGAATCATCTTTGAGGTGCCTCCGAAAAACAACTACTCCCCGGAACCACCATGGAGGTTATGGAAGAAGGAAATCTTATGGACAGAATACCCATTCTGCTCCAGCGTGATTTGCAATACTATGAGGTAAGCTCACCTGTTCTTCCTGTCCTGTGAGATGTTCCTAAATATTGTGCTTGTTTCACGCTGCGGCAGGCGAACCAGAAAGTCCTGCAGGAGAACATCTGTCCGGGTGTGGTTGGCGGGAAACTGGACTTTCCTCGGTCGGCATCGTTCGCGTCGGTGAAAATTGTCATTTGGTAAGGCCGTATACAGAAGCTGGTCCTAGTAGCGCTCCAAGGCTTGTGATGATCCTTTCTTCTTCTGACTATCCAACCGATCCGTAGGCTGGAGGATGAGTACTACGCTGCGTACCGCAAGAACTCGGGACTGCTGCACCTGGCAGACGCGCTGCAAGACCAGCAGGGAAAGGAACCGGAAGAAGCACCCGGTTGCGGGGGCATCGTGAAGTCATCCGACCCGGAAAAGTTTGTCATCCTCGTGTCGAAATCGGTGGACAACCTGCTAGGTACGTCCGTCAAGCGGATGTGCGTATGTGCGGGAATTCAAACCCTTTCCGATTGTTGTTTTAGAGCACATCCATACCTTGTCTCAAGAAGCACTGGATCACGCTGATCTGACCGTACTGACGGCGACGATCGGTGCAGCCGCCTTGGTCAAGAACAGCCTATTCGTGTGGTTACAGTGTGTGACGAAACACGTGTGTCCTCCCAAGGGCGATGAGAAGGGCGGTTCGCTGAAGCTGAGTTACAAGCAGTACTCCGAGATGACGGAGGCATTGGCGGAACGATTGCTAGATTTACACTGCCGCTTGCTGACGCTTTACATCATCCAGGACGCTGACTCCCTACACTGGGAAAGCTCTCACCCATTCTTCGAATCCGAACGAGGCTCCTACACCATCCAGATGTGGTGGCTGTACATGCAGGGAACGAAGCAGGACCTTTGGAATTCGGTACCACCGACAATGGCCCAGCGGGTGTTTGCCGGCATGCTGAACGAAACGCTGACAGTGCTCACGGTGCGCTACACACAAACTGTCCCAAGCCGGGCTCGATCTCCGCTACTGCTGGTCGACGTCTCCAACGTGCTGCTGTGCGTCGGAGAGCTGCTACCAGCGATCTGCGCCAATGGGGAGGCCTTCGTCGGACTGAACCTGCCCAGTCAGAGCAAGATCATTCGCGACATTCACGCCAAGTGCCAGGAGCTGTTCTGTTGTCTGCTTTTACGTGGCATTCCACTCGGCGCGCTATATAAAATCGCAAAGAAAGGTGTCCAGGGTGGCATAGCGATGTTTGGACAGCGCCAGGGGTTGATAGTGCCATGGACGATTTTCGCAATGCCACGGCTCTTTCCACCGAACCAAAACGCACACTGGGCGGCCCGGTGTTCGGAGCTGCCTACCAGTACCGCACTCACGCTAGAGCTGAAGGTGCTCCTGGCCGCTCCACAGGCTAACTGGTGGCTCCTGCTGAAGGTGTTGTTGATGCGCGAAGCTCATCTATCGTCGTTGATCTTCCACCATCTTATCCGCAATCTCCCATCGAGCGATAACTTCATCCCGAGTGCACGTCAGCCGTCCGTTAGCCGGGATTGTCTGTCAAAGAAGTGCGAGGGTTTTCTGTGCGGGGTGGAGTGTAACGACATCGTCCAGTGGGCGCTGGAACAGAACGGTAGGTGGTCAGATGTGCCAAAAATACAGCCGTTCGGTATCATCCTTGGCTTCCCTTTTCAGATCCCATCGGTCAATCCAACTACCAGGTGTTGATGGGACTCACGTATATTGTCATAATGGCCGGGAAAACTTCCGACATCAACAAGACGCTCATATCGGCGCTCGAGAAGAGCAAAATGAACGACTGGGCATCCTGTCTGGACCGGCGACAGGTGTGGAATCAGAAACGTCCACCCTGGCTCGAAGCGATTCTGCATCTCATCTATCCGATCCTCGGTCCGGTTGTACACATGCTCGTGTCCGCGGTGCAGACGACAGCTAGCATGTACCAAGCGATGTCCTTGTCACTGTCGTGCTTCTCCGAGATGTGGGACTGCATTCCGGACTGCTTGTACACCGTCACCAACTGCCTGGCGGAGATCCTTCCGGCCGAGATACGCCCGCTCGGTGACTCAGTGCTGATACAATTGCTCTATATTGCGCTGTATTCGAAGCTGCTGGAAACGGCAGAAACTGAAGCCGAGGCAGAGGCGCGAGAACATGCGAACGGTGGCGGTAATTCGGAACCGGCAGCCGCCACCGGTCCGGTATCGACGATCAACATGAAACCCAAGTCGGTCATCTGTCAGACGTTGGCTGAGGCAATCTGCTTCATCGACGAGGATAACAAGCATACGGAGCAGATCGCGTCACTGATCAACCAAGCACGGGAGAGCCAACGATCCATGGGCCAGCTAGAGTCCGAAATCGATGACGCGGTAGGGCTTGCCAGTTTTGCCAGTACATCCCGCGTCGACGATATGGAGGCGTTCCTGCGCCAGACAACACCGAGCGTACGTTCTGAGGAAGAATTTGATGTGGAGAACGCCGAATATATCGCCGAGATGCTGGTAAGCGATGTGCTGGTGACGAGTGTTGGCAAACTGAGCATGAAGATGTTGTACCAGTATATCCGCAAGAACTTCGACTGGATTCTGCAGCAGCTGGGTGTGAGCGACGTCGAGCACAATCCGCTTCAACCGAATCCGGGGCAGAGCATCCGCGAGAACCGCCAGACATTGATCGATCTGATGTTCCATATCGGGCACCGTTCATTCGATCAGCTGTTGAGCGGCGGGCTGGACATTGATTATACCAAGTGGTTCCAAACGCCGATGTCGATGAGTGTGGAAAAGGCTTGGTTGCAGGTCTGCCAACGCTGGGAATTCCAGGAGAGCGCCAAATTGTCCGTGCACGAAGCGCTCATGGTGTCTTTCATCACCTCGCAGCTGAAACCCTAGTTATCTTGGTGTATGAAAAGATAGAAAAAGTGTTTGTTAAGCAGTGATATGTGAATTGCTTTAGTCATCTTAGTGCCATTGGTTGATGTTAACTTAAAAAAATATCATTCGGATATCGTTTATGCAAACTTCTGAGATTCTTCCTGGGAACTCCTGAGAACAAATTACATAGATGAACTATAAGTTAAATAAATTACAATATTTAAATTAAATTGACAACTTTTCTAGCGTCCTCTGTGCATTCGGATATTATTAGCTAACCGAAGGTAATCATTCTATTTTTTACACATTTTTTTCATTACTTACGGGTATATTTGCTTTCTTGCAGGATTCGCTTCGTTTTTATTTGTGTTTTCTTTTGCTTCATAAAGCTTATTTCGATTCTCTATCACGCAACATGTTCTGTGTCCGCATTTTTCGGCCATATTCTCTTTAGCATTTATCTAAGGTGTCATTCTTTCTTTGCCAAACCATAATCTCTGTTGCAACGTGAAATGTAAAGCAATCAAATGCAGCTCAGACATGCCCAATCGATCCCTTTTTGCGCCAGTATGTTCATTAAACAAATCGTTCAAAAATGGAAACAAATAGCCCAAAATCACTGCAACAGGGGAAAGCAGATTGATTTATATTACAGTTGGTGAAAACAAGCACTATTTGCCACTGAAGGGTGGTACGTGGATGGGGTAAAAAGCTACTATTTTCTGAAGAAAACCATGAGCTTAGACACAAAAATCATACATTAAACTAGATTTATATCAAAAACAAAAAAATACACTTCAGTAAGTCCGTCCCACTCTCACATCCGAGCCATATCTTAGCCTTCTGATAACATACTGTACATAATTAATGTTAATAAATGTTTGACATCTCTGAGCTAGCGGCTGCCAAACAGAGCGCTGCAATCAGAAGTATCTTTTTCCACTGTTACATACCTTCAATAGAGGAACTGTACGTTTCTGAAAAAGATGGAAAGCCCACCATTCAATGCACGAAACGAATCGACGGCTTGTAACGTCCATTGGCCAAGGATCGACGACAAGTCAGGCCATGATCAGCATCATCAGCCAGCGTAATAAATTCTCGCGCCGTGGCCAATAAATGTAGCGATTCGTTCTCGCAAGAGCTTGCTGTTGAAGTCAAAATAGAACCCCTTACGTGTTTACCCATTTCCAGCAGCATTTGCTGTTTTTAGAAGCAGATCTTCTTTTTCTTGTAGATAACTTCACAACCGAAGGGTGGCGATGATCAGTCGTCGGCTTTTTTGGGCGATGCATCCAGGTAGATTTTGAGCGCACGTTCCTTTCGTGGCGAATAGGTTGAACTAGTACGGTTGTCTTTCTTCATCAACTCCTTACGCTCATCCGACGACAGCTCTTTCTGCGGTTCCGAGCGGTCGCTATTTAAAGAGTACAAGACAATTACTACGTGTGTTGTCACAGGATCAACGTTTGCTTCGTCACGTACCGGTAGTAGAGAAGGGTTCCGGTGAAGAAATTCTGACAATCGTCTGCACTATGCGGTGCCGATGTCCACTGTAAACTGTTCTGGATATACAAAACGCTGCCATGATTTAGCGTTGATACAGTCAACTTCACGTATTCAATGTTCTCTTCCGCGATGCCGCTTATGCGCGAGAGATGTTTTTTCAATTCTAGTTTTTCTACACGTGGAAAGAACAATAAAGAGTGGCTTGTTATATGTAACGCAATGGTGTGAAACATTAACTTTCGCATTCGTACCGGTGAACAAAATTTCTTGGAATTTGCCAAACTTCATTTCTGAGGGATACCATCTTCTCAACAGTAGTACCGCATCACTGCTATCCATCGGAATCATGCTGGCGAGATCATCCACTTCTTGCAAATATACCTGCTGCAAATGTATTTGTTTAGTTAGAAACAAATTTTGCCCATCTAACGTTCATTCTGCACAGATTGTGCCATTACAGCAAGGATAAAAACAACATTTCTTCTCACAACTTACATTGTTTACTCCCAGGGTAACTTCTCTGCCGATACGTTCGTCATCCTTGTACACATGCGAAAAATAGTTCACACCCTTGCGGCGCAACCAGCAGTTATTCGAGTTCAAGTGGGAGTACTTCTTGGCGCCATCACCAAGCGTAGCAGGCAAACTGGCGATTATATCGGCTTTTATCTGACCCACCAGGTCCCCATTCTTAACGATAATGTTGCACAAGAATGGCGTGTTGTCCATCTCCTCCGTCATATCGTTCACGTTTGCGTAGCTCACGTTCAGTTTGTATTCTCCCTTTCGTAGCACCCGACCTAGTTCGATGGCGAGACAATCGTCGTCTCTGCATAGATAAGAAATATTGATTTTACGAATAAGCATGTGCCTTAACAATCCATTCGATTGCATTTTATGATACACGGTAACGAAACATACTTGAATTCCAGCTCTTTCAGCAAGTTGGTGCTTTCGTTAGTGGTGCAATTATTATCGAAGGAAAACACTTTGAAGTAATCCATCGATATTTGCAAGAATGACTGCAGTCGATATTTCAAGAACCCATGGCACGCCCGCTTATCAACCAACACCTGAATCAGCTTTTGTGTATCCGTACTGTGGCTGCGTGTGCTATCGTCATTAACGCCATTTCCGTTTGTGGTGGCACTTGCATTCGAGCTACTGCTGCTGTTTCCATTGCTATTGCCGGCGATAGTGTCCAATGGCGTTACCTTAAAATAATACTCCATTGCTCGGCACTCTTGCAGCATCTCTAACAGCTTTGCATCTTCGTCTTCTTCCTCGTCGTCATCCCTAGATCCGTTGGTTGTTGGAGTGGTAGCGCCACTGCTTTTGGCACCGTTCGTCAAGATCACTCTCGACAAATATCCGTTCAACTTGACGTGATCATCGTCCTCTTCAACCAACGTGCGGTCGTTATCGCTAAGGCTGCTGTCCTCACTGTTGCTGTCCCCGGTGCCGGTCATTGGACTGTCAGCTCCAGCCAGTGTCGCGAGGGTTTCTTTGGATAGACGAGTAATAGACAGGCTTTCGAGGGTTTCTTTGAAAAAGCAATACGGTACAGTGTAAGTATCTAATTGTTTTTAGCCACCCAACAATTCGTTCCCTACCCGATTGCATATTCGGCAGAAGTATATACAGCGATACCAGATGATCCAATCGCTGGATAAACTGAAGGAATCGATGATTGTACTGCTCGGCATCGTCCCCTGTGCAGGCTGTCGTCACAAACACCTTGCAATATTCGATGAAATTTGCATCGCAGATCTTTACTTCATCTTGCTGTAACAGTTTCGGGTTATCCTTGTACATCGATTTGCCGATAAGCAGAGTTTTCGGGTTGAGCTTCAGCTTTTGCGCGATCACAGCTTTGTATTTGTCTATCGTATACGAGTGATTGACTCGGATCGATATCGGACCTTCAACATCTTTACTGTTCACGTCCACTTTGTAAACCTGCGAAAATATGATTAGTAAAAGCACAAGAGATTGACTACTCTATTCATTCGATCTTCCATGACGCGTTTACCTTTGTCATTACACCTTGCGGTTGATATTCCTCAAAGGTTTCATCCTCATCGCGAACTTCAAGCAAAAGACCATCGGATCGTGTTAGCTCACTCATGATCTCATCAATCTGCAAATAATTCAACAGTTGAAACGTTCAATTATTTGGTGACGGTTGCATGTCGTCAAACGGTTCCATACTTGTTTAGCTAGAGCTGCAGATCCCTCGAAGCTGCGCTCGATCGTTCGCGCATTGCTGTCATAGCCAACCAATCTGCAACGCTCGACTGGTACAGTACCCTTCAGGTGGAGCACTCGCATCGCCTCCTGTACCGACTCTGCCAACGTGGTGTTGGTGAACACCGCCATTCGCTGTCGCTTGATAATGCGCGTCCGAGGATTTTCGTATGCCACCATCAGGCGCATCATATCCAGATGGTTGCGGCCTGAGGGCGCTCCGAATGCACCTTCAGATGCGCGAATATTCATAACCAACCGCTATCATCCACAAGAAGTATATCATGATAATGGAACACGAATTTATGATTAATGGAACACGAAAATGGATGAGCAACAATTTACCTTAATATGTTCGGGGAAGTTTTCTTCTGAAACCGGAAGAGAATTCTTTTCGCCATCGATCTGACGATACATTAGCATGTAAGCGTTCGTACTGGACGTGTATGCGCCGGTGTAAGACGTTTTGTAAGGTCCGCCACCAAACGATTTGTGAATGTCCTCTTGCGTGATCTACAGTTGCAGAGTAAAAAAGGAAATGTTGATCGATCAGTGAATATCCAACATGGTGAGATTCATCAGCGGTGCATACTGGTAGGACGGTTTGATCGTTGAACGAAAACCAGCGACCACTCTCGAAGTCTTTGATGTACGCATAATAATGACCTCCGGAGGCGCTACCCGCGTGGATCATGATCGCAAACAGCTCATACTTATAAGGACCAGGCGCGTTGAAGCTATTATTTAGCGGGGACGACTTGCTGTGGCTATCGCCGTTGGTTGTCAAATCCATATCAATACCTTCGTCCTCGTCCTGGAAATAATTTCAACGTATATATAACGGTTTTTCTAGCATTCAAAATGTAACAAGTAATAAGTATACCTGCGCCATAAAGTGATCGTTCGGTGTAGTTGTGGTCGACGACACGGATGTGCCGTTTTGAAACGAATCTTCCTCTAGCGCAGAGCCACTGTCCGTGGTGCTACATTCGTCAGATTTCATGAAATTTTCCGCCGTTTCCATCATAATCGAACCGTTTCCATTTGCACTGCCATTAACGGACGAGGTTTCAGCGGCAGCTGCGGCAGCCGCAGCTGCTGCTGCTGCAATAGTGCTCGTCGTTAGCTTGTAATCGGACGAACTGACGAAGTGATTTAGGTTCAACATCTCAGGAAACGTGACCCTGAAAAGAAACATAACCGAGTAAAGTGAATGGATTGTTGAATTTTTGCTTTTTGACTTTGAAAGCTCCTTCCGGAAAACTTACTTATCATTCAGCTTAATCCGATGAAACGATTGATAGTCGAAGTCGAACCGCTTTAGGTGCAGTGTCAGAATGTACGGGAACTTGGTAAACTTTAGGCCTTTGTGCGCGTCGCACTTCTTGTTGCAGGTGTCACAGAAGTACTGGTTGCTTTCGTTGAGTATCTCCGGTTTGACGAAACCCTGCAGTGCCTCCTCCACGCACTCGTTCGCGACGGTGCTACCAAACGGCCTCACCGGCAGCGGTATGTCGAGAAACTTGTCCTCACGCTGCTTTTCCGTGTTACACTCCAGACATTTCACGTAGTCGATCATGTGGCCCTGGTACAGCCGATTGATCAGATCCGCCTGTTCCGTGCGCTTAAACTTGTGCTCAAGCGCGTCGAACATCACGCGGCACAGCTCCTGGATGTCGTGCTGTTGCCAGCCCTCCGCCGAATCCCACCCGAAACTGCGTGTCAGATCCGTCGTCTCAACGGCCGACTTTGGTGACGTTTGCAGGTTCACGAACAGCTTCTGCAGCTGGTACGGGATTGATTTTTTCTCGTCTTCTCCGTCAAATTCCCATTTGTATAGCGCGTTGCGGAACTCGGGTGTCATGTAGAGTCCCTGGAGCAGGCTGTTCAGGTAGCAGGTCATCGCTTGGTTCACCAACCCGCGGAAGGTGGGTGCACGTTCACTCTCCCCATCGCCTCCCAATCTTCTTCCTCGTCCCGTCATTATGGTTCCTCCTCCTTCAACACTGCCACTGCCACCATCGGCGTGATGGAATCCGTTGCTAATTATGCTTCCTCCGCTCATGCTGTTGAGTGGCGGGGCACCAATCGCTGGCGTGTATTCGCTTTTCGCACTGTCAATGTGGATGTTGAAGAGATTTCGATTTTTCGTTGTCCGCCGGTTTTGCGCACTATCAATTAGAGGTGGCGGCGCTGGTGGTTCCGGGATGTTGTAGTTTCCAGATTCAACCGGACTTGCTGATGCACCGAGGGCTAGGTCATCATCAGAAGATATATCCTCTAGTGGCATCTAGACAGAGAGAGAAAGAAAGATGGATGAAAACATCGTTAATAACAACAGGCTTGATTGCGACGTGCAGGAAATAAAAAGGATATCGAAAAACAAATATATTTACCGAAAAATGTAAATTGTTGTCCAGCGGGATGATGATTAGATCGTTCCCAGTACCAAATTTTATTCCAACATCGGAAAGTTTCTCCTGCTGTCTATTGTGTAAGGATATCTAGAAAAAAAACAGTACCGCAAGTCTATTGCATGGTGGAATATTCTTCTCATTTGTGCTAAACGCCTCAAATCATCAAACCATCCAATCATCAAACTCGTACTACTCTCGCCGGAGACGCTGATTGTCCTGCTGGGGAGGGACAATCATTCAAAATCCATAAATCATCATTGTGTGGCGCGAATGGTGTATCACATTCTCTGGCCAAAAATAACTTTCGAGTCGTGTTAGCGAAATTATTGTCAACACCCCGCTCGCAGTCACTCAACAAAAAACCCGTACGCTTTTTTTCATGAGGAATAGCATGACGAGAAATATGCTCGACAAAGAGATTAGGAATAGAAGGACTAGAAAGTACGCATTGAGGATTCTTCTACAGAGGAAGCGATGACAAACAATAGCTCATTCGCGGTGCCTAAAACAGAATCGCCCCTATAAGGGTTTTGATGGCATATTCTTAAAAACAGAGATATTGTCCTGAACGTGTGCATTTATACATTGAACAGCAACTATGTAAAGACATCTCTCAAAGATGCCACGACGAGATTGACATGATGCAAACACAACCATTGAAAATGAGCAGCGTGAGTGTGGCGTACTGGTGGTAGAAAATGAATGAATTCCTTTTTTACTAGTTGGTGTTCGAACTAAATCGTAAGAATCCTTCCTGTTATGTCAGCGCTACCTAAACGAAGCACGCGTGTGTTTACACAACAAACATCTCTAAGCGATTAGTGATAAGGAAATCTGCTACCAGCGCCCGAGCACAAACGAATCCGACAGATCGAGAATGCCAGTCCACAGCGTAGTGCATCAGTAAGCACTTGTTCTTGACATTGGACAAGTCATTATGCAACCAGGCGTGCATAACACGGCGATATGTGTGTTGATCGATAAGAATGATTACCCTAAAAGGCAGGCAAAGGAGCAGGACGTTCAACACCATTGGCCCTGCTAGCTCGTCTTGGAATTGATTGATGTTTGATACGACGTCGAATATCCTGCGGAATGGAGGAGACTTAGTACTTACCTGTTCGTCAGACTCCAAACCGAGCTGCAGGTTTAGCTCGAAGTCACTGTAGTCTACCTGCAGCCTAACATGATCGTACAGGGTCTCGACGGTAAAGTGCGGATGGACAGTTATCGAGAAGCGCTTCTGTACTGCGTCTGGCCGGACGTCTCTGATGGTGCAGAGCGTTTGGTCGTCCTTGGCGCATACCATGTTATTTTCGGTGTGCCTGAAAAACGTGTGCACGACGGTTTTTGTTGGGTTTTGTTGTGTCGTATGCATCCGTCGAGGAGTTCCCATTTACGGCGAGTGGGTCGGTCGCGTGTCGAGATCGGGGGTACGTGAAAGTAAACGAACGAAACGCAATTCAATTAACATTTGGCACACGAGCGATGCACTATGCTACGAGATTTTTATCCCCAAAATGAGCTGTTGAAGGTTGTAAGATTTGCATTGAAAAAAAAAATCAGAAAAGTTCTGCGGGAATGAGAAGCAACTTTTGCGATAACAGTGTCCACTTGAGAAGCCCACTTTGTACGTTCAAACGACCTTAAAACTGTGATCGTTTCGGTGGTGCGCACCATATAATTACATTAATATAACTTTGTACACATTATGTCGTCTACTTCGCAAAAAAAAAGCACCCACACGTGTCAGAACAAAGTCACGTGTCCGGTATGCACGTGGAAAGCTCACCAAACGAAAGTGCTAGGTGGGGAGTGGTCATTTTCTCGCTCGACAGCATCTTTCACTTGCAGGGATTCGTGGCCTTCCATTCTCACTCATTGGGACACGAGCGTTAAGCTAATATATAATCAGGAAAAAAACAAACTTTCGTACAAAGAAAGCGCCTTACAATGTTGTGTTGTGATAAAACGTTGACCATTTCTAAACATGCCCCATTCTTCCACCTACAAATCGATAGCTAAAAGTCTTTTTGCGTCTCTTGCTCTTATCACACACGCCTGCGAAGTATTTGCGGGAGGGGCCATTTGGCGTTTGCAAGATTTTGGTCCATGAACCAAATAACATGCCTCACCCGCGCTCTTCTCTGCCTTCCCATTCACCTTTCGCCCGTAACCTCTTTACCCACACCACCCCACCATGCAACATCCTTTCGTAAGGAGGGTGCGAGAATCGAAGGGTTGAATGAATTGAATTGCGCTCGCATGAAACATACACCTAGAAAACTCACTCGTCGCGCGTTTGCTCTACTCGCGGTTTGGATGATCAAGATCATCGGACATTCGGGTTTTTTTTTTCGCGACGCCAAAATGCGAAACAAATGCCTGTTGCATGGGAAAGGGGAAAAAAACACCGCCATCACTCGGAAAAGAGTGGGGGCGCGATTTGCTTCTCGATCTCAGCGCCACCAGAGGGAGAAGGGTAGAGCGTGAATTTATAAATAAAAACCCCAAAAAAAAACACCCGTTCGAGCGTGAACCGACCAACCAAGAAGGCCTTCCTCCCACACACACACACACTCATTACATTCCCAACGGCTAGACGGAAAAGCGAACAAAATTAAATAACTTTTGTGCGCCTCATAATATTAATCCTTTTTTCTTCATCTTCTCATTTTGGCCCATCTATCAACCGCGTTGGTTTCCCGCAGTTCCGTGCACAATCTACATTTGGGCAGTGGAAAAAGATTGCAAGCTTGTAAAAGTTTTCCGGACGCGATTATTCGAGAATCATCTACACGTAACTCGGTGCCATCGTTCGCTGTGGGGGTTGGAAAACCCACCCAAAACCCGTGGTAAACGCTTGCTCATGTATTCGATATCGTTCGAAATATTGACGCGCTCTATTGTTGCCTTTTCCGTCTCATTATTTACGGTCGTGAAAAGTGGCGTGAAAATTACCGCACACCGAGCTGGCCGTCGGAAAACAACCAACCGTTACAACCAGTCTGCGCGAAGCGCGTCGTGTATTGGAATATTCTCCTCCCCCAGTTGACCCAGGGGGACTTTCACAACTCGATATTAATAATCTTGCCGCCGTTCGATAGTGCACGGAAAGGGCACGAAAGGTGGGCCGCGTGTTGTATTTACAAAAAAAAAACCACCCCAATACACGGGGCCGACCTGTGGTTGGCCTCAATCGAGACGCCTAGGCCCATGCAGTCATTCCTGCAGTCTGAATTGAGTGCAAAATATTGAAAATGGTGCAGCTTCACGCAACAATAAGTTGAGAAGTGGTGGAAAGTTGCCCAAAACCCGGCACACTTGGTTGGGTGATCGAGTACAGCTGTTTGTGTTGGTGTGTGAAAAACAAGCAGAAAAGAAAAAAAATAACAACCGCAGGTCCTTGAAAGTCCTCTCACACACTCCGATCGCGAGACGGAACATTCGAGGGGTGGTTTGGGTCAAAAGAAAATGCGTATTAAATGTGTTGCGTTTGTTTGCGTGCGTTGCCCTTCCATTACGCTGCACCTGCAAAGCGCACCCATATAGGAAGGAAAGAACCCACCCACCCCCGCAGCAATATACACACCGCACACATGTTGGCGCGTCCGGTTGGTGACGTAGCGTGCCCGCCCGCACACACGCCACACACACACACACACACTCCTAAGGGGAAGGAAATGCCTGTTCACCACCGAAGGAACAGTTTGTGCCCAAGGGATTCTGAGTCAGCAGATGACCGTCTAACACGTCCAGGACGACACACGGTGAGGGCTTTTCTTTGGGGGGTTTTTCCTCTTTCCGTTGCCGAAAATCAGCTCGACACCAGGTGGAAGGACACTTTTTCGTCAGTTGTTTTTTCGTTTTTGTTTCCCCCGTTTGCCTGGTTTGGTTTGACACAAGAATTCGAACTAGGCCAAAGTCAACAGGCGGCGCCAAGAAACGGAACCTTCACTGTTCACTTTTCTTCTTCGTTCACACACACACAGGAAGGCCTCGGCTCCTTTTTCCACCGAAATGTTTGCATTTGCGTGGTTCAAGGATTACTGTTCACAGTATCATCACACACTTTAGTGTCTTCCCGTGGCGCGTGGGGCGACACACACGATCGACACAACGAGCAAAAAACAACGAATTTACTGCATGGAAAATCGCACCCCACACACGCGCGCACACACACACACTTGCTCTACAGACACCCCCGCTGGCCGATCAAGCGAACGGAATTCATCGCACATACAACCGCTTTTCTCGCCGTGCCGTGCGAGAAGAATTAAAATTTGTTCGGAAAATGGTTCACACCGCGCGGGTGTTTTCCCGGACGTGGGTTTCGGGCGCTCTTGGACTCGATGATCTCGGGTGGCGGATGCGAAAGAGAAACCCTCGATCGTGCACAGGCGCACAGGCAACACCCCAAAGGGAAGGGATGATGTCGTTGCAAAGGATCGCTGATCGAGCAGAGGCGTGTGTGTGCGTGTGTGTGTGATGCGCGTGCGTGCGGAGAGACCAACGCTCAACGGGTGGGGCATATCCTTCGGGCAACGATCGAAACCCTAGCTCATCTGTACGCGGCTTTGGGAAAGCTACATCCTTCGCAATTTGCTGCTAATAGTCTCCGTTTTGTCAACGATTTTCTCAACACGATCGGGGTGCCGTTTTTTATCGGTGCTCCCAAAAATTTCCATCGCACTCCGAGTGTGAGAGAGAGAGAGAGAGAGAGAGTTGGGAATGTGAATGAAGCGTGAGAGCATGAGAGAGAGAGAGTGATTGTGCTGGATAAATTCGTCTTTAATGATGATTTCAGAGAGAAGGGATGATCATTTTCGCGAGATCCGTGCACGAAAATGCACGGCGATCGTCTCTCACAAAAAAAAACCCATCACGAATGGTGATTCGCTTCTCTGTATGCACCCCCAGCATGGCCAGCTGAAAAACAGGAGCTGCTCTAGCGCACAGATTGCACCCGAATGATCGTCTTTGCAAAAACGTTTCCTCTCTTCGGTCGATCGGCAATCTCCGAATCCGGTCACTGGGGGGTTTTTTGGCCGGTTTCTCGACGTGTCGCCAGCAGCCGTGCGATAAAATCAACGCAAATGAGTTTTTCTCACCAAAATCTCACCCACCGTCCGGCGAATGTGGTCCCAAACACGTTCGGTTCTATTTTTAAGCTGATATCGCACCGAGTGTTGGGGCGTTGGCTTTTTTTTCTCTTCGGTCACCACTGTATCAACAGTATCAACGTTCACCAGGGCGTTTATGAGGAGGTAGAGAGCGAGGAGGCGAAAAATCAAACATTGCTGATATCTTGCGAACGTACTAAGCAAAACATTTCATAGCCAGCGATCTGCTCGATTTATGGGTATCGAATTTGAAACAGAACACGTGCAACTCATCCAATAAATGATCCTAACCAAGTGGCAGCAGATAGAGGCGTACGAAACGATATTTTGCAATTCCGTTTGGTCGAGCACATCTTGAACGCATCGTAGGATGTATTATTTCGACAGTTTAGCACACGAACCTCATTGAGAGCGTTAATGACCAACGCAACTTTCAAATTGCAGAATTAAAGACACAATTCCAGACATCCAGATCGTATGTCGGTGTGCAAAAATTCCTCTAGAACCCTCGTGTAATGTAAATTTAACTCTTCCCAAGGCTTAAAAGTAAGTGTGCTGGGCAGAAATTATTGAATGAATAATTTCGCCCCATCCAGATGCTAAAAGAACCGATCACTCTCACTCGCGAATGGAAACATGATCGCGAGTGTGAACGAAAAGTGCATTTTTTTTATCGATCCACCGACTCCCGAGAAGCTTACTCACCACCCATCCCTTGCTGGCAGCTGCAGCTCGGGTGCCTCCGTGCAGTTGCATCCCACACCCCACGTTCTTTTGCGCCCACGACGACGGCATCAACTTCCCTCCCAAAAACGTCTAATGCGAATCGCGTGTTGCAACCGAAAAGGAAATAAACATAAGGCAGGCGCATGGTGGTACTGCTGCTGGTTCACCAAAACCGAGCCGGAATAGTGTTACAAACACCTCGTGGCACAGTGCGCGCGAGAGCGAGAGTAGTTAGTATGGTTTTACCGGGGAACTATATTTAGTGTTCCCGGTAGATCCACTTGCGGCTAAACGCCGTTGTTTTTTTTTGCCATGTGTGTCCCTTCGCCGGCTTCGAGAAATGGGTTAAGACAAGGAGAAAATAATTCACGTGTCCAACCACAGTTGGAAAAAGAAACGTACAAAATAATCGAAAGTACAAAATATTGGGATGACTACCAAAAAAACATGAGTTGAATTCGGTTGTAAGGGGTTCGTTGAAAACGCGATTACACCATAAAGCGAATGGGAACCAGAGTCAAAACACCTACGTTCTTTAATGGGGACACCTACCACGCACAAACGCAAAAACAGGAAGGAGACGGTTTCGTAATACCGAGGATGAAACCAGCAGACAAACGACACTTGCTGGCAATTACGAAACACGGCTCCGTTTGGGAATAAAAGAATTCCCTTTGCTGCACGCTGATGACGACAAAACCTGGAGCAATCACTAAACTGCGTGCATGGTGGTGTACTCGCAAAAGAACTAAAGGATCCTTTCAATTACAATCGTTACTATTTGTACGGTGCCGTAAGACCTATTGCACACAAAATCAACCACTCCTTGCTATAAGCACGATCACTCGCAATCTAGCTGATATGGAGAACCCGCAAGGATTTCATCCAAAACGGCTCGTCCAATCGTCTGCTTCTGCACTCGCGAAATGCACAAAATACTCGCGCGCGCGATCGAACGTTGAAGTCACACACAGTTTATCGGTACACCGAGATGCGACTGAGTCGATCGAGAGCACGGAAGGAGACAACACTTCCCTCGAAAAATCTGCGACTAACGTAGTGCGTGCCCGTAACGAACCCGTCTGTAGAAGAGAGAGAGCGGCCAGGTCGAAATGGTATTTGCGATGTGGAAAAGCGGCCGTACCATCGCCGTTTGCGCCCCTTCCGCTACAGTGAAACCCGGGGAAAAGCCACACTCTAATGGGGATGATGTCCAACAACGAGGACAGAGTGTGTGACGCCGGGTTGGGTGCGTGCGTGTGCGAAACCTTTTTGGATGGGGATATTTTTAAAACCCCCCGCGCGGCCGTAAAACGCATAACGTGCCGTTGACAAGCAGGAAGAAATTCGCCGCCATGAGTGTCCCGCGCGAGGCGATTCGGGCAAAGTGTCATCGCGACTGTGAGGAAAACCACCACCCAAGAGAAGGCAAGAATATTGAAAGGACACATGTTTCGGTCCCGGTTGAATGCAACTGCTAGCGAGAAGATCCCTGTTATCATTCGTTTCGCGGGTGATGTATTTTTTACTTCTTTGCCTGTCATGTGTGTAGAGTAATAATTGTCAGTAAATAGTCACACAACACGGCGCAATTGGCCCCGTAAATAGACTGTGCGGAAATACGTAAAAGGCGTAATCGTTGAGCAGCCATTAGGCCATTAGGTCAGCTTGCCATGAAAATGCTCCCAGATAATATCCCCTGGCGCTATAATAAGAATCCGTGGTGAAAGGAGCTAACTTCACGCAGCCAAGCAAAAGGCCAGGATTCGCACAAAGCATGGACTTGTGACGTGGCCCTCTCGTGGTCGCTCTTATCGACTATTTGTCCGCATTTGCATCATTTACGTGCACGCGCAGTTTACCGAAAAAATCGCTCGTCTTTACCAGCCACAAATACCATTCGCTACGAGCGTCACAATATTTCATCGACCCGTGTTTTCCAAGGGGCTGGGTCGAAGAATTATCAGCGCGCAGACAAAAATGGCCACGGAACAACGAACTTCCAGCGCTTGTCGTTGTACGTAGCCGTGCCTTGTGTGTTGTCCGATAACAAACCGATCCATCGTTGTTCGGTCACGGCTACAGCAAAGCGACACGCACGGAATCGGCATGCAGCTGGGGCATTATTTTCACGGCCAGTCCCTGACATCGACCGAATCGAGGCAAGCAAGGCTGGGAAATATGAGTTTCCTCTTACGTTGGGAGGAGGAACGATTTTAACGAAATTCGGCGTAATTCTTCGTTCCCAATGTGCGTATGTGTGAGTCGTGCTATTTTTAGTATCGTCACTTTTCCCATTGCACCTTACAAGAGATAAGCAAGGACGAGCGGCAAGGATCGTTGGCCTAAAATGAGGTGAAAATGATTATTTGGATCAAAAATGCAACATCACCGACAAAGCGGGGGTAAAAATCAAACGACACCACAAACCAACCAATGCAGTGTGCAGCGCGTGACGGAAATCTTATCATTATGCAAGCAGGGAGATACGGCGAGGGCCTTTCTTCTTGCTGCATAGCCATTTATTGGCGAATCTTCTCGGCTTATGTGCATCTTTTTGCGCCGTTCGTTTTCTCTCTATCTCGTTTCTTTCCTATCGCTTAAGCCGCTTTTCACTGGACTCGTGGCCGTCCGCTCAGCTGCATATTCTGCGGTTCCCCTATGCAAGCCGGCGAGGTTCGAGCGGTTAAACATTAGCCGCACTCCACTTTCGAGCAGCTTCCGGAACGAACTCACGGCGCCCAGTGAGCGTGTGAGCGTGAGATGAAGTAACGCGGCTGCTCACGGTGCGGTGTAAGTGAGAAAATAGTTTCGCTGTCAATTCCTGCTCGTAAGCGCAGCGCTGGTATGGACCGAAATGTGTAGCTGCTAGCCTTTCCGCGTCACTGCTTCGAAGGAGGAATTGTGCCAAAACAGGCCAAGCGGTAGATAAATTTCACCCAGTAACTAAACTGGGCTACTACAACTAGCAAGTTATTTCAGCCCCTCACGAACCGTTGGCACCTTGGCAGCTGTGAGCTTATCTAGTTCACTTGGAGCTATGCTATACCGGGGGATCGCTTCTCTTAAGATAGGCAGTAGGCGACGTACGCATTTATTATGCTTCTGGTACGTGCGAGACATTGACGATAACACCACACACAATATCTATGCCCGGTTTTCCAACACAGTAACCAACAAAAACAGCTAGCAAACTGATTAAAGCACAAGAAAGCCTGTGGATGTAGATGGATCACGAGGTAGCAATGGCGAAACAACGGACCCAACCTTTATAATGAGTTAGAAGCTGTTTTTTCGATTCCCTTCCCCGTACTGCAGTCGTGCGCGGCTTTGATTCTCATTCGTTCTGGCCGAGGTAATCCACCAACCAGGTGATGGTGGAGGGGGAGTGTCTACCCACCTCGCATTCCATCATGCTTCCCTGAGCCATGCGATAAATCGCGTAGGAGCATAGCAAGTGTTAGCTTGCGTTAGAATATGGTCAAACATGGGCACTTTTTATGTACACGTCGGGAAAACGAGCTAATCGAACAGAACGCCAGTGGGTCGAAGGGACAGATGTTGTACGTGAGCGTGAACGCGTATATCTCGACTAGCGGTAATTGGGCGTTCTGGAGCTTACCCGTTGGTGGAAGAAAATGGCTCTTGTAAGAGAACAACTGAACTTAACACCCACAACAGTATTTCTACACCATCAAAAGTCTGCTCCACGGAATTGATTCGGCAGCCTTGTTTTCTGACTTACTTGCGAGGGCTCGATTACCGTGCGGACAGGAAACGCAAACCTCGTACAATCGGATGATGGGCACAGTAATCTCGGGACCTTCACGCTTACGGTATATGAAATTGACGATAAAACGAACTTCGGTCACACGCACTACGCCGATTCGTAGCCGCAGCACTGGCTTCCAGCCAACAAACACCACCAGCCTGTCGAACCCGCGGCGATATCAGCCGCAAACAGCCAAATTTTGTTTCACCACGGCGCCAAAGCGGGTACCGAAAAAAAAATTAACACACCTTTGCAATTTACACGACTTCCGTGCCACGGTTCGGACGGAAAGATTTTGCACTGACCCAAACACACTGCTATTGCACAAGAAACACGCACTTCCGCACGGACGCACACGGTTTCTCGACGGAACGTCGTTTTTCGAGACACTTTTCCAGCTAAATTGTTCCGCAACTTTTCACACCAACTTTCTTCTACGCTGCACTGCCTGTCGCATCGCAATGCGCTTCTCGCTCTGGCACGTACACAGCCATTTTCTTTCCCGTTTTGGCGTCGTCTTCAAGCGCCGTACGAGCAACTCGACACGCGTGTGTAAACAAGCACCTTAGTTTTGACATTTAATTGTTTGTTCTGCAGTAAGCGCCGAACAGACGTCGGGTATCGGGCATACAATATTGACAACTCATCACAAATTTGATAAAACATTCGTATTACGAACGAATAAAATAGATTCACAAACTTATCGTAAATTATCGTAGCGAAATATTGTGCCTAGCTTCGTAATTATGGCATAAAACACAACGAGAAACATTAGCAAAAGAGAGCACAACACATGACACAACAGGGGATTGCATTCGCCCGCGCAACACTGTGCCACTGTGCGAATGTTCGAGCTCGCGTTTGACGTTCAGCCGTGAAGTTTCGGGTCCGTTCTGGCATTTCATTCCAGAACAATCTAGAAGAAATGTTTTCATATAAAGCTTGCGTCAATCGCCGCCAGGCGCTCTGAAAATATCGAGCAGGCAACAAAGCAAGACCTATCGCAAACGCGCTCTTGAGCTAGAGGCAAAGCAAACAGTGAGTGAAAATTTATCGCTGAGTAGGCTGATTTACGTAAACGTAGCAATCGGGTGTGAAAAACAGCAAAGAGAAATTGTTGAAACGTGGAAACAAACATAAGTTGAGGAACTTTGATGCTGCAAAATTTCAGTGCAATTCGAAGGTGAAACGCACGCGTCTGCGTTAAAAGACACGCTTTGTAATCGCGTACAAGACGGGAGCAGGAAGCGAAGGCTAGCTGCAGTCACGTAGTACCGTTTAGCAGAACTTTCTGGAACACACACCTTTGTCGCCGTGCGTTGGTAGTGCGCTAGAACCGTTTTTTGGGCAGTCACAATGGGGAAGGATTTCTACAAAATTCTCGGCGTCTCCAAGACGGCCAGTGATGACGAGATCAAAAAGGCGTACCGGAAGCTGGCCCTGAAATATCACCCGGACAAGAACAAGGCCCCGCAGGCGGAGGAACGCTTCAAGGAGGTGGCCGAAGCGTACGAGGTCCTGTCGGATAAGAAAAAGCGCGACGTCTACGATCAGTACGGAGAGGAAGGTCTCAAGGGAGGCGCTGGAGGTATGCCAGGCGGTGGCCAATCCGGTCAGTTCCAGTACAACTTCCACGGTGATCCACGTGCCACGTTCGCGCAGTTCTTCGGCACGAGCGATCCATTCAGCGTGTTCTTCGGCACGGATGGCGGTGGTAACATTTTCCACCAGGAAATGGATGGCGATCCCTTTTTGTTTGATGGACGCAGCAGCGTAGGCGGATTCCCGGGAGGTGCGTTCCGTTCGCAGTCGTTCAACGTGCATGGTTCTCCGCAACGTAAGCACAAAAGCCAGGACCCACCGATCGAGCACGATCTGTACGTGTCGCTGGAGGACGTGAATGCCGGTTGCCAGAAGAAGATGAAAATATCCAAAATGGTGATGGGCCAGGACGGGTCAGCGCGGAAGGAGGAGAAAATTTTGAGCATCAGCGTCAAGCCCGGATGGAAGGCGGGCACAAAGATAACGTTTCCGCGCGAGGGTGATCAGATTCCCGGCAAAATTCCGGCCGACATTGTGTTCATCATCCGGGACAAGCCACATCCGCACTTCAAGCGGGAAGGAAGCGACATCAAATACACGGCAAAGATCTCGCTCCGTCAGGCACTTTGCGGAACAGCGGTAAAGGTGCCAACCCTGGGCGGTGAAATGCTAACCATATCCACCGCCGGTGAGGTCGTAAAACCACACACAGTCAAACGTCTGCAGAACCGGGGTTTGCCGTTCCCCAAGGAGCCAAGTCGGCGGGGTGATCTCGTCGTAGCGTTCGACATCCGCTTCCCTGATCAGGTGACCACAAATGCGAAGGAAATTCTGGCCGATCTGTTCCCGATGGATGCAGCGTAAGATGGTACAGTACTTTCTTCATCCTCCGCTCCGGCACCATCCCAACATTTCCCAAGCAAGCATAAACATTCGCGATTCCGAACACACAGCGTCAGCATGTTCTCGAATGTTCCAATCAAACCCTTTGGTCGATGCGCTGGTTCGCATTTGCGTCGCGGTGAAACGCAGGCGCACCAGCGGTGGTGGCCCACATCACAGGTGTGTGTGGCGATGAATTGTAGCCAAATTCAAACCAACAATAGCAAAAACATCAGCCAAAAATGCTTGTCGGGAAAGGAGGAGAGCAGCGATTGTCGTTGGGAACAAACGGTGGACTGCTGCGAGGTCACGTAACGTAAAATAGATGCAGGCCAACAGAGAAGGTTCGAGCAAAACCTCCTTCTCACCGTATGCCTACGTGACCATGCGTGGCCAAAACAGCTGACCACAGAGAGAAAGCGCATCCCCGTGTGTGCGGTTGGATGTGTGGTCGGATTCGCGGGACGGAACCATCTCGACCAGCAGCGCGCGCGTACATCCCGCTTGATTACTGCGTCGTTCGTCGTGTTATGCGAAGCAGCTAGCGTTTTGTTGTGGGGAATCATTGGACAAGACCGAAACAGAGCGAGCGAGAAGCGAACCGCAGTGTAGAAGGTGCAACGGGATAAGCGCGATGAAGTAGTATACCCTCCCGGGGGTTTGGTAGTGGAAGTGATGATTTTAGCGCCCTCTACTGGCAACGCTATCAGTGGCACCGTCGTTAGAGCAGCGTATTTCACGCAGGAACATTCTAGAAGGAAACCCCTTCCTCCCTCTTGCAGGTGCCAGGTGATGTGAATTTCGCGACCTCGCGGTAGTGTGTTTTGTAGATTAGAAGCCAAAGAAAAGAGCAGCAAATCGTGGACAAATGTTCGAAAAATCGAGAGAATTTCCCTTGTGAAGAAGCATTATTTAACGCGGTTCAAATGTGTCGCCGCGGTACTGTATATAGTGTGAGAAAAATCATGTTGTGTTAGCAAAACAAAAATCACTCGTTAATAAGGAAAGCCTAGGTTACTCAAACATGATGGAATGTGGTGTACATTTTTCTATTCCATACATACGGCTATGCCCTGAGATGCGCGCGATGACGTAGCGCAAGAAGTATTCGAGAGCGGAAGGTTCCCCTCACGCGTTAAGTGATGATATCCCGCTTCAGCTCTGTGTGCAAAGACTGATTGGTAAAAGAAGAAGAGAATATTTAAGGATCGCTTCCAAGCATGTGAACACTAGCACTCCGAACCCTCAGTCCCCCCGTTGGTAGAAAGCCCAGAAATGTGAAGCTAAAATTCGCCCGTACATAAAAAAAAACACTGAAACAGAGCGCCACAGATGCTTCTTGCGCGTATGTCCGTGTAGGCTAACTTAGAGACAAAATCAATATTTCTCAAAAGGATGAACTTAATTCGTACGTTATAGTACGGGAGGGCAACCCATCACTAGTGGTGCCGGAACCGATCTAGCTTTTAATTATTATTATTTTAGCCGTACACCATTTCATGTCAATCGTTTATAGAGTCGCTCTAATTATGTTGATATTTCATCGATTGTTAAGCTTCGGTAGTAAAATAAAAACAAACATGTTTGAAACTGTAAAATGAAAACTACGAATTTCTTAGTCACATCTACCTTTACGTATGGAAAGAAAGCAAACAAACTGTACTGGGGGAGGGCGAAATTCCTCTTCTAAAAATATTTTTATACTGCTTCCGTTAGTATTGTTTAGTCAATGCTTTAACCCTGGATATTATAAACATCCACCTGTGCTTTGGTTGGCTTTGTGGGAAGTTATTTTCATTCCATTTCATCTTGCTTTTTTCTTAAAGATTCCAACTCCAAGCGCATCGAGCTCCCTTTTTTTTGTGCTCCCAAAACGGGTTTGGAATGAAACGGTTGCATGTAGACCGTCTTTAAATAAAGTCCCGTTGCGGGGCTGGCGCGTGGCCGAGAATAAATGCGATCGGTTACGCGATCGCTCTTGGAGAATGGATGTGATCATTCGGTGTGGAGTGAATCCACTAATCACGTTGTTCGGGAAAGCTCGATCATCATATAGGCACGTGTCTCTGTGGGGTCTAGTGCCTAGTTTACGATCATGCTAGCTAATCATTGTCCTTGGCCCCTAATTATTCATCACGTGGGTTATAATTATATTTGTAGCGTTGTTGACTCAATTTTAAATCCTGGTTTTCAATGTAACCTAAAAGTTGAATTATGGGTGCAGCAATGGTCCCTTTTTTTTCGAAAGAAACTATTTGCAAAAAATGAGCTGCCTTACAGGTTCCACAAACAACAATCCCATTTTGTCATGGTTTTTTGAACAGCAGTGTAAATAAATTTTGCTCTAGATCAATATCGACAAAAGCGCTGTAAAGCTGTTAGGCTTCGGAGACTAGATTTAAGGGATACACAATACAATTTTACCGAAATAGATCACTCTGCGTTCTCACCTAAAGTAAAATTTATATAAAAAGCATTAAATTTAAACAAAAAACCTAAAACATAAACGTGTGTTTGTACCGAAGTTCATGTATCAAAATCAGAAAAGCGCGAGCACTTGCTACTGAAGGGTTAACACCGTGTATGGAGAGCGCGCGCATTTCCTAGGGAAATTCTCAGAGCGCGCGAGTTTCCTACTTTAGGGTTTACAGGGCGCTCTGAGAGAAAATAGCCCTCACAACTCGAAAACATAAGCACGGAAAAGCAACATAAACAACATATTTCCCTTACACACGGCGTTCTACACAACAGATTCCTCGCATTGTTGATAAATCAACACATGCCCCAGACGAGCATATGTCGTCAATTGTTTTCTAAGGTTTTAATGGTTTCTTATAACAACACCAATTATACGTACCTTGAAGGCTCCAATTCAATACAAAACTACAGAATAGACGTGTTTTTTCGACGATTCACCAAATATTTCCAGAACAACACAACACGTTTCATCGCTTCGGTTCTTTTTCTTATTGTTACTAAATTTTATGGCTTCTGCTCCGACCAGCTGACGTGTCCCGTTTGACGTTTGCGCTGTCAAAGAGTTTGTGCGTGTGTGTTCGATTGTTTTGGAGGGTGTTGTTATTTGTGAGGGCTGCAGAAAACTTAATTTACCATTAATTGAAACAGTTTTCCTCCGCACGGACTTACCGAATGGCACCGTAGAAGTGTTGTGTCGTTGACAATGTCCGTTTGAATCTTATCCAGCTCCCAGCGCTGTAGCATTATAGAAGAGTATCCTCCTACACAAAGCGAGACAAGAAGAAGAAGAGAGAAAGGAATTTTTCAACGGGGCAGGGTCGTAGTGAAAAAAGTGAAACTAAGCCGCAGAAAGACAGAGCCCTACAGTTCTTGAGGCGCATCATAAAGGAAGCCCTAATCGAGCGCCTCCTATTTGATGCACGTGTGCACTATTTCCGGGTGGTGTCGGTAGCGTGTGCGAGTGTTTCCAGTGCGTGAGCCGTGTGTGGATGCACGCGAACGCCAAAATGCATCTCTCCAGCGATGTCTCGAACGCGCTGAAGCACATCGAAATCATCAAGCAGACGGTCGAGGAGATGGAGCCGAACAAGCTCCAGCTCAACGTAAGCGACGACCTGAAGCTGGTGCTCGATCTGCTTCAGGATCCGGTGTTTCGCAACATCGTCCAGATCCAGGATTCGCTGGCCGAGCTGAATCATCAGATCACGCAGCATCCCTCGATACTGCCGGGTGATTTCGACATTGCCAACGGGGGCGAGCTGGTGCTGAGCGTCCCCCCCGGAACGGACCTGTTCGATGCGGACTATCAGGATGAGCAGCGGGTTCCCTCGGCGCAGATATCTCCCGGAAGCCCCGTCCCGGGTATGCTGGTTGTCACGCAGCCGAAACTGAACCTGCTCGAGCATGCTCAGCTAGCTGCGGGAGGACAAATTGCACCGTCAGTGGTTGCGGCGGGTCCACAACACCTCCAGCAAGTTCAACAGCCCTTGGACGCACAGCAGCTGTTGAACGCATCGATGAAGCTGAACAACGAACCATCGCTGTTCGAGGTGCCCTCGATTGTACAAGTACTATTTGTTTTTTTTTTTTCTTCTTTTTTTCTCTCCTTCACACTGGCTGCAAATGCCGTTTTTCCGCTGCCTGCCAAACGCACTGGTCCGGGGTTGAAGAATCGATTTTCTAATTTTAGCGCTAGCTATTAGCTTCCAGGTATTCAGGGTGCAGAAGTGATGCACAAATATGTCGTACGTCAAAGTAAAACACCTATCTTTGCCTACCTATGGGATAAAAGTCACTCTGCATTTATATTTCTAGTACTCACTTATCTAGTACAGTTTGGCGCATCAGATATCCCAAACATTTGTTTTGTATTCAGTGTGAAAAGCAACAGCGCAATTGATTGGCGATTTCTCTTATAACTAATGCGCTTTTTATTACTCTCTCTCTCTCTGCTCCAGGATCATCACCATAATGCTCACTCAGAACAAGTCGAGCAGCATCCTTTGGGGGCGTTTGCCGATTCCCCAAAGTCGATCCCGGAAACGATCGTTCCCGGAGGCGGGTCTGCAGAGTGGTCTCGCATCCTCGACATCGAACTGGTCAACGATGGCACTGGATTGGGCTTCGGTATTATAGGAGCACGTGCCACGGGCGTTACCGTGAAAACCATTCTTGCGGGTGGTGTGGCGGATCGTGACGGGCGACTGAAGAGCGGTGATCAGATCTTGCAGATAGGCGACGTAAATCTGCACGAGATGGTGTCCGAGCAAGTGGCTTCCGTGCTGCGACAATCCGGAACGCACGTGCAGCTCGTTGTCGCACGGCCTGTCGATCCATCTGCGACGGCTAGTGCTGGCGAGTACGATCACTCGGCGATCGTACCGACGGTGTTGCTGGCAAGCCCACTCAAGCTAAAACAGTACCTAGCCGATTCGGGCTTCGGTGACATCTACGGTGTGTACTCGATAGCGAACCTCGAGAGTCCCGACAACCCGTTCGGAAAGGAGAGCCCGATGCCAGATTTCCCCGAGACGGAGGTGTTTACGGTGGAACTACGGAAGGATCAGAACGGTTTGGGCATCACGATCGCGGGGTACGTTTGCGAGAAGGAAGAGCTTTCGGGCATTTTTGTCAAAAGCGTGTCACCCGGTAGCGCGGCTGATCTGAGTGGCAAGATCCAAGTGAACGATCGCATCATCGAGGTTGACGGACAATCGCTACATGGTTTCTCTAATCACCAAGCAGTGGACGTGCTAAAACAGAGTGGTCATGTCGTTAAGCTCTGTCTCGAACGATACCTTCGAGGCCCGAAATATGATCAGCTGCAGCAAGCGATAGCAGCCAACGAGATGAAACCTCCGACGCCAGCAACACCTCCGCCTCCACTTGGCCCAACGGATCTGTCGAAGTACGGCAGCAACATCCTCGACATTTTACCGCCGCAAGCGCTTCAACGCACCCAGGGCTTAGAGCAGGATGGGCAGGGTGACATTGAGCAGGAATTGATTGCCGATGATGTCTTGGCTGCGGACGCGTCAGTTACGCACGTGCCGGGCCACAAGAAGCTAGCACGAGCAAAGGATTCCATCGACACCCAGGAATACCGCGAGAAGATCAAGGAAGCGACCATCGTCCCGGATGCTGCATTGGAGGAAGGTCCCCTAATGGATGCTACCAACCCGGTGGCGATTGCTCGGCACCACCAGAGCGCGGCCAAGCTGCGCAGTTCCCTGAAGGGTGCGGTAACGGCTGAGGAACTGACGGATTTGGATCTTGACAGCGCGTATATTGTGAAGAAGTGGACCAACATACTCGGCACGGAGGTGCAGATTATTGTTGCTAGCATTCGGAAGTTTGCAGCCTCGAGCGGATTGGGCATATCGCTCGAGGGCACCGTGGATGTCGAGGGAGGCAAGGAAGTTCGACCGCATCACTACATCCGCTCGATTCTGCCCGAAGGACCAGTCGGCCAGAACGGACTGTTGCGTTCGGGTGACGAATTGCTGGGTAAGTGACAATTCCTGCTCGTTTATAAGCGGATCTAACCGTTAACGTTATTGCTTCTCTTTTTTCAGAGGTGAACGGACAGAGGCTGCTTGGCATGAACCACCTCAAGGTGGTGTCGATTCTGAAGGAGCTTCCACAGGACGTGTGTATGGTGTGCGCACGTGGCGATCCAGATCTGTTGCGGTTCACCGAGGAGCAACTGATCAGCTCGCTTGAAGCGGATTCCGTCAAACGCACGAACCAACACCATCATCAGCATCTGCACGGAAACCTCACGCCCTCGGAACGTCTCGTGAAGGCGAAGTCTGACGGTAGTCTGGCTACAACCAACGGCACCGGAATGGGTGGGGTTGCCGGTGGAGTCGGTGTCGGCGATGGATTTTCGAAGATCAAATCCCGCAGCTTGGAACCGCTAACCGGGTTGGCCATGTGGAGCTCTGAGCCACAGATTATCGAGCTGATCAAGGGTGAGCGTGGCCTCGGCTTCTCCATACTCGATTATCAGGATCCGCTCGATCCGAATGACACGCTGATCGTGATCCGATCGCTAGTGCCAGGCGGTGTAGCGCAGCTCGATGGTCGGCTTATTCCCGGTGACCGACTCCTGTTCGTAAACGACACAATCCTGGAGAACGCGTCCCTCGATCAGGCGGTGCAGGCTTTGAAGGGCGCCCCGAAAGGCGTGGTACGGATCGGAGTCGCGAAGCCACTCCCGATGCAGGATTCGTCGCTCGTTGCGGCACCGTTCGAGGAAAAGGTCGCGTTGGCGGCGGGACAGGACGGTAACGGAACAGGCGGCAGTGGTAAGATGTTATCGTTGGCGAAACCGGATATAATAATGGAATGAGGATGTTTAGTCATAAGCAGAAATGAATATGAGCGCTTTTCGGAGCTGTTCGTCCGCCTGGACGCCCTGCTTGAGTTGATCGACGGTGCGACCAACGCCGAACGGTTTGTCGTTTAATTCGGTTGATCCGCCGTCCGCTTCCTACCACCTCAACCACGACCACCAATACCACCACCACGTGACCACCCGACCTGCTCCCGAGCAAAGGAAACGCAAGTCAAGGCAACACAATCGCCTGAAAGCATTTTCGATCGGACCATGCATGCATTTCGGTTTGGGTTTTCTTGTTTAATTCGAGAATTTTACATTCCTCTGCCACGTGCGTGGTTCTATGAACCTTTTTCCTGAGATTCCTTCCAAAATCCTTTGCCTGCCGAAGTATGTAGGCTTCTTCCAACACCCCAATTGGTACTTTGATTGGTCTTCCATGGCTTTTTAATTGTTATATGTTTATGCAGCTGTTAGTATGAGTTTAAGCCACACATTTAGGCATACATTCCATCGAATCCAACGTTTCGGTTATTTCATGTTTCACTCCGCAACACTTGCCAAGCGTTTCATCGAAAGCCCCGTTTATACGTTCACTTATTGAACGTCCCATGTGGAGCAAAAATCAAGCTGTTGTTCCGTCGGTCTCACCGCACATTTGCACCCGATGTTTCCCGGTTTCGATCACTACTGTTGGAGCAAAAAGAAAATATACTCACCGAACGGTATAAGCACATAGTACTCAAAAGTATTGATATAGAACATTTTCCACGTTCAGTATCCCATAATGGATCGTATGCAACATAATCACTCTCTCCCTCTCACACGAATTGCACTCGCGAGAAAAACAAAACGGAAAACATATGCACGCGAAGAAGGAGAGAAGAAAACACACCAAATCACTATCCACTTATGCACTCTAACTTCCGTCATTGTCGCTGCACTTTGCACATGAAAAATGAACACTCACATCTGCACCACTCTCTTCTTCTAAGGCGGTTTCTGCAACTGTTTTTATGCCGATAATTAAGCGCTGTTTTGAGAGGCGATATTATAGTTTAATATTTTAGCAAAATGTTCGCGACTGCCGCGGTTATGTAGTAATACAAATTAATCAATTATTTTAGCATAATTCTTTTAATATCCATTTTCTCAATTGTATTCAATATTATTTGTTTTATTCGGGAAAACCCCGTTGCAATTTGGAACGGATAGTATTGAATATTGCGGCTGTGGATTGTGGAGCCTTTACTTGGATTTGGATTTGTTTTTTTTTATAACACGTTCATACGTTCGAATACTTATTTTCTCAAATACTTAAACGTATCTCTCTAACCGTTTGTTTGAAGGATAACTCACGTCTATTTATCCTCGCTGCTAACACATTCCACGTACACTGCACCGACATACGAACAAACCTAAATTAGTGTGTAGAGTATCGAATGATTCATCTTTCCATTTCGCCGCATAAAGTGCATACTCTCGCTCTGTTGCATTCCATCAATGCATTTTGTAGAGCTTCTCTCTGTAGTTACGCGCTTCTTTTCTGCAGGCGAGCTTCAGCCTGCACCTTGCCATCTTAATGCCCCTGGTTTTGTTACATTTCCATGCTAAAAAAATCATTCCGTATGATTCTCGTTGTCTGGTTTGATTCGAAACAGAAACCCTCTTTGCTGCTATCGATTTGAATATTAGTTACCTGATGAGACAACAATCTTCTCATTCATTCTCGCGCGATCGTATGCAAGCAAGTGAAGAAAACGAAGAAGAAACACACAAGAAAAGCTAATGGTGGATTATTGATTTCTGACTTATGACGATAATTGGATAAAATGAAGATAAAACAAAAAGAACAACCAAATGAAGAAAACACGAAACAATTATGCGATAAAAGGAGAATAACGCTACGGAATAAAACACGACACGGGAGTACATGAACGCGCGGGCCCCGAGGAGAAATGAAAATAGTAGTAGAAAAACGTAGATGGCATACTAGCAGAAAGGAAAATAGCGGGTGATTGTTAGCGAACTAGAAAAGAATAGTGCAGAGAAGCAGAACCGAGCTTCGTACGTAGATATCATGTGCATGGTTTAGTTTAAACACACAACAAGTATCAAATTGATTAGGGAAGTATCTCCTGCCAATCACGATTGCTAGGGAGTACGCGTTTTTTTGAGTAAATGCAATAATATATTGCACACATTTCAATTTCGGAGGCGCAGCTCACACCCTACGATTGCTATCGTTGATTATGTCACTGGAAAAGAATCTCCCACCATACTCGGAACGATCTCCACAAACGGGAGAGGATATATTTACGGTGCATCTAGACCTGTGTAAACGTTCAACGGTGTCTGTAGAAAAAAGTTACATTATATCTAAACCCTCAGCAACTGAAGATGATGGGTAAAAGCCGTTTGGAAAGCCTCCTTACGTTGCATGGATATTAACAGTCACTTCGCTGGTTAGATAGGGCTCCTGGTTTTACAGCATGACCAAATAGTCGACAAAGCATGAAATCGCGCATAGCAAATTGACCGTTAGGGAAATTCTTTATGTGTTCCGTGCGCGTTGTTAGGTCGCGCGTTTAATGAAAACAAAACCCCTCACATTCTTATCTGTGAACCTGTGTTGCGCAGAGACGGCTGCGTGTTCACGTGTTAGCGCAAGGGCATGTTTTCGCAACACCGGTTCAACCTTGATCTCTAGCTCCAGAATCATCGCGGTGTCTAGGATTGCGTAAGGAACGGGCCACATTGTGTAGGATAGCAGGCAGCTCTACAAACTCCCTTGTGTATCGTCCTTGTCTCAACACTCTCGAGTGCATGATGCATTATTTATTCTGTAGGTAGTTCACAGTCCTTCCTCCCCAAAAAAAAAAAGTACACAAAGTATAAAATCAGCGTCCCAACGTCGTCTACGAAATGAGCCCCCCTCCCTTCTAACAGTCCAACAATCGTACCAGAGTAGGGTTAAATTCAAGTCGGATCGGTACTTAATCGAAAATGGAAAGCGGCATACCTCAGACATGCGACAGCAACTTGTTATACAACCGATAAACGATACCCCCAGCAAACACCAACGATGATCTCGCGTGATCGTCGCAGCTATTAATCGGGCCTATAAGCCAAATATGTATCACCGTACAGCGATCTGATAACGCGTTAGCTCGCCCCTTCTCCCACTTTATCCCACGGATGATGGGGATTGAGAGTAAAAGTTATCATAATCAACTGCGGCTACGACGAGATGCAGAAGGAACAGTATTTGGCGCATGAATTGCGCTGAACGAGGTCAGGCTAGCACGCAGGATAATGAGCCAGAGTGTTTGCAAATATTTATGACCGTAGTCTAGAACATTCCATCACAATTTGTACGTTTAGTTTAGCCCGTTGGAATATATATGTATTTTATATATATTGTATGGATGTATATGGTATTGAAGTTTAATAAAATTTACTGAAATCAACTCACAATGTTCGTTTTTTTTTTCGAATTTTTTCTCTGCATTTTTTTAACACAACACAATAAAGGTTCTTTAAAGGTTCTTTAGAGGGTTGCGTCATATCATGTTTGTCCGCTGACAAACCATGCAAGCATCCGAATGACGGAATTCTTCGTCTAGACTACATCCAGGTTGTGTTTAGGAGCTGAAGTACTTAGTTGCAGTCTTGCTTTCGTCAACGGGGTATGGGTGCGTCAGTAACTACAGGCGCGTGAAAGACGCACTGGGGGCGTAAATCTTATTCGCACCCGGACTGACCTAGACAAACGGTCAGCTGATAAGCGGCCGCAAGCTGGATATGAATCACGTCAGTAGACTCGTCCGCAGCCAAACCGTGGTGAATCAGTTTACATCTGAACGCAATCTAGTGGCACGATCGCGCTAATGTTGGCCGTTTATCTATACGTTGGTTTTTTTTTTGTAAAGCAGATCGACTCCGCAGTGCGATAGTCGTGCCGAGAAGAGTCTAGAGTGAGGATGCGAGTAGATTCGCCCGGTTGTGCAATTTTGCGAGGTTATGGTCAACGTGCTTAGCGGCGGGTTTTAGTGGAAAGCTTTCTCTTGGGGTGGTGCCGTGTCCCGGGTGGATTAACGGTAAGTATACCAGCTTGGTGGAATATATTAGCCCTTAAGCTTGTGCAATTCAGTGATGGTGAATTTTGCCAAAGGAAACGTGTAATTGTCTGTGTTTGTTCTGAATAGAAGCGTTGTTTTTTGTTTCGTCATTTGAATACTGCTCCTACTTTACCTCATTGAAATGGAATTTTGTTTCTGGTAGAAACACACCACGGTGTAAACTAAATTACGTCTCATGCTGTGCTCGCTGATAGGCTGCATTAAACGCTGTCAGCAAGCTCTATTAAGCGCAACATATCGATGACTGGACCCCATTACGTGCAGCATATATCGATGATAACACACAGCAAATAATGCCGGCTCGCACGTGGAAAGGGGTGCCTCCAATTCGCCTCAAACCGATCGCAAAAAGGTGTCGACAAAACTTTACGACATTACCGAAATTGAATCCACGCGCGAATGATGCGTCACAAAATGCGTTTATTTTATTTTTTCTCTACTTCTTTTGCTGCTGCTGCTGCTGCTACTCCTGGCGCCATTGGCCTCCATCGGTCGGGTCAGCTAGCAGTAATTTAATATTTATGATTTTTTATGATACCCTCTGCTCGGTTCGCGGAACGAATCTTCGAGATTCCGGCAGCATAATGCCCCGGGTGCCCGGGGGTTGACCAGACCGTCACGGGCACTTCGGCAAGCATTCGCCGAGGGGAATGAAACCCGCCACAGTAGTAAAAGACGTATTTCCAGAGGGGAGCGCCCGAGTTTTCGGAGTGTCCTTCGCACACCCAGCAGTTTGGTTATTGATGTGCAATTTGTTCGCCGGCGGACGATAAAACGGTAGCGGCGGACCTGGGTTTGAACGAGATAGTCGGTTCCTCGCGTAAGGAACGCAGCGCGCCTTGGAAGTGAAAATTCGAAAGTAAGCGATTGACCCTTAACTCACTTTCCGTGATTGAATTGCGTGCCTGCGAGAGGAAAAGCGAAAAGTAAGCACTCTCGCAATTGCTAATCAGAAGGGTGTGACAATTGTTGGGACAGGGATCATCGTGCCGAATGATTTGTGCGGGAAAGGAATCGCTTTTTCTCTGGAGATTGCTTGGCATTCAAAAAACAATTCGTACAATTTTCGTTCACTGTAATATCATTTTCCATTCTCCAGTAATTTCTAAATAATCCTTGCAACTTGTCAAATCTAACGAGTATGATATAGTACTCCACAAATAACGAACAAAATGCTCTAAGGCCTCGTCCTTAGAAGAAACCCCGTAATGCACTTCAGTTTAGGACGCCAGAGTTAAACCGTAGGGCACCTGCGAAAAGGTGCAGGACTTTTTGTAGACGTCTTTAATCCCTATCGATAGCTTTCGTTCCGTTCGTCCCTTCAACCGGACACGCAGGTGCGCAGACAAAGGCAAAACCCACACATGCTGCTGGCGCACCGGATCCGGCCAATGCGGTATCCGGTCGTGATAAAGGAAGGGTGCTAATGAGGTCATCGCAGCGTAAGGATGAAAAATCGAACAATCACGCCACAAGCTCACGCTCGAGGACACTCCATCGAAAGCCGTTTATTGGTTCGTTAGAGTGCCGAGCGCCAAACGGCAGTCCCATCCGTCCATATATCCTTGCCCACTCGGTCACCGGGTTCGTCGGTGCCCGGATTTCCCGGGCCCTGAACATAATCACAATAATGGGAAATAGGAAAATAAGCCGATTTGCATCGCTTGTTGGCAGCGTTTCGTGGCGTGCCAGATGAAGGGGCAGGTTGTTTGTCCCTGTGCCACCCAAAAAAAAAAAAAAGACTACGGACAGAGGTGATGATAGCGGCAATAACTATCTCACCGACGTCACCAAAAAGGACCGCCCGATGGGATCAAAGCCACGCCAGGCCGAAACCGGGCGCACCAAATTAGGCCAATAAAATTTATCATCCCTTCATCCGGTGCGAGATGATGGAGTGAGCCCATCCTTACGACTCTTGCTCTCTCTCTCACACACATACACACACACGCTCACATGACGACAGGATGGGGTGTTTTTCACCCCATCCCGAAAATTCGCCTGCCAACGAGGCGATAGCGCTCAGACCAAGATCAGCTGCCCGGCCCGGTTTGTGGTCGCAGTATGGTTTCGGAACGTCGGGAAAACCCCCTGAATGATGGAACACTTCTCGCAAGGCGACGCGGGCTGCCGGCAATCAGGCAAAGCCGATTTTTAACTTCACCCCAGGCCCCTGTAAAGGCGCATCTTCGAAGGACCCTTTTTTCCGTGGGTCGAGCGGGCACGTTAAGATATTTATTTTCCGGCCAACCCGTGTACATAACCGCGGGGTCGCACACGGCGTATAAATAATATTCTTCTGCTGATTGCGCGCGCTTAATCCGACAATATGAGATTGAAGTTAATAATTATCTCACACAGGGTGGTCCTCGTACGTTCCCATATGGCGCAGGCAGCTGGCAAGGCGATGGTGGCCGGTGGCCGGAGGATTGTTTTTTTGTCTCTGTTGGAAAAATGCCACCCAAAACGACACCACGGGGTTGGGTTAATTTTTCCGATGGGAATTGCAAAGGCCATAGTGGACGTAGGTTCGGGTTTCCACGATGGAACCGTTAAATTTGATGGATTTTTTTAATCGCAATGCACAGTGATGCTGTGCACATGTTTGAATCCTCAACAAAGGAGGCCTTAAACTATTAGATTTCCATAAACGATGAAATACATTCTGTAGGAAATGGTTCAATGGTACAAAAGCGAGAGATACTGGGATGAAAAAAATTAATTAACGCCAAACCATGCGGAGAAGCCATTGGAATTCCAGCAAAGCCTACTAGGCGTCTCCATTGCGTGAAACACCAATCGTTAGCGTTATAAACTGCATGCTTGAGAAAGAATTCGAAATGATATGAGTGAAAGCAGAAAAGCTAAGCATTTTTTTCTGAGAAAAGTCATTGATAAAAGGCGCCTAAGGAGACGGATTCTGGATTCGAACGGAATCGTTTCGTAACACTACATTAGCGAAAGGTCATTTAATTTGAAAAAAAAACCTCTATTCGAATGCTGCATTTCCCCCAAATTTCACTCGCCGTCTTTCATCGCTTCAATCAGGCGCGTAACCCAAAACCTCAAATGGAAACACATTCCCAATTGCCGGCGGAATCCCCGCGGCACGGTAATTAAACCACTCGTGTTTTACTTTTTTGCTCCCTCCAGCACCAGGAACATCATTCCGCACGGAGACGGCACGAGATCGTTATCGCGGGGCTGAAATGTGAAACCACGGAACGGCACCCAAATCAAGCGGTGTCATAAAGCGATTTTTCGAATGAAAACTCAACAACTGGAAGCCAACTGGAGCCGGTCAGCGGCCGGGCAGGATAATAGCTTTATGGCTCCCGGGGCAAACCCGCGGAAAATTCATCCCCAACAAATCGGGATACTCGTCGTTGTCAAACGCGCTCGCGCAACCACAAACCACGCAAAAGACAATCGGAAATTGCTCATTTCCCTGCCGGGGTCCTGCCCTGGGAAAAAGGAAGAAAAACACACCCACCCACCCAAACAATAACCACCGCGTGGTTGTGCGGGCGTGGAAAATATGATGCCGCTTTTATTGTTGCCATAATCATATAACCGTAATGAGTTCTTTCCTCAACGAACTCCCCCCCCCCCATGGGGTGGTTGTCGCCAGGAAAAGGCCCATTTTCCCTTCAATTCCCTTTTGAGAACCAGGGGAAAAGGCGCATTCAAGACGGGTTCTCCATCGCGTGCAGGCGCCAGAACAAGAACCGCCGTCCGCGAAGACAAACGCCGACGACAGTGATTTCATTTTCCCAGTTCGGCATCATTTGAGCGGTTGATTACAAATTAAATTTCCACCGGCAGTGGCGGTGACGCGATACGCGCTGACGATAGCGATCTCTCAATTTGGTCGGGAAAACTCGCAGCCACCCTGAACGCCGCCTTTCCAGGCACCGGGCTTCGGGTTGAGGGCGCGAAAACGTTCTTTATGTGCAGATTTCGCCTTGGGTGGGCTTCTCGAGACAGCTTCTCGGTGCCTGCCATCTCCCACGTTAAAAAAAAACGACTCAGCCTGGGGGGATCGTTGTTGTTTTAGCGCCGAACGACGAAAACGTTGTTTATGCCGGCTAAAAAGCAAATGTTTCATTTTACGCATTTTCGGGACACCACGAATAAGTGTTTTGCATATTTCGGTTCGTGTGCCTACTGGCGAGCTTTTCTTTGCGTCCATTTCCATCAAGTGCGTGAAGAAAAACTTGTTAGAAGCCATCTCATTGCTGGAAAATCTTCACAGTTGAAGACGAGAAATACAATTCAAATTTTGAGAATCTCCCAAATACTAATATCATATTTTTTTAAGGGAAAAGAAATCAAAACATGTTGCAAATGTTCGAACCAAGACGCCAAAATCGTCTCATCAGATAGAAAAAGGAAAACAGAACAAAACTTTGCCACAAAGCCACTTACCCAAAGGTATAAAAACCCGTAACTCAAGAGCAAATAAACCAGCCGCCCCGGGACAGAAGGAATAAAACTAGCTAGCTGAAAAATCGGCCCAAAAAAAAGGATACCCTCAGGGCTCGAACTATTGCGTAACCTTTCTCCGGTGCGCTCCGGCTCCGGCGCGCTGATTACACAAAAGAAAGGCGAAAAAGTGTGGGAGCAATTTGTAGCAAGCCGTACCTCGGAACAATAGAGCCCACCCGCGCCATTTCGAGGGCTGCCACCGGCTGCCACGGTGAGAAGAATTAACTGCGCGCAGATAAGCACCAGTTGATAAAAGAGCAGTCATTTGTATTCGGTGGAAATTAGCATAATAAATTATGACGTACATACGTACGCGGGTTTCGTTGTCGTCGTCGTCGTCGTTCGCGGGTTTCGCGCGTGGTTTCTCGCGTCTGACGCGCGTGGGTTCAAAGTGATTTTTGAGTAGCGTGAAACGACCCATTTAAGGTACGGCGCAGCAACCCGCGGTGTTCTCGCTATGATTGTTGAACCCGAGAACCTGCGATGGCCCACGGGATTCGGTCGTCCCTGTGAAGGTGGAAGGCACGCTGCGTTTTCGCGGTTTTTCGTTGCGGAAAAACGAGCTTTGGGTGGGAATTTTCCTACCCTAGAGAGGAAAGACAGAGAACACACATTCCCCGCGATGTCGAACGGTTGTCGTGTCCGTCGGCGACAGGGGAAGCAACCGGAACCACGTGGGCCGCCCGTCGTTGCCGATGGTTATCGGGAAAGCGCCTTCACCGTTCGTCCCTGGGTACTGTCGGGTGATTTACGAGGGTTTTATCAATTTTCTAAACATAACCTCCCGACCGCGGGAAGCAGTTGGAAACAAAAATCACCCGATGGTATTGCTCTGTTCGCGAGTGGCGGGATTACGATCAAATTATGCTAATGAGGAACCGTGCCGGTTTTACAATCCTTATCAATCCACAAACGCATTCGAAATGGCGCTACTTCTTCACACCAAGGCCGCGGGAAGCGTGCACGTGTTCCCTCAGCTCCTTGCGGTGCGATTGAGCGCAGAAAATATTAAGGACGAGAGAAAAAGACACACAGAAAACGTATACTATTCTAGGAGATCGTTTGAAACATGTCAAACAAGGATTTTGTCTTTGGGTCTTTTATCTTTATGTCATTAAAAGTATGTTACAAAATCGATATATTTTAAAGGAACCAGTTAACGAACTAGTGAATGAAAAACAAAAAACTCTATTCGTCAGTTTTGACATTAACTTGCTACAATATCACGTTGAACGGATCCACAAAAGAGTGTGTTTAAATCAATAAAAAAAACATTAACATCTAAAATAGGAGATTTTTAATCATATTTTAAAGCCCAATATTGACTCAGACGTCTACCTGCTGTTGACAAGGAGTCTATTTGACTTTTTTTTTCTACAAAGTTCTCCCTCAACAACAACAAAAAATAAAATACCTTGCTCGACCAACATTCGCAGCCTCCTTGGTCTCCATTAAACGATTTCCCTCGCTTGTTGGAGCGAAATTCAATTTCCACCAAAAACCCGCCTACTACGCTCTCCTCCGACGGGCCACGCGAAAGAGTTACGTTCACACCCACTGCGGCTGCTGCTGGTTGCCCGTTCTCGCTGGGGAGAAAATATTATTTCGATATTTCACGGCGTTAAACAATGGAACGAGTTAAGTCAGCCGTGAGGCAACAGATAAGAACGCTCCGGAATAAATCTGCAAAACATTTGCTGATCAAATTTTCGGCCAAGGTTCCGGTGTGGGTCCGTACCGAATTTAAGCTCCCGGGCGCTTTCTAGTCGGGTATCATTTCAACGCCTGCTCAGTCGCCGAATTTGCAGACGAAGAAAACACCACAGGACCTGCTGTGGGGAATCGATATTCAAGTTTACGACGCACCTGCACCGGCGCGCGAAAGGATGGCCACTTTTGCGAGGTCCGCTTTGCTATCTTGCCGTTCCGGGCCACCGGATGGTTCGGGCGTAAAGGATTCGGTAGCTGCCAAGCTGAGCCCTCACGATGGGATGAACTTTTCGTGCACGAGCCCGTTCGACAGCAGGAGAATCGGGTCTCGGGAGCGCTTTCTGATGAGGGTATCGCAGTCCTTCCACCGGGTGGCACTAGCAATTTATTAAATTCTCCCGATAACGGAGCACTATCGACAGTGAGTGAGATTTAGCACAAGGGTTGATAGCTGGAATCGGGAACACTATGCGTAAGCCTTTTTCGAGGCGCTTGATTTGCATAAATTAGGTTGAATATTCTACGAAAAGTGTAGCAAATTTCCCAGAATTATCAGCTCTCGTTAAATGGGCTCGAGGGTTTTTCTTTTCAACCCCTAAGCGTTTTATCACCCAATACTATGATAGCTTTGGTTCAGCCTGTGTCCCTGTACAGAGCGTTTCAAATATGCTGCAAAACCGCACACTTTCACGGCCGCAGCAATCATATAAAACCAATTAATAGCATCCCGTCAAAGATCCCGCCCGCGAACCGGGCAAATCCTTCGCTCCCTCGGGACCGATCGCATCGGTAACGCTTGGGATGACCTCAAACTGTCACCGACTGGGTATTGAGCGGTGGGTAAGGTTGGGAAATAAAATATGCCAGCCACCCGCAGGACGAGCCTCGAGCACGAGTGTGTCTGTGTGTGTAGGCCCGCAGGACTGGCTCGTAATGAAATGTGACAGATGATGTAGTCCCTCGGCGGTTCTGCCAATCGCGGTTCCCTCGGTTCCCGTAGTTTTGCAGCGCACTTCATCAGAAATGACTTCATCATTACGGTGCGTTTGTTTCTGGGCGGGAAAACCCATGCAGTGGATGCGAAAGGCACCGTAGGGACACTAGGAGGCTGTAGGGCTTAGATGGGATGGGTGGATTCAGGCCCGGGGTTCGAAAAGTGTGTAACAAGTGTTCAAACATGCACCTCTGTCATTCGAGAGGCCCGCAGTTAGCGCATGGATAAACGACCTCTACAGGGTGGATGGAAAAGTACCTCTGTTCAGTTGCTTTATTTTATGAAAATCAAATGAAAAAGCTCGGAATCTAAAACCAATTAAAATCGTACATTACATTGTTTGCCGGGCATGATTTTTGAACAAAATAACCTACCATTAAAATATTTCATATTCATGGCTCATGGTCCTTGAACAAGGGTTGTTGTTTAGCAGCATTTGCATAATAAGAGGTAATATCCTTTTTTTAACGAAAAAAAACAAACGTTGTTTAGGTAAACGTGTAAAAAAAGTATTGAAATCTGTTCTTCTCCGCATTTCCATCCACTTGCCACGGAGACTATCGGCAACTCATGCCCGCGGGTCACCACAGCTCGCTGTTGGTGTGGTTCCGATTTCATCCTCCCCCTGAGAGGGCACCATTTCCACCCCTAGCGTTCGGGTGCCGGAACTATCGCCACCGGCGATTTGACGTGCGAAGAAGCCGCCGCTGATGAAGAGATCCTTTTAATGTAGCACCGCGGTTTCGGTACCATATGTCGCCCTTAAAGGCAGTAATAACAGTAATCATCGTTCCGGGCGGCACCAGCCCCGAGCAGCGAGTCCATTACAACGCTATAAAAATCCAACTCAACCCCGGGACGCGAGCGCGAGGGTCCTTGAGGACCGCTTTTCCGAGGTGCCGAGGTGCTGAGCTACCTCGTGCATCCCTGCCAACCAGTAAAAAGTCCTGCACCCTATAGGTGTTCGTATGCTCGGAGGGGGAGAAAATTTGGGAAAAGCGTCGGGACAACTGCACCTCCTCGTTACGGACGCGGAAGGACACGCGGTGGACACAGAAGGAAGGAGGGAGAATGATTTTTCCTTCACGTCCCTCCCAGTTTGGATGCTGTTTTCGGTCTCCGGTGCACATATGTCAGCATATTTCTGCGCGCCTATTGTTTGCTAAATGAGATGCCGCGCTAGTCGGCCGGGATAATCGCAAACAATGTGCTAAACATGCCGCGCGAGGGCCCGGGACCGGTCGAAACAAGCTGCTGGTGGCCGGTGCCGGTAAATGTATGGGTTTCACTTGCCGCAATGTGTGGTGCCGGATGGCGAGGAGGGGTTTGATAAGCGGAGCATAAAAATGCTAGCATAATGTTTTTCAGCCCTCACAGGTTAAAGGTAGTGGGCAGAGAGGATGTGCAGGAAGCATACGTTAATGAGCACCAATGCTGATTGTGGGTGGAGTGGCCGCATTGCGAGGACATGCAAATGCTGGAGGGCTATATTTTGTAGATATAATTGTGAGGAGTATTCGTAGTTCGAATTCATGATACGATAGTAAATTGACAATGCATTTACGAAGAAGGCATATTTTGTTTGCTCTCTTAACATGAAGCACTATTATTAGTGGTCATAATTTGATTTTTAATTTATTTTCCGAGCGTAAATGGTGAAAGTTTTTATCAAACGTTCTCTTTGGAACAGATTTTTTTTAATTTCCTCAACAAGCTTTCATCTGCTATCTCACATTATCCACCAGCGTAAAAAAATGGGCACTAAATTTAGGCAATTACACCAACTGCACGGCACAGCATAAATTTGCCCCCAAAATTAGGCATGTGCCAGTGGTGAACGAAAAAAAAGGGACCCCCTCCAAAGGGGACACACTGACCGCCATTCTGTAGAATATGACATGCAGCAGGCTTGCGGAAAAACAAATGGCCGCATGGGAAAGTGGTTGCGGAAAATCCGCCCGTTTTCCAGCACTCCAAGGACGCTCCGTGACACCGAGCCGGACACAGCCCGTCTGATTATGCACATAAATTTGTGCATTTTGTGCTTTGCGTGTGCTGGGTGAGTTTTTCCAACTTTCCCATCGGCCCCCCGTGTCAGGCAACCGTATGCTGGTATGTGTGCGTACGCGTTTGTGTTGGTAGTATAATGAGTCGCATGCAACACAAGCAACCAGCGCCAGCGTTGCTACGGTAACACGGGCAGTGAAAATGCAAAGCGTCTGTGGGTAGACAAAGGGGGATGAAAAAAAAAGAGTGCAAACTGTAAACACAAAACCTATGCGCAACGCGAAACAATATGCTTCAAGGACCCGTTGCGCCGGGTTTGGGACAATGGAGCCCCCTCCGAGAGCCGTTGCACTCGTTGCACACTTATTTATGGGGCCGTTTGTTTTGATATTTAAATGCTCCCGGTACCGTACCGTGCACCTGCAACTGCACAAACCCATCTCACAGTGGAACAGATTTTCCAACCAGCGTGCGGCACAAAAATATGCTCCTGCCCGGGGGTCCTTTTCTTAAGTGCCGGCCAGTGGGAAATTGCACTGAAAAGTTGCTCCTTCCCGGCAGGGTGTGGGAAACGGGCACGGGCCAGTTAGCTTGGCCAGTGTGGCTGCACATAAATATGGAAATGCAGTCGGTAGGCCATACGGCACACGGGCGAACCTTCTTGAATCGTTTTCTTGCCGGCGTAAGCGACGAGTCACCGTATTGTGTGATCGATTTCGGAGCGAAAGTTGTCCGTAAAGGTGCACCGGCTGGGAAAACGTACACCTGCTGGTGGTGTAATGATCAAGTTTTGTGAAGCTTTCCGCACACGGAAGAGTGATTATTTTTTTTTTTTTTGCGAAGAATAATTTCGCCCCTGCAGGCGAAGTTTATCCTTGTGTGCAGCAGTGAATCGCTGAATAAATGGAGATGCTTTGAGCGGTGAGCTTTTTGAGAGCTGGTTGACTTATTTATTGCCAGTATTAACAAGTAATCAGAGCCTTTCCTAGTTTTTCCAGTAGATTGTTAAATGCATAAATATTATCTTTGAAAATTTCGTTAAAATTGAAATATACTTCATCCTCCCATGCACCTTCAAATCCGTGCTCCAGTTAAACATTGTATTTTTTTTAACTGATTCTAACATAGCTCGCAAAAAGTAGAATCCCCACGTTTTCCAATCGTTATGGCTTGAGTTGTGAAAATTTCACACGATTCCACGCTGAAAAAAATGGATTCACATTCATCACCGGAGCGCAGAACATTCTGGCACCGTGTGCTCAGAACCGCGAGAACGATTCCAGCTTGACCCCGTTTTATGCATGACTTCTTCCCGTCTACTAGCGCTGTTGTCGCGCTGTTTAAAGCAAGCTCACGCAAAGCCATTAACAACGCCTGAAGGAGAGTGAGAGAAAAAAAACACGCGTGCGCCTCCACCTTTCGCTGGCAGCTAAAGGATTTCGTACCAACGAACGGTCCGTATTTGGTAGAATAACCAAAAGGAGAGAGAGAGAAAGAGTGAGCAAAAAATCATGTCCTCCCACCAGCGGACCCCAAGCAAAAAAAAAAAGGAAAACGCATCAGCAAAAGAAATAACACCGCGCCACAATATTCTCAATTTCCATAAACCGTCGTAAAAAATAATAACACCCGCAAGCGGCCCACCGACACGGGCTGGCCGTCCTGCGGGTCGTGATTTTTCTCGTCTGTTTCTTGCCGCAACGATCTTGCGCCACCCACGCACACACGCGCGCTCGCTTGCAAACCTTCATAAAATGGGAAAAATCCCTCCCGAGCATGAAGGGTGGCAAAAACCCACCTCCCTTGCCAAACGATAAAAGAGACCCCAAAAAGGATGCTGCTTTTTCATTCCCGTTTGTGGTTGGGCATTTTTTCTTCTTCTTCTGCTTGTTCACCCAACCAGCTTCAGCGCCCCCCCTGCGGGTGGAAAAGCTGTGCGATGGCATCACCCACCCACACGTACCACCGCCCGCGGAACGTTCCGGTACGATCCTCGGAACCTTTGTCTGGGTGCGAGAAAAATATGAAACATGACATAGAACTGCCTCCGCCCTTATATTTTCCGCCATCGCACCGGTTGCACGGTGTGTGGAAAGGGGGATGCTGGCGGTGGGAGGGGAGGGGGAGACAGGGACAGCGGGTGGTTGTTCGGAGCGTTCGCTAATATTTTCCGGCAACTTATGCTTCTCGATATGCTCTTCTGCTGTGTCTGTGTGAGCGTGCGAATATGGACGCGCTAAATTGCTGTCAGGATGCGCTGCTCGGGAAAGCGTTGGGGGTGGGAACTGGAACCTTTAGAAGGGAGTCGGGAATGAGTCGGGTTGTGTCCTTTTTTCGTGGTGTTGGTGGTACCGAGTGCGCCTGTGTGCCACACGCTTATCAGTGCGGCTCCATCGCGTCGTCCTTTTCCGGCGGCCATGTTCTTATCACGCAGGCCCGTTGGCTCCGCCCACGAAATTTTCCACCACCGATGGGGCGTTTTCCTTCACCGCCCCCCCACCCCACTCCCGTGCTCACCGTTCCTTGCCCTTTTCGGTCACGGAACGCGTGCTGGAATGCAACCGTACCGCGAGGTGACCATGGCGAGAATCATATTGTTATTTACATAACTTTATGCGGTACAGCGCCAGCCTGGTTTGGTGAGGTTTTCCCGACCGAGTGGAGTGGGGTGGGGGGTGGGCTTTTGGCAAGAACCCATCGGCCACGAGCGAGATTGCCGACGACGGGCGAAAATCGAGCGAATGAATAATAATTGAAACGCCGGAGGGCTACCGTACGGGTATTAGCATACGAAGGAGCGCCCAACATCGAGTGTGAGCGAGTGATCGAAGGAGGAGAAAGAAGATGAAAAAAAAACGCCAACTAACCGGACAAAATAATGGATGGATTTCGCACCAGGCTGGCCAGTATGTTTCGGCCTGTTTTCCCATCCCGTCAATGCGCGTTCCGCCAAAGGGTAATGGGTTTCAGCCTGCGGTCAGCCATCAATAAGCAGCATCGTGTGGTCGTGTGGTGGAATTTAACATGTCTGAAAGGGCAGGAAGCGGTAGACGACCGAAAGGACAATGCATATAAATTACGTATTACCGGTCGGTTGGTTTTTCTATTTGGCAGAAGCAGCACTTAATTCTGGCGAATGTTTCCCGAAGCAGTAGATGAGCAGTTATAGTTACACTTATGTTCTTCATTTGCTCTACTGTGTTTTCTATTTTTATGATGCATTTGGTGCACTGATTACGTTTTATGTTTTATGAACCTTTGTCAAGATTGTCCATCATTATTTTCCTCACAAAATATCCTTTAACTCTCTGATGAAACAAAATTATTGTTTGTTTTGGTAAGGGATCCTTAACGGGGCTCTCTATGCAAAAATAGATCCTTCGGGGGAATTCATGAAATAAAATGGGGCTTGGGGTCCTTAAAGAGGGCCTCTAAGAAAAATCGATCCTTCGGATAAATTTACACATTTATGTTTTCTTAAAAATTGAATTTACTTCCCGGAGCTTACAACAATTTTACTTTCACCAACGATAATACTTTAATGCTTCGTTCGACTGTAAAATAAAACTACTGCAACGACTAACAACAATAAGGTTTTTTAATTCCAAAGCATAAAAAGGCCAAACTTAGCATGTTTTTTAATTATAATTGTACAATAGACAACAACCTTGGCTATCGAATTTAATACAGCCACACTATCTGTTTCCAAACGTCTCTTCCCGAGCCTAGAGCTGACTATTCGTTTATTAAACGGCATTAAAAGCAATCTTGTGATTTATTGTGCTTCAAATGATGTTGATTTTCCGCTTCTTCTTCGACCCTCACATCCTGGTATTCTTCATCCTCCTAATTTGCTCCTTCGTTTGGCCGGGAAAAGGACCCCCATTCCTTTTGTTTTTTTTTTCATTGGCCAGCCAAAATTTCGCTGACGATGTGACCGGCCGGATTAGCAACCAATACGTAAAAACCCGCCCCAGCTCCAGCGCTGCCACAAAAGAAACCCCACCGGTTGGGAGGCTCGGGGGAAAGTTTCATAAATCTGGTACCAGTTTCTGGTACCCGCAGCTTGGCCATTCCCGGTGGCCGGAGCGCCTTTGACAGTAATCCTCATTCAAATTTTAATCCACTCCGACCGGCACGTCCTTTCGACCTTATCCTTCCGATATCAGTGCGCCCGGGGCCCGTGCAGGCGCCATACGATCGGTGTGAGAAGAAGGAGATTACAGAGAGAGAGAGAGAGAGAGAGAGAGAGAGAGAGAGAGAGAGAGAGAGAGTGAACGAGAGAAGCCAGGATCAGAAACCGGTTGTGCTAATAAATCAAATCCCGAGCTTCCCGCCGGTTCGCTGGCGCGATATAGAACGGCCCACGGACAATATGGAGCCCGGAAACAGGACCGAAGAGCCAGGAGAGAAAAGGAAGGGGGGAGGAGGATCGGGCGGAAAAGCACGCATGCCAAGGTTGGGTGGGGTTCGCAGCAAGCGTATTTGCATCATGTTGCGCCATTGTTCTACCAGCGCCCATCCGCGTGCGGACCATTACCTTTGTCGCTGGCATAAATTTGTACGAAAATTAAATGAAAACTGCTTCGCTCGTTTCGGGTACCACCTACGGATGTAACGGAATGGCCGGGGGGAAATCCTCTCCACACACATACACACACACACGCGAGCACGCGCGCGTAGGCGCACGCACGGGCTTCGAGAGTTTTCCGGCTAATTTATCCGCAGCGCTTCTTTGCCGGTTACATTCCGGCGGTTCGCATTCCCCGGTGTGCTTGTTGCCTTCCGCTGGGACCCATTTTCGGTTTGCTGGTGTTCCGTGGTGGGCCGTGAGTGGATGGAGAGAAAGGGCATTTAAATAATAATGTAAAGGGACGCAAGCCCTCGACTTCCGTGCGGGCGAACAGAAGTCCGTGCGCACGGTTTCCGGGTATCCGCGTGAGGAACAATGGCCGAGCTGCAATTGTTGGAATGGCCACCCAGGACCAGTCGTGGGGAAAACTCAAAATAGTGGTTCCTAGTTTTGCTGCCGAAACAAAGACAAACGAATCGATGCCATCCGTTCGCGGGCGAGTTCGTGTTCAATTGACGGGGAAGCTCCACTTTTATTCCAAGCTATGTGTGTAGGGTTAGGATTTCCATGCTTTGGTTCGAAAAAGCATAAATAAATGCATATTAACGGATATCTAGGAGAACAAATGTATGCATGGTATGGAATAAAAAAGGGAGTAGCTCAGTGCCTACTAGATGTCAAAGAATCAAATTGTTTATGTGTGATAATTGAAGGAAAAACACACTCCCCTTTTTGGCTTACTAGGATGAAAAAGGACTATTTTGAAGATGATGTTTCCGTGCAAAAAGTTCACATTTTCATACATAAATTAACCCACAAACAAACCCGAGGGATGTAAATGAGGAAAAGCCATAGAAATTCAAACCCCTAAATGTTAGGAATTGTTTCCTACTTCGCTTATTTTGTACGATGTTTAATTTTACCTCAATTATTCTTTGTTCTTTTGGTGGAATATTTTATTAAGCTACTTATTACATGTTTCCTTTGCGAGTTTATAGTTTGTTTTGAGAAAGATTTAACGTCAATTATCTCTTAATTGGTTTCATGGATCTGTGGTGCAACATTTTTGAACAATTTTAAAACAATACAGCACACACACACTTCTTTGCTTCTTTGCCATTGCCCACCACAACAGGACGACTAACAATGCCGGCAACTGGCAGTCCCGGAAACCCGAAGCATGGTTTCGGTACCGTGCCCTTTTCGGTATATGTTCCCATCACTTCCGCCACGACAGGAAGTGTAATCGCAATTTCACTTCCCGACCAGCGGCGGTGCCACACACAATTGTGCCGGTTTCGTTTCCCGTGCCATCTTTTACATCACCGCGGTTTCCTTTTCGCCATGCACGCAAAAGTTGTTCGTATAAGTTTTTTTCCCTCTGTTTGCTCGCTGGTTTGGTTCAATATCATCCCCTCTTCCCGGGTGCCGGATAAAAAAGGGACACCGGAGAATGTGTTATTGTTTCTGGTCGAGATTTATCTCGCAAGTTAGCACCACCATCACCGCTGGTTGGGTGAAACTTCTGTTAATCCGCTTCCACGTTCCGCACTCGGGACACGCTGCTGACGATGCCGACAACCCGACGAGCACACTTGGCATAATCAAATTAGCATAAATAATAGCCGAACATATTAATGCCGCCCGGGAGGGAGTGGGTCCTGTCGTGTCCTTTTCGTCGGTCCGAGTCGCGACCGAGCAGCCTCGAGAGCGCAACCACTCGGATCTTCCCGTTTATTGATATTAATGAAGCATAATCATCCGGCCCCGTCCGGAATCCGTCGGCATCCGATGGGCCGGCCCACCCGCCAGAGGGTGGCCATTGACGCGTTCCGAACACGCGGGAGTTTACGAGCAGCAAATCGAATCACAGCCAGCGGAAGTGTCGGTTTATAATCCACCGTAAATTGACGGCACGTGGCCCAGCCGTAACCCAGCCCTTTGGGGTGGGGGGAGGGTTGGTTAACTCCGGGGACTAACGGCTTTTGTTTGACCCCGACGCCGCCAGCCAGTTGCCGAAAAGGACACGTGCCCGCGCGCCCGGCCGGAAGTACCAGATTGAGTAATTTATGATCGGACCCGCGGCTGTGGTGTGGTGTGAAGTGACGTCTCAATAAGCCCGCCCGAACAGCGGAGTCCCGTGGCCACGTGCGTGGCTTGACACCTTGGCTTATGTTGCGTGTGTGGGTGGGTGGGAGGCGGGTGGACTCACCGCGGGAGGGCTGACCGGGCCCGGTTCGGGGCCGATAAACAGATTAGCTGTTTTTATTGTAATTCGATCAGCAAAACACTACACACACGCGCACGCACCCGACGGTGGTAATCGATGCGTGGTGCAATACGCGGCATGAGGGCTTTTGTGAAAAAGCAGGGAAAAGTGGGTGATCGTTGGAAAATATCGTATCATCACCGCATGGTGGAGGCGGCTGGTGGCTGGTGCTAATCGATCTATGTTGCGAGAAAAGGGCCTAACCGGTAGGGCCTTTTGTAAATAGAGTGATGCGTTGTTTGGATCGAAATGTTGCGCCTCGGTGGCGATTAGTGCGCTACACGATCGATCGTTCGATTTCGGGATGATGCAGTTAATGATAATGATGCATATAACAAGGTTTCCAAATACTACTGAAGCAAGGTAATGAGCCGGTTCACGAGGTTTATGGTGTGATTGAGAATATAACTATTTGCATGATTACATCAACGTTTTGCGACAAGATGTAATTTGGTGGAAATTTTCTTTTCTACGTGTTATACGTGCCCTTATTTCCGTTTTGTAATCATGCTTCTTGAGAAGATTCCTCATAACTTCTCGCTGCTTTGCTCAATCGGCATTGATTGAGTGCCCCCAAAATCATCGTTCCGCTTCTGACACGGGAAAAACCTTTCTTCTCCAGGGACACGTTTCTCGTTACGATTTGTCAATTGGAAATGTTTAATTGATTTTTTTTTGTTCCGCGTGTGTTCCGTTTCCATTCCTGGTGGTCCACAACCAGTTGCGAGTTCGCTTCGTTTTCCACCACGATTCCGACCCATCGGACGCGTTTTCTTTTCCCATGCCGTTCGCCTCGCTTACTCCCATTAGAGTAAGAATGATGATGTAGACTCGTTGGGAAATTATGTTCCGATATATTTAGCCCTCACTCCACCCGAACCGGAACGCTGCTGGGGCAGCATGAAAATAGTTTCGGAGTCCCTGAAGGGTGGCGGAAAACGGTGCGCAATAGTTACGCTTGTTCCGTCCGTTGTTTGGCTGCGGTGCGGATGCTGACGCGCTAGCTGGCAGGCTTCAGTCTGAGTGCGCCGAGGTGGACAAGTCAATCGAAAAGACATTAATCAAACTGTCGCCCGAAGCCCCCGTTAAGGGCGGTGGTTGCCACGACTCGAATACTAACAAGCCGACCCGGGGACCGAGGCTTTACTCCGCTTATCGGTATGTCCGTCGTAAGTATCGAAGGGCGTCTCAAGCACCCGAAGTGACCATCTGTGAGGGAAGTGATGCAAAGAAATGATTTAACTGGCTCGTCGGTTTTTGGGTGGGAACGGGTTGCACCGACGAGAGCACCGACAATCTTATTTCGTTTCTGTGGCATTACAATCAGCCGTGCCGAGCCGGTTGCCATCTTGAGTAGCATCTCAATAGAGAGCGCACCCGGGAAGGTTACTTATTGGTTTTGGCATTGTTTTCTGAGTTTTAGAAAAAAGGTTTAGAAATTCCGATTCTGCGATTTAAATTGTAGACATGTTTCATAAGTTCATATAGGGGACAGGAAATATTCAATTCTTATAATTGCATTTAACTGCATTATTTGTACAAACGATGCAAGCATACTTTGATAAGATTTCTCTCATCTCCTCTAGTATCCATACTCTACAAAGTACCGCTCAAATGCGTTCTTTTCTATTCCCGGAGCTCCTTCAATCGAGGTAATAACATGGATTGCAATATCTTTGCGCGCTGCAATTACGACTTCGCTCGAATTACGGGCGCCAAAGCTGGGAAATATTTTCCTCCCTTACCACCGCGTGGCACAACCCATTTCGCCCGTACCCGTCGATAAAGAGACAGCGCAACACTAATCAAATTTCGCAATCCATTGGTAATGAGAATCCAGCGGCCCTTTTGGCAGCCACGCGGGCGGGAATAAAAAGCATTATTCATCGTTTGGCTGTCGATTCGGTATTGATTGCCCGTAAATTACGCGCCGATCGGGCTCGGGAAGCTGGCAAGTTTTCCCGAGATGGTTTAGGTAAGGGCGAGAGCGCAAACAAAAAAAATGCCAATAAAATAGCCAAACGGTCGTAATGATCCATTTCTCACCCTTCGGGCTAGGGGGCGAAACGGAAGCCACCACCCGTTTCATTCGCAATGCATTGCTTTATTAAATTGAAGTATGGAAACGGCGTCGAACGTTCAATTCAATTTTCGCGCGTCAAACTAGTTTTCAAAACTTTAATCGACCATAACGCCCGATGTCTTGCCACAGTAGCCTTGTGCGACACTGGGTGCTCGTGCAAGGCAAGAACTGTCTGTTTCACCGGCTGGGAAGCGAAGGAAGCGCTTGTTTCGCAGGACAAACCGAAACCAACCACTGAATAACCGCCGGGTCGTGGCAATAAGTTCGGTCTCATCACCCAAAAGGGTGGGAAGGCACACAAAAACACAAAAATCGAACGATCGAATATATCGTGCCGTTAAGTTTGGGAGGAAACTTTGGCGCGTAAAAAAAGCGACATCCCCGAAAAAATGATTATGTTTTGAATATTTCATCGCCACAGCTCGGGTGGAGGTGGTAAAAGTTTGCCTTTTCGTAGTTCCTTCGAGCACAATTTGAGTGTTATCGAGAAACGAGCTGTGGGTGAGTGTGAGGGGAAAACTATTTTCCATAACGCAATAGAACTGCTGCTGCTTCTGCTAGGAAAATCCTACATCTTTGGTACAGTCCAACGTCTTCGGCTCTTTTTATGAACGCCAACGGTCGACCGGATTTTCATCGGAGTTACTGTCAGATGAAATCTTTCCCCGGGTATGGTTTCATTTGTTCGCAGTTGAAGAAAGGACACAACACGAGTGAAGAGAAAAACAAGCAGTCAGACCCGCAAACAAACAGCAACATCAGCGCCATAGTTTGAGGGCTTGGGCGAAATTCGAGCATATCGTAAAATTTATTGCCTTATTGCTTGCATTTGTGCGTCGGCCCATAAACGGCAGTATGCAAATAAAACGTTAAATTATGTTTTATGGACGCGCCGGCAAATCTGCGGCCGGCCAAAAATTGTCGCCGATGGAGCCGCCCGGCTGGAGGATGAGCTGATGTCACCGATGGTTGTCGAAGTTGTCACAAAAGCAAGCTCATCCTTACGTTCGAGTTTGAGGATCGTGTTTTTTTGTTGTTTTGCTCCAAAAACAGCGATACGGATGGAAATATGTGCGATGATAATATGTTGCTGAATTTGTGATCCATGAGTGAGGTGATAAGTTGAATACGAAACTGTAGATCATTTTCCTGACGCAGATAATTTTCTCGCCTCTCTGAATGAACTGAATCTAGCTTTACTGAAGAAACGTAAGGCTAAGGAAATCTAAGTAAACTTTCGAATTACGGAGGATGCGTTTCGTTCTAAACATGGTTTATGATACAAAATAGAATCCTTTAGTATTTAGTACATTTATCTTTAGAACATCTCCATGATCTCAAGCAGGCGTTGGAATTAGCTTGTGACTTATATCTAAAAGTAACCCAGTCTACTGAACTGAACATAAATTACTAGCTTCGTATTGTAATATTGTTGTTGAGATGCAACACGGCAACAAATCATTTAAACAATACATTTCAACCGGCTCCAAGGACCCACTGTCCGGCAGAGACAGAAGCATATTTTATGTATTTATTAAATAATTCCCGTAAGTAGCGCCTAATCCGGTCGTTCAATAAATTAAAAGCTTTAATTTAATTTATCGAACCCAAAGCAAGCCGGTCGGCCAGGGCTTAGCGTTGTGGCCACATTCGTGTTACCTCCAGTGAATCCGACGGTAAAGGCACAACTTTTTTCCCCACCTATACGATCCGAGCGGTTCTATTCCGGACACATCCGCAGTGATTTAATTTGTTAATTAGAAACGCAAACATATCATGCCACCATGGACAGTTTCCGGGTGCCTGGAGCATGGCAGAACGGTTTCATAAATCCACCCGTCGTCGTTATCGTTGTCTTCTTCGGGAAAACTCCCGTCATTTCCCGGGCGGTTGATTCACCCGTCGGTCTCTGACCAGCCGGGGAAAAACTCAACCGTATCCCCATCGAACGTCGAGGGGTTCCGTTCGAGTGCCGTCGGTTTTCCACGAGCGAGAATGGATGGTGTTTCTGTGTGTGTGTGTGTGTGGGATGGCAGAGAATTTAAGAGGCGGTGAAATGATAAAGCTACACAGGGGTCCACGCAGCATAATCTTCTCGTTGTTCGCACAAACTTTACTTAATAAATCTCGGTGCTAGGCGCCCTCGGTGCGAAGGGCTGGACTACGATGTGCCTTCACCTCATGGGGATCAGGACAATTGTTGCTTGCGCGTGGCGCGTTCCCCTTTTTTCAGTCGCTTTAGCCATCATACGCAAGGGTTTGCGGTTGCGGATCGGCTCGGGCAAACAAAGACAGTTTTCCAGTGTCTTGCCAGCGAAAAGTTGTTTTTTTCGCAAACAACCGCGTGGGTGGGCGCATGAGGTCGACAGGATGGCTGCGAAAAATGTGTCATCGTTCATGTGAGTGAAAATCTGTCGCAATGATGTGCGACGTGCCCAGCGCCAGTGTTGCCAGCGTTCAGGCGGAATTTATTGTAATGTGATAAAGTTTGAGCTGGTTGCTTGGATGCATGCTTTGCTGGTGTGTTTGGGGTTTTTTTAGCTGTTTGGATTTGATCGTTTCTATCTATCTTTGTAACGCCTTGAGACCATGATGATCTAGTAAAATTGTGGGGTAAAATATACAAAGAAAAGAGCTGAACTAATACTATTGATGCTGAATAGCTTCAGGGCTTTTTAGCTTATATCTTGTTTGTAATCTTGAAATTGAAACAAATGGTTAAATTTGTACATGTAATTTTATAATTATTTATTTAGCGACGGCCAGGCCGTATCAAGATTTGTAGAATTGTTTCTTAACTGAAAGGCATTTCCTCCTAACAGCCGCTGTAAGCCTTATCCCGGGCTGACTCGGTTACATGCAATTTCAAATGTTACAATTTCTACAGCAACATGTTACAACTTTAATAATTGAGAACACCGCAAAATCAGCAGTTCTACTTTTAGTTGATGCATGTTAAAGCATGCTCTCTTTATCAGTTATGTAATTTTCACTTAAAGTTTCATTGAAAGTATTTTTCCAATTCCAACACTAGTAAAGTGGAGTATGCAAATTTTCTCCCCACCAAAAAAACACTGAACCACGTTCATTTCGTTCCATTAAATAGACATAAAAAAGCGTCTTCACTAAGCATTTCCAAATCCACTCCGTGGACACTTTGCCCAGAGCGGCCTTCTGATGCATTCGAAACCTACGATGCGGTAACATTTCCATATTTCCACCAAGGAAGAACACAGAAACCGCTCAGCGTACTTGGCAGCGCTTTGGATCGCAAAGCAACCAAAAACGACCAGCCCATTTCGGCCGACCCAACCGGAACAGACTGCGCGCTGGGAAGCGCGTACCGACTTGTCCAAAAACGGATGCCAAAAACCAAAATCCGAGACGACATATGTCGAACCCGGGTGCCCCCAAAACGTCAGCCAGTTCGCTCCACTAATGCGCCAAACGCATCGCTCGAATCTCGTGCCCGGGAGAAATGTCCCCATCCGACGGGAAAAACCCGTGCTCGCGGTTGGCCCGATTTGCGAGATTGGAAATTTCGTTTTTAATAATTTAAAGTGGCCCATCGTTCATCGCGCGACCACCACCGACCCCGAATCGGGCCGGCCAGCCCACACATGATAAACTATAATTTTGATATATGAAATCTGCCACCGACCCGTGCGAGAAGGGCGCAAATGTTTTCCACGCGGAAAAACTGTTCTCGAGCGGGCGCGGTAAAGCAATGGTGGTGGTGTTTGTGGGGCGTTGCAAGTTTTTATCGCCCAAATGGTAAACAAGAAAGCATATTCTCCATCAGGGAAATTGGCAGCTCAGCACATGGCGCGAGTGCGGGTGCCTTTCCGATCGAGCGTTTTTCGTCGTTCGCCGTTTTCCCTGGCCATGGTTGTTGTGTTAATTCGCACACATTGCCTCCGGGCGCCTCGCCAGTGTGTCAATGTTTGCTCGGGACGGGAATCTCCGCCTGTCGCCGATGCGGAGGGCAATTTCCCGGCAAAATGCGCTTAGAAGTGGAAGCATTTAGCGGATGAAAATTCCCGCGCTCCCCTTGGGGTTGGACTCGGGGATTGAGCAAAAAATATGAAGTGCTAATAGGATATCGCGCCTGGTACTCGGAAGCTGATTGACGGGTAATAGAGTGATGCGAAGGGCTCCGTGGCAAAGGGACGAAATACAAATATATACACACACACACGCAAGCTCTTCACGACAATGTGCTCACTGTTTGCCGACGAGCGAGGAGTTCGGTTGCAAATAGGAAACGCAAATATTAGCTACTGAGACGGCGGCCGAACGGTAGCAAAGTTTACTCACATGGCTGACATCTTGCAGTGGTTGAGATCGAGTAAAGGGAACCCTCCCGGAAGATAGACCGTTCATCTTTTAATCCTAGGCTTGAGGGAGGAAATTGGACCATCGGGGTTCTTTCCGTATGTCGAGCTTTCATCTTTTAATCAGGCGTTAAAGCAAAGGCGTTTCGACGTTCTTATTGCAAATTTTTACTGCCGTGGAAAAGTACGAGCAGTGAGTAGGCCATGAAAAGATATTTATTTCATTTTTATGCTGTAATAAAATCATAAATGGAGCTATTTAAAAATGTTCCAATTTTCTTCAATTATTCCAACAAATAGTTTATTTCAAAAAAGGCTATAATAATCACTCTATATTTAAATTAAAAGACGAGGAATACATTTCCATAAATGTAACCAAAGAATCATAATAAATAAATAAACACATCTTTACACGATAAAGATTATGATATTGATTAAAGCCATTGCGGTGTACAAATACAGTATGAAAGGTGATCCCTTAATTTTATCTTCTTCCCAAAACCTTACGTCCTCTTTTAGTGTAAATTTGAAGCTTTCAACTTCCGTCTACACGCTCCTCCCTTCAAAACTTCAAAACTATCGCATTGATAAATGAACCAAACGGACTCCAGATTAATAGCGCACTCGCGGCATCGTTCCGGTCCGGTACTTAACTGTTCATTGAATAGGAATTAATACGCACGCATTCTTCGGTGGGTTGAGTGGCGAGACGAGCAAAAAAAAAGAAGCCAACTCTCGAGAATCGTCGCGAGCAAGATAAACCCACAAGACGAACGGATGATTTATGAACCCCGCCGAAGGAAGCGTCCCGTCCCGAAGGACGAAAATGTGCGTCCCGTTTTATAATCGAATTTCGGATGCCTCGATAAGTGCAGCCACCCTCGAGGGTGGACGGCATCATTAATAAAAATTATCCATTCCGGTACGATAAGACAACATTTATTAAATACATTTCGTGTTCGACCGTGATTAGTGTGCTCTTGTACGTGTGCATTGTGTGTGTGTGTGTGTGGGTGGGTGTTTGTGTGTTGCACAAAGATTGCATATTGGCTATAATACATCGATGGAATTCGTCTCTCATAGTACGTTCGTGTTAGAACCCAAGCCCTGTTTTCTTTTGTGTCGCTCCCTCGTAGCCAACACAATCGCGCGCGCTTCAAAGTACATTTAATATCACATTTTAATAATTAAAATACATATTTTTTAATTCAACGTTCCCTCCGCATGGCCGCGGCTCGCCCGTACAATGGCCCATCTTTTCTTCCCGCACATGGTGCCGTTCGCCTTCGTCACAGGGGCGACCGATTAAAGCATATTTTAATCACCACCCGGGGCCGGGCCGATGGAAATCGCAACAGATGTTCGCTCACGAAAGCCGACCACCGGCCGGGGAGGCGTGTAGGTGCTGGTGCGGCTGCTGATGATGGTGATGTTGCTGCTGTTGCTGTTGCTGTTGCTGCTGCTGGTGGTGGTGTTGCTGGTGCCGAGAGGACGCCGACGGTGAGCCCTTATGGGCCGACCCGGGTGGTGTCGCCTTCTCGAGCAAATCACCCGCCTTATCCTGGTGTGCGGTCATGTGCCGTGTCAGGTGATGGCGCTCACGGAAACTCTCATTGCACACCGGGCACTTGAGCTTGTCCTCGCGCTTCCGGCGTGCGTGATCGTGCACGTGTTCGCTTTTGTGGTGCGATCGCATGTGATACACGAGATCGCTCGTCATGCGGAAGCTAATGTTGCACTTGGCGCACACGTTTTGCGCCGACAGCGTGAACGTACTCATGGCGGATGGCAGCAGCGTGGACAGGATGGCCGCTGCGGCCGGGTTGCGCATGATACCGTCCACGGACTCGGGTGCGGTGTGGCTCGTGGGTCCACCCGCACCGAAGGGCGGAAGTCCGAAGGGTGGCACACCCGGGAAATAGGGCGTTGGTGGACCGTCGGTTGGTTCCGCCGATGGTGGATGGCCACGGTATAGCATCGGGAGGACGGGTTGAGGTTTGGGGGCGGGCGAGTTGGCTCTTGGACTCGGTCCGGGTGGTCCTGCTGGAGGGCTGCCTGGGCTGGGTGACAGAAAAGGGCCATATTCATACGGCCGAAAGCCACCGGTTTGTGAACCCGATGGACTTAGCGAAACTGGCGGACTAGTTGAAGGGCAACTGTGCCGGTCGGGGCTAAGCGGAGGAAGTGGGGATTCTGTGGTGGCCACCTTCTGGAAGGCGCTGCTTCGTGGTGGCTCCACACCGTCCTGTCCACGACCAAACGCCCCAAAAGGATGCTCGTAGAAACGCGCCCCGGGAGCGAACAGGTACGCGAGTCGTTCCTCACCACCCGGAGGTCCTGTCGGGGCATGCACGAGGGCGGGATGGTGCACAAGGGCCGGGTGGTGTTGGGGGTGGTGATGAGGATGATGCTGGTGGTGATGCGCCAAGGGCATTGGATGACGCGCCGTTACACCGGCCAACACGTCCAAATGAAAGGGTCGTTCGTTGTCAGGCGATCGGATCGGACTAAAACCACCCTTTAGCGAGAGATCCTCGGACTGAGTCGAGTCACTCTCGACGTCGATGGTTGGTGAAGGAGGCGCCGGTGGAGGCTGTCGCTTGGGAGTGCGGCCATGTCGTGCCGCGGCCAGCTTCTCATCCGGTAGCATCAGAAAAGCAACGTCAAAGGACCGCTTGGTACCGGAAGTGGGTGGTTTTCGATCAGCGGCGGATGCAGCCGCAGCCACAGCAGCTGCCGCCGCCATTTTGCTCGCCACGTGGTGCAGCTGATGGTGCTCGTGGTGATCCGAAGCCGACGGTGTGATCTTCACATTCATGCGCGACTGCTTGATGTCCATCGTCATGTTCGCCAGGGCCGGACACACGGCAGAAGAGTGTCCTCGTACTCGCTTCGTTTCTCAGCAACACGCAATGCACTTCCGGGAAAGTCACACTTCACTCCACTCCGGGAAAGTCACTTTTCTCCACCGGGTGACTCACGCTAACGAGCGCAACAACCTGCTCTTACTTAAACTCTCACTTGAACACCAAGCGGGTTTTCCAACCCGCGAACAGTTTCGGCCGTAAAGTAAAACGACCTGTGCCGATGAGCGCTTCCGTACGACTGAACCGTGGCCCGTGTTCTAGTCGTCCTGCCGGACCACCTACGAGGCACGCAAGTTCGCAAGTGCAATGGTAGGCGCTAGCAAACTCGCACACAGTAGGCGAGCATGTGTCACCGACAGAGCGAGAGTGAGAAAGCAAGCGTGTGAGCGAGAGACAGAGTGAGATCATAAAATCAGAAGCATATCGTTCGAAAGGGCGAACCCCACGGTATAAAATGGTGAATCTCGTCCGGCTTTCATCGGAGCGCATGGTTTCCGTTGTCGCCGGCCCCTGGCGCCCTTTTTTGGTGCACGAATCCTTCCCCGAATCCATGCCGTGCGTGCGAAAGGGAGAGAGAGAGAGAGAGAGAGAGTTGCGAGCGCACCGTAATAGTGGTTTCGCTATAATGTACATAAACATAGGGCCCGCCGTGAGGCGCCCTCAGCATAGGGTTGGAAAATATTGTCCCTCATCATTTTCTCGACGCGCGCGCGCTTTTTTTTTATTGTGTTGCTGCTTTTCTTCCGCTCGTGATTCTCGCCCAACAACCTCACCCCGATCCGTTGGTCCTTTTCCATTCCACTTGTCGTCCTGGCCAACGTCCTGGTTGCATGTGTGTACGTGCGCTTATTATGTTCGAACGGTGTGAGAGCGGGATAGCGATTGAAACTAACACCAACGCCAACTAGAATGGAGGTGATTTCTCCACGCAACAACGCAAGCGCACACGCTGGTTCCACTTTTCCAGCAAGGACATTCGAGCCAGTTTTGGGGAGGGATGGCATTCTCTTCCCTTGGACGCCTTTTTTCGACCGATCCCCATGCCTTAACGTCAGCATATTTCTTGCCCACGCGCCTTGTCCACGTATCCTGGACCCGTGATGCCGTGGTATTGGTGAACCGGGTATCTGGGGACCGGTGGGGGAGCGAAAGGACCGCATGTTGAGCAGCTTTTATGTACAATGCTTGGGCATGGGGCGAGCGCGTGTGGCAAGCTGCTGATAAGCGAACTTGGACGAGGGAATTTTCGCTCCCATTTGGGGAAAGCCAAGCGGAATGCGAGGAATGTCCTTTCTCGGGTCCTCTCGTTCCCACGTGGTCGGTTGGCGGAACACAAAATAAGGGTGGAGCATACCTTCGCCGAAGGGTGCAAGCATATTTACGTTGTAAAAAGGATGCCGTTCTGGGGTGGGGTTTTGCTGATGAAAGGGCCACCATTCTGCACTAGCTGGGTGCGTGTGTGTGTGTTGGCTATCGATCGCTTGCATGTGTGCAACGCGAGGATGTGGCCGAGGACACCACTTTTCCACCCGAGTTTCAACCTCCCCTCAATAGGGAGGATCGTGGCGGCGAACGTGCTGGCGCTATTTTATGTTCTAGATCTGTTTCGCTGGTAGTGAAAATGTGGCAAATCGGTGGAAAACATGTTGTTTCGATACATCAACCAGAAGCCAGAAGCCCGAGACGCGGGCTGCAACAGTGAACCTGCTGGGGATGCGCAGGAAAAGCGGGAACACGGCACAAGGGAATTGTGTTGCGTTTTGCAAGGCTCGCAAGGCTTCGTACGCGGGGGCGATCGAGCCGTATTTATTCGACGGTGGTGTCGTTTTTCCACCTATGTATCGCGGTGACACACACCATGACGCTTGGTACGGACCTCTCGGCCGGAAGGATGCTGATGCCGTGGCTGGCATATGAAGCGATAAGAAAGCATGGTTGCACGGACTCGAAGGAAGCACAAGAGTCGGGTACACCGTTGGCGGTTGGATGCTGGACGGCAGATTCAGCACATCTTGCGCATAAGAAATGACGAGCGCGCTCCATTTTGTGGTTTTCCTGGGCACGTTCGTGGCGAATGGGACGACGTGTGCACCGAACAGACGTGCACAGATTTTTCCAACCATAATCTAATAACAATTAGAAAGGACCTTCTTTTTTCCGCCGGTATGGGATGGCGGGAATGAAAGCTCAAGATGGCGGCGGTTTCTTGCCGATATGACGCGGGATTGGGGAGGTTATCGTTATTTTTCGCCATCATATTCAGCTCATGCACTCTCTCTCTTTCACTCTTGTGGTGCGTGCTGGAGGTGGTTGAAACATATTTCGAGTGGAGATGAATTGAATAATACATTACCGTCGATGAGCAAAGGCATCGAATATAGTTCATTGGAGGTTTGAAGCACGCTATTCAACACGAAAAGCCTGACAGATTGTACGGAAGGTTTTACAATTCAGGTACTTGGAGTGAATTATTATTTGCTTTCTTGATCTCTGTGTAATAAGCTCAAAAAAGATTAAATCTTTTCGATCTGCAAGCGTATTCAATCATCTTTTACGATTTTGGCAAACACATAACCCAGAAATGAAATATTTCATTTGAATTCGATACAAGTTTATAGTTCAAATAAGGAGAAACTAATTAGGGAAGATGCTGCAAAAAAGACTCCTCTAGTTCTTTCTGATGCTAAGGAGGGCTTAGGAATAAATTGTACCAATTGAATGATGATTAGCCGATCGCGCTAATTTTTATGCAAATATTTTGTAATAAGCTCTCTTCCTCAAATGAACACATTTGCCTCTCAGAACACCACCGCATCGTGCTAACGACGAGCGAAGTGTCTTTAAATTTGCGCCCTTTAATTGCACACCCTCAGCCCTCGGCCTAAACCATCCCGACCCTTCCAACAATCGGGTCAGCCAGTCAATCAGGCGGCCGTACGAAGTTTAACATCCGTAAAACCGAGTCCATATGGTCGCCGGAAGTGGCACCACTTGATGGCCGAAGGGATGGGCCACGCCAGTTCCGGAGGTGATAAAACAAATCCCCGAACACTCCCCAAAAAACCCCGCAGAATCGCGCACAAACCCGTTCCGAAGGTGGTGGGTGCTGTTTTTTTTTGTTGTTTTACCGCGTGCATGGAAAAAGCGACAGATTTTCCAACCAAAAAAAAACCAGCAAGAAATCAGACCGTCAGAAGCCCGCCAGAGCCGGGGTCGATTATCGGAGGCTCAAGCGCAACCACTAGCGCATATGCTAGGATTTAACTCCGAGAGGAATTCGCTCGCGCGTGTGTGTGTGCGCTTTTTACTTCCCCTCCAACTGGGATTCGCTTTTCCTTTTGTGCAATCCCGAGCGCGGTCCGGGTCCGGGTTAATCACAATTAAAATACCGCAGGGCGATGCGAGGAAAGCGCGAAGAGCGACGCAAACCCAACCCGTGGACGGATTCGGGTCCGTCCGCGCGATCATTAACGAACCCGGTGGTTGCGGAAATCCAGGGGTGCGAGCTTAGGGTTCCGGAGATTCATCATCCCCCTTTCAAAGGTCCGAGGGGCGACTGTGGCGCAAGGAGAGATGATAAAATAAATGCTTTTATAAGCGATTGCGCTCTCTAATTCATGGCTACAGATTACATATGTGTTAACAGAGTGTAACATGTGCGGGTTTCGGCCTTCGACCACCCCATCGCCCACCCAAACTGCACCAACCTGTGTGAGCTTGTGTGTGTGTGTGTGTGTGTGTGTGTGTTCGTAGGTGCAATTATCAGGACCTTCCTGAGGGTTGGCTAAGCTCGGAAAAACCGCACGAGCAGATGATGTGCAATCGTAGGGACACGTTGTCCTTGGGTCTCGTGACAGGTCCAACCATTGCAGGCAGGTTTTTCCTCACCGCCTCCATTTTTTTTCGTTCCTCACCCCCCCACAGTGCACCATTATCAGTTCGGGGTTCGCGTTTGCCGGCCGCAAAGGCTCAGCGGGAAGCATATGGTTTCGATTCGCGGTATGAAAGATGCCCGCGAAGGAAGTGCGAACAGATGGTTGCGGGCCTGTGATCTGCTGTTGCCTGTCAAGGATGGACCGGATGGTCGGGTTTTCGAATCGCTAACGCTAGCAAATAAATCGTGACCTCATCCGGAGGCTGATGGTGCAATGCGGGCTGGTTGAGTTTGGTGGAGGTTAAATTGAACTGAATCATTAGATTGTCTTTACACCTTAGCGTGGAATAATACAGCAATTGAATAATGCACAACCATACTTTCATTGCTTCGAAGGGTTAAAAGTGGCTGGATCTTTAAGCATTACCATGGGCATGTGATAGGTAATATTTTCTTTTAAAAATGAAACGAATAAAATTGAAAGAAAGATCAAACGGTGATCAATATTTGATTTCCTTATGGTCAATACTTTTATAAAACTTAAGCATTGTATGAATCTGGAAGTCTTAATGCAATATTCAAAATCAATTAAAAAACTCTCTTGGAAAACTTTTGTTCGTTTTAAAATTGAATGATAAATGATATAAAATAACCTAATAATGTTTTAGAATGCGGGGAAACAAGTATCTTTCAAGTCCGATTCAATAGTTTTACGTTTTAATCATAGCCTTTAAGTCTAGAAGCGAATAAAATTGAATAGTTGGTGAACACACTACATATTTCATATAACTACATTATTTAAGGTGTCATTTAAACCCTTTTCACATGATTTTTATCAATTTTTTAGATGATCAATGATTATTATTGCGAGGAAAAAAAATCAGAAACCAAACATTTATTTACTCGAACCAAACCATCCTTTGCCCATCCATTTTTGTGCTAGTTGGCGATTGGGAAATCACATCCGACGGGTGTCAGTGCGCTCAACCCTGTTTGCTTTTTCCCAACCGGCACAACCCCTTTTCCAATGCCCGGTGCCTGACAATCTGGCACGTTTTCCCCTATCGAAAAACCGTCCCCCTCGATTTAGCGAGCTAACCGCACGACGCCGAGGCCGAGGACTACGAGGACGATGATGGCACCTGATGAAGTGTTTTATTTACCGATATGCGCGGGGTAAACATTTGGGACACTTTAACATTCGACCCTTTCGTTTGTTTTCTCCCCCACACGCTGAAGGTCATCGCGGTGGTTCAAATGAGTTCCGCTTTGAAGTTGGCTTTGTAACGCCAATAAAAGAAGTCGCGAACGACCGTAAGGCTTCCGGTAAGCGTCCGGAAAGCAATCCACACAAGTTGGTGCTCCTGTGGAAGTGCAGCCGCTAGTCATCGACGCAGGAAACAGTTACATGCTGTCGAGATGCCCGTTGGGCTTTAGCCCATTATTAGCTGCTGTATTGGAGAGTTGAAAAAAAAAACCAAGATGATTAAGAGGACATTGAGTAGCGCCTCGTTGACGATGGGCCGCCGTTAAGGAACGGTTTGAAATCGTTTCAAACACACTCGAGTCGAAATTGTTTCATTTCCGTTTGCCGTGCTACACGCTAGGTAGTAATTTACAAGGGGTTTTTTGACTTATTGACACATTCCAGTGGAACGGTGAGTGCAAAAGCTCAATACAAAAGATATTCTTTCAAAATCGGAACACGACCCTTTAACACGTGCTTCATAGGTAATAGCAGTTTGCATGTCCAAATCCAACCGAACCCACTTGAATTCACATGCTTCGGTCCATGCCTACTTGAGGAACTGTTGACTATTCAAAAATGTAGAAACTCATTGTTCAAGTAGGCCATGGTCATACTTGCTCTTTATTGAGTTATGGTCAGAACTTTCAGAAGTTTAGCATTAAAATTCACAAGTTATAGCTATGCGTGGTAATACCATGCATGCAGCCTGATTAAGCATGTTTTCAGATGTTTATAATACAAAAAGAAACGTTGGATATTTGCTTGCCTGTGCTGACTGGCTGCTTGATAAAGAACCACTGCTTTCGGACGCGGAAAATATTGATTTTATTAGCCGGAATCGAAATGAAGATAAACAAAAACAGTGATCAATTCATGTAAATTCCGAGCGAACCCAAACGAACCGTAATTTTAAAAGCCTCATTGCCTCCTCCACCTCCAGGACGCCACCAAAACAATGGCGCCCGCTTAACAAACCCCGAAACAAGCCAGAAATCACTCAACCATCAACCACCACTCGATGGCCGATGGTCGATCGATAACGAACGCTAATTTCCTCCGCAAACGCGCTCCAACAAACGGGATGGCGGTATGGAAATGTGCTCTGGCATTTTTTTTTCTCACCACCACCACCACCACCGTCCTGCAGGACATTCGTGAGGGGGAGGATTAAATGTTCCATTTTACGGCGGCACGTCATGCGAAAACTCGACAACAGTGTCAACTGGTGCGGCCTGAAAGGGAGCCCACACCGAGGATTCACCCGGCGAAGTCGCCGAGCCGTGCGAGTGAAATTTTGTGTAAACATTAGCATTTAAATTTACACCCACCGCTGCCGGTTGCACTTCCGGTGTGTGTGCGAAGGGGAAACAGGACTTCCGGAAATGGAGGTCGCTCGTGATGGAGCGCACGGTTTGTCGATTTTGATTTTGCACAAATTTTATTGTACTTCGCTCCAGCTCCAGCAAAGCAGTCCTCTTGCAGGGGTAGCTTGTGAATGGAAATGGCATGAAAAGACGTGCGCAAGAGCGAGAAAAGTAGACAGTACGGGAGACTGGGAATGTAATGAAATTCAAACAATCGCCAACCCAAAGCGACCCCGGAAGGGGCGAAGGCTAATTCAATTACCACAGGAGAGCTTCCTCGCGTGGGGCCGAACTTTCTCTAGGGCTTCTCCTTGCGGGTGAGTTTTCGTCCAACGAAAAGGACACAGGACGACCCGGTCCTGCTGCGAACCGGGACCAACGGTGTAGCATTTCGGTCGGAAATTTTGCACGGCTCAGAGCAAATCCGGTTTGCGCGTTTGCGTCCGGCACCGTCCATCCTCACCAACCCTCCCACCTTGGGATCGGAGTTCCGCGAGTCCTTTTTCCCCTGCTGAAAACAACGAACCGTTACGGCCGGCGGCGATTGTTGGGTGAAATTTATTCCGTCACGGATTTTATGCTTTTAAATGATCTTGTTATAATTTCATTGTCCGCCGGCAGGCTCGATGAGGGTGGTAGTCGTTTCGTGGTAGCCGGGATTTGCGGGATTTTCGCGCGCATTACCGCAAAGCTACTTGGAAATGGTTGGCTGCCCCGGAGCGCATCCCGGGAGTGGCCAGGATTCGGTCGAAGCGGGATCACAACAGATGGATGACGCCGATCGTGGCATCAAGGTGGTGTTAGCTAGCGCTGTCCGTCAACATTGTGGGGTCTCGTTGTAATAACATTTCAAAATGTAACCCTTAAGGGATGCTGTGGGAGGAAAACTGTTGGACATGAAGGAAACTGTTGTGGAAAAGTTAATAGTTGTATCCAAGAAGAGTAATTTCTTTAAAAAACTTTGATGTGCCCATATTTTTTAGTGGATGCTTTTCTTATGCAGCCTATATGTTATGATGCATCATGTTATTTTAATCCTATAGCATTTCAAAATTTATACAACTCATAAAACGAAATGTTTGCTATACAGCAAAAGAAATTATTTGCATACTTCCAGGCGTTATTGAAATTTGCAAAATTGAAGGCAAATGAAATTGGCTGCATATTGCTGGCGGGAAATGAAATCATTTCATACGCTAGCAGATGCATTAACAAAAGGGTAACCTCAAGCACGCAAGGGTTACAAAAGCGCACCCGAAAGGTACACAGACAAACCAGACTCGTTGTCGAAATATGTGAGCTGTTGTCGGCGCTGGTCACGCGTAATAATCTAAATTATGTTTTTTAAACCCCTGCCAGCCAGCTGAAAGATGTCATCTTGTTGTAACCTACCATCACGAGGTTGGCGAGGGGTTCCGCGTATCAATCCTGATGCCCTCGGGGTTTGCTGAAGCGCCCGATCCGGGACACCGATACGTGTCCTGGCGGAGAAAAACCTCCCTCGGTATCCCACCGTGGAGGGTGAAGTGAACAATTCGTCACCAATTGAATTAGATGTGGTTCGCTGCCGGCAGATAACGAGATCGGAAGACGAGCACAAGTAGCCGCAAAAGCACAGGCGGTCGTGCCCGATGCACTTTATCTGGCCGGCACGAAACCATTCCCAGGATTAGCGCTCATGCGATACAAATTTTGGCCCCGCAAGCGGCCTGCAAACTGGCACGGTGTCGCTGATCTCGTTAAGACGAATTGATTTGCGTACATGAATATGTTCCTTCTCTTGGGACACGTGATCCGATTTCATGCCACCGAGTGACTGTTTCGTGATGGTGAAGTGTGCAACATAGGGCTGGGCATGTTCTTGGGTGGTTGTTACTTTATTTTTCATGTTTTCATGGTGCGTGTTTTTTTTTAAACTGTCCTCGCATAAAATGTGGCTTAAAACAATTGACACTCACGTGGCTTCACGGGCTGTTTCGATAAAGCGAAGCGACACGCACAATCGCTGCTGGGTCGGAGGTGGATGACAAATTTTAAATTTTATACGCCATTGTTACGAGGGTGATAGTAAATAGATGTTTTTTCCATGTTCGCTTTTAGGGATAAAATGTGTGGGAAAAGATGCGCTAAAATATGGATAACTTTCAATGAATGCGTGAGAAATCTAAGCATATGAGAAATTGTGCTTGTCAATTACAAATCAGTAGCCCTTGGAACAACCGTCATTTCAAACGTCTTCTGTTGACGTTTCTCGATAGCCTCAACAAATTTTCTCCCTCTGTTTGCGGAAAAGCTGTTCATTTATCCGCCACAAAACTGTTCAGTCATCTTAATTAGCTACTCCGCTGTCCAAGAAGTAGGTCGAAAATCCGTCCAGCAGTCTCGCGGCACGCTTCTACCTTCTCCCCGTCTCCCACATGCATTGCACTAGCTGCCGAAACAGGGTTATTGACAGCGTTCATGATGCGTCTGTTGCAGCAACAACACGGAATCAGAAAATATACCCCCCCGTCTTCCATCGCCAACGGACCCGCCCAAGCCACCCACCGACCGGCAGCCAAAACTCAATAAACTGACAATTTGTTTATGCTAAAACACGATAATACACTAAATAGCCGGAGTTTGGGTTTTGATTGCTGTTTACACGGCCCGGTGCAGCGTCGGAATGAATATTTAATAAACTCTCACCCCCGTCGGCGGCTCAAGGAGAGCTTGGCGTAAACAGCCGCCGAACCGGGACTTCTCGAGTGAAACTGGCCGGAGGCACGTTCGGTGGTCGTCCCTACTGTGCGAAACATTGTGCGAGATGTTTTACCATACCCGCAGGTGGGTTTTCCACCCGGGTGGTAGCGCTTCAACCGACAGCATTTTCCCAAAACATCCCCCCGGCTCGTGCTGATCCGTGCGATCCGCGGGTGCCATTTCGGGAGGATTGGCTCCGTTTGTTACCACCTGCTCGGTGGAAAGCGCTCCTGTTTTGGTTGATAAATCCATCTTCGGTGACACCGGGTGCCAGGGGGAAATGATGATGGCATTGCAATTTGCATAAATATTGCTGCTTGCCTGTGGAACTGGGAATGGCAAATGCAACATGAGCAGGGTAGAGAACATCGGGGGTCAAATACCGTCGTCAGCTAGGTCCGGTGGAGTTTGTAAAGTGAAATTAATTCATGTTAAACAATGATGCCGGCCTATTATCGGTTCGAGAAAAGCAATTATCAACAACAACGTTTCGTTGTGAGAAAAAAAGGACCTTACTTATGATTTTTTCTCGTTTAACAGTGCTTTGTATGAATTGTTATAAAGTTGTTTTTAAATCGTTTGCACGTATCTTACACAAATTTAATAATGCTTTTTTGTGGTTTAAGTTTGCAAGTATTTTATGCAACGGATTTAACCAGAGGCTCAAAATAAATACAATATTTATTGTGTGTGCCTTACGCAATGTTATAATTTAACATATCACTCTTTCTGCTACAGAAGCTTCTTCAAAAAAAATAGCCATGCTGCATAACATGTTTGTAATTAAAGCCTTTCATTGGTATTTTTGAAAGCTTAACCGTTTTGGGTCGCCAGTCGAAGCTGGAGCTCTTCCATTTAAGCCATGCTGGGGCATTTGATTCCATATCTGCTGCTTGTTCTAAGATAACCAAGACACAATCCTTTCCTCACTCCCGTTTCAAACAGGAAACTCTTAGTCATAATACGCTCCGTCTATTTCCACAAGCCCAGATGGAAAGACGAAATTTTCACCGGCAAAACCAACAGCCGATTCCACCACCCTTAGCCCGAGAGGGCGTGACGATGCGGGAGTCCTCATTATGTATTCATAGACACAAATTGGAAAACATTAGAATCTCTCCGAAGTGTCTGTAAGTGAAACCATAATATTATTTTCTCTAATCACTTCCGAATTCTCGGTCGTGGAAGCTCTGTGGTTGGTGTACGTAATCTAATCTGGTCCCTACCAGTAAGGGTGCCACTTTCGAGGTAGCACACGCAAAATGGCTAAAAATCTCTCAATCAATTAGATAAAACATAGTGCTCGTTTTTAAGTTTAAGATAAAGCATAGTGCTCGTTTATAGTGTTGTTTTTTTTTAATAATGAAACTACTTTCTTTGAATCATGGGTTCAAACCAATAATTTTTAGACAAGTAGAACATAGCATACCCACATCATGCACAAGGGAAATTGTTATAAATTATGATTTCATTGAAGACGTTCGTGGAAAGCGTTCATCATTATGATCCTATGATCTGCTTGACATCTTATCTCTTTCATTACGAGCAAAATGCAATAAAAACATAGAAAATAAAATATAATTCGCTGTGATGTAAATGTACATATATTTTGCTAGAGTACATTCGAATATCAAGAGGAGCTTTAAGTTTCGCTTGATCCTTCATTCTGTACATTATAGTTCATTTATTCAAGTTATTGCCATCACCTACTGGTGAGTAGCAGCGTTGCAGTTGAAATCTTTTTTCCTGAAAGCTTGCCTTAAAGCTAAGGATATTCAAAGTCAATATGAAAAGTTTCAGGATCCACATGAAATATTTCAGGAGGAAAGAAAGTAAAGGAAAATATTATTTACGCAGTTTCGTTACAGTTTAGAGGATGTTTCAAATGAAAAAAATAGTAAAGTTATTGAAACTTACGAAAGATCTGTTTATAATATGGTTAAAAAATATGTTGGCAACACATTTGTAAATATTTATGGTACTAGACATGTGCTAGGTTTAAATTTGTCCAAAATCATTCCTTGCATTTGCTGATAAACAAACATTAAAATAAGTTCTACAATCCTATCGACAACATTATGGTGTTTTCCATTTGTTCGAAAAAATATTAAGTATCCCCCTGGGAGCATTCTGTTACTACATCCCTTGGGGCTTCACCACCCACCAACCCGCCCCTCTCACACCTTCAACCACCCGGCACTAGTCGCCGGTGGCAATAAAAATGATCAACTGGAAGGACTCCGGTTCGCAGAATGGCGGCAGTTAGCTCATTGTGTGTGCGATTTCGTCCGATGGCACAGCATAAAAACGGCTACCATTCTGTCTGCCCGTTTATGGATAGGTTGTTGAACTCAGCTTACATAATATTGTTGCTGGTGCGGGGTCGCGGCCAACTCCTTTCCCCATTTGGCTAGTTTGGGGCCGTTTTGGGAGTAGTTTTCGAAAAAAAATAAACCGAAAAGAAAATCCACTATCATCATCCTGCAACCGGATGGACGATATTCGCTCTGACTCTTTCGCTCGCTCTTGCTGGATGGCCGTGGAAAAAAGTTTTCTATCATCATCGCAATCAACTCTCGCTGACTGTTTCCGTCTCGAAGTCAGGCTGCGTTATTCGTACGGGGATTGGGTTCTTTTTTTCTGTCACCCATGCACGAGCAGCATCTATGCGCAAATAAAAGCAATACATATAGTTCGGATCACGAGGAACGGTTTCAATTTTTCGTCCACGCGAGAGCAATAAATATTTTTGCCTCGGCGGAAACGCACCATAAACCAGCGCATACCAGCGCCGGCACCAGCACGCTTCCTGATCCGGCCCAGAACGGGGACGACGCGAGACAAGGATCTAGCCAGAAAATGGATGCTGATGGGGGCCACGGGTCGGATAATCACCCGCCCGAGGATGATGTGATCATTGCTACCCTGTTTGCCGTTGTTGTTTCTCGATCTCACTTCCTTCGCCACCGTCCGGGTGTTCAAGAAACTGGCAAACCCTTCAGCGACCTTCGGTGGCAAACGGCGACAATGTAGCAGCGCGTAAGTGGAAAGTGTCCAGGCTCGGGAGGTGGGAAAGTACAACCAGCATGCAACAATCGGATGCATTCGTCGGTCTGGGAAGGGCTCCAAACTCGGCGCAATGGAAAGTGCAGCGTTTTATATCAGCTTTTATGTGCTACCGTAGCCGGATGTACTGCGTTACAATGTTGTTAAGGGTGTTGCTGAACATCTTCATTTGTAACAAGAACCTTGGCAAAGAACTTTAAGAAAATTTCAGCTATTAGAGAGTTGGATTACGAGTTGACGTAAAATTTAGAAAGTATTCTTAGTCATATCTTCAACGAATAAGCTTTCGATGAAATTAATTTTATAATTTGTCAAGATTCCTTTTCGAAGATGACTCTTCTCAGCGACATAAAAGCAAAATTCCGAATGCTTCAGTGGAGCCGGTTTCAGTGGTGCTCCAGCATCATGCTCCATCCACCCGCGAGCTCGCATTAAAATCATCCCATTCCAGGGCACAAATATCGCCCCCTATCGCCCATCGGAATGCCCAACCTCATCACCGTTGCAGCAGTCCCTCAAGCGCTTCCGCTAACTGCCATCTCAGGACGTATAGCACGAGTAAAATCAAACCCATCAGCCATGATGCGATTGAGGCGCGTAACGGCGACGGCACCGGGCAAGAAAAATCCTTCCCTAAGGGCGGCAAAAAAAAGGGTCAAGGGACGAAACCCGGTGCGGCATTGGCTGGCGCGTCACTTTACTCACCGAAGCGAAGAAAAGAGCCCACGAGAAAAAGAACCCATTTCGCATGCATACACACGTGCGGTTGGCCCACCACCGTGCTAGGGAAAAGACTGTCGAGACGAATTTGCGTCGCTTTCTCCCACGCTTCCGGTCTCGGCCGCAACAGACCCGACACGGGGCCGGAGGATTTTTGGCGCCAAAACGCGTGGAAAACTCGTTTTTGTTCGCACTATCCTGCGAGTGCACGGAGGGTTTGGTTCGGAAGGGCGATGGGACGGGTGAAATAGTTCGCCTTCGGTGCCTTTGTCCGGTCGCTCGTGGTGGGTGTGCGAGCTCGGGCAGTTTTATTTTATTTAGCCTTTTTTTTCTTCTCTTACGCTCCACCATGGAAGCGTTTCCGCTTACGCGGCTGTATTTCCATTTGATTTCCCGCCTGCTTGGCGTTTTGCTTCGGTGGTTGGCATTTATTTCGTCGTCGCTGTCGCGCCCGTCGCTAGGATACGGAAGGCACGGCAAATGACGACGACGTCGACGACGGCTGTCTAGGCATTCGCTCGTCCGGCAAGGACGAGCCCCGGAGACGCCGCGCCCGCTGGAATGGGTTTATTAAGATTGAGTGTCAATCGCATTTTTGCCATCGATTTGATGAATTGCTGAAGGGCACTGGGGCGGAACCGAGCGCAGATGGGTAATAACGTTAGGACGTAATCGCGTTGGCATCCAGCGTATTAATCACGCGCTTGATCACGCTGTGGGTTGGTTTTAGTTTGGAGAAATATTGCACCAACTATTACACGGCTAGCCGGGATCACCGTGGGACAAAAGAATGATGTACGATTTGAACGAGCGCGCTAAGTGAATAAGCCATTCAATTTTTACAGCATAAATCTCGGACACGAGCAAAGACACAATGCTGTGGTTAAGGCTATATCACGCGTTTTGTAGTTGAGATAGTCGTAATGAAAGTTATTTATGACTCAACATTGGGGCTCTAGAAATCACATGTCAGCGAAAGGCTTTTCGTTGTTACTAAACAATATCTCACATATTTTAATCATTCAATGCAATTGATTAAACATTAACAAATGTGTATTTATTATCAGATCACCATGGTTTCGTTTTGATGATTGGAGATTTTTGTTGGAGATTCTTGGATTCATTTAGCAGTAAGCTATGTGCTATTGATTAGGTCATTTTGATATTAACAGTACCTTCAATAGCTTAAATTTCGAGCTGGAGGTCTAAGTGACCAAGAACTTTCCGACCTTTCAGAGCCCAAACCATCGCTTTTTTATCACCAAACCCCCTTCAGATTCCACGGGTCCACCGGTGCACAGTTATGTTGCAAATCGAAGCCCAACCTCAGCCACACACCGACTCCGAAACCATGGAAAACGGAATCGCGAAACCAACGCAAACGTTGGTCAACCCGGATCAGGCCGCGCCTGCAACTGGCCGGAGGCACGTTCGGGCCAAATTTTTGGACACCATGACCATACGGATGGGAATGAATAAATTATCACATCAAAAAACCCGCGGTGCCGCCCGCAGTGGGCCGAATGGAGCCTCACGGTCATTCGCCGCCAACGCCGCGAATGGGTTGTTGCAACTGCAACTGCTGCAACCAGTGCAACCACCACCGCGTTCCAGGCCGGGTCTTTTGGGAAGTTTGGTTTGGCCGTTCGATGTGCGCACTCTCGCCTGTCCACACCCGCTCGTCTGGACCGCCCCGGGACGTTTCCGTATTCCATATTTGACCTTCGTCTGCATGCCACCGAGCTGCTGTTCTCACACTTCACGTGCACCATGCGAAGGGCTGCTGCGGGTGGACACCATGGCCGGGGAAACCTGTTTTCCCAATCTCCCGATCCAGATGACCGCATTAGGCCGCGGGTGGACGCTGGGAAGGGCCCATTCCCATGGTCAAGTTCCAAGGCTGCTCCTCGAATAGCGGTGCACGGGTCTGGTTGTCCTGGGGACGTTTGCTGCCCGACATTGCGAAGGTGTTGATGTGCGAGGTCGTTTCCTTATGTATTTTGTTTTGAAATGTTACTTTCTCGCGCTTGTAAATCCATCGGAAAGCCGTTTTATCTTGCAGACAGTTTTATTAATGTTTTTCCCCAAAAGCTCATCTACATTCTCTCAAACTAGTCAAAAAAATGAATGTTTTTTTGTTTGTTTTGAAGATCCATTAGAATTTCCAGGCACTGCAGCGCCTCAATGTATGCAACAGGATTGGCGTAACATTTTCTAACGGCATTTAACATTTTCCAAAGTCTGCTACTAGTGTATCCATGATCGATTTACCAAAAAGTATGGTTTTTTTCTTCATGAACGATCGTCATATAGATCGTCCTAGCTTAAATGCCATAATTGAAATTATCGGCATTTAACATATCTTAAGAAAGCTTTCAATAAATTATTACTAAAGTATGCTGTAGTCAGCAAATAATGTTCAATTTCCCTATTTAACGTTCGTGCTTCCTAAGCGCTATCGAAAACGATCCAACCGAGCCATGTCAGAAAGCCACGCACGATTCAGTCGCCACTTGTTCGCATCGTGAGAGCGTAAAAACGTGCATCGGTCCTCACTTGATTCCTGGTTGCGGTAAGGCGGCAAAACGATCCCTTTTCAGGATTGGCAAGCGCATAACGCTCCCCGCTCGGCGTAGCTATAGCCACAAAGCTGACACCGCGGGTGCGTTCGGTTGAAAAAATTTTTTTTCATATCCACCACGGTTACAATGTAGTGGAGGATGTCGAAAAATCTTCCACGCTGTTTCGTCTATTTTCCCCCCATCTGGCTTACGCGCACGGTATGCTTTTGAGCACGCTGTTTCAACGGTGCTACGCATGCAGCCACGTGGCGTTGTGATGCGTTTGGCGTGCATCGGCGACGCGCGCGAACATACACTCGCATGCACGCCGTTGGAGAGAGGAATAAAATATTTATCCTTTTGTAGCGTGCGCCAAAATTGGCAATCGCGCCGACTGGGCCGGTTGGTCGGTTGTGGTGCGCTTAGGCAGCGTGAAAACGCAGCAAAAGCAACCCTTTTCCCATGGGCGCGAAAGGGTGACCGGTGGCAGTGGGTGGTGTTTTGCTGATCGTCGACACCGCACCAATCCTCCATCACGTGGCATCCCCTTGATGCCTACCAGTTCAGCGCGCACTGAACGTCGGTGCGACCTCTTTCACGCGCAGATCCTACACCCGTTTCGTCCATCGGCCGTGTGCAGGGGAGTGCGTGTGTGTGTGTGGACGCGTGGTAGGAGGCTGGGAAAAATGAGAAGAAGTGGGTGCCACCGATCATGGTTAAGCCAAATAAAGAACAATTGCGGGTTTTATTTTCGCTTCCAGCAGAAATATTATGTGTTTTATTATTACTCGCTGCTGAGCCTCTCCATCAGGCGAGAGAGGTGATGGAGAAGGTGGAGGGGTTGGGGGGGGGGGTTCTGGTGGAGAGGTAGCATGGTGTGGATGCGACACATCGTTACCGACATCCTATGGCAGGAGCCACCGAGCTTTGATGCTGCCTTTCTTGGCCAGTCGATTTGATAAGTTTCTGGAAACGGGCTCAGATTGAATCAAAAACAGTACTATAAATGTGGCCAATAAAAAGCATATACAGATTTAGATACTGCACAATGCATAAATAAAATTTATTTGTGTTTGTATACGTTCCACAGTTGTATAGTATCTAGCACTATATTTATCAGATTATGCAGGATTTGTAAACGACAAACTAAGTGTTTTGAATGAAAAAAATACGTTGCAGTTTTTGATTTGTTTTACCATGTTTATAGGAATGAATTATTTGTCATTAAATTTATCACGACATCAGGTTATTCAGCATTCAGCCCTGTGTCAAATTCAAACACAAACGGCAGTTGAGGACAATCTTGCGCACCCGCTAGCCATCGGAACTTATCACACCACCAACGAGCCGCGTGCGATGTTAGGCGCTTTCCTCCATTTGCGCCACACCATGCGACCAGTTTCGCGTGCATTTGCGTCTTTTTGGGCTCGGGACGGTCCGTGTACACACGGCGTCAAACTTTGTAGTTCCCGGTGCGGTGCATTCGCATTATGAGCTAAATTTGGTGCTGCCCCCACCGTGCGTAAGCGAGCAAGTACGAGAACTCGCGCACGAGCGCGTGATCTCCCGTGCGGTCCGGCACTTTGAAGTTGGCCCTTTTTGCATACGCATAAGCGCATACGCATATAGGCATGACCGGATCGGAGTCTGACCGTCGCCGTGCGTCTCTTGGTAAGCATTTTTCTTTTTTTGCGATGAACCCTTCATTTAAATGCGTCCGTTCTGGCGCGACGGCGGAATGCACCGCACGGGTGCACCTTGGGTTACGAATTTGGCCCCAAACGGGTGCGCGGATTATGGCCCGTCCGATCGATGCTCTGGCGCTGGATTTGCATCTTGATGTTTCGTGGGCATCAAAGCAGCGGCACCGTGGCCTCCCTTTAGGGGAAAATGGCTGAATAATAACACCACCTGTTTGGCTAGAAAACACGTACCTCGGTGCAGCAGCCGCATGCAAATAGCTCATGAATCATGCGATTCTTTTTTTTTTTCACCGCACAGTTTGCATCGGATGGAAGCTGTTAGCCCCGGCTAGGTGTGCCTATATTTTTGAAACGGCTCCGTTAGTCACACCATGCTAAGGGTGCGCCGTAATTAGCCGTGATAAATCGTCGATGAATCACCTCGGTTGGCTCGCAGTGTCACGTGGGAAATGGTGAGATTGCGGCCCTTTTCCGATCTGCTGATGTGCAGTGGAGTCATGACAGATAGAAGCATGATCTCCCGCGTCTAGCAAGATTCAAACGGAAAGCCAGATTAATAAGCGGATTCATTGTCAGCCACCTAGCGCCTCCATGGGATCCGAGGAGGCAGTTACGATTGATTGACGTGCGCTGTTTTTGACAGATATATTTTTGTATGTAAAACACACTGATTTTGCTTAAACGCCCTACTCTAGCTTTGCCTTCCAGGTAGCCGAATCTTTCACGAAATTATAACATAAGTGCTTCCCGGGAACTGATCCCTCGCGTGCGCGTCTTCATTTGGCATCCAATATCGTTGCGATTTTCCTGAAAGTCTGTGTCGATTTGCGCTCTTCGTTACCGGCAGCCTTGCACAGTCTCTCCGCGCACGTAATAAATAACGGCCTGGTGCGGTATTTATTTACCTTTCCGGCTCCCCGAGGGGCCGCTGATTCTGTGAATTCGCACCAGCTTCACGGAACCTAGACGAAGTTTCGCACTTCTTCGCATCGGGTCACTGTGCGGGATTGCAGCGCTGCTGCGGTCAGACGGCCGCGAAACGCTCGCACGACTTGGCGGAAATTATACACTCCGTGAAAACTCCTCACCGGCCTCGCGGATGGTAGCAACCGGTTTTCTTCGGTGCTTTTCCCTATCCACCAGCGGCCCGGTGCCAAAGGTAAACAAAGTTCGCTTTCAATAATGCTCCCATCCGCTGGGTTTGCCTTTTTCCGACTAGTGGCGCCAACGGGATGCGAATTCCGGCTGAGCTCGGTGCGGATTCGAATTCAGAGGGATGGGGCAGGATAGGGAAGGCACAAAAAAAACGGAAACGAGGGAAATCAGGAGAAAAAAAAGAGCAACAATGCCGACTAGCATCAACACCGTCTCGTTTGCGGTTTATGCGCAGTGTTTATGGAAAGCAATAGTGTAGCAATTGCTGTCCATTATCAGCCGCCGTCGGCGCCATTCGCACGCATTAGTGTTGGCCGGAGGTTTCGGAACCTTTTGATTCGCAGGTTGATTCCAGGTTCCAGGTTGATTCACGAAATGGTTAGTTGCTACAGATGAATACAAATACAAGATTCGAAGAAACACTTACAATAACTGAACGCAAAATTGATTACAGGGAAAAGCAGTGCGGTTTTAATGAAAGCATTGGGTTTTAGATGAGCGCTGTGTGGGATAATCCAAGAAGGCTGATTTAAATGTTGTTTATAACCTGACAGCAGTTGGTTTTTGGTTGATAGACAAGTCAATATCAAACATCAACGCTAAAAAATATGAACCATCTCTGGAACGGTCATACTGTATTATTAGCAAATATAATATCTTTCAAGTCAGCTGCCCGAGTTGAGCAACAACCCAGCCGGCCTGATCGCCCCCAAACAACGAGCGTGACATTCCGAGAAGTCCGTAGAATTGAAACACACCAAACAAATCCAACCGCCGGCTCGGACATGACCGTTGCCCGCTGCGTAATGCTGTTCTGCGTTGCCACTTGGACTAGAAATAAGTCTCAGCTTGGTAGCCCGTGTACCTTTTCACGGCACCAAATTAACCGGCCCATCTCCTCGGCCCCGAACCGGAGCATGACAGAGCACCGGTCTACTTTCGTGTACTCAAAATCCTCACTAGACGGCGACAGTGAGTCAGACGTTTCGCGGAGAAAATGTAAACATTTCCCATTTTTCTCGTCACCCGCGGTTGTGCGCGGAACGGCGGTGGTGGTTATTTGGGAGAAGATTCGTCTGTACATTTTGCAAAAACTTTAAATTGAACAAGCAAAGTGTACGTCTGCAGACGAACAGTCCGACGCGCGCGGCCACGATCGTGCTAGAAACAGGCGAGCAAGAAGGGAAGCATGAAAGCAGTGGGAATGACAAAAAGAAAAACCCACCCAACCGTTTGGTCAGGTCGGAAAAATGAAGCGATTAAGACACCGGGCAGCCAAAACAAAAGCGCAGATAAAACCGGACCCGCCCCCTTCTCGCGAAGAAAACCATTGGGGCAGGGGTGGCGAAAGGGAAACGGTTTGGCTGGCAGGGGGGGGGGGGGGCGCCTGTAAAAACGGCGCGAAGCAATCTGCCTTTTTGGCGCTCCGTTGCGGGCTCCCCAAAACACCACCGAAATGGGCGGTCGTAAATATTTCGTCAAAATAAATTTGTCATTAAGTTGTCTTACTTGCAAGTTCAGAATTTCAAAACAAAAGCGTCCCATGGCGGAATAGAGGGGGGGGGAGGGTTAGTGGGAGTATCGGAAAGGGTGGTCAAGGGGTGAGTAGGAAACGAGTGGTGGGACCGGTGGTGGACGAAGCAGAACACGACTCGACGGAACAGGGTGCATCCAAAGTGCAGCGGGCTTAAGAAAATCGCCGGAAAACGCCAGAAAAAAAAAGAAAATGATAGGAAAACAAATGGATGAATGCTCCAAATAAAAGAAGCTACAAAAAACACGTCACCTATCGGTAATAATTACACTACATATGGAGTAAAGTCACAAATCTAAGCAACAGAAAATTAGTCAAAATCAAATACAAACTACGCCACGGAAAATATCCAAAGAGCCAGTGAGGCTTGTGTGCGTTTTTTTTTTCATTGTTGTTTTGGAAACATAACCACGATTACTTCACGTAATGATGACGTTGGCACGCGTCACGCGTTCGTGGTACGCACCTTTCCCTCTCCGGTCCCTTTCCTTTCGTCCCCTGCCATCGTCAGCAGAGCGTAACGCCCCGGATTATGGTTCTATTCTTCAAAGTATAACCTTTCTTATTTTTGTCGCTTTCCATCTCGCCAAAACCACCCTCTTTGTTTTTGTGCTCACTGTTTTGGCTAAATTTTGCGTAAATGGAGCATCTCTTAACCACCCCCACCCACTCGCACTCGCTTGCTCAATCGACGGTTCAAAGAGGCAACGGGCCGGTCGGTCAGGGGCGCTGAGTCAGCGGCTCGAACACCGGCCGCGCTGTCGTCGTACGTTTTCTGAATGAAAAATTCTCCAATTTCAAACCCACCCCAGGTGGGAGGGTGCAAAATTAAGCGTCCCCCATCGGGCGAGTCTTTGCGGGTTGATCGAAAAGAAGGAAAAGAAGCACTTCCCTAGGGGGAAGAAAACACGCCGCACGCTGGAGCAAGTCTGCACGCGCAGAAAAGTGCATTCCCAATGAGTGCATCGGCACGACGGGATGGTGCTTCTCTCAACGGTGCGCGTGAACGTAATTTCTCGCGGCTTTCAGGCCGCCCTGGTCTTCCTTACCCTACCTAATGGCACATCTACCCGGCGAATTATGACGATTATAATTCAGCGAGAAATTTATTACGAATGCTTAAAATCGGGGTGCAAGCGCACGGTGCAGGGCTGCATGCATAAGCAGCGCACGGTTTGGTGGGCAAGCCGTAATAGATTAACTAATTTCGCCACCGATGCGCTTCCCACCGGGGTTTACAATGCGCTAGTGGATAATGAGATGGAGTTGGTTTTTTATCGCTGCAAAACCGCCTCAAATTGGTCGTTTATTACAGGAAGATGCTATGAGCGTTCGCATGAAAATCAGATGGAAGGAAGTGGTTTTAAACTAGAGCTGCAGTGCATTCTGGTGTAAATGTGGGGACTCTGAAGGCTTGTTGCAAGTGTACTAAAGATTATATAAAAAAATCAATCGTTAGATCGATATAAATCAGCACTCTACTGAGCTGGTGAGGTATTACATTAGGAAGAATAAATAAAATTGATTTTCCATTTCAAACGATCGCAATGATCAACTGCTGCTATAGAAACCATAAACAACTCCATAAAAATGATCAACCACTCCACCAAACTGTTGGCTGCGATCAAAAACTTAACGCCTTCCAAGCGACTTAACACTAACGAATTGAGAATGTGTTACCCTCGACGCCATGCCAACAAGAACGCCGCGATTAAAAACGATCGCTAATGAGCGTCTGCGTTTTACCAAGCACTCAAAATAAGCGTCACGCTTCGGCAGGGCCTATCTCTGGGCGATAACCGGCTCAAACTCTCGTCCACTTGAGCCACTCGAACCACTCGAAAAGTCGTAAAACTTCCTTTCGACGGACCACGCGGTCCATAAAATGGCACACCGCCCCAAAAAAGATCGCCACCCACCAACACCACTCCACCAGAGGCGTATCCTGTGGCTGTGGTGTGTTATCAATTTGTTCTCGATTTTCCACTCGAGCTCATTAGCGGGAAAAATCCCTTTCACGGTGTTAGCCACTACCAAGCGAAAGAGGTGGTTTTTGCGTGGCGCGCTTTATTTTTCATGCCTTAGAATAGGACACCTTTCGTAGGGTGACCTTTAATCGACGCTGATCCACGGCAGCTGAGGAAGTTCGCCACCAAGCGCGCTGGTGAGCCGCGTTTCCGACTCGATGCCCGCGCATCAAGGGCCATGTCATGGGCCACAGGACGCGCGTGAAGTGCGTTGTTTTCTTTCGTGTCTTTACACCGTTGATGCTTTCGATTCTGCTTCCTTTTGTTTTCGCCGTTGAAGTTGACTCGTTTTGTCCATTGCCCGGCGAAACTGCGGCGTCACCCGATGAACAGGAGGAGTGTTCCGGAAGGGTATCTCGGGGTGGTGTGACCGGGGACGACTTCTCGCGGCGATCGTTCCGGCGGTGTTCCGGTTGGGCGGGCACGCTTTGTGCGAGTTGCCACCGACCGCACAGGGTCTGGTTTGCAGCAGAACCCCAACGGTGGCTACGGTGCGGCGGCTTTTAATGCCATGCTCAATTTTTTGGCTGGCTTTTTGGTTACAAGCGTGCGGCTGATGATGACCCCGCGCGAGGAAAACGTGCGTGCATCCAAGCGATCGCCGCGCGATCGGACGGTGCAGCAGAAGGATGGATCGGGGAGTGATTGTGCCTTTTAGGCTCGTGGTGGTGGAATTAGGCAGGCATGTGTTCTCCTCGCTTGGGCTCTGTTGAACATGGTTCTGAACATGAGCACATGGTTTCGATGGGAGCTTCCAAGCTTCGAAAAATGAAGATCTTTGCTATGACGTAAAGTACAGCAGGGTCAGAAGATACTTCCCTCGCTACTCGCCGAAAAAAGCAGGCCTAAAACATTTCTTAAAATTGATCGTTGCCCCTTTTTCCTGTTTAAAGTCCAGTGTGTCCAGGGTTTTAAAAGCACGACAGCCATCAACAGCAATCACCTACAAAGTTAGTGGCCGTTCATTTGCGCTAATCCCTTTTTGCACTTCTACCCTTCGTCGAGGAATTTTCCCATCGCATCCGCTTATCCGTTCGTTAGCCGTGCGGAACACTGGCCCAGGCGAAGGCACGCATGTGGCGCGTGCTTCTCCATCCATGGCAGGCGACGATCGTTTCCCCACGATCGAGGGATGAAAGAGGAAAAGAGAGTGCATGGGAGAACGAGATGATTGGGATCGTTCTCACGCAATGAGAAGTGAGTGCGTGGTACTCAGGAAAATTCTTCCTCCGAACCGGGTCCCGTGCACACTTGAGATGGAAATCTTCGCCATATTTGCTCTCTCATTTGTGCATTTGCTTTTTTTCTCACTCTCCCGAAGAAAATGGTACTGGCGAGAAGAAGCTGTCCACGGGGCTGGCGTGGAAGAAAACTTCTGACCACGCTGCGGCGCTCACTACAGTCGGCGCTCATGCTGTGAGACCTACGGCACTATGGGATGATCTCGAACAAACTATGTTTAAACATATTCATTGTTTTACACAAAAATTTGTATTGAATCAAGTGGATGAGGTAAGATTTTGAGATAAAGATGGTGCCACTAACAATCATAGTTTTTTTCTATGTTTAAGTATTAACATTAGATCACTTCTTAATAATGGTTTTAGACTTGCTTGCTTTTTATACATGTGTAAGAAAAACAAGAATATGTGTGGCCTAATATGAACATGTTGCACTTGTGGAAGCAGAACTTTATCAATGTTGGAATACTTTTTTCCAAATTTATCCATTACCAGGCGGCTCCACCCTCGAATCATGCGTGATAAGAAAGCTAGTGTTATCCATTTTATGTTGATTGACAGCAAATGTAATTGTAATATATATAAAAAAATCAAATATACTTTGGATATGTAGATCATATAAAAGATAAAATGAGTGTAAATACACGATTCTAGATTATTTGCATTTGCACAACATTTTAAAACATTTTTATCTACAACCCATTAAAAATAGACCAACACTTATGCGGAATTCAACTCAGTAACCCATCCATAACAAAATGAAACAAAAATTAATATGAACATACCTTGAAACGTTGGTTAACGTTTTTGTCCACCTTTAGTCCTGCAGTGCCACCAACCGAGCGCCGGCACCGGAATGCGGACGGTTTTCTGCGAACCGCGGAGTTTTCCCGATTCAGTTTGATTCCGTTCGCCGAGCTGCTCGCAAGCGCCTTCCTTCGCCTTCCTGGTGCCGTGCATCGAATGCTAACCATCCCAGCAGAAAAAAGAGAGAAATAGCGAGAGAGCTAGAGAACGAAAGAGAGAGAGAGATAGAAAAATTAAAAAAAGGTTCACGAGCCGTTTTGCCGTGCAGGCGGCTGAAGAAGTTTGTACCAAAGTTCTTGCAGGGGATAGAAGAAGAAAAAAAAACAAGTAATTATTTCCACCCATGAAATCAAGTATACATTTCCAAAAAGTGTCCAACTAGTGCTCGGGTATGCAAAGATTCGTGCGCGTGTATTTGTGTGAGCACGTATGTGCGCGTAGTTAGTGAAATCATCTGACCACTCACTCAGTGCTGTTGACGTTCTCTACTGTGGTGCAGTTTTCAAGCGGCCATCCCAAATTTCCCAACCCAGCCAAGTGACAAAAACCGGCCACCATTTCCCAGCTGAATCAACGCAAAAACCTCCCAGCTGCTCGTCAGCGACTGGCCCAAAACGGGAAACAGTGAAAATCGAGTGAAAATTCGTGTGATCGCGCGTACGGAGGAAGTGAACCACCCGGTCAGCCAACGACATGAGATAATGAAATCGAAAGGTGATCTTTGACATCGATCGCGTGGTGGACGAAAACGTGGCCTTATGCGCGTGTGTATGTGTTTTTGAGACAAAAGTTCAAGAAGCAAGCGCTCGGTAGATAACCGGGACAATGTCGATCGGCAATCGATCGCACGTGCGGGAAAACTCCATGCATCCACACGAACGAGGTTTACGGACAGTTTTCCACCGCTACCGTGCGATCGTAGCGCACTCCCGTTCTCGGGCGTGATTTGGGCTGATTTTTCTCCATCCCAGCGCCAGAAATCACGCAGCCCCCGCAAGATCGCGAGTGCTCCAGTTGTGGCCGGGTGCCGGTCGGTGTAAGTGTGTGGATGTAATTTTACACCTCCCGCCCAGCCCAGGGGTTCGGCGGGGCCACTCTTTTTTTCTCTCTTTTCGGGGTTGTTTCTTCCGTTTGAAAGTGATCTTTTCCGGGTTCGCACCGACTCGGGAGGCATGAAAAGGAGCCGCTACCGGGCCGGCCACAATTCGCTCCGGCTCATTACGCCGGTGCGGACGAGCGGATGGGAAGAAGGGTTGAAGCCGTGTGATTATTTATTTAATTATTCACTTACGCGCCGTTCTCTCTTGCGCACGTCCGCTCGTCGGGCCGGGCGTTTGCTTTTCCTTTTGCTTGGCTCTTGCAGTCGGCTCTCCTATTCTGGTTCCTTTGGCTTTCCGGAGGCGCTTCGCCCGAGCATTTCGGGATTATTTTCCCGTTGCTCCGGTGCTGGACTGGCGCTTGCGGGTTCGAGGGACCTCCGGTTCGGTCGGTTCCGGCCACGGTACAACCTCAACCAACCTCCTGGCAGAGCGCCTTTTGGGGGTCAGGTTGGGTAATTATATAATTTTCAAGTTCAGACCATGCGTGTGCGTTTGTGTGTTTGTGGCAATGTTGTGCGGCGTACGTGGGTGCGTGGTGTTTGATGCGTTCGCTTTCGGCTTCCTGTTTCTCGGGACCGACAAATGAAACAAAAAAAAAATGAGAGGAAACACCGTTCGCAAGGTGTTCCCCAGGCGGGCGGATGTGCGGGTCCAGCGAGCTGCCCCACGCGAGCGGCTTAATGAAAAGTAATGCAATAAACAGTGGACGCCGGTTTTCGGTTCCGTGCGATTCGATTATCAAATTATTGCACGCAGCCGTGGTTTGCTACCAGCGCTTTACTGCAGCATGGCATTCATCCTTTTCAATAACATATATCGTTTAATTCATTTCATAACCATAATGTGAAAAAAAAACTCATATATTTTGTGCTACACTTGCACTCGACAAAATATTTTTTTCGTACATGCAGCCCTATGTATGTGTTGCCTGTTTGATGGCGAAAATATAGGGCATTTGACACAATCGATCGTTTTGCACGTTTTAAACTAATCGCTTGTTTTCTTAGCTCTTTACGGACATTTGGGCTTAGTGTTATACTGACCGAGAATGTACGCACACCAGCCCTGGTATGCTTTCACGGTCTCAATTCATCCCCAGCACGTTACGAATGCCACATTGGGCCACAAAAGTAAAACGAAAACCCACCCATTTCGACTCCCGCTCAAGACGATAACGACGACGGCTGTGACGTTCGATGGCTCCCGGACTAGCGGCCAATTTACCACTCACTTATCCATTTGCCGATATCGATACCGATCGCGTTTCGGATCGGTTCCGGATACCAAGCGCACGGTTTTCCTATCGCATGGTGTAGATCGCGCGCATGCTTTTTTTTCTATTCGATCCTCTCTTTCTCTCTCCCTCTCTCTTTCTTTCGTTTGAGGGGATGGTTTTCCTTCGATTCGGTGTTTCACTTGCGCAAATTATTGCGGCCCCACTCCCGAGGCCGAGCCCACCGATAATTATTCAATAAGGCCCGCGTTCGGTGCTCTCCGGGCAGCCCCCACCGGCCCGTTACCCTTCCACAGACCTCCCCCCCCCCATCCTCCGTGCAGCTCTCTTCCACCCCGTGCCGAAAACCACGCGGCACACGGCGGAGTCTATTTTCGGTTACAATTATCCGTGTTTGCTTTCGTCTGGCAAATTGATTTATTTGCTTCCTTTCGCGCACGGCCAAGCCAAATCCACGGGTAGTGGACCGACCGGCGGCAATGGCTGGCGGGGGGGGGGGGGATTTTTCGCGAGATCACCACCGCAGCGCAAGCACCGAGGGAAAGAGCCAGCGCGAGGAAAACTTCCCCGTTTTTTTTTTTCGGACAACCCGCCTCCTTCCCAATGTCAGCTCGTGAGCGCGCGCGCGCGCGCCCGGCTTCTAATAATTTCACGCCTTTCGGTGTTCGCGCGTTTCGGTATCACTTCCCTCTTTCCTCACTCCATCTCCCTCATCTTCCTCCTTGCTCCATCACCCATCAAAAGCAGCGAGGGAGAGTGAAGGGGGTGCGTATGCTCGGCCGTGGGCCAGCCAACATGCAGCATCGCGCGCGGTTTTCCGCCGTCGTGGCGTGATTCCGGCGAGCTAGCTCGCACCGTGGCCACTGCCAGTTGGCGAACATACACGCTACGGGTATGTGTGTCCGCATGCGAGCGTGTGTGTGTGTGTGTGTGTGTGTGTTTGTGGCTGTCGGCGGTTCTGGCCCGATGCGGTGGCTTATGTGGCGTGAGGACGACCACTGCGACAGGGGAAAAGCAAAGGAAGAGAACAGGCGAGCAGCCGGCGAGCATAAGGAAAATGCCGAATGCTGTGTCTGTGAAATGTAAATATAGATCGCGGGGCACTGCAGACGAAACGCGAGAAAAATCATCTCGCGATGCGCCCCGTAAAGCATTTTTCCCGGAGCGCACGACGAAAGCCTGCAACATTTCCATCGCGCACCGGTCGCACTCGGTTTTGGGAGACCCCGCGGTTGAAGGTTTGTGGTGGAAGTGGTGAGACGAAACTCCCACAGGGCAGCGGGTGGTGGCGAGGGTTTGGGAGCTGAGAATGTAAGGCGTTTGCGTGCGCTTTCGAGGTTCCTTTCCGTTTGGTTTTCCCTCCGGCTGGTCAAGTTTTCCGCGGCCATGGACAGCGGCTCAATTTGTCCCGTCGGTCACAACTCACTCGGTGATTTACAACCCCCGAAACCGTGTCGGCCATTCGGTTGGTCTGATTTATTTTTCATCCATTTTTTTTCTTCGGTTGCCATATGCCGATGAAAACACGCGTCGGACGAAGAGGTTTATTTTCATATTTTCCATGCTCGAGCGTCCTCATTTTCACCGGAGAAACCGATAGCGCCAGGACCAGGGATATGAGCAATCCTGGTTTTACGATCGGCCACGGTTGGATGGCCTGTCGGGAGAACAAATGAACCATAAACTGGCATAAACAACGCAGCAACGTAACCGGCCGCTCGTAAATTAATGCCCAGTTCGGGAGGGGTTCCTAAACCAAACCTCGAAACATCATCCATCATCGAACGATTCGCGTGCTGCCTTGGGTTCATCGGTCGATTGTTACAAACCCTTCCGGGGCGGAGGTCGTTTTGGAAAATGTGTCTTCGAATCGAGAGCCGCACGGTTTGAATTTTTCCGCCATCTCTTTAGCGATTTTTTAATGCTATATCTCACGAAAAATCCGCGAGAGAATGAAACGACGCCTAAGAGCTGACGTGGGCGTATCTCACTTTCACTGTGCGGAAACTTGGAAAGTATTTCGAAAGATAAAGGAGACATTTTTGCGTCTCTTTTCATCAAAAAAAAAGTTAGAAAATAACTCTCGTTTTAGAGACTTCCCGAAGACTGTCGAGCATCTCTTCCGATAGCATGTTATCTTTCAACGTTCGCATGTTACTCTGCGATTAAAATTATTAGATGTTCCACGTAACATTCCCTTCAGGATATGCTTGTGAAAAACAGCATACGAATCGGCGAATGCGTGCATTACCACAGTCGATCACGAGCTCCACATGAGAAGGTGATCACTCACTCACCACTTTTCCCATCTCACGGGAACTCATTCTCACGGATGGCTTTGTGAACAGCCCTTGTGAACAGCTAGCGCTGGCCTTCAAACATGCACCCACGATTGCTAGCTTACCATTCGATGGGTCAGTTTTCGCACCCGGACAACCCAAACATCCAAAGACTCCCTTCTAAAAACAAATAAGAAACAAGCCAAATAATACCAAATCCAACCCCAAAACCACCGCGCGATCTCTGGCGAACGATCGCGATCGCGAATCGAAGCGCGATAAATGTGCGCGTGCCCGACCGCGTGACTAGTTCCCGCGGCTTGCGTGCCCCTGTTGCGTACGCAAGAGAGCGGGCAAAAAGGCAACCGAACACGAAGGTAGAGAAACAAAACGCAGCCGAATGATGAAATCAAAGAAATAATAATAAAAAAACGCCCCAAACACACAACCATGCCCCAAGAAAGAGTGTCTCTTCGTCATCCGATCGCGATCGTTGCGGACGCGCGATCACCGCGCGGTGCTGCGCTTTTGGGGCAATGATTTATCTCTTGTCGCTGCGGAGTAAAAGTCGTGCCAATCGTGTACCGATTCGTTTTGATTATTATTGTTACGATTTTCGCGGGCGTACAGTGTTGTATTTTATGTTTTCTCGCTTGCGCTCGCTTGCGATGAGATTGAGGCCATCGTCCATTTAAATGGACCATCTTTTTCGTTGCGTTTTCATGCGTACACGAAACGCACATCCTTCTAATGCACGAGTGGCACGAGCAAGGACATTCCGCGTACAGCCTTGTGAAAGCCGTAGCCGTGGATCCACAGCTTCGAAGCTTGTGCTTCTCGATTTCGTACAACTTCACCAGGCGCAATGTAACGCTCGAAAGGTCCGCGTGCACGTCGTCCTCGATTCTCGTCGGTGAAAATAAAAATAAACGTCAAATCAACGCGCGCCGAGAACTGTCACTGATCGTAAGTGAACGTGAACGTGAAACCCCGTCGCGAAACCGTGCGGTAGTAGTAATGGTGGCCGTGCTACTACGTACCTGCTAAGGATGTGCGTGGACGATCGCTGAGACACTAAAGAAGATCGAGCCGTAAAACGGTTGCCAGTGCGTTAGGCAAAGTGTCATCGGGAGGCGTGTGTTTGTGTTCCGTATGACAGTTAGTAAGACAAATATGGGGGCAATATTTGGCTGATTTATGTGATCCCGAACTAGGCCATTATTAGTATTTACCTACTGCTACGGTGATCACGCATTTGTGTGTGCAATATGTGTATTTATTTGTGCTAGGACGAACTCGTGACATTTTTCAAATTATTTGCCATTTCACATCGGTGTTGCAAGTGAATGATCTTCATGTAGTTTCTCATTTCTTTCAATCTAGTTGCTGGTGTACTACATCTAAGTGTTTTCAATTTGATCGATCCAGCGCGAGCGGTGATCAGCTGTAGTGATAACTGACAACTGATCAAGTGTCGTCTGTGCCGTTTACAAAACAATTCCAAAATCAATCCACTGCTCAAGTTTGTGGAAGGTCCTGAAAAGTGCGATCCTCGTACCCTTCGAACCGAACGGAAGCGAAGCGATCGGGAGCTTCAAATTTGAACACCCAAAAACAAGGAACCGTGAAAAAAACACAACCGTAAGTCTCACAGCTACGTCTTTACTGGTTCCCTTATCATGTATTACTAATAGATAGATTTGCAGAAATGAAAAAAATTAAAAACGTTCAACTGCATCTGCAAATCAGGCGCACGTTCCTTCACTCCACGCGTCCATACACCCACTCGTCGATCGCCTCGTGAGGGATGAGCGTGCGTGTGTGGGTGAAGTGCATTAAAACTATGCTGCGTGATGCGGGAATGAAAATAGAACTTTTTCATGCGTTACGCTGCTCGCCGTCTGGTGGCCGAGTTTTCCGAGTTGACGGGCGACCAGCAGCGACTAAAGTTCACGAGGTGCGGGCGGGATGAGTGAAACGAACGAGCAAAAAAGCCAATGCGCAGACGGTTCGTCTCCTTGAAGCCGTCTGCCTGACTGATCGATCGATCAGTCGGTGCGATGTGAGCGAGCACAAAATAAAACAAAACCAAGCACACATCCTCGTCAGATCGAATGATCTCGCGAATCGACCCACCACCAGGTGGGTGGCGAAAGCCTCCTTGCCTTTGCCAAGGGGTTGGTTTTTTTTTTGGTTTATTTTCGGACCAATCACACGCTGCCGAGCCCGCTAGGCTCGCTCGATCATCGGCCGAATCAAAATCACCTCGAATGTCCTTACTCACTCGCTTTTTTGGTGGGGGCGTTCTGTGGATAGGATTTGCGGCTGGCACACGTCCCCCGTGTCTTCCCACGCACACCCGTTCCCCAGAGAGGATGATTTCATTGCACATTGCACATGCAGCTGCAACGCATTCATGCGCCCGATGCACACAGTGCAGCGCATTGATGATCACGCGAGCGATGATGCAGCCAGGGTGGCCGCACGTAATGAGATGGGGAACAAATCTAAACGAACCCAAGAACACAAACACACACACACACATACTCCCACGTAAACTTGCGCTCATCGGTGGGTAAGAAAAACCTTACCTCAGATTTCCCAACCCCCGAACCAGTGGCTGGGGTCGGTTGCGTGACGCGAGCGACAAAGACGAACGAAACGGCTCTCAAGCGGCTGCCAGACCGAGAAAAGGACCAATCCGAGGTAAAGAGAACCAGAGAGAGATAGCGAGAGACAGAGAGAGGATCTTTAATTTCGGACGCAACACTTCGCCGACGGAAAATGGGAGAAAACGGGTAAAATTAAGCAGACGCACAGCGCGAGGCCCCTGAACCGAGGGTCCCTGTTTCTGTTTCATGTTTTTCACACTCGTTATTATGATTATCATCACCATTCATCATGCGTCACTAGACAGCGTGTTTTAAAAAAGAAAAGAGTACGCCCGCGACGGCAGCGCGCAAGTGAAAATGGGCCCTCATTGGGAAAACGCGGGTGGACTGGTGGGTGGGTGGGGGAAGAACAGGAGGAGGAGTAGGAGAACGAAGAGGAAAAGGGCAAAAAAAAAGTCGGCAAGAGCCGCAGGAAAAAGTGGAAAAAGAAAGAAATTATGTTCTACCCCCGGGCCCGGGACCACCGTTTCGGTTCAGTTGGCATTTTCGGTTGGCATTGGGCATGGCCTTATGCGATCCGGTGCGTTTGTGTGGGTGGCCTGCTGGCCGGTTCCGGGTGGGCGCGATGACACGGCGGCGTCGCGATTAGAGCGCTCAAAGTGATATAAATTGAAATTAAGTTGTACCGCCGCAGATAAAGGCGAGCGTAATGGCCAGCGTTTTGTCCCAAGTTGATCGCAACGGGCTAGGTGGCCGGCAAGAAGTAGTTAGTCACTTCATTTAGGGTCGACGATTAAGGACCGGAGAGCCATTCTTTCGTGGAAGCAAGAAAACAAGCTTCGAAGCGAGCAAAGAGCATCATTAAATAAACCAAGAAAGCTGTCGAATAATTCTTTTGCTGATTTAATGGACATAGGCGCAATACTAGTGGTTTGAGAATACGAGGTCCTTGAAGGACCTTAAGCAATAAATTGTGATCGATTTGAAGTCGAGGTCTTAAACAGTCTAATCATGAGGATATCTCGAAAATGTTAAGCCAAACACGTCACTTCAAGGTTCATGATTTTCTCAAGGTCCTAGAGCACTCTTGAATTCCTTTTAAAATACATATTGTGAATGCAAACATACGATGCCCACTTGTTCGTCGAACACCTCATCAGCGTCCTATTTCCGGTCATGAGCTAAACGGTTGGAATTCCAACCGGTCAGCACCGGAATCCGAGAACCCACCAACAATGCACGAGCTTGCAAGGCCTTGTTCATGTCTAATAATATGCGCCATGTTCGTCAACACGTCCCACAGGGAGCAGTTTTATCAACCGCCCTTTTTGTTGCCCACGGTTCGCGCCCACCCACAAATCGGCGCAAGAGTAAATATTGAACCCAGCCCACGCCCTCGACGGAAGGGAATTCGCTTCTGCCGGGTTTTCCCTCCGACCAAACCCCGAGCCCCCGTAAAGTCCAGTTCACCCACGGTTTCGCCAATTCGTCCTGCTTCCGAGATGGAGCAGGATGAGCCGCCGTCCAGAAATGGAACGCATTTCAGCACGAGTTCTAGCTTCCCAATTTCGCGCGATCGTAAAACACACAAAATGGCGGTGGCGATGGCGAGCGAACGAAAACCAATTTCGTCGGTGCAATTCGCGGTCTCGCCGGTAATGACTGCAAATAATGGTCCAAAAATAAATGGGCCACGTTTAGGGGCGTTGTGGACGCCTTGGCTAGCGGGACGAGTCACCGAGTGGACGATTCTGGGAAAATACTGCCCCGCTTTCAGCACACCAACCCAGGATGGTAGAATTCAGCGCCCAATTGGTCTAATGGTACGAGTTTAGGGGATGTTCTAATACCCCGAGATGGGGCAAATTCCGTACGACCGCAGCTCCAACTGGGCTCCAACAACGCATGGAGTCACAAACGAGTCTAGTGCGCTCGTAAACGACCTCATAAACCTCGGCCATCTGCCGTCGAATCTGGTGACGGACGCCCAAACTCAACGCGCGCCATTTGACCATAATTTGGCGGTTGTCGTTCGATTTCGGTGGCGTGCAGAAATGTTCCAATAATTTTAATTAAACGCTACTCTTGGGCCGAGCAGACCTGTCGTCGCCGTGGCCAGGCCACGACCGCCTCTAATTAGTGGCGTTAAATTAATTAGACATTATACAACTCACCACCAGCGGGCGTCAGGGGTTGGACCGGGCCTGGAAGATTCTCTTTCACTCGACGGTTCGGCTTGATGTAAAAAAGTGCAAAGGGGCGCTGCGAATGAAAAGAAAAAAAAGGTCGCGAATTAAGTGCAGGAAAGTGAAAGATCAAGACAAGTGTTCCGGGTGTTCGTAAACCCTTCCGTGCATGAGTTGGGCTTTGGAGATTGGGGACACTTGCTTTCATGACTCAAAACGGACTCAAAAGTATATCGAATAGACATTTGCTTTCTCGAATTTCCTTCAAGCGATTTTAAGATGTTTCATCAAGCGATACTGTTTAGACGGTTTCGAGCTTTTCCTCGAAGGGTTCACAAGAAGAATACGCCCGTTGCATGCCCCAGGCACTTGGCACGCAGATGGAAAGTGTCAAGGATAGTTGAAAGGAGATGGATTGCAGAAAAGCAAGTCAGACAAACGCCTCACGCCAAGCGCATCTTGAAAGTCCAGCCAAGAAGGCGACCAGACCTGGCCCTACGTCACCATCACCTGTTCCAGAGCCCTCGGGCATGGCGGTCTGGAATGAGTCTCGAAATGACACGCCATTCGCAGCTTCAACCCTTTACGGCTGCAACCCATTTGACCTGATGAAACCACTGATCCAATGCAGCTCCAAAGACCATCCAAGGTCTGCCCAAGATTCGGCTGGCATTCATCCCCCTAAAACCCTCACAACTCGACCGATTGTGCATGGCTGTGTGCCAGCACTCGGGCTGGCTGTCCGTTCCCATCCTTGCAGCCCTTTAAATGGGTTCGCTCTCCCCGCATAACCTGCAACCTGGGACCGCCAGCAGCACACGAGCACCGGACCCGGGTCTTTTGGTCTTTTGAAACGTTAACAAATGCCACGCAAACCGCCGGCAAAGCGAGAGCCCAAAATCGCGCCGCCAGCCGTCGCAGCAGGTTTCCTTTTAAAGATAATCAGTTTAGTGAGTGAAATTGTGCCTATAAAAAAGGCTCGCACACACAGACACACACGAGGGGGTGCGCGCGCCCGCCCGCACCCGCACGACTGCCCTGGCACGAATTGGCCGCGCAAAAATGATGATGTGTGTCTTCTGTCTTAATTGTTTATGCAACTTGCGAAATGCGGCCTGCCGTTCGCCCGTTGTGACTGCCGGGCGCGCTGGGATCCCACGATCACGCCGAGCTGATTGTGTCCCACCCCCCTTTGGGGATGGGGAAGAGAGTGGATTGCCACCCCGAGATGGGGGATCGGGTCGAGACGTATATGACCCACAACATGGATCCCGTCGTGGATCGGGCCTTGGGTCCGCTTAAAGGGTCCCTTCCCCCTCTTAACCTGGTCGGAACAAGTGCGACCACTCTGCCCATTCGTCTCGTTCTCGCTTTTTTTCACTCTCTCCGGGTTCTCTCTCTCTCACTCTCTCTGGACTGCCGGGTCCAACCTGGCGAGGAAGCACTTAAGATGTCGAAGGCAATTTCGTCGCCCCACTCGCAAGGCTCCGGCACCGGTGCAGTGGCGACACGCCGCACGCGAAAGGTGTTGCACAAAAGGGACGCCCGAGGGCCGTGATGCCGGCCGGACCTGTGGCTGTGTGGGTGTGCGGTGGGGGTGCGATTTGATACGATCCAGCTGGGATCCGGTAGCCCCGGACGCGACGGAAAAGGAAATTGCAGATCGCCGATGGGGTGAGATTCCCTTTTCGCCAGCCCGGCGGCTTGCCTGCTCCCGCTCCGTTCTTATGCGTGTGTGTGTATGTGTGTGTATGTGTGCTTCTTCTTCTTCTTCTTGTGTAGCATTTATTCATACGGTTTAATTCCTTCTCTTTCCACTGTGATGTTTCCTGCCATTGGATGCGTCGCTTGTCCCAGGGTTTTCCACGTCATTTTCTATCTCTTTTCCACCCCCGTTTTCCATCTCACTTCCCACCCACTTCTCCACGACTCAGAAAAAAATGCATCTTTTTTCTTGAGATTTCTAATTTTCCTCGAAGCTGTGGAGAGAAAAAGGCGTCCCGAACGGTTGCCGAATGGGCCAAACAACTAGACAAAACGGTAGAATAGGTATCATAACCGCTAATACACAAACACACACACGCACTCACACGCGATCAGTAAGCGAACCAAAAATAGACGAGCCCAATAGACGACCGCGGTGCAGCTTACTGAGCCCTCTAATTGGCTAATGCGTGCGGCGAGAAGCTGCAGGTCCGCTGCAATTCCGCTGCAGTTCCGACCGCATGTGTTGCTCCTTTTACAGCGTGACAAAACAATGCGCATTCACTAGTCACCGGGGCATGTGAACCCTTGCGGGATCGCACAAACTTGGGGGCGCATTTTAAAAATAGATCGATCGGCATCGTTGCAGGGGGCTTTTGCATTAATATTGCAATTTTATTTTGCTCCTCGCCCCACGCCGCCTCCGGTGTGCGCCCATCGACGCGTGCATTTTCCCACCATTTTGCGTTTCTGAAATTGGGCACCCCACTTATGCCGATGATGCTGGGAAGCCGCTTACCGGAATGCCATAAACGGTTGGCATAGTAACAAGAGATAGGTAACCCTCACGCACGAGTCGTTGAAAAGAGGCGCCTTGCGACTTAGCGATTTGAGTATGGGAGACATTTGACTTTTTAATCGACTCATCGAAGCAGGCCAGGCTGGCGGGACAATCAATATTCAGAACATTTATTGGATAATTTGCTATATGTACGGTTTCATTTAAATATTAACAAACACTCAAACATATTTGTTGAATATTTCTGACAAAATGCGACTGAACTTATCATTTTGATTTGAAGATTCTCCGGCTCAAGGCGAACAAAGAATGAATAAGTCATTTCTGTTCAACATATCATTTAACCGACAATAAATCTGTCCGCAGGCGCTGCCGAAAGCAAAGCAAATTATACACGATCATCCGATCTTGCGCGTAGTTAATGTGCCCAAAAAAAACAGCTGTTCCATTTGGTCTCTGTAAGCGTACGAGAGTGGAAGGAAGAGAAATAGGCAGCAAAAGATAATAAGAAAAAAACGAGATTATAAAAAAAACACTGTTTCATGCCCTATTTGAACGGTAAAATGGTACCGCTTGCAGGCGGCGCGTAAAATTTGTCCCTACAAACAAAACCCCAAAACACCGAACGCATGCTCGCGGAACGCACGTTTCGACCCGTCTCCTGTTTTGCGCCCCGGATTGTCCTTTTTCATTTCTCGCTTCCGCGCCAGCACAGCGCCGCTTGCGTACGTACGGGGACGCGAAAAGGAAACACGAAAGGAAAAAGAACAACCGATGATGCGTTTTCGAGTGACGAAAAACCGGCGCGAAGGACCTTCCCGTGGCAGGTGACCTTTCTAGCTGAGGTCAACGGCGCGAGCGGCTTTACGACACCGCGTATGCGCTCATCCTAATGCACCCAAGGGGCCAATGCACATCCCGCAGCCCATGTGCGCTGGTCATGATCACGATGAAAGATAAAAACCACCCGTTTCACGGAGGTCCCTGGGGAGGCGCGAGTAGGGACGCGTTTCCGGGGGCCTACGGTTGGCTGCTTCCGGGCGAGGAGGCTTCCCTTGCTTCATCCTTGTTTCATCCGTCTTTCTTACTGAAACCGCGTTCGCAAGGCCAGGCTCTCCCTCTTTTTTTTTGACTAATTTCACTTCATTTTAAACTCCCTCGCGACCACGAGCGCGTCCACAGTGTCGCGAAGAGCGCGAAGGATCCGGTAAAGGAACGGCTGGATGTGGCGTGTTAAAAAGTGCGTTCCCATCGGGGCAAGAATTCGTTCCAGAGAGACGAAATGGCTGATGGAAGGAAAAATACTTTCACACTCGTTTTCGTCGCGGTTCGGAACACGGTGTGCTCCTGCAGGAAAGCGTTGCTTTTTTGAGTTAGACTTTGACGAGCCGTTGGGGGGTTTTCTTTCCATCTTTTTTTTTGTTGGGCATAACGTGGCCATCATGTGTGTTGTATGAGCCGCATTTCAAATGTTTGCACCAAAATGAAGCGTTCAAGAGTTAACAAATGAACCCATTGGTGCCGTTTTCCCACCTTGTTGTAGGTTTGAACAGGTTTGTTGTAGGTGTTGTAGGTTTTGAAGACGCTCAGCATTGACACAAGACACTCAAATGCATCGATTAAGCAAAGCTATAAACAGAGCGCGTCGAATGCTTTCTGCAAACCAAAACCCGAGAGAACCGATCAGATCACACCGTAGGCGATCGATTTCAATCGCACGCTGCAAAAACCGTCCATTTCCTCACTCACCACACCGATGCATCACCTTGCTGCTTGGTGCTTGTTGCCTAGGGCCGTTGCATAACGCGCGAGTGCAACGCCACCGGCGGCAATTAACGGTTGTCATCACGCGATTCGGTCGGGCGGTCTTTGCAAAACACGTCAAGCCTGTCAAGCGGGCGGGAAATTTTCGTGCGTGATATAATTCGCTCGAACCACACGGCGGTCAATACAATACAACCGTAGCGGGTTGTTAACAGATGCGGGTGAGTGCAGAAAAGGCGAATACGAGCTGGGAAATGACCTTTGGAGGGTGCTAATTTTAGAGGGCAAACAACCCGGCCCGCAGCAGACGATGATGATGCGTGTCCCAATGCGCACCTTACAGAGCACAAAAAAAACCCTGTCGTCCTTTCGTCTGTGTGTGCGTGTGTGAGTGTGTATGAAAAAACCACCCCCAGACGCGAAGGGACGCTTCATTTGGGTGCAGCCCGCGAGGGGGTTTGTTTTCCTCCCTGTGACGGTGTGTGTTTGTGTCTTTTTTGCTCGCCATTTCGCAATCCATTTCCAAGGAAAACCCCACCCGAAGGACACTCAATCTGCGCGGCACGCCACAAAATAAGGTTGGCCAATTTTCGTGTGTCATCTTCGCTCGCCGGTGGCCATTTTCTCACCCGTGGGGTGGCGAAGCTGTAAAGGGAGCAGACGGACTGGCGGGGCTAAAGTCAATTTCCATCGGCAACAGCGTTGCGGCCTCAGGGTGTGCCAGATCGCGCTTTCGTGTCTGACCGTGCGATGAGTTAATTTAATTAATTTGTTGCCAAATGGCTCGCGATGGAACGGCACCGCGTGGACGGATAGCGTGTTGGCCTTCCATTTGTTTTATGACCCTGGCACACCGGCCGCACACGGATTCGCAAAGGGGAAAATATCGGCCTGGTACGAAACCCTACCGCTCATTGATGATCGTTTGAATCGTGTTTTGCAACGCATCGGAAAGCACCCATCCATCAGTGGCCCAAAGGTTTTGAGAATATTAAAGCACAACCGCGCCAATACAAAGCAGATGACTGCGCAATCGCTCAGTTTCGTTCTGGCAGGATGATCAGTTTGTTTGTGCAAATCGCACATCCTGTTGGCCACAGCTCACGTAAACTGGGTTTATTAGCTGCTCGCAGAGAAGAGGGATAACGAAAATGATTTCACGATCACCTTTTAATTGGGTCAATAGCGACCAAGTGGACGCTCCCCAGAGATGCGAGTTCTTTTTTTGTGGTTCAAGACAAAAAAGCAGGGGTAGAGCATCATGTCAGGGGAAAAAAATTGGGCCAGTCATAACGGGGAGACTGGGAAATGTTTTTTTCTTTGCGAGAAAAAAGAACATCAACTGAGACGTATGCTATATGAGGCACCATCTTGCCTTGTGACCGACGGGCCGACGAGCAGTGCTTTAAATTAATATCTCCCAAAAGAGACATCATTAAGATTGGATTGGGCAATATGAAAAAAAAACACAATTTGGCACATAAGACTCACGCGGATGAAAGTCACCTCCTTGGGGGGGGATTTGGCTTCGGCGCGGAAAAAACTACACTAAAAACAAACACACACAAACACAAAGCATAAAAATATGTAAGAACGAAAGCAGCAATTAAGCTAAAAAATAAATAAAACCAATCGCGAGTGTGACTGAGTGTCTGAAACTCGCGACGACGACGACGACATGGCGCATCTCTCGTGGCGCGTTTTCCTTCGGTTTGTTTTTGTTTTTCACTTTTTCCTTTGCCTATTTTCAACCGCACACCTCGAGATCGAGTTTCTTCTTCTTCTGGGGTTTTTATTTTTTCTTTCCCTTTTTTTTGCGGCTTCGTTGGCCCGAAATTGGGGTCCCCTCAAAAGTCTTGCGCCACTTGCCAGAAAGTCTCGCGGTGGCGGTGATTTTTCACCGCCCGCCACCGTTGGCAAGCGCTCGTTTCTTCGTTTCTCCGTGCCGGAAAACCAGTGTGAAAAGTGAAAACGCCGGGAGAGCGAACAAAAAAAAATGGTCGCTCTGAGCTGCGTTTGCTTTTTGCTCTCGCCGTACCGGTGGCGACGCCCATCAATTAAAGTCGGATCGCCACCGTATGGCCGAAGAGGTTCTACGGCCTCGAGACACTCGCGCGGTCGGCGATGGGACCGTTTTTCCGTTGGAACGATCGTCACGAACGTGCCGTCATCGTACCGAATCCGACAGGCCGCATGAGGTAGCCGCAGAGTCAGAGCGGAAGGTATGTGTAACTGCTGCCAGACAGACTCGGGCGAAGGATGACTCACGATCCGCTAATCCTCGGTGCAAACCGATGAAGGTGAATAATCCCGCCGACAGTGCTAAACCCGTGATCGGCGGATCTGCGGATCATCAACCCGGAGAGGAAGGAAAGAGCGAAAGAACGAAAAAGGGCTACTAAGGAAAAACGAAAGAGGATCATGTCACCAAAAGGCGTCCAATGTAGGTTGGGATGCGCACGACGGTTAACCTCTAGCCGTGAAGCGCCGACGATAGGGGTGCCCGTTGTTTTTGTTTGATTTTATTTACGTGAAAATGCTCAAAATAATTGTTAAGTTAATTTTGAACCCTAACCGGCAGTTAAATCGTCTGAATCGTTTTCCCATAGGATGTTTGATATGATTTTCTGCCGTGAAAATTTAACCTTCAACTCACTAGCACTTTCCATCGAAGGGTTAAACAGAATAAAATAAGTCCGGCTACATCCGGAGACACATCAACAGAAAAGGGTAACGTTCGCCAACCGCCAACCGTACTGCAGCTCGGGCGATCAAATAACCAAAACAAAAAGAAGCTCGCCCTAGAACAATCCTACCGTAACGCGAAATTAAAACAAATCGAAACCACACGTCAATGCACCCCCGAAAGCCCCTCATTAGACGGTTCTCGCTTGCATAAACAGGTAGGGAATTCCCTGCATATGGGCGCGCGCGCGCACGCGTAAACAGGCCGCTAATTTTTATCATTTATCAACCAACCGCCAATTAGCTGCTCGCGTGATGTTGCATTTGCGTACGCACTTGCCCGCACGGTGGGGAAATCCGCAAACGCCCGATCGCGTGGGAAAACGCCCACCCCCCGATCACATCGTGGTGACGCGGTGACGGACAATGAGGAGAAGCGGTGGTGGGCGGTGATGACCCATGGCCAGAGGTGTGACCACTTTTTCATGCCACTTTTTCCATGCGACATCCGCATTTTCCACCACCGGCAACTGGACGGGCGGAACGCGGAAAACGTGCGATGCGGATTTTCCAGGAGCAATTTCTTTGTTCCTGTCCGTGAGCCGCACGAGCCCGACCCGGGAGCATTCGTGTGGTAAGTAAATCCCCTCGGCTGGATATAATTGGAAAACCGATGGCGATGATTTGCGGGGTCACATGTGGCCAGGAGCGCCACGGCGTCAACATGCCGCTGATCGTGTTTTGTGATAGCCCGCTGATTACGATCGGCCAGGCTCGAACACCTCCGGAATGAGGCGGGTATAAAGCGGCCCGGTTTGGAGTGTGAGCTGGCTTTACAAATCGGTTGCTCGGTGCGATCGCGATCACCATCCCCGGGTGCGGCGTACAAAACGGTTTGTCGTGTTTCGAACTCCACGGTGGGTTTTGCGTGCGTTTTGATAAGGGTTTTTCATTCGGGAAGGCAGCTCAAAAAAGGCACGCGTTTTGACATTTTTCCCCTCTTTCGTTGCAGGATTTCACGAGCCTCGCTGGACGGTTGCTGGTAGAATCATCCAACCGAACCAGCTTCTGATTGCTCCAAGAAACGACTTCATAGACCGTCCTCAAGTTATTGAGTGGATTCTTCGACTCCCCGGACATCCCGGAAAGGTGCCCACGGCAGAAAACAAGCGGAAATACGGAAAGAAGATCACCAACAGTAGCGGAGTTTTTTTTCTAGTTGTTTTTGGTGAAAGTGTGGAGATCGTGTAAAACATCGTTAGCAGCCGCGATCAGTACCAGGGCGAGACGGCAGAGTGTGATCGAGCGAAAGGGAAAAAAGGGCCCGAAGGTGCAGCCTCCCGGGAACGGGTTCAATAATGCCAATCCATAGCAGAATGAAAGATCGACCAGCTGTGCCAATGCCAAATCGATCAGTTCGACGTAACGCGACGATCGAGCACGGCCGCGCGTGTTGAAGCACTCTCGATCGCGATCGCGGTTTTGTGGTGCTGTTGTGTCGTGTGTTTCCCTTGTGCGTGTACGCGTGCGTGCCAGTTGGCCGACCGGCGGCTTTCCAGTACGCAAAAAAAGGGGGTGTATGTGTGTGGGAAGGTGCGATCGATCGTCCCAAGAGCCCCGACCCTACGCGCTTCCCGACACCAAATAGTGTGCCCCGTTGCATCAGAGTGAGCGAATAGTGAGATAAACCATGAAGAAATCAACTGACATGTGTCATTACCGATCAGCGAAGAAGTTTAAATTATTGCCCAAAATCCGAGCCAGCCCGAGATACCGGGAGGCACCCTAGAGCCGTGGACGTGGCGTGTGAGTGTGTGCGTGCTCCTTTTTTTCGCAGACGAGTGTAAAACGAACGTGATCCCCATTCGATCCCTGTTACGAACGGTGCCGAACGGCTGCGAGCAGCCGATCCTTCCACCTGGGCACGTTTGTCCTTGGTGAAGGTCAACGAAACGAAAACTGAAATTACGTCCAGCACGCGCGAGCCTGGTGGGTTAACCCCAGGGTGAGAGTGCTCCGTTAGCAGTATTTTGGGAGGAAGCGAGGTGTGCGACACCGCAACACCTCCATTTTGCGGCAGAAGTAGCTGCAGCATCAGTCGAGAAGAAAATTACGAAATTACGGCTAAGAACGAGCTGAACAAGAACGTCCCGCAAGCAGGAGCGTCCCCTTAGAACGAATACGCAAAGGTCCGGAGAGTAAGCCCACAAAATTCCAAAGAACCATCCCCCACCCACTACCCATTTCACACCCCCAACAAACAAAATACATACCAGTCAAACTGACGAGACGCCATGTACTTACGCAAATGGAGTCCAGTAAAATATTTGATGTACCTATGGCTAGCAATTCTGGTTTGGATGTTCTCTCGGTGTGATAGCGCCGCCACGATGCACCTGGCACCGCCACCGTACCACAGCAGCGGCTACCAGGGCACACCCGGTGGCCACCCAAGTAGCATTAGCAGCAGTAGCAGCATTAGCAGTAGTGGTAGATATGTTAGTGATAGCAGTAGAACAACACCAACAACTAGCATTAGTAGTCGCACACCGTCGAACGGGGCGCCCTGGACGGGGGAACATCGGGTGGAAGGTTTATCCGGAGGTGCGATCCCACCTCGGTTAGCTGACGTCACCGATGGACCAGTGGTCGCCAGTGGTCAACTACCATCGCTGCCTCTACCGCTGGTGGTGCCAAGGAGCAGCAGTGGGAACTTCCCGTGGCTGACGTCACTGTCCGGTGGCGATTCCGGCGAGGCCCACCAGTGGCCGAACAGTGCCAACACTAAATCCCCAGGCCACGGGAATCAGCGGTGGATAAAACCGGAGTCTCACCGAGCTGATCGAGGGCCTCCACTAAACCACCAGCTCGTACCAAACCAGCAGCACCAAATGCAGCACCTGCTGAGCGGTGGTGACAACGCGCCATTGCCAGAGCCACAGAACGTGGTCAGCAGTAGTATTATTCGCAAGGCGAGTGCGGCCGAAGCTGAACGGTCGCTAAAGCTTCACTGGGCGGCTCAGATGCGCCGGAAGGATGACCGACGTCGGTTGCATCGGCGCCGCTGGCGAAGAGCCAAACCCGCCGCTGATTCGCTGGTCAACCGAAACCGGCGAGATTCGACCATTCCCGCAGGGCCTGGTGCGTACGGCGCACGATCGCCTACCGTCAGAAGTCCTCTACCAACGGCGGTGCGGCCATTTCGACGGAACGGGTTCGGCGGGAACGGACCCGGAGGTGGTGGCCAACGGCGGTACTGTTCGGCCCGGGATCCGGCGACACTCGCTTTTGAGGCACCGATCGTGTGCGAGGCCAAGGTGAAGTCGATGAGTGACCGGCGACCGATCTTTGCGGCCACCTTCGAGATACTGCAGGTGTACAAGCTGCCACCGAAGGGCGTGCGGTTGCAAATCGTGCGGCTGCAGTTCAACCTGACCACGACGAACGACTGCGACATCTTCCGGGGGAAGTTCCGTGAGCGTGGGTTCGTGCGCGAGGAGCTCGAGCTGGGCAAGGTGTACTATCTGTTCCTGAAGCCGAACCAGCGCTACACCAACTACACCATCCTTGGTCAGCCGATCCGCAAGACCAAGCGCACTGAGAGTGGTGTGAAGCAGGGCGTCAGTAAGAACTACGGTAAGTAGGTCGTGATAAGTTCTGGGATATACAAAATGACCTCCAATAAATGAGTTCTAGAAAATACCGAACACTCTCCGACTGTCCAATGCTAGATCTTTTATCCAGACCAGTCAGAATGGAGGTTTCAACCATATAAACTTCCGTGTGGTGGTTTGTTGTTGTGGGAAAACACACTGTTACAGTTTCTCTACAAACAAACTGGTCCATGGCGTCACTTCTACCCATGCTGCAGAAACTAGAACGCGTCTCTTCCCCAATCACAATCCCAATCGTGCACCCTGCAACGTGCCGGGGGTTTATTTTCGATCTCAATTCTCCACACCCCACGCCAGCCCCGTGGGTGGAGCTGTTTACACCTCCAACCACCCACTCTCAGCCCGTCCACGCAGTGGCAGATAATCGATTCGTGCGTGACATCTGCGCCGAGAAGCAAATTTTCCGGTCTAGCGAGCTAGCCAGGCCCGGTACGCTTGCTCGTCGACGACGCATTGTCAAACTTCATTTGGCAGCGGCCTGGCCCTGGGTCTCGCGATCGGGTGATCCCAGATCATCATAAGTTTGGCTCGCAGAAACCCGCACCGCAACCGTCTGGAACCCGATTCCCAACGGGCCCGGTCGGGGGGCTAGAACCCAGGGGGAACGGGGAGGCGATAAAACACTAAACAAACAAACAAACAGACAAGAAGCGCTGCCAGACGGCAGGCGAATGTGTGGTGACGGTGGTACCCAAGGTACCGCGGGTGTACAGGGACTCGAGGACGGACGGTCGGCAAGATCGTGAAGATTGCACACTCCGCACCAACGTGGGATGCATTTTAGTGGCAAGCGAGAGGGCCAATCGGGCGAGCGGGCGAGACAGAGCGCGAGAGAGAAAGCAGAAGGAAAAACAGTAAATCCTAACCGACCAAATGTGGAATATCAGGTGCATGTTTGTCGCTTACCATATAATAAGTCCCGTCCTCGGGGCCGCGCAGATCAACCGGCCGTGGGTAAGTTCGCAGGCTTGCAGTCAGTCATGCATTGCAGCCGATGCGATTGCAGTTGTGGCGAGGGAGTGCCGGTGGCCGCGGGGGTGGGAGGGCAGGAGGCTGATGGGTGAAGAGCGCAGGGACTGGATGGACTGTTACCCGGATTGCCGAATATGGCCCGGCCCAGGGAGGACTGCTGCTGTTGCTGCCGCTCAGTGTTGGTTTTATTATGGCTCAGTCTGTTTTGCCGACGGCGGGCCACACGGATGGATAAGTTACGGGAATGGAGCATCCTTTTTTATTTGTCGCGCATGAATCTTCTGAGAAGTTTTTGTGTCTAAAAGGATCAAATAAACAAGTGAACAGGAGTATGTTAAACAAGTAGCATTAATTTCGATCACTAGTGAGAAGTGACACTTTAGAGCACAAGGATCCAAGCATCCTTTGATAAAGCAAATCATGACTTATTCTTAACGATTGAAGAAGGCCTCCTTTTGGATAATTCCTTAATCACTGCGGTGCTACGAATATGCCACCAATATTGGACTGCTTGAGCCCAGTTTTCATTTCATTTCTACCAGACACCTTTCCAACGGCACGACGGAAACCCGGCGGGTTCGGTCTCAGGCGGTTTGCCGAACGGCGGTGGCCAAAGGTGGCCAAGGCCCGCCTAAAGGGTACGGGTTTCGGATGGGGCTTCTGTTTTTGTTGCGGTCCCTTTTGCGCGGCCCTTCGCGGTGGCCCCATGCGAACGGGCGGTTCGGTCGCACCACGGCCGTTTTAGGGAGGAACGCACCGAACGCCTGAAGCCACTCTCTAAAGGGGACCGTCGTCCTGCTCCACCCTCCGTACCGACGGTTAACGGGGTCTTCCGTGTCAATTCCAGCCTCAGTTGCGCCCGACTTAAGGGCCATGGGAAAACTCACCGACCGCGTCCCGCCGCACGCGCGTGCGTCTTCCGAGGGTGGCATTTTTCCCAACACATCAGGAATGGATTTGCGCACTGGCACTGCTGGAGCAGGACATATGGAACACATGTACCCGCACCGTGGAAACGAACCGTAACTGCAATCTTTGTAGCACAATTTTTGGAATTTGTCTTCAAATTCAGCATGAGTGTACTGTGATGATTTTTTTGCAACAAATGGCGCCTACTGGGCTGTCATCTAACTGTCAAAACGCAGAGACAGATTACTACGATTTGATTTGATTTTATGACGTTCTTGTCATTGTCATAACAATTGGTGCTTTTGTTAACAGCTTACACCAATTAGTATATATATATACACCAATAAACGATGGAAATGGCAATTTACATTTAATCGCTAGACTTTAGCAGAGCAGATACTAAGGATAAAAAGCCTCGCTCGTATGGATCGTCGACCCGCTCGGCAGATCAAGTGCTACCATAATTGAAATGCCATATGATTCGAGACAAGCACCACCAAACGATGGGCATCTTCATCGCGTGAAGCCACGCCAGAGCCAATTAATTAAGCCAAAGGTTCTACCACATTTAGAAACGCACAGCGTGCCCGCGTGTATGCGTGCCAAAAAGTGCCGTGCGCTTGCGGCTCTATCACCGGGTGAGAGTTGACGTTAAAGCGCATCGCTTTTCCATCTCGCATCCTGTACACCACCCACACTTGGCGCTCTCTTTCTTACCCATTCTGTTGGTATCGCTCTGCCTTCTCTCTTTCTTGCACCGTCTGTTTCGCTGGTTAAACAGGGAGGAGGGAAAAAAGTGGATCGCCTGACCGAAAAGTCTACACGGCGAAAAAGCCGCATCGGTCGCCGTCTTCGCTGACTAATTATAAAATCTTTTTCTCGAGTTGAAATTTTTATTTTTGCCCGTGTCTCGACTCACTCGTTTGTTCTCGTTTGTAACAGGGTAGGGTGGGATGGGTTTTTGGGAGCGGGGCTGGGAGGGGGAGAAGTGGCAGACGATGAGAGAATGGGTGTTTGTGGGAGGTGGGAGTAGATTGAAAAACGGCTGCTGCGAGCGCAATCGGCGAACGGTGAGAGAAAGGAAAACCTACACCGGACAGCTGGTGAGTGCGTTTCCTATGATCGCTCACGGTGGAAAATCGATCGGGAGAGAAAGAATTAGAGAGTAAAACAGAGCGAGAGAGACAGAGAGGGTGAGAGAGCGAGAGATGGAGTTAAACAATGAGAAGGAACGCACGAGATCGCGATCGGCTCTCACTGCAGAGCCACTCACGGGGCTAGTGAGAAAGAGCGCGTGAGAAAATAGCAATCCTAGCATCTCACTTCTCACCGAACACTCACATTTTCTCTAGCGCTGTTCTCAAGCGAACATCGGCAAATTTTGTCCCATTCCGTATGGCCTGCGGGGGAAAATTTTCCCCGCCACTGATCGCTGTCATCGTGCGGCTTATGAAGATCTATTCACTGGTTGGCTTTTTTTTCCTTTTGGTCTACCGCGTCCACTGAACTTGCTCCTGTTTGTTTGTGTCTCGGATCCTTTTTTCTACCCATCTTCTTTTGCCAACGAGACCGATCGAGGCAGGATGAGGGAATTAAGATCGCGTCGGTGCGATGACAAACGATCGCGCGCAAAACGGCCGGAACATTTCCAAGCGCTCGAGCGGGACGATTAAACGCACCGGCGGTTCCTTTAGTGAGTTTTTTTTGCAAACGAAGACGAGGACGATGCCGCCGACGCCTGAGGGAAGCCGAGTGGATCAAAAAGAGATTAAATGCGAACCGCAGCACTGACAGATTCGCTCGTTTCGGTCGAAATTAAGTGCAACCGCGAACGAATATCCCGAGTGCATCGGTGCGCTGTTTGTTTTACACTGCCGATTTTAGTCACGAAACATTGGCCCCGCGCGTCGACGACGATAGGGTGGCTGTTGTTATTTACACCTTAAATCGGGAGGCCTTCCTTCGTGGGGAAGCGTTTTCGCTATTTGTTGGCGGTACGTTTGAATACACCATCCACCGCAACACGGTCGCTTTTTTGCATTTTCCTTCCGTTTAACGCTGGCATTCGGCATTAAGCTTTAGTGTTGAAGCTGAATGACAGATCGCGATCATTTTTCCAGCTGTTAATCTTTCCAGCGGCCTGCGTAGCGCTTCTTTTTCTATCTTATTTTGATGTGGATGCTACGGTAGAGAGCTCGTTAGTAGCAGTGATCGTTCCCTTCGCGGTATCGGCGCATGCATGGGCGAAGTTTTCCATCGAATCCATTTCCAGTTACTAGCTCGCTGACGTCACCGACCGATGTGGTCCTGTGATCCGGCCCGGCACGCCATCTGGAACGCGTTCGTTAACACGGCCGGGCGGCGTCTTCGATTGGATGGCGGTCCATTGGGCTTTGTGTTTGCATACGGCAAGTTAGAACCGACGCGGGAACCTATCAATAGTGCGAGCGCCGGAAGCTGGACTCCCGCCGAATCCACAGGGTGTTTCAATCAGCGTCTCGTCGGAGTCCTGCGGCGCAGCAGCTTCTTTTCGGCTAGGTGTGTTTACTTTAGTCGTCCGGCGCTGATGCGTGTTGCTATTGGTGTTATTGACCACTGGACACTCAGACCACCTGTGGGGCTGCAAGAACTTTCCACCTTGAAGGGAAAGGATGCAGTTCTTGCTAGCTCATCACAACTCAGCCGGTAGGTTTTGTTGCCCTTCGCACCTGAAAAGGAACCGTACGGAGGCTAATTTTGTGTGGCCATACTGTCGGTTGAATTGTGGCACATTTTTATCATAAGAAAAAAACAACCACACTCTTTCGTTTTAAGGATTTTGGAACGTTTGTGCTACAGCTGTAGGGTGATGATTTGAAAAATTAAACCTGTTTATTTTCCCAAAGCCAACCGAGAGTTATGCAATTTTTGAGTTTTGGTTTAAACGCACAGTTTTGCAAAATGTCACCCGGGCAAAAAATATGCTGTGATTTTTTGTCTGGAGGGCGTTTGGTGTTTCAAAAACACACGAATTTGGTCGTTTATTGTTTTATATGCCTTTGCTACGCTGCACACTAAGTGGAGAGCTGAGAAAAATTTGGTGTTTTCAGTTTATAGCATTTTTATTTTACGCTCTCCGAGAGAACCTTCACGCGAAGAACACGTTAGCACTTTAGATCATCCTTGCACTCGAGCTGTTTTATACAGGAGTAAATAAATAAAAAATAAAGGAAGTCAAAAAACGCCAAAAATGTTAACACCGGGTCTTCCAAAATGGTTTTGAAGAGGTCCATTTTATCATAAACCAGAAGAGTTTCTGTTCTGTTATAGCTCACATGTATCGAGCGCACGCGATGGTATGAAAAATAGCTCCCTTATGCGTTAAAGACCACAGACAGCAGTGATTACATCATTTTGAAAGCACATTAATGCGTGACTTTGGTGTCTGCAGACTCAATGTCTCAAAATAAAACCGGGAAAACACCTTTTAGACCTTCTACTCTCCGTCTCAAGGAGACTCGAGACATGACCTTAGTGTTTTTTTCTTGTATCTTCCGTCGGCGCATAGTCTGCCAACGCTTAGTGCTCGTAGGGCCTTTTCCTCGAGGAGATCGCACCGAGAGAAAAAAAACACAGCCTTCAGAGAAACTCTGAGGCTACCGTACACTAATTGTGAAACTTCCCTTTGAAGGGTGCGATGCTTTTTTTCGGAAAATTTCCGCCTCAACTGCGGGCACGCTTACGTTTTTCCCGTACAGTCGTCGTCAGTTTGCACCAGGCTCATACTCCCCATCGTACCGGTTGCTGCACGGTAATTACGGTCCGCATTAGGACGCAGAACGTGATCTTGCAGAGCGGACACCGCCGGTTCTCATAACATTCGGTAAATCAGCTAATCGACCGACGGCTAGACAGCCGTCCAAACAAACACTCGCGCAATTGCGGTTGATTAAAGCCAGAGGCGTGCGGATGCTTTGGCCGTCTGACCACCGAGCCCCTACTCGTGTACCAGGTTTTTCGCGGCTTTTCCCATTTCGTAGGTTTTTTTTTTCTTGTTGGATTTGGCTCCAAAGCAAGAACGGTGTATTTTTCCACCGAACGAACGTGATCGAGTTGTTGGAAGGCGTGAAGTTAAACAAACGAAAATGAAAAACCGGGAACATATTTTATCGCCCAATTTCGCAAAATACCATGCCGGAGGATCTATTTGAAACAATTTCCTATTGATTACTAGGAATTCTAGCCGTTTATAAAAGTATACAGCTTCCCTGTCACAAGTCGTTTGTCAAAACGACTAAATTTCTCGATCAAAACTGCCACTTGTCTTGACAATTGGGACTAAAAAAAGCACATATTTATTGGACCGACGCGATCTGGACACATTTCGGTCCGGAACCGATTTTCGTTCCGGAGAACGCGGAGTTACGCGATCGCGATCGCACGTTCTGTCCCACAATCTACCCTTCCTTCACATCAACACACACACACACGCTCACACACACGTGCAACAATCGCGCGTGGGAGCGCAAGAACAAAACACAATGCACCCGCCCAGTGTGGGGGTGATCAGAGGGCTGAAAGATCCAAATCGCTCTTGATCGAGTGGCGCGCGGTTTGCGAAAACCGCGAACAATGTCCAAAATAAAATGAAATTATCCCGCAAAAAAACCCTACCAGAGAAGGGGGAAACGGAGAGAGAGAGAAAGAGAGAGAAAAAAAAGAACGCCACAACCGCTGACAAAACCCACCCCATTTACCATTCGTTTCACTCGCGGCACGGTCAGTTGCGGTGGGTGATTTTTTTTCATTCGCGAGGGATGATTTTTTATACACTCCTCCGTTACCCGCCGATGAAATCCACCCCGAAGCTTCCAATTTTCGTCTGGTGGTGCTGATTTTTTTTGCTTTTCTTTTTGCCATACCTACCTGTTACCCTCCCACAAACCCCACGCTTCGGTGGGTGGATAGCAACAAAAAAAAAATTGCCAAAATTTGGCCACCCTCGTCGGGGCGGACAGAACGAGGTCGGTTTGGATTTCGGTGCGGGGGATATAATTAATTTGCCGCTGATGGTAATATTGTCAGATAATCTTCTTACCGCGCCCTACCTTTCCCGCCTACCGCCCACCCACCCTTCCACCTCCTGCAGTCATTGAAGCCCCCCGCCCGGAGGCCTTGGCAAACACAATTCGCAAACTTTTCTGCACGGCTATTTGAGCTTCGCGTTCCATTTCGCTCACCAGCGTTCGGTGAAACCCTTCCCTGGTGCTGCTCTAGACACGCAGGAGCCTTTCGCGATGGGTCACCCGTTCACCCCAACCGGAAGTGTGCGCTTTCGCGTCGTACGAACACGCAAAGACGAGGGCTTGTGCGTGTGGACGCGCGCGCTCGCGAAATCCCGCGATCCCTGGCCCTGTTCCGCTATGTTGCGCTTTTTTCTTCACGCCCGCACAACCCCGTACTCTTCCTGGAGGGTTCACAGCCGGTTACGGCCTCCTGGTCTTTATTGTGTCCTCCGTTACACCCCCCACCCCCCCCCCCCCTGCATGCGATGCTGCGCCCCCGCGAAATGCCGTGTTTGCCGATTGTTTGCCAATTTTTTGTTTCGCTTGTTTTTTGTTCATCTGTGCAAAAATGTGAGTGGATGTGTTTTTTTTTTGCTCCCACCCTGTTGTTGCCGATTGCCAAAAATGATTGAAGAGCAACGGGGCAGCGTGGCAGGGTGGTGCCACCCCACGTTTAGGGGTATGCGTCGTTGCGGCCAACTCGTTTTTAGACCCCAGCGACTTGTCATTAATGCTGCGGCGGATGCTCGCACGGTGGCAAAAATTGCAAAATCGCTACTACCGCCACTGACTACTGACCGGAAGTAGTCACGTAACTCGGCGTTTTTTTTTCTTTTGCCCTCCACCGTTCCCCCCACCCTTGCTCACCGAGCGCTGCTAATCACCATGACCGCGGTAACCGCCGTGCGGCGTAGGTATAAAGGGTTTTGCCGAAAAATAGACGCTCTAGCAAACCGGACCTGTCCGTGGGGGGTTGTGGTTCGTTTCGTGTTGAGTGATTTTTGTTTTCTTTGCTGCTCTGAAACGCGCTGTCGCAAAAATTATTCCCCGTTGCTATTCTTACATGGCGGGTTTGAGAGTTTTAAGGGATGAAAACCATCTTATGGGGGGTTGCGAGATTTTAAGGAAACGAATCTATGAAGTCAGTGCATCTCGAGAGGACTAATTTTTCAAAGCAGCTGGATGAATTATCCGTGCCATCACTTTTGCCTATTTTAAAGCTATTCATCGCTTTTATATTAGTAAACGTGTTTCTGACATGCGTACCGTTGATAATTAAACCCACAGTTTGTTTCCTTTTGCTTAATCACAATTTATTTTAAAAACGTGATACCTTTAAGCATTTGTTTCAAAATTAATTCGCAATTTTCAACGAATCGATGCTCCACAAAAGCCATCACTCACTCGACAGCGGTTGATGTGAATCGAGTAAGCAATAAAATCCACCTCACAATGTCATGCTTTCCATTGAAATAATTGCTGGAAAACGATCGATTGACGACAGATCACACGCCTTGCTGGAAACGCAGCAACCCGACCGTGGCCCTTTTTGCAGCAGCCGTTGCCATGGTTTTCCTGCAATCAGCGACTCTAGGGAGATCTACCGCAAAGTGACACACATCAGTTCGCACGCGGTTTTTCCTATGCGCCTTGGCGGAGGGCGATTACATTTTGTGCGGTTTGCTTCTTGTTTCATTTGACCTTTTCATGAGTGTGTGTTTTTTTTTATTATTCGGTTATTGTATCTTTAGCGGTATCTTCCTTTGTTTCCGTTTGCCAAAATTTGCTCGCAATTTCGGGTGCTGGTGACCGTGTCCGTGCCTTTTTTTCCTTCCTTCCTTCCTCATTTTTTTCTCCCGCCTTTTCACAATTTCCAACATCAAGATGAAACATTTTCTTCACCCTTCTTTTCGGCCACCCTCCCCCCCTCCCCCCCCCCCCTAGAGGAGCGTTTAATTTTTGCACGAATTCGACTCCCAAACGACGGCGGGCGTCAGCGTTTAGCTGCAACCGAAGCGCTGGGAGTGTGTGGGCCCATTGTTTTCACACTCCAGTCGTTTTTCGCGACTGCCACCGGGTGGAAGACTGCTGCAGTCTGACGGCCTGTGCTTCACCCCGGCGCCGTATTATTCTGGCCACCTTTTTGGGGGGGGGGGGGGGGGGGGGGGGTGGGATGGGCGATGTAGAAAGGCGTTAGAAGACGCGGCAAAATATAGCAGCATGGCATTGCTCGGGGCAGCACTTTATATCATTATGGCAGACGTAAGAGAAACTCGTCATGTCGTTTGAATGTGCCAAAAAATTACATTTGGCAAGTACCGGCAAAAAAAAGAATCACGCTTCCCGGAGCTATGTTTTGCTAGTTTTGCAGCATTTTTCATTCCGCACACTAATTTGTGAGCTTTTTTTTTCTTTCACACGACCGCGTTTTTTACGAGACTGCGGAAGAGGCTCGTGTGCAAAATGGTATCCTTCCGCAAAAATAAAATTTAAAAAAAAACCCTATAAATCAGACTAAATCAGCCCATTCAAGCCCAATTATTGCTAGCGCAACATGCGGAGTAAAATGTGCTTCTATTTGTGTTTCCATTTCCCGCAGCCGGAAATCGGGCGTGCAGCAATTGACCGCTGGCCTGTATTTGGCAAAAATCGATGCCACTGCAGACACAACTTAGCTTTGGCTGCCGCTTGAAAAATGCGCAAGGAAAGCACAATTGGGCTCGCGGGTTCAAATTTTGGTGCTTCAGGTTGTTTTGTTTAGCTGCAAACTGCCATTTCGGGTTAGTTTTGTTGCGTCTACACACCGCAACCCGCTGTGCCCAAACGCTCCCGGCCAATAGTACGGCAAGGTTACACCGATCGACCGATCGGCCATTCATAATTCGCCCCCAGCGAACCTGCTGACCGAGCGGTTTCGTGTGGTCGTATGGGCCGGAAAATGAATGAAAAGTGTCGAGTCAATCGAATTGATTTACTACGTTCGTTTTTTGGCGGTGGTTGAATTTTTGCACGGTTTTTTTTTTTGTTTTGTTTCGTTTTGTGGTCATTGGCAAGCTGAAGGTGCTCTGATACACCTTTACCCATATGGAACGAAATCGTATCCAAAAATGCAGCCCCTTTTTGCTAACGATCACGCCCAACACACGTGCATCGGATATCATCCACCAAGTGGCAGTGGCTCCCAACGTGATCGCGCTTGTGGAACCGTTGTCGTTGTTGCATGCTTCACAGACGCTTGCAAACCCCAACGCGATCACCAGAAGCGATCGTTTAGCCATTTGGCAGATGCTGCCGCTGGGGCCGTTCGTAAATGCGCGCGAAAGGAAAAAGAAACCTCACCCGCGTCCGAGGGCACGGTTGCATAATTAAACACACCAACGCGCCAGGCGGCCACGCAATTCCCGGCTTGCGGAGCGCAAATCTGGCAAAAATCTGACCAAACCGAACCGGTAGCTGGCCGCAAGCGCGCGTTGCACATTCCATCGGGGTACCATCGGCCCGATGGTATGAATTCAACCGATTGAACGTCGCCTCCCCCCAAACGCAACGCCGATGGTGCAAAGCCCCGGTGTGATGTTACATTTAATTACTTATGCAGAACCCCCCCCCCTTCTGCCCCCTTCTTTCGGGTGTCTTCCACCCCGTCGGTGCTTTGATGAGCTCGCGCTAAGCATGACGCTGAGTGCATCTGCATTTGCCGGGCGATCGCGCGCGCGCGCCAAGGATCGAGCCATTTGCGTCGCCGCGAACGCAATCGAGAAGCGCGTTTTTTGATCGTGTGATCATCGAGAACAGACTGTTGGGGGGGGGGGGGGGAGGGGAGGGAGGCGGGAAAGTGAGGGTGATGAGTGAGAGATGGCGGCGCGAAATCGAATTACCAGACGCTTGTGCCCTTTCGGGAAGCGTGGATCAATCACGGGCATTGTTCGAGCGGCGATCGTCGAGTAGAAGGTCACCTCGGAAGGTTCCGTTTGGTTGTCCTAACAGATCACTCTCTCTCTCTCTCTCTCTCTCTCTCTCTCTCTCTCTCTCTCTCTCTCTCTCTGTCTTACTGGTATGGCGTACGGACCATTTGACCGGTTTGAGTACGCCAATTTGTCACTAATAACAACGCAGTCGAACAACGCCACGTGCCAACAAGGTGACTAGGGTTGGGAAAACGGAACTGAGATTCTGACACACACACACGAATACCTTCGAAAAAAAAACCTACCCCTGAAGGCATGTGAATTTCCAACCACAGGGACGCGTGTGCCCTTTTCCGTGTGGGGGTGTGGTTTCATTGAAAACTCATTGGGTCGAGAGAAAAACTTCCTCATACGCGCGTACGCTGACGCACGTTGCGTAAGCGTGACAGCGTACGTCACGCAATCCCCGCGTACGGTAAAAGGAGCACTTCAAGCCCACTTGGAAGGACTCAAATCCTCTCCACGCGAGGGCCCACTCGATCGGTAATTTATTGCGGCATGAGTCAATATTTGTTCTAATAACACCCATTATCCAAGCGGGCGCTAGCGCGTATCGCAGGAGGAAAAGCGTCGATTTCTGGCGCTCTCGAACAGGAGCAAGATGTGAAAACCGTTGGCCATCGCGACGTTGGTCACGTTCGACGTAAGCAGTGTCGTGTCGTGTCGGCCATACATCCCACCGCTAGGGATAGAGACATCTCGGGCAGCGCCGAACGGCAGCACACAACGTTTGGCTCGAACAAAACCGTCCCAAACTGTCCGGACGCGTTTTCCCAAGCCACCGCGAGACGCACTTTCGGTTCATAAATCACAAAAATAGACAGCCATCCATCTCCGGCGGCTGCTCCGTTCGGGCCAGAGTGTTGCCAGCCGCTTAGCAGCGTGGCACCAGAAAGGGCCACAACCCAGCAGCATTGACGGCAGCAGACGGCAGGCCGCAGAGACGGTGCATAATTGGTTTTATTTTTGTTCCCCCGGCGTGGGCCCTGCCAAAACCGGATGGGAGTCCCGCAGGAAGGGAACGCGCCCGACGACAAAGTATGCGGCAGCCGCGCCACTCAAAATCTGGATCTTCCCTTCGCTTTTTTTTTTGCCCACCCTGCCCAGGGGTGAAGGAACTCGGGCCGCCGACACAACCCACCCAAAGGGCTGGCACGCGATTGCCCAAAAATTGCCAACCTCGATGCATTTATGAACCGGCACTTCCTCGTCCCCGGGACGACGGCTGGTAAAAAGCGCCTCTGCTGTGCATCCCTTACCCTGGAAGAGATCCCGATACGGATGACAGACGCACGTACACACGCAAGCAGCTAGTGGCGTCTGGCGCGAGATGAATGGCTGCGACATTGGCTTGAACCGTTGCCAAAGTGGCTTGCCACCGTGGTCGCGGTGGACCTCATTGGCTTATGGCGTGCCAAAAAAAAAAGTAGAAGCAACCCCTGCGCAAGAAGGGTTCCCGCGGTCGAACGTGACAGCGAACCCGCCAGGCTCTTCTTCCTGTCTGGCCGATCTCCGGGCCAATGACATCCGCACGTCAAAGCCGGGAACGAGTACCGCCCTGCAAAAGTACACCTAATTCATTCATCGTTTAATAGCCCCAGGGGAAGGGGGGGGGGGGGGGTGGATGGAAAAACGAGAGAGGTGAGATGGTAAGTCTCGACGGTTGTACAACTGCCATTTTCCTGGTGACGGAAAACTCCACACCGTGCGCTTGAAGAGACCGAGAACGCGGGAACGCCAGTGAGCCGCGCACAGAGACAGAGACTGGGAACGCGTTGCGGCAAAACATCCAGATTACGACAGCGTGTTCCGAGAGATCGGTTTTTCTACGAAGGGAAAAGCATACTCAGGGGCATGGAAAGTGGTGAGAAGGATCACGGGATAGATTGGGGACCATCGGATCGGATGGCTTTCAATCATCGGACGGCCGGCCAGCCCCGGGCGTCAGTGAAATCGATATCCGTCGCGTACGAAATGCATTTTACACGCACCTCACGTAGCGTGGCCGTGCGCTCGCGCGAACGGAAGGGCCCCGGTGGTGGTGGTTTTATTTGCTGCGCACCCGCTTCACTCTCGGTCTCGTTTTATGTCTGAGTGGCGCTGTAACGGTGCCCCAAAGCGGGTGCACGAGGGCAGAACATATAAAGTCCACCCTGACATGTCGACGAAAAGATGCGACCCACCTGTCCTGTCGGGGCGTTCTATTTTCAGACCGCGTGCACTTGGCAAATGGGCACGTTTTTCTTTTCGCTTTCCGTGCGATCTCGTTCTCGTTCTCTCTCGCTCTGTCTTTCGTACACATTCGCCTGGGGACAATACATTGTAGCGCACCCAGCACAAACCGCAACGAGACGAGTCGTGCAAGGGTGCGATGCAAATGGAGATGCACTTCGAATGATTGCAACAGCATGCTGGCAGAGGCGTGCGACTCGGGCGCCTACGAATCGAACGATCCGGCTTCGATCGGTGTGTCAGCTGGATGCGGGGGAGGGGCAAGCTATTTCACCTCCATTGGGCAATAGAGGGAGTGCTATTGAAACCGGACGTTAAATTAGGTACACGCGAGACATTAATTTAATCGCCCAGGTGCATTTTATGGCATTATATTATTTTTTTTGGTGCATTATATGTTTGAAAGGTTATTACCAGAATGTGAGACATCGTTAAGGCTGCGGCGCACGAATCGTTACGATGCATTTTACATACATTCAGGCGCTTATCGTTTCCTCCTATCTCTTGGTAAAAGGTTTATTACTTAAAACAGAGATAAAAACCCTCACAAAAATGGGCTACTCGTTAGAATAAGCTACTTTCTCGTCCACATATTCGTAGCTAAGCTTCTTTAGCTCCAAATCGAACCTTTCGAGCTCGGCTTTCTGCTTACGACCAGAGAAAAAAGGAAGAAGCAACCAGCAACGAGTGGGAAAAAACGGCAACCGAGGGCCACCCACAGCATCCCCGTCCCAGGGCGGAGGGGGGCTCATTGAACCTTCCGCAATCGCTCTCCATGCTCCCTTTGCCTGCTCACTCCTTCCCTACTCGGCAGCTCGAGTGTAGTGAACTTTCCGGCACCCGGGTGTCGGGAATTTTTTCGCCCAAATCGGCACAATTTTGTTTACACTTTCGAAACCCGCGCGGAAAATCCCAACACGCGCGACCGGAAGGCGGTACCATCGCCGGTAAGGAGAGCAGCGAGACAGCCCCCGTCCAAGCGGTCGCACTCTGCGGTGTACCCCGTGTGTGTGTGAATGTATCAGCAAAAAAGCGAGAAATATTCGGGGGAGGAGAGCTCTTTCATTCTTTTCGCTCCTCTATTTCTTTCCCACTTTTTTTTAAATTTTATCCCGCTTCCAAACCCACCCACCTACGGCAGCAACACAAACGCTCCTGGAGGTTCTGGAGCCGCCAGAAGGACCCACCCGAACCCGTACATGCCATGCCTAGCCATTGTCCATGGGGCGGCTTGACTGTTCCAACCCCTCCCAGGGGGGTGGTTAGGGAGGGATGGGGGGCGAGTACGGAACCATGAAAAGGGACGCGACCCGCCGGCGACGAGGCGGCCAAATAAACAAATCATTGTTTGCAAATCGAGGCCCGCGCGAATCCGCCAACGATATGTGTCGAAGTCGCCGCCGCGGCCGCCGCCGACGCTGCCACCGGGATTGATCGATTTCAATCTATATTCATTCCAGTTTGGGAATTTTTATTATGCTTGCAGTTTTATGTTACCGTACTTCTGCCCCTGCGCGTTTATTTATAAGTTTCCCTCCAACCCTACACACCGAGCAGCTTTTGTGTTTTTTTAGCTTTTTTTTTTACCACCATCCTGCGGTTCCGTGCGTTTACCATTTTTATTCTTTCTTTCTTTTTTTTGCAGTGGGGCCATTTTTTCGCCTTATCGAATCCCCAACGTGTTTTCTTTTTATTTTGGTATATTTTTGCACTGCTTATTCCGCGCGGGCGAGCGTTGTTTCATTTGTTTATATCACCGTGACCCTCGCGCAAGTGTGATGGATAGTGTCGAATTTTTGTTTTGCCCCTTTCAGATTCGATTTTACTTTCGCTCGGTTGTATAATTTTTGATTCGCGATCGCGCCCGTCGCAGAACGCATTTATTTTCGCGCGCATCTCGTCAACCCTGTCAGCAGGCACCCGTTTGATCGTTTCCATAAGGACATCCCAGCGATCAAAGGATCGTCTCATATCCGCACTCCAGCAGAGCCGCTTTTTGTGATGCACCGTCTATTGTGGTTGCGTCTTTTTTTTTTTTTGACGACTTTTGCGGTGCTGGATTTTGAGGATTCTTTTTTGTCATTTTGTGTACGAGTGTGTGTATAATAATGCAACTCGTTCCCGCGCCTGTCTGGCGATTATGGGGCTGAGAAAATGCAAAGCGCTGTGCTGGGTGTGCTGGAAAAGCGATCGCATTCTTTCGCCACCGCGATCGTGGGAAGATGGATCGATGTTTACGATGGCTGGCATTGGAGCTGGTTTGGCCAATTTTGCCCGCTCGTTTGAAATGCATTCCGGATGTGCAGCCGGAGTGCAACCCTGGTTGGGTTCGAGCGAACTGTTGGTGGTTGGTCGATGTGGAAAATGGATTCCTCCTTCTGGGAAGGTTATTGGAGGTACGTGTGGAGAGATGTTTAAATAAACATGGCATTAACTAATGCGTCTGGGCCGCGAATTCAGTGGTCGGGTGGGCCACAGATACCCGAAATCCTGGCTTTTAGAACATTTTTACAGGGTTTAATGCCTAGTAATGTTCGAGATAGATATTTGAATCATCTACTCAATGTATGTCAAAAGATTGCTGTACAGGATTTATCGTGATAATTTGATACTTCTTCTTTATCCTCTCTTTTTTCTCCTCTCTCTCTCTCTCTCTCTCTCTCTCTTTACATCATCTTATCAATATCGTATAGTCCTTAAGATTAGAATGGCTTCGCGAGCAGGCCTTTACACAACTACTTCAGCGATCGTTGATTAAGTTCTCCATCATCTATTTCTTTTGCGGTGCAAAAAACTCATCCACCAGAACCCTCCGAGGCTTCTTTAATTCCCAATCCCCAAAAATAAGTGAACAACTCGCTTTTGCGTCGAAGAGTGCGTGCGTTTTCTGTACGTGGTGTTTATTATGCGGTTCTCATAGCAGTCCGTCCGGTTCAATCAGTGTCCTCTCAGCTGGTGGTGTCGCTGGATCTATGCATGGCGGCTGTGTCTCGCTCGTCTACTTACTTCCACCGTTCAGGCAGGCAAAGTAGGTAGCCGCTGCTTGGGCAACCAGGACGACGCTGACGGCAGTGGCGTACTCTACGAATTTGCGATCCATCTTTGGGGCTGGTTTTCTGCGTGAGGTCTACGACTTTCGACTCACCGCACGCAGCCCTGGGTTTAAATACCCGAATGGAATCGGTCGGATTTTTCGGTCGCGGATTTTTTTTTATTGGCGCAAGTGTTTTCCCGCCACACCTCATGTCAAGGTGATACGCGAGAGCGATGGATTTAGTCGCACTATGCGTTCCCTAGCGCAACAGACTCCGCAAACAGACGGGGTGCGTGCGTGTGCGGTGTTTGTGGAGAATGGTTTAGCTGAATATTACGTGTTCTCAGAACGCTGCAGATCGAGTAGATCGATCGACTTCAATTCAAGATACTACTCGCTCCCATCATTGCTACTTCAACTCCTTCTTACGTGAAGCTTTCAACGTTGTTCCAGCAGCTTTTGGGCAAAAAAGATCCTCCCCTCATGCTCGAGATCACGTAAAGACCACTCTGGAACATCGCCAGGCAGACGTCTCGTCGGTGGTGAATATCGCACCAAAAGCAAATTTCCTACCGGTGATCTTCGGCCATCAAATAGACCGTCAAACGACGTTACTCACCGTCAAACGCCATCAGGCCTTGACAGGGCAGGGCGGCTACTTAACAACGCTCACCGGGTCCGATATTTACGATCATACACCCCGGCACTACGGTGCGGTTCATAAATCATCCCCCGTTGGCAAACGTGCCGGTGCGGTTTTACGATATCCATCTCCCCCCCCCCAATCGTTCCATTTAACGGTGTGTCCCAATGGTTCTCGTTTCTGACCGCATCGAAGCACCCCAAAACCAAGCGGTTGGCCGCTCTGCGCATGTCACCGGCCACCGGCGAATTCGGGCCAGTGTTGCCCCACAAGTTCAAAAACCTCATCAAATTTTGCATATGTATTCGGCTGTTTGTGTGTGTGTGTGTTTATTTTTTGGGCAGGGAAGATTCGAGCAGTCGGGAGCATCGAAATCCGGTTGGTGTCAAAAATAAAAAGTTATGTTTCCTCTAAAAAAAACATTTAAAAGGATGAATCGGCGAATGCTCTATCACAGTGTGGTTCGTAGGATTTGCATACAATGTAACTCGAGATAGATCTGCATGTACTCTACGATCGATCTTACATATGAGCATTGTCGGCATTTGCTAATGCTACTATGAACGCAAATTTATCCATTGATTTCTCTTAAATCTAGAATTATTACATAAATGAATATATTGTGCAATAAAAAGCCAGTTAGCTACAATGCTGAAAGCTAGTAGGTGTTATTAAATTTATCATTTTCTTTTCTCGTTTTTTCTCATAAATCCTCGACCATTAGGTGCGCATGCAGTGATCCATTTCATCACGCCCAACGTGACGCGCGCCGAGGGCAAACGGGTGCGGTTGGTGTGCAAGGTTGGTGGGCAGCCACCCCCGAAGGTGGCCTGGTTCAAAGATAAGCGACTGATCAACCGCAACGCCACCAAGTACGAGCAGGTGCATCTGAAGTAAGTCAAAAAAAAACGTTCTCGGTCGTTCGGTTTATCGGAAAATGGTCATTTTTTAATGTCCACTATCCATCTCTCTTTCTCTATCTCTCTCTTTCTCACACACCCTTACGTTCTCCCACGCGTAGGAAGCGGTCCGAGCTGATCTTCAACGCCAGCACCGCGGATTCTGGAGAGTACGAGTGCCGGGCCAAAAATAGATTCAACAATTCGTCCGTGTTCAACTCGACGCACGTTAAAATTACCTCACCAAGTGAGTGAACCGAAACGGAAGCCGTCCGAAAACCTGAACCTAAAACGTTTTCCCCTTCTTGTGCGGGTGCGAATCTTGTCTTTGCGTTCTTTGCAGAAGCGACCACTTCCGCGGACTCACGGCCCTGCGCGGAAAGCCTTCGGAACATCTTCTGCTACAATGGCGGGACGTGCTTCAGCATCGAAAGCATCGGAGAGCTGAGTTGCTCGTAAATATTATTCTTTTCTTTTTGAAATTATTACTCCTTTTTTGATGCATGGTTTATTCTAGATCTTTCCTTACGAGCACATTAACGATAGGTTAAACAGAAAGAATCACTAACCATGTTTCACTCATTAGAGATACTATTTGGACGATAGATTTATCTCATGTTCCGTCTCTTTCTCTTTCTCTTACTCACGCTTCACGCCAATTGCGCGAGTTTAGCTGTCCACAAGGATTTTCCGGGCATCAGTGCGAAAACAAGGACAGCGAATACCATCCGGTCTCATCGATCAAGCAGCGGGACTGTACATCACAGCGATACGCAGGTTATTATTGCTAAATAAGGCTTTATAACACCAGCAAAACACACATACACACCCACACAAACACCCGATAAAAACTCGAACTCGAAAGCAAAACAAAAACTATATTAACCACTGCCGCCGGAGCGAAACCTGTGCAGGCAAAGCGAAAGGAAAGCGACCATCCGAGGGGCCAGGATGGCGAACGGATCAGTACAGCCGGGGGCGGGAAAAGTGAGGGTTCCACAGTGAATTATCTTGCAACAACAAGAGCAAAGTTCCCGTACAACGAACCTGTCCTTTCTGTCCTTCACCTGGCTGGTTTTCTCAGCTTGAGCAGGTTGAGCGGTGGAACGGATCGATCGTTATCCTTTCGCTTGCGCGAGTGATCACGAGTGATCGATGGAGGCCACCACACTTCCCGACGTCGCAGCCTGCCAGCGTGTCCTTCCCCGAATACCGAGGGGCGTGGAAGTTAGTCAGCGAAAAACCAAAAATTAACACTAGTAGCAAAACGCGTCTCGATCGATGTGGGAAGTGATCGTGTAACAACAACAACAAAAAAACGGCGATCAGGAATAACTTTTCCGCAGAACAGGCAGATGGGTCTCTTGTAAATAGAGTGCGCAAGTGGTGACGACCGATCCGATGATCCAGATGGGGCCCGCAACAAAAAACCTTCCCCTCGAGGTGCGTGGAAAAATGTGCGGGAAAATGGTGGAACACCGTGCGAAAAATAGCGGGGGGGGGGGGGGGCACGATCACGGGGAAGGGGAAAGTTGATAGTACAAATTTGTGTATAATGTATAAAGTGCAACTTATTTATTGTTTTATGTTTACGTAAGAAATTACCCACGCACAAATGAAGCGAAGCGTAACGGCCAGACAACCAGGAGAAGCGAAAGGACGAAGAAAATACAAACAGGAAGCAGAAGAGGAAAAACACGACACGCGCCTAGGCACATACACACACACACACATACACACATTTAACCATGAAACCGAGCAGTTATTTTCCAAGCGATAAATCTAGCCAATCTTCGTGCCGTTTGCGAAATCGAAAGAAAGAAAGAAAAAAAGTACATGAACGGAAAAATCACGGACAACAAACAAACAACCGAGACGCAACAAAAGCCAGCCCTTACGTTAATGATTAATGGAGAGTGCAACAAACCCGGCTAATAAAATTAACACTGAATTATCAAAACAACATTCCAACATTCTTTTGGAAAAAAGGCCCCGGACGGGTTACCGAGGGTGGAAAATGGTGATTGGTGATCCTTTTTACGGGAGGTGACGGAGAAAACCAACATGGAACCATGGGGCGATCTTTTTAGCCGGAGCAATATAAGACGGATAATGCAAACTAGCGTTGTATGTGTGTGGCTATGTAGAGTCCTTGAAGCGGAAACGAGTTAAAACACACAAAGATGTTCCTTTTCCACGATCGGGCACTTGACATTTCAATCTCTTTGGTATCCTTTTCAAGCGCACGCAAACACTTGCCTAATATTCGGGCAGAACCGTTCGTGACCTATTGCTTACTAATAATGGAACCGGAATCTGGTATGGCCAGGGATCGTTTTCCCCTTTATTCCAGCCTCCTTTAAAACCCCCTTACATCCAGCTCTCACCTTACGGGTGGCACGGTGGTTGGTTAGAGGTCCTGACGAGTTTAAGGGGGTTAAGTGTGCGCGAGTGCCATTAGTCAGGTCCGGATTTTCCCCCCAAAAATCTTCCAGCGAGTTCCGGTGGCTTATGGGACTGTGGTGTTGGTTTCGTGCTTTCTCTCTCCCCCACTCGCGCCCTAATTCCTTCCACGTAGGACCGCCATTCTTCCTCGATCGCGATCGTCAGTGTGTCAGCGCAACTGAAACGCGTTTTTGTGCGTCCCTATTCGAGCTTTGCGTAGTACACATGGCAGCACTAAACCAAAACGTTACCAAAACACACTCTTCCCGAGGATGAGAACAGTGCGTGAGAAGCAAGAATAAAAGCAAATTCGATGAGCTTGTGTAAAAACTGGGAACACAGTCGTAGACGTACGAAAAAAGTTAAACGTTAGATAAGGAACGCTGACTTGGACCTGAAGAGAAGTGTTACTTTTCACTTGCGATCCATTTTGTACATAGAGCGATCCCGTTGTAAATTGGTAGTGTATAAATAGGTTCAGTTTCGCTAAAATTAACAACATAAAAGAAAATAAATTGGAGAAAAGGAAAAGAAAAAAAAACACACACACGCATAAGTATTATAATATCGACCGTAGATGTTGACCGAAGAAGGTCCTAAGGGTCCGCTAGGTTTGACGTCTGACGCCTCCAAAGCCTCAGATGTTTGATACAAGCGCAGCTAAAGCAAATCTCGCGTTCGATGGCTGGTGGCTAGAAGCTACCATAAGCTCGTGAGACTGTTAGATGTAAATAGGGTTACAGCGAGCGTAAAGCATTCTTCTGCTTAACGGAGTGTGACAGCCGGCATTAATAAAGCAAATCATATCCAATACACGGATGAGACTTGAATTTTCCCTGGTAAGATCCGGGAAGCGGCGGCCCTTGGTGACTCGGTTCAATCAATCCCTTGCGCTCTGTAACAGGCTCCACTGACCAGGTAGGAAGCCGCGTTCGGACACTTCCAGAGAGGTATTCCCGGTAGCAGACAGTTGATGTCTGTTGATGCTATTGCTCCTGCTGCCGCTTTTCTTTCGGACGAGATCAGTAAGAAGGCTCGTTGCATGGCAGGATTGCCGTACCATCCCCGATCACCGAAGGTGAGCGCCACTGACGTTTGTTCAACTACTCACAACTGTCGCATCCAATCCCCGCCTTCATTCCAAGCCCTTTTGGGTGTTCCATATTAATCGTTAACAGTTCCAAACGTCACCTAACCACAGCGAAACGTGCAAAACGGTTCGCAAACGGTGTACATATAAACCATGTGAAGCCCTCGTCGCTACTGTGTAAATCATTTCCACTCTTCTGTATTATATGCTGCCTCAATTTCCTGTTACCATTTGCGTGCTCCTTGCGAAAACCCTTGCAAACGAATGTACATAATCAACATATAACCATCCTGCCTTCGATAACAACTCTAAACAACTCCTAGCAAGCAACACATATAACACATAAGTGCGTGTCTTCTGTATGTTTGTGTTACCGGTAAAACAACCCGAAAGTATTCAGGATACTGTATTATATCTGCTCATAGAACATCGATCAGTTTTCATATGCGAAGCGATTGAAAATCATCATGTTATCTTATCAGACAATCAAAGCTAGTTCTAGTTTATTTTGAAAAGCGAACGCAACGATACACAGCTTAACTAGCAAAAAGGACACGAATATAAACTCACATATACGATGTAAACGCTTAATTGGAGAATACTAGGATTGGCCCACATACAAGCAACACACAGTAGAGCATAATCAACCGAACATGAGCTGTGCTGAATGATTAGGGCATGGCATATATGTAGGAAGTGTAGGAGTTATGCAGTGATTAGCGGAAAATTTTAGTTGATTTTTTGTTCGAACACACGGATGCATAAAACAAAAAAAAAGCCCGCATGTACCATAGACTGTGTGATTATTATCTGTATCATGCGACGTGCATATTATTCGTTGTAAGGCTTTCGTACTAACACCAGCTCGTTTTTGCTGTATCTCACTAACCGTGTCTGAACCGCTCTTTCTAACACGCTCGGCATTGTGCTATCACCCTGCATGTCGTATCACCCGCTCTACTGTCCCGTTATTAATGTGCTCGTTTTTCTCCTCCTATTCCACAGGACGCCTGTACACGGAATGCATGCATTTTTTCGTGATGGATTCCCGCGCACCCAGCATGTACGAGTACGACGATGAGGAAAATTGATTCTTGTGATAAAGGCACCTGAAGTGGAGCGAATCTACGATAAAATAATATTTAAAAAAAAACAATGGAATCCCTTGACGAAGACTCCACGGTGGCACGTGGACTACCCGCTAGGTGGCGCACGATGCACTTTCCATGCGCACAGCCTCAACTCATATAACTTTTAGACGCGTTTCTTCGAGCCACCACCACCCCCTATACTAAGTATTGCTGCGATGCGGGGCCGGGCCGGACTACGACTGTGGCCACGGGTGGGCAACCATAGCGGGTAAAAGAATTATCTCTGTGCTTTCGGTGTCGAACAAAACATAGCGAAGAAAAAAACATACAAGCAACGTAGAATTTGTAACTGTAAGCCTATGCTGTAAGCGAACTGCGGTTAAGTTTTGAATTTGCATTACACGTACACACGCGCGTTATGAATAGCAGCAAGCACATTTAAAATACCAAAGAATGTATATAGTTAAGGATAATGTCTTAATAAATAGTTTATACCGTTAGTGGCTGAGAAATAATATTTAATAAATGTCGCTAAATATGACTTAGATGAGGTGATGCAACAGTCTGCCCGAAAACAATAAACTGTATTTTAACTCAACGTCAAGCTTAAATATACATATTTCAAAAGAGTCTCCCTCATTTCTGGTTTCATTGGGTATGCAACAAAATTAAGAGAAACCCGTCGTACCTGTTATGATTGGGTTTGTCACTTTTTTTTCAAAATCATGACCACGTGCTCCAACTCTCGTAAATGACGATGGAGGCGCATGGTACATGGTACATTGTTTAAGTAGAGTGCTGTTCATCCGAGATTCGGCTGTCATTAGGTATGTTAAAAATCAAAACTCTTCAATGTAGGATCGTACAAACGAGACGATCGCAGTCAAACTAGCCTAATAGCCTGTTGAATCTAATCAACGAATCAAAGCTGGCCTTGACTGAAGCAAAGTTATCAATTGCATGATCGCTGGCGGGAATCTAGCGCAGCAGATAATCAAGGAGCACAGCTGCTTCAAACCAGTGAAATTCACTTCCTAAACAGGAAACTTTTTAATAAAAAAAAGGCTGGAAAGATCTGAGAACCATGCAATATAGAAAACAGCTAGAGAGCCGTAGTTCAATATAGATGAATAACTTGATTGATGCCGCCAATCACTATGACCATGTGGAATGTATGTTAATTTTTTATGACAAAAAACAGAACAACTATGATCAATCTGCACATCCATTTTACAGGACATATTTTCGTCCTATGTGCATGTAAAGCTACGACCAGCTCTGCTGACGCTCGTTGGGCTTGAAACGTCAAACATTGTTTTCATGTAAATGTCATCGTTCAAGAGACCGAGGTGATGAAGGGTCGTGTCACGAAATGCCAGATCGTTTCGTGTTTTGAACGATTTTATTTAGTTAAAACGTGGACCAACAAACATATAGATGTAATGCGAGTATTAAGCTGGGTAAAAAGTGCTTAACTAAAGCCCCCTTCAACGATCCTTTGTGCATTGGTGCGCTTGTCTGGTTGACCGGTGGGGTACCGGTGTTCATGAATTGGCGTTTTCGCGATTTGAACTATAAATACATTGTATTAGGCACGCGGCTTGCCAGCGACAATCGTCATTTCACCAGCAGACGATAAGCAGACAAGTGGAACGATGTGCAGCGCCAACGAAAGCAATGGAACCGACTCGCCGGCTCTTTCCGAAAACCCAAGCGATTACGGCGGAAACTTGAAGATACTGGACTGCAACGACCAGATCAAGGAGCTGCAGACGATCATCCGCGACAGGTAAGATCCCCGCCCCGGCAGAAAGCCTCGTGACACCGAAAAAAACATGATCGTTTCCCCTCCCGGCCCGGGTCCTACCTCCTGTACTATTGCCGCAATGACACGTTCTCGCTTGGATGCAGTTCGTGCGGAAGCGAGACGGCACTGTCTGAAGGTTGTTTTTTTTTACTTCCGTTCCACCACTGCTTCCTTGCCATCGGTGGAATGGTTACTAATTTTAGAAACACCACGAGGAGTGACTTTAAATTCTACGCTGACCGGCTTATCAGGTTGGTGATCGAGGAAAGCCTGAATCAGCTGCCGTACTCCGACTGCTCCGTCATCACGCCGACCGGCGCCATCTACGACGGGTTGCGGTATCGCTCGGGAAACTGTGGTGTTTCCATCATCCGATCCGGCGAGGCGATGGAACAGGTAAAGAATCAATCGACACGGTACAAACAATCGCGTCTAAGTATTGACCGCCTAATCGTTATTTAGGGTTTGCGAGACTGCTGCCGGTCGATACGGATCGGGAAGATTCTGGTAGAATCCGACGCCGAAACCCATGTGGCGAAGGTCGTGTACGCACGGTTTCCGGACGATATCGCACGAAGGCAGGTACTGCTCATGTATCCCATAATGGCTACAGGCAATACGGTTATCCAGGTAGCGTCTCCATTCGAACGCAGCAAATGAGAAACGAAAATTTGACACACTAACTTTCTCCAGGCGGTGAGCGTACTGAAGGATCACGGCGTCAAGGAGAACTCCATAATTTTGTCAAATTTGTTCTGCACCCCGGTGGCTGCCCATATGGTCGTAACTGCCTTCCCGGATCTGAAGATACTTACTTCGGAACTAAATCCCGTCGCGCCAAACCATTTCGGTCAGAAGTATTTCGGCACGGACTGAGCAGCACGTGCTCGATCGTCTTGCAACGAGCTGATAGACGGCAGCTGCCTACCCTGGGGTCTTCGGTGCCACTAGTGCACGATGTTTACTTATTTCTGCTTGCGGTATTAGTGTACTATACCTCTCCGGGTCCGTGAATTACGTGACGTTCGGTCGGACAATCACAGTCCATCAAATGTTGCTAACACGGACACGGCAGACTGCCACACGCGTCAACGAAATTTCACGGTGCGTACTTAGTATACATCTATCGCCGGATGCGCCAGCATAATCAATTCTACTTGAGTAACAAATGTGAGTGAAGTAGTGCTTACCTCAAACAGTTGGTCACAGTAGGATAGCAGAGATATCAGAGATGTATCCGGTTCCGGTAGGAGGGCAACGTAGCTACGCTATGGTGTGACAGCGGCAATAGATGGTTTTCTAGGCGCTAGGAACGGTTCTTTACTGACCTAGATACGGCACGGTTACTATATAAATCGCTGTAATAGTGCTAAGCTTTAAAAATAAAATAAGATATTAGGAGCATAAGTCTAATCAACGTTACGAGATGATCCCTTACTCCACGGCCACGGATGACTACGCTAGCGACGTAGATAAGGCTTACAAAATTGTTCATACGATATACAAATATTTTAAAACGAATTTTGTTGCGTTCCCCCCATTGTGCGATTCATTTCAGATGTGTAAAGAACGAAGGAATACAATACAATTAGCGTTATTATCATATATCGAAGATGTTAATATTATTTTCTATGAGAAAAACAGCATTCCTTCATTTGGAATTTTCCGTTACTCATTCCCCCCTTTCACTGCTATCCCAAAATGTTCTTCCTCTGTTGCTTCTGTTTTTGAACCTGTTCTGTTTTCTTTTGTTTATCAATTTGCGCACGTTTTTTTGCCAGGAGATTGGCTTCCTTGTCGGATGCTTTCTTGGATTCCATCATCTTCGAGTACAGTTTGCGATGCTTCGGCTTAACCATACGCGCACGCAGTGCTGCTTCGTTTTTGTTGACCAACCGCTGTTCTTCCTCGTTTTCCTTGAACGTCGTTCCCCGCTTGACCTTACTTTTCGGTTTCCCATTAGCCGACTGGTTTGCTTTCTGTTTTTTGTCTATCGTTTCGTTTTGTTTCTTGCCGTTCTCCTGGGCCTGCTTCTTATCCTGGTCATTCGTCTCATTTTCATCCTCATTGTTGCCGGACTCCAATTCGTCTGTTCGTTCTGCATCGAACGCTTTCAGTAGAGCGTAGTCCTGCTTTTGTTGTTCCTCTTCCGGATCCAGCACTTCCTCATCGTCGGAGATGTGTTCCTCGTCACCATCCGCGCCCGAAATAGCCTGCTCAAATTCATTGCTTTCCTCCTCACCTCTACGCATCGCAAGTTCCTCCGGTGGAACGTAACTTTCGTTGGCTTGCGTGAACGGTGACAGATGCGGTGGCAACACTGCACCGATGAAATATTTGTTTGTCGGAAGCAGTCGCCGCTGATTCACACTATCGAACACCCATTGAGGCTGAATATAATCGCGCGAGATGTACTGCTTTTCCATGCTCGGTCGATCGACAACCTGATGCGTGATCGTTTCGTCGCCCTCATCGAACGACGCTCCCACGGACATTGTCCGATCCCATGAAACTTTGCCACCAAAGCATCGAATTATAAACACCAGCGGCTCACGTGGAACCTCACGGTTTAGGAAAAACTTCAGCCCCTTGAAGAGTGTCTTGAGCTTGTTCAAGCTTTGCGCCTCCTCGCGGATCTGGCTCACGTGAGGCAGTTCTTCATCGTTGCCCGCAAACTCGAGCAACTCGGGCTCTTCCACTTCACCGTTACCACCGTCCGAACGAAGCAGCTCTACGTTCAGCGCCTGAATGCGGTCATCCAGGAACCGCTGCTCGTTCGCCATCGTTTCGTCCGAGTCGAAAGACTGCGCGAACTGAGGCGGATACGCGAGATTGACTGAATTATACAAGCGAAAGTTGATGAAACCGGCCATCACCGTAAAAAAGTCGCCGAACGACTTCATAATGCTCAAGTCGATCATTTCCCCGCGATGGGGAGCATACGGGAAGTAATGCGGTACGATCCACGTCACTGTTTCGCCCTTGATTTCGGCCTGGAAGTAATAACCCTTGATCGAGACGAACACCTTCCGCAAGGCCTGTGCCGCAATGACGTAGTGCATAAATTCCACCGTCAGCCGGCGACTCATTCGTGTTAGCTCACGGGTGATAATTTTCGTCGCCGGAAACGTGCTGAACATGAATAGCAACGTCATGCAATCATCCAGCTCTTTGATCGCATCAATAAACGTAGGATAACGTTCTTTAACGATGTGGTCCAGCTTCAGCTGCGGATAATTCGCCAGTCGAATGTCACGCAAATGAATGTTTTTCTTCGCCGCCGCATGCCTTATCCGACGGTTGTAGATCTTACGGTCGCGCAGCGTCCACACGATCGGCTCGTGCAGCAGGAAAGTTATATCTTTCTTATGGTACAAGATCTTCAATTCCCGCGAACCATGCTGTGCACGCGCCCGGTGTTTGGGCTCACGTGGATAGATACCCTTCAGGATGCAAAGCTGGCGGAAATCTCTTATAGATAGCTGCAACTTGTTCATGGCGGTCTTCCGGGTGTAGTACATGGCACCCTCGCCAGATTTAAACTGCGAAGCAGACAAATACAACGGAATTATGCATTGGAAGTGAGAATTTATTTACATTCCACAGCATGTGCTACCCCACACATAACCTCACTTCTCGCGATGTGACGACTTACCTTATGATTTCGCTTCACCATGGTGACAAATCACAAAAAACTACACACTTTGCAACACTAAAATTCAACTAAGAACCAGCGACAACTCGGCGGAACGCAAAATTACTATTTTCTCGGGAAAATCTATCGTTTTGCACCAGAAAACGCAAAAGTCCGTCCGCACATGCTGTGCGTGGACAGAGGAAAAAGGTTTGTTGTGACATTTCCCCACTACGCAGTCTCGATTCGTTCGAATTTCGAACAACATAACAAACGTCAGGCCAGCCTGGGCATTGTGTGGCACAGCTGTCAAAACTTGTAAACACAGAACAAAACCAAGGTGAACTCGTCCACGATAAGTTTATTCGTGACAAAAGCGAATTAAACCGTACGACCTGCTATCGCCGGTCGCAATCAGTGAAGTTGGTTTATCCCGATTGGCTAAGGAAAGTGCAAGTATCTGGTATCACCTGCAAGATAGTGTGCACTTCAACAACGCGAAAGGAAGAAGAAGTGTCGCGTTTTTCGATGTCCCTGCAAACGAACGAAGTGTTGTCAATTTGTTAGTGAAATCGGGTGGAGAACGACCGCAGTGATACACATTGCCGCGATTTGATTTCCGATCATCACCAGCTCTACCATCCGCGTGACCAATTTGTGTCTAATCCGGTTCCCAGCGTTCTATCGCGCTTGAACGCGAAACTGTCGCCTTTTCGGTCGTGCCGTGATCAAGCGTAACATCAGGCGGGGCACGTTTGTTGCGTAGTTACCTGTGGAAGAACGGAGTAGTCCTTGAACGAAGCGGCTGTAGCTAGAACTTCCGGATTACATTGCGTCGGTCAGGCACAGGCGGACGAGGTAAATAACAGTGTATAAAACCAGTTGGCCTAAGATTGCACACCGTAAGATTGTGAACTTTTGAAAAGGTAGAAAACCTTAGGGTGGTTTCTCCTTAACTTTCCATCACATGGCATTGGTTCAATCCCCGCAACCGGGACATACGCGTGAACTAGAACGGAACACTTTTTTTCACCCGTTCGCGCTTGAGAAACCCCTCGCAACGGTACCAAATAGCGGTAATAATATACGGGGTATTTTTGTTCATTAGTTCTTCCATCACTCATTTCCTATTCTGTGGAGTTTTTTAACGCACAGTATGCTCGCCAAAATACAGCTCAAAACTTCCACTTAGCATATCAAATGTGTCATTATAAATTCCGTTCGGGCCATTGATTCACAGAATGCACTTTGAACGCTGGTTACCAAGGAAACCGAAGCAGAATTATGCCGCAAGCCCTGTTTGGATCGGGTCCTATTCGCTATCGAAGGCGTGTTGTTAATTTATCGATGAAATCATCATCCAGCTAGCAAGATATGATTCATTGGATACGCGTATTACATCCTCTCTTTGCACCCGCAAATGGGCTGCACTTATAGGAGCTGAAAAACGGTGCTGCACAAAAGAAAACATCACAACAGGCGACGTGATGGCAATGCGAATGCAATAGTGTGTCGTTACGTCACCGTGGACTTCGCACGAGTTTCGAGTTCATCCTCTACGACAGCGACCTGTTACGCAGTATGTTTTGCGGGAAGGCATAGTGCAGCGCAAGCTTTGCTTCAGAGGCAAAGGGAAAAGACCTGTTGGCCCTTATTATGCGGCGTTACCGGAACTCTTCCTACCGGCAGACATTCGCGTTTCCTTTCCGGCCTATAATTCCGTCATAATCATCGGGTTGGATTTGTTTGGGTCGGGGCCCTTTTCGCTTACATCAATGGTATGGCAAAGCGACGCTAGAAGATGGTATCATTTATCGATAATAACTACTGACAAGAGCATCACGCGTACGAACTCCATATAACATCGTTTACTGCCAGGCCGACTCCTTTCGGCGGGGACGCATTTGATTGATTGATTGATTGATGGTGATGATTTCGATTGATTTATGAGCGTACAGGTCTACCCGTCCCAAGGGAACCCCACCTTTGGATAGTTTTCGATAACCCAAATGCATGCTGTGATCGGTAGTGAATCATCACACGTGGCTTTTATTGCACTACGCTGTATTGTAATTATCCCATCCAGCATTATTCAATCCATCCAATATTCTTCAACCCACCGCCGTAATACGTGGTGTAAAATATTCTAATCAGCTTTCTCGCCTGTTGTTTGCTGTTATTCATTCCATCTCATTCATGCTCGCGCATTTATCGCGTTGGCTCGATATCATCATTGATATAATGGCATTGCCCGCAACGGGTCCGCCTGGGAACGCGGGGTTCAAAGTTCCGCTTGGTAGATTAGGACACCGAGCGCTATGATTTCGCCCCAGCAACCTTTATCAATTTCCCTCACATGAGCGAGTGGACACGGTGTGAGAAGCATAAGGTAGAACGGTGATTACCGTTTTGATTTTTTGTTTGTGTTTGGTTTTGATGCGAAAATGGTTGATTACAATTTCGTTGTTTCGTTATTCATTTACCCTGAGAGCCTCATGGTGGGCCGAACGATATGCCCTGGCGTGGTTTTTCTCATGCCACCAAAGGTCAAACAAATCACCCAAATGTTAAGCAGCTTAGTAAAATATAGCATTTATACTAAGCATATGCCACCCGTCAATTCAATTTCAATTTAATCATACACGCATTGTAACACACCGTTGAAAGTTATTATCAATGATGAATTTAAAATTGTACCATCATTTAAAATCAAAGCGCTGGAGCATGGCAACTCAAATAATTGTCGTAAAATGTGCCTAAAAGCCCGGCTAATTAACTACACATCATCATTAGTTTCATCTGATTTTTTGTCATATTTTATGATAATTGTTTTATGATGATTAGAAGATAAGATGGAATTAGTTTTAATTAAAACATTCGACAGTTAAGTCGTTATACAAACGGTACGTAAATTGAATATAGTAATTAGGTAATTGAAAATAAGAAACACGTAAACACCATACGCCAAAGCCACCACGTAACAGGGACAAAGCCAATCACCCTTTGCTTCCGATAAGCAAACAAAGAAGCATATTATACCCCTTGTTTTGAAGCTTTTTTTTCTTTTAATTGATTGTGCAGCTGGCATGACGTAGAGATATTAAATTAATAAACAAGGATAAAATGACGTCCCTTTGTTTACTGCAGAACACATTGAAGTCCTTCGCTGTTAATGTTTTGAAGGAAAATTCTTTTCGGAAATTATGTTTCTTTTTTTCAAAAATCTTGAACTCCATATTGTTTTCATGCAACTTTTCACGCTAACCTGTTTGCAATTGTTTTTAAAATTTTAAAAACTCCCCGAGGAGACACACGTTACATCGCAAAATTGTAAAAGTGAGCCTCTAGCCAGCGAGGGTGTATCAGGAATTTTTCATTATCCATTTGTCACGAAGGCGTTCGTTATGCCGGGCGTAAAGTTGCGTTGAGCATATTTTTCCTACCCCATTTAATCCACACAATCGTTAGTTGCGCCGATAGTGGGAAGGTCGGTGTGGGGAGAATTCCCGGATTAGTTTCCCCGGGAAAGAGCGGGAGCAAATTAAAACCACTCCGCAAGGGCAGGTACGGTGTGTCTTGCCAGCCCCGGTTGCGGTCCCGGGGACGGATTAGCGCGTGCCCTCGTTATCACTGGGAACTGTGAGGGCTTCGATTATGTTCGGGTGTACATACATACACACACACGTGTGTGTGTGTTGTAATGCTGGTGTTTTTTTTTTCTTCTTCTTCCTCTCTCGTGTAAAAATCCCAACGGCCTCGTCTCGGGCATCGAGATAAGCGGTGGGTCTGGTGTTGTTGGTGTGGTAGGTTCAAAGCAGGTTGCGACCCAGGGAGCGCGATTTTGAATTATTATTGCACGTACCAGCGGTGGGATAGTGAATAGAATTTTGGGTCCCCACTTCGTTGCCTCTAATGCATCCTTATTCGTTGCTTTCGTCTTGCAGATCGTCGCCACACCGATCCTCAGCGGCATCCAGGAACCTGTCCTGATCGCTTCAGACATCAAACCATCGGAACGTCCTCGGTGATGTGAACTTGTGCAACGTGACACGGGATCAAGCTCTCGGTTGTGGTCGGAAAAACGCACGCGAAAGCATTTTACCTCGCTCCAATGCGCTACCAGAGTACGGCGAACAGTTCAGTGCAGATAGTTTGGCTAAACTTATGATGATTTAACGAACGCACGCACCCCAAAAAAAACCGTAGTGTATTCCGCGAGCACCGCAGTAGCTGTTGTTGATTTTAGGTTCTGTTTGCTAGCTTAGTTTTGCCCCACACATCACGCTAGTGGCGCTTTTCCCCTTTGTTTTACATATATATAGATATATCTTTGAACCGTTTGATAAAGGATCATTTCGAATAGCTCAGCCTTTTGGTTTTCTCGTACGTTTGCGTCGTCATTATCGCATTGGCTAGGCACACACTACAAGCAGTAGTAGTACGCGTTTCGTACGTTCTGTTTTGTGTTGGAAAACCTTCCTTCCACGAGCCGACCCGCCGGGGCCGCCAAGAAACGAGTGCAACCCGGAACAATAGAGAGTTTAGAAGCGTAGAGCAATGGCGGGATTTCTGGCGATGCTCAAACAGTCGACGCTTGTCCACCTGTGCTTTGCTATATCCTTTTTCACCTCCGGCCTGATCATCAACACCGTGCAGTGCATCCTGTACGTAGGGCTAAAACCCTTCAACAAGCGCCTGTACCGCACGATCGGATACTACCTGTGCTACTCGTTCTACTCCCGTAAGCTACTTGTTACTTGTTTTCCGTTTCCGGTTCCGGTTCCGATGCATTTACGCTATACTAGCACCCGTCCGTAGAGGAGGGCATTGTGGGGACATTGCAACATTGACAGGCTTTCCTTTCGCTCGTTGCTCGTTTTTTTTTTTCGCAGAGCTCGTCTTCCTGGCCGACTGGTGGTCGGACACGAAGCTGATCGTGTACATTAGCGATGAGGACATGAAGTACTGCGGCGTGGAGCACGTCCTGCTCCTGATGAACCACACGTACGAGATCGACTGGCTGATCGGGTGGATGTTCTGCGAGAAGGTGCGTGTGCTGGGCAACTGCAAGGCGTACGCGAAGAAGGTGATCCAGTACATCCCCACGATCGGCTGGGCGTGGAAGTTCGCCGAGTTCGTTTTCCTCGAGCGATCGTTCGAGAAGGATCGCGAAATCATCGGCCGGCAGATCAACGAAATTCTGGACTATCCCGACCCGGTGTGGTTGCTGCTGAACGCGGAAGGAACGCGCTTCACCGAGCAGAAACACGAGGCGTCGGTGAAGTTCGCCAAGGAGAAGGGCATGGTGCCGCTCAAGCACCATCTGATACCGCGCACGAAGGGCTTCACGGCGAGTTTGCCGTTCCTGCGCAAAAAGTGCCCAGCGGTGCTGGACATCCAGCTCGCTATTAGCAAGGATACGCCGGTGAGTTAACATGCGCGAAGCCGGTCATATACGAGCCCGATAATAGCCCCGTTTCTGTTTGTTCTTATCACTCCCGTCACAGGTGAAACCAACCATTTTCAACATTCTCAATGGCAAACCGATCACGGCGCACATGTGCGTCCGGCGCTTTCCCATCGAAACGTTGCCGGAGCGCGAAGAGGACGCGGCCGTCTGGGTGCAGGAGCTGTTCCGCGAGAAGGACCGCATGCAGGACAGTTTCCATCGGCACGGTAATTTCTTCACCGACTCCGGTATTGCCGAGCGACCGCAGGTCACGTTGCACCGTCGGCCGGCCACGCTTGTTAACACCGCGTTTTGGGTAGCGGCCACCCTTACGCCGATGCTGTACTATCTGGTGAAGCTGCTGTTTAGCGGCGAGATTCTGTACTTCTCGATCGGTGCCGGTATCATCTTTGCCTGTAAGTAAATTGGCGTTCGTGTCAGTGCAACAAACTGACGGATTTTCCTTCTTTCTCTCCCCCATTTACAGTCTACATGCTGATGGTGAAAGCGATCGGTATGTCGAAAATCAGCAAAGCATCCTCGTACGGTGCGCAAAAGCTTAAGAACGGGCACAGCAACGACGAACACCAGGCGCCGGAACTGGGCGTTGGCGAGCCATCGAAAACGAAGTAAAAAACCCACCCACCCATCGGTCGACCAACGGATGGGAAAGGATGGGCGATATCCTGGGTCGCGTCGTTTACACACCCGCATACACTATTTACACACCCACCCATGATGGTTTTTTGTGTGGTTGGTCCCACAGATGAAAGGTTACGCGTGTGATGTGCGAAGCAGGGAAAAGTCTTTATACATTGCATAGATGCTATTATATACACGAATGGTATACACATATATGGAAGCGCGCTTGATAGGTTTGGGCAAGGGAGCAAATGCAGATGGGTTCGGAATGGGGCACATCCTATATTGCCCGTTGTTGCGCGATCCGCGACACAGGGAATCGAGTGCCAAATGTAGGCATCAGGATGAAACGTACGAAGCAACCGATGGGGGAGATGAGGCAAGGTGGTGGGAGTGCGGGAAAAAGGAGGAAACCATTTTGAGCCACGAGCAGTTATTGAGGAATATTTTATAACCGTTTATTTATTGGATCCAAGATCCAGCAACGTAGAAAAAGAAAAAAGAAGAAAAAAACAGATAGGCGATACACGAGCGAAAGCCAAATCAAGCAAAAGCAAACGGATGGCAAATTTTGAGACAAATGTTATGTGTGTAGGAGACCAAAGCACCTAAGCGCGGACCCTGTAGATTACGATGATTATGTTGCTAAGGAAAACAAAAACTAAAACATGCACACACACACACAAAAGCGAGAGCTAGACATAGGACACACGCGTATTTGAGAGTGCATTAAATGGTGGACCACACAGAGCTGGATGGATTTAGATAAGGGTTCGTCCGTGGAACTACTCGCGCAACCGGAGGATAATGTTCGTTTTGCTTTCATGAGATTCGATTTGCAACGTATGCTTTTATTGAAGGGAACCAGGAAGACCAGGATAAGAGAATCACAGTTGTCGTTTCCATTCCGCGGTACGGTTTAACTTATCGTACCTACGAAGGAAACCCTAGTCTAATTCTGTAAGCCTCGAACACCATCGAGCTCAGCGCGGTAAGAAGCGTTTGAAATCGTATGCTCAACACAACTAACTCATTCGTTAAGGTGTGCCTCCGATGGCACCCGGAAACGCACAACCGATACTACTATCGCGTCGATGTTACCGAACTCTTCCCATGTTTCATCACTCCAGCATTGCTATCTTCCTTTTGGCGAGATGTGTAGAGTTAATGTTAAGTTACAGTAGCATATTTGATCGGAATTCTTCTGTCTGCCTCAACACGGTGGAATGTTTGGAATTCTGTTGTTTCACCCCCCACTGTTTGGGTTGATATTATTGCGTTTCAAGATTGAACTCTTTGCGTGTGGAATCGTGGAATGGCGTGCTGTGAAGCCAGAAGTACGACGGAATAAAACCACGAAATGTTAAGAATAGGCGCATGCTGTACAGAGTGGCATATGCGGGAGGAAAAGCACTTTGCAAAAGAAAACTTCCCGTCGATAACCACTTTCACTAGTTGACTATTCAAACTCGAATGCGATCCTTCTCAAACTAATGCGGAAAAAAAGGGGACGACAAAAAGATATAGTTGGTTAATTTTAAAGGCTTCCACAATGGCCGGTCGCGGACGCAGACAGAAAAGTCCTTAGAGCTTCCCATCAGTGTCGTCGTTTTTGTCATCGTCGTCGTCTTCGTCGTTGTCGTCTTCACCCTTCGATGTGGTTGTTTTTCCCTCCGTTCGTCTCCCGGAAATGAGTGCGTTTTTCTTTTGTATCTGTTAGAACGTGTTCTAGTGTTATGGAAACCCCTGTGTGTAGATTATCGAGCACCATGGTAGAGTAGCTTCCCCATTGTTCGGTTTAGTTCAGGTGTCCTTTGTTGCGTATGGTGGCAACAGGCAAGAGCCATCCTGTTTGCGATTCTAGTGTCCACGGTGGATGTGTGAAAAATGTGCTAACAAATGCTACTAATTTGATACCCGTGGCGGAGAGTTGAAAGCGAATAAAGGATAGTACATAAAACGAACATTGCGTTGGAGAATTCATTTTCGCATGCGGTACTACGCCAACACCAGTAAACTCATTAGTATTAGATCATATGCCCCACAGCAAATTGGCTGCAAGCTGATTGGCTAATCAGCCATTTCGGCCAATTAACATTTTCGAGCATGGAGGGGAAACATCGTCGCCGATCTGCTTATCGGTGCGTGGGAGGAAACGATGTGATCGAAGCGAGAGCAGGACAACCCTATCATCGAGAAGATCGAACGCGTGCTACATGCTTGAAGCATGTTCTCCTGTTACCAGCGCATCCAAAATCCATCAAATTTGACCCGTTTTTCGGAGGCTCGTTTGGAGTTTTTTGCGGAATATCCAAGATTATTTTGCCTATGGCACGTGAACGTGAGAGCAGAAAAGCAAGATCGGTCCCAAATGTGCTTTCTCGTGTTCTGCGATAAGCGAACGACGGTAAAAGAGATACGATGCGGATAATCATGCGCAGAAGCGAGCGACGATATATGGGTTGATAACGGTAGAGGGAGCAATCAGTTTTGGCAAATGCGTGGAAGCGAGAACACTGATTGCGCATTACCAGCGCAGGGGAACCCAGCTGGTAGGTATCCTCTTCGGGTCATGTTCTCCTGTTATTATCGCCGGTTTTTGGATGCAAAACTTGATCTCGAAATTTTTCGCTCAAAGGCGCGCGCGCGCCTCGCAAAATCTACGCCCTCTGCAGGTGGAGGAAAAATGGAGCTTTCGTGAATCTGACGTGAAAAGAACCGGACGGACGGCAGTGTTGTGCATTGAAAGGAAGGTTTTGAAAAGTTTAAGGTTGTTGCATGGTTTTTATCGAGTTTTTAGGAATTCATTGCGATATTTGTACTCCGAAAAGGGTAAGGAATGCAAAGGCAGATCGTGTGTTTGCGATGCGTGGTTAGGTCTTAAGGGTAAGTAAAGTACGCTCATGAGTAATAAAAGAAGCATATGAGGTAAATTTCAATTAAATCATCTATCATTTATAAATTGTAGGTAAACTCTTTCGCCATGCCAACCTTATTGGCAGCTTCTGATTTGGAAGGTGAATAAAAATGATAAATCTGATCGCCTAATATTGAAATGGGAAAATCGTCCTGGTGGGCTGCGAAGGACATAAGATACCAACCCGTTGCTTTGTATATACAAGCCTTCATTTTGAGTTAAAAGTTCGATAAAACGTTTCTTTCGTATTCATATTAATGTGCGTTTTCTTTTGGTTCTTTAATTTATTTATTGGCTTCAATTTCGTCGCTCCACCGTGATGTTTGCGATCCCTTACGTTCTGTTACGATAAAAGAATCATTCCGTTCATCATTTTTTGTTGTTCATTTTGTTAAATTTTGTCACATATAGTTATTGTAGTTTTGCTTTTTTCGCTTTCGCTCCGTTCGGTATTGATTAATGAGTTTTACTTCAAAGTCCGCATTGAATTTTGCATTTACTCTTGTCACTTACGTTTTGCATTCCAAATATTCGTATTTATGATTAATGTAATCAATGGTTAGTTTTTCAACGTCATATGTCTTGTTTTATTTTATTTTTACTTGTTTCGTTCACATGCCCATCTTGCATGTTTCGTCGATACGTTCTTAGTGTACTTATATTCGGTTTTGTATTTTAGCTTTCTTTACTTTACGTAATTATGTTTGTTTAGAGTGTTTTTTTTTCTTTGCTTCTTCATTTGACTGTGGCATTCCGGAGATTGCCATTGCATGAGTTTTATGGTATTTGTGTTTTGTTTTCCTTTCTTTTGTCATCAACTATACCCCATTCCCAGATAGAGTGATACACATAAAATATCACGGAAACGATATTTTCTCCGTTTCGCACTTTGAATCGACCGAATAACTGATCGGTCGCAAAAAATCAAATGATCGTCTCCTAACAATCAATATCTACTGTGCCATGGCGACACACTAGGAATCATTATGTCTTTCTTGTTTCTCTTTGCTATCGATCCTAATTGTGCTAGTATTACGCTAAGTTAGACAAATTTGTTAACGTTGATTTTACTGACGCGACTGCCTGGCCGCTATCGACCATATCGTAGTTTAACTACCCTTAATCGTCCTTTCTAGAAAGCAAAGTCTTTCTCGATACAAAAGGCATAACCGTACGGGATTATTGTACTGGAATCTAACTCAAAGAGGACAGAATGAACACCCGAAAACATACAGAGCTGCATTGAAATTCTTATCCATTTCTGAGATCTTCACATTTCTGTTCTCATGTTATTGTTGTATTTTGTTGTGGTTGATTTTTGTAGTTTTTTACCAGTACTTCTGCAGACAACTAGAGACTGATATCAGTGGATTACTAATGAGTGAGTGGCTTTGATTGAATACCTCATCGTTTTACGGATGACAAGCGTATCTTCTCTAGCATGTTCTGTATAAGTGGCTTATTGGACTATTTTTAAAGTTTTGATTGTATCTTTTACAGTTGAATCTGAACGTTCCACACTACTGGTAATCATTCGCATTCGTTTGTCATCGTTGCACGTGGCATCTACAAGTTGGTCGTTATCATACGATTGATCGGTAACAATCACTTAAAAGTTAACGTACCGAAACAGTGCATTTGGTACCAAATGTTGTATTACTAGATAACTTCAAGTAAAAAGGGGAGTAAAATTCATTTCCACAGCACCGATTGCGCAATGCGGACATCGCAATCAATCGCAATGAAAAGCACAGCAACTGGCAGACACACAGGTCATACACACGAATATCGAATACGCAAAAAAAAACCAATCAACAGAAAATCGCTTTGACCGCGTTGTCACCGTGATCCAAGTAGCAGGCGCTAATGAAATGACGCTCGCGTTAGATCATAACTCTAACCCGTTGCCCTTAGCAACCAATGTCAATGCCATCATCGGCCGTTCGCTCATGCCGCCGAATCAGCAATAAAGTACAATAATCTTTCAGTAAAAGTACTCAAATATTACACGCATTTCTAAAACAAATGCTCTTAATCTCTGTGACATTGTAATCGGTACGGTGCACCATAGATACTAATCCTTCTCTCGTTTTGCTTCTTTTTTGTCTATCTTCAAAACATTCTACAGGGTCTCCTCGGTTTTTAACGTTTAAGCCACACACCCTAATCGTGCTTAACTCGTCCTAACACTCACCGCAAGGCAGCCAAACTGCGATACGATCCTGTACGATCGTTCCAATAATTGAGGCTACCGGGTTCGATGGTGCTTTCTTGCGTCTCTCTAAACTAATCAAGCCTTTTCACCCTCTTTTCATCCGTATCACCGTTTACGGGAACAAAACCACGTGTTATTAAGCTACGTTTTAATTGCCTAAAACCATTCATCTACCTTCTGCTACTTCCAGTGTGGATCAACCACTACCAACCAATACAGGACGCCGATTGAGCCGCACCCGAACTAATTTATTGTAGTCTGATGAAAAGCATAACGTCACTGTGAGAAATATTCCTTTTTTTTCTTCGTCGACGATGTGCACAAAACAATTAGTTGTGATTGGTGAACGAACGTACGCACAAGTTTCCGTGCTAATTTTTGTTGTACGTTTTGCCACCGTCCAGATTGCTTTCACACCTTGAACACCTTGAATGCATGTAATCGCTCCTCATCCTGTTTGCACTGCTAGTCTGCGTACTTGGACAGGATCATGATGCGCATTAGCGCAAGAGAGGTTTTAGGCTAAAGTTTTGTTCGGTTTGGAGGCCTTTCGCCCCTCCCCACTCCCCACCCTTGCACCACCGGTCAGTTTAGCGTTATATGCAAAAAATGTACCCAAAAACATTTATATCATAGTTACTTCCATCGCTTCTCTGTTCCAACGCCCCATCGCTACGGGCCTATTGCATATGTTTGGATATCGTTTGATATTTAGTTTCCCTTGCCAGATAAAGGTATTCTTGTCTATGATTGGATTTAGCATGTCCTAGTGGCTTCGAGAGTGATCTCCATCCGCACCTGTAACGCCAGCCGTTGGCCATTCCTTTGGATCATGTGGACAATAATGGTAGATGTGTCTCAGTTTGCAAACATAGCTGTGGTTTTATGCCAACGGTTTGTTAATATTAGGAAAGGGCTCTGCAACGGCCGAATCTCCGAATCAAGAACCCTTTTACAGCATGATACAGTAGATAGGCTGGCGGTTGATTAAACGCAAGTTCTACAAACGTACGAGAGTTGAAGATTTCAACAGTGCGCGGCATGAGTAGCAGATTTTTTTTAAAGAAGAATTCGTAAAGGTAAACGGGAGATGAAAGGAATGTATATGTATGTATATATATATAAGTATATATTTAATTATGTTTGTCATTTGTAGTTTACACTAGCGCATTCCGTTGCCGGTATGGTGACTTTAGTAGAATATGTCTTGGTTTTTATTTCGTTTTTCTTTTTGTTCATTTTATTTCTAGCGCATCTTTTAAAGTTTCTCGTTATGGTTTAAAGAGTTAAGGATAGCGTTACGAAAACATGGAAAACCATGGCAATTGGAGGCGCTAGTTTCGCTTTTACAAAGTCCCCATACGACGCCGGAGAGGCCAGCCCCGGGCGCGACTACGCAGCCCTGCTCCGCCTAAATATACTCAGTTTTGTAAATGTGTAAGCTTAAAAATGTAAATATGATAAATATATGTTTAGTGTTTTGTTGTTCTGTTTACCTTTCTTATTTTTCTGTTTCCTTACGCTTATGTTTAACTTGTTTTTATATGCCTCTACCGACGTGTTATGACTGTACGTGTGCGTTTTTCTTTACTTTTGCTTTTACGCTTATATTTTGCTTTAGCATTTATGCATTCATACACATTTGTGCATTTCACTGCGCTTCCTTACGAACTTTGCATCCGTCGATGGGCCATTGAAGTGCAAATGTGGTTTAGTTTTATTTGTTGTAAAATTTATCTCATAATTTAACACCCGCTTCCACGAAGTTCCGCATTAGGTTTGCTTTAGGTTGGTTTCTGTAATTACGATCATTTTCTGCTGCCAGCGTTCGATTACCGTATTCTGTGCAGTATTTTTAAACTCTCCCTTTTAGTGTCCGTATTGCGTTAAATGTATGTTTCGGGTTTTATGTTCACATTCACCTTTGCTTTACTATTTCTTTATCTCTTTTCTTGCATTTTCTTTTCCTCAATGTATACAAAATAGCCGGAGAAACTGTAAAAATGTTAACTAATGTTTATATCCTTCCAATGATCGGTTAGGTTCTTCTTTTTTTTTGCATTCCTGCTTCCTCCTTCCTCTATCGTACCATTCGCCCTTGGTTAGTGTGCGGTAAAGCTGCTAGAATGTACATACCATGTACCTCGTTTCGACGACGCATCGCGTCTAGCAGTAGATTGTTGGCTGATTTTCGTTACGAAATCGTGTCATTTTGTCACCCTTCTGGATCTTTCTGACTCCTTTTTGGCTGCCTCGGTCGACCAATCGCTGGCTCCAATGGCTAGCATATTTGTTAGTTTGCATCCCGCATGTGTTTGATGTTGTTTTGTTTTATATGTTGTTTGCTGTTGTATTATGTTTAGTACTATTGCTACTTCCGTTACCAGTTGAGGAAGGACACTCAATCCATAATTATTCGCACGTCTGCACATATACGTTAGCCGATAAAGAACACCTAGCGAGCATCTGTTTTGTTTCTCGCCTTCAATCCATGCTCTTCCGAGTATTCATATGCTAATTTCCTATCCCATTTCATCATTAGATCGCCATTATCTAAATAATTACCATGCAGGAATGATTGGATTCGATTAGCTGAGTCAACAGTGGATTTGAATATGGTTTACATGCTCAAAGATGTACACAGTTTTATAGCTCTACCGATTGAATGATAACGTTTGGCGTAGTTAATAAGGTAAGGTTTTTGTTTAGCTTTGTGTAAGTGTTGCTTTTTGTTTGTGCTTCGTTTTGCTGGTTTTGCACGTAACGACGATAACGCTCGCCTAGCCACTTAAAGATACGGATGCCACCTTCCATTAAAACTGGAGGATGAACGAATGTTAACTCTAAATTTCACATCACAAGTTCGAAGGAAATAAGTATGTTTGCTTTAACCTTCCCGACCGCGGCCACGCTGATCGTTTCGGTCATAAATTACGTCGCCTTTGGATTGGTATTTAGTCCCGCTGTCTTTCGAGCGTGGGCTGGCAGGCAGCTCCTATGAGGGACAAAAACACGAAGGAGCTGATTACACAATTGATCTTCTGATTCTCCTACCATGTTCACATTAACGCTAGGTGTTCGCCTGCAACTTGTCCTTACGATTAAGATATGTTGTGTAACTGAAACGAAGGATTTTGTTAAAATACCAATGTTCTAAGAGCCATAAAGCTAACAATTACTTATCCAAAGCAAAACGCTCAAAAATGTGGTGTAGAATTATTGTAAAATAATTCATCTTAACCAACGACCAAACCGCTACTATATCTCCTACTCATCGTTTTGCTGACGGGGAATCGTGACGTTCGAAAGCGATACAAATAGATCATTATCGTTTTTTAGGAACTCGACTAGGGACAACTGCGACAGCAATCGTAGGTGTTGCTGCTGCTGGTTATGATAAAATTTTGAACCCCTACAACAATAGCAACTGATGGGTGTAACAGTATAAAACATTTTATCACTATCAACGAGCGTAAGGGTAGGTAGATAGCCAGTGTGTCGAAACGGTAGATAAACTTTATTAACCTAGTGCACAGTTTCAAAAGGTAATGCGTGCGTGCTTCTATTCAATAGCCGATCGACGAATATGATAGGATAAGAGGAAAAATGACCGAAAGAGCAAATACTGCAATGCAAATCTGCAACGTTTTAAAGGCTGTATTATGCTCTCTTTGACTAGTACTAGTTGACCATGTTCTGTTACCGTGGTGTGTCTCAGATGTACAGGGTTTTGTTAAACAGTTTCTTTTCCATTTTGCTTCTTTAATGATGCTTTGTCGTTTTCGAATCGTCGGTTGTATAGCAAATACACGTGAAAGTTAACTACAAGTATTGTTAAAAAGGCACTTTTACTCTAGTAGCAAACGAATCGAACTCTTCCGTCGTGACGGCGTGATAGGGCTGCAGTACCATCAGAAACAGATCGACGATTCCCCGTAAGCGCAAGGATGCATTGGATGATATAGAATCAAAAAAAGTTGTCTGATGTAACCGTCTAACGAAGTATTATAATACACTGCCGATTACGTGAAACGTTAATGAAACGGCGCAATTGCAATGAACGACAACTGAACTTGCAATTAGAACCACACAAACTATTGAAAGTTATAGTCCGTTTCATGAGATAGAGAGATTGGTCAGCACGTAATATAAACGGTGTGTTACATGCATTAGCGTCAGAATCCTTCACCCTAACTTCTGATTCCATCTATCTAAACACTGTATATAATGATATAGATTGTTCGTTTTCTCCCCGTTATGCTTTGCCAACCCTGGGACAATATTGGTCAGTAATAAATGTTCGCATGCTTCGCAATCGAAGCACCGGTTTTACCGTCCTTTCCTATTCCCCTTTTGCATATTTATTTCCTACTGGCAAAATGTTAACAAACAACGTTAAGATTTAAGCTATGCACACATTATTTATGTTAGGTTTAATTAGGTATATACATACATGCGATTTAAATGTTTTTTGTATGTTTGTTTGTTTAGTTCATTTTAGTTCTTACACGAAGCCGTTTTTGCTTTGCTACTTTTGGTTGCTTGCGTTGCTACCGTTTACTGGTTGCATGTTTGTTGAGTCATTACTTTTTTTTAAATTTTTTGCTTAATTCTAAGATTGCCGCTTGGTTAACACTAATAATGAATTTTCATATATCTCTATATTCGATACGAATGATGATGTTAATTGTTAAGGGAATGTTAGCTTATGCTTTTTTGGATGTTGCGCAACTGCTTTCAGTGCGATTTTCTGAGTCGATTAAGATAGACTAAAACAATCGACAAAAGAGATACCATTTTCTGATCGAATCTTTATAACGATTGATATTATGCAGAACCAAAAATAGATCTGATTCGTATGTGCTCTCTGAATGGTCATAGACACGAATATTGCTCCACTGGAAATCGTTGCTTGTATGGTGAGAGCTAACTGCAAAGAAACATAAAAGAAACGAAAGAAATAAATGGAACTAAAATTGAAGAAAGAAATGGTAAATTAATTGTAGAAACGTATGTGATATCAAAACTAACTCAAGAGAGAACCCAATGAGTCTAGACACGGAGTGTAACGAAACGTAAAGAAAGCAATTTCAACACCAGTAACTCTTGTATTTCCGATGGTCAGTTTAGCTCTGTCCTGTATTTTCAATGCTTCGCTAAATACGTCTCTGTAGCCGCCTGCCTGTTACTAATAAACCGTTCCCAATCGTACAATTTCTGTATCTTGTTTAATGATATTTTAATAACGCTGAATTCATAATTATCTACCATAGCTAATCAATGCAATGATATGCTATACGAAGCAAGAACGTACCAAAGAAAATAAACATTGAGATAGAACGTTTTACGGTTAGTGAAGAACGTTTAGAAATTATTCTGGGCGTACGCATGTTGCGCGACCGAAACGGAATAGAACCGTAAAAATCCATAGCAAGGAGACATGAATAAGTTACATATTTGATATAATAACGGAAGTAACAGAACAATATAATAAGCAAATTAAAACACATAGCATAGCGCACCGTCTTACAGGAGAACTCTAAAGAGGTCCCCAAGGTATGTAGGACCGGTAATGTACAAACAAGTATAAAATAATAATAAAAATCGATCAACAATTAACGCGAAACGAACTACATTAAACGCTAACATACCATACGCTACCGGGCCGCAAACAAACGTAAGCGGCAAGAGTTTGAGCTAATTGAATAAATGTGGTATAAGGTATCGAACGTTCTACGTCCAATGTACGTGTTGAAGCTAAAAGATATAAACTTGCTAGTAAATATGTTTGGGAGGGCTAGGATACTCAACGTCTTCGTCCTATCACTTATCCACGCATCTCCGGTATCGGTTTAGGGAAAGATCACTTAATTTAATTTCGTTATATTAACTTCTACGCTGCACGCGAAACATTTCACGTTAAAATTCTGTAGAAGTAGTCGCAACTGAAAGGAACCAATTTTAATAATTTTTGTTCCATCCTTCGGACGAGTTCTATTCCAAACAAAGAGAATTTATCAAAATCGTCTCGGAGTTACTCGAAAAGTTGTTTTTTTTTGCTACTCAAGATAAAAAAATACACAAAGGGGCAACGTGTGCCCCTGCATCAAGGATATGTTAAACAAAATGTTGGAAAATGTGATAAAATAAAATTTAGAATTAAGCTCTTATTATATTCGAAGGGTTCAGCAACAACCGATAAATTTAACGTATCGCGAATGATGATAATAGCTCTGCAGAGATTTAATTGTTTGCAGTTGAAGCAACACAACGAAGGACGAATCAAACGAAAAAAAATAGCTCCAACTAAGAATCACTAAATAACGGGTATGCAAAAATCACTCATTAGCTTTCGGGATGCAGTTTTTGAAAATGATTAGGTTGTGTTTGTTCCTGTTTGTGTGTGATCGGTATCCGCTTAGCCGATTAATTTGGACTTGGCTTGAAACGTTCCAAGTATACTGCATAATCATGCACATGTAGAGAACAGTTGTGTCTATTGCTTCCTTTTACTTGTCTGCTTGTGAGGAATATTATTATTCCGTTCTGCATACGTTTTGCTAACCAGTGTCAGATTTTATTCTTGTTTTACTGCTTTACTTCCGAATATTAAAAATATATATGTATATATATTTTCAAATATATGTTTATAGGTATGTATATATATCTTTTTTTTATATATATTAAATGTTAACTCTGTTTCATCCATTTTCCATCATTTATGCCTTTTTTGTGGCCATGTATAGGGGGTACTTCAAATGTATAAATGATTTCAGTATGTTGTGATTTCTTACTGTTTGCTTTCTGTTCTTGCGATATATGATCAAGAAATTGGACTCATGTTCTCTTCGATCATTTTCATTTTGCAGCATTGCCGCCATTCATTTGTTATTTTCAATTTTTGTTTCCAGGATGTGCAGTGCTATCCCGAAAAGGAGATTTTTTTCTCCCTCTTCTTATGCTGTGTCGCATTTGCAATTCTTTTCTATCGTGTTTCCGTACACATTATTTCTTGGCTAGCAAAAGCTCCATTACACAGGCAGCTGCTCCAGTAAACCGATCGCCAATCCCTTCTCCTACCGGTTTATGCATCAGGGGTTGCTGCCTAAAAAGAAAACCGTTCTATACTGTTTTCACGCAGCTCCGGGCGTCAGTCAATGTCAAAAAATCTCATTTCACTATCGAATCCGGTACGATATTGCAGCGCGGTACCGGGGGAATCATTAAATTGATTCACTTAATGTGTACTGTTCACATCGTTTCTGTCTTGCATTTCCAACGGAAATCGTTCCGATGGTCTTCTTTTCTATCTCTTCTTCGTGTGAGTCATCACGATCTGCATTTTACTAAATAGGGCCACATTGCGGAACGAGGCTATATACTACATTAGTGAGTTTTAGTCTTCCGCAGGATTTCCCCGCGAACCTCTATATACCCTCGGTTCAGTCGGTGAATAACAAAGTTGACGATCAAAGATTGGGTAACACGATACGTACGTATGCACATGCACACCCGTACGCATGCTTCTCTCGCCTTGTCTTCGTGGTTTTCTACAATAAATAGATTAATATATTTACCGAATGTATACCATTCACAATGAACCCATTGGGTTTAGAAAACAAAACAGTACCACCCTTCACAGTTGACGCTGTCTTTCGCCTTTCTGAAGATGGGGGTGGAGGGACCACACAATCAACCAACCTCACAACAAAAAGAAACATTTCAAGGATGCTTCTTGCACATGTACGTACCTCTAGCATTCCATCGATAGTCTTCTGTCGTCAACCGCAATGGGCATTACTTGTTAACAGCCTGGAAAACGATTTCTCATACCGATAGCCGTAAAAGATAAAAAACAGATTAGGCGATGGCGGTTCTATGGTAGAGAAAGTTAACATTCTCTGTTTTGTGTTCTCCTAGGATCAAGCGTACAGCGGAAGTACGTGGTGGTCGTGAAAATCTAAGCCCATTCTGCAGGTGCTACCATCTAGCCTACACGCAACACAACAGCAACTAAATTTATGAACAAACGTGTCGGGAAGCGACAACACTAAACGACACACTATTTTCGGTTTGTAGGTTGTAAAATATCCTTGAAAGTTACTGCCCGTTACTAACCCTAGTTTACACCGTAAACAATTGGCTACCGAGCGAAGCTGGCGTCCTTTGACGCAAGCCATACTTCTGTAGATGCGTTTTTGAATAAAGCCACGACAGAACTTCACTGTAAAACCACCCTTTTTGAATCGCTTTTCCTTGTTACTGCGGAGGTTTCATGTAACTTTGATTTTGCCAGAGAACAGCTAAAACGTAGCTTGCGTTTTTAGCAAAGTGACAATCATTGTACTACTAATCTTATAACACACCTCATCCATGCTCAGCTGGCAGACTCGAGCGTTCTAACCGCGCTGCCTCCCGAGCATATCAATGTATGTTTGTTTTATGCTATTTTTTTTAGTTTTTGTGTAAAACCACAAAAGAAGTAGAAATGAACAAAGAGTTAACCATTCGGGTGGTATTTGTGTAGCGTAATTTCTGGTTTCCCATTTTTTACTAGCGAATACACTAACCTAATGAAGAGCGCATAACGATTGCGGAGTATCGTGCTCACCCTTTACCGGTGTTGAATTGGACTATTATTAGTAAAACATAAGTTTACACATCTCGTCTCTTAGCGGGTCCGTCACTTCGATTAGCTACCTACGTCTCAAACTACACTCTGCCGAGCGGCACCACGGCGCTTTTCTTCTCCCCTCGCTAGTGACCATTCATTCGAATGATCACCTTCCCGAGACTTTAGCTAGACATTTTGCTAGCGGCTTCACATCAGTAGCCGCAACGTGGGTAACAACAATTATTGATCCAATTTAACCTAAGCTTAAACGCGAGTTGCACTGCATTGCAAGCGATATAAAAAACCAGTTAGAGCTCACAGTAGTAGCGCTAACAGACACAGCGCACAGCGGCTGGATAGCTGCGGTCGAACAAAATGAGAGTATTTATCCAGCCTCAAACTAACAAACAATCCGCTAAACTGTCCCCCATACACGGGATAAAGATTTTCGATGCCGGTTCGGTAGGATGGCTATTTCCAAGCTGAACAAACTAACGCTAAGAGTGTTAATATAACTAGATATAATAACATAGTACGTTATTGGCAAACTTTTCCAAAATCAAAAGCGGTGCCTTTCTCAAAATACATACGTGTGTGTGTGTGTGCATACACATTCGTACATAATCGTAAACTTGTGTATATAAAAACAACGATAAAATTCATTAACCACTACCCACACACAATCCGGACTAATAATATAAAGGCTTTGTAAGCGATAAAAACAACGTTAAATTGCGTATCAGTTCTAATAACACTAACTAGCACAAAAAGTGTAACCCTCTTCGCATGAAACATAAAGGAGCACGCGCACTCTCGGATGGAGTAGAGTAATTAAACGTAATCCTCACTATTTTGAACCGTCCCATATCTCTCACCTCGATCCGAATACGGAGACGTAGTTTAAGTTGTTAATGGTACTAAAAACATTGCTAAATTAGAACATAGCAAAACGGTGCCCAGGTTAATGCAGCAGAAATGCCAAGCATTTTTCCCTGCTAGTCAGCTAACCTGCTCCAACTATCATTTACTAAATATGCTAATAATTATAACACCAGCGTTTCCATTTTCGTATGTTATCAGGGCAATTGATAGCGCAAAATGATGCAATCTCATTATATCCTTTCTATGTGTTTTTTTTATCCTTACGCTTGTACTGTATCTCACTATATATTGAATATAAAAATATGCACGATCAAACAGACGTTACGTCCAAAGCAAAAGAGGTCTATTATTATAAAAACAAATGTTTAAACACATTTCCTAGCGAGTTGATTTCCAAAAACCGGCTGATACACCAAATGTGTTAGTCAACAGAAAAACCTAGCCAATACAGGCCAATAGCCTGTAGTTCGTTCGCCATACGCGCTGCAGTGCGTACAAAGAAAGATGACTAAATTTCGTAGCTTACGATCTTAAGTCCGATTCAGAGCGGAATATTTGTATGCTGTATGCAGCTAGTTACCTATCAGGTTAAATAAAATTCGCAAACATGGGGATGATTCTTAAACATATGTCTTCTTTTCGCGCTATGCCTTTTACTTCGCCCTCGGAACGGTAATTTTTTTGAATATCTGCGCGAAAAGAAACTATTTCGTCATCATTGTAAAATACAATTCGGATTGCATCCTATTAGTACGGGTTGGCTTTGGCCACCGCCGCTACTATCATCATCCCCACTGTCCCCCTGTGTTATATTCCGTTCTCGTCAATCTGCAGCACGGACTCGAGGCGCAATTCAAGCTCGCGCATATCATCCACCATTACTGCTTCGTACGAATCCTCGCCACTACTGCCGTTGCTCGTGTTCATGACTGCGCTGATCGTACTGGTGGTGCTGGTGTTGCAGCTACCCGAACCGAGTGGATCGCTGGAGCCCGACTGTTCTAAACCGGAAGGTGACAACGCCATCGCAGGCAGTGCCGCTGGGTTTAGGCTGGTTAAATCGAGCAGATTGTTCCACATAGATTCGACTGACTGGTCAACATGCAACGACGGAACGCCATCTGATCCCCCCGTTGATGAGACCATCGATGGGGACGACGAAGACGTCACTGAGGTAAGCATCGCGGAAGATGTCGTCTGCATACCCGCCACAGTGGATGGTTGGATCTGTTAGAAATAAAAACAGAGGAATTGAAGAATACTTAAAAACCTTAGAATCTTCGTACGATAGAGTGATGCGTACCCGAAGATCGTTCAGTTCCTTGAAAGCGCCCATTTTCCGTTGATCATCGCTGGCAGCACGATCACTCAGACAGCTCGGGGACGCTGGCTGGCTGCTATTGAGCATCTCGTGGAAGCGGCATACTTCGCTCAACGAATCTGACACCACCGGCGCTGGTACTCCACCTCCGTTGCTTTGTTGGCCAAGAAAACCCTGCTGCTGCTGCTGGCCTGCCGTAGTATCCATCATCATTTTGGATAGCTTAAATTGGTCTGCAGGTCGTTTGAAGCTGGGCGTCAAAGACATGGCATATCCAGCAGTAGCACCGTTCGAACGCCCAGTCGGACTGCTATCGTCTTGATCGTGCGAGTCACCACCAAGCGTGTCCGAAAGAGGCGACGGTTTAAGCCCGGACAGATCAAGCAAATTGTTCCACATCACGCCAGGACCTGTGCCACTACCAATCGGAGGTGTTGTGCAGGACGTTGATTCCGAGGTCACGGAGATAGCCATACCAGAGGCGGGCGACTGCATGCCCGACAGCGACGATTGTGGACTCTAAAAATGAGAGGTATGATTAACAGCTCTGTCCTAATAATCCTTTCCCCTTGATTTGAACCCCGATATCCTGGCTGCCATCTAGTAGCGTAGCATGTTTACCTTAATATCGTTCAGCTTGCGTTGATCGTCGGAGGCGCAAGCAGGAGATAGCGCCGAACCTGAGGAACTCATACGATCATTCAACGCTCCACCATTACACCGTTCCGATCGCGATCCTTTTCCCATCAACTGCTGCTGTTGCGCCGGTTGGAGCGTACAATCTCGCCGCTCACCCATCATCGCACCCGAACCACTGACCAGAGCCTGAAAGTGTTGCTGCTGTTGCTCGCCGTAATGTCCACCGGCAAGCGCGGATGGTGACACCAACGAATGGAGCAGATAGTCGGGATCTACGTTCGAGGCACCACTACCCGGCGGTGCGGTGACTGTTTCGCAACAATCACCCATCGCTCCCGACGATTCGTACTCAAGCGTCTTCTTGTCAGCATGCAAAAGATCAAAATCCAGCGTATTGTTGTTAGGTTCCGGTGCCATCTTTCCCATGATGGTCGCGGACGCCCCAGCCGATTGATGATGCTGCGTGTGGTAAGGATGTGGTCCTTGCGCCTGTTGCTGTTGCATCAGCTGCTTATGGTGCTGGTGTAGCGGCTGGTTAGTGCCACTGGCACTGTTGTTGATCGGATAAAACGGAGATGATGCATTAGAGCCTCCGTTTCCGCCACCCGTCGGTGAAAGATTGTCTCCGAGTGAGGATCCAGAGGTGGACCATAGACCCCGTTGCTGGTGGCCACTGGGTGGTCTTGGATGGCCACGTGGCATCAGCCCGAGATCGGTGCGCTCGGTACCGATTGGGTTCATGCGCGAGATCGGTCCGTATTGCGAGGCGTTGTTAAAATCGTGCTCAGCCACAAGCAGAGCGTCATCGTCGGCCAGCAGAGAATCCGATCGGATGAACATGTCCTTGTTGGCGGCTTGAGCAGCCGCGTTTGGCATGCCCATATCGCTCAGGTGCTGATTCAACAGCTGCAAATTGTACGACTTCTTGGCGCTACTACCGGCCACCGAACCGAGTGCCTCGAAAGCCAGCTTGGCGTGGTAGCCCTGGGCTTCTGCAAGTCCTGGACGCTGTGGCTGATACGACGAGGGTCCATGGTGCATGTGCTGATTGTGATGATGCTGGTAGGCAGCCTGCGAACCATTGTGTCCGTTATGGTACGCCGGTAGCGGTGGTGGTGGAGGTCCTTGTCCCGAGGCTCCTTTACCTATCGCATCCGGACCTCCCCCCAACGAGAGCTGTGAGGAAAGATAGGGAGGACCCTGTGGTGGTGGTGGTCCACCAGCACCATTACGCCCGGAAGGATACCCTGGTCCCACGGATGGTGTCTGAGGCATTCCGTGTCCATGCGGTGGTACAAGATGTCCACCTGGCATCCGATTACCCTGATGTTTTTCCTTGTAATCGCGTCCTTGGGTTCCACCCGGTCCCAGCTTTCCGTGGTGGAAATTTTGCTGCCCACCCGGATGCTGCATTCCGCCCATGTACTTGGATCCCATGGGTGTCGTTGGTGCACCGGTCGTGTGACCATTTTTGGGACTTACACCAGCGGTTCCGTACGACGAACCCGAACCAGCTGGAGGATGGTGTGGTTGCCCACCCGGACCTGGCATTCCAAACCCACCACCACCTTGTTGGGGCTGTTGTTGAAGTCCCCCGGGTCCCAATTTGCCCGGAACTCCATGGTGCGCACCTACACCGAGCTGATGCTGATGTGGGGGACTAGCGAGATTGTCCCAGCCGGAATAGTTCGGTGGTCGACGCGTTGGACCGTGACCATGCGGATGATGTGGACCGTGTTCTACACCGTGTTTGCCCTCCGGATAGTCTCCTCCACCGAAGTAAGCAGCCGGATGATGTGCCTGTAAACCGTGGTGATGATGGTGTTGATGTTGCTGCTGATCCATTTGATGAGCTCCACCGCCCGGCATGGACACCGCACCTCCTGCTCCTGATGGCGCGGTACCAAGCTGATGAGGATACGCTCCTGACAGATGTCCTCCATTGCCTCCATTACCATGCTGGAGCATGTTCGCATGCGGTGGTGTCGATGTTGCACCCGGTAGATAGTTTCCGCTAGCGTTACCATTTCCACCATTAGATCCTGCACCCATGTGAGACAACGATCGATACCGCATCGCTTGCGGGGAGTTGTGATGACCTCCTCCTCCCGGGGGTCCTCCAGATACAACTCCTCCCGTTGCACCCGACGAGTGAGGTGGCACGCGTCCGGAATGAGGATAGTTCATGGAACCGCCGCTACCGCCACCGGAATGTTGATAGTGGCCAGCAGCAGTACCTCCACCAACCGGATACGGTCCTCTAATTCCTCCATTCATCGATCCTGGACCACCACCGAACGATCCATGATGTGATCCACCTGATCCATTGGAGCCACCACCTACAGTTCCCGAACCACCAGCACCACCCTGGCTGCCACTCGCGAGGTTCTTCTCCAGCATCCGATGGCCATGCTGGTGACTTGCTGCTCCATCTCGTCCACCACCTCCAATGGAGGATTGCTTTTGGAATCGCACGGGAGAAGCCGATGCTTCCTCACCGGAAGAGTGATAACCGTGCGACGAGGACGAACTTTGGTGCATTGTACCGTCACCATTATTACCACCGGTCGAATGTCCGTGGAAGTCTACTCCCGATCGTGTTCTGCTGCTTGCTTGTTGTTGATTCGAGCTGGAACTCGCACCACCACCAACCACTTGCGGATGGTGATCCTTGCCGTTGGGCATCAGGCGCAGATTGGAAGAAGGGCCCGTACCATTATTGCCGTGGTTTTTGCGCAGCTTCGTGCGATACTTCTCCAACTCTTCGTCCGAGTGTGCGAACGTACAGTTTGGACCACGCGGACAGGTGCCACGGTTGTTAAGATCACGACACAGGCTGATCTTGTAGTTGCGATTGTGCGCCAGATGGCCCGCTTCCTGCAGCTTCCGGTTACCGTGGTGCTGCACGAAATCAACCAGCCCGGCTACAACACGCTTTACCGCTTGCAACGCGGCCGAACACTCTGCCCAGCTTGGCACGTGATTTTCGCTATTCCAATCGATCGCGGCTAGGTGTTTTAGCTGCACGCGCAACCCGGACAAGTTGGCAGGATCACCCGTACGTTGGAGCGCGATCAGCAGCTCTTGCACTGATTGTACGAACGATTGTGGTGTCTGCAGTTTGTCGTTGATGCTCTGCATGTGCGACTTGTGTGCCGTGTCGCCGTACAGCAGCGAAGACCACTGATCCGGTGCGATCCTTAGCCCAGCTTCCGTCGCGATCTGCACAATCTGTGCGTCGTGTTCGCGACGTAACGCTTCGTACGTGCGGAACTCTTCCTTCAGCTGCATGAGCGAAGAGTCACCCTCACGTTTCGACACCTTGAAGCAGCTCGCTCGGTACAGCAGCTGAACCACGTGACCGATGCTGGTTTTGGACGCTTGCGAAAAGTGCGGTTCAAGCCGTTGCACGACGAACATCACCAGCACCTTGCGGGACAGCGCCGATCCGTCCTCGAGCGCCAGAAGCACCAGCTTTAGCACCTCTTCCTGCATGGCCGGGCCGAGGAATTGACACCCGCGGGATCGTACCGCCGCCCACAGGTTCGTGCTCAGCTGCTGCGGGTTCTGATGGTGCAGGATCAGCTCCATGACCGTTCGCTCGCCGAGCGAGCGAGCGGCACGTAGCGATCGCGCTCGGCCCTCATCCTCGATCAGCTGACAGTTGACCAGTATCACCAGCTTCCGTTGCATTTGTCGCGACAGCAGGCTCGCGCCACCGCTCGGACCACTGCTGGAACCACTGGCACCATTTCCGGCCAGCGATCCGCTGCCCGACGGCGAACACGGTTTGAGGTAGAGCGCCAGCTCTTCGATGCACGCCTTCGCCGTCTTGTAGCATTGTAGGTTTTCGGGCGTGAGGCTTTGGACGCTCGTCGAGTTGAGGTCCGGATCGGTGGTGCTGGCCGATCCTGCGCCACCGGTGGAAGCATTTAGCGCAGGATCACAGGACGACGTGCTGCTGTTGCTACTACTGCTGCTGCTGCTGCTGTTGCTGCTCGTGCTGCTGCTGCTGCTGTTGCTCGTGCTGCTTGTGCTGCTTGTGCTGTTGGTACTGCAGCCGCTCTGTGTGCTACCACCTCCCGGTGACGAGCTTCCGCCATTGCCGACGGGATTGTTGCTTCCGGTTCCGGTTCCTTTCGTGGTACCACCGTACGCTGACGGTGACGACGCAGACGGAACGCCCGGTGTACTGACTAACTGCAGCAATGCATTATTAATCGGCAGATAATCTAAATCAGTCGATATAACAGTCTGCGGGTAACAAGGACAATGAAAAGATAAAGGTATTTTATATTACACATGAGGAAATTGACATGCAAGAAATGAGCTAAGGAATTAACACGTGCAATTACACCTCCCAAAAAAGGAGCAAACTTGCACAGTTAAAGTAAACTAACTCAGCAAAAAGAAACTTCACTGAATCTCGCTCGAATGCCATTCCAGCCAATATGGACGCACTATGGCGCGTCCTTAAAGCAGCCTGTACCAATTTCCTGTACCGCGCCTAATCAAGCCAATCAATCTAGAATTTGAACCCTCAACATAAACGAAATTGGATCTACTTCAGTGTTAAAAATTGGTTTCGAAATACCAGCCCGTAAGTTCGGTCCCAGCGTAGCCCCCCAAAATTTGGTGGGGCACCATAAATATGTCTGCAACATCAGCACAGCACAGCACAGCGCTACCATCGACAGACCATCACATTTCAATGCCGTTTCGTTTTTAGGGGTTCGGTTGCTTAGCAATCGCAAAACTCGATCAGGATTATATATCCGCTGTGGGGGAGCAGGAGTAGGCGGTGGGCCCTAACCAAGGCAACAACGGGCGTGAGGGTGTGGGAGAGTCCTTCCAACTCCATTTCCACTCCCACTCGCGGAAAAGTCATCTTTCGCGCGCGGTTTGCCGTCTTCGCCGCAACCGAAGAGATGCAAATAAACCACTTATAAGCAACATCGTCCCTGAAATGGATATGGATGCACGTCATCGTTCGTCGTCGTCGTCGTCCTCGCGTCCTTTCCACCGCAAACACTGGAAGCGAGACTATGGAACGCGATATTTTCGCATTTTCCTACCGTACTCGGGGGCCGCCCCTTTTTCGCGCCGTTATCGCGCGATTTTTCCTAACGCCCGTTCAGGGAATGGAGATCCGGCGGGAAAAAAGGGGGCAACCCATTGGGTGGAGTGGCCGCTTTCTCTGTCTCACTTGTCCCGCTCTATTTTTATGTCAGTTCGTTTGCGTTTCGCCAAGGATTTAGATTTATTCGGTGAGTGCGTGTGTTTGAACCTTTCAGGGCGCGATTGGGAAGCTTGGAGGGTACCATTCGCCGGTGCCGCCGGTTGCAAAAGGGCAGCATTGAACGCTTATCTTACCGGCAACCAAGCAACCACGCGACACCGAATACACGAGCATAAAGCAAAGGAAGGAAAAAAAAAGAAGAAGCGAAATACCCAAACCAATGTTCGCATCCCGAAAAGGCCACGCACGGTTCAGCTGCCACACGATGCTGACTACTGCCGGCGTGTTTTATTATTTTACTTTGCGCCTCTCCCTCGGCAGCATAACGCACCGAACCCCCCTGGGTGGGCATAACGTGCGCACACGAAACCACAAGCTATCGGTGCCGGAGGCGTCGTAAAGTGAGGAAAATCCACCGCGCGCTTCGTTCGTTCCTTGTTCGCGGATGAAATGACAGGAAGATAATTTTGCACCCAGTTCAGGGGGCGAGCGAGCGCTGCTGCAGCGGCACAGCATAAACGTAATATAAACTTATTCATATTAAGCGGTACACAAATCCATTTTCCGTCGCTGCGCGTCCTTGTCCTGTTGCGTACTGCGCGCACTTCGGTGGCGAACCACCGTCGCGCCGCCATTTGTTTTTATGTTCACCTTCGCGCTTCGCCACCCCGAACGCGGGCCATTTGTACCACACACACACACACCCCACGCTCTCGGAAGCCCCAGGAAAGCAGCTGCCAAAGCACAATGCGCTGTAACCGTCTTGATGTGTGTTGCGGAACTCTCGCGGGGGGTTTTTTTTTTGTTTGCTTTTGTAGTATTTTCGCTCGCGATCGTAACCAAACCACAGCGAACTTCCTTCCGCTGTTTCTGCGGTTGATTGTACCTTTAAATCGATTTGCTTTTCAAATTAAATTCACCTGAGTGCACACACACACCCACACACCCATTTCGAACGACGATCATGCACTAGAAACTAACGAAGTGGTTGTTTATAAAATTCTATTAAATTGGTTCCTCTTTTTTATTTTGCTTCCTTACGATCCACACTCTCGCTAAGCGCATTTTCCGTTTTTTTACGAGAAGCCTAATTCTAACAGATGGTAAAACGTTGCGAATCTCCCACACGCCGTAAGCGTAAATGCTCTCACTTTAAACTGGTACCAGGGTGCAAATGGAGCAAAAAAAAACGACACCAAACACGTATGGCCAAATTTGAAAACGGGCTCCTTTTTACCACACACACACACACGCAAGCACACGGAACGAAAAGGAAGGAGAAAGAAAAAAAACAACAACATTCACTTTATAGCGCAAATAAAAGAAGAAAACACGAATGTTGCCGTAAAATAATCTCCCACCACCCGCTTTTCGACAGGATCAGCAAATTTCGCAAAGGGTCGCGCGCGCACAAAGCGAACGGAAACACACAAAACCCGGCTACAGGATATGCTAAATAATACAAATAACCGTGGGAGCAAAGTAGAAGAGTAGATGTTGAAATAAAGAAGAAAGCAACAACAAGAAAAAAAAAAGATCGCGCACACCCGCACGGCGTTAGGCTTATCGCGTTTTGCTTCGTGTATTTTCCACCGCATTACATAAAATAGCCACAATTCGGGCCGCTCGGCCGATGATGAGTGGGGCCGAGCGCGGTACGGATTACAGGCAAGGACACGCGCGGATGGGAGGCCGAACCGATACCGGTTAAATAGACACATGGTCTCCCGGGAGCCCGCCATGAGCCACCCGCCGGCGATAAGAACCGTGGGTGGGTGCGTTTGTGTTGGGCGTTTTTTCGTTTTTTTTTTTCAACCATTCCTCCGAGTTTGACGAGAAAACTCCGGTTGCGCTTAAACGTTTCAACAAGGATTTTTTCCAGCTCAATACAAGCTCAATCAAAACAATGGGCCCGGGTTTGACAGCGCAGCCGGAAAGGATGGAGACCAAATCCTTTCCCGTAAAGCTCTTACGAAGCGAGACGACTGTTTTTTTTTTTGCTGTTGTGTTGTCATCAGTTTCGATTTTTCAGCAGAGCAGAGCAAAAAGAAGAAGAGAAAAATAAAAACAACAAAAAAGGATTTTCCAAAACCTCCCCCTCGGGGAAGGTGACGCTCGCACAGGGCACGACGACGGTTGAGCTTTCACCCTCGGTTTAAAAAAAAAAAAGAAAACCGAGTCGCAACACACAAGGGTGACAAAATAAAATGGGAGATGAAAACTCGTCTATTATCGTTTGACGCATGCCCCTAGAAAGGGGCAAAAGTATCCCACTGGCGTTGGAAGGATCTGCAACCTAAATGAAGTGCAAACAACACACACTGACACACTCGCCACCCATCGCACCTAAAAGGCATCGAAATTTAATATCTTTCCTTCTTGCCGGGTTTTTGCCTAGCCGGCTGCAGTAGGTCCCATTTCCACGCCCAGTTCCACCGGGGTTGACTATGTGACCGTTTACATTTTCACCGTGCGACGACCGTTTCACAAACTTTGTGCCGTTTTGGCATGGTAACCGCTTGGGCGGACAGTGGGACGAACAGTGGCCAAAGCTCCACCCCCGTCGTCATGTGGCGAAGGATCGAGAGGTCGTATTCGGGACGTATCGCTGGGAACGTTGCCGCCGGGTTGTGGCGGATGTTTGTAAATCAGATTAGAAGCCGGGAAACCGTTCGGTCCCGACGGTCCAGACAAATGGGCTTCTCTAAAGGACACGCCAACCCCGGGCGGACTGAATGAATGACTGGTTCTGGATGCGGGTCTCTGAAAATCATCCATTCCTTCCTGCTGCCCTCGGTCGCTAGTAGGCGCTGTTTTATTTGCTCCATTTTGCTGGGTACTATTTAGATTTGTTTCTCGCTTATCGGTGATTCTGTTTAGCTTCGGTTGTTTAAACACGAGCAAAGAAAAAAAACCATCGTGTAAAGCGCGGATTACTTTCGCGTGAACTTAGCACCAAGTACGTGCGTTGGGGTTTGGAGATTTAAAAATTAAAACAAAAAGAAAACAGCGGGAAACCGTACAAATAACCCACCCAAACCAACATGTTTCACGTGTGGATCAATACGTGTTTCGCATGAGGATCACACAGCTTAATGTGGAAACTCCGGTCTCGGGCACGTAGATTTGAAGGGAATTTAAAGAAAAAAAAAAGTAAGAATAAAATCATGCTTCCCTAACGAAAGACTATGAAAACAGCGTTATCTTTTGGTTGGCTTGAAACACGAGCAAGAAAAAACTGGGAAACATAAAAGTTGGTTGAAAGCTTTCCCAAAGCATCAAGCTAATCAGTCTCATCGATGGTGAATGTTTCACGTCGCCAAAAACAGAACGGCTTTAAAAGTTACTGAAAAAGCTTACAACAGAACGGCTTCCATTCCCTGCCGGGTGAACCCGAACCCCAAGCGGAGTTGGGCGAGAGAATGGAAATGTTTCACAAAAGATAACACACGTTCACCGGAAAAAGGAGAACGCACGCGCGCCCGGGCAAGCATGAAGTTCTCCCGTCTACGGATCACACGTTGCGCGCGCCTGTTTCCTGCTTCCGGCTCGCAGACCCCGATGAAAAACCCCCAGGAATGGGCCCGTGAGAGATAAAAGTGCCATGGCACACGGGCGCGCTGCTGGTGGAAATAAATAAAATTCCAAAATCACCAGCCCCATGAACCCTTTTGGCACCTTTGCGTATTCGTATCGAATCAAATCCCTCGAGCTACCGAGCGGGCAGCAGGGGCAAACAAACAGAAATAAATAAGAAAAAAAAAAGGCTCGAGAACCGATCTTGGGGAGGCGATCCCTCGGCGGGAGCTAATGTTTCAATCCACACGGCTTGCCACACGGGAGAGCACCCGCACACGCCGGTGGAACCGGAACCGACGTCATAACTTTAATATTGAATGACATCACGCAAAAAAGGGGGAGCGCCATCGTCGCACGTGCCAGCATGGGGGGGGGGGGGGGGGATGCGGATTCTCCACGCCACGCGGATTCTCCGGGGCCTTCGAGAAGCAGATGATAAAGTTTTATTGCCCCTCGTTGGGGATTCCACTTCCCACTGTTCCATCACCCCCCCCCCCCCCCCCCCGGTTCGCGGAACCCTTCTTTTGCCGGTTTGGTTTGACTTCGGGAGGAAGTTGATTTGTTTTACTTTGTGCTTCAACCTTGACTTGCCGTTATTTGATTACTTTTTCCACGTGAGTTGTTCACATTTGAATGGCGGCGTGGGGGCGCATTCGCGGTAGCAGCATTCGTGTCCTTTTTTATTTATTTATTTATTTATTTCCCATCATAAAACGTGCGACAGTTTTCCATCTTCTCGGATTTGGTGAGGCCGAAACAAAACAACAAAAAACCGGCAACCCGCCCACAAGTGTTGGGGCATGGGAGATATTTAAGTACTTTTTTATTATGTTACCTGAGCGGTAAATGTAAAGCACGTGCGTTGGGCATCTGACAGAGAGAGAGAGAAACGAAAAACCGACTGTTCCGAAGCAAATTCCGCACAAATTATGCAGCATCGCTTAAAAATAAAATGGAGTTTTTTTTTATTGCCGTTTGCTCGGTTTCCACCCACAGGATGTTTGAGGTAACTGTGCGACAATTATTCTGTGCGCAATAGAGAAACAAAAAAATAACCACCCAATACCAAAACGCAACTCAAATCCCAATCAATTGGCAAAACTGCGTATTAGATGCGTATGTATGTAAAACTAGGATCAAACGCAGCAACATTTGTCATCAATTAATCCTTGCCATTCATCCCAATTAGCGCTAATAACGGTGACGCCATGTAATCTTGTCTAGCTGCATTGGCGTGGGGGGAAGCGTGCATTATATGACGATATGGGTAATTAATGCGAGCAAAATAAACAGCCGGATGTAACATACCTGATCGAAGGGGCACTGCCTGTGGTGTAGCGTGGCGAGACAGGTGCGGCAGATGGTGTGACCGCATCCTAGACTGATCGGTGGGCGAAGGTTCGCCGCAAACTCGTTGCAGCAAACGGGACAGCTGAGAAACTCTGTCCATTGGGGCGCCTGTATTGGCATTCTGTGGATGGAAAGGCGAATGAACAGAACGGGTCAGTAACAGGGGGAAGGTCGTATTTTGAAGGGGGTGAAAAGCGAAGAGGCAGAAAAAAAATAGAAACACCCCAACCGTGATCGGTGAAAGCTCCACTTAGCCTTCATTTGGGGTCGGGTGAAGTTTGACGCTTTAAACCGGAAATCGTTCGCTCTCCCTTTCTATATGATCGCCGGTCGATTGTCGATTCAAAACACAAAAGGGTGGTTGCTTTCGTGGGGTTATTGTTTTTTTTTTGTCGTTTCACAGGTGGTGGAAAAATGCAGCCTCGGATGGCCGGGCCAGAGCAAGCGCATACTAATGGCGCTGCGAAGCAAGGTCGTTGAGAAGGTCGATTGGAGGCGATCGAGAAACCGGATACTAACCGGACAGTTACCCCCCAATAACACCACGAGCATGGCACGACGCGACATTGATACGTGGATTCAATCCAAGCAGCAAAAAAAAGCAATCCCCAAACCGACGAGCGGAGAAAGCAATCTCATGCTCACGAGCGGTGGGGGTTCAAGATTTGAAAGCTCAAGCTTCACGGGAACGTCAGGAAACGTGTCACTTGTGGCTTGGTGCTTCACTTGGTTGCATAAAAATTGGCAACGCTCCGAAGAAGCGCTCCCAAAACGTCCGAACCCCCTTATCCCACAGTCTGTGTCCTGTGTCCAGAAGTGGTCCACCAACGGGGGGAATTCGACCGGTATTTAGGATGGTCTGGTGGCGAATTTTATGGCGCCCATCGCGCTGCGCTCTCTGTGTGCCGACGTGTCCAGCGGACATATTGCTTCGGCTTCGTCGGCGCTGACACACGCTTGACGTGAGTGAAAGGATGGCCGGTTAGGTGGAACGATAAGTGACCTACGAGAGCGGTGCTGACGTTGGCATTTTCCAAACGAGAGAAGGTCACATATTTATGCACATTTCCGCGCAGAAAGCTTTACTGAGGATAATAATTTTGGCTACTGGATAAAAAACAAACTGGCCTTTTCTCGTAGGAAACAACAAACGTGCTTAAAAAGGCAATTGGGTCGTTAAGCGATTTTTGTTCCTTAGTTCACTTATTAAGTAGATGCATGAGCTCTTTTATTCCTCTTTTAGGGTTTTTCGTCACCCACGCACGAACTGCATGTTTTCAATCCATTCAATAATCTTGCCAAATCGTCACGATCGAGCAGCATTCTACCAGATGCTTGTCAATCCGTCTCGCTATATGTCAGCCGCTTCGGTTGGTTGGCAAAGCTCCGGTTGACACGCGTTCAAAACCCGCTTTTCTGCCATGACACCATCGTTGTACAAAGCACACACACACACACACGCAGATAGCGCTGCTGGCCACCGTGGCTTTCGTGTACGCGAAACCAGCATTAAAAAGAGCTTTAAAAAGCCATCACCGGTGGGGGTTTTAGATCTAACCAGCAGTCGAAGCATCAGCAGCAGGCCAGTAACACAAGAAAAAAAAACGACCAACCCCACATCATCATCATCATCGTTTTCATCATCGTCAGCAGCGTTTTCATTTTCACTCTCGATTCGCTTTCTAGCGAGCTTGATTGGGGCGCGGGTCCCTTTCTCCGGCACACGCTGGCCTTCCTTCCTTCCTTCCGAAGGTGGGAAGTGATGATGGGGCGCGCACTCGTGTGCACCGAATTAGAGAGAGAGAGAGAGAGAGAGAGAGAGCGAGCATTTTTTCTCGCTTTCATGCGTCCCCGCATTCCCGCCCGGGGGGTTTTCACCGAGCTTTCCCGAGCCAAAAAAAAAAGGGGAACCCGTACGGAACAAGGCGGAAATCACACACGCACGTTCCACCCCGGGGGGGGGCTGGGATATTTTCGACAATCATCCACTAATGTCACGAAGGAACTCGTGACAATCCCTTCCGCTGGCTAATCGAATTTGTCCGCCACCGTGCGTCTGCTTTCTCTGCCTCATTTCCGCGCGCTAATTCCCCACCACCCACACTGGTTGGAATGTCATCCGCGGTGGCTTCCGGTGGGTGGGTGGCGATGAGGGATTAGGGATTCGAAGAGTAACAACGGCACGAGAGCTGTCTCGCTGTCGTTCGCAGCGATCATCCCACTGGGCATCCCGGATGCTGTGTGAGGGTGTGTTGACGTGGAAATAGGAAGGCTGGGTTCAAAAAAAAAAAAAACTCACACACCCACACAACCCCACCGAACACGGACGTGCAGGGATTTTCTTGTTCACGTCTCGCGTGAGGCCAGATTCGAAATCAAATCACTCTCCTTCTTCTCTCCGCTGATGGAAACATGCCGAGAGGTCCAGGTGTGGAAACTCGGTGGAAGAAAACCGGTCGCCTGAGGTCGCCAGAAACCTCACCGGACCCCGCAATTATAAATAGCCGACGCGTGTGTGTGTGTCTGTGATCGACCCGGATGCGGTGGTTAATGTACTTCTTCAAAAGTGACACACATTTCAGCGCCGAACAAAGGCGCCGCTCACACCCATCCCACGCCCATCGGTGGGGGGGTTAGGTCCTTTTTCTTTTTGCTGCTCCTTGTGCCATGGAAGGAGGACACAAACCTCACCCCCCCCCTTCCCAAAGGGTGGGATGGACCCGTATATAAACCTGCAAACGGTCGGGTCGGGTCGGTGTGTTTGCATTTGCATCGAATTAAAATAGATAACCCAAAGGTGGGACTCCCCCCCCCGAACGCCGGGAGAGAGAGCGCGGCAAAGTGTGCGGCGCGGGGTGGCCGTACACGTTGTTCTGCCCATTTTCTACCACAAGAATGATGGGGCCGATAGAAATAAGGTCGATAGCGTACGCGGAGGGGCTGTTATTGATTTTTGTTTTTCATTTTTCGCACATTTTTTTTGTTATTGTTGCTTTCACACACAACAGGGCGCTTTGTTTGTAAAACAGTGGAAGAAGCGAGTGATAGCGAAGGATTTAAATTAAAATAAAAACAAAACTTTCAAACATCGAACTGTGGGCGGGCGCCAAACGGGGAAGAGTACTTTTTCCAAGAATTTTCCCCCACGGGGCTGATGAAAGGACACACACACGGTGCCGGCTTTCCCTTATCGCAAGTATGACCGTCTCCCAGACCCAGCTACTTTATGCATGCGCGCTCAAATTTTAATCAAGATGAAATAAAGCGTCAAAAAAAATGACACTGTTTCGTCAACTGGCACTTTAGCGACAACGGCAAAGCGCAACTTAAATGCAATTTCAAAATATGGGTTCATTTTTTGCCCCCCATTTCTTTCAGAACGCTACACTTTCGCCCCAAGCCTGGTCCTTTTCTCGGGAACGTGAGTGTGTCCACCGACATGAAACAAAGTACGAAAGAAAACCCACGACGACGGTACAACCTGAGCAAACGCCCCTGAGTGTAGCGTTAGCAAAGGCGTTTAAAACAAAGTCCTTTAAGCGTGTTCTACGCCACCAGAACATGGCGGGTGTTCTTCTAGCGGGTGTGCAGACAAAAAAAAAAATGAAATGTCTCACTCTCTCTTTCTCTTTTTCTCGCTCCTCAAGCAAGCAGCTCGGACCCGTGGGGAACCGTCACTATACCAGACACGAATGCGCGGGTTTAGCACCACCGAAAAGGGGTAAAATGGTGGACCCCAGTGGGAAGGAGCGAGAGCAACAACAAAAAAAAACGTACAACTACAAAATTGATCCCATGACACGCCACGACGGCGGGTGGCCCTGACACACAGCTCGGCTCGTAGTTTTCCGGAGGCAACAACACAACATTGTTGTTACGGCGAAGGCGGCTTGTAAATACGGTTGGCTTGAAATCGATTATTAGCCGGCCATCTCTTACTCTTTCACTCGCTCGGGAGACTCAGGAGCAGCGCACCGAGCGCTGAGTGGGTGATATAAGAAGTGGCCCCTGCGTGGCTGTTGGGTTTCGCGCGTTGGGACGACATTTGGGCGTTCTGTGGCGTAGGACAGACACGCGCTGGGGCGAGCTCTAAAAAAAAACGCGTTCCATGATCCGGTTTTGGGGGCCCGTCCTGGTACCTAAGGTGCCAAGGCGGCATGAGTCAGCCAGGTGGTTGGTTGTGAGCAAGAGCGCATAAATTAGCGCTTGACGAAAAATGTGGCAAATTTTACAAATGCGCACACTTGCGCCAAACCGTCAAACGACGTGTGTATGATAACTATAGAACTGACTGGGAATTTTCGTAAAAAAGTGCGATCGAACAGGATATGTTGATTCTTTTGTTTTCGGATTTGTCGTAAACAAACGCCACAAATCAAAGTCATCGCCGATGAACTTCGTTCCATCGCCAAACAGGTAGAGGCACAATTTGCGCCTCAACAGCCGAAAGAGGGGAAAACTTTAATGGAAAATACGCTCCACGCTACGTTGGCAGCAGAAATTAAATTAAGTCTCGGTACAGCCCAAAACTTCCCAGTAACGTTAGCGTACGTATCCTAAAATTCAGCATCTTTCTCCGGCGCGTGAAAGACAAAACGAGAGAGCGAGAGAGAGAGAGAGAGAGAGAGGCCACAGGATAAAAAAACGGCTCGAAACTAATTAAAGATAAAAACTTTGCTAACTAACTGGGCAAACGAGTTGAAACTGAAGCATTCCATCGTACCGGCTTTCAGCTCACAGCCCAAATGGGAAGCTCAACCGAGCGAGCGAGCGAGCGAGCGAGAGAGAGAGAGAGCGAAAGAGTGAAAAAAATATGCGCGATCGAAAAACTTTCGGTGCCAATTATGCATCTCCTGCCACCCTTGGTGGCCGCCCTTGCGATGGTGTCTCTCCGTGTATCGAAGCGGGAACGATCCTCCCAGCGCAATCCTTTCCCAGCCTTTAATAGAGGGCTTTTCCCAGCCAACCTCCCAGGGTTGTATGCAAAACTTTAGCCCACCGTTTCGTCCTCGTCGAGTGTGCCGCCCCCTTGTCGGTTAGCAGCCGCCCAATTTGGCATCGAACAAAAGGGCTGGGTTATGCGCCGCGAGATGATACCAAAGATACCGGGAACACTCTCTGGCCCTCCTGTTCCCGCGATGTGTGTGTGTGTGGCCTTGCAGGGTGGTTCCATGGTGGGGGAGAAAGTGGCCGGGAAAAGTTGGTCTTTCTAAGTGGTGCTAGTGGTGGCTTGCCAGAAGCTCACACGGGCTTTCGCGCGCGCGAAAACGCATGCACCAGCGTTAGAACACGCAAGGAAGCAAGGATACCAGAAGGTGGGATGCGACCGGACTGGTGTGGCGCAGCGGGGCTCCCGGGTGAGGCAGCTTCATTTTCAATGAACCCAATTTTCCGCACAATTAAGCCTTCCTAGCCTTCCTTTTCCCTTTCGCCAGAGTTTGCCATCTCGTCGTACCTAGAAAAGGATGCCCGCTGGCAGTTGGAGCCCCGGTGCGCATTGCTTCCGGATTAGCGAGAGCGAGCAGGGAGAGAGAAAGAGAGAGCGAGTACGGTAGGTCCTTTTCTGCCAACCGAAAGAGTGCCTTCCTAGTTCTAGCTCTAGCCCACGGTTGGGGTCCTTCGTTTAGTAGCACGCAAATTGAATACTACAGTGCCGGGTGTAAAGCTAGTGCCGTTGGTGAAACGTCATAATTTGGAACGAATTACTGCACCAGCTTGCTGTTAGCGTTGCGCGATATTTCTTTATGTTTTTGGTTTACTTTCACCCATTTTAAGAGACATCGTGTAAAGTGATATTTCGGTTAAGCTTTTTCCCAAAGCGAGGGTGTGAAATGTTGAGCTTTTTCAATCTGAAATTTTCTAATGAAGTTTCTCCAACATGATCTCCGGGAGCGAGCCGAGGATCAAGGACGAGCAGAACCGCAATTTGGGTAACTCTATTACGAAAAAATTGGTTTCGTATTTCTGGCAAAAAAGCACACACACACACACACGCACTTTACGCAAGGAATCACGTCACTTTACCGAGCATCACTTATTGAATTTAACATATTTCCCATCCGCACTGACGAGCGCGCCCCCTTTGCCGTACGGGCGCGCGTTACGAAATTTCCTTTTTAAGACCCCATGATGCAGTCATGTTTTCCCTTGCCCTCTTCCACCCTTCATGCCCCCTCCCCCTCCCCTTTCCTCTCCCTCTCCTTCCCCCCTTAAGCCACCGGCAAACAAACGGTGACGGTGGTGGTGGTGGTTAGCGGCCGGTTTGGCAGATTTCCATTAAAGTTCCAACCAAACGGCAAGCAATGTACGCACCCGGGAGCGATGGTGGTTTTACACCGGTGGCACCACCACCACAGCCACCTCCATTTTCCCACCACACGCGGAAGCACCACACACGCAACATCCGCACGCCAGCAGCAGCTCCTGGGAACGCTTGGGTTCGCTTCCTGTGGTGTGGCGTTCAAAGACCATCAACAACCAAGATTATAAGGAGGGATAAGGCGAGACGGTACGAAGACGCACGTCACACAGCAGCCACGATCGGGCGCGTAGTTATTATTCATAACTTTCCTGCGAACCGGCGCTCTGCTCGACGACGAAATGCCACAAATGCCACAACGCATAATGGGAAGCCAGCGCCCGCGGAAGCACAGCGCACTAGCACTCGATTAGGTTTCCACGTCCGGCGTCGTGTGTGGCGCACATACGCTGGCGGACAGACACACACACACACACACGTAGCAAACAAAAAAAAACGCTGGGGAAAACGCTGCGGAACGTAACTTACACCACCGGCCACCGGCCGACCGGCTATAAGGTTTCGTAGTTTGCATCTACGGGAAAGTGTGATGCTTTTGCGGGCCAATTTTCCCAAATCGCGAAGGTGAACTGTGGCAAGGATCCGCGACACGGGGCTTTTTTTTATTATTATTACGACCCAGCTGCTACGTGACGAAATTGTTAGCCAAGGATCAGCCCACCCAAGGACTCACCGAACAAGGATGCAGGAACACGAAAGAAAGAAAGAAAAAAAACAAAAGCACGAAACAACCTCCTTACAAAAGGCCCATCACCCCCCGCCCGGTCGTAGATAAAGTGGAAATTTATTCCGGCAAAATGTATAAATCTAGAAACTTATCGCTCTTAACAACCGCACAACATAGAACATTTCGCCCCATCCTTGTCTCCATATTGTGCTGCTTTTCCGGCGATCCATCCGTTACCGGCAGCTAGTTGTGGTGGAGCATCCCTCCCATGGCAGGGTGGTAGCAGGAGCAACACCACCCTCAACCGGAACGCGATGGAAATCGAAACTTTTATCCATCGCTTCCCCTCCCATCCCACGCACTGGTCGTTTATTACCGCATAATGTACTCCTTTTATGGAGTTGGGCGAGCTTCCAGTGCCACTCCCACGGGACGGTTCTCTTCCATTGGTGGGGGGGGGATGGGGGTGGGAAAACCTTCTTTTGTAATATTTAACCCACCAACGCCTCCGGAGGCGAAAGGCGACACAAAACCCAACCGGCAACCATTCTAATGAAAGTACGGAAAGCGAGACAGAGCCTCCCTTCCGAGAGGAAAAATATGCCCCACAAAACAAATTCCACAAAATACCGTCACCCAGGCGCAGGTTTCACTAAATTACTTCCTCCACGCCGCCAGGCTGCTCCACTTGCTGGAGGTGCCACGGTGGAAATAAAAATAAATTAGAAAAAAAATAAAGAGCAGCTCGACATTTTCACGCCATACCTTCGGAAGGCGCCGGAATGTGTGTAGCATTTTTTTTTTCTGTTCGATAAGTTTTAGTTTTCTTCTTCCTCTTCCGCTTCTTCTTTTGCTTCGATCTCTGCGAGACGCCAGGAACAAAACTTTCACCTCAAAATGTTGACCCTCACTTTTGACGCAACGAGCGAAACAACGCGCTTTCGGTGAAACGGCACCAAACACAGCACGCGGTCACATAAAGCTCGCGCTGTGTACCAGAGCGTGGGTGACATTTCGCTGTCAATCTCGTGCAAATCTCGTATGTGCGTATGTTGTACCCGAGGTTGTACAAATTGTCCCCTCCCCCAATTCAGGTTACGATCGGAGCTGAGTGGGACGGGGGAACAGATTTGGGCTTGATTGCCGCAGAAGAAGAAGCCAAGCCGAGCTTCCCCGGGACAGCTAGAACAACAAAATGGAGCGCGCGCGTTTGCTACCGGACCGACACGCGAACGATGGAACGAACGATCAAGGTGAGGCGAGAAAGCTGGTCCTTCTCTGACAGCGTTACATTTCGGTTGTATCCCGGGCCGGAAGCGGGTAGAAACCCTTAAAGGCCATGTAGTGCGGAAATGAATGTTTTTATTTAATTTTTATACCAACGTTGAGTTACTAAAAGGAATGTTTCTCTTGTTAGCTTAAGATGGGCTTTAGATTCATTTAAGATCCTTTTTTTAAGCCTTATTTGTGATTCAAAATATCGTACCATACTGGATAAAATATAATCAAAAGTGAATTGAATCCTTCCTCAAAAAAGAAAACCCTTTAGCGCTTTTACTCAAGCACGGATGTTAGCAGGAAACATCTAGCATCTTCCTCGTGCACTCAAGGGTTAAAGGCGGATACACGCACAAACACCGACAGTTCCGGTCTGCACTAACGCAGTAGTTGATTGAGTATTGTGAAGAAACCGGGCGTAGGGCCCGGGGCCAAAAGGCAAACCGGAGCAACCAATTTCAATTCCATTTCTTCGAGCGAACGACTCATCGGGCACACCGGGCGAAGGAAGGAATTTCTTCTATTCTGCCTGCCACCGGGGAAAACTCCCGGCTGGGGCGATCTACCACAATGCCGAAGACGTTGACGTTGATGCGGTTTTCCCTCCCATCTTCCCCCAACTCCTCCCTCGTCCCAGCGCCCCCGCATCGACTCGCGAGAAAACTCCCGTTAAAGTGTTTGCGTATTTTCCGACCCTCGCTTCTCGCCGGGATGCGCTTGTCGGTGGGGGAGGGAGGGGAGGGGGGTAAACCACCAGCCCGGTGGGAAAACAAGCACCCCCCCCCCCCCCCCCCCCTCCCCGTCTCAATTTCCGGTTGCCGATTTTCGGAGAAAGCGAAAATCAAACTTGTCTGAGCCCTGCCACCCGATGGGGATGGATGGGAGTGAAAGATTCCCTTTCGAACTAACTCGACGATGGCACGCGCGCGGTTGGGGGCAAAAGACGCGCCACCATTTCCCCTACACACCCCCACCCAACCCGAACCCAACACTTCCGGGTGGTTAAACTTTTATCGTTATTTAGCAGCATCCCTCTGCAGCCGTCGTGCTGATGAACGCGCCATTGTTTCCGCGGGGCGGATTATTTTTATTCGACAAACTCCCTGTCCAATCTTTCACTCGATGGGGAGATGGGGGGGATGGTAAGCGGTAGCGAGCATTTGGCGGGTGGAGAAAGAAAGAAAGATAGTTAAGCCTAGGGACGCCCATTTTCCGGCGGCCTGTGGAGAGGCTTCGGAGGCTTCGAAGGCGGACACGAAGGCTTTGTGGGATTGCAATTACATCGCTACGCGGGGCCACAGAGAGAACCTGGTTTGCGTTTGGGCCAGGGAAGGGGGGGGGGGTTTCCACGGACAATTATCCACTTTTCCTGGGTTACGACGACCGATCGGGGGAGCTTTGGAATGGAAGCGACCGCGGATGGGAAGAAAATTTAATCTCCATCAAAACCCTTTAAGCCCCAATTCCGAAAATCTCCCTCCCCTGCGAAAAACTCGTCCGATCGGGCGAGGTGGAGTGGGAAAAATTAGGAAGAAACATCATCAAGTTCGAGAGAGAGAGAGAGAGAGAGAGAGAGAGAGTGAGAGAGAGAAACAACCATTGTGTAATGCTTGCGTTGAGCTCGTTTAGCGAGTACATGTGTAAGCTGGTTTGTGTTCGCTTACCGGAAAAACTAACAGCAGCAATGGGTTATAAGTTCCCAAAACAAGGCGACCGATCAAGGCGGACTCGAAATTAGTCCCCGTTTTGGTAGGTTTTGGAAAGTACGTGGTAGCGATGGACGTAATGTGTTTCTGCTGAAAATGACGAGCGAATTTTGTGGCAAAAAAATTTTGCCCATCTCGATAAGACACCGATGATAAGGGAGAACGAGATGCCACCCAATATTCAGCCCGCCCACAAAAGGATCTTCACACCAACCGATGGACACACACACACGCTTACTCACACACACACAAACACGCCGCCGCCGGATTGATTTTGCGCCATTTACCCCCGCATTGGTGCGGATCTGTGAGAACGGTCTAAGTGTTCCACAATGTTAGCACAACGTTTTCCTTTACCCACCCTCCCACTCCCTCGGCATCCTTCCAACCCCCCCACCCCCCATTCCCACCCACCTTCCCCAAGAGCTTTAACCAAGCGAGCCGGATCTCAGTACAGCTTTTTTACGTCAACATGGTTTCACGTTTTTCCACCCCATCATTGATGAGGATTGGGACGGAGGGTTAAGATGGGAGGGAAGAGGGGGCACAAAAAATGCACATTTTTTTAGCCCACCCCTCCACGTGCACGTCAGCCCTCGTACACGCCACCATCTCCCCCTTTTCCTTCCCTGCCAACCATGCCGTGTCGTAACACGAAGGCGAGGGTTTGCTTTTCTTCATCGTCTTCTTTTCGGCTCTTACTGCACGGCAAAGGGAAAGGTGGGCAGGGGGGGGGGGGAGGCCGAGGTGGAGCTTTGCTTTCGTGTCACGTAATCCTACCCCCTCCCCCCTCCCTTCTACCCCTACACCTTCCCGCACGACGCCCGTTTGGACAAACAAACAGACGAAAAAATGCCAAATCGCGTGGCAAGGGTTTTCCTTTCGGTTGCATGCAGCAGCAGCAGCAGCAAGTCAAATCCCACCGCCCCATTTTTGGACCTAAGGGTGGCGTTGTGGGTGGAGGAAGGATGGTACCATCACGCATCAACCGGCCGACCGGAATTATGTTTCACCATTTTCGGGCTTCCGGCAAGCGCACGGGAACGAGGTTTTTTTTTTGTCCCTCACTCGCTTATCATTTTCCCGGTGCCGCACATTTCCACGCACCGGCGTGTGTGACGTGGACCCGCCGGGTGTACTAGACCCACCCCCCAAAAAAAATCGGGTAACGCTGATAGGAAGAGGGTGGTGTGAGAGGGTGGAAAAGTTTCTCGTTTTTCTTTCTTATTCATAGTAAAAACCTAAACAAAAGCAACCGACGAAAAAAAAAGGGCAACCGGCGAACGGGGAAACACCCAGATAAGACCCACAACAAAACGGATTCCTTCCGCACGCGCCCTCACCAGAGGCTTCCTAGTGGGGTGTGTGTGTGTGTGTGTGTGTGTGTGTTTTTGCCGCCCTTCGATTACATTTCATTTGTGCCCCAAAAGCGAAAACGGAAGCGCAACCGGTTCACGGACACGAGGATGTTACAAAGCGAAAAGCGGCCAGCAGCACGTGGAAAGTATCAAATCTCCGTCCGAAACCGAACATATCTAATAATGTCGTCTGCACACACCCACCCACATACACACGCGAGCAGAAGCAGAAGGAACGGCTCCTGCACAAGTGTGTGACCTCAACGCGTGATTTCTCCTCAGACCGTGGCCTCGGAATCGCGTTAGGACGAAATTGAATTTCGGCCCCCACCGTGTGGGTTGGTTGCGCCCTGCTTGCCTGGGAACATTCCGATAGTGGAAATAAAAACTAAAAAGAAATTGGAACAAACAAATACTGCCATCGAGCGGTAGCTGACACGCGCTTGCTTTCGGTGACGGTTGTCGGGTGAAGCTTGAAGGACCACCCCTGCCAGGCTCGCAGGGATTTCGTTCGCCAAAACGAGTATGCTACGCACGAAGCGAACGAAAAGCGAGCGTCAACGATGATATCCTTTTATTTTTTGTTGCTGCCTCCCACCCGGCATTCTTTCGAACCACAAGGCGCGGTGTGGTATGGCTACAGGGCGAAAATGAGCCGTCCCATCACGACCGCCTGATCGGAACTAACTTCGGATCGGTTGAGAGAACACACCAAAGGTCCTTTTTTCTTTGCCGAACACCAGGAGACCCGTCGCTCCCAGCATGGGAGCATGTTCTGGAAAAAGTTCGCGACCGAGCGATCCCAACCGAAGAATGAAGCAATCTGCGTAGCGTTTATTGCGAAACGGGCTGAAAATTGAGCCCATTTCCCGCGCAGAAGAAAACACGAGCGCGACGCGAAATCGAGACGGAAAACCGATTGCGGGAATGTTCGATTATTTTTTTTTTGTTATGTCCCTCAACCCACCGCCACCTAAATGGGTGCTACATTTCGATGGTTTTATTTTGCTTTGCTTTCACAATTATGTGATCACCGTCGACCGCTGGAGAGAGTAAACTTTATGTAATAACAACAATTAAAAAAATACGTTAAAAAAAACGCCAATAAAATGCAATCATGCGTGTATTGTTGGGTGAAGCGAAAATCGCAGCTGTTTTGTCGTCGAAAACGTTAAATAACGCGACGCTGTTTTTTTTTCCACGCACATTGTTTCCTTTCGGTTCCACTTAAATGGGGGGGGTCCTTAAGCACAGGAGCGCCATTTTCTCACAAAAGCTCCATTACAGCCACTCACAAAGAGCAGCTTCCAGAACATAAACGGTAACATAACCCACTGGACGGGCCGTCCGTGTTTCGAGAAAAAGGACAAACAAAAACGATTAAATGTAACCGAACCATTCGGTGCTTATCGCGGGGCCAGCTCGGCAGGAGGCGAACCATTTCGGTAGGTAATGTCTAAATGTCTTGATGGCCGCAAATGCCCCCGATGTGTGTGTGTGTGTGGGTGTGACCAAGGGGTGTGCGAAAGAGCGAGAGGAGAAACACACAGCAAAAAAAAAAGCTCCTGGCAAGACGATGTAATTGACCGGGTCACTCTCCGGTTTCGTCCTTTTTAGCCTTCCCGAGGACATTACCTCGGCTCGCTGTGGGTCATTTAATTAGCGTTAACTAGAATCGCCGGGCCCGACGTCTAAGGGCTCCGTCGATGAAAGTAAAAGTCAGCTCGAAAGGGGAGTTTGGAATGAGTTGGGGAGGAGAGCCATCAGATGCCGGTGGATGCCCCCTTTTTATCGGGATGAAAGTTTCGACAGAGCATTACACTTTCTCTAATGCGTTCTGCTCGCTCTCGAAATGGATGGTTTTGGGTGGAATGGAGTGTCATAAAGTAGGAGCCCGGATGCTCGGAACAAACGGGAGAAAAAGGAACAAAAAAAAACCATAGCCCACAAATGGGATGTCGTTCTTTGTGGCATAATGAAGCGAAAAGATGGGTGCGCGTCCATTTCGCGCGTGTTCTTGAGGGCGCTCTCGAGGCAATTGCCACCCCCCCTAAAATAAAAAGGGTCCGTCATTAGGTGGGGGTTTAGAATGTCTGAAAATTACATAGCCCTCCTTTTCCTTTCGAGCCGGTGGGTGAAATAATGATGCTCAAAACTATCGCCCGTATGCTATCATCACCAGGCCACTTTTCCCACGAAGATCCTGCGCCTTTGGGCTATGACATCTCGAATAAATGTGGTACGAACAAAAAAACACACACCCTTTAGAATCCCTCCTGAAACGTCCCAATTTTAACCCAACACGAGGCGGCGTGCTAAAAGGGACACACTTGGCATTCGATTCGATAATCGTTAGCGTTTGCTATCGAGCATAAATGTCTCAATTTGAAATTATGCCACCACGCTTCCGAATCCCACGCAAATTGCCGGCTCCCTTGAAAACGAAATCCACAATCCGTTCTAAAACCGCCCCCCCAAAAAAAGACACCTTGAACCGTCGTTCCAACGAGAAAAGGACGACCATCCCGCCCCCATTTCGATACGTCCTAATTATGTGCCATCCAATCAAAACCTAATGGCAACCGCCTTGCGGGTGTGATCCTGGATGGTTGTTGCCCGCTTCGAAAACGTGGAAACGTGACCGTTTCGTCGAATTCACACCCCCTTTTCCTGGTGGGTTGTGGAGATCCTAGACGTTTACGATGATCCGAGCGTGATTTTTAAGCCACGACAAAGCAGCGGGTTTCCATCAGAAAGGAACGGATTTAAAGGGATTTTGGATTATTAGGATTCAAAGAATAAAACGAAAAAAGGACAATTTTTTTCTCCCTAAAACGTATCACGAATTCAAAACAAACCCTCCATTGGAGACATTTGTTTTCATTTTTTCGTATTCAGCTTAATTTACTACCACTTCCATTTCCATCATTCGCGTGCAGTTCCGCTGCCTGATCTCGTTAATAAGCACACCGAACGGAACCACGGACCGCGCCATGTGAAATTGTGTCAAAGAAAAGGCCCCACCGAAATCGAGAGAAAAAAGTAAATGTCCTCCCTTCTCAGCTATTTATTTCTGCCAGCGAGGGGACACGAATTGTATAACAGCGGCACGCACACGCCACGACACGCGGGTGTTGTATCGTGATGATCACGGATTTTGCCGGTGGACGGAGAGGATAGATGATGAAAGCACATCCACACACACATCTCAACGTGTCGGTGTGCCAAGCGATTGCAGCGGTTATGGCTCCCACGCAACTGTGCCGAAACAAACAGAAAAAAAAGAACGAGAAAAATCCACTACATTCCCGGCTGCCATCGCCATCTCATCACCACACGCCCAGCGCGCTCGAGATGCCACGTCGTCTTGCGAGAAAAGTGTAAGTCATCCACCAAACCAACGGCACACGGATCACTTGCCGGGTGGTGGTTCGCGTGTGTGTTTTTGAAGCGTGTATCGGTTTGCGACGCTACCTTTTTGTGTGATTGAGCCACCTCCAGGTGGGGTTTGCATTTTCTTTTTTTTTCGCCCCAACACTTTTTTCTACCCATGATGGGAAAAACAAGCACCACGCAGGTGAGGATTGAGTGACCCATCCTTAAAATAAAACACCCTACACGGCTAGCAAAAGCACGAACATTTGCAGGGAAAATGTTGCGCACCTCAACGGCAACAACAACAGCAAAAAATGTGGCAATACAATTTAGATGAATTAATTAATTACTTAACGATAACGCAGCACCCGCTCGTAGATCAATAAAACGAAACCGACCACACCAGGGGGCAGCTCTGAATGGCTACAGAGGACGTACCGAGTGTTCATAATAAAAAAAAATGCTACACCCCAAAAGGTGCCGTCGTAACCAACGTCCGCAATTTGTGCCGGTGTTGTTCAAAAAAAAAAAAATAATAATAATTTCAGCACACAGTATCCCGTTCTATCCGTTCGGGCCGTCGTCCGAAAGGTGTGCATTAGCTTAGCTCGCTGCAACCTGCCGCTGTGTGCACATCTCGGGTGCATATACGGTCACCACCGTCAACGCGGCGGGTTGCGCGCTGTTGGTGATTTTATTGCAAAACTCACCCACCCACCAAATGGGGCATGCATTTCTGCCGTGCAGCCACCAGGTGGTGCGGCACAAACGGTGCAGCACTCCATAACCCCTTACGACCGACCGACCGACCGACCTACACACCGGGCCAGGCGGCTAGTGCATCCGTCTCAGGAACCGGTAATGGCCTGATTACGTGCCAGCCACGTCGTCGTCGTCGTCGTCTTCACCGTCGTTGCCGTCCGTTGCGTGCCGCGTCATTTGTCGGCGTGGTGATGGAAACACTAATTAGTGCCCGCAGCTCACACATACACGGGAGCATGGCAACCCAACGGGCCCAACCCGGTTCGGATCGAGGAAAGGCCGCATCCCCCCCAGTGTCTGGGGGGGGGCTTCGGGAAAAAGGATGCCAACCCTGGTGGAGCTTCCGCCTTTTGGGAGGTACTTTTCTTTTCACCACGAAAAAGGAAAAACCCCCTCCCGTCGAATGGTCCGCACCCACCGGACCGTAAACGGTGGAAAAAGCGATAACATGCGCACGGGTTGTGTAAGCGTGGAAACTCCGGGTTGGGGTTGAGTTTTACTAGTTCTTTTTTTTTTGCTTGCTTGCTTGCTTACTTCTAATATACTTTATACACGTCGTTTGCGCTTTCCAGCGCTATCTGCAGGTAGGTTAAGGTGGGTGGACCGATACAGGTGGGTGAAAAAAAAGAAAAACCAGCACACCCCTCGCAGAAAAGCGACGTAGCGTGGGTGAGTTTTTCTTTAATTTTCCAGCGCACCATTTTACTGTCCTGTTTTTTTTTTTAACGCCGAAAGGCGAAATGAACGCACTACCTAACCACTTTCATTAAGAATAGCAGATAACGTGAGAGGGACGCAGAAAATTTCACTTCCTTCTTCACGGTCCATCGGTCGTCGCCGATTAGCTGGCCGGCGGAAAATTATCGGTAAATATTTATCTAGCCAATCCTGCCGTGCACGGGAGAAGGAAGTGCCATCGATGCTGAAATTAACCAACGCTTTGATAAGACATCGCGGTCTGCGAGATTATTCCACTTCCGGTCACTTCACTTGAGAAAGGAAAAGCACAACAGCAACAAATCGTTGTGGCTTCATTCTCTCTTGCCTGCCCCCCCAATGGAGCAGCGGTTTGATGCGGGTATTGGGATGGGGAAAAGCGCCACACCACAGATAGGCGGCCCGGAAGCTATCGTTTCAATTTCCCACGAGACCCAACCGGGTCTGCAGCTTTCGTGACCGGGACACAACCAGAGAGCAAGTACAAACACGGGGAATCGGCAGCCTAATGGAGAGCCAGCCGCTACCACGCGAGAAGGAAGAAACGACCTATCACAATCTGGGGGGATGATCCGGAGATTTAACGGAAATCTTTCGCTTTCTATTTAAGTGATTTTTTTTTTGCCTCAGATGAAGCGACTTATTTATTCATCCGCGGGGTGTTATAGGCCGCGCGATAGGTTCGGCATACTTCATCTGTTGAATCAATGTTTAATTGCAATTTGCATTTGCTTATTACGCATTGATAGGGTGCTTATTCATTCAGGAGAACTTTTCCAACAATGGTCCAATTTTTCTCTACAAAAAACTCATTTTACAACAAACGCAACCCCCGCAGGGATAAATAAATTCATAACGCTCGGAATGACGAGCAACGCATTCCAGTTGGCCCGTAAACAAAGAACTCATAATATAGAGCAAACATAGCGGCAAGGAAAAAACAAAAATGTTGATACAAACCGATTGAACTGCAAACAATTCCGCTTCGGTAAACTGCACCATTCTGCTAGCGGGAAAAATTGAAACAGAACCGCAAATTTTATTCTCGTTTTGGTGGTCACATACAAGCTAAAAAAAAGGGGGAGAGTAAAATCTCATCGCAACCCGCTTGATGGAAGCAAATCTGGAAAGTCCAATTTTCCATAACAATAGAGAACGAAATAAAACAAAACATCAACAGCCCAAAAAAATGCACGTAATTGGAAAAATTCTTCGCAAACAGCAAATAAGTAAAACAAAACTGGGTGGAAAGAAAGAACCGCGCACCGAGACGGATGCGGGATGTTTTGAGCTGTTCTACTTTCCTGGCCGGTTTTCGGTGGAATTTTCTCCGATTTGGGACGCTAAATTAAAGGAAAACAGACCTCCGGGAGTCCGGTAGAGACGATGGAAGATGCCCGCAACCCAAATCCGGGTGGTGATGTGTCTTTCAAAGCCCACAAGCAAAAAAAAAAACCTACACACGGGTGGATCTGTTGGCTACAAAAGCGAAAGCAAACGCGAACTATGGGGGGCGAAAAAATAAGAGACAAAAAAATCTCAAAATCCGCCAAAAAAACCCCGTAGTTTCTGTTGGAAAGCCCGTACACACCCGCCTGCAAAACTAACGCCGCGCCCCTTTCTTCGATGAAAACTGGTGGCGGTGTCGGCCATTTCCTTCCCATTGTGCACTTTTACTTCCTCCTATTGTGCAATCGGTTCGCTTGTGATGCGGCTCCGTTGGCCAGCGGCTTCATTTTCACTTTCCCACTCACCCGGGCGGGGGTAGGTAAACAGCAGCACCCACCGTGGCAAAGAAGCCCCGTGGTACGTGGAGTTGGAATTTAAAACTGGAACCCTCTGCCTCCTAACGAGGGGCGGCACAATTTAGCCCAAAAAGCGCTATACACACGCACACACAAAAGCAACACTTGTGGGAGCTTCTGCTGGGAGGAAAACTCGCGAACAGATGACGAAACGCTGGGAAGACACGAATAACGTGGGAAGGAAAGTGTACGAGAGAAAGAGAGAGAAGAAACGACGGTCCCGTGGTCGGAAGATTCCCCACCGAAGGAATGTGTGCTTTTCCTGTTGCGCTTTTCCGAAAACGAAGGCGCAGAGCCAGCAAACGAAACCAGAGCACAAGGCGAAAGCGCGCACCAAAAAACGCGACCAAAACCGGCGTTGTGTTCCGCCAACGAAAACGAAACCTGGTGCCGAAAAACCAAAAAAAAAACATATATATAAACCATGAAGCCTGCACGAGGCTCGCGTAAACCTATAACCTTTTTTTTTTTTACTTTTGCTGCCACAACCGTTGCGTGGCCTCATCCGCAGAAGCGCTTCAGCGTTTCGACAGTGAACCAATTCCGATGCCGTGCGCGAAACCGGTGGTGAACGGTGGCAACCAAGGCAGGCAGGGAAAACCAGCCACACAACGAGGAAAAAGAGAAACCATACTACGGGCGTACTAACACCAGCCCACTACAGACAGTACACGACGAAACCCAGAGCCCGTCTGCCCGTTAGTAGCATGTTGGTGGTGCGTGTTGAACGTGAAACGCCAAACCAACCGCACGCCTCATCGATAGACAATTTCCTCGTCGGGGTTTTGGGGTTTGTGCGTGTTTGAAGGAAATCGGTCCGGACAGGGTGCGAAATGAGATGATCTAACCCGTGCAGCCAACCGATTACAACCCAACGTCCAATGCGAAAGGGTGAGCTGGCGGTTCTTATCGCATCATAAAATGCACGCCACCCCGGTCGGTCCGTGGCATATGCTTTTGCTTTTTTTTGTGCTTCGCATACACATTTCCCACCCATTTCCAACGGAGCTGCTCTTCGAGGAAGCGAAAACACCATACCAGAGAATATCGCAAAAACTTGCACCACGAGGAAGTAGTAAAACCAAAGCAGCACAAAATAAAACAAACCTAAACGGGCAACGCACACGGCCCGCTTTGTTGTGCCGTAATGCGATAGCAAGACTTTTCAATTCAATTGAGATTGTTTGGCGTCCTCTAAATAAATGCCTAAATGAGGAAATTGCATCTGATACAACTTTTTGTATTTAATTTGCCGAACGTTCACCGCAGCTTTTGCCCGTGCAAATCAGTCAGCATTTGCCACATCGCTTCCGGCGCTCTCATAATTCATTTGGCCTCCCTTTGGTGCAAACCTTTCCGGACCCGAGGAACCGGAACCGGAACGGTTTTCGGGTTTGGCCGAAAGCGGGTAAAAACAGCGTTTCCATTTGCCAAAAAAAGCAAGCAGGGGGCGCGTGTAACAAGTAACAAATGACTGGCGCGGTTTTTTGTCCCGCGGGAAATCAACACCCAATTACGCTGTAAAATCCAGCCCACATTCTTGACCATGCGCTTGGGTTCGAGGAGGTTGTTTGGCACACACAAAAAAATGCTGAAAAAAAAGTAAATAAATGACGGTCCAACCTCGATGCAGTTTCGTGAGCACCGGCTTCGAGAGTTCGAGGAAGCCGCTCCTTGGAAGTCACCGGACCACGGCGCACTCATAAATAATTACTCCCGACGTGCCGGGAAAGCCGGCTACATTCCGAAAATGGAGCAAAAAAGCGGGATTCCCGGCGACAACGGGTGAATGGGGGATGAGAGAAAAAAAACCACCCCCACACACCCACAGCTGAATGCAAATTTATCATCAACTTTTCCGTCGGCCACGACACACCGTTGCGAAACATCATAAACCATCCGTCCGTTTCCGGCAGGACGCAGCGGAGCGACCGAAGCTCTCACCGAACTGCGAAAGCCCTTGTCCGGAACACACTTGTCTTCTTTCTTTTTCGCTTGGTAATTGTCCGGGTTCTGCTTTAAATTAGCATCCCGACGACGATGTACCCCCGCAAAAAAAACGGATAGAGCAAAAAAAAAGGATGCAATGCCAGCTAAGGAAGGCGAGTGTTTGGTGCAAAAAAAAAATGATTTGATCCTTGCCAAAGTCACAACCGTGACATGAGTTGTGTAGATGAAGCGAAAGCGCAAAAAAAAAAGAATGAATATGAAAACACCAAGCAGGAAAAACAAGAATAAAAACAAAACGATATTGCCCCTCCCCCCCCCCCCCCCGAATCCGGGCGTGTGGCGAACGGGTGTATTATCCTTCCATTCCGATTCCGCAAACAACCCTTCCGGTGGCATATTTTCCAACCGCCCTCAAGTGGGACAAAGCAGGGCATTACTTTCCTTACGCAGCCTCTCCGAGGGTTGGGTGGTGGCATAGGGTGGCGCAAAACGCCCGCTTCCGTGATAAAATAATAATACCAAGTGCCAGCGAGTGTCCTGGCCGGCCTAGGGGACGATGAAACAGCAAAAAAAGATAACTAATACAGCTTCAGCAAGATGGTCAGCAAGGCCGCAACGGACTCTCTCTCTCTCACGCCATCCGCGTCGAAAGGAAAGGAAAAATGTGCATACCCTTTTGGTGGGTGGGTGTGTGGGTGGTGGGTGGTTAAAGAGAAGGAAAAATTGACCCAAAAAAAACCGAACGAAAGACACACACACACACACACATCCCAGCAGTACGGACGGGGCACGTGTCTACCTCCGGGAGACATTTTCATTTCATTTAATTGGGACCCCCTCCTTCCGTGCTTCGCCACACCGTCGTCTCTGGCCGTACTCCCCCCATCAGCGTCCTTCCCGGGTGAAAGTCATTATCTCCATCGTTCGCTCGTGGTACCGGCCGGCCCGCTTTGTGGTTTGTTTTATCTTTCGCCCTAAGCTCGAGAGGAAATTATTATCTCGCACTCGAAGGGAAGAAGGCAGGCGCGTAATGCATTGCCCCCAAAAGGGTCCTTTTTTTTTGGGGGGGGCTACACCCAGGCACCCGGTGGGGGCACTCCACACACCGGCCTAATGCTGTTTAAGGATGCCTTCTGTTGCCACCAACACCAAGTGGACGTGGCAGGACGAGCACATCGTGGGAATTTCCTCCACCCAATGGTGCCAGATCGAGCAAGATCGCGTACGGTGGTGAAGGCTGCCCCAGCTAAAAGGGTGCTGTTCTTCGGTCAAGGATCCAAACCCCATCCCACCTCGAAACCGGCACCAAGAAGAAGATGAAGCAGAAGGAGGGAAAGAAAACGACATCTCCCAAGAGAAGATGATGCGAGTTTTGGGGGAGGAAATTTCACAAAAAGGTAATCATAAACAGAGAAACAGAGGGCCCCCCTCCCACTCGCTTCTTTCGGCCACCCGGAGGGTGCGTTTGGCTAATGTTTTCTTCATCATGAGCCAAGATGGTTATGCGGAGTTGATTATTTTTTATGCTGATAGGCTTTCCCACTTAACCACCGCCGGTGGGGGCAAAACGTTTTTCGCTTCTTTGTCTGCTCTCTCAGGAGCGTATGAAAGGGGGAGTGGGAAGAGGCTCAGGAGGGAGGGGGGAGGGGTGAGCAGGCAAATAAGCAGCCGCACAATTCCATCCTGTGGGGATTGCCATTCGCTCGATTTCATTCTAACCACGTAACAGCCTGATTAAAGCTTTTACGGAGCAACTCCCACTCACAGCGCGCGTCGCCTTCCAAACTTGCGTGAGGGAGATGGGGGGGGGGGATGCGGGGTTGGGGGATAAAATCGTTAAATGGTGACTTTTTCCATCCGAATTAATTTGCAAGCGCAACCACGAATAACCTTTTCCGGGCCAAATGCCACCACCTCGCTGGCTCGTGAGCTTCCTCTGTGTGTGCTAACGTGGGCCGCTTTTCTTTTTGCTGTTTTCCTTGATTTGCTCCTCGATTTGGGGATGCCACGGCGTGTCCCTCGCATTCACATTACCATCATCCGGTTTTGGCATTCCACACACACGCGGGCGCTTTTACAGCCTTTTGATGAACAGGAACAAAAAGGCTCGTAAAGTTGGAACGCAGATTTAAGGACACTAAAGCATACGCCCTTTATGCTCCCGGGAATGAGTGTGTGGCTGTGTGCGCGGTCACACGATTGATAATGCCAAAATCCTTCGAACGGAACATACATAAATTCAGTGCCAGCAGTCTGGCGTTTGATTGCCGGTTCCGGAACCGGTTGCAAGCCGTCGTACGTAAATGGGGAAGAAGTAAAACAAAAAAAAACCGGAACATCGTCATTATGTGCCATCAGCGATCGTGTACAGGAAATCTCCAAAGCCACGGGAAAATCGGTGTACTTAGTGAACGGATTAACGCAAATCTCAACAACTAGACACCGAAGAAAGGGAGCTCAAATCGGTTGCTCTTCAACCGGAAAGCAGCCGCCGATCTGGATTGGAATTTGGGACAGACGACAGCAATCGTTCGTAATTTCTCCACCGGAATAAATCGATATCTGCCGCACCCGGAACGCAACACGCTGGAGGGAAGAAGAAAAGAAAGGATCACACGCGCAGACAAGCCAACGGACGTCTGGTCCGAAACACCGCTGCCAAGACAACAATTTGCCGCCGAGAGAAGGCACAATTATTGGCACCGAAAATGGTTTTGCGGCCAATGTCTTTGAGCGCGCGCGCGGTTGGAATTTCTTCTCCGTCGGAACGGCCTTTTTGCAATCGCGGAACCCGTCCTAGAAGGGCTAGTTCGCGGGGAAGCATACCGAAAATGTGCACTGTCATCGCGGCGGGTGGCAATATTGGAAAAAGGGTTTTACGCCATCACGCGGTAGCGACGAAAGGCGACTTTCAACCGGAAACACTCAGCAGACGCCGTCCAGCAATTGGCGGCGTCTTTCGGTGGCCCTTATTTTTTTTTCTTTTGTCGCGTACAGTTCCCCTCCCACACGTGTCGTCGCACCGTTTGTCGGTTGTTAAGCGTTTTTAAAATAGCCGTAATGTAGGCCCCGAACCTCTGTTCAGACTCTGCGGCGCGCGTCTTTGGAAGTTTCGCGTTTTCTAATGGGTTTCCTCATTGTCTTGGGCCTTGTGGCCAAACTTGTCTGGCGCGACTTACAAATGGTGGCATTACTTCATTAGTTTGGCTACATCTCCGCGGCGCACCTTCGAAAGGCGATGGGGAATGCAAATCGACGCAATGCCGAGACGGTGAACGTGAATCATCGCTTACCGAGCGACTCGTTGTGGCCACGTGTCTGCAGCTGGCTCTCTGACGTCAGCGTGAAGGAGCCCGGTGCCAAAACACGTTCCAACACGCTCCGAGGGATCGATTGTCGGTTTCGTTTGCACTTCTCGTACCATATGCGATCGGAGGAAAAGGAAAGCTGTTCTTTTTTGCAACCATCCGCAAGATTACCGACCGCTAGGGGTCTTTTAAGGTCAAAAAGTCAACCATTATGACAACAACAAAAGTCTTGCAGTGGAAAGACGCAGCATAAAAACACATAATCCAACCAGATGTATGTATTGCCACCATCGAAACCGTAGCCTTCGATAAGGATGTAATAGTTTTAATTTCATTGGAAGTAACTGATCATCCCGATCGTTGGAAAATGGCCCTCCCGGATGTAAACTTACCTTGTGTTTTAGCTTTCAAACACATTACATTTCCTTCCGTGCACCAAGCGCCACCAGACACGCACGCATACACACATACACACCTCGCAAGATGCGAAACCGCGCGCGATCCCGATGCAACACTGCGTTTTCGGCGCTTTTCCACTACGACGACACGACTCCCGGTGACGCCAAAAATGGGGGTGTGTGGTGATCGATAAACCGCGATGGTCGCCTGCTTCGATCGCTCTGGCGAGACACCGACGCGAGCGATAACACCGCTTGGGGAGACCCCAAGGTGGATCGATGACAGCTGGCTGGCTCGGCTGACAGACGGTGCACACAGTAGGCGCAGCAGTATCGCGCACTACACCACCACAGCAAGCCGCGGTTTGGTGTTATCGTTTTCCGTTTCGGTTGCTTTTTTGCTTGCCCTCGTTCGCGCGGATCGCAATCCTGCGAGATCGCTAGCCACTAATGGTACACGGTGGGACGAAAATTTCGTCACCAGATGAATCAACGCGAACTGCAATTCACTCACCCACACACACAGGCGTACACGCTTGCACTGCTGCACACACAGAGCGACGGCACTGCACACGGGGATTTGCTCTGCGGGCAAACGAACAGGTGGGCCTTTCCGTGGCGCAGATCACCACCCCCCACACACACACACACACACTGCTCCCGTTTTGCCCTTTATATTTTCCGCCTTTACTTTTCACACCCAGCCACCAGACGGATGAGGGAAACTTTCTCACCAGCGGCTCACTACAAAGCTCACGGTGCGCGGCGCACTTTCTCACCACCGCGGATGGATGCGATCGCGAATATGCTTTAGCTATTTACACCTGATTCCTTTTCCACTACTTCTTCTACTGAGAGAGGCAGCCGTGGTTTCTGATGCTGCTGCTGCTGCTGCTGCTGTTGATGCTGTCGGTCGTCGGTCAACTGAGGGAGTGAGAGAGGAGGGAAAATAATACACTACTTCAAACAACCCATAACGGTTGGGTGGGTTTGCCTTTCGCTTTTTTTGCTTCTTTCGCTTCCTTCTCTTCTTCTGCGATTGCTACGCGTTCGTTCCGTTCACTTCCTTTTCGTTGCACTTGCACTCTCTCTCTCTCTCGCTCTCTCTTTCTCCCAGCCCTCCCGTTTCGGTGGTGCGCCACTCTCTCTCTTTCTCTCCGTCTCGGTCGCGTACGGAATACCAAAAATCCGGTCCTTCCCCCTTTTTTTTCGTTGGTCCCTTCCGCCTTTCCCGCGGGTGGTTTCGCCGTTTAGGGAAATTTTTACACGTCCCTATGGCCATGTGGCTGGTTGGAAGGAAATTATTCCATTACAAGCGCGCTTTTTTTCCTACGAGTGCCAATTTTGAACCATCTCGAACGGCATGTTGGCAAAGATCCCTCGAGGATTCACTTTTAGCTAAAGCACTATTCTATTCATCCACGACACCGTCGTCGTGTGTGTGTTTTTTTTTGCGATACCAAAACGATGATGCAGTTTCACAAACGTCTGCATCGGACGGCAATGATGGGTGGGAAATTCCTTCAGCCCTCCCACAACCGTCGGCGATGGCCGTTTTTTTTCGTGCTGTTGTCAGCAGTTAGTTCTTCCAGCCACTAGCGAGCTAGCTCAAGGAATGCTTTGCAACACTCTCGCCCTCGCAACCAAACCAACCACCCCCGGTTTAGGCCAAAGACCACCAACGGGAGTCCCACGGCACACAGGAACAGCTGGTGCTTCTATTTAAATACCAAACACCACAGGCCCATCGGTTTGGGCGTGTAGGAAAGCGATGTTTCCATGGCAGCCACAAGCGGTGGTTGCTAATGGAGCATACTAGTTGGCCCAGAAATGAGCCATCCCAATGCGATACAGTGAGCTTCAAATTTTACCAAAGCCGATCAACATGCACCGGTACGAGAACGGACTGTAGACAGCAAAGGCCTACAATACTGAGCATAGATCTACGCACCTATCGCACACACACACACACACACACACACACACACTTCGTTCGGGCGGGAGGTGATCGTGTAATTTTAGTTTAAAATTGCAATTAAAAGTGAAAAACCGACCCACCTCAGCGGCCGCAATCGGTGGAAGCGTTTTTCCTTTATACAAGCAACCCCCATAACCAGCCGAGAAGAAGGAGACACACTCGCATCGCACGTTGAACCCCCACAATCGCACGGAAACAAGTGACAACTGGCCGCGAAACCAACACTAGCGAAAAAAAAAACAAGAGGGTCTCGCGCTGTGGCAACGCGAATGGGTAACGTCATCAGCTGTGCCTGCGCTCGCGAGGAGTTTGCTCCCCGCGTTCCGTGGGTATTCCCCCGGCAGTCCCTTCTGCGTGTCGCTCCCTCGGATCCGGACCCGGTTTTGTGCGTGTGCGTATTATTTTTTTCCTTGTGAAAATGGAACGGTAGAAAATCAATCATTTGTGACCACGGGGAAATTGAAATTAATGGCTGACACCGTCCAAGGGCCACGCAAGGGTGAAACTTTGATCCACCGGACAAGGGGGCCCCGTGTGGATCTCGTTGCCTTCCCCCTTCCCCACCCCTTTTTCTTCTCGTCGAAACAAACGTCAACGACGACAATATGATCTTGTCCCCCTCCTCCCCCCCCCCCGGCCGCCCCCTTCATCGGTTGAAACTCGGACGGACGGCGTGCGGATGACAGTTTGCTCGAAGAAAGATGACGTATCAACCCATTGGGGTGGGAAGGCGCGCACACATACGCGGCGCGATCGCGAAAGAACCGTGGCCTCCTGTGACTCACTTTCGCGATCCGTGTGTCCACGGTGCTTTTCACAGGGGTCGAAAGAGGAACCGGAACAAGCCATCAATTGGGGGGGGGGCTGTCCTCTTCCTGCGTGACACGTACCCACACGCACGCAACACCACGGAGACGGAGACCACGGGAATGCGAATCGTTTTCCACACACTGCTGCAGTTTTTGCGCCCCTTCCGAGTTCCACCGTTTTCCTCCGTCTGACCCTTTCGAATACCAGCAGCAGGCTGCAACGCAACAACGATGACGACAACGGCTATTGGGTTGCTTTGATGCTGGTGCTGTTTGCTTCTGTGGCGCCTTTCACGCAAGGCACCGTCGTGTGTCCTTGCGTGGCAATGGAATTCCTTTCGTTATGTTGTCAATTCACCCGTCCGTTCCGCACGACCCCCTCCTCCAATCAGACGCACTCACACACACACACACACACACACACACACACATGATCCGGATCACAACTCGCAGGTACGGTCTCACATCCGGGTTCCGAGTTCCACCGTTTTGCGTCTGGTGGGATTTCTTCCGCCACGCGACGGTCTCTGCTGCTCGCGTAAGCAGAAATTTTTCAACCCTCTCGATGGCTACTGCGATGGATCCCACAGATGGTGGTTCCATCGTTCACCCGCACTTGAGAAGGGCATTAACCAGCGGGTGGTGGTGTTGGCCCTTGGATGAAACACGCGTGGAACGGTATTACCCATTTTGCTGGTTTTTTTTACTGCCCCGGCCACCCCCAAAACAACAACCCCAACAACACCAGCAAAAACCGATAGAAAAGTATCTATATCTGGCCTGACCTGTCCTATCTGGGCCGTTTTGGCTAGCAGGGTAGTAGTAGAGCCACTGAGCTTTGTGGTCGGTGGTAGAGACACGGTGCCGAGTAACACATATACGGCCGAGCGCGACCACGACGATGACGGCGACGGATTGACCGAGCTACGGTACGGTTTCTCTCTCGGCTAGAGCCCTGGCGCGGGTTTCGGCAACGTCGGACTTCTTCACGGCACCGCGAACAACCCGTCTCCCCCACCGACGATGGTGAAGGTTTTTTGCCGAGCTGGACAAAAGTTTCACTTTTTGACAACTCACTTACACTTTTGCCGTTTCTGTCCACCCCTGCACGGCTCTCTCGCGCACTTTCTCACCGCTTGCCGTGGTGTGTCGAAGAAGCGGGTGGCACCACGGTGGGTATATTATTATTATCGCCCATCCGCACCGTTCGATTGGGAAATCAAGATTGAGCGAATTGGACGGTGCGACCCGCAGCCATCATCGGATCGGATCGCCGTTCGCGAGGAAAATTCCCTCCCGCACCTCTTACCCCACGCTACACTACCGTTCGCGATTGCACTGCGTGCATCCCTTTCTTCGTGGGAAAAAAGGGGAGCCCTTTTTGCTGCCTCGAATGAGCCTGTCACGATGAAAAACCCCGATCTGTCAAGTTGCTCGGGTTCATGTTTCGCAATGTTTCCCACAGCACGCCATCTCGCTCGCGCACTCGCGCGCCCATGCGCCTGTTTCGCTCACTAACGTGTCAAGTGCGGTAGCGATTAGTCAAATATTAATACCACTTGTACTATTAATTCTTTCGATGGGCGGTTGTAGCACGGCGGGGCAAATATTTTACTGTATTGTTTGGCTTACATCAAACGGTATCATTCTTTTACGAGCTACATGCATTTCATCGTGAGCATACGATATGTTCCGTAAACTGTCAACTCTACGTGATAGACGTAAGCTAAAAACTGCATCTCAGTCTGTCAGCTGCAGCAGAGTGCATTTGTTTTTATTTGCAATTTTTGGATACGCGAAGCATACCGGCTAAAAACACGCCATGGAATCATCTATCTCGGCGAAAGGGAGTGCGCTTCCACCGGGAGCGGTCGGCGAGGTGGAAGCGAACCCACCAACGTCCGAAACAGAAGATATGGAGGAAGAACGGAAGAACTTTTTCAAAATTATCGCCGCTTTCAAGTACTACAGGTACGAATATCCTATGCAAAGAACATGCTTATCATGCCGGGTGGTGATCTGATACACGATGTTCTTTTGTTCACAGACGCAGTTCGATGATAGAGCTGATGCGAAAGGAGCACTTCCTTGAGACCCTACCGCAGGCACACCAGACGATGTTGGTGAAATATCGGGATCACCTGCGCAACATCAAGCAGTGCATCGACGTAAACATGCAAGTTATTACACAGATCATTCAGGACGCTAACTGCCTTTTTCAAAATACGGATCATAACATTGAACCAGATCGCGAGTTTCCCGACGGCGTTAAGCTGCGGTATCAAGATTTTCAAAAGGTGAGTTTTGTGTTGCCAATTTACTGTATTGAAGTTCTGATCGAGTTCCATTAATGATTCCATACTACTTGAATAGGTTCAAATAACGCTCAAACAAATATTTCGCGATTGGAGCGAGCAAGGCAAGCTGGAAAGGGATCAGTGCTACAAGCCGATAGTAGACGAGATTACGAAATTCTTCGACCCAGCAGAATAGTAAGTTACCGTGTGATGCAAGCCATGCATCCATTATCTAATCACTGCGCCTATCTTTTCATCTCTGGTTCACCGCAGTGACATCTCAAAGGTGAAAATTCTCGTACCGGGGGCAGGTTTAGGTCGGCTGATATACGAACTTGCATGTCAAGGGTTCTACTGTGAAGGAAACGAATTCTCTCTTTTTATGCTGATCGCCTCCAATTTTGTGCTAAACCGGTAGGTAAGCAAAAGCATAAACGGTTTCGTATTTTACTAGCTTTTGCCAATCACATTGCAGGTGCGTTATTGCAAACCAGTGTACGATTTACCCATGGGTGCATCAGTTCGTGAACAATCTTAGTCAAAAGAATCAACTCATGCCGATCTCATTCCCCGATGTTAGCCCAATGAAATTCCCACCGAAAGGAACCATGAACATGGTCGCTGGGGACTTTTTACAAGTGAGTTGAGATACATCCCGAGCAAAATGTACGTGTAAATTTGACTATTTCTTTGCGGTTAATGTGTGTTTCCTCAGGTTTACCGCGATGAAAATTACTGGGAGTGTATAGCGACCTGTTTTTTCATCGATTGTGCAAACAACATTATTGAATTCATCGAAGTTATTAAGCAAATATTGAAACCCGGCGGTATTTGGGTAAACCTGGGACCATTGTTGTACCACTTTTCAGACGTTCCGCAGGAAGGCAGCATCGAACCGACCTATGAGGACCTACTTGAAATTATTCGTTCACTTGGGTTCATCATTCTCGTACGTATACATCTGTTAAGAATTTCGCTTGAAAAATTAATTAAATTATGCCTATAATTTCTAGAAAAACGAAACGGATATCGTTACGACGTACTCTCAAAATCCAAACTCCATGCACCAAAGCCACTACAACAGCATTTATTTAGTGTGTCAGAAACCTAGCAACTGACCCAATGCCATCGCTCTCTTACCACGATCCACTTCATTTAAGGGGAACACATGGTTTTACTTGATATATAGAAAAATATATAGAATTATAATTTCACCAGCACGATCCACAGTCTCAACGAGTTTGTTTTACAATACACTTGAACCCAATCAAATGAATTCAATTCAAACTAAAGTTAGATTTATTTACAGTCAAAAACATATATAGTTCCAGTGCTCACATACGCCTCTAAGACATGAACAAGACGAGCTCGATTAGCTGTTTTATAGCCTCCCTCCCGTGGTGTGAATTATACTCGCCAAGCACCGGTATAACTGGTCATGTATTAGAATTTCTTCGACCGATCTATTCCACAAAGCTGATATAGATCACCTACATGGTAGAGGAAGCGTGGCAGGGTCAAATTAATATGGAACGATAGAGTACCTTCGTCCACCAAAAAGGATTGGTAATAGTGGGTTACTGCTGCGCTTGATGAAGACCGTAAAGTGGTAGAAGAGCCGGTTAGGTAAGAAAGTATATAAAATTGTTGTAAATATCGATTGGTTCTGTGTTATCTCATTCAAAAAATTGGATGCATTTCAAACGGCTCTCAAATTGACAAAAGTAAAATTTGAATTTCAATTGACATGCCACAACTGACGTTGCGTGATGTCATGGATTTTGGGGAAAAGTAATTCCTAATTTTTAAATTAAAAATTTATTTTTAAATGCTACTCATTTACCGATATACTCTATAAATTTCAAGCAACTGTTATTTATTCAAATAAGAGCATAAACAAGCCACGTCTTGTTCGCAGACAGTAAGGTTTATCGCGTTTTCTCAAACGGAAAACAAGAACAAGAAGAAGCAGCACAAAGACGGAAGAAGCTTCATTTTATTGATCCAGAAAAGCCCCAGCTGTGGTTGTCCGAAGTGGTCTGTTGGTGAAAATAGGTGTGCTTGCCCTAATTTACAGTTGCGTCGATAACTTAGCATTTCTTGCAATATCCGCTTGCCCGATTGATAAGCGAAATTACTCAGCACCATGTCGTCAACGAGCTTCAGCGTCGGTGTGGCCGAGGAAACAAAAACGTCGAGCCGTGTGCTGAAACCCCCGGGCGGTGGCCATTCGGACATTTTCGGTTCCTCCAACGTGCGGCAAAATCCGCCCCGGCCGAAAAACAACCAGCAAAACTCTTCCAACATGAACGCCGTCATGGGCACGGTTGACCCGAACGAAACGCTCGATTCGTTTGGCCGCGGAGGAGAAAGTCACGCCACTGCTGGTGGTGGCGACAACACGTCGGCAGCCCAAAATGGACCCCCCGCATCTAATGGAGCGGGCGCAGCAGAATCATCCAAGCCGACGTCGGCCACGGCGGAACGGGCCCGTGTACCTCCCGGTGGCCACTCGCAAGGCTTCTGGTGATTTTCTCGCAACATGCACATCGACGACGTAGCATCACGCAATGTATTGCACCTGCTGTTTTGCATCGGAACCAAACTGTAGGGATCGGGCCCTTTGCTCGCCAGGTCTCCCCTCTTTCTGTGTTTACATCATCTACTAGCTTACCTCCTAAGGTATATGAGCACGGTCCGCTTGCGTCCATCGGCGCCTGCGGCGGGAGCTCCATTTTGTTTATTAGTGTCTTGTGTACCTCATTCTCGATACTCGATAGCTTTTTAAACACCCCTCTAACCTTTCGCTACACTATCTCAACGATAGCTAGCTATACTGCCAAAAAATCAAAAAAAAAGACGACACAAAACCTTACTTAAAACAAAGGCTACTTTCTATTGTGTATTTTGCGTATGGTATTATTACTTCCAAAGTGAAGCGTGCCCTGGGGCTAGTATGTAATGGCGCTGGAACTCTTACACAAATGACGGAACAAATAAATTATACACCAGCTTAATTAAATGCCAATTCCGTGTCGTATTCTGTATTTGTGTTCTTGCATGCCTAGGAAAAGATCCGAAAATAAACGCGTTAGCTAATGGGGCTGGCAGGAAAAGGTTCGCATGGAAATTCGTTTCGCCTGCTCAAGCGATCTCGTGTTTTTTTCCGTTGTCAATAGCTACTATGGACCCTCTAAATGGCTACAAAAAAAAACACGGGAAATCCTATTGTATAGTATCCAAGCATTTTGGGGTGTTGTCCACCGTCGCAAAGCAATTTGTATTTAACGATTTTTCCTTGCACCCGCCCGCCGCTTTTCCACGCAAAACCCTCTTCGAAGGGGGTTTCCATCTGTCAAAAAGGAAATGCAAGTGCGTTTGTTTTGATTGCAATTTTCGTCGTCGTTGGCACAATTCGTTGGCTTTCTCCGCTGCCTCGGTTGCGATGGCCGCGCTGCGCGATCTTTACGAGTGAGTAGCACTTTCTTTCGCCGTTAGTTCACCCACCAAGAACCGCTTTTTTATTGTCATCTTTTTTCTTCAGCTTGCTAACCACAAAAAACATCGAGCATCAAACGTTCGAAAGCGTCTCGGCGATAGTCCTGAAACGGTTCACAAACATGACCAATTGGTTTCACGGTATGCTAAGCTCGGTCCCTCCACGATGTGCCATGATTTACCACAAACATGTTCCTGTTTCGTGGATTCTTTTCTAGTCGGTTCATCGCTCGCTTTGCTGCTGCTACAAAACGATCTGATGCATCCTCCGCACCGGCTGGCCGCTATCTACGTCCTGTACGACATCCGCCGGAAGGAGCAAACGGAAACGCCGTTCTTCCTGTTCCTTGCACGTTTCCTAGAACCGGCCGGTGGTCTGTTACCGAACAACAGCAACCTAGCACAAGCGATCGAGCTTAAATTCATACACGTGCTGCTTTCGAACGGTGATCCCGAGGTCTGTCCGTTGGCGGTGCCACGTAGCCGCAGGAACTATTGGCTCACATAAAGGCTGTTCATTTTCAGATCGAAAAGAAATCTCCGCGGATGTTCGCACAAGTGTTCGCCCTAATATCTCCACCCATTGGGCCGAGTGAGCTAGCGTACGTCAAGGCGAAAGCGTCGGAACGGTTAAAAGAGCTCCCGCTGACCGTCCGGTCGAACGTTATGAATGTAATTCCTGCCATCCCGCCGCTGCCCGGTCGTGAACAACCACACAAAAACTACACAGGCGCGGCCGTCGAGGAGCTAATTACGAGCATGACGCTGCACCCGAGCAATCCCCTCACAAACGCCCTCGCACCCACGTTAATGTCCGTAGCGCCACCGCTGCTGACGTGCGAAGACGAGCTAATATGGCTCGATCTGGGCAGCCCCTCGTACCACAAACCCGTCTACAACAGCTGCAGCGACGCGGAACCAACCCCCGACAAGTGCCTCCGGACGTTGCTCCATCAGTCCTTCCGGCAGGCGCTCAGCATTGCGGACCAACAGACGCTCGTCAACGAGCTGGAAAAGGACACACAACAAACCCACCTATCCTGCGTAACACCGGAGAAGGTATGCTGGTCTTAGGACGTCCGTTTTGCGGCTAAAAGTGAACCCCGCTTTTTTTTTTGCAACAGCTTCCAAATTTAATCGAGTACAATCCGACGATCGCGATCGAGATACTGATGCGTATGCTAAAAACGCGCCACATTGACGCCTACCTGGAGGAGATCGTCGGGATGGAACTGTCCCTCCACTCGATGGAGGTGGTCAACCGGTTGACGACGTCCGTCGACCTGCCGGTGCACTTTGTGCATCAGTACATCGTGAACAGCATCGCCACGTGCTCGACGATCAAGGACAAGTACATGCAGAACCGGCTGGTACGGTTGGTGTGCGTGTTCCTGCAGAGCCTCATCCGGAACAAGATCATAGACGTGAAGCAGCTGTACATCGAGATCGAGGCGTTTTGCATCGAGTTCAGCCGTATAAGGGAAGCGGCCGCGTTGTACCGGTTACTGAAGCAACTCGAACTGGACCAGGTTACGGCGGTCGGTACCAGCGGCATCGGTGGTAACGGTGCTAGCGTTCCGGCGCAGAAAGAACCATAATGCTAAGTAGGCAATGTTGATCGATAAACGCAGAACGTGACTATGACTCTGAAAAAAAAAACCGATTACTATCAAATTCAAACGCTCCGTAGTTCTTAATTCCAGCAAATCTTATCTATATCATAAACGGACTCTTCGGATCAACGTCGTACCACGGGGGGGAATATTTTTCACACATTTATTTACACACATATTGGTGGTTGTTGTGGTTGATTCTTATTTTGCGCTCTCACGCCCTTTTTTTGTTGTTTTTTTTTTGGTTTGCTGCTGCTATGCATATATTAATTTATCGACGTTTTTGTACGATCTGTTGGGCGCGGCAGCCCCCCCTATAGAGTCCGGTGGTAGTTTCGATTTGCCCCAGCTGCATCCAAAAAGGTCAGCCAAAATGGGATCCTTCCTCACCGGGTGCCGGTGCAATGTCGCGGCAACGTAAAAAGCTACGAAACTATTGCCCCTTTTTGCGAGCGGGCCCTTTTTTCGCACACCCACCGTTGTGCCGAGTACAAATGCATTTGTGTGTTTTTGTTACTTGCTGCTGTCCGTTATCACGGTGGTAACACGATGCGGTAAGTTTAACTTAAAAACAAAAAGAAACACAAACATCCTTGTTCACTTTTGCGGCCCGTACTGCGCGCGCAAGACTTGTCGATTGGTTTTTTTTAAAACGCCAATCGAAAGCGCTCCTTCGTCCGTTTTCAACGATAAAATTGTCCTATTCCACAAGTACATTAGAGAAAGCTGCGTTTAGGTTGAGTTATCTTCTATTTTCTTTTGTTCTTCAAAATGGCTATTTGAATATCTTTATATATCCAGCTAGTGTCCGGGAAAGCCGATCAATTCTGCATCATGGGTTATGCGTTTGTTCCTCTCCACCGCCACAGTCCCATGTTTCGTATTATCATCATAATCATACTATATTCCACTTTGCCCTCCACAACGAACGCCCTCCGCTGTGGTTGCATTCATTGTCTCGCGCAGGAACTGCAGCACGTGTATGTGTATGTGTGTACGTATGTGCACGTTTTTTTTAGTTAATATATCCCTCTCCTCTTCCAACCCTGCAATCCCTTCCTGCAAGAAAAATCCCGTGAAAAATATTGTTATGCAATTAAATAAAAAAAAACCAGCCTTGTTCCAAATTTTCTAGGATGTTCTGTTCTCCATAAGGTATAAGTATATGTGTATATGTATATATATATATGATCCATCTATGCAATAATTTAGTTTGCCTACGCTGCAAGTTCGTCCTCGTCTCGTAACCGCGGTCCTCTTATCGACACACATGCATACAAACAGTTACTTACACTAAACATTGATAAAGCGCATTCCAGCGTGGCTTACCGGCGGGTTGTCCGCCCTCCTTTCCCTCCCACCTCTCATTACGCTGTGCCTAGAGCCCCGTGTGTTCGTAAAACCTACTACCATATCCCGCTACCGTTTAACATACGTGCTGTTTCTGTCCCCACCCCGCTTCGGTCCGTAGTGCGTGCGTTTGTTAATATATAAATATATTCCGTTTATGCAGTAATACCTTACGTTACGTTAACGGCCGCGTCTCGGCGTGCTTTGACTAAATCAATCCCACATTCGCGCATCTCCGTAACCGTTGAATTCAAAATTCCACATGCAAGTGCACTACATGCGTGCGAAGCTGCTCCATTCTCCATCACCGGTGCCATCGTTCTTTGCGCACGCATGCTTCTATGCTCAGATCTGATTTTTCTACACCCAGTGTGTGTGCGCGTGTGTGTTGTTTGCTTAAACATTTGTTTGATTGTAATATTTGAATTTTGAAGTTATGCTCCATTGCTCCCACCGACCCGACACCGACACCGACACACACACACACATTCGACTATATTCTTTGGTATCATTCTCGTTCTTCTTTGCCGCCTTGCATTACGGATCTTTTGCGGCCGATCATCACACTCCCACCACACAGCCGTACAGTTCAATTTGCGATCCTCCATTGTTGCTTCGTTTATATATGTCCTTCCTGCGTAAGCTTCTCCAAGTACAGGCACAGGGCTCGGTGGATCAGCTCGTACTGCTCCGAGTTCTGTACCATGCCACCGCGTTGCAACCGCAGGTTACACACTATGCCCAGGATGTCCACCTGACCGGATTCACGCTGGCCACCAGCGCCATCCCGCGTTGCTCGACCCATCCCATTGCTGTTGGCCGGTGTCGGAGCAACCAGGGAGCTTCGTTTTCGTGTCACCGTCCCGTCCGGCACCGGTGGCAAAGGTACCGATTGTTCCAGCACGTCCTGCAACTCGTCGACGGATACGATCCGTTCTTCACCGACGGATGGTGCGTCATCCTGGGCCAACATTTGCAGTTGCTTCGGTTGCTGCCGGGCTCGGTGTGTCATGACGGAAAGCCGCAGTTGCCGCAAACCGTTCAGTATCGCAATCAGGCACCCCGTGCGGCCAATACCGGCCGAACAGTGCACGATCGGGAGTACGGTCGGTGTAGACGAGCTGGACACTATGGCGCCGTTTTCCTCCAAACCCGGTGTGCCCGGTTGTTTGCCTCGCAATGCGTTGCTGCTTTCTGGCCGTGGCGCATCGCCTACGCTCGTTCCAAGCACATCGAGACTCAAATCCAGGAGCACGTTAATGTCATTCGGTGACCGATGATCCGGCCAATCAGGAAACCAATAATGGTGAGCACGGAACGCGCTCAACTCAAACAGTGACTCACCGTCGGACGTATCGTCTCCGGAAGTGCCATTTGACACGACACACTCCTTCCGCAAACCGTGGATGACACGCAACGTGCGCATTGTGTAGCCATTCCGCTGCTCCACACGCTCATTGTGCACGAGAAAGAAGCAACTATCGCATCGAACGCCCCGGACAGGAGTTTCGGTTGAACTCTCACTCGAATCCTGTTCCTCGAGACAGGTTGCCGCCAGCGTGTCTTTATCACGCAGCACCTCACTTACGTCCGTGTCGGCCAAACAACCAAATGCGAGCCAATCGTCCTCGTTTTGGGGAAAATAAACCGCACACTTTTGGCGCCCGTTCTCAACAAAGTTCGTCAGCATTACGATCCGCTGCTCGAGCCCAGCGGTGATAAGTGTTGCCCCGGTAGAGCTGGCCGCGGCTGTCCTTGCCACGTTCTGATACACCATAAGCCAAAACTCGTAGATCGTGTTCGGGAGCGGTCCTTGCGTGGCGATGTAGCTGTTGTTCGCGTAATCAGGACCCTAAAATGGAACGGAACAGAAGCATTAACATCGGCACACGATGGGAAACCGCGAAATATGCACCCCAAGATGCTCACCTTGATGTAGTTCGCGTTGATGTACGGTTCCGTGAGCGGGTTCCGTTCCGATTCCAGTATAACGCGTGAGTGCTCGTTCGGCAGGATGGTTTTATAGCGATTCTTCGCCTGCGACCCAAACACGAGCGGTTTCTCCTGGTAGTTGGTCGGCAGGTCCCAAAACTCCTGATGAATCTTCAGCACCATCTTCTTGTGCTCCTCATCGTACGACTCATCGTCACACACCGGCGGATGATGCAGGCTATCACTATGCAGCAACGCCATCTTCTGACCACCGGCCACAGCCTGCCCAACGTCACCACTCTCCCCGCCCAGATCATCGTTCGTTACCTTTCGTTGACTTCCGGCGTCCGCCGAAACGGACGCAACCATTTTACGGTACGTTTTGCTAAAGAAGTTGTGCAGCTTGCGCAGGTACGCTATCGTAAGCACGTTCGATGCGTTCTGGAGGAACTGTATGTTGGCCAGGTAGATCTTAAAGTCCTCGCTCGTCGTCTGCGGACTGAGCGGTTTCGTGGAGATGTTTCGCACGTTCGAGTTCGAGATGCTTAGGTTGCCTGCCTTCAGGGTGAGCCCGTTCGCGTCGCAACATCCGCCATCACCTAGCGCACCGTCACCGCCACCGTAGCAGCAGCAACAACACCCGCAACCGCAGCAACACGAGCAACAGCAGCTGTTGTACAGCGAACCCGTACCCAGCGCCGACAGGTTGTTCGCGGATGAGGTCGACGTTACGGTGGCAGGATCCTTCTGGAACAGCCCACGGTGGATGGACAGTTTGTTCTGGTGTTCTTTAAAGTTTTCCGATGATCCTGTGGGAGGGAAAGATACGAACAGAGCTTGCTTAGATTTAGTGAAACAAAAGACATTATCCTAGACATTACCATAATGATGGCGCTCGTCGAAGGACGACTGACAACTACGCTGCTGGTACGTGCTAACCGTCATCAGCTTCGCCTCGGACATCTGCTCCCGTTCGTGGTTCTGTTCCATCATGCCATGAGGGTGATGATGCCGGTGTTTTCCCGCCGTCAGCTCACACCCATGCAGCCCTCCATCACGGGTATTTATGTTGTGCAAACTGTCCGAACTGCGAAACTTGCGCTGACGAGCTGCTCCACCAACGCCACCGTGTCCAAACCGGGACGTATCATGGCCACCGGTTCCATGCATCGGACCCACGGCTAGTCTCCCGTACGCACACGCTCTGCCTCCTCCACCCGCCCGATCACCGTCGCTACCATCCGCTGGACCCGTTGCACCATCGTTACCCTGAAAGGATGCGTCCACGCTGCTTCCGAACCGTCGTAACTCGCCTTCACCACCGGTCCTGTGCAACGGTCCGTGATGCTGCTGCCCGTGAAGATGCGCCCCATGCTGATGATGATGCTGATGATGGTGGTGATGATGATGGTGATGATGGTGATCGTGATGCAGGTGATGATCGTTATCCCCATTGCCGTCCAGTTCGTCCTCTTCCAGCATCATCCCGGAGGCCGGTGGTTCGTTCTGAGTGTGCGTAGTCAGCAGACTGTTGAGGCTACAAATGGAACCACGCAGGTTGCAATTCGAAACGGACAGCGTGCGTTGGTTTACGTTGATCAACGTCAAGCTTGCGTTCGAGTTTCGCCGCTCGAGGAGGCTCTTGCGTGACCCAGCCGGGCGTACCATCGAGGACGAATGCTGCTGCTGTTGTTGCTGCTGCTGTTGCTGCTGATGTTGCTGCCCGTGGCTCGCATTGATAGCACCGAGCGTGGACATGTGCGTCGTGTTAAGTGAATTGTGGCTACTGAAGCGATTCAAACCGAACGTAGACCCAACGGTTCCGGACGCACCCGTCCCAACACCCGACCGGAGGTTCAACGTAAGGCTCGTATTGGAACCGCGCCGTTGCAGGAGATTCTTTTTGCTCGTGTTCGCGTTATTGCTACCGCTAATGTTGCTGTTGCTGTGACCCGTCGTCGTACTACCCAACTGCTGCTGTTGCTGCTGCTGAGGAGAGGGCTGTTGGCATTGAACCCGTACCACGTTCCCGCCCCCGGTCGCTGCTACATCCGCCGGATGTGGTTGGTACAGCTGCGAGTGCGATTGCACCTGGTGCAGGTTTTTGTACGAACCCCGGTAAAGACTACAGCTGGATGCGGTCAAATCGACGCTACCACCCCGATTCAGCACGTCCAGGTTTAGCGTGAGGCTGTGATTTGAACCGCGTCGTTGCAGGATACTCGAACGGCCACCAGTCGGTGCCGTGACCTTCGCCGTTCCCTCGTCCGGTTTCGGCCTATCTGAAGGGGATTGTGACGCGGAAAGTGGCACGGTGTCACCACCCGAGATCGATTTGTACCCCAGCGGAGATGCCTTTTCCTTGCGGTTCCCATTCGTACCGCCACCGTCACTGACGGGTGTGGATGAAGCTGTCGTACCACCCTGATACGTGGAAGGTTTCAGCTTTGATTGTCCACTCGCATAATGCTGCTGCTGCTGGTGATGATAATAGTGAGGGTTGATCGCCGTCCGATACTGGTATCGTTTAGGCGTGGTTGGCACAGATACGGAAGAAACCCGCCGTGGTTGCTGCAACTGACCCGCTTGCTGCTGATGCACGTACAGTTGCGAATGCTGATGCAGCTGCTGTTGCTGATGTTGCTGCTGCTGCTGGTGCTGTTGCAGCTGTTGGTGGAACTGAAATTGGCTGTAATGTTGCTGTTGCTGCTGCTGCTGCTGATGGTGCTGTGTGGAGGATGTATGATGGTGCGTGGACATATTCTGACCACTTGTCGATTGTGCGATGCTCATAATGTGGCTAATGCCACCGCCACAGCTAACGGACCCAAACGCGCTCGATCCGACACCGTACGGAAGCGCAGCCATCCGGAGTTTATCCGAGTCAAGCGAGCTGGCTTTCTGCTTCGATTGGGACAGGGTTGGTGTTTTCGGAACCGGTGGTAAAACGCCCACCGTCGCTCCACCACCACCACCATGGTTGTTGTTATTGTCCTCATGCTCCTCGCCGTACTCCACCTCGTAGTACTCGTCGTCCGTTTCGTCCTCGTCGTCACCGTAGTCGAAGTACTCGAAGTAAAACTGCTCGTTGCTGTCCTCCAGCCCATGGTTCTGTGTGCTGCTCATTGCCGGGTTGGATATCGATCCTGAGACGGTGGCCGTTCGAAGGGTCGATTTCGCTACCGAACCCGTCGACTGGGAAGCGGCCGGTGGGGGTTGTGTGGCCTGCGACGTTACCGGCGTTACTCCCGACGGCATTGGCAGGATGTTCAGTCGGAGGTTTAAAATGTTCCGGACGCTTTTGGCTCGCTCCTCACAGCGCTGGGCACGACGCAGTGCCGCGGTGTCTTCCGTGACCTTTTCAGTCTCATGGGTTAGATCGGATGGGCGCGTTTCGTCGTCTCCCTGACCATCCTTGTCATCGTCAATGCCACCGCCAATGTCCTCCTCGTTGTCGTCGTCATCATCCACGACGCAATCGAACCCTCCCCCGGTCCGTTGGGCCGCCATTCCGACCAGTTCCTGCACCGGGATGGTGGAGGTAAGATTTTCCTCCACCAACCGAGCGCCTTCCGAATCCAGCGAGATGGACTTTAGCCGCACACGTCGACACGCCATTGGGGCGCAGATCCTGGCTGGTCGTGGTTCCAAACCCTCTAACCGGTTAACCGACGGAGCTGGCGGTTCATCCGATGGAGCAGCTGACGTGGTGTCTTTTGCCACTACCGGCAGTACCGGAAGTGGCATCGAGCCTGGGGATGGAGCTACCACCGACACCCGAGGCGCGTCGACAGCCACATCCTGCTCCTTCCGCTTCGGTTGGTCCTGTTCCGCATCCTCCTCACCCGTTCGTGCGTCTACAGCTGGTGGTGTCGAAGAAGAATCATCTCCCCCGTGCCGTTTCGGCAACGTGCGAGGTGTCGGCGTAAAATCATCCACATCCGGAAACCGAAAGTATGTAGCCGTTTGCACGGTGAACGAATGGATCGAACGAGGCGAAAAGCCAAACCTTGCCGCTGCCATCGATTCTGCGGCTGAAAGTGGCCCTCCACTAACCCCACCACCTGCGGCCGCTTTCGTGGGTGTCGCATTATTGTCGGTGGTCGTGGCGGACGTGGAAAGCGATGAAGCGGAAGAAGGCGTTAGAAGCTGAATGTAAGTCGTAGGTGATCCGTTACCGGGTGTACCAGGCGCAGGACCACCGGTCGGTCCAAAAACGGACAGTTCCGCAACGGTTTGACGTTTCAGCAGGTTCCGCTGGCTACTCGGATGTTGTTGATGTTCTTCTCCCTGCTCGGGATGTGTCAGTTGATCGCAGTTTTCCTTGTCGTCGCTTGGTAGCCGTTCGGTTTGACAGCTGGTGGTGGTGCTGCTACTACTGTTCGGTTGGTCAATCGCGGTTGCCCCGATCGACGCGCTCATGTTGGTCGTCACCGTTGGCAACGGAAATGGTACGGGAATGGTCGGTGACCGTGGGCCCGTTCCCGACGCCGAACGGTACCACTTGTCGGATAGATTAAGAAGCTCCTCGGTACGACGACGCACCCGAGATGGTCCTACACTGCCCCCACAATCACCCACCGTAACGGCAACGCACGTGGCTGGTATTGGTTTTACCAGCGAGCTCGCTTCCAACAGTACGATCGGTGGCTGGTTCGGTGGTTTTAGTTTGCTCTCACTGTCAATGCACTTCACTGTACTGCACGTCACTTGCTGCGGTTGATGTGCATCATCCGCGAGCAACCGATCGGCGTTCCGTTCCACACGCAAATGGTGCAGTTTGGCCCGCAAGCCCAACAATAGCACGACAAACAGTAGTATCCCGATAACGAGCACCGTCACTAACACGCCCAGTAGCAGTACATCGGAAAGTTCGGTTAATCCGTACCACGGTACGCGCGTAACACCCGCGTCGGTGGCAAGCAGTTGCTGTTGCACTGGAAGCGATTCCACCGCTTGCTGGCGTTCCTCGGCAGCCGCGTTTCGATGAGACGAAAGCTGATGATGATCTGGGTGATGATGGCTTCGCCCGGAAACTCCCTCGATGGCCGGTCTCAGCCGGAGCGCATGGTTACCGCCGAAGCTATCATACACGGTCGTCGGGGACGTGTGCGATCCCACCAGCAACGTGCTTACAATTACAGCCACCAATCGCGGCAGTCGAAGCGCACAGTCGCTGCCAAGCGCATGCAGCATTTTCCCTATCGAAGCAGGCGCGCTGGAGGAACGAGCGACGGGTGCGGGGAGTTGGGCACGGAACCGGAGAACACGACGGATGTTGCTGTTTCGTCTGGCTCGCTGGACATGCTGCCGTGCGTGGTAGGCGGCGCGAAACGAACCCGCCACGGTGATCCTAAAATAGAAAGAGCATAGCGTTTGTTGCTGTTGTTGGTGGTTGGTTCTTCTTTCCTGCGAATGCACCGCCGGGTGCAGCTGGGAATGCGAAAGAACGCGAGTGTACCATCATTCATTGCCGTGTCGATGGGGCGAGATTGGACCATTTCCCGTAGTCGCGCGCGCCCCCACCCGAGGCACCGCTGCGTGTCGGGGAGTGAGAGATGCAGAGGGGCACGATCGCAAACACTCTTCTACACTATTGACTTGGCATCAATTTGACGCTGATAAATCCCGTTCGTGCTGTAGCTTCGACGTTCTAATCCAATTCCTAAGCCGTGTTGACCTGATGCGACATTTCACCCACATTCATGCATAGTTCTCGGTGCTCGGTGGCGTCTGGTGTGTGGCCTGCCGTAACGCAAGTGAAGTGAAATATTGTTTGTTTTTTTTCGATGGTGTTGGGATGAAAGTTGCTCTACGGTAGTGATTATCGACGACTCAAGCGTATTTGCGGACACCAAGGAAAAGCAAGCGTAAATGCCACATCAATAACATCACCATTGTCCCGGAGGATGGGAACGTTTCACACGCCACGGGTAGTGGCGTTCGGTTGGTCTTTTTGGAACATTTTGCACATCCAAAACCGTGCGCTGGTGCTTCGAATTTACTGTGTTTTTCACTTCAGCACAAGAAAACCTTTCATTTCATGTGGAGGAGACATTTTGCGCTACAGAACTTCCACGGGAGGTCTCTTTTCTGGAGCGAATGGGGCGCAATTTGCAAATCGACGTGTTCGTGGTTTAGTTTTCGTTGTCACGTTTCATCATCCCCCGAACGTAACAAAGCTTCAATCACTGCCAGCTGCAATTGGGCTGGGTATTCTTTTGTTTTTCTTTCAAGCGACACTAAGAAGCTTTTCGTAAATTATCGCAATAACTTTTTTTTTACACATCAATCGACAAACATCAAGGTAAGTGGATAAACCAGGTCAGCTCAAATTGTTCGCTGGTCGCCATATTGGACGGCGATTTGACAGGTGACGGGTTTCGCAATGTTTACAATCAGCTGGTTTGCGTTGGTTTAACAACCGTGTCGTGGAATTTTCGTAAATTCAAAAATTGTGAAATTTAAAAGCTGATTTAATGATATCAATAGCTGTTATGACTTGCTTTTTTACCACAAATTTAACAATCCTTCTGCTAGCAGAACTGTTTTAAGGCATTATAATGTTTCTTATAGTCAAAACCAAATTGATTTCTTTCCAAATCTATCCCGAAACAACACAACCACGTTTACGGCATGCAAACACGTGTTTTAACGATCTACCAGCAGACAATTAATATATTATGACTTTTGCTTCATTCTATGAAACACAGCGTGATGCTGGATTGTGAGGAAAATGGGCCTTCTTGCTTTTCAGTGGCTAGTAACAGCTATTAACACCCTCTTCAGTATCCCTTACAAACCCTTATTGAAGTACACCACCTCCGGTATGCGGTCCGTTTTCTTGCGCATTTCTTCGTAGAAATTCGGCTCGAGCATCTTCATCGTACTTGTGCTTAGTTCTGCTTTCTGTGGGAACAATGCGCACGCCGTCGGAACCATTACCGTTAAGCTGCGAGCAAAAATAAAAATGGCGGTTTTGAAATTTAAACCGATTTAAACCACCCACTCGACGAATGTACTTACAAACAACCAACGACCATAACCTGGAATGGAGCATGTAAAATAGCCAACCGCCGGAAGGAATGGTACTGTTCCAATCGTTCCATGATGACAGGCAGAATTAACATTCCAGGCGCGCACATGGCAATGCGAGAGAATATGACCTAAAATTTAAAAAAACAACAACCATATGCCGTAACCGAAGCCGACATGTGCCCCCCTTTCCAGCATTCAAACCTGCGCAATTCCTTTGCCGGCGGCAAGCCTGCTCGACCCGACCACGTTTCCATTTTCGTCTTCGATGCCAATGCCGTAAATAAGCTCATTCTGGCGCATCAGCGGTATGTTGATACAGTTGGCAGCCGCAACCGCCACAAAGGGTACGTATCGTTGAAACAGCGGTGTGGCACGCTTCGTCAGGTAGGCCTTATACCCAACTGCCGCCACTAGCGCGGACGTTGTTGCAGAAACATATGCCACACCTAGCTGCGTGGTCGAGAGGGACGAATTTGCGTTACGATTGGTGTAATTCACCAGCGCATTGAAGGACTGATTAACCCACTGCCAGAAGACAACTCCTGTCGTTGTTCTACGGGAGAGAAGAACATACACACGTGGACAATGGTGGGCGCCTGGTGAGCACGTTTTTTTACGCGCCATTTTCCTCCCGTCCATACTTACTTGTACCATTGGAGCATTGCACCGGTGATGGCCATACCACCGGGCATCTGAAAGCTCATGCGACCGAACACATTCTGCTTTTCACCGCTGTCCGGATGGAATGCACTTTCATACAACTTTTTTGCATAATGTATCTGATCGATGGTCGTGTTTTGCGGTATCGTACCAGCCCTAAACAACAACGGATGGTTTGGGGTTATAAATAAAGCGCTTTTCAATGGCACTAGCAACCAGGCAGGGGCACTCACTTGACGGTTAAATATAGCTCCTTCGCACGATCAAGCTCCTCGTCGGTGGCGAAACATGTGCGTGGGTCAGTTATCCAGAAGTAGTGCTTCAGGCGTCCGGTGAAGGTGTTCAGATCCCATAATGGCTGAACGATATCAATTTTTGACATGTTCTGAAAATAAAGTATTCAGTTCAAAAGTTCAAAAAAAGAACAGGAAATGTGGGCATTAAATTCAACGGGCTCATTTGCTACATTGTATGATTGCTTTGCAACAAAACAAGCTCTTGGCGTAAACAGTGTTTCTTGCAGTTACATAATGTTAGATCGTTCTTAAAGGTTTTTTTTCTTCATATTTCTGTTATGACACAAAATTATGGAAAACTTATATTCACAATGAGTTATTAATTTAATTTCTTCTTAAGCAAAAGATCACGTTTTTTCAAATACCTAAAAAATCTTCAAAACTCCTACGCATATTCTGGGAACTAATCTTTGACCTCAAACTAGCACATCCCAGGTGATAGCTGGCAAGGACGCCAACTGGCATGTACTAACTAGGAATCCAAATATTCGTTTGTCCTTTTTCAACAGTTTTCGCCCTAGAATCAAACCCACATTTCAAACAAGATAGATATATCAATTGTGAATTGTTACGAATTTTCTTCTATAGTATGATCGATTAGCTTTCTACCCAAAAAATGATTTTCAAACGCAATCACACACGCACATAGTAATTATTTCCAAACTAGCAGCACTCGTTTTTGACTGAGTTTAATAAAGAGCTAGTCGTTGGCAGCGCAGATGCTTGAAGTCGCACGTGTAGCTGATTTGCTGAGCAATCTTTGCACACCGCCAGAACACGAATATTTTTTCAATTTCATATAACTTTACCGAGTTTAATAAGCAGACACGAAGATTTGCGCTCCACCCCACTGCACAAAATACACACGAATTGTGTCTGTCAACAGCCGGTGCATGTGCAATGGAAAATTCAATGCCTTACTGCAGCCAAGGTTCATCTAGCAACCAGGTGTGTGTGTTGAAGTGGAGATGTCACTCGAGCCACCGTTTGTTTACATGCAGAACAGCTGTTTTGAGGCTCGGGAAATTTTTATAAATGTCCTGATTTTCTACGAATTAAGATTTAAATAACTTTTCTAGCTACTTTAGAATAAACTTGCAGCTCATGAGGCGTAGGTTCTGTTAGCAATAATTCTAAAACACAGTTTAGCAGCCATTTAAAGTCATGTTACATGAAGTCTCCTGAAATCCGCTAGTATATGTACTTGAGATGAAATTCTCTGTACAGTACTACTTTACCTACTACTGTTTAAAAAGCAATATAGCTGATAACCAGCCAACATCTCATATCATCTAGCAAGAAGTAACGAAGTCCAATTTTGGGTCACGTTCTCTGGAGCGAGCCATCTTGCTGTCATGCTTCGCTTAGTCAAACGTCAATTTGTTCCAACCGGTCCGGCCCGTTTTGCACCGGCCTAAAATTAGTTCTTCGGGTTGCGAAAGCCATCTTGTGTGCGAGCATTTTTGTATGATCGTATCAGTCCTTGCATTTTTCTCGTTAATTTCATCCACGATGGCCGCTAACAAGGAACGTACCTTCATCATGGTTAAGCCCGATGGAGTCCAGCGGGGGCTCGTCGGACAAATCATCCAGCGCTTCGAAGCCAAGGGCTTCAAGCTGGTCGCCATGAAGTTCATGTGGGTAAGTAATGGCTTTTCTGCTCCGGAGCCGCGCTTGAACCGGGTCGGCTTCGCGTGATCATAACCTATAAGTGAAAAAACGTGCTCTCGAATCGAAATGGGGGATAAATTAATCGCTAATATCGACCCTTGTTGCACCCACAGCCATCGAAGGACCTGCTCGAGAAGCACTACGCCGATCTGTCCGCTCGTCCCTTCTTCCCCGGATTGGTTACGTACATGAGCTCCGGTCCGGTTGTGCCGATGGTCTGGGAAGGCCTGAACGCCGTCAAGACTGGCCGCAAGATGCTGGGAGCCACCAACCCCGCCGATTCCGAGCCGGGAACCATCCGTGGCGATCTGTGCGTCCAGGTTGGCCGTAACATCATCCACGGTTCGGACGCCGTGGAATCGGCGAACAAGGAAATCGCTCTGTGGTTCAAGGATGAGGAACTGGTTTCCTGGACCCCGGCCGCAGAAGGATGGGTGTACGAGTAAGCATTTGTGTAGGCGGTGTTCGACGCTGCGCGGGTAGGAGTATTCCTTTTTTATTTTATACAATTTTATGTGCTACTCCATCGCATTTATCAAGTGCTTCTTGAGAAGACGAGATGAAAAATGACAGAGAATAAATGCAAGAACACTATCACGTACATCTGCACTTCTGTAGTACTTTTGACCTTGAGAAATAGTAAAGGTGAACGTGATAAGCTTGCTATGGAAGAAACAATTATCCCCCAGCTTAGAACCTCCGTGGGGAGGTGTTGCAGGCATATTTGCTTACGTGGTCACCTCGTAACACCTGATCGATACTCTCGACTTGCAGTTAATACGTAAGTGTTGGTGGGCTTATTCCCTTGCGGAAGGGTAAACAATAAATGATAGCCTTATGGAATGCCTATAATTAACGGAGTAATGGGCCGTGGGACAATATAATGATGAACGACTTCCATTTCGTAAACAATTTCGCTGATTAAATTTGTTGATATTTACCAACGGCGCTATTGTCATAAACCTCAGTCCTATTGAAAACAGGAGGGTGAGTGCATCTTGATGCCCGATGCAATAATAGATGCACGCGGAGCGATGGCTTATTGTGGATCATCGTTTCGATGCCGAAGGATAGCACATTCGTAATGTGGAATATTACAATATGTAGAAGATCTACTTACTAAGTAAGTAAGTAGAAGACCGGCATTACATGAAGCACATTGATGGAGATTCATATGAAAAATGCAAGTTAAATTAAAAAAAGGAACCTTTGGCGTACGCTAAGCTGCAAAATTTCCTCTCATAGGAACCGTCCTTTCCTAAAAATACTCTGAAATTGCATATAATAAATGCTTATGAGCCGGTGGCAGTTCTGGTGCATCACCAGCAGTAAAGCTCTCCACTCGGTGGTAAAAACGGCCCGCCGTGACCGTCTGATCTGCTATTTACGCGCCGTGTAATCTGGCACGACGCTGAGGTCACACAAAAGCAAACGTCACAGTAACACAAAAAAGCACGGGGTACGAACGTGTATTTGATCGCTCTTCGAAATCAACATCACCTCTCTAAGTGCAATACAATGTCGGAAGTGAAAACGTACTCGCTGGCGGAGGTGAAATCGCACAACACGAACAAATCCACCTGGATCGTCATCCACAACGACATCTACGATGTGACGCAGTTTCTGAACGAGGTAAATCAGTGCAGCTTTTCCGCCCTGGAGAGAGCCACCTATCGCCATGGTATCGATAAAGCCCAAATTAGGTACCCATAGCTAGGAAACCCTCGCGTCGCGTGCACCCTTAATAGTGCCACGAGGAAGGCGGCTAATCACCGTTAGAGGCACTATCCGGACGAATAAGTTAACAAACTCAGTGTCGCCCGTTGAAACGCTCCTCTGGCCGGGCGGACGGGTGAAGCTGATAAACTGGAGAAAAGAAACATTTACCGCTCGTAAGCGCATTGCGTAATGGAATTGGGGATATACCGGTGGATGGCGGGTTAAAAATACGTTTCGCCATCCCGCAACGACCCCGTGCGACCGATAACGAATTTGCATTGCAAACAGCCACGGGGATGAAAACACAAGATCACCCGAAACTTGACGGGTGGAACAGATGACGATTCAGCTGAGTGGACCCGCGCCCGTTGGTGGCAAGGAGAATGGTGTGTGGTGGCAAACGGGAGGGCGTTTTTTTTCTAACCCTGCATATCATCTTTAACCATCGATGTGCGCGATATTTGCAAATCATGCTGATGATCAAAGTTCAAGGCTACTGACCGCTAGCGATAGTGTCCGGGACTGTGCCATGATCGTCTTACAAACCCGCCTCGAATGGTGTGCATTTTCATTGGTTCCCCCGTATGGTTCGGTGATTATTTTAATGTCGTTAGACATCGCAGACTTAGTAGGCTGTCGACTTTATTGCTTCATTCTTTTCCATGGAGCCGATCGTCACACGCTCGAGCAGGTTGTGTATGTGGGGCGAACAAAAAAAACACTATTAACCATTTTTTGTGTGTGCTCATTTGAACGGAAATCGAGCACGTAATGTCCGCTGTCAAAGACAAATTATAGCTGGGCAGTTTTGGCGAGAACGAAAACAATTCCCGTAGAAGATCTCGGTGCTGCAATCAGTGCAGTCGGTTTGCGTGTTCTCCATGCACACTTTGAATCGAAGAGCATGCAACGATTTGACCCTGAAGGAACGATTTTTTTACTTTTTCCGTGAACAAACGCGTTTCTCGGAGATTCAGCACGCTTGGTGTGCTTTTGTAATTTTGCTGTAAACAGCTGTTTCAATGTCGATAACGGCTAGCTTACAATCCATGCTAGAAGGCCACTGATTTTTTACATATGTTTGTAAATTCTTAACCTGAATGGGGTTGATTGCTTAGCGCATGATCAGGTTATTTGAAGATGTTAAATTTGGTTTATAATTAAGGCTAAATTAATATATTAACCGTAATGTGATATTGAAATATTCTTGATGTACTCAGTTAGTGTAGCATTGAGTACGTGCGGTCGCGTAAAAATTATTATTGTACCGTCTATGGGGAACGCAGCTAACGATAAGATATGGTATCGGTATCGTCATGATGATTTGCACAATCTGGTGAAACCTGGTCAGTTAAGGGTAGATGAAGGCGCGGTGGAAGAAGACAAACCTGCTTGTCATTTTTATAGATAACAATCTTGATTCATCTTTGAGCTGCTGGAGTTTCTAAGCCGTCCGCGATCGTGAGGTGAAATGTCAGATATGTCCCATCCCCTTAGCTTACTAACTAGCTCCCGCATTAAAGAACATTCTAGAAGACGCCCATATCACGTACACCTAAAGCGATAAATCATTCTTACTCAACCAAATGAGCAGACTCTTAATTTGCCCTCCAAAACCTTCGTACTGTGTCCTTGCAATAGCATCCTGGTGGTGAGGAGGTCCTTCTGGAACAGGCAGGCAAGGAAGCGACGGAAGCCTTTGAGGATGTGGGCCATAGCAGTGATGCACGGGAGATGATGAAGAAGTTCAAAGTAGGAGAGCTGATTGAGTCTGAAAGAAAGCAGGTCCCGGTAAAGAAGGAACCGGATTGGAAAACGGAACAGCAGGATGATAAGTGAGTTTCTATTTTCCTCGCCTTACCCCCCCCCCCCCTTCTCCCTAGCCCCTTCTAGCGCCTTATCACATTGTGTACCGGTTTGTAATCTTTGTATTTTTTCCATGTTTTTATATTCAACCTTTAGTCAACTGAAGCAGTGGATAGTGCCACTGATTTTGGGGCTGCTCGCGACCATCCTCTACCGGTTCTACTTCACTCAGTAGGGATCGTCTTTATTTCCAATTTACCTTAAGCTAATAAGTGAGGCAGAGAACGAGCGAGAGTTGGTGGTGAACGTGCGGAACGAACGAATGGGAACAAAACAAAGCGAAAGTTCGTCCTGCTTCTGTATGGGGAAACAGCGGTGCATCTGCCAAGAAAAGGATTGTTCATTCCAGGCAATACTGTGCCCGTTCTCGACGCTGGTGCGGTCTGGGAGGGCAATATCTACTAACACGCTCTTATGATACCTAATGCAACGTAGAGCACGGAACGTCGATACAATCTGCAGCAATTCTGCCTTCGGAAGATCGCAACGGAGGACAAAGCATCCATCCAGGCCAAGCATATTTAGAAGAGGTAGTTCGTTTTTTTAGTGAAAATCAATCTATCAACACTTCGAGCCAATACTAACGATCGGGTGGACTTTACATCGGGATTCTGAGACATTGTTTGAGAGCCTTTATGCGAAAAAAAACCCCATTGTGGTCAGAAATTCTGACCAATAGTTCAATCGACACCGCGCTAACCGAACGGTAAGGTGGATGGCGTACCTCTTTCATTTTTCTACGAAAAGTAGGATACCAAAGTTTCATAGACTGCCTTACATACATACCTAGAGGGAGTGGCCCGGCGCAGTCAGGGTTTGGGATAGGGAACTATCCCGCCGTTAGGGCATATCGAACAAACACTAACCAGCCGCTATCAGCGTCCGTTTCTTATTAAATCGGGTTGTCGCAACCAACGCCGCACCGCGAAAATTCATCAAACATGTTCTCCAGCTAGTTGAACGTTAGTAACTTGATATACTTTATATACGACTTTTTTTTATTGTTAAACCATTCTATCGGGGTGTAATGTGCTATCCTTCCATTGATCACGCGGTTCATTCGCATGCATTTGTTTGTTTTTTTTTTACTGTATCAAATCTACAATGGGGAAGGTTTAATTCTGCGTCTTTACTGCAACATGGATGCCTGTTTGTTTTTTAAATATTAATTTTGTTTCCCATGTGTCTACCAAAACGGGGCAAACGTTACGAGAATAAACCGAAATTTATACATAAATATTGCTCATGCAAATCGAAATCCGAAATAATTAAGATTGTTAGTATATATTTTTAAACATTATATCTCTTCAGTTTAATCGATATCTCGGATTCGATATCACTTCAGTTTAATCACAATCTCTTCCATTCAACTTCTTCTCCATTAAACCAACATCGTTTAAAACGGTAACGTCTTGTGGGACATCAATACACCATTTGTTCTGGATCTAATGTACCGCCAGTACATTGGCAATCACAGTCTACATGAGTACAGTAATTAAATGAATAGGAGATTGGTTCAACTTGCAGCAGCTCCTACGTAAATGACAGATCGTTTCGAGGATCATCGATTTCAGACCACATTAGATCGAGGATCATCACATTAGATCAAGGAGGGCTATTTAGTTGGCTTAGCGATTCGTTGCATAAATTCGACATCTCCTGAGTTTTAGATTTCAACAAATTGGGCTACCTAAACAGCACCTCATCAACAAACCACGAACAGACGTTGTGCGGAACTCATAGCATAGCTATAGGCGCTGTACACTCCAATTCAATCCTTCTATAAGCCGCTAATTGATTGTGAACGTTACTCATTTACTTAAAATTTTTAATTCATTGACGTTCATAGACTCTTTAAGACTCTCATTCATGCTATTTTGCATCTTTTATCGCATTTTTTAATTAATTTTAATTTCCATATCCGGGAATCTTCAGTCAAAAGGGATAATTTTCATACATGTATACTAGGTAGCACATGCTATTAGTAGCAAGAATCTAAAAATCATCCGAATCCTTAAGATGGGATAACATTTACCTGTGCAGTGTTTAAAAAAAAAGACTTAAGGAAATACCGGTGCAGTGTTTGCAAAAAAGGACTTGATGAAATACTTCATATACTAGCGAGATTGGAGGACACCAGAGGATCACATTTTTTGCGTTTCCTTTACCTTACTCCCCCAGCAGACACACAAAATAGTCGATCGACAAATGCGAGCTTTCCCGAGTGCGGTAAAAGAAGCATTTTCCTCGTGTTTCCGCCCGGGATCGAACCGGGGGCCTTCTGCGTGTGAAGCAGACGTGATAACCGCTACACCACGGAAACGCGTATCATCTCATCAAAAAGCACTACTCCAAAAATTGTTTCATTTTTTCAGGCACCACCACACGTTGGGCCAGCGAGGAAAAGAAAGGAAAAACACAAGCCAAGGTACGTCACGATTCAACGATTCATTTTTATTTAGACCTCCGTTTGCGGGAGGTTCGCGTTCATTTCTTTTGGTTTTTGTATAACGAAACAACTGCACGCTAGTTCCCGTAGGAACACGCGTGCCCGAAGGGTGACAGGGAAAAGCTCGTCGTGTATCCTAGAGGGAAAGCGAATGCTTAAAATAGAGGAAATCTGAGCGGAAGCTTCGTGGTGCTGGTGCCGTTCTACGCAACGGCAAACGGTTCCAAAGAGTGGTGCTTTTGGGGGCTGTTCAGTGAACGAACCACGAACACTGTGCCGGTAGAGCAGAAGCTAAGCTTAACGTCTTAAGAGATAGGAACATTTTTTCGATGTCACGCCAAGTGCATCGAAGGTATCAAAACAAAAAAGAGAGCTCGTTTTTTTGTCAGTTCAATTGCGAGCGGCGCATCTTTTAGCGAAATCCTTGCCCAGATACGCGCGCCTCGACTCATCACGTTCTCTCCGGTAATGCTATGAGGGAGTGTGGGTGTGGGCCGACCACAGGACCTTTCCCCAGGATGGCCGGATGGCCCTAGTGGTAGTACTCGTCCTGCGATCCTTCATCACCACCCTCAGCACCGTAGGACGATTCCCCGCCATAGGTCTGCTGCTCGGCGCCACCGTACGCCTTGGGCTCGTCCTGATGCTGATGGTGGAACTGGTGCTGGTGCTGGTGCAGCTGCGCACCGTGAGCGCTCTGGCTGGCGGCTTCATGTGCCAGCTTGGCCAGTTCCTCCTCGTGCAGCGGTTTGCCATCGATCAACACTTCAGCGTGGAAACCGCTGTGCTTGTTCGCGCTGTACTTAACCGTGCGCAGTTTTCCGTCCGGCTGGTGCAGGCTGTACTCGCCATGCAGCTCGTCCTCGTGCCGGTGCTCCTTGCGGCTTTGCGAGACCTTGCTCTTCGGATCCTCCACGCCGTACTCGAACACGTAGTCCGGCTTCGCGACGTAGTCGATCTGGTGCCCGTGGCCGTGCTTGTCCTCGACGTGAACTTCATGCGCTGGTCCACTTACAGGACCGCTGAACTTGGCGTACGAGTAACCCACCGGGCCGTGATGACCGTGGTGATCCTCTTCGCCACCGTACTCGCAGGTCGCGACTGACAGCAGCGCCAGACAGGCAACGGTCTGCAAAGGAAGCGCAAGAGCAAAAGAAAAAAACCCCATCACAATCAGCACACCTGTAACTGGGGTTTTTGCATAACACTGGCATCCTCGTAACACCGTAACACCACCGGTAACGGGCTCGATCGAGACCGTTACGATCGTGCAGCATCTCGAAGCTGATCTCCTTCTGGTTTGCTTTGTCCATATCAATCACACACCACAACGTTGCAAATGCACTCGCTAATGCATTTACGTTTTCCGGGAAATCCGACACACTCACACACCCCTCGGTGGCCTTTTGTTCACCGCTTTCACTCTCTTCGCCACCTAAAACCAATCCTGTCACACACGATCAACCAACCCACCTTGAACAGAAAAGCCATCGCTTCAGGTACTTCGGGTTTGTTTCTGCACACGTTTTTTTCCTCTTCTTCTTGCACGAACCAGGTTGCTGATTCTTTGGCTGACTATTGCTTCTTTCTTCGATGGAAACCGCTGCTCGACTGTACCATTCCCGGTGGCGGGCCAACAATATTTATACCGGCCCCCCTGCTGAGGGTAGGTCGAAACAGGGCCCCCCTTTTGAAGTGGAAAAAAGGGAGAGAGAATGGGGGGCCGTTTGCAACGCGTGTGCACCCGCGAAACCGTACCGAAAAATGCATTCGTCTAAAACCCCGAATCGCGAATGAAAAAAAAAGCATCAACTCCCTCCCCACGCCGGTTTCGGTGCGAAACAAACGATTTCGGTGCGGTTTGCTGCGAGGAAAACAGGCGACGAACCTCTCTTTCTCCACGCGGCGGCGTACCGGGCAACGAAGAAGAAAAATATGTTATTCAAGCAAAAGCCGCGAATTACTCGCTGTGGCCATTTTGGCGAGGGGAACCTTACGGGGGGGGAGGGGGGGAGAGCCTCTGGTTGGGCAGAAGGGCCGGAGCATGACGGCGTAAAGTTTGATTATTTAATGTGGAAAAAGTGTAGGGAAAATCGAACCGCCGGTGGCAGGATGGGGAGCAAAGCAGAGGGACGGCATTGCTTTTGACGAAAAAAAAAGCCCAACGAAGTCAGCAGAGAGGGAGGAACGAAGGAAGAGGGTTGGTTGTAGGGATGGGACATAACAATAATAAAAAAAGAAGAAAGAAGCATGACACAAAGGCGCCGGCGTTCAGAGGGAAATGATGTGACGTGAAAAGCGTGCCTGGCGAGGCTAATGGTAAAAAGAAAAATCCCCACATAAACACACACATGCCATTAAACAGAAACGAAACCGAAATGATCGCGATCGTGCGACGTTCATAGACCGCTGGGAGGTTGAAATTGGGGCGGAAAATGGATTATAATATCGATTAGGCCGCTGACGTCTTCCCGGTGTGCGGATAATCGAAACAGGTCCCATAATGACCGTTATCGTTATCGTGCCAATTGAGGATAACAGCTTAACGCGAGGGAAAAGCATTAGAAAGGTACAACAAGCTTTCAAGCGATCGGAGATGCGATCTGTGTTGGATATGGATCGCCAGGAGAATGGGAAAATGAAAGCAAAATGAGAGCTGTTTAATTTATTGCAGATTTCCTTGTCTTTGCAAACAAAATAAAGTAATATTTCTCGACCGAAAGGTATGTGGGACAAGCTTAGCTAAATAAGGATGAAAATATGGTCTCCCTAAAAAAATATATTACATATATTTATTCACATTTAAAGCACTACCTAGCATTCACAAAGAGCTTCATCATCATCAGCTCATCGCTTTGCAGCTAATCGCATTGATCTCGCACACAAATGATTTGATTAAATGTAATTTCCAATCGACATTTTCGAATTTGAAAAGTGTGGCCACACTTAACGCATGCTCCATTATCGTCTGTTACAAGGAGCTAAACAGTGTGTTCCTTTTGCGCGCCAAATTAGCCACATTTAGCAGCATAAGCATGGGTGTTGGGCATCACACAAGCGGATTACACGCCCGATAGACGCAATGTAAGCGCGCGGTGCTGTGTGTGTGTTTTTATTTCACCGGCACAACGCCACAACGTAACGTGTGCATGCATTTGTGCGCCATTTTCCTATGCGTCCCGCCCTATTATATCAACCCGATCCTCGTCCCGTGAAGATGAAGATTGATTATCGTTATTTATGAATGACCACGGGTCGTAGCAGTGCGAGCAGATTGATGAGGCTCAATGTGGCTAGGAAATGCGATCGCTTCGAACCGGAAGTGACGTCCAGCGGCTAGGGAACGTGAAGCCAGCCCTGCGGCCAAATGCCGCCCAACAATGTGGCTAATTAGCCGCGCACCCAGACAGAGACTGAAAATTAATTATCGCTCATCAACCGAGCGACGTACTCGCATTTTTAAAGGTTTGCGCACGGGTTGCATATGGCGATCGTTTGGGTGGGTTTTCCTTTACAAAGGCAAGCCATTACACGATCGATTCGCGATCGCGGGCCATGTTTTGCCGGCGAACCATCGGGTTATTGGTGTGCAACGTTTCATATGAATCCGTTACCGTGTGGTGCTTCATGGGCGCCCTTTTCCATGCGATTAACATTGTCACTCATTAAAATAAATTTGCCATTCACCGAGGGGAAGTGGTGTGTAAATCGATCAAACTTGCTCAGGCGCGATGGGGGCGGATTTAGGAGGCAGATTTAGGAAACATGCGCAAACGAACGAGGCGTGCACATAACACCAAGGCTGCGTAACATCGACCCGGGGCAGGCTTGGAAAAGCGAGTGCGCGTCATATGAATATGAATTTATTAACTTTAGCAAGCATTGCAACAGAAAATGCCACCCCCCAGAGGGTGGAGGCTCGCGAGCGGTGAAAATTACATTTGTTTTTTTTTTACTGCTTGTTTCTCTACACTTCCCGACATTCCCGGCTGTCGCCAATTTGTGAAACACGCTCCATTACCCAGAATCAGTCAACGTGAACGTCTGGGGTTTCGGAGCCAATCGATCGCAAGCATAATCACCCATCGGTCACCGCCACCGATTGCCTGCCTGTGTGCGGTAATGTGCCGCAAGTGCTCGCAAGTGTTTGCCATTTTCCAACCCCTTTGCAGGACCAACCCCTTCAAAGGAAAAACCCGCGGTGGCCGTGCAACATTTGCCGTTTCGGTTATTTCGCAGCAGCATTGCATCTGTCGCTCGGGCGATAATGAATTGTGGCGAATTGTGGCACCGGCGATTGTGTAAAATGGGTTCGCAAAAATGTTTTGCACCCGTTCCCTGGTGTAGCCGGCCAGACGATCGCATCTCAAGCTCACCGAACGTGGCTGATGAGGAATTGATTGGATGTCGGAACATGCTCGCCTACTTTGATGGGGTTTTTTTTCCTCGAAGAGCTGAGCTGCAGGCGAAATTATGGATTGGGTAATTAATTTCCCTGCTTATCATTTCTTATTCAGATTTGATGCGTGTGATACGTGTTGATTGAATACGGAAGATCGTAAGCCGATATCGCTTGATGGTGGAGGTTTTTTTTTAAAAGACTGTGTCTTCTGTGTCACCCATTGGGGTTTTGTTTTGTGCTTGATCGCTGCCGGTACCATTTCTCTTTCCTCTGACGAAATTGAGCCCTGCAACGACACCGGCCAATTCACTGGGTTGATCGCGCATCGGCCCGTCAATCGGCCGTATCCACGGCATCACGTCGGGAAATTGATTTCGCTCAATCTGGAGCACATCCACCGCGATCGAACCGCACGGTGTGGCCAATTTCCACTCACCACGGGTGCAGTTTCGTGTGATGCCAAGCCCCGGGCCCCGCGAAGCTGGAAGGGTGGAAATGGAAAACAAAGACGATGTTAAGGGGAGAAAAAAAACTGCAAATCACGCCATCATTAACGCGACGTCGGTCGGGATGCTTTGGAGCTGGTTTTGCACAAGCCAGTCATCATCACGCCGGTGCATAAGTTTGATGAACATTCGTACGAATCTTGATCCCGCCGATTTTGAACGGCTTTGCGCTTGCGTAAGGGGGACCGTGCGTTCGCGTTTGAGGTTAGCTTTATGTCTGCATGTCGGTTTTCCGCCCTTTCCAGCCACACATTTCCCCGATCGACTTTCTTGTGTTGTACTTTTTTTGTTGTTGCTGTTGTTCTCCATTCGTCCGTTAGCCCTCGCAAGACCGGCGATATTGTCAGCGCAGCTAGTACAATCGGCCACTGAATGAGCTAACTGGCGGCGCTAGCGCCACGTGATTGTTGTTGCGCACCGGGCCGCGTGAAAACAAAAAAAACCGCAGCCGGGCACTGTGGCGGAGCATCGAGTGCAAATGGTGCGTTGCTGCGTACGGTTGCATTATTAATTTTATTAAACAAACTACCCAACTAAACGCCTTTCGCTAGCCGGTTTGCTAGCCCGGCGGTTCTGTTGGTTGTATAATCGATCTGTGTGCGAATAATCGATCTAGTTTCGGTAAATTAACATGAGTTTTGGGGTGCAAGAGGAGCATGGTGTCAACATTACGTGTTACGTCGACATCTCGGCGCGGACAATCGGGACCGATGGGGAAATTGTTACGAACCTGGCGGATGCTTTTCGGGTTGCCGGTATTGAGGCCTCCTCCGTTCCGTATTGAGCCAGAATGGATGTAGTATGATTACCAGAAAACTGGATTTGTTTTATCACATGTCTAAAGGCAAGGGAAGTTTCTGCAGAATGGCAGTATTTGTGCAAAGTATGATACTTTTTCGTTTTATGATCTATCAGAATGTTACTTCGATATAAATATCCACCCATGACCAATTTAATTGCTGTCTTCATTATTTTTCACAACAGCTGTGAGTTCTATTTTAAATATTATGCTGTCAATGTGCTTTAGAAATAACTTTACCGCCATTTATACTTATCGCAAAATATATGAAAATCGGTTCAAAAATTCAAAACTTTAAACCTCAACGCTTCTCGCTTGACGTTTGGTGTGTCAAAACGCGATGCGTTAGTGCGTCAAAACATCTGAAAAAAGCAGTGAAAAAGTGGTGAGCTTCATCCCGCGCGGGAAACTGATTCTGGTTGGATAAAAATTGTTTTCCACCTTTCCAACTTTGTTTTCCAACGGAATAAAATACGTATAACTATCTGTGCTTCATTGTCGCTCGTTTGTGTGCTCCTTTCGGTTCAATAGTTGTTACTTCTGTTTGCCGTTCAAAAAGTAGACATTGACGAAACGAATTCCGTGCTTGTGTTTACGTTGTGTTTATGAATACAGTACGCTCTGCGTGCGAAAGGAACGGTTCGTGTGTCATGTTCATCGGTCAAATTCAAAAAGCAACAAAAGATGTCTGCAGTGCTGCGAGAAAAGCGGTCCATTGTGAAAAACATTCCACCCCTAACTGAACAGCACGAGGAGCCATCTCGCCGTACCTCTTCGCGCGCTCGTAAGGAAGTAAAGCTACGAAACATCACCAACACGCTCCCAATGGCCTCTGGATCGCACGAAGCAAATCAAGACAAAGAGCTCAGGGCAACCCGTGAACCGGCTGTGAAAAAAGCAAAGAAAAGTCAGCCGTTAACGGAAGAGCGCACGAACGAACCGGTCAACCCAAATCAACCGGTGTTGGCGTTCGAAAAATTGCACAAAATCCTTGGACGACACTACTTCGACGTGTGCGATCGGTTGGCGCTTGACTACGTGCCCAGCTGTGTGCGAAATGTGACCGAGTGCGCTCAGCACCACGCCAACAAACGTAGCGCGCGTACAAAATGCGTCAGCCTAATGCGTCAGAACAACACGCAAGAGCAGATCCTGGAGCAACGTCCCGATCAGTACGTGGAGTTCGTTAACCAAGCGTTGATGCGCCGGGAGTTCATCGATTCGGAGCTGTTCGTGGCCGGATTGCAGTTGATTCTTACCATCAACCAGCCCACCGATGAGCTGAAGGCGTACTATGACGTCGCGACGATCGTGCTTGGGACGAGTGAAGCACTCGAGAAGTGTCTCGATCTGTTTCCGCCTTGTCGGTGGGACTTGCGAGCCACCTATCAGAGCATCGTATTTGCGCCTCTTGATGCGTCCTGTTTCGCAAAATGCGACCAAAAGGAGGGTCTCTGTCGGAACGTGCTTCATCTGATCGAGCATTACATGGAAACGGAGCAGCCATCGAATCCGGCGAAAGCACCGACCGGAAGCACACGGAGTGGCAGAAATTTACCAGCACCTTCGGGGAGCGAGCTGTTCTTTTCCAACTACAACTGCTGGATGTCGCAGAACCGCCAGTGTTATGATTTTGATCAGCTTTCCCGGGATGAGCGTTTCCAGCGGCTGTTCGCGGTGCTGCAGATATTGGTAAAACTGTTAGAAATGGATTTCGCCATGTGGATTCTCCGGTACGAGTACCCTTCGCGGTGGAGTGTAAGGAAGCACTACCTAACTGATGGCTAATTCTTTCAGCAACCCTACCAAGACACGGCAAAACCTGTGCAATCCATCACGCTGCCCATTGATAGCCCGGCTCGTATGGGAAGGTGATTACGGAAGCGTGAACCTTTTCGTCAGGAAGCTGTTTCAAATGTTCATCAATATGAACGCGTTGCAGTATCCTGCGGAGGACATTGCCATTTTTGCGGTTAGTTGAACCTCTAAAAGAAAATTGGTAAAGCAGATGTTTGGTAATAAACATTGCCTGTATGTCCATTATTTTAGCGCTTGTTGAACCTCGTTACGGTGGCGGTGAATCTGAGCGAGTTCCAGCACAACGACGGTTTGATACAGTATCCCTGCGTGAAAGATAACAGCGAATACTTCGCCCGGCAGCTGCTGAAAACGCTGGAATCCTCCGATTACTACAGCGTGGCTCTCTATCTCCGCACTATTCACAATCTGCGTTCGCCCTTTCTGCGGCTACGCCTTTCGGAGCAGCTAATCCGCAAGCTTAACGGACTTTCACGTCTAAGCAACGTGCGCGAATTCTTCCAACAGCTGCTTAAGCGCGCTTGGCTAGAATGCGACGAAGAGTTGCCACCGGACACGGCCGGACGTCCAGCCATAACTTACGCAGTGCTGAGCAAACAGCGAACCCGTACCAAAGCGAGCGAAATTTACCGCCAACAGTACGTCGATCTGCTGTATATTGGTTGCCGAGCGTACTGTGATATGTACCAGATACCTGCCTACTTCCGGGAGATTATCGCACAAACCCTTCCGCAGACTCCACCGGCACCAGAACGCACTCGAACCCGAACGGGTGGCCAAGCAGAACGTGACCTCGGGGTGCGGATTGTACCGGAACCTGTTACTGACGAACGGATGATATTCCAGGGGGTGGCCGTGACTAGCGAGCTGCTGCTGGAGTATCGCGAAGACATCAAGTACCTGCTGTTGATCGAACAGGAGCTGAAACGGCTCGAATTGCCCGAAGAAACGGTCCTGTTTCGCAAGTGGATCAAATTCATGTCTGACGTGGATCCTTCGCTGGTGATAAATGTGACATCGTGACGTAAAGGCCGTTGTTTGTGAAGCGTTTTTTTTAAAATGAAACTCTAGTATTAAGTTACCATTTGTATTTATTTAAAGCAACCAATCCATTAAACGGCATGCATGCATTTTACATTTAAACCGGCAGCAAGTCGATGGTGTTTATTTCCTCATCCGAATCGTCGTCGAAGGTGAGATTTTTACGCACACCCGTACGTGGCCGCTCCTGCGGTGGCCCAAGTGGATCGGCGTACCCATATCCACCGTGTGGTGTAAAGTTGCTGCTGTACTCGGGTGATACGTCGGCACTTTTCGATGGTAAACCGGCGGACGAATGCCCAGACCCGGTCCCAGGTGGTTGGTATCCTTCGTGACCTCCCGACCGCACACTATAATCGCCGCTAGACTTGCGGGAACCTAGGAAGGATCGAGATTAGGACGTGTATGGAAAGGACTCCGCGGGACGCTCGATACTTACTTCCCGAATTCGGTGGCCGGTTCGTACCGATGCGTTGGCGAACTTCTTTCTGCTTCTCCAGCTTCTGTAGCTCGGCACTGTACTGCTCGTAGAGCTCCCCATTGCCCTGTGACTGTGCCAGATGCATCAGTGCCCGCAGGCAATCCGTGTTCTCGGGATAAATCTCGTGGATCGTACGGAACAGCGCCATCGAACGCTGCTGATTCCCGATGCGCCTGTAACAGCCAGCAATCCGCAAAAGGTAGTACGGATCAAGCGGGTTACGCAGGACCGCTTTCTCGTAGAACCCGATCGCTTTTTCCACCACCTGCAGCTCGATGTAATGCGAACAGAGCCAGTTAACGACCGTTGCCTCGATCGGGTAGATACGGTACGATTCGTGGTGGTAATGGTACGCCTGCTGCCGCTCGCCATCCTTTTCGTACAGCTCGCCGATCTTCTGAATGATCCGGTTGTCTTGCTGCACCAGGCTGAGCAGCTGCAAGTAGTACTCTAACGCCGTTCCGACATCCCCGAGCAGATCGTACAGGCTGGCGATCTGGTACAACACTTCCGGGTGTTGCTCATGCCCGAGACTCGAGATGATCTTGCGAAAGTACAACAGAGCGCTATTGTGATCGGCCAGCTTTTTGAAGATCAGCCCCATGTTGTAGAGCGCCTCGAAGGAGGTGGAATCGATGTCGAGCGCGCTGGTAAACATCAGCTTCGCCGACTCGTAGTCGGTTTTGAGGAAAAAGCACACGCCACTGTTGATGAAAGCCGCCGGGCAGTAGCTGTCGATTTTTTTAGCCGTCTCGGCGTAGTTTTCCGCGGTTGCGACATCCCTTTTCTGGGTGGAAAAGCGGAATAAGACTGGACATTCATTTTTTTTTTCGTGAAAGAAACTACTCACAAGAATGTAGATGAAGCTGAGGTTGATGGCCGCATTGATCGCGATGTTGGATTCCTTTTTCTCGAAGTACTTCAGCGTGTCGATGGCTTGCTGGTAATCGTCCTGCTTGAGGTATATGACGGCCTTCTTCAGCTCGAGATCCGTCGCCAACGACGAAAAGTATGAATTTTTGATCGTTTCCACACACCAGCTGTACCCATCGTTGAAGTAGTCGTCGATGATCGTCGAGATCAAGTTCGCCGAAATGAGGATATTTTTTTCCGCCAGATGGCGCAACTTGCGCTCGTAGTTATGCAGCTCGTCCGACTTGATCAGCTCGTTGATGTACTCGTACGAGGGATTCGTCTGCAAAAAGAGAATTAGCACATTAGTTGTTGTATGGTGACCGATTTTCCTTGCACTACGGCACTTACGTTGGCCTGGAACACCTTCTCCTCCTCGTTGTAGTCGATCTGAATGTCTAGCAACAGCTGAAAGGCGTGCTTGATCTTTTCCACGTCGCCCAGCGCGTAATAGCACAAAATCAGGTGCAACCCCGTCTTGAGATCGCCCTTTTCCGACATGATAAACTCAAAGCTCGTTGCCGCGTCCGAGTACTGACCCATCCTGATGAACAGAATGCCAATGTTGTGCGTGATCTTAAGCCGCAGCTCCTTCTGATTCCCCGGCACCTGATCCAGCGCCATTCGGTACATCTTGATCGCTTTCGTGTACAGCCCAAGATGGAAGTAAATGTTGCCCATGTTGATTTTGAGCCGGTTCACGTTCGGGAACATTTTGTTCTTCGTCATCAGCGTGTACGTGTTGAGGGCCTCGATGTACATCTCGTTCTTGGCGTACACGTTGGCCAGATTGAACAGCACGAAGAACGTAAGATCGAAGTTGTGCGTGTACGTTCCTCCGTCCTGATCGCGCATCCTGAGCAGCGTTCGATCGAGCGAGGATGCTTCCTTCGCTTTTGCCAACCCAACCGCCATGTCCGGTTTGGAACCGGTACTGGCAACGATTGATTCCTCCAGCAGGGAGTAGATTTTTGTCTCCAGATTCTTGTACCGCTGTTCGGGCGTTTCCTCCTTCCTGTTTTCCATCACGACGATCTTTTTCGCGGCCTGGTTCAGCGGATCGAACAGCTTGGAGTTGTGTGAGGAGTAACCGACGGGTCGGATGGCGGTCGAAGGTCTTGCCATTGCCGTGGCCGGTTCAGCTGAACCGAGTTTGTCACCGTTCCAGAAGAACTTTGGTGTGGTTGCCTTCTTTCCGTAGCTCGATGTTCGAACAGCATTTTGGAACGCTTGGTCCTCTTTGGCGTCATAGTTGAACAGTTTATTCGTCACCCCACTAAAGCCACCGTAAATGTCGTCGTCAAAGTTAGAATCCATTTGTACCGGGGGAATATATTTCACTACGTGTTGAGAAAATTCTCGTTTTACAACTCGCCACCGCGTGAACAATTTGTTTTGCGCATATTTTGATAGGCACGTTGCTATGGTAACGTCGAGCCACAAACCTCATGTGCGACGAAAACCTTTTTTATTCGGGCTCTACACATGATTTGGTTTAATTTGATTTCTCGAAAGAGTGTTTTTGAGAAAAATTTTATTTCTTTTATTCGTGTCGCATACTTTGCAGCGAATTTCAATAATTTTTCCGCTTTCTCAATAGAAAACGTATTATAACGTTCAGTTTGATTTGTTTTCGCTCGGTTTTCGCCTTCTGAGTATCGTCGTTTCGCTTGGTTGTGAAAGAGCGAGAGCAAATATCTGTGATGGAACGCTTGCATGCAACTGGCAGCAGTAAGAGGGAGACGACGATAGCTCCGATTTACCGTGCAGCACACTGGACATGTTTAATCGCTCTATGGTTCATAAAAATAGCTGTAATTTCTGTGGGATTGTAAATTCGTAAGTTAGAGAGCAATTATTTTTAAAATCTGCTGCTAATGATTATTGGGCATGAATTTTAGATTCTTCAACCTGGAAAACATTAATTGTCATTATTTTTGCCTTGCCGATCTTATTTTAATTTCTTTCCTTTCGTTTAAATCTCGTAACTCTTTGACACAAAAAGAGATAAAAAACCGACAGAACACAGCAGTATTTTAAAATTCAAAGCAGCACATTCCATGTTCAAATGTTTGATTCGTGCTGGGAAGAGATACAAAGCTTTATTCATGTATTTCTTTGTTCTGCGGGAAACAGCTGTTACGGACAGTTCGCTTAATCTGATGCGCAGTCTCCAACAAATTTGATTATCACCCTAGGAAGTCCAACCCGAATCGTGCTTCACCACACACTCTGTCACACATTCGACGCTTACGAAGTAGTGAAACATTCCATCCACATAAATGGAAACAATTCCACCGGCACGAGCGCCCAGCACTACCAACAATTCCAACGCCACAAATGGACGGGATTCTTGCGCTGTGCTTTCGCGTACACGAATGCTACTAGGACGAGGATTCCGGGTCGGCATTTTTGCACAAAAGCTCTACCCCGACTCGAACCCGCACCACGGGCATTCCGGATGAGGCGCACGGGAATGGAAACGAAGCAGAAGCGAACGGGAGTGGCGCAGAAAAAAGCCCTTCCAGTTCGGTTGCGTTTTCCACCATGTTGTGCGTTGAACTCCCCTGCTCGCACGTGAACCGTAGCATCGCAGCCGAACGCGAACTGCTTCTCCACGTGTGCTGGCCGCGTCGCCTATAAATTTCCACCAACCGGCACCATTTTTGCCGTTCGTGTCTGTTTTCGTTTTCCACGGCGAAAAATTATTCACCCCCGGGAGTGATTCGAGAACGCATGGTGGCGCATGGGGGAACGCTGATACTGGGTGGGTGGTGTTGGGGGAAAACAGGAGCTGGAAAAGCGACCCATCCGACCCCGACCGTACCACGCACGCCCGATACAGCCGGTCCATCGGGCCATCGGGAAGCGGCGTTTCAGCCGGATACGGTGCAGAACCGAGTACCGAAGAGGGTCGGTTGTTTTCCCCGTAGGAGACACGGGTGGGGGGGGGGTGGGGGGGAGCGAGGGAGGAGTGAACGCTGGTTGTCCTGGCAGCGCTGGTTGGAAAACTACAGCCGGCTAGCTTCTGAGTGCGAACCGGCGTCGGAAAACTGCGTCGGTTCGGGTTTCGTTCCGTCGTTCTTTCGGTTCATAAATAAACAAGCCGCTTTTCCGGATGCTGGAACGTAGAGAGGGCGAGAGTGAGAAAGAGAGAGAGAGAGAGAGAGAGAGAGTAAGAGCATTCGAGTGAAAGAGAAGCAGCCCCAAAGGAGGTGTGAAAAAGAGACACAGCAAATGGAAATGGAGCCCTTCAGGGGGAGGAAGGCTCCAAACAGCGCGCAAACTCTCTTCCTCTCGTAGGTCCTTTTTGTCTGTCTCTCTCTCTCTCTCTTGCTCTCGCACTCCCACAACCACCATTCGATGGCTTTTCGCGAGTATCAAAGAGCGCACCGAGAGGAGTGTACCATTTCGCAGGCTTTCCAGCCATACGGTGGGTGGAAATTTGCCACGCGAAAAGCTTCGTTGCGTTTCCCGTACGTGAGCAACCGCGAGCGGGCAAGAGAGCCGTTTCGTCGGAAAAACCATCATCAATTTGCCGCCGCTCGTCGTCGTCATCATCATCACCGTCATCGGCGGTTCTGTGTTTTAGCCGCCTCCGGTGCACACTTCGGCGACCGGGAAGCGCTTTCGGGCTCATTGACTAGCGGCCGCCTTCGTGGTCCGGCTTCCGGCGCAAGCAACTCTCCACCCCCCCCCCCCCCCATACCCCAAAACACGCGGGCTCCAAACCCCATCGCGAAAGAAGGACTCGCGCCGGAACCCGACAGGCGCTCCGACGGCACGAATTGCGCGTATTCGGCACCCGAACGCGGCTCGGTGGCGGCTCAGATGCGAGTAGACGTTCGAGGCCGGCAGATCGAATTTTCGCACGCCATCCCGCGACATCCCGTGGACTTTTACGTGCCCGCCGCTGGTTTTGCCGGGAGGGAAGCGAGAGAAGCGCAACACAAAAAAAAAACGGACCCGCTCCAGGAAGCACTGTGGTGTACGTGTGCATGTGGGTTTTGTGTGTGCCTGGACGTGTCCAGGATGAAGTGAATCCGCAAACCGTCGAGGGCTGTTGAATTCCTCCATCCGCGAAAAATCCCTCCGCCGTTGCGTGTGGATCCCGGAAAACCGGAGGAAAAATCCATCCGGCGTGAGTAAAAAGGGCAGCCAAAAGGGAACCCGGTTTGTGTGTGTGTGTATGTGTGTCCCCTCGCAAGGGATAGTGCGTTTCTTGCGCCCCGGGAGTGTTATTTGTGCCGTAACGAAACCGCGTGCGATGGGCCGCAGATGAAAAGCGAAGGCCGGTGTCCTGCGAGCAGGGCCCATCCTGAATGGGCGCACGGTGGGCAGAGAAGTAAGTTTTCCGGCTTTAAAGGCGGCATTCGAGAGCAGTTGGCACGTACCGGAACGCAGCGTAACCGGCAACCCGCGGCGTGGTGTTTGATTTTGGCGCAGGTGATCCGTTTGGGTTTGGGAAGCGAAATCCTGAAAACCCGTTCCGAGTCTGATGGTTAGTGCGTAACGGAAGCCTTCGAGGGGAAGCACCGTCGATTAAAGGCGAGCTTTTGTTGTGCTTCGAGTGGCATTTTGAGTTTTGAATTTTTGAACGTTCTGACCTGGGCGCGTAAACGCAGCGAAGGTGCCCAACCAAAGTAGGCGGTGCGTGTGCTTTGAAATTCGCAAAATCAATTACGTGGGCAAATTGTTCTTGTTCGTGACGAAAACAAAAAATGAAACAAATAGGCCCGGTTTTTGGGGGGGGGGGGGGGGGGGAATTGATTGGGGCATGTTGAATAATTGAAACGTTCGCGGAAATCGAAAGTAACGTATTTTTTCTGTTTTCTCAATGTTACGCGCGTTCAACGAAGAGCCGGCGTGCCGCAGTAAGTAGAGGGTGTCGGCGGAGGATCAATGGTGACCGTGCAGTTCCGCCGAAATGCTATTATTTGCTGATCGATAAAACGAAACGATTTGCGCATCACATTCGATAGCGCTGTTGCGAGTATCGTTTCGTGAAAAGAGCGTCCTGGCTGCGATGAAACTTGGGTTCCGTTTAAAGGACGCCAAGTCTTTTTGCTGGAAGTTGGAAGCTTTTCCATCTGTTAGATTAGTTTTACCATCGCGTAGAGAGAGAGAGAGAGAGAGAGAGAGTGTGAGAGAGAGGTTCTTATGCTAACGAGCTTTGGAACTTTTTTACCCAAAGCAAAACTGAAATTTATAACTTTTTTTTTCTCCCAGACCCGTGCCCTAGCGAGGTGAAAACAGTTTACAAAATCACGGATTGCGCATTCCGGTGTAGTCCGGGGCGTCCCTTCAGAAACATTTACTTTACCGGGAACCGGGCAAAATTAATTTCCATTGAAACCTCCCATGGTGTTTCCCCTTAAAACGTGCCAGCAAAATGTGCTCGGGAGCGGTAAAAGCATGGTAAAAAGACCCAAGTTTTATCGTAAAAGAACGTGATTTTAGTGTTGCCGAAAAAAAACAGGGGGTGAGAAACACAGATCGGATCTAGTTTTTTTTGCAGTTTCTGTCTGCCGGTGGGATGGTCGAAAAAAAAAGAAAAAGTTACGAGATCCCGAATGGGTGCTAAATTATGAGCTCGACCACCGGGATCACGAAAACAAAAAAAAGCGCGTCCGGCTGGCTCGTTGGAAGCATCATGCTGTGTTGTGATCTCATTTCGAACAAAATCGTACCCCAATCTGCGGGAGGTGACCAAACGCAGCTGCCCTTCGGAATCGAGAACGCTTTAGCGCTGTGGCGTTGAGGCGTTTATTTTTTTCGCCCTCTCCTTCAACTCTATCCTTTAGACTCGAGCGGTCCGAGCAACGGTATGACCGGCTACCCCAACCTGCCTCAACCGGTGCACCGGTGCATTGGCGATGCACTTCACCGAACGCGAACGGCTTGTTTTTTTAATCAAACCAAAGTCTCGCGGCTCGCGACTTTGCAAAAACCGCACGGGGGTTTCCGCAGTCCGGTTGAGGTCTCGATTCCCTCGATGATTTCCTGCTATCGCGCGTTTAGGGCTCTCGTTCCATCGCCTATCACCACGCGTATCGTGTGTTCTTTCTCTCTCTCTCTCGCTCTTCAACCGTGCGTGCGTTCTAAGACCCGCGTGAAACTAATTAAAAAGTCAAATCACATCAACCTTCCCCGGGAATGTTGTCGTTAGTATGTACGAACGGACCCGCAGCCTCTACCGTAGGTTGTGGTGATGTGTGTGTTTGTGTGTGTTTGTGTGTGCGTGAACCCCTCCGTTGGCGTGGGTGCGTGGTAATGGACCTCCTAGAGGTCGACGTGTCCAGAAGGCGACGTACCCTCGGACCCTACTGGACCCTTCGACGTCCGTCGCGACAAATGTCTGGCAAATTAAACGTGCTACGTCATCAACCGTATCCGGAAAGGGTCCGAATTCGAAATGGGGGGGCCCACGTTTTTCCGTGCTTTTCCCGCGCCCAAAAACCGGGGGGTGGGAGATTTTTACAACCGGACGCAACAGCATGCACAATAGCGAACTAAGGGCTGTTCGTGTTGCCGTGAACTGAAAATGAGCGTTGGACAAAAAAAAAAAAGAAACAAGAATTGTGCCCCGTAAATGTGGCTATGACGTTGACGTGGGGACGCTTTGAATTTTTGTTTGTCCCTCGGCTCGCTTCCCGTGGAACTACCATCGAACCTTTTGTTTGGTGGGGGTCCCTTTGGTGGGTATTTTTCTCCCCTCCCCGCTTTGTGTTGTTTTTCCACCTAAAAAGGGAAAAGGTCACGCTTGTTCCCGGTTATTTTTTCGTTGTTGTTGCTTTTTCCTTTTGCCCTTGCTTCGGTTCGGTTTTAGCGAAGACTGCTGTGGAGGGAGCTGCTGGCGAGACAATGAAATCATGCTGGCGGCTGGGTGGGTGATTTTTGAACAATTTTTGCCTGCTTTTGCCGGCACAAGAACGGGCGGTAAAAGTGCATCATCATGGCACGTTAAAAATCACTTTATTCGCGCTGCGTTGTGCGTTGGGTTTTATTCTTGCTTTTAGTTCATTTATTTCCCTACGCTCGGGTCAGTGTGGTGAGCCGGAAAAAAATGAAACAAAACTACAGCATGCACAGGAACCATGCCCTCAAATGGGCTTTGGCCGAGAGCCATCAGAGTGGGCAGCATGCCATGCTGGTCGCGTCGGTTGCGATAAACGTCAAATGTGTCGTTAAAAATCACTGCACACTTTGATCGATTCGTCCTGTCGACATGACACGCCGTCGAAGATATCGCCGCTCGTGCGGTCGCATCGTAATCTAATCTTTGTGTTGTTTGAAAAAATGCCTGCCCCGGCAAAAGGCAACCAGAAAGGCGGTGGAGAAGGCGGTTGAATGCGCACGGGTGGTTGATTGGAAATTGAAAGCAAGAAGTGAGGAGGAAGAAACATAACACATTCAAACTTTACGATAATGCTCTGCCAACGCTCGGAATGGAGCGAAGGGCAAAGAATAATTACGATCACAAGGAATGGGGGTGGCGATAGGGCTGATTCGATGTTCCCAGCACGCGGTCAGGCCCTGCATTTCGGGCCTTTTTTTCCGGTTGTTTTTCCCTTGCTGTCCATTCTTCGCTGCAACGGGCTTATGCTGGCGTTGCTTGTGTTATCAAATGTGCGTTTTCCCGCAGCATAGTGAGAACTTAGCCTCGCGTAAGCCCGCGTACGATGACGCATACATTGGCCCGCGTTGTCACCCCCTGTTCATTCATTCACATTCCTTCCCACTGAGCCGTTTGTTTGGGTCAGTGGCTCTCAAGCGTGGCGTTAGTTTCGAGCGAGGATCTATTTTTTGTATGGAGAAGCCGATCAAGTGGCTTGTTTGTATCATTCAAAAAGCATTCCGTTGTTTGAACAGATTTACGAATATTTGAAAACAGCTTTAATTAATTACATTTTCCCCCGCTCTCGGAGTTCGATCGTGCCTTGGAAAGCGCTGTGCTGGAGGGGGTTTGTTTTTACTTCCACAGCAAGCCGTTTCCAGCCCCTCTCGCGTTGTTTAACGATCTTTTTAAAACCCCCTCGAGAGCGATCGATCACACGCACACCGACGCACGGCTGGTCGCGATCACTGGCGCTGCATTCCGATGAGCTGCGTCCTATAGAAGAAAAGAGAGAGGGAGATAACTGCGTAAGCCCCTTTAAAAATTGGACAGGGTGAGGGAATAGATGTGCCGTGCGTGCGCGAAAGAGAAAGAGAGAACAACAAAGAGATAGAGGAGGGCTGATCGAGCAGTGACTTTGTTCGCTCGTTCAGTTTTCGTAGGAGCGATGGGTTTAGTTGGTGATCTTTTTTTAAATACAAAAACTCGGTAAAGTTTACGTAGTTGTCGTTGCATTTATAAGCAAAAATAATAAATATCTACAACGTTTCTAACTATACTTAAACGATATGAATTTGCTCAAATTTGAATAAAAACAAGGCTGTACCACTTAGGTAATGAAGAAATGTGCTAAAATAAAATCGGGGGCTATTTAAGACACCCTGGATTGACAAAATCGCACAATGTTCTGTGGCTGGAGTGAAATTTATGATATGTGTATGACTTTTTCAAAGACCCATTGCATCTGGCTTAGAAAAGACATGTAAAATCTGGCTATATCAGGCTTTTTAATGCAAAGGTATCCTGCACTAGAACCCACTCTCGATGGCTCCGTGCCTGAAAAGACCTCCGAACTATTTAGCCTCCAACAGGTAAGCCTCCGCTAAGGCAACCCTCACAATTGTGCAAGCCCTATCCTATCGTCAGCACGCGGCAAAACGAACCAGCGTAAGAGTGCGAGCGAGAACACATACACACACACGCGCGATTCATTGTGGGCCCCGCTTGACCGGTCCAAACAAACCCAAAGCGGGACCCCGAAGCGTCAGCGTGATGTCAGCGTCCATTAGTTTTTTTTAGCCACCAGCCGGTTCGGATCGCTCGTCTCCAGTCGCAGACGCTGCTGTGCGGCGTTGTATCGTTCTCGCGCGCTCGCGAGCCCCCGTGTGTATGTGTGGTTTTTTTGTTGTTGTGTTGTTTCGTGAGTCTCGATCCTCGTTAAGTGACGCACCCTCTGCTCTTTCCCGTTTCCCGTTCCGTTCCGTCCCCCCGGACACTCGTACCAGAACCCGATCTCGCGCCGGAACGGGTCAAGATCACTTTCTCTTTCGAATGGTCAGTACACGCTCTCCCGTCCATAACCTCACAGAACGCAAGCTTGCCTGGGGGGAGGGTGCTCCCGGTCGGGGGTTGGATGGGTGGTGCGTGGGTGGCAGAGCGGGATGCTTTGATTGCAACCCTACGTCCTAGCGGGCGTTTCGATGTGGTGGGTCGCGGGCGCGTGTTGGTGGTGCGTGCAGTTAGATAAATAATCATTTCCGCCGGTCTCGTGCGTGTGGGATACGGCCGGGAAGAGGGAATGGTGGTGATGCTGGGGGGGGATGCCGAGGGGACACTTTCCTTTCTCCCCCGCCCACTGATTCCTCCCTTTATTCCCCCATCCCCGTTTTTGCCAGAAATAGAATCCCGCAACCGGGAATCTTGCGGTGGCCGAAGCTGGAACAGACGGGAAGAAGATTCCATTCTGGGTGCCCACAGGGGCCATTAGTTTCACCAATTGTTTGACTATTCCCCTCGCAACCCCCGTCTCCAACACTCCCCACCCCCTCTCTTCAGCAGCCACGATCACGCGCCATTCTTTTTCAACAAACGGGTCATAGCAGGCGCGGCATAAGCTGTCAAAAATCGCTCGACTCATGTCAGCTGGAAATTCGGCGGTGGTTGGCGTTTCGCAAAAAAAAAAAATCAAACACGCGGGTGTTTGTCACCGCCAATTGTCACAGCATCCCTGGAGCGGTGTTAGTTTCGGCAGTTCGCTCGAATTAATATTCGTTCCCTATCTTTCTCTCTCTCTCTCTCTCTTTCGCTCACGCACGCTCCAGGTCGGCCGTGAAGAAGCCATCCCGCATGTGTGTGCGCAAATCGACTCCATTTAACCTCCGGCGTAGCAGAAGCACACAGCCCGGCGCGTGCACAAGGCGACCAGCAAGTGCACAAACGACAGCCAACAGGCCCTACTGGTGACAGTGGCAGCGGAAAATGCCCCACAAACAGTGAAAGTGTGCAGCCGGGTCGTACGACGGTCGTGGTGGTGGGTTCTGAATTTCCACGGGCTGCTTGGTTGCGTTGCCATAGCGACCGCTTCCGGTGCCCAGGTGTCTAAGGAGTGCGCGACAAGATGGCGGCTGCTTAAAGGCGTGCTGGCCGTGTGTGCGAGACATCAGCGAAGATAAAAAGGTCGCTGTTAGCCGCAAAGGTGTTGCCGCAAAAAGCTGAGGGAAAATAGTGAAAAAAGCCACCAAAAGCCTAAAACATGAGCCGTGCGTGTCCGTTCCGTTCCATTGTGCTAGCGTGAGTGTGCGTGCTTGCGTGCGTGTGTTTGCACAAAGAAACAACTAATAGTTAATCAACGAGGCCAATCATCTCACAAAGAACGGGAAGATGTGCGAGATGCAAAGCGGCGGCCGTGGCGGCGGTGGCCCACCAAAGGGCTTGAGTGGGGTGGTATTCTAACAGCAGTCGGCTTAAAGCCGACAGGAAGCCGCCCAAGTGTGTGGGTGCGTGTGTGTGTGTGCCCGCCCGAGAGAAGAAAGCGCGAAAACGAAGGAAAGCAAAAGTGCTCTGTTCTGGTCCGTGTGTGAGTGCGTGTTTTTTTTTCTCGAAGAGCCCGTGATTCCGGCGAGTGTTTCCAATCGCGCACGGTGCTGAGTGAAATCATTATAGGCAAGCAAAACAAGAAATTTTACCTCGCGGGAAAAAGCCCGAGCAAAGAAAAAACGGGTGCCAGAAGTGCCAGAAGAAACGCCACGTAAAAAGTTTGCTCAATCGGATACCGTGTGCGTGCGTGCGTGCGTGCAGGTGGCGGTTTTTCGTTGTTCGTTTTTCCTCCCAACGCACGCGAAAACGAGAAAAAGCGTACGTTCTGCGATCGTGGGGTTTTCCTTTCACGCGGTTCCAGCAATCTTTCGCGACCCGTCAATCCCTGCTCGAGTGCAACGAATTTAGCGTGGTCAGGAGCTTGAAATTGGTGGGAAAAATTCCGCCCCCCACTTCAAGTGTGGAAAAGTCTGGTGCGTAGTGAATACTGTTTGAATCCCCGAGCGTGGCCGGAAGGTACATCGTGGAGTGGATCTGCACTCCAAAAAAGCAAGAAAGATCGTCGCATTCCAGGTTGCGTGTCTCAGTGAGTTTTCCGTGAAGAAAAAGGAAGGAAAATAGTGCGAAATATTTCGTGCGCGCGTGTTAGTGATTCGGAAAATCGGAGGGAGGGAGTTGGAAAATCTACTCCCAAGTGCAGTGAAGGTGGTGGTGTGCTGGAAAAGCGCACCCAAGCGGAGGGAGTTTTTCTTTTTTTTGCAAATCGCCGATCATCCCCCGATCGAAGATCAAGAAGTGTGTAACAGAGCTCCTGTAACGGAGCTGTTTCGTTCGCTGCAAGGATCTGCTGACGGCGCAACGATGGATATACTGCCGAGCGGAAGCATTTTCCGGGAGCTCCAGATCATCCACGACACCGGATGCTTCTCGTCGGAGTCGTCCTTCGAGGATCAATGGCAACAGGTACGTGTGGGAGTCCCTTCTTACGTTTATCATTTTACTCGTTTATCGTTGCCAAGGCAACCGGATACTGATTTGACTATGCAGCGAACAATAATAAGTTCAGGGGTAAAAGGTGCTTGCTCCAATTACCAATCCCAATTACCGGTGTGGGTTTTATTTTTGGGGAGCGAGATTTGAAAAAAATCGCAGCTTATCAAATACCGTTATCGGGGCAAGCTTGGAGCAGCAGCAAAAAATCGCTATCATAACCTTTGCTCAGCCAAATTTCCGAGAAGCGTAACTTGGAACTTGGCGCGTGTTTATTGACCCGTAGGATGGAGTTTTTATTTCCATCACTATCTAGCTTTCGTACCCCCGTACATGATGTCACGTGTAATAAAACGCCAACACACACACGCGCGAGCTGTGTGAGTAAAGCGATGTTCCTTGAATCAGATCGTAAATAAATAAAAAAACACAGTTCTAGACGAAGGTCGCCAGTTATGCCTAGCTGTGGGTCTTTAAACTACACGCCACACGGATCACGCTCAAGTGCACCGACCGGGAGGCAATCGTGTGAAAATGGGTGATTTTCCGCGGCTCATGACTTGAACTCATCCATCACACACTACCGGCTCTCTCGACGGTCCGAACAGAATATTGTTTATGATCGAGTTTTTTCGCCTCCTGCTTTTCTCTCGCGTTGCTCGGCAGCTCGCGTTTGGTAGACATTTTCCAGAAGCAAGACACGGTTCAGCTTCTCCCTCCATCCCATGTGCCGCTGTTCTCGAGTGGGACGCGAGTATTACTAAACCACTTTCTGGGAATTGTGAGGCCGCGTGGTCTGTGAGTCGACGACCGGAAAGGGGCTGAACTCATCGCGATCACGTCAGCCCCCCGGTGACGCAAAGGGTGGTTTTCGCTGATTGGCAGTTGGAAAAGGGATGCATTGCGTGGGAAGGCGCCAAATACTGAATCACATTTATATGTGAGCTGATTTACATCGTATCGCGCGTGCCCCCGTATTAGCCCCTTAATCTTATCACTCCGATCATTCCGTGTTGGGCTGATGTGTTTCGATCGGTACATATTGATTTATTGATCTAATAAAAATCAGGATGTTGAAATGCGAACTCGAAGGGCCTCTTGAAACTCGTGCAATAATTTCACGGGTTTCATGGGGCGCATAATCTCAACGCAAAAATGATTACTTCGCTGAAGTTGTTTAGCAACGCATCATGCCGATATCACGCCGGGCATTTCCGGGGAAAAAGGCACTATTATTAGATCAGCAACGCAACAACAACAACAACAAAAAAAGCCGCTCTCTTAAAGATAATCATGCGTTCGCTCGCTCGCCCGTTTCGGTTGTGATCGAGTTTTTCTTTTCACGAGCTAGCCGGAACTACAACAACAAAAAACATACCGGAAGGCCAAGACGCATTGCGGAGAGAACGTTCGCTTCCGGGCGAGCCCGACCATGCCCGGCACAGAAAAAAAGGTCCTTTTCCCGCATCATCCCTATCGGTGATCCCGATACCGGCCACACAGAAAGCTGCGCGCTAATGACGTGTAGGCAAACGTACCTGTCCGCAACGCATTAGCGCGCGCACGTTCGTCCTGCCGAAAGGTTGCGCCCGAAAATATTGCCATTGCCCGTGCGTCCGTGTCGATGCGCCCTTCGCCAGTTCCACCGCCAGCTCTCCGTGCAGGAAGGGACATTAGTGCCTTGTCCTACTTTCTTCGGCGTACGCCGCATGTTTTGGGGGGGGGGGGGGGGGGGGTAGAAAATCTTTTCCTCTCGAAAGATTTCCCTTCGGGCTTGGGCAAATATCTGCACTTCGCGGAAACGGTGAGCCCGGTCGAAAGGAAACGGATCCTTAAGCACGAAGGGATGGTGGGGGGGTTCCGGAAAAGCGCGTTACGCCATCTTCACGGTTTCGCACTTTTTTCTCTCTCTCTCTCTCTCACTTTCTCGCTTTATTCCTTCCTGGCTAAAAAGGCCCGGCATCTTGCCGGTTGGTTCGGTGCGTTTATTCTTCCGCAAGCAACCGCCTAAAGTAACCGGAAGTCGATCAGAAAGCAAACCAGCATCGCCTCCCCATCGGCGTCAGCATCATCATCATCATCATCATCATCGACGTCTTCGTCGTCGCGTGGTACGGTTTCCTCGACGCCGTCATAAAAGGCGGCCGGGAAAATCTTGTTGCGAAAATCCCTCGCTTTTTCTCGAAAGCTAACGGAAGCTCGCAGCAGGCGCTGGAGGGTGAAATTGGGGATGTAACCATAGGAACCCCGTGGCGTCGTGGCTGTGTGCGTGCGCCTCGACGAACCGCGTCTTGTGGCGGTGTTTCGCTCTGTGTGTGCGTGTGTGTGTGTGTGTTAGATTCGCGTTTGGTCTGTCGATTTTCCTTCCGCCCACCCACAGAACCTCTGCATTTGCTCGACGGGACCGACGGAAGCAAGTTCGCTTTAGGGCAGGCGACGAGCTGGCTGCCGGGTGCTCTGGTGTGCTCTCGGGCCACGGGTCTGGCCGGAAAAAGGGGCCGCTTCTTAAGCAAGCCATAATTTTCTGTCCGGTTTTCCACCGGCCCTTCCGGGGCCGCCCCGTGCGAGTTTTGTGAACTCGCGGAAAATGTTCCCGACCGCCTCGGTGCGAAAGGCCGGTGAGACGACGTGGGTGGGCGGGTGCCTTTTGCCACCACCACTCTACCATTACCACCCCATGCGCCACGTGGAAAAGCGGCGAAAAGCGTGCCGCACCACCGCAGTGCCCTGCGCCAGACGTGTTCTGCGGGAAAAGCGCGAAAGAAAATGCGGCCTGGTCTCGGTGTTCGGCGTTTTTTTTGGGTGTTCTGTTTCGCTTGCCCTGATTTTCAAGACTCAAGAAGCCCCACCGTCTCGTTCTCGCCTCAGGATCCCGCCTGCACGAGGAGTGGGCGGCAGGTTTCGAGAGCTAATATCGCACCGAAACGCGCCACCACCGGGACATGTTTCGTTCGGGCGGGCGAAATTTACTCCCCAAAATCATCCCGGAAGCACCGAGAGCACCCGCGAGGAGCGAGGTGAAAGTGTGCCGGGAGTGGGCAGGATGGAAGGGTGTAGGAGGCCAAACAGGGTCGAGTCTACATTGGATTTTCCTCCGGTCGTCGTTCCTCGGTTTCGGTTGCTTCGCGCGCGCACCCGGGCTCATGTTGATACGATCAAATCCAGCGCGCGGATATACGCGTCGCATACAAACGAAATTTCCCCACCCAAGGGGGGGGGAGGGGGGGGAGGGTGGATTTTCACCCACCCTCACCAGCCACCCTGAAATCAGCAGCCAGCATTTCCAGCCGGTTTCGACTGCTTTCTGCACCCAAGCGGGTTGGGGAAAACTGGTGGCGTATGGTGGAAAACCATGGGGTGGAAATGTGGGGGAAAGGGGGAGGGGGTGGGCGCACGAGCAATGCTTGTCGTGTTGCTTTTCGTGCTCGTTAAGGGTTTTCCACGCTTTTCCCGGACCACCCCGAAGCGGTGGTAATATTTTCTTCACCCACCAAGCGCGCTTCCTTGGTGGCGTTTTTCCGACCCCCCAAAGTGGACTCCATGTTGTTCGGCTTTTCCTACGCTCCCAACCACCGCCCTTTGCCATTCTGCAGTCTATTTTTAAGAAAATATTTTATTGCCTTAATATTTTTGTAGGGTCTCTCTTTTGCTGTTTACTTTGTGCCGTTACTTCCCGGCCACTCGGCCACGCTTCATCGGCTGCGACACGCACCGAGCCTCGGTGTGTGTGTGTGAGTGTTCTCGGTGGGTGGGGGGCGATTTTCCCGACCGGCTAATACACATTCCACGCCGCAACCTTGGCAACCTTCAGCAAGCAGCACCAGGACCACGTACGGACGTCGCCGCACGTCACCCAAAACGAAGCGGGGGCCAATTTTCCATGCCGGGTCGCATGGGGTGGGGAGTTTTCCACGCAGGAAAACGTTTTCCGCCCAAGCGCCGGGTAAATCCTTCGCAAAGGAAAAAAGCTACAGCGCGCCTCCTCCTTGCAGGGAGCTTCCGTTTGCTGCAAAACGTCGGCTCAGTCCAAGCCCTGCTGCTGGTTTTGCGCTAAGTTATTGGACAAATAGCACGTTGGGTGGTGGGCCAGGTTTTGTATGGCCCTCCGGGAAGGCAGCCTGTCCCCGGGTGCGCGGTTCTGTTGCCATAGGATTGGATCAGCTCGCAGGGATCACGAATCCGGTCACTTCATTTGCTTGCGCCCTGCGCTAACTAAGTCGCCCTCGACGGTCCACCATGGTTGCCATGGTGACGGCAGGCTCGCCCAAGAACGGGCTCGGTTTCTTTTGCTCGTTACGGGGTTTGGCTTTTTTCTCTCTCTCTCTTTCTTGCCTTGCATTTGTTGTCCTCTTCACATGCGGCCTGGTGCGGCTTTTCCACCCGCATTGGGGGGGGGGGGGGCAGGTTCCGGTGCGGCATGTTGATTTCGTGGACAGAAAATTGGTTTTCCATCGAAAAAACGAACACATCCGTTGCTTATTATTAGTATTATTATTATTCTTAGAAGGGGGCGAGAAAGCAGCAACAAACCAAAAGTAAAAAAAAAGAAATGCAAAAAAAAAATCACATCTTTTCCGCGTGACCCGGGCGCGAAGAGAAAAGGTGCGGGCAGTTTTGTATTCCGCCGACGCCGGTTATTGAATATTGGTCACCGAGGACGTGGAAACGTAAACAATGTTTCGATTAGAGTACATAAATTTAGACTCCGTGATTATCATAATTTTTCATTACGCAATCTGCTCGACGCGGCCGGTCACGTCGCGGTGTCGCGGTGGAAATTTATATTTCCGTTTTCGTTTTGCCAACCCTACCGCCTCCGCATTGCGTGGTTTGTGGGGATGTGGCTTTTTCGGGGATGGATGTTGGTTGGACGCCGAGAAAAAAACTCCACTTGGTGAGGGTTTTGGCTGGAGCGTTGTGTGAAATTATAAAAAAAAACACGAACGATTTGGTTTGCAACCGGGAATGTGTAACGTTCCAGCTCAACCTGGTGCTGCGTTGGATTGGCATACCTACACGGGTGGGGTTTGAGCGATTCCCGCAATGAAATATTATCGGTAGGCGAATGTTTTTTAAACGGTTTATTTTCACCACCATCCCGCCCAAAATTACCACCCAGCTTCCGGGGGATTCCGGTTTCGGGGTGACTGCTGCGGTTGATTTACATGTGCTCGCCTGGGGGGGGGAAATGGCACGGTTCCGGCAACAGCATCGTAAGAAAATCCCCACGGCATGGCCGCATGGCGATTTTATTGCTTTGCCGGTTTGGTGGAAAAAAGTTTTGTGCCACGAAAACTTTTTATATTTCTACCCGGATGGGGGGAATCGTCTCTCTAAAAAAAAAAAAAGAAAAGGAATAAAAGCACCACAAGGATGAACGGGAAAATCTGTGTTCGCTTTTGCTTTTGGTCGGTCACTTGAAATAGCCGTAACGACGGGTGATAATGGCGAAGCAAAATTGGAACTGAAAATTGTACGGATGTAGTAAGTGGGTGGCTGGAGAGATGGGTCGTTTTTCTCGCTCTCTCTCTCTCTCTCTCTCTCTCTCTTGGCATCCCTTCTAAAAGTTACCCGAGAACTGCACCGAAGAAGTCCGACTTCACCGGACCGGCATTCAGGAAACCGGTGCATTGTGTGGAGCACGTATTTTATCCCTTTTTCCCACTGGCTTCTTCTTTCTTTTTTCCTTTAAACTCACCACGCACCTTCGCTGACCTCGTCTCGATTGACGCCCGGTTGCAGGAGAGATGGAAATTCAATTAAAGTTTTTACCCACCGAACCGCTAACGGCTAACGAACCGACACTGCGCCACGTCCACGTTTGGTGGAAAATTTTTGCCCACCCTTGGGGGTGGGGTGGCAAGCAGGTCTTTTCTTCTTCATTTTCCCCCAATCGATGCGCGAACGGAACTCGGTAAGATCGGCACAAATTAGCGATACCATTCTATCACGCGCGCGATGACCTGACCCAGGGCCACCTCCTTAAGCATCCTTTGCGCCACATTTCAAGCGTGAATCGAATTTCCAGCCTCACCACCAGCTGCGTGGGAGAACCAAGCAGGCGGAAAAGATTGAAGGCCGTAAAGCGAGGAGAGAAGTGTAAAGAAAGAAAAAAAATACACGACCGACGCGATAGGGCGGACCGGCTTTTCGCAACGCGCCACGCCGTGGTAATGGAATTACTTTGTCGTTTTTCACGGTTTCTGGCCATTTTTCCCGAACTCCTCCCACGCACGCACGGAGCCCCACTTCCTTCTCTCTTTCTTTCGCTTTCAATCTTCTTTTTTATCTTGCCCCCTCCCCAAAAGGATTGGCCAAGCCGGGGCTCCGTGCCATTGTGGATTATAATAAATTCAATTGTACCTTATCAGGCGGTGGATTTTCTGGGGTTTTTTTCCCCGTGCTACTCCCGAAGGCATTATAAAGCGCCCCGGTGTCCTGGTGTCCTGGTGGGCCGTTCGTGGGAGTTGGCTTGGTTAATTTTTTTTCTTATTCCTGCCCCTCATGTTAGTGTAAGTGTGCATGATGTCATGCGACCGCTTTCCTTCGCAATTCGTTCCCTTTTTTGGGCTTATTTACGGGAACGCCGCTTCCCCATTCCACCCACCCACTGGAACCCGGCGTGACCGCAAGGACATCAACCGCGCTATCACCGCTAATCAGAAGTTTATTCACCGAACAAAAGCGTGATGAAAACTTTGCCACCGTGGCGGGGTGCCGGGAAATGCTGACGGATTTCTCCATCCCGTGGGCTTTTTTTTTCGCGTTTCATTCCATTGCCCTCCCAAGATGCTCTCCCGGTAGACGGGTATTTGTGTGTTTGGCTGCGCAGGAATGCCGGACATAATTCTCGTCAGTCCAAGTGCGCCTTTTTTTCTCGCTTATGTGTATGAACGAACACCTACAAAAAAAAAAACACGCCAAGAGCCGGACAAAGTCTGTCGTCGGTGGTGCTTATTTTCTGCGCAAACTTTCCGCGATCGGGTTCGCATACCAAGAATAAAATAAAAAGGACTTTTCCTTTTCACCCACACTCAGCCGGCCTGTGCTTTCCTATCCGTTTGCTTGACAACCCCCATCACACGCATAGCACCGGTTCGGTTTCCGGTGGTAAAAAGCGGAATCGGGAATGATTTTTACAACTTTTGGCTCGCGCGGAGTGCGCTTTTCCTTTTTTTTTCTTCTTCTTGCTTTTGGGAGTTCTGGGGGTTCAAGATTCCGACACCAACGGCGTCCGGCGTGTCAAGGGTTGTAATACGGCGAATGGGTGAATCCCATCCACCCCAACGGGTGGTTCCGTCGACATCGTGTCAAACGGCGGTGCGAAGATGATTGCCGGAGGTGATAAAGTTTTAATAAGATTTCGCACCTTCTGCGCCGTGGTCCGCCCAGCTTCTTCTCTTCCTTCTGTGCGCGCGATCACTGCCAGATCACATTTTAAAACTCAACCCGGCAACCCTCTCCACCGGCGTTGGGGTAGGTTAGTTTGAATTCCGAACAAAAGATGGTTGAGTTGCGGTTTTTTTTCTCTCTCTCTCTCTTTCGCCTTCCTTTCGACGTCTTTCACTTTGCCACTGCTCACCGACGTTGGTCAAAATTGATTAGTCGAAAGGTGGGCGAAATGGAATTGAACTGTCGGGTGAGCCCAACCAACACTAAACGGATAAATTATGCACGCCATTTAGCAACGCGTTGCGGGCAGGTTTTATTGTGCATATTAAACTACACATTTGGCGCACGATTTATTGCGCAGCGTGCCCCCCGAAAGTCCCCAGCTTCCTAGGAATGTGTGGTTCGAGATTAATTGCCGGCGAACTCCACACGTCTGGAGCGTCGTTTGATCGAATTAATAGTTGTTAATTTTGTTTTTCCTTTTTTTTTGTTTTGTTTGCTGCTCCCTCTCCTTCATTAGCATTTTCGGCCCGGCCAACAGGTCCGGCCCGAAAGCGCTTCCTCGAGGTTTTTGCGGTCAACCGGGCTTTGTGGTGGCGCGTGGGGTTCTTCTCCCGATTTTCCTCCCGCTGAAAGCCTGCGGTCTGGACGCCCGGTCCGGCCACCGCCCCAGCTGGGTTGTGTCCACTCGAGCGAAGACGAATGCTAATTTCCTTCCATTTCCCGAACCACGCCACAAACGGGGGGACATGCACGACAAACACAAACACACAGACACGCGCGTGTGCCATCGGACTCGGAAGGAAATCCCTTTTCTAAACCCATTTAGTGTCACATTCCGGACACCGCCGAGGGATGCCAGGCTCGATCCGATAAGGACGCCGGCAATCAATAAAACTACAACTTCCCCGAAAATCCGTCCCGTGGGGACGGAGCCGGGAGGAAAACCGGGGGGAATGTAAAACTTCTTCCGGTTTCCGGTTTTCGGGACGGATCGGATCGGGAGCTCGGCTGGTTGCTGGGTTTCTTGAGGACTTTTAATCATCGTCCTCGTCATCGTCGGGACGCCTCTTGCTAAGGCTCTGGTTCTCTGGCCTTCCCAATCGACGTGTAGACGTGGCGTTTTTCCCGCAGGAAGGTGGGGGTGTCCCGGGAACCCGACGTGTCTTACGAAAATAGACGTCTTCCCTGCCCGCCTTCGAGCCGTGCCCCTTATCGGGCACTAACCCAACCGGAAGGTTATGTAACGTGAGCCCACAGAAAACAACTGCCATTATGGTGACAAATCGACTTGCCTGCGATGGCCTGCGAGGAAAGGGGAGGATTGTGTTGTTTTCTCCCTTCTCGTCTTTTATTCCTCCCCCCCCCCCCGCGTCAAGTGTCCTGTCTGTTTGCGGGCGTTGCCGTGATGGCGTCCTTAAGTGAACTTAAGGACACTCGCCAAATCGCCGCCATGCCTGCCCGATAGGACGCCACAGGAGCCGACCTAGAGCTGGGATCATAATTATTCAGCGTAACGTTTCGAGCGCGTGGGTGTGTGTGTGGGTGGTGTGCAAGGAAGAACTAGAACGACACACCCGGTAAGCAATGGGCCAAGGATTGGTAATCTTGTCTGGGGGGAAAACCGATCCGACTCTCTGGGATGATCATTAAACGACAGGGAAGGAATCTCTCGCACAGGCAGAAGAAAGCCACGGACGTGAGTGTGTGTGTGTGTGTGTGGTTGTAATCAATAAAGACGAGTCAACTGCAGCCTCGAACCTCTGCTTCCCACCCTCTATAGGTTCGTTTCGGGTTGCCTTTTTCCGACCGCCATCGCTCATGCTTAAGCGCGCTTTCTCTCGGTCACGTGCTTTCATCGGTCACCGCGCGCCGTGTTTTGTTTGTTCCGTGGCTTCGAGGATCGTGGCCGCTTATCGAAACCTGGACGGGCTCGATCGATCGCGCTGACCGAGCGAGGGAAAAAAGACGGACGAAAGCGGAAGCAAAGGAAAAAAAATTGGGCATCGCTTCCAAACGCGCGCCGTTGCCGTATTCAATTGAGATGATTTATTATATTTAACGATCTTTTCTTCGTCCTTCGAACGCGATGTTCCAGCGCAGCGTGTGTGTCGTGCGTGTTGTTTGCGTAAGGCGCAAGTGGCGACGTTCTCGGGCTCGTTCGAAGGAATGAAAAAAAAAAGGACAAATTCGTCCCACACACAGCCACAAATCCTGCTTCCGTCTTTTTTTTTTCTTCGCCTTTTTTCGGGTGAAGGTGTGACAACGAAAACACTTACGCGTGTCACTTGCAGTCCTGTACGCAAGCCTGCGTCCTGCTGCCGTGGTGGTGTGCCAGTTTGTGAGTCCTTTTTTTCTCTTTCTCTCTCCTCTTCTGCTTGTTTGCTGCTTTTCACCCGGTACAAGCCATACAATGTAACGAGCGTATCCTTTCAATAGATCAAGCTTGTGGGATCAGGTTTTTTCTGTCTCTCTCTCTCTTTCTCTCTCGCTCTCGCACAATCTCTTCACTAAACCGAAGGGGTATCTTTCATGGCCTGCTTTTCTCGATCGAACAGCTCTGCTTCCATCCCGTGGCGAGTACATTTGACCTTAACATCCCTTTCCATTCGGGTTCCGTTGCTCTGGAGGGGATTTTTTTTCTTTATTCAATTTGCACGCATTGTGATATCCTTTCTGGCGGATCCTTTCCGGCACCGGTGTTTATTTTCTTTCCCAAAAAAAAAGCCCCACCCGGCACCAAACGGGGCACCAAAAAAAGGGGTTTGCAAAATATGTTAAATAAGAGATGAGATTCGCATTGGCCGTGTTTCTTGGCTTGGGGGGAGGTCGCTATTTTCTCCACCGCCTGCCGCTCCAGAACGTCGGCGATTTGTCGGTTCGGTTGTAAGCAGAAAACCGAAAAGGGGCTTTTGGGCGCGATAGGGGCCAGGCCCCCACTCTTTGCTGATGATCAGATGTAATGGGATGTAGAAATTTAGGGTTATGGGTGCGGTGCGGGTCAAGGTGCGCGCGCGTATATGAAGCAAAAGGACTCGGATTCCTGGAACCCGGTGGTGCTCTGTACTTCTTTTCCCCCCCTTCTTGTTAGGGCGGTGTTTGTTGCGGTGTTGTAGAACATTGCCGAAAAATGACCATCCGCAAACCCGAACGAAATATGGGACACTTTAGCGCACCGGCAGGCTATAGGTTGGGGTATTCTCCGAACCCGCTCGCGATTTGCTGCTCCATCATCAACGCATCTTTCAGGGAAGGTCCAAATCGCCAAAATGGTGCGATTGAAAAAGAATGGTAATGTGTTCATCGAACGGGGTTTAATTCGAGCATTCCCGGTGCCCGTGGGAGCGGGATTGTACGCGTAAATACTGCCCTTCGAGAGCCGTTTCGTGCCGGTGGTTTGGGTTTTAATTAAACAAGCGCGCTCCCGTTTGGCCAAAATCGGCCGCAATTTCGATGGAAAATTGCTTAATAAAATGCGCGCGTTCGATTTATTTTGCGTGGTGGGTGCGATTCTGTGCGCTTTCGCTTTTTTTTGCCTCATCGCAGCAATTAAACGCGCCCTCTTTGGGTGAATTGGTAGCGCATTGTGGTAAAGAAATCGGAGCCCTTTTACACGCCAAATGTTTGCTTCCCGGCACTCCGAACGCGCCATGGTAACTAGATCCACCACCAACCAACAGGTTTAAACAGGGCTACTTGGATTATATATGTGTGTGTGAGTGTGTGTGTTGGGATGGGAGGGCTTTTATTTCAACTTCCACCAAACGCCCATGAAGGAAAACTCACAGGTTGCTCTTTAACCCTGCGCCGGTGAACCTTGGCCGCAGTTGGACAGGAATCGGGAAATCCCACCCCCAGCCGGTGTTGAACGTCGCTTTTCCGGGACCCCGACCCGACCAAGCCACCCAGCCAGGACGTCAAGGCAACCGGGTGGTTTCGAATATCACTGTCTGGCGCTTACGGTGCCCCAACAAAAGGGGAAATTAGTCTCGTGAGAGACCTCCGTTAAAAAAAACACACAAACCCGTAAAGGAAAAGTACGGGGAGGGAAAATTGCGGCAAAAATGGAAAACACTCCCGGTCTGCCACACGGTTTTATTGGCCACACATGCACGCGCGTAATCGGGATTTTGTATGAAGTTTTTGTGCCGGATCCTTCCGTTTGGAGCCTCTCGTCGGTGGTGGGTAAAACGAGTGCCTATTGCTGCGCCCCCTTTTTTTGTGGTTGGGTCGTTATTGTTGTTGCTTTTTTCTCCCACTAGAAAGAGGTTCCAAGAAGAAGGTGGGCAATATATACACACACACACACACACGAAAAAGCCTGACTAAAGCGACATGTTTGAGTTTCTACCGTGGTTTAATTCGCCGACACGCGGGTCGGTCGACAAGCGATTTCGATGCGCCCTATAAAGGTCGCCAAATATGAGCCGCGGGTGGGTGGATTGTTAGGGGCTTGGGAGACGAAATGAAGAAAAAAAAAACAACCCCTAGTCCTAGTCTCCTTTCGCACGACAAATGCGCCCCCAACGGCGAGGGAAAGTAATTGCGTGCGGGATACAAACACACACACACACACGCGTGGCCGTAAAAGGCTTTCGGTCCTTTTGGCGCGGCGCGTCGCACACACGAAGAAAAAAGGGTTGATTTTCCACTCCACCTCCAGGGGTGGGTCCTTTTCTTTGCTCCGTGCAATTCTTGGCCTTTTTTTTTGCGCCTTTCGTTGTTGCTGTTGTTACAGGAGCAAACGCACGGCTCCTTCCGCCTTGTCTTTGTTTGAGTTTAATTTTGCTGAAGCTCGTGAAATGGTGCCTGCAAATCGCATTCCCGTGTGTGTGTGTATTTTTGCCCGCTCATATATTTTTTTTCTTCTGCTGTGCGCTGTTGTAATACACAATCCCTAAGAAATGGGAAGAATAGCAGAACGGAAGTGGTGTTGTGACTTAAGAATAGCGTAGACACAACGCGGAACAATAGTTCCGGATGGGGGGGTCGGTTTTTCCACGGGTTTTTCGTCCTTCGGAACCCCTTTCGCTTTCCCGGTTGGGCGTTGGGAAGAAAATGCGAAAGGCAAACAAGAGGGCGGACAATGTTTTTGTTTTGATTCCAATCTCCTCCGTCGGTTTGTTTGTGTGGGTGGATGGGTGTGTGTGTGTTGCTGCGTTGTTGGTGGGAGATTGAACCGCTTGCCGTCCCAAACCCGCTTCCCTATTGTTGTGTTGTTGGGAGCTTAATGTTTTTTTTTCTTCCTCTTTTCCACCCTCAACTCTACCATTATTATCGTTGTGTTAGAAGCTTTCTAAGACGCCCGGCCACGGTCTACCCTATCGTTGTTTTTTTTTTCTCATTCGCTCGGGCTCGTTTTAAAGGTTAAGACATTCCTTCCGAGGAACACCCTTTTGCGTGCTTCAAGCGAGGCAAGGCGAGGCGAAAAGAAAAAAAGAAATTCTAACGAATAATCACGAGAAAACCACCACACGACGCCGTTCGGGTCCGTTTTCCGGCCATTTTCCCGTGCCCGAACCATCCAGCGGGGGTCCTTTTTTCGGGCCACGGTCCCGGTGCGGTCGGAAACAAGAAAGAAACAAATCTGGCACTCGCGCAAACCCTCGAAACCGGTTGGCACGGGAAGATTTCACGGTTCACGTGGAAGGAAAATCGACCGAACGCCCAGGTACCCACGGGCCGGCAATTCCGGTAGGATAATCGTTTTAATTAGTTTTTATAGGTGCCAGCAGCTTGGCCGCATGGGGGGGGGGGGGGATTGGGTCCTGGACGGGACGAACACCCTGCCAACACATTCAACGGAAGGTTCCACCTTAGGGACGGCATCGGACTGGCCGCACCGAATGCAGTTCAAAGGGACGCACTGCCCGCTGGGGACGAACCCCTTTTATAAAATTTTCCACAACATTCAGTTCGCTCGCTTTCGCCTTCACCATTCCCAGCCACACTCCCCGGGCACCCGTTCTGCATTCCATATCCGTTTTTTCCTTCTTCTTCTTCTTCTTCTTCTTCTTCGTCTTCTTCCACCATGCTGCTTTTTTGTTCGCCTATGCTTCCCTTCATTGAAGTCATTTCCATTGCGTGTGGCGCCGGTTTTATGTTTCGACTGGGGTCTCTCCGCAATTCAAGCACCCGTCTATCTTCCTTTACCTCGTGCTTTCCATCGGGCACGAGCCTTTTTTTTTTGTTTGAAAACCCCCTCTTTTGTGTGGTGGGGGAGAAGTGGACATTTTGCGGTGGCCATTAGGGGTTTTTTTTTGTTTTTGGCGAAGGCAGAGTGGTTCGGTTTTGTGGGCGCTGGGTGCAAAACCTCCGCACCGCGCGCAATCGAACTCACAGCTAGAAAAGCATGAAAGGACAGCAAGAGGGGGAAAGTTCCGTCGGTCAGAACGACCCCCTTTCCGGGGGGGGGGGGGGGGGCAATCGCCACCGTCATCCGAAAGGGTTGGGGTCCGATCGATCGAAACCAAACCAAGCGCGCCGAGGTAAAGGGGGCCGAGCCACCACGCCGGCGAAGGAAAATTAGAGTAAAACCACCGTTTTTATGGTGGGGACCTTTTGGCGAATTAAAACGCAAAACTCACCCCCTCACGGCGGTGGTCCTTTTGAGGCGGACACCACGCGCCAAAGGTGCAATGTTTTTTTTTCGACAGCACAAAAAGGGGGTTGAGTTGGGAAAACGTTCTTTTTGCGCCCCACAAATGGTGCAGCGTGTGGAACAATCGGCAATAGACACATTTATTTAATGTCCACGCTAGCGTCTAAAGGGGTCCTTGTAAAAGAGGCAGATTTAATGCTCGAACTCTGACCGACCAGTGGCACATGGCTTTTGCTTCATACGAGTCGCGGAAAATGGTTCCCGAACGTTTCGAAACACTGAAACTGATAGCGCAGGAATCGCGAGTGCGTGTTTTATTCGAACGCGTTCAAACGTGGCTCCTTTTGAACGACAAATTGCACTCGAAATGATCCATTTGGTGGCTTGTGGCACACGCTGGCAAATGCATCCGATGTCACCCTATTAACCCGGCCTATGTTCCAGCTGTATGTAAGACGTCCGATCAACCTTTAATCCGGCAGCGTCGGTGGACGCAAAAGGGCGATTGTGTTGTGTTCTGGTGCCATGTAGCTTGTACGGATAAATGTACGCTTATCTTCGGAACACCCACACGGGCGAGGTGTCCAGTTGGTGTCGGTGTTCTACATGACGGCAGCCACGCGAGTTGTAAAATATCTGCCGGCCACGGCAACAACAAGGGGCACCAGACACCTGTGCATAATAACGTTGTAGCGCCCGGGATAATGTTACCCTCGGGAGGTTTTTGCTGCAAACAACCGGTGGGTTTGCGTTGGTTTTCCAACCCCCACACACACACTGGGGAGAGGGGCGGTCCAAAAGTCATGAATAAAATATGTTTAATGCATTTTTAATGCTCTCCCACACACACCCGTGAGGGATGCAAGCTCGGGACAATACCGGGCCACGGTTGGCACTTGATTTTAAGCGAACCAACATACGTTCGCACTGCCGAAACATCCTGCTTCCAATATGCGGTTGGATGCTGGGTGAAGAAAGCCATCGACGCCATGGATGGCTGGAGGATAAATAATGAGCCGAGCATTGCTGGTGATGGATGGTTTCGCGGTTTCGAATTTCATTCTCGCCTTTCCACGCCGTTCAAACCACACCGTATTCGGTGTTGTTCCATTTTTTATTTCCGTCCTGCCGCGGAATCGCCTTTTTCGTGGGGCGGTTTGGGTGGCGTATTTTGCATGGGTTTTTGACGATGTTATCGTAAGTGTATCGTAAGTGCCTTTACGGTTGCGAGATGGAGGGCGATTGATGTGCACTCGGTGCAGCAGAGAACCATCTGGACGGATAAAGTGCTTATTTTAAGGTGTAAAACCCGCCGGTTAATAACCCTCGTGGATGGCAAAAATGCATGTGCCAACTGCGTACGCTGGTTCGGGCGCTTGTTTCTGGTATCAAAAGTTTCAACTCGTGGTTGGGGAAACAAATAAACCTTAAACACGCCTTGCCCTTTATCGGTTAACAAACCGTTACCACCGAATCGCCGTGGCCGTGATTAAGCGCTCTGCAAAAAAAAACCCCCAACCGGTCGGGTGATCATGTTGGGTGATAATTTTGGGAGTTATTTTTTTGTGCTTCTTCTCTTGTTGGCTCGTTTGCAATTAAAAAAGCTGCGCAAAAAAAAAAAACACACGACAATCACTCCACACACGGTGGTGACTCAAACCGGGTTTGCTCGAAGAGTGTTGTAATAAAAATAAGAACCATATTCGAGTCGCTGACCTGACGGAGTTATTATTTGTCGTGGTTTGGGCACGGCCACTGACTCACCTTCTCCGTGGTGGGGCTGACGTTGCACATTCAGTGCATCGAGTTGCAAGCGGTTTGCATGCAGCTCCTTTAATGTGCCTTTTCTGTGGTGTTTGTGTTCGTATTGGTGCCACCGATCGAGAGGTTTCTTGCAAACGACCCCCCGTTCTCTGGTGTCAAATGAACCCTTCGCATGTGGAGACCAGACCATTATGTCGCTCACAATCATGGTGCCCACGAAAGTGGGGTTTGTTTTCGCAGAACAGATGGTTCTAAAATCGACCCGATCGACCCTTTACCGGGTGCCACCGGGGTCGGCTTCCGGCCGGTGGGCTTCCGTTGGTGAAGAAATTATCCTTCCGTTTGCGTTCCGATCTAAACAAGCTCGGGTACAATTTGTAAGTTTTTTTTTGAAAGCGAGCCAAAGCGAGATGTACGAAGCATCTGCACGCTTTTCTCAACACGAAACCGATTGGCTTCGAAATAAAAAAAAGAAAGACTCGTACGGGTTTTGAAACAGAACTCGTTCAAATACGGCGACAGGTTGGGTTTTTCTCGCATTTTGGGTGGAGAGAAACGATTTCTTTCTCTCGCTTTGTTTGGGCGATTGCGAAATGGATATGCCACCGGTGCACATATTTGTCGGGCTTGCGGCGGAGGGAAGCCGTAACCAAAGGGGAAGACCCTTTTTGCACGCGCCACTTCGAACAGTCTGAAAACCCCGTTCGGTACTCAATATAAATATGCGCTCTTTTTTTTCTTGTTTTTGGTTGGTTGGTTACTTTATTTTCCCTCACCAATGTTATCGCTTAATGTGTCCCAATTTCCAGGTGACATAAAAATGGCTTAACTGCCCCAGTGCGGATCGGTGGAGGTTTAACGCGGGTGATGGAGGGTGGTGGGGGGGGGGGAATCGACCCTAAATGGAAAATGGCATGCGTATGCAAACGCAGCAAACAAACCCTCCGTGGCTCGTGCGATCGCTGCAAGGGCCGCAAGGGACGTAATCGGGTGTAAAATTACCACCAACGATTAACGGAGCGATTATCAGTGATCCCGCGTGGAATTGAGTGAAGGCATCTCCCGAAAAAAAAACCCGTTACCACCCCACACCGTCCATTTAATGGCTCATTGTGCGCGGGGGAGGAGGCTTGATTAAAAATGCTGCCCCGGTGCGGTGTGCGTTCAATCGATCGCTCGATCAAGCGAAGGTGAAGTCGGCTGGAAAATCGCAAACAATCCACAATCGATACGGAATGAATTTTCACACCCTCTCGGGAGGGTGTCCATGAAAGAGGAGGGGTGAGTGCTTTACACCAGAATCCATTAGGTTCGGTGAAGCGAGCGATCGGCGAAAGCAAATAGAACAAGCAACTGTATCATGCATCAAAATCCCCGTCAAGCCCCTGGAATGCGGTTCGGCGCTCGTGTTTTCCGGCTTCCTTTACCAGGACGTTGGTTTTTTGGGGGGGCGCAACGAAACCAGAATGCATCGCGATTACATGCAGGGGGTTTGGTTTTATTCTCTCTGTGGGTGTGTGTGTGTGTGTGTGTTTGTGCCGTCTATACGAATGCACATCCTGTTGCATCCATCAAGCGCAATTTTGGGTGGCGTTATCTTTCTCGTGTTTTTTTTTTCATTTCAAACCAAAGAACGCAACACCCACGAAATGGTGGGTGGGTTTTGGGCTTTAATGAAACTGGCGAGGTCCGGTTTTTCGCCGGCAGACAGGCGCAAAGCAATGCTCATCCGAAAAAAAAACCCACCACATCGTCGAAAAGCTTGTCAGTGACGCGGTGAGGTTATTACAAATGGCTGGGACCCCTCCAGGGGCTTATTCTCTTGCTTTTTCTAACCCGCTTTTTTTGGGGGGCTCCATCTCTACCCAAGCCGGTGCCAGGGACTCGCCACGGGGATCCTCGCGTGGGCATAAAATATGAAAACTTGCGGGAAACTGCGCGAACGGCGACCAACGAGGCCCAGTGTCACGCGTTTTCGCGAAATGCACCACTTGTGCCGGGGTTTTTCTCGCCTCCCGATGGTGGTGCACTCGCGAGGGTGCACTTTTCACCCGGTCGCTGCACGGTGCCATAAAACACGCCCGTTGCCAGCTTTTTCTGGCCAGCTTTTCGAAGCATAAATTTTTATTACATCCACCCTCGCACGGTGTTGGGTGCGATTTTCTGTTTTGTTTCGACTCCGGGACCCGGCGGAGGCGCCACAGCAGGACATGGGTGGGTGGTGCTTGAGTGTGGCGTGGTTTTCGTTGCACGAGTTCTAAACGAGTGCAAGCGTGGTTGGTGAAAGGCGAAACAAACGTAAAAAAAAGCTCTGGAAACCCGTACCCTTATCCTGTCGGGAGATGTGCCCGTCGAGGCAGACGGTCCCTATTCGCGGTCTGTCTATTGTTTCGGGCCAGGAATGCAAGCCTTTCCCCCCCCGTTAAGCACCAGCAATGCTAGTGGGGGTTGATGGTGCAGTACGTCAGCCCCAGCCGTGTGGTCGTGGAAGCGAGAACGAGTCGTATTTACACTTCCCGACGATGGCGCCCGACCCGACCAAACCATACCGACTGACTGGCTGGCCGGCTGGCTGGCTGGCTAGAATGTAGGTTAAGAGTGGGCTTTATGGGTGAAGCAGGCGGAACGAAACTGCCACTGCCACACCGCGCACACCCACAAGGAGAGCTCCGGGAGGGTTTGATTACCGCAATCTAGTGTTTAGTGCGTGTTGGTGGGCGGGAACACTTACCGGTGCTTGCCGAACCACCGGGTGCCGGATTGCCTTAGTTTCCATCGTCGTCGCTTTTTCCGCAACCGGTTAGGTGGGAGAATTTTCCGCCCTTCATGGGCGACAACTCGTTAGCGTTTCCGTTGGTGGGGTTTTTTGTTTTTTTGGTGTGTTGGGCAGCGTAAAGGACACTTTTGTAGTGCGTGTCGAAGGGTGCTGTTGCAGGATAAAACGGGAATACGAATCAATGCTGGACGATTGGTCGGATTGGTAATTTGAAAATTTATGTATGTAGTGTGCGAACAAGCTTGTAAGATATCCCTTTAGTAGGCGTTGAATTTCGGAATGATTTCACAACATGTCATTCGCTCGGGTGTCATGGGTCAATGTATACATCGTTTATGACATCCGATTCAGTTCGTCAAGTTAAATTAACTTGCAATAGCACGGAGTTTGTGGCGGATAGAGGGTCAATAAATTCATTTTCTAATAGAAATCAAACGAATGAGTATGTTTTCGACATTCTACAAACCATTTCGTACGTGTATGTTCACAGACATCGAATCTACTTTCATCTTTCAGCAACAAACACACGATCTAACCCGCAGGGACGATAGCTCTTTTCCCAGGCGCCGAGTAAACACGCCAGCGCTGCGGGTCGTCTTTTTGTGCTTATTCGAACCCCAGAGGGGTCAGAAAAAAGGCCGTACATTGCAGGTGCCTTTAGATGGTTGGCACAAGTGTTCGGTTGGTCTCTCTAGCCGTTTCGAATTGAAAACTCAGCTCACCGGCACACCGCAATGACGCGCAAACCAAAACGTTACGTGCCAGCGATCGGAATTCTTCGCCGGCGGCACGCACCGGCATCCTTCACCGGCCGGTGGACCTTTTGACCGGTGTCGCCATCGCCATCTCCGACGTACCCCGGTGGCCATAAATGGGATGCGCCGTGCGGTGGGTCACACAAAAAATGGCGAAACTTTCACTCCACGCGGGCAGCCGAAGCGCGATGGGATTTTGTGCCGACGAAAACACCGAATGTGAGCAATTAGCATACCGGCGCGTGTGGATTCGGACGCCCTCGGGGGGTGGTGTCAGTTGAAGAAGGCAGATGAGGGAAAAAAAGGAAAGGAAAAGACGGCCCTACATGGGTTTGCTCCTTTCTCAGATGCCGGGTAGGTTGGTTTGGAAGATACGATTTCATTGTGCCTGCTTACGTTGAGGCCAACAACCCTTTTGGCCACGTTCGGGTGGTTTTCTTAGCGGTTGTAAGCTTGTACTTTTTCTCTCTCTCTCTCGCTGTGCTTAGACTCGCCAGGAAGTGGGCTGCTTGTTAGTGCTCGCGCGGGTGGAATTGTAAACATAAACATCGCACGTACGCAACCGGCACACCATCGTGCACTTTGCAACCCGGTTTCGATATCTGATTGCACCATGCGACCCCACCGCGACGGTACGAGCCAAAGTTCTCCATTTTTTGGTCCCGTTTGGCGGAGGTTTACAGTGGCCTTATCTTATCACACCACCGGGCCGCTATCTAAATCACTGTCCTGTTACGCCATCGGTTGGCAGCAGGTTTGGGTTTGGGAAACATGCGGTACTACACCGTTGGGAGCTGGTAGTTTAGATTTCTTGTCTGATCGCTAAAAGGAGAGCGAGACAGTGAGAAATAGCAAAATAAAAAGAAGCCCGACAGCATTTTAGAAGACCGCGTCGTCCACCGGCTCATTAATCAACTCCACCGCGCGGGATTCCGACGTCTCAATCCGATAGCACCGGGCAGCTTTTTAATCGATGGAAGCGGCGTGTTTTTTTACGTCGCGTTTAGTCACACAACCGCCCCTTTTCAAGCCCGCGACAGCAATTAAACCTGCCCCCGGGTGATTGACTGACGGGGTCTGCATCTAATTCATCATGACTCACCTCGACCTCGGGAATCATCGATTGCACGAAGGGTGGTTGCGATCGTGATGCAATTACGTCAACCATCGCTCCCTTCGGACGGCAGGCGGTTCGAAAAGTAAAAGAAGACGATCGTTCGATCGTTCGATCGACGCTTTGGTGTCGGGTTTAGCTTGGGAACCTTCCACGGGGATCGATTTCCGGTGGATGATGGTGCAGAGGTCAAACGGCGCTGCGGTTTTGCCCATTCACTTTCTCAGGCCATTTTTTTCTCTCTCTCTCTCTCCTTTGCATCAATTATGCGTCCCGAGACGTTGTTATTTTGAAGCAAAACGAAAAAAAATGTATGCAAGTGTGAGAGACAAAAGTTGGGATGGCAAATGTGCGCTGCTTGGGGCGCAAAAGATGGGCCTTTTTTTTCGAGAAGCCGTACGAAAACCGGCCAGCCTCCGCGATGTGCCCATCGGTTCATTGTCCTGGCGGGATCAGGATGCTCCGTAGGCGTCCGGGCCCTTGTCGTTGCGGTTTTTGCGCCCCATACCCGTACATCGGCCTACGCATTCATTCATTCGCGTTCGGTGGACCTCTTCTTTGGGGCCTTCCATTCCCGCCGACCGGAGAAGACATAAAGGCAAACGTAAAACCCAAGCACTCTCGCTTTGTCTATGCAGGGTGCATCTGCCGTGACGTGGCCACAGACTGGCCCTAAAGTCGACCCGTTCGGCGCGTTGGCTCGTTTGCGTTCCCCATTGACAGGGGTCTGTGAATTGGACGGACGCCGTTGATTCGACGTGCACCGACGGTGTGTCGAAGAAAAAGGGACACATCGGGAACCTGTCCCAGGAAGCGACACAGTGGACACAGGAAGGATGGGTGGGGAAACTTTCCCTTCCCGGGTGCAACCCTTGGAAGTGCTAATCGATCGAAAATTTTCCCTCCCAACCTTGGGGGGCCCATCGAAACAACAAAAAAAAGGAGCCATTTTCGTGTTTCGGTAATTTGTTCCACGGAAAACTGTGTCGTTTGGGCGGGTGGGTGGCCTTCTCACCCTTCGTTCGGGAAATCTTCCGACCACGGGTGCTCCCCCCCTGTCCACTGGCGTCCTTTTTACGCCTCACACGCCCGATCTCTCATCCCCGGAAGAGCATGCATGTGCTCCGTCGTGGCGGTGACGGAGTTTTATTAGCCCTTCGAGTTAGCAGGCGCTTAATGAGGCTCGCTCGAGCCTCTTGCACGGGTAATGTGTTAAGAGGTCACGTACCTGCCCTGCTACATGTACGCGTACGTGCGCGTGCGTGTGTGTGTGTGTGTTTGTACGTGGGCAAATAATCGTAAAAGCCGTCCCGAAGACGGGTTGGGTGGGTTACCCGGTGAAACCGAAGGAAGAAAAAGCCCTTCAACTTAACGCGGGCTTGGGTAAACACACACACACCCGGGTGGGAGAAGGTCTTTCTGTTGATCGATTGAACCGACCGAACCCTGGCGTTTTTGGGGAGGGTGGGGTGGGGGATGGTTTGCGCAAGACGTGCTCGTGACGAACATGTGAAAACCCGCCCTATGCTCGGCTTTTTCCACGCCTGGCTTTGGGTTCCCTGTCTTCTGCGATCCCGGAAAGGTGGGTTGGTGGGTGGTGCCTGGTTTGGTTAGCTGTTTTCTTCGAAAATAGCTGTTCATTAGAGCACCGGAAAGAAAACCGGGGTTCGATCGCAAATATGACTAACTGGCGTGAGTGTGAGTGTGTGTGTGCGCGTGTGGCCATCTCCTTTCCACTAATTGGTGGAGCCCTTTTTGTCGGTGGATCGGTGGCTTCCTTTCTTTGCCGTGGCGTTATCGATAAACAGATGTGTACAGATGCCTTTGTGTGGGTGTGTGTGCACGTTGGGTCGAGTATTTACACATCTCTGGAGTAGGCCTCCCAGTAGCAGGAGCAGCAAGCTTTTCGTCACTAATAGAGCCCTTTTCTGGTGGCTGCGTGGCGCTGGAGAGAGCGACAATATTTTCCCTACACCAGTCGGGCGGGATTGGGCCGCATTCGGTGTGACAATATTTGCGGGATGTTGATCAGCAACGAGACGGCATTTGGGACCGGCCGGTTGGTTATTCTGGGTTGCGGAGGAAGTAAATATGCTTCGCATTTTAGACGATTGTCGTTTTCGTCGCAAACAACGACCATGAACACAGCTGCAATGGACTGTAATTTGAAAACCTTTCGAGCGAAAATAAGCCTCAAAAAGCTGGGTGAAAAAAGCGTTCGGGTTCATTATTTCAAGTTGCCTTTTGATGGAAAATAGTGCGTCGTTTAACGCACTTGATTTTGTGTCTACTTTCGGCATTTCAATCGATCGAATTTCTAGCGTTTTAACACCTTGAGTAAAATGCGTTTTTAAGGAAAAATCCACAGAATGCCACGATTTAAGCGTTTATTGCTCATATGTGTTAGCAACGGTTGCACCGGTTCTAATTCTCCACGTTCTACGGTTGTGATGAATTTTTGGCTTTCTTTACGTTCATTCGTATTTCGTTTAAGCAATACATTTGATATGTGGGAATAATAGTTGTTCTAAATGTTCAAAAATTGCATTCTAAAATCAAGCATTTTTGCCGTCACCCAAAAAACGGGTGTCATGGCATCCAGGAAAATTTGTCATCACCCTTTTTTTGGGTGACGCAGCATTCAAGGTGTTAAAGCCGCTCAATAGCCTCCCGTCATGCGCTATGAGCCGGCATTCTAAGTGAGATCATCCGACTTCACGCTTCTCCGATGGCGGCAATCGTTCGTGCGGGTTGATAAGTTTTCCGATTGTCACACTCCCATTTCACCCCCACCGTCTCGTTAATGACCTTGAAAGAAGGGACATTCGCTACGAAAGACCCCATTTCGCGGAACGGAGCGATACAGCAATCAGCAATCGTGCTATTTCTGCGCGATGCGCTGAATGCAACGCGATCCCATACGAGGGAGCTGACTAAGGCAACATTCCCAACTCCTCCCAGAACCAAAAAGGTGACCCCTCCACCAATCGATGATTTGCGTTGTCGTTCACTTTTTTTCGCCATCCGCTCGTCCGTCAGTCACGTCCGCTTTTGTGATTAGCGCTTGAGCAATCAGTTTCCCGGAAACGGCAAATGCAAGCCATTTATTTACGGCACCATTTCGGCATCAGGATCGAGTCATGTGCGAATGTTCATTGTCACCTCTGGGGGGATATTTTTTTTTTTGATAAGCCGACGGAAAGAACCGTTCGCCGGCAAATAAAGTGCAACAAATCTCTTCCGCAAACAGCGGTGCATTCGAGGAAGCATGTGTATGTGTGGGTGTTCTTTCGGGACGATTTCACTCGGTCATCGATTCACGCGCCAAAGGGACGATGATTGAGCCTCGGACTATGATAAATCGAATTTCAATTAGCGACACCTAGCGACCACAAAACGGTTCTCCATCGTTATTGCTCCTGCCCGCCATTATCACCGGTGAGTGGGTGAGAATGACAAGGCGGGTGGGTAGGGGTTATTATCATCGTCAGACCGGCCTGAGCGCTGTTCATCATTAGCCACGTCAGCAGCAGCAGCAGCAGGAGCAGCAGCAGAAACTGCATCGGTTGCATCGCGTCCGTGCATCCGTTGTGGGACGTTTCGTGGTTCCGCGAATTCGCTAGCCATCGCACAAATTGTCCCCGTAGATAATCCGGGTTGGGAAAAGGACGAAAAAAGGAAGGAGGACAGAAGCGTTTTGCAGGATTGAACGGGAACATAATTTTCAGGCAGCCATAAAGCTCAAGTGCACGATCAATCGACTCTTATGAGCTTGATTTCGTCTCATCGGCCACTCGTCAATCGGCCACACGTCCCGCAATGATTTAGTAATTAATTCAGCTTGTCATAGCTTTATCGGGAATCCCTTTTGTGTGTGTGTGTGTGTGCATGTTAGAGCTATTCAAATATTCACACGAAAATGGACCGAACAAAAAACAGACAGACGGACAGCAACTCCCGGCGGCAGAGAATGCTTACATCCTTGTCGGTGTGTCCCCCGTGTCCGCATCGTTTGCGGTTTTGCGTTGAAAGAGGCCCATCGCTGGTGAAGAAGTGATCCTTCATCTCGCACTTAATCCTGTATCCACCCCCGCAATCTTGTCAACCTCCGCAATTTCGGTGCGCCACTCTCGCTCTCTCTCTCTGTCAACCGAGCACCGAAATTCGAAAATTAAATGATCGTTTTCCCATGGCTGCAGCCGTGCTTGGGCCGGCATTTGGGAAATGGATTTATAGCCCAAAACCACCCCGGCCAACTCGTCGGCACCGTGCCGCTTTTCCTATTTTCCCAAATCGCATAAAAAATTCAGCAGCAACCTTTCGGCGAAACTTGCAAACTTCTGCCGGCGGTGCCACAGGTCCGTGGTTTCGTTTTCGCCGGCTCTGTGTGTGTGTGTGTGTGAGTGCTAACCCTCCCACTCCCTTCTCTCCCCCTTCCGTTCGCTCTCCGGTGGAGCGTAAAATTGATTGTCGGTTGAAAATTAAAATTGACATCCCCCTTTCCCGGTCGGGCGGCACCGTCAGTGGCTTTAACAAGAGCCCAAAGTTTAACGATTGTTTTGCGCCGCACCACGCAACGTTGTTGTGGAAAGGGGCGGATGAGAGTGAGAGTGGAAAAGCAGAGAGAAAAGCAACAGATACACACACGGGTCGATTTGCGTGCCGGCCAAAAACGCCTCGTAGTCAAGTTCCGTCCATCCTTTTGTGGCTCGATATCCTCGCACACCGAACAGAGCCGACCGGGAGCCGCGAATTGCCGCCGCCCACAGAGCTTTTTAAGCTGTGCGTCTTTTGATAGGCCTCGGTTTTGGGAGCCTCGCGGAAAAAGGGGTTTCGCGTGACACCAGCGAGCGCGTGTTGCAGCGGCGCTGTTGGCGTAGATTGGCGCTGGCGTAGCCGTCGCGTTTTTATTTTGTTCTTTCCTGCCCATGCCGTGATTTCCTTGACATCCCCTTAGCCGGCGGGGGCTAATGATAAGGTGGAAGTTCTCTTTTTATTTTGTTTTTCTGAATCCGTTTTCAATTAGCGCGTACAACGCCTCGTGCGTGGGGTTCGCGCCAAGCAAAGTGAACACAGAAAGCACACGCGACGGAGAATCGAGCTCGCGCGGGAAAATTTCACCGGGAACGCGAAATGCCGGTGCCCACGCGGTGGCTCGCGTTTGTTTGTTTGTTTGTAAACCGTTTTTTTTTAGTTGAAGCCGAAACCGGTTTTCGCTTACACGCCTTTGTATCGCTCGTCTCCAGGCGTCATCGGCTCGTCGTGTGTCCTCCGATCCACGCGCGCGCAATCGAAAGCGTTGGATCCAAAGCGGCCGAGAAGCCTCGCGAAATGCCCTCTGGCCGCCGTTTGCAATCCGTGGGCAGCCGTGCTTTTTAATGCCTTCTACGGGCTACGTGACGTTTGCCCGCTAGGGCTTGTGTGTGACTTCATGCCGGTCGTAAGACGCGCGATCGGGTAACCTGTTTTGAAAAAAAAAATAAAAACCTGCCGAACGTGAACGTGGCGTGTTCTGCCGGCAATCGGGATTACATCACCTCGGTGGAGAGGCCGGTTTTTGGCGGGAACTAGGCTCGGATTGCTCGGAGTCGCTTGGAAATGCTTGCGCCGGTGTGTTACGTCATCGCGCGCTGCGCAGCCGACCTTCTCCGGTGCGTAACGAGAGAAGCGCAAACAGCAAGCGCTTTTAAATGGCTTGCGATGAGATAAAATTCACTTAAGAGCTGTGTGATCGAGCCCGTGCGAGGAGGTAGGTGGCGCGAAAACAGTGCTGCACCAGTGCAGGGAGAACATTCTAATCCCAATCTGGCGGTGCCTAGCGGACCCGCATTTAACGACCTTTTATTTGGACCTTCCGCACTGTTGTTTGGCTTTGCCGGTGCGTTCTCGGCGTACTGCGAGCAAATAACGACGCCACCGGTAAGCCCGCAGGATTAAGATATTCGGACACGCGTGCACGGTCGCGTACATGAGCACAGGGATGTTTATTCCCTTATGAGCCCCATTCACCCCAAAAACGCACCACCCTTCCAGGGCGCGGCAACTCGGAATCCGATCCGCGCTCGCGTTACGGTTTTATTTTTCTTTCGCGCATTAGCAACGGTTCGTCCTGAACGTTGGGTTCTGCTTTTCTCGTTGGGTGGGTGTGTTTTTATTTTGCCAACAGCCTTCACCCACTCTCGCACCCCTCGGTGGAAGCAAGGGCAAAAAAAAACCACCCCATCGGATAAGCCTTCCCGATGGTTTCCGTTACGCTTCGTTCATCGAGCGGCACTCTCGCAAACACACACACACACACACGCACCGGGAAATTGATTCAATTTTGCCTTGCATCTCCGTTAACCGGTCGACCTCCGCGCGGATCACGCGTGTGTGGGTGGTGGGTGGGAGGAAGCAAACGAACAAAAAAAAACACCCCATCCAGATCGGATTATCCTCCGGCACCACCCGGGCTCCAAGCGGTTGGTAATGGGCAATGCCGGAAAAGCCAGAAAAACAGTTCACCCTTCGACCCCATCGGCATCGATCGGCGGCGCACACATACACGGGTCTGCTTTGAGCCTGAAAATGCCAAACAGATTTAAGGAATCGCGTGGCAGCATTAGAAATAGGAGCAGCGCGTCTGATCAGCAATATACGGGCCGCAGTGGGTAGTGGTTGGAGCTGGAGTTCAGGAGGGGGTTGCTGAAAATTATGCGCCACTCGGTCCCACACGAACGGGATCGAGGGGAGATATTTCAGCTCACCATCCACCAACCCCACTGAAACCCTAATCGCCATCGGTTAACGCTCCGATCGTATCCTGACGGAGATGCTCTTTCCCCCGGGTTTTGCTTATCTGACCTCGGGAATCGAGCACAAACCGACCGTTCTCGAGTTAGAACATGACAAACAACAACGTCGGGGCGCGTTTTCGAGATGGACATGCCGGTGGAGGTCACCACCCACTTTCTCCACCCACCTAGCCAGGAGGCATCACCGTCGTCTTGCAGCTGCTTAGATCGGCCCTTTTTTTCTTTGCTTGTTTGCTTGCCTGGTGCGTTACGATTACTCCTCCACCCCCGAGAGAGAGAGGAGTAGTTCTTGGTGGGCCCTGAAGTCCTTAACGTGCGGGTGTTTGCGTGTGTGTGTGCGTGTGCGTGTGTGTGACCTCCCGATCGACCCGAATGCTGCAGCCCGACGCCAGTGCGGCTGGCTGGCTTTGGTTGGAAGGGTCCTCGCGTCGGGTTTTTCCGTGAGCCACCACGCATACGGAACCGATTTCGATGAAAGTACCGGATTTTTATCGCAACCCCCTCATCGTATCGCCTCGCCGCCTCACGGTTTCGTGCCATTTTTGTCCTTCTTCTTCCCGCCGAGAGGTCCCCGTCTAGAACGCAATGGCCTAGAAACGCTTTTGGGGTGGTTGTTGGTTTATGAGTCGAAGGTTACCCGATCCCTTCGGTGGAATCAGAACGCTTGGGGGCGAGAGAGAGAGATAGAGAGAGAGAGAGAGAGAGAGAGAGAGAGAGAGAGTGCGTGCGTGCGGGTGAAAGTGAACTCAGCCGCCGAAAGAAACGGAGACCGAATCAAAGCGTACTCACCCTGTTTTGGCGCACATGCAATCATGTAAAACCATGCGAATAATGCGGAAAACTGAATGGTTAGTTATTTAGTAGGTCATCAGGGGCGGAGGTCATGTCGAAATGGGAAGCGCTAGAACTCGGAGAAAAAAAGCAATGGACTGACTGACTCGGAAAAGCGCGACGAGGGCGTCTCACATCACAAGCACTTTCTCAGATGCTGTGCAAGGAAAAGCACGCGTTTGGCGACGACAGGGAATAAAACAAAAATGGTACCGCCACCGGGGTGGAGAGAGAAGAAAAAAAAAGGTGCCGTAAATAAATGATGAAACCAAACGTACGCCGGTTGCTCGCTTATTTGCGTTTCCTGGGATTGGGAGCGCACCGAGACCGCAGAAGAAAGAACCAGCCCTTCGTCCTTTGACTGCTTGCACACATCAAGCAGCGTCCTTTTGGCCGCATCCCATGCCACCGAAAGGAGTGTTGTGTTGGTGTGTGTGTTTTCTGATGCCGTCGCATTGCACTCTGTGCAGTCGTTTTGTCGCTGACGATTTGTCGTCGGGTGCTTTCTTTTGCCCGCTGCGCCTGTCGTTGCTCATAATCGGCATCATTAGTCTTATTTCCGGCCGGGTAAGGCAACGCAAGCAACCCGCCACCAATGCGGAAGCACCGTCAGGTGCCGTCGGTTGCGTTGCAATTTTGTGCGAGCAAAAAAAAAAACGGCACCAAATGCTTCGACAAGACCCGTACGCTGCCCCAAGGTGGTGAAAAAGAACGAAGCCACCTCGGTACAAAACTACTGGCAATTTGGCTCCGGGGGTCGGGTGCTTGGTTTCTCGCTCGCTCAGGGTCCCTCAAGCCAAAGCACACGAAGGCTTATTATCCGTCTTTAATGCTCACCCCTTAAGGGGGTTTGGTTGTGTCGCGTTACCTTGAAACCGGCGGGAAACCCAGCGGGCGCGTTACTTTCTGCGGCGTGTTCTCTGGCTCCGTGGAAATGGTTGCTGCTGCTGCTGCTGGGAGGTCGGGATGTTACTTTTCCCTTCGACCAGCTTCTAGTTCTTCGCTTCACTCCCGTGCGCTGCCGGTGGCGGTGTCTCACGCTTCCGGGTTCCCGTTTGCGGGAGCACAGAATTGTCCTTTTGCGCGCCCGAGCGCGGCCTGCGAATGGCACACGCAAATAATGCCATTTTCATGCCTTTCTATTATTTTTTTTTGTTGCGCTCGTCCAACCGCCTTCGGGCGGTCTCCAATCACCCGGAACGGAGTGGGGAGAGAGAGAGACAGAGCAAAAGGCCCCAAGAAATAGCGCAACGGCTGGTCTGGCGGGCGCCCTCTGGCGGTGAAACAAGTCAACACTCGGTGCCATTGAAGGATATCATATTTCATCATCCTTTCGCTGGTTCTGCTTTTGCCCTTCGGTTCCACGCTTTCTCACCGATACGGTTTGGTGTATGAACTTTGTGGCACACATACACACTCCCACACAAACACACACACGGGGTGAGTGGGTAATATCCTTCCTCCACGATGGCTCGGGTTTGGTTCGAGCTGCTTGCGCTTTGTTTGCGTGTGCGACGTCGACTTATCCCATTTTTGTTTATTCACAACTCACACAATTTGCTCGTCACAGGCCCGGCAACTCCCACTCCAACCCGCACCACCCCCCCCCTCCCTCCCCCGTGGTGTTCCTTCTTTTATCCTGCGGCGGTTGGCGAGTGAAAAGATTCACTTTTCCGAGTTTCCACACCACGTCTGACGATGACGCGCCTGTGTCGGAAGGACATAGGAGTGGGTGGTAGTGGGAATCACTTTTGTCCTCCGGGGGATGGGTTTTGCCTCCTTTTCCACGCCACTCGAGCGGATGTGGCTGGTTAGCAGCGCGAATAGGCCGTGAAGGCCGGTGGGCGCGTGATTTCCTCGAGCCTTGTGGGCTTGGGAGGGTTGCGTGGGTGGGTAGGTGGGTGGGGCTTTATCCGTGCGGAACAATACGCGGCCCATACGTGGGCGACATGTGTGAAGATTGCCCGCCGGGTGTGGATGGTCCGAGTCCAACCGTCCGGCCTGAAGGACTCCCGGAAAGGCTAGCACTTGCTGGCACTTGGCGGTGGATTAGCCTGCAGAGTTCGCGGAACGTGACGCCATTTTTCTTGCCCCTCTCGGCTGCTTTGTCCAACCGACCACCGGTGTTCCTTCGGTGGCTGCATACACCGCCCTGCGGTTAATAAAATCGCTCCTCCCGGATCGTGCGGAACGTGAACGCGTGTTCGCCGTTGGGTTGATCTTTAAATTCAATTTCCCAACGACGTCACGGCCACGCGGTGATTGTTTCTTCGCGGTCGATCACAGGAAGCGAACAAAACCGGACTTCGATTCCAGTTGCCACGAAAAAACAATATAGGAACCTTTAAAGAGAGCGAGAACGTGGCACCCACACCCACGTTCGCACAGGAGGTTCGCGGGTTTTTCGAGGTAATGAAGCCGTCAAATACTTTCTCCTTTTAATTACATGCCAATCCGGCGTGTCCGTGAGCCGCCCTAAGCCGACCGGGCCACTGTTCTTCCGGTGGTGCTTTTTTTGCCTCCTTTTTCTTTATTTCCTCCAAGCTTCCACCGGTGACCGGGTGTCCTGCGCGCCGAATAATGATGTTAATTTTCCGCATCTAATAGTGCGCCATCCGGAACCATCCCCGATACGGAAGCATACTTTAGCCGTCACGAAGTCGGCTTATCGCCCGCTGGACGCCTTTGCTCTTGCCATCGGCCACACCGGGCTAATGGGGGGTACGTGTTCCGGCCACCCGGGGACGAATCTTCCACCCTCTGTCTCGCCCTCATCTCGCCCCCGGCGTATCGGTAAGCCGTTTGCACGGACGGGTTGATTAATGTCCGTGCGCTTCCAGCGTGATGATGACACCGGGGCGCCCATGAAAGTCACGTTCTCGGTTCCCTGCTTCGAGAAGGAGCCCAAAGGGCGGGCGGGCCGCTTTCCGGAGGAACGGCCTGCGAAAACTTTGCAACTAATACTTTCTTGAAAACTTAATTTATCATTAGACTATCTCTCATCGCTTCTTCTCGCTCTCGCTGCTCTCGATCGTGCTCTTTCGGTGCAGGACCACAGGACCATGCGTCAGTTTGTTGGAGCCGACCCGATCCGAAAAGGACCTTTTTGCCAGCTTCCTTCCAATCCCACCCACCTGGTTGGGTGCCCTTGCAGTTCCGGTGCGGTACTAACTACATCATCCCCAACATCGGGGGGGTTGTTTTGCAACGGGTTGTGAAGTTCTTTCGAGGCCACCATCTTCATCTCCGCTTGCATCAAAACTTCGCCCTCGGAAACGTTCGTGTGCTGCTGCATCCCCGATCGCATGATGCATGCTCGTTGCGGCTTATCCTGTGTATACATTTGGCGGGACGATAAGAAATCAATTCCAAACCCCCTCTGAAAGCGTGCCCGTGCGTCCGTCTGGTTGTGATGGGTCTTTGGCCAAACTTTTGCCCCGTCCGAACATCATCGATTGTGCCCCATTTAGAAGTCCAAACCAACCAACGCGACCGTCTAGTCCGTCTTGCAAGCGAGCCCAATTTGCATTCATATCGGCAGCTCGGATCCTCGGTTCGAAGTGAATCGTCGTGAAACTTTCCTTCGCTTTACGCCTCCCCCCGAAAAACTTCACCCATCACCATTAGCAAGCTTCTTCGGGGGGTTTCGCGGTCGCAAGTGTTCGAGTTTCGGTTTTTTTTTGTCGCAAAACCCTAAACCCTCGACGATGACGACGACGTGCGACTTGATCCGACCTGAAACGCGTTCGATAACATCTTCCACGGAACGGGTGCGGGAAAATGTCGCAACCTCACACACACACACACGCACACGCCGAGCGGTACTGATAAGCGATCGCGCGGCTTTTCTTCATACCTGTTATGGTTTTTTTTGACTCTCCCGCCCGTAAAGGCACACCGAGCATGATAAGCGATTTGTTGATAGAACGGAGTTTGATAAAGGGCTCGAGCGCGCGCGCATCACCGTGGGATTCGCGGGTAGGTCTGATAGCAGCAAGGGCTTCCCTTGCGTGTCGTTCGAACTGGTGTCGCTCGATGGCACGCCTTCGCTGGGATATCGATAAACGCGGCCGAGCAAACACACGCTCTGAAAGGTTGACGGGAGTCTTAACGATCGCGGTCGAAGGGGTGTTTGATGAGTATTTTTTTTTTCGTTGTTGCCTGCTTTACAGGTGCTTTGACTCAAGGCTAGGTCTCGCTAGTCGAGAGCCCTTCTTCCGCGGGCTGGAGTTTGTTTAATCTGACGTTACACAACGTATCACGCAGGGTTTGGGTTGGAATTTTGCCCGTTTTGAAGTGACTTTTTCATGCGATCGTGCAACACACCGGCTACTTTGATTGATGCACCCAGTTCGGGGTTGCAGCTCGAAGGTTTCATTTACGGTGTATTATTTGCATTCCTGGGTGAATGGTAAATACGCACACTCGCTACCCTTAAATCCTCTTCACGGGAGCATTTGTAACCGTCCGTGTGCTCGTCCCAGCTCGATCCCGCTCATTATCTTCAAACAATTAGTTTGATTTAAATGCAGACGGCGACAACAATACATTCACACACTCGAACCACACGCTCATGTGCATTGCCTTGCTGGCAAATTCAATTACACCGGCGTCAACGGCCATTACGGCTCGCGGACGTCCTCCTGTCCGTCTGCCCGTTCGAGCACCATTAAGGGGTAGCAGGGAATATGCTACCTTTTTCGGTGACCCACCCGTACGTATCATTGTTTCGCCTTCCTGTCGCCACGAGTGTCATTATCATTCGTGGTGGCTCTCCTGGACTCGGCCCTAGCCCCTTAGTAAGTGATTCCTCCCCCATTGGCCTGACGACGGAGATGACGATGACCGGTGCGCCGGTGTCTGGTTTGGTGCCGGGTGGCGTCGGAATATCGATTTCGAAACTCCCGCCCGAGGTTTGTACTTTCCGCTTTGCCTTAGGAAGAGCTTGGGTAGAACAACTCGCAGCCAGCCCCTGGGTTGGTGATAAAGAATAACCGCCACACGCGCCAACCGGAAGACGGGGTGCGTCTTCGTTCGAGAAAAAGCAGCGTCCTGAGACCCTGTGGGAGAGAATAAGAAGGTACAAAAACCGCAAGCAAACGCCGTCACGGATGCAATTATGTGCACTCACTGTGAATAGAATGCGAGTACGTGATTTCGCAGTTTATCGCATCGCCGTATAAATTTATCTCCCGGAAACTGGACCGGATCTCGGGGGTCTAGTCTGGGGTTTTTCCACTGGAATGCCGTGTGGAAACCGGAAGCCGACCCTGTTTGTTTGGCGCTTCTCTTCGGTGGCCCCAGGGTGACCGTTTGTGGCCGTTTCCCTTTTTCGAGAGCGTTTGCGAGAGGAGGAAAAACCATGGCCTGGGTCGGAAAGTGCCGCACGGCCTGTCCGCGCGCTCATTTACGTCTCCTGACCGTGCCAGTTTGCGACTTCTTTTTGTGTTTGTTTTTGCTACCCTCGACTCAGTCCGGCTCTGCGGTTTTGCTCCCATCGAGACGGTGGCGTATCGATGTGGTTTACGTGCTGATTAAAATTAAACCTACTCGCAAATGTTGGGCTCTGCTTCCTGGGCTGGCCCCGCTGTGCGAGCCAAAGGTCATTTTGGGGATGGCCCCATTGAGGGGATGGCGAGCTTTCATCCATAATTCGCACGTGCATACCACTCGCCCACGTCGCATGCAATGATGAAAAGGGTTCGTTAATTGCTTTCGACAGCTTTCTCGTTGTCACACCAACCTGTGGGTGGGTTTTTTTTTCTGGGAGTGGTGTTAATTTTGGCGTCGATTATCGTGCGATTTCCCCGCGGGGAGGTGAGCGAAAATTGACATTTTATCGGCCACGAAGGGCGATCGCGTACACGTGTCGATTGGGTGATATTGAGTGGTGTGCGATTTTGTTTTTCGGGAGTTTTATTTGAAGGGCACAAAACCGAGTACGGAAATGCAACTGACACGGTGCAGTGATTGTCAAAAATGGCACCCTCCGATCGTTCCCATAGCAACGCGCGCGATGTGCGATAGATTTGTCGACCACCCGGTGCACGTTTCGTGGATCCGCATTCCACCCAGACCCACTCAATGTCGACGGGTTTTGTCGAAACCCTCCGATGCGGTGGTCGAGAATTAACAGCCTCCGAGTGGCGTGACTTGGAATTTGTCGTCCATTAACCGGCCAAAGCGCACCACCACAACGCGGCGCGTATGCACACTCGAATGGGTTTTTGCGGTTTTCGTTGAGGGGGTGGTTTTTGCGAAAGATTTACTGACAAAAGCACGCCGGTGCCATGTCACCGCCGGCGCCATTAATGCAACCGGACATAAAGGTAGGGCTTGAGCGCGTGCGAAACAAAACGCGACCACCAAAAGGGCGGCCAGCGCTGCCCGTGCGGTGACCTTTGCGTGGCGTCGGTGGGAATTTAATACTGTTCTGCGGGAAAGGGAACATGTCGAAATCGAACCCCAGACCGGTCTAAGTACCTTACGGGCGTGCGGCGCAAGTTCTTAGGAACTCGCACGATCGACCGCAATTGTTCTATACTTAGCCTAAATTTGTCCCATAAATCAGGCCACCAACCGCGGTTGGCAAACCGGAAGACATAATCGACCGAGAGAGAGAGAGAGAGAGACCGCGCGAGATGGAGTGAATGAGACTGACTTATAAATCGACCTTACCGAGGCGTGCTTGCAGCTGCACCCGATAGCCATTTTTATTGAGTTGTTTATGGCGCGCCTGGGCAGCGCCTGCAGTTTCCGTTCGCGAACGATCATGAGCGCCCGATCTTGCTGATCTACATTGTGGTGCCGGAACACGCGGCCCCACGGATGGTGGTGGTCTATTTCGACTTCCTCTTGCGGACCTGTCTTGTGGCGTAGCGAACCCAAGGCCGGATGCGATTTGTTTGCCTGCCTGTGTGGTTGCATTTTCTTTGTGCGGTGGAAACACTCGATCGACGCCCGATCGATGCAGACGTGCTGTGTGGCGTTTTCTTTGTGCTCGTTCGGTTTCTTCTGCAAACCGTTCGGTTGCGTGTGCTGTCGGCATTCCACTGCGTACGATGCGTTAGTCATCTTCTTCCCGTAGTTACGTGCAGCGAGAACGAACGACCGGGTGCCTTGTAAATCGCTCAGCAAAAATAATATGCACTTGTTAGGGATATGATTGCGCTCCGATTCCGATGTACGTCTCCGTACAGACGTTTGCCATTATTATTGGTGCGAAAATAAATTGGGCTATTTCAGTAATTCCACCCGATATGTTTTGCTGCTGCATCGAAAACGAGCTGTGAAGGGGCCTTTTTTGCGCCAACCGTGCATCATCATCCTGCCATTTGCAACGTCATCGGACCGCATTTTCACACGCGAATAAACGAGTGAGTGTGCATTTGCGGGGTGCCTTCGTTATGTTTTTCATAGCTAATTTGGTGTGTTGCAAGTGGTGCATTTGCACATGCACCATACATGCGGGATATGTTTGACTTGTGCGGGAGAGAGAACTGTGAAACTTTAGCCGCACTTCCGTGGCTTAGAAAAACACCGGCATCATCTCAGTGCCAGGCAAGGGAACAAGTAATTTCCGCTGCATACCAACAAAGCCAGGCCAATGTACGCTTGCCCGGGAAATGAATAAATGTCATTCCATCCTGGCCGCGCTCAAGGGACGTAATCAACCGAAACAGTTGCATGCCAAATCTCGAACCCATTTCCACCCCAACACGGACCGGTTCCGGAGATCATGCAATTATTTTAATGCCGCAATTTAATGCAAACACTTTAGTTTTGAAAACTCCTCCTCCTCGGGCGCATGTGTTGGCTGCTTCCTGCCTTCATGCAACGATCATGACGCTGGCAACTTTTCTGCGGTCAATTGTGTTGTGTAGCGCATGTGTGTGTGCGTGCGTGAGTTCATTTCATTTGTTTTCTGCGCCATTTCCACGGCGCGACCCAAAATCGCCACTCGCAGCGTCCGATGAAAGAAAGCCGCTGTTTATTTCGCTATTCAAATGAGGATTATCGTTCCCAGACATCTCTCGCGTACTCGCTGTGTTTGCCGGGTTATTATGCGGTGACCACCGGCGGTCGTTATGTGCAGTTATGTGTGTTTGCTGAACACGATCGCTAGGGAGGGAAATGCCACCCACCCATTCACCCTACACACCGACCCAGGACGCACATCAAGATCGACGCGCGTCGCTCAAAATTGCGCACCCGCTGAATTGGACCGTCTTATTGTTGCATTCCGTTGGTTTTGAGCGGGTTCTCTTGCTGCTTTTCTGTTGTTGTTGTTGCGTTCATTCCACACGCGTGTTCGCTACTGGCGTGCGGTTTCGAATGCGAAGCAACCGCAAAACAAGGGAGCCAATTCATGTGCCGGTGGTGATGAATCTGCAAACATGGAACCGGGTCGAATTTGGAGCTTCGGTTAATATTTGCCATATGCTTCGGGGAGGCTTGGGGGGTGCGCATCTTTGGCGGAAATTGAGCGGGCTAAATACACCCAAACTAGTTCAAACGAGGCTAACTGCCGCTAAACAGTAGCTCGGGAGCAGCGTATGTCGGTAGTGTGGTGGAGAGTAATAAGAACGTCGCCGAAGAAGCAGCTGAAGAATGTGCCGGCGGTTTAAATAAATGTTTAAATAGCGGATAAAATTTGTATCTCTCGCACAAACAAAAAACATGCATTTTTTTGTTGGCTTCCTATAATGCCTTCGATTACACGTACCAAATGTCCGGATAATGTACGACCTTTTTCGAAATGGTGTGTGTTTTTCCATGGCAAAAAAACACATGCAAATAACGGTGGAGCCCTCGTGCATAATTTGCCTCCCGCCTCAATGCGAAAATCTCCCAAATTAGCACGCCACGATGTCGTTTGTTGGGAAACGGGCGAAAACAAACTCCTCGCAACTCACGTGCTCGATGTGGAATAAATTTGTAACCAAATGATATAAAGTTCGCATTTACCATACCGGAACCGGTGTATTTAATTTCCTCGTCCTTTGCTTTCGCTCTCGCTTTCCTTCCGCCTGACGGACGCCCCCCGTTTTTCATCCCGTTCTAATCCCAACCGAAACTTTACGGATTGGTTCGTGCATTCTACAAATGGTTTCCCATTTGTTCCCGGCACAAGCAACTCGCACCAAAACAACGAAGGAAACCCACAGTGCAGAAAAAAAGGAAGGCTCGTCCTAGTAGGCGGGAAGGAAATGAGTGAGAGAGAGAGAGAGAGAGAGAGAGAGAGAGAGAGAGATAGAAAGCCAAAACAAAAACGTTCCTCTATCTCATTCTCTTGGGAAACGGGCCTGAGAAAATAATGTCATGGCCAGTTATGTTAAATTATTTTCTTTGACATGTTAATGCAGTGTAATTTGATACAAAAGATTTTTCCAGCCCGTGGCCAACCCTCTGAGTAGGGGGAGGGAGGGGTTCGTCTTTGTGTGGGTGTATGTGAGCCACCTCGTGGAGATGGGTTTAGTTTTTCCTTCCCCTGCGTCGGTGGTTTCGTGGCTCGGCAGCAAATGGAACAAACAAGGGTGGCCACCTGAGCTGGTCAGGGTACGGTTTTTCCTCTTCATCAACCCAATCAACCCCCGGTGTAAGGCGGGCGCGCTCGAGTTCGGGATTGTTTTTGCGTTCCGAGCGGTCCGTCCGGCGGGATTTTCCTCTCCATTTTCCACCTGCACTGGTCAGCAGCAGCAGCAGCAGCAGCAGCAGCAGCAGCTGCTGCCCAAGGCGAGTGTGTTTTGTTGTTTTACCCTTGATCGCTTCAATGTGGAACCCACGTGCCCCCACCCGGCCATCGCTACGGAATGCGAGTGCCTTGGGAAACGCTTCTGGTGCGGCCCGGTGTGCTGGACCGGGATCTTTCGAACCGCGTGGTAGGATGAGCGGATGTCCTGGCACCGAGGACGATGGGTGTGTTTGTTCGTTGTCGCTTCGAGCGCCCGGTGGGCACTCTGTCCTAGTGTCCTTGCGGTTCGCTGCATTTCCACCCAAAGACAGTCGCGGTAAAAGGACGAAAGGCGCGAGCGAGAAAAAAAAAACCACGTACATTTCCACCCCACTACACACCCACACACTAACACATCCATATATAACAAAGCCCTTGCGTCCGTTCCAGTTCGCTACCGAGCGAGTTCCGAGTGGCCGAGTGTGCTTGCGTTTTAGCTTCCAGTTTGTGGCAGGCACTTCCCTCTCTCCTTCCACAGTTCACCCACCTTCTTCGAAAGGAACAAAGCGCACCGTCGGCTTCGTTACGGTATCCTTTCATTATGCACTTTTGGTCGTTTCGCTGCTGTGCTTTTCGTTGCACGCTTGGCCGGTGCCGGTGCTTACGCTGATGCACTGCGCTAAAAAGGACCTCGGCAAGAAAAAAAAACGAATGGGCGGGAAATGCACGCCCACTCCACCCGTGCACACACACACTCACACACACATCTGGCGTGCCGCTTGCGCTTAAGAATGTGGCGTCCGCTTTCCGGTGGCGTGAGTGCGCGAGACAAAGTGTAACCGGGAGCATAATATAGGTGCCGGTACAGAAAACGCGGTCATTATCACGTCCCTGCGTGGAGCTGCTGGAACGGGAACCATCTTACCGGAACGAGGATTTATGGGCTCTCTGGGGCGAGCGCATAAAACGGGTCGCTTTCCCCGCCCATGCGGACGGTCGGGTGGGCGTTAGTTTTTCCTTTCCCACCGACCGGGAGACGAAATGACGGCCCGTAATTAATTAATAATCAGCACAATCGGGGAATCGTTAATTGATTTATCATATTTATTATACCACGCCGCGCATCTCGTGCAGCTCCCGGTTCCGGTTTCGTCACACGAGCGGGGCGAATTAGAACGGAAAAACGGCAACCGTGGGGTTGAGCGGCTGGCAAGGGCAATTAATTAGCGAAATATCGATGGCTTGTCCGTGTTGTGCCGTATGCACCCCGACGTTCCTCCCCATCGGTTCACCTTTCGAGGGCGGTTTAAATAGACCTTCTTTATCCGGCTTCCAGCTCACTCAATCCCACGCTCGCGCTAATGTATCGCCGCTTGGACTTGATCTATCCACCGATCAGGACGGGGAGGCGAATAATTATTTAAGTGCCTGTGTGTGCATGTGTGCGATTAGTTATCGATTGTGAATTAAAACGTCGACTGGGGGTTGGGGAGGTTTATCATAAATTTATGACGAACCCCGGACAAATCATTACCACCGACATCAAGCGCAAAATGTACATTTTGTGCCGTCGTATGCTAATTTGGTCGATGATAAATTTAGCACACTCCGTCTCGCTAGGGGGGGCAAATCGCGTGCATTAGCACCAAATAGATCATCTCTAAAAACGAGTCGATCTCGGCATGCATTTCCAGAAGCAAAAAAAGAAAAAAAGCAGGCCACATGAAAAGCGACCTTTCCCACTCTCCGGGCACAGGTGTCCCTTTCGCAAACCATAAACGCTCATTGTTATGTGTCAATTAATTTGAGGTTAGTTTTGGGGATATCGACCAAGCAAGGGGGTGTGTTTTCTCGTGCGCCGGAAAAGCCGGCAAGTTACGATCGAAACTTTCCCCTTTCGTAAGCCGACCACACCAGGCACCGCCAGGTGCCGTGAATCTAATTAATTTCAGCACCATCAAAGGATACGCCTCGCACAAGTGCGCTCGGGTGTGCCGTCGTAGCACCAGCGGTTGGGCGCATAATTGCATTAAACAACGCCGCGTGTTGGCTACGCTTTCAAGGCTGTGCCGAGGATCGAGCTTGTACGGCGGAAACCGTGGAAAATCGAACGCCGACGCCAGACGGCATCTTGCAGTTTGCTACCGAGCGTGGTTTAAAGCGAGCATTAAGATACGGTTCCCATATACGAATGGGTTTGAGTGTGTGTGTGTGTGTGTGGTAGGTTTGCAATCCCGTACCCGACCGACTGGAAGGTTTACGGCACACCGAGGTGCACTAACTTCACAGACGTTCCAACACAAGCGCCGGATTGTCCCCGCCGGCAAGCGCGATTTATACTGTAAAGTGGCGGGTGCTTCCTTTTATGCTGCGAATTCGCTCTTCGCTTGTGCGGGGGTCCCGGATTTTGCCGCACATGTGCACCACACGGCGGGCACGGGATCAAGTTCCGCATCGTTTATGCTGGCACTGCGGCAAAACGCGCCACCGCGCGCCCGTCGGCAGTGTGACAAAGAATTTAGAAGTCTTTTTAAATTCCTTTTCTCCGGCTGTGTGGCGTTATCTTTGTGCGGTGAAGCTGGGTGAGAAAGAAAAAGAGAACGTGGTTTTTTTTGTCTCTCTTCGCCAGCCAGTGAGCTCTTCTTTTTGGTACGTGGGTGTGAGTGTGTGTGTGTGGGTGGGGATGTGTTTCGTTTGATTTCTTTTGCTGGATTCCTTCCCCCCCCTTTTTTTAAAATGCCGTTTGCTCATTTGTACCCCCACCGAGTGCAACAGAGCACATCCTTCCATGGCGCGGTGTCCTGGAGGGCCATTGTGATTGCCATTAACGTAGGAAAAAAAAGACAAGAAAGTGGAACAAAATGCGCGGTGGTCCACCCGCGCGCGTACGTGCCCGAAATCACACACAAAAGAATCTTAATCTGTGAGAAGGACGATGGATGGGAGGGAAAGAGAATGGAAAAAAGAAGAAAAAGAAAAAAAAACACAAAACAAATCTCGCCCGTTTCGCGGAAGTTTGTGTCGGTAGCACAAACGGCATGAATGGGATTGAAAAGAGAGAAGCACCCAAAAAGAAAGAAAAAACAACAACATCAAGAACGCCTGAAAAAGAAAGTAGTGAATGGAAGTCGAGTCACCCCCGGTCGCCGATGGAGACGCATGGTGGCCATCGCCACACAAAGCCATCGCAGTAAGCATTCACCGTTCGCCATGGCAACCGCCTTTAATGTTTTAAAGAGGGAACTGATCCGCACGAAGAAGCGCCCAAGGAGCGTTGGCGCATGGATTCGAGAGTGTTGTAAACCGGGCCACCTTCGAGAGGAAAACGAAAGAACAAAAAGAAAAAGGGAACCAACGGTTTAGCTCCCCAGATGTGTGCCGTTCGTGCGGAAAGTCAAGCACCAGAATGGTGATGAATATTTGATTGAGCGAGTTTAACTTGTTTTAAAACGAGCTCGTTGTTTCTCTCTCTCTCTCTCTCTCTCTCTCTCTCTCTCTCTCTCTCTCTCTTTCTCTCTCTTTCTCCCTCTCTCACACTAGCCGCTTTATGGCGTTTCTTTCGACAGCCATGCGTGCTTGCATGGCGCGGGAGTCGCATGCTGTTTTTCATCTTCACTATTAAAAACCCTCGTCCAGGTTTTTGTTTTGTCTTTGTTCCCGTTCGTACGTGCAGCTTCATGATAATATTTTCCCAATTTCTCACTCACGATCGGGGCGCGCGAGTTCAACTTCCTTTCAATCACTAACGATGCAATCGACCTTGCGCGTTGCGCGAGTTGAACGCTGCAGTGGATGGATGTTCCGCATCCTTGACATTGTTTTGTCGGGACACCACGATATCCCACGGTGCACGGTGCACCATCGGGCCGTGAAATCGCATCACGTTCGGCGCGGATAAATAAATAAAACGCGCGAGGCGCGGTCTACAGGAGGCGTCCGATTGCCTCGCAAATTCCTTCACCATATGCTCGCGAGTGGCCGTTTCGGGATGGGTCCGTTTTCCCGTTCGAATGGTGTTGTTTTCCACCGGCGTTTCATCGAGCACCCGGCAAGCGAAAAACAACCGGTACGATACCGAACGACGGTTTCACATGCCGTCGCCTCACGCATGGTGCTGACGTTTGGTGTTGCGTGGCGTTGATAAAACACGGCCCAAGCCGGGTTGCGAACGTTGCGTACGATGTAGGGAAATTTGTTGGAAAAACACCCGCCAACGATGGCCAAACGAGCGGCGTGAGGAAGCCAATTTTCGGTCAGGCTCCGGCGTGTGTGCGTGAAAATTGCACATCAAAATTGCAGTCCTCGGTCGGTCGTACGCTTCCCAACGGCCGTGGTGAGATGCAGCAGGTCCTCGGGAAGGAATTGATCGATGATGCCCGCCGGCAGGAGGGCAACAAATTCGACAAAACGTCAACGCGGGTCGTCGCTTCCAACGTCCGCCAGCTGCTGCTACTGGCTACTGTTGGCCATCGGTGGTCGTCAGATCGTACGACAGAGACAGCAGGCAGGCGCACGAGACCGAGCTGACCAAAAAAAAAAAAGGGGGAACGCAAACGCTCGTTTGCGGGTAAATCAACGCAATCCGAAATAAATAAATATTGGATGTTTTGATTAATTCATTATTTACCACCGGGCGTCGTCGTTGTCGTTGTCGGGAGGCCGCTGCCCGGTCCGGATGCAATTCGAAACTCGGTTACTGGCAACCCCCAGCTGGGGGCACACGTGCATTTCGGCGCATTATGTGCCGATCCTTTAGCGGTATGTGTGTGTGTATGCGTGCGTATATTTGTTTTCTGGTTGCGTGCATTTTCGCATTCCGCGGCTTTAAAAAGGCACCCGGATGCGGGTGTGGGTCATAATTTAATGCGCACATAATTCAAGTGCTTTCTCCGCATCAATTCCACCGTATTAAGCGGCATGGCGCGGGTAAATCACGCAGGATCGTCCCTTTTGATGTGCCGGGGGGGCCGAATAATCCGGCCCTTTCGGTAGCTTTGTGGGTGCGGTTTGAATAAAAAAAACTCAAAACCCGCTTATACTCTCGCGCTGTCGCTACAAAAAATCCGGTCAATCATTTCCGGTGCAACCAGAGCCACGCGTGCTACTTTAACTCAAAGAACTCGTTGAAAAGTTCACAGTGCGCTGGAATTACTGCACCCGAGCAGATGTAATGAGAGAAAATGGTATTTCTTTCTGCAACGCCCGGAAGACAGCATCACATCACGTGCGAGACGTGCGAGCACGCGAAACCCCCGTGCTCTGGGTGGCGTTTCCGGACGGGATTTCAATTTGTTTCGAATCATCGTGGAAACCGCGGTACCCTACTGCAATTGCTGCACGTCGTTGAAACTGTACGAATGAGCTGTTGGGATTGTATGATCCTGGCGCCGGAGTGCAGCATTCGTTGAGTTCGCATCCGACCAGTTGCAGTATTATATGCGCTCGTTTTCCCGCCCTTCGAATGGCGCCATGTCATAAATGGTGTGTGTGTGTGTGCGCGCATGGGGGTGGGTTTTTGACGAATGAGAACCAGCTGGCGTACGATGGAGCCCCCAAAATTACCCGCGTTTGTGCCCGCCGAGTTCATTAAAAACAACGGCGAACGCGTGCAGATTTATTTCAACATTACTCATTGCAACCGCGTCGTATACACACATCCAAACACACGCACACATACAAACGCCATTTCCAGCGGCTGCTGAGCAAGCGAACGTTATAATAAAGTCGGCACATGCCGAGGAACGATTGGTTGCGTTGCCATGGCGATGACACGCGGTGCAGACGGATCGATTGGTGCTCGTTTTGAGAAAGGAATTGCTTCGTTGGTAAAGGGCAAAATGTGGCACAGCAGCTCCACGCTCGGTAACAATGTTGAATTGCGCGACGTAATGAAGATAATCTAATAGTAGTGCATCAGCAGCAGCAGCTGCGAGAGAGAAAAATTATACAACCCCCATGTTTAAAATCCTTCCTCTCTGTGTTCTCAAGCTTCGCAACTAATTCGATCCTTTCCGTGTCCTTTTTTTCCGTTCGCAGGTACGTGTCAATCGAACCCGGAGAACGTGCTCAATGTAACGCGTCCACGCTTCGACGCAAAGGCGCTCAAATTAATAGCGCAACTAGGATCGTATTGCATCGAAGCGATTTCCCGGCATCGAACGCGCATCGCATTTGCATCGCTGGCACCACCCAATGGGAGTATCGGCGCGCCACAAAGTATGAGATAATCGTAAACAAATTCGACTCCACCTCCAGCTAGCTGGCTGTTGGTAACAGGTTCACCCGGGAAAAACTCCATCCACCCTACCGGTCGAACAGTTCGTCGGCTGCCACGGGGTGGAAAACTTCGGTCCCAGCTGCAATCGCGCCGCGTGCTGTAAATTCGTTCGTCCGGAGTCCGTTTTGGGGGTCGTATTTACCGTGGCACGATACGGCGCTTGAAACTTTTGCAGCACGCCCGCGAAAGTGTGACGAAACGGTGGCGTACACACCTTCCCGGGTGACTGTTTAGCCGGAGGGTGGGATTTTTCTTTTTCTTGCTCTTGTTGTTGTTGTTGTTGGTTAATATGTTTCAATTCCCAGCGTCGACGGCGGGATCCGATCTCGTTAGGGAACTGGTGCCCAAATTGGCCCTCACAACAAGGGCAATGTCGTCGTCGCCATCGTCGCGGGCACAATATTGTCTCCTGTCGTCAGTCCGTCTGCCCCGGAACGAGTTTTCGGCCATTTTTAACGCAAACACATTCCTCGCGTTTGCGTACACCACCCCCTCTGTTCTCCCGCATTCCTCCATTCGTGGCCAGGGTCACCAGGGGGTGGCTCGTTTTCATTTATAGCTGCTGTGCTCTCGTGACGGTGCCGTCGATGAGTTTCTTATCTTGGGCCGTGTTATCCATCCGACGCCCTGGGGCGGGTGGTGGGGGTGTTTGTATCCATTTCTTTCGCGTTTCGTTCTCGTGGGGTCGTGTTTCGTCTCGATGCGATGCGATGCGAGTGTATGTGTGTGTGTTTATTTTTTGCATACGATTATCTAATACTCCGGAATGCTGTTTAGCACATGGCAAAGTAAACAGCCAGACTGGAGGAGGGCCCCAAGGCAGGAATGTTCCGAGGCCAACGAAGGGTGCATCGGTGTGTGTGTGTGTGAGAGAGAGAGCCGCGAACACGCCACCACCATGCTAAGGGAATGTATGGTTTATGCACGGCTGGATGATAATTTTGGAATTACGATCTTTTTCTTTTTTTGAGGCGTGTTTGTTCAAGGACATGACTCACACACGTACGGTGGATGTTCGGCTGCTGCGCGAGTGGGGTTTTTTTCATGGCGAATTTTAGAAGCGTGGCATAATTCACACCACCCAGGAGCATGAGATCATCGTTTTCGCGTGTCCGCGTGTTGGAGCGCATTTCAGTGCGACCTTGTGCCGTTCTCGTCTAGCGCGGTTGAGAATCTCATTCCCACAACGGGTGGGGAGAAAAAGGCTCGCAAAAAGCCATTCCAAAGACGCTACTTGTGATCCGGCCTCGGGAAGGTCGTAAGATGTCCCAGGTCCTGGCACTTTCGGGTTGCATTCTTTTCAAACTTCAGTGTTACGACCATTGCGGAAAGCCAGAGATCCCCATTTTCGGATCGGATGGGCAAAACTTCATCGTGTGAGGTTGTGAGGTGCACAAAAGTTTAAGCCCCTTTCTCCCCGTAGGTTTAAGCTGCCCCTTTCCCGGCTGGCCAGTGCCACTGAATAACTCATGGGCTTCCTGGTCCCGGGTCCAGGTCCCGGTGACCGGTGGTCATTACGCTTCCCGTTCGGTTGCGATCCCAGCAAAGGGATACTGCCCATTTACGAAAGTCCTCGTGCTCATGTCCACGACCTCCCAGAACCTTGGCTTCCTTAACCCCTCCCCCGATGATGTGCGTGTTTGTGTGCGGCACCTCTTTACATTTGCATATAGATTAAAGGTACAATCTTATTAATAAAGTTGTAATTAAAATATGAATTGCTACCAAACCGCCGGGTACTCCTCCCGGTGTTGTGCCAGTGCGTGTTTGCCAATCCCGATGTGAGACGCCTCACATCGTTCGCTTCCGGGTCCTTTCCTGTGTGGTCCTTTGAGTGTGTGTGTGTGTGTATGTGCCTCCTTTTGTTTCGTGCAGGCTCGTGTCAGTGTGTTTATTGTCGCTTTTCTTTTTTCCATTCTCCCGTACGTGTGCCTACACACGCCAGCGATCCGTCACGGAATGGTGCGTCAAATCGCACGGCTGGGGTTAGGGTGATTATTAACCACGATGAGACCTCCCTCAGCGATGACGCCACCCAACCCTCCCCCAAACACCAAGCGCAGATAATACCGCCCTTGATTTGCGTGTAATTTGTCGGCGCAGAGAAAGCGGCAATTTAAAGCGCGACGCGCTCTTTAACAATGCCACCGCGGTGGTGAAACGGTTACGCCACCGGTGGTGCTGGAAGGTTGTTTGTCTTGGGAAATTTTCACCCAACCTAACCCGTGCCCCTCCCTTCAGTGAAAGACGTGCGCGTGCGAGCTCGCGTAGCGCGTTTGCGCACTTTAATGTGGTGTTTAAGATTTATGTGTATCCTTTTCCGCCCATCCGCGCCCAACGCGTGTGGTGTTCGGGTGTCGGTTTGCTGTCACGTTTCGAAATTTTCCATCCACCCGCCAGTGGGCGTGCAAAGAAGCGTACACCACCGAGGGCGCGGGAGGAATCGGATGTGAGGCTGGCGGCTCGCCACCCACCGCCCGGAATGCTTGGTTTGAATTTTAAATGTAATTATTGTTTCCTTGCGAGCTTAATTACAGACCCACAGGACTCGGGAGACGCCACGGTATCACTGGTGTCGTGTTTGTGTGCACGCGCGTGTGACTGTGTGTGTGGGTGTGTGCGGGTGTCCTGGCGAGGGAGTAAGTCACCGAATTGTCACCCAGTGTGTGTGCCGCCCGGAGGGAGATGCGCCCGGAGAGCAACTGTGCAAAACTTATCCGATGCAGAACGACGGGAACGGCTTCCGACCGTCGTGGGGTGGCTTACACACCCTCTGTTCCATCCCGCCCCGCCTCACTAAAAGGGCACAGCCAGGACTCGGCGCTGGTAATTGCTAAGCCCTCGGTTCACAAAAACAACCATTTCCGCACGGATCCAGCGCCACACCGTGCTCGGGTGGTGGCTGAAACGCGCGCGCATTATTCACAATCGTTGCAGGGATAGATAAAACGTTTATTGCAACACATTCGCCAGACCCGGGAGGTTGGCTGACTGTGCCGTTGGGGAGGATGTGGCATATCAAGTCTATGAATACGAAAGTTGAAAAATGATTGAAGCCACCACCACCAGTGGGTGCAAACCACCATTCCGGGGGCGAATTTTCGTCTCAACTTTAATGGAATTATGTAACGGGCGTGTTGTGGAGGTGCAGGTTTTAGAACCAGGATGGTGGAGGTTGCAATTTTTCGACAACCCGTTTTTCACACTGGGAAACTCCACTGGGACGCAAGAGATGGAGCAGCAGTCGCCGGTAGGATCATGCGAAAGCCCACGCCCCAACCGGGAAAGCAAAAGGACTCGGTAGTGGGGCTCGTGTTCGTGCATAGAATTTTAAATGGTGCAATTATTCACAAAACGCCTTCGCCTGCGACACGTATCCTTGCGTATCCTTCGGCTGGGTCTGGGCTTCATCCCTCATCGCTGGAAGACGAGCAATAAATCCTCGTCCGCGTGTTTTAGAGTGCCGAGTGCCGGAATAGTTTCGAGTGTGGATCCGGATTTGGGGGTGCTGCAGAATTTGCAGCTCGTTACGCTCGATTACATTACGGTGTAAAATAATTTTCCCAAACCCACGCGCATTAATACGATTGTGGTGGGGTTGGGTGTTCTGCACGGGCTCTCGTCCTTTTAATCCGTAAAAAAGGAAATAGGGACTTGATTGTGGAGTCGCGCGGGTCGCCCTGTTTTTTTTTGAGGGGCACTTTTCACACCAAATCGAACGCCACCGAATGCCTTCACATTCCTGCTCCCGAGGTGGGTTTATGATGCAGCGTTCTCCTCCTGCTTTAGGGTGTGAAAAATAGCATTCGATCGCAGCTTGGCACGGTTCGGCAACCGAACCCGGGGTTGACCATTTTTTTTTGGTTATTATTTTTGGCACGTCAGTCATCGCCGGATGCCACGACGCGGGTCAGACGTCAGACGCGGGAACGTAGCGCCCGTTTCGGCGAGGTGTTAATGATAGATTATTATCCAATCACTGGGAAAACGCGCTGTTTGCTGGCGGCTCTGCAAGCGAACGCTCGAGAACCGCTTGCGTGAGAGTGGTTTTCTCGCCCATAATCGTCCGCACAATCCGGATTGGGTTTTGGGAGATTGTGGCCGCGGGGTTGAGCTTGGGAAGCTGGTCTTGACGGGTGAATTCGATTGCCAAAGCCGTCGAGTGGTCTCGTACGCACGTCTGCCGATGTTTGCCATTCTCTGGCCCCCGCCAATGGGAGGCGGAGAAATCGATGGAAAGGAAGTAAACCTCACCGTCGAATGTCGTCGAATTTCGTTCGATGAATGGCAGATGAATTCGCTCATCGAACGGTTGGGAACGCAGAGGATTTCTTCCATTTTTTTTCGGCGCTCACACGCCACTTTGTCCAATTTCTCGCCGCCTGCTTTGGTCGTGCAGGCGAAACCACAAATGGGGTGCAAACGTCGTGAAAGTACGCCACGCTTGCTCAGGCAACCGCAGGTTACTATGATCGCAAAGGTGACAAGAAAGAAGCAATCGCCACCAGGGAAGGAAAATCCTTCGTTCGTGGGTGACGATTTAAGCCCCAAGGGTTTGGCCAAAGTCGCCCAAAGTTCTGCCCTGTGCGACAAAAGAGAAACCCGGCGGTGGTCCCTTTTTCGCGAGAAGTTAATTTTTATGCTCAAGCTCTCGCTTAACGTCGCGAAAGAGCGCACCATTTTCGGAGGGTTTGTGGGCCACGAAAGCGCACCGCAAATCGGTGGCGCCCTCCACATCTCGCTTTTCCCTGTTGGAGCTATTTATGCTAATGTCCGTGGCGCATAAGTGGACGGTGAATCGACGACGACGACGACGACGAAGAGGAAAGAAAAAAAACACCCAACCCCTGGCGATAATGTTGAAACTAAACGGGGCAACAAATTGAGCGAAACAGATTGATCATTCACGGATCATTTCGTTTTCAATTTGCATTTGTGTGGGGTGTTTTTTTTTTCTTCTTCTGTGTCGCCCACCCGTCCTCCCGGAGGGTGGGAAACTGTGACTTTCCTGTGTTTATTCTCGCGCTACTTTCTTGCACAATTTTTAGTTTGTTTATGGCAAATGTTGCCTAGTGGTTTTGCGCTTCCCGACGTGAGGTTTCAAGTGTTTGGTTTCGGTTTGGTTACAGGCTAATGGCGAGCCAAGCAGGTGCTTTTAACGTGCACGCAAAACAGAATATCCCGTCCGTCCGCCCCGCGGGGCCCAGTTGTTTATTTTCGCTGTCTAATGACCACGAATGAACCGAAAGAATGCGCACAATGTTTGGTTCGGTTTTTTTCCCTGGCGGGAGGGATCGTAATAAAAAAAAACCCACCACCCCAATTGACATCTCTCCCACGACACCGCTTCTCATGATTATGTTCATAAGAAACTCAAACATCACGCTGCCTGACGGGGCGACTATGTTAACGTTTTGGGGTGGGTGGTTGAAATGGAGAAAAAAAATCACTCACACGCACTCCCACAAACACACGGATCCCCGAAAAACATACATTTGTGCTGCCCGGTAATCGTCATCATCCAGCGAGCGCTTGATTGAACGGCGATTTGCATAAATATTTCATTACTTTTCTCGCTTTCCGGGTAAGACGTGTGAGCTTTTATGCTTCTTCTTCTTCTTCTTCTTCTTGGGGTCCCGGAGAGTGGGCAAAACAAACCCGCGATCTCCCACGTGTCCGTCTCGTCGTTTTTTTTTTCTTCTATTTCGGAACCGCCAAATGGCATGTTTGACTTTCGTATTACATTTCCCTACGCTGTCTCTTTCTCTCGCATCCCACGACGAGCGCGTTACGTTGCGATTGTGCCCTCGTGTCGAGGTTTCTGGTGGCTGGTTGGTGGCGTCGTAAACATGTCGCCTTCCATCGCTTCCATGTAACGAGCTTGGCGGGATAAAAGCCATACGCACCAACAAACACACGCACTCACGCACGCGTCCGAATGACAGGTGACGAGGGAAGCTCTCGCAAAAGAAGGAGGGCAAAATATGTGGCCCTCCCCACAACGCGCGAAGCTTTTGCATTCGAGCGATCGAACGGTTTTCCGTTAGGCCTTTTTTCCTTTTGAAGAATGGACCGATGGAAGTGGAAAGTGATGGCAAAATAAAGACCGGTTCCGCTGGGAGTGGAGCAGCATCAGAGGCACCGTGAGGAAGAGGAAGCAGCAAAAACCGGAAAAGTGGAAAACACATTACTGCGTGCAGGAATTTCTCATCAACTGCGCGACCTCCACCAACGGCTGCGAACGGTAGCGCATGGGGCTGCATTCTCAGGACCCTCGGCTCCCGAAGCATTCTTGTTTGGTTCGTTTTTCCGATCGACCGGTCCTGGACGGGTCCTGGAGGTTTTCCCTTTCCGGCGATACTCAATCATCATTCGATCGGAAGTCCTTTCTTCTCGGTTCTTTTTTTTTTCTTCCCTACCATACTTTTGTACGCACACCCAAACACACACGCGGGTAAAAGGTTGTGTGTGGCCAGCGTCCTTCGACGACGCCGGTCGTTGTGCTTTCCTTTTTGCTGTTTGCCATTTTACCGCGCTAGCGAATAAATGTGACAGTGGGGCACACTGGGGGATGGCCGCCTTTCTCTGGCTCGTTCTCTCCGCCTTCCGACGAGTTCCCAAATAGTTCGAAAAAAAAAACGACACCAAAAACGACGGGACGCGAACGACTTCCGTCCAACCGCTCGGGGGGTTGCCCGAAAATTTGTTTTCGAACCGGAACCGGAAACAGAAATGCAAAACAAAATCAATCAATATGACAAATACGAGCCGGGTGAACCGGGGAAGTCCTTCTTTTATTTTTCTCGTTGTTGTCGTCGTCCAAGTAGGCCGTACCATTCATTCGATGGGAGGGTGCGTGCATACGCTGGAAAATGTCAACAATGGCCGAAGGTTCGGCGATGAACGAGGGAAAGTCTTTCTTTCATCCCTTACGCATGTAGCGGGAGGAAGCGAAACAAAAAAAAAATCGAAGCCAACACTCTGATCGCATTGGGTGTTTTTTTTTCTCTCTCTCTCTCTCTTCTTCCATTGATTCGAGTTGGGACTGGGTTTTCAAAAGGCTTCGTTTTTACCCGGGCGCCGGTTTAGCTTCCACAAGCAAGACAAATTGGGGTTAACCGAAGACGGTAAAATTTAAAGTTCCATCGTCCCCATCCCGACCCAGGAGGATGCCATTCATTCCCGGTGCGTGCGTGCAACAATGTAAAAGTGAACAGCCGGTGGCAAATTTCGTGCTTCGGTATTCCGGGGACAGAGAGCGAATTCGCTTGCTGCCGTTCGGGGGGGTATGGATTGGGGATCAATCGCAAAAGGGGCAGAATGGATGTCGGACAATTGTTGGGCGATCAACTGCGGCTTCTTCGGGTCCGTAAAAAGCCACTCTTTTCCCACATTGTGGAGGAAGCAAATTTAAGCAGCGTACCGAGCAAGGGCTTTATAAAATCGATGATTGACGTTAGAAAGGCCAAATAAATACGTGCCTTCATCCTGGGAAGCTGCAACGAGCACCTGAAAGAAGCGCTTACGCTGATCCCGGCTGCGATGGGTTGCATCTTGGCGTTTGGTGTGTTTTTTTTTTGGCTGAAGGAGCTGAGCTTTTGTCCGCCTGCCCAGCATCATCTGCCACACGAATTACAACCATTTCCCATGGTGGCCATTGTCGCTCATGTCATTATTATTATACAACGCCACGAAACGTGCATCCTTCTTGCGAAACCCGCTCACGTACCCAAGCAGTTGGGGTGGGAGAATTGCAGTGCCAAAGGGCTGTGCAACTTACTCAAATAAAGCTGTTCGAATGGGTGCCTGTGTGTGTGTGTGTGTGTGTGCAGGCTGTTCTCCCACGTCCTTCAATCCGATATATACATATATATTCCAACCGCTGTAATCTACATGCGCTCACCATTCCGTTTGTTTGAAATGCATGCGGTTTGGGAAAAAAAAGTTATGCTCGTTTCTGTGAGTGGGGATCTCGCTAGTGCCCGTTTTTTTCTTTTCTTCTTCAAACTCTCGGATGCCTTTTTATGGCCCGTTTGCTATGCAGCACCCGCTACCAGTAGCACATTCATTCGAGAGATCGTCAACAGACGGGGGGCTCTATGTGGGGCCATAGTTTCGCTCGAGAATGGTGCTGTTTGTTTGCGCGGCGTTCTTTGCTGGCTCCCCGCGATTCTGGCTTCTCCAGCCAGCCAGCTAGCCAACCAGCCAGTGGGCCTCCCCTTCCTTCGCCGTCTTCTTATGTGGCTATTTGCAGCTTCGAACGCTTAACTGCAATCACCACGTATCGCGGTGTGTGCCGTATGCCAATGGGTGGTGGTACTGGCGGTTAGGCCATATTTGCCAGCTAACCAATGAATCACGTTTCGCAAGTGTTCTGCTTCCTCAACAGCACACACACACGGACGCTCGTCCTCACAAGATGTTGCAGAAGTTTCATGTCCCCGGGTACCACTCGCGGGTGAGTGATCGGCGGATGTGGCACCCTTTCCTGCACTTGTTCGCGAAAATCCACCCCCGTCGCCATTTTGCCTTTGGAGGTGGGCATTTGACGGTGGCTTTTGCACTCGGTGGCTTTTGCTACCGGAATGGCCGGTTGGTTGAGCTGACGCGGCTCTAATTAGCGAGGGGCCTTCCGACCAAATCAGCAGTCTGGAAGTCATGTTCGGCAAACAAAACCGAACGGAAGCGGACGGCTTGTGGTGAGGGTTTTATGGGGGAAGAGATGGAACCGGTCACGGTGTTAGGCCGGTTAGATCGGTTCCCCGGGTGGTGGATAATGCTGACAAACACATCGTCCATCGGGATGACAGTGGCATTGCAGGAGTGTTCGAGGTGGTTTTGTGGAGCTTTTTCGTTAATTTTAAGAAATAAAAACCACGAAGAAATGATTGCAAGAGTGGCTCCGGGAAATGTGGAATCGTTTTTATAGCGAAAAAATTGCGCCTGATAAGGGCTCTCCGCGTTCAATCTCTAGTAGGCGGTGGTTCTTGTTTCCCATAGTTACCGAGAAGAGGCGTACAGTGGCACACACTTGCCAACAGAGATGCACATCTGGACGGCATGTCTCGGAGGAACCGATTGCGTGTTCCTCGAAAGCCCACTCGCCTCTTGGAAGGCAATTTATATATATTTATTTTTGAACCGCTTCTCGTTAGCCCAAGCCCAGAACATGCTGGAACTTGGTGGTTATGGCTAACGGACTGCGCCGGAGCCACGTTTACGAGTGTGTGATTTTAAAACCCTGCTAGAGTGCTAATCATCGCTCATCCTTCCCATGGGAAATGACAGAGTGCTGATTGTCTTTAGCATGCACACGCCAAGCGTGCTATATCATCATTCACCACCACCATCGTCCCCAAAAGCTGCATCATCGGTGTATTGTTGCCGAGAATCGAGAGTTAAAATATTTCCCTCTCGGTTCGCACATCACAAACCTCGATAAGACGGTGCCGTATGCGGTCTCGCTTGCATCTTTGGACCGGGTACGGATCTCAACACTCGCATTCCATTTGCTGCACCGCATGCCGTGACGCAGATTACGCTCGATTACTGCTCGAGTTTCGGGCGTACGTTCTGCTTGCTGGCAGGAAACGAAAACTCGACAAAAATGAAAACGCAAGCACCGCGCCAAGAACTCGCACCGGCTAGGGGTTCGAGATAACGGCCCTTGCCCGTGATACGGTGCACTATTTGGTTTGCAAAATGGTTCCGGTTAAATCTAATCTCGGTTTGTGAGGGTGTGTGAGCGGAGAAAGGAGCTACCCAAGGGAAGTTGTAACTTTGAAAAAAAAAGAGAGCCAAAACAGGATGCACATCTGATATCCGGAAAGCGATTACACGACCGAGAGAAGTCGCTTGTATTGTGGCGTGCAACGACGCCAGTTTGCAGCAGCACGATCTGGTTTTGTTGGAATGCCATTTGTAATGTTACATTCACCATCGATTGCTGTAAGCATGCTCGATGGCTTAAGCTCTTGGTAGAGGGTGGCTTTTCTGCTCGGCGATACAAGTGGAGCGAGATCAACGCATGATACTCACTTTTGTAAGCTTTTGTGTAGGTTCGAAGCTATCCTATTCCTCACAAAAGCTAAAAAAATGTCTCTTCTTAACTTAGACACATTAGACATTAATCATCAGGTTTCTCGTTACGGCTCTCAGAAGTGAACACAAAAAAAAGAGGAACACCTGCCAAAGGTGCCCTCGACTCGCTGCACGCCTGAGGATGAGTATGACTCGCTCATTAGAAGCAATCCGGTACGGGTTGCATAACGCCACCTTCAGTCTCGCTTTATCGCGGCCATTTTTTTGTGCTGTTTGTTGTTCCTCTCGGCAGCATTTTTGCATGTGCACTCGTGTGTGCACTGTTGTGCTGCTCGCCTTGATCATATCTAACCGATTGGTCATCGCGAGCGCGCGCCTCGAGTGCACCAAACAAGCGGGCTCCTATCCGAGAACGTGTCCAAGCAAAAACCAGGCAGCGTTGTATGACGCGTCGTGCATCATGCCACCGCAAATATCGAGGTCATCGAGGTGCTAGAGCACAGATGGAGCGATGGATGTTGAGTGAAGTGGAGAAGTAGCAAACCAAAAAAAAAAAGAGGAGGGAAAAAAACGCCGGCGACTAACGGGTGCGAGTGTGAGAACTCGCGCTGGCGTCACTTGCACGGACATTGTAAAATGGTGCCTGCCTGCCGTCGACAAGAGAGACAAATGAAATGTCGGTTAACAAGTTGCGGAATGCGTTCCGCGTGGTACCGGGGACCGGGTTTGGTAAGAACGGCCATCGAGCTTCACTTCATTTACTATAGTTTTTCTTGTTGTTTGCTTCCTCTTCTGTTTTCTACGGCCACCAGTGTTGCTGGGAAAGATGCAACGGTTTGCTCTGGGATGCACACGATGCAAACCCACGGCGCATCATTGTCCATTCGTGTCGCGTATTGCCCGCGCAAGTGTGCACCAATGGGTGTCATCGTTTTTCCATCTTTGGATCAATCATGCCGTCCGAGCGACACGTGTTCTGCTCGCGGTTGGAACGGAAACTGAATAAGGGTTGAATGAAGGGTTGAATAAAAAAAAAAGTGAAACACACACTTGCTCACGCTCACGTTCACGTTTATAAATGAGTCACTGCAAGCGACGCCATCGGCCGGTCGGTCGGTCGGAAGTGGCTCGCGTTGAAGGCCACACTGATGCGCTTATGTTACCCGACCGATCGCCACTTAGAATGCATCTCAATGTCTCACTTAGTCTCTAGGGGGGGGTGGTCGCAATTGCTGGGACGGTTTTTCCGCCAATCGGGTAATGGGTAATGGGCCGCACAGAATAAGGCCAACGGTCGTTTTTCTTTGCCGCGAGGTGTTAGAAAAAAAAAACACAAACCCTAGAAAGGAGGCCAATCTTCGCAGCGCTGCGAACAAAAACAATATCCGCCTGTCGGCTAATTGACGCGAAAATTGCACACCCCATCGGGTGCGTTTTCCGGCACGTTTCGTCCCTCGGGGTGAGCGAGAATTTGCAGTTTTGCGAGCATGCGGAAGCATGTTGTTAATTGTAAATATTTACGTGCCAGTGCGCATGAGCGAAGGGCTTGGGTTTTGGGGGCCGCTGTTGAGCAAATGAAAACATCCCTCTTTCCGTTAATGTCACTCAATTGTCTCTTGTGCGAGGCGATGTGGCAATAAGAACAAGTGGAAGAAGACAGAACAAAAAGCGAAGCCTCGAATCGGTTAATTATTGTGTTTCATTCAAACTCGAATTACTCTCGCAGTTGACCTCCACCCTAAGGGGGTGGTTGTTTTCCTTCGTGAAGAAAATGATTTCCCCGGTTGCAGTTTCCACGCATCGCAACGTAAACGTGGAGTTTCGTTCGCGCTCCTTGCGTGCATTTGCATCTCCGGCCAATAAATCAATCATGCGCCAGCAGCCGACCGCTGGTGTTGTCACCCTCCAGGCGACGTGTGATTGATTCGCGATCGAGGCAATAGCGAAGGCAATGGGCACCCCAACCACCCACCCACCCACTGGAAGGATAGTAAATGGTTCGGGATGCGTTTCAATAACAACAGCCGCCAACCAAGCAAACGTCACCCTCCCATCCGCATGATGTTTGCGCTCGACATGATAACATGCAACTCGGCAAACATCATTAAACGCTCGTGGGTCCGGGTCGCTTCTGCTTCTGCTGGTTTTCGGTTTTTCGCTGCTGCCGTTGTTCGAGTTTGGCAGCATCAAAAACACACTCGCGGCTCCCACAAACGGTAGCCGGGCCTCCCCACCCCATCAAGTGCAGTAATAAAATCAACACAAACCACGTGCAGGAGGAGTTTACAGTTCTCTTCTTTTTTTTCTGCTCTCTCACTCTCTTCATGCGGCGTTGCTGTGAGCTCCAAAAATTAGCACAAAAGCTTGCCCATTGGCCCTGGCAACATTGGCCACGATCAGGTGCAGGCGTCCGATGGGCCTGTTTGAAGTACGGCCATACGGTGGGTGCCGGCTATCGGATCGGTGGTTAGCGCTTGTCCACCGCAGGCTAAACAACCGACAAAACCAGGGCCGGGGTAACGCCATCCTGTTGATTGGATGTTTATTTAGTGACCTCCCCCCCTGTATGAGCGGAGAGTCTGTGTTTGCGTGTATTAATTTAGGTGCGATCCTGTTTGGTGAGTGCATTGAATTAGCAACGCGCCAAAAAGTATGCAACTCTGCGTTTGGGACGTAGGAAGGTTGCCTTTAAACAACGGCCTCGTCAAACGTGTTGTTAGACTACCTTTTGCGCGTCATCCTGGGCGAGATGATTTATGCGTTTGTTTGGAGTGTGTTTTTCTTCTTCTGCGAATCGTTCGATAAGCACACATAAACAGATGCATAACCCACACGCATAAAGGTTTCCGCTACGAATGGCTCAAACTTCCGAGAACTCTACCACCGATGCTGTGGAAGTCATATTGTACGCAACTTTATGCTCCACATTCTGCGCTTCTGCGGCAACAAAAAAGGTTGATTAAAAATTATTAAAGCCATCCTCTGGGTGGGGGCAACCACACCACGTGCATGCGGAAGTTAATATAGCGAAAGAAGAGAGGGCGAATGAAAAAAAAAAACAAGGACAGCAAACAAACAAGCACGAAAAACAGTCCCCCTCGCCCGTGGGTACGTAGCGCTACGCCAGGATGGAAAATAAAAGTAAATTCTCGAATATATTAGCAGGCCAATGATTAGAAATGTTCAAGCGGCGTGAAAAGCTTCATCTTCCCTGCATATATCCCCATGGTCTTCTGCTCGTGTTGCGAGGCCAGGCGCAGTTGGTCAGTCCGCAGCGACCGCAGGGTGGCCCGAGTGAGGGTGGGATTGGTGTGTGACGTGACGAGTGTCATGCTCGGCATTAGCATAGATGAAAGGAAAATTATGCAAATGAGAACACTGTCCACCGTCGTCAGCGTCGTCAGCGTCGTCAGCGTCGTCGTCGCCGGCCACCCGATGTTGGTGCTTTAAAGTGCTTCTTGGCTTCTGGCCTGGTTTATGTGTGTGTGTGTGTGTGTACACACGCGTGTGGTGGAGTCTTTTTTCCGCCCATTTGTGCGTTGGTTTTCCAGTCATTTTCTTCCTCTTCCTCGTTTATGCTCACACACAAACACACGCACACACCGCTTGGGGGGTTGTTTTTCTTTTCATTTTTTTTTTGCGAATTTTCTTCTTTGTCCTTTCCCGATAGGGCGCTTCCTTCCGGCCTAGTGGTTGTTTTTTTTCCTTTAGGAGGCTGCCAGGCCATTTTTGTGACTCTGCCATGCGCACGTGTGTGTGTGTGTGAATGCGTATTTGTGCGCATAAATAATGTATTGTATGCTAAGGAGACGATCCTCATTCCGGCGTGATCACGTGCTTTTTCGCGCGCTCTCTCTCTCTCTTTCTTTCTTTTTCGTTCCTTTTTTTTCTCTCTTTCGTTAACGAATTAAATTCGATGCGTCAAAACCGTGTTGTTGGATGTCACTTTTCTTCGATGCACGCCACCAGCGAGGTTTATGGGTGTGTGCGGGCTTGCGTATTATTATTATCATTATTTTTTTTTGCTTGTTCCTCTTCGGTTCTAAGCCTCCCATCGTTCCATCACACACGTACACACACACACACACATCGCCCGAGTGCCATGAGGTCGAAATAATATTTATATGCTAATTTAATAGTCAGCGATTTTTTTTGCTGTTGGCTTTTTCCTCTTCATTCTATGCCCTAACATGCCCAACGTTTCGTCAGTGCGTCGTGGCGTTGCGTTGCTGTTATTGTAAGCCCTGTTCCACCCCATCCCTCCCTCTACCCTCCCCCCCCCGCCCCTCTCATATCCAACGCTGGAGAATCGACATTCCAATCAACGACGGCGAAAACCAGTGTCACCGATTCATGCTACCAACTCCCTTACAAACCCCCCTTTCGCGATCGCCAAAGCATCCAAGGCATCATCATGATCGATAGAACGAGCGGTTCGAGTGACGCCACTCCCCTCAGCGCGAGATGAAAGCGATTCCACCCCGCGTGTGGCGTGTGAATTTTCGCGACCATGCGTATGCTAATGGCGGGCGAACCGATGGTACGGTGGCGAATTTGTGCCATGGATTATTCAACACTTTGCCGCGTGGCCGGTAACGGCCTTTGCGGAACGGAAATTTGTTAACGAACGTATTTATTGGCTCCGATGTCCTTGCGCACTCTGTCGGTCTGCCTTCCGTCCTTTTGGTTGGTGAGTGCTTGGCAAATTGGAGATTATAAATCGACGCTGGTTTGGGGGGGTTGCTTTTTGGGTGCCCCTTTTTTTCTTGGTTAGCCAAATGTTTGAGCCGCGTGCAAAGTGGATTTGTCTTGAAGTGGATTCCTTCACGCGCGCGCGCGTTATCGGAATGGAATTCTTATGCTCGATTTATGTTAACATCCCTGCTGCGTACGGAGTTGTAGTTATGAGAGAGAGAGAGAGAGAGAGTTGAAACGAGTTTTTTTTGCCGTTCGTTTTTCCTTTCTTGTGAATTCTTCTTCGTGAAAGAAATACCCCCACCCAAGTCGAATCTGTTTCGATTCAAATTATCGCCGGCGCGAAAGAAGGCGCGTAACGGCGTGTTTCCTCATCGTTTGCCGGTTCGCTCGACTCGTCATTTACACCAATCAACCTTTGCCACGCGATCCCGGTTGACCCGCGCGACGCCCAAGACCCGTACATCAATTGCCGGGCCATATTAAAGATAATTAACACACCCCAACCATGGTCCACGCGCTGTATGCTGAGATCTCTCTCTCTCTCTCTCTCTATCTCTCTCTCTCTCTCTCTCTCCCACGAGGATCCGATTAAACGACGAGTTATCACCCGCATGGGGTGGTTTTTTTTTCACTCTTTTCTCCCTCCATCAGCCCGACCAGGGTGGGATCACATTACAACACACTCACACACACACACACACACCCGCGAACGCGTGAATCGTGCGTGAGGTCATCCGATCTAGCGCTTTACGATTCGCGCCCTCTGACCCCCGGCTCGATGTGGGCTGATGATGGTCCAGGTTTTTCCACCCCCACCTTGAGCGCCACTTAATTATGATTGAGGCGATTTCCCGAAGACAAACCACACGCCGGGACCGGGAATTCAGGCCCAGGGCTGGGCAGGCGTTCATTTTAAAACCCACTCCCCGAGCTGCCCGGACGTATGCGTACGCGGGAATATGGCATCCAATCATTGGCCCCATTAATATTACATTGGCCCCCCGGTGGTGATGGCGTTATGTTCGTCCAACGCAACAGCGAGTTATGCTTCGCATTGTTGCGCTTTCCGCGGAAAACGACGCTGTTCGTTGGGGACGCTTCTGGTTTCCGTTTCCGTGCGCACGAGCGGGAAGATTCACGCAGTTCCGGTATGGCTTTCCCGTGGTGTGGCGCAAACGCATACCGGACGACGACGGTGCGTTTTCATTAGGGCTTAACTGATTGAAATTATCTCGCCCCCCCCCCCCCCCCGCCTTGCAACCGGCAAGGATCGTGATTTTCCACTGTGGGTTGGGCGTTGGGTCGCGAAAATTCACCCACTGCCAGCGCTGGGTGGGCCAATCTCGCGCAACCAAACTAATGATTGCTATTACGGCGGCAATGGACGCGTGGTATTCCACGGGAACATTCCTTAGCGCAGGGAAAACCCAGCGCCCCCCCCCCCTGCTTTCTGGAAGCTACCAAACACACCACGCCCGCGGACGAATAAATGTTTTCCTATTAACGGAACCATTAGTGAAATGAGATAACACACGCACGCCGCGTCTGGCGCGGTGTTGTGGGTGCCCCAATCCCTTTATCAGGGGAGAGAGAGAGGGAGAGTGAGAGAGTGGGGGGGGGAGAGGTTGAGATGGAAAACCGAAACAATCATCCACCCCATCGCGCCTTTTCGTGGAAAATCTCGGTCACGGATTCACGCAATTCTCGCGAGCTAACTTTGATCCGCCGGAAAAGCACATACTTTGCATTGTTTGCGTAAGGGCAAGCCAACGGGAACAGGAAGGTGGATGGAAGGGAAAGGGTTGTAGCAAATGGGACCGATCTTTGGCCTCGATTGGGTGGGGGGGGGGGAGAGTGTGCCTTCGCCATGCGCCCGTGCGCATATGCCTGTGACGAAGGACGAAATGTGCCACGTTGTTGCAAAACCACCGGCCTGGGAAGCGGGTGGGATCATTTTATAGTTTCCCGTGGCGTGTAATTGGCGGGCACACGGTGGCTTACGGCCAATAAATTAACTATTAATTGTATTAATTTTCGCACAACCCGCATATCTCGGAGGGATCCTTGTGGGATTGGGGAGAGCCGGCGCGATTTAAGGCGATTTTCGTTACGATAATCGTGAGGTTTTCAGCGGTGGAGGCGCTTTTTGAGCGCTGAGAGTGGCGGTGGCCAGAATTTGCTTGATCATTGCCGTCGGTCGGGTTGCAGCATGGTTTCTCGGACCACGGTTCCGGACATCCGAGGCCAATTTAGTATCGTGCGGTCGGTTAGAATCGCGAAACACGCGCACGCTTGCCGCGCCAGGCCGGGCCAATAATTAATGAGCTGCCCTCGGCTTTTCCTTTGCCCATTGTAAGCTCCAAATGAACGTGGTGGCGAGCGAATGTATCATCCTTCTGGCAGGAGAGGGTGAACGATTCTGACGCGCACTGGGCGTCCGCCTTTACGCTCCAGTTCGGTAATCAGATAAGGGCTTCATTAAAGCAATAATTCATTCGGAAAACCGAACGACCGGGTGCCGCAGACATGCCGCCGGGTGCCTGGACGGCTCAGTCAGTCAGTCAGTCAGTCAGCGAGTCATCTCGGAATCCGGCCCCCATCAATCCGCCTCAGAACGACGTTCCTCGACAAGCGCTGGGTATGAATGGAGCGAATGTGTTTGTCGACCAGCAGCATCAGCAGCATCAGCAGCAGCAGCATCAGCAGCGGTCATAAAACTCGCTTGGCCTCTTTGATCCTAACCTCCCGGGGAGCATCGTTGCGTCATTAAACCGTGGCCACCATGGCTCGCTCCTTCCACTTTATCCCCTGTTAGATATGGCGTAGGCAATTAGCCAAGCGGTGGTGTTGACCACCAGCCGGCCTTCGATCTTCGGCCGCACAAGGGGTCACATTTTTTATTTTCGTAATCGATTTCCGAGAGCCCATTCACACAGTGCTGGGCCGGCCCCACTGGTGTTTTTTTCCTGTCGTTGCGTTTGTTTGCGAATCATCCGTACGGATGATGACAAGGCACCGAGAAAAAGAGGCGAGTTCTCCACCACGCTGCAATTGGGCATCTCGAAACGGGCAGGCATGCACTTGCAACAGACGGCATCGCACGCGGCATTAAATATGATTTAATGACACGATCATGAATAAATGTATTTAGAAATCAAACCCGTCCCTGCAGGAGTCCCGGGTGGCTGCGCGAGCGAGTGCGCTAGTAATCAAATAATCATTTACAAATTCCCGCTCCCGGGTTTTGCAACGTTTTGCGCGAGAACAGACCGAACCGGGTGGGCATAATCGGTTAGCGGGCACGTTTTGCAGGCCGTTTGTCACCACTTGCCGTGCTTAAAGTGCTGGCATCGCGCACACCGAAAGGGAAAGGGCACCACTAGAAGGTATGTCGGCAAGGACGCCAACGGCGTGTCATTAAACGGCGTGTAAGAGGGAGGCCCGCGTGCGCGCGCGCGTGTGTGTTGCAAATGGCGACGAAATGAATGGAATGCACCGGCACAGTTCCCTTTCGCCCCCGGGGGTGAATTGCATTATCTGCGCCTGCAGCATTAATGAATGCAGCGCAGAAAAAAAATTAATGAATAAAAAAACAACAACACACAGGCAAAAAGCCGAGCGCCCAAATCAAAACCCAAGCGCACGGGAATGCACACGGTGCATTAAACTGCAATGAGCGAAACGGTTATGATCGCGTTGCAGATAGATACGGCATAATACGCACGCAGCCTGGCACATAACCACGACCACGGGACAGCGAAATCGGAGTTAACGCGGTTGCATATCGCGGTCACGGGGAACAATCGCAGTCTCTCGCGGGTGGAGGAGAGCACAAAAGGGTACATACATATTTATCGCAAAGCTCGCGGTAATCGATAGTTGCAATTGCATCTCGCGGGGCGATGGTGAGCTATTTTAATGGCACGTTGTATGCTAATTGCCACCGACTGGGGTGAGAGACGGACAGCAGAGCGTGCGAGCGTTTGTTGCGAACATCGAACAGGGCAGGGCGGCCATTTTAATTTATAAACTTATTAATTTGATATGACACGATAAATGCGTCGGCACGGGCATTATGTCTGGGAGGTAGAAAAGGGGGGGGGGTGTTTAAAGCCGTCCGGAATGTGCTTTAATTTAACGACACAAGGGTTGTGATGAGTGTCAATGTGTGTGGAGGCTGTCAAACATGGGATGCTGGAAGCCATCACCGGTACTGTCATGGCAGCCGTCAACTAGCTGTCAAAGCATCGGGAGCTTCGCCAAGAGAGCAACAGCCTACTGCGATCTGGGTCGATGAGGGAAACCGAGACAGAGTGTGAGTGAGAGAGCACTTGCACCAGAAGCCTGATTGAATCCTGATGATGAGGCGTCCGAAGAAAAATGGGCCAACTGCCAACGAACCGCTACACCTAGCTGTTGCACCGGCAATAATAAACCCAGCCGTCTCTCGAGCTTTCCCGCAACCAGTACCGCTGTGGATATTTTCATCTAGTCGCATCCGGAAGAGCAATGCGATCGTGCCACCATCGCACACAATACCAGCCCGTGATGATGATGATGATGATAATGGCGCTGAAGTCTGCCGACTCATAGACGGGACAATTTTTGCACTCCCATCGCGAGTAATTGAGTTTATTAATAGCCCTTCGAGCGTACCCGTCGCTTGCCCACGACTCCGGCGCGGCGACTCGTGAAGGTACTTCATTCATAATTGTCCTCCGGTCGTCCCGGTACACGGAAAATAAAATGGGCGACCATCAGGGCGAAGGGACTATCGTGGTTCGATCGATCTGTCTGGGACGCGCGTGTTGAGCGCGAGTTTTCATTCACAACATTCACCCCGGTTCACAAACGACACAACATGCGAGCGTAGTAACACGATGAAGACGATGAGGAAAAGGCTACCCCCTGGTGTGGGTGGGTAGGGTGGTCTGGTCCGATGAATCATACCAGCGAGAACCTTCGAAGCAGCAGCTGCAGCTGCGTAAATGGGACGAAATTAGTAGGAATGAAATGTAAAACGGCTCGCGGTGAAAAACCGAACGATCCAAGCCTCCATTCGCGTCCAAGATGGTCAGCATCCATTCGATGTGGGGGGATGATCTTTAGGAAAGCCACCCCCAACCCCCCATTGAGGGGCATGGTATGGTAATGGGCGTGCTCTTTCGCGCTATTCTCGATGTTTTGGAGCTTTCGCTTCTTTTCGACGCGCTCACAAAAGGCACGCCCTGGGCTCGAGAATGGACGCCGAGAACTGGGCGGTAAATTACAGTACGGCTGCTGATAATTGGTAATTAAAACTGGGTGAAAAGGCGCAACATTCCGGTGCCTTTAAGGGGGGGGGACCGGTCGTTGGGCTGGAATTAGGCGCGTTTTTGTCCTCCTGTCGCATCTTCCGACGACGTCGACGAGGAGCCGCGACGCGGGATTAATTGTGCTCAATTTAAATTGAGTTAATGGTTGTATTATTTTCCCTCGCCCTCGGTGGGTCGGCCGGGGCCTTCTTCCCAAGCGAAACTTTAATTAGTTGAATTCCTAAAGGACCCCCCCCCCCTCCCGACACTTGCCTCCCCCCTTTGTGACCCCATCAGTTCCCGGTGTTGACCGAGGAGTTGGTGTGGCTTCCGCGATTACGCCACCGGCACCGGCCACTCGATGGTCGATAAGCGAGCTGAACAAACGGCAACGGCAAGTGGTTGCTATTTTTAATTGTCCACCGGGTCCGGGTTTCTTATCGCGAATGGGGTGCGTTTGTGTCAAGCGGCGGGTCGAAGTGACCGAAGCCAATAAAACCGTTCCGGTTAAATTTTCCACAAAACCACTCAAAGCCACAAAACCGATGGCTCGGCGTTGGCTCGTCACCAAAAAGTTGCCCAATAAATCAATTCCAGCTCACTCCGAAAGGAATCGGCTAAAGGGCGCGCACTTGGTTTTAACCGCTCGAGTGAGCCGAGAGCTGAGAGTGAAGCAAATGTGAACGCTACAAATAAATAAATAAAGTTTAGAATTATGGCTCCTCGAAGAAAAGTGGCTAAAGCGGCGTGTGGCCTCGTGGGTGGATGGAAAACTTTCCCACCAGCTTGTGAGCTTGGCTGGCGGCTTTAGTTGCGCCACTCGGGCCAAAAACTTCGCCTCCGCTTCCATCCACCCTAACGAGCGATGGTAGTTCATTCGCATGCAACTCGCAAGTGCAATTGTTATCAATTGCAGGCATGATGGAAAGTAAAAGTGGATCGCCTCGGTTGGGAAGTTCTCTCCCCCCCCCCCCCCCATCATGCTCGGTCGTTAGTTTGAACACAGCCAAAGTTCGCTTCCAATCTGCAGCGCAGCTTCTTGCTTTTGGCCTTTTTTTTTCTTCCACACGGCTTATTCGCCCCGTCGTCCCTCAAAACCCATGAGCGGTTTGTTCCCATTCGGTACACAAACAATTGGCACCCTGTGCAAGGGCGCAAGGGCCTTGCATCCGCTGCCTGCAAAGACAACATCAACCGAACGAGCGACCAAACGACGACGACGACGACGACGACATGTTTTCACTTCTTCTGCACATTCTGCCACACAACAAGGCGTAAGCCCTGGGAAGCACTTATTCCTAATAACCTTTGCCTCCCGACCGTTCCAGCTCCCGGCCAATATGGGAGCTACTCGTGCTGTTCCGACGCTGGCTTCCAATATTTCACTCGCATGAGTCGTGCGGGAAGCCAGCGCGTCCTGCAGTCCTCAGCGCTCACCGGCTGCACTAATGTATTTGAACGTTGAAGATAATTTATTGTTCCACTCGTCAGCGGGCGCTGTAACAACGCTGCAGTCGCGCTGACTCGCGTTTACCATCTGAAGGAGTCAACACGCGCGCGCGTGTGTGTGTGCGATGGAATGTTTTTGTGATGAATTAAAACACACTCCCGGTTCTCCTGCGCCATCCCAAAAACCGATTACGCCACTCGTAAAACTCGAGATCGGAAGATTTTGCCTCAGTTAACCTTACGACGACTCTGGACCTCGTTGCAAACCATCCACGCTGTCGTAGAGAAGCTAGAAAAGAAAGACGCGATTGTGAAAATGAGGGGTAGTACAAATGAAAAGAAGACGAAAACCCCCCACACACATGCTCCACCAAAAACATCAGCATAAGAGACCTCCCTTACTTACACTCGCGCTTTTTATGATGTCATCGATTAAAGTTTTTTTGGCTCGCCGTTGACAAACTCGTCTCGTGTTTTAGACGTCTCGTTTGGCTTTCGCTGCTCGTGATTCACCATCACCGCAGCCAGCGCGATTATCAATTGACTCTTGGTGCTGTTGACCTCCCCGTTTCGTTGGCGTTGATTAGCCCCTGGTGGTGTACTGTTTTCGGAGAACTTGCTGGAGTGACTAAGACAATTGTCGCCGGTCGGGGTGGCGGTCGATTGGGCGATATATGCACACGAGCGTGATAGAATCTTTAATCACGCCAAAGGCACGGCAGTTAAACCGGCCCCCTTTTTAAGGCCATGACCCCCATGGCCCTCTGCGCTCGTTTATGATTCAGACGTCCCCGTGTGTGTGTGAATTTGAGATCGAGACCACGAATGTCGACCGTCTGGAGGTAAAAATCATCATCATCATCCGCCTGGCAGAGAGAGAGAGAGAGAGCAAAGGTGCCATTGTGTTGTTGCAACCCGGAGCGATCGCAATCAACGATGTGTCATAGAGGCGGTGTGTTTGGCCAACTCCCGATTGACCCGATTTACATTCTACGGCCTGGGTGCTGCGCTGAAGCACTGACCACTGATTGTGGAATGATTTCACAAGCAGAAGCCTCGTGAGAATACACCTGCAGCTAAGAGCAGGAAAATCTCCATCATTTTCCCACTCCCAAACCGGGCTGGGAATAATTTCATATTCCCGTTGCCGAGCTCGGTGCGTTCGATAAGAAGTTCAAACATTACAAGCACCGTTCAGATCGAATTAATGCCACCGGTTACCGCATTGTGTCGTCGTCGTCGCCTTTCCCCTGTAATGGTCCTAGAGTAGGGAGAGTGTAGGTGTAACGCGATGGAGCATATTCAATCTTCAGCTTCCACAGCCCCATATGGTGCTCCATTACCACCGAAGGACCCTCGAAGGAAAACCCTCCCCAAAAACCTGGGAAACTCTTCCGGTGGCGGACGTTTCGCCGGCGGCGGGAGGGCTTTGTCGTACCGCCGGGACCGGGGCCTTTTCAATGCATCCTTTCAATTTCCCGTTCCTGCATATTTTATCTAATTCTTCAAGATAACAAAACCTCAAACCACCATCCTGGCAAAGGGCGACCTTGTATGTGGGGGGTGTGGGGAGGGGTGCTTGCAGTTGAAATAACGTTACCGTCGATTTGAATAAAAACAACTTTCCTGCGACGAGGACGAACCCGACGTTCCTGTGCGGCGAAACCACGAACCCGAACCGCCTCGTCTTACGAGGGAGTCCCAAGCACACAGGGCTGCTGGGTGCTGGGTTGGTGGGTGACACAACAATGGAGTACTTCGCCAGTCCTTGGTATTTTGATTGCAGTCCATTGAAGCATAAATGCATGCATGTGTGGGTGCGAGTGTGCGCGCGCCCTTCGCGAGACGAACCATGCTCATCTCGGCGTCGTTCGTCCTCCGGCGCTTGGCTGGAATTGAGTTCATTGTGATGCACCTCTTGAAACATTTCTCGGTCGGGGGTGTGCCTCCCCCCCTCTCTCTCTCTCTCTCTCTCTCTCTCTCTCTCTCGCTTTTTTTTTGCGTCTGCGCTTCCCTTTTTTGCTATCCCTCTCACCCCAGGCGCGAGTTTGTCATTGTGCGCGGCCTCAAGGGAACCGGGACGTTAGTGGCCCGGGATGGTTCGGATGCGAGCGAGTTTTCGATCAAAAATAACATAATGCACCGCTTCGAGGCGCAGGTTTGTGGGTGGGTGGGTGGGTGTTCTTTTGCCCGGCCCGGCGTGCCTTGAGGCTTGTTGTAGGTTCGCGCGTACGCCTCGTCTGGTTGTGTTTTTGTGGCGAAATTGGTTCCAAATTTCCGCCTCATCGGTGTGCTTGCTGAAAGCTGAAAGGGCCTCCTGGGTTGCTGAACACGATCGATCGGTACATAGTCCTCGGGGAGATCGAGCTCTGGCACTACGAGTCCTAGCCGACGGGGTTCCTGTGACGGTTCTAAACTCCGGGCGCGGCTCGTTGAGCTACGGCACATCATTTTTTATTATTATGTTAATCAACGGCAACTCATTCGGCATGCAAACGGTCCCGGGGTCCGTTTTTGGACGCGACCGGAACAGGTCCAGAATTTGCCGCCGGGCAAGCTCACCCTCTCACTCACCTCTCGTTCGGTTGGCTTCCCGCATTCGTGCGCCAGCAAATGCAAATGATGATGCATCTCGCCGGGCGGCCAACAACCGAGAGTGCCGGTTCCGGTCGCGGCACAAAACCGGAAGAGCGTAAAATAACGATCCACTCCCGGGCGTTCCGTCGTGCATTTGCATACCCTTCCGTGGCCATACTCATCGCTGCGGTGATGATCTTGACGACGTTTTGCGTGAATGACACAATCAGAGCGCCGGTGTCTGGGTTTCGGGTCTGCAAACTACGAAACGATTGGCAATTTTGGGCCATTCATCCAATTTCGCAGCCTTTCGTCGTCGTTGTCGTGTTGCCTCGCGGATACCAAGTCTGTTGCCTTTCGGACGGGGTTAGTTTAGAACCGCGCCGTCAGCATGCAGGAACCGGGCGCTTGGAACTGATCATTGAGATCCGAGCGAGTGAGGCATTAACATTCTTTTTTCAATTCGCCAACTGCCCAGCGGAGCTGGTTTAAGAGACGCTCAAGTTTAAGCGTCCTCGAATTTCGCTCCATTAAAACCGTCCTCCCCCCGGTCTGAGAAGGCGTCCTTTATCGCTTCCTTTTTGACCCGCACCGGTCCAGTTTGAGTTGGAGCTGCACGCGAATTGCACAAGACGTGCACCGGGCGAACAGCATCCGGATGGCTGTGTTTATTTTAAGTTTTTCATCTTCCACGGGCGGTGGTGGGAATTATTTATGCAACGGCTAATGCAGATTGAGTGTCCTGTCGTTCGTTGTTCCGGTGATTTTCCGGCGGGTGGGCGCCGAAATTTGCATGCCTTGCGCGTGTGGGGAGAGAGGGGCTGAAGGAGAGAAGAGTGAGGGGGAGTGGAAATTCAAAAAGATTAAATATTCAAATTGAATCGGCAACAAGCGGGGAATGGAACGCTAACATGAAAGCGGAAGGCACTGCTCGATCTCGTCTGTGGGACGGACTGTGGGGTGAGCTGGAAAACCGTGCCCCAAAACGGGGGAAAATGGCGGGAAAACAAAAACGACGTCCCCGTACAAAAGGAAGGAACTCAAACGTACTCAAAAAAAAAAACAAACAAGAAAAAATATCGCAAGAAAAAGCCGCACTTGGCGAACAATTGTTGTGTGGATTATTTTTATTTAATTAAACGACCGTATCCGCCCGGGAACGAGATGGGCGCTCGTTTATGAGCCTATTTTCAGTCGGCAGCATTACACAAAGCGGGGCTTTGGTGGAGCAAACGTGAAAAGTTTCGCACCAAAAAATCGCCACCCCCCGGATTATGGCGGGAAACAATGAGCTACAAGGCGATTAACAGTAAGTGCCTGCTATTTGACGTTCGTTCGCCTACTGCGTGGTGCCGATGTGCCAAAAAATCTCACCCCCAACTTTGGCGGGAGCGCAGCTAATTCCACACCAAGCGGGGGCGGCTTGTCAAGAGGGGTCGTGTGGTTGCTGCTAAAAACTACAAAACATGCTACAAAGCACCGTTTGCTAGCGACGTTGTTACAATCCCCGCTCTCGGCATGGGTGACGGCACCGCATAAAGCCACCGTTTAATTGCCTTCTTCTCGAGAACGGGCATCATGTGAATCCACATCACAACAAGCACGTCTCCCTACGGCCATGTATCACGCATCCACGCGCACACACACACACACACACACGCAGGGTGTATTCATTTCGCGGTGGGTTACTAATTTGCATTGCTAATCGTTGCCACCTCCTTTCTATTTGCAGGTAAGTGACTCATGGGCGGCTCATGAGGATGACGCGCCAGCGCCAGGTTGCTGTGACAACCAACCAGGTCCATCGCAGCAACCCAGCTAGATTGGAAGCGGTACAGCTGCCGGTACACGGCTCGGCTCGGCTAAGAAATCGATCCACGGTGGTAAACGGGAGCCACACCATGCTGCTGCCGGCGTTTGGATGTGTTTTGGCAAATGAAGTGCGCACTAATCAATGCCAGGAGGCGATAAGGAGAAGGATAATCGCCGGGAAAGCGACCACCACCCACCCCCTTCGTGTGTATGACCCCGGGATTTGGAGGGTGGGAAATTAATTTTGTAGTCCTCCTAATTAGCACCGAAGGGCAACCGACACTAGCTCTCCCGCCCACGTGCACGGAATCGAACCCTCCAAAGATCGGATCCCGTTCATTATGTTCGCGCAAAAGGGGGAGGGGGTTCTTTTCTTTTGCGCGCGCGTGTTTCGTCCCACTCCCCTCTCTCCTTTTTTACCGTGCCGTGATTCGGCGAGGACAAATTACTGTGCCCCCCCTCCGAGGCATGTGTGCCAAGCGTCTCTAGGGCGGTTTTTGGGTGGGTGTTTGTGGGATTTTCCGGGTGCTGCGAGGTGGGAAGAGGACACCCGAACACGCGAACTAATCGCACCTCGCGTTGGGGAAGGGTTTTTGGGACCCTTCTGCGCGGGAAAACCCCTACTCGATGGCAGCCTATTAATGGTGCCGTTTCACGTATGGGACGTGCGCCCGGCGCGGGACTTCATCTGCCGCAACATCTGCGTGCACCATATGCTACGCGGGTGTTTATGCTTTTACGCTACGGTCACCGTCCGCGTTCCCCCTCCCCCCATCCCCACCCCATCCCGATTCCGCGTTTGATGTAAGGATTCACGAATGTAAACAATATGGGGGTCTGTGTGGAACGTTTCCCCGCGTGATAGGCCTCGCTAACGGTGGCGCGGAAAAAGGACTCACCGGGCGGGCACGGGTGGGTGGCGTGCGAGGGAGTGAGAAATTAACTCTCAACACGTACCAATGAAAGCCTTCCACACACCACCCCTCCCCCCATCGAGGTCGGTCTGTGGCTCTTTTCATCGTCCTGAAAGACATCGCAAAAACGGCGCTCACATATTAATGCCCTGCTTGTTGTAAATGGCGCGGGATGGGATGGAAAACCGATGAAGGAGCGCGGGCGTAGGGCGGTGCGGTGGCGACCGAGTTGTTCTCACTTCCCCACCAATCCCCGCCCCGTTCTCCCTGCAATTCTCCATCAAAAACGCACGTCTTCATCGTTACGTGCGACGGGCGCGCGAACGAAGCCCGCATCGGCAGTTTTAGGTCGGAAATTTCACGCACCAAACGTGTCCTGCGTTGAGCTTCTGCCACCCACCCACACCACTACAGCCGTCAACGGCTAACGAATTGGATTTTTGAGGTGCGAAGCAGGAATAACTGTCCAATAAACGCCACCGAGGGGGCCTCGTCCACGAGCGAGCGAGGCGATTTTGGGTAAACAGCCCACCGTGCGTTCCACAACTGCGGCACGTGTTTCTAGTTTTCCCGGTCGCTACCGCAAAACGGGCGCACGAAAATAAAATGGAGGAACACGGCGTTTCGTCCTGCGCCGAGATAAGAAGGCGCCAAAGCAAAATCATCAATTCTTTCGTGGACCGGGGGCGCGAGCTACGCTACCGCTAGCGAGACACAAGTACAATAAATCGAATCTTATCGAGCGATGGCGTGGCGATGTGTGCTTGATTGGCGGCCAGTCTTCGCGAGGCGTGTGGGTGGAGTTTGTGGAGGCTTTTACAAGCAACCGAGCAAACAAGCGACCCTGCCCGTGGTCGGCGTGGAAGCCACCCAGGGGGAATGAATTTATTTTCCCATTAAAATTTTATTAAGTTTTCACTGTTTACCCACCCACGTTTGGTGGGGGGGGGGGAGAGAGAGAAGTGCGCGTGGGTGGAGAGAGGGTACATGATGGTAGAGGAGAGGGGGGGGAGGTGCAGAATATGATAGCTTCTTCAAACCATCTTGGCGCGTCCTTTTGGGCCGGGTTCGGGCTCGAGGTCCCGGTTTGAGCGGGGTGTTGAATTATTCATTTTATCGCATGTTGAACTTTCCCGCACCCTCTCCGCCTTTTATGGGGCCGGAAGGACGGGCGCACGGGGTGCCTCTCTGGAAGCCCGGGTCTTAATTACGCCACAGGGAAATGTGCACCATCCTCCGGGTTGGGCGGGTTGGGTGGCTCCGGCTCGACGCTATGATTGTGACGGATTCATCAGCGCCGCGTAATTGGGAATTATTATAGTACCCATGGCAGGGAATTTTCCCGCCCCGTGGGGTGGGGGGTGGGGGTGTTTTTTGCTCTCCCTACCACCCACCCACCTACCCGGGCGTGATTCGCGCGATCGAGTGGCAATCGCGGGTGCGATTCTATCGGAAATCGACTGAATATTTAGCACCCGGTTCAAGTATGTGTGTGTGGGTGGATTCCACCGAGTGGGAGGGGATTTTCCCGTGCCACGTGCAACGTCTAACCTCCCCACTCACCCACCCACCCACCCACCACTAAATGGCAGCCAATTTCACGACCATCGATGAGCGTCTGGCGCTTGAGTGAACCACTCGGTGCCTGATCGATCTCTTCGTTTCGAGCGTCTCAAGCACAAAAAAGGACTTGACGAGTGCCTTGAGCAGCACTCTTACCCTCGCTGCAAGCGAGATGAATTATTATAAAACGACGGAAGTGCATTTCGGGGAAGGTTGGACGGTTGGAGTGCATATATTTGCATACCGATCCGCTCGTTTGTTTTCCTTCTGTTCGCTTCCCGCTCCGGCTTCATCCATCATCGTGCGTCGTTTCATACGACAACGAAGAAAAAAATAAAACTCGTGCTCCTTGCAAACGAATGGGCGCGCGGCAGGGGCCGCGGGATCTTTATTTGCATGCGACGCGGGACCGAGAAAACCTGTCCGTCGAAGGAGAGCGCGAATTTGAATGGAATTGTTGGCTGGCTCGCCGCCGGCAGCTGGAACGGGTTTTTCCAGACCGGGAGGGCCACTAGAACGCACCCAGTCGCGGGGATATATTTATGGAAATGATCCCGCCGGACCGGGCCCGGTATGGTGAGATTTTTATAGTACGCCTTCTAAAACCGGCTCTCTTTCTCTCGATCGAAATGGAAAGTGCACCCTAAGAGTGGATGGCTGTTTTTGTTGTTGTGCTGTTCTACGTGGTAGGAGAATTGGCATATTTTGTGTGCAATTTTTGTGGGGATGTGGAATGGTTTTTTATGGTAGCGCCCACCCCCAAAAAAGGGTTGATGTGTCGATGACCGAGCTAAACCCCTGCAGGACACATGCGTGCGCGGAATAATGGATTTTATGGAGCCCGAATCGAAACCGTCGTCGTCTCCCCAAATCGGACAAAGAACCGACCGAGCGCGGCTCTGAATAAGCAATAATCCGAGCGAGATTGAATATTTCGCTGGGGTAATTTACTTGCCCATTGTTAACTGCATTTAATAACTGCCACGGATAATTGCATTACATCCGAACTCGCCGAACCGGCCGGCGGGCTGAACCGAGATGGGGATGCACGCGTTTTCACCCTCCCGTGAGGTGATGCGCGTGATGCATCATCGCCCACGTCGCACACCTTCGCGTAAGGATCGCGAACGCTGGCGCACTCATCCCTTTTGCCATTCCCTGCGGCTTATTACATGTGCATTGCGCTGAGTGGAATCCTATTAAAATGAATAATGCAAACAGCAATTTGTGTTTATCTTCGCCACCGCGGCGTAAAACGATGCCCAACCGCTCAGCCTCAAAACCCAAAAGGGGCGAACCGCCGGGAATGCACGAGGTCCTGCGACGTGTCCCGCGTGGCGGACATTAAGCGTGGCGTGGGAGGTGAAACGTGCGTGCACCGAGGGAAATGTGCGTTTGCTGGAAATTGTGGAAAGAGGCCGCCGGCTGGCCCAAACAAATTTCGTTCGAATTCATCTGCTGTGGCGCGCGTGTATCAACGCTTGGAGCGGTGTGTATAAATGCACTTATTATGTTTTGTTTGCGAGCTGATTGAAATTCACTTATCTGGGGTTCCGAATGGTGCGGGAAAGTCCTTTTTTGGCGGGTGCGTTTTCACCGACCTGAACCACGTGTTGGGTGCAGTCTGTTAAAAGCCCGGAGCCGGTGCAAAGGATGCGCGCGCTACAATGTGTGCGCGATCGGATTGGGAAATGCAATTACGCGTGCAGTGTCGCGTTGAAATGTTTCACTGTTGTGTTAAATATTTCACGTGAAATGTTCTGTTCTGCTTCTGTTCGAACATGATCGCTCAGATCGTTTCAATCTCACTCTCTCTGCCAGGACATCCGACCGCTTTTACGAGTGTGTGTGTGTGTGTGTGTGTGTTGAAAAATCCCTCTTTAAAATAAACCATCGTTAAACACGACAGCGGCTCAACTTCGGAAGCTATGAGAGTTAAAAACTGAGCGTGAGTCCTTTTCCTACCGTGTGTCCTTCGTTCTTCCCCACCACGGAGTGCTGAAGATCGCATATTCTATGCGGTGTGTTTGAAAGACTTGCGCATCCCAGAACGGGCCCGCTTGAACGGCTCATAAAATATTAAACCATCAATTCGTTCAATGCCAAGTGGGCACCCGTTCCGATTTGATTTGACGGTAAAAGCTCGCAACCGTTTGACACTGGCTCATGGGTCGCTTTCTTTTCCACTTGCTTTTCCGGTTTCCTGTTCTTGCGCAGCGTGATTCGGGAAAAAAAACAGGGAGGCCGCGCCTTTTGTTGCCACCGGAGCGTGCTGATGGAAATGGAAAATTCATGCGAAACGGATGTGAGGAAATCTTTCCCACACATCGCCTGCGAAGCCAAAACATCAAACGGCATCCGGTAATGCGGCTCGCGCGTGTGGCTGTATTTGGGGGAATTGAGTCAAAAGCATTCAGTGTAGTTTTTCACGTGTGTGCGTGTGTGTTTTCTCAAAGGTTTTTCCTTCCTGCGTTGTGAAATTGTACACAAAATCACTGTTTTAAAGAATTTTCAACGAGAAACCTGACAACCGTTTGTTTTTTACCGTCTGCTGCAATTTCAGCGTTTGCCTTTGTGTGACGTCAATCATCCGTATGAGCGAATTGGAAAATTCCAGTCCAATTCAACGCTTCAAGTGGCATCACTTACTAGCCACCTACCGAGCAGCTAATCGCTACCACACGCGATAATGCGTGAACATAAAGGCCGACCAGGGAAGATCATACCCACCGAGGGCGGTCATTTTCCGGTACTGCCTTTTTAGCTCCTGCCACGATTTTCTTTGTCTCGGTTTCCCTTCCGGTATCGCTCGCAACAACCTTCTTCCCCTTCAAAAAACGTCCACGCAAATTTCCAATTAAATTAGATGAAATTAAATTTTGCATCCCACCGGCCCCAAACCCGGCACGCCAGGAGCATCCAGCCAGTTCCTGGAGTTCCGGGAGCTTCTGCTGCTGTCCGCGAAGGACTGGGAAGATAAAAAAAAACCTACGCTTCATTGCAGCCCGCCCGAGCGCAGAGGCGCAAATCGTCAATATTTGTTTGGCCGCTCTTGCCGCGTAGGCAGGCGCACGCCAAGAACCAGAACCAGACCTTGGCGTTTCGCTCGCCCGGTGCGCGGGTGGGCCAGGAACCATTCACTCTCAATTGAATTTTATGAATCGACATTTTTTCCACGCTTCATCTTGTGCTGCTCGCGTGCGGGGTGGGTCCGTTTGCTGCTTCCTTTTTTTTCTTCTGGCGTTCTTTCTTGCCATCGCCTGCTCGCCGGCTGATGCCTAAATTGAAATTTCACCCAGTAAGTGTATTTGCTGCGGCCGCGATGTCAGCTATCAGCGGCTATCCGGGCACACAGACGCGGTCCTCACCGCGGACACGGTGCTCGCGCGCTGTGCCATTATCCTTGCTGCGATCCTGCGCCGCCTGTCGCCCGTGTGGCGATGATGGTTGTTTATTGAATTTCGTAAATTGATGATCTAAATGGTTTTCCGTGCTCTCTCTCTCTCTCTCTTTCTCTCTCTCTATATCGCTTTTTTGCGTCGGAAAAGCGTTCGAAATATCTTCAGATTTGCGGATTCGCACGACTGGCAGCAGCAGGAGCAGCAGCAGCACAGGGACACCTCGCGGTAGTGACCCGGGGGTTTGGGTGACATTTTTCCGCTCGCCCTCGTTAAAGGGCGAACATTAAAGGTTATGGTCGCCTGGCTGCGTCGATAGCGGTGTTCAATATGTGCGGGTGTTTGCGTGTGGCTTTTATCATCATACACTGAGACACTGCGGGGAGAAAGGGCATGGAAAACGGCACCCATCGGCTACCGTAATTGACCAATTGTAGACCCGACGTGGTGGGTTTTTGGTTTACTTAGCAAATGGGCAAAACTCTCGCCCTGCCCCCACGGACCGGTTTCAATCATCGAGTCAAACGTAAATATTGTTGTTTATTCAATTGCGCAAAACCACCCGGGCAGGGAGACGTTTTTCGCATAAGTTTTTCGGGTCCTTCCGATACTCCCACACCACGCGGTTTTATGCGCTCGGATGTGGAAAATTTACTAAATATTGCTTTTACCCCCAGTAAACGGGGGAACAACAACAACAACAACAACCAGCCAGCAAAAACTAGCTCTCTCTCGCTCGGTGGGGACGCAGACCTGCAGGGGAGGTCCTTTTTTGGGCGGTGCATTTAATTATTCCATTGCCGTATGAGTGTGTGTGTGTGTGGTTATTTTTTTCTCTCTTTTAGCAAACCCAACCACACGAGACCCAACCAATTTGGGGCCGTTCGGGGAAAAACTTTTAATCACCGGTAATGCGCACCTGGCCAGCGGGTTGGTGCAATTTTTATTCCCACCTGAGAACCGCACCGTGTGTCATTAGCTGAAAATGGTAATCATTTCGCGTGGAAGCCGCACGGTTGCGATGCGTGTTGGGGCGTTTGGGTTTTGTGCGAGTGAAAAATATCGCCCAAGAAATTCATTACGAAAGTGGCCCGTGAAGGGGGGGCACTTATGTTGGAATAGCTGGTTTTTTTTCACTTAAATTATGATAATTTGCGCTTATCTGGGTGGCGTCTTACTAAAGCCACTATGGGGCTGGTGGAGCATTTGAGTTTATGCTTTCAATGCACCATAAACTGCATCCGCGCTTACGATGAGTTGCAGATCCATAAAGCTCGTGAAAATATAAGCCACACACACCGGGTAAGCGAAGGGTCGAACAAATTGGCGTTAATTTTTGGTGCCAAACCACCGCACGGTGCGGTATGACCGCTTAGAACGACCGCACCATTTCCATAAATCCCAAATCCGGCCGGTAAACCGCGCTCGCCCGTGTCATTTACTTTCGTGCCGGTTCACGGGCTGATCCGGCATGGATATAAGCCAATCGAACGCATTTCTGCCATATCCATTTGGGTGCCATTATTGTGTGTGCGTACAGGTCATTTTTTTCTTCTATTGCTACGTTCAATTTGATCACATCAATTCGTACCACCGGGCAGCTTTGGCATGTTGGCAGGTGGGAGTCCTTTTTAATTCACTTTGTTTTTTTTTGTCGGCGTTATTGTGTGAAATCAAAGGCCCTACCACCGATTGTGAGGCAGTGATTGTGGTGTGCAAACACACACACACCTGTGGGTGGTTTAGTTGATTTGGTTGCATTTGGTCGTCATATCGTCACCCAACGATCAGCAAAACCGCGCACCCATTCGGCCGGTTAGGGTGCGATAATGCCGAACGTTTTAATCGGTTTTTATGGAGCCTAATCTGATCACTCACCCCCTACTGGTGTTGGCATTGGGAGGGATGTTTTATCGAGCAACGGGAGAGGAATTTTTATCATTATTTAAAGAGCTTAACACAAAAAAAATGGTACATAAATGACAGCGACAAATGCACCTAAAAAAGGGCTCGTTTGATACCGAACACATGAAAATGTTGCACTCTCGGGGACAATTTTGGTCACCACCGCCTGGCTGATTTGTCTGGTGGGAACATAATCCTTATACTGAGCACCATTACACCCGAGCATGGTGCATTTGTTGGCCAGCTTGACGAGCAAATTGCAAGGATTGTCGCACCTCTTGTTGCCAATAAAAGTCGAACCATTCCAGCAATAATGGAGCACCAAACGAACGGAACTGCACCTCGGTGTGCTGCACTAATTTCGACCGTGCGGTTGCAAAGAAAAGGCTCCTCTTTCGCTCGTCTGCTTCCAACCAGCTACCAACTAGAACAGCACCGCTTCTCGCGTCCAGCCACACGCCACCGTCATCCCAAAAAAGGGGATATCGCAACCGGGCGCACATGGCACACGGATTGTATCGTCACCGTCTTCGGGAATCCTGTTAACTGCATTAAATTTTCCGCTGCACCACACTCGGACGCACCGCAGCCAGAGCTTCCGCTTGACTTCCGTCTGGCGGTGCGTCGGTGGTGGCGTTTGCCCGTGCCGTATCACTGCTTCCGCCTTATCTGGGAACCGGGAGCCTGCCCGGTTCGCACTTGGTTTGGTCTTGCTAGCGAAAGCTTGGCTCCACAGTTTGCCTGCTTTATTAATAATGAGATTTCCGTTCGCCTGATGCGGGGGGTTGCCACTCGACGCTACTCGCTCTGAAGCAGCACGCTCAAGGACCTTAATGGGGCACGGCGTATGTGTGGGTGTGTGCGTATGGAAATTTGTCCATGTTTTCGCAGGGTAAACCAACGCTCTCGCCGACTGATGTCTCTCCACCGTTTAAACGTGTTTCAAACGATGCAATGTTGAGACATTCGTAGCACCCGAGGTTCTTGTGACGGTGCGCACGAAAGAGTGCTTGAAAGATGTAATTCTGCACTCGAAATGGTAAATCTCGAACGGCTCCACGCCATGCCGGTGCAGCATGTGCAGAGCACTTGCACACCAAGCAGACGATAACTCGAACCCCGTTCGATGGCAGTGGGTTGTAGCGGGCGTGATAAGACGAGTCCTTCCGTTCGGAAGCATCAGCGCGTGGGCATGCTGGGTTTCTTGTGCCTGGACCATTAATCCCGAGACGTGGGATCCCGTAATGCGCTTTGAATAGGAGACTTATGGGGCTAAATAAATCTCGGCGCAACACCATTATGCGATCATATTCCTATTTAAACTCGGCTCACGTCCGACAGCCGAACCGACCGATGTTCACGCAGGGTTCGTCTCGAAACGCGATAGTTTTTGATGAGTTTTCGTCGGCGTCTGCGGCCCGAGAGCGCGCTATCTTCTCCCATCGCCTAATAATCCTCTAATTGTCGGTTCGCGCGCGTGGTGAGTTTCGACCGGTCGGCGTGGAAAAGTTTAGCGCGCGAGGAGCTTTCTACCAAGCACAAAGCGGTGAATTGAATGGAAATTTCGCAGCTCCGGGGGGGGGAGTGGTTTATCTCGCCAATCGTCGCTCCGTGCACCCGCATGCCTCGGTTCGGTAACGCTAAGAACTTTACTGTGCGGGGGCGAGTGTCCTTGAAGCGAACTCACCCCGTTTTCCAAGGTTTTCCCTTTTTTTGTTGAGTGCACGCGCGATCAAACGACCGTCATGTGAAAAATTAAACGATCCTGCTGTTGGTGAAAAGCCCAGAAGGGGTGGAAAAAAAGTGGGAAAAGAGTGGAATAATTTTCGCCACCCCGCGATTTATCGATACGCCCACCACACACCGCCCCACTCCCGGTCGACGAAAGCACGAATAAGTGCACCAGTTAAGCGGAGAGATTATCCGAAACCGTATCAATAACGAGGGCGCTCGGGAGTGATTGCAGTAATGAGTGCAATTGAACCACCCCCCATCCCAAGTGTGATGCATGTGTGGGTGGTTTGTCTGCGCACACGCTCGTCCGTTGGATGGGGAAGTAAAGGACGCCCGGATGGTCCAGTCCGACCGGATGGGCGGCGAGTCAATTTGAAATGCAAATCGTGTGTACATTGATCGGCTCAAGCAATTAAAACTACTGCAGTGCCAGGATTCGGGTCGGGTTTCGGTCGGTTTCGTTCCCACTAGCCCTGCCAGTGGTCGCAGGCACTGTTTTAGGCTTATGCAAATTTGATTCGATGTTTGAATCATTTATGCTTCTCTGCGTGTGTGTGTGCTTTTTTGCGTTATTTGAACCACCTGCCTTGGCTTGGGAGAAAGGAGTGAAACCCTACAGTGGTGTGATGTTAGACGATCGCCAAAACTTTCCACCATTAAGCACACGAGCTGGAAGGGAGGATTGCGATGCAATGCGTATGTGTGACCGTGTAGTTGATAAAAGCACCATAATTGCAGTTACTCTAAAACCGGCTAATCCAATATGCTTTCCCGTGTGGAATGGTTTCTGATAATCGGATCACAGGCGCAAGCGGGACAAAATGGTGATTAGCGCGTGCTGGCGGCATTCGTCGTTGGCAGCAAATTATGCTCAACAACAGTGGAAAACAAAAGAAGAAGAAAAAAAAAACACCCACAAACAGCTTGTCGGCTTGCGGAGTTAGAAATATATAATTAATTTATTCCACTGCATCGGCAAACCGTCGTAACGAATAATACTCCACGGTGCCGGTTGATCGCTTGGCAAAGTTCTAATCGATTTTCGGTTCGTTCCAAGCGACGCATGAATGACCACATGTTAACCATTTTCCATCATGGTGCCCAACCGCGCCACCATTCCGGTGGCCACTTGCGAGTGGCAGCATCATTTTGGCATTGTTATAATTTGTTCCACCAATCCTCGGAACGGCTCAGGCACGCTCTCGTGCGCATTCTCATCGCAGACAACGCGCAAACACGAATCTAGAACCGACCGGACGAGGAGCGTATGGGGCGTAAAACTTTCGCGGGCTAATTGAATCAAGGTCCCTCACGGTGGGGTTGGTTCCTCACATCTCGTGCCCGTCGCTCACTCGTGCCGACGAGTAACACAATAAATCTGGCATCGATGCTGACACGAGACGCGCGTGTGGATCCGTGTGCCCCGTGTGTCAGGACCGGGCTCGTCCTGTGTGGAAATGGGTGCTTTCGGGTCATTTTTACGAGTTCACGGTGTACTCTCGCTGGCCATGGTGGACTGGTTGGACTGGTTGTGTGTATCCCTCTTACGGAAAAGGAGGGAAAAATCCACTCACCCCCGTCCGGAGTAGTGGCCTGATTTTTTGAACAACTTCCCGAGAGCGCACGCGGGCACGAGGATCGCACCGTCTCGCCGAGGATCCCGTGGCTAATGGCACTGGCACCCTCCGGTTCGGCACCATTTAACACCAGGCCCGGTGTTACCTGCAAGGGCGCGAAAGAGGCCACCGAGTGCCCGGTAGTAATTGAAAGTGACTGGCTAATTAGCTTTGCTACATCAACTTTGCATTAATGTTGTGCGCCACGGCCACGGTGAACCCCCGGGCGGGCTCCCGAACGGGACACCCGCTTTTATGTTGCGCCCAATGGCGTACAATGCATTGCTAATGGGGTTTAGCTGACTTGTTTTTTTTTTCTTCTTTCGCTCGCTTCTCTTCCGTTCTGTGCCTCCGCGGCACGTCGTTTGGCGATGGGGTTTTGCCGCGTTTCCTACGTTTCCGGTTCGTCTCGCAGCCGAATTGCAGCGACCGGAAGTGCACCGATCGGTCGAGTTTCGCAATGCTACGGAAGGATATGTTTTCAATTGTTCTTGTGCTGGTTTTGCTCCGTTCGTTTCGCTAAGTTTTCTCCTTTCTTCCTCGATCTGCCTGCTTCTGTCTCTTTCTCTTTGACTTTATCCTTCATTTAAACTGCATCGGATGTTTTTGCCCGGGAATGCCACCGGAAGTGGCGTGGTAAACATTTCACATTTCTCGCCCGGCTGCTGGTTTTTTTTCTATCCTGTTTCTTTGCCTCTACCCGCCAAAGAGAGCGCTCTCGCTAGCTGTGACTTGAATAATTAGCTAGCCGGGCAGCCACAGGGATGGCGCTTTCTTGGTGCGGGCGCACCGGATGAATGCATTTTCCGTGCACTTTTCTTTCGTGTTTTGTTCTTCTCTTGCTGCCACCGTAAAGTGCATGTAATTGGCAATCCCTTCGCGTCGTACAGTCCGATTCGTTACCGGAAAGCAGCATTAATCTATTTTTATCTTGCCCGGCGGCGTACTTTACGAGCGGAACCACGCCGGGGATGGCATTACAAAATGCTGCTGGCTTAATGCCGAAGGGCAAGAAAAATGTTAACTATTGTGGCTTAATGATTGCGTTTTACTACTCGAAAACAACACCCATAAAACGAGAAAGTTTATTTTTCCTACATTTTTCAGTGTCTTTTCACATTCTAACCCGCCGCGCCATGCAACAGCTGTCATTTATCGCCTATGACAGTGACAGGTAGAAGCAAAACAAAACAAAAACAAAAAAAAACGCCCTACTGTAGTTACATAATGCACCCCGTCCCGTTAATCAAAGTGGCCTGAGATTTATGCCACCGTTGTTTCGTTCGGTTCGGGAATTCCGTTGCATACATACTCCACCGTGGCATGCCTTCGTCGTCACCGTACCGTTCGCCTATTAATTGAAGTGGTTTATAATTTTTCAATTTGTCATGTGCGGGAGCACACCGGGGACCAATAATACGCGGGAAAACCAAAACAAAGGACAAACAACCACAACCGAATATAAGCACGCGTTGCGTTGTTGTCTTTTTTATTTTATTCCTCCACGGTAGCACTTGAATCCACGGTAGCCCCGTCTCTCGTCAATTGTTGTTTTATAATTTATGCTTCCCACCTGCTCCCACCCACCCACTCACGCATCCTTTCCAGCAGTGCACATTAAGAGGTTTTCACAGTTGCATGCACATGGCGCACACGACGAGCGACGGCGGCTAATGGCACAATAATATTCCGCGAGGGGCGTTTTTTTCTTTTTCTTCTTCTCTTTCCTCGAGGGTGGCAGCTTCCACCCGCAATCCACCGGCACAATGATAAAGGGCGTCTTTTGCATTGTGCGATGTGTGGGTTCACTTTTCCCCACTTCACGCAGCGAGTGGTTTTTTTTGGGCACCTCGACGAGGGAAGCACTTAGAGGTGAGAACAATGTTTTCTCGAGTGAAGCATTTTTGGGCTCCAGCATTTTATTATGTTTTGTTTTTCATGCCAGTTGTGTGTGTGTTTGGTGGGGAGTGGGGATTTTTTTCGCTTGTTCAGTGCTGTTGTCACATGCGTGCTGTGGCCATACGCATTCTCACGTGACATTGTTTGAGCGCAAAATCCCGCTATGTGCGAATAAGGGGGGAGGCCTGATTATTGTTGAGTGGTGCCAAAACAAGAAAATCGTTCTCTCCCCACAACGGAGGTTTAATGGTTCGGGCATCATTTCCCTGTCGCCGTATATTTGCTTCTTCGTTTTTTCTTCGTCTTTGATAATTTCCCCCCAGGGACGTCATTCGTCAGGGTCGTGGAGCCTCACCGGCCAGGTGGTTCACGTGTCGCAGCTTACCCAGGTGGTCTCGGGTGTGTGGTTTTCCAGCAACCGCCTTTTTCCTCCTTCCATCATTTTCCAGCAGTTTGCGCGACGTCTTTATACACCTGGCGCAACGGGTTTCGCATTATCAACCAATTATGAGCGCACGATCAGCGCTCCCGTAATAATTGTTATTGCAACGAATTAAACACAAACACACCCATGTGCCGTGCCGTGTGCCACCGAAAGAAAACAGCCTTCCGAGGTGGTTCATATTTTAACAAACCATGTGCTTCTTGCAACGAGCACCGGCCAAAATCGGGCCAGCATAGTTTAATTATAGAAGCGATCGAGCGATACCCACGACCATTTCCCAGGCTCGCTGGCTGGCTGATATGGGACACACAGCCACACAGCCACACAGCCACATGAATAGTTTATTCGGGTTGGCAGCTAATGGCACAAAACTTTGCGCTCCCTCACATCTCACGGGATGTGATTTCTCATGATTTGTTGAAGGACTTCTGCTGTCGGCAGGAAGCGGGTGTGTGTGTGTATGTTTCCCCGCCCCCATTCTAGCCATTCCGCTTCGGTCTACGCCAGCGATGATAAAGCGAATTGTTTCCACGACTTCCATGAAAGCTAAATGAGCCTCGGTCGAGCATGAGCGACGGTGATGTGAGTTTATTTTTGTGTGCATGTTGTTCTAAAAACGAGCATTAAAAAAAATGTCATCCTTCCAGTGCATCCATCATGCCGGGGATACACCATTGGATGCAACTTGAATCGCTAGTGTGCATGTGTGTGTGTGTGTGTGTGTGTGTTTTTATTATCATTTTCGTTCGTCTATTCATCACGACCCTCTCTCTCTCTCCTAGGGGAGTTGGGGGATTTCCCGGGCAGCATCGTCGATCGGTTCCGGGCGTTTATACTAGGGGGTTGTTGGGTGGGCAACAAACAAAAAAATAGAGCACCATGTCCTCACCCTGGTGGGACCAATCGAGGAGAAAAGCAACACCATTAAATTCTAACACATCGATTGCTGCACTCGGAATCCCGGGACGACCGAAAGGAAAAGAATCACTTTCCATCCATTCGTTGGCCCGTGGCACCAGCACCATCAGTGGCCAGACAATATGATCGAGCTTTACGGCGGAGAGCCCGCAAGCGAACGATGGACAAATGCGTACAAATACGGTAACGCTCATAAATTATTCAACGGGAGATGATTTTGCGCGTGCACAATAGCACAAACTGCAGCCATCGCTGTGCAGCCCGCCGGTGGTGCATTCCCTCGCCGACGGAACGGAAAGGGTTTTGCACGGGTCGACTATCGGGTGATACATTTTTGAACGATTCTGTTTCCCGTTTTTTTTTCTCGTTGCTTTTGCTACTCCCTTTGGTGCAGGCACGCGCGGGCCACACACATCGTTCGGGTGAGTGGCGATTGTGGCACGCGATGACGGCAGCACATTGTATATTGATGCTGTGAAATCATAAACAAAAGCGATAGGTTTCTGAGGGGTGAACTTGATCTAGTTTCGTTCGCTGCTCGTTCGAACCGTTGTTGGGAAGCGACACTTTTGTCGGCACATGCGGGAAGCGATTAATATTACACATGATGTGCGGAGTCGGCAGGTTTTTGGGAATGAGTTTTTTGAATGAATGGTACCAAGGGATTTGAATATATCATACGGCGTTAGCGTATTAGCGTGCTGTAATATTGGGCACACAAAAGGCGCTCGTTATAAGCGTACTTGAACCGTCCAACTGCGACGCATTGGGTAGCGTCCAAAATAGTCCCACCACCGAAATAGGTCTCCTGTTTTCCCATCGATTGAATTAATTCATTGGAAAATGGAAGTTTCCCTGTTCGGTGTGGTCGCGTGCAATACCCGCGTTTCCTCCCAATTGTCACAACCGACCGATCGGCTGTTCCGCTTGCCGGTGTCGATCGTTCACCCTCATGGGTTGTCTAACCTGATGATGTTTTGAAAATTGATGCCCACGCCCCCGGGGCCGGCATCGTGTTCCGTTCGCCGGCATCGACATCGAACGTCGGTTGTTGTGTCGTTCGCGGAGAGGCGAAGGCCGGTTTTATTTTTGTGTTTTTCACCAACCGGCTGCCAGGATTGATCGATGTTTCGCGGTTTTCCCTGCCAGCTAAGGGGCACGAGACTACGAGGCAATGCAACTAATTGGAGCGGGGGAACGAGCGAACGGGAACGATGGTGAGAAGGTGGTGGTGCCATTTGCGATAACTCAGCCCCGGTGGGGGTGGAAGGCCGCGCCAATCAAGTTTGGCAACCGCAACATGCGTCACGGGGTGGGTTTGTGAACGCGCGCCAATTGAGGAAGCCGGCTGGGAAAGCGAAGGAAAAACTCGAAGGGCGCAAATGGAAAACACAATTCGTTGAAACCGAGTATCGGATGCAAAGAAGAAGAAGAAAAAAAAAGATAGCAAATAACTCTAATCTACACAGTGTGGCAATAATTCCGGTATGCGCGAGGTCAGGAAGGCTTTCACACTGGTTGTTTTTTTCCCCTAGTTGTTCCCCGTTTTGGTGGATGAATTTCCCGATTCCGTAAAACATCACGTCCCAGCCGGAACGGGCCTGCGTGAAGGTATGCAAAACCCACCAGAAGACCCACTGTTGAGCGCCTTTAAGGTTGAGACCCTCGCACAAACCGAAACGACGGCGGCGTGGTTTATCGAAAATCGAACAACAAACGATAAAAAAGAAGTCGGCATCGGTGTGCGTGTGCGAGTGAATTCGCAGCCGCAGCTTCATGTTTATGCTTCACGGGGTACGTCCGATGCCGCAAAGGTGTATCGCAAACGCCAAAAAGCGGCTGCTCTGCTCGAGCTCATATTTACCGTGTCGTCTCGTCCCGGAGCGTCGCACGATAAATTATCTGTCCGCGAGGCATCCGGCGACGATCGTTTAGGCACCGGAGCGCATATGAGCTCCGTGTGCGTCCTCGGGCGTCCTTAACAGCTGAATTTGAATCCGAACCGAATACATTCCATGAGACCAGTGGTATTTTTGTGTTGGACAAATGCTTGCGTGCTCAAGAATTCTCAAATATGTAAAAACCAACACATCACCCTCTTGTGAATCCCTTCCCAAAACGTGGCTAATCGTGTACGATTAATGGAATGACACCGAACAACAATTCAAATGCATAAAGTAATCAATGAACCCTTGTTTTCGTGCACCGTTTCGTGTGGCACCACGGGGCCTCTAACGCATCCAATAGCATCGATCATCAGGCATGCAGGACACATGTTACCATCACCGGCCGGGCCTCATGGTCACCGATCTTCCAAACCCCTCCCCAAAGCAGTGTCATAATCCACCGTTCGGTAAATAAACGCCCGCGCGACCATTTTGAAAGCTTTCGTACCCAAAGGCAATAATAACCCACTGATGAATGAGCCCATTAAAGCAACCGGCGGCAAACGCGCTCGAGAACAATCGAAGGAGGCGCGCTTTCTCGCGTGCTTGCGTACCGGCCACGTGGACGCCCAGCTAATGCGTTTCCGTCCATCATCGGTGGTTTTAGTATGCAGCTGGACAAACAGGTGGCGATCGCCGGGAGAGGATGCAGCATAAGTCATGCACCGTCGATTAGCATGCGTTGTGAGCCGCACCTGCCCCGAAGCGGTGTGCCATCGATAGTTTACAAACTATTGACACCGGCTGGGTTTGGAGCCAAAGGGCCAAAGGTGCTAAAATGGTTGGGGCCTCGTTTCACCGGGACGCCAAGAGAAACCGCTTCCTCAGCAACGGAGCGCGCTTGTTGAATGTTTGATTATTTATCCGGCATACCCTCGCGGTGGTCTCGCGGTGACCGATGGTGGAGAGTTGATTCTTTTCTTTTTTTTGTATCCCACCTCACACACGAGCCACCCCTTTGCGAGGCCTTCCACTGAAGGGCTGAAATGCACTCGAACGATTCATCGCCGAGTGGTGCAATGGGCTGCGGTGCACGTGTTTGCTTCTCGTCTACGGGGCGAGCCAAAGTCAACACCGGCGTGCCGACGGGCGGATATCGGAATTGAAGGGGGAGGCCCTTCATCGAAAAAAAGGGCCGGGAAAGGACCCGGGCCGGTGCTCATCAATCTCAATTTGGCAATTCCGATTGCGAGAGCACTTGAAGCGGCCCGGATTGGTGTGACAACCGCCACCGATGTCCGTTACCGCTTAGCCGCCTGCCTGTAATGTGTGTACAGTTTCCATTTGGCCACGCAAAAGTGCACCCCGTCCTCGTTCCGGACCTTGACGGAGGCAGGGAACTAGGGTGACGGTGGGAAAAAGTTTGTTTGCTGAAGTTTTTTTTTTGTGTGCTTTTCCCCCAGGGGTGCTCGAGTAGCCGGCAAAAGGGATGACGCGGATGTTGTCACGCTGCCTGTAATTCAATAAAACATTAATCGAAAACATATAATAATCGATGAAATTTTATTCGATCTGACGTGCCCATCAATCTCGTGCGTGTGTGTGTGTTTTTTTTTTGTCGCTCTAGTGTAGGGTGTAGGGGCAGCTTTGTGTTGGGTTTTTGTTTCGTTCAACCGATAAATAAACTAGATGGATGGATAATTTAACCATCACCGCAAGCGGGAAAAAGCGCGCTCGACGGGTGCAACCGATCGGCGACCTCAAATCGATACAATTTGCCATGCCAAGCAGCCGTTCGTTTTGAAGCGTTTGAGGTGCGAGTTCCAGCACTCAAGAAGAACCCTTCGCAAGGGGTTTTGCAAACGCGACGAAGCATTTATCTCCCGCGAAAAAACGCGAAATCTTCGGCTCAATAAGAGGAGAAACCTTCGGCCGTATCGGGAACCGGAAGGTACAAGGATTTTTTGATGAATTGGACCCGTTCGAAACATGGCCCCACATTAGGAGCCGTAATGTATTGCCTGTCATCGCGTGCACGTGTGTGTGGGTGTGTATGTTTTTGTCTGCCGCCCGGATAGTTGCGCGGGTTAGATGGTTTTGGGAAGGTGAACGCCTCAAAAAAATGGCTCTTTTTCTACCATTTCCCGATGCGCATTCTTCATGATACGGAAACAGATTTTCACACCCGCCGAAGATGATTTATTTCTTGCTCATTCGGTTCGGCTTTTGGGGAAGAAAAGCGGAAAAACGGAAATGCGAATGAAAGTGTACGAATTTTTATACCCATTCTGCCAGTGAAATATAGCACACACATACTCAAGCAGACATCGGTTGTTAGTTTGAAAATGTTATCGCGCGTAATGGAACTAACTTTCCCCTGAGAGAGGGATGAAACAAAAAAAAAACCAAACAGACAAGCAACCCTGTCAGGGCTACTTTGATGTCTCTGTTGTTCACTTCTCGTGTTACACGTACGTGTGAATGTGTGCTCGAGCCGAGTGAACGACGGTACGCAGTCCATCATCATGATGATGGGGTCCTAATAAGCTGACATACCTCCCAGCCTTGGCCGTCACCAACCCAAACGGTGTGCCGTTCTTGAAACTACCTTGCCAACGCATACAACACAAACCCACCCACGTGGGGGCAGGTCCTTGCGCCTGCCAGGCGGCAAAACTATACGCTCCGCTTCCGCGCGTTCAATCGATCAAACTCGCCGAAACACTGGCGAACAGATAAACCAATTACCAGCTACTTCGAGCGCTCGGGTCTCGGGTCTCCTTTCGGTTTGCTTTCATCATGCGCAGCCAGGACTTTGGCACCTTCACGTTGTGGCAGTGACGGAATGTGGAAGCATGCCTCTCCAGATGGCCACACCCGGTTCACTGCACGCGTCCCGTGGAACGCGAACTGACGGTACGGCAGGCTTCGAGGGCACCATCTTACGACAATGTTTTTGCAGTGGCAATTTTTTTTTCTCCCTCGTTTGCTTCCTCTTCGTTTTTGCGCCATCTCACGAACGCTCCGAATAGGCTGGCATGGCACATGGCAGCGTGGAGTATTAGAATCACCTTTTTACGACGGCTGAACCGAGTGATAAACGTCAAGTCAATGCATCATTCATGGTTCGGTTGACTTTAAGTTACGCCTTTTCTCCTCTCGCCTGCTGCTGGGTGGTTCGGTGTAAAGTAGGTTAGGTTGTGGGCCTTGTTTCCGGATTTTCCACCCGACGGTTTCTACACGGCGCCATCCTCAGCCATTCGCCGTCCGCGGAAGGTTACGATGTATGATGGAGTGATTTTTCCCCCGTGTGTACGGCATCAGTGGCGCAAGAGCGAGGTTTTCATCTTCCTTGGTGGGCTAATTTTCGCTTCCCCGGGCCTACCGGGTTGCGGATGCCGGAAGCTGATTGATCGTTGCTTTGCGGGTGCCTGTACGTGGAAGAGCGGGCGCCACATGAAAGCCAGCTTAGGCCTGTCATGTGTAAAGGGAAATGTCACGCGACCGTTTCGAACCCGGGTGATGGCGTTGCCGCAGGCGTGGTGTGAACGCGCAAAAGGTGAAAATGGCTTTTTCGCCCGAAAGATGGCGACGAAAATGTGAACACATTAGGTTGGGATCCGCTTAAGCAATCATCATTGGCCTTTCGGGGATGATGTGATTTTTGTCCCGTGCAATTCACGTGAGCTCACGCGAAAGGGCTCCCTCGGGTGGAGAAGGAGTCGTTGTGAAATGGAAGCGTTAAGCGCTCGGTCGGTGTGAAGCTGGATCTGGGAACGTGAGCTGTGTTTTATTTTTTTATTTCAGCAAAGCGGTGCCTGAATGCCAAGCGAAAAAAGCGGTGCGAATTATATTTGGTTTAAGCCGGTTCATTTTAAATCGACGCCAAAGTGCGCCACTCAACTGCAGCGAACGGAATGGCGAGCTCAATTTAGAACTCGAGGATTCGTATGACGCTGTTCGCAGGCGAGTCTCGGGGAACTGGATGAACGTTCCAAAAGCGCCGCTGTAAAACATCATCCCATTGTTCGGAGTTGTCCTTCCGGCAAACGGCAACTGGCAAAGAAGGGGCCACAGCCCACGAGAGGAAATTAAATATGGAACCCGAACCCGGAGGAAGATGCATTCCCCGGGATGCTCCCCGGGGGCGGCAGCTGGCGCAAAAAGGGAAGAAAAAAAACCGGAACGAGCCAGCTCCCGGGAAGCACTTCCCATCTGCGAGCTTTAAAATCCCACCCGCCCCGGGGCACTCGGTCGTGCCGGCATACTTCCCTGCCGGGTTTGCCGTGTTTCGAAAGTGAGAGAGAGAGTCGTCCTTTTTAGCATCCGCCGGGAAGAAGCTCGAATTCAGAGTCGTTGCCATGGTAATGCCGGATGGCACGCGATTAGACATCTTCCCGGAACTGTCGCTGGTTCCCGCTGGACTTCTGTCTCACAACGCCAGCGTCGTCGTCGGCGTCATCGGCGTCTTGAAAGGAAGCTTCCTTCGCCGGTCCCAATTGGTCGAGGCGAGTCCCATTCCAACGCAAATTCGGCCCAAGCATGCTCGATTGTCCGAAAAGTTGGTGGAAATGTTTTTAATGCGTCATATAAATGCACATAGCAAATATGCTACGATGGGGGGCATACATATTTATAAATAGATTTCCGGCATGCCACGTGTCCTTTCTGTGGCGTTCTCGCTTCCGGTGAGGGTGGTGTGTTGGTGTTTTTTTTTAGACACCAAGGAAGGACGCAAGGACGAAGGAATTCGCAGCATTCCTTATCGTTGTTACGAACTGACGGTTAGTAATCATTTTGCTGCCTTTAGGGAGCTCAAACGGTGACTATTTATCGCACGTTGGTTTCTTGTGGGCCATTTTTTACGCATTTTGACAAGCCATCTTGAGAGCGTATCTTTTGAGAGACAGCGGAAAGGATGATAACTCGCATTACGGTACAAATCAAGTTGATTTAAAATCCTTCACGACAGTTCATCTGCCAGCTCTTCCTTTGAAACGGTGCTTGTGTAGGGTTATATTAGCAGAACCACGATAATGAACACTTCAAAACAGCCCATTCAACTCGAGAAGCCATTATGCAGCTAACTTCATCCAATGCATCCACCCTCGTGCTTCAATTCATCCCAGTTACCCAACCGGCCATACGGACCATCCGGCCCTAGCGCGCGCGTCCCCCTTCGTTTTACTGATTAGTGCAAATTTTAATTTGTTACGGTGCAAACTAACCCACTTCCGTCGGTGCCACCACCAAACACAGGACCGCGCGTGGTGCTTCCTTTGCGCCCTTCCTTGCTGCCCTACGGCGATGATCAAACGCAAGAAGTGCATGTCTTTGTGGCACGACCGCCGAACTGAACGTTTTCACACCACGATACACACCGGGCTCGCGCCCCCATCATCAAGGGCATATCATTATGTGATAGGTTCCGGTCGGTGCCACCTTTTTGCCTAGGTGACGCCGTTGATGAGCTATTCCGCCGGTTCCGGGGGAGAGCCTCGGGTGAGGAAGATAATTAAGATTTTTTTTTGCGCGCGCCCGCGCACGTGCTCTTCCTCTCTCTCTTTCTGTTTATCTCGCTTCGCTTCCTTTTTCATCCAAGCGGTGCGTCTTCCCGTCAGTTGACGTGTTCCGGTTTCTCATCTCTGGGTATGCTCCTGCGCTGGGCTTCCGGGTGTAGACGCCCTAATGGAATGTGAGTGCCGCTAACGCGTACGTGTGCCTGTTTGTATGCTTGTGTGTGTGTGTGCGTGTAAATTACTGTGTTCTTTATCCCTCCCACGAAATCCCCTCTGGCTTCCGGTTGCGGATGGTGCTTATGCTCTCGTACGTGGCTCCCGTGGAAAGCGAAATCTGGTCGCTTTCTTCTCGCTCTTCACTTCCGAAGCTCTTATCGCACACATACACGCACACACACACACACCTGCCAGAGCGCAATGATAATGTTGATCATCACGATGATGATGATGATGATGCCGGTGATGATGATGGGCTCGAGTGGCACGGAACTAATAAATTCCAATTAGCTGTAACACGTGTAATTATGTGCATATATATACATTCGCTACCGCGCGATCCCTTCGGGAAGAAGGATTGCCACGGCTCTAGCAGCCTAGCGGATCGGAGCTCGTCCTGCTTGTGGATCAAAATTTCAACCCCGTAGGCAGGAAAGCAAATACCAACCGCCTCGGGATGTGTTTTGAAGGGGATGAAAATCACATTTTCGTTGTCTGGAATCGGGGGGGGCGGAACCATATGAGCCTCAGGAAAAATCCCTACGATCCGTGTCTAATGCACCGGCAACGATTACCGATTGCGTGCGTCGTCATACTCCGGCGTCCTGGGAATTGGACCATGTTTCCGGGAACAAAAAGACGCCAACAAAAAAACCCCCAACTCCTTGGGAGCGTCGGCTTGTTGCTGCTTCCGGGCTTTTCTGAGGGAGAACGTACGCTTGTAGCCGTCGTTCTAAATTCCAAAAATCGCACCTTCCCTCACGCAAATGCTTGCCACCGGGCGATGGGCCGACGAAAAATTGTGCAAAATGTCGAAATAATCCCAAACACCACGCTCTCGGGCAAGCTTAATCCCGGTAAGAGTTTTTTTTTACCCGTGCGGATGCTGGAAATAATATCAAATTTAATTTAAAAACAAAGGCAAATTTGTGAGCAAAACGAAAACATTCTCCCCCCGCTTTCTCCGGGCACGAAAAAGGAAACGAAGTACAATGTTTGTGTGGGAGCGCAGAAATTAGCCACTCGGCCGTGTTCCGGCTTACGGGAGTGGGCGTTCGAAAACATGCTAATCCCTTCTTGCGCTCGGAGCAGAAGGATTGACGATTGGAAGGAGAACCACCGGTCAAACGGACAAACAACCCGCTGGGAGAGTGGAGTGTCCGGCACTCCAATGGGATGCAGGTGTGATGCATGTGCATGCATGCCCAGTGCCTCCGAAGGCACCAGCAACATTCCAACTTTTGAGACCCTCCAACGGACGGCCGAAAACGGAAGCACCGGGAGTGGCGCTTGCTTAATTCGGTAAGCAGCAAAGCCTGACCGGAGGGTTGCGAGTTTGGGTGTTTTTCTTTTTCCCAATTTCTCTTCTGGTCGGCCGGTTGCCTCTCTTCTTCGATCCCACCCACCAACCCACGCTGGCAGTCCCTAGAAGAGGCAAAAAATAAAAACTTTGACCATACTTTGCATCCGTTGCATGCACCGGCTTAAAAAATGCTGCCGCTTATTTATAAGCAGACGGGCGACGGTGTTTCCATCGTGCAAAAACAGGACGCCCAAATAAGGACGACAAACTTCAGACCATGTGTGTGTGCGGCACGTTGTTGTTCGACCAGCTCGTAAATCCCTTCACATCCGTTCCGGGAGCTGCATCCTGGATGCGCTCGTCCGTCACATCCCGTACCCTGCCAGGTTGGTGGCAACAATGGTTTTTCTTTATCAGAGCCCGAACCCCCTTCATGGGTGTGTGTGTGGTTATAGGAAACGCAACGGCGCCTAAAGGTAGGCAAGCTGTGTAGCATTGAGCCGAAGTGCAGCGAAACGAAACGCAGTCTAATCCAAAAATATGAATTTAATTCTGCACATTTTCCAACTCCTTGCCTTGGAGCGAGCGTGGCGCATAAATAATAGTTCGCTACAATCGCGTGCATGTGCAAGGATGCATTCACCCATCCCCACGAACCCATCCCCACTCACAATCCTTGTCGCTCAGACACGGAAGTAGCCCCAACTCGTGGGTGGATCCTTTGAATCGTGTCGGTGGGTCTTTTTTGTGTGCGTGTGTGAGAGAGTGTGTTTGTTGCGCTTCAAACCCGCATTCTTTCATCTTCCTCAGCGTGCACAAATGGGCCCGATGCGATGTCGGCTGCCGAGAGGTCCTCGATCGAAGCGGGTGAGAACACCGAACCTTTTTCCAACCGCGCCATGAATAATATCGTCATTTTTCTTCGTTTATTCGAAAGAAGAGCGTCTTCGTGCGCTTGCATCCATCGCGTTTGGTGCCGTGGCATGGTGAACGAGTGACGGGTGACGGGTTTTTGAGCAGCGTCGTCTCCCTGCTGAGCGAACAAAATGACGAAGAAAATGCTTATAAACCATCACACAGTCGGACAGGGAACCGTCGGAAGGGCTAAAGTGGTGGCACAACCCTTCCCGGTGCACGTTCGTGTGGACAATTTCGCTTCCAAACAATAAAATTCACCATAATACGGCGGGCGCGCGCGTTCGCAGCTGGTTCGCCCGGTTGCGCCACCATGCCCAAAGTTTGTCGTTTCGCCGGTTGGCAAAAATGTCAATCGAGGAAAATGGAAACATATCGCTCGGAAGCGCGCGGTTCGAAACGGGAATAGAGGACCTTTGGCGCACTGTGGGGGAATTCGTGTGTGTGTGTGTGGGGGGGGGGGAGGCACGTCGTGAAAGGAACCTCTTCACCCGCAAATCGGGAAAGAAGCTTTTCTGTGTTTAAGGCAGCGGTGCAGAAGTGCATCCTGCGCGGTGGGTGAGCTGGCGCATCAAATGTGCATGAGGATTAAACTGGTTCCGCCCACGAAAAGGCGTAGTAGGGTGGTTTAGGTTTTGTGATCTTTTCGCTTCGTTTATGCTGAGTTTCGTTTTAAGGATCAGATAAGGCATAAATTTATAACATCCTTTTCATTTTTTTCGTGGAGTCAACGTCTCAAACGATTGCTTTAAAGAACAAAGTATTCTAACTAATTTCTCGCGTTTTTTTTTGCCTTCCATTTTCAGGTACGTCGCGTATTTCATATTGGCGTATTCTCGTATAAATTCGCGCATCCAGAGAAATCCCGCAGCCGATGGGAACGGATGTCACCTGGGTAAGTGACTCATATCAAACGCTGGAAGACCCCTCTACCGAAAGCTTTTAGTCAAATCCGTTGTTATTATGCCAATGTGGATTGAAAAGCGCTCTTCTCCGCCGCACTTACCGGCACTTGCGATGCATGCGCGGTGCATTTTATGGCAGATGGAATATGGGGTGAAATAAAGCACCAAAACCAGGCGATGGTGGCGGCACACATTCCGACGACGTCCGTAAGCCGCCAGCCGACAGGCGAGCTGAAAAGTTTGTCCCCGCAGCCGACGTTCGTGTGGGCTTCTGGCACCTGAGCACCGAGTCTGCGGCAGCGTACCCGAGATCCATCCGCGTCCTGGAAGGGCTCCAGGATGCGGTGGTTTGCTCCGGGTTGGGCAGGCTCGTCAGGATAGGCCAGGCTTTTTTCTCTCTCCTCTACTTCGTCTTATTCTTTTTCCTTTTTTGCTTGCCAGCTCTACCGTCTTCTTCCCGTGAAAACTTTCAACTTAACAGACAAATAAATCTCTTCCTTCCGTGCGCCCGAGTGCCGGGAAGCCCTTTCGCTTGGGCCATTTTTCAGCTCGAGCGCATCCCGAACATTTCTCGAATCGATTCTCGTGAACCACCACCATCACTAGCACCGTGTACTACGGGGATGGTCGTTTTTGCTGGTGAAGGTTCGCTTTTTCGAGGAGAAAACGCTTGAAGCGGCGGTGGTGGTGGTCGAGACGAAGCGAACGGAACCATCCGTTCGCATCGATCCTGCTGGAAATAGTTTCTTTATTCGATCTTGGCAGCGCCCGCCAACACCGATCCGAGAAGATGCGGACCGTTGAAGGAGCTATTCCTTTGTGTGTGTGTGTGTGAGGGTGCGCTTTTTCTTAAACCAACCGCGTGATTTCGCAGAAGGTTCCCGAAGAATGCCGAGGGCTAAAAGAAAGCCAACCCGGCCTACGATAGGATAGGAAAAGGCCACTAGCCCTAAACCCCACCGTTGAAATGCCGAAAAATGCCTCAAGATGGGTGGATGGCAAAACCCGCCGGCATCGAAAGGGAAAAACTACCTACACCATCTGGTGTCCTTTTTCCCTTGTGGGGCGGGCGAATCGCGACGGCCGGTGTGCGGTGCCGTGCAAAGTTTGGCTTCGCAAAAAGGTTCGAAACAAAATATTTACTTTTGCCTAGTTTTTATTTGCGCGTTTGCATTATGCAATCGGTGGAGGCAAACGAAACGATACGAAGGCAAAAACAAAAAAACAAATACATGAAGCCCACCGCGTGGTCTGAGGGAATCGAATCTGGTGGCGAAAATACAACACAGCGTTGTGGTGGGTTGTTTTTGGGTGGAAAATGGCGCAAATGTGCTGTGATGATGATTTTCAGCTTTCCGTCGCAGGATGCCTTGCGTGCCCAAAAGCAATCGATCGTTTCAACTCGTACCGACGCCACTATCCGAAATCAAAGCAAGCCGTGGTGGTGGTGGGAAATTGGTGTTGTCGGCTTGGCTTTTTTTTTCTCTCTCACCACAACCGCTTGTTCGTTCGTGTGCACCGGAAGTTGAAATGCGTTTTTGGTACCGACTTGTCGGCTGCTCATCGCGCCGTAGGTGTGAGTGCAAATTGATTTATGTCTTGTCCACCTTCACGGACCACGGGGAGGGTGAATCCGCTCTATCCCACCCACTCGTCAAACATGGGTGAAGGAAACCGCCAATCCAAACAATGGCGTAGTGTGGGAAAAAATGCAAAACACAAAGAAAAAAAGACTCCTAGACTAGCCGGATGAAAGGCATCCTTGCGGTGTGAGGAAGGATTTCGAGCGTACCTGTTACCGAAAGTGGGGATCTTAAGCGATAGGTGCGCGTCAAAAGCATCCCAATCTTGCTTGTGCGCTCCCCGTTGCAACCCCACCGGGCTAGGAGAGGACGAACTTTCGATCCATTAGAGAAATTAATTTCCTTGATTGGGTGTTTCGCCCGGTTTCTCGGGGTCCTTTACCTACTGGCTCCGCTCGAATGATGAGCCTGCCTGAGCGCTCTAAAGTGGAGCACCAAAATGCGAACGATCCGCTTGGGATAGAGATCCTTTCCATCGTTCGCCTCATCGTGGGCGGGAACAAGGAATAAGGTGAAAAATGGAAGAATGGTCGAGTACATCCCCACCGAAGGAAGGTTGGAAGGTAAACAAGAAGGTGTGCAGGTGTATACGGCTCGACAGGATGTTAACACACGTCGACGGATGCGCACCCGATCAATGGCACCCGTCAAGGAAGGTACCATGGCACGAAGGTGACGCTTATCCACCCAAACCCCATACACCCACACATCCGAGCCGGCTTACCAAGTTATTTCCCGGCGAAATTAGTCCGATAAAAGGGGCAAAAGTGGGGTAGAAGCTTTTGGAGTGAGCTTTTTTTGGCCGCAGTGTTGCTCCTCGGAGCAGCTTCGTCTGCGTTGTCTGCGGTGGTTGTTGGCAAGCCACACCAGAGCCCTCCCTCCCACGTCGAATGGAAGGCATCTCTCGCGTGTGCGGGTGGCGTCGGCTTTAAAACCGGCAATCCCGCGCAATGGGTTCCTCGGAAAAGCGCGCATATGTGCTTGGGTTAATGAATATTAACACCCCGATCCGGGCGCTCTCCGGGTGCTGTTCCTCGTTGGTAGTAGAGGCACTTTACGGACAAAAGTAAATAAAAACCCGTCTGGGGAAATCCAACCCCCCCAAAGCACACACACACCGGTGGTTTTTCCGAGCGCATTGTTTGAGGTTTCCGAGGTGCGGAAATGTAAAGATTATTTGTCCATCAGGGTGTTCGAGCGTGGTGTCCCCTTTTGGTGGAGGAGGTTTGGTTGAGACCTTACCGGAATTGGATTCAATTTTCCTGCTGCACCCGTGCCGTGCCGTGACTTCTAACGATCAATTATTTCGCAACCAAACAAACCCAATGGAAGCCAAACGCTGAGGTGACACCGGTGTAAATGCCTCATCTGTGTATGTGGTTTTTTCGAGAACTCGCACACACACAACTTTGTGTGTGTGTGGGCGTGGGGTAACAACGAACCCAGTAACGTGTCCTTCACCGCACGTCCTTGTCCCGTTCTTTCCCGTTTAAAAGTCAATCCGACCGGCTGCCTGCCGCCTGCCAGCTGTCCCCTGCGGTAACGAAAGGCACGTTATCTGCCATTACTGCTTCTTCGAGGTTGCTTGCCACGCATATGCATGCGGTTGTCATTGGTTTCACGCCGTTAATGGCAAATGCTAATGGCCACGCTCAGAGGGGCCTTTGGGGGCAAGGAGAAGCCTGCTTTTCTCCTGATGTGCGGCTCCAGGAAGTGAAACCAGGCATCAGTTTGCATCAGGAAACATCCACCCAGACACCAAGAACGAGAGAAAGAGAGAGATGCACGGGTCTCATCCTTGAGAACAGAACCGAATGGTGTGGGACCACCGAGAACTACTTCACTGTGCTACTACGGGAAAGTAGTCGTCTGGTGGCCACTATCTTCCCTTACCAGCGGGAAGCAAACTCGCACCGAAGATCAAGACGATGTTGACGACAACGACGATGCTCTTGATGATGTTGTTGCTGCTGATGATGGTGCAATGCAATGGAAAGCGTACTTACATTCACCGAAACCCGGCTCGTTTCCCGTTGGTACGGTGGGCTGACTTACTGACGACCACCCACCCGAGGACACCCGGGCATGCTCGGAGTTTGTTGTGCTGCCTGCGGAATTTAAGGCAAATATTTCAATTAACAACATGATGCTCCGGAGAAAGTACCACCCCCAAACGACATGGGGTAAGTTTTTCCTCGTTCGCCCCCCTTGTGGGTGCTACAAGGGGAGAGCCTTCCCTCGTCCGAGCCCCTTGTGGGAGGAAAACATTACCGAAGCGCTAGCCTGTGATTGAGCCACATAAAACCGCCGACATCCTGGTTGGAACCGAAACCCCCATCCACCCGTCAGTCTGCTAAATGAGTGCGAAAGCGAGAGTGGGTGGTGTGGGTGGACGCGAGGGAGTTGGAAGGGAGGGGGGGGGGGAACGAAAACTAGCACAGCTTGGTGCTTCTTTTTCCAGGACTCCTTGAGAGCGAGTCGGCTGGACGGGCGAATGGTTTGGAAAAGTTGTGCCATTTTCCGGCTCCCGGAGTCGTCGGATGGATGCTCGTCCTTAGGGCGAAGGAAATCGCTCAACCATTCCCGGGGCAAAGCTAAGATGCGCAAGGGACGCAAAGGACGCAAGGACGAAGCGGAACCCGGGGCGATGATGATGATGATCTCGAATGTCGGATCGTATCGGTTCGGTAGCGTTGTGCGGCACTTTCATCCGGTTCTTCCGTATGGCCCGGCCCGATCGACGCCATGATGAACCCAATCCCAATCGCTTTAAGGAAAACGTTCCACGACCTGCAGCCCTGTGTGTGTGTGTGTGACTTGACATTCCGTGCCACACCGTGCCAGTGGAAGGAAGCGAAAAGGGGTCGACCGAAAGGGCCGGCCAAAGTTCATCGGGCGTGTGTCATGTGGGGAATGGAAGATATGATGATAATTAAAGACCGCCCCGGCAATGGCGCGCCTGAATCCAATAACATCGGATCATATTATTGGCGGCTGGAGAGTTCTTGAGTATTGATTAAATTTTCTGCCATTTTGCCGTAGCGCAGGCCTGACCGTGTACGCCACGCCGGAGCCACAACGGTGTCCTGCCCTCTGTCCTCTGTTTGACTGTAAATTTTCCAATTAGGTAGCATCTTTCTATCTCCCTTTCTCTCTCTCTCGGTTTGGCCTTTTTTTTATTTTGGTCTCAAACGGCCCATCGAGCGACGAAAGTTTGGCGTTGACGACGGGACGGATTGGGCCTTCTTCCGGTTGGGGTTCTTTTTTTTTAAAAGCAACCTATCTCTCTTTCGCTCCCACGGTGCACGGTTGCGCTGAAACGTACATTAGAAGCAAGGGAAAATTTTCATCTTTGATGAAGTTTCCCTTTTTACGGGGGTGATCATTTTCGAGTCCTTCAGGGCACTCGGAAGCGCATAACTCGATTTGTCCCCCGATGAATGCTCGTTATTATGCCGTTCGGGCAAACTATTTCAATGGCCACGCGGTGGGAGAGTTTGCGTTGCGTTTGCGTTGGGAAAATGATGAACATCGTATCAAACACACACACACACATACCGAGCTTCCTTGATTGGATGGATTGGAAGCTGAAGGCGCAAATGAACCGCCACACTGTCGTACCAATAAACGGGAACGCATTTTCATCGGGAGTAGACTGTCGTTTTTTTTGCAGTTGTTTCGTTTCGTATGCCCGGTTTTATCGACTTCAACCGGAAGAGTGTCACCGGCGGCGTTTCGGGTGATTTGAGTCCAATAAAGAAAGCCGAAACCCTTTTTTCTCGCGCACCACTCCACTTCCAGGGAAAAGTGTCAACGACGGCACCGAGGCGCAGCCAAAAAGGATGGTGAACACGCAGCGATACCGAAGCTACTTTTCGCTTTATTATCAGCACATTATTCAAATTTCAATTTTCACGGCCAGCGCGCGTATGGTGGCGAAGGGCTTCAGTTGCTTTCCGTTTGGGTGCGACACGACGACGACGACAAAAAAAAGGTGTCCGATCGATGGCACTCCCCCGGAACCGGGAAGAGATTGGATAAGTTCGTTTGGTTCGTCTCGGGCTCGCGCTGAAAGACGGAAGGACCGTTAAAAGCGTAGGCGTTCTCCTCCCATGGGGGAGAAAGGGCTTTGGATGGATGGATATCGGGTGTAACAAAGAGAGAAGAATTTTTCCCATTGTAAAAATGAATTTATTACCAACTTTCCTTTTGCTCTGTTGGCTTTGCCGTCGCGTCTTCGCTTGCGAAGGACAGGTTTTTTTTTTCGGCCGACATCTTTCCATTTTCCCATCCCGAGGATGATTTTCCTTCTTACATACTATGTGCGGGTGCGAAGGGTTTTTTTTTTGCTTTGCTGTTCATCGACTCTTTTTCTTCCCGTTGCTGGGAGCTTCAGTACGGGCGTTGTTTTGGTTTCGCAGCTGGGCTTCATCGGTACGCGCCTGGGCGTTCTGCGGCGTCCATGGCATCCTGGGAAGTTAAAAGAAGTGTCATGCCGCCATCGCGCTGCACCAGCTATAGCTCCCCGGTTGGCCTGCTGCGATCGGTTGAGGGTGACGTTTATGAGAACCTTGGGACTTGTCAAAGTGTGTACCATCAACGCCCGGTGGATGCGCAAAATGCGATGGGAAATGTGATAGCGTGGAAACGGCAGTCGTCGGAAAATGTGTAAGAGAAAGAGAGAGAAAGAGAGAGAGAGAGAGTGACAGAGAAAAACGAACAAGGATGAAAATAAACGAAACAAAAAAAAAATGGGAAAAGAAATCGCCACCCAGAAGCTCAGATGGACGAAAACAAAATAGGGAAAACAAGACGTCGCAAGAAAAAAAAATTCCGACAACAACGAAACGCCAACCATCCTCTCCCCGCTGGGGTCGACGGTGAGTCCGGTGTGTGCTCCCCGTTCAGCGGCAGAAAGTTAGCGGAAGCATGGGAGGGAAAAAATGGAAAATAATATAATTTTACTGCCATAAAAGGCGGAAATTGTAACAACCATCCCGTTGGACAAGGATACGCGCCAACGGTAGCCTCCCGAGGTCCGCTAGCAGTGGGCCGAGAAAATCGCCCGAAGAAAAACAACTTCCAACGAGGACACGAAATAATGCACGCACCGCAAGGTGGAGAGGGGCAAAGGAAAACACAGCAAATATTAAGGGGGGAAAAAATGAGAAAACTTTTCTCACCCAACGCAACGCGATGGCGCAGAAAATACGGTACGCCAAAGCCCTTTTCCACACCGCATGCCATTGTGTTCCGTTCCATGTTTTTTTTGCTTCACTTTTTTCTTTTTCTGCTTCTTCTACTATTTGGTTAGGCCGCTTTCAACACCTCTCATTTGCCAGCTGCCGGGGTCGGGCATTTTGCAATGTAAACCGTAATCCGACCTCCCGGGTTCAGGGGGGACAGCCGAAGCATATTACACCCGGGCATGATTGGCCGATCACGCCACGGAATTATCCTTCCGGATCGGTTAACCCTGCACGGATCTCTTCTTTCCACCAGCCCCGCGGGAGCAGATTTTGCGTGGAATTAGCAGGCATTAATGCGCCCGCAGCTTTCGAGGCGGGAAACAAAAATACGCTTCCGTTTCCCGTAATGGAAACGTATCGCTTTTCCCAAGCTCACACCCTCACGTGCGCACGTGGCAAATACCACCATCACCTCCACCGAAAGATGGCCGTTTGATTGACGGGTGGATGCCGTGAAAAAGTTAGTTAACTCCCGCGTACACGGCAAGTCATGTCGGTCTCGCGTTCGCGTCTGTCACGTACGCGGGACGATTTCTTCGTTTCATTTAGTTTCGGTGTTCGATCGAAAGCGTGGTGGAATGTGTACCCGGGTGCGTGTTCTGCTGCTGCTGCCGACGGTAAATCCACTCCAACCGAACAGCTTACAGTGATAGCTTCAATCATAGCAGGCCGACCGGAGTGGAAAGCCGCAGCAGCGCGCTGACGTTTCTCGTGACAGTTAGTCAAATGTTTGCGTTGGCTTCGATATTTAGTTAGCAATCGTTGGCGGGGTTTATTTTCATGGAATACATATAGCAATTAAAAGAAGCTTGTGCAAAGAGCGCCACCGGTCGGGTCTTTGCCAAGAATTTCAAGCCTGCTTAGGTGCAAATTTTCCCAAACCATGTCGAAACCATGTCGTCGGTCTTTTTTGGAGAACCAGCTTGAGAAACGTTTCGTTTTCTGTGAAAAACCACACCCGAATCGGCAGAAATAGTGTGTTCCGAATCGATACACGGACGGTAGCCGGTTGCTTTATGAGAGGTTTCAATAAAACATATCTTCCGCCGGTGCTCGCCACCTGAAAGCAAATGTTCCGCACACTCCTGTTGCTTCTCGCGTTGGCTGGCTGGCTGCCTGGCTGGCACATATGTTCATTCCCATCGGCATCGGGCCCAACTTTCTTCCACGGGGGTACTTTCCCTCGCTAGCCACCCACCTCTCACCACAGGTAGCGTCGTTTTCGGGAGCTGGAATGGAATCCGAAACGAGATGGCATGTTACAGGAAATGATATTACCATACATTGCGCTACGTGACACGACTTTACAATGTGCGCTCCCGCCGAGTCGAGCGGCACAGCTGAAAAGCTCACCGTTGTGCGGAGTTATGATGATGTGTTTCAACACGTCAATATCCGAAGTCGTTCTCCCCTCCAGGCCGCCAGGAAGCGTCGAATGACAAACGTAAAAGTTAGAAGGCTCCTGCCTCGTAAAATGAACCCGCCAAGGGGTAGTTGCTTTGCCGTCAATTACTGCCGCAGTGATCGGTTTGATGGAATTGGCGGGAAAAAAAAAATAAAAAATTAGAGCTCCTGATTCCGTGCTCTAGCAGGAGAGTTCCATAGCAAACCAGTTTGTGAGTGCATTCCAGGCTGAACCAGTTTGAACCAATGGTCTCTTTCAATAAAAACGGGCATCCGAGCGAACAAAGTGAATGGCTAATTTATTGCGTCTATGTCGCGCGGTTGGAAAACCAAAACTCCCCTGAAGGTGTTGTCGGGCCGCGACATTGTGACATCGGAGTCAGGAACTTTAACCATTAGACTACAATGACCGATCCTTGTCAGCTCGGGTGCTTTGCTGCTGTTGTGCTCGTTTTTATTATGTTTTTGTTTCGCGCTGCCGTGTTTTTCGAGAAGCGCCGCTTCCAAGAGGCACGCAACACTGTTTACGGCCCTTGAAATCGATCCGAAGGTTCCAACCCGGCAACCGGGAGCGGTGCTTGACTGAGCAACGGCGAAATTCCGGCTAATCGACCCCGAATCTCGTCTCGCATTTCGATCACCACCTGGAAAAAAGGAAGAACGCGCGTTACCTGCGTAGGTCCTTTCGCGTTGGCCACGGATGGGCCCTCGGGGCCACAAGGTCCTTGTGTCCTTTGCGAGCAACGGCGTGCCGTGGGTTTGTCTATGATGTCGGTTGTGCCATTATCCCCCGGGGCCTTTGAGGCGTGTGCCGGCTTCGGGACGGTGCAGTGTCACTTTTTCGGCGAATGAATTATGAATGAATTCATTCCACCTTAATGGACTCCTTTTCGGACGCTCTCGGCTATGGGGTTGTGGGTGGTGGTGCGTGGCCCAAGGATGAAACCGACGGCCCGGCGACGTCTCGAAGATGCTCGGGGGAGGGAGGAAAACCCGGTGCGTCCTTCAATTATTGCTTTCGCTTCACTCGTCGCCCGTCGTCCCGCAGCTCGAAGAGTTAATGGAAGCGAGATCCTTTTAATTTGATAAAATACACAACATCCCGGGGAGGACAACCCCTTTCATCCGTTTTGGGGCGCGCTCGGATCCGGTACCGGGGGTTTTTCCTTTTGCTCGTTTTGTCGTTCTGCACCACTTTTTTGTTTTGCTTTCTTTTGCTTTTTCGGGCATTCAGACGAGCGTTCTATCAATGGTGCGAGCTTTTTTCCCGCTAGCCCTGGGGCATAATGCCGCCTCTTTGGTCCGCACTTCGCGTAATTTTTCTCAACCCCTTAGACCCGGCACTCGGTCGTGCGCCTTCGAGGTGGACACACACACACATACAAAAAAGAACAGGGAACCGAATCGTACTGAATCATAAATCATTAACGTTGATTTATTCTCCTTTACATTTTCTGGCACCGGAAAAAAAAGCGTTCCCGGGATGGACCGCACGCTTCGAACGGGGCCTTTGGTCCTTTGGGGGATGTATTTTTTTTCTCTCTCTCTCGTCTCTTCTCCCGGGGTTTGGGCATCAAGAAATGATGGCCTCTACTGATGCGCCACCGGGACAGAAATCCCGGCCCAACCGGAGGCAGCGGCAGCATGTTATGATTTGGTTTTCCATTCCGGACCGGGCGCTTTTCTTTTTTGGCGATCTCTTTCTCTCCGCAATCCCTTTTCCTGGTGGCAGCAAATGGATTCACTTTGATTCGTGTTTGATTTATGAAGAACCAAGCGAAAGTGCTGCTTCTTCTGCCGCACAGCAACCGAACACATTCCCCAGTGGCCATGTGTTTTTCCGGAGAGATCGGATGGAAAAACACACGCCCTCGAAATTGTACCACTTTTGTATGCCCAGTCACGAGAGGCAGTTTAAATTTCACCGTCCCGTAAATGGGTGTCCCTTGCTTTTTTCGTTACTGTTGTTTGTCGCTAATGAGTTCATTCCGCGGGGCCATTGCAACGATTCTCCGGCTCGAGGGCAGATAATTACATCATTACGCTCCACGGGAACGCAGCATCCCATTCGCGTTTGAGAAGGGACGCAATTGAGCAACTATCCGACCCAACGTAAGTCTCCCTCCATCGTATGCCCGATTCACGTTCCAGCAAATCGCTTCACGTACCCGCCGGCAATCGGCGTGACGGGTTATCCTTTCGGCATCCGCCCAATTCCGCCCAATTCCGCCCGGTTCCGTCCCAGGGAACCGCTTTTAAATACAGTTATTTTCTCGCGCCGGCACGTCCACATGACGGTTTCTCTTTTCTGTGCAAATAAAAATCCCTTCCACCGGGGGCGAATGGCAAGCACCTTTTTTTTATTAGACTCTGGAACGCAACCGAAAAACGTCGGTTCTCCGCCACCCGGTGCGCTTCTCTCGCCGGCCGGCTGGCGTTTGCAAGGGTTGGGGTTCGAAAAGAAAATAGCCGCCGTGGCAATTACCACCGACGGGCACGTTTCTTTCCCCAGCGTCATTTGACAAATGTATTGACACTCGTGCCACGGCTCACGTGCGTTCCACCGCGCCCGTAAAAGTCAAACCGAAACCGGACCGCAATATTGGAAAAGGCGATTATACGCTCCCCAGCTGTCGAGCGGGGGTGGTGTACGAAGAGCAAGGAGCAATGGGCCCTTTGGAATGCAATAAAAGTGCGCCCTTTATTTGCTCATCAAATTCCTGTGAGCCGAGTCCGAGTTGTTGAAGGAATCGCACCGATCTGTGCCCGAGTTGTGGGGCTTTTTTCTTCCCAGATGATTTGCGGTGGGTGAGTTTAAAATAACTAAAGCGTGCGTGTGGGTGTGGAAAATTCGGCATATTTGAAAGAGGGGGCGTGAGTGAAAGAAAGCATTTCCCCCCGGCGAGAAAAAGCGCCATGCAAATTCGGACGATCGCGGAAAAGGACCAATGGAAAGGTTCATGTTTCCTGCTTTCAAAGCGCCTTTAACACACACACACACGCGTGCGTGCGTGGGGGGGGGGGGGGGGCAGATAAATAATAAACATGTTCCACCAGAACATGCGACAAGACAAACGATCGCATCCCCAACACAACACCCCCGCGAACGCGTGTGTGTGTGTGTGCGCTTATTGTTTTTCTTGTGCAGGCTTCGCTCACAGCTAGCCGGGGTTTGCTTGTTTGCTACTTTCCGAAGAATCGCGGGGGGAGGCTACGTAAGGAATTTCCGTGTCCCCCCCCCCCTCCCTGCCCTCCTCTTTTTCCTCCACCCCCTCTCAGCAGGCAGGGCGAGCCGCTAACCAAACAGAAAATTCCCTCCACAGAAGGAGCGCACCGTGTAAAGGTCCAACTTTGCGCGCTTGCCGCTTTGATATACGATCGCCGTGCGCGCGTGCACATAAAACATGATCCTAGCGACATTATATTACTTTCACGACCACCCCCCCACCCCCACCCCCGTGGGTTCCCGTGGGGAATCATCCGCCGTAAAGGGGGTGTAAATCGTTTTTCATACGGCGGCCGTTCCGGTGTTGTGGGTGGAGTTTCCACGAGCAACAACAACAACTACCAGTCTGTGGGAGGGGGGTGGAAGGAAAAATCTCAGCCTCCCCCAGGGTCTGCACGCACGTCTAGGAACATGCGTGTAGGGGGTGGCGACAACAACAGCAAAAAAAAACGAACCAGAGGGCGTGTACGTTTTGGCCTTGCGACTAAGCGCTGCACGGAAGCTAGGAAAGTGAGCCTAGAGGGTAAGGACTACTAAACAATAACAATAGAAAAAAAGAACTGTATGAAAAGAAAAAAAAAGGCTAAACAACGGCGACATCCATCGCACCCCAGCTACACGATCGCCAGGCCATAAAACCATTAAGGGGATTGTTGAACAACCATTTCCGGTTGACAATGATTCGATTAGCCCCGGGAGCAATTTATAGGATTTAGACACAGCGAGGGTGGAAGCGAGAGTGGGAGAGAGAGAGAGAGACAGAGAGAGAGAGAGAGAAGGAGAGAGAGATGCTGCCACAGGAAGCTCTAGGTGGTTGATGATTTATGTTGCGGAATCCTTTTGCGGGTCCCTGTTCTTATTGGTACGGTGGGTTATTTGCTCAGTTCTTCTCACTTTTTTTTTCCTAAAGTCATTGCATGATATTTACTTCTCGGGCATGAGTAAATTGCGAGTAAATCTCGCATCATGGTGCAGTAATTGACTGTGCGGAGATTGCGTACGGTTGGGTACGTGCTTTTTAGCACTGGAAACGGAGCTAATGGTTTTGCTAAGGATTTCCCGTGGAGAAGTCATGCATTTTCCATCGCTTTTCCACAGCGCCGGCTGAGCAGTGTGCCTTCAATCACTCGCCCCGATCAGATTGTGTCGATCGATGAAGCATAAATTGTCCCAATATTAAAGCCCAAGCGTCCTTTGAAGCCTGTCCTAAGCCGGCGAGTGGGACGGAAACAGTGATGAGCCAGCAGTAACGCGCCCGGCACCAAAAATAGCCTCAAACTTGAGCGAAAAGCTCGCAAAACGCACGTCAAAAAATGACAAATGTAATCAAAAAGATCGCTCTAATTCCCTTCGGCCTTGGCGTCGGGATTTCCCAGGCCCTGGTGCGGGAAGGTACGCGAGCATAATTAATTGGATTTCAGTTTTATTGATGATAGCAGCATTTCCTTATCGGCGCTCGGGCGTTGGCTCAGCTCGGGCGTGTCCCGCGTTATGTCGCACACATCACATGCCCGCCCCGGTGGCCAAGGATGCGGCGTAACGCCTCGCCGTGACACATCCTTCAGAGTCAGCACGCTTGGGAGACACATTACGGTCATCGGATTTCAATCGACCCAGAATCCGCACATAGAACAACGCGTTCCGTTGGCGTAGAACTCGTCCGCTCGTTCGCTCGTCCGCTGGTTCGCTTCTTCTGCTTTGTTTTCGGGGTTTATCTTGCGCCTGTGCGTGTGCGTGTATGTGTGCCTGGTCCGGTAGCTCCTCACGCCCTTAGGTCAGCATCACCGGCGGCGGGGCCTGTCGTGTTCGGTTTCGCGCTGTCCGTTGTGGTGACCGTAACGTAGTTGCCGTGGTGGTGATGACTGTCATAAATAATTTTACGGATTAGTTCTGGGGGGGCATTATGCCGATTAAATCAATTATTGTTTGTTCCGCAGATCATCGCAGAAAAAAGCCCGGTGAACGTAAAACTTCTCCATTAGGAAAATATGGCCCAGTTGGCACGGATGGTGGACGAGTCATTGCTTTGGTGGGATGGTGGGCTGTGGATGCGGATGAAATAATGACCCAGCGTGGTGAGAGAAAGACAGCGAGTCCGCACGGAAAAAGTGGCACGATGATACATGAAATATTGGCATCTGACCCGTGGGGCTTTCGGTGATCAATTATTAACGCAATCGGCCACAGATTGGAACGAGCACTACTTTCCAGCCTTCGCGCTTGAGTGAAGACGTATTTTTTGTTGTTCTTACCGTTCGCCTGCCAGCCAGCTGCAAATGGAACACGTTTTAAGTTCGTTTTCGTCACGGGCACAACATCAAATGCATTTAAACGCTTTCTGCTTGACGGCGAGCGTTTATACCACTTGTGGTTGAAAACTTCAACACGTCGTCGCATTCGTTCGCGGGAAATACAGGCGCAAAACACCACAGCGGTGAAGGTGTCGCGTATGCAGCGAGAAACCGGCAGTGGCGGAATATAAATAGCACCATAAATTAAACCCTTAACACAATTTCTTCCGGTAATTTCGGTCATCGCTTCCGTGCGCGTTGACAGCAGCACCGGTACCGGTAGCAACGACAGGAACTCCCCTGTCGCCATGCAGCATAGTCCAAGCAGGCGCTGGAAGAAAATCCACCCTTAACCAAACCGGAGAAAGCACAACTAGCGGCACAGCCTCGCGTGGCGGTAGAAAAATGGCGCCCATGTGAGGCTGTGAAAAATAATGTTTACTCTTCGGTGGAAGGGTGCACCCGAGAGCTACTTGCGACATGTAAACACCATTTTTTTTGTGTGTATGCTTCGTGTTTGTGTGCTTTGTTCCCGTCCCCGTTCACTTGGAACGCATCGCACGTGTGTTTTGGGCGTTTTGCAGTGCCGCGTGAAAGACGACGACAATCGGTTCCCGCTTATCAAGCGACCTGCCAGGGGAACGCGTTTGTGGGAACAGAACAGAAGCAAAGAACGCTTGGGAGAAAAGAAAAAAAACTGGAATAGCTTTAGCTGGGAACGCCGGTAAAAGTGTCTCATTATCGCGCTGCTGCCGTACGTGTCGTGGGTCGTGGGAGAGCGTTACCAGGGTCCGACCGGGGTTTCGGAAGTACTTTCGTATGCAAATGGCGTGCGTTGTTCCGGTGGCGTAGTGGGCAAATGTACAGCAACAATTTGTTAGCGGGCGTCATTCGCTCGAGCTGCCAAGCTACCTCGACGAGCGTGTTTGGTGGGAAGCCGACATTTGCGTGAGGTCGCGAGAGGTTCTTCGTGAGTTCATTAGTCACTTGCGGGGAGAATAATTCGATTTGCGGGCTTAAGCTGCTTTCTGCAGCTCCCAGCACCTTGGAAAGGCTTGCGTAAATCGGCCGCAAGATGAAACGCTCGAATCGCGGGTTATTTGTGTTCTTATCGTTTTTTTTTGTTGAAAATAATTTCAATCATTATCACCGCTCCTTTCGCGAGCACGCTTGGCCCCAACTCGTGTAAATCCTGCGGATAATCGGGGCCGGATTCCGGTTGACAGTTAATAAATCGTTCCGTTGCGCCTCCATCGTCCACCGGCATGGCATCCCATTCGACCAGAAACGCAACCCGAACGGGCGGCGAGATTGTAATTTCCCATTAAAACATTTTTATCACCTTAGCGAAACTAAATTACGCGTCGTCCTGCGGCTGTTGCGCTTTGCGTTGCGAAAACGGGAGGCGAAACAGACCGGTGATCGATCGGAGGAAGCTTTCAACTTTCTTCCATCCCATGCCATCCCGCGAATGGTTGTAATGGTGCAGGAATTTATGTATCCACGTGCTGCCACGCGCGGACCCTTCCCAGTGGCGAATGCATCGTGGGCGTGTGGATGCTGCGAGGGCGCCGGCCATTTCTGTGGCACCGGAATCGTCTGAAGATGCAATAAAGCAACCAATTCCGGGGCCCCAGCGGCAGCCAGACCCGGGCGCGCAATTACTGCCGCTCGGGCCAAGGGTTTTCCAGGGCACTAACGGTGAACGGAGAAATATGAGGCAAATAGGAAGGATTCCAAATCTCCTTAAATAATGTACGAATCGCAAGATTGCTACCTGAGACGGCTGGGCGTCTGTCCTTTTTTTTGTGCTGCTCGTTCTCTTTCTCTCTCTCTCTCGTTAGCTCCCGGTGGTTGGTGTTCTTGTTTTATTCACGTTTTATTTTATGTGCCTTTTTTTTCTTTCTTCTTCTTCTTCTCCCTTTGCTTACCACTCTCGCGGCGGTGGTGGAAACTTATACTTTTCTCGATTCCTTAAACGTGTGTTTTTGTGTGTGTTTGGTTGCTGCTCCTTAGCCATGCTTTTATTTCATTTTTTTCCATCGCTTTTGGCACGGTAACCGCAGGTAGGAAACACACGGTGAAAAGGAAAACGGTGCAGCAAATAAAAAAAAATCCTTCTTCAAAAGCAGTCGTAGTAGTAGTAGTAGTAGTAATAGCTGCTAGTAGTACACCGGTCCTGAACCCCGGCGGCAGAAGAAATAAGATTACGGCTGTGCCCTTTGCTGATCCGGTGCAATATTTTCTATTGGTTTATTTCACCGACCGGAAACCGGACTCCGCGGGCTCGCTGGGGGGGGGTGAATAACAGCGCGCAGCGGGAGGAAATAACAAAGTTTTATTTTTGCGAATTTTATTTCGCCAACTCGCGACGTGGAAAATCACCCCTTTGCCGGCCGTCCGCCCAGAGTAACCGGTTGATGGGTAATGATTGGATAACGAAACCGCCACAAACTGCATTTTGGTTGCGTGGGAGAGGGATATAGTTTTGTGCGCTTAACAATGTCGCTTTAAATTTGTCGGGAAACTCGAGAAAAGGAGGGTTGTGCATGTTGGATGTTGGAAGAACGTGAGCAAAATCAAAATCCAACGCGATTTCAAGATGCAATTACTCGAACGGTTTCATCAGTTGTGCGAATTTCGATGGACATGGAACGGGAATAAATTGGCGCTGAGAGGCATTCATGAAGAATGGCTTCCTCAGCCACACATGCACCGAATTGTTTGCTCGAAAACACCATCAATCGTGACGCATGTTTGCACACTTGCGGTGTCGAATTTGACAAACCGCGATCCCCCGAAACGTCGAATTCTAACCCAATTCCAGCCGTCGAGAATGACCGGAATGAAGCGCGAAATATTACCGATCAGCAGCGCTCCGTGAGGGAGGGCATACCCGTTCCGAGAACCCGGGAACGAAACAACCAACCTTGTTTGGCAGTTGGCCCAAGGCTGGCTCGGTCTGGAGGGAAGGCACAGTAGCAACCAACCAGGTCACACCGGCAGTGTGATGCTCTCCCTGGGATTCCCTTTTCAACGGCCAGCTCACCCGAAGGGCGCTGGCGGCAAGAAGTTAAAAACGGACTGCCAAATGCCTTCTTGGGTTCTAAGTTTGTAAGTTTGCTTGGGTGTGTGTGTGTGTGTGTGTACGCGCGCGCCCTACAAATTCAATTCCATTTTATATCGCAAGCTTAAGGACTGCCACCAGCAGCAGCAGCAGCCGCACCATTTTCCAGCCCCAGCGGCGATGCTGTTCCGGATTTCTATTTTTCGGAGTCCCATTCGTGCGCCCTCCCCATTCAAGCCGCTGGACGTACTCTGGTCCAGACCGTTACATCCTTTCCGGCTCAGCGAAGCGGCGACGGTCGGAATCGTCTTGCTTGAGAATGTCTGCCTTCCTTGGAAAGCTGGTGGAGACTTTTGCTATCACTTTTCCACGAGCACTGGCCAACACGACACGTACACCGGGAGCCCATTTCGGGCGCTTCAAGGACTTCATCCGACAGCCGGCGGGAAGGATGTACAACGGGCACAATGACCCCGTGCTGGGGCTTCGGCTGGGAAAGGTGACTTCACCCCGACGGGGTGGTTGTGTTGGCCTGCTTTTTTTCTTCTTCTTCTTCTTCTCCGTTTTTCTAACTTCCGCGTCCGAAAAACCCGTGCCACCGAAACTCGAGTGCTCCAGGTGGTGCGGCCGAAACTCGAGGAATAAATAATCCAATCCCCTGTTTATCCGAGCGCGTCTGCAACTGGCATCCGTGGTGCTCCCGGTGCCTCGGTGGGGTTGCTGGGGGACGCTGACGACAAGTCCTTATGCTAATGCGGAAAGGCGCGCGCGTGCTTGCTGATTTCTTTTTTTTTTTTTGAGAAGAAAGCAGTACAATTACCTTCTCAGTGGGGGTGAGTGCGAGTGGCTTTTTCGTTCTTTTTTAAGTTCATCCTCATCCGGGTGGAGAGTGGATTTTGGGCTTCTCGCAAGGTGACGTGGAGTGTCCTTTTTTTCTTTTTTTTTTGGGGCGGAAGTACCGAGTGCACCACTGCCTTTCTGGCCATCGTCCTGGGGTGACGCTAAGCGTGCACTTTGGCTCCCTCTTTTTTTATCTCAAGCTCACCGGAAGCGCCACTAGGGAGTGAACGGGGATTTAAAGTTTTTTGGGAAGTGGATTTCCGCTTCCGAACCCGGGGCAGATGCAACTGCACTCCTGCGGCGCGTTAAATCATCTCCAAACCCTCGCGTGGATGCGACGATCGGAAGGAATTGAATGAAAAAGGCATGAAAAGGCTTAAGCGCGTTCCGAGCTCTTCAAGCCAGCGGGCGGAATTGCCCTGGGGGAGAAAAAATTATTCCCAAAATTTCACCACACAATAAAACACCCAGTTTTCATTCGCGGCGTAATTCGTGTGCGTGTGTGTTTGATTTCGGGGGCGCGACGGAAAAAAGCGAGCCAAAAAAGGCCCCGTCCCGGGAAACCTGTCGTAGGCAAGCTTCCCAGATCTTGCCGGAAAATCGCTCCCTTAAACAAAACACCACCGAAAGAGGAATGGGACAAGCAGCAAAAAAAAAAAGCAAACAAGCAAACCCTCACGCAACTCTCACAGATTGCAGCCGTGCGAGAACCGATAAAATATTCACAACATTCTGCCGTAGCGCGTGGGACCTCAACCCCACTTTCATCCACCCCTACACCCCCACCCTGGCAAAGGGAAACCTGACACCCGTTTGGCCCGGTGGAAAAGCGCACACTTTGATGTTCGCACGCCACGCTGGGGGAGGGTGGAATGGGCCACAAAAAAACAACAACAAAAAAGCGCCTAGCATTAATTACGCCACCACGCACGCACGCACACATACACGCACGTGGGGGTGGTGGGTTCCACCCACTGTAGGCGCCGCGCTGGTTGATGGAGGCTGTGTGTAACGGCAAGAAAAGCAAATATTAACCTGCGTGATTGCGCAAACATTGCCAATATCAGTTTGAAAGAGCGTCCGAGAGAGAGAGAGAGAGCGAGAGAGAGAGCAAGAGAGAGAGTGAGAGAGAGAGCGAGCGAGACCGCCGCAAATGGTTACGGATTGCGGGGAAAATGTACGTTCGCACGCAAAAATGTTCTTGCACTTGTGGTTTGTTCCGTTTTTTTTTTCAATTTTCATGTTCGATCTCTTTTCGCTTTCTCTCTCGCTTTCACTTCCCAGCGCCCAGCGGTGAAGCGGTAAAGTATGTGCGCATCGCACGCGAATCGCCTTTTTTGTTTTCCCCCCACGTGTCCGAGGTTTTCTTGTTTTTTTTTTCGCGTCCTTCCTGGGGGGCGAAATTACCAGCATGGAAGCGGTAAAGTATGTGCGCATCGCACGCGAATCGCCTTTTTTGTTTTCCCCCCACGTGTCCGAGGTTTTCTTGTTTTTTTTTTCGCGTCCTTCCTGGGGGGCGAAATTACCAGCATGGAAGGCGCGAACTCGGATACCACGTGGATGTACGTCAGCATAAAACATCCACCCGTCTGGCGTCCGCTGGAATGGAAAAGGCGACCGAAAAAGGGGGAGACCAAACAAATAACAGGCGCAAGAAAAAAAGCGGTCGCGTTTCGGAAGGCGGGTGTTTTGTCTAGCGGTAAATGAGGATAAAATTTGGACGAATTTTCACCCGCCGTGAGAGCATCCTGTCGGGGGTGATTGAGATGAATTTTCTGCTTGTGCTTTGGGGCTTTGCCAGGTGTAAAGGTGCGATGGAAAAGCATCTCCATCGGGTGCTGTAAAGGTGTACCGAGGGCCAAGAAAATATGGGATTAAACGTAATGTTTTTTTTTGCTTCTTAATTAAGCAGCATCTTTTTGTTTCGTTTTTCGCTCGTTGCTCTCAAATAACGGCAAAAAGATTGTCTTTTACCATGCTGTGATGCCTTTTTATGCTGCATAGTTTTCAAAACTTTAAATCATAAGTTGTAAATTTTCATTCAATCATTAAAGAACGCTCGGTTTAAAGTTTTTTAAAGTGGTTTTCCGCTACACCCAAGAAATGGGTGAGAAGAGCTTCAGCGCCAATCTCATCCGTTACCGTCCCAGGGACAGATCGGGCATAACAATGAAGCCCCGATTGCGGCAGCCAGTAGGATAGTTAACTGGCCTGGCAAGGGGATGCTAGTGTCCCGGATTCCACCGGCTGAACGGGGGGCAGTAAATTTTCCGAAACGATTCGCATACCCAAACACACACAGGCGCTCGCGCGCACTTGGGGGAACCTTCACGATCAGGACCAACGACCTTTCGGCTGCTCGATAGTGTCCCGGCGTACGTGTGCGTGTGCGGTATAGGTGTCAGTGTGACGCAGCGTTATAAAATACTAATCTTAACCGCCGGGCAGAAGCTAGAGACAACCGAAGAACCATGCCGGGCGCATAAACTAGCGCCCGTAATGTGTCTGCCAGCCGAGACACGTGTGAAGCGATAAGGTTTTTACATTTCAGCAGGGATGCCGCAAGGATCAGTTACAAGAGAGACGCGCGAGAGAGCGAGAGAGAGAGAGAGAGACAATGAGATGAAAAAAGAAGAAATGTGAAAATGTGGCACAAAAAGTCAAATTCTCCCCACCGGAAAGGCGACCGGCGCTTTTCATCCGCCGGCTATGGAAAGTCAGGCATTGAGGGTGGATTTTTAGATGGTGTTTTTATGCTCTCTCTTTTCTTGTCCTGTTCTCTCTTCAATCCAACCGAGCTCACCACCCCCCGGGGTGGGTAAATTTTTATCAACTTAAACGCCACACCGCCACCACGTTTCCACCGGGCCACGTCGATGAAGCGGCTGTTTACTTTTCCACTTTTCTTGTAAGTTGGCTCTCGCGTTGTTTTTTTTTACGTTTGCTGAGAGTTTGTGGAGGTGGGAGCGCATTTTCTTTTAACCCCGCAATAGCCTCCCTCGCCCCTTGAGTTCACCAGACATGCGCGAGCAGACGTTTTTCGTGGGTCAGGATTATCGGATCCACGGTGCTCGTTTCGGTGGAACGCCGACGTATGCTTCTGCCGGCACATTATCGCGATCATGCTGAGCCGAATCACTCAAGCCCGGTTGAGGGCTTTGCAATTCCTCAAACACACCCACACACATGAAGATCGGACCACCGAAAGGCGATGCTAATTTAAAACTGAATCCTACAGTTTGCTCATCAAATTTCCATCTACTTAGAGGCGGGTATCCTTTAGCAAACCAAGGCTTGTGTGTGTTTTTGTAATAGCGAATGCGCGACTTCTCTATTCCGGTTGGAAAGAACGATAGCAGCCACCCTCAGTTCCTTATTCGGGTTGAGCAATAAACCAAAAGGAATATTCAAATCGAGGTGGTAGTTTTTTCGCTTGCGCGTGCGCTCGTGTATGTTTGTGAGTGAAACGTAATGCTCACACGCGCATTGAATCCTTTCCAGGTAAGGCTTTCTCGAGGCCCCTGCGTCACTGTCCTGCAAACCTTTAATCAACCCCACGGTTGACGAGGCGTTTTCTGGGGGGTTAGATTGTATTTCCGTGCCACGCGCGTCACTGTTCTACGCTTCGAAACGGAACGATTGAAGGGAAGAGGCTTGCTTAACGACACGGAATCGTGTAATGCGATGCGCTGCGTTTGACATCAAAAGATTGACTGCCCCAGTGCACGCGTGCTCTCGCACAAACACACACACATTACTCATGCATGTTGCGGAAGATTACTTCAAAGCGTTTGGTTGCGTTTGCAGCGTCGGCAATTAAAAATGTATGTCCCTGCCGAGCGCGGAGCGTCCAACTTGAATGATTGATGTGTGAAAGTTTGCCTCCCACGCCCGGGTGGTTCGAATGCCGGAAGTCCTGATGAAGACGTAACAATGCTGAATGTGCGGGGGGGAAAAAATACACAGACAAAAGGAGAAGAGACCGCCTTTAACTCGCGTTTTGGGAGGCTTTGTTGGCGCACACGCCCGTTCAAAACGCTCTATTTCCAGGTAGTCTGTCGAGAACGCGCGGGCTCACCTTTCCCGTGGGCCGATAAATTACTTTCATTATCGGGGATTCTTACATTTTATCAACAGCCCCACCGCCAGAGCAACGGCTTCCACTCCGTGTACTCAATCGGCGATAAATACGCAGTGGCATTTGACAGCCTCCACCCCAAAAACAACGCTTGGCCGGGCGAAGTCCAAGGAATTATGACTGTCGAGGTACGTCTTTCATCAGCAAAGCTTGCAGGTGGTGGATTTGTTTTTCGCTGGCGGGAAAAAACATGCGCTTGCTTGCTTGCTCCTGCCCAAAAAGAAACATCCTCCCACCGAGTGGTGGTTCTTTATTTTCCGCCCGTGGCCTAGTACGCCTTCGTTGCGGATCCGATTTCGTGCATGCTCTGTCAACGATAATCTGATGATGTATGATATTTCCGCTTCGCTTTAATACTCACCGATGTTCTGCACCATTTCGGTGCGACCGTGGTAAATGGACGCAATCGGAGAAAAACAACAACGAAAACGAGAAGCAAAAAAAAAAACAACAACAAGCCACCGCGACAGGACGTGCGTGCGTGCGAGTGTTTTTTTGCGTGAGTTGTGACCCACAGTAGGCTTTGGGGGTGATGTATTTGTTTCCGCTCTGTTGCCGGTTCTACCGGTTGGTGTTGAGTTTGAATCTATGATTTCAATCCAATCGCGATGTCGCGATGTTTTGGTGGTTTGTGAATGAATGTGTACCGCTTAATAGAGTGACGGTAAACGGAAACGGTGGTTGCCGCAGGTGCGCACGCATTGCTCGGGGGACTTTTATTATAATTTACCTCCGGGGATGGGTGGGCAACACAACGAAACCAAAAAAAGAACCAAAATGGACTGCAAATTTGACGAGCGACACTGACGAATAACCGCTGGGAAAAGTTGAGCCTAAGCGCGGATCATAATTTATTGCACGCTTGCGTTCACTTGTGCGCGGGGCTAACGGCGAAAGAAAGAATAAATGCTTTCAATGAACCGAAACACTCGCGGTGGACACGCAATGGGAGGGCCGGAGGATTATTTACGGTAAATGAGGTTTATAATAGCAATGAGGTGAACTTTAGACGTAAGCCACGGTCCCTTTGGGGCTTTTAACTGCGAAAAAGAACGGTTGTGGAATGAATGTGTTTTAATTTCAATATCGTGAAGGTGCTTCGCTTCTGTTTCCTTCTAATGCGCCTGGAAGGTATGCAACATGCTGAACATTTCGAGCGGGCTGATGCGATGAATTCGATGTTCAAAGAGTACCTCCTTTCCACCAATTGAGCTTGCGTCTATTTCATGTCTCCAAATGGCGCCCCCAAGCGCAACGAAAAACAAAAAAAAACAGTGCCGAAAATTGCCACTAATTCTCGGAAGCGAAAGCCATCTTTCCGGCTAAGGGTTCGCTTGCTCGCACGCTCGAATTGCTCATTTCCTGCGTGCAGACATTGAACGCTTCCTGGGGCCCAATCTGTTTTTTGCTCTTGCCACTTCGCTCCTTTTATTGCGCTGGCGTTTCATCTCGCACCACGGCTGGATGGCACCACGGATCTGGGGAAATAATACGCCGCAAAGGCGGAACAAAACCAGCTACGTTTGAGATGAGCAAAAGGTGATAAATTGAATATCCTTCCACAATTTGCACTCGTATTATTCCGAGGCATTCGGGTGGAAAACTGGCACTTCCCACCACCATCGCCGTTGCCCCCACCCCATCGGGTTCGCTTCCGGTGTGATCTACGTCCGCCTAGCGAAGGAAAAGCCACCCCCTGGAACGGTTGGCCATCTCATTCATCATTCAAGCCTCCGGTTTTGGAGGCAAGGCGTCCTTACGCCGCCGGGCGGGAAGTCCTTTTGCACCCAAACGAACCGCGATGCCATTCGGTGGGTGGAACGGCAGCGGGCAGCCGGGGTTCGCACCCTCGTCACTGGTTTTCAACATTTTACAGACTCAAAACTCAATTAAATTAATTGTTTCCCAAGCGAAAGGGAATATGCCACCGGCAATTTAATTTGCTTCTAAATGAATTTTCGTACCAATGCGCACTTCCCTCGTGCACCGAGGCATCCACGTTGCGATCGGCGAGAGCCATGTGTGGGTGTGTGTAGGTGTGCACGTGGATGAAAGTGTGTGTGTGTTTGTGTGTTCCCGCGCGCTCGTCACCGTCCAGACTGAGCCTCGAGTGACAGACGTGAAGCAATCGCATCGGCGGGTCCTTTTTAGCCGCCATCCACACGACCACAAGTGTTGCGCGCGCGTTCGCTCGATGGCTCGCTCCGGCGGATTGTCCTTTTGCACATTGTGTGTCCTTCCGGTGGTGGCACCGGTTTTCCCCGAAGGCAAGCGTATCGCCCGCCAAAGACTGACGGCCACCGACCAAAGGGTGGTCAGTTTTTGCGGAGTTCGCATCAACCGGTGCGCCGTCCGGTGCCGTCAACATTATCCGTCAAATGTGGGTGTGTGCGGGTGTGTGTTCGTCGTGTGTGGGAGCGTGAAATACCTTCCACTGGATGGCCACCAATTTCCGGAAGGACCTTGCGGGAATCGGACCCAACGTGCCGGCGGATTCTTAATTAGATTTTGATTGATTACCGCAACTCCATTTAAAAGTGAACTAGGCGTCCCCCGTTCGGGTGGCCCAACCTAACCGAGCTGGGAAGTATATTCGATAATTAAGTTCGTTTTCCCGGGAAGGAACCAGCAAGCAAGGGAGAGAGAGAAAAAATGGTACGGGTTACACACTAACGAGATTTGTGCCGCCTTCTTGGGAATCGTAATTCGGCACTCTCATCGTGTGCCACAATGGCCGGGTGGCATGCGATGCAATAACGAGCGATCGATTAGGCAGCCTAGGAGCTGGTTTAATTTGCCCCTGCGATTGGTCGTGTTCGTGTGTGCGAGATGCTTCCCAAAAGGTGCTCTGTAAGGCGTCGACAAAAAAACACCTCCATCCTTTGTGGGGAAAGTTTCTTTCGAAACAATTTCCCCGTTTGCGTGTTGGGTGCGCTCGTCTTTACCACTGCACGCTGTTCGTCAGCTCGTATCTCATTTGATGCTTTTAAATTTTAAAGTTATGACAATCAAAGTTTCTCCGTTAGTGTGCGCCCCGGAGCGAGCATGGCTTCGTGTGGTAATTTCTAAATCTATCTCCGCCGACCACCGAGCAGTAGCGGGACCGGTAGTTTTAAAAGGATCCGTAGTAAATTTTCAATTACCATCGTGTAAGAGACGGAAGTTTTTTCTTTATCAAACCTTTTCCATGTGGCAAAGGACGAAAAAAGACCAACGCCCTTCCAAAACCCCAACCCGGTGATGAAAGCTGCCGGCGGGTTGTGTGTGCATGCACCCGTAAATGTTGCAGAAATTATGATCCGCTACATTAACACCGAAGGATGGTGATAAAGTTTTCCCGTTTCCTAATCGGAGATCGCTTTCTAGGCAAAAGCGAACAGAGGGGCAATGATTGAGGGACGGCACGGTGTTTGGTGCCAATGCGAGGCTGCAGGAACAACGGCAAAAGTGGTTGTGCTTTCAGCGTAACTTTTACTTTTTAGAACCGCAGCACATACAACAAAAAAATTTTTTTGGTGGCTAACCGGTGTAGGGATGGGGTGAAAAGAAAATCCACCACGGAAAAAAAAGCTCTCCTTCACGACGTCCCGTGTCACCAAGCAGTTCTCGAATGTGTGTGTGTGTGTGTGTGTATATATATGTACAGTTTTTCTCCCTCCAGTAACTTCCACTAAACTGTACTATAAAAAGGGCCGCACTCGAAGGGGGAGAAGAAAAAAAACCACTGGAAATTTGAAATTATGCTCCCGGAAACGATTTTTACTGCTTCTCTTAGCATGTTTTCGCTTCGACAAGCGGCTAAAGTGTCGCAAAAGTTTTTATTCATCGTTTATTTCTCGCTTTAGCGTCGTGTCGATGAGGGTTGAGCGGTGCTTTCCCTTTTCTTTTCTTCCCTTTTTCTTATTCTTCTCCCCATTCTTCTTTGACGCTTACGCTTTGTTCCACCGCACCATCATCGATACGAGTGTGGGTGCAGTTTTTTTCCCCCCGGCAAAAGTTTTCCCTTTGCGTTCTGGCGCAACGTCGCAGAAAAGCGGCTCAATAGCGCCGGGGTACCGGGGTGACCTCAGAAGAGTGGAGCGTTTTAAAAAATAAAAAAATAAAAGATAAAACGAATAAAAAAAAGAAATCAAAGTATCCGCTCGCTACAGACCTTATTTACTCAGGCAGGGACACACCGGGCAATCGAGGAGTACAGCGAATGCAAATTTCAGCAATCAATAAGGATAATTTAGAACTGTTTAAATAGACTTTGCCCGTCTCGCGTTCGCCGGTCGCGCGCCGTATTAGCTCACTCGCTTTCTCTGTTGTTCGCGTGTTCTCTCTTTCTATCTCTGTCAAAGTCGTTGCCGTTGCTGCTTGCTTGCCTTAGTAGGTGACGCCCGGGAATCGCTTTCCGGCTATCAAACAGATGTTCCGAGTGCTGTGCTGTTTCGTTGCCGCATCGCGTACGAGCGAGCGCATCCAAGTAAGCCGTGCTTTATTTGCATTCCCGCTTTACCCGGCTGGTTTATATTTTTGAATCCCGGGACGAATTCGCTATGCGCGTCGTATGCAGCTGGCTGCTGGTGCTGAGATTTCGTTCGTGGGTATGTGTGTGAGTGTGTGTGGACGCGCCCCATAAGTAGCATCATCCGCAACCGACCTCACTGAGGTCCTGCTTGCGCGGGCTCCACGACAGCGCACGAGAGAGCATCTGCTTGTCTCTTCCCATTACGCGCATTGTTTCCTTGTCCTGATGAAAAAGCCGCGTTTTATTAGCTTCCTTTTTTTTCTTTCTTGGCGTTCCTCGTTCATCCAGCGGCCTTTCCGTTTTGCCCTTCACCGTTTGGCCATGTGTTTTTTTCTTCTTCTCTCTGCAACCCTGCGTGCCGAACCGTACCGAGATGAACCGGAGAAAAGAATGAAAATTAATTGGATTTTTGTATTGAAATGCTCCCCAACTTCAATTAAACTTTTTTAATAATTTTTGAAGAGTTCCGCCTTCCCGTCCCATCGTGCCCGGTCGGGAAAGATGACGCCCGTCCGTGGGATATTGGCCCGGCTTTCACGGGCGCCCTTTTTTTCTCGCGGAGGCCGCGTACTACCAGGGCGCAGAAACAATGAAACAAACAGACGCGCGCGCGCGCAAAAAAAAAAGAAGCTTTAACAACGTGCAAGCCCTGGCAAACGCGGTTGTCGATGATGCATCCGTTGAAAAGGAAAAGAAGGAATGGGAGAGAAAAAAAAATGGAAAAAAAAGACAAATAAAAAAACCCTACCACCGATAAAAAGCGATGCCAAGGGAATTGCCATGCATACCGTGAGGGTGTGTGAGCGAGAGCCGGTACGATTTGCTTTATTATCTTCAATAACAACCTTCATGCCAGGCGTCCTCCCGAATCCGATAGCTCGTCCTGATCACCACCCCCCCCCCTTTCGAAAGGCTCGCGCAATCGAGATGCATTTCAAATTAAACTGGTGGCGTCAAGGGACACACTTAATGCACACCCACACACAAAAGGATGAGCCGTTTGCGTTCGAAATTGCATCCACTGCATTTATCTGGATGGGTTGTTGTTGGGTTGGTGCATTTTTTGGGGGGCGTGGATTTTCATTACGCCTCCATTCATCCATTTCATCGACAACCCCTGGCGTGGGCGGTGAAATGATCCTTCCGTCGATCGATGATCCTTCTTGCCGTCAATGGTGTTGTGCCGCGCGCACAACCAAAAGGGGCAGCTTTTAATCACATTTCCATGCAAATCGTGCAATTAAAACGAAAAACCGAAGCGAACCGGACTCTAATGGAGTATTGGCGCGGGTGGTGATTGGGGTGGTTGGGTGAAATCAATATTTGCTTGCCTGACTGCGTAAGCTTTTCGATTCGATTTTAAAATCGCTCCCCACCGCGGCAGGTGAGAGCTTGTTTTCTTCACATTTAAAATGTGCTCAAATTGAAATTATCGCCTCCTCGTCCTTCGTCACGTCAGATTGGCTTCGGTTGTGGGTGGGTGTTTTTTGTTGTTGTTGTTGGTTGATGCTTTTTCGCTCTCCCACTGGCCGTTCCCTAGGTGGACAAATGCGCTTACCCCGCCCGGAACCGACCCCGGAAATGAGGGCCCGCTTGATGATGAGACGGTCCCCAAAATGGGAATATAATTACGGTGCTTTTCGGCATTTATCGTGGTCGTGCTCGAAAAAACGGGAAGGTCTCCCGTGTGACGATGCCGTGCCGTAACCGCACCCTAATGACTCCATTCCCGACCCCACGGAACTGGGAACGCACATGGAGGCGCCTGGTACCCGGTTCCTGCCGCAGAGCCAGTTCGAATGCCGATCGACCAGGCGGCACAACACCGCGTTCCGGTGTGAAAGAAAGTGATAAAAATTTAAGACACCTCGTTAGCAACCGGTGCGGCCTCGGAACGGCGATGACACGTGCGCCACGCGGCCATCTTAAGGCGCGCACGGTAGCGTAATGGAGCAGCCCGGAACGTCAAGGCGTCAAGGTGTCATAAAAACCAAGCGACTCTCGTCCTCGGCCGCATCAGCAAACGGTGGGCAATTAATGGAGCAATCGCACCGATGGGTGGGTGGGCGCTGCAAACGCGAGGCACGCGTGTTTAATGGCGCTCATTCCACCATTTGCGCACACGATCGCGAGCGTAGGTGGCTGTTGCAGTTGCGTGCGCTTCAATTTACATAAAATCTTGTACGTTTATGTGCTTCCTTCGAGCGGTGGTTTTTTTGTTTGTTTGTTGTTGCGTGGCATCGGTAATGATGTTTTGTTTTTATTGTTATCTCCTCTCGTTGCAGGTAAGAAGACACACGCACGCGTCCCCGTTTTATCCACCCCACGATGATGATGATGACGAGCACTAGGAGTTTTCCGGTTTTTTGGGGTATTTTTCTGTGCGCTTCTCGTCAACCGGCGTTTTCTCGTCGGCGGTTTTAAGCGAGGTGCTTAAAAATTAGTGAGTAACCATATCCATCAATGGGGTGGGGGGGGGAGGGGATATGGTGGGTGGTTTTGGCATAAAATCCAGCACGTCGCAACCAGCATGAATGGTGGCCATTTAACGGTGAACCCAATTTTGTGCTCCCCGTTTCCCGGAATGCTACTCCATTTTCCCACGAACGATCGTTCTAGCTTTTTCCATGCCCGTGTGTGTGTGTGTCGCACACGGTCATTCCACACGGTAAAACCCCTTTTTTACCGTACGATTCACGGGGTGAGAAAATTCGTCACCCCCACCTAAGTGTGATCCCGTGTAAACAGGGTCTCTCTCTTTTTTTTTGTCAACATCCGTCCATTTTCTTTGCTTCTGTGTCCGCAGAAAAAAAACCCGCATGCAAAGCGAAATAACTCTACGAACGAGGAACGGGAAAAAAACTCCAACACTCGGTTTCTAGCGCTTAGCGTAGCTTTGGCCACTGTGAGCTGGGGAGGGATGAACCAAAAAAAAAGGTGTCAGTAAATAAAGCGAAGGGAATTTTTCCGACAGCACTCACCAGCAGCATTACGGGTTTTTTTTTCGGAGTGGTGAAAATTCCTTCACTTTCTTTTTCTCCTTCTTCTCTTCACGCTGTCAGTCTCTCTCTCTTTCCGTACACCCACTCTAACTGGGTTCAATTTTTGTCACGATCTCAGCAGCTTCCCGCTAATGCTGTTGATCGACGGGTTTTTGGGGTTTTTGGGGTGCAGCATTTCGTTTTGTTTTTTTCTTCCCCCTCGCACTAGCACTTTTTTTTATCTCTCTCTCTCTCTTTCCTCCCCACTTTCTCCACCCACCGCGCTCGCTGGTGGTGGTGGTTTCGTACGCCCTTTTCTTGCACTCGCAGCACGAGTTCCGAAGCCCCGTGGAAGCACGGTGGGGATGATCAAAAGGATGCTGACGGCCTGGTGTCCTGGAGGTGTCCCTAAGCTTGCTTTGATGGTGGTGTTTGCCATTTCCGTTTGATCCTGCGGCCCTTGCCCGGAGCCCGCTGAAGTTTGATCGGACCACCGCCGCCACCTAGTGAACCAAACCACGTACTCCAGCGCCACGTCGATTGGTCGTTATGAGTTGGTGTGGCGTTGAAAAAAAAGGGGTTTCATACATACACACGCGCCCAAACACGCGGGCAAACAAAAAATCGAGTTCCAGTTTGTCTTTACTGGAAGCGAGCAATCAGAAGCCCCTTCAAACTTCCGTTGTGGTGCGTTGTGTTGAATGAATTCCGAATCGATTCAGTGATTCAGGAAGTGGAACGAGAGTGGATGCTGTAAATTTACGGTGCATCCGCGCAAAACGCTCGTGTGCATCAAGGGGTGGGTGGAGCGTTTGTAAATGTGGGGACACATATTTTCCGCCCCAAAGAACCGTTTGCATTCCGTTCGGTTGGATGTGCGATGAATTTTCGGCCTGGCCGCTTGGGAGACAACGGTCTACTCGTTGGTGTAGCAACAAAACCCCCGTCAGGACATTCTTGGGGATCCGTTAAACACTCACACACACACATACACACGCTGGGCAGCTCGGGCATTGTGTGAATCCATCCGGAATGACGGCAGGACCATGGTCTCACTTTCCGCGCACTGGTTTGTCACATTGTTTGCACTTGGGTGTAGCGTGGTATGAGCTTTCGCCTTTTTTTCTCTCTCTCTGTCTCTCGGGTTCTGCCGTCTTTTATCCGATCGTCCATCCCCGACCACGAGAGCTACCGATTGCCTTTGTTACACCGTGTTCCGCAGTCATTTGCAATCAATTTGTGCACTTTGGTGTTACGATTCTTGTCGTTCCGCTCGCTATCCGTGCGCCGCGAGGAACAAAAAGCGCTCGCCTGCACCAACGGATCCTGTCTGTCACAACCCACCGTTCGATGTACTCCGTTAGCGGAAAAATCGGAAGGAGGAACAAAAAATCCCTCCCCCACAGTGGACGTCAAACTCCCACACACACAATAGCGGTAACCGAACGAGCATCGAAGCTTCGGATGGTTGGGATGCAAAAAAAAAAACGAACGAATCCAAAGCGTGGCTCCCGTTGGCCAGCAAAAAGCGGGACCCGAACGGGAAATTTTATTCATAATTCTGGATGAATAATGTTGGCCACTGTTGCGCCCCACCAGGCGGCCGCTTTGGGACTCAAAAAGAGGAGCAATCGGTGTATCGTCGGAATCGGTGTCGTTTGCTGTTTTGTTCCGCCCCCTTTCCACCATCGTCGACGGAAAGGCGTCGGAAATGGAAATCAATCGATGGAAGGATACGCCGGATTGTCTGTCTCTCTCTACGACGCTTTGTCATACCGAGTCCTGCCCGTTCAAGCCGTTCATTCGTTTGGTCATTCCTCGCTTGTCGTCTCTCGCCGCCTATCAGGATCCTCGTAAACCGTATCAATCCACGACTGACACACCGGCACCGTTCCACCGTCCGCGCACCTTCACCGGCTGTGTTTCGTCAGCAGAAAATTGTTCCACCGTCGTTTCCGGTCTTGATTTGAAAATTTTGCCCCCTCCAACCAGCCCATAGCAGGCGGTGCAGCGTTTTTTTTTGTTTTTCGTGCTGTCTTTATTCTCCTTCAGCCCTGACAGCTTCTCCCGGCTATCGTAGCGGCCCGTTCCGTTGCCATCGCAACCAGCAGCTTTTGCCGGCTACGAGGAAAACATCCTTCGATCTCGCCACGTGGCTCGCTGATTTTGCCAGGCGCGTTGGGGAGTGAACAGGGAATTTCCGTTTTCTTTTCTCACTCACTGTCCTTCTCTCTCTCTCTCTCTCTCTCTCTCTCTCTCTCTCTCTTGCTCTTTTTCTTCCTCTTGCTCTCTCGCTTTCTCCGTCGGTGGAGTCGTGTGTCGTCTCGTCTCGGAAAGACACATTTTGCCACTGTTGCAAAATAAACTCGACCGAAACTTTAATTTGTCCAACGAAAATATTTGCCAACTACCCGCTTGACTGACGAGCGTTCGTCTTTTGGTTTTGGAGTTTGGATGAACAACGCCTCGTAGATTGCCGTAGAAAAAGCAAGTGAGGGGTGGGTGTGTTTGTATGAACAGAGCAGTAGAATTAGTCGCTCAAACGGACGAAACGTTCGCAACGGATGTATGCATCAGCTTGAAAGCCAGCGCAATGAGTGGAGCCAAGTGTTCGTGTTGCATTTATCAGCCGCCACCAGCGTATGTTTGTGCTGCTCAAAAATGTGTTATTTCCCGCACTCGAATGAGTTGCAATGAATTCGAAGAATGCACTTTCAAGCTGCTTTTTTAATCCTCTTAACGTGCGGCTGATTTTTGAGGCCATAGTGCGCGAATCACGTAGTGTACGTGCGGCTCCATCCGAGCGATCCTTGCTCGCCGTTTCTTCGATCGTTCTTGCCCACCGCGAGCTAACGAAGTGAACCCGAGAACAATGCAAACCCCGTTCTGCTGCGTCCTAACGTCGGCACAAGGATGGTGGTGAAAATAAAATCCGGGACAAAGCGAAACCGAGCTCGCTGAAGAAAACGTCGAAAAACTTTATTTAACGCTTCACTGCACCCGGACGGTTGGGTGGGTTTTCTTTCTCGTGGTATTTTTCCGCCTCCCGAAGACGTCCGGTTTCGATTGGAACCGCTTTCCGGTGGCACGGGACGATCGAAATGCCGGCCTCCTTTGGACGATGGCGGTGCATTGTTTCGCAAAAGATTGAGAGCTTCGTTTGCGCTTTCTTTTGCCTTCCTTTTCCCGGAGCACCTTCCTCACGTGTACCTTTGGTCGCGCTTAATTGTAGTATTTAAAAACAAACACTACCAACACTTGTCGCACCCACTCGCGGTCTTCCACCCGGGCTCACGGTGATCGGAAGTTTCGCGACAAAGTGTCTTCCGGCTGGCAGACGAACCACCACCCGATGACGAATTGAATTCGAACTCCGAACAGAGCCGCCTTGCTAGCGGCACCCAACTAATGATGAACCCGCAAAAGTTTGCCTCCCCCACACCGGCGTGTTCTCGAGGATTGTTTGGCGCGTATTATTTATGCGCTGTTTGCCGATAAATAATGGAACCAGCGAGTCCGGTGAGGCGCGCTCGCTCGAGACGGTCATTAAAATGCGCGTAAACATTTAAGCTAATTAAATAGCACAACCCGGAGTGGTGTCTCGAGTGCACTGGCAAAATGCACAATACAAGAAGCGAAATGCATCCCGGTATCCATCAATCGAAGCACACACGAACTTGTGCGCGAGCTAATGCACGGCCAGTGGCGACCGCCGGAGCATTAAATCAAATCTATTATGCCGCTTAAATCCTTCTCGGTCGTATAATGCATTCACATGCACACACACACACACACAAACACGTCACGATTTTGTGCCTTGTCGTCTCGCGTTTATGTTGCTTAGTCAAGCTCGCAGGTGCGATCGCACAAGGACGCGTTTGATTGGCGGGGCGCGTCATCATCGGGCCGCCATTCCTTTGGTGGGCGTTAGTCGGCCATGCTTCGGTGGTCATTGAAGGATTACCTACCGGAACTGGCGGAACCGAGGCACAGCCCCGTGAAGTGGTAGGTAGTAGAAGACACCGGTGTAGTGTGCGTCTCGAAGACGGCAAGCTTTCACCATCGCAGCAGGCACCGGGTGCGCTCGATGGCGCAGCAAAACCGTTGCCATTGGAAACCGCTGGAGGATTTGCTTCCTTGCGCAATCAGTGCGCCCTTTTTGATTGAGTAAATTTAATTAAATCTTCCACTTCATTTAACGCTACTTTAAACAACTCTCCGCGGGCTCGTGGTGCTGCTGTTGCTGCCGGCGATACGTCACCGTGAAAAGCCGTAAGGCAAACGCCGCGACGCTACTGGGCGCTGGATGCCCAGGTGCACACATTAACCGGCTGGCTGTGCGCAAGAGTTCGGGATCGCATCCGTCAGCGTGGCGTGGGTCGCCGGTTGGTGCCCACGGAAATCCCACCGATGGGAGCCGTTGCCGTTTTGCGGTGGAAAATTGCTAAATAGATTTTTGTTGGCCACGGCGCCCGACCGCAGCGACGAAAATGAGGGCGCAAAAGGAGAGAATTTTGAAACGCCACGCGAAATAGAAACGATCGATGCGCTTGGGCGTTGTGTGGGGCATTTGTTGACGCACGGGGGTTTGCCCTCTGGCACTAGCGAGCTTGTAGTAGCGGCAAAACAAAAAAAAGAAGTGACTACCTCCGAACAGAAGCAAAAGCTCATCCAAATGAGAAGAGAAAAGGAACAGGGGGAAAAAAAACGCAATCATGCCCTTCTAGAGGGCCCCGGTGCTTTAAATAATAAACGAGATTTTCAATTGAAAATATTCTGACCAGAGCCACCAGAGAGCGGCACCACCAGACGCAGACGGATGGAATGATTAAGACAAGCTCACGGGTTTGTGTGTGTGTGTGGGTGTGTGTGTGCGTTCGCTCATACCAATGATGACAAAATTTAATTTCCCAAGACGTCCTGCCACCCGCGCTTCTGCTCTATTCCGCCCTTTTTGCTTCCGTTGGCCGGTTAAAGTCCCTTGGGAGGAGACTACTTTATTGATAACTTAATGATGGTGCACGGGCACACTTCATCAGCAGCAGTAGCAGCACCAGCTAGCAGCGGCGGCGGCGGCGTTGTAAGTCAATGAACAGCAAACAAGCCAAAAAGGAAAACCGAAATTCGAACGGCACGGGAAAAGTGTGTGTCCCCGTGCCGGCGCTCAGTGCCAGAGGGCCAGTTTTGCGCGCGGATGCGAACCTTAATTCCGATTGGAGGCAACTTTTCCGGCCACAGTTTGCTGGCGCAAACGCTGCCCGAATCCTCGCGGCTCGCTTATCGTAAGGGCCCGATAAATCGGTGGAGGTGGGAGTGTTTTTGACTTCAAAGAACGTCCCGGCCCAGCACCGTGAATGGTGAAATGTACTCGAATGCGAAATAAATTAATCCCCTCGGGGCGGGAACAAGTTGCCCGCAATCAGGCACGGTTTTGTCAGCCGCGCAACAGATTACACACACTCGCGCACACGGGCACAAACAGAGTAACATAAAAAAAACTCGCCGGAATGCCTACACATAACTCAAATGCCAAAAGAGCAATTTGCTTCTAAACACACATGCAGCAAATGGGAAATGGTTCTCTTTTTTGGGGCGGAATGTTTCTAAACGCTTGGCTACGAATTATCTCCCCCACACGCACACACACACACATACCCAGACAGGTCGCGGAATCAAAGGAAATTATTTTAATATTTCACAATCGTAGTAGGTTGGGTGGATGAGTTTTGCTTCCTTCCTGGAAATCCGATTAACATTTTCATTCCCCGCAGTAGGCTGTGATGCGAGGCGTCCTTGCACGATTCAAATGGGCAAACAGGCGCACCATCATCAGCAAGCACAACACAACAAACAACAACAAAAAAGAGGCAGAAAACATACAGAACAGAAAGAAAAAAAAATGATTGCGCACGGGAATTGCTTTGCGTTTCTCGTTTTGGTTTGCGAATGGTTGGCAAATTAATTCCCTCGTTCGCTTGAACGCCTGCACTAATCGTGAAAAATTGCTAAAACGCCCATGCTTGGCTCCCTTCTTCGTACGAAGGACCTCATTTACCGCTTCCCGGGAGCGATTCGGACACTACTCGCATCCCTTGCGGACGAGGGCAAATGCCGGAGTGTAAAGTTTCACGAAATCGCTTTCTTGCGCAAACTTTGCTCAATAAAATACCCAATCTAAGTTCCGATAAGAAAGTATATCCATTTTCATTGCCACCCGCCTGCACGACTCGCACGCTCATACGCGCGCGCGCGCACACTCACGCAAACAAGCGGTAGCAGAATGGAAGGGCTGAGATTTTGTGTCCATTTGGAGATTTTGGGGCGAGGTGTTGCGGGCACCCGGAACTTTCGCCCGTCGATGTTCGATGGCAAAAAAGGGGCCCCAATACCCGGCGTTCGGTGAGAGCAAAGAGCCGTGGCCGTAAAATTGCAATCATTATCATTTCGCCAAAGCATTATTCGAACCGTCGGGGAGCGTCTGGGGGAACGGAAGTAGTTTTACCATCGCTTTCCAACCTTCCACTAGCCGCTTTCGCTTGCGAGAAGCGCCGGAAAACAAATGCACCCATTCACGAGCCAGTGAAAGTTTTATTCCCCTTCCGGTGAAGCGATTCCGGTGAAGATGCCCGCGGCGTCCGGATACCCGGGAATGTGAACCCTTCCCGTCCCACCCCATTAGGTCAAAGGCATTCGTGGCCATTTTGTGTGGTGTTTGTGTTGGCACTGGTTTTTGCCTAATGAAAAGCCACCCCCAGCCAGCCGGGGTTGGAGAGCGAAACCTACACACGCCCGCTTCGTTTGATGGATCATTGTTTTTAAACAAAACTTTTGCGTGTGCGTCCCGGCGTTGGGGAAGGACCTGAAAGTAAAGAGGTGTGGGGGAAGAAGGCGTCTGTAAATTGATTCCAGCAATCAGTGCCCCCGCTCGGCCAGTAGATGAAACGCTCGTTAATGATGCGGTCTTAAGGAGTTGGTTTTATGGTCCAGCAGTGTGGGAGTGATCTAATGCATTCCCTGCTGCGGGAGGATTGGGACGAACTCACAACATTTGTATCGTTAATTTGTGTGTCTGCGGTTGCCCAAACGGGGGCAGTGATTGAACGTATAAGCAGGAATGCGTATTAGATGTGATTGCACACCTTCAGCAAGGACAATTGCTGGCTGTTTTTTTTTCTTTGCCGTCACAAAGTGTCATCCTCTTCCGGATTCTCGTCTAGAATAATAACACTCGTTTTTTTTTTACCCCCAAATGCACCGGCACGGCTCTCGAAAGGTCCTTCCAAGTCACTCGAGCGTCGAAGGAAACTTTACGAGCGTACAAACACCATCACCCACGCGAGGTGTGCAGCCAAGCCCTCTCCCCCTCATCGTATGCGCCAACGGGCCAATAAAATCACCAGTTTTATGTCCCACATTTTAAGGTTCATTTACATTTTACACAACACTACCGACGGTTCCGGCTGGTTTGTGCACAGCTTACGGGTTACCGTGCCGCGTGGGATGCACGTGCGGGCGCACCCGTTTGCCAAGAGCTTTTCCTCCCTTTTGGTTGCAAGACTGCAGCTTCCGAAGCGCATGCTGGGGGCTCGCCCCATCTAGCGAGTGTCCTAAATCTTTCGCCTTTTCCCTGTGGGGAGCTGGGCGAGTACGTGAAAACTGCGCACTGTTTTCACTGTTGTCCCTTTTGTCGCGATTGTCGTCGCTTGGGAAGCATATTTTTCCCGCTTGGTATGTAAGGAGCAAGCGAGGAGAATCGGGGGTCATCTCCGACAAAACGTGACAAACATTCCACCAAACAAACGTGCTGCTGGGCGACGGCGAGTTTCTTGGCCGAACGGGACGCGAAATATTTCATGTCATCTTTGCGAGTGTTGGTGGTTTGTGTGTGTGTGTGTGCTTTTTTTCTGTACTGTTGTAGATCGAACGCGGAAGCAGGACGTGCTGTTGTTAGAGCTTTTTGGGCACCAAAAGGACATGCCTTTTGTTTCAATCCTTTATCCCCGGAGTGGGGGGCAATTCGCTGCCATTTCGCCCAGTAATTGCACCCATGTGGATGCTGCCGGAAATGGGAACGAAAAACAAGGACAAAAAGGGGATAAAAAGCGAGAGTAAGAGAGAGAGAGAGAGAGAGAGAACAAGCAACCGCGTAATACTGAAGCAATACGCTTCCGTCAGCGAAGAATTGGTGAGCTAAGCGAGCACAATTCTCGCACACGTCTCCGGCCGCCTGGGAGCAAGATTTCCACCTGTGCGGAGTGTACTTTTTTTGTGTTTGCTTTTTTATTACCGGCACTTTTCCGGGCCCGTTCGCAGAACGTACCACAAACGCACACAGCCACACGGGCACATCCTTTGAGGGCTTCTCCCCACGCTGGTTAGTGCATGCTGTGAAATATTTCATTCGCACCTAACCATCGTAGCAAGCTATGACAGCCAAGCACCACGCGAACTTCTGTGGCTTCAACCGATAGTGTGGTGTGTGTGTGTGCGCGCGTTTGTGTGTGAAGGAGAGTCTGAAATGTGCATCAATTCTTCCGCTGGTTTATTGCATTTTCTCATTCGGCACCCCACGAGAGAGGGGTTCCGTTCTCCTACCGTCTCATGGAGCACGTGTGCGGTTCCATCAGCACTCCCCCACCAATCGACTGATTTTTCACCGCCACCCCATCCGACCCATCCCACCCCACCCCCAATGGCGCCCGTAATTCGCTTAGCAACATAGTTGTGCACTTAAACCGGATGCGAAGGAGTACAGAGCGTTTGGGAGAGAAAGAGAGAGAGAGAGATAGAGAATGAAACAGATAGAAGAGGAAAAAAATGCATTCCCTTTGCCTAAGCTATCTGCTACTCCGCTGCTTCACAATTCCATAGATCCTTTGACAACCACATTGCTACGAGTACGGGTGAAGAATCGCGGCACTGGCAGCCACTCGTGTGTGGGTGTGTGGGTGTGAGTCGTCTGCATCCTGCGCGAGAGGGTCCTCGATGGGGGCGACGAGTGCTTTTTATTATTGCTATTTTTCATTGCATTACTTCCCCGCATGCATACGGGCACGGGAGCGTTGCGAAACGGCAGGAAAAGGAATGGCCGTGGTTTTATCACCCGGAAGAAGGCGCCAGCGAAATGTAACGTGTGACCGCGCTGCTGCTGCTGCTGCTGCGGGGTACTGTGCCAAGGTGCAAAAAGGGCATTTTTCCTCCCACGTGCGGCTTTTTTTTTGTGTTTTTCCCCCCCCATGCAATGGCGGCGGAAGAGGATTCAGAATTTTTGCCGTCTTTTTTTTGCGGCATTTCGCAGTGGCGTATCCTTTTTCGTCGGCGGGTGTGAAGATATTTAGTAGCGCGCTTTGGCTCGTTGCCTTTTTTTGGTTCGTTCCGGAGCTGCTTTCGGCGCCATATGACTGAGGGCAAAAGTCGAAAATTGGAGCCAATTTGCGGCTAAAGGGCGTGCGCGGTTGCACATTTTTCTTGCACATCGCAAATTATCATAAAGCTACCGGAGCGCGAACAGCCACGTGCAAAAAAAGCTCACGCGTTTCGTATTATACGCCCGCGGAACTGGCCCAAGCCCCACCTTTTTGGCATTGTTTGTCGCCTTTTTTGGCGGGATAATGTGAAAAACTCCACTCATGATGAAGCGTTATTTGTGTGGATTTTGTTTTTGTTTTTTTTTTCGCGACCAGCGCTTTGCCACACTGTGGTTTCCCCGTGGTTTGACCGAAAGGGAATTTTGGGCATTAGCGGCGTCCCACTAATTGCAGCACGTGCAACAGGGCGCCTTTTTTCCGCGCCCCCTAATGAATGCTTACTTAGCGCTGTTTCGCGCTGCAACGGAGGCAGAAAAGTGCACCAGTTTGTGCGGTGTTAACCTGCACGAGCACCTTCCAAAAGCCCACTCACAAACATTGCCTGGCATGGGGCGTTTTCCATTCTTCGTTTGGCACGGTAACCGGCCAAATAAATTAGGCAAATGCAGTTTATTAACGCTTGCTCCGGTGGCGGTTTGCTTTATGCAGTTCGGACCGGCTCGAGTGAGAGCTACAGCTACGTAAAAAAAGGACAAAACAGATGATTGCTAAAAGTGCATCGCGCCCGGTAATTAATCACCGGTGTAATAACCGAACTTGCAAATAAACCACAATGAGCAGTGGGAAGCTAATCGTCGACGAGGGGCAGCGTGAAACATCAGGAAAGCAAAAGGCCACCTCGACGGGCCCTTGAATGGCCCCCAAAAAGCGTCCCCCGACTTCAGGGTTGACAAATTATCCGGCCAACCAACCGAGCGGGTCGTGCAACCCAGAATCTTCACCGTCATCATTTATCCTCCCGGTGGCCTAGTTACCGTGTTGTCGTTGTGTGCTTTATTTTGTTTTTGCTGCTGCTTCTTCTGCACGGTTCGGAAAAATAATTATTTTTACACCCCCACACCACACTTCGAAACGCAGCAACCGGGGCTCGTACCCGAACTCCACCCCGACCGTTTTTTTTTTGGTGCTTCATTACGAACCGCGAATTTCATTATTTTCTCCCTCCCAGAATCGTGGCGTCGGATGACGGTCACCGGACGGCACAAACCAAGCCCCAGATCCGGTGTAATCCGCTGAATGGGAGAATCGCGTTGCAAAACGGCGGGCCGAGAATGGAAACCGCATAACGCGGGCAGCTTTGCATAAGCAATTACAGCAACACCAGCGCTGGCCAAAGAGCAAAAGCGCTTGGGAAACGAACAATATCTGCCCATCGGGATAGCAGTGCACTTGGCCATTGATCAACCCTTGGGGGGGGGGGGAGGGGGTTGATGTTGGGTCCGTTTTTTCCGGATGCTCGAGTTCGAAAGCTCAACCCGCGTGGGGTTGTGCACTCGGCTGACTTTCGCGGGGCCATTTCTCATTTTCCACGCTGGCACTGTTTATGCGGCGATATTGAATTATTACACTTTAACAGCATTATTTTGTGGTTTTTCTTTTTCTTTTTGTTTTCCAGCGGCCTGCAGGCCGGTGGGGTGCATTTTATTGTCCTTTTTCGCTGCATCCCGGGGAAGGGCTCACGATGCATTCAGCCCGCGGGAAGCACCAGAGGGAACAAATAAACAAAAAAGAAAACGAGGAAAAACCCCGACCACCATGTGCGAGTAAATTTCCACCAGACCGAGGCCCGGTGTGTGTGTGTGTGGGTGGGTGGGCTTTGTTTTCCACCCGACCCGATCGGCTGCCAGTGCCGATCAATTAAAAGCAATATTTCGTTCAATAAATTTGGGATTATTGTCTCACACCGGTGTTTGAGGTGGATGGCGCGGCTTACAGAGAAGCCCTGCGTGGGTTTGAAAATCGGCACGCGGTTACGTCAAGTGGCGCTCCCATGTGGCCAGCAGAACGCGGGTCGTGCTGTTCGATGCAGTTATGCATGCGGAGGACGCCCGGTTTGCCGTTGGCAACCATAAATCACTGCTATATTGATTCTAATCACACGCCGGCCACACGCGGGATGGAGGATTTGCCTTCCGGGTGAACACGCCGCCATGGGAAACGTGACGGAGGCGGTACTTGAACCCTTGGATTAGCGGGTAATTACCGTCGAATGAAATATGAACGAATGAACGAATATGTCGAATGTGCATATTCGTTTGGGAACATCTTAAATCCATCCAACTCGTTGGATCCAACGTTGTGCAATGAAACTCACCGCCACTCGCTCTGGTAGTAGGTTCGAAACAAATGGTGCTTTATTTTCGCTTTCTCATGAGTAACAGGCGCACGAAGATCAGCTCTCAGCTCCCAATCAGACCATCCCTTAACCAAGGGTGGCCCGTAGCCGAGCGATCTGGGCGTCAAGCGCGGCCAGATTGAATTCGGGATCACGCGGCGGACTGGCCCGGATCTGCTCGAGCGACTTCAGCACATGATCCGGTACCGGTGGTTCCACCGGCAGATGAGCTCCTTGTGGCTGGAACCCGTACGTATCGGCGTTGTACGCCACACGGTACAGCACACCATCCGGACCGGTGTACGAGTACTCGCCAGCCGCATTCGCACCATCGTAGCTCGTTTGCTGGGCCGCGATACCATTGCTCGTTTCGTAGCGATAGTTGTACGCACCACTCGGGTCGTGGTTTTGCTCCTGCGCCAGGATGACGGCTTGCGACTCGGCTGTACCGAGCACTGGACCTCCAAGGCGCTTTTGAGGGGCCGCCAAGGTACCGCACACGACCAGCGCGGCCAAAGTGATCTGTAGGTTGTCGGTGTTTGAGAAGAAAAAAAAATGAGTGTGATTTTAGAACGAAATACACCTTTTCCCTCGCAATAGGGCACATCCAAACCCACCAGCTTGCGGAGCATCTTAACAGGTCACTTGTGTGGGGAACCGGAGCAAAAAAAAAGAACAAAAAAACAAGTATCACAGGATCGAACTGAACGAGAGGACGCACTGACGGTGACTGGTGCCGATTCGTGCACTTGTCGGTGACTTTTATACGGGCTTCGGTATCGGTGCACCGGTTTCCCAAATTATCCTCCGCACGTTCGCTCGATCCGGCACCCGGCGGCGGTTCTCGTGTGAAGCCCAGGTGAACCGACCCGGCCCTCGGTTGGCTTTCCATCGCCAGCATTGGAGGCTCCCCGATGCTGTGGTTCGCGAGCAACGCGCCCAGCGCGGGCGAAGGTGCAGATGATGAATTTCAGTCATCATCCGCGATCATCCGACCAGCCAGCACCATGGAAGGGGGGAGAGGGGGGGGGGTGAAAGGGGCAAGGACAAGGGAGGGAGAGACGAACTGATGCCAATAATGTTGCTGCACCTCGCCGACACCGATCCGATCGCGCACCAGCTTCGGTTTCGGTTTTGGACCGGCAGCGTAGCAAATTAGTCGATTAAATGTCACTCGCGTAAACACGCAATTTGCTCATGAGCTCGGATGTTTCTCTCTCTCTCTCACACACACACTCTTCCACCCACCGGTGGGGTGCATGCCTGGGAGGGTGTTCGACCGAAATTTCCGACCCATTGTGTGTGCAGTCGGCGGGATTATGACCCCACAGGGCGCAGGAAAAACCATCGAAAGGAAGCGGGGGGTCCGATTAGCGCAGAGAAGAGGGTGACACGCAGGTGATGCGACCACGCAACGAGTCCGGGGCCTAATTCGAGCGGTTGTGGGGTTTTTTTTCTTTTCGCGCACCATTACTTTCGCAACCTTCAGATATTAATCAAACGCCAGACCTTTGCGTGAAGCCCTCGGGTGTTTCGTCTTGTGCGTGGTTTTTCCTTTCTTCTTCTTCTTTTATTTTGGGAGGCCAATCTCTCATCACCGACGAAATGATGACCGAAGATGGCGCCCCAAAACATGGCGATCCGATCTGTCACTGAGCCGGCGGAGTCTCACCTTGGGGCGCACGCGCACACACACCGCAAGCCCTTATGCAGTAGTTGCAGTTTGATATTTTGGGTCGTTTTTTTCGTCTTCTACTTCTTCTTCCTCTTCTTCCTTGCGCTCTCTCACGGATTGACAGATTTGAAAAGCGAATTAACGAGGGTGGCAAAAAAGGGGTGACGCGATCACAGAAAAAACCCACCCTTCGCGGGAGATCTTTATTTTTCTCGGCAACGGCAAAGGGAGAAAGGTCAAGATTGGGGATCGTCTGTTCCCGCTGTTTTCTCTCTCTCTCTCTTCGTTGAACCGTTCAACAATGCGTCTGTTGCAAAACGAAACCACACGCATCTCTAGAAACGGCCACTGTCGTCTTCTTCGCGGCGGGTCTTCTCACAGCTGTCAAATGTGCGAGGAAATGTCAATCGCAGCAGGCCGTGAAGTGTCACATTCGAGCCTCCAGTGAAACATATCTATCTATCGCGCGGGAACTCTTTTTTTTTTTGTTCTCAAGCCTACCCGAACCCAAGTGGGATGTTGTTCCCCTTATAGGCCCATGGAGCCCCGTAATGAAGAGATACCGAACGCGCCGGCGGATGACTGCCGGCGTGTGCACACACTCATACCATACCACAAAGGTCGTCCGGCAAAAGGTGGATTCTCGGCGGGCAAATGTCAAAATCATGCGAGCTTCTGCGGAGGTCGTGGCGGCGCGCAGATACTGCGATAGACTCCACCGTGGCCGTTACAAATTGGTTTCGTCTCCGGCTGCGGCTCGGTGCTAAACACTTCTGTTTTTTTTCGCCCGCCGTTTTCCGTCACGGCGGTCGTGTGGAGCAGGCAAAAATTCATCCATCGTTTGCCGCATTAATTGTGCGGCCAGCCAGCGAAGGGACGGGCGTTTTGTGAGTTTTGCTTCCCTTTCTTTGCCACGGTACGGCTAGAATCCGGTTGTAAATGGCGCCGGCCACCCGCGGAATCGGTGCGCTAGGGCGAGCCCAGAAGTGCCCGAAGCATTTATTGAACTATCGAGAACGGAGGGATGGCTGAACCCGCCCCCACGCGCGGCAGCATCATCATCATCATCATCATCGTCAGCGGCACCGTCATTGGTCGAGTGGGCCAGACTGCATCGTGCTGCATATTTCACTTTCAATTAAGTGCACTATTAGTCGCTGCCCGAAGCTCCCCCACGTCATCTGTTACTGGTGGGTTTTTTTGCTAGTTTATTTATTTTTCTCCCTGCGCGGGATATTTTCTACTCCGAACCCATCTCTACCTGCTTTGCTGGAAATGTTGCAAATCAATATCGGCCCCCTCGGGTCCACCATCCTTTAGCCTTTAGTCACCCAGCTGCGGTTGGGGGCTAGCGCAAAAACAAGTTGATTTTGTATCGCCCTTTTCGGACTCGAACCATCGCACGGTGCCGGTGCAAATTCTCTCACGGACCATCTCAATCATCATCGAGCGGGCGCAAACCCCCCCCCACCCTTCCAGGGATGCCAGGGCCAAACCGTCTTTGTCGTGGGCCGTGGCGGTGGCCCTAACCGGCTTAATGGCGAACGGGCGAAGTGCAAATTGTGCAGCCCGATGATGATCCAATGGCATAGCGGTCGTTGGGTTTTGTGGAAGAGACTGGAGACGATGGAACAACAACAGAAAAAAAAAGAAACATGATTGGGTGTGGAAGCAAACACTCTTTGATTTAGGCGATGAATACCGGTGTTATTGTGTAATTTGTTGAACTTCTACCGTGAGTTTGTGCCCGCGAATGGGAGGGCGTTTTTGCGGCACAACATGTCGTAGGAGCAACAAATGCAGCACCTGGCAGCGTGAAACACGTCGAAGGCGGTGTGTTTGATTCGTCATTCTTTGCATTTTCGTCAAGGTTTGCATCCGTAACAGGGGGAGAGAATTTTCAAATGCGTTGATAAAAAGCGGCAGCAAAAAAACCCATTGAAAATAAAACTGATCGATAATAATGCTCAAAAGGTGCTTCCAAATAAATGTGGCATGTATTTGCGCCCAATTTCCACACGTATTTCCGGCCGCTTGCCGGGTAAATGGGTGTGATTTTATTTTATCCCGCCTGCCAAACAAATCCCAATAATCCCCCCGAAAATGGCTCGCCGTGTCCGTCCTGGTGAGAGCGCGCTGTGCATTAATCGCACCGATGCGATCGTATCGCTTTAATGCGAAACAGATGATCCCCCATCAGCTGGCCGTTAGCTGGAAGCTTAGGGGCCCCCATCAGTCAAACTCCCCCCAGTTGGCTGGGGGTTGCCTCGTTTTTCGGGCGGTGGTGGCGAAATGGGGAAATAAAATGAAAAAAAAAGAAATAGGAAACGGACAAAAAACGCGCCACGTGACATGCCTCGCAAAAACAATTCACTTACGCATCCCGAACACGTTTCGGTAATTTTTGCCTGATATTATTTATTACCGGGGCGGCTGTGAAGGGTGCATGGAAGACGAAAAACGAAGAACAAGAGGACTAGCCCACAGTTTGCCGGGGAAATTCTTCAACACACACACGCTGAGTGGTACGAAAGGAAATGGTCCTTTACGCTCTCGATCCTCAAACGCTGGCGGTGGGTAAAAAGACCGAACGTAGACCCCCATTTGGATACGGTTTCGCGCCTTTTCTTTCCCGGCGAAGAAAATGGGGAGCAAAGCAACCGAAAAAGAAGAATCACAAAATGGGGCCCCGAATGGAGGGAAAATGCGGGAAAACCCTGGGCACGCTTCACGGGCGTTTCACCTAAAAAAAGGGAAGCACAATCCTTCACGAACCCGGCAGCAAAGGAAACGACTCCCCGGTGCCTATGAAGAAAAAGAAAAACACACCAGCCCCGAAGAAAAAGGCGCGACAATTCCGTCGCAAGATTATGCGTATCCGTTTCCACTCCGTTCCGTTTCGTTCCATTCGGCTGCGTAAGTAGGTTGATTCCCGCCAGTGTGTGGGTGGGGCTGGAAAGGACGAGTCTGCGTCGGAATGCTGCCTTTCGAAGGGGCTTTCAGCGAGCTCTCCTTTCCGAGAATGGCACAAAATGGCGAACCGTGCGTGATGACGACGGTGATGATGAGGATGATGGGGACCCAATCAAACGAATTGGCTGGAAAATTCGATATATTCCCGAAGACGGTGAGAAAGAACGCCACCGCCGGAGCGATTAGCTGGCCACCGCTTCCCCGATTGAAGAAAGGGCGATTGTTTTCGTACTTTCGCAAAACCGGCCCTACATCCGGTGCCATTAATGCGGTGAATGCGAATTGCGTTTGTGGGAGAGTGACGATGATGGTATGATTAATTCGTGGGTGTCAAAAATAAAGAAAAAAATACTCAAAGTAAAATAGGCCATCGGGCATTCGGTGTGTATTTTGGCTCAAATCCCTAAGCCCCATTAGTGATCGGTTGGTGCCAGCGGACGTACGAGCATTCTGGTCGCTCGCAGTGACTCGAAATCTCCCCGGAACGTGTGCCATATGATGCCACCGTACGTTTGCTGCAAACCGGGAGTGTATACACCGTTCAGGTGGCTGAAAAGCGTCAGAAAGGATACCAGAAAAAAAGCGGTTCATCAGGGTCTCTATAGCCCCCAAGGCTTCTTGCTTCAAACCTTACCTGTCGTAGCACTGCAAAAACCACCACGCACCCTGGTAATGCTCTGGACACTCGTTCTGCCGGCGATCGTACGTAGCAAAATCGGATCCCTCGTGGATGGAGAGTGAATCTCCAGCCGTCCCTTGGTACCGACCAACCCCAAACAGTGCGTACTGCTCATGCTCATCACCGAGCACAAAGTCATCGTAATGTGCGTACGCGGTCACACCGCGAGTATCCTCCAGCTCGATCAGCAGCTCGTGGCGTGGTCTCGATTGCAGAATACGGTGAAGCTTCTCAAACCCGAGCCAAAACTCACCGCCAATGTCACCGAATCCTTCCCGATAATCCGCCCAATCCCGGTAGAAGTTAACCGATCCATCGTACCGTTGCTGGAACACGATCCAACCACCACCGAGGGCTCGGTTTCGAGCGTTACTGCTCGCCACCGTAAAGCTGGTGTCCTGCGCAGGCAATCGCCATGGGGAAAGTTGATCCGTGTGGGGGTGATTAGTTGGTGCGATCGTGTACACTCGCGCATCCAGTGCGATCTGCTGGAGGCTGTGTTCGAGGTGAGTGATCGCTTGTTCACCTGCTGCTAGGTGAGCTTGGAGCTGTTGAAACAGCTCCAGCTGGTCGTTAAACGTTTCCGTGAGCTGATGCGAGAGCTCGTAGCGCATGTTGGAGAGCTCCTGCTCGGGACACGTGCGTAGGAGATCTTCGCGAAGTAGCACGATTTCGGAACGCAACCGTTTCGAAAGCTTGACGTTAACTTCTTCTAGTTTGGTGTTGAGATGTTCCTCGACCTTCGCCCACAGGCTGTCGAAGGATCGATCGATGTGAATCATCAGGACGAGCGTTTCGAGGCTCTCGTGTTTTGCTAATGATTTTAGCCTCTGATCCGGGTCTTCGCTGCTGTCGTTGGCTGCAGCAACGCACAGTCCCATGGTCAAGAAAAGCAGCAAAACCTGTGCTGGAAACAGGAGCCGTACGCGTGAGGAATGCATTACGTCGAGTGGAGTGCAAACTGGCGCTCTGTGGCTTGAAAGGGGGGACTTATATTTGCGAGGTCACGTCAGCGGCGGTTTATATCAAACAAAACGGGCGCAATTAAATGGTGAATGATCGATATAAGCGTGCTTATCGGGCACGTGAGTAAACAATCGGCAAGATTGCGATCGGTGATCGGTAGACTTTAAAAGGCGTTTTAGGTTAGTCTGAATTCTTAGTTTGACCTAATGAAACGTTTTTAAATTCGTGGTTTAAAGAGGTTTTACGAGGCGCTTCATGTTGAAGACAAAATATATTAATATATAGGAAAAGGTGTCCCATTTGTGCCATTCGATTGAAATTAATTGCGCACTCAGCGGTCTACGTAGCGTGTAGTCTATTTTGAGTTATGCGAAACGCTTCAATTTCCGTACCTGTGAAAAATAGTAGCTACGCCAATCTCGCCTTCACCATACCCCAGCTACTAGCTACGTTTGATGCCGGAATTGATTGGCGAAATTTTGGCAAAAGCAAATTGTCACCTTCAGCAGCCAACCTCGAAGAACGGTGGCGTTGTTTTTGTCCTCCAGTGCCGGTGAACATTTTTCATCATCATTTCCGTGTGGCCTTTTTTTTTTCTTCGCGTCCCGCGCGTAAAGAAAAGGCTCCCTGCTCAATCATGCTTTATGAGTTATTGAAGTTCCCTTGGCTGGGCTTTGCATTTATTCGCCCCATCCGGGTCCGCTTCGCACCGGCCAGCCAGCCACGGGGACGGGGATTTGATTTATATCGCGTTTGATGTTGAAAAATTGGTTCGATGAACACGGGAAAAGAAACAGAGAGAGTTAGAGAGAAAGAGAGAGATGAGATGGGATGATGGGAAGAAGAAAAAAGGAAAGCTCATTTTCCCCATCCCCGGACCGGGTGTACTTCATCAAATGGCACTTAATTCCTTGTCGCTGTCGGTGCCGCTCGTGCCATCGAGGAAGAAGTTGTTTCATGCGTCGATTGGAAATTTTGCTACCGGCGAAGGGAGTTTGTTTGGTCACATTTTTTTTTTCAAATTAAATTTTATACAAAACTTTCCGACCGTGCCGCTCATTTCACTGACTGGCATGTGGCTTTAATATTAGGCGCTGTTTATCGGTCCCGTACCGCTTTTTCATCTCACCATCAAATGTTAAACGTTGAAACGGAGCGACTCCGAGCGCAAAAAAAAAACCCCAACCCCCTAAACACCCGTCTCCTCAATGGTTGGGGGCTCGATTTGAAAATATTGCTTTTCATTCTGCTACTTATTACACGAAGACCCGGCCCGGTTATATGTCGGGGCCTCATCGTCCTTTTCGAGTGGCTCATCGTGGGCGCTTGCACGACCGTCGCGTATCGGAAAAGACACAGCCACAGTGAAAGTTCAACAATGGAACAGCAGCGGGAACCGTCTCTTGCCTGCGCGTTCGCTTCCCTTCGGCTCGATGAACCGGAAAGGATGGAACCGTCGGGATAGAGTTTGAAGCTGGAAGTTGAGCTCAGTTCCGGGCTCACTGTGTGGCTGCCTCATGACGATGGGTGGACGAAAAGATTTCCCTACTCGGTAGCGGGAACCCCAAAAAAAAGGACACTTTCCAACGCTTCCCATATGGAGGTGGTGAAGCGAAACAGGAGACAAACAGCAAAAAAAAAAGAAAACAACCAGGAAATAAAAATAAGCACAGGAAGCATATGGTGTCACGCACCGCGTGGTGGTTTTAAAATAAAACCCCAAAAACTCACGCCCGATCCGCCCGATTTTGACGGTGCGTCGAAAGGTTTTATCGCTTTTGGTCAACTGTGTTTGCTGATTACGGTTTGATATGCCGATGCCGAAGCCGTGCTCGTGGAGCGATCTAGCGAGAGCTTTTTTTTCATTTCCGATGAAGTGGATAGCCTGCTGATAGCCTGCCACGCCAGAGGCCACCGACACTCGTTTCGTCCCTGTCGTGCCCTGGCTAAGCTGTTTCTATTCATTTCCTCATTTTAATGTATCGTGCATATGTGTTTGAAGTGGCCGGCTACCAACCAAGCTGGGTCCTTTGGTGGACGCGAGAAGGATCCAACGTCCCGGTGGCTCGGTTTAAAAACGACTCCCACAACCCCCAACGGTTGGCGGGAGTTTGTTCCACATCGTCTCCACATCGGTATGGTGTGTTCGCGCGGGCACGATAGCGCACGGTTGCAAGGAAAAATGATCTCCCGTCTGTGGCGCCCGAGTCGATGCTCATTTTCCTATCATTGTGCCCTTCTCCGGGGGTCGGAAAAGGCACCCAGGACGAGACGTGGTGACGTTTTTATGCAGCGCTCATTTTCCACCACCAGCAGGAAACTTCTTCTTCTGCCAGCGTTTGTGAGCTCTGGGCCTGGCTACCGTGGCGTAGAAAGCGAGAAGTGAAAGCACACGGTCCGTGCAGGAAGAAGAAGGCACCACCGGGAAGCGAGTGGGTGGTCGGGTGGGTGGCTAGCATTATTATGAATTATTGTATGCTCTATCATAATAGAAAATCATTTCATATGCAGTTTGCGTCCCTTTTCGCAACGGGGTCCGGTTTTGAAGCCGGCAGCACTCGGAGCCACCTCTACTTGGGGTCTGTGCCGGAACGTTTCATCTGCGTTCGCCTATCTTCACAGCCGGCCCGGTTGCAGATGGTCGAGGTTTGCGTGTTCAGGTTCAGCGTTCGAGCAGGGAAAAATGGAAGGCGGCAAAGCTGAAGACACACACAAAAAAAAAGCAAACGCACGAAGGAATCCTTTCCGTTGGCCAGAACGAATGAAGCGGTTTGATGAATTTCCTCATTTGCCGCCGTCCGTGGGGATATGCGGTCCGAAGATCGAAAAGGGACCCCATTTGTGAAATCCCGTCCCGCTCTTTAAGCGGCTGGGCTGTGCTCGTTTAGGAGCAAGGATTTCCTTTTTGTCTTCCTACTGTTTGCTTCCCAAGTGCGTATTTGAAAGAAATGCGCTTCGTTTCAAGACGCTTCAAGGCGGACCATTTTCGTTGCCTTCTCTCCTTTTGCTTGCTGCCACCAGCTTGATTTGATATTACGCTTCTCCGCCATATTGATCACGGCCACCACCCGGCGCATCGATTCCTGCTCATAACGCTATTGCGGAATTGAATTTCACTCCCCGGGAGCGTTTGCAGATGAGAGCCCGTGTGTGAGCTGAAGCTGATCGTAGCAACCATACGGTGGTACTCGCTGAAGCACGAAGCTGATCTCACCTTCGTTAACCCGTCCGAGCAGAAGCACCCTCCTTTTTCGAGCACAGTAGGCTTTGTTTTTTCTGTCGTTCGCGCTACCGGAGTAGCTTTGAAACTCGAAACCGAAACCATCCCTTATCGAAAGGGGGTAAAAGCTTACTTTGCCGGAGCAGGTTTCGGTGTGGGGGGGGGGGGGGTGATTTTGATTTGATTTATGCTCTAACGTGACGAGTTTCGTGTGTGTGTGTTTTTTTTGTGTTGCCCTTCTGCCCACGCCGCTTTTCCAGCCCCACCCCATTCGGGGCGGTAGATTCTGAAAATCAGAAACAGAAGCAAATAGACGAGCTTTGTCGAAAGAAAAACACACACGCACATCCTTTTTGATGGAGCACGTGGGCTGGTTGGTCGCTTCCCATCGATCGGGTGGACTGGGGGATCGTGGGTGGCGGGGCAATCATTATCATAACGGCCGCATAAACGATAGAGAGAGAGCGAGAGAGGAGACGCCCATTGCTGGGAAAATGTTCACGGACCCATTTCGAACTGGTGAATTATTCGTTGCTTTTTTTTTGCTGTTGTTGTTGTGATACCTTTAGCATCCCGGCACTGTCGAAAATAGACACCAGCCCTGAAAATGTTCGAAGAACCAACCAGCAGCGGCAGAAAATTATCAAACGAGTGCGTGGGCGGCGAGGATACCTTTTTTGTTGCTCCCCGGTTTCATGTTGATGTTTGCAACCTCCCAACCAGATGATGATGTACTTAATATTAATATCACATAACGAGAACCCACGCAAGGGAATTCATATATGCGTGTACCGAAACGGTGGTTATTTCGATACACCCCCTTTATAGGCGAAATGGCCGGGCCAGCGGTTTCCACAGCTCCACCAATAACTCTTTAAAATGCAACCCCAACCTAATTGCAAGATAAATTGTACCCTCCCCATGGGGGAGGGAGGACGAAAAATTCGTTTAAAATAAATCGCCCTTCAGGTTCACCCCTTTTGCTATCTCGAGAACGTGGGGTGAAGTTCGCCGGTTCGAAGGGGCTCGACAAACATTATCATCCGCTGCGCACAATCTGCCCGCCGAGCGCTATCGATAAAAGTCATTCCTCGTAGCCCCGGAGGTATGCCCCCGTGAAGGTATCATTTATGTGAACCATTTCACCCCGAAAAGCTCACGTGCCGGCATATTCAGCCCGACGTGTTTGGGGGCATTTTCTTCAGCCTTATGCCTGCTTTACCGGACCCCAATTTGGGTTCGTACGGTGGAATAGCTTTGGGACATTACGCGGGCTCCGGTTCCGGTTTCGCTCAGCCCTCTCGCTGGTGGTGGCGGGAAAATGTGCCCGAGATAACCGCGAACCGGTTCGATATGCCTTCGGGATTTGCAGCAGCATCCAGGTTCCGGGTTTCCCTAGCGCGCGCGCGTGTGTGTGTGTAAAGGTTCTCGTTTTCCTCGTCCTTTTTTTTGTGGTTCATTTCGCTCACTTCCTGCTAACGAACGCCATCAGCAGCACACATAGACACTCGCGCGTTCGCACTCGCGTCGCCAATGGCAACAGAGAAACCCGGCGCGGGCTGCTGCGATCGGAACGCCGTGCCCGTGCGATCCGTGCGATTCGAATGTAATTCATTTGTTAACATAAATTAGAGCGAAAATATTCCGACAGAAATAAATTATCCGTTTTTCGCCAGGAGAGTGCTGGTTCACCCGCTGAATCCCTTTTATTTTATTTCTCTGTTTTTTCCTCCCCCTCTCTCTCACACAACGTGCTTTTCTCTGCTCTGTCTGTCTGTCCACCGTATGCATCTCACACCCGGGGGTAGCAAAAGGGAAGCCACCGCGTGCTGGCGGAAGGATTTGGCAAATGTTTTGCATGCAGACCAAGCCACCGGGCGCCGGCTTTTGTCGAAACCATCCGTGGGGAGGAGGGTGGAGCAGGTGGAGAAGAGGGCTTATGCAAAAGTGCACGGGAAAACTAGTGCTTTTCGGCTGTTTCTGGGACATGATTCGCAGATTCGCACTCACTCGCAGCACGCAGAACGGGAAAAACCCGGAACGAATTGTGCCAAAGCGAGACGCCGCACGTCTGGCGCGACAAAAGCGTTGTCAGGTTTTTGCCACGACCCGGACACGCCTGTCCTGGGCAGACCCGCTCCAATGGGTGTGTTTGTGTGCGTATGTGTGCAGGAAATGTTCGGGAGGATTTTGCCTGAAAAACTATTATCATGCATATGCCACTTTGTGTGCGGTGTTTGTGTTATTCTGCTCAGCCTTCAACAGCTCGCCACCAGCATCGTCCTGGTCCTGGTCCCCCACTGGCCTTCCCTTCTTCCCTTCGCCAACGAACTCCCAGCGCCGAAAGGTCAACGAATGAAAAGCATTTTTATCATCCACCCACAGCATCCTTCACGCTGCTGGCTCGCCTCCAACCTTCGGCTTGAGTTTGGGCTGCAGTTGCATCATTTTAATTGTTGCCCACACCCACACCGTCACCCCCCCCCCCACACCCACCATTTCTGAGGGCTCAAACTTTACGGTCAACTTTGTGTGGGTGTGTGTGACGGGTACGTGCGAATTGGTACAAATTTTGCAACACGATTTTAATGCTTGCCAAATATCTGTTTTATTTGTTCGGGTGATCAACGATGCATAAACGGTTCACACCGCTTCCACGTGGTGTGGGTGGGATGCTATCCTTTTTTTCCACCTCGCTGTTTTTGCTTTAATTTCATTTTGGCAAAGCCCCGCGCGCCCTCTGTGCCACCAGTTTTTGTTTTAGATGGTGTGTTTGAGTAGTGTTGCGCGCGGCTTAAACGGCACAACAGCGGGATCGGGACTGGACGGATCCCGTGGACAGGGTAGTTTAAATTGGCTCCCGGCAGGATGTGCCTTTTTTTTTTTGTTTGACGGAGGAAATTTTTGCGCTCCCTACACCAACCGAACCGGAGAGTGCATAAAGTTTGTGCCGCTACCGTTTGACGACTGGTGAATGAGGAAAGAAAGCGGGGGTGATTTTCCACCCCGAAGCGCACCCCTTTGCGATGATGGGACGTTTTTCGACACAAGGCGTATTGAGCGAGCGCAGGTTGTTTAACTTTGCAAATTTTGAACCCAAATCCCGACCGACAACGGGTTGCATCCGATGTCAACGGTGGGCTTCGGGCTGGGGCACGATTAATGCACTGCGCCCGTGAAGCACACCAGCGAAAAACGGGTCGAATAAAGTTCCCAGCAAACCTCGACCATTACAAGCCCTATGGTGGTAGTTGCCTCGAAACACTCACACCGGATGCACGCTGGGGAGGAACACCGACTCGCCCATGGGGGAGACTTTTCGCCTTTCGGGAGCTCGCAAAACCACATTGCGAAACTCATTACCGCTTGGGTGGAGGGGAAAACATAAAAGCTAAAAACTCCCACCCGAACGCCCGGTTTCGACGAAACCTGTCCGCTTCCGGTGTGGCGGTTGGGCCTTGACTAACTTACAATTTAATTTCTCCTCTGCCATATTTCGGCATGCCGAACCCTTCCGATGCCACCGGTATCCTGAAGGCAGGACGCAAACACAAAGCTCCTCATGTTTTACAACCTGGTGCCACGAGCGAGGACGCAAGTTTTGCGTGTAGCTACCGTTTGGATGGGTGCTCGAGCGCGAACGGCATTAGTTTTTAGTTTTAGTTTATGAGCTGGCTGGCCAAGTGGGATTCTATTAGCCCCCTCCCCCAAAATTCAAGCACGTTACATTTAGAGTTCGTTTAATTGGGCGCAGGGCCACCGTTTTGGTCGCCAACTCGCAAAAAACCCCCCGGTTTACATCATCATTATTTAATGTGCCAGTTGTCGCCGTACGCCGAACGTGTGGTGGAACGATTTGCATGTTTTATGGGAATTTAGTTAGCTTGCCCCGTTAACCGCCACGTTATGTCCGGTCGAATTATTCTAATGGTTGGCTCCTTTTCTCTCTCTCTCTCTATTTCGTTTCAGGTAACGTCTTTGTTTCATTTCCTCAACATGGGTGCCTCGATGTCCGTGGCTGCGAAGAAGGGCTTTCATAATGGCGCCCACCGAAACCGAGCGCCAGCAGCACAAACAAACAAAACCGGCAAATATCCTGCGCACTGCCAGGGGTGGCATTGGCGCCATTTGGCGCGAGAAAAAATAATAAGCGGGAACCCAACATCGCAAGTATGGACAACGCGCAGCGTAACGCAAAATAGCGAGGGGGTGTGGGTGGCAAAAACACACCCCCCAAGCACCCACACATAGCCGAAGGACAAAACCCCATTGACCCGTGTTCCGTTCCGTGGGCTTTGATCTGTGTTTGCTGGCTCTTCCATGGGGGAAAGATCGGTGCCAGGGAGCTTGATATTGCTGTTCGAGAATGCTGAATGCCTTCGGCATCGATGAAAGAGAGAGAGAGAGAGAGAGAGAGAGAGAGAGAAAGCTGCTGGAATTTGCAAAACAATTCCTCCGAGCGGCAGCACACAAAAACCGGCATATTATGGTGCGCGGTTTGCGTTTGATTTTTTTGTTGTGCTCTCTCTCTCTCGCTCTCTCTGTCCATTTAAGGATTGCCTTTTATCTTGCCTGCTTCACTGCACCGACCGGTCATTACCGTTTACATTCATTATCGGCGTGTATCGATAATCAACTGTTTGGTGGGGAAGAGCCACAACGCACTCAACGACTCAAAGTGCGATTGATTCGGGAAATTAGGTCAATGGGAAATCGTGCTCTTTTCCTCAAAGGCTCGTTTTTTTTTCCTGGGGTGTCCTTTTCACTGCATCACTCCAAGAAGAACGCGAATAAGAAGCAGCACCATTCAAAGGCTGAAGAAAGCAGCCACCTTGGGTTGATTTCCATGATTTTCCTGCGCTAAAAGTCAATTTTCTGGCATAAAAGGAGAGCCATTTTGGCGCTCGTGTCACAGCCAGTCGCGAAAGTTCTGCTTCCGATCTCCACCCAAAAAGGGTATCCTTGAATTCTGCCATGTCTGTCTGGGGGTATTGTTTTCCCCCGGCGAATATTGACAGTGTATCGCGTTCCTCGTTCCCCATTGTGGGTGGGTTTTTTTTAAGGGCCGTGAAATACGCCGCTCCAAGCCCGCTTGGAGGGAGAATTGTTTAAAAAGTTGTAAATCAACTTCCGGCGTGCCGCGGTGCTCTCGTTTGTGATCTATTCCGGTGCTCTCTCCGTGTTGCTCGTTGGCCCGTTAATTGCTTACTGCTGCCGGCGGCCACCTTCCCGCCATTCCTTTGCACGTTTAAAGCTTCGTCCTTCGAGCAGGCGCAGGAGTGTCCGCGAGACAAATGAGCTCGGGAAAGTTCACCGATGCGTTCGATAATTATTTGGGTTGGGGTGGGCCCGTTTTGCTGGTTTCGGTTTGGTTTCTTTCATCCTGCTTCAGGCGGTTTATTAGCCTGAATGAAGGTCAAGGGGAATGAATCGAGCAGCGGCAGGGTTGGTGAAAAATATTGCACTTTCGGAAAAGTTTTGCCAAAGTGCGAGTTGCTTTAACTTCTCAGGGCCAGGAATGTTCGAACAGGAGTGGACCGGTTCGAGTGGAGAGTAAATAAGAACCTTTAAAAACTTGCTCCTCGCTGGATTGGATGGGCTTTTTATTTGGGGGTGGTGTAACGTTTCCGGAAGAGCATGCTTATATCGAACAAATATTGGCAATAAGAGAGAGAGAGAGAGAGAAAGCATGAAAGTGAGAGTGAGAGAAAGAGATATGTTAAAGTTCTTTGAAAAGCGTTGTAATAAACTTTCAACGTTACGTTACAACCGGGATTAAGGACCTTAAATGTATAAAATAAATTAATCCCACAAATGGTTGTGACCCAGACCAATAATCAAGGCTGGTTTTGATTATTTACACCCGCTTCCGTAAAAAAAAACACACACGCACACAAACATTGCGCTTTGGTGCATTGAATCGAAATAGATTGAAATAGATCCCCATAAAGTTCGGCTGCGTGTTCGAATGGCGTTCGAATAAAAAAAAAGAGCAGAAATAAAACCAGACCCGGATTCCAGCTCCTGCGGGAAATCCCCACTCGCGAATCCACCCTCTAATCCGCACCCCCTCCCACGGTCACGGTGAAATTATTACTTTTCAATTGCCAAATCGTAAACCGATCGTGGCCACAACGGGCCCGGAAGCTGGGAACGTCCGGGGAGAGTGTTATCCTTGCGCCAGTTGGCGTCTCCCCGGGAGGCAAGCACACCACCCGGCTGGTTAATAGAATGTGTGGATGTACGTGTGTGTGTGTGTGGGTGTGTGCCATCCCACACCCACAATGTGCTCCGTCTTTATGACAAATGTCCTACCGATGGGCGCCAAACGTGCACGTTGCCGTCACGTCGAGGGTTTGTACGTGGCCGGATTTTTGGCTCCTTTCTCCATCTGCTTGCTAAAGGGAGGGAGGGATCCGAGTGTCGGGTTCTGGAAGATAACAAGACCGCACTGATAAACCACCAAAAACCCCATATCGTCGTCATTACCGTCCCCGTTGCGTTGTGGCATCTTGGTGGCAGAACGGCAGAACCGGGGGTTCGGAAAGCGAGCCGGCCATTTTGCGTGGGTCATGAAAATTATGCTGCCTGACCTGGGTCGCCCCCGGGCGTTCAGCTATTTTTTTACTACCCACCCACATCCACCTCTCTCCCCCATCTCGCACCCGCACAGCAATCCATTCCGAGTGCACATAAAAGAGTGTACATATTTGTGTAATGGTTTGCCATCTTGTTGACATCATGCGCATGCCTTGGGAGATGAAAATGAAGAGCACAAGCACATGTGTGTGCGTGTGTGTATGGGGGGGGGGGGGTAGAAAGGGGAGGGGGGACTGCACTGCCCGGTTGGTTTTACACCCACTCACCCACGTCGGGTTATGGGTCCGGATGGGTTGTTTTTCTACGTACTTTCGTCGTTTACTGACGACGCACAGGCAAACAAACAAAGAAACACGACACACACACCATCGAGGGAGCGGGTTTGGTGGCCTGATGTTAGGAGGGGGGGGGAGAGAATCCTGCGCCTGTCCCCCTCGCTTGCGGCCCTCCACCCACGCGGTTAGGTCCCGGTGGAAAGCTAGACAAATGACCACGGCGGGATGGATGAAGGCGGCCCGTGAAACGACTACACGGACGCGAATCTCCCGGTAACCCGGCCGGACGAATCGATCACCTCCTCACCAACACCCACACGCACGGTCCAAAGGAGGCGTATAAGGACATCAAAACTTATAGCAGCTTTCCCCCCTGGGGGAGGGGGCCTGAGAGAGCAACCGCAAAAAAAGAAACGAAAAATGAGGGGGATTTTCTCGCCCCGTTAATATGATCCTGGCTCGCGTGGAGATTTTATTTCAGTTTTTGCTTCTCCCCAGCGTTATTTTTTTTTTTTTTGCTTTCTGTTTGGCTCCTCCAGCTGCTACCGCTCGGTGCGTCGTGTCATGTTGCACATAAACACATTTTTCGCACGCACACAAACTCTCCGCCGGTCGCAGCCGGTACGCGCGGCTTTTGCTGTGTCCTTCTTTTTTTGTTTGTTGCTTCCCCTTCTTTTTCCGTTCCTTTCTTGCGCTTCTGTTCTGTTCGGAGAAGCCCACCGCAAGCGCCAGTCGCGCGAAATCCAGTGCGAATCCACGTCTTTTCTCGGCCTCGCTCATCCCTCGGCTTTTTTTCCGGCCTTTCGTTTCCACGATGCTCGTGCTTACTTCGACGTAAATCGAATCACTTTCGTGCTTGATTTGGCCGCGTCATGTTTCCGAAATGCGTCGGTTTCCCAGGAGGGTGGCATGGGAAATGGCCCACCCCTTGCCCTGATGAGGATCATTTTACCTTTCACGTTGTCACCGCTCGTGACAGCAGCGCGGCCCTTGAACGCGGTCACTGATTATCATTTGATATCAGCTTCCGTCGCGACCGTCCGCGCGCGCTGGCCGTCTTAATGGGCGTTGGACTTAGGCTTCTTTCTGCTGGTGCTTCTTCTTCGTTCTACGAGACCAGATTTATGACGCCAGCATCGTGATTTGGGCGGCCATGGGACTGGCGATTTTTTTATGAGCGATATCCAGTCGTTTCCGCGGAAGCGGTACACACAATATTTACACCAGCACGTGTGTGTCCTCGCAGCCGATTGTTCGCTTTGCCTTCTTCTTAGTTACACGTGTCGGGGCGGTAATTCTCCTGACGTGTGGTGTTTGGAAAGGGTCCAAAAGGTGCTCAAAGTGTTCGAATTATGGCTTCCTGGTAGGTGCGTAACGCTTCCAAGAAGCGAAGGAAATTGATTTTCCCAAAATGGGACGCTTTTTGGAAAAGCGGCTTTTGGTCGTCGGTTGGCATACATTCGCGCTTAATCTCAGCTGACCTATATTTTTCAAGGAAATGAACGTTTTGTCGCCGGAACGCTACACTTTTCTGCATTTTGTAGTAGCTTGTAACGAGCCGAAAAGCGAGATGTTCTGCCACGAAACTTTATCGTGAAGCGTTTCGTTTCATATTTTACAACGTTTTCATGTTGAACGACTAAAAGGAATTCAAAACGGGATGACGAAAAAAAAACCCCCCTCAGCAATGAACCTCGCTCGCAAATGAGCACACAGAAGGACGCCGATCTCGAGGCTGCGAGCAGTTGCTAACCGTTCGGGATTAATGAACAGATTACAAGTGTTCCAGAACGGAACGCTGGGGCCACCCGACCATCTGCCTCGCGTTGGCTCGACTGGCGAATAGTGCCATCGAATGCAGCTCCATCATAAATTCAATTGCCAGACGAATTATCCGGCACGATCCGGGTACCGCGCGGTCGTACGATTGAATGGAAATTACGGAACAAGGATAATCTCGCTCCATGGCGTTTGTTTTTTTTCGTTCCTCTGTGAGTGTGTGCGTTTGTTCACTTACCTACGAAAGGGCTTACGGTTGCTCAAAGAGAAGAACGGGAAAAGCTGCTGACCGAACCGAATAATGGACCCCAAAAAGAAGCAGAAAAAAAAACGTGGCTTCACCCGCTTGAGGCAAGTAAAACGACGGTTTTATGTTTTGCCGGCGATCTTAAAAAGCTTTAACGATATCGTGAGCGGGTGAAAATGCAACCCCCCCAGTTCCGGGGGGGTTTTTTTGAAGGCATTGTGGAACGATTTGTGTGTAAAAGTTAAATTGGTTCTCATTAGCGAATTAATCATGTTTCTGCTAATTCTTCCCGATCGGGACCACGGCACATTGGGCCGGCCAGGGAAACGATCATGGCCAAAGGGGGTTTTTTAATGGTCCTTTTAACACCCCTCCCGAAACCGTTTAATCACAAACGATCGCACTTTTATGGTTTGCCGACCCCACCGGGAAGGAAATGGTTCGAACGGGAAATCATTTCCTAGCACCCCAGCAGATGATTTGATGCCGGAAAAGGCCCCCTTGCGAAAAAGAGCCCGAATGGTTAAATGAGTGCACAAAACAAAACGCCCCGGAAAAGGGCGGAAAAGTTACTTAAACGCCACAGCCATCTTGCAGTTACGGCGCGCGCGCTCGCGATTACAACCGGATACGGGTGCGTTTTATTTGGTGAAAGGTCGAGACGCCCAGCTGGGTGACGCTTAGGGGTGGGTTTTAAGATGTAACGCCGTTAAAAAAAGAAAGGGCGTCCGCCCAACTCGGGTAGGTAGCTGAAGGACACCCGGGTGGGGGGTCCATTATAAATCGGAATGAAATTGTTTCATCGTAATCCTTCGTAATAACGTGAAGCCAGCTTCACGGTGGCTTACACTGGTAAAGTGTGCTCCGAAGGGTGGATCGTTTGGGTGCTCCTTCTGGAGGCAGTCTGACTTCTCAAGCGTGCACCATAAACGCGACCCTAGCATGGTGGAAAATCTGCAGCGCCTGCTGAGACAATTGCAGCTTTAAAAGCTGCTCGGCGAAGTAGGCGTTGTCGGGGGCTGGGTTAATTCGAAGTCTGAGTGTTTTTGGTGTTTTGATTCGATTCTTTTCAACCCTATGGTGGTTCTTGTGCTAGGGTTTTTCTCTCTCTCTCTCTCTCTCTCTCTCTCTCTCTCTACTCAGTAGCTGATTAAGAAGATTGCCATTAACACCACTCGGGTGGAAAACAGCATCCTGCCTTGCCGTGCTTCCATGTCACATAATCTGACCCCGGTACCGGCTGGGTTGGCTCCTTCCAATCTTCTAACGTGCGACATTAGAACCAAACCATGCCGGAGTTGAGGTGATAAAATAATTAACCGCGTGGAGGCAACCGTACGGACGCGGCAGAGCAGGAAGCATCAAAGACAAAGGCCTTTGGCACCGGAAGCACGTGGAAATAATTTCGCTCAACTAACGACCGAAAAAACGGCCCGTTGGTGTGTGAACGAGAGAGAGAGAGAGAGCGAAACGCTCCGGAGAACCGTGGTTGGGGTTCGCCAATTTAAATCTGGAACGCGGAAGGTGTCAACCCCCCACGTTGGTGTGCCGAATAGCTGGCGCCGGCGTGGCTGCTGGCGACAGCAGGCGACGACTTCCGGCGCGCGAAAGAAATGGGTCGCAATGGAATATCGATTTTTCGTGGGGCGCATTATTTTTGCTCATTAAATAAAGCCACCCAGCGCGGCTCGATTCACTACCCACCCGACTAGGGTGGGGGTGGGCAAGGCGGTACAATGGGTGGACCGAAAGTCATTAGGAAAACGAGCCGCCATCACATTCCGCCGGTGGGTGATTTTAAAACGGTCGCCTTGCTGGTGGGGGTTTATGATCCACCAGAAGGACACCTTGTGGCGGCATCGGGCGCGCTCGTCTGCTCGCCGGAAAAGCATCCAGGACACACCGAAATGTAAACAAACAAAAACGGCCCCGATAATGGCCGGGGTTGAAACGAGGCGCCAAAATCGTTGATTGCCCCACCGAAACCCGGTCGTCCCGGGTTTTCGCTCTTTGCTGGGTTGGGAATGTTTGCCGTTTGCCGCACGGAAATGGATTTTGCGAGAAAAGGAGGGGGCGGTACAATAGGAGAGAGAGGGACAAAAAAAAGCGGCACCCCCGGATTTCCAGCCCGGCAGCAAGGATACACAACGGAACGAAAGCGAAATGCGCGCGTTATTTTCCGGACCCCGGGAGCCCGAGGTTTTTTTTCAGGGTCGGGCGGATTTAATAAAGTGCGGCACTGGCGGAGGCCTGGTTTCCGGTGGAGAAAATCCGCGAAAAGAAAAGCGGATAGTAGCGGGTGGTGGGGGTGGTGAAATCGCAGGAATGTTTCTTTAGCCGGACCTGCCGCTGCCGCAGGGGCAATATTCACAATGAGATGGTGAAAATATTGTTCCCGAAATTGATGAACATAAAATAAAATTGGCCAGAAAAAGCAGCAAACCAAACCAATCTGTGGGCTGGGAGGGGGGGGGGGAGAGGAGCGTGGGTGATGATGACGAGGGTGGAACTGATCCCGCCCGAGGTCCTTTTATCCGCTGAAGAGGGTTTCGAAATCCGTAAAGTGGGGGTCTCGCCGATACTTGCCTCGTGCTGTCGATTTTCAGCGGCTCAAACGAGAGAAGCGCCTTTGGGAAAGAGAAATTATGCTGCGCCAGTCAACGTGAAGACACCCGAAAGCACTTCCACCATTTCGGGAGAACTTTGTGTGCGTGTTTGTGCCTAAATCGCGCCCGTGTTCGCCCAGCCACCCCAAATGGTTGAGACCGGAAAGATGCTTTCGGTGGCGTATTTTGATAGCCCGAATGATAATTATGAATATTAGAACCATAAATCATTCCAGCCTGGTGAAGCCCGGAGCAAGCCGGGGCAGGCGCGATGAAGCGCATCGCTTTCTGAATTCCGATGAAGCGAGATGCTTCCAGGGTCGTTGGTGGCAAAGAGGAGCACCCACGTTCGTTCTCTCCCTCTCTCTCTCTCGCTGATGGAGGATCATTTCCGTCGATAAGGATTCGATTTCGATTTTTTGTGCGCTGCCTTGTGCTCCTGCGAAGGACCTTCTGCTTGCCACTTGCCCAACCCACTTGCCCCAAGATGGGATGGGTGAGAAGCGACGAAATCGAAACCGGGTCTCGGGTCTCGGGAAAGCGCTTTTCCATAACACTTTTGACGGGCAATATCGCGCGGATCGAAACAACACCGTCCTTTCGGGTGGGACGGTCGCTATTAGACCCATCATCGGTTGGGTTTCGCTCGCGCACCAGCGCTTTTCAATGGCAACCGACGGTTTTGGTTGCGATGCAGATTTCCGTCGTGATATTTTCTGCTGCTGGTGGCTGAAGTCAACGAGTGGTGTGGAATAAAAAGAAGAAAAAAATGAAAGAGAAAAAAAAATCCAATCTTTATACACAACCGGCCGGGCAGATCGAGAAGGGCACGAGGCAAACAAAAATAAATCATCTGCAACGGAAGTGTTGTTGACCCTTCGATTGGGGATGAATTAAAACCGTTCGAAAGGGGCATGCTGGAGACTGCATGTGAGAGAGAGAAAAAAAAGGATATATCCCTTATTATTTTGATGATTATTTTGCCCCCCGAAGCCGATCCCTTGCTTTTAAGGAGCAACTTTTTTTAAATTATCAACACAATCAGGTTGAAGTGAGGATTTTTCCTTTCCAGCTTTGCACGTTTTGAGCTGGATTACTTTAACAGCAAACAACACCACCCATCGGGTCATCGGGTCAGCTTGTTGTTTGTTTTTCATCAGCGCATCTGCGTCTGCTAATCCTCGATCAACGGACATTACTTTTAAAACACTTATCCAATATTTGTGAATAGGCATCCTGTGATGTGGATCAAAAGCAGCGGCGTGATGGGTGGAAACGTAATAGGATGCGTCCGATCCATCTTCCAGCAATCAGCATATTCCACGTACAGTCACATCCAATATTCAGGGATGAAGTACAGCCAGCGAAGGAATATCGTTTCCATGCCGCTGAAATTTATTGATTGCAGCCGTTTTTTTCATCTCCCTCCTCCGTTGCCCTCTCAAGACACTCCGACCTGCTACCTGCGCGCGAGATCGATTGTATTGGGTCAATATGGTCGGTAATTTTGCTACCGTTTCGGCAGCGCGAGCGAAACGGATCCATCGCCCGATCCCGACCGTTTATCGGCGGAACAAATCGCAACGACGCGTACGGCTACGGTTGCATACATTCAGGCGGTTACGTCTCTGTTTTTTTCGCGTGCCTTCCTTCAAGCTTTGTTCTCGCTTTTTTTCGCTTCTCCCTTATACGATTCCACGCGCCAAGCAACGGTGGGTTGATGGAAGGAGTCGAGTCGTCATGACGACAAACGATTACCGCAACGCGCAAGATGTGCCGCAGTGTGTGTGTGTGAGGGGTGGAAAAGGAATGCGATGCTGCTGCGGCAAGAGATTGCTTCGTTCGCTTCGTCCGTCATGGCCCTCGCCATTCGAATTGTACACCTCGTGCTCATCTCCATATCGACCGGCGGATCCGTTAGTTTCCATTTCCAGCTTTACGTGCGAGCCTTCAAGGAACGTCCTGCCTCACACGAGGTTCGGTCGTACGTTTCGCTTTTTATGGAGCTGCCCCAAAAAAAAGGGCGCCTTTTTGAACCAACAAAAAAAAATAAACAGGGAAAATGGAAAAAAAGGAACAATCGCTGCCCAAAGTTTTCGCCCTCTCTCCCTTGAATGTCCGCACAACCCCAGCCGGGAGCGAAGGATGCGCATCGTTTAGTATCGACCGCCAGGAAGCGCCAGCAGCGAGACTTTAAGCCCACCGTCCGGATTGGTGGTGCAAAGTTTAAGTGGTTCGACGGAGAAATATATATATATATATTAGCCTCAGCTCTCGCGGATCCCACGAGCTCGTCTGGTAGCGTCCTGCATCATCATTCAGCGAGCCCCTCGAAACGAGGGCAAACTTTAAATAGGTGGCCTACCTCCGCCGCCCCAGCTCTAATACGAAAAAGGACCGATTGCCATCGTCACCTGCGTTTGCCTTCTTTTCGTTCTTTGGCGCCCCCGGACGCACCTGTTATATATTTTTTGTCGGTGGAGGGAAAATTAAAAAGCAACCCCTCGAGCCCGCACTCTCATGCGGCATTTGGCGAACAAACGTTTGCCCAAGCCGGTGGTTTCTTCACACCCGAAGCCGACCCGCCGAAAGTTGTGGAGCGAAATTTTCCAAGAAAAGCACTTCAATTGGCGTCGGGCGGTCGGGAGGATGCTTCGAGGAGCGACGCAACGAAGGAAAAAAAAAACCAGCAGCCCAGCTCACCTCTGTCCTGACTCATCCCGGAGTTGGGCACCTTTCAAAAGGGCGGTTGTGGCATTGATGGTGGCGATGGCGACGGCAGCGAAGGTCGTAAAATTCAACCGTATCAAAGTAATTGCGTTGTTGTGATGTCGCGCCACCGGCACCGTGAAAAGACCCACCCCGGATCGGATGTCTTGGGCGATTGTCGCCGCGTTGTTGTTCGTCTTTTAACTTCTGCCGGGAAGTTGAGCGCGCGCGCGCGCTCGCCCCTTAGTGTTAAGTGAAATTTATTCAATGAGCCCACTTTACAGCTTTGATGAGGATCCGCGCCTCTGGCGAGCGTACCATGAGACGTATGCGTGAGTGAGTGAGCGTTGCCTACTTTCAGGGGTTTTGCGATGAAATATTTCACGAGCTACGAACGCCTACGAACAAACAAGTATGCTCCTTTTGTAGCCGCTTGTAGCGATACCAAGCCCGAAAGGGATTATGTGCTCATAGAAATGCAAAAACTACCAATTTTGATGTGTGAGACAAGCCTTTTGAGGAGGGCTTTTAAAGTGCGCCCCTTACACGAATCCTCCACCGAAATGGACGCGCGCGTGGGTACGGTTCAGCTGAAGCTAATTTACTGCTAAAACTGGATACGGAAACGCCACGGTTTCCATCTCATTCGGTTCCATTTCCTGCTGCGCTCGCAGGCTGTACGATTTGCAACACGCCTGCCCCGGGCTGGTCGGGTCGAGATAAATTAAATTGGTTTCCTTTTTTATTCCTTCCCGCCGCCGTCGTCATGGTCGTCGTCGTCGTCGTTTTTCGTCCTTTGGCGTCGGCGACGAGACGCGGTCGCTTCCTTTTGCCCGACCCCGCGAGATGATTGGCCCGAAACGGAGCGCACAGGTGAACCGAGAGCGAAGAAGGAAATTGTTGATTCAATAAATTATTTCCACCGTATCAATTCAATCAATGAAATATTGTAATTGATCTTTTCTAGCGCGCACAATGAACGCGCGAACAATAGGCGAGCGCGGTTCCGTCGAACGGAACGAACGCGCTGTACTTCGTTCCGGGTGTCCTCTCGCGAAGGAGGCTGGCAGTCAGCCGCACAAACAAGGGCTGGGCCAATAAATGTATGCACGAACACGCAAGGTGAAGCGAGCGAACTCCGCTCAAAATCCATCGCCCAAATGCGAGCGAACCTCGTGGGCACAAGGAAGAACGAAAACATTAGCATGCAAAATAGCAGACATTCGGAGGCATATTTTATCAGTGGCATTTTATGTGTTTTCCTTCGTCCTTGAGTGCGTTAGGAGGGCGCGCCTTGAAGCGGCTTGAATTATGCGAGTTTATTCAACGATCGCACGGTATATGGGGGTAGACTAATCGATGAATCTTAGCCGTGCATTGATTTTCAAACACACTAACACATGCCCGTCAATTCTGCGGTGCTTTCGTGCACTGCGCAGTGTGCCATTAATTTCTTCAAGGCCTACTTACGTTCAATAGCTTCCCCGATTCCATTCGCGTTGTTGGGTTCTAATTTACTCGCGTCCTGCTCTCTGTCACATAATTCGCATTCTTCTCACCCACCACAGCACGGTGAATGAAAGCGAACTCGTGATTTTATGACCGACTTCCGGACGAACGGTTGTCCTTCCCAGCCCACTTCCGGTTGGAAAATGCTCAAATTTAAATGCTACCAGCATTCGATACCGAGCCGCACGAATGGCTTTTGCCATCCCATTAATGATCCTGTGCGTACAAACTGATCCACAATTCGTCCTTTTTCCTTTCGGCTTTCGCCCGACCCAACCCGGCCGCCGGAAGCTGGGCGAGGTGGGCACGTGTTTCCCATTTTCCGCGGTGCTCTGTCAACAGACGCAGGGGTTCATAATCAGGTTGCTACTTCAAATAAAATCGAACCGGCGATGTGCGCACCGGAACCGGAAACCGAGGCTCGCGGATTCCGAAAGGGCTTCGGGTGCTCGAGGCGGTGCCGGATGCGCTGCGCTTGCGGGGAAAAACTGTTTCCCAAACACGGCGAGGCGGCCGTATTGTTTTATTTATAGTAATCCACTTTCGTTTTCACCTTCACGCGCAAGAACCCCTGCGTTGCCTGTGAGTGTATTTTATTTTTGCCCAAATTTCGGCACGACCACACTGCGCAAGGTGCCAACGAAAAAGGGGCGATACACAAACACAAAACTCTCCCGCGATGCCCGCTTACCGGCTAAAACCCCACTGGCCCGGGCCGGGTTACGGGGAAAGCACCCCGCGAAAGCACCCCGTGTTCGTGTGTTTTGAGGGTTTTTCCGAGGGCACAGACATTTTCACGGCACCTTTCATTTGGGACTAAAGACCCCGACCCAACGGTGGGAGCCTTTCGTCGTCGTCGTCGCAGGCGTTGTTGTTTTCCTGCCCCCAACACGAGCGCCCAGCGGTGACGCTGCGTACATTTTCATTAAGCGGATGAAACTTACTTACCGGGAGGAGCTTGGCCGTATTTTTCTCACCTCTAATTCGAGGCGCCCATTTTCCGGCCCCAACGGTGAGGGAAAATGTTCATCCGATGGGACGTGCTTGGGAAATGGCAACATTAAACAAGCTGCTACTGCAGTTGGGTCCGTTTGTTTGATGGATATTTTTGGAATGCTGGCACACCAGTGTGGCGCTCTGTTTGCCAAACCGGGTAAAAGTTTAGCGACGTTATTTAGTGGGTTTTTTGGAACGAAAGTAAAGCAAAAACAAAACAAAAACTCGCACCACCATTTTTTACCTGACGGGTGAAGGTCCCGAAGATGGAGTTGAAACGGTAGATAGGACGCTTTTCCTTTGGGTGGGCAATGTGTGCGCGCGCGTGTGTGTGTTTGTGTTTGTGATGCTGTAATCTCCTTCAAAAGCTCCCTACTAAAACCTCGCATTCGAATGGCTGGCTTCCAACATATCAAAGGCCTAATCTGACCACATAATCATTTCTCTTCGGGCATGGCCCGGATGGCAATAAAAGCGAAATTTTGCGCTTTACACTACCACCGTAAATATCGGCCGGTCCACCGTCCCGGAAACGGCCCATCGCAGATGATCCAAGGGGGGGGGGCTCATGCTCATGCCCCAAGTGCGTGTGTGCGTGCGTTTGTGCCTTATCCGGGTCCATGTGCCATTACACACGACCCACAATCGAGCGCCCGAATGCGCGCACCCATTAGCCGGCCCTCGAGTGTGCCCGCCCGCAGATACCGGGATGCTGGGGAAATTAGGCCGAATTTCCCGTACCCCGGTGCCCGGCGACAGGAGAAGGACACATTACGTCTCAACCGGTGCGTGCGCTCGGTGCCGTTGCGAACGTTGTGGCCCGTAATGTGTTGAAAACATACCCATGATCGCTATCATTACGTGGCCATGGTCGGTGCTTTCCACGCACACGTGGTTACGCTTTCCAGTGGTCGGCGTAACGCAAACAGCAGTACCACACGCAACACCAACAGCTTCCAACGGCCTGCTTCGATCGATCGAGAGACGGGTGTCGCAAATCCCGTCCAAGCAGAGCCCGTCTGGTGGACGTGATTGTGGTGAACTTTTCGGCTGACTCTTGCACATTCGCCGCGCATTCGGTGCTCTGCCGGGTGTGATGTCATTTCCCTGAATCGAGGACCTTGGGCATTAGGCTTTTCCGGCACACCCAGTGTCTACCTAACCCCGCTCGCCAAAGCCAGCCAAGCCCTTCTGATCGAAACTGTGAGCTCGACGAGTGCGGCATCCCAAAAGCGCCGAAATGCGGAAAGTTTTCCACTTTGCGCGCGCTGTGGCCACGCTTCCAACGATGGCAGGCGGCGACATTTCGACAATGGCAACGGCCGAATAATTGAATCTTGCAATCAAAAGCCCCTTCCACCAGTAGTCCGCCGGTTGATCCAACGGAGGTGGCCATTTTCGTGACGACGTGAAAAGACGGCGACGACGACGACGACGACGACGGTGCGGCAAAGCCGTGAAAGGGTTTTGAATTTTGGAGCAAATTTTCGCCAACCGCGTGTTTCGGCACTCGCGCGCTAGGCGGAAGGATGAAAATGAAAAATTCAGTGCCACCGCGGATTAAAGTGCCCCACGGTGCGGGCACCGCTATCAGCTATCTATATTTATGAACCGATTCGCCTTTCATTAGCGAAACACAAGGACAAGCGACTGGAGCCGGGGTTTGGGCCAACTTCCGGCGCGATTGTCTCGACCATAACCATGGCGGAAGGTTTCGAGACGCGCTCGGAGAAAGAAAAACCCCAGCACGGAAACACCATGCCCGGTGGCTGTGAGTCGAGAGCAAATTGTTCCGCGAATGCTGCCGATGAACTGGAGCTGGCCTTTACGCCGGGCAGCTGGGTGGGGAATTTTGTGTGGAAGAAAAACACCGTTCGCTGCCCCCAAAAGCGCACCAAGTGATGGCGAAAGGAGCGCTACCCACTAGAAAACCCGGTAGCCAAAGGGGGCAAAGTTTCCTAACTGTTTTACATCCACTAAGCATATTTAGCAACATTCTTTCAACAGCTCTTACGCTCTTGACTTTCCCTGTTGACAGAAGCCGGCGGGACTCCGGAAAGGGCTTACGGAGCAGCGCGCGCTTTAATTTGTTTTCGAGAGCGTCGAAAGTAGGCCATCGAAAGCTCGCGTCTGGGATGGACGGACGACGGGCGCACTAAGAAGCTGGCGCTAAGAAGTGGCCCTTTGCAGCCGTCTGGTCGTCGGAAGCTTTCCCGCTGTTATGTTCTCGCAAGCAGCCCAACATAAGGACTGTGGTTTATTATATTCTTTCAACTCCCAGCCGTGCGAGACAAGGCGTCTCCATCGAAAATTACTCATCAATCCATTCGCCCGAAACGAAAGTGATTCTCGTACATGAGAACAGAACGCAGCAGCAGTAAAACGCCCACGCAATAATCTCGTTCACGGCACCGTCGATAAATCGATTTATTTTCATGTGGTGTAATAGATTTTTACTACCCAACCGAAGGCTCCCCGTACCTAATAACCATTCAACACGCAGCGTTATTTGGTACCCGCGTTTGAGTTCCCATACAACCCCCTGTCCGTTTGTCACCGTACGAAGATTCTTCCTTCGCAAAAAGGAAGCGCAAAGGAATGAAAAAAGAAAAATGTACAAAAATCCCTCAAAATTGACACTCCAGGACATACGTGTTCGGGGTTGCCGATGAGCTGTCGAGAGTTGGACCACGTGCTCGGTTGGTTGGGAGCGATGGTTTCGAACATCCCAACCCAAAACCCGTACCCGTACGGAACCGGAACCGACGGGGCCAATCTTTCTCGGCATACACACTCGCTACACTCGCTCCCCCCCCCCCCCCCCCCCCCACCCAGCTGGCGAACCTGCTCATTATATCTGCTGAGCAAATATTTGCACAACATCCCTTTCATGCCATGGCGCTGGTGGTCTGTTGTTTTTTTTTTTGGTCCATGCCTCTCGCATCGTTTCGACGTTCGGTGGGAATTTGGATCCTTCGATAGACACCCGGTTCGCTCGATCCCGATAACAATAACAGACACGCGGGCGAGCGTCCGCTTGTCTCTTTCGGCTCGGGATCGCTTGGGCAAAACCGCACTCGGATGGAATTATTATTATCAGCATGTATGGGTGAGTATGGGTGTGTTTTTTTTTTGCTGTTTGGTTTGGATGGTGGCGAATTATTATCTTTAAAAATATGTACATAATCCAAATCGCTGGCTGTGGCGCACCGTCTGGGCAATCGAGCTTGGGCGCACATGCACGTACGATCCATAAATATGATCTGCACAAATATTGCCGATTCGACAAGTCAATCGAGGTTTGCTGCTTTTGTTTCAGGCTGTTTTTTTTTTCTTCTTTCCTTTGTTTTTGCCCTCTCCCAATATCGCACAGGTCGTGCGATCAACGAGCGTGACGGAAGAAAAAAAAAAGAAATTCAATGGCCAAAACGAATGCCAGGTTTTGTGGGGAGAATATTTGCGAATTACAATTACGCGCGCGATCGAGTTTTGTTAACGTAGCTTTTAAGTAAACCAAGAGCACCATTAAGTCTCGTTTTACCAGCGGAATCATTATGCTCGTGTATCCCTGTTTTTTCTGGCTCTTACAATCACATTCGACCCGGGAAAGCCAGTGTTCTAAAATTTCCCACGAACGAACCCATCCTCCCTTCCCAAACCATGACTGGCCCTTGACACATTCGCGATAATCGTAAAATTTTAAATTTTATTTCACGCCCATTCGCTGGCACGAGACCGCTGGCGTTAAGCTGAACTATTTTCCGGACACTTTTCGGGACTCTCCATCGTGGGGGAGAGCCCGAATGGTGGGTGTGTGTCGTGACACGGGTGAAATGAAATGTTTCTCACTTCCGACGACGACGATGATGATGACCCGGACGGGCGGTAATTGTGTTGCATTCTTATCCCGGTGCTAGTGCTGCTGCTGTATCCGTGGATGTAGTCTGTACCACCGACGAGGATGAACCCCGAGCGAGGACAAATTCACATTCACCCATTGGACCATTGAACGAACGATATTATCGTCATCCGACAGGACACTTGCGATTTGGCGTTTCACCCACAAGCGAACACACCCTCGGGTTTGGTTCGATCTTCCGTTTGGTGGGGGTGGAACGATTTTCTGCATTAAGAGTAGAAAATCCGTTTCGCGACCGCGACCAGAAAGTTTAAACGTCCCCCCATGCCAGAATAGATACAGGACTTTCACGGGAGAGAGAGAAGAAAAAAGCTCAAAGAAATAATGGAAATTTGCCTCAATCCAATCGAGTGGATTCTTCGCGCGGTGCAGCTGGTCGGACGTAATTTGGGGGGACGTAAAATTCGTTCCGCATTCCGCAGCTGAGCCCACCCGGAGCCAACCCCAAGGAAAACCTTTGCAAACGTTTGCCCACGGATTTGTGGATTTTAAAAACATTCCACAGCGTTAGCGAGCGACAATGGTGGGAGGAGAGTTTGTAACGCGAGGAAGCTTTTACTTTACGACACCACGAGGATCGTGGGGTAGCGTGGGAGGAACTAATCAAAAATACGAACCCCCCTGTCCAATTGGGCAGAGTCCTCCCGCTCCCTAATAACGCCCGTAGCAGATTGGGTGGGTTTAGTTTTTATTTCGGCAAACAAAACTCGTCACAATTCATGTCCGGAAATGACCGACCTGCAAGGATTCGGGGTGGAGTGCGTTTAAGACCCGGAATTGCTTTCACACGCACACGTCCAATTGGCCGAGCCAATTTGAGCCCGGTGTGGCCGGTGTGGCTCGGTTGGAAGAATTTTATTTTCTCTCCTCTCTTCCGTTGCACGAAAATTAGAAATTTAACGACCGAACGCAAACGCCAAAAAGGGGTGTGATATGTTTGGAGCGCTCGTAAAATGCAACCCAACCCGGCCCCAGGATGTCCCCGGGCATCGTTCTAAATGTCCCCTTGATGGACACATTCGAGCGCGTGGCTAAACGTCCGGTGTTTTTTTTCGATTTTTACGAGCCCCTGCTTGGCAGCGAGCAAGCTTTTCTGGTTTCTGTCGTTTCAGTTTAGCTTAATTCTCGCTCACCGAACGTACCCCAGAATCCTAGCGAGAGTTTGGCGAGTGCTGATCGGTGAAAAGTTGTTCGGCCACTGACCCTACCACCGGGTAGCCTGACACCTTTCTGCCAGCCAGCCAACGAAAACTTTCATCAAAGCCCAACCGAACCGGCCCAACGCTCGGCCAGTGTCCTGCCAGCGCTCGGGGACGGAAGCAAAACAAGCGTCCGGTTCCGGAATGCGCACATGACACAGAGAGTTCGGTGTGGAAGGGGGGAACTCTCCAGGGGGGAGGTTGATGGTGGTGAAAGACGCCCAAGGACCTTTCGAACACGGGCCACACAAAAGCAACGCGCAATAACAAGCGCCCCGAGCACCGGGTGCATCCCCGGGCAAAAGTAACTCTTAACTCAATCTTTTTTCAATTCGATTCCCCCGGAACAAACCCCTGCAGCAGAAGGGTGGTCAACAGGGGGGGAGGAGGGTGGGGGGGGGTGGTTTTCCCTCAAGCCAAGATTCCTCCTGGGAACCAACCAACTGACTGGTTGGCTTGCCGGATAGTTGGTTGGTTGTGTCTTTGCTTGCACAGGGTAACTCCGACCTGGTCCAAGGACATGGACCGGATGTGACCCTTGGGCCGGTGCCGGGGGAAGGGTCGGGAATGCTCCAAGGAATGTAATATTTTCGTGCTGGCATAAACGAATGGCTTTTTAGTGGTGGTAAAAATATGTACTTTGTCCCGTCCCCAATCCGTATCTGTCCGTTCGTGGTGATTCTTGTGCCGGACGGTTTGTTTCTTCTTTGTCCGAACGTCCGGGGGTTTTGTCCGAACCGGGAATGTGTTTCACTTCATTAGATCCCACCATCGGGGGAGTTTTCCGTGGACTCGCGTGTGTCTGAACGCTGCCACGTACCCGGCACCGGCCCGGGGGCAGATAAGAAGCAAAAGGCCACCCGCTAAGACAGGAAGTGAATCTTTCGGGGGTTCGGTTCGGTTTTACCCGTTGAAATGAAAATAAATTTCCCCCGTGTGGCCATCAAAAAGGGAAGGGGGACCGTCCGGGAGACCGAGAGCAGGAAAATAACATTGTGTTTTCCTGTGACTCACCTTTGTCCGTCCGGTGGTTCGAATCCAAGGTGGACACGGACATTTCGTGGCCCGGGTTTTGCTCGCTGTCGATTTCTCGCTGCCATGCAATCCCACCGTGAGGGATCGGAAAGTCACTACCAGTCCGGGCACGCGTGCCGGCCACGGTGTGCTAAACGAACCTGGCGAAAACGTGCCCCTAAATGGGCTGCGATCAATCAAAGGCCCCCGCCACCCGGTCAAGCACACGGAAAAAGGGATTCAGCAAATAAAAAAAAAATCGAAAGAAAATGTGCTGCAGATCGAATTATGCTGCGCTTGCACACGCCCGCAGGAAGAAAAGGAGAACTCAATCATCAAAAAAGCAAAAAAAAAATGCACGAATCTTAGAGACCCTTATTCGTGCTTCTTTTTTTGTGCGTTCTCTCATCATCATCATCCTCCTTCGCCGCGTTCGATGGGGACGTGTAATGAAAAGCCAAAAGAAAAAAGAAAGAAAGGTGTATTAACGCCCACCCCGTCGTGGTCCTTTGCAATAGAGCTGGGGCCAATTTTCTTGTCCATTACCGTTCGGCGTGCCGCGGCGTCGTGCACAATCTCAGCAGATTAGAATTTAAAATTACATCCCGGCATCGACGCGAAAGGTGGATCAAACAAAAAAAGACTCGCCGCGAAGACTTGTCAAACTGTTATTAACAACCTCGAGTCGTTGTCCGCGGCGTCGGCGCGCGGGTCCCTTTGCATGAATAATTAAAATTTCACGAATAAATTACAATGGCTAGAGTGCGAAGCAGTAAGAAGGAGAAGAAGAAGGAGGGATGCAAAAAAATAGCCAAACCGTATGGTTTGGAACATTCATCGGGTGGTGATTTTTTTTGTTGTTATCTAGCACCGTTGTCAATGTTGGATTTGCGTCCTCTCAACTTGCGATATCATAATCGTTGGCTTTCGAAGGTTGTAGACCACCGACACCTACACGCGTTTTATCTCTCTTTCTCTCTCACTTTATCGTGCTTTCTGCCGCCATCTAACAAGCTTTTCCGTGTTTTTTTCCTTCTTCTCTCAATCATTGCAGGTAACCTGTCGTTTCCGAGGGCGTGCGAAGTGCAGCATCTGCTTAGTCGTAAGGAAACGTTCATTGTGGTGATTCGCGGGAAAAACTCAGACGAACGGCCACCAACGGGTGGAAGATCAGCCGGATTGTCTAAAGGATGCGCGGTCAATGAAGCCGACAAACCAAAGCTCCTCACAGTGGTGTGAATTTCATGCCGTCTTTCAAGCGTCCGTACGGCGAGTGGGCTGAAGCTTTGCATTTTACCAAACCGAGTGAAATAATTCGTGCGATGAAGTTCTCCTTTCGTGACTGTAACGTAATGGAACGCTTCGAAGAAACGCCGGTAGCATTGCGAATAGCTTCGTGATTTAACCACGCAAAGCTCTCGATTATTTGGTGGACTCGATTTAACTCCTCCTTTTTTTTGCAAGGGGTTTATTTTTCCCGCCAAATGCACCCACAAAGACCCGACAGTGCGGGCACTGGGACGCCACGAGATGATGACCTTAAACCAATTGCATCACCGCGTGTGACCGGGCCGCGATGCACCCGGCTGTCGGCGTCGTTGCTGGTGGACCGTGCCGGGTTTCGGAGCTGATTATTCAAATTTATTCACCCACCGAACCACGATGTGTGTTTGTGGCCTAGTCTAGTCGGGAGTCTATTGGGCGACTAGTGGCCTTCCCCAACACACATGACATATGGCGTTTGTCTGGGGCTTCCTGATCACGGGGTGGCCTTTTTTTCGTTTTTTTTTTCGCGGTCGACACACATCGGCCGATCGGCACGACGAGACGCAAAGAGCAAACATCGAGACATCGTACCAGATTGCAAAGAAAACAACAACAACAACAACTACAGCAAAAAAAAAAGCCACGCCAGACCTGGTCTTTTCTCAATCGATCGATTTCTAAACCACCCGCCGCACGAGCATGAATTTTTACATGTTTTTTCACACCATAAGCCTGGTTGGCGCGTCGCTCTCTCTGTCTCTCTCTCTCTCTCTCTCTCTCTCTCACTCACTCCACAAAACTCTCCCACTGGAGTTTGGCAACATCACGTCAGCCGAGCTTGCTAAACGACAAATGCCATCGCGCGATGGCGCTGGGGCGAGCGATGCCATCTTTCGGAACTATTTCGAGAAACAATCTCAATCGATCAAATTTTGATAGAAATTCCGAGCGCAGGCATTTAAGCCTCGGCTCCACGCCATCACCCGTCGGCCCACTTCCGGTGCGATAGGTGTGTAAATGTCAAAAGTCATCCACAATATGTCACTTATCATTACTCACCCCAACCCCACCGTTAAACCGTGATTGTTCGGGGGAACTTTTGGAGCCAACCTAAAACCGCCCACTCGCTCACACACACACACACACACCCACGAAAAGTCGCCGAAATAACTCGACATCTAGCTCTCCCCGCGCATGGGATGGAATGCGTGCGAGCTGTGGAGAAGCCTCGTGGGACCTAGCGAGGTGGTAATGAAACAACCGAACCGACGACGCGGTGGGTGGTTGGCCAGAGTACACGCGGTGGCGGCTGGGGTGAAGCCGCTCGCGGGCTTTTGTAAAATATTTTCTACATTTTATCTACAAATAACATCCCCGTTTTCCGGAGCCCGGTTGCGGGTGTAAGCCAGCGGAGTCGTCCTCGTCCTCGTTCGTCGGGTGACACATTCCTGAGCCGCGTTGTGCACAGCCGATAAAAACCATCCAACACATAGCCCTCGGCATGGTGCTCCCACTACTCCCCCTTTTCTTTTTTTTTTGTGTCGGGTTAGACCGGCGCCGGTACCGGTAACTAAGTTTGCCGTGTGCCTACTGCGCCGCTCGGTGTGGCGGCCCTTTTCCGACCAGGACTTCCTTTCGTCGGTGACGGTGGCGTACCGTTTGACATCGTTAGCATCGCCACACCCCCCGTTACCGGGGACAAACGCGCTCGCAAGTGTTCCCTCCGGCCATTGGGCCGGGTGCAACGTGCGGAACCGGATACACGGGCCCCGTGCACGAGAGGCACTCAATCCCGTCAACTATGTTAAACTCGCTAGTGCTCACTCGCGCCACACAAAAGGTTGGCCCATTGGTTGGCTCGAACATGGAGGTTCAACACACACACACACACACACGCGCGCAAAAAAGGATCCCCGTCCCAAACAAAACGGGGATACCTTGCTACGGTGCTTCCGCAGGTGTAATGCACCTGAGCTGACTCCCAGACGTTTCCTTGGGCGTTTGGACACGGTGGTGTGGTTCACGGGCGTGCGGTATTGCGAGATAAAGTGCGCCCCTTCTCACAATGGGTGCATTTTGAGGCTGTTGTTGGCGAGTTGGCGGCGTACTTAGATGTACTTAGCGCAAGCTGTCAAAATTTGACAGCTGTCAAATGGCGCTCCGTGCGTTACGCTCTACGAAAACTGAAAACCGGTGCCAACTCTATTTGGATTTGGGAACACTCGCAATCGAATTGGAATTTGTTGCAATGCGGATTAGCTTGCGCTACATTCAATTTGGGTATATTCATGGACACGTGCATCGTTTCAGCGATCCGTCGCTTTGATTGAAGGGATTAAAAAATATCAAAACTTGACCACGCTACCCGCGCCAGAACAGCAGTGTGATTCAAAGGTCTATATCCGCTTTAGCTCAGTCCCAAATGCTCACAATGCAAGGATTCCCCGTAATCTCTGCCAGCCGGGCCAGGACGGGCCACGCAGTGAAAATCCCGTCCGGAATCCTTGCGGAAGACAAGCTGCAGCCAAATGAAAAAAAAAAGCCATTCACTCACCCTTCCCGTGGTAACGGGGAATGTTACAACGCGCGCTGCGGTGCCTCAAGCCGATCGCAAAACCCACACCCGGGTGTGTATGCAAAACCCGTACCACCGTTCGATTCTCGCCCATTCGTGTTGTGTCTGGTGCAGGGCCGGGTTTTCTGCGCCTTCACCGTTGCTGCCCGAAATAACCTGCTTTTGCACGGATGCAAGTCATCATTGTGACGGTGATGATGTGTACTTGAGAAGTCGTTAAGCGACATACGCTCCCGTGTACCGGCGTCACTGGAAGTAATTCCGTGTGGCACCCGTGCCAACGGGAAGTGTCGACAACGCACCCGAGGGGCAGGTGCAGCTTCAGGAAACCCGTCCAATAGAACCGTTTGCACGCTACACTCTTTCGTTCGCTGCACAGAAATTCAACATCGTTTAGTGGGGACGGATGCTTATCGAAAGCCACCCCCTTCGCTGGTCGGACGTGTCACACCAGGGACCCATGTAACGAGAGGCCATCGGGTGGGTGGGAAAGTTCGACAACAATCTCCACGACATCGGCCACCGGTCTCTGGCCACGTTGTGTTCAGTGAGTTTCTTCCTTCGGGAAGAGGGCGCCCGTTTTGGGCGATGTAAAACAGCGTCTCCTATCGAGCGTGTCCTTGCCATCGTTTCACGATTGACAATCGCCGGGACAGGGATCCGTCCGTCCATTTCGAACGATCCGTAGTTAGTCATTAGTGGCGCTGAGAGGCCTTCACTCTCTCTCTCTCTCTCTCTTTCCCATGGGACCCATCCCATTCCGCCTGTCCTGTGGATCAATAAATGGTTCACAATATTGAGAAAGGAAGCGAAATTGCACTCAAACTGACCTGCTTCGTTCTGATGGTTCGTTTCTCCACGTCTTTGAGAGAACGGTGGCTTCGTGCTACCCCCAAATTTCGTACCAACTCGGTTTTTGGGGATGATCCGTTCGAGCTGCTGAAACGCCTGCCAAACGGGTTTTGGCAAAACTACGCAATCGAACCTAACGGTGAAGCAGAAAAGTGATTCCGACTGAAAACGCACTCTCTCCGTTCCGTCTCGATGGTCACAACACCCCCGCCCGACGCTGGGAGAGCGCTGGCGGACGGAGCAACATCAAATTTAATGGTAAACATCGTTAAAGTATCATTTTTGTAAGTCTATTTAATCCACAATAAAAACTGATGTTTACACAGTGCTCCAACCAACGGTTTCCGAACGACGCCGTGGCCACTTGCGAGATGCTACGGAACCGCGCCAAGCACCGAACCACGTCTCGCAGTTTGGCAGAGTGCAATAGTGCAGAATGCCGTATTAGACTTTCGTCTGTAGCCATAAAAGCTTTTCCTTTCCGCGCGCTTTTCCGCGCCTTCCATGTCAAACCCCAGCCCGGAGCGAGGCACATCGTATTGTATTTATTGGAAAGTGATTCACGAATCGTTTCACGCTATCGTCACATTTTAGTCGACGAACGCGCGGGCTTTCGGTGGTGGGAGTTTTGGGGGTGTGTGCGAGCATCCGGAGGGGAGCCATTACCGCACGCCAAGCCAGGAAGAAGCGTCCTCGTGCCAGCCAATAACTCACGCTGTGCATGCTGTGTGCCGCACACCGGAGCAAAATCACCGCCAGCACAAAGGCCACATGGCACGAAATGGACGGTGAAGCCCGGGGAATTGTTATGGTTATTACCTTTTAAGCTCTTCAACTAACCAGCCACGGCCGGGCCCGAAGCTCCCAGCGTGTCGTTCTTCCCACTCTCTTCGCTTCGAGTTCGCTACTGACAGGTCCTTCGCCGGATCCTTTGTGGGAAAGTGCAGCTTGCAGTGGGGCGGAACCGCACGGGCTTCATCAACTAGTGCCCGGGGGTTGGCCGTGTCCCGAAGTAAACTTTATTGATTAGGACAAGCGGACGTTCGTGTTTCAGGGCCCGTGTTGTTTTATTGCCCAGCTGACAAGGACAACCTTTAAGGGTGGTTTCGTTGCGTTTCTTCGGTGTCGCTCGAAACAAACCGGACGGAGGGAAACAAAAATTCCCTCAACCATGGGAAAGGCGAAACGAAGGCATTTTGTGAAAGTGCCTGAAATGTACACCATCGACCTTCCGCTGGTTGAAAAAAAGGGATAGCTTCGGGCTAATTGGGAGCAACATCTTCTTTTTAAGGGGAAAACCGGGTGGGTCCCTTTTTTGCTACCACCGGTAGCACTAGCTTTACGTTGAGCCGCTCCGGCATTTAGCCGCTTCGGATCCTTTAAATATGAATTTATACGGGAACCGGCTGGGTGGGCGCCTCTCTACGCTCCACTGATGATGAGGTTTTTCCTGCGGCGTGGCGTGTGCTGTAAACCGGAAAGAAACTAATGCTACTTACCGGCTGATCGAATGATTTGATGAAGGTCCGATAGATTACCCGACCGACCGCTTGTTTTCTCGACCGGGAGCATTTTTCGTCCCTCTTGCGTGCCTTTTTTTTCCTCTCTTCTTTTTCTTCTTCTTCTTTAAGGGTCGCTTTCCCGAACCGAGCAGTCATATGATAACAGGATTTAGTTCCACCTGACCTCCAGCAGGGTTTCTCGGTCCAAAACCGACCGGTGACGTTTGCTTCCTGTCCGGCCCGAGATCGTCCAGCCGGTTGGTTCGGCCTGATATTTTCCACTCTTCCGTCTTCGATTGGGTGCTGAGAGGTTTGCAAGGAAAGAAGAACGGAGCGAACGGCCACCCACCCAATAATGGTCACCGGCAAGGCAATGGGGGGCAAAGGAAGTATCGAGTTGGTATTTTTCCGGCCACCGGTAAACATTTCTTGACTTTTGATTATCTCTAATCGGCTTACTCCGGAAACCCAAAGGCACTTACCTCGAGCCCGGGGTTCCGCTCGAACGGTCTCTGTACCGGTTTGCTGGATCTTTCACTCACACACAGACGAGAGATACCGATCCTGGAGGATTCGAGTTCCGTGCATCCACCTGGGAGGATGTGCATTCCGGCCCGACACCTCTCGAATGTTACCCGTAACGTTCTGAAAAAGGCTCGCTTCTAACGAGCCTTGCGAGTAGTAAGCAAAAGGCATCGGCTTACCACGGCTTAGTGTATGTAGCAAGCCATGAAGCAATGCTAACGTGATCATCTAGCTGGCCTCTGAAGCTGCTGAAAAATGCCAACCGTGTGTCGGCATCTCGGTTGTGTCAAAAGTGGGGGTGAAATTTCAATATCAACGCACTCGCCACACGGCAGTCTATGTCGCCGTTTGTCGGTACTTTAATTGATTTAAACCCGACCGGCAATTTGTCATTGAAACGTACCGTGCCGCTCTCATAAATCCGGGCCCGGCCCCGTGCGTTTGTATTGCTGCTCCACGTGGCACAAAAAAAAAAGAACGCCAGCCGCCCGCTTCACGCGCCAGGCAGAACAAATACACGCTGTCGAATTCAATTTTCCACTTCCTTCGCACGCACGGTGTTTATTCACCATGGGGATCCGGTGGGTGGCTTCACCCACGCAGCGCCACCGAGATTTTCGAGAGTAATATGTTAAATTTATTGACATAATGTTTCTAGCGCTGGGCTGGTGGATCGAGTTTTGTGTGAGTCGGCTTTTGAAAAGCGGGAGTGAGTTGAGCTTTCCCCCGCGAAATGAGCATAAATTGAAACGCGATTCAACTGGGAACAGGGGGAGGCAGTACGGAAGGAAACAACCACCCACCGACACGCCACGGGGAAAGTACGTTGAGTTGTTTCAAATGTAGAGAAGGCCCTTTTTCGGAAAACAAAAACACACACGCACGCACACACGCTCGAGTTCATCACTTGGGGGGTGCTTTTGTCCCTGTGTCGTTTTTGGTTTGGTAAAAATTTACCAAAAATCACCCGTCGAGCGTAGGTGAGCTCCGCGGGACGCAAAATCGAAAGAAATAGCAGAACGGATGAAAGCGGAAACATACGGAAACCGGCGTCGTTCTCGGCACGGGAAGAGTCGAAAACCCCCGGGGTTGAGGGATGTTTGCTCCCTCGGTGTCTTCGGCGTCCGATGGGAAGAAAATGGGAAAAACCGTACGCCGAACCGAACCCCCGTACACCGGGGAAAGCCTTTTACCAACCTTGCCAACCGGGGCATCTCGCTGCTTTCTGTCTGCTCTGCTCGCTCGCCAGCCGAAACGATGGCTCGATTCCGATCCTTTGCCGGTGCCGGGCGGGGAAGGCTTCAAAGATCGAAAGGTTCTTTCACCGAAAAATCGTGCCCGTATTTCCTTGGCGCTCACTCTCACGCCCGGAAGACGGAATGTGTAGCTACACATCCATTTATTATTCATTCATTTCCCGGCGATCTCCCCGGGGCTGTCCTTCACAGAGGGTCCCGGGAAAGGGACACAAGGGCCGATTCGACAGGGGGGGGGAGGGAAGGGGTAGGTTTTCCCAAGCACTGCAAGAGCGCTGCTTTTATCTATGCCACGGCACACGGCAAAGCTTTTCCGAGACTCGGAGCTCCGGGCCGCGACGAGCCGTGACAGCCAATTCCGCAGCGCAGACGAAACGAACGTCCTTGTGCCGGGGAACTAAGGGCACATGGTGGGGGTTGAAGATGTCAGATCGAAAAATGACTCCAACTCTAGGAGTGCCGGGAGTCGCCCATGCCAACGGTGGGACGGAAGCGAACATAACTACAATCTTGTAAATGGTAATACGAACGATGTAACATGATTTTGAACCACCTCCTCCCACGGTTTTGGTGAGGTTCGGGTGAAGATGTGGGTGGAGAGAGCGTGTTTGGCTGCCATTTTTGTTTTCTGGACGCTCGAGATCCTCGAGCCTGGGTTGGGTATTTTTATGCTTCCACAAGAACGCGCTCTTCGTCTGACGGCGTGAGCCAACCAGCGGTGATTGGGTTGGGAGGTGAGTGATTTGAATCTCTTGCGTAGCTTTCCATCTTGCATCGATTTTGCCTTTTTATGAGCTTTTTTTTTTCCTGCTACACCCAGCAACCCCGTCCGCTCTTTTTCACTGGAGCTTCGGTTTCCCGAGGCCAGCACGAAAAAGGACGCGAGCCTGTGGCGTAAGATTTATTTCGCCCACGGTCACGGTGGCAGACGAGTCGGCAGATAATCGAAACTGCCAATCGTAATTGAAATCTGCTCTGCTGGATCTACTCGAGCCTGGGCTGGGTGCAGGTATTTCCCAACGCGTCTTTAACGCAGCTTTTTTCTTCGCCGTGTTGCTTCACCAGCCGACCCGGGGTTTTATTAATCCAACGGGCGGATCAGTAAAATCAGAAGGATAAACGATGCACGCGGTTCGAAGCGGGTGCGAAAGCTGGGTGGCTGGAAAAGTTGGGTTTAACGCCGCCGCTTTTCCGCATCGAAATGCAACACCGATAGAAACCATTCAAACCGGCAACCGTAATTCAATGCAGAGAGCAGTAATGCCTGTCCAGGGCGCCACAAAACTGGGGAATTGAAAATAAAACAATCATTCGTAATTAATTACAAGATCCCATCCGCCCCCGACCAGCACGAGGGGGGAGGGTTGTGGGCGTTTTTGTACTCCCACAATGCTCAACACACACACATACACACACAACAGAAACGCCGTCCCGTCCAGATCCTGGAACGCAACGGCTAGCGTGTCCTGGTGACTGGACAGGCGCAAAAATTTGCCACCTAAATCCAATTAAAACTTTCCATACTTTGTTTCGCATTACACGGGAACACACAACCGAGAACCCTTCTCGTGGCCGTCCTCAAACGCCCACGCTTGTCCTCCGCTCGTGATGGATGTTTTTCAACCCACCACCACGATGCCTGTGCCTCCCGGTGCTGCTGCCCGATATAAATAATCTGATGAAAAATAGTGGTAAATACGGAAAGTTTTTACGCCGTTTACCATCGGGAAACTTTGGTGCTGCATTCGTTCCGGTCCGGTTCCGGTGCCAGCCAGGGAACCCGAATCTGCGTAATGCCAGGGTCGTTACTTTATCTCGTGCAGGCGCTTAATGCGTCACAGCCTGGACTGTCGGTTTGTGAGGAATGTGTTTCTTTTTTTTTTGGACGCCGTTTTACTTCGCGTTTTCGCAGTCCCTGTGTCCGCTCGAGACGTGGGTTGTCCAAATCGTGGGCAAACAATGTTGCTGACGAAAATGACGAAACCATCTCAACGTCGCTGCGAAGGAAAAGTGGCGTTTTTCATTGCATTGTTTGGGCGCGTTTTGTGGGAGGAGCGATTTAAATTGAAAATCAAACACACCGGGGCCCCGAGTGGTTCGCCGAATTCGCTTGCGCGGGAAATTGGGGTTTTTGGGAGGCGAATTTGGTGGGCGCGATTTGCGAAAAACAATTGCAGCATTTCGGGAGGCCAAGCACGGTGAAAGTAATTAGAGACGTGTCACTTTTGCGGGAGGCCTTTCCCAAGAGGGAAAGCTATCAAACCGAGGCCATCAAAGGAGCCCATTTGCATCTGTCAGCGGTGCCATTTTTGACGTTTTGACGAACAGCGCTATGGCGTCAAAATGGAGCACCCAAGTTTTTGGTTAAACAATGGGCTTGCGCTATGTGGATTTTTAATCTGATTAAAAACTCTCTCTCACTCTCTCCCAGCGTCAAGCATTGTTCGGTGCAGCACCCTGTGTTGAGAGCGTTAAACCCTCACAGCAAGTAAAAAAAAAACCGGGTCACTGTGCTTCTGGGCTTTCGAATCCGGAAAATCCCAACCACTCATTGACCGGCAGCGGTAATGAAGCATTCATCGATTGCTGCCGCACGGAAAATCCGGCCCCCGGAATGTCATTTCCTCTGTCGCTCTCGTAGGGAGCCGAAATTAACTTCACTCCAAAAATAGAACCCCCTTCCCGTAACGGTCTATTATCCTGCGGCAAAACACACACACACACACACACGCATGCACACTCATGTGCACGTACTCCCAGGAACCGGTCACACAATCGGACTCGTCGCCGTCGGATGGGACAGGTCACCAGTGCGGTGACCACTCGCCCGGTACATCCGGGGTAATGTGAATATCCTGTTTCAATATCCCTTTTGCGATCCGGCATGACCGAACGGTCGGTGGCTGGCAGAGAGTGCCACGACCCTCCTCGTCAACGGCGGGAGTCGGGAACACGGGAACCGAGCATGATTCGCATTTCCGGGGTCACCCACCGGAGGTGGCCGGGGATCAAGATATCTTTCCAATTTCGGATCCTGCCAGAGCGGGACCTGGCTTGGCTTTGATTAATGCCAGGTGCCGTCGTGGTGCCGGGAAATGGGATTTTTAAAGCCGATCACGATCTCCGGATTAGAACCGTGTGCGAGGGGAAAACCAAAAATGGGTGCTTTAGTGTCGGGAAATTAGGGCTGTTTGTGTGCGGTTGAATCGTAACGAAAGGGCTATCAAGGATTTGTCTTTCGATTTGAATGTAACTGTCGATGTTTATTTTGTGAATTTTCCTAATCGAGCAAAAACAAACACCAACAGCGCGCTAGAAACGGCGCCGTGTGTACGATCGCGTGTAAAATTTGTGCTAACTACTCCTGCCACATTCGACTTCATTCTATCTCTCTCTCTCTCTCTCTCTCTCACACACGTTCTCCCCTAACCCTGAGTGGCCCGGAGTCGTGCGATTTCCGAGTCAAGGAAGGCAGCATCGAACTCAGGATCATTCGGTGGGTTGGCACGGATGTCCTCGAGCTGCTTGATGACGTGCTCCGGTGCCGGAGGTTCCACCGGCAGATGAGCACCCTGCGGCTGGAAGCCATACTCATCAGCCACGTACACCAGCGCAATGTTCGAACCATCCGGAGCCGGATAAGAGAAGTCACCCGCCGTCCGGATGCCGTCCGAACTGCTCGCCTGCGCCCGGATGCCATTGCTCGTCTCGAACACGTAGTTGTACGATCCGTCATCATTGATGACCTGATCCTGCTGCACGACGATTGCATCCCCATCAGGTCCACCACTCGCAGCCCGGACCAGCTTCTTCGGTGGGGCGGCCACGGCAAGGCACACCACGCTGGCGAGGATAATCTGCAACGATGTGCGGGATCGCATGTTGTGCGATGAGTGACGTGCCCGGAAGCCAGGACAACACCGGGCGTGCACTTACCACTTTCGGGAACATCTTCTGGCTGGGAGATCGCTGGCGGAACGGTGTGTGAACTGTGAACTCGCAAACAGCTGACTGATACCAACCTGTCCGCCTGGGGATGCTTTTATACGGCACGAGTGGATGCCCACTTTGCACTCGCCCGGCGGTGTGTGTCTTTCTCATCGAATCGGGCTGGCACGAAACATAGCAGCAACAAAAAAACAACTGGCAAATCCCTCTAACGCTGCTCTTTGCCGGCACCCGTTTGGCCCGATTCGGTCGTTTTTCGATAACGGTTTTGCGAACGGGCGTAGCCGGCAACCGCCGCCAAAAGTCGCGTACCACCAGGCCATGCAAATGAGCATGGCCATCTCCCGGCGCGTCCTTGAGATCGCGCCGAAATGCAACATAACCCCCGCGCGTGGGTCAGGGCGATTTATCAAGCACCACATTATGTCGCCTCGGTGAACCGGTTCAACGAACGCCGGCGACGTTGTCTGCGGGTAGGGGGTGTGATTTTCAAGATGCGCTACTTCTGCTTCGGTTCTTCTTGTTAAGCTTGCCATTCGCGCAACCGTTGCGTATGGTGGCTTCGGTTGACACCTATTTCTTGCTTTCGTTTTTCTTTGTGCCTCTGTTTTGCTGTGCCCCAGTCTCCGGCTGTGACTCCCAGTCGAGACGATGGGAGTGATATTAATGATCACCGGCAGAAAGGTCAGTTCTGTGGCATCTTTCACTCTCGCGGACAGACCGAATTGCCGACATCGATGCCACACCGATCGAGCGCAATCGCTTTCCCAATAGGCCGTTTGGTCGAGACGACGAGAAAAGCGGCGAGCTTCCCCACATTAGACACATTGAGGATGGCGAGCTCGCAATGCTTAATTACATTCGAGTGCCGCAATTTGATCCTGACAAGGGTGACGGCATGCTTGCCCCACTTGGGTGGGTGGGTTTGATAGGCGCACAGTGAGCATGATTATTTTGCATCGATTTATGTCATCGAGCACGTCCTTGAAGCGGGATGAACATCATTGCTTGCGTTGCTGGGGAAGCATTTGAAGCGAAGCGAGCCCATTGATTGATCGACCTAACGCACGTTTACACAGTTGCGGTGGTTTATCATTGGGCCGGTTTGACCTAAACCTTGACCATCGCTCTGACCATGGATGGTGGCCTATAGAACCGAACTGAGGTCGTTGCGCAATCGATGTTCGTTCCAATTAACCTAATCGAATGAGGGCCAGGAGGGCTTTCTTCATTTAGCATTTCAATCCGTCAGTGCTGGCACTGTAAACGATTTCTCATCGCTGTCAGATTTGTTTTCCAATGGCTACTTCGTTGGATGGAGCGAGAACAGCATCATCTCTTTGAGGTATACACAATATTAAAGATGAAAAGATGATGATGATACACGCCTTTCCGCTCACAAATAGTTACTAGATAAACGAGCAAAGTTACGCGCTCTCGGTGCAAAAAGAGATTACACACCGCTTGCAGGTATACAACCGCAGCCAAGGATACAAAAGGACCACCGGTAACAGCACCCCGAAGCCTAATTGACGGTAACCGTTTGTCACGGTACCGACCAGCTCTTGGTTTTGCTCATCCACGGCCGTACGCCCGGGAAAACGCACCGGACCATCCATTGCTCATGCCTAGCCACCGGGTTTCACGGCTTTTACCGGTCGAATCCCAGCGCTTATCGCGTGCCACAGCCACCGATCCCGAAAAAGGGTACGCGCTGCGGTTTGGTCCCCGTTTGTGGCTCGTTCTGGCAGGCCCTCGCCGTGGGCACTAAACGCGATAATGAAGCATCCCGAGAGTGGCCTGACTAATGAACGAGTCCTCCTGGTCGGGGCCCGCCTGGATGCAGGATTAAAAGCTCCCCGAACCGGTTGGGGCGCCACCAATCAAGACCGCCGGCCCGTAGCGAGATTCCTGCGGTTGACACAGTGTAACGCGCCACCAACCGAGGTCCGAGGAATTCGAGAGATGGTCCAACGAAGAAAAAAAACAAACCAAAGAACCAAACGCTAAACACCGTCCACGCGGTGGCTTGCCATCTTCTGTTGGGGGCATAAATTAATCACATTTATCTCATCGTTTTCATTTTCATCACGATTGTGTCCCGTGTCCGTGGGTGACGGACGGCTGCTCGGTCGTCGGTGTGCGTTGTTTGTGCCTGGTGGTAAATGGAAAAGCTATTTTCGCGATAACACGAACGTAACCGTCCGGAGTAGCCGGCCCCGCCCGAGCCTGACGCGAGATGAGATTTTGCAACCGGATTTTACAAGCTCAACGGGCACAGCAAACCAACACAAAAAAAAAGAAAAAGGCTCGCTGGGTAAGGGATTTTCTCCACTGTTTTCCCTCGGCCGCTGCTAACCCGAGGCTATCCCCCCACCGTTCGAGTGGAAAACAGATTTTCAGTTCATTTTTCCTTCATTTTTTTTTGGCTTTGTTGGTGGTGGACTTTTTTTGTCGTCGCTGTTGTCGTTGCCTCCTCTGCTTGTCTTCGCTTTTGCCTTTTTACTTGGTCTGCTTGGTTTGATTTGATTCTTCACCGCCGCTCCCGGCTTTGCTCCGTGCGCACGCCCGCCCACGCCACCCTGCTCGTTTGCTCGCGGCTGATGGACGCAAACAAAACCAAACCGCAAACAATGCGCGGGGACTAAATTTCTTATCACATTTCACTCGCCGCCCTGTCACACTGCCGCTGCCAATCACCGTCAGGGGCGCGCGCCAGCGTGGGCGTCCGGGGAAAGCTCGGAAGGAAAACGGGCGGTCCGGAAATGTATAAAATCTAACTGTCCTGCCGCGACCCCGAGGCGCATGACTTGCGCTTGACGTACTTGTAACTGGAACCGGTGACATTTCACTTTGATCCCGAGCGCAAGACCGATCCCGAGCGGGATGGTAGAGGTATTCAGGGGGGGCACCCGCGCGGTGCTCGCGAAATTCCTATCATTATCATTCAATTTTAAAGTTTGTTTGTCCCCGGCCGAGATAGCCGAGCGCGGTCGGTCGGTCGGTTGGTCGGTTTCCGGCTGTAATTGAATGTTTCCCGGCAGATAATGATGACGATGATGCGCGAGAGTGACGAGTCCGTGGGGTCCCTTTTGGGGTGGCTTTTGGACGTGGCGAAATCCTCCGGTTTTTCGCCGTTAGCCAGCTGCGAATGGAACCGCCATGGCGTCGGTGGCCACTTCGAATCTAATCACGGACGCGACTCGCGAGTCCACTCGATCGGAGTGGAATTGGAGCGTTCCAACTGGTGCTCCCTCGCAGCCGGAAGCCTGTGGAGTTGTTCACGTTTCAATTAAATAATCCCGGTGTCGTTTTCGCGTCCGTTCGCCCAGAACGGTTTCGCTCAAATTTGGCTGGTTTTGATGGCTTAAATTGCGCATTAATAGCAGATAGGCGAAGGCGGGAGAAAAAAAAAACAGGTGCCCCAAAAACTAAAAAACCAATTTCCGAATGTAAAGCAACTGGGCCACTTTGTCCGTGGCCGTTCGTTCAAATCTCGCCCACAAACGGCAGGCGTCTTTATCATTTATTCATGCCTGGATTCGCCCCCCTCGAGCTTGCCACTGCGCACTAATGGAGAAAACGCCTTTCCACGCCTAGATTAAACTCGACGATAGGCTTTCGGGGAAAAGCTCTTCACGCAAAAAAGGAAACGGGCCCTTTTCGATTCACGTGACGGGCGGTGGGACAGTTTTTCAAGCGAATCCGAACACTCCGAAACCAAACCAAACGCCAGCGCGATACGAGATGTACTATTTTGTTCTGTTCGGTACCGGTCTATGCTCTGGGGTCAGCATTTGATCGTTTAAAATAATCAGATTAATGTCAATTTAAGGATTGTTTGTAATTTCCACAATAATCACATTACCAGGGGCTCGTGCGCGCGCGCGCACCCTCTTCTTGTAGGCCGTGGGGTTGGACATTCCCGTTGATGCTGAATCTCCCAGGGAGATCAGGATAAAAACCCACCGTGCGAGGGCAAGGCGGGACCCAAATGTCGTCGCATGTCGAATGGAAAGCAGATTGGGCGTTCCCGAGACCCGAAAACGACGCTTCTTCTCTCGCTCTCGAGCTTCGTGAGCAGGGCGGCTTGGGTTGGCAAACGGCCGGACGGATGGGACACTAAGCGGCCAAAAGTTAGTCGTTGTGGTTTTAAAATTGAATAATAGATAAAATAAAAAGCTTCTCCACCCGAACAACACGAAAGCGAAGGATGAGAAAGCGCACAAAGGAATCTCACCTCCCCCCCAAAAAGGCCTCGTTCTCGGACGACGTCCCCTTTTTTCTCTCTAAGGGTCAACCGAGCACCGGAGCGTTTTGTGGAGGCATTTCGAGGCAATCGCTGCTCGTGAGGTTCGGTTGGGGTTGGATGGCAAGGCGGAACACCGGCCGGACGAAACAAATAACCCGAAAAGCTTACGAAAGTTGTCCTAGAGTTTCCTTTTATTTATTCCCCGCTTTTTCTTTCGCCTGGGAGTCCTGGCAGTGGGCGAGAGAGCTAATGGGGGAAAAGGATTTTCCGTGCCCGTGTTTGACCACGGGTTCGGGTTGCAACCGGAACCCCGCAAGGATTTGAGGTGACCCGACGACAATGGACCGTGCATGCGTGCATGTAACGCCGAGTGGAATTAAGTGCGGGAGAGGCCGGTTGTACCGAAATCCGCAACTGAAACGGCACCGCTCAGGTTGCCGGGATTGTTGATTGAGCCTATTTGCGAGACACAAGGGTTCAGCGCACAAGGGTTCAGCGTGGGTCCATTTGCAGCCATGCGATTGTTTAAAATCAAAGCACACTGCGTGAGTGAGCGAGAAGGTGTGCTTGTTTCGCTCTCTCGCTTTTCACGGAAGTCGTCAGCTTTAAAAAGCAAAGCATGCCGTGGCTTTGTTTTTTTTTTGTTTGAATGGCTTCGTCTTTCAAACACACCAGCTGGCCTTTAAAATGACTTCCAACACGATCCCGAAACACGCGTGTCACGGAGCTGTCGGCTGCAATCGGCAACACCTTCCTCCGGTCGTGTCGAAGCGGAAACGCTTCCGCCGGAGCATATTAATTAATTTGCTGCAGCTCTGTTGCGCCGGTGCCGGTTTGCCGGTGCTGACAAACGGCATTCGCACCGGCGGATCTACGCCATGAAGACAAACAACAACCATCGTCCTGTGGAACTTCCACCACGCAAAGAGAGACGCTCCGGAAGCGCGAAGACACGCCTCAAACGGTGGGTTTTTCCCCCGTCAGGGGGTGGTTTTATGGGGCATCATTCCTCCACCACCGATCGGGTGGTCCGTTTCCGCTTCATTCCCAGGGATTCAGGCTTTAATATTTAATGAAAAATTGCTCCACAGCAACGCGTAACGCGGGCAGAATGATGAACGGCGGATGAGACGGCCGTGTTACGGTTCAAGACGTTGAAATTCATGAGCAGAAGTAGGCTGCACTATATCACGGTCGGATAGCTCGCGTCCAGTGATACCGACGCCGGTGCAGGCTTGGTTTGAGATTCCATCCCCCACTGGGCTGCTGCCAGGGCCAAGGATTCTCTCCGTCCGGAAAGGAAGCGACACGAAACCGAGCCGACAAGCTGTCTCGTCGAACGGGCCGATGCTGTTTGGAGAAAAAAAGGAGCACTTTTCCGTCGTCGTCGTCGTCGGTCGTTCCTCCCATCCACGGTGGCACCAAACAGCGTGAAATAGTTCCTGACGTTCCGTGCGCCCTGGTTCCAGGATGCGCTTCCAACAGGACACCCGTCGGTGTCGTTATTTCGCATGCCACGGTTCTCTCGGTGCGTAAAATATTATCCCTTCGGTGCGTACTGTTCCGCGCGCGAGTGCATCGGCTTGCGGCCTATGTCTCTTCTATGTCGAGAGCTGGGTTTTGGTTTTCTTTTTTTTTCTTGCCTACTTTTCCGTCTTTCCTGCACTTTGCACGATACAAAGGAACGAAAGTGCAAAGCCCAATGGTGGAACTCCGGTGGAACTCGGTGGTTCTGAAACGAATCTTGGCACACTCCGTGACTCTACAACCCCACGGAACTAACCTCACCGTCTGGAGGAAGGGGTTTTTCCACCGGTGGTCGGTTTTGTAAGAGTTTTCCTCCAGCTACGGGTTGGGTCGAAACTGTCGGACGGAAATTGTGGTCTCGTCGGGTAGCGTTTCCACTCGCTGATTGGGGGAAGGCAACCACCGTTCGAAACCGGCACCATTTGCCAGCAGCTCTATAAACAGTTTCATAAAATTTTATCAATAGGACCAAATCTATTTCCTGACTGTCAGCGGCAGAGGAATAATTCTCCATTCGCCGGCCGCGCACGGCACGCGGAGAAGGATATTTCAGTCAACTCAAGACGTGTTCCGTTTCTTGGCCCCTTATACGTTCGCGCGTGGGCATCGAGAAAACGGTGCGGACCTGGAAGCGTTACAAATTTGCGGACACATCTATCCGGCTCTGGTTGAAGGGTCACACGGTGGCGCAGCCACACACCGTGTGTCACGGGGGAACGGAAAATGTCCTCATGCCGGCAGTGCTGCCATTCAATCGAACCGCATTCTCCGCCCGGAATGGTTTTTACTGCGATGTCGCCGCCAGCGGTTGCTGATTTTTGTCATTCCATCCGCGTCGCTCGCGATGGTTTCCGTGTGTGTGTGTGCTGGTCGGTTTTATGTTCCATCCGGTTTCCTGCGTGGATAATTCGCGTGTAATTGTGCGGCCACGATCGGGTGACCGGGTTGAGTTCCTGAGCAGGTACGTTTTCTTTCGATGCGGTTAATATAAAAAGGAGTTTCATTTTAAAACCCCAAACAGCCGCTCGAAACATGGCACACTTTGATCGAACGACCACATACCACGTTGTGACGACTTTCTTGCTTTGATTTCAAACGTCACTTTTGAACCCGGCAGCATAAACGACGCCGGCCGGCTCCAAAGGATGTTCAGGTGCGCACGTACGGCACCCGCAAGCGCACCTTAAAATTCCTCCCCCACACACACACAGACACACACACAACAGGAAAAGATTATTTTCGTTCGTACGGTCGAGCAAAAGTCAGCATCCGGGTTCAACGTGCCGTTTGAAGCGGCGCTGATTGGCAGACGAAGCTAAAAAGACGGGCTAAGAGTTCGGGCGGCGTTCTCGCGCGTGCACGGATCCATTTTCTGGAGCAACCATTGCACGTACGAGCCGTCGTCGTCCTGTCGAACGGCCAACAAGGAATGAGGGGGTGGGGAGGGGGGGGGGGGGAGGGAGAGAAAAAATAACTCCGCTTCAGCAAGCAAAAAAAAACACACAGAAAGAAAAGCAGAGAAACGGAAAATAACCGAGAACCACACAAATCCTTCCAACTTTCATAATTGAAGCAACGGCAGCAGGCAGCGCCGGAAATGAAAATCGTGAGATGCCACTCTTATTGGCTTGCCGAAACTCCCGGCCCGATGCATGCCTCCCCCACGTCGATGACGCTGGCGAGGGTGATGACGATGGTGCTGATGATGGTGCTGATGATGGTGCTGTCGGTAAAGCGGGAACGTCCCAACGTCGGCACCACCTGTGTCCGATGGATTTGGCCGTGCCTCATCGATTGATTAAAGGAAAACACTTTTCGGCATCGGTTGGTTCACGCGCGGCCTCCGAACACCCGACAACTGATGCTGATGCTTTTGCGGTTATGCTACGTGGTCAGTTCCGGTCGGTGGTTCCGGCGGGAACCATTCTTTCTTCCTTCGTTCGCATGGCCTCTCGCCCACCGTCATCCACAGTTCGACAGGCGATGAGTGCAATTGATGAACTTTTCCACCTCCGGTGCGGGTTTTTCCGCGAAGCGTGGTGTATTTGTGTGTGTGTGGGTATTTTTTTCGTCTACTTGTTCCATACTCCCGACATGCTTTCATTCGCCTATAGGCCCAGGCGGACGTCCGGGAATTTCGTGTGCCGACGTTCGTTTTTGAAATAGAAATCAACACCATTCGATTGCGGGTGGGTGGGAAAGGAAATGGCGTCGAAAGGTGCCCGGTTGGGAGGCAAAATAAAGCGGCTGCAACTTTGCAGCGTCGGTCGGATTGGATGCGTTTGATGCGAGTTATGAATGGGTATACAAGAAGGTGGTCGTTGCACATGTTCAACACAACATGTGGGTGTGGTTTGAAAGGATGGGTTGCAAAACAACAACAAAAACACAGTCACACACTGAAGTATTAAATTCGGCGTAACGAATGCAGCGTTGTTGTGTGACGTACAATTGCACTTGGTTCGTGGAATTCACCTTTGCACAGATGAGCGCTCGTTGGAGAGGAATTAGTTTGCCCCATTTGTCACGCCCGGGTCTCATCGTTACGCAGTTTGTTTGGAGGCATTTTCCAGGAAATTAACCCCGTGGTAACACGTCGATTCACTTCATCGAAGCCATTGATTGGCGCTCTGTGTTTTAGGCGAACAAAACGCATCCCGATCTGCCTGACTGGACATCCTGAAAAAGGAGGAACATTAGATTTGTGACCATCGGGATTTATGTGAAAAAATAGCTAATTTACCCGATTTCATATGGGTTATGTTTTATATTGGCATTGGCAATACGCTTTAAAGCAGTGATTTCGAACTCATTTTGGCTTGCGAGTTGTGCTGTTTTGTTGTAAACTGTTGCAGAGCTATGAAGAGAAAAAAAACAATTTATGACCAGGATTTGTTCCGGGCTGTCTCACCGTGGCAAATGCTTCCTTGCCGTGCTTGGATGTTCACTCGATGAAAACCCTTTTGGCCATCTTTCATTACTCACTTCTCACGTATTTTCTCACCCCACATCTTGTATTAGCGACTAGCTGATTTTCCCGTTAAAAATGAATGCTGGTGCCAAATGTCTCACATCTGCAATAACATGTATGCGGAATGTTAACGAGCATCTCTTCAAGGAGCTGCGGAATGGAAATCGAAAACCGTTCCATATTTCGGGTGTAGCAATCAACGCTACTAATCATGGACAACCAATGATTTCCGATTGAATAAAGTCGGTGACGATAGGACTGGGATGGCATATAGCACTGTCGGAAAAACTATTTGGTTATATATAGCGAATTTTTTCGCTAAAGACAGTCTAGAGTCGAGAAGAATTATAAAAAAAGACACGCAAAATAATTCTCATTCTGTTATCATCCATTTCTCACTTCTATCAAACATAATATATATCCTGCTATATTCTGTTTTGTAATAATCTTTGGAATTTTTCACTCCTAATACTCGCCATTTTTGTTCTAAAGCTTTTCATGATTGAATTGCAATGCACGAATTGAGTGAAAATGATCTTTCCTGAACATGAAAAGTATCTATTAGCACTTTTAAGCCCATAATCCGTTCTCCAGTAATCAGTGCCATGTGCAAATAGTAGGCACGATTAATTACACGACCTATCCTCACCAAACAGGTGCCTGCGTATGCAGACAAACATTCAGTATTTTGACCGTTTTTGTTCGTTTTTCCTAAAAAAAAACTGCAATACCACCAACTCGACCGGTCTATTAATGCCGGCACGCAATCACAACTAATTATCAACCCAATCACGGGTTCTCCGTACACCCCATCCGGCCCCAACCTGTCGTTCTGCCGACATTAAACGACGCGTACCAATTGCATGCTAGCGGTGCGGGATTGATACCGATCTCCTCGTACACCTTCACAAACTCGCATCCATTCCGTCACCGACCGACGATTTGTGGATCCTCATTTGCCGGTTCATCAATCAGACCCGCACGGTCGGACGAACCCACCCACCCACCGCCACCCATCTGCCGTAATATTCAATTTGCAAATCAAACGCCAAATTTTACAATCCAAATCGATCGTCCGCCAGCAAACGTATCGTGCCCGATAAAACGTACGACCCCGCAGCGACGGAGCTCGGGTGACACGCATTTATCTTGTACACCCACCCACCCACGACCCTGTGGGGGGAGAGAGGGTCCGAATGGAGCCGGGGGTTCGGGGTATCGGACCACACACCGTTATCCTAGTCAAAACAAAACCACGTCCACTGAGGGAGCGAGTGAGTGAGCGATTCGTCCTGGTTTTTCGCTCATTCACGAAGCCAACGAAGGCCACATCTCTATTCGGTTCGGACGCATGTTGTCACATGAAGCGTGACAGAAGTGAGCATAAATTTCCCTCCCGTCTCAACCTCCCTTCTTTGCCTTTTCCACATCCCAACCAACTCCCACCGGTTGATGGATGTTTTCGGCGTTTTCCCCCCAAAAAAAAAAAACGCCTCCGAACGACGGGGGTTTCGGTGGTTCTTGATTTTTGTAGCCCACCCACAAGCTCACCCCCATCCCTGGGCTATGCTTCCGTACCACCACCACCGGAATGTGGTCAATAAAAGCGACGATACCGAGCCGCGTAGGGCGGCTGACGTATGGCACCCGTGATTAGGTGCTCTCGGGCAGGCGAACGTAGAGCCCTTTTTTTTGTTGGCCAATTTTTCCGCCGCTTTACATTTCCGTGCGGGAGTTGTGGGTGGGCTTAAGTAAGCTCCCAGGGGCCACGGAAACCGGATACGATGCTTCTTCGGATTCGAATTGGCAACGGGGATTAGCTGTGGATATAAATTGGTCGGTTGAATCCCGGATCGCATCAATCAACGGAAATTAGTCAAACGGTTGGTTAGAAGTTTGGCTTATGCCTGTAAAATAATGCCCTCCCAATAATGCTGGCATATCTATAATTGTTTCGGTTGGGTTTTTTTCTTTCTTTTGTTTTGAAGTCAAACAACCCACAAACGGAGGGCGTCTCGCGTTCGTCCACAACAATTCACGAGTGACCGGACGGTTCGAAAAAAAAGGCGACCCAAACCGGACCGGAGAGAGAGAGAGCCATGCAAAAGGGGAGAAAAAAAAACGCCCGTCCCTTCTCAAACATCATCAACCTTCCTCTACGGCCACCCCCGCCCCGCGACCCGATCGAACCCAAGTCGTTGGCAGCACGATGAAATGTGCCGTAAAAAAACAATTTCGCAGCAATTTCATCGGAGCAATGATTAATTGTGGTACAACTCACCACGGACTGGTTGCCGGACCATTCGTCCCCGCGTCCCCCTCTCGGAAAACCGGTCCCTGATTGGGAAACCGGAAAATGCCAACGGCCCTCCCCCTACTCCCACGTCCGGTTCCTACTTTCCTTAGCCCCCTTACAGTCGCACGACGATGCGAGAATTCGAACCGAGGGGACTCCCTTTTTTGGGCGGCGAGTGTGGATCACATCACATCGCAAAAACCCACCCATGCCACCCCCATTTTCCCGCCAAGGCCATGACACGGACACGCATTAAGGCCGGCTCCTTTTCCGGCTCCGGCGTGGGCGGAGATGGGGAAGGATCAATAAAACCACCACCAACCGCCGTTGTCGTCGTTGTCGTTGTCATTGTCCTTGTCAGCTTTACCGCATCGTCGTTACGGTTTGCGCTTCCACAGGAGCAGGGTGGTGGACAATTCCGGAAGACAATGGCGTCGTCCTCGTCACCGTCGTCGTCGTCGTCGTCGTCCGTTGCACTTCAGTGGGGTGGGTGGGGTGGATGGGTGAGTGCACCCCTCCCACCGCGGGTTTCGAGCTGATGAATGAACGAAATGACATAGATTGGTGAAAATATCCCCGGGAAGGAAACTCATTTCAACAATCGCTCGAACGGTAAACCGAGGAATCTAATTTTATCGCTCGTTGCCGGGACTCCACGCCAGACCAAAGGGGAGAGCGCGCGGATCAGGATGTGCCGATTTGTGTGCCCCAGGATTGGTCTCTGTATGCGTTTTTTTTTCTTTCCACCCCATTCGAATCCCTCCCCCACCCCATTTTCCAATCGCGAGGGTGGTTGTGGTGGCTGTGGATTCTGTTTTTCCTCCTTCTCGCTCTCTCTCTCTCTCTCTCACTCTCGTTCTCTTTCTCGCGCTTTGCCTCCCCACGCAAGGGTGCAATAAAACAATGGGGCGAAAGTTCTTTAATCATTTTCCAGTTCGCGCCGTAATCGCTCGAATCGCGCGGGACGCTGTGAGATATGGGGTGGTGCACCCGTTGCACCCCCGGCAGCTGTGCTGTCTCGTGTGCACGTGAAGCATTTGTTTTCAATTGCTCTTCGAACGGGCGGGCTTTTTTTTTGTTAACTTTCACCAGGAGCGCACGGCGCAAAAGTGCAATCTCTCGAGCGGTGGCTGCTCGTTTCGGCGTTTTAATTGCTTCGGGAACGTTTTAATGGACAATTATTCGATTCCGGTGGTGCCTCGCGTCTCGACGCGCGCACATCAACAGTTGCGAGCGACGGAGGCGAATGGGGCTTTTTTCTTTCTTTTTTAATTTTTTTTTTTTAGTTACGAACTGTTAGGAAAATTAAATGCAGACTTTCTAATTGATTGTTTTTCAACCCATTACGTTCTTCCGCCATCGCGAACGGATTTTAAAGTTTGCCGTAATCGAGTCAAATCCGTTCGCTGGTCGTTAGGAATCAAGCCATAAGTTTGCCGTATAAAAGCTGCTCGCGTTGCTCGTCGTGGCCTGCTCGATTGGAGCCTTTTTTTCCGACGATTGACATTTCGTCACGCAAAGCAACCCACGATGTACGTCGCCCCTAGCAACGTCCAGTGACAAGTGGGGGATGGCGTTTCACTGACATTTCGATGACCTGTTCCTGTAATTTTCATAAATGCTACAATTTAGCACACACAAAAACCAGCGGCCAGTTTTTTATTCCAAGTATCGCAAAAACACCACGTTGGAGATTGTTACCGTTCATTCTCGGATCTCCATGCCCCGGGGGCAACTATCGAGCAAGCAAATAATCATGTGCACCCCCCTCCCCTCAACCGTTACCGGGGCGTGGGAAAATTGAACCACCCGCGCGTTATATGGCCGACCCATCGTAACGGAGCGAACGAACCGAGCCTCCCCACAAATAACAAGAAAAAAAAATGCGCAAAATCACATCCGTTCCGCACGGTTTAGTGTGGCGGTTTTGCGAAAATAGCTATTCTTTGCATTTTAATAATGGCACGGTTTTTTTTCCCCACCCTCCAGTCCGCCCGAGCATAACACGGCATTAAGCGCATAAGAAAAACGCTTAATGAAGCACTGCCACCGCCGCGGCCACCATTGCCTGATCGTAAAAGTTTCCTTCGACCCTCCCACATTCTGGCTTTCCAGGGCCACGAAACGAGCTTAGTCTCGGACGGTCCCATGTGCGCTGAATATTAGACGCCGCAGGATGCAGCAGGATGCTTGTAGTTTTCGTTTTCGTTTTCTTCGCCAGTTCCAGCCGCCCCTTGAGGCGGAATCGCGTAGGCGGGTCGATCTATGCTGACCTCACGGCGAGGACCGCCATTCAATTTTCCTTACATGGGGCGTTTTATTATTTTATGCGGTTCTTTGGTCGCTATTTTCTTCTTACTCCCACCCAGCGGGTTCCGTCCCTCGGCTCGCCGTTTGAAATTCGAGCACTTTCTCGGGGGCTTTCATTTTCTCGAAAATTATGTTTTCTCTCCGCTGCCATGGGAGGTCGCCACCCCCGATTGCGTCGGTGTTGGCCACCACCACCAACAGCAGCAGCAGCAATATATATGTGTGTGTGTGCAAATCAAGCGTCACACCAAGCCTTTTGGACCCCCGATCGGCTTCGATGGAGGCGCCTGGTGCGCGTCGCGGAGCAGGACTATTATTTTCACAACTTTTCCACATCGTTTATCGTGTTTTCCCTCCGGGTGGGACCCCCTCCGATCCGAATGGTCTAACGTGCCGGCCTAAAACGCCAAAGTACGCCCCTTTTTGCGTCACCGCCAAGATGAAGCACCCGGGGGAGGTCAGGTTCGCTCCATTTGACCGAACGCCGGCCAGGCAGACCGGGGCCAGATTTGCTCGTTTTGCGTGGTTTTGCTGCGTGGTTTTGCTCACCGACCGGCCACCCAGACCCGGGCCCGAGCTGCGTTCTTTTGCTGGAGCTGCATTTTCCGCTTCAGCAAGCGCCCCGGGCCGCTTCCGTGGGCGTGTCAATTGGCGTGTTTCTGGGGTAATTTATGGGACCCACAATTAATCGTGTGCACCCTGCGATGAGTTAGTGCGGCCAGCCAGCCGGCCTCCGATCCGTGGTTTTCCATCGATGGCGTTGGTTGGTGCATTCGGTTGAGCCGGTTGTAGCAAAAATGCTGCCACTGTTTTATCAAGTTTTCCATTTTTCACACGACCCACCCTGCTTTGGGGTTTCAAGTTAGCGCGCTTTAAAGCAACCGATAGGCGGGAGTGCGATTTGGTTCGGTGGTTTTTTGACGCTGACACAATTATGCTGCTGTTGACGTGATTTAGAACTGAATCCCATGCTCCAGAGTGCCTGTGCTTAGTTATGGCTTGTAATTTATCCGGTATCTACCCAGCTCGCAGGATCATACAGTTTAAGAAAAGCTGGAATGTATTTTGTTGAATTGCAATATCAGCGATTATGCTACTTTTCAATTTATTTTTACATCCGCTATCGCGTGTCTACAACATTCACTAACGTTTTGTACCTTTTTTTCTTGCTCTCTATCCACAGGTAATCATCACTCCCACCTTAACCGCAGCGGCTTGCTGGATTTTCATCTCAGCTGCGCAAATAATGGTTTGCATTTATTTACCGGACGCGAGGGCAAGTTGCGCGCAAACAACGCGCTGAATATTAAATGCACGCAGAAACACGACGAAAATCAATTTAGAGTGTGATGACGTCAAGCGAAATCTTGAATACACTTTCGAATTGCGTTCTGTGTTTTGAAGAGCAGCAAGACGAACAATTGCCAGCTGTTTGGCGGCGTCAGCGAAGCAACCCATGGGGGCGCTGTCCCGTCACCCATGGCAACGCACAGTAAATAGCGCTCCGCAAACACGGACCGCGATAGCCTGTCACGCAAACAAACCCCTGGTTTGTGGGGGTGGGAAAAAAAAGCACGTTTGCAAAAAATGTCAACCGTACACACTTACGAAACAGAGCGAGAAAGCGGCCGGTTTGGGGGGGAGGACACGGTACGAAACAATCAACCTAAGCCGGCCGGATTAAATGATGATTAACTTTGAAGGTGACAGCGTTTCAGGCTCACATTTCAAACCGGTGGCAGCCCGTGTGGTTCTGGTGCTGCCGTGGTGGGCTTTCTGCTCACACAATTTACTCCAAACCGTGCGCATATTTGCGAATTTTTTTTTCCCCATCGGTGGCTGGTGGCTTTTCGTAAATGTGTGTTCCAAATTTAATATGTGTGGGTTTTTTTCCGGTCTTCATTCACATTTTCCGCTTTTACTTCCGCTCAACAACAGCAGCAACGAAAAATCCTCCGAGCGGGCGTGCAATCTAATTAGATGCTTTTACCTAAATGGGCACGGCGCAAGCGGATGGATGAACGCGCGCTGATAAACAATAATCTGGCGGCAAACACTGATTGAACATGAGCACTGACAAGCGCATTACGTAGCCGATCGGGTGCGGGCTCCAGTAATGGCTTTTCCTCCCCCAATGTGTGTTACATTGCTCTTAATTTTTAATGCATCTGCTTCGGCGCTACATCGCAGTAGGCCACATGCCCATAGCGCACTCGTTTCAAAGTCCTGACCGTCGTTGCGCCGCGCACGGGAAAATGTACATGGAAAATGTACAGGCGCATTTTCCGGCAAACATCAAACACTGTAAATCAGCGGCAATAATTATGCGATCGTTTCGGGCAGGCGGACGATGAAAGCGAACGTTGGCAGCCAAGCGCACCCCGAAACGGTCCACGCTTCGATTGGCACAATTTTCTTCGCCAACCGAGCGCCTTGAGCGCGGGTTCCGGGTTCGTGGGGATGCGTGGCGTGGAAGCACACCTTTGCCCGGTTACATTCCCTAATACGATTTGTAACGCGTGTCGGGTAATTGAGATTTAATTCAGGTGCAAGCAACTGTGTGCACGGTGCGTCCGTTGCACCGGTGCAGGGCTCGTCGACCAGTGAAAGGGGTCGTTTTGCAGGGATTTTGAACGAGAGCGTTTGCCTGTCCATTGGTTTGCGAATCTGCACAACCATCCAACTGCAATGCTCATGCTCATCCATATGCCGGGTGGAGCAAAATAAAAGCTCACGAGTAGCCCTGTGGTGTAGCGTCGGTTTCAGGACCTGAGACATAATTGAGCCTCACACCAAACGGGTGGTCCTATTTGGTGCAGCTCGGGGATTGGCCGCATGGTCAAAGGCTAGTGAGGCGTCAGCAGCATCCTGCTGGAGAATAGGGAGTACACCAAGTGTGCGAGTGACCTGTGGAAACAGTATAACCTAACAATAGGATCAAACCCCCTCCCAGAAGGATTCCGTGGGTGGGTAGGCGTACACACAGAGGGCGTATATCCTTATCGCGCGGTGCATCACCTTCTGGCGTTGCAAACTCCTCGTCCTTGAAGCTCGTTACGGGGCAAGGAAGCCCATTCTCGGTGCTGATTAGTGCCCGGGCATGGGGAGAATTCCCTTCGCTTCGCCAAGGGAAAATTCCCTTTCCGTACGGTGGGCTGCACCGCAGAGCACTACATAATGATACTTAAATAAATTCATTAAACCGGATAATATAACAATCTGAAGATGTTTGAATATCGTCCGCACGTCCGTCGACGTTCGCTCCTCTTGGGGAACCGAGAGCTGCATTGGTGCTGGCTCTGGACGAATCGATCCTCGGTGCCTAACGAATCTCGGACCGTTGATGGCGTAATAGAATTTTCTAACCCCTTCCGGAACAGGGTTCCTCTGGCTAGCACCGGGAACGCTGGTTCGCATGTCTAAGCACCTAGAACGGTACGAACCCGTACGGCTACACTTCAACAGGTTCGCTCTCTTCGAAGAAAGATGCCATAAATCCGGGAAATAATCCGATTCAATCCGCATCGAACATGGACCGGCCGAGCGTATCGGTCCGACATCAACCGATTGGAAAACAAATCTCAATTAAAAAGCGAAAAACCTAAGCTCGGTGAAAGCCCACCGTGGCCCCCACTTCCCAGCTCCTTATCGGGGCATTGTTAAGCTGCAGGACGAAGCGAAGGTTCCTCATTCCTTGCGAAGGATGGCATTCAAGGGTTGTGACAAACGCGCCACCACGGAAGGGTTGCCGGACACGGACCAGCTGGAAACTTTCACTAGCTAAATAATGTTCTGGAAGGCAGCGAGAAAGCGAGAGAGAACGAATGAGTGCAAAAAACAAAAAGGAACAGTTCCCAAGAATCGTCCTAGCTCGGTCACCTCTCCCACGCAGCCACCCCCGTGTTGCACCCGTCCTTTGCTAATGGAGGTTAAAATAACAGCAAAATTAATTAAAGCAAAATAATCTCGTCGGTCCCATCTTTTTCGCTTTCGGTGGCAGTGTTTTTGCGGTCTCTCTCTCTCTCTCTCTGCGCCTGCCATGTCTGCTTGGCTGAGTTCCCTCCATCCTTCCACTCGCTTCTCTCCACCCCTTCTTCAACCCCTTGTTCTATCGGGGCTCAACTCCGCAACATTGTGGTTGCCCGAGCGCAAAGATGGTGGAGCAAAAGGCGCAAAAATAAAGCACGAGAGGCACGGTCACGAGGACCCGCAATGATGATACAATCCCCCGACAGAGTGTGTGTGTGTGTGTCCATGTGTTTTTGGTTCCATGCTTAGCACCGGCGACCTTAAGCACCACCGAGATCCACCGGCGGATACATAAAGCTGTTTATGTACACGATTTTTGCTGCTTCAACCGCGAACCTATCGGGCCCGGTGTCCCTAGCACCCGGAATGCTAGCCGAAAATCCCTGATTGCATCTTTAAAGAGGGATGAACTTTGGCCGGTCCACCAAAAGCCCAGCAAAGGCACCAACACGGGAAGACGACACAACTACACACACATTGAAAAAAAAAACCCCCCGTTTGCGCCAGCAAGAACCCCTTTCCCGAGTGCGAAGCGAAAGCGGACGAAAAAGCCCCCCAAAAAAAAACACTGCATGAAATCTGTCCCCGTAGCCGGGCTGTCCGCGGATTCCGGAGCAAAAAAAGAAACTCTTGCCGAGAATAGTTCTCGTGCAGTTGGTGTGTGTGTGTGTATTTTGCTCCTTTGCTCACGTTGGCTCACGTTGCAGCCGTCAGAAGCTGACCTTTTCCTTTTTTTATATTCGCATTTTTGGTCCGCCTGTGGTCCCCATCACATCCCGCATGCCGCATCTACTGCGCCTTTTTAGACACAGGGACGGAAGGACACGGACACACGGACGGAGCATCAAATAAATGAAACGGATGTCCCGCCTGCCACCGGGTCAGCTGCCCGCTGCCCGCATGCCTAATTCACGAGAGGAAAGAGCAAATTGCAAAAAGCTTTTTCCGCATTTTATCCCTATGAAGACAAGTGTGAAATTACATTGAAATGGATATTACAAGTTGCGTCGTTTTGCCGTATCGCGACCATTTCCGGCTCCGTGTGTAAATAGCGCCTGGGTGTGTTTGTACGTGTGCTCTTGCGCATGAGACATGTGCAGGGCAGAAGGGACCAAGAATGGCCGCTGCATCCCGCACGTTGGCCGGTGGTCCGATATCCTTGATGGTGATCTCTGCTGGTCTGTGCCATTTCCTGTACACATCCATCCAACTCTGCAGCTGCTCTCGGGTCGGGCTCTCTCTCTCTCGTTTCAGTGAATGGTGCATTGCACAGGACGAACGTCCCGGACGGGACGGAAACCTCGTCGCTCGTCAGCGTCCAGGTCGGGCGGGCTGCCACGGACAGCGGGTTGCTCGTCGGCAGCGGGGGAAATTGGAAAATATTGCTTAAAGTTTATTTCCCCCTTTTTTTGCGCCGTGCTGGGCCGGGCTTCCTGCCGGAAAATGAACATCAGCTGTACCGGGAGACATCATTTACTCTCGCTTGTGGCCGTGCCATTTGGAGGCTTTAAGCCGCCGGCACTGACCGCGCTGGTCGTGACGTTCTTTATCACGATGCTTCGGACTGTGTGGGGTCCGAAGAGCGAGATTTCGTGGAAAAATATGATGCACGTCGTAACGACGGCACGGAACGTGCATAATTGTGCATGAAGGGTTTTTTTCGGCAGGACTTTAACCCGTGCCTTCCCCGTGGGGGTTTCTCGTCCTGAAATGAGCACGGATATGGCGACAGCAGACAGCGTTAAAGAGCTTTGCTGAATGCGCCACAGTTACCATGGTGACTGGTTTATGTTAGAACGGCCCACAGCATGCGTTGAAGTATCCTGAAGTGCCTCACGTTCACACGTTTCATTAAAGCGGTACTTAAACGTAATTTAATCCGTCAATACCCGGAAATAATGAGTTTTTGTTTCCATATCTCGAAACGAAACGCTTTTTTTTTAACTGGCATGCCTTTCAATAACCAACTCCATTTCTCACGCTGGCGCACTCGAAACACACACCAGTTGGTGGCGTGCCGTAATAAATACGTTAGATAATAGCAATCGGCCCACGTGGGTTGAGATGAAATGAAAAACAGGCAAAACAGACCGAGCACTGCAGCCATCGATGCCAAATGAACCCAGCAGATGTGTCAGTATTTCATAAATTTATTGTCCGGTCGCGTAACGGCAGCTCGTGTTTCATTCCTATTGGTCTCTGGCTTTTCGGTTGGGGGAGTTTTTTTTTTTGCTTTTTTGTGTGTTGACGCTCTCCCGCGTTCGTGATCGTTCATTCCGATGATGTTTGGCCGAATTTCCGCCCTCCAACGGGAAAAAAACACCCCCAAACAGGCCAACAAAACCATAAAGAAACGAAACCACACGTTCGGCGGGAATTGGCCCGGGCGTGAATGTTTGGCCAGCACCAGAAAGCTCCCGGCGCGCGGGTGTGTAAGACCGTTATTTATTTAGTGTTCGAAGTGTTATCCGCCAGTTTTCCCCCGTTCCTTGGGTGAGGCGTTCGGGTCGGGTGAGCTTTATTCTGACCCCCGCCCGTGACAGGATGCTGCGGGAGGCAGTTTTTCATTTATGTTTTGATTCGCGCACTGCAAAATCGACGAAACACACGCGAAAGAGGCACAAAACAAAAGTCTCGCCGCCATGGGTTTCGGGAAAAATCGAGAATGCCAACGTGTGGGGGAAACACACTCCCACCCTCACACACCTCACGAAAAAACGATGGGAAGAAATCCGCAGCTTTATGGCGCCATCCGCGGTTGTTACGAGTGTAACGTGCCGAGAGCCGGGGCGTTTTGGTCCGGGTAACACCGGTGAAACAATGGCAAGCGAATCGATTCCGCGCAAACCATCGCGCGCACCGAAAGATGACGAACCTGCGCTGTTGTGGAACGTTTTGGGGTGGTACTGGAGGGGGGGGGGATTGGAACAGAATGGGTTTGGGCAAAAACGCCCGGGACACGTGAAAATTTATTTGTTTTTCCCAGCACCCGGTACCCGGAATGGTGTCACACAATTCGCGCGCGGAAAACGAACGCCTCGGGGTGTAATTTTCCAGGACCCCGTCCGGCCAGGAATCTGGGAGGGGTTTGGTTTGATGAATTGGGGACCCGGTGGGATCCCGAATATCTGTCGCAGTGCGGTTGCCTAGATGGATGGTGCCGGTTCCGATCGGTTGTAATTACAGGTTTTGTGCCCAACGGCCGTCTTTGGCCGTAGCATGTGCTGGTGAAATGACAGCCACCTTTTCGATTTTGTCATACTTTTGCTTTTTACTCACCGCATCGTTGCCATGCCAACCACACAATCACACACACACACGCGCACATAGGCGACACCAGCGCGGATTGCTTTTGTGTTGCTTTTGCTGGAGCAGCAAATTGTCAACCACTCAATTTAATTTAAAGCAATCTCTCGGCAGCAACGTCTCGCTGAAGCGTGCTGGTTCTCTATCAATGCCGACATAAATAAACTCATCAGGCACTTCTTTGGTGGAGTGGTGCCTGTGGGTGGGCCTTTTTTCCTCCGAATGATCAATATCATCCTCCGACGAGAGCGCGCGCGCCCAGCACCCGAAGAAGCGCCGTAATTAATCTCAATCTCTGCCAGACGGCCCGAGCCGCTAGCACCGTTTTCCTTTCCTGCCGTCCGTAGTCGCATTCTGACGCCACGAGCTCGTCAGTTTCGAACTCCTCCTCCTCCTTCTGCTCCTTCTAGCACGGGCGGGGAAAGGCATTCGCACCGTCCCAAGGACACGCCGCAGTACAAGATGACAAACCAGGACGAAATGGGCCTGGGCCGCCAAAAAAGCGAACCGAAACCCAACCGATCGCCGGGTCTGCTTAAGAACCCCACCTCACTCCCACAAAATGGAAACGTAAAGCAAATAGACCGAGTGAGAGTAAATAAATTATACCCGAAAAACTTCTTCCGGGCTCGGGCGCGTTCCTATCCTTCCACCCGCCCGGATCGCATTTCGAGCCGCCAGGCGTAGGTATTTTGTACTATAAAAGCGAGAAACATCGGACCGGCTCGGTCCCGGGCTCTCGCTCTTCCCTTTGTTCCCCCTTTTTTATTTGCTTCCAACTGGAAGAGTGATGTTCGTGGGTGGGAGGGCGAAATTTATCGCTCCCCCCCGGTCCCTTTCCCCTTTCCCGAGGGAGTGCCGTTGACCGTGACCGAGGCTAGGAAAAGTTTAAAATTGTCCCCCAAAATTCTCCCCTCCCCACCCCCAACTTCCCACAGGTCCGCCTCGGCCACCCTTTTTTCAGGCTGTGGCCGAGAAAGTGGACGCCCGAGGAAGAAAAGCAACTCTGACCAAACATCCTCCAGTTTCTATTAAATCAATCTCGTGCCTCCCGATTGGCGGTCGTTTGTTCGAACGGGCGACATTTTTCTTCTCCCTTCTGCTATCTCGTTTCCTTGTTTTCTTCGTTTTCCTTCCCACCAGTGGAAGGCTTCGCTTGGAATCGATTGGTTTAAAATTCCACACCGAAGCGCTCGCGCCACCGCAGGATGTGTTCTTCTGTCCGCGAGGTACGACTTCCTTTTTTCGTACGCGCGAACCAAGCGGAAATGGCCAGCCGGTTTATCAAAATTCTATCCCAATCCGGCTTTTCCCCCCAATGTTGTTGAAAAGGGAAAAAGGAAAAAAGGAGCTGCTCCCTGTTCGACTTTCCCAGGGACGACACAAAAACATGTCACATCGCTGGCCCCGCGGGGCGTTCATTATGGTGCGCCTTTTCAGATAAACGTAATAAAAAAAGTGGCCCATCAAAAATCAATAAGAGATGATGCTGCCCTCCGCCCTTACCCTTTGCATCGCAATGCACAAGAAGCACCCCCTCCCTCGGGGTTGGAGAGTGCACACGGTCGTTACGAAGCGTCGCCGGTGTCCTTAAGCGCTTTCTTTTTTTTTCTCACTCTCTCTCTCTCGCTTCTTTGCGCCACGTGTCTTTTTCTCAGCGTGAGGAAGGAAATAAAGAAATAAGAAGAAGAAAATGAAGAAAAGAAAACGCTTCCAGCGAGTGAAACGAATCGCCCGCACCGTTGGGCTCGTTTTCGTTCATCACTTTAATGACATGCATAAATTTTATCTCGCAAGTGTATGTGTTTAGGGACATGCCTTCCGCTTCAGAGTGGCACCCGCGTCTTTCGTGGGCGCCCAACCCCGAGAGGTGTTCGCTTTTCTTATCCTTCTGCCCGGGCGCAACCCCGCGGATGGGACAGCTACCGGGACACTTAGTATGCGAAAGCTATAAAACCCGCAAATGAGCTTCGCTTCCTTTTTCGAGCGGCGTGAGTTGAATAGCTTTTTCTCCAGCTGCTGGTGGGTGCTTTTTCGCGTTTTCGTTTCAAAGATGCGGGAGTGAACCGTGCTTGGTTGACGGAAAAGCATAAATTTTGGGTTCATTTTTTGGTTCTCTAGAAAATTTTATACTAAAAAATTGAGCAACGCATTTCGCCAAACAAAAAAAGCGATATGCATGCGGGATATCCGTTCCGGTGACATTTGGTATTTTGGCTATCGTAGCAACCATTGAGAAAAACCCCTTTTTTGTTGCGTCCTTCACATCAATCTGTCACTGCGCAGATGATGACAAGTCGAAGCTGGAAGGTATTTTTTCGCGCTTGCTACAAAAATAATTCACACACCTCCTCCCCAAAAAGGTGTGAAACGCAGGCTTCTTCTTTTTTTTCTCCTTCGGCACACAGCAGAGTGTTTGCTTATATTTTTTTTCTTCATTTTGTTACGAAATTCGACTCACAAAACCACCCCCCATCGGAAAAGTGTCCCCGGGCCACGAGAAGGGAAATGAAAAATGTACCCATAAAAATGATTGATGCCCGCATTCGGGTGAGCCCTGCGGCGCTGAGTGTCGCCGCTTAGAATATTGAGCCGTTCGCGTAAATGAGAAAAGGAACAGCATTTTAATCCGTTCTCGCCTTTAAAAAAGGGCCTCACGCGCATCATTTCGCATGCGAACCCCGTAGCGTGCGTTTCGGTGTGCGTTTTTGGGGGTTATTTCTTTCATTTTTTTGTATTACGAGTCCGATCCGATCCGCAGGACTTTTGTTCGTTGAGCAAACAGTGCATAGAACGCTAGCTCGAACCTTCGAAGCCCGCAAGGGACCAATGTGGGGAGCTCGAGTGAGAAAACGAAAGGGGATTAAAATTAGCCTGCGGTGTTCGGCGTTGGGAAAGGCCATCGGACGTTCGATGGGTCGTGGAACCTACGATGAAGTGACCGAAAACCAGGCTGCAAATTACTTTCCCCAATTATTCCCCCCCAGTCGGGCTCAAAAAACCCGACCCCATATTGGTCAAACCCGGAGGTCCACCGGGAGGCATGTCGTGTGTGTCGTGTGTTCTCATTTACAGCTGAAATGACAAAGCAAACACACTCATCTTCGTCAGCCTTCGCCATGATGATGATGATGATGATGATACGCTCGGTTGCAGTCGAAGAGCCGTTGCGCCCTGGTGGGTCGTGGATTTGCGTGTATCATTCATCATTCCCACATCGGGGAGCCCAACGGTGCCCTATTGGGAGCAGAGCGCACCGAAAGCTGGCACTGGGCACGACGATTGACAAGGGCCTTCGCCGGCGGTAATCTGTGCGAAAGCGCCTGAATGTATGCTTTACCGACGCATACGTCCCGTTTGCGCGAGAGCAGCCACCCCCGGAGGGAAGCCAGCCGCTTCGGTACCGATTTTGTCGCATTTGCTAACCGAGATCCGGTGTACGCAATGTTAAATTCCATTTCCCTGGAACTCGGGTGCGGCTAGCCTACCCTCCTATATGATAAAGGGCGGGGAAGGGCCATTGTGAATCTGCAGGGATTTCATCGAATCGTGTAATCCCGTTCTAAGCCACTACTGACGTTCTGGTACGCATTTGCACCGACGGGATGGTTCGGTGTAGCGTACCGGGAAGCCTGCTTTGGGGAGGCTTCGCAAAGCTAAGCAGGTGTATTAGAAGGCGTAAAAGATATCGTTGCGCTTGCGGTAATTGTGCTGTGGTGAATGCAATATGATTATGTGGGAATTGTGGGAATAATGTGGCGTAAATCGTGTGCTTGGTATTTATAAAATTCTAGTGAAATGTGTATTTGTAAAACGCATGAAAATTTCAACACCCTAGCATGAAGCGTTTACTACTGTTAAAGATTGGAACAAAATAAGAAATTGACGAGATAAAACATTTGCGATGAATCGTACCGTCGCAGCGTGTGAATAAATTAAGCTCTTTTCATCGCCGTCTCAATGTGTGCGCTTAATGAAGTACCCTTTTTGGGGACGAAAAGTTTGCCCACTATTGCCTGGTTGAAATGACTCCCCGTTTAATCCCGCTTAACCTCTTTCGGGATCGTCCCTGCCACTTGGCAAAGACTTAATGCACATTATTCGCAAGTATCCCGCGTGGCATCCCATTACCAAACCGCCCCATCGAACCAGTGCCAGATCGCTGCCATTAACAACTCCCGCAGCAAACTTTTCCCACAATCGACCCAAAAATTCACAATTAAACTAATTGATTGGCGTAAGTACGCGTCACCGGGTGCCGGGCGCGGCTTGATGCAAAACACCGCATAAATTGAGCTTTTAAATCCATCATGAAATTGAATCATAAATTTTACGATGAAAAACACATTACCCAAGGTGATGGGGGTTGGTTTTTCGGTGCGCCCAGCGCCACCACCACACCAAGGCGTGATCTCGAACGATGGCGCTGGCGAAGAAAGTTCCCTCGGCAACCGACCGGAGATGAAGAAGAATCCGCGCCATGATGTCGGTGGGGTGAAATTTTGACATTGATGTCGAAATACCCTTCGCGTACACAAATGAAGCCCTTGGTTGCGAGCGCTTCACCGGTTTGGTGGCGTTTTATAGGCGCCCACTTGAGCAGGATACGTTATGTCCCCGAGCGGAGTAATGTAATAAAAATGCCTGACAGGCACTCGATTAGCTGAATTGAGGGCGTTCTCCATTCGAACGAGGGGAAAAGCTTCGATGCGAGCCGTTTTTTTTTGTGCTACATCCTGAGTAACTGAGTAGGCGGTGAAAAGCTCTTAAAAGCACATTATTATTCTGACAATAACGCATCAATGCATGAGTGAGCCATCTCGACTTCACCAGCAGCAGGATGCCGCTCTCACGTTGTTTCCAGGAGTCATTTGACAAATTCACGAGATCAAATTCGTCCAGCAGATTCCCGTAACGGTGCTCCCGGAATAGCAACAGTAGCGCCCGGCACAGCTACTATCCGTAAAACTACTGATCCGAGGACGGGTTAATAAATATCGCACGCATTTTTCAACCTGTCAGCACAATGAATCAATTATGCCACCCACCACCCCACTCTGGGTCCAATTTTCGGGGTGGGAAGGCTGGCGATAATCGTCACCTCCGGCGAAGGTGTTTAGCGTGATACCCAATAAATAACGAGTGACACACGCGCGTCACGGTACGCTGGTTCCAGTGCCGATAAATCATGCCGATCATGGTTCGGCTAGCGGAACCGAAATTGCCGGTGAGAGGAGGAGACTTGGTTTGGGCATAAATCAAATTTCAGACATCATTTACCCTAAATTACTAAGCACTAGGTGCTAGGCCCACGGGGCTCGAGGTTGCTCGCAAAATTCCCCGAAAGAGGGTTCGCTATCCTTTCATATCCTGCCCTGTGTTTTTTTTTTTCTTTTTGCTCGGCTCTCTCCCGCTTCGCTTTCGCACGGGCCCACTTTTCTGGCCCAATTGTGCAAAGTCATCGTAATTTTCCACACCACGACAACCCATTAACCAATCCGGCGAATAATCCACCTGTTCACGTTAACGGTGCCCGGTTTTTTTTTGCCGTCATATTTCTCTTCCGTGACGCGTTGCACGGTCGTGTTAGATGGGAGAAGCAAAGGATGAGGAATGAAGCAAGAAAAAAAATCCCCACCCACCCACGCAAGCGCCCAGTTCATCGCAAATGGTTTATAAATAAGTCAATCTGTTAAGTGTGCGGCTTTGTGTGTGTGTGTATGGCTCGTCCTGTGAACGAAAAATCGGACGAAATGGGGCGTTTGCCGGTGGGTACGCGTACGCCACCTCCTCCGCCACGTAAGCTGGCAGGCGAAGGAATGCTGAAAAGGTCGATTAGTGAGCGGGGGAGGATTAAGAATTTTCTGGCCCACCTTCCGCTGGCGGTGAACGCAAAATGGGATCTCGTTTTTCACCACCTCCTGGTTGCGTCCAGTTCCGAGTTCGCCTTCTTACCGGCGGCGTAGAAAAAGGTATAATTTTCCTTTTCGCAAGAATGTCCGGACCAAACTCCTGGGGCGCTTTCATAACTGTCGTCGGGACGGCGGATTTATGGGCTTACGGCTTTTACACGCCGTGGACCGAAGTGGACGCCGTCTCTCGTCCGTTGGCGTTCGGGACCTCCCTTTTTCCCGTACCTGGGGGCTGTGTTTTTCTTTTATTTTTTTGCAAACCACCCCCCAAACAGCCAAGTACGAAGGTGAAAAAGCTGCGTGGAAAGAAAAATCGGTTCCCAAGACTCGATAGCTCCAGCGGACTGTCCTGGCAGCACGGTTACGGAAAAGCGTCACGGGAAAATAATAAATAAACCGTCATCATTCCGGCAGCGGTCATGCGTTAAATCATCACCATTGATTGGCTTACACGGTGAACAGGTTGATCAATTATTTATTGCCATCTTTTCCGGTCTTAATCACCTCGAAGTCGACCACCAGTTGCCGTTCGCTTCGTTCGTTCGTCGTTGACGTTGGAGGAAAAGAATCCCGGAGCTTTTCACTGAAAGCTCCAATCAAAGTGACCCATGAGAAACGGCCGAAAGTCGATAGCTAAACAAAGCCAAAAAAACAAAGCAACCATACGCTGCAGTATGAAGGGAAAGCCATCCGTAGTTTCCGGAAGCTAGAAAACATATGTTACGACGCACAGGGAAAGGACTTCCCAAAACCCGTCCACGCAAATCTTCCGCTGACGAGCGCCTCCAAGCGGAACGCGAACAAAGAATTTAAATCAAATGCACCCGTGCTGAAATAATCCTCCGTTCTGCTAAATAGCACATAAAAACCGCATAAGAAATCACGCACTCATTGTCGAAGGGCGGTTTGCGTGTGTTTTTTTTAATCACGCCACCCTGCGCTACCTTTAGCTGGTGAATAATTTTCACACCCCCCTTCAACAGTCGCTTCATTTTCCACACCTGGAACCCAACCCTCGGCAGTACGCGGTCGGTTCGCCCCTTTTCTTGCCTAGGGCATCTTTAAGCCGGCGGAAAAGGTGGCAAGAGGAAAGCAACCGACTGGAAGGAGACCAAAAAAAATGGAAACGCACCACCCCGGGACAAATCTCGAGTTGAAATTCCACAAACAGCTCGAGCACAAATTCCTTCCGCCCGAAAAATGTCAACTGTCAACCGGGCCGCGGAACTCACCCTGACCGTGTTCCAGGCACCCATCCCCCGCGGGTGGTTTTATTAAACGTAAATTTTCCCATTAAATAAATTTAAATATACATAATTCCCGTGCACCCGACGCGGCCGCGGAGGACCGGAATCGCGACCGGAGGAGTCTCGCGGATGGATTTCGCAAAGGGCCAAAGTTTTATTGTGGCGTGGCGCGGGAGCTGGGGAGAAGAGTTCCGACGGTGGGGAGTGAAAAACGCGTGGAAAACGTTCCCCGGTGAAGGAACCCGCATTTCACGCGGACGCGCGCGTACGCTCCAGTTTTCGCTCACTCGCTCGTTTGCTCGCTTTTTTGCGTTCCTCTTTTTGTTCTCTTATTTCTGTCGTGCAAAGCCCAAGGGAAGCACGGCCAAAACATGCGCCAAAACATCCACCAACACGGCCGGGGAATTGGGTGGTTGTGCGAGGCACGAGAAGCGAACGCTGCTTAAGTAAAAAGTATTTCGTAATTAAGAAGTTTACAGATTTCCCTGCCGGTGGCGGCCACAGAAGCCGTCGCGGCACGACGGCTACCACTGCGTGCCTTTGGGCTGTTCCGTTGATTTTGCGTCCTCCACGCCGCGCTTGTTAATCCTGCCACCCCCACATTGCCCCTCCCTCCTCCTCCACTTGGGTCCCGGTGGGATGATTCGCGTCAGCCGTCGCTTTATTCCTCGTTTCCGGTTCCGGTATTCGTGGCAGTCACCCTCCCGGGCGTACGCGGCATTACACACTGCTTTTCATCTGCATAAATTGTATTCATATCTTGTTTTTAATTTTGATATTGTTTTTATTCGGTGCTTCTGCCGCATCCCCCGCACACCAACCACTGGGGAGGGCCCTGTTGCTTCGAGAACTGTAGCGCACAAGCAGAGGAGGGTGCTTTTCTTTTTTTGCTCCGCTCTCCATTTGTGGGGTTTTTTTTCTCGTTTTCTTCCCGTCTTGCGTGGGCCTCGACAATGGATGTGGCCAGCGACCGGGGTGGGAGGATGAGGAAAACACTTTTCGCCTTAGCGTGACTTTTTAACGCCTGCGGACAAAAAAAAGCGATAGCGAGTTGGGGGGAAAGAATGAGAGAAAAAAAACACCCACACCCACACACAATAATCCAACAGTCACTCGAAACCGAAGATGAATAAATATATCCATTACAGTTGACACGCCGAAGGATACCGTTGATGTGTACTTTTCGTTCGATTCCGGGACGGGTGTTTTTTTGTTTGTTTGTTTTGTTTTCCCTTCATTCCTAGCCACTTCGAGGTGGCTCGGTTTTCTGAGGCACTCGCACCACCCACCCAAGTGTACGGGGAAGAATTTATTGAAAAGCGTGTGGCATTCGCCGATAGAAACTCGAGCGCCACTACGCGACGCATTCGAAACCTCAGCATACGAGGATTCGTTTCGTGGGTGTAAAACGATGGAAATCAGAAAAGTTTATCACTCCACCGAACGAACCGGGAAACGGGATGTTTTCCGGCGAATTTTTCCTCGCCAGCAAGCGAGAGGCCACTTTCAAGTGCGAGCGCGCGTGTGTGAGTGTTTTTTTTTTGTTTTGCGGAATTTTTGACTTTCCAATGAGCAAGGAGTTTGCACATTTCAACGAGAAAAGCTTACACACTACAGAAAGAGTGAGAGAGTGAAGAAAAAAAAAAGAGAATGGAATGAAAAACAAGCGCTAACATTTATTTTTATTCCAACGGCATGCAATGGTTGCGCAGCAAAGTTTTTCCGGCTTGCGATTACGCGAGGATCTCATATGCGGAATTCGCCTTCGTCCTGTAGCTTTTCCACCGCGGGGGGGGGGGGGGGGGAAGCAGTGACACAGGCCGGTGGCCGAGGCGGTAGGATTTCAATTTCCACCGTAACGATGCCGCAAACGGATCGACTCCGCTCGAAGGAACGTGAAGCATTCGTCAAACATCACTCCGGTGCGTTCGTTGAACCAACCATCGCGGCCAACCGTGCGGAGAAAGTTGGCTCGAAAGTATTTTCATTTACAGCGCTTCCTTGCTGCTTCTCGCATTCACTCGCGCATAGTTCAAACCGTGAGCTTTTCCCGGTCAGATGGGGGGGGAGAGTGAGCAAGCCACGCTCTTAGCAAGCCATGGAAAGATTTTGACGTTTGTTTGACATTTCGATAGAGATTGTTTTTGTTCATTCGCATTTCCTTTTTTTCACTCCCGTTTCGCCTTACAGACGTGCTACGAGATGGAGCGATACCTGAAGGATGAACCGAAGCTGCAAAAATACAAGAAACTCCCCACGGACGCACCGTGGGATCTGTTCGCGGCACCGGGGCCACTTCCCGGCTCGTGGAAGGTGGAAGTCGAACCGTACTGCTTCGACGAGCTCAACCTGAACGATCGGGCGTCAGACTCGCGATCAGAATCCTCGTCATCCTCCTCATCATCGTCGTCGTCTTCGTCCTCATCGGACGGTTTGCTAGCACCCAGTGCCAATGGTCACCCGTGGCAGAACAGCGTGCTGAGTTGTGCCGTGATGGTGAAAAAGGAACCCATCGACGATCCGGACGATGATCCGGAATCGGACAGCCAGGATGAACCGAGCGTGAAGTACCGCAGCAAACCTACGATCGGAAAACCCACCACCAACAGCAGTAGTAGTCACCACCACAGCCATCATCACCACCACAGCCACAATCACCACCACAGTAACCATCATGGGCGTCAGCAGGGTGCGATCGAGTTGCGGCTGGTCGCGCGAACAACGGCCAGTTCTGCCAGCGATCTGTTGCCCACGCTTACGCCACCCTCGTCACCTGAGTCGCACCTCAGCAAGGACACGACGGCGACGGACGGTAGTGGTGGAGCAAGCACTAACACCACCACATCCACCACCGGCAGTAGTTTAGGGTCGGCGGCGACGACAACGCTAGCGGCCACGATTAAGAAGGAACCCGCCTCCGAGATCGCCCTGCTCGATCGCCAGGGTGGTAAGATCCTGCGCGTATCGGCCGGTCCACATGTGGTCCGATTAACGACGACAGCGAGTGCGGCCACGGGGATGAGCGGTGCAAATGTGGTGAAAGGTGTGACGCGTGTGATACAGGTTAGCCCTCAGCTGCACGCGGCCATCGCGCAACGTAACTCGTCGGGATCACCGAGCTCGACAGGTAAGCAACAGTCTGAGGAGCTTTGCAACTGGAGGACGTCTCCAGATCGTCCTTTTCGACTAATGTAAACCGTCTTTTCTCTCTCTCCATAGCGTCACCAAGCTCCAAACATCACCACCGGCAGCAGGATCACAGTCCTGACGCGAAGCGGCGGATACACAAGTGTCAATTTCTCGGCTGCAAAAAGGTCTACACCAAAAGCTCCCATCTCAAGGCGCACCAGCGAACGCATACAGGTGAGTGAAACCCCTTGGCAAAGACACACAAAAGCCGACGCTCATTATGAGCACGAAAGCGTTAGAGTTATCAAACAATCGGCGAATGAGTCCGAAAACTGCGGCATCTTTCAACCTTGTGCAGCTCGCTTTAACCACCGTACCGAAAGGGCAATTAAATTACATGGCCACAACGCCACGATCGAGCCAACCGAACCGAGCCCTACGAACCCGCTAATCAATGATTCATATTCAAACGCAAACTTGCGTTCGTCTTGCGTTTTGGTGAAATCCCGACGTTAAAGACGGTCCTGGCCACCATCCACCCACACACACGCACGCGAAGAGAGCTTGCCTGTGGTATTTATTACGGGACCATGATTTAATTATTCAAATCAATCTTATTGCCCGCCTGTTGACAAAGTTTTCCTTTAAGACCGGCCTTAAATGGGCTCATCCGAGTGTGTGTGGGTGTGTGCGTTCGGTTGAGAACACTCGGGCGGTGCGGTCATTCGGGCTCTTTATTTATCCTTTCTTTTTTTTGGGGGGAAACGCACGCAAACACCCGCACACGAACCCCCTTGAAGAAGGAACCCGAGAAAAGTCGCTTTCGGAAGCTGGAATAAATTAGCTCAACTTTCTTCGGCATCCATCCCTGGCGCGCGCGCATGTGTATGCGTGGCCCCGTTGCTGGTGCAGGATATCCTGCAGGACACGTTTTATGTGACCTGGTTCACTAATTTACCCGAGCAACTTTCGCCACTCCTTTTCCACCACCGGGACGCGCCTTTCGGACGCGTGGGCCAAGGGATTAACTTTTACGTCGGCAGTGGGTGGGCGATGAAGGGCCACACGATGGCCAAGTTCGCCAGTTCATCATCGATGTGCACGGTCGGGTGGTCCGGCTTTCAATCAAACCCTTGCTTTGCCAGTCGGTTGCGAAAGCGACGACTCATCCGGGAAAGGTGCCTTCGGTTGCAGTTCGCAAATAATATAGCACAACCACCACCACCACAACTCGCAAGGACCCTGGCGCCTCATCTTACACGAACGCGAGGGTGGGTGCATTCGGGGAGAGAGGTTAGTGCGGGTCTTTATTCAGTTTCTGCAATTTATTACCCCGGCCGAGGTGGGAGGGAAAATTGACCACACCCGAAGTGCGCCAGTTCCGGCAGGGTGTCTGGGCGTCTGAAAGAAAGAGAGAGAGAGTGCGCGTCTCGTCGTAATGATATTACTGGCTTCTTTGTTTCTTTCCGGTTGGTGGGTGGCTTTGTGTGAGAGCGCGGTGAAGGGCTTGCGGGTAATAAATTTTCCGAGCTAACCGGTGCGGGAAAATGTTCGAGTTCGCACGACGCGTCGCCTCGGATGGGTTGGCGTTTTAAACACACTTTTCTTGTACGGTTTTTTTGTCTCTCCTTTTTTTTCGCCACCATGTCCTCGTTAACAATGGCAGTAGATAACGTTAACGGTGGTACGGATTTTCTTTCTTCTTTTTTTTTGTTGTACGCCTCAACATAACACCATTTGCGACGGATTTTCTTACACCCGTGCCGTGCATAAAACTATCGACCACAGCCAGCCATGCGAGGGTAAATCGTTGAATTGAAGCATTCACTATCCCCCGTGTAGGCCCTTTTCGAGGCCTACTATGTGTGTGTTTCACCGTAGCTAGAGTGCTCCTGATGGAGAGTACTTCCAATAGCTGCTCGGTCAAAGCAATCCATGATCATCCGAAAGAGAGAGAGACTTTAACGAAGTGCTGCTTCCATCGTCGTCCTTTCTCCTTTGAAAAAAAAAAGAAAAAGGGCTGCCTGGGTCGTAGAGCCATCGAGTGGAGTCGGCTGTGCGCGCCTGAATAATGGGTCCCCTAAATGCCGTTAAATGATAATTTCTGTTTAATCCCCGTTCCCTCCCGGCCTCGGTGTGCTTAATGCTGGTGTGCGGTGGCAAAAGGATACAAGCGAGAGGCCAAAAAAAAAGCACGCCAAACCCTCCCCACAAGCGAAACCGAAACGAAACGAAAGGATCCATAAACTCGACAAAACCCGGTCTGAATGTGGTGAAACAGAAGCAGCAACAACAGCCAAAACCAAACCAAAAAAAAAAAGGATATGTTTCCCTCACTCCCGACTGGCTGGGCCGGGCTGGGTGGTTCCGGTGGGAGTGATTAGCAGCGAAACTGCGCCGGCCCCAGGACCAACGGGTCTCCGGACCCTAAACAAGAGCCAGCAAAAGGAGCAAAATATTTATCCTAATAATTTTTGACTCGTGCCTTATCTCTAAATCACTCTTATGGAAGCACTCGACTCGGGACTTGGCGCCCCTCGGGTGGTGGAACCGAGAGCGCACTTCAACGTGGCGTAATGTTCCTGCCGCTCGAGGCCACCCTTTGCCACCGTGCCACCCTGTGCCGCGCGCGTTGCGTCAAGAAGTTTTCCACGCCGGGTTCCGGGTTCGTTCGTGGCGCAGGTTTTTCGCGGGAGGGCGATGCCTTCCGGGTGGAGGGCTTCCGTGCCGGATGGTGCTTCATCCTGCAAAGCGCGTCAAGAGCCTCCTTTTTGAAAGGCTACTTTTAGCGTTTTGGCTTCCATTCAGGCGTGTGTTCTGCCTTTCGCACTCACACCCTCGTGTGTCCCAGCAGATGGCACGTAAACGTAGGCCATATGCGGAGCTGGCAGAAGAGGGTACGGGCAGTTGTTTAAACTGAAGTGTATCCACTCCGCCACGATAAGCGGTCGTTATGATGCGGGGGGAGGCGAGGGGAGGCATGTGGTCGGAAAAAGGACACGGGGGGCAACAGCGATAATTATCCTCAACCATCCATCGAGCGCGCGACGAATGAAAGGGCTGCTATTCGCGGTTGGTGCGTCGGTTTGAGATGGAGCGTGAGTGAGTAAAAGTGATGCCAGCCCTCCCCCCCAAAAAAAAGGATATGATGAAAAGAGAAAGAAAACGTGAAACATCTTGCCTCGGTGGAGCTTTTAAAGCGCTGCGTACTTGCAGGGAAATAATGATAATCCATTCCTCCCCACGTAATAAATATGTTGGGCCGATTTCTGTTTTAGAGCTAGCTCTAGCGTGCGTTTTTTCGCTATTTTCTATTTTTCTTTTACTTTTTCGCCTGTTTGTTGTTGCTGGAACATTGCCGCTTCCAGCAACGGAATGTGTTCTATTTGAGTTTTGAGTAAGCCAAAAAGTACTGCCAATCGTGGTGTTTAAGTTTTGTGCGCACCAAAACGACGCGGCTCGCTTGTTTTGAGTGTTCACCCGACCAGTTCGAATCGGTGCGTCTTCTCGGTGGAAATTGGCGACTCAAGGCAGAGACAGAGGGAGAATGAAAAAGGCAATGAAGAAAAGCACCATGGCCGGAAACGAAAAACGTTCCCCCCAACCACCCGAGGGAAAAACGCGAACGAAATTATTTACGGTGAGTTATTTGCCTTGTGCCTGACGCGCGGCCGCAACGCGCGCGCGTGGTCTGCCTTTGCGCGTCGTTCTTGCGGAAGATTTTCAATAAATTCCTCCTCCCTTGCGCGGGGGGGGGGGTTTTCCCCCGTCACCGTGGCCGACTTCCGGACGCTAGTGCGGTGGAAAACGTACATTTATTTACTGCCAGCTACTGGCACCGGGCGAGTGGCGCAGATCGGGTAAAAAACCTACACCATCCTCCAGCCAGCGTCGGGGCCGTGTATCGAAAGTCCAGCTCATCGCGTTTCGGGTGGGAGAGGCTTATTAAAATCATATTTTATGTGGTAACATGTTTTGCAGCACCCGCGCGCGCGCTCGCGCCGTGGGAAGAGTGTATCATCATTTTCGAGCCGGCCCAAATGCCGAGCCGTGCAAAGTGGGACAAAAACGTCGGCGGGGATGGCTGGCCGGTCGGGAGAGGGAGTGAAGATTGGGCTCAGAAATTACTCCCGAGGAAAAAATTGCACGGTAAAAGTGCTTCGAAGAAATACGACCGGTGTGTGCGAGCGGAACAAAACGGAAGAAAGGCCGACCAAAAAAAAAAAAGAGAAGGAAGTAACAAAATAACCAAACTGGGAACCGACCATATTCGACCACACGCAGTCCTTTTTCAGTCTGTGAGGGTGGTTAAAGGTGGTGCGGTCCGATGGGAGGAATCCTAATGCCGACCAACCGTGACCGACCGGCGAGGTGGCTGCCCTACACCAACCGGGTTTATATATATAAATATCCCAAGCCCTGGCCACTAATCGAGCGAACACGCGGCGGTGCAGTGTAATGGTGGAACTTGGTCTGGTTGAAATTCGCCCACCCCCCCCCCCCCCTCCCACGAGGAGGCGGGTAGTGGGTTTCGGCGGTTCGGGCACCGCAGAAACAATTTAACCTCAGAAATGTTTAAACATAAAACATAAAATGCCATTTACAGCCCGGAGGGAAACATATTTTGCTCCGGCATGCCCGGATGATGATGTACACCGGAACGAGTGGGCTGTGAGTGAGACAGAGAGAGCGAGAGAGTGAGAGGGTGAGAAAGAGAAAGCTTCATATACTTCTTGCCATCAAAAACGGGGCAGGGGTCCTTGCTGTGGGTGGTGCCTTTAAAGGAACACGAAAGGATAATAGCCGCTGGGCGAAGGTGAGCACGTGTTGTTGTCGTTTCAGCGTGCTTCTTCGGGGGTTGTTTGTTGATGTGAAATTCTCGATAAATAAATCACCGTAGATGGAACCACCGCGCTTTCCAACGGGGAGCCGTAAGCGTGCGTCATTTAAAGGTGCCACACGGAGATGGCCTTTCAAAAGCGTGCCAAAAATTGCTCCCAAAGCATAGAACGCTTGGCAATTTCGTCTCTCATCGCATCGAACTGCACGCTTCTACTTACGAGCGTTCGCCCCCTGAACACAGGCGTATAAACGGCGCGAGCAAATAAACGCAAGCAGGCCATGAGTTTCGGCCGCCATATTGTTTCACCGTGCAGAGAGCTTTTCTGTGACGGCGGCGAGTGAAATGCGACCGAAAAGTTGCTTCCAAAACTGGTGGCCGAAAAAAGAAACAGAAAGATGGGCACACCATTGGCGTTTGAAGTCAGCCCGCGCTCGTCTGCTCGTGCGCGCGGGTTACATTACGCGTCCGGTACATCCATCCGGTAGGGCCCCTTGGCCAAAAGGGCAATGGTGCGTGAAAAGCAGCAGCGGCAACCGAGCTGGGTGGAATATTTTGAATTTTTCATTAGAAGCAGCAGCACCGAGGCGGATGGGCGAGATTTCCCTGCGAGTCACGGCCAAGGGAAAAATGCCCTTCCTTCCTCCGCCTCCACCCACCCACACTCTGGCCGCCCCGCTCTGGACCAAACCGGAATGCCTTTCATATCGTTGCCATTCCTTGCCGAGCCATTCCATTCCATTTCGTGCCATTCCTGCCATTGCTGCCCTTCGCGAAACGGGCGCGCTTCTTTGCCCGGAGAGTTGGGGAAGCGCAAAAGGATCTGCCCAGGTGGTCGGAAGGCAAACCGTCCGTGCTCAACGGTGGCGCTCCGTAGTCCTTGCAAAGGGAAGGATTTATACACCGTGCGCCGTGAGCTTTCTCGGGCATATCAGCCAGTGCGGTACTCGATTCGTGCACTTATCGGTAGCGCTGGTGGGCAGCAATCAGTGGCAGCAATCGGCTCACCCACTGCCGGGCGTGGGGCCAGAAAGTGAACCCTACGAGCGCCGCGGGAATGGAAAACCTGGGAATCACAAAATGGTGGAGCGCAACCAACGTAGCAAGCACTTTGGAGCATGGGTCGGTAAAAAAATCCCAAACTCCTTCTGCCATCGCTAATTGCTTGAACCGCTTTCAAGTGGAACGATTGAGAGAGCGAGAGAGAGAGAGAGAGAGAGAGAGAGAGTGAGAGAGAGGGAAAACGGGCTAGTGGCAGGATTTCAATTAGCGATTAAGACGCCTTCCTCTTCACTGTCAAGCAGCGGAACGAAGTGAATGGCTGTCCCGATTTGCAGCGAGCTTCTTTACACATTTTTGTATGGGTGTGGGTGTGTATGTGTGTGTGTATGTTTGAATGTCACCACTTTCTCCAACCCGCTCCCCTCCACTCTTGGAGATAGTATTGAGCTGGAAAATTTGCGAATGGAAAATTCCCTATCTCCCACTGTGCTTCTTCAAACACTTTCTCCGCGATAGAAAGCCAAGATGGGTTCGGAGCGATATGAAATCAGCTATTGAATACGCCGCTTCGTCCGTTTCTTTTTTGCTCGTCCCGCATTTGCCTGCGATCCTCTTTTAACGGTGCAATCGGGCGTGCTTTAAAGGGCCCGTTACGATTCCCTTTTTCTTACCGTCCTGCCTTTAGAAGGTACTGGCCCGTTTAAGCGAACCGAGCGAGACAAGCTGAGAGACGCGCGGCGGTACTATGTTAATTAAAAATTAATTAGCAATTATCCTTCGCCGCGCGTTATCAATCGGCGAAGCGATAAAGCGATGATTTAAGTGACTGGCCGCGCGCGCGCTTCACCAGCGTGTCCGTACAAAAGGAAGCGCGGGTTCGGAATCATAATTTGATGCCGCCCGAATCAAACGCCACCGGAAAAGTCGGAAAAAAAGGAACCATCGGGAAGGATCTCCCTCCCACTTTACAAGTAAATGTACCACGACGGTGCTCGAGTGTTTTGTTGGTGGTCCGGCTCCGTCTCGGAAGGATTACGATCGAAAAACAGCACCGTAAAGAACAGATTAGCCTTTTCCACGGTTCCGTCATCATTCCACCATCCGACCACCATCGTCCACCCCACTGTATGCGTTCACCGACCCGAGTCCGAGTCTGACCGCTTACTGCAACTCGATTAATGATGGTGACAAAAGCAGCCAGCTCCTAAGGAGATTTACCGATGCTGTCACGAGATACGACACGGAAAGTTTCGCCCAAGCGGCGCTGGCAACTGCACTGCCCCAGTTCCGGACGGCGGCTGGCTTCCGGCTGCGATGCCGGATCTGTCAGCTTTTCCTGCGCGCCGCTCGTGAAGCTTTCGGAGACCTGCCCCGAGGCTGCCTAATGCCCTCGGGTGGCTGTCAGTGCTCGTCCTCCGAGGGGAAAAGTGCCTAGTGCCACCGGTTCCGGGGTGCTGCACTTCATCGGAAAAAGCGTTCGCTATTTCGTCCATCCTACCCACCCCACGGGTGGGAATGTTGGGAAAGTCCGATGGAGCGAGGCGCACGTCCGACGGCACCACGGAAGCCAATTTGGTGGCATTTTCCAGCGTCTTAACCGGGGGATAATCTTTACATAAACGACTTCGCCCGGCTGGCGGGAAGTCATTTTTGTTAAATTTTAAAGATTTTCATACTCTGCCGTAACGCAACGGCCATGGTACGGAAAGCTTTTAGCTCGGGAAACCGTGAGACCGAAACCGAAAAGGGACCACCACCACCACTCGCTGCCTGTGCTCATAATTCACGCCGCGACGGGCAACGTTCAGGTTCGTGCCGCGTCACGGTTGGGCGTATCGACTTTTCTTAAGCCGCCTGCCTTGTCCTGACAGCGCACGACTGGGTGCTTCTAGGGATGAGAAATCCCACCCACCCGTCGTGCCAAGCATTGCTTTCCCGCTGCGTCGGTAATATTTATATTCTTCCCGTGGATGTCGTGCCCGTGTTCGTGGTCCCCTTGCACATCGGAATGGGCGGATGATGGCTTTAACGGCGTCGCCGTACGGTTTTGATCCGGAATTTGCCATCGTGCTAAAGCGTCACCTAAAGCCATCCCCCCGTCCCGTCCCGAACCGGTTGGGGGCCACTCGGGGTTTCGTCATAATTTCGCGTTGGCTTCATAATTTATGTACGAATTGCAGCATTTTAAGCCCCGCGCGCACGATAAACCGTCTTTGGGCTGACTTTCGCATCAAAATCCGCCCCTTTGCCGGGATCAAGTAGGCTTTGCGTGCTGCGTGCAGCGAAAAGCGCCACCCGGCTGCCGTGGCGTTGATGTTTTGGGAGGAAATTTGTCTAAACCATCCAATCGAAGCAAGCCGTGCGACGGTGCAGAGATGAAAATCAGAGGCCAGCGAAACACGATCGGGTGTAATTTATATATATAACCGGGAATCCGTAACCCAAAACTTCGTTAAAGTGTGTGTTTTGTTCTTTGTTTTTGCTGCTGCTATCGCTTATAATTGCCCTCTCGAACCCTCCCAAGGTCGTCGCGGGTGTGTGTGCGCTGGAAAACTGCATCCTTGCTGCGGTGAAAATTGCTCCTCGGTAATGAAACCGGACACGAGCTTCATTTGCTCGAGATTAATAGTGAGAAATCGTTGCGCTCGTGTGTTTCGCTGTTTAATGAAACTTTTCCCACCATCTGCGGGATCCGGGAAAAAGCGACCACCGTTGGCCTTCAAGCGCCCCAACCCCCCCGTAATGGAATTCCGCGCATCTCATCGGCCAGCCGACGGGACGGACGCGGTTCATAAAATTTATCACATTTTTAATGGATAATCATATTTCATGTGCCCGTGCCACGTCGGCGCAAAGGCTGTTGGGAGAAACGTGAGATCGTAAATAAATCGCCCGGAACGGAACCACCATGGCCACCGTGGCCGTGTCGCGAATGAAATTCAGTCTGGCGCGAAAATGGACCCCGAGGTAAATGCTGAGGCGGAGAGTGGCTGACGCTCCGGCTGGTGGGAAGTACATTCATTTACATTGCTCTTCACGAAAGTGTGTTTATTTGCGTTTGGAAGTTAATCTACTGCACGATCACGGTTTGCCCGGTTCGCGTGTTAACGGTGGAAGCGCACCTGGCCAGTTGGGCTCGCAATCCGGTCACTTCGGTTTGAGACTTTGCCAGAGCCGCTTGCAGGTCGGTTATTTCCTTCGTCGAACTCGCAGCCACAGCTCCCTGGGCACCTTTGGCACGTTCCTCTTCGAGTGCTTTCGAAAGCCGCTGGTTGCTTGCCTCCAGTTCGCTATTTTCCCTCCGCAAGTGGACCACGACGGTCAGCGCCTTACGCAGCTGATCCGTGAGCTTCTGGACGTCTCCGCTAGGGGTCGCCACCGGCGGTAGTCCATCTCCAGTGAGATCACGCGTACTGGCTCGTTCAAGCTCGAGCTCTTTTCGGGTGCGAATCAAACGATCGAGATAGGGATTCTTGAGATCTGCACAACAGAACCGACCGCGTTTGATGTGTCCTGCGCGCTTACACCGATCCCCATCGCCACCGGTTGCGATCGAGCGCCGCGTTAGGATGGTTCCGATCCGTTCACCAAACTCACAGTGCCAATCGTTGTCGCCCAGCGTGATTGATTTGAGCCGTGGCCAGTAGAGTGCGTTCTCATGCAGCTCTAGGTTGACGAGCCCGTTGCCTTCGAGATGTAGCTTCACGGTGGATGAGATTCCGGTCGCATTCGCCGCTGGCAGCGTGGTCAGGAAGTTGT